>NW_026902065.1:5482030-8223046 GCF_033783945.1 Neopsephotus bourkii | reverse complement strand
GGTTATTATCAATAATAAAACTAACGGTATACCAGGAAAAAGGGTGCTTGTCAATTTTGCCAATTTCAGTATATTTTTACCAGTCCTGGGGAAGTTTGGCCATTGCTGCTTTTGCGTCCCATTGTTCTGGTTCTTTTCTCCACAGTTTGTTCCTCTTCTGCCTCGCCCGTCGACTCGGTTGCTTCGAGCCACGGGGTGTACCATCTTCTCTGCAGCAAGGGAATTCTTCAGGAGAACAGCTGTTTCGGGCTTTCTGCCTGTTTACATAGGCTTCCCACTTCACAGCTTTAACTAATGAGGCAAAGCAAGACACGGTTAGTATTTCCCTTCTGTACTTTATAACCAAAATTTCAGCTACAAAGGGGACTGGTTCGTTGGAGTGGTAACAATAATATTGAGGGTTTATTCCTTTGGTAAAAATCTCCCACCACTCATGGGATTCCCAAATAATTTCTTGTTCAGACTTTAATTGTTTTAATTTCCACTCAGTGAGAGTTCTTTGGACTTTCCAACACTGTGTGCAAACTCCTATTGGAGGATATCCACATTCACAGTGTGTCCACCATTTATCCTGGCATACCTTACACCTGAAACAAGCAAATGGATAACAATTGCAGTTCAATTTATTACACCTAATTCGTATATCTAGAGTGCATATATTATTTACATCAGCATATCTTCTATATTCAATATTGTGTGGTTGCATAAGTTTAGCAATTTCCTTCAACACACTTTGTACGCTTCCATATATAATAGAAAAAAAGAGAAATAATTATAGCAAATATAAACAGCAATACACACTTTATACCAAAAGGTAATGCGGCAAAATAATCAGATAAAGTCTCTATCATTACGTTATCTTTTCAGGGTTATCTTGGTGTCACCTGGAGTACTGATTACTTTCCAGTGAGGTCTCGTCACTGGGCCTTTAATGCGACTGGCATGAGTCCATCCACGCTCAGCAGTTCGGACAGCTGTTTCTGTTGTAAGCAAAACAAGATAAGGTCCCTCCCAATTGGGTTTTAGGTTTTCTTCCTTCCACACTTTAATCAATATCCAATCCCCACGTTTAACATTGTGAATTTTTAAGTCCAACCGGGGTCGTTGCACAATTAGTCCATGTTCCCAAAGCTTGTTACGATGTTCTGCTAATTGTGAAACATATTCGTTAATCACACGGTCTCGAATTAAAACATTTGTTTGTGGACTTTCAATTCTATAAGACATTCCATACACCATTTCAAACGCTGATATTCCTACATCTGCTCGGGGTCTGGTTCTGAGAATTAATAGTGCCATGGGTAGGCACTTAATCCATGATAATTTGGTTTCTATCATTAATTTAGTCAAAATAGTTTTGATTTCTCCATTTATGCTTTCAACTTTTCCCGAACTTTGTGGATGCCATGGTGTATGGTATTCCCACTTAATACCCAAGCTTTCTGTTAGATCTCTAACAATTTTTGACACAAAGTGTGTTCCTCTGTCCGAGTCGATTACTTCAGGTACTCCATATCGAGGTATAATGTGTTCAAGTAACAGTAAATCAAGAAAGAAAGAGATCTAAACAGATTTCAAGCATAAAATGTATACATAATTATTAGGGCAAAATACAAATGATTTTATTATGATTCATATTTTTAATTTTCTGTAACAAAAATATTTGGAATAATACCTTTCTAGTGAAATGTTTTAAAATAATCCCAGATTAAGTATTTTTCAGTAAATATTACTGATCAGGAATATGTGTGACAATATTCAAGATCTGACTAATTCTCTTTTACAGACACTAAATCACTATATCTCATAGCAGTGATACTACTAAGTGTCAGACTTAGAAATTTACTGCCTTAAAAGGACTGTATCTGGCAGTGGAGTCAGACGGAAAGGCCAACTGCAAACTCCTGCTTTCACAAACCCAATGAAAAAGCTGCTATTCATATTTCTTGAGATAAAATCAAATATTAAACACTTGTACATGCAAACACAGGCACTTCAGCATAACAAAATTTCTTAAAAAATGCTTACCTTCAAAAACCATTAAAAGCAATCAAAGATTTCCCTCCAATTATTAGAGTAGAAAGACTTGACCATTCCCAGATTGAGAAAAAAAATAATCTTATTATCACAGACTACAGTCTTTCAAGATAAAATACAAAAATTAAAATGTAAATAAAACTTTAATTGATTTTTTTTAAAAATACAAATTATCAACTTTGTATCAAATTATCAAAAAGCAAAAGTAAGGTTATTAATTTTCAAACCATATCTGAATGAGTAAAATTGGAGATGAGGAAGTATCTTCGCCAGTTTGGAATCCAGCATCCATACAACACACAAGCCATACTAAAAGCAATTATTACATTTTACTTTTTTAAGAGTAGATATCAATTGGAATAAAAATGCTAGATTACCCAGATAAAAATCATAAAAAAATGAAATTATTTATCTTCATCAAAACATTTAATTTAGAAAAACTATTTCCTATTCATAGGCCAAATTATTTATATACAATATAGTGTATATATTACATAATTAAGTTCCAGGTTTTTTTTTTTTTGTTTGTTTGTTTGTTTTGTTTTTGTTTTTTTTTTTCATAGGCTTCAACAGAATGCTTAAATATTCTGGATTTACCCCAGAGTACAAGGGCTTTCCTCAGTCGTTCCAGCCACTCAGTAGGGCTTTCATCTTTCTTTTGAATTCCATTAAATGCTTTATTGATATTCTGGCCACGGGGTACTGCTTCTCTAATTCCCTGAATTACTATAGTTCTCAGGTCCTGCATATGAGTTCTATGCACCGGATCCTGATTATCCCAATTAGGTCTTTGGAGTGGCCATTTAATATCTGCTTGAGGTCCCTGGGCATGTTGAGCATCCCACAGCTTCATTCCTGGTCGTCTAATCATATCTCTTTCCTCGGTAGTAAATAATTGACCAAGGATAGATTGCATCTCATCCCAAGTATAAAGGTTTGGTCCCAAAAATTGATCTAATTTTTCTGCCACTCCGAGTGGGTCCTCTATTAAGTTTCCCATCCCGGTTCTTTTAAAATCTCGTAGGTCAGCCGAGTTTAAAGTGCGGAAATATATCCGATCACAGGTTGAGGTCCCCCCATGGGTATTTCCCTTAGGGGGTACATCTGAGCTGCCCCTTTTTGACTTCTAGTTACGCGTCTAGGAGGAGGGGGAGACCCTTGTTCCGACTCTGGTGGGGGAGTGGGTGCTCTGGGGACCTCTGGAGGGGTTGCAGGAACAGGAGGAGGAATGTAAGGAGAGGGGGTTAGAAGGGTTTCGTCTAACTCTTCCTTCTTTTTTTTTTGTTTAGTTTTTATTTCATTCAGCGGATAAAGTCTAGCTCCCGGTCTTTCTAGCCACACTTTCGCATATTGACTCTCCTCCGAGTTAAGGGGTTTTTTATTATTAACCCAGAGGTTTAATTGCTGTCTTACCCAATCTTCTTCTGACCCATAGACTGGCCAAAAGACATTTTTAGAAATCTTCTTCCCTCCCCATATCTTAGTACAATACTCTATCATTTTTTTTCTTATCTTTCCCTAGGGTTCCAGGGAAATATCTCCAATTGTCTAAGATATATGCCAGAGGGGTATTCTTAGGTACAGTGGGTACTCTTCCCATGGGAGTCGAAGGCTTGCTGCCCTTCGCCCCCATCTTCTGGAATATCCACAAACATACACTCACTCGTTCCCCTTGATCCTGGCCCAGTCCCTCGCGGGAGATGGGAGACGCAGTACTTAAGAGTCCACACTCGCTTGGTCCAGTATATCGAACCTCTCACTCGTTATATTCCAGGAAACCCAATCCCGCCCGAACGGCAAACCCGCGAACAACTTCGCAATATACTTACGCGTCCTGCGTCTTCGCCCAGACTCCCGTGCACAGAATTTTTATGGGATTTTACTGGTTTTTCCTTTGCTCATTATTCTAGAATTTAGGTTCGTCGGTAAGGTCAAGGTAGACTGTCGGTCGCGGGGCCGCGGATTGTCGCGGGGCGCCTCCCCGGAGGACCAAAGCCCACCGTTCCTGATCCGAGTCACGGCACCAGAAAATTACTATAAATTGAGACCACTACGGATCATAATCCAATTAAAATTTTATTAATTATAGCAAGTAGAATATGAGCAAAAACAGCGCTGGCCGACAGGGGAGTCTGCGCTCCGCCAACTGCTGTGCTGAGCAGTTCAAACAGCCCCTTTCTATACATCTTTACTTCTGTGTTCATGAAGTAGTGGAGGTACTCTGCGCATGCTTCCCATACTTGACCTTTTACTCATACGTCCTTATATGGAGTTGTTTTTCTTACTTCTGCCAGTTCCTGGAACATCTTGCAGTTATCTTTAGTTTGCACAATCGGTATCTGGTTTAGTTGTGTAAGCGATTGCAGTTATCTTATCTTGCGTAAGCTGTGTCTGGTGGCTGTTTGCATAAGCGATTTCATATCTTTTGTTGCCTAACCTTTACATTGGGCTTAACATAAATCTTAATAAACAATACCCTAGTCTATAGTTTCTCACAATACCCTTTGTCCAGAGAAGGGAGACAGGGTTTAAAACCCGAAATCCAAAGGTTACTTGAACAAGCATTACTGGAACTTTGTATGTCTCCCTTTAACAGTCCCATCCATAAAGAAAGCGGACGGAAAATATAGATTAGTGCATGATCTACGAGAAATCAGTAAGAGAACAGTAGCTAGATTCCCTGTGGTGGCAAATCCTCACACTCGTTTAAGTCAATTAAGTCCTGATGATCAGTGGTACAGTGTAACAGACCTTAAGGATGCCCTTTGGGCATGTCCTCTAAGGGAAGATTGCAGAGACTACTTTGCCTTTGAATGGGAAGACCCGGATACCCACAGAAAGCACCAATTACGGTGGACAGTGCTGCCTCAGGGGTTCACAGAATCTCCCAACCTATTCGGACAAGCCTTGGAACAAATTCTGAATGGATATGAGTTAAGTGAGGGTGTCACACTGGTTCAATATGTAGATGATTTACTTTTAGCTGGAAAAAGTGAGGAAAACGTCTGACAGGAGAGCATTAAATTATTAAATTTCTTGAGCCTACGAGAGTTGAAGGTATCAAAGTCAAAAGTGCAATTTGTTGAGGAAGAAGTAAAATACCTGGGACATAGAGTAAACAAAGGAACAAAGAAGTTGGACCCTGAGAGAGTAAATGGCATATTATCACTATCAGCCCCTAAAACTAAGAGGCAAGTTAGACAGCTGTTAGGGCTCTTTGGGTATTGTAGGCAGTGGATTGAAGACTACAGCAAAAAAGTAAAATTCCTCTATACTAAGTTAACTAAAGACGGATTATTAAAATGGTCAGCAGAGGATAAGGGGCAATTAGAAGCATTAAAGGCGGACTTAGTTAATGCCCCAGTTTTAAACCTACCAGATGAAAAAAGACCATTTTATTTATTCATCAATACTGATGAAGGAACTGCATTCGGGGTATTGGCTTAGGAACGGGCAGGAAGGAAGAAGCCGGTGGGATACCTCTCTAAACTTTTAGACCCTGTAAGTAGAGGATGGCCTACCTGTCTACAGGCAATAGTGGCTGCAGCCCTCCTAGTAGAAGAAGCACATAAAATCACCTTTGGAAGGGAACTAAAAGTACCGTTGCCACATAATATCAGGGGTATATTACAGCAAAAAGCCGATAAATGGATAACAGACGCCCAACTTACAAAGTATGAAGGCATTTTAATCTCCTCTCCTAAATTAGAACTTGAAGTAACAAACCTACAAAATCCAGCACAATTCTTATATGGGAAGCCAAGTGAAAATTTAACTCATGATTGCCTGCATAACATTGAGGAACAGGCAAAAATTAGACCAGACTTAGAAGAAGAGGAGTTAGGGGAAGGAGAGAAGCTGTTTGTAGATGGATCTTCCCGAATAGTTGAAGGGAAACGAAAATCAGAATATGCAATAGTTAATGGGAAGGAATTCAAAGTAATAGAGTCGGGACCCCTAAGCCCCAGTTGGTCTGCTCAGGCATGTGAATTATATGCAGTATTAAAGGCTTTACAATTATTAAGAGGTAAAGTTGGAACCATATATACAGATTCAAAATATGCTTTTGGAGTAGTACATACTTTTGGAAAAATATGGGAGGAGAGAGGATTAATAAATTCACAAGGAAAAGGGCTTATACATGAAGCACTCATTACTCAAACTCTCCAGGCTTTAAGAAAACCAAGAAAAATATCTGTAGTACATGTAAAAGAACATCAAAAGGGATTATCTCCCATAATAAGAGGAAACAATTTAGCAGACACAGAAGCAAAATGGGCAGCGCTCTTAACAGTATCTATAGTCCATCCAAGAAAAGATCTACAAGATCAGCAGCCCAAGAATAGAGAACCTCAAACAGTAGTGTTCACCACTCAAGAACAAGAAAAACTTAAACAGATGGGAGTAAAAAAAAATCAAGGAGAGTGGAAATTACCAGATGGTAGAATAGTACTACTGAAAACTTTGGCTTGGAAAATTATGGAAGAATTTCATAGGGCCACACACTGGGGAACCCAAGCCTCAATAGATCAGTTTGCCCTAAAATATATGTGTACTGGAGTTCATAACGTTGCGAAACAGGTGATAGAAGGTTGCTTGACTTGCCAACGTATGAATAAACAACACCTCCAGAGGCAAATACCTGGAGGGTGGGAATTGGCGACCCGTCCTTTCCCTAGAATACAGGTAGATTTTACTGAACTGCCTAAGGTAGGGAGATATAGATATTTATTAGTAATAGTAGACCATTTGACACACTATGTAGAAGCATTCCCTACTGCTAGAGCCACAGCCAAAAGTGTAGTGAAAATATTACTGGAAAATATAATCCCAAGGTATGGGACTATAGAAGCCATTGACTCCGATAGGGGTCCTCATTTCATTTCCAAAACAATTAGGGAAGCGTTAGCTCCTATGGGAACAAAGTGGCAGATACCCCGTGGCATCCGCAAAGCTCTGGACGAGTGGAAAGAATGAATGGGGAAATTAAAAAACAGTTAACAAAAATTATGTTAGAAACTAAAACTTCCTGGGTAAAGAGCTTACCTCTAGCATTACTGAATGTAAGAACTCAGCCAAGAACTGATGTAGGGATATCACCCTTTGAAATGTTATATGGAATGCCATATGATATGGAACTCCCAGCCGAACACTCGAAGGTAAAAGATGGACAACTTAAACCTTACATCGTACATTTAATGCAGAGAAGGGAGGAATTGCGTAAACAGGGTATGATAGCCCAAAGACCACCTCTAAATATATTCATACACTCCATTAAACCAGGAGGTATTAATTAAAACATGGAAAGAGGTATCTCTAACTCCTCGATGGGAGGGACCATTTCTTGTTTTACTCACAACAGAAACAGCGATTCATACGGCCGAACGTGGATTGACTCGTGACACGCGTCAAAGGACCGATTCAAGATACACAGTGGAGAGTGACCAGCCAACCTGGGGACCTTAAGATCGCCTTAAAGAAAGGGACATAAAATATAATAAAACGTGGCTGTGGGAAGGTTCAGAAACGTTGTGAGGAACCCTATAAAATGTTATATACTTAGATTTGACTAATGAGTCCTGTTAAAAAGGAATATATGAAACCTCTACAGGAAGGGTAGTAATACCGCTTGGGTCCTAATTAAATGTGAAAACTATAACCAGAAGTAATTTGAATCAGATAATTGAAATTTGCAAAATTTGATTTGGGTGGAAACAAAGGAAAACCAGGAATAGAAATTAACTGTTGAGAATCAGAAAATTGGTGGGCTCATAAGCACCTTTAAGGGTGGCTACCTATATTTAAAAGGGGGACAATTGGAACAAGGGGAATCTATACCCGACAGCCCTAATAAATAAATAAATAAATAAATAAATAAATAAATAAATGAAGATTCAACTATGGCCGAACCCCTGAAGACTGCGACTGCTGCCGAGAAGAAAAACAACCTCGCTGTTCCAGGCAACGGAGTAGGCGATGGAGGCAGAGGCATACTAAGGTGGGGATATAAAGGAACCATAGCCACCAAAAAGTTAGGAAGAAGAGAGGTGCGAATTAAGTGGATAGGCCAGGTGGATAGTGAAACCCCGATGAAATTTCGAGGGAAGAATTCGAAATTCGGATTAATGAGAGGAGGTAACCCACCAATTTTCTGGATCATCTATTGGATATGGGGAGGGATGTTAATCCCGGTAGAAGGACATATCCATCAAACTTTCAAGTGAACCTTATACAGATGGGAAGATCAACAAGCAGTCCAAAGTGTAATCACATCAGGGAAGCCCGCTTTTACTGCTAGCCCCTGCCAACTAGTGCCTAGAGACCTGTGTTTAGATCGTGTGGGATTTTACTTCTGCCCAAGTTTGAATCCAGGAAAAGGATATTGCAATCACCTGAGGCAATATTATTGTGCCTACTGGGGATGTGAAACAATAGCCTCAGACTGGACCCCTAGACAGCCGGACAGGTTTTTAAAAGTACAATGGGGGCCACATGAACGTACCCCTCCGGAAAAGAACTGGAATAGCGGATTAGCATTTACTCCCTATGGGAGAGTCAAACTGCAAAATTGTTGGCATCTTATAATTAATATAAAGGACCCTTACGTCCAAGGGTGGATAACAGGGAAAACTTGGGGGGTACGATACAAGGAACCAGGAGACGATACAGGGGGCCTCATTTTAATAAAGAAGGAACCAATCCCACAAGATCCTGAACCCATAGGACTTAACAACGTATTAGCAAAAAAAAATTCAAAGAAAATTCCTAAAATAAATGAAGTGGAGGTTAAAAATGACACAATAATTTCCAATAACTCTATGACTCTTGTATTGAATGCCACTCAAAATCCTAAGGACAATAATGAAGACAACTTTCTTTGGAAATTAATGGAAGCCAGTTACCAGTTGTTAAATGCCACCAATCCCAGCCTAACCAAACATTGTTGGCTGGGTTATGGGGTAAAGCCTCCTTTTTATGAAGCAGTGGGAGTTACTATGAAGGTTAGGCATGTAAATGGTTCTAACCCAGCAGAATGCACACGGGGAAAGGAAAATCAAGGAATAACACTGACTCAAATCACTGGAAAGGGCAGATGTATAGGAAAAGCTCCATAACATCAAGAACATCTATGTGAAGTTCATACAATTACTACTAAACAGAAAAAAACGGCTAAGTGGTTACTACCAGCCAAAAACACCAAGTGGGTTTGCTCAAACAATAGGTGTAACACCTTGCCTGTCACTAGAATTGTTTAATGATTCCTTAGATTTTTGTATCCAGGTAATGATAATACCAAGAATTCTTTACCATCCTGAAAATTATATGTATGACCACCATACTGCCCAGGACCATCACTTGATTAAACAAGAACCTTTCACTGCATTAACAATAGCCACTTTGATGATTTTGGGAGATACAGGAGTAGGTACAGGAACAGCCTCATTAATAAAACAAAGCAAAGAATTTCACACCTTGAGAATGGCTGTAGATGAGGATTTAGTCAGAATCGAGCAATCTACAAGTGCCCTAGAGAAATCTGTGCGGCCATTATATGAAGTAGTGTTACAGAATTGAAAAGGATTAGACCTAATACTCCTACAACAAGGAGCGCTTTGCGCCGCACTTAAGGAAGAATGTTGTGTGTATGCTGACCACACGGGAATTGTAAGGGATACCATGACCAAGTTACGAGAAGGACTAAAAAAGAGAAAAAAGGAGCGAGAAGACCAACAAAATTGGTATGAGTCATGGTTTAATTACTCTCCATGGTTGACTACATTACTATCTACCATTGCAGGGCCCTTAATATTGTTAATTCTGGGACTAACTTTTGGCCCCTGTGTGTTTAACAAAGTGATTGCAATTGTGAAAGATAGACTAGAGGCAGCCCACTCGATGCTCATGAGGGCTAAATATGAGTCACTAAATCAGGAATCTGCAGTAGAAGTTGCTTTAATTTTAAGCCGCGCGAAACTCCAAAGATTTGATGAACAAAACGGTAAACAGAAAAAGGTGGGATTGTGATGAGTGAATTCCTGTTTGTTAATCAAATCTTGTTTGCTTAAAAGTTAATTGTTTGTTTAAGAGTTACTTGACTTGCTTAAAGGTTACTGGAAAATTTCGACATGTTGAAATTTGGCTTATAGACTGTGAGCATCTGTTAAAGTAAACTAGGTATGGAAAAGAAGATGAAGAGCCTTCCTCCCCACACCCACTGGGAGGCCGAATGAGACCCCTTATCAACGGGCCACACAAACGCAGAATACACCAAGAGTAGCACGTACACTGGATGAAGAAGAGTATAAAACCAGTGACTTTGGGGAAAAGGGGTGTGTCCTGTTGGCGGAGCAGAGACTCCCTGGCCGCCCAGCGCTGTTTTGCTTGCTGTCGCTTGCTCAATAAACTGATTTGATTCATTGGCCTGGCTCTAGTCAATTGAGTGAGCTGTCAACTCATGTAGGAAGCTTAGTAAAAATCACTTTCCCTCACTACAGTTACATAAAGAGCTTTGTTTTCCTCACTGTTACTCAGGATACTTAAGATCTGTTTAGTATAGGCTTGTCAGTTGTTTTAAACCTAAACCTTTTAAACAGATCACAGCCTTCTGTTAACTTTGTAATGTGAAATTTAAGTACTGCATTGCTTACATGTATTTTATTTGCACGTTAAATATACAACCTTAATTTATTTATCTACTGTTATAAATTGAGACCACAACGGATCATAATCTAATTAAAATTTTATTAATTATAGCAAGTAGGATATGAGCAAAAACAGCGCTGGATGACAGGGGAGTCTGCGCTCCGCCAACTGCCGTGCTGAGCAGTTCAAACAGTCCCTTTTTATACATCTTTACTTCCGTTTTCATGAAGTAGTGGAGGTACTCTGCGCATGCTTCAGCTGATGCTAGGGGTCGACTTCTGCCTCCTGGTGGTCATTGAGGCCGAAGTAAGAAGTCTTCCTCTTTTGTCCCATAGTTGACCCCTCTACTCATATGTCCTTATATGGAGCTGTTTTTCTTATTTCTGCCAGTTCCTGGAACATCTTGCAGTTATCTTTAAACAGCATCTGTTATGTTTGCAGAAGCGGTATCTGGTTTAGTTGGTGTAAGCGACTGCGGTTATCTTATCTTGTGCAAGCTGCGTCTGGTGGCTGTTTGCATAAGCGATTTCATATCTTTTGTTGCCTAACCTTTACATTGGGCTTAACATAAATCTTAATAAACAATACCCTAGTCTATAGTTTCTCACATCTACCTATTTTTCACTACAGAGCCTTTACATTTATCAGTCCCCAGTTCCTCTGACTGCAGGCTCCCTTTTAAGTCCCAGCTGGTCTTCAGCCTTTGGCGGTGGGTGAAGGAATCACCATGTTTTCCTTAGAACCCGGGGGTCTCCGGGAGCACCCTGGGGCCCTGAGGAGGCGGGAGGAGGAGCTCGCTCTGCAGCGATTGGAGAAACCGAAAGCACAACGTGACCGCGCGGCACAGCTCCCTGCCAGCGGCACGGTGAAAACACAGGCAAGCTGCTGCTGCTGCTTGCCCTTCCAGGCGGCACCGGCCAGCGCCTGAACCGCACACCGCTGCCTTCCTACCGCTTCTCGGCTACGCTAGCACGGCCGGCCTGCCCGCCCGCCTCAGGCCCCTCACGGCCCAGCTGGCCAGTACGGCTTGAACCAGCGATCCTACCCCTCAAGCCATACCGAGGGCTCCGCCTGGGGGTGGGCCTTGTTGCTCATCCCGCTGCTGGCAGAGGGCTCCTTCCGTCTTTCAGCGGAGCCACTGCTTCTTGGCTCCGCCTCAGCGCGCGGAGCGACCATCCAGGCTTGGTGAGGACTGGCAGTGGGTAGTGGAAGAGGGTGGGGGGGGCCAGCGGAGGACCTACGGTGGGCCCGTGTTCTCTTCCGCTGTCGGGGCCGGGGACCCCACCGCTGTGGAGAGTCGCTCCTCGGGCCGCCGGTAAGGGCCGCGTCGCTCCTCTGGCGGGGCTCGGGGCGGGTGGTGCGGCAATTACCTTGCGCTGGGCCCGTGAGGCCTTCTCCGGCTCCTCGCTGTTGGACCGAGGGAAGCGGCGATGGAGGCGGCCCTGAAGCCCGCAGCATGGCGGTACCGTCCTGACAGGCGAGGGGCATGGGCAGCGGGAGCTGGTGCGGAGCGGGTGCTGGCAGGTTGTGAGTTCGCTGCTCGTCTCGGAGAGTGAATTAACGGCGCTTAAGCGTCGTGTGAGTAGCTGAGGAAACACAATGAGATCCGCGGGTGCGGTTGAGTGCTGAGCCGTTTGTCTTCAGAAGCACCTCCCGCCCTTACCACTTTAAGCAGAAGTTGATTGTCTTTACTGTATGGCGATTGAAGGCGATAAGACTGAAAGATGTTATTAAAGACCCAAGAAAAGTAACGCTTTGAGGGTTGTGCGCTCGTTGTTTCGCGTCTCCTGTGTTTTAAGCTCTTGCGCTGGGAGTCCGGTGCTTTCTGTGATTTTTGCTTCAGCCTTTCAGGTAGTCATGGCAAGGTAAGCGGTGAGGAGCCGGTGCTCGGCCTTGTGTAAGAGGGCCACCTGCAGTCGAGTGTTGTGGTTGAACTGATAAGCCTATTTGTATAACTAACGGGAAAATAAAATTGTTTTAGAGGTATAGGTTGCTGGGTTTTTTTTTTTTGGGGGGGGGGGTGTTGTCTTGAATAGTGCGGTTGAAAGCATTGCTTAGCTTATTCCATCTGCAAAGGCAGATGGAAATGTGAGGCAAAAAAGTCAAGTACCCCATCAATACTTCTTTGTCAGCTCTCTTTATGTGCTCTGGGAAATAGAAGGGCATCAGGTAGGACGTTAGTGGGTTTTCCCCTGAAGCACTGGATATCCTTCAGAAGCCCATGGGAATGCTGGAGGTTGTTTTCCTAGAAGTTATGAGGTTGTTTCAACTCTTTCTAGGAGCTCTGTGGTAATGTTGGGCCTTTCCTGGCTCATAACTAGCCTCCTGGGACGATTTACAAGTAGAACAAAACAAACCCAGTTCATTTTGACTCTTGGTAAATGTTTTCTAGCTCTTGCATCTGATAATGATGGGAGTAAAACTTGTCGCTAACATCAAAAGTTCCTCACTGGGCTCTTATCTCCCTATTTCCTTGAATTAACCAGCCAGTGTCCCAAAACAGTTAAGGTGGATGTTCTTGGCAGAGAAAGCAGACTTGTGTTAATGATCACTTTTATGTTATTATCCACAAAATTAAATCTGTTACTCTCAATAGCTGTGCCAGTATAAAAGTTTCCCTGGGTCTGGAAGCAAAGCCTTAGCCAGTGTGCTGAGATCACTCTGAAGGTGTTTATCAGGAACTGCTGGTTCACTCTTCATTAACTCACTGCAGTAAGGTGCTTAAGAGTTAAAGGATGAAGCCTGCTTCGTGCATCTTAAACAGTATTTTTTTTTTTTGTTTGTTTTCAGGAAATAATATATTGTCTGATGTTTTGGCAGAAAAAAAACCAAAACAAACAAACAAACAAACCCAAACCCAAATCCCAAAGCATTACAACATGCTTCATATTGAGACCAAACCGTTAGGCCCTGCTTAACATAACTTTGCTATTTAGCATGAGTATGACTTGGCACTTAAAAACACAACCGCTTAATAGAAACCCATGTGCAAGTAAGGACCTGCCCTCCTGTTAGGGCATGATATACACTAAGGTAGATCTTGGGTATGTAGGCATTCTTTCATCTGCTTCTAGAAGTTGCTTATAAGCAGGGACATCCCTAAAAGCAAAATAGGATGAGAATTTGAACAAAGAACCAAGCATGTAGCTTGCAGGTATTTGCATTTAATCAGTAATACTAAGCTAAAAAGTAGACAGCTGTAAGAATCCTGATTAATACTAACCCATAGACTATCCTTGTAGCCCTAACCCAAGTGCACAATAGGATAAGAAAACCGCAAGTTATGTAACTTACTGAATTGTATGAGTGTATGCTTTAGATAAAATGATATCAAGATGAAAAGTAGGTATAAAAGAACTCCTAAGATTCACTGTTCTTTGGACATGTGTACGGAGTTTTGAACCCCCACGTTACTCCGGCGCCAATAGCGGTTTGTGCTTTACTTTACAATGCTTACTGTGGAGTGATTTCTTTGAACCAAAATGAAGTCTGTTGTTGGAGTGTTTTGATTTCCTGCTTAATAGTATCTAAAACCATTTATCGTTTAAACTGTTTCTCCAGGTCATTGGTCTGCCAGGTTTTTAGAAGAACTTTTATTTTGCCATTTTGGTTCTGTTTTCTACTTAAAGCACAAATGCTTTTTCACTTCCTACCACTCTTCAACAACAATAATTGTAGATCAGTAAAATATTATGATCTGCAGGAGACTGGCCTTCAAACACTGGCTTTTTAAAAGCCAGCAGGCAAAAGTGTTTTGGTAGTAGAATATTTTTGTTTACAAAAATTATACAGAACACTGTTTCCCAGCTTCCCCCCTCTTTTTGTGATGAAAAGCGGTTAAAAGGGACTTGTTGTGTTCTCTTAGTCACCTCTGAGTATAAGGTGTATGCTGGTATATTTCCCCACCCCCCATCCTCTGGGCCACTCTGATCTCAGGAATTCATTGGCCTTTCTGTAATGGGTTGGGCAGTGAAGTGTCTCTTGACTGTGCAAGGAACACTTGCATGGCTAAGGTGGAAGACAGCATTGACTATACCAGAAATTCCTGTTGCCTGGCCAAGGCTGGAAGTGAGCAGGAATAATCAGTCATCCTGACAGCCTCATAATGTTCCTTCCCTTAATCATAGCCCGAGTGGAACAGTACCACTGTTACTGGAGTTCTAAACAGTTTCTAGTAATTACTGACTCAGGTTGTGGCCAGGATGGAAACATACTGATGACTGAAGCCAGTCATCTTTCCACCCTGTATGCAGTGGTCCTAAGTGAGGCCCTTTGTGCTCTCCTGGACCACATTGGGCTGCGACCTACATCTCCCTCTAAGTGGGAGGCCTCTCAGAGGTTGTGAACTCTCAAGTTTGAGATATTCAAAGGACTGTCCCCAAAAGCTGATGGTGAGGCCTTGATCGAAGACTCCCCACTTCTTGAGGCTCAACCCTCACCCACTGAGAAGTGCCGAGACATTTGATGTGAATATTTCACTGAACGCAAGGGGAATTTTTAACAGGTATATGAAGTATTGAAGTACTGAAGCCTGAACAGTAGGCTCTAACCAAAGTTGACCTGTAGATGAACCTCACAACCCAGTAATATGTCTTTCTATATGCATAGTATTAATTGCATATGTAATATATTTTTTTAGTATGAATATATATATTTTGATGTCAGTCTATAAAAGCTTTGTTGTAATGCTTATTATGTAATAGTAACTAGCAGAATGTTACCTCTTTATTTAGAGGCATATTACAAGGCCCTGAAATCGGATGTCCGGCTTTGTTGGGAAATACATGATGAAACCTGAAATAGAGATACTCCCTTGGGCTTCTTCTTAAGTCTTGGCCAGGCTTTGGCCAGAATCCAACAGGGAGGGTAACACCAACTGTTTCTGCACGTGAAGTTTTGCAAGATGTTTATTCAACTATACATAAGCTGGACCCTTTTGCAGTGACTTTGAAGACTTCACCTATGAGTGGATGCACTGTGTAGGACCTGCCAATTGCTCGGAAAGGTTGTCCATATCCTCCCTGCAACTGGGGCTGTCCAGCAATTCTGGATCTGGATGGTGGTCAAGTATAAGGGCAACTGGTGATGTATCTTTCTTAATCACTAGAATTAACTTGATGTAGTAATGATGCATTACTCTATTTGCTTTGCTGCTTAAAACTGGAGTATCATAAGTTTATTGTTTTAGCTAAATGCATTACTTTATTCCTGTATTACCTTGACATAGACAGTAGAATAAACCTACTCTGTTGCTGGTGTCTGTGTTCCTTCTGTTGACAATTGCTAAAACAGTGTATCTTTATGTGTGTGTGTATCTGTGTATAAATTGATTTCATTACCCTATTGCAAGTGTAGCATGAATGTTGGCATCTCAGATCTATACTTAAGTCACTATTGTGACTGCAGTAATCCTATTGACTAGCTTTGTTAATGTTAAATTAGTCACAGAATCACAGAATTGTTAGGATTGGAAGGGACCTCTGGAGATCATCTAGTCCAACCCCCCTGCAATGATAGACTGCTGATAAATCGTGTGATCCACCTTAAACTAAATAAACCTGAGACAGCTGCTAGTTTTTGTGATCTACCTTAAAAGTGGAGACTGCTGCCAGGTCAAAAGCTGTGTTAAAAGCCTATCTATGGTGAACTGGTACTTCTACAACATCATATTAAGATTACCTTTTGCTGATACCTTGGGAAGGGATCCTTTAGGTGATCCTAATTGATTACATGTGTAACTGTTTATACATAAACAATTGACTGAGTCTGGGACTGAGATTGGATTCATCTGCACCTGAGCTCTATCAGTTTAGAAAGCAAGGGTTCCACCCTGAACCTCATGACTCAATGGCGGTTTCTCCCTTATCCATATGTGTGTTGAATCTTTCTGTGAATCATTCTAAATTCTAACTTGATTTTCCTGCGGTCCTTACCAACCCTAACTATTCTATGATTCTGTGTTTCATCCATGTAGTAATAGAGTGAACTTCGCCATTGAACTTGTATGTTATACTTGCATATTTAAACTGCTTTTGCTAATGCTTTTAGTGATTCTTTGAGCAACCCTGAACTACTAATTTGTAACAGTGTGATAATGCACCTGGCCAGGTGAGGGGGTGTTCTTCTCAGGCAGGCCTTTGCCCATAACAGACCAGCTGAGGGGCTCACTACAACTTTCTGAGACACCACCCAGGTCTGTTGACTTTTGGCTGTGGGTTGCAAACAAGAGAAGTGGTTTGTTAAATCCTGTATGTGCTCAGTTTCGTTTGCTGCAACCATGAGCAACATGTCAGTGAGTTAGAGATGGGTGGCACTCTCATGGTGTTTGTGGTCTCTCCTGATCCTAATCAGTGCAATAACTAGCCTGTTAGTTTGCTGTTGAGCCTTTTTTCTCTTTGTTGATGACTAACAGTCAACAGGTGGGCACAGGAGGGAGATGAATACTCTTCACCCACTGATTTTAGGGGTCAGGAGGGAAAGCTGAATACAGCAAAGAAAGTAAAGGGAGCAGAAGGTGCTATTCTGCTATCTTAATTCCTAGAGCAGTTCTTGCTTTGCTGGGTCTTACTGAAGGTTCATGGGAAACTGTAGAGCCTGTTATAAAAATTCCGTCTTCACCATGATCTGATTTAATTAATTTTTTATCACAATTGATTAATATTGAGAGGCGATAAGCAAGCAGTTCTGGGTGCACCAGGGAGTCTCCACTCCACCCAAGACGCACACTGAGATTTCTGGGGTACAGTCTCTTATACTCCTCGCTCTTGGGTTTCAGCCAGTCCTGTCGTCTCCTTCTCCCGAATATCGACGTGGTTCCTTTTCATTGTTCTCCTCCTGTTGCTGGGGTCTTATATTCGGGTGAAGAAACTTCTTAAAAAGTTATTGAATTCCTTGGTACTACATTAACAGGGGATGTCTATCACAAGCTTAACCACCATCTTAGCCCCCTAAATTCCATTTCTTATATAGTTACTTATTCAATACAGAAGTTTCACCTCATCCTGTAACAGGATGTATCTCTTGATTACCTAACCCCCTTAAGGCATTCAAGCAGTTAAACAAAGCACCCCTGTAATTAGCAAAGAGTTTGAAACATTCAAGTAGTTAAACAGAGTACCCCTTAAAGTAACAAAGCGTTTGATTAAGAAGGATTATTCCTTTGTTTCTTCTTCTCTTTCATCATTGTATTGACAGGAACATCTATCATAATCTGATCACTTTTACACATTCTACACATGATACAATGATTTCAAGGATTTTCGATTCCACCCAAAGTACAATGATGACAAGGACTCCTAATTTGCTGACACGAATCATTCCTATATATCTCACAGAGCCTGCTGGTGACTCTTTAGAAGAGGAAAAAAAAAAAATACAAGGGAAGATGGTGAAAACACGGTCTATGGTTGTTAGCTTTAGGTGATTGGTGTATTTGCCTCCATGATACTGGGTGCTAATAAAAAGGAAGCTGTTGCTTCACAGCAGATGGGATTTGAAAACCTGCAAGGTGATCTTATTGCTATAAATCAGGGACACAGATACAGGAGTTCAGTGATATTGCTAGTACAGGTCATTGCTTTCTGCAAGTAATGGTAGCACTTGCAGCTTAATGACTATTGTCCCTTCTAGGAGCAAAGATCAGTAAGGAGCTTCTCTTCTTCCAGTGGGTGATACACATCTGTCTGAAAGGGCACGCTATTGAGGTTGCTGAAGCAAGTGATTTTTTTATTATATAAAAACGTGGAAATGTGGAAGCTATTTTATTATTTGTGGTCTCGGTCATCCTGAAGTAGCGTAATCCGGGCAATTGGTGATGTAGAAATAGGGAAGAAAATAGGGTTGGGAAAAATTTAAACTTCTCAACCTGTCTTTCCACTCAAAGTATTTCTTCGTACTATTATAGCCATAGCTTTTGGAAGGACTCCAATGCTTTCCACTGATGACCCAGAATGGGTTTTTTGTTTTTCACGTTTGACTGCTAAACACTGTTAGGATCTTTCTGACTAGTGTTTTTGTTTCTGATAAATGGAGTTGTAAGTTCTCAACAGTTCTGAAACTGCAAATGTAAACCAGAAGAGCAGCAGGATTTTAATACTTGGAGAAGTTGCAAGGAAAGTCATTGTATGAGTGGAAGTGTTAATAATGTAACCTCTAGTATACAAGAAGCTACACAAATCAGCAGAGAAGGAAGGCATTATCACACCTATACCATTTTCTTTTGAAATACTCCTGTAATCTTGAAGCTAGTAGTAATCTTTATTGCTGGTATAAACTGTCTCCATAAAATAGAAATATGCCAAAGCGCTCTTCTGGTATGTGCTTGTGAAAGATTCCTGTTCTCCATGACAGAAACTCGATTAACTTCTTAATTTGCACTTCAGTCAGTGTTCTGTGTGTAGATTGCAAACTTGTCTCCAATTAGAAGTCATTATGTAATGAATTATTAGAGAGCAACAATTTTAAAAGGAGGTAGGTACAATTACTAGAGATGTGAGACAGTTCTTTGAATATGCCTTAAAACTTGGAGGGAGCTTGGAAATTCTTCAGAGTGTAAAGTGCATATCATGTTTTTTCTGTATTTTACTGTTGTTTCTGTGAAGTGTGATGATAAGTGGAAATCTGCAGTGGTTTAGGGGGGTTAGATATTTTCTAGAAAATGTTATCCTGTACAAGAAAAAGCAACTTCAGGCTATGTTTTATCATTAACTTCTGTTGTAATGTTTGCAAGTAGAAAACTTTAGATACATACTTACCAGTATATATTTCCATTATATATGTGAACTATGTATACTACAGAGGCAGGGACATTCCATATAAAAGAGTGTTGCTATTAGAAAAGCTTTCATCTGTAGGTTTCAGAATAGAATGTTAGATGCTAATTTGTGTGATGAATCTGATCTTTGTTACTAATCCCTTTTCCCTGCAAATTTTCTGATTTTATGTTAAAAATAACTTTTGTGCTTATGGCAGTTAGTTAAAAGTGACTTTAATTTTTTCCCTGAGGAGCATAAGCCATAAATAAGCTTGGCTGATACCATCAAGCAATCAAAGACAATCTTGAAGAATTTGTTTTCTTTTGAACAGTGACATCTCTTTTGCTGATACTAGTATTCTTCTTTGTACCATGCAGAACTAGAATTTTAAAACTCCCTGTGAAGTGTAGCTCCCCAAATGCCTGGAGTCTGGTGCATGCAGGAAAATACACATCTTTCAGAATAATCTCTTTAGGTGCTGTTTATGACATGCAGATTTTATTGTGTCTAGCAGTTCTGATTGTTGATGGATGCCGTGGTGTTTACCTGTTTTATCTCATTCCTGGTGAGAAGAACGGCCTCTTTCCTGTTGCCCCTCTGGCTGTGACTGCAATTTGCATGAATCTTGCAGCAGCATTGCAGGGTGTGATGCTGTTGGACTGTGAATCTGGACCATTGCCAGATGCCATGGTGTGCTTTTTCCTAGTTTTCTGATTTTTGTACTATCTCTGAATAACTTTTAAAAATTGAATTATGTAATTGTAATTTCCCAACTGCAGAATTTCCAAGTTCCCTCCAAGTTTAAAGGCATATTCAAAGATGGAAGCACATTCCATGTTTTCTCTGAGTTTCACTGTTTCCATGTGTGGAATAATTATAAATTAAACTTGTATTTTAAATGTAGCATTGTTCACACATGAAGGAAAATGGACTTTCAGGGGAAGATGTGGCTGTACCTGGTATTCCAGGAATGTGCACTCCACAGCAGTTTCCATGCCAACACAGGTGGAGGATGGTGTGAAGTAGAGATTCTGCAGGCAAGGTCTGTCATAACATAAGCAGAGATGGGAACTAGGTGGGACTAAAAACCGATAAGCTGCATACTTGCTACCCTGAGCCAACAGTCTGTCATCTTTTGACAAAATGTTTTCCTTTGTGCGAACTTTGCTTCATTATAATGCATTTCAATACAGAAACACACCTCTATTTCCAGTGCTACCAGCCTCCAAAGTGAGACTACCCCTCTTTGAGCATGCTCTGAATTCTTTGTGATATATACATTTAAAAGCGAAGTGAGAGAATTTTACACCAATAATAATAAAAGTATGTGTGGCAGTGGAGGCACAGACTCCATTTCTGCTTACAAATGAAATCCTTTATTGAGTTAGCTTACAGGCTTTTATAGTATTCTGCCTAGGAGTTAGTAGTGGTTAGTTCCATTGGTACTTTTCCATCATGAAACAACCTCATTTAGCCAGTGACCTTACTATTCACACACCTTTGCTTGAGCAATTATTTCTAAACATAGTTATTTTCTATCACTAGTTGTTACATTGTTACTTCACTCTCCTTGACCACACATTCTTTATCTTGTCTTAAGCGACCTCCTGTTTCCATGCTTACAGTTCTCAGCAATTATCTTGATTTTTCTTTCTTCGGTTCCTCCCAATGTTCTTTCTCCAGTTTCTCCCGCCTTGTCCCATTTACTTCTCCCAAGGTTTGCGGCTGATAAGAGTCCAGATGTCTGGGCTCTCATCCAGGTGTACTGGCGTTGCCAGCGCAACTTCTTGCACAACGTTCCCCACATCTCTCCCTTCTTACAAACTACTAAAGCATTTTTGATAGATTTAGTGATCAAGTGATTTATACAAGCAATTAAACAAGGAACTGTGGTTAAAATACATAAAAAGATTCCTACACAGGCTAATGCGATTTTAATAATGTCTTTCAACCATGCACTGATGCCACATCCTGACAGCAAACTTTCTAGCCAATTCCAGCTACTGTCCACTTACAACCTCTGAACTCCGTCCTTTAAGTTCTGAATTCCATCATGGACAGACTCAGTGTGATGAGATAGGTTCATGCAACACATCCCATCAAAGTCTTTACAACCATGCCCTTGAGCTCATAGCAGAAAAAATCTATGGCAGCTCTGTTTTGAGGCGTAGCATGTTTGACTGAATCGTTATCTGTTAACGGTTGTTGGGGGTGAAAAACCTCCAGGGTAGAGGCTGGGTCTTTTCCTGCTTCTCACCGGGAGGAGTGAACTCCCCGGTGTCCCGCAGCGCGCATCTTGGTGGGCGCAGCACCAACCTGTACCTGCCGGAGTACACATAGGCGAGGGGCTGGCGAGCAGCGCAGCCCTCTGCCCGTGGGCACACAATGGGTGGAGCCCGCCGGAGCATGCTGCTGCCGCCCCCGTGCGAGGCCGCGGCAGCCGGGAGATGGAGGCGGCCCACCCGTGCTCTGCAGTTCCTTAGCCCCCCGCCGCTCGGCCGGAAGGGATGCGCCACTGCAGCCTCTACCTGGCTCCCGCGGGAACGCCGTCTTCCTCTTCGTCGTCCAGCCTGCGGTTAGCCTCATAATGGACGGGATACATAGCACTCAGTTTCTGGAAGAGGTTTACATCACCGTGATTTTTCGCTTCTTTTTTAGTGTTTTTCCACATATCATGCGGGTCAGAGGTTGGGCTCTTTATCAGGGTCGATTGGTCCGGGATCAAAAGGGTCATCTTCGCCTGGCTCATCTGCTGCCGCAGCCCCGATTAACAGGGGTGTGGAAGGTTTGGCTTGGGATTGTGGAAGGCAGGCTTGATCTTTTGAGCCAACATGTTTCTTTCATTCTCTTGCACACAGTTCAGCAAGGGGCAAGCAAGCTTGATGCTATGGGGTCTCCCCTGTTTGCCTGATCACAGAGCTTAATGCCTGCTTCGTCCCATTTCTCAGGGACGATTTGTCTACACCAGGCACTTCCAGGGAGACCCATTTTATATTCTTCGCAGATCAGATTCTCCTATTTTTGTGTTATTCTTGGCCATCATGGCTTCCATAAGTCCGCACACAGTTTTTTCTTCTCTAGACATTTCAGATCCCATGTTTCCCGTTGCTCACCTCTGTCCTGCAGGGATGATGGAATCCGGCACTGCTATCCTGCTTCCTTTCAGCAGTGTTGAATTCAACAGGATTTTGCCACCAGTTCAGCACTGCAAGCTGACATCTATTTCCCAGATGTGCTCCTGTTCAGGCGCCATTTGTGGAAATGGAGGCATGGCCTCTGTTTCTGGTTACAAACAAAATCCTTTATTGAGTGAGCTTACAGGCTTTTATAGTATTCTACCTAGCGGTTAGTAGTGGTTATTTCCTTTGGTACCTTTATTTCTAAACATAGTTCTTTTCTGTCGCTACTTGTTACATTGTTACTTCCACTACCCTTGACCACACATTCTTCATCTTGTCTTAAGCGACCTCCTTTTTCCATATTTACAGTTCTTAGCAATTACCTTGATTTTTCTTTCTCTGGTTCCTCCCGACTTGTTCCATTTACTTCTCCCAAGGTTTGCAGCTGGTAAGAGTCCAGATGTCAGGGCTCTCATCCAGGTCTACTGGCTCTGCCGGCATACCTTCTTGCACAGCGTTCTCCACAGGTATGTATGACTAGAGTCACTCAAGCTCCACCTTGATGGTGAAAAACAGTATAAAAATGGCCCAAGGAAGTGGGAATGTTAGGGAAGACATCATTGTGGATGAGTCGAAGATTCCATCAGCACATTACCCTTAACTCCTGGGATCGGTCAACAGGGTGGACCTTTGTAAAACCTGTTATTTGCACATGCTGTTGCAGACAGTGTATTTATTACCGGCAATGCATAAGAACCTGTATCTGTTTCTTCAGTAAACTCCACTGTTTAAGTAGCTAATTGTAATAGTTTTCTCATTGAATGTGACCAAATCCTTCAGTGTGGCTGTGTTAGTTCATGAGCATGATTAGGCTGGAGGTTCAGTGTGCTGTTAGTACATCTGGAGTTGTGATTGTTCAATATATCAAATGTGACCAGACTGGTAGTGGTAAATTGGGCATCAGTCAGAATCTAAGCCTAGCTGCACCCAACCTCTCTAATATCTGAGGACCAGGTACAGCACAAAGGGGTTTATTTTCTGCCAAATTGTCTTGCCTTTTAATGCAACACCATGAAATGTGATGACGAGAAATCTGCAGCTGTATCCCTGCTTCAAATATCCCTATTGAAACATAATTTCAGGTTTGTAACATAAATATTAACGTTGCCGTGACTGATCTCTCAATGAAAATGTGTAGAAATAGCAGACCAAGAGTTCAAAGAATGTCCTGTGGTGGCAGTGAAGAAGTGTCATTTCCAGTACACTGATTCCAGCAATAAAATTGGAAAATGTATTGAGTGTAAGGGTATGTGGAAGATGAGAGCATCTGCTTTAATGACCTTTTCAGTGCAAAAGGAGACATTACGTGGGAAGAAGTAAACCAAATGTTCAGAGGCACAAACTTGACGTATAAACAGTACTGGGGATAATAACAGGAAGTAAATAGCTACGCTAATTGGTAAGAATGTGTAGAATGTGAGTGTTTATTTCAGCAGGGTTATCTGATCACGGACCTTGTCAAATGGGGTTATAGGGAAAAGAGGGAAGCAATAAAGAAGACTTAGACAAGTGAAGGAATCAAAAGAAACAAACCTCATTAGTCTTGCTAACTAAGTGATGAGCCATTGAGAAACTATAGGCGAACCTAGACTTTTAAACTGCTGAGAGTGAAAACCTGAGAGTCCCTAGTGTGACTGGGAGGAAGAGGGTGGGGCAACTCTGCAGAGGGGGGGAACAGACAGAAGAGGTTATAGAAGAGGCCATTTGTCTAAACAGTGGCTGATCAGGAGGTCTGCGACTGATCTCTGTGACTGATCCCTGCAGCCGGTCTTGCCATCTTAAGTCTTTTCTTAACCATTTTTTTGCATAGTGTCTTTATCCCTTCTGTATGGTGCCAGCAACTGGAGTGAGAGGGTGTGTGGGTCAGTAGTTGGAAGGACCATAATTCTAGGCACCATCTCCATAGGTCCCACAGACTTGGTCTAAAGTGCCAGCTACGTGGGAACAGATGTGAGTGGATTTAGTGCCAGCAACAGGAGGTCGACCAAGGCTGTAGGCACCTGTGGTGCAAGCAGTTGGAGTGAGTGAGTGGGGGCCTCACCAGGGTGAATGAGATGCTTGGTGCCTAGAGCAAGACTGGTTCACAGCTTGTATGCCTGATACTGGCTGGCAGTGAGTGGGCTGTATCTTTCCCACATTGGGTGTATGGGGTTTGCCTGTATAATTTGTTTGCAGACTTCAAGGTGGACTAGCTGGTGGGTAGGAAGCACTGGGTCCAGACAGTGGTAGCAGATGGGCAGAGGGTCTGTGCTGGTATTTAGGGGGATTTGTGAGTGTTACGGTTTAAGCATTGTACCAGCTACAAGGAAGGAAAAAGAAATAACTGTTACAGCTGAAACCAGGACAGTGAGCATGGAGTGCTTATGAAACAAGCATGTGAGTGTATGCATCTTGTTTGCTCATGAGCATCGAGCTAGACCAGACGGTAAGTAGGAGAGCCTTCAAAGTGGGCAAGAGGGTATGGGATCCGTGCAAGTGTGTTGGATGGACAGAGGAGCTGTACTGGTACTTGATGGATCTTAATGTGTGTGTGCTTTTGACTATAGAGACTTGGGGGTATGTGGGTTTTAAAGAGACACTTGATCCTGACTGGCCGAAGAGGAGGAAAGTGAATTGTCTGTCTGTACTTCTGTTTTATGTGAGTCATGTATAGGTGGTGTTGAAGGCAGCACATTGTGTCTGTTTCAAAGTCCTGTGTGTGCCTCCAGGATGTATGCTCAGCCTTGCTTCTGGCTGAACCTGCAAACGGGAGAGCAGGAGCAGGAGTGCTCATAGGCCCTCTGTGGAGACACCTGGGTTTCCAGGCAGGGTTCCAGCCTAGGGACAGGAGGAACCACTAAACCACCAAGCTGCTTGGGGTGGTAACTTACGGCATCTCTTTACAAGCATTGAGACTATGCCAATGAGTTAATTAGAAGAGAATAATTTTGATGGGTTTTGCATTAATGGCTATTGCTTGAACTGAAAAATCTGACCTGTTTGTTCTGTGTGCGCTTCCTGCTGTGCTAGATTTGGACTTTGAGAATGAAGTGCATTCACTTCACCCCCCCAAAAAATAAAAAAATAAATCCCCAAACAAGAAAAAAACAACTTGTTAACAAACTGACTGAGATACTGTTGCATGATACTGATTAAAGTCACATTAGAAGTCCGGGTGGTTGGAGGAGACAACGCTAAAACACAAAGGAAGGCTGGGCGAAAAAGCCTGATTCAACATGAAGTTCATGGGTGTAAAACTGAAACGGGCCCATCCAAAAACCACTTTTCTAATGCTCATCTGAAGCAGCAAATGGCATTAGGACAGCAAAGCTAATAGGAAAATGCACTGTTGGAAATGGTGGAATGGGAATCGGCAAGAAGTGACCTGTCTTCGTATTAATGTTACTGTAGCTACTGTGTAATCTACTGTCAATTTGAGATGCAGGTAATTTCTGACAAATTATTTCCTACATAACTGCTTAGAACTGTGGCAAGAAAACCGTTATTTGCTGGTGCTGCTGTGACAACCAAAATACAGATATCAACTGAGGAAAATGAGAGTTCTCGTTGTATATGTCCTCTTTCCTTTGGGCACATTAGGTTGATTCAGGTCATCAGTACAGATGCAGGTCTGCCAAGCTGCTCTAATATTTCTGTGATACTGTATATCAAATGTACTGAATTAATTTAAAATGCTTTTGGTTAACTGAGACTGGCTGCTAAAAGTCTAGAAGCAAAGTTGTGCTGGCCTGCAGCTGAACTTTTGTCCTTTCTGTTCTTGAAAGCTGATGTTTGCTGAGCGCCATGTCCTGGAGAGTGGGGATATAACCAAGATCAGAGTGACTGGCATTGAAATACATATGCTTGGTGTTTAGAGTTTTGGTCCCATTAAAGGAAGCTTTTAGTAATGAGTAAGAATCTCATAACTGGTGTGAGTGCCTCAGTTACACTTGTTGCAGGGGAAGTTCAAGCTGTCTGAAGAACCACTGCTAAAGGTAGCAGCAGAAGAGGTTTTACTCAAGTACGATGTAAAAATGAGGCTTAAGATAAGTCCTATGGCAAGGTTAAATTTATTATTGCACAAAGGATATAATACTAATTAAAAAATACCAATACATGACCTTAATGCCCTATGATACAAGGTTATGCATTATAGCGGTCACTTACCAAAAATCTGCTTTTGGTTAAGGGGTCTCTCAACCTCAAGGAGTAACCTTGAGAGGCCTCCCAAGTCACTGGGAGATCATCACTGTGCATCCAGCTGCTTAGCAGGGAGACCTTGGAAAAGGCTTGCTCAGGTTGTCACATTTATGGAATAAAATGGTTGGCTTGTAGTCAAATTACATGTGATGGGAATGGTAAACATTAGATTACTTGTACCCACAACTTCAGTTGTTCCTTGACAAATTAGACTTGGAAGAACAGCCTGCTATTCATGTGTTAATTGCATGGTTGCTGTTCTGGTTTCCCAGCTCACATGCATCAAAGCTCATTGTCTCACTGTGTTCCTAAGTGGGTCTTCAAAGAGCAGGTTGGAACTAGAGAAGTTTGTGACCTGGTCATGACCTTGCCATTTACTTCCTTGGGAGCCTGAACCAAACTATCACTATTATGATCAGGCAGTTGAGCACTTCTGTCACACTCCACTGTGTGATTGCAGTCAATCAACCTTATTGAATCATAGAGCCATAGTATGCTTACTTCTTAAATATTCAACGTATTGCAGATCAGTGGTAAGGTGCACTTATTTGGTGAGTTACTTAGCTTAAGCATTACTATTAATGCTAATTACGTTCCATTGTGCAAACAGAATCAGTTTGATTGCATGTGTTTTATGTATTGCTGTAGGAATGAGGTCTGAGGCCATGAGGTATATAGTGAAAGGATTAAAGAGGTCAATATTCTAATGGAGTAATTGGTTGCTGAAGAAGGTGATATCAGACAGAGGCTAGATGGCCTGCCTCAGCAGGGTTGGAAGAGGGTGAGATGAAATGATTTACAGTTCTGTTCCACCCTTGTGCAAGACCCATAGCCGATGGAGTGCCTGACTGAGACTCTCATTATCCCTCATTTACATTTGATGGGACATCTTTGAGCACATCTTTAAGCTGGACCTCCCTGCATTTCCATCTCATTTCTATACCTGCAAAGACAGCGAACCTTGAATGTGCCTTAGGAGTGCCTACCTTATGCCCATGATAGAAAAGAACTCCCATTACACCACATTGGCGGAGTGAACCAAATATGAGTTACATCCTGACCCAGAAGGGTGGAAAGATCGTGGTAAAGCCACTGGATTGGTGTGGGCTGTTGAAGGATTGTTTGAATCTCGTGTGCACTAAACTCTGGTTAAATAAACTCACCTATCAAGTAGAAACTCCTGCTAATGCTATTTGGGATTCTTTAGCTTCACTTAATTCTCAGACATAAGCCACTGCCAAAATGACCCTTGCAAAGCTGATATACCAACACGGAGTAAGTGGATATCCATGTCTTCCAAGAGTTCTGTTATATCTGTGTCCCAAATGTGACACATGACCTAGGAAAACAAGTAGCGGTTATGAAAACAGTTGCAGAGGAAACCCACAAACTTTGGGAATCAATGTCCAGTACTTGGTTGGGATGAATGTTCATTGTGCTTGGTTTTGCTGTGACAGGATGGCTTCAAGACTTCATAGAATATGCATTAATAGTTGATTCTTATTGTTGTTATTGCTATATCATATGTGTAAATCCTTGTTACCAAAAGCTATAACCTTATGTGTCAGTGTACTTCAAGGTTAAATCCCCGAATCTGTACTGATTGCACCTACCCTAGGCACAGATGTTACTAAATGAAAGGTATGCCAAAGGAGGAGAGACAACAAATTTTAAATTCCCTTATTGCTGCTATAATGGAATTCTAGAATTGAAGGTAGTAGTCACAGCGTGGATAATTTAAGAATGAGGCCTGAGGCCATGAGATAAATGAAGAACAATTAAAGAGCTCGAAACCCTGATAGGGATTATTGGCTATTGGTAAGGGTGCTGTCAGATGGAGGCCATCTGGCCTGCCTCAGCAGGGTGGAAGAGGGAGAGTTGCTGTTTCACAGTTCTGTTCCACCACTGCGCAAGACCCACAGCCCATAGGGTACTTTACTGACACCTAACTGGTACCTGACAGCTACTGCTGTTGACCCTCATTTACATATCAAAATACATCAAAGTGAGAAAGTGGCTTCCCCCCTACATCATCTATGAGCAGTAATTTGACCACAGTCTCACCTCTGCTTCTCTCAGAAGTTAAATTTGTCATTTGAACTCCTCCATGGCAGAGGATGAGAATACTAGCCCACTGTATAGACAAGTCAGGCTTGTTCTCTCTCCTCCTCAAAGCAGGGACACCTCTTTGGTAAGATTTATGTCTCCAACTACACTGGATGATACCTGAGTGGAACTGAGCTTAATGAGTTACCAACTGTCTCATGATCTCCCTCTCTTTTCCTTGTTTAGGTGTTTTCTGGCTCCAGTGTGCAGGTGTAAAGACTTTCATGTTAAGTTGCAGTGTTCAGTGAATGAAGTATTAAATCTTTGTTCGAATGTCTTACCCACTCCAATCGACCAAAAGCTTGTAACAATTTATTCTGTGTTTTAGGCTTCATTTATTTTCCTCTGTATGTATTTTCCTAGAGAAGTGCCTCTCAGAAGAAGTAATCACTAATAAACATTGCCAGTAAAAAAAAATGGAGTCTTTTGTATTAGAAATCACAGGGTGATTCCAGGACATAAAAGCCAGAGACATGCCTGAAACTATCTGATAGAGAAATCTAGGTGTAGGCATTTTAGTCGCGTGATAGATTTGTTGAAGAGCTGTGCTGTTACTGCTGCCTTCAGTTGAGGTGTGTTTGAATCATAAAAACAATGAAGAAAATCCAAAAGCTCAATGTGGGCAAGGGAGACCAGGGTGCCATGATGGATATGTGGTGGTTTCTCTTACTCTGGCACTGGGGAGCAATGTGAAGCGGGGCAGAAGCTATGCAGTCCCATTCTGCTTGGTAACTGAAAACACACAACTGTCCACTGTGCCATTACTCTATGCAAAATCTTGCAAGAAATGATTACCAGAAGCTTCTACCAAGTACAGCTGCTCTGTACAATGTGACCACAAGGAATGGACAGTTTGACCACAGTCCCATCCACCCACAGGACTCTGTGTGATAATAGTTGGTGAGGTATTAAGAAGACACTGATTTTATACCTGATGAGGAGGATGAGAATTTGACACCAAATAGTAGGGACAGATCAATGAGTTGGTCCTCCTTGCCCTCTGTTTTGTAATAATACCTGATAGAAAAGTCTAGGTGTAGGTGTTTTAGTCACATGATAGATCTATTGAAGAGCTGTTCTTCTAGGTGTAGGTGTTTTAGTCACATGATTGTTCTGTTGCAGGGCTGTTCTGCTACTCCTGTGTTCATTGGGGATGTCTCTCCATTCTCTTTCTATGTGCTGTCAATAAGAAATGGGCAGTTGCCTATTTAGTAGTTGCTGATGATTTCTGAGACTTGATGTTCAGGGCGAGAAGCAGGTGAAGGTGTGAAGCAGGCATGTATATTGGATGGGAAGCTAACTGAAGGTTAATCATTGCTCATGACTGTGGAACATAACAACATATGTTTTTGATAAAGTGTATTCAATAAAGTATATATTTATATTTATTATGACTGTCAGAAAGAGATAGTAAAACGTAAGCGTGCAGCTGTTCCATGACCTCCACCTTTGGCCAATGCTCTTGGCGTGGCCAGCAGCGAGGCAATGAGAAAATGCATGACCACACAAGTAAGCAAGTACAGATCTGGCATAAAGCTGGCTTTGTTTCTAAGAATATAAAAGCAGGATCCTTGTAGCCAAATCTGAAGCCTCACCTATGGGTCGGCGCACCATGTAGGAATTTTCCCAGTTACCCGAGACTCCTGGCATCGGCTGCAATGGGGATTCCCAGCGAAGTGTGGGCCTGGATGATGAGGATTAGGTGGTAATTGGTGATGTATTTCTTTCAATCATTGTTCTTTCTATGTAGTAATGATTTGACACATTGCTAATTTTCCTCTGCACTATACGTGTGTGTGTATATGTATCTGATTCACTTTATTGTGCTTGTTTAATAAACTGTTCATGTTATACAACTAGTGTGTGATCATTTTATTGAGTACCCTGCCTGTTTGCAAAATAGTGTGTGTGAAGAATAGTCTTTTCTTTTGGAGTCTTGTACTGATACTGAACTGTTTAGATGTTCTTCCTAAGACAAGCACTTTCTGTCAAATACCACTTTTAAAAGTAGCATGTTTTGTAGTATTAAAGCTATGAAAAATTTTAAGGTTGTGATCACAGATGCAAACCTAGTTTTCTTAATCCAGCTGGTAATGGTGATAAACTAAGGTTGTACTCATTGTTACAGTCTTTGGCAGTGAGAAGAATTAGGTTTTGTTCTTGGCTAAGTTGTGTGTTATATGTAATTTCTCCTGTATTTAGCAAAGGCTTTACAGTTACTGCTAGTTGGCATCTCAGTCTTGTTTACATACCTCAGTCATGTTTCTGGAACATATAAATGTTTTAAATTTCTTCAGCAGTTGCCTAATTCAGGAACATGATTATTTTATCCCCTGATTATTTTTCAGGAAATGCCCAGTGTAACATTAGCAGTGTGAAATCTTTCGCTTGGATGCAAAAACCTGTTTTCTCGTCAAAGATTCCTGTCTGCATCACTGTTTTAAGTATTGCCTTAATACTGTTGTTGATGTTTTTTTATGAATTTCATCTGTGATTTTGCTTTCCTGTTTTCTTTTGTTGTTGGTATCCTTTGAAAGCAGAGATAGCAGAGAGTGAGGGAAGATTGAACTATTGTTGAATTTTGATAACACCTTGAAAATTATGACTTGTAGGTCTTATAGGCTGGATCTGAGTGATACTTCTAAGTCTGAAATAGGAATCTTAAAAGAGGCTTGAAAGACAGTTAGGAGCTTTGGGTCTAACACCCTGCACAAAGCGAGGTTTTTGTTCTGTCCTTAGTGGGTTTGACCATACTGAGAGGAACTTGCCAAGATGCAAATAGCATTCATGCTCATAGTTTTGTCATGGCTTTTTTGTGCCTTTCCATTTTTGAAGACTGAAATAGTGCTTGGATTTGAAGACACTGTCTCTAGCAACTTTCCAGAGGTCATTCAGAAATAACATGCTCAACAAGCTGTTGGGCTTGTTGGTAGTCAATATAAATTCTGGAGTATAACTCATGAAGAGTTAGAGGTTTGTGACTTTGTCACCTTCTGGAGGTGTACTTACTGCAGTAGTGGAGGTGGTGATGTCATCTCTGTACTTCATACCTTTTTTTGATGGCTGAGTAAGTTAATGTTACCAAACAGAATCAGGGGTGGTTTGCTTGAAGCTACCTGTGCTGTTAAGTCAGAGTTGTGTTTCTCAAAAACTAGTAACAGCCTACAGTGTCAGGGAAGAACAAATGGCATGTGAAATAAAAATAAGTGGGTCACATTATGGGAGATCTTTACCCAGATTAATTTTCTCCTTTGTTGGACTGGAAGCCAGAAAGGGACTCTTCATCAGGGACTGTATCACAGTATCACAGTATGTTAGAGATTGGAAGGGACCTCAAAAGATCATCTAGTCCAATCCCCCTGCCGGAGCAGGAACACCTAGATAAGGTCACACAGGAACGTGTCCAGGCGGGTTTTGAATGTCTCCAAAGAAGGAGATTCCACAACCTCCCTGGGCAGCCTGTTCCAGTGTTCCGTCACCCTCACTGAGAAGAAGTTTCTTCTCAAGTTTAAGTGGAACCTCTTGTGTTCCAGTTTGCACCCATTTCCCCTTGTCCTATCATTGTTTGCCACTGAGAAGAGCCTGGCTCCATCCTCGTGACACTCCCCCTTTATATATTTATATATACTAATAAGGTCACCCCTCAATCTCCTCTTCTCCAAACTATAGAGACCCAGCTCCCTCAGTCTTTCCTCATAAGGGAGATGCTCCACTCCCTTAATCATCTTAGTTGCCCTGCGCTGGACTCTCTCCAGCAGGTCCCTGTCCTTTTTAACTGAGGGGCCCAGAACTGGACACAATATTCCAGATGAGGTCTCACCAGGGCAGAGTAGAGGGGAAGGAGGACCTCTCTCGACCTACTAACCACCCCCCTTCTAATACACCCCAGGATGCCATTGGCCTTCTTGGCCACAGGGGCACAGTGTCGGCTCATGGTCACCCTGTCGTCCACCAGGACCCCCAGGTCCCTCTCCCCTACACTGCTCTCTAACAGGTCGTTCCCCAATCTATACTGGAACCTGGGGTTGTTCCTGCCCAGATGCAGGACTCTACACTTTCCCTTGTTATATTTCATCAAGTTATTCCCCGCCCAACCCTCCAGCCTGTCCAGGTCTCTCTGGATGGCAGCACAGCCTTCTGGTGTGTCAGCCACTCCTCCCAGCTTAGTGTCATCAGCAAACTTGCTGATAGTACACTCAATTCCCTCATCTAAATCATTGGTGAATATATTAAATAATACTGGTCCCAGTACTGACCCTTGAGGCACTCCACTAGATACAGGCCTCCAACTAGACTCCGCCCCATAGACTACAACTCTCTGGCTTCTCTCCTTCAGCCAGTTCACAGTCCACCTCACTACCCGATCATCCAGACCACACTTCCTCAGTTTAGCTGCGAGGATGCTGTGGGAGACTGTGTCAAACGCTTTGCTGAAGTCAAGGTAGACCACATCCACCGCTCTGCCATCATCCATCCACTGTGTTATTTCCTCATAAAAGGCTACGAGATTGGTCAAGCATGACTTCCCCTTGGTGAAACCATGTTGACTGCCCCTCATAACCCTCTTATCCTTGATATGCCTTAAGATGGCACCAAGGATAAGGTGTTCCATTACTTTCCCAGGAATGGAGGTGAGGCTAACCGGTCTATAGTTACCCGGGTCCTCCTTCTTGCCCTTTTTGAAGACAGGAGTGACATTTGCTTTCCTCCAGTCCTCAGGCACCTCTCCCGTTTCCCAAGACTTGGTAAAGATGATGGAGAGCGGTCTAGCAATGACCTCCGCCAGTTCCCTCAGCACCCGCGGGTGCATCCCATCTGGACCCATGGATTTATGGATGTCCAGATTGCTCAACTGGTCTTTAACCCATTCCTCATCGACTAAGGCAGACCGCTCCGTTGACCTATCTTCATCTGAGGTCTCAGCGGTACAGGGCTCTTCAGGACTGCCTCCAGCAGAGTAGACAGAGACAAAGAAGTCATTCAGTAACTCTGCCATCTCTGTATCTTCTGTCACCAGGGCACCCGTCCCGTTCATCAGCGGGCCTACATTGCCTCTGGTGTTAGTTTTATCTGCCATGTATTTGAAAAAGCTCTTTCTGCTGTCCTTGACCCCTCTCGCCAGCTTTAATTCCAAGGAGGCCTTAGTCATCCTAGCAGCTTTCCTACATCCTCTAGCAGCAGCCTTATATTCTTCCCAAGTGACCAGCCCTTCCTTCCATGACCTGTAAACTCTCCTCTTCCACTTGAGCATACCCAGCAATTCCCTATTTAGTCACGCAGGTCTCCTGACCCTCTTCCTTGACTTCCTACGTGTCGGGATGCTCCAATCTTGAGCTCGGAAGCGATAGGACAAGGGGTAATGGGGAAAGTTCAGGTTAGTTGTAAGGAAGAAGTTCTTCACTGTGAGGGTGGTGAGGCACTGTAACAGGTTGCCCAAAGAAGTGGTAAATGCTTCATCCCTGGCGGTGTTCAAGGCCAGGTTGGACAGAGCCTTGAGTGACATGGTCTAGTGCGAGGCATCCCTGCCCGTGGTAGGGGGTTGGAACTAGATGATCTTAAGGTCCTTTCCAACCCAAACCATTCTATGATTCTATTTGAAAGTACAACTGAAGTTGGTTTTCTTGGCTGAAAACTGACCTGTATTATATTCTGTAGGTGATTTTTATGCTCAGCCCTTAAGCATGTGCCAGTGGAGTTGCTTTTCTGACAATTTAAGTTCAACACTCCTGTTCGTAATGCATTCTAAATCACTTGGTAAGTGAAATAAGTTTTGATCAAAAGGTTAAGGCTTGGTTATTTATTACTCTTTCTATATTTTTTTTTTATTAGCATTTTTGTTTTTGGCTGGAAGAAATCAAGAAAAGATGGACTGGAATATAAGGCCGCTCCAGAATGCTAATGCAAAGAACCACCTGCGAAGTGAAGAAACATGTTACAATCAGTTGCTTTCTAATACGCATGCTTTTCCTCAGACAAATGCCTATTCCTCTAACAATGCATGCACTTATGCTAGAAATAGCCAAGTAGTGTATCAGCCAGCTAGCAATGCTGCCTTCCTTTTTGTAAATGCTGAAGGATTCAAGACTTCAGATCAGGTCTTACCAGGAGCATCTGTCTCAGTTGATCGACGTCCACTGTGCTGCGTACCAGTAACTCAGAAACCTCCCAATCCAACATCACGTGTGTGGACAGAGATGACTCAGACTTCTTTGCCAAAGTCTGATGCCTACTTTTATTCCCGCAGTGATTTACTTCCCATGTCTTCTGACAGCAATGCTGGAAATAATGTGAGGAATGTACATTGGGAATTTCAGTACGCCAGTACAAGCAGCTATGCTGTGCAGCCACAAATACAACATAATTCTATGAGAACTCCACCATTATATCAAAGTCACATTAATTCCCAGATTAATTCTGTGTCTCTTGGTACATCTGGGCAACATGTCCAAAACAAAATATTTCATCCCAACACTCAGTTTAAAGTTTTAAACTCCCTGAATGAGAATACTGAACCAAATGTGCAGCTGCTACACTGTCGAACAAGTCAGATGGGATCAGAAGCTCCTAGTGGATGTTCTGCACCATCTTTGTTGCCTGCCAATTGTGATTCAAGTGCTGCAGCACAATCTTCAATGGGTGTACCACAGGCAGCTCAAAATGTGCCTAATGGATACAGCCGTAGCCAACTGCAGTGCCCATCAGATCCAAAAAATGCTTCTGGTTTTAACAGTGGTCAGCAACACTGTCAGAAACAGCAATCTGGAGATGTCAGTCTGTCAGTTAGGAATGTGTGTAATTCAAGTGGAAACATGACAGCAAGTCAGCCTTTTAATGAAATGTCTGTGCCATCCCATGGCGTTTCCAAAGAACTGTGTAATGTTGTGCAAGAAATGGAAACTTTTTATTCGATGGCTGCTTCAAAGCCACTGAGTGATCCTGCTTCAGTTCAAGAAGGCCAGACTAGTAGTTTAATGAATGGGCCTGTTAATTCTCATTTTTTTTCAGCAGCAGCGCAAGGAAGAATAACTGCAAAGGACAGACTAGATCAGGAAGCTAAAAAACTTCTCACTATTAAAAAAAAATATGTCCTGCTTGAAAGGATACATCAATATAAAAGAAAACTCTTAGAAGGTTCAGAACATAACAAAAGTGTTCCCCCGTTTCCTCCTCCAAGTTGTTATGCTACTCTTAATAATTTTCTTCCACAGATGCCCAACCAAAATGTACCACCTTCCCCACCTGAAACAGTGAGGACGGAGTGTCCGATACTTAATTCTTCACCTGAAGAAAGAAGCGACAAAAATGCAGCCAGTGCTGACAACAGAGGATTACAGGTGACTCAAAGTAACCCTCAGGTAGAGCAGGGAAGCCTTTCATCAAGCTCCACTTCTGTTCCTTCTCAGAGCAAACTCCCAGCTCAGTTATATGATTCTGAGAGCACTCCCATCTCAAAACAAAGGGACACATATGCCTTGGCCTCTTCTCAAAAACCTGTGACATCTTTGAACAATGCTTCGTGTTCCAGTCAGGTGGATAAATCTGTCAAAACTGCACCAAAGAAAGTGCCAGCTAACTCTAGGAACTCATCAATTCTTCATGTTCTACTGAGCAACACAGATGTATTGACAGAGGAGACAATTGGTGCTGCTTTTGGTAAAACACTGACTAGTCCCCTGTGTAGTGAAAAAACACAGGTAGATTCATCTGTGTCAGATGGAAGCTTACAGAAAGACACTAATGTGAAGGTAGAAAGTTCGCAAGGTAAGAAGGTGTTCAAGTTTCACATGAGTAACACAGGAGTGATTCCTGTATCAGAAACAACCAAATCTGGTGAAGCTAAATTGCAGAGTGATGTAGATCAGAAAAAAACACCACTTACTGGAAATGGATCTTTTAAACAGAGCAGTGATAGCTACTCTGTGGAAGAGCCGACTACGTGCCTGGGCTCATTGAAAAAGCATATGTCAGAATCTGCAAGGGTGCAAAATAGCCAGTCAAATGAAAGCCCCACAGCAAATCAGATTTCACCTTACAGCCAAAACACAAAAAATAGAGAACAAAATAATGTTCTGGTTAGTACAGATGAAGCAACTTTGCCTATAACAACAGCTTCTGTAGGACAAAAACCTGATACACTAAGCAGCAATTTGATAAAAGGTTTTGAACCCCAGGTTGCAGTTGTCTCACCTTTAGTACTCTCTGAGCAGAGAGCACAGAGTGAGCAGGCAGACAAATGCCCAACATCTGCAGGTAAAACCTGTCCAGTGATTGACTCAGGAGCTACATACAGCTTTCAAGAACAGGACAAAAATGGTTTAAATTTTTCTAGTAAAATCTTTCAAGTAGATGTAAGAGACCGTAAAGACAAGCAGGCTGTGTTAAAGACAGGAAATAAATCCATAGTTGTATTGGAAGAACAGATGTTTTGTATTTCTAGTGTATGTACTCTTGTTGAAGGTGATACATTTTATAATCCACAAATAGCAAGTATCTTCAGGTCAGTCCCTGAGACACAAGCATTAAATGGTACCTCATCAGAACAAAATACATCTGATCCAAGGCAAAAGGAACAACAGCTGGACTTGTGTAGGAATGAGCTAAGCAGTAATGCTGTCCGGGCAGAGACCTTGCCACAAAAGATGTTGCAAGATTCATCAAGCTGCATGAGTAAAACAGTTAAGACTTTGAATGGTATCACAACTAGTCATTTGGAGAAAGAAAGCAGTGGCAGTCCTCTTAAAACAATTTCTACCTCAAAAAAAAGTAAGTCATTCAATGCATCTTTAAAGGATCCTGAAAGTGACTTTGAAATTCTTGCTAGTATAAACAAGGAGTTAGCTAAAAATTCATTGGATTTCTCAGTCAATGTAGCTGCTGAAATGAATGCAATCAGTGTTCCAAGAGACACCATTAAAGAAAATTACATATCCAGTAAAAATAGTACAGTAGAAGAGATGAACCTTTTTGGACCACAGCTTATTAAATGCCTAAACAATCAGCTGTCAGAACTAGTGAGAGAGTTTCCATATGGCATTGAAGGTGGTAGTGTGCTGATGAAAGAACCAGTAAAAAACGATCCTGTGGCTGAACGGATAAAGAATCAGCCTCAGAAACAGAATCAAATTTGTGACAAGAACTCTCATTTGAAGGACCCAGTAGATCTGATGAAAATTGCAGTGTTGAGCTCTAATCAAAACCAAGAACTATTTCCTGAACACAACCTGAATTCCTGTAGCGATGGCAAGGGAGTGGTGAGTCAACAGTCAGAAAAAGCTTCAGCTGAGAAGAAGAGCCTTGAAGGCAGTATTCTGCCTGGTCAGAGCTTATGTGAGAAGGCAAACAAAACACAAAAAATTTCCAAGCCCAGGGAAAAAAAAAAAGACTGTTCTGTAATGAGTTTGCTGTGTGAAGCACCTGAAACACCACAATACCCTTGTAAACTTGAAATGTGTGTTTCAGAGAAAAATTATCAACTTTCAAAAGCTGTAAATACTAGCTCTGTAGAGGGACAAGAAAATGACAGCAAATCTGATGCTATAATAAAAGACATCTCTGCAGAGGGAAACCTGCCATTTTCTGAAAAAATCCCAAACAGTTTTAGCAAAAATGAAGATATTTGCAGATCCACCTCTGTAATGAACGAAAATGTTAGGCTAAAGGTGGATGATGAATGCAAACCACTTACAACACAAGAGGAAAAAATTGGACCACTTACTTGCCCTGAAAACCAGGAAGTTGATAAATTTAAAAGCAGCAGCTGGAAGGAAGAGGTGCAAATAGACAGAGAAACCCCATTGTTAGGCAATGAATTGAATTCTGATGAAAAAGAACATAAGGCAACTTCAGAAGAGTTGTTGGAGAAAAAAGCTGATTGTACGGATGGTGATAACACAACAAAGTTATCTGGAAAGAGACTCATCAAAACGGAGTCCCCTTCAAAAGAGAAAACCAAAACACATTTAGCCATGAAATCCAATGCAGATGTTCACAAATGTATAAAGTCAGAAGCTGTTGAAATTAAGCATGCTGGAATCAGTCAAGAACAAAAAATTAAAACCTCTGATGAGAACACAGCTGAAGAACAGAACTGTAGGAAACAAAAGCAGATACTTGGGCAAGATGTAGGAGTTAACATCAAAGAGAATGCCAAATTATCAGCAGGAGTAAAACATAAAAAACAGAATAGTTGTCATGCTGATACTGTAAAGCTCCCAAATTTTGGCACTGTAGACATAAGAAATGCCAAATATTCTCAACATGAATCTATGAAAGTTCTTCCTTCACAGGAGCAGTCGCACAAACGGAAGAGGAAGCAAAGTGTGATTGGGAACAGAAAATCTAAAAAAACAAAGGTGGAAGAAGAAAGACTGAAGCAATCTGAAGCAAAGAAATCTGAGCAGCTTTCATATAATCACATGATAAATACTGACAAAGCTAAAAAGTTGAATCGAGAAAACAGCAGGAAACCAAAGAGCTCATTAGCAGATTGTTCTGTGCTTAAACGACAGAGAAAAAGAGCTCGATCTTCTACCGTCTCTAAAACCTACTTTTCTACCAAAGAGAGACATCTCGATGGTCAAAACAAAGACAAGTGCTGTGAGAAAATGTTTCCTGATAAAAATGTGCTATACTTAAATAGAAGAAATAACAGATTAAAAATACATCTTCAAAAGGAACCAAAAAAACACTACCTGAACAGAGTTGCATTTAGGCGTACAACACAGGAACGCATATATCTGACAAAATTAGAGACATCGCCTGTCAGACCCACCTGGCACATAAAGCACAAAGTGTCCCAAAACAGTGGTGCAAAAAGAGGTGCTTCTGTCTCAGAAGCTGAGAAATCATGCAACCTGGGCATACTAGAATTCAAGCTGTACCCAGAGATACTGTTTAGAAATCCAACCTCTGATGAAGAAGGACTAGCTGCAAAGAATTCCCTGGAAAGAGAGAAAGCCATTGTGGCAGGTATGTTGCTATCTTGTTTATTGGTTTGTAAGTAAACTAACTTGCAAGTAAAAAGTATTGCTTCTGTTAAAATTCATGTTATGCAAAACTACAGACAGCGAAAACTTGGGGCTCTAGAAGCTGAAGGTTGAAATAGCTTAGCTAGATTTTTTGACAGGCTGTAGCTGTGCGTTAAACAGAAAAAGAACATGAGACTTTTAATTCAGTGTTTCATTCTTTCTTCCTAAAGTTTTGCAGAATAAAGTTAGGGTTGTTCAGAGCACAGTAGTTTCAGGTAACTGCAAGGAGGCTTTCTGACATACTTGTAGAAAACGGGTTGGCTTGTTTGTAGAAAGCAGATTCCCTCAGCATAGTTATGGAAGGTGAGCAGATCTGTACTCGACATTCACCTTGTTGTTTATAAATCTGGCTAGGTAGGCAGCAGAGGGAGAGACCTTCTGCAGCACTGAGAAAGAGAGGGCTTGGTCCAGAAATACCCTGTACACAGTCTCCATAACCTTTGCCATCTTTGCTGTAAGCTGCCTTTCTTTCGTTCTTCCCTAGCCCAAATCTTTCAACATTTCACATGGTGCATTGTGAAGCATACTTGAGTCAAATGCTGTATTTGTTTGGAAGTAAAACCAAACCTTAAATTGTATATGTGAGCCTTTGCAGTCATTGTCACTCCCAAAGGAAACTGTCTTTTGCATTTGCTGGTATATGCGTTAAAACTTGATGCTAAATAGGAACCAAAACTTACAGTACAGGAACTTGAAAAATACAGGAACCTGAAAAATATGTTTTAAATTTTCTCTTCAGGTGTCAAGAGTAAAAGAGAAGATTGGTTAAAATGTGATCCAGTGAAGCAAATAAAGCTGGAAGAGATCTGTACAGGTGAAATGACTTCTGTTTATCTATTTTGAAATATGAGTTAAATAAATTCTCATTGCTTGGTTTTAAATGTTTCTTTACAGTAGCAAATCTTAATAAAGTATTTTAGCTTTATTTACTATTCTTTACTAGCTGTTCTTTACTAGCTCTGCTGCTGAAATGGCTACTGTAGAATAGACATAGTTTAAGATTTGTGGAGATTTCTATTGCCATGAGAATATGTTACTGGAGATGGAATTTTCCTGCATGTGTGTGCCCACTTGAGTTTGGGGTAGCACTGGTGACAAGGTTCAAGTACAGTTTTAAACTGTAGGTAAAGACCAAGGTAGCTTTTCCCCCCATTAAGATGTAGGAAGTGACATAACAAAATCTAGTGTGACACTGTGAAAACAGAAAGTGATTTTTTTTAACCTTATTTGGCTTTCACAGTAAGTTGACTCTCTGCACATACATCCATGCTCACAAATGCCCAGGACCTGTGTGTCCCAGTAGTCTGGATGACTACACAGAGGAAAAGTGGTGCCATTACTTTATCTTCTTAGTTTCTCTTGATTGGCCAGTTAGTTTTTTGGATTGTCTTTTGTACCCTTTAGAAGTCAGTAGTTACAACAATGGCATTTTTCATCTTTGGATCTTGGTTGTTCCATCATTTCAGAGTTGTGGATGAGGTTGCTCCCTGCTGTCTTTGTTCATTGTTCTCTTGGGTTTTGTTTTTGTTTTGTTTTTTGGTTTAGATATCTTTCCATCTTTAGTCTTATTTTCCTCATGGTCTAACAGAAAGTGAAATGGTGCACTCATCATGCTGTAAACTTGTTGCCATCCTCTTCTTATCAGTGTGCAAGTCCTCTGCTGACTGCTTATCTTTCTTGTGATCTTGTCGCATTTTGCAGCCTTTATGTCTTTTATTGCTGTTGTGTATGTCCATGACTATTGGTGTCGGCCATTCTTTTATTCTTTTCTCTTGTTTCTTCTCTTACTTTCACAAATGCACATTTTCATTCACACCTTTCTTAATGTTCTTTAGAAATGTCTTTTATGAAGCCACTCAAATGATGATTTGGTGCTTAAAGATACATTAGAGATTGATTTAAATCTGAGGTGAATGGTGCTTTAGGAAGAAAGTTTGTGACATCCTTTTTGACAGTCAGTGGGCGTAAGTACCACCTGCAAGAGGGATTAGTCATTTGAGACTGTTAGATTTTTGCTTTAACTTGCTTTTCTATCTTGTCTTTCAGCTGAGGGCAGTATTCCACTTGATACAGCTATGCAGATCCTGGATGGAGATGGCGAGGCTCTCCGCAACCCAGTCAAAGACTCAAAAGAGATGTTTCAGACCTACAAGAAGATGTATCTGGAAAAAAAGATGCAGAAGCCTTGATAGCACTCATGTAACATAATAGTCTATCACTAGGGAATAAAAAAGGCAAGACTGAAGTCCTTTTTTCTGTTTACTTTATATTTCTGAATAGTTGTGGGGGAAAAAAAAAAAAAAGAGGTGTTGGAAATTCCCCCCCTTATTTGCCTCATATTTGTGAACGAATGAGATCTTATTCTGTATTTATTGCACAAATACATTTTGGTGCTGAAAATGCCATCATTGGATGTCTTGTTTTTTCTTGGCATATTTGATTTTTTTTTTTTTTAAGGTATGGAAGTTAGTTGAATCTTGACCAAAAATCCTCAAATGCATTTACATTGCCGTAGTCTGGTTTTGTTTCTGATTCTGGACGCCTTCTGTTTGTGGTCTGTTCCTTTGCTGGTAGTGGGAAAATATTCCTACAGGAAAGGGATTGCAGTGGATTCCCAAGCATTACACCTTTATTTCCTACAAATCTGATTGTTGTTCTTCTAACAAGGCTTTCTGTTTTTGTAGACTTTTGTTTTCTTTAACTGGGCTTAATAGTTTGAACTATTAAACAAATATAAATCCCTCATACCAGATATTGGGGATACAATGAGGTATATATGCTGCTACCCAGTTTCCTTACACTTCTTTTTGGGGAACTTGTATGAAATGAACTTCACCTGAACACATGCTGTAAATTCATAGTTGACTTTTCTTGTTTTTCTCTCTGCTTTCTTCACACTTGAAAGTGTATTGTTAAAGTGGAGGGAGTTTGAATTCACTCTTGTCTGGACTATGTTGCTCACTTTAACCAGACTGTAATTAATTTCTTTGCTTATAAAGTGTTAGATAAACTTTGACCAGAGATAACGTTTGACTACAGATAACGTTTGACTACATGTTAACTGTGACATAAGAGTTATATTTGTTGCTGGGTATCTTTTGTTAAGTGCCTTGTCACTGTTGTTCGGAATTTTTAGTTCAGTCATATTTTTTCAGAAATTTGCTACTTGATTCTATCTGTTAAAACCTTTATACTGAAAGTAAAAACTCTGTAGATACTTAGTGGAATAATTTTTATACTTGAAATAAACTTTTGAAGGCTATGGGCTGTGCCTTGTCTCTTTTTTAGTTTAAATGTATGAAGCTGTATTTATTGCAGTTAGTTTTACGGGCATTGAAGATATTCCTGTAGATGAAAAGCAGCTTTCTTTTTAAAAGGTTTCATAGTTGCAAGTGAGAACTGGACTTGACTCTGAGCTTTTTCTGATGTTCTTCTAACAGTCCTAACAGCACGTACTTATACTTTGGAGAACTCATCAGGAATGTTGTTCTTTTCAGCATCTTCTTTTTTATTACATAACATAACAGTATAATTCCCTAGCTCTGCCAGTATGCTGAATTATAAATTGGCTTTTTTGGGAGAAAGAAGGCCTTCCATCATGCATCTCCTTTCAAAATAGGGAACTATTTGTGATGTCTTTACTCCCTTCCTGTCTGGCACAGCAGTCCTAATTTTTTAATATACATATATATATTTTTCTTCTGGCTGAATGCCCAACTCTTAGTCATGGGGGCACGTTGTCACTGGAGGATTTTGTAATAATACTGGCAACTCTTGAAAAGGTTTTATTTTGCATTCTCTTGGAGCTGAGCACCTGTGTTAATACTGCCTGCATTAAGGAGGATTCACTGTAGCCTTAAGTGTACCTGGTACAAAGGACATCTAGTTCCCATCAAGAATTTATTTTGGATTTTGTTCTGCATAATGATAGATGAAGCTGACTTAAATGCTTGAGTGAATTCTTTTTAATAGGAAATCATTCAGTCCATTGACCCATGACAGTTAACATTCTAAATATTTGGAGAAGTTTGCTCACTGACCCTGTGTGCCCAGTAAGTGTGACTGCCAGATCTGACTCCCAGTGGATACAACTACATCTTCTTCCTCTTTCATACCAAGGAGTGAATCTTGGCTCTGTGACCTTGTTTACGTGGTGAATTATGTCTACATTTCCTTGGTATGGCTAGGATCTTTGGGATAGGTTGGCCACATTCTTTCTGTTTGATTCACATGATGGCTCAGTAGGTATTCTGTTAAGCCTTTGCACTTAAAGTACTGTGCGCTTAACACTGGCCTGTGGCCATGTTTAATTGCTGCATGCACCTGCTTATTAAGAGGACTGTGCTAGATGCTCTTGCTCAGTTGCCATTTCTCCTGCTTCTTATGGTTTTGGCTGAAGCCATGATACTATAGCAGGCCCTTGGCCTTGCACGGGCAAGATGCTGACATCCACCTAGATGTAGTACTGTGAAAACACTAGTGCTGTGTTGCTTGAAATGGCAAATGTAAGCATGAGGGCATTCGCTATCAGTGAAGGTAGCCGTCATGCATGCGATGTGTGCCCACTGTTGTGTGTTGCCTGTACTTGAAAGAGTTTGTAATATGAATGTCACCACTGGGGTACTTTGTACAAATCTGTGGCAGCTGCATCCAGCCTGATGGAAGGACACTGCCTGAGGTAACTCCTCAAGGCTTAGAGACCTCATCTTGACTGGTGAGTGAAATGCATCAGGGAAATGCATAATTCCCTTTAAAACTTAAGCTTGAATCACTTGTATTTGATTCCACTTGTCATCTAGAACCTGTAGTTTACTAATGTTGGCATATGAAATGATTTTTGATTAGAATAAATTTCCTTTGAGTCTTGTAACCTACCTCAGTCATTCTGAGAGCCCCCGTGACAGTCATTAATAGTGTGCTATTTGAAATCTTGACTAGGTGAGATAAAGGATTGATTGTGCATATATATATATATATATATTCCTTTAGATACCAACAGTTGGCCAAGTTTGGGACTAGTTAATGGATCCAGCCACCCCTAACCACCTTTTTGAGAAGGAGGTTAGGGAGCAAGGGGTCCTCTCTGAACTTCATGACTCAATGGGAGGATTTCCCTCACAGTTCTATGTAAGCCTGTCATCTATGCAGTAAATGATCAAATGAACATTGCTATCAAATCTTATTAAACCCCTGTCACATTTACCACTGAATTTTGTTATATTAATAAAGTATATTCTTCTCTCTTACAGGCAAAGTGCCTGACTTGTCCACGACAAAACCATGGAACCTGTCATGGCTCTGAGAGCAATAATAGGTCTTAATGGTCCTGATCATATGTGAGACATCCACCCACAACCCCTCATCTTGAGCTCAGGAACTCCATTTAATATTAGGCCGGGGCTTCAGTCCCTGTCTGATGCTCAAGCTCTGCCTGTTTCTAGCTCAGTTACATACCTGTGTGCGAGCATGGAAATTGCCCAATGATCCAGACCCTGACCCATAGACAGTCTTCTTGCCTGGACTCAGATTATGTTATTACTATGAAGCTGCTTGTCGATTGTGACTATGTCTGACCTTGGTTACCATCACTGGATCTGATCCTGGTGTGCAGATTGACTTCCTGGCTTCACATTGTCCCTCCTTCATCACTACAAGCTTGTCTGGTGATCTGGACTCTGTCTTGAAGCTGGTTGCCATCCCTTTTGTGCTTGCCTTGCTTGCATGCTGTGGGGTTGGGGCTTTGGCTGGTGAGGTCCATGCTTTGCCACTTGTGGTGCCTACCTCAGCTTCTGGCCCCTAGCCCTTAGGGAGCCGTGACAGGTACAGAACTGTAGGATGTGGGTGTGCAGCACCCTATCCTGTTAGTGTCTGTCTTCTTCCTCTTCCAGGAATCTTTCTGTGTCAGTAGGAAGAGCTACCACTGCTATCACTCCTGCCTTTTTCCTGCAAGAAGGTTCCTGGTAAGTGTGAAAAGGTAAATGTCATTTGCCACTCATTTTCAAAGACAATGTTGTCCCATGGGACTACAAGAATAAGGGGATATGGAACACTCAGTGAGGTTTTACAAAGGGTGAATCGCACCTGGCCAACCTGATGGCCTTTTATGATGAGATGACAGATTCTGTGGACAAGGGGACTGTAAAAATTGTTATTTACCTTTAACAAGGCTCTGGACATCTTTTCTGGTAGTATTCTTGTAGCCAAATTGAAGAGAGATGGTTTGCATAAGTGACTTACACTGTGAATGGATGATTAGCTGACCAGCTGGGCTCGGAGGGATGCCGTCTGTGAGCAGTGGTACAAAGTCCAGCTGGCATCTGATTACTGTTGCCTTCTTCAGCAATTCATTCAGGGGCTGTCACTGTTCGCCATCTTCGTTAATGAACTGGAGAATGGGATGTAGTGAACCTTTGCAGATTTGCATGGAGAAGTGTGGTCCTCAGAAAACCCAGAAGCAGCTTTCTGTGGAAGTTCAGGAAAGGCACACAGGGTATCTCCCAAAAACACTTGCTTTCTTTTTCTCACTTTCAACAGGTGAAAATAGAGATAGTCACAAGAGCTGGTTTCTAATGGTGTGATGAGTCCATGGCCCCGAAAGATAGCCTATCCGGCCAATGCCTATCTTTGGCTTCAGGCAGCAATGCCTGTGTGGAAACAGCTCACATCTGCTCCAGGACCTGATAAGGAGCCCCTGCCATAAACATCTAGTGAAGTGATGTTCAGGATGGTCAGTAGGATGGAAGTCTGTAACAACAAGATAATGAATTTGACATGGTTAACCACTTGTTTCCAATTGTAAGGGGTACAATTATGATTCGTGCCAGCAGCTTAGAAACCCTTGTAACCATTGCACTTGGTATAAGAAGAAAGAAGAAATAATGTAATAATCATTTTTTTTACATTAGTTAAGTGCCATAAGAATTATATTGTAAAATTCTGAACACTTTGTAAACTTTAGAATATTGCCTAAAGGGAAACAGCTGTAACCGCCCAATATATGCTTATGCAAGATTGGAATCACAATATATAGGAACTAAGTCTTAAGCAAATAACAGATGTCCGGTAGTGCCAACAATGCTTATACAAATTGAGCTCTTTGCAAAGGGATGATTTGTCACTCAAAGGTCACTAGATAAGGAAGAAGAATGAAGAACTTACGATTCAGCAATCTTCAAGAAAGCAGAATAAGCAAGAAAACAGAACAAGGACCCTAACAACAGGATACCATAGACTCAGACAATACCCTAACAGGATACGTATGCAGGATGTAAAGAGCACAGATACCAGATGTGATAATGTATAAAAGAGTAAAACCCAAAAGAGACGGTGTGTGTTGCAGGTGGAGTGAAGGCTCCCCTGCGCACCCAGCGCTGCTTGCTTATTGCCTCTCAATAAATTGTAAATAAATTAAATTTGGACCAAAACCCTGTCTATGATAAATTTTTATAACACCTTGACCAAATATGAACACACGTGCCATAAAGTCAGTGGCCATTTACTTCACATAATTGTCATGACATGTAAATCATACCTACTTTCTTACCATGTTTCCAGTCATACAGGGATGGAGTCCTTGAAAACTGAGAATAGAGCCAGTAGTCAAGGAAAAAAGCATGCAGGAAAACGTGTTTTAAGGGGCTGGGAACTTCAAAAATGTTACCGCCACATTTGGTGTTGCCAGTACTTTCTTTTCCAGGTGTCACAAGTAATCTTTTTTCTTACTGCTGCCTCATTAGCTGAGTCCTAGACAGGTGTGTGCTCTGCTTCCAATCAGAAGTGATTTTCTTGGTGACAGACAGCTGAGTTATAATCTAGAATACAGCCTTAATTCTAGAAACCTGGTCTTGCAGGTTTCTAGAATAGAGTCTTCCTTTAAACTTGGATGTAGTGACTACACTTACTACTTCTCTGCCTCAGTCCTTGTCTCTCTGCCTTCCCAGATCTAAGTATTTTGCCCTTCCTGTTGGAAACATTGCCTATCTCCTCACTTTTTTATTCCCCCTGGGACTTCTTGTTGAATTTGCAAGGTTGCTACTGCAGCCTTGTCTTTTAAATCCTCTTCTCATCTTCCTGGGCTCCATCTTGTCTCCCTCTATCTGCAGGCCCCCAACATGTTTTCATCCAAGCAAAGCTCACTCTCTTGAAACCTTTCCTGGACTCTAGCTCCAGTGCTACCAGCTCAACCATGAGAAGCCTACCTCATGTTTACTTTTCTGCATGTAAGACAGGGAGCTTTTTATTTTTACTTTATTTACTCTCTGTTCATCATTAGTATTAAGACTACAGGGGGAAAATGTTCCGTGCTTCCAGCTCTTGTGCTCATAACTGTAACATCTTCTAGCTGCTAAGAAAAGCAACCGAGAATCTTTGCTTCCTCCCTGCAGGCTTGGACTGAAGCATGCCCACGTGAGAGCTTTGGAGCATTTAGCTCTGAATCTTAGCAAGTTTCCTTAAGCACATGCAAACAGATTATCCAGGCTAGGGTGCTCTGATTTTGTTTGTTTGCCCCTTTTTTTTTTGGTGGGGTGGTGGTTCTGGGGGAGATCAAAGGCACAGATCAAAAGGCACAGACAAAGGGAGATCAAAAGGCCAATAGAAAGATGCTGAAATTTCCCAGGGAATGAGCACAGTTTTTCTAGCATTTTCTTAAAAACAACTGAGCTGTTTCTGAAGTAACTTTAAAAATAACCTGGAGCTAAGTTCTTTTCATATGGCATTTCAGGTAAGGCAGTTAAAGTTTGGTAATCTGTGGTGGGTTGTCCCAGCTAAAGTGCATCAGCCGCTTGTTTGCTCCACACCTCGCTCCTGGTGGGATGGGGGAGAGAATAGAAGGATCAGAAGCAAGAAAAGTCATGAGCTGAGACAGAGACAGCTTAGTAAGTGAAGAAGAGGAGAAAAAATATACTTGAACCAAGAAGTGATGCAAAGACAATCACTCACCTCCTTCCACCAGCAGACCAATGACCAGTCCAAAGGTATGACACTTGTCATGGGAAAATGAAGTTCCACGTGGCTCTCTGCAAGCACCCCAGTTCCAGTGCTAAGACTCTGTGAGGAGGGCATCTTCTTATCGTTAAGGCTGTGATGATAGAAACTGGTGTCTGTTGAAGTTTCAAATGAATGCAAGCCTTGTAGTCTTCAGTGTCAGAGGTAAAATTCATCTCAGTGTTTTCATTTCATGAGCAGTAGGAAGAGAAAGATTTCTACGTTTACAGTTATATCATGACATAGAGTGAAAGGCATTCATACAGGGTGATGGTGGACATTGCCAAGGTATGTTTTCTGTAATGTTGCTTTCTATGGCTACAGCCATACATGTTTTGCAGTACTGATTAGTTCTAATCACTCATTGTGTTTCTCCAGTGATGCTCACTGAGGAGCATTGTTTGTATGATCTTATAAAGCTGGCTTAGATTATTCATAAAATTATTTTAGTCTTAAAATGTAATATTTTACACCTTTGTGTAAAATGACAAAGGTTTCCTCCTTCTGTTTCAGTTTACATTGCTATGGCACTAACAATTCAAGTGCATGGGGAACAAACCCATGTCTGAAAGGGTGTTAGGACTGTACACTGAAGCCTGCACCGTCACGTACCTCAAGCTCTCTCATGTCCCTGGGGGACTATCCTCTTTCCTCCAATCATCATTGCTATTAATAAAGCCATAAATAGCATTCTTCTTAAAAATAAAATTAAAAATACAGTCCCTCTGCCATATCAACACTTGTTCAATAGACTTCAAACTGAAAACCAGAAATTATAATCCTTGCAACAAAATAATCCCATAGGAAGTCACCACTGAAGATGGTCTTTAGATCAAAATGTGGAGGTACAGTCAATAAGGAGTAAAAAAAACCTCCGTATGTTAACTGGCTCATAGTGCCTTTCCTTTACATCCCATTAGATATTTTTCAGAATGAAATTAGCCTGTCACTGTGCTCCTACCCAGTAACTTTGGACTCTGTTGACCAGTATCAGGCAAAACCCATAGGAGGTGGGTTGATGGCTGGTTTGAGATAAGAAAAACGGTGAGTCCTTCCTTCCACCAACACTGTGATAAAGGCAAGGAGAGCTCAGACCTCAGCCCACAGATCAACATACATGTGGTTCCCAGTTAGCCACAAGAGGTGCTGACTTCTAAGCTACCAGGAAATTATGTGGTATGAGGTTAGGGTGCTGCATTTGTGCCACAGAATATATGGGTCAGGGAACACTGTAGAGAGGTTGCTGATTGAAGCACTGGGGAAACAACTCTTTGGAGACGTTGGATGCACTTTGTTAATCTCACTGCTTACAGTACTTTTCTGCCTGTCTGGTTCTTTAATGATTTTATTACACTGACTAAAAACTATGTCTCTTGTGCTTTAGAGACTGTCCTGAATCTTGGGCACTGCAGGAAAAAGATGAAGTGTTGCTGGAAGGAATATAAAAGGCTAGGCAAGGAAAATTTATTACAGGATTCACCTTTAAACTGAGCTAAAATTAAGTTTGGCATAGAGAGGTGCTTGTTCATACTCAAAGAGGAGGAACTAGAAAGAGCAGTACCAATACAAACCTGAAAGTTCTTGTTTAGTCTGTAGCGCTCTCTCAGGAGGACTTCAAGGAAGAGACAAAACAATATAGATAGGAAATAACAGGCTATAAATACAATGGATATGGATGAAAATAATGAATACTCTCCCAGCAGGAGATAGATTGTGGCCCAAATACAGCAAATGAATCTTCTAGGATATTTAATTAGAACCAAAAAATGTCAAAATATTTGATGGGCATAGCAGACATACTCTGTAGGTAGACAGAAGTTTTCCTAATATAAACTAGCAGGACCATGACAACAGCTTATCAGCTGCTGGAACAGGCGTTTTACTTTGAAGAGTTATCTTCAGAATCCTAACTGGATCTGGCATATCTTTACAGGAAACTAATGCAAAACTCTCCATAAATATAGTGTGTAAGAAATTCATGTTCCTTGCTGCATAAGTTCTTAGTGTAGGAGGAAAAGACAAATGGAATAATCATACCAGTAACAGGAATGCCTGTGTCAGCAAACCAGCAAAGATCATCTCTTTCCAAATATGAACAAATATCAACACACTAAGAAAAAGACAGCAGCAAGACAGCAAAAATTATACAGATAGAAAAAAATACAGGTGTTTTCTGTTCGTTATCACAACTGGCTTTCTGCGGCCTGTTGACAAAAGGAAAATTGCCTGATTTTATCAACATGGAATAATTAGTTCAGTGGCAGTTATCCTTGAGATACGTCTATTATACATTAGTAGTTTGTCAAGCTCCATAAACAAATGTGCTTTAATGTAATTTGCAGTTTGGGTTCAATGCTGCCATATTCAGCAAGTTGCTGTTATTTTAAACCACTCTATGCAGTTTCAGTGTATTAACTTCATAGTCATTTTGCCAACACTGGAATTTCTTTGGTAAATTGCTGTGACTGATAAATTGGCCACTGTCCATTCAGACAGCTGCTCAGAGAAAAATACCTGCAAGGAACAGTATTGTGGCTACAAGGAGTACCTACCAGGAGCAGCACAGAAATCCTGAAGACCATCTGCTCCATGGAATAAGCAGTCTGGATAAGTGCACAAATATTGCATGTTATCCTGCATCAAACCTCTTACTGTGGTCATGCTGGCTTGGCACAGATCTGCATAGCAGAGGACCAAACATAACTGCTACTGTCTGCTACACCTGTGGGCATCTCCAGCAACTACAATATGAATGGGCAGCTTGGCAGCCAAGCCAACAAGAAAAGCTTTCCACAGGGAAGGCTGGTGTTGCTCCTCAGCATTTCTGCTCTGCATCTCATACAGCTAACTATGGTTGAACTCATTCTGATGTACAAGTATATCCAAAGCAAATTTCTTCTCTCATCAGACCTTAAATAGCTACAGGAACGACTTAAACGTGCACGAGTCCCTAACCATAAATTTTAAGATGTTGTTATGACAAAAAGATACTCCTTATAGAAAGAGTATGGGAAAGACAGCTCGAATAAAGCACAAAAATAGGACATGCTTTAATACTTGGAGGTGACTATAAATATTGTCACCAAAAGGAGAATAAAACTCCTTAATGCCAATGTAGCATTAAGAAGCAGGCATTGTTTATTATGGCACCGGCTGCACAGGGGATAGCTTCTCCTTATGCCGATTCTCACAGGTTTCTTGCTTATAAGCATCCATCTCATACATATACATTATAATTCCCAGAAATCTTATGTGTATTATCATTTCTTCCCAGAACTAATAAACACAGGTTACTACCCGCTAAAGCACGTGCAGTTTATTTTGGGTGAGGGCCCCAAAGGTCTTTGGTACCCTGGTGGTTGTATCGTTGTTGACCTTTGGTTGAACTTCTCTCGTTATCTTTGTTTTATGGTCTTAGGTTGGCCTCTCTTCTGACTTTGTGAAGGATGTTTCCCAGTTCACTGAGCTGGAGAGGCACCTTGTGAACAATGGTTCCTAGTTCAGTGAGCTGGATAGGTAAAGAATGTTGTTTACCCATTGTCTTGTTCCTTCTTGACATATGTATGGTACTGTTTAGTTAAAGTTCAACTTGGTGGTTTGCTTCAGCTCACAATCAGTAAAACGAGTCTTCTCTTATCAATATGTCTGAGGTTAGTTCTGAGGATTTAATGGCTCTATAAACTTTGTTGACTTTGTGTTATTAATGGTGAAAGACATCTTTATACTCTGCTATGTGTATTCCAGGTATATATATGATATATGAGTGTATCTATTATATGTATATATACTCAGTCACTGCTGTGTCTCGTATTTTGAAAGAGCTTCACCCCAATATAATGAGAAACATGAAAGACGTTTTTAGTAATGACTGTATCCTCAGGATACTTGTACTAGGTTTATTTGTGAGCACTAGTCCCAGAATGCTTTTGACATGTATTAATTTGGCACTGAGATGGTAGGTTTCCACACACAATGTAAAGAAAGGCTCTCAGGGAGAAAAAACAGAGTAAGGTGAGAAGTCCCACTGCTGTCTGGTGGAGATGCACTCTGTGCTGGGTTAGTGCAAGTGGCTTTTAGCTCTTCTGTGCACCTGGGATGTTTTGTTGCAATAGACATAAGCAACTGCAGAGAGTTGTTCTGCAATGGTTGGATGAGAGCTCTATGTGTGTTAGGAACAGGAGAAGGGACAAATATATAGTCAATGATGACTAGAAGTATGGATGCTATAGACACAAGTGCTGTTTCCTGTATGCAGCTGGCCAGAGGTTCTGCCTGGGATTTCAACAGAAATCCTTTCTATCTTTCTGTTAGCCCTGTCTGCTTTGTAACTCTTTCTTGGTTGTTAGACATATTCATGATTGTGATGTGGATACAATTCACGGAAAGCACAAAGTGGATTGAAAATGTGCCCGTTTACTTCTTGCAGCTTCTCTTTTGAAAGATCAGTGACTGAGAAGTCAACTTCTTGATGAATAAACTTGAAATTAGCAAATAGGTATGTTTTTGGAGTGCTCCTTGATTTAGTCAGGCCAAGGCATCCCTTTGGTTCTGACTCTAGGCCACGTTAGTGAGAGAGAGTCTGGGAAGAGGGAGGGTAAACCACTGTAACAGCATACTAATGGTTTCTTATTTGGTTAATAAGATGCACATGTGATTTTTGTTTTTGCAAAGGGTCATTAAAATGGTTATTAAACTGGAGATTTTTTATTAAAAATAATCTCAGAATGCACTCACACAAGAGGTTTTCAATAGAGCCTCTGATGTGAATGCAGAAGCACAGAGAAGAAGAGCTGGTTTGGACTATTAGCTTGTGGTTTGCAAACTGTTTGAATAAACAGTGTTTAAAATCTTTCTCCCCCTTTCTGTTGCATGTCAATGGTCTCATGTTGTTCCTTTACAACTTCTGACAAGTCATTTTCTCTTCACTCTCAGTTTTTGTAAGAGAAAACCTGGAGGCAGTGCAGGGGTCACAGACCCTTGCTACAGAAAAGAGACTCCTAAGCTGAGATGGGGCAGTGACATTTCAAAACAAGCACAAACATATTTAGCCTTTCTTCTGATGGGACAGAGACTGGCCAAATCACTGACTTAGTGTAACTGTAAAGCAGCAATAGAATTGCTGACCAGGAATTAATATATTTAGCTACTTGCCGATTTAACATCTGGTAGACCATAGAGTTGACGTAAAATCACTGTGGTTAAAACAGCTACAGAGTGAGGGTGATCAGTTGTCTCTGGGTGAGCCTGGGGAGCTGACTCCTCAGGAATGCAGTTGCGGAATGCAAATGGAATGACGGGTTACCTTTGGGGTGGATTCAGAGCTGACTCTACAGGAATGAAGAACAATAAGCTGTATAAACAAGGAATTACAGAGGTCACAGGTCACTGAAGCTGAGAAGATAAAAGGGAAGATCGAAGACCAAGAGAGAGGCTCAGCAGAATAGGATCAGCACTGAAGATCCCACTGTCTCGTAATCCACAGCTAGGAAGGCAAACATCTTCTCCAGGCCACTTTGGCGCAAAAGGTGGGACCCTAAGGACCAACAGCTGCCTCTTGCAGACCACCTTGAACTGGGAGAATTCAGGATTTTGGGAGTGCTTGTCATGATAATAACACCACTTTGCTAATATTTATCATACTTGCCTACTGAGTTTATCAGTTACATACTTGTTAGGTTTAGGCAAACATAACTGGCATAGTTGTATGTCACAATTTCCCTACTTCTGTAGTACTTCAATTTATTTGGCAGTTTCTCAGAGTAGGAGCCTGCAAACAGTAGGGGGTGGAGGCTGGACAGGCAGAGACACCATGTGAAGAAACAGACTGACACACAGTGTGCTCGGCCTATAGAGCTGTCTTTGAAGCCTGGAGAGGTATCAGAGGGCACCTACACCACATATAGTAATTCTGTGTTTCACAGGCAATAAACTTATTTCTACCTTACTGTAAAGAAAAGAGATACTTTCCTAAAAGAAAGGAGAAGACATTCTGCGGCCACTGGCTGGCAGTGGGGAACTAGCCTGCCTGGGAATTACAGTAAGCCAAAGGAAAAGGGATTAAAATTAAGATAATACAATTATTGTAAAAAGGGGATTCATAAAAGAGCAATCTTAAGAGAATTGGGTGAGAAAAGGCAGAAATTGCACAGGAAAAGAAAGAAGTGTTTAAGCTGCAGTATATACAGTGAAATTACAGTGAAGTATTAAACTGAGCTCTCTCTGGATATCACTACTAAATCCACTAGATGACAGTGTGGAGACTGCGATCAGCCCAACAACAGCTTCTGCCTGTCCTTTACAGGCTTGTTGGCATTGTCTCACTGCTCTCTGCCATAAAATTGAAGTCTGCATTGTGCTCTGCTCTTACGCAGAGGCTTCATGTGTGTCCATGGAGAGAAGGTGGTCTTGGTTTGTACTAAAAATAAAGGAAACACTGGTATGAAAGAATTGACTGTTGCTTCTCCAGCACCGGCTGTTTTTTTTCTAAGTCTAGAGGTCTGGGGGCTTGGATTAAATTGGGGAGTGATTATGGAAAGTGAGCTAAAGGATGAAGGGACAGCCATCATCTCTGCTTTGTCTTGCAGCCAATCATGCAGGGGGACAGACTTTTAAGTAGGGCCTGTTGAGATAGGACAAAGGGTAGAATCATAGAATAGAATAGTTAGGGTTGAAAAGCACCTTAAGATCATCAAGTTCCAACCCCCCTGCCATCGGCAGGGATGCCTCACACCAAACCATATCACCCAAGGCTTTGTCCAACCTGGTCTTGAGCACTGCCAGGGATGGAGAATTCACAACCTGTTCCAGTGCCTCACTACCCTAACAGGAAAGAATTTCCTCCTTATATCCAATCTACACTTCCCCTCTTTAAGTTTTAACCCATTACCCCTTGTCCTATCACTACAGTCCCTAATGAAGAGTCCCTCCCCAGCATCCCTATATGCCCCCTTCAGATACTGGAAGGCTCCTATGAGGTCTCCACGCAGCCTTCTCTTCTCCGGGCTGAACAGCCCCAACTTTCTCAGTCTATCTTCATATGGGAGGTGCTCCAGCCCCCTGATCAGCCTCGTGGGTAATAGGTTTAAATTTAAAGAGGGTAGATATAAGGAAGACTTTTTTTCATGATAAGAGTGCTGAAACACTGGAAGAGCTACCCCAGAGAAGTGGTAGATGTCCCATCCCTAGAAACATTCAGGGCCAGGTTGAACAGGGCTCTGAACAACCAGGAATTACAGTTGAAGATGTCTGTCCCCATGGCAGGGGGGTTGGATGACATGACCTTTAAAGATCCCTTCCAACCTAAACTATTCTATGATTCTGTTTGCACAGCATGAGCTATACCCACCAGTGCCTTGGTGCATTTCCACAGCGTGTGGTGCCTGGCCCATCTGTTGCCCAGGGACCACTGATAGAGCAAACAAAAAGCTGGAAGGAAGATACTAGAATACAGCAATTTGACAAACATCAAATGCACAGAATGGTTTGGCTTCTGTGCAAGGTAAGAGCACCTGGGGAATGCAGCCAGTCCCTTGATAGCTATGGTATTTCCACACAGCTTTTTTCCACCTATGATATGGTGTGACCCAGTACACAGCTGTAGTATGAAAGACCACATTCATTCATAACTTTGATTATGACTGAATATTTAATGCCCAACTGGGTTTTACACTACAAGAAAAAGAAAATTGAAGCAAAGACTCTACCTTAATAAAAATCAGTGCAAACTAAGTTAATGTAAAAAATTGCTGTCCATAGTTAATGTAGTTTTTATGTCAACATTGTCTGTTTTGAAAATGTGCCATCAGTACAGGGGCAAGATACAGGTTAACGAGTGGGCAAACATTCATTGCTGTAATTAGCTTTGCTTCAAGGTGACAGATGTGATCTGTATTGCTTAGTCCTCTCAGATATCCTTAGTTTTTAGGACACCATGTATTTTCATCCCAATATTGTCTACATTTCACATCAGTTCCATGGGTTGCTCTGTCCCTTTCTTGCACTCCTGCAGTCCAACCCAGAGGGGTTATAGTGGTGTCTTCTCATGTTGGCCTCGTGGTAAGCTATGGAGCTGAGGTGATCAGCCCCTTTCCTTCTGCTCCATCTCTCCCATATTAAAAAATGCCTTAGTTCGGGAGACATGAAATATTAATCTGTTGTGCCATTTATTGTAGCACAGCTTACTATACACTGGAATCCCAAAGCACCCTGGATTTTGTCTTAGCCTTGAAACTGGCACTTGGCAGCTGTCCTGGTGATTTTGTAACGCCCAGAGTTTTAGGATTTTTTATATATGTGATGCAGAAACTTGTCCTTAAGTGGGATAACATAAAATTCCATGAGTGAGAACAGGCGGATTTTCATTTCCTCTGCTTTTTCTTTCCACCTAGGGGAGGATTTGTCAGTCTCATTTTCCTTACTGCCCTTTCTGTAGGGCACTGTAAGTGACCTCACTTAATAACCACCGATCCATGAGTCTTTCACAGCCTTTGGATCAGATGGCTGTGCAGAGAAGGCTTTAAGATCAGGATGTCTGTGGATTTTCCTTTTCTTCTAAATTGATGGTATATTGCAATTTTGCAAACAATTATTTCAGTGTCATGACTTCTCAAACATGGTATTATTTATCATTAACGGTTGCTTTGAACATAAAACTATTGGGATGCCCTTTATTAGAGTAGTTTACTGCAGTTTTCTTTCTAAAGACTTTTTTACTTTATGACTTGCTGGCTGGGTTTGGGCTCCTATTTTAAATCACACAATTGATTCAGTGTTCAAAGCCAGTTTATCAGACCGTAGCTTCGTGAAATTGCCTGCCAGCAATGAAAAATTAGTATTGTTACTTTTATAAATTTTCCAATGTTTGGGGTCTGCTTCTGCATCCCTTATACTGTGGAAGGGGGGGGAGCTTCTGAAAAGCATGCAATCCTCTGGAGTGAAACCACATCCCTCTGGAAGGGGCAAGGAACAGCCTGGGGTTGTGGTAGCTTTCCCAATAGGTTCACCACGTGGCAGGCTCCCTCTTCCTCTTTTGTCAGGGAGATCTCTGCACATGCCTACTCTGTGAATTCATCTTGTCAGTGAAGTGTACAGGGAATGTGGTAGTCTCCAGGAAAGCCATCATTTGTGCTATGAACAATCACAGAACGGTTGGAGTTGGAAGGAACCTTGGAACAATGCATGGTGAGTTGCCATGCCTGTCTTATTAAACTGTAGCAGTAAAAGGCCATTGTGAGAGACAGGAGCTGAAATCAGACTCCACCATCTATTGTCTCAAACACTGATGTGAGAAGCTGAGGTCCACTATCTTGAAGCTGAGATAAGACTCCTCCCTCCATTATCTCAGGGACTGGTGTGAGGAATTTCTGCCCATTATCTCAAGGATTGCAGGTGAAGACGTGCAGTTGAAGAGCTGGCTGCAAGACCAGTGAAACTGTATGCATGTGATCCACCAGGAATGTATAGTACATGACATTAAGAACTGAGATACTTCCCCCTAATGTATTATAAAAGGAGAAAAAAGTAATCGTCACTGAGAATCACCACTGAAGAATACTACAGACCCTCGGGATGTTGATAGATCCACAGTGGTGACTATCTCTCTCTGCACCCTGGATGCTTGCATAATTTCTATCTTTCTTCTGATCTGTCCTATTGCTATCTTTTTTGTAATAATCTTTTTTTATAATAACCATTTTTTCTTTAATAATTATCTTTTTAAAATAAACAAACTGACCGATTGCGGTACTTGACCTCTTTTGTATCTTAATCTCACTCTGGGGATCATGAACCAATTATTTCTGACACCGAGTTTTATCCAGTTGGACCCTGACAACAGTTTAGAAGATATTGCAGTTGAAATGATGAGAGACTTATTATCATCTGAGAAGATAAGGTTATGATAGAGATTTAGGGGAAAACATTTGTCTTCCCTTAACTAGACTGGTCTTACCCATGGTAAGGCAGATATCTAGGGACACTGGGAGGGGGACATTTAAAAGTGTGCTGAATGTAAAGCTGGGGGTGGCCTGTATCACAGTATCACAGTATGTTAGAGATTGGAAGGGACCTCAAAAGATCATCTAGTCCAATCCCCCTGCCAGAGCAGGAACACCTAGATAAGGTCACACAGGAACGTGTCCAGGCGGGTTTTGAATGTCTCCAGAGAAGGAGACTCCACAACCTCCCTGGGCAGCCTGTTCCAGTGTTCCGTCACCCTCACTGAGAAGAAGTTTCTTCTCAAGTTTAAGTGGAACCTCTTGTGTTCCAGTTTGTACCCATTGCCCCTTGTCCTATCATTGCCTGCCACTGAGAAGAGCCTGGCTTCATCCTCGTGACACTCCCCCTTTATATATTTATATACACTAATAAGGTCACCCCTCAATCTCCTCTTCTCCAAATATGTGGAATATCTGCATTTTACAGCTGAGGGTAAAAGCTCACCTGCCTCTGGATTAGGCAATCTAGGGTCTCATTACCTAAATCAAGTTTATCTGTTTTTGTTTTTCAGTGTATCAGTTCCATCAGCTCAGCTGGGCCAAGGCCTGATTTCATGCACACATCAGTGGTTTGTATGCAGGAACAGAATCAGACCCTTTAAGAAAATAAAATGCTGTGATGTAAAATTTGTTGGTCTTCTGGATTAAGAAATATCATGGTAAGTACTTCCTGTATTTGCAAGTGCTTAATTTTGGGTACCTTGACATTGCAAGGAAAGCCTCATTGTACTGTGCTGCAGTATAAGCTTACAAACTGATCACATGATGTTGCCAGGAGAATTTTTAATCTGCCATCAGGAACAAGAGTTAAGTAAATATTCAGAAAATCCTGTGTTTTTTTTAAGAAATACTTAATTTTATGTTGCCTTTTGAGAGAACAATTATTCGTGTTAAATATGCATCAGATCTTTATACAATTTTTAGTCACTTCTTATTGATTTTCTTTTTGTTATTTTAGAAATATATTGAGGTTTGTTTAAAAAATTGTTTGTACTTCAGTTCTTTGGTGATGAAATAAAAACCACTGGGTTGCTATTTATGAAAATAGCTTTATTTGTAAGCCACAGTGGAAAGAATAATGACTCAAGTGCAGTAAGAAAAGCAGCACTGTACCACAGTTCTAGAAATGCTAAAAATTCGCATCAAAACAAAGCAGCTTGACATTCCTGAAAGTGAAACACATTTTGCTGTAACTTCTAATGAAAATACAGAGACCAAATTCTAGGTTTAGATAAGGTAGTGCAACCCTACAAGTCAATTTGATGTGGCTGATAACAGAACTTGGCTTTATGACAAATGAGCATTGCTCTGCTGTATAATAACCATGGGAATAACTTCAGGACCAAGGCATATTACCTGAAAAATAGTTTCTTGATTTTAAAAATGCTTTTCTTAGAGTAATTTGTCACATACAGCTTTTCCAATATCGTGCCTTGCTTCTTGGATGGTGCTTTCAAGCAACCCCATGCTCATTATCTTGCAGAATTTCCTGGTCAAATACATTTTCCAGAATCCTGTGGCTCCCGCACTTCACCACCCATGTTGTTTAAATAAAGAACACACTGAATTATGTCAGGGAAACCAAAACATTAAGAAAAAAATGGAGGTTGGAATTCTAGTTTGTATCATACAATGCACTGCAGTCAACAGTTACGGGTTATTGTAGAAGTGCTTCGGAACAAAACATTTTGGGTCACTTGGAAGACTATTGGACTTTAGTTCAACTTAAGCATATTCTGCATTGAGATCAATGAAGATAATATTTCATTTCAGTGATTGTAATTGTAAGCTGAATTTTCTCTGGTGGCAAATTTTAATTCTACAAAAGCTACTTTTATATCAGGAAACGAGCTATCTGTTCAATGCCCAAAACACTTTGCAATTGACTGTTCCTGTTAGCAGTACAGAGCCCATACTGCAGAAAATACGACCTGTTGTCTTTGATCTTATTTGGGCAGGAAACACGTGGCCAAAACCACTCTGAACTGTAATTAAACTTTGTCCTCCTGTTGACCCAGTTATCAAAAGCTACTTCCTTATGTGAACTGGAAAAATCAAAGTAAGGCTGATATGACCCAAGTGATGTGGCTGGGTTCAGAAACTAGCGTGTAGTAACTATGCTATTCTAACGGGCCAAAAAAAATTAAATCAGAAATACAGTACTTGTCAATTTGATGGTGCTTGATGAAAAGTGTGTGCCAGCCAAGAGCTGTAATGAACTGCTTTCAACTAAAATTGTAGATCTTTGGGTGTTGCTTTGATGTTTTCTTAAGAGTAAATAAATGAAGAGCTAGTTAAAGTGATTAGAATAATTTTAGTTCCTATCTGAGGAACTTATCCAATTATCTAAGCATGTAACAAGCCTTGCATTACCTGGCAAGACATGCAAGTCCTTGAGGAAAGCCATCTGTTAGCATAAACCAGGGAATTTTTAAAAATGAATTCTTTGATGATCCATTTCTAGAGAGAGTTAGAAGGCAGATATCTGGCCTGGAATCAGCTATAACAAAGCAGAAGGTGGTTGTCTGGAAGGGTGAGGACTGAAGGGATGGAATGTTGAAAAAAGCTGAGGAAAGGAATTGTATGCAGGTCTTGCTGTTTTTCCTTAGCTTTCTACAATTTCTTGATCAGTCTTTAGAGTAAAGCTTGTGTTTAGATGTTCTTCTGAAGGCTCTATGAATAACTTGCTCTGTCACATCACCCATGAACAGGGAAAGCAGGCCACAGCCTGGGTTCACAGCCTGGGGTGCTCTCGGGCTGTGGAGAAGATGCAGGTAAGGTATGAATGAGCCAGTACTTGTATTCTAGGTTAGGCAGTTGAACTGCATCAAGTTGTTGGCTACAGAGTCCCTATTTGGCATAGGAGCTAAGAGCCATGCATGTGGCAGCCATGATGCTGAAGAACAGCCAGCCCCATTTGCACAAGATATAGGAAAATCCAAGTTTGGATCAGCATTGTAGTTTCTGTGGGTGAAGCTTATGCAGGGCGTTAGCAGCTGGATTAAAATTTATTCATTCTGGTAAGAAATTGGGAGTAGATGATAAACAGAAGAGACAGGAGATGGCAAAGAACTATTAACACCTGCAAATCATCATATGGGTGCCTGTGCTGGTTTTAAATGTGCTAATGTAAATTAATAATGAACTTGCAATCAAAGTGAAAAGATGGAGTATTTATGGAAGGGGTATGAAGTGATACCTAAAAATAATGTAGTTTGGGCTGAATCAGAGGAAAAATGGGGCCAGAAACTTCCAGTGATCTATCTGCAGCTTCCATATTTCGATGTTAATTTGACTGTGTTTGTTTTCCAGTGCTGCAGAATATTACGAGATCAAAAAGGCTGACCCATATGGAAATTTCTGTTGGAAAACAAAACATGATCCTGCTACTTTTCTGACATCAGTGAGGTTTGATAACGATTCAAATCACAGAAGCACAAAAAATGCAGCTGAAGAAAACTATTTCAAGTGAAAGTCTTTGTGTTCCAACATATCTTTCAAATATACATACACCTCTTCTGTCTGGGTAGTGACACCAGAGTTACAGGTCTATTGGGGCAGGAAAATCTCATTAAAAGAGGCGAATGGAACCTATTAGGATTCCCTTTAAAAATATATAAATGACCCTTCTCCTAAGGAAACATGATGAAACTTTGCAGTTGAAATATGCTGACAGAAACCCAAATAAAAAACCCTACTACCTAGTCCTAAATTTTAGACTCTGAAATGATCTAAAGAAATACAGACATTAAATGGAAGCAAAACTTTCCTTTGTATCTAGGCCAATTAAGTGGACATTGCGTTATATCAGGATATTACTTAGATCTTCATACATGGTAATGTGATCTAAGTTCCAGTCATACACATAACAAAAAATGATAAATAATAACCTTATTTAAAGAACAACTTTCTAAAGTTGCCAGGCTTAGTGAGTATATAAAGAAGTATGTACCTGAATAGTTTTTAGTTAAAATAATAAACCCTAGGTGTCCCGTGAATGGAAATTAATGTTAAAATCTTTCCCAGGCCTGTACTATTTGAAGAATATTTTTTCTAAATCTGTTATAGGGACACTGAGATAAACCAGTTTATTATTTTGGCTGAGGAAACAGATTTATCTTCTAGTAATACTTATTTCTTACAGTACCTATCTGTCAAGACGGTCCTAGTAATTATGATTCATTATCATAATGGAAATCAGATCTCTCATTGATCGATTTCCTAATACATCTTTGGCATTGGCTGGGATAAGAACTGGGAGGTAAATTAAATACTGATACATAAGGTAGTACTTTGGTTTATGTCTGTCTTAAATTCCTTGGTATCACCTTTACAATGTGAAGAAAATTACTGGGTGTACATGTGAGCTCCAGTCTTTAATTCAGTTTATAATTTCTGTGCATTTCCTCAGTTTATTCTGACTTCAGACAGTTTTGAAAAGAAAAGTAAAAAAAAAATAATAAAAAAAAATTATATATAAGCATTTTCCTCCTACTGTTAGGGAGGGAAATGACGGGCCTGATATCACCATCGTTTTGCCACAGTGACTCCTCAGAAAATATAATTCTCAACATAAAATCTTAGTTTTGTTGCAAACAATGAGTGAACTTGTGATTTCATTGGAGTGCTGATTTCAGCCTCACAGAGGAGATCTACTTCTTTGTGTTCTTCCCCCTCCCCCATTTGTACAGACTTCCATTGTTTTCATGTCTCCACTTCTTCATTTTCAAGATTTGTAACTTTTTTTATTATTCAAAATATGTAGATCTTATTTCACGGAGAAGTAGTGTTGCTTCCCGCATGTTCAGTGCCCTCATTGAAGCAACCGCCAGAAACTATCCTAGTATGATTTTCCATTTCTGACTATATAGCATTTGTAAATAGTCATTCTGACCACACTGCAGACGATCAGCTTTACTATATCAGAACAAAGACCATATACCTTATCTGATATATTGTATCTCTGCTATAGCCAGTGATAGATAATAAAGAAAAAGCCATAAAAACCAGGGCAATCTTGGATTCAGATTTTTTTCCAAGATATTCCTCCAGTTACCAGCAATTTCTGATACAGAAACATTCTGCTCTACAGATTGTATCTACATCACATTGTGCAGCTGCCCTTGACAGACCATTCTTTTACGAACCCATGTATTAGCTTTTAGAATTTATTTATACTTGGGCATCCAAATGAAACAGGATGTTATGTCCTGCAATGCAATTAGGCACTGCATGCTAAAGTGCCTACTGCATGTGAAAGTGCTTGCTTTCATTTGTCTTTGACCTGCTGCCTGATAATTTCATTTAGTGCCCTGTAGCTGTTGTCTCATGAAAAATAACGACTAATCATTCCCTCACCACCTGCTCCCCATGATTTATGTTTTTCTAGACCTCTATCACCTTCTTAGTAATCTCTTTTCCAAGATGAGGAAAATCAAAACACTTTCTTCTACAGTGAAAATTGTTTCCTATTTCTGATCAATCTGACCTTTCTTATCTGTATGTATCTTAGTTATGAAAATCTCATTTTTGAAATGACAAGAGCTTCACACAAGATTAGTTACACCATAGATTTCTTGAGTATCAAATGATAGTTCTTATTCCCTTCCTGGTCTATTCGATGGTTGGCGAGTAGGAAGGTTCCTCTTCCAAAGTGCTATCTGTAATGATGTAGGAGAATATCTGATGATAAAAGCTGACAGGAAAACTTGGTACTGTGAACATAGAATTAGGGTCAGTTCACCACGTGCACTGCTTTGCATTCATCAGTGCTGCATTTCTTCTGCCACTTTGTTAGTCACGCATTACTGGGGATATCTTTCTGTAACTCCTGGCTAGCAAGTTCAATTCTGTCACTCTGAAGCATTAACCCTTATGGAAAAAATACCCAAAATGACAAAACCCAAAACTGATAGAGGTTTTTATGCCACATCTCATAGATGATTTTTCTTTCTTGTGTTTCTTACAGTTGTTAAGCAGCTTAGAGTAAAAGAAACAAAAAAAATGAATACAGGAGTTGTTATTTTTTCAACTTACTTTGCCTCCCAAATTTTCAGGCAAACCAAAGGCAGAGGCTACAGATAGATTCCCCAACTGTGCAGTCTCCATGAATAAATTTCCATGAACAGGCCAGACAGACAGCTGCAGGGAATGGCAGAATAACTGCTGTTGTGGGAGGAGATGTATAAGGGGTCTGTTTGAGATCTCCTCTGATGCTGTGACTAGAATAGCCTTCGACGTCGATCGATACGTTCACAGTAAGTCTTTTCAGTCTTTGGCAGATTTCATTATACTGAGCGAAAAATAATTGGTCTCCTTGGTATATATGTCTATTATATGTGTTTTTAAGGATGGAGATACATCACTTGTATATTTTAGCAATGTCCTGTCAGTACATAGCAGCTCAACCTAGCACTGATGGCAGTATTATTTAAATTGGAATTTATATATAGAAATGCTGTGAATTTTCACTTTATTAACAGCTTCGCAGGAGATAGGCTTCTTGTCTTTTATGCAATATGAATATGAAACTAAATAATCTAAAGTATAGTTTTTGTAGACAACTTAGTATTGTTAATGGTACGGCAGCAGGAGAAGCCTGAGGAAAGCAGGGATTTTAAAGGGGAACAGAAAGAGAATGAAAAGAAAAGGAATATACAGAACAGAGTGCACATAGTGTCAAAGGGGGATCTAAGAAAAACAAAGCTGCTCAAAGACAAAAAAAGCAGATATTTTTTCTCTCAGGAAACCAAATTAAATTGCTTAGGTATTACCGACATACAAACCCACAAGGAAGAACAGAGAGCAGAAATGTAAAGCATTGATGCCCATGGCAAATTATTCTTGCAGCAGGCATGAACTGTCCCCATTTGCTGCTGTTATCTGTTGTTCAGAAATGCCTGCAAAGGATGCAGTGGGAAGTGCAAAACACATCTAGAATTTACCACAGAAACTTACCTTCATCATTTGAAATATCAAACGCTCACCCTGGGCATGGTGCAATTCTGCTGTCCCTATGTGTCAGCATGGAGATGCTGTAGTGATTCAGATGACAAGATGTCCTGTGGTCTGTGGAACAGGTAAATGTGACCTTTCACATGTTTTGGCAGGTCTACAACATTCAGCATGAATTATTTAAGAGAAGTACTGATTTATTTCAGGCATAATTCCTAACTTGGGGAATAGACACCATTAATACAGAGCCACCCAGTGAAAACATCAGATCCATGAGACGTGGAGAAAATGGGGAAAAAAAAGTGGCAAAGACCTTTATCTTTAAAGGCTTTTTTAAAATTCACACCTCACGCTCCAAAGATGTAAGTATTTAGTTGCAGAGGTTAACTGCAGTCAGAAGAAGCAGTTCAGCCATGTTAGACTAATCCTGTATTGGAGCAGCCCATCCAGTTTAGGTGGGAGGGTGTCTGGGGAACGATGCCTCTGCCAGTGTCTGCTCCCACAGTCCCAGTATGCTGATCCTCCCTGCTCCCTGAGCCAGCCTGCCACCTTGTGATGCTGTCCACTGAACAGGGTCAGGGAAGTGATCCACTGCGATATTTTGGTCACCTGTAATATTTTTTGGTTTTTGTTTTCTTTAAGCAGATCATTGTTTAAAAAGAAAATCTGGCATCAGAACAGCTAATGTGACCTCTACCTACATTTATTGCATCTAATAATTTCAACCACAGCTGATTAATAGCAATAGTTTAAAAGAAACTTTGCTTAATAGTGAGGTTTCTTTTCCCCTTAGGCTGCCAGCAGCTTTCCCGTATATAATCTTATTCTTCAACATTAATTTTCATCTACCGGGCTGGCTATAATAGGCCTTTCACTTTTTATTTTATAGTGCTTAGTCACCTAAATAAGTTTTCTCTAGATATTTTATTCAAGCCTCTTTATCAAGATGGTAGAAGCACATGAAGCCCCAGACTGAAGGGAGAGCTGTGCACTGCGGCAGGCAGCTGGCTCGTCTTCTCAAGCAGCTCCTTTCCTGATGTCTACTTTCTATGAGCATGGGAGCAGCAATGTACCACTGGTTGTATTTCCTGAAGGGCCAGGAAGGGAGGACCCATTTCACTTTCAGGTCATATCCCCAGACACTGCTGACAAGGATCAGATGGCAGGTTGCCATTCCTAAAGGTTGCACTGCATGGAGGCTCTTGGTTCTGTCTCTGATCCACCGACAATTCCCTTCTCAGACAGCCACTGAAGTCTCACACATTTCCTATGCATTTTCTGATTTAATTTTGTTCTTTTTGTGATATTGCCAAAATAATCCTTCCATCCCTCCTTTTTTTTTTTCTTTATTTTCCTAGTTCCCGTGTGTCACAGGTGGAAAAGAAGCACCAGTGTGATACTGCCAGGCTCAGCTGACTCAGTTTACCAGCCGACGGACAGGCTGTATAAGGAAAAGCCCTACATGTGGGCATGCACATACAGAGAATTACTAGAGGTGTTCACTGTGCACAGTGAGCTGGCACAGTCAAGCCCAGGGGAATGTGACACATGCTTTTTCCAAACTCTGGGCAGCAGCGCAGTGCAAATATGTGAACTATCATTCCTCCTTCAACTCTCTGCTTCCATCTGGTGTTGGACGTCTTCAGAGCAATGCCTCCCCCCAGTCTCTAGTACTCTCTAGTGGTGGGGGACTTACAGCCAGATGTCAATGCAGGCCACAAGCCAAATCTATCTACAACAATACCATTCTCCCAGCAGTTTCAGATATTCTCCTTCATTGCTCATCACACTCAGTCATTTGCATTATCCTATCAACCATAGCTCATTATGCTCAGTAATTCAACCCCTGATCAAGGCAAAGTCATGATGCTCCTGTAATATCACTATTTACAAACAAGTATATAAATAAACATGTGCCTGTGGGAGTTTTAAGTCTAGTTTTGTGTTTGCTTAACACCAAATCTCAACTGCTTGTTGTTAAAGATAATGAAAAAATATACTCTGCTTGCCCTTTTTTTTAGATAACCTTGGAGCGTGTACACGAGCGTGTGTCTGTTCCAGCTTTCCATGGATTGAAATCAAAGGATGCCAGCTAACAGCCAGAGACTTGTCTCCCCTGACCGTTCCTGTGAGGATTCCCTTGTTCAAACAAAGCCCCTCATCCTGCTAATTCATTTTCAAAACATGTTTCTGCTCTGACAGATCCCTTGCAGACAGAATCTGTGACAAGTTTGTAAATCAACCTTCCCTTCTGCACCTTATATCAGTAAATTGCCAAATCTTATCAGTAATATCAGCAATATCAGTAAATTGCCAAAGCAGAGGGAATGCCCTTAAAGAAAAGAAGAGAGAGCAGGGTCAGCATTCGGTTTTCTCTCTTAAGCTCTGCACTTGTCTTCTCCATGGTGGTGAATTTTCTTAATGAAGGATGTTTCCTAGTTATTCAGTTGCCTGTCAACAACAGCTTTGAGTGATTGGCAGCAGACATTAGAGCAGCTGGAAGTCAGGCAGAAGCAGGATAATCAGGTGCCCACATTTATTTTCCCATGGTTGTAATGAATGCTCCAAAGTGCCATCTTTTAGATAATAAAAGTCTCTGTGTTTGTAGAGATTGTTCCATTCATATAATACAGGTAAATGTAGTGATAATAGCTGCCTGAGTTTTCAGGCAGCCCAAAACTCAGAAAGATTCATGAACTTATTCACCTTAAAATGAATAATAAATAGTAATAATCATGCATCAATGTTAATATCAAGATATATTACATCTTTGCTCATCAAAGCAGGCAGGAACGAGAGGTGTAGTCAGAGATGATGTCAGTATCAGAACTGTGATGTTCTGCAGAACTGTAGAGACTGATGCACAGCTATAGTATGATCTCTGCATGAACTTAGCTTGTAATTAGGTTTTAAGAAGTTATCACTCACGTGTATTAAACGTGGGGCATCAGGGAGCAGTTACTTTGCATGTTGTCCTATACAGCTTGTTGCAGCTTTTCACAAGCCTATTTTGGAACTTACCGAGGGTCTGAGCAGAGTACAGCTCCTCTTGTCATATGTCCTTCCACAAGCAGAATTACTCTCTCTTCCATCTTGTCCTATACAACCCACATTCACATTTGCCATTCACAGGCTGTCTCTGAAGCTTTTCCACACAGTATCTCCAAGAGCTCAGTAGCAGATGGGTTCCTTGAATCAAAGGAATTGCCATCTGTTATTTCTCTTCCCAATTTTGTACAGTACTGGCAAGAATTTGATTGTTCCTCCTATTCTCTCTTGATCCTTTGCTGCCCTGTTGGGGCAAGCAAGATAGGAAATAGCAGCATCCCTCTTGCCTTTTCTCCTGGTTATACCAGGAACTCCTGTAAGCAACAGTAACATTCAGCACACTAAGGTGGTTAGACCCCCATTTCACAGGCTGCCTATGACAGGCTCCATCTGCTGCACTTTTAGAAACTCCCAATCATCCAAGAAAGAATGAAAAAAGCCTCAGGAGACAACCTCACAGAAGCTCCCAATTAACTTTATCCTCCTAAGCAGTAGTACATAACAGGAAAGGCTCTGGCACTGTGGGACTGGTTTACTCTACTCTTACACCATATTATTGTGTCCCAGCTAGACACATTTGGACAGCTATTGTTAAAATACAACACAGGACCTTTCTACATATCCTCACTGGCAAGACTTTCTTTTGAAAGAAAAATGCTTCACCCCAAAATCTTACCATGTTTCCCAGTAGGGGAGTTCTAGGAATCCTGTCATGTTCTCTGTAAGGTCAGGGTTGGCAGCTGCTGCACTCTCATTACATCTTGCTGATTAGCAGGCTTAGTTACAGTCCACGTCTCCTGGACATCAAAAATGAATTCAATAATCAGTTAGGGTTTTTTTTATCTATTTTCTAAAACATAAGCTGGAACCAGCTGCCAGCCAGTTTGACCTGCCTCAGAAAGCACATGGCAAATGAAAATTGCCCCAAATAGTGTGGCAAAACAAATCACATAGAAAATAGCCTTGGAATTTGTTAATGGGTTTCGTTTTTCTTTTTTAAAGGTCAGATTTGACAACACAGGATTTACAGGAAATAATTGTATGGAGTACTTGTTTCAGCTATTCCCACCCTTGCCTATGTGTTGACTAATGGGATTATTATAAGAAGCATTGATAGTATGAATGCAATTACTGAAAAAAGTTCTAGAGAGGTTTGTAAGTAGTTAAGCTTGTGACAGTCTGCTTTATGATAGACCAATCATTTCATCCAAGACATACAGAGCATGAGTGAGAATATTCACACCAAAGTCAATCTCCTGTATAAGATCTTCATCTCCTAATTGTGATTTGACTCTTCTTATACCTGAGGAAAATAATTATAGCTTTGATCCAGGCGCCTTCTTTGTAAGCCTTCATTTCAGCTTTTTTAATGCATACTGCCTTTTCTGTATTAGATATTTTGACAAGAATTTAATAAACCCCAAGTTTGTAGGATAATGTCATAAATCTTTCAGCTTCCTCAAATGCCAACCACATTCAATAGAAACATAATGTAATTTTCTGTGTTGTGTGTTATGTATTTATTATAATGTACGTTTAGCTGCTTCATTTAAGAGCAGGCCACAACCAACCCATTCTTGAGTGCTGAAATATTAGGTTATAGTTATTAAAAAAAAACCAGCTAGATAATATGCTTTTTTTAGTATCTGAATCAAATTTTCCTAATATTATCAACACAGCATTATAATTAGATTCCCCATAAAAATTTCAGTTTCTCTCTCAGCCATCATTGTCTGTAAATGTTTTTACAGACAATGACGCATGGTAGGGAAAGTAAGGTAAATTCTAACTTTAGCAGAAATAAGTGCTTTCTGAAGCTATATTTAATGGGTGCACTGCAGATCCTAGGCTTTCAATCTCAAGACAAGACACAGAGTAAAAACCAAATTTGTCCTCTCCTGCGCTAATCTCTTCTGAGGAGATAATCAGCCAAAACGGGACCACAAGATGCAGTTTCATTCTTATTTCACTGTCAGCTCCCATTTCAAACATGTGATCTACCTCTGAATCTGATCTTCCCAGCTGCTTTTGCCCATGCTGTGGTGGTAGGAGGAAGCCAAGATACCTGGCACCTCTGCACATCCACTCGCTCCAAAGACTTTGGCAGGGACTTGATGTAATAAAAGGAAGGACACCAGAAGAATAAGGTATAGCCTCACTTCACTTCCCAGAAAGACACTACAGATGATTGAGCAATTGATTTGCCAAAGTCTGGAAAATAATAGGGTTTAAAAAGTGCCAGGGTAGATATTGCCAAGACAAGAGGGCATCGGACCTGCTGCTTTCTGCTTTAAGGAGAGCAGCTGGCCAGGCAGGTCTGAAGCAGTGGGAGGCTTGGGTCACTGCTGCTGGAGCAAAAAGCCACTGTTGGATGCTCTGGACAGCAAAGCCCCTTGTTCATCTCCACAGGTACTTACTTACCTGTTGGGGGTTGTTACTGGCGGCTTGAAAGCAGTGCTGCGGAGCAGTGTGCCAGCTGCATGGCAGCCACTGGGAGGACCCCCATGCACCCAGGGCACTGGCCTGGGGGTGGCAATGGGCAGACCCCCCACCCTGGTGGTGGACTGGTGTGGACTGTGGGCAGCTGCAGCGGGCGGGAGGTGGCCATTCCCAAGCAGGGAGAGCTAGAGGCTGTGGCCACTGGGCAGGCTCTGAGGAGCTTGAATTACATGCAGGTCTGGAAGCATTTCTGCTTAAAAATCCCTCAGCTATCATGATGACAAACAAATAACATGGTGTTATCATACTGGATTTGAGTGAAATGTGGCAAACTCAACTGTGTGTAGTGAAGAAATGCCCTGACCTGATCCTTCTCTGTGGGAAGGAAGAATTTTTAAACAAAGAGCAGTTAATGACGTATTTGTTTGACTTTGTTGATGCCTCTGGGAAAGAAAAAAATCATGGGACTTTTGGAGGAGGATATTAAAAATGATCTTGACATACTGTGTAAGTGGTCCAGAATCAACAAGATGAACTTCAGCAGAGATAAATGCAAAGATGTAAGTGGCTGGAAAAGCAGCAGGGCACAAAAGGATCCTGAAGCTATGGCAGACCACAAAGTACATACTAATTAACAATTTACTGTGGTTTCTTAAAACATAGGATGGAGTACTAGGAGACGTACACTGGCAATGTGGAAGATATTTGGCCCATGTTATTCAGTAGTGGGGAAGCCTTCACCCGGGGGGACTATGATCAGCCTAGGAAAGGAAGAAATAAGACAATTCAAGAAAAAGCCATCCAGAGATGCTGATGGGATTAGAAGGGATGACTTACAAGAATAGACTGAGGGGTCTGAAGGAAAGCTGGAAATCTGCTTAATGAAGGAAATATAAAACTGGGCAGCCTTCAAACACTGAAGAAACTGATGAAAAGAGCATGGTGTTTACTGGAGGATAGGAATAGATGATCTTGATATGTAGTGGCAAAAGTTTAAACTCTACTTTAGAAAAGTTTCCATTTGTGATGGTGGTGAAATATTGGGAAAGACTTTGTAGGCATATTGTTGTGTCTGTCACTGAGGGTTTTAAGAACATATTAGATAACCTCACCATAAGTGGTCTAGATGCATTTGATCCCACCAACATGTGGGATTGGACTCGACAGCCCTCTAAGGTGCCTTCTAGCCCTCCACGTCTCTAATGTCAAACAGAGAGGTTTCGGACCTCTCAGGAGTAAGTGGCAGGCAAAGATGGAGGAGGAGACCACATGAATGGTGAGAAGGCACAAAGTGCGCCTCACAAGCAGTGGAGGCACTGTCCCGCTGCTCTGCTGAAGCTCAGAGGGGACAAGTGGAGCTGAACTTGTTACTGCTGGAAGGGTCTAGTCTCCCAGGTACAAGCTGCCTTGCCTCTTCCCATCACTTGCCTCTCAGTGGGTACAGCGGTGGGTCCCTGCCTTTATGAGGCTCTGGGAAAAGTAAAAAGGTGTTTCAGGATGTAGTTGTTTTGCCCTAACATCTCATAACATTTTGCTGCCCTAGGCGGCTGACTTCTTTGCAATTTGCCCAAGTCCTGATTGGAATGGCTCTCTGGGCAATGGATGCTTCTGATTATCTGACGTTAACTATATTCTTCCTCTTCCTCCTGCTTTTACATCTGTCTGGTAAAGTTTGCACTGTGACACTGATTTACCTAGGCTAAATTGATGAGAAGCTGCTTGAACAAAGCCTTGTAAGCGGACAAGTCTTCCTTGTGTCACAGGAAAATGTCTAGTAGTTTAAAAAGGCATAATAATCCTTTCTGTGTAGGCATAATAATCTGTTTAGTGCTTCTTTCAACCTTTTTTATATTATTTTTTCTTTTTATTCTTTTGATTGTAAGTCCGCAATAGAGTGGAAGAGCTGTGTCCTGGGTCTTGAGCCTGCGGGCAACGCTGTCAACTGAAAGACTCAGCTGACGTCTGGGGAGCTGAATCAAGACCCATGTGCCACTCTCGCTCAAAGCAACACCCTTTCAGGCTGAGGTAGTACTATTCAGAATAATAATTCACATTCTTTGCTATAGTCTGTAGTTTTTCTATGCTGCAGATATCAGTTTGCTGCTTACATCTTGATGACTGTGTTTTCTAAATGTTTTCTAAACACTTTTATTTGTTTTCAGTAGTTTTCTTGTAAAGCTCATTTTTGGTTCTCTAGCCCCTGCTCATTGCAGACAAAACTTCCTGCCTACCATTTTGTAAAGTCCTTTTTGTGTTTTCCTCAGGAAGTGTTCTCTTTTAGCCCATTGTTCCTTTCAAATTTTGTATGTTCTACATTAGAGCTTTTCAACCTTTCCAGGTTTTTAAGGCCTCAAATGATTCTGGTGGGGATACAGGATCCTATACAACACATTTAAGCCCACGTGATAATAGGCTTTTTAAAAAAATTATTTATTCCCCTTTGGAGAGCCTTTAAAGGTAGTTCACAAAGGATTCACATAAGGACATGACTCTTTGAAAGCCTTTCATCTGAATATTGACATCATGTTAATCAGCATAACATCATTACTTTTCATTATATGCATTATTGTTTATTAGCTCCTGTGTTTAGTTTCTCTTAACATTCTCTGTAAACTGATTTTCTTAAAACCTATTACCATTTCTCTTGTACTAGGATCTTGAAATATCTTTTTAAATTCGATTTTCTTCTCAGGCCTTCCCTTTTATCTCTAGGCTGGTCATTCATTACAAATGTGGTGCTTATATTCAGTGCTCGAGAAAGATGATGCTTTGGCAGTATACCAGCCACTTGTTTATTTCCAAACCAGACCCAGCACAGTTACTGTAGTGCCTTCCCTCACTGCGTTCACCTTTCTTTTGCTTTCAGAAAACCAATCCCATGCTTAGTAACAATGACAGATTGGTCCTCATACCTTTTTTGGTTTTTCCTTTGGCCACTCATGCAGGCCTGCCAAACATGACTAATTAGCAGTTGTTAGAGCTGGGCTCTGGTCCTCTGAGATGATCCATATAAATGCACTCTAAGCCATTTCTGTATAAGCTGTGGGTGCAGGGATTCAGCCATCTGCAGTACAGCACAGGGTCACTTTTATAGCTGTATTTCCACTAAGATGTAGAAGCAGTTGTTCATTTCATATGGGTCATTAAATGCTTCTTAAATTACTTGAAATTTGGATAATATTCTCTTGAGCAAGGTTTGAACTGTACTATTTTGCCTGTCCTTGACTATTCAATTGTATCAAAAAATATGTAATCAGAACAGCATTTTTTGGTACTGGAACCTACTATCCTTAGTCTAAGAGTCCACTAGTATCACTTGCCAGGAATTCAAAGGGCAATTTCTGCCCATGAAATGGATGCAGTCAGGAGGCGGCTCATTTTATGAGGGTATGTTGTATGTCACTAAATGACTGTAGACTGGTTTGAAATATTCATGTAAAAGTGGTGCAGCAGCGCAAAGCAAGGCAGAAATAACAATGCAGGGTGACAGGCCAGCCTTTAATAAGATCAGAGCATGAGCTGGGGGAGGCAGAAAATATGAGTGTTGTAGCGGGACTTAACCCAGTGTGAGGTGATGCATACCTGGGCAGTGGAGTTATTTGAAATACCCATTTCATTGTTTAGGGCTATCTGCATAGATAAGTTGGCTCCTGAAGGTACCAGACCCATGACTGACACCAGCACTTTGATGACACCACCATACAGTCACTTGAATCCACAGATTATTACAGGCACTCCAGAAAGCAAGAAATCTCCATCAAAGGAGGGCCTGTTGCTTCAGTTATGAGATCCTCACTAGAGAATGATCACCTCTGGGTCATACTGCAACACCTCCTTCTTTAATGATGTCTTTTCCTGTAACTGAGATGTTATTTATAGGATTATCCATCTTTTCTCATGTTCATAGAGTCAGGAATGAAGTGAACCAGAGCTCCTAATACTGGGGAAAGGAGCTTGAACATTTTTCAAGTCCATCAGCAACCTTAATAGTGTATTATAAATATAGACTGAGAAGTCTTGTTAGTAGAATGTAGCTGTTCATTTTAAGGCCTAAGGAAAGATATAGATAAGAAAGGTGGGCTTAGTTTAATTAAATGTAGATGTTTGAATGTATACATTCGCCTGTGTTGGCCACACCAGGTCCTCTGTAGGCCATAGAGAGAACCCCGAGAGAACTCTGGGGATTTTTTAAAAGAAGGCTTTTAAAGAAGTAGAATTCTAAAGCAAAGACAAATATCACCGAAGGAGCCAGATTTGATATTGCATATGTTTAGGAGGCAAGTTGCAGGATAAATGGTTACTAACCATAGCAAATAATGGGCATGCTGCGTGTTTTCAGTTTAGGGTAGCTGCTGGACATCCAGTTTATGGAGACTCTTCCACACTCACTGTGAACTTCTGCACAGTGCATGATAGCTGGACTTCACTCCTCACTTTCTTGAGAGGTATTGCAGTAAATCTGACACATTTTAATAAGGCATATCTCTGGGTGCAGATATTCAGACATGTGGTGAGGCTGCCCTTGGGTTTTGAGTGAGATTATCAACTAAATGATGCTAAGTGGATTTATACGTAGACTGGCTAAAGGCATCCGGTTGCTTCAGCTTTCATCCTCGTTTATGAAAATGTTGTTGAGGTTTGGTGTACAGGTGTGTTTTTTCCCCTCTGTTTTGGTGCTCAGTCATCAATGAGAGACACTTACTCCCTTTACCTATTAATATTCACACTTGTTTCTTTCCTGTTAATATTCACAGTTGCCACCACAGTAGAGCTGATTAAAAATGTGCATTTTTGGAAGCTGCTTTCAAGCCACAAAATTGGCAGAACATCTATTACTTTGTTTGCTTCTTCCATTTATGATCTCTAGGCAACGAGAAGTGTTTATGCAGGCTAGATTACAATGTATTAGTTATGTACACATGCAGATATAGTTATAAAATACATATACGTTACATCCTGTGTGAATATACTGCGTAACTAGTGTTTATGCTTCCATTTGCAGATCTCAAAGCACTCTACTGAGTGTCTTTCTTAGACATGGGGAAGCTGAGGTAGAAAGGAGATGTGGATTGTTTAAAACCACACTAACAGGTCAGCAAGAAAGGGAATCCATGTCTTTGATTTCCAATACAGTGCTGCACTGGTGGGCAGCAATATCCATCTAGTGCATGTGACTTCTTTCTTTTTGTCTTTAAAACACCTTCCTTTCCCTGGAAATTCTAACTCAATTGTTAAAGACTGAATTCTGCTGGTGTTTTAGGAAGAGAAGATGTTTGTAAAGCGTGAAAAACAGATCCTGCTAGAACTTACGAGCAAGACTTGGTCAAAATCAATAGGATCAGGTCTCTGCAGGCCATAGTTTGAAGAAAAAGTAAATTTTGGCTTAAGACTCCTAGTACCAAGAAAAAAGGCTGTGACACGGGACATTATGTCACTGATCCAGGATGAACTCACTCTTCCAGTTCAAATGTGTAAAATGCTCCTGATCCAGTGTGTTAACTTTTTAGTGGCAGGCTTTGTGCAGGATCAGTTACTGTCTGTCTGCATCGCCCTAATTTTATGCTGGACGAGTAGCGTCTGTCTTTCTGCAGCCAGCATAAAACTGACCTAATCTATGCATCAGGTCCTCGGGTGAATTTGACAGAAAAACAATGGTGTGACCGCATCCGAGCTGGATCAGTTGTATCCTGCTGTCTAATCAGTGGTGCAGAGAACTTGCACTCTTACGGAAGCGTGGCCTTAGCTCAATGACCCCATCCCACTTCTGTTTCACACCCAGGTTTCCTTGCTCATTCCCATGTGCATCCACGGGGGACGGGGAAGGGAGCAGGCAGCTCTTCCTTCCCAGTTTCCCGAAATGGCAGGGAAATACTTGAGGCTGTCCTCCTGCAGTTTACCGGCCTGCATCCCCCCTTCTATTTTTACCAGCGCCGCCGCTACCGTGGTCATCGCTGCAACACGCTGAGAAAAAACGAGAGGCGCTAAAACCGCAGCGGGGCTACCAGCCCTGCTCCGCCACTCGGGGCTCAGGAGAAGGGGATCCAGGCCATGACACCCCGGTGAGAGGCACGCAGCCTGCACCCACTGCTCCGGGTGCCTCTGCCCGCACCCCAGTGCTCTTTTCCCTCTCCCGTGGTGGGGACTGCCAACCTAAGGACGCTGTCGTCTTAAAGAGCGCAGGGGAGGGAGGGAGGGACTGTGTGGAAGAGAGGCGGGCGCCAGCAGCAGCATCTCCCCGCCACCCGCCGCACGAAGGCGCGCTCCCGGCCCACCGCACTCGGCGCCCCGGCCTCCAGCGCGCCGCCGCCTCCCGGGGCAGCGGGGGCTCTCCCGCCCGGCCGGCCCAGGCACCCCCGGGGCTGCCGTAGGGCCGGGGGGAGGCGAGTGCGGCCTCGCCGCCTCCGGGGCGGTGGAGGGGGGGGCGCGGCTGCGGCGGGGCGGCCCTTCCCCGAGCTCGGCGGCGGCTGCCGCAGGCGGCCCGGCCCCCATCTCCATCCTCATCTCCTCCATCCCCAGGCCGGCGGTGCCGGTGCCGGTGCCGCCCCTCGGCCGCGCCCGCCCCCCGGCTGCCTTCGGCGGCGCGGCAGTGCCGGCGGGGCTATGGCTGCGGAGGAGGTGCTGCAGGGCGCGGACCATTACAAGAGCGAGATCGAGCGGCTGACCCGGGAACTCTCCGAGACGACCCATGAGAAGATCCAGGCGGCGGAGTATGGGCTGGTGGTGCTGGAGGAGAAGCTCACCCTCAAGCAGCAATACGACGAGCTGGAGGCGGAGTATGACGGCCTGAAGCAGGAGCTGGAACAGCTGAAGGAGGTGAGGGAACCCGGGCTTTTGTCTCTCCCGCTGACCCCGAGCCTTGCCACCGAGTGCGGGGAGGTGCGGGGAGCGCCCCACGCGTGTCCGTGCCCGCAGCCCCATGAAGGTGGGCGAGCAACGGCGCCCGGGCCCTGGAGAGGCTGCGGGATGCGTGGGGCTGGGGAGGAGGGTTTTCCCGGGCTGGGGATCAGCAGGGACCGTAAGGACGGGCTACACAAGACTGCAACCCTTTGCCTTGGGAAATTTCCTGGGGAGCCGTCCCAACTTGTGGTGACAGGGGTTTGCAGCAGAGGAGGGGCCTTCAGTCATACCTGCATCGTCCACGGCTTTTCTGTTTAGGAAGAGGCAATTAAACAGCCCGTAGGATGAGAGCTGAGCAAACCTAGAATGTAAGGACTCGGGCTGTATGTAAACAGTTGTCTGCAGTGTGTGGGGAGAGACAATTCATTCTGAAGTTATTTATAGACCTGCTTTATTCTGCCAGTGAGGGGAATTGCTGCCATTGAGAGGAGGGGAAGTAGCCATACAATAGTCGGGAGGTCACCCCCCATCAATGGAAATTAAACTTCTGCGTCATGCTGAAAGGGTAAAATACTTGATTGGAAACGCGTTTCTTGTTTATCTGTCAAATGTGTTTTTGTAACAGCCAGTGTACAGAGTAGGTGAGTGCTACACCTTACCTTTCAGCTTCACTAAACACGACTCCGAAAAATCATCACTGTTCCTATGTTCGTCACTGAGGGAAGTAACTTGAGATCGCTACATTTTATGGTGTTTTAATACTCTCTTCGAATATAACCAAGTGCATACTTCGTACAGGAAGATTAAGTATTGAACATATATTATCCCAGACTTAAAAGGTATCTTTTTGTTCTACAAAAATACATTCCTATCTATAAAGTGCAGAAATTCTGTTCAGTTAGAAATCATGAACATACTACATACTGAGGGAAGGCCACTTCGTAAACCTAGATTGTATATGAATATATTCTTTAGACTACTAACCAATGCACTTTGAGAAATATTTTTAATAAAATAAAGGTTTCGTTTTACTTGCAGGTAAATGAGTTATGCCACAGTGTCCAGAAGAGTTGGAAAAAAATAATCTATGTTCAATAAGAAGAATAAAGCTGTTTTTCAGAAAAAACCCTATTGATCTCCTTAAACTTGATCTCTGCCTCCCCACCCTCCCCCCCTCCCCCCCCCCCGACTATGCAGTAGGCTCAGGACTTTGAGACCAGTAATCACATGTTGAGGGACAGAGATGCATAACTTGCACTGGCAGGAAGGCAGTGCTATTTGAAATGACCTGGCAGTAATAAAGGAACAGAATTAAGGGGAAATGTGCAATGGCTGCTTTCCCATCATATAATGTACAAAAGCTGACTTCTTCTGAAGATCAGAAACCAGGATGACACATGAGTGCAGATGGCCCCAGGTAGAAGGGATACGGCAAGGGATTGAATTGACATTATTAAACTAGAGGGATTAGCCAACACGATTAACTGAAATCAAAGATGGGCACAAATTCTCTTTCTGTTTACCTCCCGTGGAAGTCAATGGGATTGCATGGTCTGCAGCCCAGAATGTCTCCTGTGGGGCTGTGCCTTCATGCTGTGCCAACCACAGCATGGACACTGAGGATATCCATGGAGAGAGGAAGAAGAGAAATCCTGTAGCTTCCCTGATGCCAAGCAAGAGTGGACCCTTTCCAGTTTCCAATCCAGGCCTAGGGCTGTCAATTCCAGTGCTTTCCTTAGCTGCAGGTAGAATGTTTCCATCCCCCACCTAGCTGCAGGAGATTTTTTCCTTGCTTCTAACCTCTGTAGGAGAAACCACATTGATTCTTACTGCACATGCAGCTCTGCAAAGGAGAATTTGCTCATATCCCTTCCAGTTGTTGTAGTCTTCTATCTTCTCTGTTACCTGTTTGCATTATGACTGTTCCCTGAGTACAGATCAGACTCACTGTGAGACATAATCAAATGGTAACTCTGACAACACTAGCGAGGCAGAATTCAGGTGGTTCGGGCAAACAGTGTTGTGAAGACTTGAGGGCGTCACTTTTGGGGCTGTAGAGTTACCTGAAAGCACACCAAGTGGCAGAAGTCCAAAGACAGCTTCTTTTTACGAAGGCTGTGTGCAGGATGCATGGAGGAGTGTCTGTGTACCTTCTCCAGCAGTCTCTGCAGAGGATGTGCTGGGTAATGGCCTGGGTGAGGTATGGTGAGACATCAAAATGCCATGACTGATTAATAGGAGTCAGTAAGACTCCCAGTATGTCAATGGGGATGCATGCTTATGCTCTTACCTCACTTCATCTGCATTCTCTCTGAAGTCATACTGAGGTATAGAAATTAGACCTCAACAGATAGTTTATCCATTCATGAGGAATAGTAGGTGCAAGGGTGTGGGCAGGATTATGCTTAGAACTATTATGACTCTTGCAGACTTCCTCTGAGCAGATTCAATTACTGGGGTAGAATCCTATTGAGGCAAGTCTTCATTTTTTAACTGTTTTGTTATTAAATTCTTGTGTTCTGTTATTAGGAGCTCATTATATTTATTGTTCAAACAGAGCTGCCCATCTTTAACTACTCAGTCATGGCTTAGCAGTCAAGGATTTGAAGTCTTCTCCCGTGCTCCTTGGCGGTTCAAAACTCCAGTGAACTTCAGCAGGGCCTTTTTCATATAGGTTGCAATACAGAGCGTTGGCTATACAATAATTTCCATTGCTGGATAGTGCCATGGGAAAGTAAGGCCATCATAGGACATTGAAGTAAAAGCAAATTACAATACATTACATTAAATATTAATACTTGTATACAGGATATATGCTATCCACCTTGCAATATGAATTGTTTTAGTAATCTCCAATGTTTCTTGTGCTGTATTCAGAGGTCTGCTTTAGCCTGAGACTTTGGTGTTTTGGGCCATGAGATTGATTTACGTTACAAAAAGTTTGAAGTTCTAATCAGTGACCTAAGAAGGACTATTTCTTCCAAATTAGAGCAGTTATTACACATGTAAGCTCTCCAGGAAAGATGCAATACATCTATCAGCTACCAACCTTATGTTTTCAAAAATGAACTGAATGGTAGGAATGTGACAAGGTAAACTCTGTTGTGTTGACTTTAACAGCACTCAGTGTTATGAGATGGAGTGCTTGTGGTCCTGATGCTAGGCAAGATTGTAGTGTTACAAAGCATTGTTATTTTAAACGCTTTATTAATATTATTTTATTTTTTTAATTATTTTCAGCCTGTAAATGATGTGTCTGTGTTTTGCTTAATTACATCTCAAAGTAGTGGAATTTTGGGCTGTTAGGAAAAACACTATAGTTTTGGGGCCCTTGTTCAGAAAGTTACTTTAGCAGATATGGCTTTTAAGCTGCAGTTCATAAGAATGCAGAAAATAAGACTCATTGCTACTGGTCATGGGAGTGAAGGCTGGCTATTTTCACTGTCTTGCCAAGTTGGGAGTTTAGTTACCAGCATATTTTATGAAAAATGTTTTGCAGTGGTTTTAGTATCTGGCCTTACATGGTCACATTGCATTTGCTGTATGGATAATGTTTGTTGTTTTCATTCTTTTAATGAAGTGTGAAACAGCTTAATATTGATCTTGCCTGGGCTGTCTGTTGTAGCTGTCCCTGCTTTAGCAGGGGGATGGACAAGATGGTCTCAAGAGGTCTCTTCCAGCCTCAGCTGTTCTGTGACTAATTCCTGTGCACTGGTGGCCTGTAATATTTTTAAAGCGGAGTAATATCAGTCATATCTAGTCATGATAAAATGGGGATGGAAGGCAGCTTAGGTAGTCAACTCCATCAGACACCTGGGCCTGGGAGATCCTAAGCAGGTAGTTCTCTTTTGGAATCAGACCACGAACATTAGCAGCCAAGTAGATCCTCAAGTCCCTGTCTTTGACTCCCTCTCTAACCGACTAATGTCGGCAATATCCCACTTGGCTTCTTGGCTTTTATGTATTTCATTCTATGGAGACAACGTGTTCTCCTGAAATGCACATTGAAATTGCTGTCTATCTGATTTCTAGGTTGAAGATGCAATTTGGCATTTGCTTTAGTTTGAACGCAGTTATCCTTGGTGAATTGTTGGAAGCCAGGCTACTGGTGGCAGCTCAGTCCTTGGCGGGTCAAAATTTTCTGTGTTCTTTATCTCACAAAGATATTGTCTCAATGATTATGAAGTGCTTAGTTTATTAATAGGGCTTTCACAGACATGGAGCTGAAGGTCTCTCTGGCAGCTTCTTTTATGTTCTGCTCTTCTCTGCACTACTTTAGCACACGTGACTCAAGCTCCATCTCCCCACTCTTCTGCCATGTTGCTACCCCCCCCAGGTTCCCCACTGTTCTCCAAAGCCTCTTGCACTTCTGCTACTGGAGTCACCCCTGCCTCTCCCATCTTTGACATGTACAGTTGGCGGGACTTCTCTGGATGCAAAAAGGACAGAAGAGGGGGAGACTCCCTATGCCATTACAGCCTTGTTAAATGGGAATTGCTCTACACACCTGTCTGCATCACAGGATGCTTAGAAAAGCTCATGAATCCCAATGAGATGTTCTGAATTTTCACCAAAGCTGAATGTGTCCCAAATACATAACTTGTGAACTGTGAACTGATGCCATCTCAGTATGTCTTTACAACTCCCTTCGAGTGACAGCATCTGTGGGCTTGTGCCAGATGAGGCTGAACATTTTCAGATTGACCTGATCTCAACAGTTTGTCCGTGGTGTCTCTTAATGTTGTGTCACTCAGAAAGGCCCTGCTGCCTAGCACCCAGCTCAAAGATGAGGAAAGGGCAAAGGTGAGTGAGTTGCAGACCTGGAGGGACAGTGCTCAGCTGCTCTTTGCACCATTGTCTTCTCCAGAGTCCATCCAACACTACCTCTGTCTCTAAGTTATACACTTCTAATGGAAGAGAAGTTTATTTTGGGGGGTGCTCTTATAAGGAATGCCTTGACAAAAACAAGCAACATCTTGCAAAGCTTTCATTCAATTATTACAGGCTGGGGACTGGCTGACTGGGGATCAATTCTATGGCAACAGACCTGGGGATCCTGGAGGGATAGCAAGCTGAGCATGGGCCAGCAGTGTGCCCTGACACTGGGAAGGCTAACAGCATCCTGTTTTTAGCAGAAGCAAAGCTTGTAGCTTGATAGAATTTATTATAACTTTCAAATTGATGCTTGTTAGACTCCATCTAGAAAACAGCATCCAGTTTGGGGCTCCCCTAATGCAAGAAATACACAAATAAACTGGATGGAGTTCAGCAAATGTCCACCAAAATGGTCAAGAGCTGAAGCACCAGTGCTGTGACGAGAGGCTAAGGGGGCTGAGACTGTCCAGCCTAGGAAAAAAAGCTGTGGGGGACCAAGCAGCAGCCTGCTCGTACATACAAGGAGGTTATTGAGAAGACAGGCTCTTCACAGTGGTGAATGGTGGTAAGATGAGAGACAACTGACATAAACTAGACTGGATTTCAGATAGACCTGTTTCTCCCTGAGCACAAGCCGTGCCACAGGTTCCTACAGAGGCTGTACAGTCTCCTTCCATGGGGGTTTTTAAGCCCCAGCTGGGTACAGCCCTAAGGAAGTGGTCTGAGCTCAGAGCTGACTGCTGTAGGTAGGAGTTTGGACTATGGGGACCTTGAACAATGCAAGGTCTCTGAGGGTGCCCACTGTGCCTAGTGAAATTTCAGTAGCAGCTTGCTGTGAGTTACCCAATGCATAACAGCATGCTGCCTGGAAACAGTGACCATTAGCTGAGCCATAGCATCACTTCATGCTTGAATTTCCTTTTTTCATCCTTGTCATTAAGTCAGCATTGACCTGAGGTTACTAAGGGTATAGTTTGATGTGCTCATCTCTCAGCAAGACAATTCTGCAACTCCCTTTGTCATTCTGCCCCTGTTCTGGCTCTCAGCTGTGCAACTGTTCCTACTGTCACAACAGGGTAGAGAAATGACCTTAGTTAAAAATAACTGAGGAGGGGGTGTATGCTATCGGTAACCCAGATTGAACCAGATCATGTAACCACACGTACCTGTTTTGCCAAAAAGTCAGCATGAAGGTAGGAATGGATGCTGAGGAAAGAGGGGGATGGGATGGGCTGCTTAAACAAGTACCAATGTTAAGAGATGCTCATCAAATTACAGCAGGATTGCTTCCTCTAAGAGGAAATGAATCCTGTGCATTAGCCTACAGAAAACATAAGCAGCTGAAATCATCTTAGGGGAAATTAGAGCTATTGCTGGAGCTTTGGCAGCATGCAAAGAAATATGTAGATGAACCTTCCAGTAATTGCATTGTATCCTTATGAGCCAGTACAGATAAACATGTGGTTTTAGTCTTCCTACAGCAGCCAACCCTAAAACAGTGATAGTCAGCTTTAAACACTGGGGGCTCATGTACTCCTGAAATAAATCTAAATAAAGTTCAATTTGTTTTCTCCCAATAGATAAATTATTTCCTTATTTCCCTCTTTCATCTAAGAAATCCCTCTCTAATCTGAGGGATTCTGACTGAATCGGTTATCTGGGTTGAACTCCTCAGAGCTAACTGGAAGTTGCAACTGGATTTTATGTCATGAAAAAAGTTATTTTTCCATAGGCTTTCTAGAAAATACTGGATTAGTACCAATCTAAAATAACTGATTGAGGTGTTAATGTGGGAGACAGGCATTATTAATGTGAACTACTTCCTGTCTAAGAGTCGAGAATGTAAAATTAATGTTCACTGAAGAAATTTTAATCTAAAGGTCCACATCTGTTTGCAATTAGGCCTTTTGGAATGGGTCAAAAAATACTTTGCTATCATCTCTTCATCTTCCTTTACGTGAAATATTTTTCCTTTCCTTCTGTATTGCATTGTGGATTTTGTTTTTTAGGTGTGTGTGTGCAGTCTGTATGCACAGCAGCAATCAGATCGAACACCTGGCTTTATTGAAACTGCAACTAGGGGCAAAACAGTGATGGAGAAAATAAAATTTGGCATAAAACAGTAATTTGTGAACATTCATCACAGTATAAGGAGGAGCATTCTCAAAGTCAGATGCACAGTGTAAATTTGCACCTGGGCAACTTTTGTATACCTTATGGAACTGGAGGAAAATACATGCAAGATCATACATTTTTCTGGCTGTATTGAGGGTTTCTAGAAAATGAGCTTTCTTTTTGAACAACCTTTCAGTTTTTCAAATGAGCTCAAATATGTTTGTTCTTCAGCACCTAATTTGCTCCAATGTTTTTGCATTGGTGTTGCATTTAGCATATGGACAATGGGAATAAAATGTGATTCGTCACTTGGTCCTGCATCCCTCATGGCTCTGCTACATTGAAGGGCTTTGCTGCACAGTTGCCTTTGCTATGGATTTCCCTTCCATATTTGGCTGGTACCTGAGGGGGTAATGTTTAATTCAATACAATTCTGTACTGTACATATTTTTCATTAGGATGATTTTGATTTATAATGGCAGAGACTGAAAAGCATGCATTCATTTCTGCTGAACTGTCTTACATTTGTGGCATGACTTTCATAGCCCTCTTCTTTCCACGTTTCCTTATGAACTCAACAACACTCTATTTATGGGGGAAGCTATTTTCCTAATTTGGAGGAATTGATGTGGCACGTAGAGACATGAATGTGCACTTTTTCACTTTACCCACTTGCATCACTAACAGCAGATGATCATGAGGATAAACCACCAATTTTTCATACTGTATTGTGAAAGCATTCCGTGAGTACAGACCAGCTACAGATGGAAGTAGTTAGGGCTAGTTAGAAGGTGAAAAATGCATCTCAGCAAGGGTAGGTGCCTAAAGATGAAGCAAGCAGGTAGAAAATAAGATGGATTGCAGATTAGTGTTTCAAAGGGGACTCTACTTCTCTGCAGAGGGTAACATTAAAAATAATTTGAGGATTATAATATTTGTGTTTCTCAATTTCTTTCACTATCAAAATGTAATTAACTAAATAGCTGAAAGAAAAGCAGGCCACTGTCCTAAATCTATGGTTTTGGGACAGACCTGTGAAAACTTCTAACACCCAAAGGCTTTCACCAAGACTGAAATTGGTCCACTCCCATTTTTTGCATCTCTCTTGTGGTTTCTTCTCTGTCTGCAGCCCTTCATTTTCTGCCTCTCATTCTTGTACGGCATTTGACTCCTGTCTGTGATTTATGTACTTTTAAGTCTTCTTTTTTTTTTCTTTCAGTCTTTGCCCTACATCTTAATTAGTGTTGATTTGCTCCTCTATAAGACATGGAGCCGAATTTTTTATATTAAAGACCTGTTTTGTCATTGTGTGAATGTAAGAAATCTAGCCATTTGTGGCAGACTGTGCTTCCTTACCATGCTCATGTATTGCAATGACATTGAAGAAATCCTAAAAATACTTAGAAATGTTGTTTTAGCATAGGCTGATAATGAAAGAGCAGAGGATTTGTCAGCTCTGCTTTGTAGCAGCCTCACCATTAAAATAATCCTTGAAAAGATCACTTTTAAGGCAGCTTTGACACTGGGGTGTGCACAGGAAGAAGATACCTTTTCATAAGGTTTTGTAAAAAAATCAACCTTTTAAAAATTATTTTTATTGTATAGTTTCTGGGATTGTTTATTTATTTAACCCCAGACGGGAAAATTGATGCCCAGTGAGGTTAGATAATGCACTGAGCCATTATGATCAATGCCAGGAGTGGGGCCCATTGTCCATTACAGTCCTGCCATACTTTATCGATTGCTCTTGCTCCCCTGAATCACACCTAATTTGCCTCTACACTGTACAGGTGTGTTAAAGCCATCTGCACAGCAGCTAGTTTTCCAGTGCTAGTAGTAACATATGCAGTACTATTCTTAACCAAGAAGCATAAATGATGTCCTCAGTCACCAGTTAGTTACCATTCACTTCAGTCAGTCAATTCTGGGGACATTTCAACTAAATTGTATAAACTTTATTTTTTCCTGCTGTTGTTTTTCACCTGTGTTTGTTTAGTTTTGTGATCTCTTGGAGTGCACAACAGATGCATGACTAGGAGGGGTTAGCAGGGACAATGTCATGAGTTAGGTATGCACTCTGGGAAGTTTATCCACAACAAACAGCCTTTCCTTGGTTCCTCGAGTTACTCTGAATGGATTTAAAAGTTGGTGTACTGCAAATAAACTGTGAAGTGCTGCTTGTCATTGCTGACTGATGGCTACATCCATGGAGGGAAGCTGGAAGTTGTTAACAGCTGTAATTTTGACTACTGGTTTGGATACTTAAGAGGAGGATAACCAGCTCCTTGTCCATCTTTGTAAAGCTCAGATAGGAAGAGGGAAGAGGATCAGTGAGCCTCTAAGGATAACAGTAAGAATTTGGGTCAGGCAAAGGGAACAGGTGGCTTGGTGAAATAATTCATTTATAAAAGCTTGGCTGTTGGCCAAACATGAACACAGCATGATTTGGATTTAATCTTGCTTAGGACTGGAGTCTTGTCTACTCAGGTCCACATGGCAGGATGCAGGATGCCAAAGTGCACTGAATCCTGGACCCTTATTATCAGCAGGACAAAGCTCTCAACTGTTTTTGGGATTTGAGTCATAAGAGAACTAGAGCGTTTGGTATGGGGGAACATGGAGAGTTCACAACTGGGTTAAACCATCTGTGTAGGCATAACCTCTAGTTCTCAATTTGATGGGTAGTCCAGGATAGAACTATTGCCCAACTTGAATCTGCTTCCTCTTATTAAAGATGTGCCCTTAATAGCTTGTAACTTGTACCTTTCATAATATTAATAAAGACAAATTGGTTTGTTCCTTTTTTTTTATGTGGGTAGGAGTTTTTCTCATACCCTGAATTCCTCGCAGAGTTTTTACAAAGCATTAGAAGGTTGCATTGGTCTGAATAATTCCAGGTGTTTGCACAGCAATGGCAAACATGCGGAGTTCATCCAAGTTTACTTGATGGGAACATTTGCATTCAGTCCTTTCTTTCTGTGATAACTGCATGTGATTCTCACCTACAGTTAGGAAAGGTTTCATTTAAGTAACTCATGTGAAGAGTGCTATTTCTCAGGATCACTTAATAGCAGGTATGACCTGAAGACCAGTGTTGAAGTCCTGGCTACATGGGTAAGTAAAAGATAAAGCAGAGCAATGATTTAATTGTTGAGTCTGTGCCCATCACCTGCTGGCAAACAGCACTGTCATCAAGATGTTAGTGATAAAATCTGTTATAAATTAAAAACTCAGATTTCTTCCCACCAAAAAAATGGAGAACTGGCATAAATGTAATTACTGGATCCCAAACATGAGCTTATTCTTGCAGGCTGATGAATTTCCATAACTCTGCTGAGCTTCAGTAACCGATCATGTACATGCATTTGGCTAGCCCCAGATATGTAAGGGCAAGGTAGAAAAACCCAACAAAATCAGAACAACAAACATAAAACCCAGCAGAAACCTGGAGGAAAGAGTTTTCAGCTGACATGTATCTTCCATCTGCAGTGAGCTAAAAATGTGCACTAGATCAATTACTAATCCATAAAATCTCAGACATAAATCTGGGTCCTTGGTGACAAATTTTTAAGCAAAATGTAAGGATATGGCAACAAGGACTCCTCTGTAAAAGAAAGTGTATGTTATATAGCTATATATAAGAGAAGCAGTAGTTAGATGAAATATAATTGTCTATGTGTACCAGTATGGGAGATGGAGGCGCGCATGACATCTGTTAGGAGTGCATTACTTCGGGCATTAGGTAATTCCATTTCTTGGGTATTAGGTAAGTTGTTATTTTTTCTGCCAGCTAAGGACTGATGGTTGCCATCTGATAATAACAAGACTTTCACTTAAGATGCTGTAAGCTCAGCTGTATAAAAATAGTAGCAAATCAGAAACAACATAGTTGAGTGATAACATTTTTTTCATATGTGCTGAATTTGAAGTTACAGTGACACTATGTATGCTTAGATGTTTATTATTCCTAAAATGCAATATTAAATGATTCCTAAAATGCCATATTAAAATGATATTTGGACCCTAAAGTCTGTATTTTAGTTATAATGGAAAACGTTGGGTTTGCTTTATTAAGCAGGCTGAGCAACCTTGTGTTGAAACCGAGATGACTTCTTTTTGTGCACAAACTTTGACGTTACAGATCACACTTGTCTGGGTGACTATATGTAGATTTTGCCATACACATTTAGGCTTCTGGCTTTAAAAAATTTTGCTGTAATCTATTTAATGCTGTTACATGATTTGTGATTTCAAATGTTTTCTGCCTTCCTGCTTCTGGAGAGGTATTTGTTCAAGGATAGAAAAAGCATGATGCCTTAAATATAGCTTTAGCACTTGGTGGTTGAAAAGTGCTTTGCTCAGTGCTCCTTGGGCTGACATTAGAGACATTTGGAGTCATGCCTATGTCTTATGGCTGTTGAATTTGTTTTTGTAGCACATTAAACTGATGAGAAGACCAATTTAAAATGAGATTGTAAGCCTTCTTTGGGTATAACTAACCCTTTCCCTGAGTATAACACGAAGAATTGCAGTTAAAGACCATACTGTGCACATATTTTATTCTGTGAAGATCTCTTATTTGTAAGATTCTTCTTGAAATGTGGCTTCTGGTTTCTTTACCCGTGAGAACTTGAGATAGGCATCAACCGCTGACACTGAGCTGGGTACTGAGAGTTGCTGTTTACTTGCTGTTGCCTACAGATCTGCTTGTTGATTATTCCACCCTGAAGAAGTGGGTCTGCAAAAGGGGATGCTGAATTCTGCTCCAAAACCCTGTGGAAGAGACTCTTCTCCTGTCAGGTTCCTCAGCTCAGCTGTTTCTTTAGGAAAGCAATCTGGTTAAGAGTGAGAGTCCTCTATTTCAAATCTTTTATCACTTATTTTTTTTTAGCAGAAAGTAACCTACTCCTTGAAAAGGAGTCCAAAATCTGATAGGCAGCATTTTTAGGAGCTTGAATTTCAATGCTTTTTGCTGTCTGTGGAGAAAGGAACTGTAGCTTTGCAAGTGACAGTGTTATGAATAGTCAAGCACTTACCAGAACACTGGCACTGTATGGATGCGCGGGAAAAGCCAGAGGGAGTGAGTCAGCATGACCTTGGCTGCTGCCAGAGGGATGGGTACTGCATCCAGCCTCAGCAGCCATTGACATTGGTTGGGGTCCTTAGCGGGAAGAGCCTCCGGTGAAATAAAATTCACTAGAGTAACCACTGCTGGCATGTGTCCGACAGGTGTCACCTGTATATAGCAGTAATGAGAGCAGCAGCATAAAACAATTTGTAGTTATTAAAAAGTAATTTCGTTAGTAAACAGGCCTAGTTCTTTGTTACACCGTGAAAGAACAGACTGCGCTCTGTCAAAGTAGAAACAGTCTGAAAAATCCAAACGCTGCTTGTTTCATGAGCTGCTGTTTTACTTACTAGAGATCGGCAGGGTGGGATAAATTGTTATTTGTTGCATGACAGTAGCACCTGGGGACTCTGTGATGCCTGGCACAATGACTTTCAGGCATATAAGTAGCAGCTTTCTGATCTTCTATTTTACAGTGGGAATAGACAAACTTGCCAGGGATTTGATGTTAAGGAATAATAAGGGAAATTTACAGATGATTAATAGAGGTGCAGAAGCTCTTCAGCCGTAATTTCACAGGAAATTTGTAGTTAAATAACAAAGAAAACAGATTTTTCCCTGGTCTAGTCCAGTCATTTATCTTCCAAAGATCCTTCCATTTTAAAAAGCTGGTCAACCAGAAAGCCAAAGCAATCAATTGCCCTGGAGTCAGTGACCAGTATATGCACTGGCCGTTATCTCCTGCTGGTGCCAGTGTGACCAGGAAGGCCATTTAGGAATGGTGTTGCTGGTAGGATTTCTGTTGCAACACAGTCAAAACTTAAGGAAAAATGAGGATGAAAATCTTATAGAAACCTCTTTTGTTTCTTAATTCATTATTTGGCACCATGTCAGTGGCAAAGCCCTTGTCACTAGAAATCATCAATTTATCTTCACCTGCATCCTGACTGCTGTGCAGCTGCCCTCTTCAACCTACCATCCTTTTGTGATCCCTATCCCACATACTTTGGTGATCCCAGAACACATGGAAAGTACCTGGGATCCCAAAGCACACTGCCATCTCTCACCCTCAGCTCCTCATTCTGCTCTGCCCTCTCTCCCTCTGGAAGCTGCCATTCCAGGCTTCCTCCTCCTTCTCACTTATCCTGTTCCCAACCACGACTCTTCTCTGCTGTGACTGAGATTTCCACATCAGCATTTACTAACCCCTACAGCTGGTTGAAATGTTTCATTTCTCTTTGCTCTTTCTCCATATCTGGTCGGTCATTGCGGGGGTAGACTGAATTCCAGCCGCCTCTCCATGCAAAGAATGCATCTCGCTTCTCTCTGCCTGGTGCCTCTGGGTAGCCTCACCCCACAAAGTACCCCTTGTTCCTGTTGCTGCATGGGGAAAAGTTAAATGACACACTTTACTGTACTGAGCTCCAGCATGTGGGATGCCCTTTATAGTGAGAATATGTGGAAATCTTCATTTAAATTTGTCAGTTGTGACTTTTGCAGTTCTTGGGGAACTTGGGCTGTCTGAAATCTCCCAGGGGTGTTGAGCACTCAGTCAGGCTTCTTGCAGAGGTGGCAATGGTTAATGTGGAGCTTGGACTGGGAGTTTGTAGAGGGCAAATTCTGCAGGGCAAGGCCAGCCCTTGCCCTCCTGTTTGTATTGAATGAACGCATTGAGTCTCCATTCTTGGCTGAGACAATTAGGTTCTATGGTAATATGAGTAATTAATAATAATAATGGGGCCTCTTCTGTGGATGGGCTGTTAGAAATAATTTCCTTCTGCCAGTTGCTTCTCTAGAATGTGGTTTTGAACTTTGAGATCCTGAAAGAAATAATCGAAACACAAGCAGCTGTCACAAAACTTTAGCTTTGTTTATGTAGGCAGTGATGGAAATTCCCCAAACTAAATCACTGGCTGGCTCAGTGGTTTGTGCACCTTTTGTTGCAGCATCGAACTTTTTTGCAATGGACCCTTTTTTGATTAAAGACCCTTCTCACTAAGAGTGGGTTTCAACTGTCACTATTTTTAATAAGGGGAAAAAAATCACAATCATGCAAAGCAAACCACTGATCCGTGTTGCTTAGAACCTGATTCACTTGTGGAGCATACAGAATTAGCTCTGTTCTGCACTGCCAATGCACTGCCGTCATAGTGATCCAGCTGCTGCAGCTGGAACAGCTAGGCTTTTGTTTCCAGATGTTGGTTCTGAGATGATGATGACTCTTAATCCTGCCTTCACCTGTGTGCCAGCTGAGGTCTGAAGGCAGGATAGTGTGTTTGGTTGCTTTGGCATGTCACAGTGCTTCGGCAGTTCTTCATCCCCTTTGCAGGAGAGACACATAATGGGTGATGGTAGTACAATGTAAGGAACAATGTAAGGGAAGCTGAACTGCAGAGGCCTTCAGAGACCTCTTCTACAACTTTCTTTGTAGCCTTTGTCAGAACTCTGCCAAAAAAGGCATTAACAACACCAAAGTTTAAAGTTAGGTATCCAAAAGGTACTTTATTCCTCCAAATTTTTTACTACTAATAAGACCCTATTCCTTCAATGAATGCAAGCAAGACTTTTTCAGGAAGCTCACAGACGGTGACAGGATGGTGAAGATGAGAATGACTGAGAATGTCCCATCGTAATTCAAGGTTTTAGAGTACTGGGCTCTGAGTACCAGTAAGCAATGCAAGAATGCAAGTGTCCTTGGTAGATTTTTGCTAATGAGGAGGACAGTAATTTCTAAAGTCTATTTTTTTTCTCAATCCCTGTTATATTTCTAGTATGGTAACCATAGTAATCACACAACAGTTTAGTGGTTTTAACATGTCTATGACCAAAACCTTTTCTGGTGACCTGTTTGTTATTATAAAGACCATGTTGTGGTTGAAGGCACTGTTACTAATACAGAATGTTGTTTTTTATCTGTTCTCATGAGGTATGAAGAGCCAGGCATTAAGTATTTTTTAATCTTTTTTTTTTTAAAATTAAGGTGTTTGGCTCCATGACCACACTGTGAATCATGATCTGAATTCCCTGCTGCCGCACCTCTCATGAAATCAGCAGAATTATGATAGCAAAGAAGTTGGTCCTTCGCAGTGTTAAGTCACACAACTCTAACAGCGAGTGCCATGATGACGTTCCCAGAACTATAAGGTGTTTTGATGGGAGGACTTGGCAGCAGGCTGGGAGAGCTGGTGACTCAGTGGGCAGTGCTCTGTCTTCTGAGTCACAAGCAGTGCCCCAGCAGTGCAGTTTGTAGTTTGTTGCTTCTGCTGTTCTTATGAGATGTAAGCCATCTGCTTACTACTTTTTCAAAAGGAAAATTTGTATTCTTGCTGCCTTTTGGTAAATTTAATATCAAGATAGCTACACCAGCTGTCTTTTTGTTTTTTTGGTTTTTTTTTTTTACAGAGCTGGTAGGAGAGATTAATCACATTTTCAGTCTTTATGGTCATAATATAGAATATGGTCATAATTAGTCAACAGATTCCAAGTTACTAGAAAAGGTGAGCCTTTAATAGCCCATAGGAAAAAGGCTAAAACTTGCTGCTTGTTGTGTGCCTTGAAGTTAGGTCTAAGTTGGTGTTACTAAACTTTGGTCACTTTCCATGCTGAAATGCATCCTACTGATGTCTAAAGCCCAATTTCTTTCTTTCTTCAGGTTTAAGATCTACTTTCAGAAAGGTGATTTTCTTCTATGATAGCTGTGAGAAGGCTTTTGCCCTAGTGCAGTGTAGCATGAAAATAGCCACAGTGTGTCAGCTTTTACAAACCAGGCAGCTTCTTACACAGGGACAGATGAGAGCGGAACCTGGTCCTCATGGCTTATCTAGAAGCTGTGCCTTTTTGCAAATATTAGCTGAAACAATTAGCTAATATATTTTAAAACTCCCTCCAAGTGAACAAATGGTTTGTCAACCAAGTTCCTAACTCTGCCATAAGAAGGAAGTGTAGGGACATCAGTCTTCCAAGTTAATCACCTGTTAGTATGTCTTAGTGCCTCTTTCAGAATCTGTTCAACACAAATTGAGCAGAGGAACCACCAGAAACACTATATAGCTACTCTTTTTCTCTAATACCTATATAGAGAGTTATTATGAAACTACTATAAAATTCTAATATTCAGTTGTGCAATCTGAGGTTAAAAAACTAAGGAGCTTTTATGTTATGTAGTTCATGAGAGATTATTTTGCAAATTATGTCTGAAACAGTCCCCGACTGTAGAAGGAAACAGGGATAAAATGTGCGCTTCAGAGATCCGCTATACCCAAAAAAGTCTCAAATAGATAAGGTTCCTTTAAGATGCTTATAGAAGCAAGGCCTTTTAAAGCAACATTAATTTAGCTAAGAAGTGTATGGTCTTGGGCAAAGAGCTCTAAGTGGCCATACTTGAACAGGGGGTTGGACCAGATCATGGAAGCCTAGAACAGTTTGGGTTGGAAGGGACCTTAAAGATCTTCTCGTTCTAACCCGCTGCCATGGGCAGGAACACCTTCCTCTAGACCAGGTTGCTCAAAGCCCTGTGCAGCCTGGCCTCAAACACTGCCAGGGATGAGGCACCTACATCTTCTCTGGACAGGCTGTTCCAGAGCCTCGCCACTCTCACAGTAGAGAATTTCTTCCTAGGATCTAACCTAAATCTACCTTCTTTAAGTTTAAAGCCGTTCTCCTTGTCCTGTTGCTACCTGCCCTTGTAAAACATCACCTCCAGAGGTCCCTTACCCCTCAACCATTCTGTGAGTCTAAATAAAAGAGTTCTTAAAACTGGCTTTAAAATTCTAGGTGTACATGTGAAATCCGTGGAGGATCTTTGCTTCTCCATTTGAATTCCCTCCTCACTTTCATAAAGATGAAATAAAGGAAAATAAAGCGAGGGATCAGACATATAAAAGTAGCGTTTCACTAGAGAAGGCTGCACACTGCATTGTTCCCAGCAGAATTAGCTATAAGAACTTGAGGAAGACCTCCTGAACTATATCCCAGCTGGAACTGGGTTATAGGCATTAGATGAGCACACATTCATTTGGGCTTGTTTGTATGATCTCATTGCTAAAGATTTATTTAACCATATATTTGATGAAGTATGCTGGACTTGTTATTTTTCTTCTTAACTTTATCCAGTAATACGTGTAATCTAGATATGAAACTTCTAGGTATGCAGGTCTCTGATCCCACAGGAACAAACATCATTAGAGGGTAGATAGAAATTCATAGAATAGCAAGACCTGTAAAATCTGTATCCTCTCCACCAAGCTGCACGGTGTTGTATATACCATGCCTGTAAACTGAGATCTTCTGTGGGGTCTGTGAACCACAAATGCCAGGAGCAAAAGGAGCAAAAATGGAGAAAGTTGTTTCTCTTTCCCTCAAAAGCAAACAACAGCACATAAACAGCAACTCCCTGTCCTCTCTGTCTCGATGTACAGTGATTTATATAAGTTTATAAATGTTGACAAGAGCTGGAATCAAGCAGATGTAAAAATCTTGCTGTTTGCGACAACAGTAATTTTGGCTGTAATGTAGAAGTTAAGCTCACATATGTAGCTGGCTGAAATTAAACAATTTCTAGATTAAGCTTAAAAACAATTTGAAGTGAATTGTAGTATTTCCTTTCAATTCCAAAGGAAGCCTTTTTGATTTCTCAGGCTGTCTCAATTTTGTCCGCATATCTATATCGTTCAGAGTACGTAGGTTTTTATCTTCTTTGTAACAGAGGTACAAGGCAGTTTGAGAAAGCATGGGGAGGAAATTGTGCAGTAATTGTTCATTTCAAATTGAAATATGATTTGTATCTTCTGCAATAGGTTGGTTTGGCCATAATTTCCTGATTTTGGCCATAATAACATAATGTCTGTAAATATTTGTAGTGACTTGTGAATGAAAGTGAACTGCATTGCAAGGTTTTATTTGTTATGGTAGTCTTCATAAGATGTGCAGGTAATCATGTATGCAACCGAGGACAAGAAAGCAGCAGAAAAAGAGTTACAATTTGCAGTTGGTAAATTGGACTGCCTCTGTCAGCATCAAAAAAAGCTGTGTCGCTTCATATCTGCTAAAGTTCTCATCCAAGCAACCTAATCAGTTACTGTAGGATTTATAATATTGACATTTTAGTAAGGCATTTCTGTGTAAATATTACATTTCTGCGTAGTGTTGTAAACCTGTGGCAGTTACTCTGCTTTAAAGAAGCCTCCTTCATAATTTATGAATGACACAGACATTCCCACAAGTTCTGAATGTTGAAGTCTTATTATATGTATACACACACAGTCATGAAGAAGCTCATTTTAAATTCATATGGATTCAGTATTGCATAAAGTGATAGTTTGTAGTGCCAAACATGCAATGAGATGATCAGGGGAGTATGCCTAAATCCATACATGAAATTGGGTGGACAGCTGCATCACCAAATGCCTTACTGGAGGTAAAGTTGTTTGTGTGCTGTTAGGGCTGGGTCCCCCATCTTCTGGATGAAGCAGTATCTAAAGAGCCATTGAATTTTGACAGCATTTTGTCTAGAGAGAGCACCTCAGGATAAGAGGCTGGTTTGATGCATTTGAAGAAAACCAGGCTGACCCAGTTTTTCTGCACGATTGGGATTTACAGGAATGAATTTACAGCAGTTTAAGTAGACCAGGTGTACTCATTCTCCCTGAAATCCCACCATGACAGCAGAGGGATAATTAAGCCTGCAGTCATACGCAATATTCCAGCTGTTGTTTTACTGGAATAAGGAATTACTGACTTTACCTATTTTCCCTTCCTCATTTTTCACTGCCTGCTGCTGGTTGCCCGATTGCTCCTTAATGCAGTTCTGGAGCAAGCCCGTGGAAGGGAAAGTCTACAGCCCTTAACCACAGGGTTTTAGTAATGTTATTTGGAAAAGATAGAAGTAGGGGATTTCTTATTTCATGGGCTTGGCATAGCAACAGCATCAAGTGAGAAATAAAATAGGCTACAAAGGATAAGGGAAAGAAAATAGTCTAGGGGGGTGGGAATGTGGTAACAGAGGAGAAGCCATGTAGATACTGATTAAAAAGCTATAGGATTATCCTAATCAATATTCAGGAAACTATTTCCCTGCCTTAGTTTCCACACCAGAGATGATAACTACTGCTTTGATCTGTGTGTTTCCAGTGCTATGCAAAGTAAAGAGCAGCTGTTTTGAAAGCTTTAGGCAGCCTAACTGGTTCAGCTGTGTGTCCCTGAAGCTGGGCCAGCTCAACAGGGGCCAGCTGACAGCACGAGGAGCTACGATTGTGAGTGTGCATTGGCTCAGGGTCTGTTATGTTTATTCTGGAGGATTTTGATGCTTTAGGGAGGTTTAAACAAATAAATAAACAATCCTGCCATATCCGCAGTACAGAAATCAGTTAGACTAATTCCCAGCTGTGTGCTCTGCTCCTGTGCTGGACTTTAACCTCCTGTGCTGAAATGGGGCTGCAATGGCAGGTAGCAGCGCTACAGCGCATTGGCTCTTATTACAGGTGAAAATGGTTTACACTAATGCAGTGGGTTGTGAATTTTGCTTTCTCTTGCAGGGGAGGTTGGTTGTTTCTGCCTGCTTCTTAGTGCTGAGTTGCTGGGGCTTTTAAGAAAGTTGTGTTGTTTTATTAGTACTGGAACTATAAAGACTCACTTTGCTGTAAGAGAAGGGGGTTTTACCTAAGGAGAGTGGTGGGTTTAGATTTGGCTTGCAACAGGGTAAGTGGTAGAGCTGTAGGGTTTAACTGGGTGGGATGCCTTGTGACGAGCTGGGAAGTCTTTAGGGCCATGTCTCATGCTCATTTTGGGAGAAATATTGCATTCTTATTTGTATATATTTATCTGGTTTTGTATTACTTTCCATGTGGTTGGAAATACTCCTCTTGCAGGATGGGGGGATCTGGCTAGTCATATACAGTGCTTGTCTTTGTCTTGGCTGTATAAATTGTGCTGTTTTGGCTGATACATCCCGAAAGACATCAGAATCTTTTCAGCTATGGTTGGGTAAATAAGATCTTCAGTAATGCTTTTTCTCTAGTTCTACAATTTTAGTAGTTCAACTGTGGAAATATAACTGAAGTGGTAACTGAGCTTCTGGAATCATTTTTTTCTGAGGGTGTAGGAAGTGATGAACTCGGTGTGACTTTCCTATCTATTGGCAAGGAGTTGAGAGTGACATTTAGAAGTTTTATTTTTCTGTTGAACTAGTAGCTCTACCATAAAATTTCAAACAGAATCTAAAATGTTATGGGTTTTGACCTCTTTTCTGAGGGGAGAGAATTGGCAGTGGAAGAGAAGCCCAGAACTGCACCTTTATTTTGGCTGCCGGCTTGATTCCATGGGCTAACCATGTGTCAGACATGTGGTACAACTGAGAGACTGACTTGCCTCTTTGTTAGCTGATAATTTAGTGATGTTTCTGTGTCAGACAGTGCATTAATTTGAACATTCGTAGCCCATTCCACAATTAATGTGTGAAACAATTTGATGCATAATATTTCAATGGATCAGTATTTCCTTTTTGTTTTCCCTTCTCTGTTTTCTTGCCTTTATCTGGCAGAGGAGGCTTCTGTATTCTAATGCTGGGCAGACTTGAACACTTCCAGAAATGAGGCATCCACAACCCCTGGGCAGCCTGTTTCAGTGCCTCACCACCATCATAGTAAAGAATTTCTTCCTAATACCTAACCTAAATCTCCCCTCTGTTAATTTAAAGCCATCACCCCTTGTCCTATCAGTACATGCCCTTGTAAAAAGTTCTTCAGAATTCTCATCCTGTTTTGGTTTATATTACAGCAGGCTTTGCTAAGCACCATTTGGAAAGCGGTTGTTCTAATTTCAGGCTTGTTAGTATGTTGTCATTGTTTACTGCATTGTCTGAATTTTTTGTGCCTCTTAAAAGTGGGAGTTTGCCTGCTCAATTTCCACTTGTCATTTTTAACTTGAAACAACTCAAAGTGAAAGAATGTGGTGGGGTGTTTTTTTGTCATTTTGGGCTCAGGAGACAGAATTAAAGGAGCTCTCCCTGAATAGATGCAGAAGTGTGCCCTCAAACCCAGACATGCTATGACTGTTAACAGAGCTGGGATTGAAGCAAAACAATAGCTTTGAGATTTTTAGACCTTGCTTCACTTAACTTCCACTGACCAAAGAGAGACATCTAGCATGTCCTTTTTCATACTTGTTAGCCTTGTATCTGTCCTTTAAATTATCTCTAATGATCACATAAGACATGCTTCTTACCTGTGATTTAAACCCAAGTAATTTGCTGATTCATGTGTGTTATGGCCTCCCCCCCCCCCTTTTTTTCTGCTTTGTCACTTTAGCTTCTTAATTTCTTAGTCTTTAGTGTCTCTTTCCTCTTGTTCTGATTATTAGGCTTTTCTCTCTAAGTGTTTGGAGTAAATTTCTGGAAAACTGCATCATGCACAGCTGTTGGACTTTCCAAAATGTTTTTTTGGCTTGTGTTCAGAAACTACTTCAGTGGCAAATAAATTTATGGGATTATTTTGGAAGAGAAAACATTCACTAGCTATTTTTACATAGGCAAATGGCGATTTTAAATTTTGTATTTAGCTTTCTGATTTCTTATAGAAACGAGTTCTTTAAGGCAAGAAACAGCAAGGGGGAAGTCGTATGGTTTCTCTTGTTGGATTTTTCTTTCATTTTTGGAGGGGGAGTAGTTAAAATGTCTTACCTAGCAGTTAAGCTGGCAATCTGTGCTGCAGTGATAGCCCATCAGAAAATGAGCTGTCATCTGTAGGTTACTGCTGTGAATTTTCTTAGCAATGAAGCACTTCAGTTCAGCTCTGCTCCGCTACATGTTAAAAATTGAAATCTGTCATTGAAAAAGAAATTGAAATTGCATGATGGTGAAATATTTCTGCTTTAAGAGGTAATGCCTTGTAAGATCAATTCATCTCACACATCTGGGAGAGATGTTCTGTACACCTCTATGGGGAATCTCATGTCTTCCCTTTGGTTCTTATCGTAGTGTTTCTTTGGCAGCGCCCTCTGAAGAGCATTTCTTTTGAGTAATGCTGGTACTGTTTAATGAATGCTCTATCTAATACATTAGCATTCAGTTCTGACAAATACTGTCTGGTTGTTTCCCTTTGCTCCCCAATGTCCCTACAGATCTCTCTGCTAGTTCTTGTCTTAAACTCCCAACCCTCTGGAGCAGGGGTCTGTCTGCCTTTCTACTCCAAGGAACACCAGCCCTATTAAATCCTAGGCATTGACTAGAAGACTTCTAGGTGCAACTGCCACATAAGTAATTTATAATTTATTTCCAGTGTCTGAGTAACCAATATGTGCTGTTGTCTTTAATAGTGTAACATACATGAGAATTTGAGTTCATCTTGTTGACCTTCTGCCACCCAGATATTAAGCGTGTAGCCTTTGGGGATCCCTCCTTACCTGATGGAGGTAAAGGGATGGACAAATATTTAGGCAACAAGAGGTCACTTTCTGGATGTGCTTCTGCTGTGAGGTTGGTTTAGCATGGGCAGCAAACTTCTAGATGACTTGATGATGGGGAAGATAAATCACATTTAAAGTACTTACAGTTATATTGCTCAGACTTGCTCTTGGCTGGATGAACAAATTTATTGAACTTAACGGTAAACAAGTGCTTCTGGTTTGGAATGAAATCTAACTCTCCTGCTAGCTGCTGTGCTGAACCATGTGGTTTGCATTTATCTTGTGGCCATCTTTTGAGAAGGCATCTGGTCTGTGTGTGAAGATGTTAAAAGGCAGACTGTGATTCCTTAGCAATTAATTTTAGTAATTATTTCACTCTGATTAAAAAAAATAGAATAAAAAAATTAATAAAAAATAAAAAACTAAAAATATCTAATCTCAGATTTCAATGTGTTTGATTTTAAATTCTGGGTGGAAGTTCCTTTTTAAGCTGTTCTCTGCTTGAATAAAAAAGCCCCAAGGACACTGCAGTTTCTGCCTGAGGTGATTCCTCTTTTTTAATTTTTAGGTGTCATAGGTTACTCAGCCATCACCTTTCATCTGCTCCTCATCAGAGTGAGCTCCTCTACCTTCAGTGTTGAGTTTTCATATAACCTTGAGACCGTATTGTAATTCTTGATAGTATCTCAAAATATTTTTGTGTCCTTTAGAAGAAATAAGTTATTGGAACTCTCAGTTAATCCTGCATCCATGTAGCTAATAACTTACCGGGGGGGGGGGGGGAAGTTGTGTTCTTGCTTCCTAATTCCGTCATATACATCTGAGGATTAGGTTTGCTCTCTTCTGACACACAATCACGTTGAGATTTGCGCTGAATTGCTCCTCCTCTGCTGTGTCTCATTTCTTCTCAGAGCTGTTGTAGCTTCCAGCATTATTCATAAAAATATTGAGTAGCACCAGACCTGGACTTTGTTAATTAGAAAGGGTCTCAGCAGTCTCTGCTCTTCAATGGAAAATGGTGGTTGAAGTTTAATGGAAAAGCATATTTGACCCTGTGCTTTACCTTTTGTATATCGTATTTGCCTGCACTTATGCAACGTTATCTGGATAATACTGCAAAATTAAGGAAATACGAAGATTTTGTCAGTGTACTTCAAGGATCTTTAAGTTGTTCTTCAAAAGAATGAATTATGAAAAAATTAACTGCATCATATTTTTGAGATATAAGGTGATGAGTCTGGTAGTAAAACCTTTCAAACACCAGGATGAAACATACCAAGTCATATCTCCATTCTTCCTTATTGCATGGCTGCAGATCATTTTTTTATTATTTTTTTTTTATGTTTTCAAAAATACTGTATGTTGTAGAGAATTCCAAGGCTGCAGAGTTTAATTTATAAAGGTAGACTATGAATTTAAAGCAAATAAAGCCCCCAGAACTGCACGTGTCTTATGAGAAATGGCTGAGGAGGTTTAGGCTGGAGAAAATAAAGCTCAGGGGGAACTTATCCCTCTCAACAACTACCTCAAAGGAGGATGGAGAAAGGAGGTGGCTGATCTCCTCTCCCAAGTAACAAGTGATAGGACAAGAGATAAGGGCCTTAAGCTGTGCTGGGGAGAATTAGGCTGAATAGCAGAAAAAAATTCTTCACCGAAGGGGTTGTCAAGCATAGAACAAGCTGCCCATGGAAGGGGTGAAATCATTGTCCTTGGAAGTGTTCGAAAACAATGTAGATGAGGCCCGCAGTGACATGGTTTAGTGGTGGTCTTGGTCTGGGATAGCGGTTGGACTTGATGAACTTGAAGGTCTTTTCTAACCTAGTCAATTCTATTATTCTATGATTTATCTTGACAACTATGTTACTGGAAGTACAGTACTTTAAGTTGCTTAACTAAGCTAAGAAGAAAACAGCTTTTTGTGTACTAATTTACTTAAGCAAATCTGCTCTAAGATGGGGGTGGTTGTGTGTGTATGTAAGTCTGCGTGTTTATGAAACATAGTTGAATGTCAGTCCAAAACATTGAGCAAAAGTTAACTAGGGCTGTTTGGAAAGAATTTCTGTTTGTGAATGTTGTAGCTTAAACCAGAACAAATCCAAGTTTTCTGAGCAATTATGTTTGGGGAGGGGGAGAGAGAGAGGAAGGGAAGAGGGGTGTCAAATATGCTAACAGTGCAATGGTTGCATCTCTTCTAGTGTGGAGTCAAGTACTTCAAAATTAAGTGAAGTGCCAGCCTGAACAAAGATCTCCACAGGCTGAGTGGTTTGGCTGGGTAACTATGTCAGGGTGGGCCCTCTGCTACCTTCTTTTTTTTGGCTGGAAATAATTGAGGAGGAGAGGAGACAGGGTGAAGGTCCAAGGCAGTCTGACAGCTCATTAATGAGAAGGTTTGTTCACAGCCAAAGTTCATCAGTGCTTATAGGAGGCAAAATGTTTTCTTTTCTTGGAACTGTATGTGCTTCAAGTCTGTCAGATGTGAAAATTGTGGTAATTGGATGTACAGTTTTTTATGCAGCCAGTTTCTGTTCTGAGGAGAAATGAATGGGAGCAAGACTTGTACATTTGCACTGAAATCATTTAGCATGAAGCTACAGCATTTGCCTGTTAGTATCTTAGGGAGGTGCAGAGCAGCCTTTGCTCTTCCTTAAAGACCTCAATCTGAGTAACCTGTGGGGGTCTTCAAATTAACAGTTTAGGGTAACTAAGGTGATCAACATGTATCAGATATGAGTGGAAGGCGCTTGTAGATGTTACTGCTAGGCAATAACCTGCTCCTGTACCTTTACCAAGTCTGTACTGGAGTAAAACCTCAGAGCCTTTTCTACTGTTAGGTATTGCTTGATGAAACCAGAAAATGTGGTAGTAAACATGTGGGGGACATTAACCCTTTTTCTAGTGAAGACATGGCCTGGGAATGGCACCTCACACAGCAGCATACACTTCAGAAGCTCTTCTTGCCAGTTGATGGAGGTCCAACATGGCGCTGGCTCCCAGTGGTGTGAGTTGGCTGCTGAGTGATGTGATCAGCACTTGCTTCCCCACAGCTAAATGTATTTGTCGGACCACTGTGGAGAGGGTGATGAAGCTCCGCAGACCACTGCATTAGCTGAGAGCTTGTGAGCCCCGTGTGGTAACTTGCGCTGCTTTTCTGAGGCTGAATGCATCACTGCTCTAGTGTTGGATCATCACCTCATGAAAGAGATGCCACTGCTGTTCTGGAGTTTGCCAGAGGTTCACGAGCAGGGTGTCATCACCATGACAGGGGTATCGCTGTTCTCTGCATAGAGGTTATCTAATGGGAGTTAAGGGTTGTGTGAGTAAGAGGTTGCCAGCCTCCTCTGTAGGCTAGCCCATCTCCTTATTTCACACCTACTGTTTTCTGCTTGGGAAGCCATAGCTACCACTACTGCATATTATTTGTGTTGCTATGGCCCAGATGATTCTTGACAGCGCCTTGCTGATCTCAACAGTGTGCAAGGCACAGAACCAGGGGATGACTTATGTCCCTGAAATCTTGCAGCTCTTCAGGGTATGAACTAATGGTGAGAGCTGTTGATGTAACTAGGCTCAGGGGTTTTGTATGAAAACATTTAGCTTTTGTTGAAATACTTTTTGCAATATTAGAAATTTTCAGCTGAGAAAAACCTCATTTAAAAAATGTTTTTGATTTCTAAACATTCAAATATGCCTTTGGCTTTAACAGAATAAATATGGTTGTACAGGCAAGCATGCAGATTTTAAGATATATTGATAAAGCTTCCAAATATCATTGAAAAGGATATTTTAGTTAAAAACTTACTAATTACCCTTCACCATCATCATTTAATTCTAATCACACCGTTTGCTCCTAAGAAGTGACTGGAGGAGAAACATTTGTGTAGTGTAGGAGAAACATTTCCTTACAAGGCATTAGAAGTTTTTTTTCTTGTTATCACAGAAACTTCGTCAAATTGTCTGCCCTGTTTGAAGAAGGTTTGTATGGAGAGGGGTATGATGAATTTGTTATCTACTTTGAAAGAGAGAGGAAAAAACTTTAGGATAAAAAAAGTCATGCAATCTGATGCAGCATGAAGAAAGATGGGGGAAATCTTCCAGAAATTTAGAAGACAGTTGTTGTAGGGTAAAAAGCTTGTCACTATCACTAGTCAAGGCATAAGTGTACTTGGAGAAGTGGACAAGAAAGTTGCTTAGGCTTCAGGGAATTCTCGTTGAGTATACTGAAGGCATAACAAATCCTTTGTACTTTCTCTCCAGAGACTGCACAGTGTTAAGGAGGAAGAGTTAATAGGACCAAGTCTACCATTTGGCTGAGGGGTCTTGGGATGGAACAATTAATAGAAAAGTGCTAAGAGTCCTTTGTGCAAATTTTTCCCAAGTGACTGCATGGGGGCAATTGCTTCCCTGCTGGAGGTGCAGAATGGAGTGGAAGCAAAATAAATATGTATGGTTTATGAACCTCTAATTGTTATTTGAGTACTAGTAGTTAGATACTGGTATAGCTCAGGGTAGGAGCCTGGCTAGCAGTTGAGTGTTTCCACATTGAATCTTTTATTTGTAGGAGAATGTGCTAAATGTAATGGACTGTGGTGTCCTACCAGTCCAGTGGGAATTACAATCTACTGAATGCAAGTACTGTTGGTGTGTCTGGGCATTGCTACCACTGTGCATCATTCAGTGAATGGTAAGATGCACATTGTCTCCAAAGCTCAGCCATTCTTTATCAAGTGGCCTGGGCTCTGGAGTTAATAACCTTGGTGTTAGAACAACATATTCAATTCAAGTATCTCTTTTTCTTGATTTTTTTTTTTTGGCACAAACTCATTACAGATGATGTTGCCCACTGGATTTATATGAAGGTGCAATTTAGCCTCTGAGTCTAAAGATAACTGTAATTTGTTAACATGCGGTGTGGAAACCCTAATATGTTTTGAGCTCTTTAGCTAATAAGCTTTGCAATCAGACCACAGTTTAAATTGCATAAAAATGATGCCTTGTGGATATTGTGTTTGGTGGGGGATTTTTGTTTGTTTATTTTTAAGATCTAGCATTCAAATCTGTCACTGAATTAAACATGAGACATTAATGACAGTGCTCTTTGCGTAGCCTGTTAATGGTTGCTTCTGCTAAAACAAGATAAAATATTGCAATTGCTTTGCTTCAGAAAGGATGTAAACAGTTTAATTGAAAACTAATTATTATTAGTTTCTGGTGTCATGTGCTGTTGATCAGTTAAATCTAAGTGCAGCTGTTTCTCTGTATTTTGGTTGTCTATTGATGTCCTTAAGGTTAGGGGCAGATGATGCTTTTTTGCACCAGTAATTCTGTGTGCATCCACTGTTTTTGAAATATCTTTTACAGATTACTGCTTTGTGCATTTAACTATATTTTTAAACAATGTTAATGTTGAACAGGAAAGCAGTTTTTTCCTCTGTGCTTTTTTGTGAAGCAGCTTGATGTGTAACAAAGCTTCAAATGGGTTTACTGGCAACACAGAGGAGACACTGATATGTAACTCCTCTGTTGTGATAAACAGAAGGTGCATGAATTTCATAAATCAGGATTATTTGAAGTGGAAGTAGCACATTGCTGCTTCTAGTTTGGTTCAGCTGCAGCAAAAGTGGCTTTCACCTTCAATGGTTCAAAACTTCAGAATATTCTGACTTGGTTTTGATTTTGGGGGATGTAAATTTTTCTCCAATGCTACTAAGAAGCTGTCTATAGTGCTCTTAAAATACCATTTCCATGATTAATAGTGTTGCGTGGTGTATTAGAGCAATAAGACATGACTGTAACTTGAGTGTTTTTGTCTGGAATTCCTTTTTTATTCAAGTGATATTCCCTGAGTTGAGTAAACTCAGCATGTTCAGTCTCTGTAGTCCAGAAGACCAGCAGAGAGCAGGGAATATATGTTATCCAGGAAAGAAATGAACTCGAGTACATATTTAGAGATGCTAAGGTGAAAGGAGCCTGTATGAGCTTTTTGTAATGGCTTTTCTCTCTTGAGTGCAAACCTGCTTCTCCAGTGACTAGGCAGGAGCAAATTGGACTACTGTCTTGAAGGCACAGTGCTGTTAAATGCCATGGCTGCTGCTGGAAGACCCAGCTGTGCAAGGTGCAGTGCGCCTTCTGAATTTGGCTTGTTTTGACTACAGTGACAGCTCATCTGTGGTATGGTCCATGTGCTGCTCATGGAAAGTGTCATTATCAGTTGTGTGGCCTGCATTTTTCCTTTTTGGAAGTGCTATCTATAAAGATATGTTCTTATTTTCAGTGGTATTAGCAGCTTCCTCTCTGGTGCAGCTTAAGCTTCCTACTCAGGAGAAACAAAACTGGCAAAATACTTGCATTTTGAATAGGTGGGAGGCTCCTTGGGTAAGCTCATAGCTGCTAGTCCATCCCCTCTACCTTGCTCTCTGGGTTGCTGCTTTTAGGCTGCACTAAGTTATGTTAAGGTCTGACTTGAATTGGAGGATGAAGAAGCCAAAAAAAGTTGGCTTTAATATACCTTCTCTCTAGGATTTTTGTTTCCAGTAATAATTAGTAGGTAGAGAAGTCAGAGCCCAGCAGGACTTGAGGAATGAACATTAAACAGTCCATGCTGTGCTGAGATGTTTGGATGACCAAGAGCAAAGGGGAAGTAGGCACCTGAAGATACGGCTGTAGGCATTTTTGTGATAGAGAAATATTCTTCTCCAGTTTTGTTCTTTTTGGTTTTTTTTTTTTTTGGTTTTTTTTTCCCATAGGATGTGCTTGGTTATGTTTTGCAAGCATAGTGTTAATGTCATTCATATTTTGGTTATTACCTTTAAAACATCAGTCCTGCAGCCAGGATTGTAAGATGGTGTTTATGACTTGGGAAGAGTGGTTGACTGAATCTTTATACCTGAGTTTCCAGGTACCACTTTTACAAGCAGTAATTAATTCCTTTTCAGCGGTTCTTGGATACTTGTTTATTCCATGCAGTGTGCATTTATTGATTGTTCTCCATGTACTGTCCCATCAGTTTAAAGATTGAAGTCAGGGAGAGACAGGTGACAATGAAAAATATTTTATTACTTAATAAATCAATTCTAATTATTTTTTTTCTTGTATGGAAATGTATTTTGCCTACTAAATGAGCAGATAATCAAATTCTGTACTTAATAGGATATTTTGCCAGGTTTTCATCATCATGGCTGATGTTACTAATACTTGTTAAGCAAAATTACTGTGAGTCTATTCATGCTATCCTACTGTGACAAAATGCATTCAGTAGCATTGGCAAAATGTCTGCATAGAACTGCAAGTGGTAGGTTCTGTTGGGACTATTTATCTGCTTAAAGGTAGGCTTTTATTTAAATCAGTGATTAATATACTTGAGGCAGAATATAAACAGCTATGGAAATGAAGTATTAAAGCAACTGTATGCATAAGTGTATACTATAAATTATTAAACAGAGACTGCAGAGCAAATGGAGACTTTCCTACTGTGCAGTGATGAATTGCAGAAGGAATCGCGCATAGGTATAGTGGTGGTGGTATTTGTATTAGCAGGTTTGTACATAGCTCCAGACCTTCCTCCTTCATGCTTTGGTCAAAACCTTTTCAGCCCATGAGGACTGTGAAATACGAGCTCACTCCTCTAATCCAGATAACAGGGTTTTATTGAGGGACAAATTCAGTAAAGCAAAAGCAACAGCACTGGGTGCGTGACCATAGCCAGGGGTGCACTGATTAGCATTTGTTACAGGTTTCTATACTTTCACTATTGCATTAGTCATATACATATTCATAATTCCTGTGTATAGATGGGGAATATTGTAACTAGCTCTAGGAACTTATTATCATAAGTCTCCTCCTCTTGGCGTCTGTGCACTGCTCTCCGGTGATTGTGGGCAGGGGTCCTGAGGATGAAGTAAGCAGTCTTCCTCATGTGGGCAGGGGTCTTCAAGATGCAGTATGCAGTCTTCCTCATGGTGTACTTTTCACCTTTGGCACAGTTGGATGCCCCCGTAGTCACAAAACTAGCTGAAACCAGACGTATCTGTAACTTTTCTGATAGCTGGCAAAGATTTATAACAGTCCGACCTTCCTGTAAAATTTATTGCAGGATGGGCAGACAAGGAGTATCCAAGCAGATGTTTGGGAGGCGCTGTCTCTAAACTAACTGATAAGTAGAAGGATGGTGTGAAATAATTCATACCTGTTTAGTGGGGCCACTAAATCCTGTTATCTCACCACAGACTTACAACACAAACATTGTTCTTTATCTTCGATCTGAGTTAAGCTAAAGGTACTGTAGAAGGATGGTGTGAAAATAATTCACTCATGTTTAGTGGGGCCACTAAATTCACAGACCTACAATACAAACATTGCTCTTTATCTTCGACCTAAGTTAAGCTAAAAGTACTTTAACTCTGTGTTTTCCAGGCACTAGCTTTCCTCATATCAAGCCCCCCCCCCCCCCTTCTTTTACCTTTACAAATTCTTTTGCTACGTGACTCCATTTTGCTCAAGAGTTCTGGCCATTTCCAACTTGTTGCCTAATCTTGTGTCTTTAGCAAGCTTTGTTTCTGTTATTGTGAACTCATACAGTTATATCCACATAGCAACACCTATGATTTGCGAAAGCCAATACATTTACGTGTTCATCATGAGGACTGTGTGCTGTTGTAATCATCATTTAGGTGTGAGTCTTTGTCTCTACTGGAAGAATGCTCCAGGAGGTTGAACAGGGGCTGTTTTGAATAGTTGTGTGAATCAAATCAAAATTGAAAGATAACATGACTGGGTGATATTTTTGGTGATATTGTATCATTTCCTCTAAGTCTTCAAGCATCTGTGCAGAACAAATGGTTTATAAGGCATCCATCTCTAGTCAGACACTGGCTTAATAGGACATCATCTGAAGCACTCAGATTCCCATTTGTTGTGGAAAAGGCTGAATCTAAAAACTGTTCTTTAAAATAGAACTTCCTCTTCTACCAAGATAAGAAAGAGATAAGGAAAACAGTATGTGGAATTACAAGCCCTGCCAGTTTAATCTGATCTCTTCATGTAGTTTGAGCACCTTTTGAAAGCTAATGTGAACAGGACAATTTGTCTTTGATCAGACAGTGCGGTTATAGTTAATTGGTGAGGTGATAATTACTCTGCCCCTAGAAATCCTCTCTTGAGTGAAAGTGACACCCTCCATGGTCCTGGTCCTGGCTGAGGGCACAGGGATTTGATCTCTCTTTCAGATGAATAGTTCTTCATTCCACTGTGCTTCCAGTGCAAGAGCACATGTTGGTTTAACTGTTTGCATGGCTGTACTTTCAGGTAGGGTCTGCACAAAGATCCGTTTTCACAAGTGTTTCTTAGGAAGATATTTTCTCTGAGTTGGGTTAAGAGACAGCTCTTTTAACAGGAGAAGCAATCCTGGTAATGGTACAGAGAAGGGTGAGACGGACATAACTGTAGCCTACTCTCCACTTTACAATTTACTTCTTGAGTCTGTTCCTTGCTTCCACTTGAGCAGGAGGAGCCCTGCCTGCCTGGGTGGACTCCACACTGGCTCCATCTCTTCTGTGGAAGTTTACCCATTTCTATCTGTGGCCGTGCAAATGATACTGGAGGGATAAATTGGAAACAAAGTCTGAATTCATGAGATGGAAACAAATCTGTTTACAGGTCTCTTAATGAAGCTGCAGACGTTTCTGCTGATGCCTGACGTCGTGGTTTTGTGTATCTGCATGGGGCTACAGAAATGGAGGAAAGCAAAGCAATCATGGCAGCCTACCCTGTCTGTAGGTTTTCTATTTCTGTATTTCCTGGATCATTACCTAGCCCTGCCTGCATCTCTTTGCCCATCATCCATACAGCTGATTTCCTGAAAATGGTGCCTATTTGATTCCAGCCACCTCCAGCTCTCTTGTTTAGATGTATCTGGAGAGGAGCCTTACCCTCAGCAAGCACTTAAGGATTAATGAAAGTGGTGGTGGCAGCTTCCTGCCTGTGCTGGAGCCCTGAATGGTGCCTCCTTGCTTACCAAGGTTTGCTTACTTACCCCAGACAGAGGGCCAGCACCATAACAGTGCAAACAAGATCCAAGTCTTTAGTCTGGGATAGTGCAGTTGCTTAAGTCCTGGTATGCCAGTTTGAGTGGTCACAGATTGCATACAGAAATAAGGCAGCCTCTGCCCCATAGCAACAGCTTGTTATGTGGAGCATAACCTCCTTGTTTCTAGTGTTAATGGAAATTATTCATATATCCAGTTATTTAAGCTATTTAGGAACATTCTGATGAGTGAACTGTTTAATGGAGGGTGATTAACATATGCAAACCACATTGTTCAGCTGAAATCTGTTTACCACACTAAAATGTCAATACTATTATCTGCTATTCTCTTGAAGTGTTAGTATTTCCATCTTCAAACAATGCGGCATTGCCGGAATACCAATTAGGCAGATGCAGTGAGGAGGCAGAGGACTTCTGAAGCTTGTAACAACTCTTTATGTAAATCTGTAAGATCCTCTTCATGCCAGTTATTTTGGGAAATAACATGAATTTTTGGTGCATGTTTCTCAAAATGTGGAATTTTTCTCTCCACTATTTCAAATGGTCTTTATTCACATAAGTAGCAATTAAAAACCCTATGGAGCTTTTAGCTGTGTGTTTGACTATTCCAAATGAGCTACCTTATGAGTTACAAGTTTAACAAACCCTTCCACTGCAGAATTTTCCCTACATCTTCCCTGTTGTCTTGCAAATGCAGACTAGTATAGGGTAATTTTGTGCCAGTAGCAAACGGCTTTGTCCAAACTATTTAAGGTCTAATAGTTTTCATTCAATGCAACTGTATGTCATAAACCCAAATGCTTGTTTGGCGGCTGTGTTAATTTGCAGCATATGATGTGATCTATTTGTGAATGCATTCAATTACTTAAGAATTGTAATAATTAGAATAAAACTTTATAATAAATTCCTCTAATTTTCGGGAAGCATTGCCAAGAAATTGCTAGTACGAAACTAAAAATCATAAGCAGCCTTTAAAAACCAAACAAACCCCATTAAAAAATCATGCTTCTGTGTTTAGCCAGGTATGCAGGTGCTATATCTTAACCACAGCAGTATTACTAGATTTGGAAGCAGCAGAAAATTGCTTATAACTTCCAGTAGGTTTTCAAAGAAGGCCATCACTGTTACAGAATCATTAGTAAGGCTATAACAAGTAAGGCTGGGAAGGAAATGTGATAGCTCTCATTAGAGCAAATGGAAAAGTGGTGAAAAACAAACAAGCCTTTCAAGACCCAAGCCTTTACTCAAGTCTGAAGGTGATGCATTAACTTCAAGCAAGCTACTGACCATGAAGAGTTCTCTGTGTTCAACTATCACCTCTTAGCCACCAGTCATGCTGCAGTGCGAGTACTGGGGGATGTGCTATGGACGAACAAGGAAGATATTTGTAGTACCTCACAATATTTCTTATTGGTCTGACAAAACAAGGAGCTGTGCTTTCTCTGTATTGCCTTCATGTGTCATTGAATTTGTTGATAGTGTTGGCTGAACACCCATGTAACTTCTTTAAATAATAGGTAAGTGCATTTGTAAGAAAATTGTGAAAATATACCTGGGATGTTTTCACTGGAGTTCATTTTGACTTCTGTTATGTTTTTTTATGATGTCTGTCAATGAAGTGGATAATCTACGGTAGGTTTTGACACATCATTAAGTGGGGAACTCCAGGATTTGTCTTAATAGAGACTTTTCAAATATGAAATTTTCGGATAGAACATAAAACCTTCTTGCTTACAAGTATGTGATAAATCATGGGCAGAGAGCAAGCTGTAGGCCATTTTCTGCTGTGCTTTTTTGTTTGCTTGTGTTGGGTTTTTATTTTTCTTTTGTAGAGATGACAGGAAGACAGATTTTAAAATTCCAGTGGTTTGGTTCTTTGCCACAAATTAAGTAAGTTATGAAATAGAAGATTTGCCAAGAAGAGCATTCCTAGGCATTCCAAGCTGTAGCACAGCAATCTGGGGTGGGGAGGGAAAGACTTCAGAAAAAATGGGTTTAGGTCAACACTGGAACATCTTACCAAGACTCTCTTCATGTCCTGGTAATATGGTCCATTGCATTTATGAAAAAAACACAAAAAATGTCTGGGTACTATGCCTGCAACTTCTTCATCTGCAGAGAAGCTTAGTTGCAACTATACTGTGATTGTTTCACAGGTGCAGACCATGCTTGTGTTTTACTAGGTTGAGCAGAAGCCCCTTGGAAAACATGGTTCCATCCTTTTATAGCCTTTTTGTTTAACACATCATGTTAAACGTATTTGTCACTGTCCATATGGCAGTGATAAATGGCTTATTGCACCAGGGCTATGGGATAAATCAATAAAGAAACTTCTTCTTCAGGTATCTGCCTATACCTGGAGGGATATTATTGAGTATCGGAGATGAAGGACAGAACTGTCTAACAACTGGCCAACTGCTGTTTCTTTCAGATAGGCAGACGAGTTTTGCTGGAATTAAAAATCAGTTCTAAGCAATGTAGATGTGAAGTAGATCAGTAATAACTTCATGTAATATCTATCAAAGACTAAGACCTCTTGCACATCTCTAAAAGCAGAAGTTTGGGGTAGCTAGTGGAGACCGGAAAGCTTCTCATCCAAGCAATTACCTGTGTCAGCACCTTTTCCTGCACTGAGTAATATGAATAATTTAGTTCCTAGGTAATGTCAGCAAGAACGGTTTTTAAAGTTTCCTTTATGTTTCTGGCCTTCATATAAGGGCTTCCCCTCTGCACCCCAAAATTACATATGCAAAGCTCAAATACTTCCCTAATAACAGCACTACTGAAGTGCAGGAGTTAGAGATAAGAGTGCAGTGGTGGTGAAATGAAGCCCAGCTCCCATGCTTATTCCTCAATGTGCTGATGCTAGCGGAGGGACTGTGGCTTCTGTCATAGCAGCTTTGCTTTTTCTGTGCATTGCTACTCTGAATCACTTGTGGAAGATGTGTTGCTGTATATTTTTAAGGCAGTTTTATGTTGCTCACAGTGATGGAATGCCATTATAATTTTTGTGAAACATGCAGTATAGGGTGTTGTTAGGGATTTAAGGAGTATCAGCTGCCAGGCAAAAGTAGAGATACTTAATCTCTTTCATACTTGTGCTTTTCAGCTTCACTGAAACAGTGAGGTATCTTCCCTGGGTATACTTATCTGGGTAAAACGCTGTCACTAAAATCGCGTCTTGGTGCAGGAAATGGAGAGGAGGAGGAGGGGGGTGATGGAAAAGCAGCTTTGTATTAAGGAACAAGAATCTTGCTCAAATTTGAGTTGGTGAATATCGCACTGCTATGCTCTCTGTAAGTCCTCTTTTGTCCCTTAGCAGCAATTAGGTAGGAAATAGAAGGGGGGATGAGTAGAACCGAAATGGGTGCTATTTAAATATGCACAGAGGAAATTAAAACCAAAACATGGTATATGTATTTCTGCACTAAACCAGAAACCTAAGTAATAAAGCACAGAACTAAGTGCTTGTCTTTAAAAGAGGCTATTGACATAATATGCATCTTAAATGTGCTAGGAGGATGACAAGTGCTTGGATAATGCAGAATTGAAGTACAGAGAATCACAGAGTAGGCTGAGCTGATGGAAAAACTGCTGTATGCTAAAGCTTAAGGTCAAGTCAGATCAGCAACCTGCCATAATTAATATAAAATCCCAGCAAGTTTAGGCATGGAAAATAAAAATATGGCAGGAGGACTGTATTATTGCCACTAGTGTGGTTGCACCAGCAGTGCTACAGAGGAAAAATGGGAGAGACCATAGAGGGATGAAGTGCAACCAGCTGTGTTGTACCTTATCCCGGGTACCTTTAATATCTGTCTGATTGGAACCTGCCATACTGGGATGGGATACTTTAAGCTTTAGACACTGTCAGTGGCAGTTTCCTGGGCCATCTAGTCAGGGAATTCCTGAGGCAGCATCTGCCTACTGAGCATGCAAAGCAGTTTCAGAATGTCACAGTGGAAAAGCTGCCCTGTGGTAGTAGGTACGGTGTGCATAAATTCAGCATCTATGCAGAGGAAACAAACACCAGAAGCTTGCCTTTCAGAAGCTGAGGACAACACTACTGTGAGAGCAAAAAGGAGGGTGTTTGCTTGCTGTCGGTTTGTTTGGCCTTGTGGTGTTTGTCAAACCTTTAAAACACCACAAAGGCATTGTATTGGAGACTTCAGGGAAAAGAGTATGTTCTGTTAGGAAATACAGAAGTGAAAACAGTGTAGTTATGTAGCAAGGGAAAAGCAGTATTGTAAGAAAACACCCCAAACAAAACACCCAAACCAAAACAAAAATACCAACAAAACAACACTAATCCCAAAGGCTCCTTTGAAAAATGAAAGTTGGATCCAAATGGGAAATGGAAGGAATAAGAGAAACCTGGCAGGTCAGATTAGAAACTTGTAAAAAGTAGAAATAAATACAAACTATTTCCTTTGCAAATACATTAGAAGTAGGAATACTGTCACTGATTGTGCTGCCTTCTCCCTGCCGTAGCCAACAGACCACTGTAGTAGGGGCTGTGTTTGTTCTTTTTTAGAAAGCATTCTGAGAAGATATTTACATTAGTAAAATCAAATTATTTTTTTTACTTTTCAAGTGGAGAATGCTGGATGTTTACATGCCACAATCCTCCCATATAAGGGAGTGGGCTGGCAAAGGCTTTGTCTTGGTGTCTGTAGAAGTGACTGGAGGAACAAATAAATAAAATAGGTAATACCAGGGTAATAACTGGTATGCATTGAAGAATGAAAAAGCTACCTGTGATAAGTAACTGCTGACTTTAATATGATTTTGCACCACAAGACTGAAAGGATGGTGGGAGTGGTGTGGGGGGAGACAGTTTCTGGGGAAGACCAAAAAGCCAGTTTGTTGTATGAGGTGGTTAATCAAAGTTACTTTCAATAACACAATTAACCTTTGGCTAAACATGATGCATAGCAGAATGGTCAGAATGGGTTTTGCAACGACTTTTGCCCCCTTATTTGTTGGAATTCTTTGAAGCACATGATGATTATGTGAACAAAGAAGAGACTTTGGTGAGGTGGTATACTCAGATTTTCCATAGGTATCTGGCAAAATCCCTCACCACTCTTTAATTTGAAAGAAAAAAAAAAGACCCCCCCCAAAAAAAAATCCAACAAAAAAAAAAACATCAAAAAAGAACCAAACAACAACCCCAAAACCAGTAAAAATACCACTCAAACAAGAAAACCCACCACAAACAAACAAATTCCCCGCCCACTGCAATGGACCATAAAGGTAGGTCTTCATATGACCTAATAATGGATGAAAAATTACAAAGTGCAAGTTGCCAGTAAAATGAGCAAATCTCACAGTGAAGGAAAGCACCAGTAAACTATTTCAGAGATGTCTGCTGGAGCCTGTGCTGCTCGATATATTGATGAATAATGTGGAAAAGGCAGTGATCAAGTTGCTGATGATACTTAGGTATTCAGTGTAGTCAAACTGAGACCTAACTGAAAAACTGTAGACAGGCTTTATGAGTTTGAGCAACTGGGCAATAGAAGGGCAAATGAGAATCAATATATTGATTTGAGCTGCCACTTTACCTTCAGAAGTAATGTCTTAAGGTTATAAAAGACATTCTTACAAACCCAGCCCCTCAGTAGAGGTCAAACTCCACCTCCAACACCCCCACACCTCGCAAATCAAACCAATCAAATGGCAAGAGTTAGGGAAGTAATGGAGAACCAGCAGAAAACTTCACAGTGGCCCTATGTAGGGCAGTAGCGCACCTGTGTCTTGAATACTATGGGCAGTTCTGCCTCCCTTGTGCTCTACCATTTCTAACTAAAGTAGGTATGGCAGGAGCAATGAAGGTGATTAAAAACCTTATTTCTGAAAGTGGAATGATGAACTACAATAGAATTCTTCCATCTGGAAAGCGGCTCCAGTTGCAGTGATACGAAGAACATCTATGTGTTTGCGACTGTCAGGGGAGATAACTAGGGAATGACTCTTCACTCTCTTCTCCAGCAGAAGATCTAGCAGCATCAAGCAGAACTGGTAGGCTACAGGTACAAAGTACATGAAGGAAATTTTTTCTGCATAGTATAGTTAGACTGTGGAGCTTAACATGTGGCACCTTGTTTCACAAAATGATTGCACAGGTTTCAGAAATAACCTGTTGAAGGCTGTTAACTAGGAAGATAGTATTTCTGGCTCGGGAAGTCTCAGATGTGCAAGCTAGCATGTATTCTGAGGATGTCTTGGTGCATGCTTTACCAGTTTCTGAGCACTTTCCCTAGGGCTTTGCTATTGCTGGCTCTTGAAAAGCATAGGTGGGCTTTTGCCTGGCTTGTACAGCCTTTCATACCTTGCCGTAAATAGAAAACAAGTTTATATATGGACAAATACCTATACATGACACTAGGCTTTTCAGGTAGTCTCTCACATACTTTCACTGAGAATGTGACCCAGCAATTGTTTGAAGAACTGGATGCTTTAAATGATTACTGTTTTGGGTGTTTTCAGGGTGGAACAGAATAATAAGGCTGGTACCAGGAAATAAAGAAAAAGACAGGACATGCACTTCATACAAAATAGGTCAATGTTCCCCACTGCCTGGGGTAAGCCCTTGGCTCTCCAGAATCTGCATCCGTTGCAGATGGGATGGGCAATGGAAAGTGCATTGCCCTGTTCGCTGAAGGAGTGAAGTGACTGAGAAACAGAAAGGCTTGTCTGAGGATGAGGAGCAGATGATGGAAGTTCACTGGCTAGCTTCAAGTTATGTGATTTGCTGGTGAATTTGCTGATACTGGTGAAAGAAAGTCTGTGCTGAGTTAATACACTTAGCAGTATGAAAAACAGCTTTAAATAATGCAAGTATGGAGAGCAGCTAATTAGGAATGGTCATCTATGAAGTTGTACTTCTTACAGTGTTTTCTGGTGCAGCCTTAAAAAGCATGTTATCTTTTCTTAAGCATGTGGTAGAAGTTTTTTCCTGTTGGTGTTCCTCTTTCTTTTCTGACTTGCACAGATGCCTTAGAAGTCTTCTACTCTCTTTGTATAGCACATGGGAGTTGGTGTTTGTGGTTCCTAAGGATTTAGGGTACAGGAAACTGGCCTGTACAGTGTATGTGTGTGCGAAATGGATAACTTAAGATCCTGGTTTTTGAGGAAACCTAATCACTGCAATATGATTTTTTTTTAAAGGAAAAGAATTGAAAACAGTATGTATTTCTTAAAAAAATTTTTTTCAAGTATTGTAAAAAATGCTAACAGCTTTTATTTAAAAGTGGCATAATGAAGACCTGCAGAACAAAATATTGTCCATGTTTCAAATAGTTATTATGGTAATTCATAACATTGATAGTGGCTAATGCTTAACATATAATCAACTGCAGCAGTTTTTCACTAATTCTCCTAGTCTAATTTTGTGTATATTTAACTGAGCTAGCATGGCTAATTCAATTTCTTTTATCAACTCTACCCATGGCAAAGGTCTGTGAAGCTATTTACATCATTAAGCTGGAATGTGAGGGAGACCCTTCTTTCTCCATAAACTGATCAGTTCCTTTAACACTGCAAGATGCCCTGAAACCCATTACTTGTACCACAAAGTGCATCTTGATTGAATTGTGGTACTTACCTTTTTGCCTATGCAAGCTCTTTTGTTCGTTTTCAGTTGTCCTACAAAACTACTAGAAATGTTTTCAGGTTTTGCTTTTTGTTTCTGCTTCAATTTGTGATTTTGAAATTTATTTTTTCCCCTTTTATGTGCAACCAGGGTTTGAAAAAATAATAAAAAATAAGGACTATGTGGCATGAAGCTACCTAATTCCTGCTAAGCTCCTTCACATCCTGGATGGAACTCCTTCATCAGTCCTGTGCATGACCACAGTATGGTGAAGCTCACAGCTTAAACTATTACCATAATGTGATAATTTGAGGGGATACTCTTGTCAGGAGGAGGACCCTGCATGCCTGTTAGGAGCTGAAGCAGCTTGAGAAACTGTCCATATAGTGCATGGGTGTTAGCACTGAAATCCTTGCCCTTGGGGCTCTGTTCTCTACGCTTTAGAGAATATTTCCTCCTGCCTGCTTAGCTTCTGTAATCATTGTTACTGCTCATGGAAAGGATGAGAGGAACTTATTTGTTTTCCTACGTAATGTAAGTTTGAAAGGTGCCAGGAAGGTTGGAAATTATGAAAGCTCTGAGGAATTAAAAAGCAAGAGTGAAGGCTGATACTGCACTACATGGATTTTCTATTTTAATTATGTTTCAACTTCCTTTGCCATAGAAGTGCTATGACTCAGCTTCATAAATCGTGAAGGTTTGAAACTGTTTAGAGAATCTTGCAAAAAGGTTCTTGGTTTATGAAGAATGAATTCATTTCCCTGTAGGTGTTCTGGCTCTGTGATGACCCAGACAAACATTTATACAAAATATTTCAATTGTTCTTCTTTTGCTGTGCTCTCTTCAGTGAAAAAGGAAAAGGCTCTTTGAGACATTTGAGTTGTGATACAAAATGGGAACAAATCCGACTCATCTAACTAACATGAAGAGGCAGAGTGCACCTGAGGATTCCCTGCTAGCATCTCCTACACAGGCATAAAAAAACCCAACCCAAACCAAAGCACTAAACCATCTTAAGATCACCTCAGATTTTTAAGTGCTTGGAAGCAGAGATGGTAGTTTGCAAATTTTAATGTGTGGTTTAAATGTGAGTTGTCATACATGAGATTGTAGATCTTATGCTTGGAGCATATACTTTTTCATATGAATATTCTCTATAATTTCTTCAATGATACCATAGCTTTTTGGGTAGTATCTAAACAGCAGATGTTTTTTTTTTCAGTCCGTTTTCTTGATTGTAGTATCAATATTTCCTTGAGTGTATCAATATTATTGTGTTTACAATGTAAATTCCTGGAATCAATGAAGATCTGATGTCCACAAAGCTTTCTTTGCTTGAGAACATTTACCACCTTAAAGAAAAAAAAAACAACGAACAAACAAATCCCCCTCCCAAACTTCCTTGTGATAACACAAAATTCATGTCCTAGATGTGAATATATATTAAAGCTTGACTGCACTTGACTATTAATCTTAAGAACTATTTTTCTGCATGAATATTTCTGAAGAAAATAGGCCATCTTATGAAGGGTGCAGGTTTTTATGTATGTATAATTTCTAGTAGAACTACACTTGCTGGGTTAACTTCCCTCAAAGGTGGAATGTGTTTAATCCACAGCATCCTTCATTGTGGTCATTTGGCAGAGGTCTCTTTACTGAAAAATAATGATTACTTTTTGTTTTTCCTCCCAGACTTTTATCTGTTTGCAGACGGATAAAGTGTAAACAAGACAAAACAAAACAACCCTTATTTGTAGTGGGCCATCAGACAGATAAAGTGTAAACAAGACAAAACAAAACAACCCTTATTTGTAGTGGGCCATCATCCCAAAATAGAGCATTCTAAGCCAGAGAACAGGGCAGGTTACTATTTTAGAGAAGATACAGATTCAGCGGGAGGGTTTTATCTAAAGGAAAGTTCTATGGTTTCTATATAAAGTTCCCGGTCTTTGTGAATCTGACAGATGGGGGTGTCATTTTTCAGGATTATGACTCATCTTGTATATTCTAAGTATAGTTATTACTTTGAGGCATTTCGTAATTTATTCACTGACAGGAGTTGTCGCAGCTGTCTGCAGGATAAAGATTTTTCTCAGTGTTTCAGCAATGGGATGAGTACTTTAAGTGGGATTCTGCTCAGGGGCCAGATCCGGAATTCAGAAAAAAGGCTAAATGGATCAAAGGTGCATTGTTATAGCTTTTCTCATTGTGCTACTTTTCCAAACCTGCCAAGGTCCCTGATGTTTGCAGAGGAAGTCATTGAGAGAGGTAGCATGTATCAATATGGGAGAGGAAAAGGGGAATAGCCTCAAATACATGATGCTGAGGTGTATAAGATTATTCATCATGTTTTCTGCTTAATGAGCTTATCTGCCTGCAGTTATAGTATAAAAGACAAAGATGATGAATAACCACACATGGTGCAGTTTTCAAAACCTGGGACAAAAGATTGTTCTTTAGACACCTAGTAGGGTTGCACCCCCAAAAAATAAAGATTCTTGTTACTTGTCTTTATCAGAAACATGTTTCTATTAATCAGGATGATACAAGAAGGTGTGAAATAGCAGGTGAGAGCTGGCTGTGTTTTAAGGGTGGGAAGGAATGGGACGGGAGTTTGACGCGTCCTGCAGGGGATGGAGAAGAAGAGAGCGAATTGCGAGGTTAGATGAAGGAGTCTAGAAGCAGAACGTTTTGCTACCAGAATTTTCCTGATCACCTCAGTCATTTCTGAGTTTCCTGTGTCTGCAGCTTGGCAACAGAAGTAATACAGCTCTCCTGAAAATCGATGGGAACTGGTGAATGTTCAGCATATGATTTGAAGCAGGCAATCTTGACGGTTGTATGCAGTGAGCATACTGTTAGGCATTTAGGGGAACAGGAATTGTATTTGATTTGCATAGTGAGAAAAGATGGAAAAAACACCAAAACCTCTGACCACATAAGTCTTTGAAATGAGCACTGACATGCTGATCACAGCACCATGTTCTCTAACTCCCATAGCTCTGCCAGCCTTGTCTATTTGCTTAGGATATGTCTGCTACATTGAGGTGTCTTCTCCTTGGGTGATTTAAGATTGAATGACTAGGATTAGGCATGACTGATTTTCCTCGTAGTGCTAATAATGCTTTTAAAATAAAAGAGGGGAGATTCAGGCTGGACGTGAGGAAGAAATTTTTCACAGTGAGGATGGTAAAACACTGGCGCAGGTTGCCCAGAGAGGTGGTGGATGCAGCACTGCTGGAGACATTCAGTGCCAGGCTGGATGTGGTTCTGAGGAACCTGGCCTAGTTGAAGATGTTCCTGCTCATTACAGAGGGGTTGGATGAGATGACCTTTGAAGGTCTCTTCAACTCAATCTATTCTATAATTCTAATAATGGTAATTACTGCTTTTAAATGCAGAACTTTATACACCTTATGTTGCTTGAAAAAACCACAACAAAACAAACCCCCCTTCATAATGATATTTGCCTACTGTACTGCATGACCCTGAGTATAGTTTACCATAAAACAAAGAGGTATTTTGCTTGCAGATGACAGCATGGAGGAGCATTAGCAGAATCAATAACACATTAAAGATTCAGGCTCCATTAGGTTGATATGACAGATTATTTTCTCTGAGTGCTGACATCATGCTTGGTTACATCCATTCCTGGATCTTCACGAGTAGAGCTGACTCAGCCCTACTGAGAACTTCAGTCTCTCAGGAGATCTTCCCTTGTGCCTCCTCCCACAGCGCTGTGCCTGCTGGTGTGGTTGCCCAGTTAGCTTTACGGAGGCTGCAGACAGTGCTGTAACCATCAGGATGTCCTAGCACTGTGGTCTGCCTTGAGCTTGGTGCTGGCTGGGATGCTCAAGGCAGTCCTTGCAGGCCTTGCCAGATGGTTGAGTTATCCAAAAGGGGAAGGTAGGTTGGAAGTGGTTTGTGGAAAAGCCACCAAAGGAAGGATAATACTGGGGAGGTCAACAGGAGAGTGGGTTTCTTCATTGTAGTTTTTGTAATGATTTGCATGACAGCGTGCTGCAATACCGGGGTATTGGAGTGGGACTAAAGAGCCGCAGCCTTGCTTCTTAGTTATGTCTCTGTCTCACTCGGTGGCCTTGAGTAAATTGTTTTCAATTTTCCCCATCAAATAAAATCAAGAAAATAACGCTTATGTATCCTCTTATAATACTTTGAAATGTCCAATGGAAAGGTTGTGTTATTATTCATAGACTTGCTTTTTTCCTTTTTATATTTTTGGACATGAAATATTTTCATCTCTCACTCTTGGAATATTAATTTCTCACTTAACAATATTGTTTCATGCTTGCCAAATTATTGCTTTAATGACAATAATGCCAGTGTGCTGGTGGAGAAGCTACATCAAAGGAAAATTATAAAATGATTTGATTTTTCGAAGGCACAATGTTTACTGCATTGCACACAGTGGCTGGTAAGAGGGAACTTTTCTGATTAAGTATTCAGTTGTGTTTCTAGGAAACTGTTGGTCTCCATTAACACAGTTCCTTCAAAAAGCCCAGGAGTAAAACTTTGCAGTGCCATTTATGAAATTACAGAGTTTTCATAATTGCATTAGCAGGTCTTGTAAAGCTTTATCAGATAAGGTAGGTAAGGTGACAGTTTGTAAAAGCAGCTGCATAACTTCTTCATCCATAGATAAGATAGATCAGAGATTTAAGTTCCTAACTATAGATTTAGATAGTGTAACCCTATACTCTTAGTATTTAATTTTGTGTATGTCATTAGGAAACTTCACTTTATAATGTGATTTTTAAAATGTGTAATCAGCTATTCTTTCTTCAGTTCGATTCTCCATCAATGCAGAATTCCATCTTCCTCTTGCTAATGAAGTAAATAAATCAATACAAATGACTTGCAGTCATAAACTCTGCTGAATTATAAGCTTATGCAACACCACGAAGTCCACAAATGCATCATTTTAGTGCCTCAGCTCTGGTTTGCAAAGCAGCAAGTTGGTAGGGGAGGTAAGAAGGCTGGTGGGACAGTTAAGAAGACAAAATTTCCTTTCTGGAATGGTTCATTTTGGACTCTTTCATGCTGTCCTTCTTGGAACATGCTCTATGGGCATCCCAGCTGTTCCCATCCTTCTCCGCCAAGAAGTGTCTGCGCCAAGGCTCTGAGGTCTGGTGGGCAGTATTGGTGTGGAGTAGCCAGTGCCCTGTGCTTCAGGCCTCTGCTTCTTCTCCCGGTGCCCTGAGACACTGGTGCTGCTGGGAAGTGGGATCATCAGTGTCATTTTTTCTCTCCTCTTCCTTTGAACTTTTCCATCACTTTCTACTTCTGGTACCCTCGATGCTTTTCCTTTTGAAAAAGAACCGCTTCTTTATAGAGAAATGGATTTAACGATCAGGAGGCAGCAGGTGACCAGTCACTATTATATGCTATATAAATATGTGATGTATATGTGTATATATATTTCTATGAGTTATAATATAGAATATTATAAAATTATAGATTATATATGTGTAAAACTTGTATGGGGCGTATATATATTATGCATATATACATACATATGTATGTGTATATATGTATATACATAACATATATATGTATGTAAATAAATAAAGGCTTGAATCCTGTACAAAAGAGGTTTAAAAGCTGCTTAAAGATATGTTCTGAATCTAATTTGTCATTTAGTTGTTACTGATGCATTTATTTTTTTGTTGGAGCCTGGAGGCTCTATGCAAGATTATGGCACTGTATAAGGTACATAATAATTTTGTCAAGACAAAAACTGAATAAACAATGTGATCTGAAGGTCTAGGACAAGCAGACATGGAAGAGACACCGGGACTCCGCTGGCCTGTGTTTTTACCTACACATTTCTGTAGTTAAAAGCATTAGTTTCAAAAAATCAGGATATAACATAATTATATGTAGTTGTGAGATACAGGTGATGTTATGAGCTAATATTTGGTGATCTTTAGTGGACTGATTTTTGATGTTTTGGGTTTTTTTTAGGTTTATTAAAATAGTTTACTAATTTTTTTTGTCACAGTAAAACCAAATTTTTTAATTGTCTGTCATAAAAGAAAAACCTAATGCCGTGGTTTTGGAGAGCAATGTGCTTCTTTATTGATACTTCTGTCTTTAAATTTAAATCAGTGGGAATTGTACGGTGCTCTAGGGACCTTACTGCTAGGAGACTTAAATCCTTCCCAAGCAATTGCACACCTGTATAAAGAGGTGGTGGAGTCCAGCAGCGTGGCTGGGGCAGTGCACTCTTGGTCTGCTGATTGGTCATGGTCTGATGGATTTCAATTTATATCTAGATTGGATCAGTGGCAGAGCTGAGAAGGAAGCTGAATTTTCAGTCTCCTTCACTTAGGAAGCTTCAGCTTGATGAATGCTAGAAATAGCCTGTCTCAAGATGTGATTTGAAAATTCTAGACTTGTCTGCAGTTAATTTCTCATTGCTTTTAGTATCATGTGTGCCTAGCAGAACTTGTGCTGTGACTACTGAACTGCAGCAGCCTTACTCAGTCTGTCTGCTGATGTCTATTGCCTCCTTTAACTTCAATTACAGGTTTCATTTCCTAAAATGGATGTTCCCTAACTTTCTAGGGCATGGCTCTGTTTTTGAAGGAATTGGTAAGATGCTTCTTCTACAGTGCAACCCAGTTCAGTATATAGGCAGTAATTTTCATGTCCTTTTGTACCCTGCCACAAGAACCAACCAACCAACCAAAGAGAATTCACAAAGAAACTGGTTTACTGAGCCCTGGTCAGGAAAACAAATGTGGTGCCAAGGCAGTCATTTGCCACCTCCCACCAGAAGATCAATGTAGGACAATGGCTACTTTGGGCAGACTGTCCTCCAGTTTTATCTGCAGAACCTAACATTGTGATCGGGAATATCCTTGTGGCTAGTTGGGGTCTTCTCTCAGCCTCCTGCCCACCCCACTCATTGGGGGGTGACAGAGGCCTTGGCACTGTGCAAGCACTGCTCAGCAACTGCTAAAACATGGTGAGCTGTCAGTGCTGGTTTAGCCACACATCTAAAGCCTAGCTCTATATGGGCTGCTGTGAAGAAAGCTACCTCCTTCCCAGCTGCACCCAGTATGCTGTAATACGATTAACTTGAAGACACAAATTGCATCAGCATCTGGGAACTAACATTTAATTGGGGGCAATTTTTAACATTATTGAACTTCCATTTAACTTATTATTAATTGTGGGTACTAGGTAGAAAATAAAGACTTGATTTCTTTTCTGTTGCTCTCCAAAACAGAGAACTGGGGCAAATGAAATGTAAGGAATAGAAAGGAAAAATGGTTCCTTTTACTAAAGGCAAGCTTTATACTTTTCTTTTGTCATGCATGCATCTTTTATAGCTGGAATAGTTTTCCATTTGTGTTACCTTAGGTACAGACAAACTGTTCATTGCCACAACTGAAATGTCCCTATGCTGCATATCTTAACAGACAAATTCCGGTTAGATGGCCCTGTAAATGAATTTTATGTGGAAAGGTACAGATGAAGGAGTCCCATAAAGATTATATTAATCCACTAGGATGTAAATTTGCCCCATGTAGGCACATATAAAATGAAACCCTTGAGGTACACTCCATTTATAATAACATCTAGTATATTGTGATTTAGTGACAGCTTTAGCAGGATCCTGTTTCCACTCTTCAGTTCTCTTGTGATTGTGGATATTACAGCTCTCTGCATGCTTTATCTGAGAAGCTACATTGCTGTGGTCTTGGTCTGCTTCATTGGTTAGATATTGAATAAAGGTTAAATTGGCGTTTATTGATGCAGAGGATATAGTGCTGTGTTCAGCAGCTGGATAACCATCTATTTGGAGAATTGATGCCTATATCTTTTTCTCCCTTTTGTTGCCTTCACTTCTGTCACAATAGAAAAGGGAATTTGCATAAAATTTCAAAAACGTAATGGTGGTTCAGGATTTATAAGGTGAGATTGGATAGGAGAGTTACTGACTTGCAGATTTAACCTTGTTTTCAACCTGTCTTTCTGTAGATGGTCATAAATGCAGCAAGGAAACATATGACATTATTTGATCCTTCTGTTATTTATGCACTTTTTTTTTTTGTTTCTGTTTAGCCATGTCCTTTTAGGTTGCACTAAGATGAATGGATTATTTGAGGGGGAAAAATGGTTTTATTTAAGCTCTTTAAAAGAAGACTGTTACCTGAAGAAGCAAGAAGAGGTAGTTGAAAGGGAGGAGAAGGTGTGTTTAACCTTCCTCCCCTGTCTAATCAGGGGTGTAGAGCAGGCTGATGCTCTGCGGATGTGAGAACCTGGTTTCCACATCTGTTCCTGACTTATTCTTCCCTGTGATATTCCCCTTACGTGGATTCCTATGCAGTCCTCTCAGGTCTCCATCTCTTCTTGGAAAGACCAGGAGAACACATAATGTATATCATGGGTACTGCACGGTCCTCGAGGACAGTTTGTGGGCATGTCAATGTAAATTTTGGCAGAACTGTACCTTACTGGCTAGCCCTATAAGTTGACCAAGGCAGAGAATCTATAGTTGAGTAGTCTACCATTTAGCAGACTTCCTACTGCTGCTTCTGTTGAAATAGTACAGAATAGAAATTATGTAGGAAATAGAGTGTTGATCTAATAATTCTGTTGTTTTCTATCAGCAAAAAAGTAATGATAATGTGGCAGGATGTGGAGCTGTTAGAGATATCTGCATACAATTCTAATGTCTTGGGAACGTGTCCTGCGAATGTTTGTGTTCTTCTAGATGGCACTGCAAATTACTCAAGAAAAATCTGTCAGGTTTTTTTAGTATTACGTTTGAACTGGTTCAGTATAATGATGCAAGAAATCCCTTGAAATAGGGGCTGGTTGTGCATCTACTAAAGCAAATGTAGAATGACTCTTATGAGCAAAATCTTCACTTATTTGCACCTTCTTGACTGATAGCTGATTTTGATAATCATATATAAGAATCAAGTCATGATGAAATCAATATCTTGACATAGTGTCTGAAACTGTTCATGATACATCATGGTTTCTTAAATTAGTATTTTGTGTGCTGTGGAAAGATGAGAAGGTATTGTCACACAATCAATGGATGATGTGGAATGAGAAATTTAACCTGAATAGGTATCTATACTTACATATAAGTCTCACTGGTGAGATGCAATTTCTTGTTTCTCTGTCATCTGCAGTATAATTTAACATGTGGCTTTAACATGTGGCTGGTGAAGGTCTGTTTTTTATTTTAAATTCATGAAGACATTCCATTGCTACTTCAAGTCTGATATCCTCAGTTAAACATGAACTGTTCTTCCTGCAGTTACAAGCATTACAGTGCTAATCTTCATGTTTTTATCTTCTTTCCTCTGTGGTCAAGTTTATTGCCATCATTCTTGGCAATTAACTGTTGTATTAGTAAGCTCAATGCATGCCCTTGATTCCCTTCTAAACAGAAACAATCCTGGGTTTACAGCTGCTATAGCAAATAATAAAATCAATAGGAAGATGTACGGTAGACTTGCTTGGACTTGCATCAAGTGTGGGATGACTTATCTTTTGAGCCAGCCAGTAACAATGCTTTTCTATGCCTTCAAGTAAGGAAACACAAAAGAAAGTTCTGCTTGTCTTCCCTTCTTGACTGTAAAGCTATGGGAATGCCAGGCTCAAATTGAGTAACCCACTGTCTTCCCATTGGCTGTGCCTCTGAAGAGATATTCAGATGGCATGATTGAGGTAAAGCCTGCCTTTCTGTCTTTAGTGGTTTGACAGTTATTTTAGGCTTAAAATGTAAATTTGACTTTTAAATTTTCTTTTTCCTTATGTATATGTGACAAAGTTCTCAGGCTGAAAAGACATAATCAAGCCAGTCTTTGATCTCAGATATTGTTAAAACAGATGGAAATTACTCTTTCAGAGGAAGCTGTAAATTACAGGAGACTGTAGCTGTAAGTGAATATACATTTTGCAGGTGGCAATTCTTTAAACATAATAAATTCCACTGGAGAGACCCATTTTCAGTGTATTCTGAGTAGGTTTTTGGGTTTTGTGGATTTTTTGTTTGTTTGTTTGTTTGGTTTTTTTTTTTTTTTTTAGTTCCCCCCTCCCTCCCCCTCCCCCCCCCCCCAAATCTATCATATCCAGAACTCTGCATTGCATGTTCATCTGAGGGCAGGGGCCAGCAAGCGAGGATGACACTGAGGCCTGAGTCAAGATCCTCTGAAGTCAATCAAGGAGCTCTTCCAGGCATCCACAATCTTTCTTAATCAGGGAATATGCGGGCAGTGATAATATATGATGGCTCCAGAAAGCACTGTGAAATCAGTTTTTTCAGTGACATTTTGGAGTTTACTTTATTCTGTACAGCTGAAGTTTGTTTGTCTGTGTGTCCACACAGTATGTACACAGATATTGTTGCATGTCTCAGTACATCTAAACTGAGCAATCTGTGACTGGTAAGAAATGTTTTTAAGTTGAACGGGCAAGTGCCATAGCTCAGCCTCTACTTCCAGTTTTAGTAGTGTTTTCCAAATGCCAAAAAGAAAATGAAAATGTTTTCATTACCATGGCCTTGAAGGAAAAAAAAAAAAAATTAAATCTCTTAATCTAAAGAGAAGCAAACAGATTACTGTCAAAGTCCCATTGTCATGCTGAAGCCCACTTGAATGAGCAGAGAGAGCTGATTTTCATATCTTCTGTCTTTTCCTTTTAACCAAAAAAATCACAGATACTTCTACAAAGGGAAGGACAAAGTGTTATGGTTGAGGCTACTGGGGGGAGCAATAGTGGGAAACAGCAGAAGCACTTGAGGTGCCCTTGGGATGAGAGAAGTCCTGAGGCTTGGTAAGCTTGCAGGGCACTGTTCAAACGCAGGCATGAGCTAAATGCAGACTTCAAAACAGTGCAAACAAGAAATACTGGCAGCTCTAGGAAAGGGTGGAGGTGAGGAAAGCTCTGAGTAGCATATGACCAGAAAGACCCAAGGAATGTTTGTGCCCTCCTATCCAGGGATGCTTGGAGCAGCAAAGCTATCGTTACCTAGGGCTGCCAGCTCACATCTGATGTCTTGAAAGCATACCATACCTGGATTACTTGTGAGAATTCATCTCTGCAGAGCTTTAGGAACTCGAATTGGTGTTTTGTCTTTAGTGACATTGCAGGGTTGCATTTGTTATGAATGTGAGGATGTCTGGTATTTTAGATACAGAGAATGGTGCAGAGGGCTGTTGCTCAAAAAAAATCAAAATAGAACACTCTCTAAATAATGAAATGGCTGGATCTTAGACTGGGCTTCAAGATGGTTTTCCACGATAGTTAGTAACTAATTAACCTTGTTAGCTGAGGGATCAGTGAAGAGCCAGGTGGAACCCTGCCCATGTCATTGAACAGTCATTGGAAAGTCTTTTTGCCTTTCCATAGTCTGACTTCTATATGCTGTTGAAGAAAGGATTGCCAGTACAGTAAGAATTTGAGAGAAGGGAAAAGTGACTTGGAAAAAAAAAGAAAGCTCCCTCTAAGTGCCAAGTCTGTCATCTGCTTTATTAGTATGTCATTTGCTGTGTTTACTGAAAACTCCAGTCATGCTGGGAGTTATCCATCCGATATGATGTGTGTGCTGTGACTGTTTCTCCTAATAAGTCTGATTTTTGTCAGTTCTGTTTACAGTATGGAAAATCAGGTAACTTATGTTAATGACTTTACTTTGAAACAATGTCACAGTTAAGGTATGCACTTGAAATACCAGTTCTGAGGAGGTTTCAAGGATGTAAAGGAAATGTGGATTTCATCCTCTGAGAGGAAAACTAAGTCATCAGAGCTGCAGCTAGCATAAATTAGTGCATTTCTGTCAGCTAGATTAACAGAGAGAGATAAAACAGTACAGCAGGAAGAAAAATGGCTCCATCTTCAACAGGCTGGAAACACATTAATACTGCCGTGAAAAGGATCAGTTTAAGAAAGCAACAGAATAGGCATAACTTCAGGTATAGTCCATTGCCATGAGACCCTGAAGCTTATAGCAGAAGAGGTGAGAATGAAATACCCATTTTATAATCCACGAATTTACTAAAATAAAAGAGGATGTTTGTGGAAGAAAGTCTTAGCATTATGTTTTAGTTTTTTCATCCAGATTACTCCAATCTTAAGTATTCAAGGGCAGTCTTTCAAGACAAATTAGGTTGCAACCTATTTAAGGCAGAAGTTTATTCAAGGCGATATATGTGAGATTAGCCCATCAGTGCAGTTAGAGAAGCGAATCCCCTATTGCTCAGCCATTCCACCAGCCACTGCACATCTGTCCCCTGGACAGAGACTGCAGGGCTTCTTCCTTGTGTGCTCAGTTTTCTGCTAGTTCAGGCTAACCCAAAGATCTTCACATGTACCTTATAACCCTTACTGTGCTCTTCGATCTTGTTTGGTATGTGTGGATTTGTTGAATGTGTTTGTTATATGATGAGGCAATAACCGTAGCAATCTAGCAATCAAAACCTAGGTAAGAGGAAAACTTGACATTCAGTATCTTACCCTTTTCTTCCAGACAGAAACACAGCCGATGAGTCCCTTATTTCATGTTTGTGTACTTTTCCTGATGGCTTCTTGAATCTTCAACTTATGGCAATTAAATGAAGGTTTATGCGTACATCTGGTAACAGGGCTTTGGATCTGGCAATCAAAACATTTTTCTTTGTGAGAATGAATTGTATTTTTGTCTAGTGCTCAGATTTGTCACAGCAAAAAGCTGATAGGCAGAGGGCACTTTGCTGTTGTTTATGGCTGTAATTAAATTCTGCCATTATGAAGTAACTGTGATGAGAAGGAATTTTTGTTCCTTGTGATCAATACGGGCTATACTGAGTATATCTCGTGCACAATATTTTCATGAATAAAAAGTTATTGCTGTTTTTTTGGTTTTGTTTGGGTTCTTTTAATAATCTCATCTTATTTGGAAGTTTAACTTTGTATAAGTTTCTTTTGCTTCTTAAACTGTTGATACAGACAGTGTAGAGGATTTATAGAAGATGCATAAATAGCACAGAAGATTTTTTAGTTTCTTAAAAATGCTTAACACATTTGAATTAATACAAAATTTAGCCTTCTTAACTTTGAAGTTTGAGTCCCACCTCTGTTTACTAGCTAAAAGTAAGATTCCAGTTGCTTGTGTGTTATCTTATGACTGATGAAAACTAAAAGCTGTAGAATGACAGACAGCCTTGGGGCCAACCTAATGCCTTTGCTGGATCTGAGTGACTGTAACCTTAGGTCAGAATTCAAAAAATGGGCTAAAAGTAATCTTAGAATAAATTTTTTTTCTTTCTTTTTTATTCCATTCCACAGCCATAGCAAGAATACTGCATGAATAATTATGTTAATAATAGTTGAATAAAACATTTGTAACAGATTAATCTGATTTCTGTGAATTGGTGAAGCATACAGGAATATTTGAAATCTCATAGGATGCTCTAGGAGACTATGTTGCTTCTAACTGTTGGAATACATGAATAGTTAACAACTGCAACTCTCCTGTTACTTGCTTTAGACTCCTGAATTAAAGATGCAGAGTAATCTGCACATGCCTCCTTGGAAATATTAAGGGACAGTGATTCATTAAGTGGTTTCTGAAGAGGCTTTTCAGATTAGGCCACTGTCAAATGCATTAGTTCTCCCCTGAAGGAATTTGCCAGAATTGGCTTTCAGTTGTATATTTTGTTGTTTTGTTTTTTTTTTTTCTTTTTTCTTATGAAAGTGAGAGATGGGGAAATGCAGACATGTGCCAGAAGTGTGCTAACCGGTTGAGACATTCTGCCAACTGAACAAAGGCTTGCTCTAATGCTGCTGAATGTGTATAAGTAAAATCAATGCAAATATTTCTCATGCAATTCTATCTCTCGGCCTCAAGTTTTGTAATTTTGCTAGCCCTAACACCAGAGAAACTGCAGTGAATAAATCAACTTGGAAAAAGTCTGTCATGACAGTTAGGTGTTAGATAACTGAGGGGTGATGTAGAAAGTATCCTTGGATGGTGATCTCCAGGCAGTGGCTGTCCTTTATCATCTCTGCACTGTTAGTACCCTTACTAATTCATTAGGCTATTACATTTTCCACATTGCTCACTTTGAATCTACTTTAGTTTGGCCTGTATAAGGCTGTATAAGGAACTCTACCAAAACAAGGAGCTTGGTATTATTCTGTATCGTATAACAGGAAAATTTAAATTGTCATTTAGGATATATACAGAAAAAGGGAAGTTTCACTGAGATAAACAAGCTTGTATTGCATTAGGAAAATAAAATATTCATCAGCCACACCGAGACGGTTTTTATTCTAGAGGTTTATTCTGGATCCACTCAGTAAAGACATAATACACATATTAAGTATTTTTTAAAGCCAATATAGTTGCAACTGTTTCTGTCAAATATAATGCTTCAAAACACTTTTGCTTTATTAATCTTCCTTATGATAACATTTTTTTTTTCTTGTTATCACTGGAAGCAGCCAAAGAGGAATTCTCAAGCTGTTCTTTGGACTACTGACAGAAAAGCATAGAGGTTAAAATAACTTTTTGTGCATTTGAAGAGGCAAGCTCTTCTAGACTGGTTAAAACCGAACTCCCTTCAGGGAGAAGGTGCTCCTTGAGTTTATTTTCCTGAATTAGCAGTTAAAGATGGAAAGGTGATGACAGCTTGGAATTGGGTATCTTGGACCCAAGCAATGCACAGTCATGACATACACTGAGCTACTTCCTCACAATTACACTGTGAGGAAAGTGTGGGGACCCACTACAGTCTGCAGTTCCTGACTTGGGCTACTTTTGCTGGCAGGGCTGTAACCAGCCTGTCCAAACGTGTCTGAATGCAGCATGTTGGGTAAAAGGGATGCTCTGTTGTGGGTATCAGTCTGTTCCACTCTTATTTCCATCTTACTTATCTACTCGTGGAAGAGAACTGCATGAGGACAGTTATTCACAAGACCGAGAACCCCCTGAAATAGTACTTGGCTTTGGCTGTGATGGCACCATAGGATGGAGTAGAAACGAGTGCATGTTTTGCTTAGGATTATATGTCTCCTAAATTTGTTGCTGGTCCTGAAGCAAAATGAGTTGATCTGTTTCAAATTTTTATGTTTATATGACTTCAGCTTTTTCTTTCAATTGAGCTGGACTAAATGCTTTTGATACTATCACAGATGACGAATAAAGTTCAGTTTGACAAAAAAAGATACTGTAATCTTATGATATCACCTAGCATTTCAGTGATATTGTTAATCTTGATTCTAATGAGCACTACAGTAGCAGAACCTCAAAAAACGTCTAAGGTTATCTGGCAAGTGTGTACTGCTGAATATGTTGCTGAGTGATGCCAGTGATTCAGCACATCTCTAGAGAGGGGTGTGCTGCTGGTAGGAAAGAGTGTGAAAAAATCATCAGCCTTTGGAATGGTTATGTGGCTGGGATAGCTTCTAGTGTTCATGAGAAATAACTCTGGGGAGCAGGGATAGATTGTGATTTAGATGCTCACCTTAACTGGCAGGTCTGTCCACTCAGAAGGGTGTGTACTTTCCTTGCGTTACCGATAGCATAGTTCTGTTAAAAAGCAGGTGTGCATTAATCTTTCTGTATTAAACTGAACACTAAGCCTCACTGGGGAAAACAGACCAAGAGCTCATTTCTTCTAGTGAAATATTCCTTATGGTATATTACTGTCTCTAAAACATAGTTGGAAGATTGGCCATTTTAAAAGAAGTTAAACAAATCTCTGATCCTTCCTGAATACAGTCAAGGGGAGACTAAATATAATACCCAGATTGTGTTAATCACCTTTTATTTAATGACTTAAAAAAAAGTCATTTATAGATGATACTGTATTGCTTACATTGCATATTCAGAGTTTATGAAAATTTCTCTGGAAATTGAATAGCAGAGAAATTTTCAGGTTTAGGATTGTGAAATTCACCCATGATAATATGTTGGTCAGTATATCTCATGGATCAATTTTTCAGGTAATTGTAAATCTGTCTGTGAATATCCTAGAACTTACTCAGCCTGAAATAATTACCTGAGTAGCTGCAAGGAGAGAATCAGGATTCTGTCCTAATCCAATGAAACCTCTTCTTTGTTATCAGTGCCATGGAAACCTGGAGGCCTATTTACATGCTAAGGTTATCACGTGCTTAAGATTGATACTTCTTTTGCATCTTTATTGAAAATCCACTTAAAAAACAGTTAGATCAATCTTGCTGCCATTTTGGTTCCTAAAACAGTGTTTTCAGGGCTGCTGTTTTTCCTCTGCTAATACTGAGTCTTTTTTTGCACTGCTATTATTCTTCATGACTTAAAGTGATCCCACCTTCTTGTTTTGCACCCTTTTTAGGGTGAAATGCTGTCCTTACATTTAAAGGACAATGGTATTGATGACAACATCAACTTGTGGACTTCGGTAACTCTTTTATTTTTATCTTTATATTTACTGTGCATGCTGAATAAAAATTAAATCACAATCACTTCATATGATTGTTAAACTTGCGTATTTTATAAGTTAGGAGCGCAAATTCACGTCTTAGAACATCTGCAGAGATATCTCAAGCTTCCATTTGAGTTTGGTAAAGCTTAAACTGCTAAAATCCATTTTAGTCCCAAGTACGAGGTGCTTCAGTGTAGTTGACAATCTTCAGGTCCAGATTAAGATAAAAATGTTTGACAGAAGCATTATCTATATTTGGGGGTGATGGGAAAGGTTAAGCAGATGAAAAGGAAGAATGAGCAAGTTTTATAACATGCAGAACAGTATCCTGAAGAAGCAAGATTAGTGTGTACATGCTGATTCTTACATCTTGAGACACAAGGGACTTGAGCAGCTGTTTCACTGTGGAAACTCAAAGTGTAAGAAGAGCTACTAGTCAAGAATTCTGAGTGTGTATGACTTTGCCTATGATTAATGCTAGACTTAAGCCAGTGGGATGAATCCAGCTCACCCTAAAGACTTTGATCAATGTGTTTGTTAAGTGAGTGTACTAATTTCTACACCTGGTTTGTTTTTGAAATGAGATCTCTCTGTCCACAAAAGATGTTTTCTACATGTCATGTCTGTATAGTGGGGAGGAGTAGCTTTTTCTATAATGGAAAAGGAACACCTTTAATGGAAAGTTAATCTGATGGGAGGGTGTCTTTTGTGGTTGGGGTTTTTTTGGAGGCAGTGGTGTTTCCCCCACTGGTAGACCACCTCTCTGGAAAAGAATTAATCATAACTTAAATTGTATCGTCTGATCTTATCAATTATTTATAGTCAAACTTTATTTCAAGACCTAAAAGAAATATAGAAAGTTAAACTGTTGAGCCCAGTACCTTTTCAACATTTGCATGATGTTTCATATTATCTAGTTGCCTAAATGAGAGTTTGAGTGGTTTTCAGTCCATGATCTAGTGATGACTAGCAGCTCTGAAATGACTTCTCATAAGGGATGAATGGGTAACTTAAAGTAGACTCAACGTCAGTAGACTTCTAATTCACTTTACAGGAAAGTTCTTACAGGGATCTGGAAGAACATAAGGGCAGGAAGTCACTTACCAAATTGATTCTCAGGCATCTCCAAACCCTAGGGGTAAATCTCCTATTCCAAGACAACAATATATAGGGGATAGTAAAAATAGTTTTGAATAAGCAAGCAAGATATTTAAAACATGAGCAGATGTTCTACTTTCTTGTGTTTATATAATCCATTTTTTTGGCAGGGATATTTTCCCTGCCAGAAAATTATTATATTGCCTGACTTAATTCTCACCCTTCTTGCCTTTCTGCAGCTAGTTGGGAAAGGTTTGTTTGAAACACTGTTAGAAATTCTCTTTCCTTGCCACTACATTCAGCTGCTCTGTAGTATCCATTATTACCAATGGACAAATGCATTTCCTTTTCTCAAGTTAGACATCTCACAGTCTATATATCCCCTACCCTGTGCACTGTAGAGGTGTTCGGGCTGTAGGCAGCAAAATCTGTAAAATTCATCATTCACTTAAACTATTTTACCCAAGAACCTGGAATCATTTGTGAGTATGAAGGAAACAATATAACAACCGAAGCTGAATGTAGGTTATACTCCTGATTTTTTTTCTTTTTTAGTAGCATAAATGAAGAAGGCATCTGGGGTTACTGATGGCTGTACTTTGACAGAACTGGTTTGTTAGCTGGCTTTTTCAGGGCAACCTGCTTTGCTTAAAAAGGTCCAAATGACTGGATTTAACAAAGGTCTGGATTTTTTCTTACTGTTTTCCTTGAGGTTGTCCACTGGTAGAACCTGGATCACTTGTACATCAGCCTTTCTGAATACACATCAGCTCTCTGGGAGACTATTCTGTGAGAAATGCTCATGTAAGGATTTAAGATGGTGACTGCAACAGCATGAGGGAAGTGGGTGCCTTCATAAGCAGACTGTCTTTATGGCATATGTTATATCCTAGACTTTTAAGTACAAGGATGATGGATATGCTTTTGAACATCCTTGCAGGTAACTTCTTTTCCCACGTCACTTGGAAGGCATTGTTTATGAGGAGCTGTAGGTACATCTGCACAACAAAGTGGCATGTAGAGATAACCACGCTGACTGAAAGACCATCGTGGATCCTAGAAGCAGTGTATCACATTAATATGGCGCTCCACCAGGCAGCTAATTCATAGTGAGCTCCGAGCTGTGACTGGCCCAAGCTGTGCGCCATTCCGGTGTACTCACGCTCATTCTAATGCCTGATCTAGTTCATACTTATTCATGGCTAACTGGGTGCATCTATATGGCACCAGTGTTTTATTCTTGTTCTGCTGTGTGCTATCAGTAATGTTTTTGTGGACCCCATCCTGCTCGTAGGGCTGATAAAAGTACGTTCTGTTGCTCTGACTATAAAAAAGCCTTTTGTGACAGTCAAGATGTGCCTGTTGAGGATCTTTTATCTTTTGGGCAGTCAAAACAATAAATCCCCCAAACTTCCCTAACAAAAAACTCAAACCAAAACAGAGAAACAAACCTTTTTTTTTTGCCCAGACTTCTTAATGGAGAACTGTATGTTGAGCAGAGCCAGTACTCTGTCATCTGTGTGATACTTAGTTTATATATGGTTAATGCACCAGCTGGGAACCGATATATAGAACAAACGGACTTTCTCTCCCTGGCAGAGGTAAGGCTGTGCCCTATCTTCTTTTAGCAGGGGTAACTGCATGAAGACAAGTAAAGCAGTTACTTGTAGCCTGTTTGATTTTTAAAGTCATGCAGAGCTCCAGTTTATTGAGCTATTTCATTCTCTGAAGGATCAGGTTGTCTTTGTCATTTTATTCCCATAGCATTTACCAGTAAATAAAATACTTTCTTTTTTTTGAATCTTTTCCTGTAATTTGGCAAGAAGGGCATTCAGTCAGGTTTGGTGTTGATGGCAGCCACAATTCACAGCTTCTTCCTGCTCCCCCCCTTTCCCTCCGAGCCTCTCCTTTTGTTTTCCTGGAGCTGGTCTGTGTTACTGAACAGAAGACTGGTAATTCCCTGGTGAGTTTCCATGACTGCTGAATTAATAAATTGTGTAGGGGAGTGAGTGGGAAGGGAAACACTTCTTCTGTGTTAGCTTTTTTTTTAATTATTATTATTAATGAAAAATGTATTCTCTCAAATAATGAAGCAAATCAACTATAGAAGTGACTAGCGCAGACTATAAAATTAGCCTGGAATGTGCAGGGTGTAATTTCTGAGTGTGGTTCTTCTGTAGATAAGCCATAGTGGGGTTTTTTTCTGTTTTTCAAAAGAAGTTAAAAGCAATCCATCCTTAACATATACGTAAAAAATAATCTTTGGTGTTTTGTTAGGCTATTTTGTATCACAGGCTGTCAACTTGGACAAAATCCAAGCATGGAGGGGGGTTTTTAGAAGATAAGCAGTCCTTCCCCCCCTTACCCTTCCACCAGCTCAATAGAGTTATAAGATCTAGCTTTCTAAATGTATTTCCATGATCTCAGTGCAGTAAATATCCCTGTTCTTTATAATTACTACATATATATATCTATTCACATATACTAGTATCTAGAAATATTGGAAAGTATTCCTAACCACTGTAACAAAGCAACTATTTATGCTGCTACAGCTTGGGTTTTCTAGGATGATGCTGATCATCCTAGATTAAAAAAAAAGACGCAAATCCTAAACTGAAGAACTCGATGTTGTCAGTTTGATGTTATGAAAATACAGGCTCTGCAGGCATGAAATTTCCATGGAATAAGAGGACAGGCCTTCTGAAGTAATACATAGAAAAGAATATGTGATGAAAACCAGCTTGTTTAGTCAGGAATGAATTTAGTCCTAGACTTTTATATTGTGAGTAGAACTAGAGGGTACTTGCAAAAAGTTTTCTGGCTAATAAAGCAAGTGGAATTTATTTGTTGTGAAAGAATAATTGAAGAGCTTCTAACTGGCTCCAGAAAAGAAAGAAAAAGGGACAGGAAATGGAAAACAAAATAACTGGAGATTTTTTATTAGTATTATTATTATTTTTTCAGTGTTACATGACAGATTGCAGGTTCACTTGCTCACCATGCTGACGCTGTGGGCATATGTTCTATGTGATGATTTCTCACCTGACCCAGATATCAGATGAAATTCAATGTAGGGGAATGATCATTTTGTAGGAGCTTTTCAGTTTACCTAGTGTGCTGTGAGATTCCAGTTAGGCTTCACCTAAAGTGCATGACATGCAGGGAGTTAGTAGCATTTCATAGCCGAAAGCAGAAAATTAGTCTGCAATTGTTAGAAATGCATTTAGAATTACTGAGTGTTTTTCTGCTTATTTTTCCTCTCATGTGTCTTCAGAAATGTGTTTTTTCAGTTTCTTTCAGTAGGCTGAAAGGGAATTCAAAACCTGACAAGCCTTGAAAATGGATTTCCTTTTACTTGTCTGTGTCAGTCTCTCAGGTGCTTTATGAGAAGCTGTCTAGTTCACCAAAGTTCTGAATAGGTGAGGATGCTTTCGTAGATGAGGAAATGTGACTTTATATGTTTGAGCTTCATTCCATATTCTACTTCAAAAATGATGAGAACTGTATGTGAGAGAGGGTTCTCACATACTCAGTGTGGGTTGAATTTCTTTAAAAGAAGCAATTCAGGATGTTTCTTATCATGTTGGAACGGGCAGCAGCTTTGCTCAATAAAATTGATCAAGGTGTTAAGATGTATAAATATTCTTTTGTCTCTGTCATGACAGTAGATGAATTGCTATTGCAGTGTAAGTCTGGATTCTGGGTAAACAGTTCTCTCTTCTCACAAAACTGATGTTAGTTACACTGTTAGTGAGAAAACGAGGGAGTCAAATACATAGCCTTTGTAAACTCAATGGACCTTTTCTTCTGAAGTCAAAGCTTCTTTGGGGTTCTTACAGCATCATGTAGAAACATAGATTTGTAATGAGCTAGGTTGGAAAAGACCTTTATGATCATGAAGTCCAACCTTTACTCCATGACTGCCAAGTCCACCACTAAACCATGTCACTTATGGCTGAAATTAAGAGTAGTCTTTCTGAGAGCAGCTGTCACAGCAGGGGGGAGGTTAAGGATCTGGAAGGATCTCTGTCTTGCAGTACTGAAGTTCTTTGTTTTTTCTCTTCCTTTCCATTTCCCATAGCATTCCCTGCTTGTTTGTCTTCATTCCTGATGTCTGATACTACAATTGATACAGCTAGAGCATTTCCATGGGACCAGGAGAACTAGGTTCTCTTGCTATGGACAGACAACTTGGGAAGAAATATAGGCCAATGTTAACTAATCCTTGGCTACAAAAAGAGAGAAACCAACAGTCAAAGTGTGTATACTTAGACAGGTTGCTTATTTTTAAAAGAAATAATTTATCTAAAATAAATGCCTTCTCTACAGTCCTAGTGAAAAAAAGTGAGGGAAGTCTATAGCTGCCACCCCTGGAACTTCATCCTGGTAGTGGGTTTAAGGGTTTGGTGCTAACTTCCTTTTGACCTTAGATTCTGCAACTATAAATGTACTTATATACATGTGTGTATATAGTAGTGGAACCATCTAGTTTTTAAACTGGTGAGATTTTTATATTTTTTTTTAGGCTTTAATTTGTAACTACTAAAAGTATGGCAAAGGCTTGTGATATAATATTCAAGTATAAAATGTATCTTATTTTTCCCCATTCTGTTTTCCTCGTGGCTACTACCTATCTCCTTCTGAGTGAACCACTTGAAATGAAAATCTAGCAAGCCTAATCCTAAAGAAACTTAGGGGAAAAAAAAGTCTGTATGTTACTTTACAGAATAATGCCCAAAGGCCAGTGATGAGAGCTCCACTAACTGGTAAGTGAAGAACTGCCCTAAAAAGAATCAATGATAACAAAAAAAAGCCCTACATGGAGCATGAAGGTGACTTGGTCTTCCTTATGTAATTTCTCTGTTAAAGACCTACCTGTGAATAATAGCTGTTTAAAAGCAGGTGGGACCACACTGAAAAAGCAGAAATAACATCTTTTTTTTTTTTTTTCTGGCTTATTGCAAACTCACGCTTGTTTTGGATTTCTTTTTTTGCACAGTTACTGATTGTGCTTGAACATATTTTTATGTAAGTTATGTAAGAGGATTTGGGAAGCCTTTTAAATTCAACATTGTCCTTCACAATAAACCCTAGCTTGAATGTCACCTGTGTTGGCTTTTAGCTTACCATCATTTGCTGATCTTTCATTGGCCGTTGTAAAGTACTTTCAGATCGCACTAATGTATGCTCTTTATTACAGGTAGTGTCTTATCTTAAAACGCTTCTAGTAATGTACTGTTATTAACATAAGTGTTTCTTTCTGGTTCAGCAGAAATAATAGGGCAAGCAGCCAGGCCATCACTCACTGTCAGTGTTTGAATAGCTCAAAATCTAATTAGTTTATCTCAAAACTGCTCCCTATAATAGGGATTTGCCAATTTACATTCTGGGTACAGAAATACACTAACCCGTATGGCTTGGGTAATAGTCACAGTTGACATCCACAGTACTCTGAGCAAAAAAATGTGGATGTTTACTACAAATTGGGAGGCTATTTCAGCAGCATTAAAATTGACTGCAATTTTACTTTTATGACATTGACTACTTGGACCACAGGTTTTTTCTATAGAGAATTGTGGTGGCATTTCTGTCCTCCTTGTTTTGTGATTTATCTTAAAATACTTCTGTGGATTTTCTAAAGCGTTCTGACAAGTCAGTAAAAGTACACGATTGCAACATCAACTGATAATTTGTACACACACAAACTACTTATGAAGTAGAATTTATTATGGGTTTTTTTTCTGTAATGGAGAGAGAAGGAATGTTAAGTTTGTCTTATTTTAAGCTAAATGTTTTCTGTCATCTCACTCATAAAGATCATATAACTGTTCTTTTAAAGTGTAAGCATTTGTAATTTCCTGCCATTACCATTAATGGTGTTTATAATATATATCTACTTAAAAACAGACTAAAACCTTTTGTTTCAAGATTGCCCTAAAAAGAAGTTCCATAGAAAATTAAAGCAACCAGGTTGAGAACAGTAACACTGTCAAATCTAATTTGATAATTTAAATGACAAAAGCAAAGTATGATTAAATAGTATCCCCTATTTTAAGAAATAAGAAAATGTTTACACAGCCGTGGATTGTCAAGATGTGCATAGGGAAGGGATTTTGAGGTTTTTTGCTGTATTGGGTCCCAGACTCCTTGCTCTTCAAACTGAAAAGTTAGTATGGTTTTCACATTTAAAAATATGAAGTGTCCTAGATCTAGAGAAGGCTTTCTGCTCCATTTTTGAGGGGAAATGCTAACTAGAATGGACCTTTCCAGGAAGCTCCCAAAATAATAGCAGTAATAAATTACTTATGAGTGCCAATATAGGTTAAAAGGGAGTTGCTATTTAGAAAATACTGACCTCCTGCTTTTTAAGATTCAAGGGCCTTTGAGGTGTATTTATATAGATTCTTGATACTCTCTGAAAAACACAGTGTCATTGCTTTGGTATTGAAAAACATTATCAAAATGATGTGATCGTGTTTAAAGCCATAATCATTGTGGTCGCTACTTAGTGTATAAAATGAATATTACTCTATCTCCACCACCCTCTTGACCAAATAAATATATATTTCTGTCACTGTGCTATTATTTATTCATATTGAATATTGAAGTGGTATCGACAAGTTCCAGCTATCTAGGAGGAAAAATAATATTTTTTAGTTATTAGACAGTTGACGTAGTCAAGTAGTGGAGAGGTGGGCTGGTGCACATAGAGGTAATGTGGAATGAGTGTGGTTATATAGGAAGTTTTACTGAGTTGACAGTATAGTCTCTTGGTTTGGGGTTCTTTTTTGCAACTTGTAACTCCTGTTTAGCTCTTTTCTGTGAAACCCATTGATGATATCAGATTTCTGTTCAGGAAGTATTCTTTGCTTATGAGTTATGTTAGTATCTCAGCTAACAGGTTTTTGAGGACAGTGACATTGCTGGTATAATTCTGATACTAAACTGCTGCTTTCAGTTAACTGGAATCAACTCAGTAGTTACAAGTGCAGGGCCTTCAGTGTAAAATTTATGAAAAGAGAAAGGATAATGAGCTTCTTTCAGATGTGTTTTTAAAAGGCCAAGACTATTCAGAGGAGAATAAATCAGAAGGCCAGAAGAGACTGTTATATTAACTATCTTAATTTGCTATTAAATACAGGCTATAAAAGTTCATAGTAATTTTTCTGTTGGGCCCAAGAGCTTATGTTTCACTAGTGCAGTTATTGCATCCATACTTTACCAGCAGTCTTCAAAGGCCAGGTGGACAGACTGACCAGGCAAAAGTAGCCCAATACTAGAGATACATATCCCTTCAATGCTGCTTACTGCAGCAGTAGCCAGCCTTGAGAGCTCTGTGTACTGTGAAGCTACTTGGTGATCTAAACTATTCCTAATAAGCTGCAGTCCAACTTCTGTTAGATATCTGTACTGGCTCTATGGGGATAGGGCTGTACCAATAATAAATGTTTTAACTTGTACATTCCCATGTTTGTTTTTCATTTGGTGTGCTATTTTCATTTGGGTGCTATTACTACCTAATATGGGTGAACCATGGAAATACAGCTCTTGTTAACCTCATTCATAAACATCTGTTAGCTAAATTGGCACCGAATTATTGTCCCTTAAAAACAAGCTGCCAAGCATGGCTTGTGCTCCTTTGAGTTCATCTTCGTTTGAATACACAATGGTCCTTTACCTTGGCAATTGTCTTCTCCACCCCCACCCCCCTTCCCCCCCACCATTAGCAGCTGTAAGGCCAGGTCCTTCATGTGTGCTCATGATTTGCTTGTGGACTACATCTCCTGTCTGTGTAGTCCCTCTGATTCACCTTGGTACTCAAGACTGTTAAATACTGTTTATTCACTTAACATACAGGGGTAGTTCGGTTTGGGATTTATTTATAGTTCTCCTGCCCTCCTGAAATAATAATTGCTGCTATCCTGATCTGACTGTAAAGGGGGTTTTGCTGTAGCTTTGATCTTGGGCACTTCATATCCCTTAAAGTTTTCAGTAAGCATCCTCAGTAGAGCACCGTTTTTGTATCTCTGCTGTATCTTCTCCCTATCCCCGTAATTACTGTCAGATATTACCCAGTGTTTCTGGTGTCTGTTAAGTTTATGGTCAGTCTTTTAATGCAGGTTGTAAGATATCTACCTCCTTTTATTTTTTTGGGGTTCTTCATCCATAAATTTTGGTTGATTTTCTGTTCTAAAGAAGGCTTAGATTATAATTAAATAGTCTCTTTGTCATCCCCAATAGTAAAGTATGCAGAAGTTAATTTCTCAGTCTTCCTGTAAAATGTTTCAGTCTTTTGGAAATTATCTACAAGCTCACCCAAGCTGGCTGCTGCTGTCTGGTGGAGCAATAATCACCTTTAAGAGGTGACTTTATCCTTTAGATACTGTTAGTTTGATTATAATTATGTTCCCTCTTGTTCTTGAGCACAAATGCAGCTGCGCCTCCCAGTAGTTGTTTCTTGGCAAAGAGTAAGAAGAAAATGAGAGATTTGAGGGTTGTAAAACATTAAGGCAATCTTAATAAAGCCTTTGAAGGACTGCAAGACTCATCAAGTCCATCTTATTAGCTAATTTTTAGTTATTGGATTAGCTTGCGATTCTAAACTGAGCACAGACATGGCATCTACTATTCCAGTTCCTTGAACAATTTGATTTTTGATCTATATTTTACCCTTCTATTGCAAATCACTTATGTCTCCCTGTTTAAATGCCTGATGTTATTTAGTACAGTTCTAACTTGATTGACATCTTATTTAATTTCAGTAATAATTTGCTCATTTCTGCATTGCTCACGCTCTCTGGCTCTCTGTGTTTTTGCATTTGGTTTATTACTTTTCCAGTGGAGTGCAGGGAGAGCATGCATTACATTCTCTAGGACACTGTAAGTCCTCCAAAATGTCAGTCACAGTACATGTTTCCTTCCCAGCTGTTTGAATTTTCCCCAGCTTTTGTGTGTCACTGTACCTGTTTGTCCTGATAACTTTCTGAAGCCAGTGTTTTCTCATGACCCAGTACGCGATCAGCAGCCTCTCTCTGATTTTTCTTCACCTGCAGCATGACTTGAACGGCAGCTTGCACTTCACCTGATGTCATATTTTCCATGTCATTTCTTGTGTCCTGCCTTTAAAAATTAAGGTGGCTACTCCTTTTGCTGCTGAAGCTTCCTTTTCCTGGACATCTCTTAATATAGTTTCTCTTCACAATCTTTCTTCTATTGCTTAACATTCCTTAGCTTTGTATTCTTCTACCTGCTGATGCCACTTCCACAACTCCTGCTCTAGGGCTTAGGGTGTGATATGTTTTTGTTTTGTTCTGTTTTGTTTGTTTTGGGTTTTTGTTTGTTTGTTTAACTTTTTATTTTTATTTGTTTTAATACCATTTTAAGCCTTTTTAAAGTCTGTTTCTCAGTTCCTGTTTTTGATTCTTTTTCTCATATGCTGTGTGTCCAAAGACTCTAATGATGTTCAGATGCTCCTGAATTTCCCACTGCATCTTTAATTTAATGCTCTCAAAAAATCATTCTCCGTTTCCTAACTGCCACTAAAATATGTCTGCTGTCCGTGGATTGGGACTCTGAGAGCTCTATGCTTCTAACTGAACATTTATTTTGCCCTGCTTTTGAGATGACAAAACAAAGGGTGGTGATCCTTTCAATCCACCTTTCCTGGGTATTTGCTGAGCATTACCATTCAGGTCACCTCTGGTTGGGTAATTCCGTAGATCTCAATCATGTAGATTATTTGGGCACTTAAAACCACCTTACAGCAAAGCAGTGAAAACAAAACACATCTTCCTTTACATTAATTGCTTAGGCAGTTGACAGCATGACCTAGGCTAGATGGCCCAGCACCCTGTCCATCTGAATCTTAAAATTGTCCAGTGGTGGGGAATCCACCCTTTCCCTGGAGAGATTATTCCAATGGCTGATTGTTCTCACTGTGGAAAATTTTCCTTGTATCCAGTCAGTCTCCCCCAGAGTAACTTCTACCTGTCAATCCATGTCTTTTACATATGACTCCTTGTAAAAAGGGAGTCTATCTCTTCTTTGTAGCCACCCTTTAAATACTGGAATATGGTGATAAGGTCTCCCCTGATCCTTCTTTCCTCAAGGCTGAACAAACCCAGTCTGTGTACTTCCAAGTATACTGATACAGACCAGGGACAGTTCTGTGGACCTAGCTCTGAAGGAAAAGAGGTGAACCCTCTACAAGGTAGCTAATAAATTACTTCTTCATGAAAGAAATGTTTTCATTAGAAATGCCTCCATTTGAAATCTTTCATGTAGGGAATGTTTCCAGCAATGCAGTTTACAAGAAAGAATCATTCAGTTTTTAATAATAGTTACAACAATTTGGTTTAATCTCTTGGATAGTGCAGGACATATAAAACATTATTCTATGCTCAGCACATAATCCCAGTCTGAATAGTAGCAAATTTTATGATGCTAACACAAGATGAAATCTGGCCCCTTTTTCTGTGTTTATTGTCAGTGCTCGTTGTGCTGAGAAACCTAGCCCATCAGGGCTCGCAACAAATGACATTATTATTTTCTACAGAAAATATGTTGTTATCCTACTCTGACCTTGCCAAAACCCCAGGCCTGTCTCTGTTATATTTCACCAAAGTTAAAAGCCAAACTCCCTGTTTTTGTTTTCAAATATACCTATCGTTTGTCACCAAGGGTTGCTGTGTGCTGTCATTCTAATATTATTTGTATTCTGTGCTGTGTTGCCAGGGTCAGCAATGAAACATGATTATCTTGGGATCTAATGAAATAGTTTCCTGCCTCCTATAATTCTCCCAGTGGCTCAGACATTTAACCTTTTGACCCACTAGGGCTAGCCTCCTAATAAATACACTGCTATGACAGCAGAGCTGTCTCAATTGTTGCTGTATTTCCAAGTCAGGTATTTTAAAGCATTGTAACATTTGCACTTTTACTCCACATTATGTTTTATTTTTGAGCACAGCTTTGATAAACCTAGTATGTATTGAATTTGAGTCTTGCATAGTATCTGTATGATTTTTAGAGTAATAAATTGCAGCATGCCAGATCTGGAAGAACTTTTAAAGGCAATAATTAAAATATTTTTATTTATTTTCCTTTACATTTGTCATGTCTCTGTCATCTCTGTTTATTTAGCCAGGACACCATAAGTGAAGGACTTTACTGTACACATAGCTATGACAAGGTTAAAGATACTTGATTCCTCAGTTGCAAGATGGCATGCCACATATGACTGGCCCAGCTGAAATACAGCACTGCTGCTGTGGAATAGACCTTCATAAAATTGCTAGGAGCATGTTAGCAAAAATGGATTGAATAGCCCTGAAAAAAACCCTATGAGTTGCTGTTTTCTAAGTAGCCTAAAGTTTTGGACAGTCTTTGAAATCAAAAATCTATCTCAATTTCCTGGAGTGTTCTGAAATCATCAGCACTGGTGTGCGATTAGGTGTATGTGCATGAAAATACGTAACACAATGTCTTGGTGCTGTTTGTGTAATAAACAGCAGCATCATGATGAGTTAAGTTGATCTTCTGTTTCTTTGAACTCTGTCCTAATTGATTTCCCTGAAGAGATACAATGTTATAAATCTCTGGGTTCTCTATGTTGCCAGCCTTTTCTTATAAGTACTGGGGCAGAGATGTATGGTAACATAGTACTAGAAATTTACTAAAACAGTTTAATTCTGTTCTCCTTCCCTGATTTTTTTTCTTTCAAGCCATGCTTTATGAAATCTTATCACAGCTCCTAGTGATACGTTAGCAGTTTTTTTGGAGGTTTGCAATTCATCCCATAAAGGGAAATCAATGCTTGAGAAACTTGGAGGTGGCTTGGATCCACTGAAGAGTCTTTTGATTGTACTCTGCCAATTGAAGACATTCATCAGCTTAAACACAACATCGTGCTTCTGGGACCTTGTAAGCCTTTTTTATTCAGTATCAAGCCCATGGAAAACCTGAAGCGCTGGGAAATGTGGTGCAGAACAGGCTTGCTGGAGCTGCAGTGATTAGGCCAGATCTGGCAGGGCTCGTTCATTCTGGTTCACTGCTGCCCGTATCCTGTCTTGGCTGTTGGTGCCAAGCCCCATGAGAGTCTCTTCTCAGCCTTCCTAAGGATCTTGATTAACAGGGCGCTGCATAGTTGTGTGGAGTGTGTTATTGTTGCTATACACACAACTCTACTTATATGATTTTCAGAACTGTCCTGAGGAGCACACATGCCTCCATTTTCCTAGGGTCATTTAGGTGGGGGTCATTTAGGTTTGTTCTGTGATGACCCCCTCTATGTACACAGAGACTTGAAAGTGAAGTTTGACTTAAGCGTCTTCTGCAGAGATGTTATATGGAGTCACCAGTGTCTTTAAAAGTCTGGCTTAAGAATTTCCAACAGTAACGGTTCTAATAGCTGTATTTTGACACAAAGGAGTATGTATGAATTGGTTGCAAAAGAAATGCTGTCTTTGACACGATGTCCTTTTCACTTTGTATACATTTTTCTATTGGTGTTTCCTACAAACACATTTGTACATGTGCTGCAGTTCAGAGGTTCAAGTTCAAGATGTTTTGTGGATATGTAGGCTTAGAAAAACATTAATAAAAGAAATCATCAACCCTTTCAGGAGTTCCCTCAGAGTGGGATTCAATAGGAAGCTCTCTGTCCTCTTCGTATGTTAAAATACTTCAATTAACTGATATATCTTCCCAATGCAGATTTGTCTGATGCTCTCCAAAGGCTGTTTGTAAATCAGTGAATGGAAAACAAGCATCCCTATAAGCAGCTTCATCATGTCATGGTGTGATAATATTTTACATCTAATGGGTCATCAGATATGATTCAGTCTAAGCTGCAAATGTAGGTTAGAAACGTTCTTTGGATAATGAAAATGTTTCATAATGAAGTATGAGAGGCTAACAATAAATGGAAACTGCTTATGATCACTTGTTTTGCACTGAGGATCTCCTGGTTCTTTGGGTATTTCCCTAAGAAAAGGACCCAATGCTTAAAGCTGATTGACTAAGTTATTCAATAAAGGATGGAAGCTATATATAAAGAGATAGCAATCTTGCATCCTCCTGAGTAGTTGTGGCTACTCTGCCATGGCTGGTTGGTGTCACAGGCTATTCAGAGGACACCTGCATAGGTGAGAAGGAAGCAAGGATATGTATGATTCACTAACTCCTTGTACCACAGACTTCCAGCTGTACCACTACATCATTGAAGGATGAATAGAAGCTTGTGAATTGTGATGTATGCCTTTGGGCAAAATACCTGCTCTGTGACTCACACAGTGAGGCCAGGGTAGTTCAGGTAAGTACACTGAAGAGGTCTTTTAATGAGTCATTGATGGAGAGATACACTTTTTCGTTTCTAAAAGCTATCTACAAAGTGAGGCAAACTCAGTGCTTTTGGAGACCTTATGAAGGGGGTGGGTGGTGCTCATTTTAGAAATTCACTAAGATGCCTGACTTTGTCCTACCCACACCTATTCTGTTATAGGTTTCATTCACTCTCGTGCACATACTTTCAAGAACCAAGACATGTATGTGTGTACCAGTAGTCATATCAGGGTCATTTGTGTCACAGAGGAGAGGGGATATTGGATACTCATCATGTGTCTTGAGTTCTTATTGACTGACAATGACAAAATGGTTTTTGACTGTATGTGTTAGGAGTGGGTGGTGGTTTTGATATCATACCTCCTATTTTGTTTCATTCCTCCGCAAAAATTCTGATTTTTCACAGTGCTCTTTTTACTTAAAGGGGTATCTTACGGCTCCAGTCCTGTTCTTCATTATCTTGATGCTTTATCTTTAGGCCAGTTTGCTCTTCCTTTTTATTTTACATAAAATCACATATATGGCACTCTGTAGCAGATAACTGCTGACTTCCTTTCAACTCAAGTTCTGTTGCTTCTTATGGTGTGCATGTGAGCATATGTGCACACATACACATACACAGATACTTTCCTTTGTACTTAATTTGTACTGATCTTAATACTTTTGTTTTACATCTCTTGAGAAGAGTAGGAAATCATTCACCTTAATCATTTGTGGGAAGTATTGGTATTTGCATTCCGATACTGCAACTGTACAAATGGCCATCTGACTCAGACTGGAATATATTCCTTTACAGTGTGCTAAGTATCAAGTTCAGAGATGTGTGAAAGCTTCCTTTCTGGAAAAGAAAAGGAAAGCTCCGGCATCCTGCGCTGTGATAGATTTAGCTTGCTAGCTAAGAACTCCACCTCTGGCTGCTGACTGGGGTATTCTCCTGTCTGTGTTGCTGATCCTCTGCTCTGCTTGAGGATGGGCATTGTTCCCACAGACAGGTATCAAGGGTAGACAGAAGACTTTCAGTTCCACAAAAATTGCTGTTGTGAGAAGGAAGACTCTAAAGGGAAAATTCTGATGATGCTGGTGAAGTAGTTTAAGAACCTCTGTGAAAATAGGACTGATTCTGAAAGAGCTGAGATTGACAGGTTTTGCTGATTTTTCAACAGTTGTTTAAACTGTTTCCAATTTGCTTGAGATTTCCACGTGAGCAAATATAGTGAATCAGGAGCCAGAATACAGTATATCATTCAGGAATAAATAGCCAGGGTTAAAATCTAGGCTCTACTGAAGCCAGTGAAAGCTTGGTTTCTTTTTCAGTAGACCTAGGTAAGGCATGGATGCTTGGTTTACATAGGCTTTTGCTATTACTTTACAGTCTGGAAGATAAGTCACTCTGAGACAAAGCTGCTGACAAAGCAAAAGCATATTATCCTCTTAAAATTTGCCAATTGCTCACTGTGAGGCAACATTTCACAAATAGTTTTCATCATCAAGAAATATTATGTGTTTAAAGATATGTTAAAGAATGAAGCTGAGAGCTACTTAAGATTTTTGGCTGAGGCAAGACAGGCCTATTCTATAAATGTGCCTGGCTATTGTCTGTTGATTCCTGATCTCACTGGCTTGCATATGGTTTTCAAACACCATTGTTGCTGCAGCCACCTTCCTCTGTGTTCCTGTGGCAAAAAGCAAGTAGTACTAGGTACAGCCAAGTCCTTAGTCAAAAACACTAGGAGAGCTATGCCTGGACAAATAGCTTAGATTGCAGATTTCTTGCCTATCAAGCTAAATCTTGATTGGACTGCTGCTTTTTTCTTGTGTTGGGGTGACACATGGGAGCCTCATCAGTCTGGAGCACTGCTGCACTAAGACAAGTAGGTATACAAATGCACATCATGGGACATGGTCTGCCTTCTTCAATTTATCATTAGGTTGGCTTTAGACAGATACGTTTGGTGTGAATGCAGTAGTACTTGGAAGAGTGCCAGGCCATCAGCCTTCTCACACAACCTCACAGGCAAGATGAATCCCTCTCCTCATTAGTAGATCCACTGGTCAGCAGTGTACAGCAAACTCCTTTTGTCACTGTCTTTATTTTGGTTGAATAAATGAGCAGGGTTTTTTGTTAGATGTTTTGGGTTTGTTTGGGTTTTTCTTTCCTTACCGTATACAAAATGAGGTTAAAGCTCCCTAAGGATTACAGGGAGGACAATTTACGGCAATCCCATTCTTTAAGCCTCATTTTTTTTTAATATTAAGTAGCCAAGCTGTTGTAGCTGTAACATGATTATCAGTACCACCATATGCCTTAAAAAAATCTCACTTGTTCTGGAGGCATGAGATTATCCAGCACTTGCAGTAAGCACCCAGCTGCAATAGCACTGTGTGAAACAGTTGTGTGTGTTACATTGATCAGTGCTAATGGAAGCATAAAGTTCCTTATGGTAAATCTGTGGCTGGCAGCACTCTAATTAAACCTTCCTTTGAAAATAAAGGAGAGGTCTGTAATTTTGGCTTCTTGTTCTGAAGAGCATGCTTTTATTTAGAGATTTTTCCAACTTGAATTTTTAGAAGGTTTTAGGCATGCTTGAAGTAGCAGAAATCTCTGAATTGTTTTTCTTTCTTCTTTTAAAACCCCACATTAGAGATTATTTTTCTGAAAGCTAATGTGTGCCCTCCCCCAGACCTCCCCTCGAGTGCTACAGCTCTAGGAACTGAAACATGCAGTTCTTTCCTTGCACTCCATTGTTGAAGCTAATTGTACTAAGCGCAACTCTGTTTGCCACATGCTGACATTAAGTATGTCTTCTGTGGTCACAAGGAGAGAGCCTATTCTCATTAATTACCTGTGGAGCAGTCAAAACTGCTGTGATAATTCCCATAAAGAACTGCAGGAAAATAATTCCCATAAAGAACTGTAGGAGTACAAGTGATGGCAGACAAATTAGGACTTTAAATTTAATAAGTACTAATAAATATGAATGGGGTATACAAGACACATGAATTCTGTCAGTGGAGTTTTCATGAGATTTTGGCAGTTTGGAAGATCTTCTACTGCCCTGACTGTTATAAATCTGAGCTATGTCTTCTCTAGTTGCTATGACTTTTGCTTAGACTGAGGCCTATTCTCAGGCACTGATTTTTATGACTGTTGTCATAAAACTGGTTAAGAGTACTTGTGTTGCAAATAAGTAAAAATCAAGGCCCATTTGTGCTTGAAATCAGCTCTCCTGGTGTTGACATTTCCTGTCTGATTGCTCCATTTAAATAATCAGATCTGTTTGTTACAGTAAAACCACAATGGTATTGCTTTTGGTCATCTTCATTTTCAGACTGGTGTTAAAGATAGCCAAGAAAATGGCCAACCATGAGTCATAGTTCTTTCAGCTGTACGGTCTGTGCAAAGTGTAGTGTGTACCAGACCATCCAGCACGTGGAGTTGCTCCCTTTATCCTAACATAATTTAGCTTGGAAGAGGTTCCTGAAGATGATCTTGTCTATCACTTGCTTGAAGCTCAAAGTTAGGTGTTGCTCAGGGTCTTGTCCCAGACAAGTTTTGAAAGTCGTCAAGGATGGAAATTACCCAGCCAATCTGGGCACTTAATTTGGTGGTGTGCCCAGAGTGAATTTCCCTTTGTCTTGCGAGAATTTCCTTGGTTTTAGGTTGAGAGTATTGCCTCCTGCTCCTTTCCTGTGCACCTCTGACTTGTGTCTTCTCTGCCCCCCTTCAGGCAGCAGCAGAATGAATGCAAGTATGTTTCCCCATTAACCTTTCATATTTGTGCCAAATTCCTTCATTCTCTGCTTGTATGCAGTGTGCACCAGATCCCCAAATATCTTGGCCTTTGGCCTACCTTATTACAGGCAGAAAAGCGTGTACTTCAGCATGAAAAGTCTCAGACTCCAAGCTTCGGTGAACCTTGAAATAATCCAGAAGTCAGTTCTTCCTCAAGCAGAGGTCAGTTGTATACATATAGAGGTTTCTCCTCTAGAAAACCTTTCAGGCACCCCCAGCAATGAAACTCATTTTGTCTTTCTGACTGCTGTTCTTCCTGGGCTGCTTGTTTCATAGGGCTGTTGACAATGAGCCTTAAGTATAGCACATTGCTGTGTCTGTAGAGTTAGGTCTCCTTTTACTCCCACATGTTGCTTTGCATTTAATAACATGCTTCTAATTTGTTGTTTGATCACTTGGGGCTGACAGCCTTCTGCAACTCTTCACACAGCTTTGGCTCTTACTTCTCTGAATAGTATGCTACTGGATGGCTCCATAGTGTGAACCATTGTGCATGCTGGGAGTGGATCTCCTAAGAAACCCGTCTGAATGCTGTTAGCTCAGCAGGTCTGTGCTTGGGTCATATCGCGAGCAGGATAATAAAGAACTAGTCACAGCCAGTTTGGTGTTTTCTAGGTGCAGCCTACTGGTGAGAGGGGACAGGCATCTAAAGTGATGCTTCTTTTTGAGAGACAAGTAATCCCCCTCTCTTTTTTGTTTAAAAAACCCTATAGAAACCGGTATCTTGAGAAGTTAATGGAAAGGTTCAAAGAGGGCATTGCAAATTTTTGGAAAAAATAGCATTTATGAGGACTGGGTTGTTATTGTTTACCTCTGCTTTTGTTTGTATGATAAAGAGAAGTATTCTGAGCCTAACAACTTTTGCCCAACAGGGATATTTTACAGTCCTTTGAGGACAAATTTGTATCTGTATTACTTGTTTTCTTATTCAAGAAGATGAGTTTCCTATTCTTAGGAAAGAAAATCCTTCATTTTGCTGCTTGGCAAGAATACTACCACTTACCATATACTCAGAATACATAGGTTTAAATCCCTGTTTTCTTTAATCGAAAGAAAATAGTAAAGACATTGTAAAAAGAGGATCTAAATAAAATCAATGTTCTGTTGCTTCCAGGATATATGTAAGCACAGCAAAGTGTTTTGCAGCAGAAGAATACCAAACCTCAGAATCCATTCCCAAGTGTGGGGCCCACCTAGTTTAAAGCTTTCAGGTGATTCAGGAAACAGGTAGCCTACAGGTGTGTAAATAGTTCTGTTATTCAGGGATGGTGTGGGAAAATAACAATGAGTTATTTTTTTAAATTGTATATATGTGCTTGAAAGCACAAACCTAATATTATGACAATATAATTACACTTTTCCACTCATCATATTTTGTAGCTGTGTTGAGGCATACTCCTTACATCTGCAACAGACACTGGTATAGAATTTCGCCATTATTTTTTTCTCTAATGTGCAAGAAGTGGTTTCCTCTTTCGTTGCTCCATCTAACTTCACTGGTTGATGTGCATCTGTATCTAGGACATGGTTATGTCCCTGTTCCTTATTTCCTCCCCTCTCTTCTAGGAGAGGCATACCTGGACATGCAGGTTCTGCTTCCTTATATGCTGCTCTGAGATAGTCCTAATTTGTTGTGATAACAGTCCTTCCTTCCTCCCCCTTGGGCTTTTTCAACTGGAAATAATCTTTCCCTATCCATCACAAACATTGAGACTTCTCTTCAGCAGAAAACTAAGGCAAAAGTAGAAGCAGCAGTGTAGAATGCAGTTGGCAGAACTTATGGCTTGTTTTTATTATTCCCTAGCAACATGACTTTGCTCAGACCACTCCTAAAATGCACTATAAATACGCTCTCACTACAGAATGTGAGTTTACATACAGAGAGCTAGTATGAAATTACTAGAATGTCCCAGCAGGCTAGCAACTCTTAAAAGAATTGGATTTTGGCACAAATTCTTTGCAAATTTATTCAAGCAAGTGCAGGAGAAGGAATTGCAATTACTTCAGTCATTAAATAGTTAGAAATATAAGAGAAAAAAAAAAAAAGGCAGTCAGAAAAGAAAAAAACAAAATTGTTTTAGTTAAATGTAGGATTTTGTTTACTGCAAAGGTAATAGAGCCTCTGAGGAAAGCATGTTCCATCTCAGACTTCAGACACATTTTGTTAAAAATAAACAAATAGATAAATAAATAAAAGTAGTCTTCTGTGTTTGTTCTGGTAATGCTTCTATTGGTTTTAATTGGAATTTTGTAATAGCTACAGGTTGGCCTCATAGTGGTGCAAACTCATATAAGCAGCAATATAGACATTGGTGCCGATTTTTAAGCCACCTTATGTTTCATTAATAATGTATGAATTATTTTGTTTATGAACATAATTTAATTGTTGGTCATATCATTTTGTACAGAGTTGATTTAAAATTAACAGCATGAAACTAATTAGTTGTAGATAAGTGGTGCTCTTTGTTGCAAGCTTCCCCTTTCTTGTACTTTCTGTGCCTAGAGAGAATGCTCAGGACAGGGAATTTAAATCCTAGAGTAGTGTTAAAGGCAATTAAACAGAAATTCTTATTAATTCCCTCTTTTACTGGATTGCTGATGAACAATGAAGGTTAGTATTGAACGCTCATTTTTATGGTAGTGATTTCTTCTTGTCTATAAATATTTCCTAACCATTACATTTAGGGATATTTATAAAAAAGCAGGATGGTTGCCTAAGGCCTCAAACTGGCATATTGATTGAAGTCAGCACAATATGCACTAGGATTGCAGAAGCATGGCCATGTCTGTAGCTGAGTTGAATGTAAATGCTTAGTTCTTTCTGAAGGCTTTGTTGACTAGCATCTGATATATGAATTTCAACAAGCCTTTAGACACTGTAGGGATCTACTGAGAACAAACACAGGACGTCCACATTGTGCATACTTTTATCCAAAGTTTCCTTGGGGAAAAGACTATGAATTGTTGACTTTTGTCCTACTGCTCTGCTTCTGTAAACTCTCTCAGTATTACTTATGTTTTCCATGTGTCTGATCTCAGTATTTCTGACATACATAAAACCTCCAGCACACTGGTTTGCAAGTCTTTTTTGCACGTTAAATCTCTCATGCAGTTATTAACTTACATGACTTTACCATCGCACCAGCATTTGCATTATTACTGAATTGAGTTGATTAATTAAGCTGGTATTTGGAAATGAAGTTAAATGCTTTTTGCCTTTAGGAGGAAATAAAATAGCTTCTTCAAGTAACATTTATGAATTTATCATAGTTACCCTATGCTGTGCTCATCACTGTAGGATATTATATCTCAGGTCGTGAGTCAGTTTATCGTAACGGTCCTTTCCACTGTGTAGCAGATGCTGTCCTCTACATTTTCCATACAGGCAGTTGAGGAACAATTTCCTGAAGTTAAGTGCTTGTAGCAAAGCACGAATTGAAAACAACAGTTCTTTAATTTTCACTTTTTTTTCAAATGGCAGGCTGATCACATAAGAGCAAATAAGGAAATGGGAGTTTGTCAGCTTGCTTTGAACACAGAAAAAAACATTTAGTTTTTTTCTCTAAGATGGGGCATATGAAATAAAACAAAATCCTATTCATGTTGAGTGGCTGAGTGCATAAACCTGATCATCCTGAGTCTGGTAATTATGAAATTATCAGTGGTTAGACAATTCTCAGGTACAACTAAATTTTGATCAATTACCTTCTGTTTCTTTTTGACTGTGAAGGTGTGGAGCTGTGGGGGTGTGTCTAGTTAAGTCTAGGAACCTTGTTTGCTGTTCTAAGCTGGAATAGGAATTTGCGGTGGGACCAAGCTTCTTTCTATATTCTGCCTCTCCATAGGAGAGTTCAGCATCCTGCTTTCCTGAAAACGGGTGGATCCAGACAAATGGGACACTTCTGTAGATGTAAAACAACAAGCTGTTTTCAACTTGAAAATATCAACCCAAAAGTCTAGTTTTCTTGCCTGTATGCCCGTGCTGATTCAGGCTGTGTTCTCAATCTGGTTTTGAGTTTTCAGTCTGCTTCCCTGCATGGTCTGTCCATCCACACGATACCTATTGAATTTTTTCTTCTGTTATTGTTAAGCATGCGTCTGTTTTGACTGCAATATGCCTACTGTTTGCATTTGAAGACTTCAGTCGCTTAAGGATTAAGTTCCAAAAGTAAACCTGTTGTCGTCCCTCAGCCATCTTAAATGAACATCAGGAGATCATGTCAACTACATAAAGTCACTTCTGCAAGGGCATTGTTGTTTTCTGTTGCACTTCAATGCTGCCAAGAAACTCCAGTTGGGTTTAGACTCCTGTGTGCTTGAAAAATAAAACACAGCCCTTGTCCAAGACAAGGATCATCTGTGTACCCAAGTGTGAGGGGGCATGGAATAGCCAACAGCCAAGTGATCAGAACTGGGCACTGAGCATTTGTCTATAAGAAAGCCTATGGGAGAGATATTTCCAGTTAGGATGAATGCTGGTTTTGATTTACTAGGAAAGCAAATGCTATGTGCAGGTTGAATTCAGGAGCATTTAGGTGAGCAGGGTGTAAATCACTGGAGGTAAGTTAAGGAAATGTGTATAAATGGAGACATATCATACTTGGGGAAGGGCGAGGCAGTTTAGTACCAGCTGATTTTGAGGGAAAGGCTAGGCTAGAGTCAGCTCAGCTTTGCCTAGAGGGGACCTATGTCTGTCACTGATTGACCCTTAGCAGAAAAACGTCAGAGAGCCCTGAGTTTTGGTTAATGAATTGTGAATAAAAGGAAAAAAAAGAAATAAAATACAGGAAGCTTGAAAAGAAACCCAGAAATCTCTTATCTGAAAGAGATGTGGAATTGCAAGTGAGTAAAGGAATATTCATGAGCATTCAAGTTGTGCCTGTCCTTGACACTAACCCCAGTTAGGCATCTGTAGCATTTGTGGGGCCATACTGACATTTGCAAGGAAATATGCTGCTCTCTTGGGTAATCCCAAGCTTTTTTTTTTCTGCTTTTGTGTTAGGAGTGTGGAGGTAACTAATACATAATGCATTCTGCTTTGCAGCAAGTTGAAATAGGTAATCATTTGAAAAAAGCTCAGTGTTGCATTATGCATCAGAAAAACTACATTAGATGTCAAAGCCATAAAGGTAGGCTGTCTGCTCATTCTGGTAGCAGTCAGGTCATGTTTTATTGCTTATTAATCATCACAGACTAGAATAGAGTGAATTTCTGTGCAAATACTTCAGAATTCCTACCCCAGGAGGCAGCTAGTGAAAATAAAACTGAAACTCAGAAACAGCATCCTTCATTACCTGTGTATGTTTTCAGTTGATCTTTTCCATATGTGCTGCTTTCTACACCTAAATTAGACTTTTAGCTTCTTTTTCCCTTTTTTTTTTGTTTGTTTGTTTGTTTTTTTCCAAGTGCTAAACATGATTTTTATTTTACAGACATAATTTCATGTCACTCACTGCACAGTAGCTTTCTATTGCTGTTTATATTTGTCATATAAGTATCCTTACATATGTTGTTTGGAACACTCATATTTTTCTATTGCTCTTTTACAAATCTGTACACATTTGTAATTTGTAACTACATTAGCTCTTTCATGCTAGTTTGAGTCTGACACTGGAATTTCCATCTGGGGTTATTTAGAGTTCAATGGCAAATAGCCTTTTCCTCTGGTTTTACCTTCCTCCATGATCAGACTGACTTCTTACCTGTGTGTACCCACTTCTGCTCCTTTATCATGCACTCAAATACTGATAATTATTTTAGTGTTCTCAAAATTCAAATTTTACAACAACCCTACAAAGTCATGAAACTGTAATACAGTTCTCAGAATATATATACAGTGTTTAATGATGTCTTGTTACTCAGCTCTTATGACCAGTTTACAAAAAAAAGTAACTCCTAATTCAGTCAAGAGCATCCTTTGAAGAAAAGTCTTGAGAGAAGTGATGGGATGGGTATGTGGTGAAATTCAGCCTGGTCTCTGTTAGGACAGTCTTTGTCAAATCAATAAAAGTAGCTCAGTTTTTGTAGGTGACTTCAACTAATGTGCCTAAAGCAGGGATCAGGTTTCTAAAGGGACTAGTAAGAAGTGAAGTTTATGTGCTTTGTCAAAAAAGCTCTGCAATGTGATTGCCACCAAGGGACCAGTAGTGAATTCTAAGTGGTTTTAATGAGTAGTCATACCAAGCAGGCAGCACCATACTGAAAAGAAATGCATCTGCAAGATACAGTACAGCCACTATTCAAAATGCTGTCATAGAAACCACACAAGCTGGGCACCATTCCTGCAGTTACAACTGCAGTTCTTTGCTTCTTTAGTTACTTCTTTGTAGCTGGGTCAGAGAACTGTGTAGCATACGTTGACATACTTGTCCTAATGAAGTTGACGACATGGAGTGGCACTGAAGAGCTTGCCCCTGTTTTTGCCATCCTGGCATCACCTGAAATTTGGTTTAAGAAGAAGCTGGTGTTGTACTAATACAGGTGAAAAAGTACTTTTAAGTAGAAACAGCATCTCTCCGGGAGCCAGGTTATATACTTTCAGTATAAATATCTGACCAAAATATCAGTACCTTCTTCAGTAGTGAACAGATGGAACATCTGCTCTGTGTTTGCACGATGATTCTTCCTCTCACTTGGTGTCAAAAGAAAGCTATTTCCACGGTCCTTTTGACTTCATATCCAACGTGTTCAGGAGGTAACTGTGAAGGCTAAAGTGGGCTGTTCCAGCTCTCCCAGGCTGCAGCCTGTTCATTCTGTTGGCATGGTGTTCATGTGAAGCAGTGGTGCGAGGCGTATCATCACATTCTAGGCCTGGATACAGGTGGTCATTGGAAAGCAACTCTTGTGCCTCTTAAGAAGTTAGTTGACCTGGAAATTTTTTCAGGTGACTCATTTTTCCAATTATAGGGATGGCTTCAGTGAAATAAATGAGCTCAGTTAACTGAAATATTTATATCATAGCAAGGTTTTAAGGTTTTTATAAATAAGTAAAAATATTAAGCAAATTATTAAACATAAAATAGAACAAATATCTATCTACCAGCTTAAAAATATTAATGTATGGCTTCATTTAAAAGTGACCAATCTCATGGAAGGCCTTAAATGGTTATATCTGGGAAGTTTAAACTATACAGACCATGAAATACAGAAGCAGGAATATTTGCCTGCTTTTTAATTATAGAAGTCATCTGGTGTTCCTCTCCTTGTTACATGGATTTGTGTAATTTACTTTGATATGGAAAGAGAAATATGCTTCCTGTCTCGCTTTCCCCTGATTTTTGACATACTGTAGACATAGCAGTTTAAGGAAAAAAAATGCATAGTATAATATACAGCAGTGTTCAAATTTGGTTTCATATGAAAAAGTGCTTGAATTATTTCCTTGATATTTTCTGTAGACATAGGTACAAAGAAATGTTAACTACACAGTGATTTTCTGTTATGTTATGCATCCTCCCCAGAATCTGTATTCTTGGTCATTCTCAAGCATCACACATGCTAAAATACACATTCAACGTACATTTGAGATAAAAATACTATGCACCTGGAAGGCCATCATTACTCTGTACTGGCATGTGCCATTAGTGCTTTCATTATTGTTCTCTAGTAGAGCAGGCTCCAGTTCCCATCCTTCATGAGCTTCTCCAGACCTGTCAGTCATACCTGCTGTCCTTCTGTGTTTTGATTTTTCCCCCGGCCTTTACCTTTGTCTTGTAGGGTCTTTATTAGACTGATGCTTTTTGCTCTGTCTCAAGTTAGGAACAGTAAGCCATTGAATATAAGAATGTAGGGTAAGATATAATTTATTATCAGTGTCCCTGAAACAGTCTTCTTAGATTCACAGATATAGTGACTGAATCAGTCCTTAACAGTTTCATTGAACTGGATTTCTTGTTATTTGAAAAATCCTATTTGGCAAGTTGCTGATGCTTGCTATTTCAGTACCTTACAGTCTTTTGAGAAGACAGCTGGGTTAGGACATTAGTGAATATTTTTAGAACCCTTTAATGCTGAGTTCACAGGATTCTCTAAGTGAAGTAGACTTATAAGCTAAGAAGTTTTTGAACAGGGTTTTGCTTTGAAGTTTCTAAGGGACTGCTTCAGTTCTAGTGCCAGTAAAACTTAGAACATGTTCTGAGAGGCTATAAATAGTGGTAGTAAAACAATGGATTTCATTTGGCAAGTAGATCTTATCAACAGGAAGGTAAAGGAGGCCACTGCTTGCAGTGGGTACAAATGTGTATTGTGCTTTGTGATTTCACGGAATTGGGTAGAAATTAGGCTTTGGGGGAGAATTTCCCACTGAAAGAACATATATTACAGTGACACAGATTTCTATACTGGGGAAAAAAAAAGAATTCAAAAATACTCTTTTTGAATTAAAATGCATGAGAGAGCTTTTGCCTATGTTAGGCTAAATATTCTTAACATTAGAGGCCTTCTTTTGTCTTTCTCCAGAATTAGGCCCTGTCATTTTCAACCAAATGTCTGTTTTTAAAGGCAATACAAATTAAACAGGGTTTGATTTTTATTTTACTTTATATATTATTTTATCACTATTTTTATTCTGTTATTACATTACTTTTTTATGTTGTTAGGTTATTGCATGTTTTTTCTCCTCTGCGTTTCATAGCTAGATGAAAGCATCGTTTCTACTATTGTGGCTTGTACTTTGCTTTTAAATTCTTTATTAGGGTAGTAAGGCACTGGAATAGGTTGCCCAGGGAAGTTGCGGATGCCCCATCCCTGGAAGTCTTGAAGTCCAAATTGGATGAGGCTTTTAGCAACCTAGTGCTTGGCCTAGACCATGGCAGTGGGTTGGAACTAGATTATTGTTTCTTTTCAGCAGAAGTGGAAATACTGAGTACAAATGAAATAAAGGAGCTGTGACACTCTTGTGTTTAGCTTAAGAGCAGTGTGGATTGTCACGGCTTGTACTCAGCTCATTTATGTTTCTCTAAAGTTATGGGAGCTTTTTTCTGTACCAGGGGGTCAGCTCCTGTAATAAAAGATTGTTAAAAATGGAAAGCAATTTAGAAGGATTTTTCAGCCATTCAAACTCTTTAGAAACAAACCAAACCACACACCTTGCAGAACTAGAGAAGAAAGGAAGTGGTGAATTGTCAGCTGGCCTGTGCAAGAGAGTTAAACATTGATGCTGATTAATGGCTAGTTAGCAGAGCACCATCCTGATCTTAGTGGAGGTTGCCTGGATAAGGGCCATAAATCCACACTGCAAATGAGCTTGAAGATGCTTCATTTCAGCTAAATGAGATGGCGGCCCTCAGCTGCAAGGAAGGTGCTAAGACAGTACTTACTAGATCAGAGTTTGGGACTCACAGAGCTGTTTAATTCCCTCTAGCTATGCAGCTGCTCATTGTTGTTGATAATTTTTCTAGCACTTCAGTAGTTTTACACTGTGCACTGTTTTCCTCTTGCAGGCATTTGGACAGTCCTTCTCGATTCACCGCAAAGTGGCTGAAGATGGTGAAACACGTGAAGAAACTCTCCTCCAGGAATCTGCATCAAAAGAAGCTTATTACCTCGGGAAGATTTTGGAGATGCAGAACGAGCTGAAGCAGAGCAGGGCAGTGGTCACCAATGTTCAGGCAGAGAATGAGAGACTCACTGCTATTGTCCAAGACTTGAAGGAGGTAACTGGGGGTGTGCAGGGAGCAAGGGGCTGAATTTTATTGGGGTATCATGGATGGCATTGCTGTGAGTCATGAAAATACTACAAGAAGTAAAAAAGCTCACCTACCAGTCTCTGATCATCCCAGAAATACCTGAGAAGGCTATAATTTAGAAAGGAAAAAAAAGTAAATTATTATTTTTAAACAGCAGTAATAGCCCCTACCCCCTCAGTATAATAAAACCTGATTCAGGATTTCCAAAGCTCTCTTAGAATTTTGCATTCTATTTAATACTCCCTACATATAAGTGAAGTTTACATAAGCACATATTCTGCACACCTCGAATATTCATGCAACTCCTCTCTTTCTCAACATTTACATAGTTTCTCAGGCATTCTGGATTGGCTAGAAGTACATAAAGCTTTCACCAGTTTTCTTCTACTGCAGAACAAAATCAAAATGCATGCTCATGTTTAGAAAATGGGTAATAGTAAAGAAGCCAAATGTTATTGTCCATTTGGGACATATTGACCATCAATTAATTTCAGTGGAGAATTTAGTAATATTTAATAATTTGTCTTTTTTTTTTCCCTTGAAATCTGGAACTTTAGGCAGCAGGTCTTTTTATTTACTATTGTTTCTATATCCCACTTAGCTGAGGACTGATATAATTTTACTAGTTTATTCTTTCTGTTTTGACAGTTAGTTTGTGCAGCTCATGTGGCAAAGCTCAGCACAAAGACCATGCATGAGAGGAAGGTGGCTCTGTTTCCTTTAGCTTTGCTAGCAAATTGGCTCTTGCTCGCTTTCTTGGACTGTTAAATGCACACATTTTAGACTCACTAAGTGGTGTGTCCCACCACTCTGACCAGCATTAATTACAGTGAAATGGAAGATAAGGAATACTAACTGTCATGTCCTCATCACCTGTCCTGGGTTCCTCATAGATTTGTGACAATGTGCTCATTTTGCATGTGCCTTTTGTGCCCTGAAGAAGATGACATGTATTGATACTTGTCTCTTTAGCTCGTGTCACTCCTGTGAGTCCCTGTACAACACTGCTGATCTATTTGGTGCTCTCCAGTCCACTCCTTTGGGTGTAAGCTGTTTTTGCAACCTGGGTGTCTGAGAAGTTACGCAAATCTGCTGTGATCTTGATGGCCTGTTCATTAAGGTGCCATCAATGCACACTCTTCTTTTATCCTTCTGCCATTTCTTCTAGTGCTTTCATGCACACGCTCGTACCTTGTTCATGCCAGTCTTGCTGTTTTCCTTATATACTTCGTCAGTTTTCTAAAGATGGCAACTGCATACGTGGGAAGGCAGCACTTGGAAATCACCCCATATCTTCCCTGCTTTCTTCAGGAATGCTTAGACGTACGGACTTTCCCCACTGTCCAGCTGCTGGAAAAGATCTTTCCTAAGTGATTCTGGGAAGTGATTTTTTCATGTGTGTTTAACAAATTAACAAAGTGTTTTCTGTAGCTGAGTGGAATGGCATTCTTTTAATCTACAGAAACCTCTGGGACAGGGTCTCTCCAGGTCTTAGCCTTTTACTCCCATTGAACATTTTTATTTAATGGTTGCACTGGACTTACCCATAATACAGAGCAGGTTTCAGTAAGAAATACGTGCTATTTATGTACAAGTTGTAATTAAAATATGTGATTGTAATTGCTGTTGCTCTGGTTGTCAACAGTAATTAAAAAAAAACAACAAACAAACAGAACTCCAAATCAAGTTAATATCTACTCACCCTGAAATCACATCCTAAAATCTTTATGGTTGCAGGCAACCAGCTGCTGACACACCTACCTAACCATCTGGTTAAAACTTGCAGCTCCTTATGACCTGAGGTTTAGTCACAAATGGACACTCAAGTTAGAGAATATACACATTTGCCTTCGTACTCTGTCCTTTCCTCTAGGGTCTCCTTGGGATTCCTTCAGTTGCAAATCTCTCTTCCATTTTATATCATGATTATTGATTTGCAAGTTATTCACGAGGGAGTTTCAGTACTTGTCCTCCCTAGAATATTGATTGTCCTCATTTCTTTAGAGATAATAGTAACAACTAGTGTGAGACCAGCTGCAATTATTTCCTGTTCTCATGTTAAATACAAACAACTCCTAGTAGTTCATTAAAGTGCAAGAATTGGATTTACTGGAATAAAAATAAGGCTGATAAACTGGTTGTTATTATTAAGATGATGTGGAACCCTGAGTGCGAAGTCCTTGACTGTGTTGAACTTTTATTTTGTGGAACTACAATCAATGAATTTAAACATAAATGGGATTAATGCAGTCACTTCGTTACCAAGCTGACACCACACTCTATTATAATGAATTACTTGAATATAATAAGAGAAAGAGAGTGATTGACACTTACCTCAGGGCTCTTAGGGATCTTGTCACACTGAATTACACTCGTATTTTGCCTTGTGCTCAAGGGATTCTCACCCTTGTACCCAGTGCGGTATGCCTTGGTCCAAAAACATAAATTCTATGTCTGCAATGTCCAAATGCCTTCAGAAATGAGATCTGCTTCTACTGTAAGTGTTTATGAATTTTGCCTGGTTCAGGGTACTGCTTTTCCTAAAGGCAGATTTAGCTTACTCCTAATCTTGACAACCACTGCGTTGGGAAAAACATGTATTACATGTCTGGTACATTTTGGGGTAAAGACAGTCATTAGAGCCTCTCACAGGTACATTGCTACAGTGAGGAAGTAATTTGTCTCTTTAACCAATATATTTGAAAATCAAGTTAGAGAAATACATGGGAAAAAAACCCAACCCACGATGATCTTTATGTGAGAGATTGTGCTGAGTGAACAGCTGAGTGATGTAAAGATGGATTCTGGATTCAAGTTACCTGGCTGTATCCCTTCTCTTCCCATACCTCCCCACCTGCCAATTCCCCCCACCCCCCAAGAATATGCTTTCTAGTTGTAAACTAACTACCCCAGGTAATCACTGCTTTCACCTGTACACTTAAAGGATTTGAAAAACTGTTGTGTGCAGCATTTTAGCATAGACAACAGAAATTTATGATACTTATTCATGCACCCAGTCCCTTATGATACTGAAGACTGATAGCTAGCTTTTCAGAAAATGACCCCTGTTATTGCTGCCACATCCCTAAATAACACAGTCAGTGCTTCTGCATTGTTTCTCCATTCTCTAGTCTGTCATGGGAATTCTCTTCTAAATACATTCCGCTTTCTGAATTTTCACAGAAATCCATAGTCATATGAATGTGTATGAGCATTTTGTGAACCCTCAGAATACACTCGCATGAATGCTGATGGCTTTTAGGAATCTTGGGAATTCCACAGATCTGGAGTTTAAAAATTCATGCCTCTTTGCAAGTATCTGCCATATATTCACAGCTGATATCTGCAGGGGAGCTTGACCTGGATCCCTTTTGCCATAAAAAGGAATGTATCACACACAGGTCTCTGGAGATTATGCATCTCAGTCTGGGAACGCAAAGAAACTTATTTTAATGCTCAGTGCTAAAGAAAGGCATATTTTTTTTGAGAACTTGAGCATTTGTTTCACCTTGATGGTGAAGGATGCACCAGGAATCTCTGTACACAGACACCTTTCTAGATTCATGTTAAAATGATCAAAAGAGTAAAACACCAGCAGCATTACTTTGTATGCAAGAAAAATCCCTTGAGGTTTGTATAGGAATATTATTATCACATAACTAAATAAAATACACATTTTGGAAAGTAGGTAACCCTTTTTATTCTTTTCTCCCACCAAGACTTCAGACAGGTCATGCAGGAATTTGTCTGGAGATTCTTAAAACTGCTGTAATCAGAAAAATAAACTGATTTTAAAACTGACACCAGAGTTATAATTTTTTTAGCAGTCAGAGATCCGATTTACAAAATCTGTATGTTACGTTCATGGTAGATTGCCTTTCTGTGTGGAGACATCAGTATGGTTATTAGCTCATTTAACATTTTCTAACCACATATGAATCATCTGCCTTTATTACGAATGTTAAAAAAATACTCTTTTAAAAATATATTTTTAAAATACAATATTTTTTCAATTTTTAATTCTCTGGGTTTTGTTTTGCTATTTAAAAGTTCTGTGTTTACTTATAGTCAGGGTGTGAACGACTGGTTCTTTCATTTGTGCCACTGAAAAATCTTCATAGATGGATAGAGATAATGAAATCACTACCCTGAGTAGTTGATAACTGACAAAGATGGTTATGCAAGTACAGATGACCCCACTCAGAAGTTGGAGGAGGAAGTTATTGTGGTGAGATCATACTTCTTTTTCAGGGGTAGGCTGAATGCCTTGGAGCAGGGCATCTGATTCAACACAGGTGGCAACTCAGGGGAAAGAGCATGAAGCAAAGAGGGAAGACAGGTGAAACTGTAGAAAATTGAGGTGAAAGATGATGGTGCAGATTGAGTTTGTAGGTGTCATGAGAATAGGGTTAGGACTTGTGGGAGGGTGGGTAGACTCATGCTTTTCTCTGAAGAGGCTGGCAGATATGGGTCAGCTCTTTCTCCCCGGAAGAACTAGTGAAAAGGAGGAGGAATAACATAAAGTCAGGAAGCAAAGGGTTAAAACTGATAGTGTGTGCTCCTAAATGTCACTGCAGCACCTCCTGGGATCGCAGAAAGAAATCGTCACCTGGGTACCTGCAATCCAAGAGTTAACAGATTAGCATGAAGATTTATGTGATGGCAGTTTTTATGGCATGGCAACAGCATGGACCTGGGCAAAAGCAGGGGTAAAAGGGCAGTGAAAAAGTAGGTAGGGAGAAAAATACAAATTGGTGAGGCATTATGTACAGAAACTAGGAGAAAAAAAATCTAGGATGATGTTGTGCAGCCCTACTGCCCTTGAAATCAATAGCTTAACTTACATTCACTTCAGCAGTACAAAGATCTTGTACCTCACACTAGTGAGGAAATATATGAGTGTGAGAGTCTGGATGTTTTTTTTCAGGGGAACCTGTGTATGATGCAAAGCGTGAGTGCTTGTGCTGGGTAAGTCTAAGAAGGGTTACTGCTAGCTGTGGCCATTTCAGAAACATAACCACCTGCTAAGTGGTCACATCTGCATTCTGAAAATAGATGAGAAATGGAGAAAATGTACAGGCATTGTGTTTGTTGGCTTTTGTCTAAGAAAATAAATAATTAAGAACTGCTATTTCTATACTAAATATACATTCAAAAATTCCTAGTTGCCTATTTCATACTTGGAAATTATAATTTTTCAGTCTGAAGATTTAGAAGGGTTTTTTTCCTCATGTTTTTGGCAATTCAGTGTAAAGCCTAAAAACTTTCAATGTGAACACATACCTAGTTAATACTCTTTCATGGTTTAAACAGGACATACCCACACCAATTTCAGGTTCTTGTTTTGTTGCTCTAGGGTGAGACTGTAGCAAGATTTAGGTACATAGTGCTTTCTATTTAATGTGGGATGTAGTTAGGTCCAAAACAGATCTGTAACACATTCAATTGTCATCTATTCCTGGAGGCTCGTACAGTCTTTAGATGTCTGATTTTTTATCTGTAAAATTTTCTGCCCATGTAAAGGTCTGTGTCCAGATGTATTCAGGAATGCCTTAGGATTGGACTGAGGACTACTACTACTCTATTGCTGGATATTGAACATTGTTGTACGTGCTACTGGGATCCTCCAAGGAGCTGTTTCCCTAGCTGACTTCATCACCTAGTGATGTCCTTCGACTCTCTGGTTCTGTGACTGTGGCAATGTTTGGGGCTCCAATTTCTTCTCTGCCTCAGGGATTATAAATCCACTTCTCTCTGGGAAGAAAGTGCCCTGGCAGTCAGTTGGCAGGCTTTTCATTCTTTCAGATGAAGCTGTTCCACTTTTTTGTGGTATAGTTAGTATTTTGTGAGTCAGCGAGAGCGAGCAAGCTCATAAGAATGACTGTAGCCTAAAGGCTAAGCCACTCAGCTGGAAATAGGGAACCTAGTTCAGGTCCCTGTTTCAATCAATATTTAATGAGAAATACTTAAATATTAATTGGGGCAGAGACCAGAACCCCAGTCTCCCCTCTGTGAGGTTACAGCCCTCAGCAAAGGCTGTTTCCAACCCTCAGAGAGAGCATGGTCTTCAGCCTGGATCTCCTGTGGCTAGTGGTTTGACTGCTGAGCTTTTGGAGGGACGTAGTTCCAGGTTCCCAAGTGGGATAACTTTCTCCAACTATGTATTGAAGAAAGACAGAAAGATAAGCCCAGGAGAGCAGTCACTGCTAAGAACCATGTACTGCGGGAAACACCTTTTAGTGGCCTGGCTGTAGTGACAAAGATTGTTTAGAGAGTAGTGAACTCTCTTCAGTGATATTAGCTTGCTTTCCCTTGTAGTTTTTAAATGTTCTTCATGCATGGAATAGGGAATCTGTGATTGTGCTTTGACAATTATCCTGGATAGTGATTTAAATGACTGCAGTGTTGACTGTGACAGTGTATGCAGCATCCTTCCATGGCCTCTCCTACTCCCTTGTGGTGGTGTCCTGTGCTTCCTAGTGGCCACATCAACAGACTTACCTCTGTCAGTCTACTGAAGAACGGGTTCCTTTTGGCATTTACACTGATTAAATAAAGTCTGCATTAGAAATATATTTATCTTCTTCTTAATATTTTGCTGGTACTTGCAGCAATGGCTTAATTTCTAGAGGAATAATGAGTAAGAAAATACAGTGAAGTATTCAGTGTGGCCATTGGTAATGGTGTCTTCACCGTAATGTACTTTCATGCAAGCTCTGCTTTCTGAAAAGAAGCTGTAGGACTGTGATGCCAGAGCAGCTCATGGAGATGACTGAGGGGGTCAGAGCTGCCTGAGAAACAAAATGCAGCCAAAGCATGACAGAGACATGGCAGAACTATGATTTGATGATTCTATGAAACTGTTTCTCCTGTGAGGAGAGCGCTGTCATCACAATTCAAGGTAGTATTAGCATAGTCAGTCTAACTGAGTCTATTTATTTGTTTGGGACCTTCCTTCAACTGGGTAGAGCCAGTTCTAAATTAGGCTTAGAAAACAAATTTGTTACTTTGCCAGCTGGGAGGTGTTTTTATTTTCTCTCTCCTGTTTTTAGAAGAGCTTGCTGAAGGGAGATTTTCCAGCTTGCTGGTGCTTAGCCACCCTCATAAATTTTTCTCCCTGCTTTGCTGGTGGTGCTAACGGGTGGGATTTTTTTTTGTCTTGAGAGGCTGAAAAGTTTGCTAAAAATGTATTGTTTCCTTCTGCTTTCCAGAGAAAAAATCAGATCGACATTATTCCTGAGTATTATATAATAGCATAATGTTCAGATTTCTCCACTGAAAGGGTTGTCAAGCACTTGAACAGGCTGCTCAGGGAAGTGGTTGGGTCACCATCCCTGCAGGTAATTGAAAAATGGGTAGATGTGCTTAGGGACACAGTTTAGTGGTGGACGTTGCAGTGCTAGATTTGCAGCTGGACTTAATGACCCTAAAGGTCTTTTTCAACCTTAATGGTTATATGATTCTGTGGGCACTTTTATTAGATGTTGCTGATGTGGCTTCAAATCAAAGTGCAGTATATACTTGTGTCTTATCTGGACCTCTTTAAAAACATGATAACAGTTTCTGTAAGCAGTCAGGTGGTAACACTTTCCCTGTGAAGGCACTTACTTATCTGTGCTTTATCTAGACTGGAGAGAGCTGCAGAACCTCCAGGGGCTTTAGGATGAACAGGGTGCAGAGTGGCCCTGTCTTTGCTCTGAATTCCTGTCCTTTTGACACGGTATCTGGAAAATCGGCAGTGCAGGCTTGTAAGTAAAGGTTGCCAGTGCTCTTCATTGGATTAGCTGCAAGTGGTGCCCTTTGCTATCACTGCAGGATGTGCTTTAACCCTTGTTCTATTTGTTTTCTGACACACACACACTTTGATTCATAAGTCTTGCTATTTCTTTTTACAAGAGTCTACATCTTCTCACTTCAAGCTGATGTGAACCAAGCTGTAATGCCTGGAAAAGAGTTCAATTACAGAATATCTCCTAACAGGCAATGAAAGTAGTGTGCAGGTGGGTGTGTGACTGTTGTCACCACTGACTGTGATGGGGGGAAAAAATAGCAGCAGACCACACTGAGGTGTAAAGCCTTATTTTGCAGCACAAGGCAGTCTGGAAGGTACAAAACTGTGGAGGTTGTCGTCAATGGGCTTTTGATGACAAAACCTTTTTTTTTTATACTAATTTTGATGTAGTTTTTACAGTGGTTTTGTGAGGGCGTTATTTTGTAGTTAAATACTTAAGTTTGTAAAGTGGTTTTCTCTCCCTATGCATTTTACTTTCCATGTTCAGAGAGCTTCTGAAAAGAAACAGAATTACTTTCTTTATGTCTTGGAGACAGAAAAATAAAGCAAGCTGTGACTTGTAATCCTACCGAATCTCTCCTCATGCTGTGAAAGGGGTAAGTATACTAGTAGCTTGATGCTGTCTATCTGTCACAGAATAGTTAGGGTTGGAAAGGAAGAACTTTGAGTATAAGCAGCGAGATCTGACTGGCGTAGACTGCTTCCGAGTACTGTTATTAGCAGATAAAGGTTTAACTATAAATCTGCCATTCAGTCTCATCTACTCTTCTAGTTACCACCGAACACTTTCTTGTGGTTCTTATTTCCTGCGCTGGCCAACAAGCCCCTGGCTTTTGCAGGTGAAACAAAAAGGTGGCCGTGGTATGATTCACCCTTTTACTTCCTGAAATACAGTTTATAATCCTAAATTCTATAATCCTATAATTGCTCATAAAATGATTGTGTTTCCAAGCTCATACTTCTCATAAGCACCAACTGTAATAGAACAGGAAGGTCAACAGTGAAGCATGTTTTGTTGTGGCACTGTTTTCCTAAGGTAATCTTCAGCACCTTGTTCTGCTATTCTGTCTCCCAAATATACCTGCAAGCTACAAAAAGCAGCTTTGATTGGCTGTGTTTCCTGTTAATGAGACTGGAACAGTGACTTAGGATGTGAACTTGTGATCTGACACATTCATGACACCATTTTCTTTGGCAAGGTTCATGCATTTATCTCTGCTGTGAATGAGAGAGTGAAACAATGGACAGTAGGGAGGTCAAAAAAAGGCCAGGTGGGATAACAGAGGTTAACTAAGGAACTGTTGCATAAATACAGAGTGTCTTATTATAATCACGTCCTTAGTGACATGGTTTAGTGGTGGACTTGGCAGTCCTAGGGTAAAGGTTGGACTTGATCTTAAAGGTCTTTTCCAGCCTAGTTCATTCTGTGATTTTATGAAAGGGTCTTTTGCAGGGCCCCAAATAGAAAATAAAACAGGGTGTACTTTCAGCTGCACTTCATAATCTCTGGGCAGTAATTAATCAAATCAGGATCTGGCAGTGCTTGTTGTTGCATAAGATCTGTGAAATAATAACCCCTTATTTGTACTGAGGTAGTGTTTCAAAGGCCGTTATGTACTCCCCCGTGCAAAGTATCGAGTGGGAACATGCCAAGAGTGTAGCTGTAGAGGCCAGAAATGTACCTGGGTTTAAAGAAGAGTCAAATTTCATGGAGGATGGGGCCATCAGTACTGCTTATACCTGAAGATCCAGACCCAGTACCCAGCTCAAAAAGTTCCTCAACCCCTGATGCAGGGGCTGGGAGGGGATGCCAGGGAAAGCACCATTGTATAACATCCCTGTTTCTCAGGTATCACGCACCTGTGAGTGGCCACTTGGATGATGGGTTAAGTGCTCTCTGCACTTGAGAAAATATCAGTTTTGTGCAGCCTCTACTTTCAAAAAATGCATAACTTTGCTGACCAGTTTATGTTTCTAGATGAGGATGTCCTCATAAGAACTGCTTATGCTGACTCACTCTTTTCAGTATTAATTTGCTGGTTAAGAATAACTCGGGCTTTTGTCTATTCAAGTGGTGTGGAGTAAGATGGGTTTTGGCGGTGCTGGGATTATCTGTGTTGCCAGTTTTTGAAGAATCCTTGCAATGTGATCAGCACTCAGGAGCAAGAGCCTAGGAGTTGTGTTGACTTGTACCTTGTGACTTAATTCAATTGCCTGGGATTAAGTGGGAAAGGAAGTATGTATGCCCTTGCTGCCAGACTTTCTGAAGTGTGAGTCCAAAAGCTTAAGCTCTCTTCCAGATAAAGGTATAATAAGGAGAAGAAATTTTTGCTGAAACTTCTTACTGCCTGAGTGCATAAGCAAGTAGAGCTTAAGTTTCATGCACCACTGATAAAGAATATTAAACAAAAAATTTAAGTAAGTTTGTTGTTCTCATTCGAATTAATTCCCTTTAAAATAATAAAAAAGTATATCCTGAGCAGTTTCCAATTTAAAGAAGAAAAAGTAAAAGAGCTAGCACCTTCTCTAAGAGACTGATGCTGTTCCTCCCAGTCTTTTGGTGTTAGAGTGTGCCTGGCAGTTGTTGAATGTTTTATGCCTTCAGGACTATTGGGGTTACAGAACAGTAATCTTGATCTGTTCCCAGTCATCAGTACACAAGTAGTACAGTTACGTTTCTCTTCTTCTGGGGGTCCCTGTGTGCATTGCAGCTCTGCCTGACTTTACCTTCTGTTGTTGACTTTCCTGTTCTTATTCATCCATATGCTTATGGATGCCTCACTGCCCGATTTCCTTGTCTGTTTCCTTCTGAACTTTTGATGTTGCTCATGATTAAGCAGTGCAAAACTGATAGCACTGAGGAATCATTGATTCAGAGATGAAATTCAGCAAACAAAACTGAAAAATCTAGTGTCCTCTTCTGGAGTTGTGATTAGTACTTGCATCCTGAGAGAAGCTCATGCATGCTGATCACATGTGGACAGCAATTACCAGCTAAGTTATTTGAGCTTCCACGTCTGCTTTATTTGTTAAAACTCCACATTTATTTTCACAGTGTATTTTTTTCTTGGCCTGTAATCAATACTGATTTATTTGTAAAGGTTTCTCCTAGGTTTTACTAGGTAATTTAGAGAAATGGGATTTACCTTTTCCTAGGGATATGTCTTGAGCACCAGGACACAGAGCAATGCTGGTTACCTGACTCCAGAAGTGGATGATTTGTGAAGTGCAATCAGAGTGAGACTGAGCATGATGCTTCTAATACGTGCCTTTGGATAGTTAAGAGCTAGTAAAAATTTGCTTGGAAAAAAACCCCACCAAGCAAATAAAAGAAACTACATAGAAGCAAAACCTACGAAACCCTGAAAAATAAGAGAAAAGCAAGCATCTTTATCGTTTATGTTTTTGTGCTCTATAAGTTGGCATGGTCTCATTTGAGTTCATTCAGCCTATAACTCGCAAAACTGAAGTCTGCTCTTTGTGGCAGTGTGGTGCCATTCTTAAGTATGGTCTTATGTGGAGTAGGTTCTCCTGTTCAACTCTCCCTTCTGCCTCAAAGCCTCAAACTCATTACCAGTTTGGCACTGGTATGAAATCATTAATAAGTTCTTGGCTCTCATCATCTGTGCTAATTGTGCTTTCTGCCACAAACTCTGTTCTCAAGGGGAAGTTGACAGGAGGGTGAACAGCAAGAAACTCAAATATGCTGCTACTTTCTCTCTCTTTGCCCTTATTATAGTGTATGAAAGAAGCTGGTTATTTTTAGTCATTCTCAACAGTCAGCGCAAGTCAGCATCCAAGAGGAGGGCAGCAAGTCAAGCAGAGGTCAGACAGTGTTATCACCCTTTCATTGTGATGGTCAAATCCACTTTTAAGCTTCAGGATTGAGAGAAATGCACTTTTGCTGGCAAATGTTTTAGGTGTGTACGTGCAGATGCTCATACATAATCAGAACTTGTCTGCTTCTGTAATGCTATTGTTCAAAAAATCCATCAAAAAGGTAGGACTAAATATGAATGCAATTTTTGTCATTACTGCTCATTGCTTCTGCCTGTGTAGCCTTTCCTCTCCTTCTGCAGCACAGTACTTTGTATCTTTCAGCCAAATGTGCGTTGAAAGCATCATCATAGATACATATTTTTTTACTTCAGTGAAATGATTAGGATGTCTGTTTTGATACTGGCTATGAACAATGTGAAGAATAGCTGTAGCATTATAATGTCAGCTTCAGGGTGGTGTATGTCAAAGATGGGCCATTTCCCATTAGTCCTGCATACCTAGTCATAAAAATGGGATGCAAAGGTAATACTGTTTGCAAATGCAATGCTGTAGATTTTGGCAAATGATACAAGGTAGTTTGCTATATATTCCCTCCTGCCTCATTTTCTCAAAGGAAGTGGAAAATACAATGGCAGCAAGAAGATACAAGATTCTCATTCTGTGCTTAGTAGCTATGTGAATAAAATATCAAGGGCAAAATTCTGGTCAATGCAGAGAAAGTGATTCTTTCCTAAACAGCTTTTCTCAAGTGGTATTCGTGTGCAGTGACTATCTGCCCCTCTCAAATGAGACATGCAGAGATGTCAAATCAGATGAGAAAAGCATGGAAGAAAAAGTAAAAAATCTAAATAGGTATAAACAGGTGTTGGTTGTGAAGTAATTAGGAATATATTAAGGAGAGAAAATGAGTATTCTGGCCTATATCGAGTCAGCTACAAGACTTCATAAATTCACTCTGCCTTGGCTTGCTCAAAAAATCTGAGAGGAAAAGGATGGCTTTGGGTTTTTTTGGTCAAAGACTTCAAACACAATGAGGAAGAAGGACTAAATCTGCAGACCCCTTTACTAGATTTCAGGAAAGAAGTTCCAGTTCACAAAGACATCTAAGTATGTGCTAAGGCACATGGAAAATAAGGAGGTGATTGGTGACAGCCAACATGGCTTCACTAAGCACAAATCATGCCTGACCAATTTGTTGGCCTTCTGCAGTGGGGATAGAGCGCTGGGGATAAGGAAAAACCAACTGATTTAATTTACCTGAGCTCGTGCAAGGCATTTAACACTGTCCCACATGACATCTTCATCTCTAAATTGGAGAGACGTGGATTTGACGGATGGACCACCCAGTGGATAAAGAACTGGCTGGATGGTTACACTTTAAGAGCTGGGGTCAGCAGCTCAATGTCCAAGTAACGAGTGGTGTCTTCATCAGAATATTTTTGTTTTGGAGTCTAGGAGGTGCAGCTGTATATATATATATAAGTTGATTTGCTCATGCTCTGTAAATGGCAGTGATTTGAAGTCAGTCCTTTGACAGCTTTGATTTCATGATTTTTGCATTGTTTTATGTTTTTATCCATTGCAAGTACTTTTTAAAAGCCAGCTATTAGTTTTCCATTACCACTTTTCTTGTCCTGTAAAAGTTAAGAATGACTTTTCCTCTTAACCTGGCTACAGAATTTCTTCTCACTGAATTTGTTATGAGATGGAATTATATACCAGAACCATAACTCTGTTTTAAAATAAATCACTTTATGGGCTATAAATGAAATTGAAACTTAAATTGTTGATAAAGTTTAAAAATACTGCTACATTATTAGTTCACTCGAAATATTAATGTCTTCAAGGGAAGAAATGACAGTGCAAACAAAAAGAAAAAAAAAAGCCCTATGTGGGTCTGGAAACTTAAAATAAGAAATGTACAACCCTACTGGTGTTTCTGCTTAAAAAAATCCTCCTTCTTTTAGCATGTTATCAATAATAATAAACCTGTGTGGTTGGCTGTAGCACAGGGCAGCTCCACCACCTGCCTCCTGCTTAATTCAGGCAGTGAATTGCCTTCATGAGCTAAGGACCAGGTTGCAGGAGTTTAATGAGTATTCTTACGCACCTTCTCACTGCAACAATCTGAAAGGCAAGGTGAACCAACTGCCAGCTCAGCTTTTGCAATGTTTATGTCGATTATTCTTTCTTTAATACCCATTTACTTTGGGGAACTACATTTCCTTTTCAGACCCAATAAATACATGTTACCAACTGAAACTCTGAAGTTCCCCTAACACAGTCTACAGTTTTTGCTCTTAGCTGAAATCAGAAAAATCAGAGGTTGATTATTTGCATAGGCAGAATAAGCAGTGCTAAAACCTCTGTAACTTTGTACCTTCAGGCAGACAGAACCATGATCATCTATTTTAAAGGCAGGATAGCTAGCAAAAATTATGTTCTTCCACTAAAACTTGAAAACTCCTTGCTTTCAAAGGCAGCAAATTTATTGGAGTTTTATTTTCAGCCCTGTTGTCATTACAGTAAAAATCATGGCAATAACAAAGTGGATTGGTGAGAGAAAATCTTTCTTTCCATCAAGAAGCACATGCAAAGACTGGTTCATCACTGTGTTTTTCATATTGTAGTGCACTGATCCCTCTCCAGGGATTGCAACCAACCACAGGACATTAAAAAAATAGGCTGTTTTTTCCTTTATTACAAGCTGCTACTTAAGGAAATTTAGCCATGACTATTTTCCTGTCCACTAGTGAAACAAAATTCTGATATGAGCTGTACCATCTTCCAATGTTTGAAATACCAAAGCTTGTCTTATTACTCAGATCTAAAACCACAGTTAGTTTTTGTTACATGTATTTAAGCATTTTTGTTTAACAGGGTTTTGTTTTTTTTGCTGGACCTCATAAGGAAGCTCCCACTTTTAGTAGCGGAGGTAGCTCTAAGCATCGTTCCCATCCAAGGTCTGGAAGGTCAAGTTATTTTTAAAGCTACTGCTGCAGCTGAAAAACAGTTCAAGCCCTATAATGGTGTCGTTCAGTAATGTGGTAAAATGGATTGTGAAAACAAGAGTAAAGTAAAATAAACACATCACTTCTTCCACTGAAGCACATAACTCAGGGGCTATTGGGGTGCAGACCATAGCCATATGCCTTCTGCTTTGGCTTTCTGCTTTCCATCTCCTGTCTGTAACAGCTTAGAAACTTTCATTATTTCAGCCTGGTTGGGGTTAACTTCTAAACATGATTTACTGCTGCCTCTTGAATACACAAACAGAACCTGTGCTTTCCGCTAGGCTGTTCTCCAGTTAGGTTCAGACTTTTGTGTAGCAATTTTCACTTCATAATGTAGGGTTTCATTGCACAACCTTGATAACCTATTATTGTTCAGCCAAGAGTGGGGAAAAATAATTTAGTCGGAGAGAGATCATATATGAATTAGATGTCTTGCTTTCAGTTGTTTTGGAAACAACTTTGATGTTCTGAAGAAAATAGGTATTTTTAAAGTTAATTAGTATTTTCCTTTTCACTACTTTCATTGTAGAAAATAATGACAAGCACTGAAGCTCTAATTTGGCCCTTCAGTGAAGTGCACCTGTAATATGAAGTGTCTCTCTCTCTCCCACCTTTCCTCCCATGATGCATCTTCTGCTGGTGCATGTAGTGGTACCCTGTCCTTGCAGTTGATTGGCAGAACAGCAAGTCCATGCAGTGTGTTTTAATACACCTTGGATTGAAAAGCTCCTCAAAAAATAAAAACATCATTTATTTAAAGAACTTGTTATGAAGATTAGATAAATAGTAGAAAAATTCTTTTAATAGCAGAGATAACGTATCCAAAGTGAAAGTTTTTCTAATTTATGTACGTCAGTTTTTACAAGAAGCCTCATACTTCCTTTGAAACAAATTATTTTTCCCATATTTTTCTCACACATTTCAAGCCAAATCCTGCTACTTCTCTTAAATCCAGTTTTAAGATGTAGCTGTACTGGGAGGTTTAAAGTGATGATGGAGATGTGTCCTGGTGCATGCTGATCTCCCTTGTGCATGGCTGAGCTTTCAGAGGACACTGGCTGCAATAAATATGGTCCTAGTGGAGGTTTCCTGTGCTGCCAGGTGGCTGGCTGACAGCTAGCGGTAGCACTTCAGCTTATTTGAAGAGGATTTTTCTCCCAGAGGAGACGGATGGATTTCCTGTGGCTCCAGCATGGCTTTTCAGGGAGCGGATAATCAGGACATCAGTGGAGTTATGAGAGGACATGGATACGAGAGAACAACCAAAGCACTAATAGAGCATCTTCCCTGATTAAGGTAATGAACTTTAAGGGGTTGTATCTGGGCCTTGCACAAGTGCACTTGTCTCTGGATTGATTCTTGATAGGCTTTTGTTTGTTTGCTAAAATCACTGCTCTGTAAGGTAAGTTGGATTGGTATTTATGTTTTAAGAGCCTTTCCTTTTAATAAGGAAAAAAAACATTGAGACCAACCACCAGGTTGTGATGTGTGGGGTTTTTTTAGCAAGCAAAACTCTCTTGCAGATTTCACTTGCTGTCATTTTTCTGCAGGGAGATCTGCAGATATGTCTTCTGTTGCGTACTCAAACATCATTATGTGTATCATGCCCAAGAAGAGCTGTATTCATTTCTTACCTGTGCATTATCGACTTTCAGTATATTTTGTAGCCTTACCTTTTAATAATTTCATTCCTTACTCAGGCAAGACACATGCATTTTGACTATCCTCATTGTAAAAATAGCCTGAAGGCAAACCCAGGCATGTATTGCATCTTCAACTAAGTTAAGGTATCCCTTATGAGATTCAAAGAATGCAGTGGTTGTACCCTCCAGCACTGTGCCATCATAGATAAGTCAGCATCCCTTAGCTTTGTGCACTTGCCCTGATTTGAGGACATTAAATCTCATAGTTACTGTGAAGAAATGAATGCAAAATTTGCGTTGGCATAAAGTTGTGCAGTGCAGAGAACATTCCCAACCTTCTTATATTGCAAGAGTTAAGCCCTGGGAGGCTTTTTTTTTCTGTAAGGTACAGACATCTGGCTACAGGAAGCATCTCACTTGGTGCCAGATCAGACTTTAGAAGCTCTGTTCCAGTCTGTGGCCTAATTTGACTTGCTCTTTTCAATTGCTTATGTGAGGGACAAGTTTCTGAGACCTTAAGTGTTGGTTTGGGTTTTTTTCCTCCTTTTTTTTTCTCCCATCTCTTTATTTTTGTCTACAACTGGTCTCACATAGATATCAAGAGGCATCAAAGACCTGTTTGTATAGTATGTTTATAGACCTTGGCTAAAGCTAGTCCCTAATGCCTCCATGTTGACATCAGCTTGTGTCTAGTATATATTTGTCTCATTGTTTGCAAATTGCTATTAAGAAATAATCAGTGTTGCTGTTTAACCATTTGCATACTGGCATGCTAAGCCAAAAAAAAAACACCCCACCAAACGAACCCTAAACACAGACTCCACACTGCTCTCTTCCATTCAGTACAACTGAACTAATTTTCTTGGCCTCAGTGTGCAACACTGCACTTGAAACCTCATTTGTGAGCTGTAGCTCTTAAGGAAAATAGTGATACAAACAATTCTTTTTTCTGAACAGGCTCAGCTGTGTTCTGTAGCCTGGGAAGTACTCCAGTTACTGCTGTTATTAAGTCCTTTTTCCTTTGCTTTGAAGCACATAGAATCATTGAATAGTTAGGGTTGGAAAGGACATTAAGACCAACCCTCTTGCAATGGAAGAATGGGATAAATAAGCAGGAAGTAGGAAGCTTTGTTTCTCTCTATGACCAAGGTATTTTTTTTCCCTGTGTGTTTCATACAATTGCATAAACTCAAAAGTGCCCAAAACGAACCATGAGTTGTCTTCTGTGGACAAGGTATTGACTCCTTGTAAATGGTGCCATGCGTATTTTGGCTGGGCACACTAATCATGCACTAAACCATCCTCCTCTGTGGGAGAGATAAAGGTGTATACGCAATTCAAGATAATCTTATCCAAAAAAACCCTACCTACAAAGAAACAAAATGAACCAAAGTAGGTGCCAGAAGAATGCCCATACCTTATGTACATTCTGAATGACTGTTCTCTATTAAGTAAGTGGTCTTAAAAAAAAGAGAGCCCACAAATTAGCAGAAATGGTTATCTCTGTATGTGATTTCCTGTTAGGACTACTAACATTATAATGCTGGTGTCTAGATGGTCCATAATCTTCCATTCCAGGGGAAACAAAGGAAAGTTTCTGCCTGATCCTCAGAACACTGAATTTCATAGCTCAGTCATTTTCTAATGTTATGGAAATTATAGAGATCATCTGGATAAGCGAGGACTAGTGATTTTTGTTGCTACCTCAGTGGTGCTACCATCTGTTCAGCTCCCTGCCTACTAGCTGAGATAATTTAACCAGTCTGTTCTTATAGTGCACATTAATCTTATTCATATGAGACATAAAATACTAAGGAAACACATTCTCTTTGCAATAAGACCTTCTTTTTTTCTTTTAACCAAGGCATGTTTTACAATTTTTTTTTCTTCTTTATATAAATGCATGCATTGTTTTACCTAGTAATCCGATTTTTGCACTGTGTTTTAACTGTGCTCTAATTTTTAAGGTCTATAATCTGTAAAAATTTCATTTTCTCCTCCTGGTGGGGAAGTTAAGGCACAGAGGTCAAGATCCCAGTTGGTTTCTCTGACACTTGGTGATCATCTTGTGAGATGATGGAGGAAGTTTGGGTTGCGTCCTGCAGCTCAGAAATTCCCAGGATTCTCATATCCACAATGCTAATTTACATGGTTCAAATACTGTGTTATCATGGATCTATTGGGTTCTTTTTTATATCCTGCAGAGAGAAGACCCAGACTGTCAAGTAGCAGAACTCTTTCACATCTATTTGTTGTGCTTAAAGATAGAGAATACCAGCAACATTCTGCATTTTCCCTGGTGGAGTATTTAAAGAACCTGCCATCCTCTTTGGCTTGCTATTAAATTATACGGTTTACAACTGATTTTCTCTTTGAAGAAAGTTTTTTCACTTTTGGAAATCCCTTCTGCATCAACTCTTCCCTCCATTTCCCAGTTACTCTCAAAGTTGTGTATTGGTACTAAGTCCAAGTTTCTAATTGAGATTCTAAGCAGAAAAAATTGCATCATTTGCTTTTGTTCTCCTGTGAAAGCCCATATTAATGGAGACTGCATTATATAAAACAGTCCCCTTTCACCTTTGAAAACAAAGAAGAGTTCCTGTCTGAAACAAGTACTGTGGCATTTCGGTGTTTTCAAAGAGCTGTACTGAGCTTTATCCAGAGTCTTGGCTGTCCTTACCAGCGCAGTACACAATCAACACCAGCTTTAGTGTGATGAAATACATGGTGCAATCAGGAGCCCATCTCTGAGCTCTTTGCCTGGGCTGAGAGAAGAGGAGCCTTTGGTTTTTCCTCAGAGTCCAGCAGAGGGATAGTGCTTGACCTCAAGGCCACTGCAAGTAAATAGCTGTGCCATAGGCTGGTGTACGTTTTTCAGTCTGCTGCTGTCTTACCTATCCCTTCCACTCCTACACTTGCCAGAAATGTGGTAACCTATTCAAAGCTCAGTGAATGACAGTATTTTAAAGTTTCCTATCCGTATTCATCCCCTGGTTACCCTGGATTTGGATCAGACTAAGGATTTCTGTAGAAGAGAAAGGGGCTGATGCTAGAGCTTGTGGCACAGGGTATCTCTTACTGCAGTCTGTTATAGCTAAGTAAAATGTGTGAAGGTAGTTTTGTAGTAAGAAAAAAATAAGATTCAGGTGTGATTAGTCAAGCTCTGAGTCACCTTGACTTACTACCTTTCATTTCCAGCTTACATTCAGGGTCTTGTCAAACATAAAAGAAAGGACACATTTTTTTTCCAGGTATTAGCTGGTAAGTGTTAAAATTGTCATGCAAACATATTATACTGGTGACACCTGCTGAGACTGAGCTCAGCTGTGTAACAAGCAAGAATATTATGACTGACTTTCTCCATTGTATGTTTTTAATGTAGGCTAATTAACACACACTAGCTAATATATGTTAAAATATGCAGTTTCACCTAGGGAAGTCTGCACTGTGGAGGCAAGTTTGTGTCCATGGTGGTTGCCCAGCCTCTCCTGCCAAGCTGAGAGCCAAGTATATCACAACTATTTTACTGACAATTGGGTTTTCTTTTGATATGAGTTTGTTTTTTTTTTTTTTTAATTAGGTTTTTCCAATTAATATGAGAATGTGGTCTTAAAATGAAAGGGAAATTTGGGAGAAAATTTTCGTTACAAAGGGAAAAAAACCCACCAAACTTTGATTGCCAGAAGGTATCCTCAGGTTCATAAAGCTTCAGGGGAAAATAGTAATACAGACCTGTCTGTCCCTTTGTCTACAAGACAGCTAGAACAGTAGCATAGACTGCTGCTATTAGTTTCTGTTTCTGTTTTTTTGTCATTCAGGTATATTTTCTTCCTTTTTTTTGGCAAATAACAGCTTAGAATGTTTGTCATCACTGGGCTACTAATGCACTTTGTTGATAAGGTTTGGCAAATGAGCAGCTTGCAAGATCAGCAGTCTTGTGTTCTTGCCACTTTGACTTAAACTATTATACCTTGCATTTGAATGTCTGATGGCAGATATTTGAGAGAAATTAATGTTTGCTGTAAGTTCAGGGCACTCGTGCCTCTTGTAGATGAAATAGGGAATAAGAAGTAAGGGTTGGTGAGGCAGAAGAAACATTTTGTCACTTTTCACTGTGGAGAAAAAGGACCACAAATGGTATTGCTAGGCAGGTCGGGATGTTTTTGTTACTGAGTTTAGAACAAGTCAGGGCAGGAAAAATTCCAATGTTTGCATTTAAGGAAAATGGTGGCAAAAGGTTCACTGGGCTTTCTCTGTGTCACCCAAACACTTCCCCAAGGAAATGAGAAAAAAGAAAATGAAAGCATGTTTGGAACAGGAATGTTTCATTTAGCTTGAAATCTGTGTCCTGTGTTAGGAAACTAGCATGACTACTGTTAAGTATATAATTTACTGGGAAAAGCAGTTTCTAATAAAAACATCAGCTTGCTCAGGGTCTAATAGCCACCTGTTGGAATAGTGCTAAAGCAGCATCAGTCCCTTAATGAGACTGACTGAGGAAAACTTTTAGTTTTATACTACATTTATTTATGAAAGCAAGCAAAAAAAGGCTGTATTAGAAGCAGTTGTGATAACCTAGTGCGCTAGGCTGATAACCAGAAGTACATCTGAATTCTGTCTAGATGCTCATGAAACTCAACTAACATGGTCACTGAGGGGCTCAGGAGTGTGTGGGACAAACATTAAGGATTCAGAGGATGATGTTTTGTCCTTTTGTTGGTATGTAGGAGCTGTCTCCAAAAGCTTCCTATTTAGTGATGATATGTAGAAAGTTTCCACAGGGGAAGTGATGTTTCATACTTTCTCAGGACCAAGGACAGAAACAAGTTTCTAACTTAAACCTGAGGCTTTGAATTGCGCATAGAAAGAAATCCATACTTTATGGAAATCCAGGAATTTTTACTTATTACCTCGCACACAATTAATGTCTGATTCATAATGGAGATGTTCTTTTCCTAAAGCATCTCATCTCTGTTCCTTGTGCTTGCTATAGTGGCATGTTGCCATGCCACTCCTGCAACAAACACCAGACTGCTGCATAGTAATGCCTGGTGTACTCTGGAACACCAAAATGGGTAACACTTAAATTTCATATATTGATCTCACACACTGGTGCAGTTTGGCCACTTGATCACATGGAGCCTCTGTAGATCAAGATGAGGGAAAAGGACAGGCAGATGTGGCTGCAGGATTGATTTTTTTTCTGCTCATGGTTTCAGTCTTTGACAAGAGGTAATTGTACTCTGTACAAGCTGAAGGAAAATTACCTGTGCACAGAAACTACCATGTGGTCAAAATCAGAGGCTATTAAACATGCGTGGAGTCTCTGACAGGAGTCATGCACTGCCAGAAGTTCTGTTTGGAGGATTTTTCCCATTCTCCCATTGTATTTGGCAATGTCTTACATTACATTGCACAAAGTGTGGTGCAAGTATGTAGGTGTGATGCATATCCCTTGTTCCATACATATATTTTATGTAGACACACAGGATCAGGAAGATGAAAAGTTGATTCTCTGGTTTAGGTGCTGAGTAAACTCAACCTTAGTATAGTAAGTAAGAGCCTAAGGAATTGTTAGCAGCCTGGGTCATCTTCCCTATAAATACTGGTAGCAATATTTCAAAGACGAAAAACCTGAGAATGTTCTACAACTGTGTATGTATGACGTGGAATATATTGATCAGTTAATGAAGGGAAGTTCATAAATCTCTGTTACTTCTGTTGCTTGTCTGAATTCTGACCTAGCTCAAGTGTGATGCTTTTCTTCCCTGAGGACGGCAATCATTTTACTTGATTATTTTGCTCCACTTTTTTGCAATTTATAACTGAATTCAGTTGTGCTGTATCAAGCTATTGGGCATGTGACAGAGTAAGAACTGAAAAACTTGCATTTAAGTAGTTATTTGCTGAAACTGATACTGAATTTCATTAGCAATGATGTTACATCAAGGTCCTGGTTGAGTACTTTGGAAACTCAGAGGAAATTTGAGAATACTGTAATAAGCTTGGAGCCATTCCCTAATGTTTTGTTATATTTTACATTAAAAATCAGTTAGGCAAAAAACAGTGGAAGCATGAGCTGTGGCTGGCTGGGATTTTGGAAAGCAGAAGGAGCAATTAAGATTTAGGACTACAGTCGTTTCCTGCCACAGAAGCTGCTTATCAGTAGCTGGAGATTTACAGTTTAGCACTCACATGTTACACATGGGTGCTCTTGCACCTTGGGGGGCATTGCTACCAAAGGTCACCTGGGGAGGCTGCAACGCTGCCTGCATCATCCTTGCGTGGCTGAGCCTGCCAGGGCTGGGCAGGGGGGAGAGTCTGACACCCCTGTTTCGCCCAGCTGTCACCCGGATGCTCAAAGGCTTGAGTGAAGGCTGAATTCAGAATTTGGAAACACTGATACTGAGATAGATAAGGCTTAGGGGAACATGAATTTGAAATCAAATATTTTCCCCTCTACTTCCCACATGGGTATATTATTCTGGTTTTCCATAAGTCTGGAAAAAGAGTAGTTCTTCATTTGTCAAGGTCCTTGAGCACAGCTTCAGCAAGGACAAGGAAACTGATTCCCTCTGTTGCTGAACTTGGAACTTTGCAGCCGAGTTCTGAGAGCTACCAGGTCCCTTTGCTCATGTATGCTTTAACAATCACTGAGATTGTTATTTGCCATGAGATACTGTCCTCCTCGTGCCACAGTGTTTATAGAAAGTTATCTGTGCTTTAGTGAATATCATCTTTAGGTAACTAAAGAGCTGTTTTAAGTTGTTTGTGAGTGTTCCCTGTTCGGTTATTTTTGCCCTATTTTGCTAATAATTCAATCATCTGTTACAGCAGAAGGCTCCTGTTCTCAGAATAATGCCCATCATGAGCTAAATGGAAGTCCAGTAAAAACAAATTATAAAAGGAAAACAGCTGTGGTTTTAAATGGGAATACAAGAGAATGAAAAAAAAATAGATTCAAGCATCATTTTAATATGCAAACAATCCCATAGATTCACTGGTATTTTACTGCCTGAGAAAATGGCATTTGATGGCATTTTTATTTTCTGTTTTGATGCATTGCAGGCAGTGAGTAATATTCAGTGTTTATTCAATTTCCAAAACAATAATTGAATTCTAAGGTTGTGCTGCCATGAGCAAAATGCTTGAATAATCTCTGTGAGAGTTACAGCATTAACAGTCAGCCCATGCACTCTGTTCTTACGGCATGTATTGCATTTGGATTTCTGTTCTCCATGCCAAGCAGCAAGAATCTTGTTTGCTCGGTGTTTTAAAGACAAAATAGAAAACTGTCAATGTAATAATTACTGATGTTGACTGCAATACGTATATAAAGTTAATCTGTGAAATTTGTAGTCTGTATTAAAATAAACAAAGGAAAGGGTAGATTATAAAAGCCAAGATTAGGTTTGAAACCAATTTATATTGAACAGTCAAGAGTACTAGGGTTACAGAGATACCTTACGAGTACAGGTATTTTCACTGTCCATCTCAATAAATTCAAGTGCCCTTTAGTGCAGTTTACTTTATCAAATCTTCTATGTAGACATTTGTATCATGAATCAGGATGTGAGCTGTAATGAATAAAAATTATGTGTAAATTTCAGTCCTAAAGTATGTAGTTTACAGACAGATGAGGTACTTCAGCTGTGTTTGCCACTGAAGTCACCCAAACATATTACCTAAAATAAAAATGTGTGGTCTTTGAGGAAAAAAAAGATGTTAGCCATCAAGCCATTTTCATCTTTTTGATATGAATCAACTCCTGTTTCTGAATTGGTGTTTCTGTTCATGCCACAGAAGAATAAGCAGGGGTGGGCGGGTGTTGTGCCCACAAGGTCAAATAAGCTGCAGAATGGTGTGCTTATTTCTGTGGCTGATGGCTAATGTTACATGGATTTTAATTACTGAAATTACTCCTGGCTGAAGAGCTGTTCTCTTAATAATGACAGCATTGGCCACATGATAACATCTGAATTTTGTGGCACTGATGTGCTTATTTAAAGATGCCATGTCTCTGTCCTTGTGGAAAAGAAGGCAAACAACTTTCTTGTTGCTTCTCCTTTTGTGGCAGCCTCTTATAGCATATTGATATTTTTCAAAGGGAAGTTGAAATAGTCTATTGTCATTGGGAGGATGGTGCGTATAGAATCACAAAGGGCTTTTAAAATACCAGCTGCCCATCTTCAAGAACAATTTTGATGAGGGAAGCTCTGTTATGACCATGGGCTTACAGAGCTCCTTTGATGCTCAGCTCTCGCAGCTCCTCTGCAGCACAACAGAGAATGTCCCAGCAGATGATTACTTGAAATAGATTTGTACCTGTGAATAGTTTCTTTGTATCCTTTAGCTATTTATTCACACTACTTTTTAGAAAGTATTGATGGCTTCTTCTTTGTTTCTTTCAATATACTTCTCTCTCAATCCAATGTGAGAAATCAGGTACAAGAAGGAATAGAGAATGTGGATTTGGGGTATCCTTTTTTCCCCAGGTATCTACTCTACTGTTGCCACCATCCCCATCTCCTTACGGTTCTGCTGTATGCCGTTCAAGGACATCTAATGAGCTTGCTGTGTGGCAGGAGCTGTTTGGAATAGCTCACTTCTCACATGCTCTTCTCTGTAGAGAAGAGAGGGAGGTAGATGAAGATGGGTACAGTGTTAAAAAAGACTCCTGCAGAGAGGAACAGATGCATTTATTTGTTCTGCTTTTGCTGGGTAGAAGAAATACTTTTTTCCTCTTGCAGTGCGAAAGACTGAGGTTCAGATTAGACATTCAAAAGAGATTTCTGACAAAGGCAAAAGTCAAGAGAGGAAACGAGTTTCTGGGAAAGGTGATGGGGTATGTTGTTGGAAGTGTTTAAGAAGAGATTAGACAGATGCCATGAATGACATAGATGTAGTTGCTTCAATCCTGCAAAAGATGAACTGACTAAACACTGCCCAGGGGAGCCCTTTAAGATCCGTTTTTGTATGTATTTTATGAATTTTTGTGAGCTGAGGATCAGTATTAATTACATGTCTGATTAATTTGAACTCAGCCCCCTACTAATTTAGCTTCACTGTCCCAGCAATCAGATTCGTTAGTACTGCTGCCCAGCTGTGGCTCTCTGTGTCAGTATGCTCTCAGCTTCCTGAGCAATAATATGCCATGGCAGCACAGTCCTCCCACAGCAGGAGAAGGCAGAGGCGCTTGCTCACAGACATCAATATTGCAATGTCCAGCTCGTGTTTACAAGATGAAAGATTGGCTTGGCATGCTAACTGAATAAAGCAGAGCTTGGATAGTATTGTAATGCAGTGCAGCATAGAGAGGCTGAGCTGACAGCCCTGGCCTGGCATGTGCATCTCAACAGTGTGGCTTGATTACCGGTGAAAGGAATATAATGAAGGTAGTACTGAGCTAGCAGTGAGCTGTAATTAAAATAGCTCTAAGTTCTAAGGAGGAGAGGCAGTTGCCATGGGAAATGGAAAGCTTACAAGGAGTTTAGCTCTGTGCCTGAAACATGGGAGAATGGAGTTGCTGCCTGGCATGCTAGGAGATGGGTTACCACAGGGAGCTCTGAAACCATCCTGACATCAAAAGTTTGGCCAAGACAGCAGAAAGCAGTATAAAAGCAAGCAGTCAATCAACAGGAGCATGTTTTTCCATACCAGCCAAGCATAATGGACTCTAAAATAGTCAAGCTTACCTCTCTTATTTAGATGCTTTGTTGTTTTTTCTTTCCTCCTTTCCATTCTCAGGAATTCACTTTACTGCTCCCCGCTCTGCAACATTTCAGTGCATAAGTGAAATCTTAGTCCTGCTGAAGGCTATATAAATTTTACAGTTTACATTGAAGAGGCTGGGTTTCCACCTCTGGAACTTGGAATAGATCATATAGTTATTGCTTAACAGCAAACATAGCAGAAATAGAAATGACATGTTTTCCTGTTCTCTGCCACCTGCTAGCACCAGTGTCTGCATGTCCCCCCTCTCAGCAGTGTCAGGGAGTATCAATGCCATTAAAACTAACTTTTCATTTGCTTGTTTTCCGGAGTGGCTTGCTGCCCCTGATCTGGCTGATGATGCAAAAGCTACTGTTGGCCCACGGGAGGGTCAGGACCTGGAAGCAGCAGCTGTGGGACTGCAGAGCTTGAACTGATCACAGCCACACACCCTGTTAGCACAACTTCTCCTTTGCTGGGTTGCCTGTCCCCCTTTGGGTGTAGAAGAAAATTTGGCATTTTACACATGACAGATGGCCTCTCAAAGAGATATGTATAACTGGCAGATGCATCTCCCAAGTGATCACTTAGGCTTTAAAACCAGCTCTTGGTTTCTTCATGAGCTTGAAAAGGCCTGTGTGGCTTCCCCATCAAAAAGCCTGCCTTGAGGCATTGTCATGTAGAATCACTGCTGCTGTCTTCTTAATCTGTGGATAGAAAGTGTAAATCTTCATAGGAAAGGTTGTAACTGGGGGGTGTGGGGGGGAAGAAAATTGGCATTCAGTCCAAAATGTCTGACACCCCACGACTGGTTCTGGTGTTTGTTTTTGTTTTGCTTCAGTTTGGTTTAGGGCTTTTTAATTTGTTTGTTTGTTTGTTGTTTTATTTTGGGTGTTTTTAGTGGTTTGTTGTTGCTTTTTTGTTTGTGTGGTTTTGTTTTGTTTTGTTTTGATTTGTTTTCCTGAGCTGTTTTGGCAAGCGTAAGTTGGGTTTGGTATCCTTATACGAGTACCCAGTCAGCCATGGGATAATCAGCAATGTATAGCGGCCAACGGCCCACTTCAGAGAGTGCAGTCTGGAATGTTTGTTACTCAGGCACTGTTCAGTGAAGTTGGAATAATAAGGATGTGGCAAAATAATTCAGCTAAAGCGTGATGTTAAGCAGTAGTGCCCTCTCCACCACTGGCAACATTCTTCTGCCCCATGCTCTTCACCCTTACCACAGCATGGGATTCATGGGGGGAGCCCATCTTGCTCCTGCAGCAATGGAGTCTGGCAGATGGCAGCAACAACATGGCACAGAGGAAGCTGGTGAAGGGTCTAGAGAACAAATCATTTGAGGATCAGCTGAGGGAACTGGGGTTGTTTAGCATGGAGAAAAGGAGGCTCAGGGGTACCTTATTGCTCTCTTACAACTACCTGAAAGGAGGTTGTATTGAGATGGGTGTCGGTCTCTTCTCCCAAGCAATAAGTGATAGGACAAGAGGAAATGGCCTCAAGTTGCACCAGGAGTTATTTAGAAGACATATAGATGTGGTGCTTAGGGGTGTGATTTAGTGGTGGTCTTGGCAGTGTTAGGTTTGTAGTTGGACTTAATGAGCTGAAAGATTCCTTCCAACTTAAATGATTCTATAAGTGGCAGTTGGACTGTCCATTGGGCTGTGGCTGGCTCCTGGTTGAACATGGTTTTTTTCCATGGGTACATGGAGACATTTGAAAGCCAGTATAACCCTGAATGGACTGTGAAGAATGCTGCTTTTGCCAGATGTTTTCAACCTGCTCCAAGGCACTGATGTGTCATAATTTTTCTTTTACCCTGTGCCACAGACAGAGTGGGAGAGAGGTGTGCTTTGGACAAAGGTGTCAGGGAGGCCCCCCTATTGAGTCACAGGGTTCAGAAAGGGCCCCCTTGCTTCTTAAACTCCTTCTCAGGGAGGAGTTTAGTGTGGCTGGATCTAATCTTAGTCTCAGACTTGGACAACCCTTTATACCTAAAGGATTATGGATGTAATCAATGCTTTATACCACTTTGTCCTGAGGGATTAAGGATGTCAATATATATATATGTGTGTGTGTGTTTATAAAATAATGGTTTTATTAAAATTGATACTGATAATGTTATTAGGCTAGATTACTTTTAATCAGAGTTCTTTAATCAGAATATGCAATAGAAATGCTTATAACTAAAATTCACTATAATTTACTGTAGTTATCATTTACTATAGTTATCAAATAATCCCTATTTATTAAATCAATAGTTAAAAAGATAGCTTAATAATTATTAAGTAGATTGATGTCACCAGTATCAATGACCGTGAGCAACACTCTTTTGCTCAACTTTGAGGAGTAACCTTGAGGGGCTTCCCCACTCAAAGGAGGAGTTTCTACATACTCCTAGGAGGGTTGTGCTGGAATCGCTGCTGTTGAAAGGTGGGACTAAGCTTTTGTAGTACAAAGTGATTGACTGTCAGTCATTTACCAGGATGGATTTGCTAACTGAATGAAACATAATTTATCTTTATATGAGTTATTGTTACCATTCATTTGTTTCTCTGTCAGGAAACATCTGGTTTAACATCCTTGTTGGTTCCTGTCATGAAAAATCTAGTTTCACGTCATCATGATGTTTAATTTTATGAGGTTGTTGAGTCAGATTGGTCTCAGCATTCTTCAATACCAAAACCAGCATGATCTCCCTCCATCACTAGTCATTTTGGAGCTGTTTCACCTCCACTCAGACAAGCGTCCTGCTAAACCCCATCAGTGTGGTATTTGGAAACAAATTCTCTCACTTAGAAATGTTTAATGCCTCTAGAGCTGCAGGAGAGTACCAGATGAGAATTTTAAGTTTAAACAAAATGACCTACACAGTGTCCTTCTCATGGCAAAACTTTTTACAGTCAGTTGATATTTTGCTGTTTGCAATGATCATATGTCAACGTGTGATGTCATTCTGCAGATATGCAGAAGGATCATATAACCCTAGAGTCTCAATTTCCTCTGATGCTGTTTTAATACAGTTTAATTCAGTAAAGTTTCTCTTCCATTGAATGGATTAGTTAGGAATATTACAGCAGTCTTTGCTACAGGGTGCTAATATTAATTACATCTAGTTATCATTCATATTATAGAATGGTTTTGGTTGGAGAGACTTTAAAGATCATCCACTTCCAGCCCTCTTGCCATGGCCAGGGACACTTGCCACTAGACCAGGTTGCTCAAAGCCCCATCCAGCCTGATCTTGAACACTGCCAGATATGGGGCAGCCACAGCTTCTCTGGGCAACCTGTGCCAGTGCTTCGCCACTCTCACAATAAAGAATTTCTTTCTAATATCTAATCTAAATCTACCCTCTTTTAGTTTTTAAAGCCGTTACCTCTTGTTCTGTCACTACATGCCTTTGTAAAAAGTCCCTCTTGAGCTTTCTTGTAGGTCCCCTTTAGGTAACGGAAGACTGTTATAAAGTCTCCGTGGGACTGTCTCCCTCTTCTCTAGGCTGAACAAACCCAGCTCTCAGCCTGTCTTCATAGAAGAGGTGCTCCAGCCCTCTGATCATCTCATGGTCCTTCTCTGCACTCACTCAGGCAAATCCATGTCCCTCTTATACTGGGGGCCCCAGAGCTGAACAGAGTGGTGTGTCATGAAAGCAGAGGAGGAGAATTGCCTCCCTCTACCTGCTGGCCATGTTCCTTTTGATGTAGCTCAGCACAGAGCTGGATTTCTGGACTGTAGGTGCACACTGCTGGGTTATGTTGAGCTTCTCATCAGTCAACACCCCAAAGTCTTTTTCCTCAGGGCTGCTCGCAATTCATTCTCCACCCAGACTGTAATTTTGCTTAGGCTTGCCCTGACCCAGATGCAGCACCTTGCACATTATTATTAATTAGACAGCAATTTTATATTTAATTAACAGAAATAATTAATGCATAATTTATATAAAATTAATGAATTAAAACTAATGCACTACTTGCTATAAATCCAGTCAAATCAAACCATTTTTCAGATAAATATGTATGAGTAGAGATTTGTATATCAATTTATAAATAAGTCATTATAATATTATATGACTGTTAGCGGGAAAGTTAAATATGAAAACAATCAGAACATTCCTTAATTCTGTCTTTTTATATATATTTGTATTCCAATGTCAATAAAATAGATATTTTGTAGAGATTTATATGTAGCAGGTTTTATAAGATTTCATATTATGGATTTCAAACGCTGTGATAACTACATAAGTGGGCCATGTAATTGCCCTTTTTAGAAATTCACCTTCTTTAGATTTAGCGATTCCAACTAAATGCATTGAGCATTCAGATGATTATATTATTAGATGCACTGTAAATGCTTTATTGAAGAGCTGTTGCTGGTGAAGGAACTTGAAACATACATTATCTTGATCTGGCTTTTGTTCAGTGTACTGTAGCTAACAAATCCATGGCTTTTTTAATCCTTGGTCTTGATAGTGCTGTCATTTTCTAAGCAAATCCATGTAAGGGAAAGATTATAGGTACTTATGTTATTCTACAGATATATTTTAAAAAATAACTTGTGCACAATAGCATATCTGCTTTTTTCCTGGTTTGGAGACACTTAATGGTAGATCAAAAGCTAAGGAATATCAGAATCATACATAATTTCAAAAGCTGGTGGTTTCTGGGCTTGGAGAATGGAAGTGGTGTTCGTGCTTTAGAGTAGTTTGCCAGTATAGCTGATCTGCTTAGATCAGATATAATATCATGAACTTTAATAATGCCACCTTGAATGAAACTTTTTGAAGGATGAGATAAGATAAATTCAGATTAAAAAGGAGGATGCAGGTGCCTAACATTGAGGAAAAAAAAATCTTTGAAATAATTTATTTTGGGATTGTATTGAAAGGGAAGCAAAAATGGTCCTGCAAGAGATGCTCTGTCCCTGCTTAGCTAGGCATTTACATGCATGAATCAGCAAAATCAGGCTGTAAATTCTGCACAAGGTTCAGACCGGGTCATGTTAGGTGATCCACAAAAATCTCATTATGGTTTTAAATATCTCTGAAAACATGGAAAATGCCATTCTTTCAGTTCAAGATGAGTATTCCTGTAAATGACAGGGAAACTTTAAGAATAGTCTAGCTAGAGGACCTTCTTTGGGGACTTAAAACAGTTGACGGCAAATAAAAGAAAATGGTCCTCACTCTTCTGTTCCCTTTTTCACCCTCTCTTCTCTCAACTTCCCTTTTTTCTTCAGACTAAAAAGTCAGGACCTGCTGGGGCAAGCTAAGTATTTTTGCAGACCAGCTGATTCCCCCTGGCTGCCTCTTCCCTGGCATGGCAAGTGTCTTTCTGGGTTTTTACCTTGTACTACATTCCTCTTTCAGTTCTTCCATCAGTAGAAAGGAGGAAGGGTGCATTTCCAGTGGTGTCCTGATGTCCTGCTGCATCATGCTGGTGAGAGAATGCTCTGTATGATGCAGAATTAGGTTTTCCATTGTTTATGGAAAACAAAAATGTACCCACAATTCACATTAGAGGCTTCTAAAGTGAAGATATAATTGGGCTTCAAAGTTTCTAAGAGTGCATCTGTATAATCTCAAAGTAATGAATCAGAGATATTTTAGGGTTTGATTATTTTCTCCTCATTAATTTCTCATTGATTTATTTGTACTTGTGTGTTGCCAAGTGGATACATACAGTATATTTAAAAAGAAACCAAAATTATTTATAAGTTGGTTTAATTTCATGACTGACTGATCCTGAAGGAAGTCCCAAACCTGATTTTGGTTAAAGTTTGCTGGTAGTGCTTCCCCATGCCAAGTTAGCGTGTTTGTAATTAAATTTGAACCCCAATTGAATTATATTTTCTTTATATGCCTATTACTTTTTTAATAAAAAATGTATTCCTGGGCAGAATAAAGCAAACACGACATACACATTTACAGTGAGACTTGACAATGAACGCATGAGATTATGGATATTGGTCTGAGCATAAACTTTCTATTACAATCAATTTACTGCTAGTGCAATAAAACTGTCATCAGATGGAATGGGTTTTTATACTGCATCAGTATAGTACAATGAAATTAAATTGAAAATATATAAATTTTCCACTGTTCTTTTACCTGTGGTTTATGAAAATTAGAAAGTTGCGCACAGCATCATGCTATGGCTTGCATATTCCAACGGGTAAGTAGTGATTTAGTCAGGGTAGTTTGGGGCATATAATTAACTTCTGATTATGAGGTTGGTTTACAGTGTGAAAATTAGTATGTTTTACTGATGTAAGGACCTGAAATCTTTTAAAGAAAATTTGTATAAAAAAATACGGGGGAAAAGCACAAATACTAGTTCCCCAGTTTTGTTTGGGATAAAAACCACTAGACAGAAACCAGAAATGGGTCCACACTTCAGGAAATCAAAAACCACCAGAGCTCACTTCTCACCTTGGAGATGAGAACACTCAGCTTCAGGTTCCTGTCCCTTTCTTTCCTTAAATGACTTGATATGGCACAAGAGTGTAAGAAGTGGCTTCCTTAGGCAACTCTGCAGGTGTTAGGACAAAAAATGACCCTGGGGGGAATCATATGGTTTTTTTATAGTTCTTTCACATAGTTTTCAACATTAGACATTTCCATTCATACATTTTAAAGTACCTTCTTACTTGCAATTACTTGATATTCCAATCAATTAAATGTATTCCAACATGTCTGCACACACAATTTATACAGTATGCTCTGTATATAGCATATGGAATGCAGCATTTTAAAAGTCTGTACTGAATCAAAAATAATATCTTCATATACATTGCATTTAATTTTGGTAAGAAGTACAAAAGTGTATTATTTAATATTTATATTCCACTGGTGCTCAGACTTATTGTGGCTGTACTCTACAGATATGGTCCTTGCTCCTGTAAAACCTGGAGATGTGTTTCGCCTTTCATATATAATAAGTCTGAAAATATATCTAAGTACTAGTGGGTAGGTGACCTGAACAGACTTTACATCAACTGAGCCTCCTGTTTTCCATTTCTTATGGTCTGTTCTGTTATGTGTAGGTTCATTAGATGTGCTGTGTAACTGACATCTTCCACAATTAGTGCTCACATATAATGAGTTGCAACGCTGACAAGGACTCTGTTGTTTTCTATAGTTTCACAGAAAAGCCTTTTCCTTCTTCTTTGGCACTGATCTATTAAAACCATTACACCATGTTTCAGCTGGTGACTGGGATTGGAAATCATTTACAGCCATTAAGACATTGCTTATGTATCATTAGCTCCACCTCTTGGATTAATCTGGTTTTTACAGATCCAGTAGTTCATAGGGGAATCCTCTCTGGAAATAGAAAATGTCCTGAGGCAGTGCCCTTGTAAAAGCATCTGACTCAACTGCTCTATCCTGCAAGTTTAATGTTCAGTGCTTGATTAGCAGTTAAATTTAATTACAAATTATTTTACTATAATTTAGGTTACATTGTCCTCTAGTGGCTCATGTAGATAACTGCCCTGCTGACAGAATCCTTTGCCTTGTGTTTAAGAGGTTGAAGACTAGTTCACTTATACAAATTGCCTAGGGATCTTATATGAAGGAAAACAGAGTAGTCCTCTAGCATGTCCTGTGGCTACTGTCATGAGCCTCAATAACATCAGGCTTTTGCCCTGTAACATGGAAGCACCACTTTTCATAGGAAGCAGTGATAGCAGTAGGACACTTAGCAGCTGGACATTTGCCAGCATTATGCAGATGCTCACAAATAGGAGGAGGGTTCGGGCGGCATGGAGAATAATGCCAGTGTTTTCAGTGAGAAGACACAACATTTTACATTACTTTGAGAAGGTGATACCGTATTCTGTAATGTGCTGAGTTTGTTTTGCTCCTGTGGCAGAGCAGCAGGGCTGCTTCTGGCAGAGGCCTCAGCCCAAAGCAGAGCAGGCAGTGCTGTGGCAGGCATGGCAGACAGGATGTATCTGGCTTCTGCTTCCCTTTTCATTCTGTTTCTCTCTTGACCAAATGCCATGAGTAATGATAAATAAAGTTTGCTCTGCAGAAATAGTTTATCTGTGTGTAAGAAGAGGAGGAGCACTAGAAGTGTTTCTGTTTATACCTCCAAGATTATGTATAGAATTAGCAGTTACAAGGGCTGAAGGAATGCTGTTTCTCTCTTCATAAAAAAATGGTGATAGCTCATGTTTTCCGTTGCTGCTTGCAATAATAAGAACTACAAAGGAGTACTCTGACCTTACGGAGTTAATTGCCAAGGCTTTTTCAAAGTAACATGCCTTGTACTCTATCAGGAAAATTATATATCAGGATTCTGTAAAAACTATTTGCTCAGGTCCTCCATCTCTGGCCATCTTTCTTATTTCTCCCTTTTGGAGAGGCCTTCCTTTCTATAAGCAGTGTTGATGTCAGGTCCAGTTCCAACCATGAATTGACCCTCAGCTGCCTGTTTTGCATGGTGGTGGTGAGCTCACCCCAGTAAGGTGCTTGGAACACTTCCTGCCACCATACTGAGAGCTAAGTGGGCAGAACTCCTCCACACAGTCTCATGCTCCCTGGGCTCCTATCAGTGTTGGATGGATGTCAGATGGTTGCTATGCATTCCTTGGGAGATCATCCTCCAAACACTGCAAGTTGCAGATCAGCTTAATTATACTTGACATTCTGAGTCATGCATTTGGTGTTGTCCGGGTACTGACACAGACTTGCACGTATACCCACACTTAGCAGGTGTAAATAATCACCACAGCTGAGAGTATGCTGACAGAAACAAATCATGTAAAGGCAGCCTGAGGTATAAAATGCCTTTACTTTGTGTAATCATCTGCAGTACTATTCTTACAGTACACTCAGAGGTTTATTAGGCAGTGATGGACGCAGGAATATTTGCACAGTTACTTTTATCTAGTGCTTTGTGACTCTTCTGCCACTAGGGATCTTTTCAGTTGCCTTCACTTAAGAAATGAAGTAGTTTATTTCTTCTTAATTAGGTGCCAGTAGGAGGGTGATGGTGTTTATTTTTCTTCAAGAAAAGCTTTGTTTTAAAAAGTGGTTTTGTAACTCTTACATCAACCTGGTTTTTTTCATGCTTTGCAACGTTATTTTGTGAGGGTTTATTTAACCTAGGTGCTAAGCAAAGTTCTGTTTATCCTCAATTCAAAATGTGGGTTTTATCCGTTACATACCAGAGGGTGAGTTGTACAGATTGATCTAGGTAGGGCTCCCTGATTACAGGTTCTGCTGTAATGATTTCTTAAACACTTGGCTTTTTTCAGGTAGCTATCAGGCCAGTGGTTGCCCTTCCTCCAGACTGGAACCTTTTACAGAAGCTCATTGCTGCTTCCCAGGCATGCTCTTTCTGACACCCTAGCAGCGAGGAGGCTCTGCCCCATCATTAAGGTTGCAGTAATGCTTCCTTCCACCAGCTGCTGTGGCGATGCTCAGGTTCCTCCTGCGGGCAAGAAGAGGATGACCAATGATGCTTACTTCTACTAAACAGGAAAATACAGATTCTCTTCAAAATAAAGAGGGAACCATCTTGGTCACCGTTCTCATCCAGCTGTGTGTTAACTCCATCTTCCTGTAGTACATTTTTATCTCAGGGTTATGCCAGCAGAGTCTTACTGATATAGCTTGACCCTTGATGTCAAACTCAGAACTGGAATCTGGTGGAAGTAGTTTTTGGTGAAACTGATCCCTTATGACCTCTCTCAGAAGGCTGTCTGGGACCTGTATGTGCTGATGGGAAAAATAAAATGGGACCTTGTGTGTTCTCGGGCTTGAGGGTGTAATCCTGCTCGGCACAGCAATGAATTTGTCAGGTATTTGATGAGTGCTTTACAGCCAGCTGTCTGCCTTGCAGGTCCCCCTCACCTGCTTTTGTGCTCCTGTAATGCGTGGAGGTACAAACAAGTGCGCATTGCTCAGTAACAGATGTCATTACAGAACAGTTGCCATTACTCATTGGTTTTCTATATGAATGTAGAAAGCACCCCTAAGAAGAAAACAGGTGGTAATGTTATTTAAATCTAACTATATCGTAAGATAGTAAGAGAGTTGATAAAGCCTTGCCTTAAAGGTTTTACATTTCAATAAGCATCTAAAATATTGAAATTGATTTAAGCAAGCTTCCTTATCAGGTTTTCTCATTTTTGCATTACCAGCACACACCTGAAATTACTGCTTGGACTGTATTGACTTGCACCGTTAAATCATTTCTATTTGAGAATTAATTCTTTGTTTGGCCTTTTCTAAAGGCAGTGTTCATCATTAAAGTGACTGTGCATGGATAGTAATGTACTTGCATTTTCTCTCCCTAGAATAATGAAATGGTAGAACTACAGAGGATACGAATGAAAGATGAAATTCGAGAGTACAAGTTTCGAGAGGCAAGACTCCTACAGGACTACACTGAGCTTGAAGAAGAAAACATCACTTTACAGAAACTGGTGTCCACACTGAAACAGAATCAAGTAAGCATCAAAAGATTCAAGGCAGTATGCTGTAAAATGACACCATTTTCTCCAGTTTCCATAATGTCATCCCATAGAGCACTTAGATATTTTTTCAGTTGGGTTTTTGCTGAGCACTTATTCTGAAACCGTGTTGTTGGCCATTTTTGGTATATGGGGTGGCCCTTACCTCAGTTTTAGGAAAATCCTGGTGGAATATTTTGTTGCAAAACTTTGTGGCAACAGAGGAATTATTAAAATATATAGAATTGCATCTTTTTGCTTCCTGCTTTTCCTATCCTTCCTCCCTGCACGCTGAACTCGGTGCCCAGTGGCAGAGTTCAACTCTCCATTTCCTCTTGGTTTCCTGCACATCCTTTCCTCTTCTGAAATGGAGAAAAGAGGAAATAATCTTCTTCTTGTTCTCCTTTTTTTTTTTTTTTTTCTCTTTGCTTCTCAGGTTTTCCTGTACCAGTGCTGCTCTCTTCTCAGCCCTGCTAATCCCCAGGCTTCAAACACAGGAGAAGGGATGTCAGATATTGCTAGTTTGTCTTTTGTTTTCTTCATTACAGCAATTTGCAGCTGTTGGCAAACCAACAAGCTGTATTTCTCACTGCAGTGCAGAGTGCATCAAGAGGAAGCACCATAAAAACCAGCCCCAGCTATAAGCAGTCGTAGGGTCTGTTCTCTCCCCCATGCGAAAGCCCAGTTTCCTTTGCTGCTGGACACACACATATATATATATACACACACTGCAAAGGAAGCAATCAAGAGCACAGTTATCCTTTAAATTAAACAAAGGGATTTGTTCCCATGTCCAAAAAGTTAACTTGCCATGATCAATATTTAAGTGTCCAACCTGGATGATGTAACACTTTCTGCCTTTTAGACACTGCCCAGAGCAGCATAACATTGCATTTCATAACACTATTTCCTTAATTGCAAGCAGAGGGTGACAACGTTGTAACCCCTAGTTTACATCCTAACCTACTGCTTTGGCTCAAGGCTTTTATCAAATAACCAAGACTGTCACAGTTTCTAATGGCAGCCTGGTAATGAAGCTGCCTTATTTCTGCAGGAATATGCAGTACTGTTTCAGCCTTTTCTTATTGCTATTTCACAACTCTAGCACAAATGCAATTGAAATATTTAAAACAGAGCTGCGCCCCAGAGAATAAGCAGGCAGTAGAATTCAGTACATCGTTTCCTTATTTATGAAGGTACCTAGACTTTCACACTCCTGAAACTGAATTTATAGCAGATCATCTTTTTGTCAGAGTTATTTACCAAGCCAGCAAATAGACCTCTTTTGAGGCATGAATTTTTTCCTCACCAACCTCATAGGAAGCATTTTCATACTATCAGGAAGTTAAAGACCCTTTTATGGACTATCCTAGTTTCCCCAGAAGAAAATCTGTTTGCAAGTGTTTACATTTCATCATAATATTTTGTTCTTAATGAAACCAAATGCCACCAGTCTGTAGAGAGAAAAAGCACCGTTGTTTTGAATGGCTTTAAAAATCAGTCACTTTGCATTACTTATTTGTGCACCTGTGATTCCTAAAATAACTTTGATCTCTTTTAAGATAAAATTTCAAGAGCATTTTATACCTTAGTACTTTAATTTACAAACACATATGTTACAAATCTTAGTTTTAAACTGTCATTATTTGGGTTGGGGTTTTTTTGTAGCTTTTGTAAGCAAGAATCTGAGATGCTAAACATAGAAATAATGTAGATCTTGGGTTTTCATATGGATTTAAAATTGAAAAAGGGTTGGGTTTTTTTGGTTGTTTTGGGTTTGTTTGTTTGTTTTATCTTTTTCTCATGCCCTTAAGTTATAAACACAGCTATTTGATTGCCTTTTATAACTGTTCAGATGGACCTGTCCCTCCAGTCAGAAAAGATACCAAGTTTCTAAATGCAGATTTTAAAATCTCATGGATTTTCTTTTCTACTCAAGACCTCCCAGTACTTTTCCAAAGGTTTATGAGAACAAGACTTTTGACAGGTTGATAAATATTCTACTCCAATAGGAATGGCGGATATTTCTGTTTTCAGCAGAACCTTATTATAGTTTGTTTGAATATCTGTATATGTCAAGAAATATTCTGGGCAATGCCTTAAAATTGCAGATAGTAATGCATAATAATGCATTTGAATTATAAAAGACTCAACTGCAAAAAGTTGGTTTTTTTGTGTGGAAGCATGAAAATTCAGTATTTCTTTATCTCTTTCACTGAGCTGTTAAATTATTTTTGCTGATACTAGGATTATTTTTTTTTTCATTTAGAAATGAAAAATAGACAAGTAACATGATTAAATCAAGGTGTGATCATTTTTACCCGAAGATTTGGTCAAGTGTGGACATGGACCTTCACAAACAAAGCTCTTCCTTTTTACTGATGTGAGATTTCCCAACAGTGAAAAGGAAGATGAGGAGGGCCAGTAAGAAAAAGTGTTCTGCAGTGGGGATCTGCCACATCATCTACATGTTGCTGAACTGGTTTCAGGCTAGACTGTTTTCCCTGGCTTTGCTTCTTGTTATGTATAATAGAGAGATCTGCATAAATGCAGGAGCTGCCTTTGAATAGGGAAGTTGTTCTCCTCGGCTCACAATGCCCATAAATACCGTGATAAAATACTGCACCTGTGTGTAGGGTGGGGAGCCTGCCCTGTGAGGAGAAAGAGCAGGGAATCCCTCCAACCCTGGTGAGACTGTGCCAAGTTACTGGGACACACTTCAGGTAGTGCTGTCGGTGCAACAGGTTGCCAAGCGCTCCAGAATGGCATCGCTACATGCAGTTCAAGCATTGTGCGGCTGAATGAACTGTTTATTACTTTTTTTCTGGTAGTTTAAAAATCTCTAGCAATTTGGGGCATTTTAAAGTTTCAAGTGATTGTATGAATAGTTTGCTGTTTAATTTTAAAATGAAATGCCTCTTGAATAATGGATATTCTTGTCTGACACAGAGAAGAGAGCTGGGGCTCTTCTAACGTTTCTGTCCATTCCATCCACATTTTTGAAAACTACTCAGACACCGAGATACTTGAGAGTATCTGTGCCTGAGTAACTTTACAACTGGTAAGTATTTAGATATAAAGTCATCTTAAGAATGCTTGTAATTAATTAATCAGACTATACAGACCGTGATATACCAACATTGCTAATGGCAGTTAATAATAAAGCTATGGGTACCAGGTCATCTGCAACTAAACAACCTTCTTTCCATTAAACGTATTTTTTATTCTCCTAAGGTATTCAGTAAAAGGTGCAATATTTCTTGATTCTCACATGCTGAAAAAGTGAGCAGTGGAGTATTTAAGAGTGAGCTCCACTTGCATTTTCTGTGCAGCCAGTTCTTTGCATCTGTGGGCAATGTCTGGTATTTCAAACCGTAGCTTCTCTAACACCTATTTCAGTCAGGCTAATAAATGGCAGGTTTTCATGACTCAAGTTTTAGTATTATGAATGTTCTTTGTCTTGTCTAATTCAGGTTGAATATGAAGGCTTAAAGCATGAGATTAAACGGTTTGAGGAGGAGACAGTGTTGCTTAACAGTCAGCTAGAAGATGCCATCAGACTGAAGGAGATTGCTGAGCATCAGCTGGAGGAAGCTCTGGAAACTTTAAAAAATGAAAGAGAGCAAAAGAACAACCTGAGAAAGGAACTAGCCCAGTATATCAACCTCAATGATAGTATGTATAATAACCATATTAATATATCAGTAGATGGATTGAAGTTTTCAGAGGATGGGGGGGAGCCCAACAATGATGACAAAATGAATGGACATATCCACGGGCCTCTCGTGAAACTCAACGGTGACTACCGAACCCCCACGGGTAGGAAAGGAGAGTCTCTGCACCCTGTCTCTGACCTCTTCAGTGAGCTCAACATATCAGAAATACAGAAACTGAAGCAGCAACTCATGCAGGTAAGAGCTGCATTCCATGTCCTGAAGTGTTTAGACATACATCCTATGAACCCTAGTATGAGCTTTTGCAGTAGTTTCTCCCAGTGATGTTCTTGACCACCTATGTCCTGTTCTCAGGTGTTTTTCATATCCAGATTTTGCCAGTAATATTCCCCAGGAAACAGAGTGTCTGTCTGCAAAAAGTCAGTGTGAATTGTGCAGATGTTTAGTGCAAAGAGGAGAAAGGAACCTGGCTGCTGTGGTTGCAGATGGTTAACTTTGTTTCCTGCTTTGATAATGGGAAATATTCCTGAAATTGCAAGTAAAGAAAGTACTCTTCAGTATGACCAAAGCTATCTGGAAAAAAACCACCAAAATACAGACAGACTTGATTATGCTCCCTTGCAAGTCAGAAGGAGTTTTTGGTATTAAATTCAGTTTGAACGAGATTTGGCATACCACCAAAAGAGAACAAAAAGAGAGGAGTGCTCCTCTTAATAACCATGTACTCAGAGAGCATGTGGCTTGTGAGATACCACAGAGCGCCCTTGTCCATGCTGACGGTCCCGGCGGATGCACAGGCTGCAGGGGGTGCCTTGGGGACCATTTCATGAGCATTTTTCTCTATTCATCCAAGCCCAGCCCAGGCATAACCAGAATAGGAGCCTGGGATGCAAGCCAGACAAAATCTCAAGCTGCCGGCCCCAGCGCTGATGTCATCTTAGAAGGGGTACAGTGCCACACATAGAAAGGGTCCCACTGCCCAAGCTGTTTAGCATCTTCTTTGCCACAAGAGCTTGAAAGGTTTTGGCACCATCAAGTAAAAATCCAGCATGTTCTAGCTTCAGGCTTCCAAAAAGTATCTCTTCCAAAGACAGTAAATGTAAATCCTTTACAGCTTCAAATGTAAAGGGCAATTTGGAAGTAAAGTAGAGCAAACCCAATTTTCAGTGCTTGCTAGAGAACAATAAATCCCTATGTGGTCTGCCCTATTTTTGCTGAAGAGTTAATTGTTTATTTACTTCATTGCTAACCTCACCATGGGAAGTTTTGATCATTGCAAACTCTGATGACATCTAGTGCTTTGCATGAATAACTTTGTTGCAACACAGATACAATTTAAGTGGGAAAGCTTTAAATTTGTGATTTTATTTATGTGAAAAGTTCTGTCAAGTTTTCCGCTATTAAAATGTAAATAGTATGTAGTTTATGTATATAGGGATATATGAAAAAGATGCACGTGCATATATGTGTACATTTGTGTATATAACATATGCACATGTATTATATGCAGCTTTTTATTTCATTTGGAAATAGAACGTTAAAAATTAAAGAAAAAGTACAGCTTCAGAAGAAATGCTTTGACATGTTCACCTTTTAATATACAGTGTAAGCATTTTCAACCATAATTTACAATGAAATTTATGCAGTAGAAATTTGAAGTGAAAGCTGCTTAGAAATGAACAAAAGAAGGCTGTTTGGGGTATGTTTTGTCTAGATTTTATGAAATTAAATATTGAGCTTCATGAATCAGAAACTTCTACTTGAAAGATATTACAACTGCTTTCATCATCTTAAAAACTTACTTATTTTACACCTCTAAAAAAAGAGGCAGACGCTTCTGACAGTCACAAGCCATGAACTTAGGACCCTAGAAGGACTCTAGGAAATAAGTATAACCATTTTTTGGTCAGAGCATTTTTTGGTGCTGGGCTTCAGCACCCTCACACCAATAGTCATCTCCATTGCTTGGTGGTTTAAAGGTTAAAAGGTTTATGGTTTAAAAAGAAAGACTAGACCTAGCTGAAAACTTGATTTCTTTAGATATTGAAAAGGCTTTACTGCAAAATGCTGATGTGTACTTTTTATAAAGTGCTCAACTTCTCTGTTGAGTTGCATCAGCTCACCTTGGTCACGCAAATGAAATGTGAAAAATTCCTTTAGAAATTTTCCTCATAATAGGGGGGAGATTTAATCACGTCCAAGCTGACAAAAGCAAAATTGGATTTTTTTCTCCTCTACAGTGTCTTTGCCAGGTAGTGGTCATTCAGGCATATCCCAGTACTTGCTGCATGTTCTCAGCTTCTCTAAAGAGGCTGTACCATGATAGAGTTGAACAGAGCCTTTCTTGCGAACTATTTTGATGCCTATAGGACAGCAGGCTCCTTTTTTTTTCCTTTTTTTTTTTTTGAGAGAAGAAAACATTAGATTTGCCATTTTGCAGCTGTAAGGCAAATTTCAAATCTCAAAAACAAGCCTTCACTAGAACAGTTAGTAGGACAGGTATAATTCCTTCTGCAGCTTTGGGATGCTGCTGGTCCATGATGTGTGCTGGTCCCTAGGAAAGATTTAATTATAGCTGTTCCCTTTCCATCTTTTACATCCACTAGTTAAAAAATGTCTTCTGAAATTCTTGTATTCTAAAATTTTCTCAAAAAAGCTTTCTGCTCTTCCTTCATGGTTGTTGTCCGGTGGAAAGAATTCTCTATCTCGTCTTTAAGGCCTAGGACTCCTCTCTTCCTTCCATGGTGATTCTTTACCTATTCCTGAGGCCAACATCATATTTGAAAATTAAGTGCTCTTAAAAAGAAGGGGGGAAAAAGAAATCATGCAGCCCAGCTTCTGACACTTCTCCAGCTGCCTGGTGCTCTTTGACAAATACGATACATCTGTGATCCATGGTTCTTGAGCAGGGTTTTCCTGTTAATTTATTCTAATGTCCACTAGGAATTTTTCACTTGTATTCTGATGATATTAAAAAAAAAGAGCAATTTTAAAATTGGTTCCCAAAGTTGCAAACTGTAGAGCAAATTGGGAAGGAAGTATCTTCATGCTGAAATATTTGAAGGGAAGGATGCATCAGAAAATAGGTACAGCTGCTTTTGGATTGGTTTTATTTAAATTTTTAGATGCTAAAGATCCTTGCTGCAGCTATTAATTTCAATGCCAAAAATACCCCACCAACTGGACTGGAAAGTAACTGCAATCCCCAGAAGTTTTCTGTGGGTGGAAATGAGTGTAGTAATGACAAATACAGTTAACATACTTGGAAACAGCAGATTCATTAGTATGCAGAAGGTGTGCTTAGGACTGCATTGGAGCTTTGTCTTTGGTCTTTTTCCCTTTGGAAGTAGGAACATATGTTTAAGCAGAAGCAGATTAGCTTAATCCATTACTGGACCAGAATGAGTAAAATTTAGTAGATCTATATATTTTATTTTATTTACTATCAAGGTGATGTAGGAGTTTTAAAAGTTGCATGTTTTCTCTGGAAAGAATCCTTTCTATTTGAAAGAAGTCTTTATTTCCAGAACACATTTATGTTCAGTAGCAAAATTGTCATAAAGATCCCAATTAACTCTGTTATAGTTTTTCTTCATGATAAAGTATGACAGCTGTGATCAGTAATCCAGTAGGATCAATTCTGTCTGATTCATTTAAGTGGAGACTGAAACACTGAGTTGTTTTCTCAAAGGAAAGGCTTTCTGGCTGCTTTTAGACCAGCACAGTCTACTGCAGTTAAGGTGAGACAGTCCTTTATATTAATCAAAACTCAGGTTGGGGTTTTTTTTCAGGCATAGGTGTAGCTCACCAGCCTGAGGGAATAAACACCTTCATTAGCTGATGAGGTTAATGTAATTAACACCTAAGCCTGCTATACCAGGTGGTAACAACTACAGTTCAGGTGCAAGTTTCTGGGGAGAGCACACCTGGGGCAGATTGCTCAATGGAAAAAAAAAAGAGGTAAGATAGTGAAGAGGCTCTGCAGGACAGGTCTGACCAAGAGGTCTGTGGAAGGCAGTCACCTCTTAAGAAAATGCTCTTGTCAAAGGGGAATATTACCCAATTTTGGATTTTCTTAGTGAGAATGGGCTGATGTGGGGCATGAGCGGAAAGGTGGTAGGCAGACTGGAGCAGCAGCAAGCGAACAATGCCTAATGGAGAAAGGTACCGATAAACTTGTGGTACTTGGCTGTCCTCTTTGGCTCAGATTATGTAGTGCCTAAAATGGAGCGTCCTGCATCTGAGGAGACAGACTTTTCCTGGATCATAAAATAATGATGAGGTTTGGCCCTTTTTTGTTGTTTTTTTTTTGGGGGGGGGGGGGGTTGTTTTTTGGTTTGTTTGTTTTGTTTGGGTTTTTTTTTTTATTTTTAAGCCATCTGTACTCTGTGTGCAAGAAAACTAGGCTGATTTTTTAGATGTTTTTAACATGGCTTCTATTTTTATGCTTACAGTTTCTGCCTGCAATTGATTGCAGGTTCTAATAGAGGCAGTGTTTTGAAAGCCTGTCTGTAAAACCCAAGTATTATCATATGCTAATACTTCTGAGGAGCAGCCGCTGCTCAAAAGCATTGTTACAAGGAAACAGGAGTCTGAAACACTGCTTGGAACATTTTGTGAGATGGGAGTAGTACCCTCTCCATCTCTAAAAGGCTTTTCTTTTCCTTCATTAGATTCATGGTGGCTGATTTGACTGTTTTCCAAATGTTATGTGAGGGGATACCACTATGGAAGGAAAGTTTGTTGTTGGGTTTTTGGTGGGTTTTTTTCAGTGTTTTTTCAGAACTGAAAGCTTTGCATTCTCAGAATTAGTAATTCAGCCACATAAAGGGGATGTGGAGCATGTAATTTTTGCTGTGTAAGCACAGTGCTGAAATACTGCAACTGTCAGAGAGAAAGGACAGTAAACCTGGTAGGCTTAGGATCCTATTGCAAAAGTAAGAAGGATCCCATCTCCATGTGCCTTCCTCTGAGTCCCAGTTCACAACTCAGAACTGGGCAAAAGCACAGAAGAAAAGTTGGAGCACTACACTTAAACCTTGAAATGAAAGTCTCTCAGGAGTGTTCAGTGGCAAATACCCAAACAGATCAAACTTTGTCTTGTTCACTTGCTTTAAAATGTTGCATACTTATATTTCTAGAGGAGTCCTCCATGACCTCTTCTGCTGTTCAACATCTATGTTTCCCTGCGGATATTCAGAAAGGAACTTACTGGGTCAGAACTAGTGGTTTGTTAGTTGTACCACAATTCCTGCTTTTCCTGCCATGTCCTTAGAGGATGGATTTTGCTTACAGCAAAGTGATAGACTTGGGGAGCCCTGGGATTTGCATGTGCTTAGTCTCCTGATCTGTGCTACATTCTCACACAGTAGGTTATTTAATCTAACATATGGAAATTTACACAGCCAGTTGTTCACTATATTTGCATTCAGTAATCAAGCCTTAATGTAAGTTTGCAACAGTCCAAAGATATAATAAATATCGTGAATGATTGGTAGAGCTGTTCATGGGAAATATACATTCAAATTCCATTGAGAAAGGTGTATATACCAGTAGTTGACAGTGATGGAGTTCATATGTTCAGGGAACATATGTTGTAATAAATCCTGTATCATCTGTCTAGCTGAAATTGTAGCAGAGGCTGGGACTTCACAGTTCTGACAGTCACATGCATCTCTTTCTGACTCAGTTTTATGATTTAGGTGTATATGGCTGAAACCTTTTGGAGGTCCTCAAGTTGCATATGCAGAGTGGGGGAGTGGAGAGATGAATGTGACTGCAGAGTTTGGTGTTTTGCACAGGCAGGACAAGATGCTGGGTTTCTTACTTTGGCTCTGTTGCAGGTGGAGAGAGAGAAGGCTATTCTTCTGGCCAACCTGCAGGAGTCTCAGACGCAGCTGGAACACACCAAGGGAGCCCTGACTGAGCAACATGAAAGAGTGCACAGGCTCACGGAGCACGTCAATGCCATGAGGGGTCTGCAGAGCAACAAGGAGCTGAAAGCCGAGCTTGACTCTGAGAAGGGCCGAGAACCCGGCGAGGAAGCACATGATTATGAAGTGGACATCAATGGCTTGGAGATCCTAGAATGTAAATACAAAGTAGCTGTGACTGAGGTGATAGACCTGAAAGCAGAAATCAAAGCCTTAAAGGAGAAATATAATAAGCATGTAGAAAACTACACTGAAGAGAAGGCCAAGTATGAAAGCAGAATCCAGACATATGACGAACAGGTGACAAGCCTGGAGAAGTCAACTAAGGAAAGCCAGGAAAAAATGGTCCACATGGAAAAGGAGCTGCAAAGGATGACAGGCATAGCAAATGAAAACCATAATACTCTCAACACCGCCCAGGATGAGCTGGTGACATTTAGTGAGGAGCTGGCTCAGCTCTACCATCACGTCTGCCTGTGCAACAATGAGACACCAAACAGGGTCATGTTGGACTATTACAGGCAAAGCAGAGTTACCCGCAGTGGGAGCCTGAAAGGCCCAGATGACCCTCGAGGTCTCCTTTCCCCACGGCTTGCCAGAAGGGGGGTGTCATCACCTGTAGAAGCCAGGACCCCAACTGAGCAGGTGACAAAAGAGGCCACAGAGCCTGGCAAGGAACAGAGCCCAACAAAAACACCTACCATTTCTCCTGTCATCACAGCCCCTCCTTCCTCCCCCGTTTCTGATACCAGTGACATCCGCAAAGAACCGATGAACATCTACAACCTCAATGCCATAATAAGGGACCAAATCAAGCACTTGCAGAAGGCTGTCGATCGGTCACTGCAGCTGTCGCGCCAGCGTGCTGCAGCTCGGGAGCTGGCGCCCATGATCGATAAAGACAAGGAGGCCTTAATGGAAGAGATACTGAAACTGAAATCACTCCTGAGTACGAAGCGGGAACAGATTGCAACCCTGAGAGCAGTGCTGAAAGCCAACAAGCAGGTAAGGTGCTAATAAAGCAGTCAGGAAAGTCTTTTATTTGTACAGGTCACTTAGAAGCTTTCCCAGGAGTATTTCAGAGAAGAGATTTTACTCACAGGTTATTTAGCTTCTCACTCAATCACAGTGAGGGCAGACCTTCCCTCCTTCTCTGTCTTCTTTTTAAGCTTATAATCTCTGCTTTTCACTGCACCCACCATTTCCAAGAGAACAATCAGAAGAGCCTTTCCTGTGGTGTGAGAGAAAAGCAAGGGCAGGGAGCTGTCCACTACCACCCAGCCTGATTCACAGGCATGTTGCTGCTATTACTGGAGTTATAGGATTGCCAGCATTGGAAAACAAACTGGAGTGTGGATGGAAAGACTCTCATGGGTGTGCTGGCCCATGAGAGGTGCAGTGCAGGTACTGCTGGAGGAGTGGGGAGGGCAAGTGCAGGGGAGACCACCTGGGTCAGCGCCCGTGGGATTTAGTGGGGCTGATGGTGCGAACAACCCATTGTATTATTCTTGGCTCTTGGTAGTATTCCAAAGGCTGCAAAATGTGAATGTACCACAGAAAATTTAAGGGGATTAAAAATAAGTATCACAAGAGCTGAAGTGTGCTTCAGGAAGATGTAAGAGTGTGACCAGTGGCTTTGGACTATACGGAAGCTGGGCATTTGTTTGGTAAGACATCAGGTCAAATACTGTTTTCATTACAGGTGGTTGGAGGTTTTTTAAATTATTTGTCTCTTTAGATAGAAACAATTGCCATGTTTTTAATCCCTTAAGAAATAAAATCAGTTTTGGGGTTTTTTTTTCAAGACAAGGGAAAACATCACTACACAACAAAGCTGACTGAAACAATAGGAGCAATTTTTTGTTTTGGGAAGGATTCATTTTAAGGTTATTTTTAAGAGAATAAAATATTTCAAATTATTATTTGGAAATTTTCACATTAAAAGCAATTGTCATTAAACCACTTTATTTTTTATCTTTCAATAATGCAAATGAGCTGAGAATTGCCACATTTTATATCAAATGCCAAAAGAGAACCATGTAATGGTGTGTTTTTTCAAGAGCACTGTCAATTTTTTTTTTGCATAGAATATGCTCTCAAGCCGTTTGTATCCATCCGATTCCAGGTCTGCAAACACTTAAAGTTAAATTTAAGCATGCAAATAGTTTCATTTATTTTGGTGGATTTCCTTATGCCCAGAATTAAATCTGAATGCAAGAGGCTGCAGCAGCAGAATTACTCCAGATTGCCTGTGACTTTTCTCATCTAAAGCCAGTGGAGTGATGACCACATGGGGGCATGAATCCTGGTTAACAGCTTGGGATACTATTAGCTGATGACAGTGATGGGATTTCAGTGTTTAAATTCCCAATAGTCAAGTAGTCTGAAGCTACAGTTTCAGGTTTAATTGATTGTTGGATCTCTAACTACATTCCTAGAGTACTGGGGATTTTTAAATTGCAGCAATATTTCAATATATTTTGAGTCTTTTATAGCATTTCCCCCCTCTGATACGACACATGTTAAATATTAATCCAAGTAATTAAATACCATCTCCAGCTAAGCAGTAACAGCTCTGAGCAATTATATGTGGATTTTCCATGTAATTAAAATGTAATTAAGATGTAATTGAAGTATATGGATTTAGATTCCAGATTAAAGTTTTTTCCATTAGCATAGAGGCATCATCTATTTTCTGATACTACCAGAGGATCTAGCTCATTCTTGCTCTTTTACTGCTGTCAGGTATAAAGCATCATCCTAAAGTCTGCTCACTGAAATGGAAAAGATAGATTTGCTGAGTAAGGAGGTGCTATTAACTAAAGTTTTATTTATTGGATAAGCAGCATAGATACTGGTAGCTGTATAATTTGGTATAGAATCTTTCAATACTGCTTATGCAAACCAAGTATCAACATCCTCAGCCTTTCAAGTTAAAAGACATAATAGTGTAAAAGGGACAGAGACATTTAAAGTTCTAGGGTGAGGTGGGTGACTTTTATAATGCCCTGGCAGTACTGCCAGCCTCAAGTGATGGTTGTATCCCAGGACCCAAAGCACATCTCATTTTCAGAAAATAGGAGTGAAGATACACCCATTTGAGTTCTTCCCCTCCAGAATAATGTTTATGCAGCTATAGGCTGGGGATGTTTTTCCCTATGGGTTTCACTTTAGGTGAGCCTACAGAAGACATCTGGTTCAGTTTTTCACATTTGTTCAAGAACCACAATTGCTAGAGCTTTGATTTTTTAATTATTTGTGAAAACCCCCAAATGATTAAGCAACCTTTTCCAAGCCTTAATGAAGCTGACATTAGTAAGAAACTATGTATTTTCATCCCTTATGTAGCATGGTAAGACACTGCTGGTGCTCAAGGTAGTAGGGGAGATCTGTGGGAGGCCCCTTGCAGAGGGAAGCCTGCAGCTGGTGAGGGGCTGGATGCTCTGGCCTGTCCTCAGCCTCCAGAGAGGCCACATCACATCTCTGTTTTTTAGAAATACTATTTCAAAACACCTGTAAGCACTCCAGAGATGCTTTAAGTGGTGCTGTTTTAGTTGGAGCACTATGGTGAAAGCAAGTTGAGCACAACCAAATGCACTGTAAAAATGGCAAGACTTGTCCTTCCTTCAGATTTAGTGGGAAGACCAGCAGCAGGTCCCCAGGTCTGGTATTTTGTGCTGTACTTAAGTTGTGAAATCATACCCTTAACCACGGAAGCTATGTGGTGCTATCTGGTGAACACCAGTAAGTAATATTTTCAAATAAGCATTTTAGTGTTAGGCTGGGCTGCAAATTGGCTATGCACAACTCTTACCACTAAAAAGAGAGCAAGATCTACTCTAAGACGCTGCCCAGGAAAATGAATTATTAAATCAATTGCTCAAGATAGCGATGCACATAGATCTTGCTAGCTTGTTTGCTTACCTTGTCTTGATTTATGAATTCATTTATTCATAGCCATAATTACTGTGTCAGCACAAGTTTTATAGAGCAAACCAAAGTTGCATTAGCATTAACAAGTAGCATAAATTGTAAAGTAATATCAAATTAATTATATTAGGACCAGATCGATGATGGTTGTGATTTTGATTCCTAAAAACATACAGAAAGCTGCCTATGAGGGTAATTTAATATCCTGAAGTTCTGATTGAAAAATGATTGGTTGTTCTCATAGTGCATTAGTTTGATGGGAAGGAGTTGAGTCAGCAAGACCTTCACATCTGGATTGACCATAACTATGATGTCTCCAGCTTCCACAACTGAGATATACATAAAAGTCCTTGAGAAAAAATATTTTCATAAACCCATACGGTATATCATCTGTAAATAAATGCCTTGCTATTATATAGACATAACACAGTAGAATTTCTGCTGGGAAAGTGAGGCTGGGTGGAAAGGTTCAGTACGATGATGAAAAAACAAGGCACTTGCCACTTGTAGAACTTCATATTCTCTCAGCAACAATTTTTTTACCTGGTCTACTTCTCACACTCCTAATGTAAATGGGACACAGTCATCTTGGAATGTAAATATATAGAGAAAATGAGATTTGTTCATGGATTTCAGGATTAAGGTGGCAACCTTTATAGACAGTTGGAGTAATCAAACATCTCTTATATAAGGATCAGAAGGGGGATGAAAAGGATGCCATTATTTTTGGCAAGGAGGTCCTGGGACTTGAGTGTATGTGCACCCTTCAGCCTGTTCAGCTCTGTGGCTGAGTTTTGGGGAAGGAGGGCTGAGCTGTGCATACCCCAGCTCTTTTTAACTTGTTCGTGTTTCAGCCCCACAGGAGTCCAGGTGTGGAGCTCTTTGCTCACTCCCAGCCTTGCTGTCAGCTCCAGGTGGCTACTTCTGCCCAGCAAATGCTATGTGCTCTGTGAGCTGTTAATCCTTTGCCTGCAAGGTGGCTGGTGGTTCATTTGCCCAGCTCTAGAGCATTACTGGTCTGATAGGAGTGTCACTGGCCCCTCTCCTGTCTTACTGCATTATTTATTTCACTGAAGAATATTCACACATTTTTCTGTATCTTTATCTTTTTTCTTGTGCTCCCCATTTCCATGTGTGCTGATCATAGGTTGCATTTTTATGTGGAGAAAATGCCTATGATGTCTCTGCCACAATTTTGTAGTTAACAGCAGCTTAAAAACAAGTGCTGCAGAGATGTTAAAAACAAAGACAGGTCCTGGGCATCTTCTTTTTTCTGGCACCCACTACTTGCAGATGAAGACTGTTATTTGCCCCATCCTTCCTTTCAGAGCACTCTCTCAAAGCACCGTTCACCCCACATCTTCAAAATCTAGCTTATCCCACAGAACTGGTTTCAGACACAACCACACATATATGGCCCTCGATGGTTGCAGTTTGGAGATGGCTCTGAGGTGGGGAACAAATAGAAATTGTTCAGTGTAGAGCTAGTGCTGGAGGAAAAGTAACATTAAGCTATGGCTTCAGTTCATTTTGTCCCTGTCACTATTGGCACAGTAGAGCTGAGGTGATCAGGTACATAGGTACCTCTCAAAATTGGAATCCAAGTTTGCCTTCTTCCCCCAGCCCTGTTCCCCATTACACATTCTGGTTTCTGGGTGCTTCAGGCAAATTTTCTGCATCTTTAGGCTCCCCAGACTGGCTCACAGCAAGCATAAAAGAAAACCACCTGGTGTACAAAGGGTAGGGATGGGGATAGGCTGTGTAATTATACATTTGGTGGCAGCTAGCCAATATAGATCAGTTTAGCTGCATTGTGAAATGGCAGCTGCTGAGCCAAGGAGTCTAACAGCAATCAGCTTCAGTCAGCATCCAGGTCCTAAACTGATGAGCTATGGATAACCCGAGCACCTACACTGTTGGTGCTCACTGGCTCGTACAAGGACCCTTTTGAGTGTGCTTTGCCACACACCAAAGTGATGCACTGCTGCTCTGCTGGCCCTGGTTGCAAGTTTCCAACAGAAGCTTCGCCAGCTTGCTTCTCCCTTCTTTCTCTTGCCTGTTAAAAATATGTTTTTGTTAGTTATATTTGTTTCTCTAGTAGAGCACTTGTGCCCATTCATTCTTCACTTGGGAGACTTTCAGAAAAGAGACTCTCAACAGCCTGCAGAGGGGTATGTTCAAAAGCTTGTCTGGTATGTGGAGAGCCACCATACACTTCTAATACATTTTGCAATTTATGCTTAGTTTTGCGTAATGAAAAATCAGGAATAAAAAAAGGTATGACAGTTTGACACAGTCCTTCCTCTGTTACCTTTATTCAACAAGTAAATTATATTTCTAAGTTATTTTTCATCCTGTAGTGTGTCTGTTTAATTTACCCTGACATCTAGACTAGAAAGCAGGGATCACAGTGACCTGTCTGGTCATTGTGCAGTTTCGGTGATGTATAAATTATTGGGTTTACATGGAATATGTAATCCCACTGCTGAAACATTTGAATGATTTGTGGGGTTTTTTTTATGTTTAGCATTAAATGGCACATAACTTGAACTCAATTTCATTCCTAAATAAAAGAAAATCTTCACATGAATTCTGCATTCAAAGATGAGGTATGATAGGTTAAAGAACATGGGGTTGTATATCCCTTCCAAACTAAGGACATCCAAATTCCTGCCTTGGAGGCAAAGCGGAACTCAATTTGAGCTGCAGAGTCCACCTCTGCTCTCAAAAATTACTTCAACCTCATTAGTGACCTGAAAATTCTTACATAAATCTGGCTTAATCATATCTGTTAAATAGAAATTTGTCTTCTGTTTCACCATTTCCTAAATTTCCCTTCAAAAAGAGCAGTTTCATTAAATAAAGTTAATCCTTCTCCATGTTAATTTATGAGTGTTCATTTTTGCTCATGGATGAAAACAGATAGAAAGCTGACAATTTCTGCTTTACCCTGCCAAGGCATAAGATGGTGCCTGCCATCCTACGTTACACCAAAGCGTATGTCAGCAAGGTTGAGAAAAGCTGCATTTATTTGAATATATCCCGAAGTAGTTGATTTTTTTAACATGTATTGCTGATGATTTAGAATTTGTCGTGGAAGAAACCATCTGTTTAAAGTGGCAGGTAGTTACCAGTGACTTTAAAAAATCTCTGGTTTCAATGTAGACAAGTGTGAAAGAAGAGAAAATGTTATTGGTGAGTGTAGAATTTGATTTAAAAAAAAAACAATTAAAATATTTGAATGCTGCCTTTTCTAACCACTAATTTCCCCAGACACAAATGAGTAGAGGTGTATTTTAGCAGGAGATGCTAATATATTAAGAGACATTGTTAGTGGAAAATGTATTGAGTTTCAGAAAACTGAGTTTAAAATAGGTTTCCAGCTGCTTGGTCATTACTATGTTTTGTCACATCCCCTTGCTGATTGCTTTAAACTAATGTTCTTCTACATTTCTCTCCCCTGGTGATGACTCAAGAACTTACAAGATCAACAGGGGAAATTGATTGCTGGTATGAAATGCTGCAGTTTATTATGCACTAAATGAAGTAAAAAACAGCCATGAAAGAAACAACTATAATTCCCTCTGAACACTTTTTTCTTCATCTCATTCAATAGCGATAATTTTAAATGTCTCATAGCAACAGTAGATATAAAGCCTCTGTAAAACTATGTATTTTGAATAATTTCAAAATGATGCTGAACTTCGTAAGTAAAACGGAAGGTTCAAATTCTGAAGACAAATGTAGCTATTAAAAGCAGTTGGGCAGTAAGCTGAAGAAATTTGAGGGATGAAATCGAAAAAAGAAAGGAGAAAGCAGAAAAAATGAAGGAAAACATTGCTTTCCTGTTAAGTGAAAATTGCATTTTACACTTATTTTCATTTGTAGTGCCAAAATAACGTTGATTTGCACAACAGTAGGCATTGCCTGTGCTCAGACATAAAAGCAAGCTGCCAGGTCCTGGCAGTCACCTTGCCTGGGGAAAGCCTCAGCTGACAGGATGCATGAGGTTAGTTCAAACCTTAGCTACAGAGGCCCAGTCTCATGTGCCATGCATTCTTTTTGCAACATGGTCAAGGGATCCACATAGTTGTTTACTGCAGCTCAAATGACACTGTGAGCAGCTCCTTAAGCTGTAATAACTTACTTGCCTGAGCCCTTAACATACATCTGCACAGTTTTGTAGAGACATTGAAGGTGTTGAGTTGTTGCCAGTGCATAGAAATTGGCTTTGTCCTTCCAACTGCTTTCTCCTTTCCTACTGTCATGGAGTACAACTTAAAAGAAGATGTTAAAGAGTGCGGTGCAGTGAAGGTCAGATCTAACTTCTTTTGCTGTGTGAATGCAGGCAATCTAAAGTAAAATCAAGCATGGCATATTAGCTGTAGCTACCTTAAATAGCTATCTGTCTCGTAAGCGTATATCCTTGTTTGTGTTTTCAGACAGCTGAAGTGGCACTAGCCAATTTGAAGAATAAATATGAAAATGAAAAAGCGATGGTGACTGAAACCATGACCAAACTACGGAATGAATTAAAGGCTTTGAAGGAAGATGCAGCAACCTTCTCATCCTTGAGAGCGATGTTTGCAACTAGGTAAGGGAAATGGTGTCACTGCCTGGTTTGGCTCTGTAAAAGAAAATACGTGTGTGCTAAGTGAGAATAGATTTAGATGTTGGATGTTTAGGAGGAGAGACAGAAATTGTTTTCTGCAAGGTCAGAGGTTTGCCGGATGAAGGTGAATGAGTCTTAGAGTGCACACTGTGCAAAACCCGCAAGCTTTCAAGTGCTACCGAGATGGGTGTCTCAGAAGATAAAAGCTGGAGAATAGCAATGTCAGTATAACCTTGAGTGAAGTGTTATAAATGCCAATATATGCCTGCAGTATATTTGCATTTATAGAGCTTTTTAAAGTGGAAATCAAATAGTAGATTTATGTGGCTAATTTTCACATTCAGAAGTACACTATGACTCTGCCATGTAAAGCTATTGTATGGTAAATGATGATTTTCAGAATCCCATGTTTTCATTATCATGAGATTTAGTACTTACCACTAGTAAAATCTATTCCATCAGCCGCACTATGCTGTAATCCAGCACTAATAATTGTGAGGCCACTGCATTTTCCCACTCTAGCATGAATTCTTATTTTTTCCTGCTGTGATATCCAATTTTTTATCTTCTCCTTCACAGGATAAAAGTTTCACTTACCTTCTGTAACATAGTTCCTTCTGGCAGGACAGTCGTTAATCATGTTTCATCTTTTCTTCTCCCACAACTTCTTAAGAGGAGTTTTGGTTTTAGGTGTTTTATAAAAGGTTACCCAAAACCATTTTTTTTTAAATCCAACAGTTTCATCAATGATTTCTTAATTCCCAAATATGCATGGAAATTAGTATCCTCAGGTTATCAAGGCTTTCTCCCCACCTTGTGGTCAAACACAAGGCGCATTTCTTGCTAATACTTTAGCCCGTAAGCAATAAGACGTCTTCATGCCTCTTGTCAACTTCGCCCCACTATATGGTATATAGGTGCCACCTCACCTATCCCAGCCTTCTGAGGTCCTCAGTTGCTTAGTGACAGTAGCTGCAGCAGCTGGGAGAGGTGGAAAAGAAGGAGAAGGGACATCTACATGCCATGACATTGGTGCTGTGTACAAGTTCATCACAGGTTCATTGTCAGAAGAGTACGAGTAGTGCCATAATTGAAATGAAGAACCTCAGCATGTGGTGTGAACCAAGGTAGTTCTATTGATTTCATTGACATCTGAAGATTTCCTTCGAGAATGGAAAGTTGGGTGTGTATATTTGAAATGTATGTGTTGATCTTTATTTGCAAGCTCATTACTCTGAGAGATATGCGAATGTGCTAACTCTATAAGACTTCCTAACCGTATAACTGTATAAGAGTAACTCCAGAGGAAAAGAGTGGCTTCATGACCATAAAGCAAACAAGGGTCTTGCATGGAGCATAAACCATCTACCTGCAAGTTAAAAAAGACTACAAAATTTTAGAAGTTGTTACTTAAGAGGATGGTAGGTTTCTCTTCTATAAATGGCAAAGGGAATTTGGTGACTTGCTGAGTTACAGATTTCTACTTTGTAAATGTCTAATGTTAGTAGAGATAAAGCCCATCCAAAGCATCTGCTGTTGTTGGTAAACTCCATGAGGTAATAGTTAAATGCTCAGTGCATGGCCTGTGAAATATATCCCTGCCTTGAGGTCGTTAAGTTTTGCTCAGTGTTTTCTGAGCACAGGTATAAAAAGTAATTCACTGCAAGGTCTTGAATGTAAGTGTACTCCTATAGATTTTTGTGTTGTAAAATACTCCTTTTTCTTCATTAGCCTTTAATATTATGGCCTTTATAATGAAATCAATTTTCCTAAATGTTCAAATAATTGACTTATACTGAATAGTCCATTTGGAATAGCATTTGTTTAAATGACAGACAGCTAATATACTCTAGATGTCTGTTGAAGAAGAGAAAACCATTTGAAAAAGACTGTAAGATTCTCCATGCAGTAACATTAGATGCAATAGCAACCTTCAGCATAAAAAAGCAATTGTTTAGTCTTCTGTTGAATAAAACAGTGGTTTCCATGGTTATCCTGCATCACATGGTACTTCCGAATTTGTACTGTAGGGAGAATATCTGTCTGATAGTAGAATTGTATTATAGATTTTAAAATAATTTCATATACTGTTTGATAGAACAATATCCTTTCTGTTTCATAAGGCATTCTTTTTTGTTCATTTGGTCCACAAGTGGATGTTCATTCTGGTGCTGAACTGTATGGTTTCTTCTTCAAATGCACTGGTAAAGATCATTTCATGTTACAAGCACAGCACAGTTGTTTCTGGTCTGAACAGCAAAGATAGCGATTTTCTTCAGAGCTCCCCTATGCAGAAAGCAGGAGGCATCCTTTTTCTGTGTTTTTTTCTGTGACACTTGTGCATCCTTCCATGCCTTAAGTTCTTTCTTCAGTTTTTCTCTCCTCTACCTCAAAAGTCCTCCTGTCCTGCTTGTACTTCTACTTTTGCAGTTTTTCCTTCTGGGACTGTTTTTTTCCCAGTCCAAAATCTGTTTCTGATCCTTACAACTTCAACCTTCCCTATTCATTACCCTTGTGATCGCTTTCTGAATTCCCTTCAGATCTGTCAAGATGTCCTCAATACAGTTCAAACCCCCTTTTCGCCAAACAGCTCCCTCAAAAAAGAAAAAGCAATAGTGTGCAAAACCTCTTTTCTGTGGGATATATGGGGTTGGCAGAGCAGATTTGAAGATCCTGTTCAGTGCCAGGGTCATGTGCTGTCCACCAGACTTGCAGCTCCTGCTTTTACACTGGTTATTTTGTCCTGCCCTGATTCTGGTAGTTCCAGGCCAGAAAAAGCAGTGAGAGCTTTTCCTGTCCCTCCTCTTATTTCCCCTCACTCCAACCCTGAGTTGCTGACCCAGGGTGGGAGCTGGGGATTGTGAAGAGACAGGTGGCCAGCTCTCATCCAGAGGGTAAGTGAAAAGCAGTCTTTAGAGCATAGATTCCCAGCCTAGAGTAGGGGTTGCCCTGGGAGAGGAAGGGAAGTCTCATGCTGAAGGAGAGAAGGAACTACTTTTAAAGCAGGAACTTAAGGGGATTCAGAAAGCTATTTTTACTGAGTCCCTACACATACTTGCTTTCCCAGCCTAGTTACTCAAAAGGAGAGAGCAAGACCTCTTACCTGTTATGTTGCCGCAGTCCTGACACTGCATGCATTTATTCTATTCTCCGTCCATCAAGACATTTTCTTATGATTAATGTTTAAAGAACTGTACTAAAGAGATTAAATAGAAAGTTTGGACAGGTCCTAGATGAGAAAGCATTTATTAACAGAAGTGTATTATATGGCTAAAGCAGGAATCTGTCAGTGTCACTGTTTTTTTAGCTCAGGCTTGGCTATGATTTATGTTACCTAAATTACACATAAGCCTGTCTCAGTATTTGGTTTGCATTCCTAGATGAGAGATAGATGGAACTAGAAATTGCTTAAACTGCTATATAAGCTTCTTGGATCAGTTCATACAAAGTAAGCAGGCTTATGTGTCTGTCTGCTTCCTTTCTAAGACAAGAGAAATAGGTGAAATCTTGACTTTTGTGCTGGTGATAAGTAGTCCAGCAGACAGCAAGATAACAGCACTGTTTAATAGTCACTTGCAGATTAAACCTGTCCTGAGGCAAAGGAGAAACTGGCAGAGATCTGTGACTCAAGAGTAAATAACCTAACTTCTTTTGTTCACTAGTATTTTGAGTGCCTCAGAAAGCCCAAATCAGGGCCCTGGTGCATCCTGGAGCCCTGCTTGGTTCACAATGGTCTGTGCCATGCCAGAATTAATTTCTCTTAGGACCTCTTGACCTTTTTCTTCCTCAATATGCTGTCGAGACTTCATAGAATCATAGAATAGTTAGGGTTGGAAAGGACCTAAAGATCATCAAGTTCCAACCCCCCTGCCATGGGCAGGGACACCTCGCTCTAAACCGTATCACCCAAGGCCTCGTCCAATCTGAGCTTGAACACTGCCAGGGATGGAGCATTCACAACCTCCTTGGGCAACCTATTCCAGTGCCTCACCACCCTAACAGGAAAGAATTTCTTCCTTATATCCAATCTAAACTTCCCCTGTTTAAGTTTTAACCCATTACCCCTTGTCCAGTCACTACAGTCCCTAATGAGGAGTCCCTCCCAGGCATCCCTATAGCCCCCTTCAGATACTGGAAGTCTGCTATGAGGTCTCCACGCAGCCTTCTCTTCTCCAGGCTGAACAGCCCCAACTTTCTCAGCCGATCTTCATACAGGAGGTGCTCCAGTCCCCTGATCATTCTCGTGGCCCTCCTCTGGACTTGTTCCAACAGTTCCATGTCCTTTTTATGTTGAGGACACCAGAACTGCACACAATGCTCCAGGTGAGGTCTCACGAGAGCAGAGTAAAGGGGCAGGATCACCTCCTTCGACCTGCTGGTCACTCTCCTTTTGATGCAGCTCAGGATACGGTTGGCTTTCTGGGCTGCAAGTGCACACTGAAGCCGGCTCATGTTTGTTTTCTCGTCGACCAGCACCCCCAAGTCCTTCTCTGCAGGGCTGCTCTGAATCTCTTCTCTGCCCAGCCTGGAGCTGTGTCTGGGATTGCTCCGACCCAGGTGTAGGACCTTGCACTTGGCATGGTTAAACTTCATGAGGTTGGCATCAGCCCACCTCACAAGCGTGTCAAGGTCCCTCTGGATGGCATTCCTTCCCTCCAGCGTATCAACCGAACCACACAGCTTGGTGTCATCGGCAAACTTGCTGAGGGCACACTCAATCCCACTGTCCATGTCAGCGATGAAGATGTTAAACAAGACCGGTCCGGTTTATAAAATGTGTGGGCAAAAAGGCAATGTGTGTGTAATGATTTTATTTTTTTTTTGCTTTTTTAATTAGAAACATTTTTCATTTTATCCCACACTTTCACATAGCAGGGAATATTTCAGTGAAGAGAAATGAGTCTGTTAATTCAGCAGTTTCTAAAGTTAATTATGGACTGATCTAGGTTTAACCTTTCTGAATGCTGTTTCTCAAAACACCCCACATGCTTGAGCAACAAAACATAGAGACAATGGACCATGTGTTTGTGAAAAATAATAGGAAACTTTGAGTCATAATGGAGGTCAGATGACTGGAACCACCCAAACACTTGGTAGACTGCCAAAAATGTGGGGTCACTGTTTTGGGGAAACTTCTAAGAGGGGAATATAATTAATCAGAACAGTTGGAAAATGTTGTATTAACAAGATTTGTTTTGTCTAGACTATGAGGTCAGCTATCAGCAGCTAGTATATCCAGGTTTCTAGGGCCACTTTGCTATATAGTTCATAGCAGGTGATGAAAAGTGGATTTGTCTAACTCCACTTTAGTATTCCACCTTCATGGAGCTTGTTTCTTAACTGCTCAGTTATCCTGTTTTACAAAGCAGATGCCTAAATACCAAGAACACGTCCTAAGGCCTGAGAAAAACAATCTTTTTCCAAAATAAAAACTGGCTTATTGTGACCGTAAAGCAAAGCTGTTCCTTCCTCTAGTGGCACTGTGCTACAGGTGTTGCTGCAATAGTTACTTTTTAACATTTTCAACAGAAAACATATTTGGAAAAAAAAGATGTCTCCTCCACAAAAAGGAAGTCAGGAGAGAATAAGAGACACGGGTACAGGATCCACCTGGTTACAAGAATGAGTCTTTAAAATGCTGATAACACAAGACATTATAGCAATTCCTATTTCAAATTAATTTAATCTCCAGAATGCTGATTTTGTTCTAATGCCTCTGTCAAAAAGCTGGGTGAACCATCAATTGACATCTCATGGCCTGGAGTAGAAATAGGTGCACAAGTTGGTTTCAAGCCAGATGTTTCAGAAATAGCTCCTCAAGGCTTGACTAGAGACAGTTATGCTTATTAAGGTCCTGTAGAAGAAAAGATAATACTGAAACTGTAGATGTATCTATGTCTGACTTAGTAATTTTGCTTCCAGTGCTGGAATTATTCAAAAGGAGAGAGCTATACATATATATGTGTGTGTGTGAAGAATGGCAATGAATTTTTGAGTATGCTTTATTTCTGTTTCCCAAGGAGAAGGTCAAAGTTTCACAGAAATCATTTTCACCCCTCAGTCTGCAGTAATTCAAAAGTTTATTGCATCACACATTTTGAGAAGAGAAGTATTTTCTATGCTTGTTTTCTGAGTGATACTGGTAAAGTTAAATCTCCCTCTATTACACTACTGTAATTGCACAGCAAAGCTATTTAGATTTTTACAGGTCATGTGGGGAGGAGATTTGGTGAAAGCGGCAACATTTCATGTTAAAAAATCTTGATGTTGCCACAAATGTCCAAAGGTCAGACAGTACTGCTGTGGTTCATTTGTATACGTTTATTGTTCTTGGTTCTTACGGATTAGCTGGTCTGTTGTTCACAAACTGATGCTATTTCACTTCAGAAAGTGACTAAGACTATCCTGATAAGCCTTGCTCTTGCTGTTAACTTTAGGAATCGTTATTTAGGGTGGAACTAAATTGAATTCAGCCTTCAATGCTAACAAAATCATAAGAAGGGTGGTTTTATTTCAAAATCTGTCTCAGAGAGATCTAAATCAAACGAAAAAAGAATAAATACAGTTTTTCATGCAGATAAAAGAGGCTGAGGGTTAAAAAGGAGTAGGTGACCATAGGAATGGATACCTAAGCACACCTCCAAGAAATTCAACAGTAAATGTGAAATAACTTCCAGGTTTGGGATTTCCTCAATAGTATCTCTCTAATCAGTTAGCAATGCTAAACAACTGAGGGCTTTTGATTTCACAAAGTCTCATGTCAAGCATTCAAAGTACTTGCAGTCTTTTTTTTTTTCACTTTTTTTTTATAATGTTTTGTTGAAGTGGGTAATACTGTCTATGGAAAATAATATTATCTAATTAGTAGGCATGGATTAGCAGAAACAGCATACAGTACTGTTATCTGTGGAATAATCTGGAGATTATTCCACAATAATAAACCTGCTCTCCAGTTGCTCTTTATCTGCATTGGAAACATACTGCATTGTCATATGCTCCTCTGATATTATAGATACAGATTCTTTTGCTGAACAGGAAGTGATGGCATTCAGATCCAAGTCTACATTCATTCAAAGCGGGAATAGAAGAATTAAGGCTGTCTGCTTCCAGGATTAGGTTTGACAAAAGCTTGGGTCAGGATCTGCCCCTGTAACTGCAGTCCAGGAATGCAGTCCCTGGTAGGGTTGGTGCTTGGACCAGTTCCCTAGATTTCTGCCTTATTTGTTTTCTCAGGTGTGATGAGTACGTCACACAGCTGGATGAGATGCAGAGGCAGCTAGCAGCTGCGGAGGATGAGAAGAAGACCCTAAATTCTCTGTTGCGCATGGCTATCCAGCAAAAACTTGCCCTTACTCAGCGACTGGAGGATTTAGAGTTCGACCATGAGCAGTCCCGACGCAGCAAAGGCAAGCTTGGAAAGAGCAAGATCGGCAGCCCTAAAGTAAGTGAGGAGGCATCAGCCACCGTGCCAAGCATAGACACTTTCCTCCTGCATAGTCAGGGCCCACAGCAACCAAACTTACTGGTCAGCAGTGGCACTCAGAGGAAAAGGTATGCATGCAGTGATCTTTACAGTACAGTGCAGTGGCCAGACTTTCATTAAGTTGTTCACTGAATTGTAAACATTATAATTCTTTTATTGTTATTATTTTGTTCTTTTTCTTTCCATTCTTTTACTGGGGAAAAAGAGGTGGGGGGGGTATGAATATGAAATTGAAAGCCTGGCAACATGTGGTTCTGATCCACCTCCTCACTATGTCATTTCCTCCTCTTTAATGCAGTGTTTTGAACTATATTCTGTCAGTGTCTCAGTGCATCTTGTATGTCTTTAATATCAGTGTGAATGTATTTTCTTTAACAAGTTTTCATGAAGTTTTCCGTGAGGTTTTCTATAATGAGCATCTGAAATAAAAAAATGATTGTGCTCCATGAGCATTTCAGCGCTTAACACAAAAGAAACTGCATCTCTTTGTTAAGCTCTGGTGCTCACTTGTTCTTTATCAGTACAAAAAGAACATGGATATGTTCACTCAGATCAATTTTTCTACATGGGAACAAGCAGCCTTTTCAAGGAGGTTGGCTGCCATTCATAACCTAATGCAAATATTTTGCTGTTCAAGCAGCGAGTTCTTTTCTTGTGACTGCCCTGCTGAAGCTCTACAGGTGTGGGGATCTCCACAGTTCTAAAGATGAAGAGGATTCTCTTTTAGAGAAGTCCTGTGTAATCATTACCTTTTCTTGTGTGCTCACAATTCAAAAACCAAGGGAACATTCAGGGAGCCTTGTAGATGTCAACTCCAGGATGCTGAGATATAGCTCAACCTCCTCTCCTCCCCTCATATGAACCAGTATTTCCAATGCAGGCATGGTGCCCTGCTGTGGAAATGACATGGCGTGGCAACACTAGTTGTTTTTTACCTGTTAAGCAAATTAACGTGATGTTGTCATTTGTGAGGCTTTGAAAGGTAATTAAAGTAAAACTCTTTTGTTTCCATATGTATTTTTCTTGGATCTCCTGCAAGACTATTCTCACCTTCCCTTTGTGATCAGAGCCATCCCAGGACTTCAGGGACCTACCTCCAGAAATTATTAAGAGCCCCCCCTCATCCCACCTCCACAGAATCATATCTTCTGAGGGGCCCCCCTTCCATGAGTGAATTCATCCATGGGCACCGTCTCAGCAAGGAAAAAAGGTTAACCATGGCCACACCAGGTAAACATTTTTTCCTTGGGTGCATGTGGTGCTGAGTGGTTAGCAGAGCAGGGGATTCTCCCAGCACTGCAGATGCAATCTAATTTGGGCATTTTCTTGAGACCTGAAAAGCAAAATGTCTCCTCCTCTAGCAGGAGATGACATTCTGCTGGCAGCAGCCCAAACTGGTTCCAGATGCAGTAGGGAAAATCCTGCTGTGGTATCGGTGGGTTATGTTCCACTGGCATCCACAGAGGTTGCACCCCTGCACCTGGGTGGTGCTTAGGCTGGTGGTTGTGCTGGTAGCCCCTATGGAAATCATGAATCAAATGGGACAGAGGAGTCAGATGTGTAAGGACCATCAGGGGAGTGATTGGCAGTGTGCAGGAGCCTACATAACATCTATCTTCTGCTTGCCCTTGAGGATTCAATCAGTTTTTTTATAAACGGTAAAGTTAAAGTCACAGAAGGTTTAGTTTATATAAATTGAGTCATGAAATTTATCTTTGCAGGGAGCTTTTGCTCTTCATTTCCTGCCAAAATGTACTATCCACTGTGAACAAGGCATAGAAAGGAAATACAAACTGGTATGCCATTTCAAAGGTTGTGACATCTTTCTTCTGACAGCAAGCTGATAATTATTTTACTTCTGTGTCTGAGCAGAACCTTTAAATGTGCACACTCTTGCCTGGTGGTAAATGTTTTCATTTTTTGTTTTCAAAGTTGTGATACAAAAAACCCCATACGTAGAAAACAAAAAAGCTAAAACCCATAAAGTGGTTTCTGCTCAGGTAAATGTTTATTCTGGAAAGCTGAGCAATACCCTACAGAGTGTTATCTCTCTGATTCAGTGCCAGCAATATCACAGCTGCCTTTGAGTAGTGCCATGCAAGTAACACCCACTCAGAGAACAAGTGTGAAACTGCAGAGTCTGAACAAGACATTTTTGTAAGGAGCATTACAACAAATAAATCAAAGAGCTGGCTCCTGGGGAGAAAAAGGCTGTGATGGGGAAAGCAGCGAAGACTTTAAAATATGTAAAATAAATGGTGCTGATCTTTCAGCAATTCCTTGGTATTCCATTGGCAATGGAAGGCCACATGCTAATTTTCTACCCCATCAAAAGGAATGTGTTTCCTAAATACTGGCAGTTTCTCTTGAATTCTTTCCTCTTTATCCTACAACAGAATAAGGATGATTTGCTTTCTGGTTGTTACTTGAATCTCTTTAAAGGACTGGATTTTGTTTTTTCTATATAGTCAAACTCCCCAGTTTGCCCAAAAATGGCAATCTTCTAACATAAAATTTAGATGACTCTTCTAACTGTATTTGTACTTTCCATGAGAGTGTCAGGCAAAGGAGAACCAGATTTTAATCCAAGGACTGGATGACCTTTATGTATAGAACCCTGACTACATATTGTAAATGCAGTTTAGTGGTTGGAGGAAGTAATGAGTTAAAAGAGAACTATGCTAAAACACAGTTTACGTTTTTCCAAATTTGTTAGTAAAATGATAAAATATGTAATCTTTGAATTTACTAATTGATGTTGAATTGTCCTTATGAATCTACAGCAATCTCAGTTCAGTCTTTCTGAACACATTTGTCAGAATTTTAGGTCATTACGTGGCCTTAGTTTCAGCCTGAGACACTGAGAGGTTCGAACCAGAGATTTTTCTGAGCACTCAAATTCCCCAGGGCTCGTGTTAGAATCAGGCTGAGGATTAGGTAGGAAATTTCTCAGCATTGTTCTTAACATTTTCTGGAAGATTTCTCACTGTTATTAAAAGATCAAAAGAATGATACATCAAGTAGGAGTGTTTTGCCATCTAATTATCTGTTTCTGGAAAGTAAGGAAGAGTGAAGGATGTTATTTTGCTGCTTTTATAGGGAATGTTTAAAAGCCTTGTATCAGAAAAAGTTTCTGTGCTCAGATGATTTGAGCAGCCAAGCAAGACAGCAAGAAATGGAGCAATCCACACCTGCTTCTTCATCAGAGAGGTTGCAAAAGAGCAGCATCCAAATTCAAGCACTATGGAGCAGAATATAGCTTGGCTTGAGGATTAGGAAAAGCTTCTTCACAGACAAGGTAATCAGGTATTGGAGCAGGCCACCCAGGAAAAGTGGTAGAATCGTCATCTCTGAGTGTTAGAAAAACGTGTAGAGGCCCTCAAGTAGTTAGTGGTAGACTTGGCAGTCCTGGGGTAGTGGTTGGACTTGATGATCTTAAAGGTCTTTTCCAACCTAGCTGATTCTATGAGCCCTCAAGAGTGGAGTAAGACTGATTGAAGCCTAAATTAAACTGAAACAAGTTTTGTTGGATTGGTTGTTTTTTTTCTTTTAAATTTGGGAACAATTTCCTTCAAGGGAGTATTTCACCCACATGATGTCTGGGCTTCCCTTGTCATCAAGGGATGAAGGATATGCTCTACTGCTGTTTTAATATTTTCTTTCTGGATTTTGAGCTTTTTCAAAGTGCAGCATCTAGGATATGATTATCAGAAATGTTCTGCAAAAATGTAAACAGAAGCTCATGTTCCCTTATATATTTTTTCTTAAAATAATGTGGAATTTATTATGTAGGGCAAGATTCTTGTCTTCAGTTCCTCTTTCTTGCTTTTTCATCTTGTTTAGGCAGCATGAAGATATGGGAAAGCATCTGCAAAAGGGTATTATAGGTAGAAGCCCTTAGTAGGAAATGAAGGGAAATGAAGCTGTCTTTGCCCCTCCCTTCTTCTGGATGAAGGGCTTGGGAAAATGATTGAGGGAGGCTTAGACTGACACCACTCTCTGCAGCAGTGGCTGTCAGCAGAGGTGAACAGCGTTGGAAAGGTAGGGAGGAATAAACTTTGGATAGCAAATTTCTGTCTCCTTTCATTGTGTGGGGAAAAGGGTTTAAATTCAAGGTCTTTAGCTGTGCACATATTTTGTTTATTTAGGAATATTTCGCCAAAAATAATTTCAGCTTTGCTTTTGAGCTTAAGTGCCACTGTCACAAACTTCCTCACGTATTTCTAAGCCTTGCGTCTATAGCGTGTTCAGTACCTCAACTTTGCCTTTTTATGCACTTTTCAATTTTGAAACAACAGGACTTGTAGAAATGTAAAAGTAGATGAAAGCACAGCTTCTTTTGAAAATGATTATGGAAAAAAGTCTCTTGAGGAACACTCAGCTCAGATCTGAATTTTGCTGGGAGGGTGCTTTGTAGATCTTTATGATTGCTCAGTTTTAAGTATTTCTTGCTTCTCCTTTGTGAAGCAGTGTTATAGATTAATGAAGAAGAAAATCACCATAACTAGGATCTGGATATCTCTTTCTATGATTATTTTGTGTTACAGAATTTTATTCTGAATTCTAGTTCATGAACAATATGTATATGTACATTAAGTGAAACAATTTGTTCTTGAAAAGCAGGGAAAGCAGTTAACTGAGCCACCACTACTAAATAAGATATGCATCCATATGATATTTAACTAGTCAGGTTAGTCTGCTCTGAATTACTCAGTCAGATAAGCCTAATTTGCTTCATCCAAGCAATGCAAAGCAGCTGGAACATGAAAGCTTGTCAGAACCATTATTTCTTAAAAACCCACCACTTCATTCTGACAACTCAAATTTACAGTCTGAGTACAAATTGACCTTTGCCCCATTAGAGATCCATGGGTGGTTCTTCTGAGTCCTTGGCCATAAATGTGTTGCATTTTTATCTACGGAGAATGTACTTGTGTTGATGGTAACCCTGTACCTGTCCAATGCCTCTGAGCTTGTGTAATCAGGCAGGCTACTGACTATTGCCAGGCTCATGCAGTAGTGATCTAATCTGTCACTCCTCTCTATGAAAAATGGATCTTATGTGTTTTTAACAGATTTTTTTTAAATCAGGTGTAGGGTGTTTTGGGGGTTTTTTGTTTGTGTTTTTTCTTTTTACATGAGCATGATGCTCTTCACAAAAAGGATAATTCAATCATTATTAACTGTTATCTGTGTTCACTTTTTGTTCTGCATTGTTCTATTTTCTGTGGGTTTTGTAAATGTGTGCCATATTTGTGTATATATGTGTTCATTGTTTAATGAGCAGTATTAGTGCATATATACAGATATATGTATATATTTTTCTGCTCCTGGGGCCATGTCCTGCATCTGATATGCTCATTTAACTAAGCTTAATGAGCATTGTATATTTATGCCATTTCAAGCATGGTACGTTGTCCTTGTGGAGGCCGTGTTGAATTTGGAACAATATCCTTGCCAAGGACATTAGTTAGCTGTAACTGATGAAGAAGTCAGCTGGCTAAATGTACTTTTACCTCTTGGTGCCACTGTGAACAGGACCTTTTTGCTCTATGCTTTTCCTCTTTTGCATTTAACTTTCCAGTTACCACTGATGAGACCAAAACCATACATTTCATGCTGATCAATATAATTTAGTTATTACAGCATGAATTCACTGCAGTTCTACGAATTTCACTTAATTTCTATTTGTATTTTTCACTATATAAACAAAGTAGTTCTAATATAAAACCTATTTTTAATAGAAAACACAATCTCTTTCTCAAAACAGTAAAGAAAAAAAAGAAAAAAGAAAAAAAAAGAAAGATTGCAGTGAAATCCATGCTTTACTGTTGTATATTTTCATTAAAAGGTTATTGACATTTTTCTCTCTGTATCTAAGTTATGATGTCATTGCTGGATGGAATGGTTAATATTAGCATCATTTGTTGAAATTCTCCAGTAAAATCTTTATTAGACTTCTAGTCTTTTCTAACTAATGAATTGCAGGTGACACATCGTATCTTTAAGGTGTGTCACCAGATATTTATTGCTTTCTATGAAAATTTAGGGCTTTGGAATCCAGTCTTATCAATTAACTAAAACAGCTATTGAAATATCTTTATGTTGGTAACAAACCCATCTGTCTTTACCTTCTTTTATGACAAGGTTTAATAAGTTTTCATGACTTTACATGTGGTTTCACAATTTTTACATTCAGATATATGGGAATGTTCAATATTGTGCTTCTCATCTCATAAAATAGACAAAGCTGGAGTCTGTGTTTAAATTAGACATGCTGATATTTTAGCTCTCTAATAGAGCAGTTCTTTGGGCTGTTGTGATGTATGGAGTAAGCTCACCAGCAATTCTTTAATCAAGACTAGTACCCCTGATTGTAAGTATGTCCCTGTCTTGCATTTTTAGGGCTATGAAACCTCGTAATTGTACCTTAATGTCTTTCTTCCAAAGCTTACTAAAGTCACTGTTCCCACTGACTTCAATTTTCGGATCAGGCCCTTCTTTAGCTGTAAAATAGTGAAAATATTTTTGCTGTGGATGTATTTGTGGCTGTCTGAAATGCATCCTGGACACTTACATTTCCATGAAAGATGGGTAAACACAAAGACAGAAGTGTGATGATTTCTGTATTTTTAAGGCCTTTCTCTTCCTCTTTTGAAATGTTTAAAATGTGTGTGTCTTTTAGTATTTCATGAATCATCAGACCTTTCTAAATGTGATTTTTATGAACCGTGTATAAAAGAAAGGAACTGAATATGTATTTTCATCCTTTACCATTTCCATTTCTGCTATTTACTAACCCATTTTTGAGCGTCTCAGTAGATTTAATGAGGAATTATCTAAAACATTCACAAAAACCTTTTGGGAAATAACATAAACACATCATGATATGGAAAGTGTGAAAAAGCCTACAGAGCTGATAAGGAAACTCTTAATGTTTTTAATCTGTGACTGGAGAAAAATGCCTTTCGCTACTTTAATTATTATTAATACAAGCTACAGCAGAGGTCAAGACTGGGATATGGCTTTATCACTGTACTTTGACCTAGCAGTCACATTGCTGCCGAAGCACATGGACTGATTCACCAACAGCTCTCCAGGTTGAGCATAATTCATGTTGGAAAAGAAAGCAGAAATCCAATTGTGCAGTATAAGAAAATAAGGGGGAAACACTCTGTGTAGTGTAGCTTTTGTATAGAAGAAATAACTCAACTAGAGCATAGCAAAGAAACCTGACATGTTCTGAAAACCCACTGAATCAGTGACCTACTAAACCATGTCTGTCTGTGTAATGCTTCAGGTAGTGCACAAAGCTGTTAGTAATGCTCCATGAATTTGTTTGTAAAAATTACAAAGACAGATAGCATTTCTCTAAATCCTGTAAGAAAATAGCAATTAAATCCCCTATCTGTTCCAAAAAGCTCAATCACCTGCTCTTATTCCTGAGAACCATTTAACAGGAGGCTCTCTGTTACATCTTCTCTGTCTGACCTTGTCCTGAAGGTAAAGAGCTGAGAGGAGGATGAGCAGAAGGAAGCTTCTAACAGCTTGGAAGTGTAGAAACACTGGGACCTTTGCAAGGAAGAGAATGAACATGTGGAGATGATAGGAGACGAGGATTTTTAGATGCATCCTACTGCTGGCCTAGTGCATCTTAATGCAATATGTAGCTGCTGCTTATTTCTCCACCTCTGTGTGCAAATGGGAGTTCAGCAACATGTTTACATCTCTTAAACTTCATTCTTCAATTTTGGAGAAGACTAAGAAATAAGTAGTGGAAGAATTCATAGTTGTTGAAACTTTTCCAACCAACAATAACCTAAGGCACCAAGTTTATCTGAATAACAAACTTAAGATATGAGTCACCTGGCTATTTTCAAGACTTGACATAGAAATTTCATAGTAAATCAGCTTTATCATGAAGTAAACCAAACATGATTTGTTGATAAATTTCTCTGTCTCCAATCAACAGTCTATTATTCAGTTTAATGGGAACAGAGGTAAAACTCAGTGGGAAAACTCAGAGAATGTGGGTACTGAAAAATGTCTGTGCAGGAGCTAATTTGTACCTGGTGAAGTTTATTAGGTTGCCTGTATGCTAACTGTGCCAGAGCATGGCTGGCCCTCACAGAGCTGCACAATGGCTCTTTAACATGGCTCAGCCCCCCTGTGCTGACCATTTTGTTCCCAGGCCAGGATAGCCCAAGTCAATCCTGCTGTGAGAGAACTGGGGTTGTTAAGGCCAGCCAGACTTCATGTGCAACCTATGTGGTTGTTCCACTGTAATCCTCTCCTTCTCAGAACAGCCTGCAGAAACAGAGCTGCACCCAGACTGACCAGCTGGGGCTGTGCATAGGGCACATTGGGAAGATCCCAAACTGATCATGGAAGTAGGAGAAGGGAGAGAGACTCTTCTAATCTTTGACCCGTGCCATTGTTTGTGTTTTTTTCCAAAGGTAAGCCACAGCTGTTCTCTCACCAGCTGTTCTTTGAGATAACCATTACCATTTGAAGTTCCTCTTGACCTTAAAGAAGGTCAAAGTTTTCTTGGCATCCATTATACAGAGATAAACTATAAGTGAAATCAGCTAGTAAACTAATTGCATAAACTTATGTCCTCAGCACTTCTGGACATAAATTGTTTTAGGACTTTTCTCATCCTGCCAGATTACAATTTGAAAGCATCCCTACAAATCTCAACTCAGCCAGCTGGCCAAGTGTTTTAGTACCCTCTGCCCCCCTCTTCTTGATATCTTTTTTTCATGGGTTTGGAAATTTTACTTGTTCCCCACTTTTGAGTAGAGAGGTTTGATTATTGTCTTTGTCGGATTTGCTGTGTGATGCAACATGTTTCTGCCTGTGCACAGCTAGAGGACTACTGATTTATTCTTTGCCCAATATTTTTGACTCATGCTATTAACCATTCATACTTTCTCATTAAATGGACATCCTGAGGAAGAAAACAGTTCATTACCATATAAATGGAGACAGCTTCTCTTTACAAATAACTGTCAATAACATCTTCATAGACATGTTATCGAATTCCTCAAACTTTATGGAGCAAGTTCAGTTGACATTGAGTAGTATGATGCAAAGTGAGATAACTCAAAACCTTTTCGCCAGGAAAGAAGGACTTCCTGATCTCCTGGGTTGGTCGATGGGATGCTAAGGAGAGTTTCCATTAAAAGACTGGAAAAACCTCAATCTCACATTTTGCCATAAGTGTTTTGACAGCTTTTCTTTTATCAAGAATTTTTTTTCCCAATGTTTTTCAAATCATAAATACAAAATATGGAAGACTATCTGTAAAAAATATTTTATTGATTTGTTCTTTGACTCTCGATTTTACTTCTTCAGATTAAAGAGAAAAAAGTTCTCCACTGAGTAACTGAACTAGATGCAGTTAAAAGTGTCTTATGTATCCGTTACTCATTTTGAGTACCCCGAGTGCTTATCTTGGGACTCTTACTAGTCTTGGTCTTTGAGAGCACTGTGTAGAGACTAGTAATTTACCAAGTGTCAAAATGTGCTGAAATGTTTCATTGAAGTATGCTGGGTCCTGAACAGATGGAACTGAAAATGCTTGCATGTAGTTTTTTCACTGAGGACATTGCTGATGTCAACAGAAGGCATTCCCATCTCTCAGACACTAATAACCCAGTTAAACAGACCTGTGTTGATAAGAGTCACACAGTTCACAGACTGGAGGGCAGAGTACACCTTGTGCCATGAGGGAAATGCGTTGGTTTTGTGGCTGAGTCAAAAGGAAGCATAGGAAAATACTTTCTTTTTTTTTTTTTATGAGATTTGCTCTCAGCAGATAATTTATAGCAGCACATTCAGTCCTCTCATTAAGCAGATGTAGATTCTCTGGGATAGGTATTTTTAATGCTTTTACATCAGGAGCTGATTAGGACTAAAAGGAAAATTAGCACTGGCTACTCTGTGAGAGGAAATCTCTGAGCCCTTTACACCACCATTGCCAGCTAATAGCTAAAATGTTAAGAACTGGAAAATATGAACAGGCCTAAAATATAGCATGAGTCAAGTCTCAAAGCTCCAACAGATGCAGTGGTGAGCATTGCCTGATACTGACACAGGATCCCTACAGACTCAAGACCTGCATAATTCAGTGAAGACTGGTGTATGAATTTTTATGTACAATAGCTCCTCTTTGCCTTTTGTGGTTGAAATGGTCACTGAACTTCATTTCTTGGTTATAGGTTCATAGAATGTAAAAGGACTTAAGTGATTAGCCAGCCCACTCCCCGCCCCCAGTAGTTTATTTCCTTACAGCAACTGGAGATGATGGAGAAATAAGATAGATAGTCTGTATTTAATAATTTTATTAATCATTTTGGTGGTGGTCTCGGAAGAAACACTGAAAGTATAATCTGTGTCTATTCTCTAAGTGTCTGCTACACAAATGACAACCAGTCCTTTCACTCTGCAGCTCAACAGAAACTCCTTGAGATGTAAAAAACGCTGGGAACAGGCTTCTTACAATGCAGTTTTTAAATTTGTATGTATTTATTTAAGTAAAAGAGAGCATGTCTTTCTTACCTTTTTTTTTGTAGTATTTGACATTAACCACAAAATCAGTAAAGGCATCTTTGAAACTTTTAACCTTCAGCAGGGCATTTCAGAAAGAAACAAACATTTACTTGTCACAGAAGTTCCTTAGTAGAAGGAAGGATTGAATGCTGTCTGCTAGTTTTCATCTTTTAGCACAGTGTAAAAAGAAGTCATTTTATGATTGTCATGACATTAGGGAATAACATTATAAACCCTCAAAAATACTTCAAAAGATTAAATATAGAAGGAATAAATCTAGCTCTGGCACAGTTTCTTGGACTTAAGTAGATAAGAGCTCCTTCGAATTGTAAATGCATACATATAAGCTGTATGTATTCTGCTTAGCTCTTTCCTGGCATAATCCTCAAAAACTTCGCTACTGGAGGATGCAGGAGGACAATTCAGCCATTTTAAGTCATATGAATCTCTAGATTCTGTACTGATGTTAGTGCAAGACAGATTGTGTGAGCATTGCTGGTGCCAGAAAGAACTGTTTTTTCACATGAAGTTGAGGGAGTTTGCTCACATTGAATAGTTACTATCCAGCTTGCATAATGCTTGCAGAATCTGGCACTCTATTCACACATTCTGCCAAATGCAGCGGATGAAGAGGCATCATAAAAAACTTCACAGGATGTTTGAGATATTAGAATAGGATTATAAATCAGATATTTGCATTGTCCTGGAAAAGCCTGTCGGAACAGTTTCTTCTGTATTTAGGAAACCTGACCTCACCTTTTCATCACACAGCATTCTGTTCTGTATTCCTTTTCTCACTGCGTAGCTTATATAAACTGCCAGGAAGCTTTTGCTTTGGGCTTCTACAAAATAGTTTGTTTAGAGTAAGACAGTAATTTTTGTTATATATATTTTTTACAGTCATTTCCCATCTGCAGTTAGCCTGCTCTGTCTGTCCCACTCTCCCCCAGGCATCTCTTCTTTTAATTGAGATTTCTACTGAAATGACAGACCCTTCTATTCATGGCTCAAACACATTGCAAGATCTTGCGCTCCTCTGCTAAAAGATGTACTAAGGACTATAGTGACCGTCCTAGTAAATGAGAAAATGGCACAGTATCCTTTCATTCCATTTCTGCTTTCTGACACAATGAGGCCAGCACTGCGCCTGTCAAAGTGCCTTTGGGTACACTTCCTTCCACCCACTGGAGGTCAGCACAGATCTTCATAGTAAGTAGGGAGAAGCACTCTGGGCTTGTATGAAAGGGAAACGTTACTATAGTGTATATGATGTTCAGTGTTGCCAGGAAGGTGTGTTTGCTCTGTTTTGTACCTGATGTCATCTCAAGACTCAAGAAAATAGCAAATCACTTGCACATTCTTCCACTTGATTGAGACAAAGAATAGAAGTGGGCTTTCAAAAACATCTGTGTTGTAAAGAGAAATTATTACTGGTGCTGAACTTTAAGTAGCAACCAACTGAAAAACAGAAAATCAAATGCTTTCCAAGTACATAGTTGTCTCATTTTTAAAGTTCAGGGGAAAGTAACTCCTTTCCACTGAAGAGTCAGGTTGAGAATCAGGTAGAAGCAGTCAGAGAGGATGATAGATTAGCAAACTCTGCGGGAGACAAAACGTAGTATCCAGTAGTTTTCCAGATGGTCAGAATTTCATGCATAGATTTAATGTTCAAAAGGACCCTGATGACTGTGTTGCCTCACAATCTGAATCACACAGGCAGTGGAACGAAAGGCCAGACCCCCACAGGGAAAATGAGCAAATCTTGAGATCTGGAAATGTTGGTAGAAACTAGTGAGCTAGAAAGCGGGGTCATCTTGTTCAACTACTTTTATGAAATCCCACAAATATTACTGAGTTTTAAGCTGTCTTCGTATTATAAATGTCACAGTAAAAATGCAGCAACAAAGGATTATTTAGCTTTACTGTTATTTAATCAATTAAGAACTGCAGTACAGCTTTGCGAGTGATTTATTCTCTGCTTTGGCAGAGAATTGATAAAGTAATCTAGACAGAACACTGAAAAAAACTGTATCAATTTCTTCCTTTTCCCTACAAAAAGCAATCTCACAAGCACAATTTAGAACTCACAAAAATGTTCTTGCAAGTTTTTTATCAAAGGCCATAGCGAGATGGCATCTATAATTGTTGTTATATGGTTGTAAGTTCTCTGGAGGAAATTTTGAGTAGCTTCGTTGGCACTTTTTATATTAGATGTAAACAAAACAATTTCAGCATCAGCAGAAGAATGAGAAGTACAAGGTTTAAACCCAGATTTTGAATACAGCCATTATTGCTGTCTGTTTAAACAAAAATTTGCCAATGCTAAGGGAAGACAAACAAAAAATGTCTCCACTGCTGCTTTTGAAAAGAAAAAGAAGGCAACAACTGATATTATTACTATCAGAAAAAAGGTGTTTCTGTCAAATAAGGAACCAAGAACACATTCCTCACTAAATCTCTCCATCAAATGGTTAGCCTGTGTACTACTGTTACTAACCCCTTGCTCTGTAATCTCTCTGTATATATGTCTAATTTATCAGTTTCTTATAGATTGTCAGCAGCCTGCTGCCTCCATACCGCCACACGGCTCACAACTAGCCAGGGGGCCAGATTGCCAGACTGTCAGGTAAACTTAACTAACTCTCTTCTCTTTGCACATAGCTGCATGCAGGTCTGCAACCCCCTCCTCTTCCTTATACAAAGGCTCTTTGCTACACTTTGTTACTAACAGCAAACTTCTAACAACTTGAGGAACGGTGATCATTTCTGCAGTGACAGTACAAACGTGAATCACAACATTCATGCACTTACAGCCATATTAAAATATCAAAAAGTATGTGAAGTTGCATCTTATTTGGTCTTTTTATGCTGTTTTTGATGATGTCAAATAGTCGTGATTTTATTTTGTTGCTTGATAGATTTAATCAAATGGGGAACTTTTCATTTTAGGGGTAGGTGTAGGCTTCTGTTTTGTAAGGTAGCATTTTAAAGGCATTTGTGAGATTTTAGTAGATGCTTCTCAGAAAGCTCCCCCTAACCTAGAGACTCAGATCCACTGCAGTCAGTTCTTAATCTTGTTGTTAAAAGTACATTTATGGTGTCCTTGCTCATAGGTGGTGCAAAGACTAAATCATGGTTCTGAGATGGTTGCGTTAATCAGGGCACAAACCCAAACCTAAGCAAAAAGAGATTACAGTACTTTATCTGTTCATGGTACATTCTGTGCATGTATTCACTTATGCCTATATTTTCATTTCAAATATATTACGTTATTTTAGACCTTAGCCTGATCTGTAGCAACCAAGTTGATTTATAGACAAAGTTTTATATTTCTTCTGTGCATAGAAATGTGCTTGTATTTTAAACAGAGAAGCAACACAGAATTACCATGAAAGCTAATGTAGTTCTAAACACAGTGCTTCCTAATCTGAACACAGTCTGGGATAGTTTGTATTGCAGTATTTGCAGTCAGGGCTGGCTTTGTACTGAAGTCATGACAGCAGTGTTATTATGGTTTTGCACATTTGCATAGAGGAGAATCTTACATGTCTCAAAGAGGTCCTCTTTCAGGCCATTGCTGTATGTAACTAGTCTTAATTATAGCCATTTCCTCACCAGTCCTCTCCCTCAGAGCATGAACATCTTGTATTGCTTATTTTTAAAGGTGGGAAGGAAACACCAAAAGACAAACACATCTCTGCTAATGAGCAAGGAAAATGTCGAGTTTCTGTTCCTTTCTGACAATTACAGATGTCTTTCAAAAAAATAAATGGAGCAGCAAGGGAGCACAGCAAGGCAGGTTTTGTAGGGTAACATGTTCACCTCCTTCTTTGTCTTCCCCAAATGTGATGTTAAAATTCTAATTAGCTTTCGCTTCTCTAGAGGACTTAAGACTAGTGCTTCTCCTAAGCCTATCTTGAAAACTTAGGAGGTGTTGAAGCCAGGAGCTGGCTCTTGATGAATGGATAAGTTTGAGGGTAAATGCCGACTTTTTGGGTGTAGCTGCAGTCACTCCTGACACAGACTCCCTTGAGTGGAGCAGGCAAAGATCTCACTCAGATCTTTCTTTAGATGCTGTATCTCCATCTGTATGTGGGAGGATATGGCAGAAGAAAAGGATAGTTACAGCCTTGGAAAAATTACTTGGAGAAGACAGGTTTGGTGTTTTTAAACAAGTCCAACTACTATGCTTCAAGAAAATATTTTAGGTTAAATATTTATGCCTAGGTGCTTAGGGCTAGACTAAATCTATATGTAAGTTGAGAATTCAGTCCAAAACACTACATGCTTTGAAGCTGACCTACTCAGCTAAGCACAAAACAGAGCCTGTGAGGTCCCGAGCTTCTATAACCCACTTTCACCATCCATTTTGCAATCAAAAAACTCATCTTCAGGAGCATTAATGTGAAACAGAATCTAACTTAAGTCTATTGTCTTCAAATAAGACCAGAGGACTGTAGCTCCTGCTGAGTTATAATGCCTGTGGTTACAGTCTCCTAGGCTTCCCTAACTTGAAAATGTGGACATTGCCACCTACTTTTCTAACAGTGATGGTGCATTCTTATTTCTGTCTTCAAGCAAGCACAATGTCACTTGTTTGTTTCCCTAATTAAATGCTGTATGTGGAACTACGGGCATTTTCTGCACCGCTGGCATTTCCAGTGTCAGATTTTCAAATACCTCTGGCATTTCAAATTGTTTCATTTCCAGCAATAGAGAAATTGCATTCCTTCAGCCAACACTCCAGTAGTCTGTGCTGGAGAGATAGTATGTAATAGCACAGTTTCTAAAGAAGGAAAATGGAAAAGGCAAATTTTCTTGAAGACAGGGTTATAAATGGTTGTCCGTCATATATCACATTGTTGAGCTTGGAGTAACTTCAAGACTTTAGAACATTTGAAGCATTAGGAAAAAAGATATCTTCCCAGACACAGAAGAAGAAAAGAACCTTTTTTTTTTTTTTTTAATGCATTTACTTGCATTCTGGTTTGGTGTCGTGTTTTGCCACATGCTTTACTTGGAAGTTTAATGGCTGTCACTTAGGTTGACATGGAAAGTTGAGCTGAAGTTCACTCTCTAAAACAGGAGAGGCTAAGGCTGAGGGAATCATACAGATCTCACTTCACATTGCCCTCTGCAATGTAGCATAGACTGATGAACTGCCTTTAAATAAGCAAACCTGATTATCTGAAGCTTTACTAGGAGGAGCACCCTGGAACCAAGAAGTGGGGTATGTTTGTATTAGCTGTCCCTTATCTTTGTGCTGCCACTGCTAGGCTGCTATGCCAGCCCCACATGATTTGCTGAGAGACGCTTAATGGGTGGATGCTGTTATCAGACAAATTGTACATGAAAAAATAAATGACAAAAGTGTATGACAGAATTGAAGAGGATTCAAACAGCATAAAAGGAAAGAAAACAAAACACAACCCCCCACCTTTTGGAAGTGTTAGTTACAAAATATGTAATGCCTATGTTGCCTGATGAAGGTTACACCGTATTTGTAGGATTGTACTAGTAAATAGGTCACATTCAGTAAGAGATCACACTTTCACAAAGTTATGAGACCTGATTTCCAGACCGGCACTCTCTTTCATTTCAGTCAGTTGCATATAGAAAATTCTGAATGCTCTCATAAAGATGGCACCTGTATTTTGTCCTTCAAATTCACTCTCCCATTTTAGCCATGCATTCATTTCTCCACACAGCATTTTTCATCAGAGCATGCAAACAACAACTGTGTACATGAACTGGCAAGCAGGATATCTGTGTCACTCCATGTATGCATCCAGGTGTCACTGAATGTGTACGCTGAAGATTTTCTTTATGTATACTGTGTAACTGAGGGTACAGATTTAGAGATGAGGTTTCATCCCCCTTTTGTTTCCAGCCCTGTACCTTTTACATGCACATAACAAGTTTGCCATGTATTTTAAGCACGTTTTCTCTTTCTTTTTGATTTTCAGTCCTAATGCTCTTCCAGAAGAGCAGCCACATTCCAGCTCTCAGTGTGCCCCTCTCAACTGTCTCTCTAAGCCTCCTCCTTACCCCTAATCTTCATACGCAACGTAAGAGAAAATGCAGAGTGAAGTTCGTGCAACAAAGATTGGGGTTGTTCCCAGCAAGCGGGTAGACAATCCTGCTTTGTTGCTGCATTGACAAATCTGGATTCATATCCCCTGCTCCAGCAACTGAGGGAAGGTTGAGAAGAAGAACACAAAGCACAGAGCCCAACCCACCAAGAAGACTTTTTATGGTTCCTCAGATTGTATTCAAACTTTGCTATCACAACTAAAGTGTAGTGAAATTTAACATCTTGACAAAAATGTTCCTCCCAGCTGCTTGGCTTTAGCTCTGAAGTAATGAGAGACTTAAGCCAATGTTAAAAAAAGTATGTTACAAAAATCCTGCCCTCACATCCTCTAAGTTCAGCCATAGGAACCAGTTTAAATTTCCTTCTGTCATTAAGGGTGTGATATTTATTTCTTACTTTATTTGCACCAGATTTTTGTGTTTATAAATTGCCGTCTCTTTTTTTCTTTTTCTAAGAATTGTATTTAATTGATATTATTTTTAAAAATAAGAGGAATAGCTTAAGTGAGGAATGACTGTGTTAATATTAAAAAGAGGCTTGTTGCATTGGCCAGCATATGGCCAATTTTTATTGCACAAAAGTGTTGGAAATGGGTTGAATTGGAATGTTAACAATGACTGTATATTTTGCTGTTGCACTGATTTTGTTTATGCTCTTGTTTTTTTGATTCCTATTACACTAGCTTCTGGTTTTGTTCTAGTTCTTCACTGAAAGTTAATTTTTAAGCCTAAGAAGGAGTTGAAAGGATGATGCATTCAGTCGTTTTCAGTTGTTTGCTTGCATTGTAATTATTTTGTTGCATTTCAGACAAGTAGATGAATTGGTGCTGTTTTGGGGGGTTACTTTCTATTTGATACCTGAGAAAGAAAATCTAAAATAAGTAAGATGCTATGTGCTAATTAAAAACATTCTTTCCTCCCGCTCCCATATTCAGGGTACTAGCTTGAGGCCTTACCTTGGAAGGCTAGTATGCATGGCGAAGTCATGTGCATTTCGTGTGAGGTATTCTGTGGTGAAAGAATTCATGCAAGAAGGGTTAACTGTGTGGATCAAAGTTAGTGGACTTTGTTGAATATTGTAGTGCATTTTTTCCTTGCCAAAAAATCAACAGACACAGAACCTTAGCTCATGTCAGTTTATGACAAATACTCAGGTGATCTACACTACGCAGACTCTATTGCAACAGTGCACAGTGTTCCTAGTTAAAGGTTCTTTCCTGTAAAAGCTGAGTATGTCTGGGTTTCTTCTTACAAAGTAGTGAGTTTCAGAACAAAAGCAAGGATAGATGTATTTATTTTGCACAGTACCTGACAGCAAGGCCAGTGGCTAAGTAGGGCTAAATGTCTATGGGCTTCCTGTCTGGTCATCAGCTAGAAAATTAAGTCTGCAGTACTGCCTACCTGCCTACTTATTAGTAACTAGCAGACTCCTTGCTTTGTCAGGTGGCCTTAATTAATTTACAGAAGAGAGGCTTAGATATTTCCACTTATTTATTCCTTCTCTGCAGCACACATTTGACCTGCAGGTAGGAAACAGTACAGCCTAAGGTACAGAGTATCTGGGAAAAAAACACACTGCTGCAGGTGTGGATGGAATAGTTCTATCACATTCTGCCTGAATCTGAGAAAATGAAGTCTGTTTTCTGTTAGTAACAGTGCTTACCAAATGTTACGATATACAAAACATCAGCAAAGGAAAGAATTGGTGACCACTCAGTGTGCCTAACAAATCATTAGTACCATAGTACCAGTAACGAAGGTGCTGTAAATACAAATACTCTATGTCATCACCAATGTATGTCGTGTAACCTTGGCAAAGCAGCTATTGTAACAGAACATTCAGAGGTGGACAAAATAGGAACAAACTGACATCCAATTCTGGTCAGATCAAACAGACAACACTCAGCAGTGTTTTGACTTCGGTTTCCATGCAGTTTGCATGACTCTTCTCATATACATTTACATTGCTATTCTGTGTCATACTTAATCTATGTGTTGTCTTGTCATAGAAAAGTCAAGTGAAACCTTGTTCAGCTTTATCATGATGTCTGACACTGAGATTAGCTGCTCTTTTGATTTTTGTTTTTTAAAAAACAATAGTCTGAGGCAAATGCTGCCTTCAGAAAAGCATCTCAAAATTCCTGACCTTGTCAGACTGGTGTATGGATATTGTACAGTGGCCACATCTGTGTCCAACAAAGACAGCTACTATGGATTGTTAAAAAGAAAAAGAAATCGCATTGCACTTTGAATATAGTTACTGGAGGCTGCACTTGAAATATTTTTTCCTATTTTCATATCCAACTCAAATGCATTTTCTCTGAATTTAAGTTAAATTAAAAAGAAATTCAGTGAAATACGTTTCCTTTCTATATGGATACAAGTTTATTTGGAAAAATGTTGTATTGGAACAGTTGTTTAGAAACTTATTTGTTTCCAGTTGTGATTTGCACAGCAATTTTAGGAATTGAAGCATTGTACTAGTATGTTGATGTGGATCAAGAGTTACGGAACAGCATCCAATGATACAGAAATTGTGGCCCTATTTTATAGAAATAAGTGGGTTTATTAAATTTTTCATTCTCTTAAGCTTTAAGTTTTTCATGTCTAAGTTTTCAATTTACATTTTTTATAAGTAATAATACTTAAGAGTTGGAAATGTAAGAGAACTAGAAACAAACCAACTTTAACATACAAATGGCTGTAGTTATTGCATTGTCAGTTATAAAACTGTGTAGGTCCCTGGGACAACTTTTGTCAGTTAGCCAGTACAAAACAAAATACATATCTTAAATGTGAGATGATAAACTCTTCTTTATTATATAATGATTGATAGCATACAACTTTGTGAGAGATTTTGTAGGAAATATTTACATGCAGATGAGCAGAAACAAAAGCCAGGTTTTTGAAGGGTTGCAAAATATTATATTTTGCCCATTTAAAATTAATTTATGATGTATTGAAATCTATTCTGATTTTTAAAGATAAAAAAAATCTATACATATATTTGTAATGGTTGAGTATACTCAGAAACGCTGAAATGTGTCCTACACAATAGGGAAGCAATTTAAATCCTCCTCTGACTTTTGTATCTGAAATGCAGCTTTTGTTCTCTATGATGGCCTTGAATTTTCTTTGTGTTTGGAATAGACTGTTCAGTTCTGAGGCATTTTGGTTTGGGTTTTATTTTTGGATGTAGTGAAAAAGTATACCTTGCTCAGTGAAATGATCCACTTCTGGATATCCAGTTTATAGGAAATGTGTGGGGAAAAAGGAAAAGAAAAAAAAAATAAATAGGAGAAAGAGATGGATGAATAAGTACTTTGTAAAATGTAATAATATGGAAAATATATTTTCTATCAGTCAGAAGATAAACAGAGGAAAATATTACCGTTTTTCATGATTATTGTGTAAAGGTTTCTGCCTTTTAAATGAAGGCAATAGTGATATTCTTTCTGATTGATCTGATTGACAGACTGGCATCTCTGTGCTTTCTCCATCCACATTTTTCACAGTAAATTAATGTAATCATAGTTATACAGTAGGGTTTATAGAATGAAACTGTAATTAACGTTGCAGGTTTTAATGCCAAGATGACTTTCAGTTTCTGTTTAAAAAAAATTGTGAAGTTTTTAAAGCCATTTGACATATCTAAGTGGGAACAGAAAGGAGATTATGTTATGAAATATAACCTCACTTACAAAATATGACCTCACCTATAAAGGTGCTCACGATAGTTATGTTGGAAATACTTAAATAAGCTGCTAGTAAAATATGACCCAGTCCTTATCACACTGGGAAGAACACCCCTGAGTCTGGGCCCTATTTTGATACCAACCTTATCATTCAGCATGCAATGCCAAAGTCAGTAGTTGTGCTACCAATTCCACTATAGCTGGATTAATCATCATCATAAGGTATGTATTATATCAGCCCTTCTGAGGTCTGTTCCTTTCTTTGGTGGAAGATGCCTATTCACTGAGGTTACAGTAAATTTCTTTCTTTTGTACTTCAGAAATCTTCAAGTGAAAATGTCAGGCATTGATGTTTTACATTTGAAGTACGATAACCGCTATAGTTACCTCTTTAAAACCTCCAGTCATCACTTTTCTTCAGTTTTCCTTTGCTGTGTGTGCAGTGAGTCTGAAAGGGATATACAACATTCAGGCTTTTTTAGCCATTAAGATTTTTATTGTTTTTTTAAAGTATAATTAAGCATCCTGTGGAAAAGAAACTAAAAAGCAATTGCCTTTCGCCTTCAGGCACAAATGCATCTTAATATGCAATGTAAAATGCATGCATGAGATTCCTAACATCGTGTAGCTTTTCCATATCTGTAAGCTAGAAAATTCTTATTTCTTGATAGATTTGCATATTCTTCCTGCTAGAAAGGCAAGAGGACGATTACAGAGAGTCTGTATCTTTCATTTGGAGGTGCGTGGCTTAAATCATCATTAGGTTTTAATCTGTTTGCTGTGGAGTTCTTGAAAATCCCCTATGTGAAATATAATGGCAACCAAGAGAAAACTGTCAAAAGATAACGGAAAAATCCTGTATTCTGTGACTAGAGTTAATGTGCAGACAGACCCTGGGTGACAGGGCTTTGTGTTTCAAAAATGTCTTTCTACTAAGCTCTGTATTTGTTTTGATTATCATGGTTTGGTGTAGAAGATGTTGGAGAAAAGCATACTTTTTTCTCAGTATTAGTAATCCGAGTTGAACAGTTTTTATTGAGTATATGGTTATTTCAAAAATCTTTCGGAAATCAATTGATTTCCAAGAGATTGATAAAAGTTTCAAGTAGACTGACTTGCTGGCTGAGTTATTTTATCAGCTGTGAAGAAGAAATAAGAGTAATCTAGCTTTTTCTTCCCCTCCTGTTCACAGATATGGCTATGTGTGATATGCCAGTGGATAAATTAAGTCCATTTTATTAGTTATTGCCCTATTGATTTTCTGCCCTGTGGTTTGACTGTTAAAGGATTAATTAACTTGATCCTTTGTAAACAATTAAAAAAACCCCAACTGATGTTTTGTGACTTTTGTAACCTATTGAATGTTTCCATTTGCATGATGTTCTGTATCTAACGAATCATACAGATTGCTGTGTTCCTTTCAAAAGAGTTTTAACTTTGGTGGAGTTTGTGACAAACACAAATTTGTATACTGTATGTTTACTGCTGTAATAACTCAGCTACTCCTATGTTGAATTGATATTATGTTGTCCTGCCTTCTTGGGGTTAAATGATAGAGTGTCTCTAGGTGGTGAAGAATATAAAAGTATATCTGTTCATTTGCTAAAGACTGAATATTGGAAACTCTTCTTGTTGCTACTTTATGCTAAAAGCAAAAAAAAAAAAAAAAAAGTTAACTAATTCTTTCCAAAAATGCATCATTTGTTTTTAAAATTGAAGTAATTCCCATGTTAACTCTTTGTTGTCCTTGTAGACAATCCTAGATTAATGCCTTGTGAGGGATTCAATAAAGTCTGTGCTTGTACATGTGTAATATGATCATGCAGTCAAATGGTTGGGAAAAACACTCTAGTGCTGAAGAAAATAATAAAAAGAAGACAAGATACTGATTCTTACATCTTTATGTTCCAATTAAAATTACAGTGTAATGCATAACTGTTCCAGTGAATAAACTGGCCATTTTTGTTCATTTAATGCCATGCTGTCTTGTCTACTTGTGTTTGCATCAGTTTGCAGTGTGTTGCCTTGGCTAATACTTTTTCATTTATTTAGTTCTTAAAGATCCATAATAGTAAGTTTAAAAGGTATCAGACAAGAAATTAATGGAAATCAACATTAAATGAAAAGGGAATCAGAGCAAAAGTGCTTCCTCTGTGTTCTGAGATTGAAGCAGAAACTAAAATTCTGGCTCTCCACATAGTGTTTCCAACAGATTTGAGTAACCTCAGAAATGCTGCAACATCTGCATACAGCCTTCTCAGTACAAAAATGCATTGTAAGATGCAAATCTCAAGCCTCAGGGGATGTGAAAGCAAAGGAAGTACTGAAGTCAGCATAAAATTGGTTTGGGAGGGCTGTGTACAGGACAGTGTACCACACTATCCTACCTGCTTTTTAAAGTGAGAAATATCCTTTTCCCTTGTAGGAGAGCATTGTTCTGAGCTCAAGGGAGTCCAAATCCTGCCCCAGCAGCCAGTCCTGCACTGCTCTGAGAGCTTGGCCCCAGCAGGCCGGTTGCTGCTGCAGTTCCTCTGGTGAACCTCACTGCTATGCAGGGTCTTTGAGGGGTAGCAAATGTCCTGCTTTTAGGAACAGGCCAGGAAAAGGGAAGAGCCTGAAGGAAGGACTGCACCTCCAAGCCCACTGGGGTATTTGACCCAGCGGGAACTATTGGAGGGCTGGATTTGGTTTTGGCTGGCTGGAGGGGTGCTTTGGACAGTAACAGGATTTGTGCACGGTGACAGAAATGCGGTTCAAGAGTTGTCACTTGTCTAGAAGTGCCTCTCATTTCTCTCTTTTCTTCCTTTTTCTCTTCTAGCAGGGGGAGGTCACCCATTATCTCTCTTTGTTGCAGAAGTGCCTTTGGCAACAGCATTCCATGATCATTTTAGCGGAAGTATGACTGCTCCTGATAGAGTTTTCTTACATTGGGTGTTCCTCCCCTTTGATTTTAGATTAAAAGAGTTTTTAAGAGTTAAAAAGGGGGGGGAGGGAGGGGAGGGGAGGGGAGGAGAGACCAGACCTCTCCTCCTCAGTGTGTTTGTTTTGATAGCAGTTTTGCAGAGGGTTGCTCCTTATGTGAACATTCTCATAGCAGAGTTGATTTGAGAAATTTCTAATCCCTGTTGCTCCTTTCCCTTCCTCTGTACCGCCCCTTCAGCTGGTCCTGTGCAGCTCTCTGAGAGGCTGTGGTATGAGTAAGGTCACTGAAATAGTCTGGGCAAAAAAAAAAAAAAAAAAAAAAAAAACTCCAAAAATACATGTTTTGTTTCCAGATAAAATGTCTGTGTAATAACTCCCCTGAGGAGCACCATTACCCCTTGTTCTGGAGCAGGAGGTAATTTCTGACAAACGAACTGTTTTTCCTACAAAATACACCAGATGAAAATAGAAAAGATTCCAAAACTAAAGTTTACAGTGACTGCCACTGCAAGTCTTTTTCTTCAGGATATCACCCTTGATAAATGCTGCAATGACACTTAGAGAAATACAGAGCACTCCGAGTTATATCTAAAGGCAGGAGGCACCATGGTTTGACTCTCTTAACACCACAAAGCATTGACAGGCCACTGGCAAATCAGGTTGAGGACAAGAAATTACTACATAATTTGAGCAATGTTGAAACCTAGATTTCATGAGACCAATAGCAAGAAGAGAGGTACTAATTATGAAGTGGGCCATTTCAAAGGACCTGACATCCACATCTTCTAGCAATCTGTGAATGAAAAATGTGGAAAAGATTTTATATATAGAACAAAATGAAGGAAAATTGAGCTAAAATAGATAATAATAATTATGTGCATCCTGGGAAAAAATATTTGGAATAAAGCCAGCTTTCATCTATCTGTGTACGCTAAAGGCATAGGCACAACTGCTTTCGTCTCAGTGGAAGGTCTGACTGATTGCCTGCATGAAAGAAGAAAGTCCTAACTTTGCACAAAAATAAGGCTCAATACTATAGCTGATGACTCAGCAGAAGCTTAATAACCCAGTAAAAAATACTGACCTTTACAAAAATGATTCCTTCTTGACTAGACCAGTATATGAGAAAACATACATTTCACCCATTATTTATAAATTCTCTTGTATCATACTGGAGATATTTAACTTCAGGAATAAGTTTTGGTAGGTGGTTTTAGAGAAAAAGAAATATTTAAATTATTGTTATAATAATTTGAGAAAATGTTAGTTGTGGAAAAGCTCCAAATGAGGCGGGAAAAGAAGTCCTTTCATCTCTCTTAAGTGAGTTACCACTCTATCTGGAAATAATTAGAGATACAGTTGATAGAATCATAGAATACCAGGTTGGAAGGGACCTCAAGGATCATCTGGTCCAACCTTTCTTGGCAAAGCGTGACATAGACTAGATGTCCAAGCACCCTGTCCAGCTGAATCTTAAAAGTGTCCAGTGCTGAGGAGTCCACTGCTTCCCTGGGGAGATTATTCCAATGTCTGAGTGTTCTCATTGTGAAAGATTTTCCTTTTGTGTCAAGTCAGAATCTCCCCAGGAGTCTTCTCCATGTGGCTCCTTTAAAATTAATTCATACGATTCACTACCTGGGGAGGGCTGCCAACTTTTTTTTTAGTGTTGATTAAACTTTCTCAATTAAATCAATTTTTGCTATTTGATGCTGGCATGTTGGTTAAGGTGTTAAAACAAGCCATCTACTCACATTAGGAATATAATATGGAAAGCTATTTGAGTACAGAACTGCTTAGAGGACCAAAATCTGAATGCAGAGGATGTGGGCCCAATATTTTGTTCCCCTTCATAGAGATGGGAAAGGGCTATGATCACAGGTGAAAAAGAGCTACTGTTTTCACAGCACACAGGACTTCTTCTATCCCCCTATACATGACTAAATGTCAGAAACCTCTCCTAGAAACGGAAGATGTCTGTAAACTTGGATGGCTCAATGCTGATTCACCCAAGGTAGCTCTTTCTACAGTGATAGTTTGTTGATGAAGATGAAGCAGCAGCTGTCCTTTGTAGGTACCATCAGGCCCTAGACCAGGGAAGGTACTTTAGAATGAGGTAGGGCTTCACCCATATCATCCACAGGTGGTTGGAAAACTTGTTTTGACCTGAATGAATGGACCTGCCATTCAGTTCATTCCTTTGAAATTTAAAGATTTAAAGGATTTAAAGAGATCCCTGGGTTGGAGCAAAGCACCAAGGACTTCAGTGGGCTCCATCTGGATGTTGGGCATTTACCTGTGTGGAGCAGATGACAGGACTCTGGGCATAACAGAGAGTATCTCATGCAATGTGAAGATGTGAATGATGAGTGCTTTTGCGACCAGCTTCAGCCATCCAAAATGTTAAATTAGAACTTATATAAATGCACTGCATACAAATACCAGCGATCTCAAAGTCCTACATTACTCAAAAACAGAATGCCTCTGTGAAGCCATCACTGCTTTCAAAGGTTTTTGTTATCTAAGCCAAATGCAGAGTAGCTCTTTTTATCTTCAAAGCACTCTATGCATATTAATTCATTCCCAAAACATCTTTGCAAAATGGGTACTGTTATCTCTCACTGCAGATAGACAATTTGAGACTGTGTGATGGTAAAACATCAACACTCAACAAAGTGAGCCAAGTTTCTTTACATGTGACCCTTCACCTCTCCACATACATCTGCCCTGCACACACTGGGATACCAAAGTGGTTTTAAATGTGATAGCCAAGTACTCTCAGCAAGGTGAGGTTTTTTGTGATACATGTGGTACATACCCCACTCCAGAACCTGCATTGCTCAAGTGCTAGAGTTCGTGCAGAGCTCATTCCCTGTTTCTGCAGTGCTTGATATAAATAGATCCTTGCTATAAATAGCTGTAGTTTAACATCCACTTTCTGGTTTTAATTTCCTTAGACCTGTGCCCTCCTTCTGACTGTAAACCAAAAAGGCAATTTGACTCACTAGGCACAAAATGAAAACATTGCCTAAACATGGGAAAACTTTTCTTCCCCCAGCAATGTTAGCCCAGTAAAATATAGATATTCTTTTTCTGGTAAAGAACTTGGGATCTCCTTTAAAATGACTGCATCCTTTCAAAGCTTGTGTTCAGAATCATGAATATAAAGCTGTGACAGAGCCCAAATTAAGGTTCTGGAATTTCTGAAGTTTCAGACTCCTCATCTATGCAGTTACGCTTAGTACTATTTATGCTTGAATAAAAAAGCACAGCACACTTCATAATGGTAAACTTACAGCCATTTGCAGTGCATAAAGCCTCAGATGTGTACTGTAAAGCTTACTGGAAGTATTGAGTTCCATTAGTGTTAGATCTCTGGAGGTAAAAATACATTTTTAGAAATATGAATGGAATGCTATTTTTGAGATTCAGGATACAAGAACAAGTGGAATAGGAGTAGTATTTATATCCTTTTCACAGCCTTTGCTCCAAATAATCACATTTCATCCCAGAAAGATCCAAGGGAGTTTGTGGAATGTGGAACAGAATGAAAGAAAACAAGTGTGGATGAAGCTAGTCTGCAAATACAGCAACAGCTTTGAAGTCGCTCTGTTTTAAGTCACTATAAATTATTGAGAGGCATGCTGAAACTGCTGTGCATGTACCATGTGCCTCATTAGAAGCAATATTAAGCACCTGACAGCTTGGTTTTTACAGTAAGGAAAAGAAACAAAGTTAAGAGAATATTTCAATATTGAGACTGGTATCTTCTCTTCCAGAGCTGGAAGTAATAGTTATGCTTTACTTTTCACAGCATGTTTTGCCAGCCGATTGCTCTTCAGGTGTTGATTTGTTAAGGAGAGAACCAAACTGTTTGGGTAAGCATTCACAGAGAGAAAGTGGTTAATATTTAACATATACAGCACCTTAGCAGTACAGGGCTCTTTAAACAAAGTACAATTCCATGTTGTAGCTTAGGCTAGGCATTGGGAATAAGTGTAAAACAATGGCAAAGAGCGCTTCATTTCATGGTCACACGTTTCCATGAGGACAGAGCCCCTACTCTCAGCTGCAGCCTTTCCTGGATCTTATAAATCCCACATAAGGAGCACACCAGAGGAACAGCTTATAGCAGTCACCAGATCCTCCTGCACAAGCTATCATCTTTTCCTCAGGAGTCACTATCAACTGTCCCATCACTTAACCAGTCATGAGCCCCTCTGAGAAAAGGGAGAAGCTGCAGGGCGCATAAGAGTTGGTGACTAGGAGCTGGCTACTGCCACCCACCATCAGCAGCTTAGCACAGCCCACCGACAGCTCCCTAGCAGCCCCACAGAAAAGCACTCCCAGGATCTCACTGGCACACTTTTTTCCTGTCAAGTTTCCAGAGGAACTTGTGGGCCATATCAGAAGCAGCTTTGCCTAATTTATTAATTCATAATTTTCAACAGTGAACTTGATCTGGCAAAAAGCTAGAAAGACTATTGATTCTGGATGTGGGGAACATCTAGAAGAGTTGTCATGCTCACCCTGGGGGCAGACCTCACTAAAATGTCTCCAATGAACATAGGGCTGCTGGTTATCACCACAAAAGGAAAGAAGAAACAAGAGAAGAGTAGAACAGTTTCTTGAGCATAGCTTGCTTGCTTTCTCCTTTTTATGGTATGGAAGTTTGTTTTCACCTGTAGTTAATGCAAATCAAAGCTAAAGCACTGTTGCTAATGGTATTTAAACATCTGACCTTAATTGGATAGCAGGAAACATTTCATTAACCTGTGGTGGTGATAATGAAGAATATTCTGTCTTCTAAAGGCAATCAGTCTTTGTTAAATGAATGCAGTTCTGCAAGACTCATCTAACAAAGCTGATTAAATAGTAATTACTCCTTCTAAGCAGCGGTCCTTCAGTAAAACTAAGGGATACGTGTGATAGCTTTATCTCAACATGTTTGCTGTAAATTTCAAGAATTTTCTTGCAGTAGACAAAATACTTCTGTGCAGCAAAAACAGGGTAAGATGAAATTTAAAGTTGAAGCAGTACATAGCAGAAATGTTTCTTCCAGCTACATGTCAGCATTCTGTGTGGTAGAGAAAGAAGCCCTGTCTGCAGGGGGTATGAATAGGATTCTTTATTACAGTGGCTGAAAGTGGACAAAACCTGCTGCTGTGTAGTCCCCATAACTACCTTTGGTAGGGCTCAAAATGAAAATGGGGAAATAGATTAAACACAACAATGTTCCCTCTTAAACAGTCAGGCAAGACAGAACAGAGATTTATATCAGAAGCATTTCCTGGGTGAAAAGAAGCTGCCATGGATTTTCTTTTGAGGGCTATCTACCCGTCGGGTTTTGTTCCAGCAGTTAATACCTAAGATTTGTCTAACCCCGCCCTGGACTGCCTGTCATGGGTTACTTCTGATGTTTGAATCCCAATTCACGATGCTGATCTCACAGCTCCTTTTCACAAGGAAGTAAAGCCACCTCTAAGACATGGCAGTAAGTTACAAAAGAGCTGGGTGCATTTTTTTGGTGTAAGCCAGCATAATGCTATACATTCATGGTCCCCACCCTGTTCTGACACATGTGCTGGGTGCTGCACAAGGAACAAGCATCAGGCTTGAGTCCCTCTCATTTTTGTAAGCCACTCCCCAGGCTAAGAAGCCAGAGCCTGCAGCCTCAGGCTAAAAGTCACGTTATATCTTTGAATGCTGGATTCTGTGTTTGCCTGCTGATTTCACTGAGGTTAAGTATCTGCTTCACGTTTTCTTGCTTAGTCTTTCTATCTCTGCGGCCCACACTGCAATTGCTTTGTACATTGTAACTGCTGCTGCCATCGATAGAGACTTTTTATCTGAAATGCGCATGAGAGCCTGAGATGAGATTCTTCTCTAATTACTATCCTACTCTATCTTTTGCTGTATTGGTTCTTGCTCCTCATTATACTTCCCTGCTGGCAGAACTGGTTTGTGGGACATACCATATGTAGTTCACAGAAGATTCAAAATGTGTCATGAGCTGTACCCTAACTTAGGCAGGACTTGGCTTTGGTAGCTATGTATTTAGGTGTGGATTTTCTCTATCAGACGCTGCATTTTCATTTTACTTTCTATTTGGAATTTCGTATCTAACAGAGAATGGCATTTTTCTGTCAGATGTGAGAGAAGGTACTGTTCAAGTCAGCTTTAAATAAGCTAATGTTGGTAATGTTTAGAAACGTACATGTATTTTTGTTAGGTGTTGAGTTTATTCACCTTCTTTTTCAGGGTTCTGTAGATTAATGCTCTGAAGATATGTTACTACACAGTCTACTGCACAAGGTAGTACTCAGAGAAATCAAAGCTAGAGGCATAAACTGAATTCCAGAACAAATTTATTGTGTAACTGAGAAGAAAATAAAGTTAAATTCCAGCAGAAGAAACTTGACCAGAAGCAACAACAGAAACAGTCTCACTCAAGGAGTCAACAGAAAGCAAGTTTTCTGAAGGCTGTTTCCATTAGGAGAAGAAAAGGTTAATACAAAGAGGTTTACTGGAGAAACAATGTTTTACATGCAAAGTAAAACTTTTGTTTTCTCACAGACTAAACAAAGATTGCCTATAAAGTCCTGTTTTCCTGAATACCTTAGAGCTCCAGCAGCATGATATGAATTCTTTCAACTTTTTCTTGAGGCTAAACCTTGCCAGCTGTCCTTGCCTTCCTTCTACATCTCTGTGTGCTTGTATAGGCTTCCTGTTCCTCCCACATGCAAATAGGTACAATTAAATCTAGTCTCCACCACTGCATTTCTCACCACCACCAAAGAAAGCTTCAGAGCCAGATGGCCCAGATATTGCCCATACATGAACAGGTTAGCTGTAGTTCCCAAACAAGGGGATATGTAACTCTTCCCACACTTTGCCTAGTGTGGGATGTATGCTGCAAGGCTTTTATTCAACCTAATTTATTTTTACTATTTTATTTTTTATTTATTCAACCAAATTTATTTTCTGACCTTCATACATTTTCAGCAGTATCAGCACTGTCTACATTTAAGCTTATTTTTCTGTTGTTAGGTCCCTTCTCCAGTTATTACACTGAATTTTTTATCATTTAGGGTGATGTTTTCCAAGATAATATCTCAGATTGACTTCTTGCACTTGGAGAATTTTTTTTCCCTCTTGCTGACATTGCCAAAAGACTCTTTGTCTCTCCCTGGAGATGGAGAACAAGAGAGGTTGAGAGCAGTGTACAAAAAAGGAGGAAGGGCATGCCAGAAACGGCAGCCGTTTGTTGCACTCTAAAAGCAGGCAGAACAGCCCACTTGCTGGTGTATGGCAGTTCAGAGCCAGCTTGAACCAGCAGTGTCAGGTCTGTGCTGTAACTAACCAGGGACAATAAGCTACTCTAAGAAGCCTGTATTGCACTGCAGTGCATAAATGCTCTACAGTTACCATGAATATACTGACTTTGTGAATTTCTTCTATCATAGGCAGTCAGCTCACAGCTTTAAATACATCAGGGTGCTCCGGGAGGATTTTCTCGAGAAAATGAGATTTTTGTGACCGATCTCCTGATGCCAGAGTTGCCATGATTCTCTTTTCTGAGGTGCCCTTTATTTTCCAGAGTGGCATTTAATAAATTACCACTCACTGATAACATCGCAGAAACAAAATTAACATTGGTCCTGCCATTTGGTTCACATCTGTAGGGTGTGTGCATTTGTCCTTGCCTCCTTAGCTGTTTTCCTTCCAGGAGCAGAGCTTTATGTTTAAAGAGGCAAGTACAAAGTTCAGTAATAAGTGATAATTATGCCTGGCTAAAGATTGGCAGTTGAGCAATTGGGTACTACTTAGGTTAAGCTCAGTTATCACTTATAAAAAAAACAGAGCAATATCTTCTATTTGCAATTTTACTTGCATTCCCATAGCTCACGTTGTATATATTACTACTGTATTGACATCTTGGACAACTTTGAACAAATCACTTAATTCAATTATACCTATTTTTCTGCCCTGTAAAGCAAGGCTGATACTTCCTCCTTGGTACTTTGTGAATTATTAATGAGAGGTTCTCTGCCGCTGTTGCTCTCTCCTTGTTTAAATCAGTACTGCTAAGCATTACTTAGTATTAGAATTGGTCTGAGTCCAGAGGAAGATTGAAATGCATACCAGTGTCCTGGAAGGAGATTTTTATCTGAATGAGTTAATGATTGATCCTTGGTACACATCCATGAGCTATTCGTAGGTAAAGTTTACAAGAATCTCTAGCTCTTTGCAATAGTCAGCGGGTACTGTTGCTCTTCGTAACATAAGTGTTATCCTTCTCCATATGCCCAACCCAGGCCAGATGACTGAAGTCAGGAAATAAATCATTCTTCTACCCATCTCTGAGCCCCTACTTTTTGTATGTTTGCAAAAATAAAACCTCACATTTGTAATGCTACTACACAACTAAAATCCAGGTGATTTGACTGCCTCAGTTTTAGTGGGAAATGAAAGGGGAGGCTCTAAGATGTCAACCCTCTTCTGAAAATGATTTCTCAAAGAGACAAAGAGTGAGGATTTGGCATGTGGTGACAGATGTCCCAGCTGCACCAGTTCCTCCACTCTGGGCTCACTGCTGACTCGCTTTCTAATACGGAAAGCAGAAGACCCACTCATTTAACTTCTGCCTCATGATCCTTTGCTGCTGCACGTATGGTAGGAGCAGCACCACAGCCTCTCACCACTGCCCTGCCTCCCATGGGGCAAACAGGGCTTCACCCAAGTGATCCCCTGACATCAGGAGGAGGTGTGTTACCGACAGGCCCTACATGCCAAGAAAGCCTGCTGGAAAGGACTCAGCATGAGCCTCACACTGTAGCACAGGACTCTGTCAGAAGGCGATGCTGCATCATGTGGTTTTGCCATGCAGATGTGTTGCGTGCATGACTGTAGGTGCTGACAGAAGGTATCCTTGTCCCCCAGGAGACAAGGAAGTTGCAAAGTCAGCAGCTTGCCTGAGCAGTCCATAAAATCTTAATACTGAAAATGTAAGAGCATAAGGATGCCTGTATGGGTCAGATGAAAGGGCTCTCTTATCCACTGCACTTCTTTGACAGGGGCCAAGAAAAAACATAGGAGCAGGGCAAGTGCAGAGGGGTACTTCCCCAGAATTTTCTTCCAAGCCCGAGCAATTCATGGACTTCCAGGCAACTGAAGGTTGTCCAATTGGACCACTGACAAAGGGAGAATATTCCTGAGTATATCTGACTTCACCCCTTCTCTTCCATGACAAAATCCTCCACACACGGCTGATGGCAAATGAGGCAGCATGTTGCAAAACACTAGGCCATCTTTTAAAAGCCCTAAACCCTGTGGTTTCCAAAGCCCAGGAAATCCCTGTGTAGTGGAGCCACCACTTTGCAACTGGTTTGCCTCTAACTTCACCACATCAAGCTCCCTGACAGACCCAAAAGATCTCATCCTGCCTACTAGTGACTGCCATAACTCACTCTCAAGGTGGCACAGGAGGAGATGTTCTGCCTTTTAAATGTCATGTCTCAGTTAAACAAGTGCTTTCAGACCTGTTGCTATAAATGAACCTAATCCCAGGTCTCACAGTAGTAAAGCTTTTTTATTGCTTTTCTCAGTAGATGCTGATTAAAATTTAGAGAAAGAGAGAGGGACTCAACAGCTTTGGCCTGAACACATCATTTTAGCAGGAATTATTAGTGATGCCAGTACTGCAGCTTAATTCCTGGCATCAAAACTCACTTTTAAGTGCTCGGAATTGGATGCCTCTGCGAATGTTCTCGTTGAAAGAGGGGGACTGCATTATGGCAAACTTCTTTTGCATACACTGATAAATCTTACTGGAATTGGGCCTCCTCTTCCAGGGAGGGAGTTCCAGAGGTAAACAGCGGCAGAGCAGTGTACAGAGGAAGCGTAAGAACACTGTGGGGCTGGGCGGCGCAGCGGTGTTAGCCAGGGGGAGGCACTCTCAGGGCTGGGGTCAGGGCCGGGGCCGGCGATGCTCGGCACCGGCCGGGAGGAAGCAGAACAAGTGCGGCAGCAGCGGCACCCACTTCCCTGCCCGGGCCGCGGAGGGAACTCGCGCAGCTTTGCCGGGTTCAGGGAAGCGGCCCCGCCACCCGGCCCGAGACGGGCAGCAGGGTCAGGGTCTCGGTATGCCGGCGGGAGGCAGCGCCTGGGGCCGGCGGCTGCTGGGCAGGTAGCCCGGGACAGCGAAGCGGGAGGAAGCGCTCGGGCAGGTGCTGGCGGGGAGGGGCGGGGCGGGGAGCGGCTGCAGGTGAGGGGCCGGCGCCGGAGGCGGTGCAGGCCGGCCCCGCAGTCCCTGGGGAGGGAGGGGCGTTGAGGACCCCGTGGCTTCTCCCTTACTGTGACTCTCCCTGTGTGTCCCCTACCCTAAGGATGAGTGGAGCGGAGGGTGTGCGCTTCAGGCGGGCGGCGATCCGCAGGAAACCCAACCTCGCCGCCGTCCCGGACACTGCTTACAACGGAGCAGCTCCCACCTACCCCGCGGGAGTCCAGCTGGGGCCGACCGCCCGGAGGACGCCTGCAGGTAAAGGCCCTAATGGGCACTTCGGCCCTAGCCCACAGACGGGGTGCTAGCGGGCGGGACTGGGGCCGGGTTGTCCCGGGGGGAGTGGGGACAGCGCAGCTCCAGTGCTGCCAGGGTCGCTCTGCCGTGTGGGTTCGGTGAGGGCTGACTCCTGCGGCCAGCTCCCACGGGCTTCCCCTGCCTGTTCACCTGGCAGCGGGCTGTTTGTATAATACACGGTCGTGTTCCCTCGACAAAAAGCAGGGAGGAGGCTCACTTTTAACCAACTTTTGCTGTACGTGCCCATACACTGCAGAGCAGGACTCGCGCGAATGCCCGGTGAGTGACCGTGGCGGAGCCACTTCTTGGTGGGGCTGAGCCGGACGGGGGAGAGCAATCCTGGCCCTCGGAGTTGGGGGTAACTGCAGCTCAGCTCATACTGTTAGCCGCCATCTCGGCATAGAGTGTTCTCAAGTTGTAGTTTTAGTAGCTCTTAGACTGTCAGGAATTCTAGAATGGTTTGGGTTGAAGGGGACCTTGAAGCTCATCTAGTTCCAAACACTGCCATGGGCAGGGACCCCTTCCTCTAGACCAGATTTCTCAAAGCACCATTCAGTCTGCCCTTGAACACTGCCTGGGATGGGGCAGCCACAGCTCCTCTGGGCAACTTTTCCAGTGTCTCACTACCCTCACAATAAAGAACTTCATAATATCTAGTCTAAATCTCCCCTCTGTCACTTTAAAGGCATCCTGCCTTGTCCTGTCACTACATTCCCTTGTAAAGAGTCCTCCTCCAGATCTCTTGTAGCCTCCTTCAGGTACTGGAAGTTGCTCTAAGGTCTACCCGGAGCCTTCTTTTGTCCAGGCTGAGCAAGTTCAACTCTCAGCCTGTCACCATACACGAGGTGCTGCAGCCCTCGGGTCGTCTTCATGGCCCTCCTCTGGACTCAGCTCAAACAGGTCCATGTCTCCGTTTCTGTTGGGGGCTCCAGAGCTGAATGCAGTACTCCGGGAAAGCACTTTTCCCTCCTTTGGCAGATCCATGTCTCACACCTGCCCTTCCTCAATGCCTTGCCTTGAGCAACAGACTTGTGTTAGACTTGTTTGACATGTTTTGCCCTAGGAGGCAGCTGCTAGAACATTAACACTGTACTATTAAGAGACTGTCAGTCTAGGCTGGTTGTCTGTGTTACCTTGGTCATGCTGTAAAAATTAACTATCATGAAATCCAAACTTCAGGAGGTTGTGCTTTCAAGCGGGTTAATGTACACACCCATTCACATGTCTAAACTTCTGTGGTATGACAGCAGATGTGACATGCTGTGCTCATGCTTGTGACATCACACCAGCTTGGTTTTATGCATGCGGAAGGACACGGTGGATGAAATAGTCTCTGATACCTGCTTGTTATGACACTGGGAATGATGACATTTCAAATACAAGGCTGGGGTGTTTTGCTTGGGGGCTGTGTTTTCACTACTTACCAGGCAAAAGGCCTGCTTAATTTGATGATGAGTATGCACATATAGGAGCAGATTATCATGATGGTCTTCATAGTGTGCTTTATGCTCTGATGCTCTGGATATGTACATGAATACACAATTTTTTATCTGTGGTGTAATTCTCCCCCCCTACCCTCCCCCGCTTTACTTACGTGTTTATATTGGCAAAGAGGAATTGACAGATGCATTTGTAGTACATAGACTTAATGGATTTAATTCTCTCAGAGAGGTATGCTTACAACAGGGCTCCCATGTTTTCTGTTAGTTTCTATGTTAGTTTCATTAGACTTCTGCTGTTACTGTTAAGTTAGACTTCTGTGTAACAGTTTCTTCCTCTCTACAGTCTTTTGTTGTTGCTCTTTTCACCTGTGCACACACCTCCACTGGATTACTTCTATTTACTAAACATATGCCCAATGTATAGCTTTTCAGTGTGAGCATTCTTCAGGGTTTTGGATGGCAGGAAGGGTCATAACAGGAGTAATGCCCCTTATCAATTGCACTGCAATAACCAACTTCATAGTACTTTCCTGCATTATGATTGCTAAATACGATCGCAAGATGAAAAACTCACAAAATTAAAATAAGGAAATGAATCCCAAAGATATGGGAAATAAAAGGGAGGTTTGGGGATGAATTTGGGCTTTTCTCATGTAGGTACATAAATCCTCCCTTTTTTAATTCAGAACCCATTTCTCCTAGAAAGTGAGGTGAAGAAACCTTGTGTATAAAAACAGTCTCTTTTCTGTTAGTGGGACTTTGGCTCCTTATTTGCTCCTGCTGATAGCAAAGGACACTGTGGCATGTGTTCCAACACCCTATAACCCCAGAATAGCTTCATAACCTCTCTCTGTTCTTTGTAGTTAGAATATGGCTGCACCGGCTTCTCTTCTGCAAGTATAAGCTTTAATCCCCAGGTGTAACATTAAGGTGGGTGTGTTCTTTCTATCAGGAAAACACACAAACCCAACACCCCCCAAAACCCAACAGCAGACATTTACACTTTTTTTGCCTTACAAAATGTAACTGGATTTCAAAGGGATTTTCTAATGTATACCTTTGACCTGCTTGAAAACCTGCTTGGAAGGAGGAGTTAGTGTAGCCCACATATCTCCAATGATTGTGCTGTGAAATATGCCAGTTACTTACATTACTGCCCGGGGACAGGACTTGGGCAGTTGTCTCAGATCTGTATCTGGAAAGCAACTGGAGAAACTAGATGTTTTAAATGAGCTATATTTGCTTACAAATACATTAGAAAAAAATCTAGATTATGTATATGGCAGGCATATAAGATCTCAGACTTGTAAATTGTGCGCTACTCAGTGCAAAAACTTAAGACCTATTAAAACTCCTGTACACTCAAGAGTTTCCTTAGAGCCTTTGACATTGGCCTGATAAAGTAGGGAATGTCACAGGTTTTCTGTGCTGTGAGGCTGAAGTCCAGGGAGTATTTTCATTCTTGGTGCTGTCTGAAAACATTCCTAATGCTGAAACGGGCTATGTAAGTTCCCTTTTCAGCATCAGTCTTTTGTTGTGAATTACAATCTCTTCTGACTTCTAACAGAAGAATCTTTCTGCTCTTCAGCATACTATAGTCTAAATCACTCAGGCTCACCATCACGTGCAAAATTGCAATTGAGTTTTGTTAACATACGAGTTTGAAAAAGCTTGGTATGTTAAACTATCAACAGGACAAAGCAAGATCTTAGAATTTAACACTAATGTAAAGGTTTGGATCTTCAGAGATATTTTGAAATGGCTGGAAAATGTCAAGGCTGATATATGGAGACAGTTCAGAGAAGAGTGTTGAGTGGAGTAGCATGATTAATAATCAGTTTTTGAAGGGAATAACTAATGTGGATTTTTTTCTGCTAAATTAGAATTCAGAGTTGATACTAACTTGAACAAATCTTTACTTCAAATACTTCTATGCATATTAACTGAAAATTAACTTTCTACCAAGAAACAGCCGCAGATTACTGCTTGCTTGTTCAGCATCTTTCAAAAGCCAAGAGCCCTGCAAGGTGTGAGCACAGCACTACTTTGATTCTTCATGGAATTAAGCTATCCTAGGAGGTTGTATCTGGTCTTGGTGGACTTGATTTAGCTGTGAAGACATAGCTCAACACAAGGACAGTAACTTGCTTTCATAGCAAGAAATAGCTTCTTCCTGCTATTCTATTCCTTCACCTCTGCCCTTACTGCGCATAGAGTAAGTTAACTTTTGTGCCATTCAGGTCTTGCACTGGTTCCTTGGCTTTGCTCACCTAGGCGCAAATTTACACCCTTTCTGGACTGTTTTTTCTTTTGTTCCCTTTTTCTTAAATGTATGTCTTCTGGCATTGTACCATATGTTGGCAGTCTCAGACATTGCAGTGTGCCTCTTGGGGAGCTGAGGTAATTTGCATTCAGGACAGCATTCACTGCAGTAAGGTGTCTGCAAACACTGACAGGAAAAAAAACGTCATCCACTGCTACTGTTGTATCTCTGCCTGTTAAATGGATATGATTTTATGGGATTATGTTAGCAAAACTTCGGTAGTCTTTTGGGTTTCCATCTTGCAGTGGGAAGTAACTAAATGAAGTTTTAATAGCATGCTGCTCTAGTCTATGAAAAATGTCTTTATTGGTCAGGATATTATTTAAAAGCTGGAATGACAGCTATGCCCTGCCTGATATTTTTTTCATTGTTGTTGGTTTTGTTCTATTTTTTAAAAATAGAACACTGAAGTTTGGACTATCGTTATCCTTACTGCTGGCTTTGTGTTACCCGCTGCGTTTTGTTGACTGCTCTGCAGTGATTGAAAATCTGATTGCTTATACAGTGTGTTCATGGAAAACCTATAGGATCGTTAGGGCTAATCTAAGCAGTGATTGGAATCTGTAGATGCATTAGAGATCACTGCAAAAGAGAGCGAGTTGCCTTACATGCTTTCCTGGTCAATGCAAGGATTTTTTTTTTTTCTAAAGTTGAGATTTATCAAGAAGAGTTGATACTTAAAAAGTATCTTAAAAACTTAAAAAGAGAGGAAGGTGAATATATAGGAACCTGCTTTTAAGTATACCTCTCCCTTAAGAAATGAGAGAAGGTATTAAAAAATGCTTTATGCAGAACTTTCATGAAAATACATTTTCCTGTCTGTTATTAGAGAGCTTCCTGTTTCTATATGTCAAATTAATCCCATGTGCTTCCTATTGAAGTAAATGTGTTGCTTGAAAGTGCCAGGAAATGGAACTTAATTTCCTGAATATAATTTTACTCTATTATTATTCTTTTCTTCCCCCACTTCCCCCCAGTTATTTAGGACCAAAATAATCTCTTTAAAGCCAGTAAGAGTGTACTGCTTGGCTCATAGACTATCCAGGACCAAAGTCACTTATATGTGTATCTTGGGTTGGCTTGGTGTGTCTATTTAGCCCTTGCCTAACAGCATCTACTTTACCCAATAACTGTTGTTGGTCTTGTAATACTGACTTTCTGGTGATCAGGATGGAGATTTCCTTAAATAAATTAGAATTTGTACTTGCTGCTTGGCTTGCTAGTGACAATACACAAAGGGCTTCACAGAAGAGTTACCAGTTGGCATGCATTTGCTGAAAATAACTTAAGTGTGCTCCTTGCTGGAGACACTTCTTAGGATATACCCTCAGAGGTCAAAATTGTGGAGGTGCTAGTATGCACCTTTCCTGAAATGCTTTTTAGTCATAGCTGAAATTGGGAAAGTAATACTTTGCACGCAGAATATGAATTAGTTTGTTTGTATAAAATCACAGGAGCAGGATGTTTTTGCAGGTAAGTTAATAAATATGTTTCAGAGATTTCTGGCTTAGAAAAAGGAGAGCTTGCTTGAAGAATGTGTTATTTTTGGGCAACCAGAAAAACACAAATACTGAGAAAGGGAGATGTTAAAAGGAAAAAAGAGTTATGATTTGCCCTTGGCTATTATTTTGTGCCTTGGCTGTCAGTACCTGTGCTGCTTAAAACTCCAGTTGTCAGACTTTTCACTGACTTCTTAAGTCATGCTGAGGAACTACCTTATCTCCAAGCATTTCAGTCAAAATCCAGTTCATAACTGGACAATGTTAGAGGCTGTCAGTATGACTCGGGTACAGTGTGAGCTGTGATAAAGCACTACAACTGCTGTATTTTGCACTGTTATGTCTTAAGGCAGTGTTATACATTTGCTGCATAAGACAATTTATCTTCCAGGATGAGCAATTTGTGAGAGGAAAAAGAAAAAATATGAAGCAAGCAAATGTTAAGATAAGATGCTTGCGAGTTTTTTCCTCTAGTTCTGTAAATGCTGAATAGATTTTCTTCAAAATGCTACTGTCAACTCTATATTTTAATAAAATCACTGACCGTGGATCTAGTATCTGAGACTCCTTTTTCTATGGGGGGGGTGTGTGTGTGTGTGTGAAGTAGCTTTCTGTTCAGTTCTGTTCAGCTTTCTCTCTTGAATATAAGGTGATCCAAGAAGAATAGTTGAACTATAAGGTGATCCAAGAACTTAGATGATCAGAATGATCCCATTCACCATGTTAAATCTCTGAATAAACTGCCTCCAGCTCTTGACGGTTGAAACATTTTAATCAAATGTTTGCTGTGGAAAGTTCCGTGTATTCAGGCCATTACCAACAACCTCCTGTAATTCTGACAAGGGGAGAGAGATTTTTCTTTAGAGAGGGTATTCCCAGAGCAATAGTTTTGTCAATAACCTAAGCAAGTAAAAGGAGGAAATTGAAAGAGGAATTTTTTAGCTAGTTGCATTGGCAGCAGCATTTTAACAGAGATGACTTTAGCAGAAGAAACAACTTTTGAAATTAATATAGGGAAGAAGAATGGGACTTTCTTGAAATGTTGACAAACCAAGTAAAAATCAGAGATGTGGTCCTAGTGCACAAGTACACAGTAGTAAGGTGGTATCAGAAGATATGGAGAAATTAGTAAAAGCAGGAGAAAAAGTTAACTGCTATAGTAGTCTGCAAAACCAGACATCTAAAGAAATGTATTTTTAACAAGTTTCAGAGAAATCTGATGCCTCTGATTACACTGAAACTCAGTAAAATGGAGAATGAAATGGATTAAATTTGGAGACGAAAGACAGTGGGTAGAAGGGAGGGCAGAGCAACTAAATACTGTTAGTTACGAAGTATTAATGCTAAGTGTGACACAGATGTTAATGTAAAATAAGTTAAATAGCCTGGAAAGAAGAAAAAAGCTGTTGGAACTATAATGCAAGATATGAAATCCTGTGGTATATTCCTGACTTCTGAACAAATGTCTTGCAGCAGAGATGATAATGCAGCTGACTTGCAGGTCTAACCATCCCTCTCAAACATGCTGGTGCCCACATGTAGTATGGTTAGATGAGGACCAGGGAGAGATAATGGTGACCACTGATTAAAAATAATTCTGACTGATTCAGTGGCCGGATTTCTTCTGTCCTTTTTAAAGATCTGGCTTTTTATTAATTGAGCATGTGATGTTTCTGTGCTAGGCTTCTGGTTCTGTTGGTCACTCCTGTGGTACCCTATGTGGTAGGGACTTCCAGCCACTGTAATGGCACCCAGCCTTGTAGCTGTATATTTACCTTTTAACTCTGTCTGTCTCCTGCATACTTGAAACTTGCAAGGTCTGAACTCCCCCTGAGGGCTAATGCTGCAGTACCAGGGCTGTTGGTGGCCCTGCTGCAGGCAGCTGTCCTAGGCCCTGGTTTAGTGCTGCAGGCTTTCTCTGGACCAGCTGGATTCTTGGGGGTCTTCTGTGTGATCTTGGTGGAGACTTTGTGGCATTTGAGGTGAAAGTCAATGGAAGAGTTTCTAACTGCATCTTGGATATGTCTTCTGTTTCTGTGAAGCATGAGAGACCTCAATCTGGAAAACAGATCCTCCTGCCTGTACCTGGTGGCTTCTAGAGGTAGAAAAGGGAGGGAGAGAGTGTCAAGGTCCCTGCCAGTACTGCTGGTTCTGGCTGAGGATCCTGACCTTATCTGTCACTGTTTCAGACTCCTAGGTTCAATTCCACCATGAAACAGGTTATTTTAAATAAAAAAATCAAAGTTAGAGTCTCCATCAGACTTGACTTAACCCCTCCCTATAAATTGTCTGAATCACAGCTAGTAATATTTGAAGGTAAATTTCTTTCACGGTGTTTTGTCTTGTATTAGAAGGGCTTGATGAAAACTTCTTGAAATGGGTAATCAGAATGTTTTTCCTCTTTTCTCTCATATACCACCAATCACTATCTGGTTTGTGATGCATATGTTTCTTAATTGAATATTAAAATATGCATTACTTGTATTAACATCAGTAACAGGAAATTAAACTTACTGGCTAACTACATTCATCTTCAGAATTAGTGATTTAAGAAATCGAAACAAAGACACTGATACAGAAAAAAATAAACTGGTTTTGACTGAATTGAACCTTTTTTCAATTTTATGCAATTATGCTGCTAGCCTTTTCTTCAGTTGTTTCTTGCCAAAACAGTCCTGCCTTAATAACTGTACATGCTGTACATTCCTTTTCAGTCTGACACTAACTTTTGTCAATAAGAAATTACCTGTCATCTCTGAGGGTAGAATCCTTTTGTACTTCAACTATTCTCCAATGGGCTATCAATGCTATAGCATTCAGGAAAGTTATGTAAGATGGCAGACACCGGAGGGTGGTTTTCAAGAGTTCTTGGAGATTCTTCTTATTTGCCCTTTGAAAGCCTATAGCATCTTAATTCTTAAAAGAGAGGGCTTTTATCTATTTAAAACCAAATCTTAGAAAATCTTGGGTGAAAATACAATTCTGTGGGAAGCTTTGTGAAACACCCAATTTTTGTGGTGTATACAACTAAACGAGAATTGTGATCAATACATAAAATTATTCAGCATTTCTGTTTTGGCTTATTTTAGTTTGAAATATAGAACTATGAATTTTATTAAGATGCATTTTAAATTTGGAAGCAAGTTGCATGTATTTATTGCTAAAAATAATTGTTCATTTTAAAATATATAACAGTTGTTAATACAAAAGTTTAATTTGACTTTTATGAAGTTCTGGTAATCTCAGCCAGCTCTTCTGTAATTACCTTCACATTCCCTTGAGTTATTTATGATAACGCAGTAAGCAGTGTTCTCAACAATTTATTAATCTATACTTGATCTAGTGGACAAATACCCCCACACCAGGCTTACAAACAAAGGGCATGCTAACACCTGAGTTGACTTTTAATGTGCTGTTTGGACACTGCCAAACTAAGTAAGGTGGCAGGAGATAATTGCTGTAGTGTTTTATGGTGGTTAAGTTGAATGGAAAGGGTGTTAGCAAATCGAGACACAACTACCCAAGCGGTTGGTTGTGCTCATAATATATTTCTAAACTTCCTTATACCTAGTCATTGTAATGCAGCAAGCACAGAGGATATTGTCAGAATAACATTCCTGATATGGAGTCAGAGTGGGGGAAAATAATCATCCTATCTGCTATGTATAGTCAGCAAGAGACGTGGCTGGTATTAGCATGCGTTGCCCTTGGTGTTCAACTTCAGTGTGGATAATTGGCCCTTTAAGTGTTTATCTTATTTTCTGTGTAAGGACTGTGTGTGCACAGGATGTATTAAAAGCTTTTTGCTCATAGAAATGAGAACAATATTAACACTGTGTGTATTAATGGAATTTAAAGGAACCTCAGAACCCAAATGAGTTAGCTCTTCCAAGGGTTTTGATAGAGCTTAAGCAAATGTGTCTGTTTATTCTAACTGTGCAGAATTATTACTTCCTGGTTTTAACAACTATTAACTTTTAACAGAATAATCTCTGCTTTTCTCATGTGGCTGATAACAACTGTATAGTTAATTAGTTTTATATGGGGTTTTCTTGGTTGTTTGCAGCAAATGCAGTTGAACTGCAACAAAAATCCCTTTTTTGTTGTTTTTTGTTTGCTTGTTTGTTTGTTTTGGGGCTTACCATTTTCAAATCTGAGTAATATGGGGATGTTTGTGGTAGGTAACGTACCGTGAATATTGTATCTTCTTTGTTATTTCTTAAATGCCATTCAGCAATTGTGTGGGACTGGTTCCTGATTAAAACTAATCTTAATTTGCTTTTGTGCCTCATAAAACTTACAGAAAATGTTGGGATAGGAAGGTGATAGCTTCTAAATGAAAAAGGAGGAAAAAAAGAAGGAATTATGTAGTTGTTAATTCCTTACTATTCACTGATTTAAATATTTGCAGCATTTAGAAAGCTGAAAAGTATTTCTAGAGGTCTCATGTGCCTCAAATTGTCAGATTACTTTTTTTTTTTTTCCCTCAGGGTTAAACACTGATGTTTAAAGGCCAAGCCTTTATTGATCACTCCTATTCTACTGGGGTCAAGGCATACATGTTCAGCATTCATCTGAAATAGCATGTGGTGTTTGACACCTGTGAGCAGGAGCATGAGCCTCTTTTATGAGACATCAGAAAGCTTTAACAGTCTTCTAAAACTTCTTTGATACAAACAATTCACTCATTTTCTGAAATTCATTACTTTTGCTACGGTTTTCTGAGAGAATATTAAGGTAGTCCTTTTGAAAAGGAAAGTGGTTTTAGAGCTGACAGGGAAAAATGGCCAGTGTCTAGAAGACACTGAGTTGGTAATGCTGCTCAAGTGTCTGCATGGGGATCAGCTCTGGGTCACAACACTTGAACGTAACTCTGTTCCAGTTAATGTGTCTAGTCATGCTGTAGTGAACACTCAATTATAGTGAAGTTACAGATTCCAAATCCTCACTTGCAGAGAAGTAACTGTACAGCACTGCAAATGAAAACTCAAGTTATGTTGTTCAGGCCCAGAAAGTGTTGTAAGTGCTCCTTTGTAGTATCAGGCTTTCCAGTTGTTTCCTTTTGCCTGGAGTTACTTGGGACATATTCTGCAGATCAGGAAAGAATTACAGAAATTTCCCATGAAGAGAGAATTTCCCATTTTGGAGAGAGTTTGCTTCAGGAAAAGAATCCAATTCCCTGTGTGCCCTGTGCTGTAGAGTACTATTGCTCGCACCAATGCTGGTTTTTTAATTCCTTTCATCCCAGGGGAGGAGATTAGAAACCTAGGCAGAAACAACTGACTTGTGCTCTGTGAAGACTATGGTATTGCATATTTTTGGGAGTCTATTTTCAGTGTTCTACTGGGCTTTGTTTTCTTGTACAAAAGTATGTATTGGAAGGGAAAAAACATTCCTGCCCCTCTGTGCTTTCCTTATGTTCATTCTGAGGTAGTCCTTCATGTCACTAATATTTGGGCTGCCTTTGCGCCCGTATGCCACCCTGAATCTGTAGCTTGGAATGGAAATTGAGGGATTTCTCTAAGTATTATTCCTCCCTCAAGACAGCAAACGAAGCAGCTGTTTGCTGTCAAGTGTTAGCTTCGGTTTCAGGGAAAAAAATTCTTTTTAACTATGAAAAGTGAGAATATATCATCTTTGCTAAGATTGACAAGGACTGCATGCTTACTATAGTCAGTGAGATGATAGGCAACGCCAAATGTGGGAAAGGCAACCAGAGCTGGCAACTGAAATACACAGAGCTGAGGTATGTAAAGTACTACAGTTGTATTTCTTTATTTTTTTCTTCTTCTTTTGGTAGATGTGGAAGCGCAGGTTGTTTGAAGTTAAAATACAGTGTTTACAGTGGTTTAGGTCATAGAAACAGAATCAGCTTTCTGATAAGGGTGTTTTCCAGGTACGGTACACAAGGGGTTAGAAAAGGATAAGCCTACTGAATAAGATTCAGTAACTGGAAGGAAAGAGAGAGGACTACAAGCTGACTGCATGGTGCTGAAAAGACTCTTTATGCTAAGGATTGTTTCTCTTTCAATTTTTTTTGTGTGTGGGCTTACATTGAGAGAAGGCAGGAGAGTTCTGATAGCTGGTAAGCATATTGAACTTTAAATGAAACTTATGAAGTGCTTTACAGCAGCTGCTAGCAAGCCACATAGAATAAAATTAGGTGATTGTGCTAATGATAAGGAACCTCCATTTTTACCATAAGCTCTTGAATGACATATTTAAGTAAGTAGAAGCAAATGATCTATGTATACATACTGTCTTCTTCCCCCCCTTTTCCTTTTTTGCTCTATAGGTGGATGTTATAGCATTGGATAACCGGCTGTTTAAATTGTAATTTATTATTTGGAGAGTGTGTTCTTTAACTGCAGCATGGTTCCTGTTGGTGTGTGTTGGTTTGGTGTTCTTTTGGTTGTGTTGTTTTTTTTTTAATCCTCTTGTGGAAAACCATTTTTAAAATACATTGAATTAAAATCTTTTAGCAAGTTGGAGGTCAGTGTGAGAGACTGTAACCTTGATGTTGCAGGTCCGTTGAGAGACCTCAGTGTTATGTAAAATAGGTCTGAGATGCATATATTGGGGATTTTTTTTGTTGTTGTCATTAAAAAGGTTGTGTGTGGTTTGCCACTGACAGAAAATATTGTCGGGGAAAATATTATTATTATCATTATCATTATTATCATTAATATTATTGTTGTTGTTACAAACAACATTGAGGCAGTGTTTAACCATTTGGGATATACTGGCAATCTACACAAATATTACCTAAATGTTCCTGGAAAAAGCTGAAGTAGAAAATAAGGAACTCAAAGTTGTGAACAAGAAAATATAAAGGTCTCTGTAAAGAATGTGTCTAACACTAGGTGTCTGCCAGCTCACAAGGCTCTTGCTGCGCAGACTGCTTCAGAGAGCTGTGGTGCTGCATTATTGTAGCAAAGGGACTGATTTCTCAATGCGTTGGCTTTGTCATGCAGTTGTTGCAGTATAGGTAGTTCTTCCGAGGTGCTTTTATTGATAATCAAAAAATATTCTCTGTGTATAACACTCAGGTGGCCAGTCTAAGCACTGTTATTTGGTAGACTGTACTGGACCCAAGCTTTATGGTATCATTGGGTATGGACACAGTTTGGACATAAGCATTTGGATATGGTTCAAGTATTAAACCTTCAATTGTGTAATGGTTTGTGTTTGTGGTGATGGGTTTTGTTATTGTCTCCTGACATTAAGCCTGTGTCATGGTTTAAGTCCAGTCGGCAGCTCAGCCATGGAGCCCTCGCTCACTCCCCCTTCCTGTTTTACTGTTTTTAATGTTAGCAAGTAAAGGTCAGGAGCAGTGCCTCTTAACTACATCTAACTTGATTTTTTTAACTCCGGTTCATTCAGAGGCTTTCAGTTAATATTTTTTGTCTTGTATTGGAAATAGTCATGTCATCTGTACGTTTATGGAGTAACAGGGAAAAGGGCTACAGAAGCTGAGGTGATTCTTCAGGATTATCTGCCTGCCTACCCTGTTAAGCACAGTGGCTACTGCAAGCATGCAGCCAAAGGTAGTAGACTGACACAATCAAGTCACCAGGTTTTTCAGTATTAGCTTTGGAATATTTCCTCTTGATGATAAGGCTAGACATCAATGTACCATATTGAATTTGTGTAGAAAATGTAAACTGAGTGAATTTTGCATGTTGAAATTTATAGTTAATGTGTCTGCTGCTGTAAAATAATCTCATAGATTATAGGCAAGTTTCTAGCAGTCATATCTGTTTTGATTGCCTGACTTCTTTGTGATAACTCGGCAAAGTGACTTGCATTTGTCTGTTACTACTGCAGTCAAATCTAGAAATATATCAAAAACCTCAAACATTGCCTAAAGTTGTTTTCCCTTTCCAAATGGTCGCCTCAGCTGTGCTTTTATCAGCACTGTGCAGTTGGCAGTGTGCTCTCTGGATAATTTTTCTGCAGGTGAGCTGAAGGACAGTGTCTGCCTCAGCTGCTGCCTTCTGCAGGGTCTCAAGGTGCCAGAACATGAGGCAGCAGTTTGTGTGACGCTGGAGCTTTGTCTGCCAAGATTCTTCTCCTGTTCGTGTGCTCTTTCTTCACAGCCTCCTCAGCACAGTAGAAACAAAACAAAATCCTTCTGTTCTGAACAAGTGAGATGAATAATCAAAAGACAATAATCTGTTTTGCAGAATGAACACCTCTCAGTTTGCTTATGTCAGATAGCATGATGAGACACACATACCTTTGGGTACAACCAGAAATGATGAAAGAATTTACTGCCAAGAATTCAATTAGCAAGCCCCTGTAGGCTGCCTTTTTACATTTTTTTTTTTATTCTGATATTTTCACTCCCATAATCATTGTAATGAAAAAGAAATAAATTGAAGAGCCTTTCTTGCATAGCATATTGAGTCAATGAGTGGGGTTTTGATAAGACCGTAGACTAGTTTGTTTCTTCAACACACTGCTCACTGTGGTTACTTTTCCTTAGCAAAAACACCATAGAAAAGCCTACTCTTTCACTGTTTGCTCCTTATTGACTTGGAAAATGTGAGGGCTTGTGGGGTGACATTACTTTGTTGGGTTTCTTTGGTTTTTAAATGTTACCCTGTTCCCTAATCAGTACTTAGCAGACACATTTAGGAAGATATAGGCAAAATATCTTTTTGAAAAGATGCATAATATTTGTTTCCTGATTAGTGGAAGAATGTCCTTTGTAATTCAATTGTCTGATTCAATTGAATATATTGAAATAGATATAATATCTATTATATTAAACAGGAGGCAGGTGTGGACTTTTATTAATCCTAATGTAGGTGTTTGAATAACAAAAAAAAGCATACCTGTGTTTTTCAACTCCTCAGAGGTGAAAACGAAGGTAATGTTTATCCTAACCGTGAGTTTTGAAATCCAAATCTGTATTTCATTCAACCTCCTCAGTTAAGGTAATTTTAACATAAAAGTAATTTATATTTCAGTATTTCATTCAACTTGAGTTTCTTTCAAAACTTCAACCATTTTGGTTTACACACAGAGTTGTGTCTGGCTGAGTTGGAAATGTGAAAATTCAATATTAGTACATTGTGAGTATGGAAATCTAAAATACAAGCAGCAGCATATTTCTCTTTATGGACAAATATCAGTAAAACATTGCATGAGATCCAACAGATTTTAGGCAAGTTTTGACATAACTATTTAATTCAGTATCAGTACACAAACTTAGGTAGGGATCCTGCACATACTATGCTTAAAGCAGGCAGACAACATCAGTGAAGTAATTTCTTTGACTTCATGTTTTAATGGAAAACAATCTTATTTCCCTTATGACAGCTCCCTGAATTCTCCATCAGCTTCTACTAAAAAAAAAGAATAATAACTTGCTTCCTTGCTGGAGCCAGAATGCAAAGGCTGCAGTCTGGTTTATTCTCTCTTCAGTATATTCACCACAGCAGCTCTATACATACCGAACAATAGGGAAGGTGAGCTTTAGATGTCATACTGTCACATTTTTACAACTCTTTCTTCCGTGGGGTGGCTGCTGTCACCACTGTGGTAGTGCTGTGCTCTGACAGCAGGGGCTACTGCTGTATTTCCAGTTGGCTGTGATTCAGCAAAGTTGGTCTGTTTTCTCCTTTTGATTAGTGATTATGGGCCTGTTTTACAGATTGCATTTTGATATAGCAGTTGTCAAGGGGCATCATTTTAAATGCCAGAGAAGCTCCTTAGAGGTTCTGAGCTTTTCATGCCGAGTAAAAAAGGCAAATTGGTAACAATGCTGGTTGTATATGGAGTGCTTGTGATTATGGAGGAACATATTCTCTGATGGATTACAACAGGTCCATGTATCTGTGAGTACTAGTATCATCCCATCTGTGTTATCAAACTCTTTTACATACTTCCCTATATCTTTTCTTATATGTATGTTAAGATGAGGCTTCTCACTCAGCATAGTTTCTAACAAGACAAAGACAGAAAGCTGACTGATACGGAAATGAACTGCATTCAAGGTAAATGTCCATATATTGAACTCTTTTGAACTCTTTGAAATTCTTGAGTATTGACCTACAGCCAATAAACTAGCTTTGGTTTCTTTAAGGTTTGCTTTAACTGTGAATCATTTGCAAACACTCTGTACCTGGTAATGGATGATTTAATAGAAATGGTTATGCTGAGGAAATTGGTAATGTGATATGAAAGGTAAGCAAATTTCTATACTATCAGCTATGTATTTATATTTAATCAGACCTGCTCTTTTTCTGTGTTCAAGGTGAAAGAAATATGATCAGGTAAAACACAGGTTTGTTTCCACAGACTTAATTCAAAAGGTCTCTTTCTTTAACCGGTTAATCTGTGATTAATGATAAAATGGTTACATTTAGCAGTACTATAGCTCTCAGGATACAGTATAGTACTATACACTATCCTGAGTTCAAATCCTGAGCAATTCACCTGCAAATTTTTTTCTTTGAGTGGTTAATGTGGAGCTGGAGATCAGTAACAAAAATTTGGAATTGAGGATAAACTGCCTATAGAAATGAATAAAGATGATTATTGCTGGTAAAAGACTCTTAACCTTTCAGTGGTCAGAATTCCTTTTGCTATAATTCCTGCATTATCCTTTTCATGTCTGGAGTGCAGTTATTTATCTCAAATAGTGAAACCTTACCGAAACTTGGTTTTGCTTTCTGCTTCTGTGGCAATATGCCCCTACAAAAAAAACCAAGCATGAATGCAACCACCTTCTTGTTTTCTCAGCCTCTGTGTGATTTAGCACTTCATGGTTGCCTTTAGAGACTTCAGTGAAAGCTTAGTCAGTCCTGCTTTGAATTTGTTGGTTAATCTGCCGATGGTTGGCAAACTAAATGTCTCAGCAACTCTCTCTTTTGTCCCTCCTTACAACTGAGCAGCTACCAAGAAATTACATACAAATTAATGGCTCTCTTTTTTGGATATAAGACGCAGATGTACGTGCCAAGTGTGCTTCCATCTAAATAACACCAAATGATCCCGAGGACTATTTTGTCAAATATTAGGCCAAAACACTGGATCCTCTACTATATAATGTCCAAAATTAGTAAAACCATCTGAATCGTGGATTTGAATTAAGCATGCCACTATACTAAAGCCACTCAAACTGTACTTCATCTATCCCAGGTATCTCTCTCATTGCCCACTTCAAACCTGACTGGAAAAGTTAGTCTTGGTTTTACTAGATCCTCATCCTGAGTGATCAGCAGTAGCTCTCAGTATGGTGACTGTAATTCTCTAGATGACATGGAACAATCTGAGATCAGTGGCACTGTGAGCTGACCATTTCACAAGACTGAAATTTTCTATTTGTCTGCAGTTGGAGATTGTCTGGCTGCTGTTAGATTTCTGGGATTTTAAGTGAGAACTGTGAGGTATTTTTCAAATGAAATGGAAATCCAGTATTTTTGGTTCCACTAAAATAAAAGTGTTGATATTCCAAACACCATTTTTTTTTCATACTTTAATTTTTTAAAAGAACCAAACTTATTCTAGATATCCAAGATTTTGGTCAGATACTGGGTGTCTGTTGCTAATATAACATCTAAATTTTGATTGTATTTTCAGGCAGCTCTAAATAGCTGTAATACAATGTTGAAAGGATTGAGACACTTTATAGCTTATTTCTTCAAAACTGGGATGTCTTCCTTTGTATGTTCTCATTCATATTTGTATTTTTCATCTCAGGAGCAGATCATGCAAAAGAAACCTTAAAGGATAAGTAGTCCTCTCTCTCTTTAAAAAAAAAAAAAAGGAGGCAGCTACTATATTGCATTTAATACAATGTTTAATTATTAGTATTTCATATCTGTAGCTTATTGGACAAGTAAGTGTTAAAGCTTCATATTGCTGTAGAAACCACGCAGAGAGTATGGTGCACAAGACTGAGGGTGATGTTTCAATATATATTTTTAGGGTGTTTTCACACCACAGACTATTAAGTTTAGAGAAACAGGAACTACATAGTTAGCTGTCACTTTCAGACTGCTCTGCTGATACTGAGACTGCTTTGACAGCATTGTGTTAAGGAGACGTCCTTCAAAACACTGACCCGGTACATAATGAATACAAGATGCTTCAGCATAGCAAGGCTGTTCCAAAACTGATTTATACAATCTCATTACTATAATAATACTTGTGGAACCAAAAAAAATTATTGAAATCCGTGATCTCTTTTATGTCATAGAATCATAGAATAGTTAGGGTTAGAAAGGACCTTAAGATCATCAAGTTCTAACCCCCCTGCCATGGGCAGGGACCCCTCGCTCTAAACCATATCACCCAAGGCTCTGTCCAACCTGGCCTTGAACACTGCCAGGGATGGAGCATTCGCAACCTCCTTGGGCAACCTATTCCAGTGCCTCTCCACCCTTACAGGAAAGAATTTCCTTCTTATATCCAATCTAAACTTCCCCTGTTTAAGTTTTAACCCATTATGCCTTGTCCTATCACTACAGTCCCTAATGAAGAGTCCACTCCCAGCATCCCTATATGCCCCCTTCAGATAATGGAAGGCTGCTATGAGGTCTCCGTGCAGCCTTCTCCAGGCTGAACAGTCCCAGCTTTCTCAGCCTGTCTTCATACGGGAGGTGCTCCAGTCCCCTGATCATTCTCGTGGTCCTCCTCTGGACTTGTTCCAACAGATCCATGTCCTTTTTATGCTGAGGACACCAGAACTACACACAATACTCCAAGTGAGGTCTCACGAGAGCAGAATAAAGGGTCAGTTTCACCTCCTTTGACCTGCTGGTCACACTCCTCTTGATGCAGCCCAGGATACGGTTGCCTGGATGTCCTACAGAAATAACTTCTTTCTTGAGTTAAATAACTGGAGTAAGATAAGGCATATTTATGAGAATCTTGTAAGCATTTCCAGTGTGGATGCCTTGTTTTAAAGATAAGCTAGCAATGATCAGGCACCTTAAAAAGACATTGCCCTCAGGTACAAGTGACAAAAATACCACTTGTTATTGATGTCAACTCAAGCTCTCCTATAGAAATGATAGGTAATGTTCAGCAGGCAATGAAATTGTTCTGTAAGGAATGGTGAAGTGCAGTCTAACAGCATGTTCTCCTGGCAAATACAGTAGTGTACTTTCCATTAATCCAGGCAGGCTTTTAATATTCACTTAAGTATCTGCTTTCTGGAGTATGTGTTGCTCATGCACAGTGCAACAGTAAGAAAGGAGTGTTCTGAGCTTGTGTTGGGTCTTGCCATCTTCCTGTGCAACCCGAGATAGGAGCAAATTAATCTGAAAGGGTATATCAGATGGGAAGATCAAAGCTCTCACTTTGAAAACCCATAAAGTAACTGAATAACAAGTAACCCATACTCATAAAGTAACTGAAAAGAGCAATATTCTGGTGAACAAAAGCCCTCCCTCTTGTTTTGGCCTTGAAAGCCACAAAAGGAAATGAAAGGCATCGAGCCCTTCAGCATGTATATTGTGTAGCCACTTTGGGTGTCGGTGTTGAGGGTGTGAGCAGGAAGTCAGCTTGGTGTAGAAAGAAATACTTTTTGACTTAAGGAGAAGTGAATCCATAATTTCTGAACAAATGTCAGAGATTTTCACTGGTAAGTAAATAAATTGCTGTAAGTAGACAAAAGTGCTTCAGAATAGAAGGGTATGATACAAGAGTCATAATTTACCATAAACTTAGCTAATGTAGTGGCTATTTAAGCAAATAAATAGTTAGGGATTTGTTACCTATAAGCATTAAGGGGGGGGAGGGGTTTAAGCTGTATTATATTCTGCTGACATTATTCAGAATTAAAATAGCTTTTTAAATTTCTGCCTGTAGTGAGTTAGGATTGATTGTCTATTTCTGAATCATGCCTAGGGAAAGCAAAAGTATTGCTCAGTACAGTTAATCAGAATGTTGTAAAAGCTGGGTTGAAAGTGTTCCATTCTACAGCCAGGATTTTCTGTATAAATGTAGTATCTAAATAACCTGTTTTTCTGAGGTTCTGAATTTCAGCTCTTCTGAGAAACAGTTCACTAGTTTACAAATCTAAATCCTGCAGCTGTATTTCTAACATTAGGCGTGCAAGCCAACACATTCAGGTACATAATCTTTCAGATTATATCAGTAAATACATTCTCAGGAATTGTGGCTGGTTTTGGAAATCCAACAGAAGCACATAATCTATAAAAAAGGTTTGCCTGCCCCTTTTCAGAGTGGTAAATTGTCAGTAAAAGCAAAAATCTAACTTGGTCAAATGGCATCTGCAGACAGCTGAGGTTTGTGCTGCAGTGAAAATGTGAGGTCTAGAATGCAGTAATTAGAGAGGGTAGTCAATACTTGTTAATGAAGGCAGTGCTTGTGATCTGTCTTTGAAAGGGGAGAAAACCAGCACTGCCCTTCCTGCAGTGCCTTATTGACCTGCTACAGCAGCTGCTCTGCTTGCATGGCTCATCTCATCCATGGAGTAATTGGCATGCTTTCTTTAAGAATAAATAACCTATTTTCCAAAAGTGCTGGAAATTATTCAGGAAAAATGAAAAACACTTAGGACTGCAGGGGCTATGTCTGGGTGCATTATGTGCGTACACAATTATAAGTTTTTTTGGTGGGATTTAAAAGCTCCAGTAGCTGCCTTTTAGGAGCAATTTTTCCTTTCCTTTTTTTTTATGTAGCTTTGATTTTTCTTGAATAGATCACTCTAGCAGGGTTTTACTTCTCATAACTTGAAGGAGGGGCATTTAGTTTTTGAATGGCTTGCTGCTGTGTAAGGATAAATGAAATATGAGGTGTTTGGCAGACAAGCTTTAGAAATTCTTCTTTGCGTGATTTTAAAGCCTCTCTGAGAAAGACTACTGTGTAATTCCATTAACTGTATGGCATGCCTGTGGAGTAGCCAGGCATGTTACTGCACTTGAATTTGCATTTTGGCCACTCCTTTCTTTCCCCATGAACTGTTTTCTCACTTTTTTCCTGGGATGCCAACTTCTATGGGGTGATCAGGAGAGTTTGCTTGTTGCAGTAACCTCTTCTTTATTGGAGCTGTCAAAGCAAATTTGCCAGGATCAAAGATTGAGAAAGGGTTTGTATTAGAAAATGAATCTTTGCATGGCATTTCTTTTAAGGCTATTCTAAATCTGGCTTAAGATGAAGAACATGTCACTGAGGTCTCTGTTATGCTATTTAGTTCCACAATTACAGAAGAAAGTACCAGAGATGGAGAGCTGCTCCTTTTCCCATGAAAGAGGAAAAATACTACTTATTTCCTTTTGGAGCAAGGTGAATGAAAGAAAACACTTTTGGGGATTCTTCTGTGAAGCATTACTAAATAATTTTAACCCGTTTTATTCAGGGTAAGTATGCTGCCATGAGGAAGAAAAACTAGTAAAAGGCCCTACTTTTGTTTCTTCAAGTTATGCTTGTTATACTTATCAGCATAATTTGGTAGTGATCAAGGATGTTCTCAGAAGCTCTTACAGCATCCTATACATGTGCTGAGTTAGGTCACAGTATAGCACAGTACTCCCAGAGCAGCTCCACATAAAGCAAAATGACCCAACTATGCTGATGTGTATATGGATTCACAGCTTTAGAAAACCTTCAGATACTGAAAATATTTTATTTCTCAATCCTGACAACAGTGACTACTTAAAACCATATTAGTATCTTAATGGAAGACTTTTTGGAAGTGACTTACCATGACTGCTCTAACTTCACAGTTTCAAGGTTGTACAGTGCTGGTGGTGGGCTTTAGATTGCCAGCCTAACCTGACAGGTATTTAGAACTTATTTGCTGTGGTGTTTACAAGATTGACATAAAAACTTTAGCAGGGTTGACCTGCTCTGGACCTGTATTTCTCAATGGCTTTCTTTGCAAATGGTTTATGTTCTTGTGTTTGCAGCCATTTATGTTCTCTGCACTAAACTTAGCGCGGTGTGATCTTGATCCTAATGTGGGGCTACTCCAAATACCAGTTCTGTGCTCATAGACAGAGGCTAATGAGTTCAATCAGGTAGGGGCTATAGGAGAAGGCATATCTTTTACACTGGTACAATTGGAGAGAGAAAAAAAGTAGGAACTCAAGCTTTTGAGTACACTGAATTTCACCAGAATTGAATGTTGTGGTTCAGGCTTATCTTTCCCTCTTTCTGGTAAATCTGTTTACAGTACTCAACTAGAACTACAGCTGCTTGGGAAAGCATAACCTCAAAGCACAAGTCTTGTATGACTGAAGAATGAACTGTCGGGTCTATCTGTTTGACAGATGAAAAGCCTTATTTAGATGCTTCCTCTCTGCTACCTTGATGGAACCACGAAGTCCTTTTACTTCTACAGGTCTTTGAAGTATGGAGGGAAGAAAATGATGCTTTAAAAACAGAGCATTTCTGTTCTTGTAGGGGTTCTGGGAACACAGCAGAAAAAAAACATGTTCTGAGCATGAAATAGCACTGCTTAGAAGAAAGTATATGAAAACTATATTACTAATTCCAGTTCTGTATATTTTGCAGAAGTCAGCCATAGGGGGAAGAGAGGGAGTTCAGTTTTGGGTTTCTAAATCCAAAAAACAAAGCATGGCTGACTGATATACTTACTGTTTCTAGCTGAAGTGTTGACTGTAACCCATGAAAAGAAACTCAAACCCCAGCCTTTCCTATCTTCAAAGCTGCTTCTTGTGTGTCTAAAGTAACCGGGACAAACCCACCACCCACATTCAAAAAACTGTAAAAATGTCCACTTGTGCTGATCCTATACTCACTTCTTTTGTAAAGTTGATCAAATGGGACTTGAAAATTCTTAGTGATAAGCACTTTTTAATTATGTATTAACTTTGAGAGAGAATCCAGAAGTACTGTTTCAGCATTAGGCGGATACATGACTGCAGAGCTTGCAGTGGTCTCAGGTAAAACTGCAAACACCATGGTTGTTAACTGAAGTTTGCAGTCGTAGTGTGCTTTAAGGAAAAAGGGAGAGGAAGGGAAAATGCAGGTTCTTTCTAACCTCAATGTAGGTTTTAAGTAGATTGTAAATTAAGAGTCCTGTGTAGCATGGGGGATGGTACTATCTGCAATCTGCTCAGCAAGGACTTCTCAAGAGGCTTAAGTGTTGCTTTTGCCATAATTCTTCCACCCCTTGTTCCATGGGCTGGTAAACTGTGGAGGTTCTGGTGTGAGCAGGATGGAGTGTGTGTGTGTGTGTGTGTGTGTCACATGTGAGGTGGTAGCATGATCAGAGTAGGTAAGAAGGTAGACAGTCTGATGATTGTCTTTTCTGTATAGAGTAAGTTTTCTCCTTTGAAGTTTGGTTTGAAAGCAAGCATAATGAATGTAGCAGCTAAATGTGCTTGCATACTATTTATTACCAGAACCCAAATAAATAATGTGGGGCTCGAACATTCTTGTGTTTCTAGCTAATTTACACACAATGGGAAATATGCCAAGTTTATTTGGTTTTGAGGCTTGCCACTCAATACCTTTCAGTTTCTATACTTCAACTCAGTTGCTGCTGAGCCGGTCCCCAGGCTGTTGTAGAAGGTGTGCACTTTACCTTCAGTGCAGCTAATGGCCCTCTAATCTGCTCTCAGGGGTATCCTTTCCAGAAAGGTCAGTCTGCTAAGGTGGTGCTGGCCTCCTGGGACTATTGGAAATTCTTTTATGCGAGTTGTTTGCCATAGCTCATGAAGTCCTAGCCCTGTTCTCTTTTCCCCACCGCAACAAGATCTTGTTGTGAATTAGGACCTTTAGGACCCTAATGACATTGCCTAGAAAACGCTCACAGTCATGTCTTTGTTTCAGACTGCACTGTAACTGTGAGAATTTGTGAGGTGTAAAAGACTGGCACACAGCACTGCAACGCCAGTTGTTTCTGATAAAGTCTTTATGCAGTGGAGGTTCCCAGTGATCACCTGTTATGAGAAAACAGCTTATTTCTTTCTGAAACCCAATTTCTGTCCTTTTGGTTATTTATTTATTTATTTTTTTAAGTAAGTAAATGTTCTTGAATCATGCTTTACCTCCCTGTAATACTAAAAATTAAACTGGTGAACCAATGGAAGTGTGTGTAATTAGGTTTATTTTTGAAGCTTCCTTCTTTGTCTTGAATGTGTTTCAGGTACGTATTCTTATCCCCGTATTTCCGGAAGATGCAGTCTGATGAATAACTCTAAACTTGATAAACTTTCTTTGAACTTTTGCACATCTCGACACTGGAACTTTTAAATGCCATTGTTGCATATGTATTTGTACCAGAGGAAAGGATTGGCTAAGAAACACATCATTTTTTTAAAAAGGCATTTTTTTTATCTGACTTGTACAGTGTGAATGTTAAATTTTATTTTATTTAGTGTTTTAAAATTGCTCTTAAATTTTGTGAAGCCACTCTGCACTTATAACAAACATTTTTGGTGTCCTGTCTTTAGTTTTTCTCTCTCTTTCTGCGTTGCTGGATGTGATTCTTTAGGCTTAAATAGGATTTTGAGGTTCCTGTTTCATGGGCCAGTTTGCTCCACAAATAGAAAAGTAAATTGTTGGCTGGCTGCTTTTTCATCAGGAAGTGTGCACTGCCTTAGAGATTTGTCTGACGGTCACTGAAAGTAGCAGACATCCTAATGCCTCTGAAACAGCAGTGAAATACAATAACTATGATTGGATTGCTTCTGTTGTGATAATGGTGGAGGGAAATGCTATAAAATAACAAACTGTCAAGTAGCTGTAGAATTCTCCTTTTTTTTTAGTATAATGGTGGTGGTTTCCAGTGGCTTCTACTTTTGTCATGCTTGTTACATAGATATTTAAGCTTTTTTAACAATACCTAATGTTAGTCATCTGGATCTTCTGGTAAATAATCACCTTATGTGTGGAGTAGCTCCCCACACACATTGGGCACTGGGCACCATTGTAATTACAGAGGATCAAAATTACATCTGCCTGTTCCCTCAAAATCGGTAAATTTTAGATCATTCAGGTGCTTCTGATTCAAGAGAAAGGGTAGCAGAACTTCTTGCTGAAGGTTTAAAGGCTGGAATAAATGTTTCCTGTCTTGAATGGTTAAAATAAGTGTCAGCTGAGTCTGAGGGTGTTAAAGGACATGACACTGTGCTTGGGGATCTGGATTTCTTCCTGCACCTGCCTTTGCTGTCTTTTTCTAGCTGATGATGTGTGTGATATATTTGAAACCTAAGTGCAGATGTTATGTAGTGAATCACTTTTTTTCATTTGTTTGGGGACCTTTACATCACTTCTTCCTCCATCATCTGTTTGAGGGGGTTCCTGTTGCTGTTAAACTCTCAGAAATATTGCAAAAGTGATTTGATCATCTTTCACATCACTTCTGATATCAATGCCATACAGACAGATTTTTTTTGTTAAAAAAAAAACCAAACAAAAAACCAAAAAAAAAAAGAAAAAAACCACCACAAAACCCCCACAGTAATACTTTATAGTTTAGCTGCAAGCACACTGTTCTGCGAGGAAAACCTTGATACTTTCTTGCGTTTTGTTTTGGTTTTGTGGATTGGTTGTTTTGTTTGGTTGTTTGGTTTGGTTTGGTTTGGTGTTTTTAACTAGATTTAACACATTTAATTCCTAAAATACTTGGAAACATGTTTATAACCAATGCATCTCTAAAATCTCCAAAGATAATGTTGCTGAGAGCCCTGTAAATGAATGATCTTAAAATACCGAGAGAAATTCTGTATCTGCTGTCTTCCCAGAAACACCATGCATCACTCAGTAAAAATAGATTTGTGATGATATAGTAGTAGCAACATTCTCAGTCTAGAAGTTATTCCCTTTAGAGTGGGATGTGTGGAGCTGAATTCAGATGGGCACATGGGAGACTGGGAGCTCCCTGGGTAGGGATGTGAGCAGGAAAAAAGCAACATTGATTGCATTTTTGGAATAGCTGGTTTGATGCTGAACCTGGGAAATCACGAGGTGACATCTAACGAAATCCCTGGTATCCTGGAAATTTTCTCTCTTCCCCATGGAATTTTTCCTTACAAGGTCAGTACTTAAACTCCCTAGTGGCATTTTTTTAATATACTTTCAGAATAGCTAACTCTTTAAACTTGGCAGAGACAAGCAGCTGCAGCCCTAAAATGATCCTTGGCAGTTGACTACTGCTTTCGGCAAGTTTGCCTGTTGTTTTCCTCTTCCCTTTTGTGTTGGGTAGTTGAGGATACTTGTTTGTCCTGTAATGGGAAAGCAGTTTCCTCCATCTGGTATTAGAACAAAGTCTGACTTTTATTTTTATTCCTGGGTTACTTCTTTTTCCCCTTCATGAAGCTGCTTAAAAACACCATGAGTGCCTTCTAGAACTGCCTGATTTTGTTGCTTTATAAATACCTTCACAGCCTGAAGTAATTAATGGTTGTTTCCTCCTTGTACATTCATATTCAGTGGGGTATTAATGCCATAGCTACCTATACAGAAGTCTCCACGGAGTGTGTTCAGGATTCATTCTAGAGCCAAAGAATTTAAACTTTGATTATTTTTTTTTTTTAAGTAATTCAGTAGGTTGCTATCAGACTTTTTCTCTTTTGTCATGGAATATGACATTTTAAATTCATACTGTATAATACAGTAGTTCCTTCACTCATTACAGTGCATCCAAGTTTTGTCCTGGATACCTTTTTGTTATCTTAGAACCCAAACCTGACACGTTAGTCTGACATGTAGTAGGTCCATGTATTTTTCTACGAATAGTGGTGCCATGCCTTCATATACCAAATATGTAAAAATTCTTTCCCTTCTCTGAAGTTACTGAACTCTTAAACTCTTTGAAGGACCTTTTGGGAAAGAAACCCACAAAACCAGTTTTTGCAAAGCTCTTGGCTCTTTCTTGTTTATGCTTTCTTTCTGTCATGAACACAAACAGTTCAGGGAAAAACTTAAAACACTTGAAACTCAGCAGGTGAAGAAAGATAATGACTAACAGTTACTGATGACATTCTTGTACTTTATACTCAGAGTAAAGCAATTTGCACAGTGGTAAACTGTGCTATTTGAGTTTGGAGGAGGAGCCACCTAATCCTGCTGTACTTTTTTGGAATGTTGCCCTTTGTGTAGGGACAAGATGGTCAGACAGCGATCCTGGGTATGGCTCTGGTTCCCAAAACAATTTTAGTAGTCCTCTGGAGGACACTGGTCAACCGATAGGACAGACAAATTACAGTTATTGCCGGGAACACAGAGAAAGGAGAGAAATGCCTTTTTTTCTTGGGGTTAGTATTGGAATTCATATTGTTCCATATTGTCGTTAGCTATCTGGAAAATGGAAACAAGCAAGTCTGTGGGTGATACTAAATGGAGTGGGAGCAATTGGTACAGGTAGGACAGGGATGCTTTTCAGAAGGACTTTGTCAGGCTGGAAAAATGGATTGTGAGAAACCTCTTGCACCCCATCATGGGCAAATGAAAGCTTTAGTATCTGGGTTGGAAAATCTCTGTGCAATAGAAGAGGCTGGTGTTTGGAAAGCAGTGCTGCAGAAGCAGGCAGTTGAAAAAGAGGAATGTGAGTGTGCAGTAAGCATATAGATGTTTTCCTTTCCAGCATTATGGGAGGGGGCCACACTGAAAAAGCCCTTACTGAAATAGTCTTTGCTGTTGGCTTCTGTCCTGTGTAAGGTAGATAAAGTAGTAATTTTGCCTCCAACAGAAAAAAAAAAAAAACCACCAAAAACCCCACATACTCCTTTGCCTTGGATAGTAAAAGAAACCATGCAGTGTTTTGGTCATGATTCATGCTCTCTCTAGTTCAGCACCGTAGCTGCAAGAGCTTTTCTCCTGTGGATGTATTTGCCTTCCATATCTTCATTTTGTAAGGAAGTCATTCAGTTGTATACTCCTGGAAAATAGTATGTGTTATTATACCTTGAGATATCTTCCTTGGTCTTTTAGTTATTGTGATCATCTGTCCTGAAGGAGCTATAGACTCAATATAAAATTTCTTCTTGAACAGTCATTTTCTCATTTTTCCTTCCAGGTGTTCATACAATAAAATGCCAGATAAGAGGATGATGCGCTCCAGAATCCAAATCTTGCAAAAGTGGGTTCCTCAGGAGCCTCAAATACAAGCCTGTTATGTTTGGGTATTTAGTGGCATGATTTTTTTTTAATTGATGGCTCAGCTTCAGGCATCTGCTTTGAAAGTCTTTTATGAGAATATCATACAGAAAAATAGTTTCAGTTCTGTAAAACCTGGAGTTATAATTTCCATGCACCCTCCCCCCTTTCCCATCAGTCATGGTAGCTGATAGAAAGGCACAGCAATCTATTCTGATAAATGTGTTGGATGTATTGCAATGCCATAAATATGTTTGAGTCCTGTACAGAAACAACCAAGTAAAGCCATGGAAAAGTCAAAGCTGACCTGTTGGGATTTTTTTTGTGGTTTGTAAAGGTATTTGTAATTTTTTTAAAGGTGTGAATGTATACCACAGAGATCTTCCAGCTGCAATGTATCTTTCCATGTATAACTGATTTCAGAGTCATGATGAGGATGTTCTAAACCATAAAACCATTAGGAAGCAGCTAAAGAATAAGTAGCAATGTTTGCACTCTAAAATGTTGAGTCAGAGTCATGGGTGTATGTGGCTGTGGACTTGGCAAAATGCAGGGCAGCTGTTCACAATCAGCAGTAAAGGGAGAGGAACCCAAATGGAATTTGGTATCATTTTTTTTTCATAGTATAGGGTTTTTTGTTTGTTTTGGTGGTGTGGGTTGTTTTGTTGGTTTGTTTTTTTTTTTTTTAATGGTATTGCTCACCTAAACCCTTCTGTATTAAAAAAAACAAATTTAAAACAAATTTCCAGGGTGTATTTGCTGAATAGTACTGTAGATAGTGTGAAGGTTTTGGCATGAAGTAAACTTAAGGAGCTTTTGTGCTTGTTTAGCTCTATGAGCTATTTCCAATTGACATGGCTCTTGCTTCATGAAAGCCTTACGAGCTGCCACTGCTAATCATTTTAATTCAGAGGGACACATAGAGAATGCATAATTCTAAGGACAATCAGATGTTGACAACCTGATGTGATTTGAACATGATTAATAATAACTCTGCAGGACCTGACTTGCTTACAGGTTTAAAAACCAATCAACCAAACTTCTTCTCTGAAATGAAAACAAACTTCGGAGCTTACGTACATGTCAGTGTTCTCTAGCAGCTTCTCTTTAGCTTTCTGACTTGCAAGACTGATCGAAATGATAGACTGGATGAGCTTCGAGGTTTCTTACCAAATTTTTTACCTATTGGCTATTCTACTGAAATTGGATGTTGAGTAGATGAGTCTAAAATTCAGCAAAGCCATTGTCTCCAGAGTACCTGAAGCTTTGTCCCTTTGCTGTGGCATAGTGTATGAGCAACGAAATCTAAAGAGGGAATACTTACTCATTTTGGTTGTTTATTAAAAATGTTTATTGAATATAATCAAACATAGTTTTTTTTGTTATTCCACTGGAAAAGGTAGAGGCTGTGCTGTGAACATGGAAAAATTCCTCTGAACACACAAAATATTTTTACTTATTTTGGGTTAGAATTTTGTAGTCTTCCTAAAATACAGACCCTTTGCAGAATTTCATTCAGTGTATATATATTCAGTTTCAATATAGGCTGTCAAAGGCGGAAGGGAAAATAGCAACAGTCTTTGCCATCACTTATGTAGGCTTCCTGTGTATCCTGAGAGAACTTCTCAGATCTTTCTGCTCCCAAGTCTAAACAACATAATCCCTCAAGTCTCCAGAGAGGTTGCTGAGGAAGACTGTGAGTCTTCTTGTGGTTTACAGCCTATTCATAGTCTAAATAACTCTGACTAGAGTATCTTTCAGCTATTTCTTTAGTGTTTCCTAAGCACTTTGTGAAAACAAAATGGTTGGATTTTCCTTTTTGAATAAAATGTTGAGCAGTCTCTCCCTGCATTCAGTAAGCAACATAGGTGTTTCTAATCGCCAACTGCTGTTTTAGAGAGAGGTGGTAAATGTACAGGAAGTATGTTGTGTTCACAGGAACACACTTAGCATCAGCTTGGCAGCCTTCCACTGCCTCTGCGTAGTGTTGAGTCAGCTGAAGTATTAAATCCATTTTTAGCATCACTTTTGATACATCACAAATATAGACGCCTTTAGTTTGACAATTGAGTGTCTTAAATTTGGATGTGCTAAATATTCTCTGACTTGAGTGGTGGATGCATTTTGGATATTATTTGTTTTGGACAATGTAGGGCTGAGTTAAAATTCTCTTCTAAGGTGCTCTGTCTCCATTTTGTAGCTTCCATGTATGAACTTCAAAGCTTATTTAAGTCTTTACTTGTTATGGAAAAGACTGACAGATTAATAGCTGAATCTGAAACCTGTTAGACTACAGATTTTGCTGTATTCTGTCCCATCATAGTATGGCATTGTCTTAAAATTAGATAACAATTTACTGAAGCAATAAAATAGACTATTTGAAAACACACACACACACAAACAAAAAGGATAAAATTCCGTGCCTTAAAGTGCAGCTTTCTCTTAACTGAAATTGCAGGAAGGGAGTGTGATAATTCAGCATGTCTGCTGTTAAAGTTGCAGGAGTTTGGTAGAAGCAGTGTGGCCAAAGAGGTAATTCTAATTCATCATCAGCTTGATAATATTATACACTGAATAGATATGATTATGCTGATAAGGTAACAGATACTATTATACTGAATATATACTATTATATATTTCAGATACTATTATATCTATATATTATAAGCCTCTACAGATGAGGCTTATAAGCTTGAAGGAAAGGGTGAGCAGGGTTTCTGGGTGAGATAATGGACAGCATTAGAGATAGTAATGGTTAAAGTCTATTTTCATAGAATGATAGAATGGCTTGTGTTGGAAAGGACTTTAAGATCTTTCAAGGCCCGCCTGGACTAGTTCCTGTGTGATGTACTCTAGGTTACCCTGCTCTTGCAGGGGGGTTGGACCAGATGATCTCTTGAGGTCCCTTCCAATCCTTGGGATTCTGTGAATTCTGTAATTCCAGCCCCCCTGCCATGGTCAGGGACACCTCACCCAAGAGTATGTCACTCAAGGCTCTGTCCAGCCTGGCCTTGAACACGGAGAGGGATGGAGCATTTACCACTTCTTTGGGCAACCCATACCAGTGCCTCACCAACCTCACAGTAAAGAACTTCTTCTTTATATCTAACCTGAACTTTCCCTGTTTAAGTTTGAACCCATCACCCCTTGTCCTATTGCTACAGTCCCTGATGAAGAGTCCAGCATCCTTGTAGGCCCCCCATGCAGCCTTTTCCAGGCTAAACAGTCTCAGTACTATGAGCCTGTCTTTGTATGGGAGGTGCTCTAGTCCCCGTCTTCCTGGCCCTCCTATGGACTTGCTCCAACAGCTTCATGTCCTTCTTATGTTGGGTACACCAGAACTGCACACAATACTCCAAGTGGGGTGTCATAAGAGCAGAGTAGAGGGGCAGGATCACCTCCTTCGACCTGCTGGTCACTCTTCTTTTGATACAACCCAGGATACGGTTGGCTTTCTGGATTGCAAGCACACGCTGAAGTCAGCTCATGTTCATTTTCTCATTGACCCACACCCCAAGTCTTTCTCCACAGGGCTGCTCTGAATCACTTCTCTGCCCGACCTGTAGCTGTGCTTGGGATTGCCCCCACACATGTGTAGGACCTTGTGCTTTGCTTTGTTGAACATTTTCTTCGGGAATGATGAGGATCTTAGGCCAGTTAGATGTAGGAGGAAATGAGAGAGTGGTGGACTTATGCTGGTAGGATCAGATGGTTTTCTAGGGAAGAATTGTTAAAAAACTTCATAAATAGCTGAACTGTCTGGCTGTGCTGTTTTTTATTTTCTCTTCTATTAGGCTGAGGTAGGTGTAGTGCATTTGATAATAATGTCATTTCACAGTCATCTTCCCAGGATGGACTAGGCTTAGGTTCTTCAGGGCTGACTATTGGAAAAATCTGTATAGTCCATTCATATGTTTCTAGAACTGTCTTATTGATCATTAGATGACAATTTTCATGCTTCATGAAGCAATAGTGCAGTAGAGACAGGCTCCACTTGTTGTTCTGACTCATAGTGCCTCTTGTCTTTAAAAAAATCTGTTTGATGTGGAGGTACTCCAGTGGGTGTTACTGGAGTCTTCCTAGTGCAGCTCTTTGTGAAGGCAGTGTTTGCAAGGATCCTTAGCATGTATGGAAGAATTAATTTTGACTTTGCCAGAATGTATAGTTTTGTTTTTGTGTTTTGCATTATGGTTGTATCTTACTATTATGAATGTTAACAAAGTCTTCAGTAATTTCTCAGAATAAAAGAACACCAAAAAAAGCAAACCCCCAAATCCACTGTAAAAGGTTTTGCCTTTTTATTTGCTTGATTTTAAACTGTTTCCAGTACGAGGGCTATGAAACTCTTTCATGTGGCACCTCAGATTGGATATAATTATTCTTCTGTTGCCAGGAGTTGGGACTTCTAATATATTTGAGAGATAATGATTCTGTCTTTTTGTTTTAGTTTTTTTTCAATTCTTTTCCACAGATGTTGCCTATAAGTTGTGCTTATAAAGGGATTCACACATTGCCACTTCAAAGGAAGAAGAGTGTAAGAGACACACAGTGGTTTGTATGACACAGCTTATACCTAGAATAGAATAGAAGAGAATCATAGAATAGTTAGGGTTGGAAAGGACCCCAAGATCATCAAGTTCCAACCCCCCTGCCATGGGCAGCGACACCTCGCTCTAAACCATATCACCCAAGGCCTCGTCCAACCTGGTCTTGAACACTGCCAGGGATTGAGCATTCACAACCTCCTTGGGCAACCTATTCCAGTGCCTCACCACCCTTACAGGAAAGAATTTCTTCCTTATATCCAATCTAAACTTCCCCTGTTTAAGTTTTAACCCGTTATCCCTTGTCCTATCACTACAGTCCCTAATGAAGAGTACCTCCCCAGCGCCCTTATAGGCCCTCTTCAGATACTGGAAGACTGCTATGAGGTCTCCAAGGAGTCTTCTCTTCTCCAGGCTGAACAGCCCCAACTTTCTCAGCCTATCTTCATATGGGAGGTGCTCCAGTCCCCTGATTACCCTCATGGCTCTCCTCTAGACTTGTTCCAACAGTTCCATGTCCTCTTTATGTTGAGGACACCAGAACTGCACACAGTACTCCAAGTGAGGTCTCACAAGAGCAGAGTAGAGGGGCAGGATCATCTGCATCTGGGCAGGAACAACCCCAGGTTCCAGTATAGATTGGGGAACGACCTGTTAGAGAGCAGTGTAGGGGAGAGGGACCTGGGGGTCCTGGTGGACGACAGGGTGACCATGAGCCGACACTGTGCCCTTGTGGCCAAGAAGGCCAATGGCATCCTGGGTGTTTAGAAGGGGGGTGGTTAGTAGGTCAGAGAGGTCTCCTTCCCTCTATCGCCCTGGTGAGACTCATTGGAATATTGTGTCCAGTTTGGGCCCCTCAGTTTAGAAGCAGGGACCTGAGAGAGTCAGCGCAGGGCAACTAGATGATTAGGGAGTGGAGCATCTCCCTTATGAGGAAGTGGGAGCTGGGTTTATAGTTTGGAGAAGAGGAGATTAGGGGTGACCTTATTAGTGTATATAAATATATAAAGGGGAGTGTCGAGGATGGAGCCAGGCTCTTCTGTGGCAACAATGAAAGGACAAGGGGAAATGGGTAAATTGGAACACAAGAGGTTCCACTTAAACCTGAGAGAAACTTCTCGTGAGGGTGACGACCTGGAACAGGCTGCCCAGGGAGGTTGTGAATCTCTTCTTTGGAGACATTCAAGACCCGCCTGGACACGTTCCTGTGTAACCTTATCTAGGTGTTCCTGCTCCGGCAGGGGGATTGGACTAGATGATCTTTTGAGGTCCCTTCCAATCTCTAACATACTGTGATACTGTGATCACCTCCCTCGACCTGCTGGTCATGCTCCTCTTGATGCAGCCCAGGATACGGTTGGCTTTCTGGGCTGGGAGCTCACACTGCCAGCTCATGTTCATTTTCTCATCCACCAACACCCCAAAGTCCTTCTTCACAAGGCTCTTTGCCCAACCTGTAGCTGTGCCTGGGATTACTCCGACCCAGGTGTAGGACCTTGCACTTGGCACGGTTAAACTTCATGAGGTTGACATCAGCCCACCTCACAAGTGTGTCAAGGTCCCTCTGGATGGCATTCCTTCCCTCCAGTGTATCAACCGAACCACACAGCTTGGTGTCATTGGCAAACTTGCTGAGGGCGCACTCAATCCCACTGTCCATGTCAGCAATGAAGATGTTGAACAAGACCGGTCCCTACAGCAATCCCTGAGGGACACCACTCGTTACTGGTCTCCAGCTGGACATTGAGCCATCGACTACAACTCTTTGTGTGCGGCCCTCCAGCCAGCTCTTTATCCACCGAGTGGTCTATCCATCAAATTGATGTCTCTCCAATTTAGAGACAAGGATGTTGTGTGGGACAGTGTCGAATGCTTTGCACAAGTCCAGGTAGATGACATCAACTGCTCTACCCCTGTCCATCAGTTTTGTAGCCCAATCATAGAAGGCCACCAAGTTGGTCAGGCAGGATTTCCCCTTAGTGAAGCCATGCTGGCTGTCACCAAGCACCTTGTTGTTTTTCATGTGCCTTAGCATGCCTTCCAGGAGAATCTGCTCCAAGATTTTGCCAGGCACAGAGGTGAGACTGACTGGTCTGTAATTCCCCAGGTTATCCATTTTCCCCTTCTTGAAAATGGGGGCTGTTATATTTCCCTTCTGCCAGTCATTGGGAACTTCACCTGACTGCCATGACTTTTCAAATATGATGGACAGCAGCTTAGCAACTTCATTCACCAGCTCCTTCAGGACCTGATTTCATCAGAACCCATGGACTCGTGTACGTTCAGGTTTTTAAGATGGTCTCGAACCAGATCCTCTCCTACAGTGGGCCCAAGGTCTTCATTCTCACAGTCCCTGCATCTGCCTTTCAAGACTTAGGTGGTGTGGTCAGAGCCTTTGCTAGTGAAGACCAAGACAAAGAAGTCATGAAGAACCTCAGCCTTCTCCAAATCCAGGGTAGCCAGTTCTCCTGATAGCTTCCAGAGGGGGCCTACGTTGTCCCTAGTCTGTTTTTTATTTTCTGTGTACCTGTAGAATCCCTTCCTGTTATTCTTAACATCCCTAACCAAGGTTAATTCTAACTGGGCCTTAGCTTTCCTCACCTGGTCCCTAGCTTCCAGGACAACATCCCTGTTTTCTTCCCAGGCCACCTGTCCTTGCTTCCACTTTTTATAAGCCTCTTTTTTCATTTGAATTTTCCTCAGCAGCTCCTTATTTATCCAAGGAGGTCTCCTGGCCCTCCTGCTGCACTTCCTTCTAGTTTGGATGCAACATTCCTGAGCTTGTAGCAGGTGATCCTTGAATAGCAACCAACAGTCTTGCCCCCCCCTGCCCTCTAGGGCTATATCCCATGGAGCCTTACTAAGCAGGTTCCTGAAGAGGCCAAAGTCTGCTCTTTTGAAGTCCAGGGCAGTGAGCTTGCTGCACGCTCTTCTCACTTCTCACCTCATTTCTTTGGAAATCTGTTGGAATAGGGTTTGGGGTTTTTTTGTGTATTTAATGTACCTAAAATGAGCAGTGGAATGTTTCAGAAACTTCTAAAGAAGCTGCATGGAGTGGGTAGTGTGACAGGCAAGTGTCTCACTCTCTAGAAAACTTCCTAAAGAAAGTTGCTGGCATCACCTCTACCTGCCCCAGGGGATTTTGTCTTATGGGTTTGTTACTATGGCACGCTGGAAAACGTCCAGTCTTATTCTGCCTGAAAATTTTATAGTACCACCTCAGTAAATGTAAAAGTCAATGCAGAATAGTCAGAAGGTTTTGGCAGTCAGTGCTTATATGCTTCTATGCTGGATTTTGCATGGCTCAAACATGAGCAGTAGAAGTCTCAGAGGCCTTCTGCTGTAGTTGGGTATAAAAACCACAAAGATGAGAAGCAAAAATGGAAGAGCACCGAGTGCAACTGTAAGATTGATGTGTGTCCGAGTTTTCTACTACTGGAATGTAATAAATAACTGACTACTAGACAGTTTAGTACTATGAAAACAATAGTGAGACTGCAAGTGGAAGCAACTTAGGCGAATCCTTTCTTTGAACTGATTCATGTGTTTCTAGTTCTTCACTCTTCTTGAGTGGCAGCCATTCTGCCGGTGCTGCCCATTATTTTCTTAAGAGGTGAATGTTCTTTAAAGGTCTTAAAAATGTGACTGGAATATAGCTTATATAATGTGGAACAGAACATAGCTATAGTGGTCTCCTTATTGATGGCACTGAGTCAAGTGAATCTTGACAGTAAGGTTTCTATTTCTTAAAGAAAACCCACAACCAACAAAAAAACAGAAAAAAAAAACCAAACCCCAAAACATCTTCTTTAAGTGCTCACTCACACAATCTTCTGCTGGTATGTGTTGAAATATTTCTTGTTGCTTATTTCCTGAGCAATGTCAGTCTGTTATGAAATTCAGAACTTCCGTTGCTATATAATGAGTTGATAATGTTCATTCTATGTCCAGTTTAAGATTTGTCTCCTAGATGGGTAGTTACTTGCACAAACACATTGGAATGTAAGGATTTCTGCTCACAGTGATGACATTTCTATACAAGGCATGGGCAGCTGTAAGTAGAACTCTTTTGCCTGTGTTGTGTTTTTTTTTTTTAATCATTTACTGTTTTTGAAGTAATTTTATGATCTGTGAAAGAGTGTCAGAAATCTTTGAAAGTACAGATATGCATAGTTTTCTCATCCTGGCCTGTGGCTGATATGCTTATAGACAGGAGGAATCAAGTAAGTTCTCCAGTAGCCTGTGGTCAAACGTGTTTGTGTATGAACACATTCCATAGTCTAGATCTAGTTTTTCTGATAATATCAACAAGAAAGCATATTTCTTGCTGTTGTTGAGTAAGGAGAAGTCATCTGTCAGGGTCTAAGGGCAGTTTTACTGAACTGAACTCTCATCACTTGGATGAGTAGCAACAGAAGCAGAACATAAGTGTGTTGATCCAAGGCAGCTATCCCCACAATGAGAAGTTGAATCTTGTGACCTTTTTCACAGCACGCGATGGTTTTATGTTCAAATTTGAACTTATTTTCTGACACTTTCCTTCCTATTTTACTGTCACATGCAGTCTGAGAATAGTGATGATCTTTGAGATTTATGGATGGGAGGGAAGTGGTGCATGTCACTACAGCCCAACCACACCATTAGCTAGCAATGCATCACCAAATGCTCTGTTTTCTTGAAAGTAAAGCTTAGATAATACATATCTCCACTAGCATGTCTATATTCTAGCTGTTTAAAATGTAAGTAAAGCAGACTGGATGAGGACACTGTAGTGTATTTATAGACTGTGAATACACATTTGCACTATATTGTGTTACTTAAAGGACATGGAAATTTTGGTAAACATTTATCCCCATTTGTACGGCATGGTTTTTACTTGCTGAGCTCACCAGTGCTATAGTAAAGACAATCAGAACTTCAGAAGAGTGTCCAAATTTGTTTTTTGAGAGGAAGATCAGGTTTTTTTAGTTCCACTTTGTACATATATGTGTCAGTCATTACTCATTTCTCAGAATGTGGAGGAGTCTGTAGGTATCTCTTGTTTTATGCTGATGGGTTTTTTTGCCCTTATCCTTATGTGTTGTGAGTACTTCTGCAATTTAAAGACAAACTATGTGAAGTCTAGATCTTTGAAGGTACTGGAGTGACCCATATGCTAATATCCTTCTCCTTTTAGCAAAAGAATAACGTTCTTCAAAGATATGGTTCTCTTTTTGCTGTATTGTATGATGATGATGATAATGCAATCCTCCATGACATTCTTACTGCAAGTAAAATGTTGTACAAAAATAAGCTATACTTGGTCCATTGCTTATTTTGAAAATAATCTGAAAAAGAGAGAAACTATGGTTTTGTGCTCTATGCCTCTAATGTCATATATCTGTCATGGGTCCACCTGGAAGCCCCAGCTGTGACCAAGACCCCTGGTACTCATCAGACTGTTGTGAATAGTCTCTGCCAAAACCTTATTTTTCCTTCAGCTATGAAACTGGTTGCTCATCCTTGTGGGGGGAGATAGACTGCAAAAAGAACTTTGAGCCAGTGAAATATATACAAAATAAATACAGGAATATATTGGGTGACTCTAGTGGAACATGTAATTTCTGTTGGCCTAAGTGGAACTATAAATTTGGGTTGTAAATAAGCTAATTCATTTGGGTGAGTTAACGTGGGAGGTAGGTGGAAGTTGTAACTTTTGTGCTGTGGTCTTGGCAGCTACCGGTAAATCCTGCAATTCTGCTTTTCCTTCCGCTTGGCAGTGGAGCTGTCAGCTGTGGGCATGGATGGGGCATGCTCTATGATTGCCTGCTCAAGTACCAGAGCCTGGTTTCTTTAGACAGCTTACTGGAGGCTGATCTATCAGTCTGCTGAAGGAGCATCAGGGTAGGAAAAAGCATGGTGTTTTGTAAAACTAATCTGTTGTTTGGTCAGAATACTGTTACAGACTGCTCAGAAAAGTGTTTGTGTTGGATCTGACAGCTGTTTCTAGATCTTAAAAATCAGTGACTGTTGAGTTGGAAGAGGAATTTAGATCAAATCAGTGTGTATTATATAACTGGGTCTGCTAAATGAATTTTAAGAATTTTTCTGATTTCTTTGCCACTAATAAGTTAACCACCTGCAACAGGCTAAGGCACAAGGCTGCTGATGTAATATTTCGTACAGCTCAAATACCACCACTCCTGCTGTACCTCAGATTACCTGTGTGAAGCATGAATTTAAATTTGGGAGTTATAACAACATTTTTTTTCTTCCCAAGTTTAGCTGATGAAGTACAATAATTTCCTGTATCTGCATGGAGGAGACCAGCACACTGAACGCATTGAATTTTTTTGTGGTTACCTGGGTTCCTTACATTTTCTTCCCCTCTTACTGTTCATGGTTTTCATTGAAGGTTATGCTGTAGAGGAGGGAATGTGCAGGCCATTCTTTTTCCAGATACACCATTTCTCTCTTTTGTTTGGAAATTCTGTCAGGAGTTGTCCAACCCAGCGGCAGCCCTGGAGTTCCCGTCCAGACTTCTCAGAAACTCCTTAGTAAAACCTAAAGAGAAAGAAAAGCCCTGTGGCCACAGTTCCCACCCATGTGCTACTCTGATGTCTATTCTGCTTTCATTGGGATCTTAACTGGTAAATAAAGAGCACAAGGTGGAGCCCCTGGGGTTAGGCTTTCCCCCAGAGCTGGATTTACACTTGCATTACTCAGAACCACATCCAAAGAGCTGTCTACAATCTCTCTTTGAGCCTTGCATCTCTGAGCTTTGGCTGGCTCAGCTGTCAGACACTGAATGTCAAACCTAGTCTGCTGCAGCTTTTCCATGGAAACGCTCTGTGTGATTGCAGAAATAATCAGGCATGTCTGGTGGTTGCTGTGCCCTATTGTTGGATGCTTCCAGACACTGAACTGAGTTGTCCTACCTTGACAAAATGAGTTTTCAGCTAAAGTCCAGCTCTGCTTTTATCATCCCTCTTTCTTTTTTGAATGCAGATGGATTGAAAAACATTAGTGTCACAGTTGGAAAAACATTAGTGTCTGCTGTTGGAACACAAGCCCCTTGATGTTTTTGATGTAGGCTCTCCCTTTCCGTTCATGCACATCTTGCAAAAGCAGCTCCAGACCTCTTGCTTCTGGGTAGCTACCACCAATATGAGCTGTCTCATGCCTTATGTCCAAGGCCTGAGCTTCTGTACCCACCTCAGGGAGGCTGTGCTATCTCCCATTTTACTTAACAGTTCTTCTGTACCCTACATTTTACTATTGACATAAAAATAATTGTGTTTACAAAAAAATACTTTTAACCATCTGTTTCTTTGTGATCAGCAACTTCCAAGAGGCTTTTCTTTACTAAAGAGAGCAGTTCTAATATAGGCCCTGTGGATGGATGGAGTTTTTTGAAATTACATTTCACATAATTTACTTCATATATTAATATATTAATCAATGTGCCTGAATAACTCTAGATATATTTTGTCATTTGCTTTAAAGAAAAAACTATGTCCTTTTCTGCAGGCGTTACTAACTTGCAGGCACTATTGATGCTGTTCAGTGGGTGAGGTGCCATAAAGGATTTGGAAACTAAAGTAATTCCAGTTTATGGAGTAGGTGTTTGGGTGTATTGGGCTGGTGCTGTTCCTGATCTGAAAATAACTCTCTTTGGAGACATAACAGTAGAAGTCTTCTTTTTTTTCTAGTTCTATGAGGAATTTAATTTCATAACTTGAAAGCTATTCTAGAGAACTGCCTATCAAGGAAGAATAACTTTCAGGCTGGTGCACCAAATATATTACTAAGATGTCCAGTATGAGCTCCATCTGTGTTTCTTCATTATCCTTTAGTGATGGTGAAAAAAATAAATATCCACAGAAACAGCTATTGCAATATTAGACGAATGATTACTGCAATGGACAGAGACAGTCCATGTAATTGAACTGGTGAGGAGATAGCTTGTCTCCCTGCTGTGAATTCCACTTTTGTAAGAATTAAGAGTTTGGAAAGGAAAGGTTTATCACTCATAGACATCATTTAATCAAACAGTGGCCGTGAGAGGGAGAGCAAAACAGATGCTTCTCCCACGCCTACCATGTGCATGCTCCCAGGCTATGTGGGCACCATGTGAAAGAAGAAGAAACTCCATAGTCTTGTTTCTTGTGATGCTGAGGACACATGTGCTAGTGCAAAACTGTGGGGACTGAAAACATCTGGGAAGTAATGGGAGTGCAACTCACCAGGCATGAGGTCTTCATTTGCTTTTTATCTGTTCAGATGCCACTGAGGAAGCCTTTGATGTCTGCAGGGCTTGATTCATTGCTTTCCTTCTGCAAAGTACTGTATTTTTTTGATTTAGGAAAACTGTTTGAGGTAAGACTGTAAGACCATCTCTGTCATATAAACTGATCTTTAAGTATGGAAGCTTTAGTCCTTCTGTGCTTATCACAAAAAATCTTGAAATTTTGCAGATTTCAGCACTTACAATTGCTTTCAGAATGTTTTTTTATACTCTTAAAAATGCAGACATACTGTTTCCCTTGAAATGAACTTCCTCAATACAAAATGGTATTAAAAGAAAAGCATACACATTATATTAAAATTGTTTTATTTTTAGAAACAAAGGTGGTACTGTAACAGAGCAAGCAGATCAGTGTTTTATTGTGTTGCTTTATCTGGCAGTAATGTACAGTCGGTACAATTTTCAGGAATTACAAGGTTGTCTTAGTAGAACTCTAAAAACAGGTATGAGAAATGGGCATGAGTTCAAAAGCGAGTATGTGTGAGGCCTGGTGTTGATTGCCTAGATGTTTTATAATTGTTTGCCTTTATAAATAAAGCTTTCAAATCTCATGCATAGAATGGAGGTTAACTTCTGTCAATATGCCTTATTCTAAACTCATATAACTTGTCTTGGGTGAACAGATTTTAAGTGGTCATCACCAAAACCCCCAACATATCCAATATGAAAACCACATATTTCTAAAGCCCAGTTTGAGTCTCCAGTGACTCAAGTAAAATACCAAATCTTGGTCTATCAAAGAGGAGCTATGAATGGAAAAAGCTGAAGCACATAGTGCTATCATTATAAAAGACAATCCTTTCAGTGGAATCAATTCAGAAGACAGGATGTCAATATGATGTTTATTTTCCATTAATATCTTCCAGCTAAAGCAATTTATTCTTAAACTCCAGATAGGCTCAGACTGGGCCATAAAATAAGGGGAGAAGGCTAAGTTTTCTTTCTCTTGTCCACCCCTCATCAACAGTATTTTGGATGTGCTGTTTTGCTCTCTCCCTTTCAAGCAGTTTGAATAAAACATGTCAGATATACACAGGGTAGTTTTTTAATGTTGCTCCATGTAACTTAGCTATTGCTTTCATCAAAATTTGTAGTGCACCCTATTGCGCCTTTCTTTGTGTGATAAGCTCCATGTAGTTTATTAAAATTTTTGCATTGTATCTGTATAAAATCGGACTTTAAAAGTAAAGAAATTCCAAATAAGAAGATGAAATGGGTTCTGAATGCCTTTCATTCTGCTAGCAATCCTCCTATAATTGGTACAGCTAATGCTTGCTCAAAAACAGATGGTCTAAGGGGTTTTATCTGTGTCTGGAACAAGTTTTCCAATGCCAAAATTGCTTGTAATATTTCAGTAAACATTTTTTTTAAATATAAAGTTAGAATTTACATAAATCTAGAAAATTACTTTGTAGGAGGTTTCTTTCATGAAGAAAAACAGACTGTAACTGAACTCCAATCCCTGTAATTTTGAAGTTGTTCTGTTTGCCAAGAATTGTAATTGCTACAGTTGGGTTGTTTTTTCCAACAAGGCAGACAATCTATTACTATATTAAAACTAATTTCTGAGCCATAGTCTTTATTTTTAACAGGCAAACCAAGAACTGCTATTGGTGTGTTTCATAATGCTTAAACACTGAAAAGCTTTTATTATTAACAATTGTCAAGTTAAGTAGGAAATTGGGTATCTTCCTTCCTTCTATTATTTTACCCATGTTGCTGGTGGATGATTAAATGTGGTGGCCATGATTGCTCAAGAAATTTTTGATGATGTCGAAATTGCTTCCTTAGAGGAAGAAAATGGGTTGAAATTAGCATCATGGGTCAGAATGATCTTCTAGTCCTGGAGAGGAAGTTGACAGACCTGGGTTTAGTCCCATGCCTGTCACTGGTACCCACAAGCACCCTTGTGAGCTCTGCGAAGTCTGGATCCTCTTCAGCTGCCACACTTTCCATGGTGAGGACTCTCGTACGGCTTATGAGTACTCAAGCACTGTCAGCAGTAATCTGAGAGGCTTCCAGTGTTAATGTGCTGGCAGTTTAATAGTGGCAGTTTAATAGTTCTTACCTATGTAAGAATTTGCAGTCAGGCATTGGCACAGGCTACCCAGGGCAGTGGTGGAATCACCCTGGAAATATTCGAAAAACATGTGGATGACGCCCTCAGTGACATGTTTTAGTGGTGGACTTGGCAGTCCTGGGTTAATGGTTGGACTTGATGATCTTGAAGGTCTTTTTCAACCTAGATGGTTTTGAGAACAACTTCATTGCACTTGCTGTGAAACAAAACTAACTTCCTTATGCAGTGAGGATGTTGGAAACTGAAAATTTGGAAGGGTGGAAGAAAATTATTGAGCTCTGTGCCTGGAGCCACCCTCATGAAAAGACAGGCTTTGTTGTGAGGTTGGGTTCCAGCACAGGGGTTTTCAGTCTTTCACAGGAACAAATGCTGCCCTGCAGGACCAGCTACAAGATCAAAGGTGCCATTAAGGGAGAAAGGAATTAATTTTCCCTTTCTCAAAAGAATAATTCACTAGATCTAACCTAGCACGTAGGAACTTCCAAATTTGGCTCAGCTTTAAGTAAAATTACCCACAATTTTCTGACACACTGTTAGTCATAAGTGCTGCATAGTTTTGAGAGTGAGGGAAAGTTTGACTGCGTCTTTAGTCCATGGACTCCTGTGCAGCATGATTTTGTATGCCCAGTGTTTCAAGCCTTAAGTATTTATGAGATCTGGTCCTGTGCAACTAACTCAACAGTATTTAAAACTTTAATGTGTTATTTCAAAGCTCCTTTTAGTTTGCAGACAAGATCATTATCACTTGGTCTTGAAAAGCCACTTCCTTTTCCCCTCCGGATAACGCTGGTGGGAATTTTGCTGCACACCACTGGTGTAGGTGTGTGGCTGTGCAGGATCTGGCCCAATGACAGCAGTAGTTTCAGGCACAGCTTTGAAGCAAAAAAAAAAAGAAAGCTTTTTCCAGGCATGCCCCCCCTGGCAGCCTGGTCATGCAGCAGAGACAGGGTGGTTTTGCCTGCTGCTGAATCAGCGTTGGGCTCATCAGATGTGGAGCAGATAAGCTGGCAGAAGCCCTAAGACCAAAAGCAAGGTTTTATGTAGTTGTTAAGGAAAAGCTGCGTTGGGAGATTACAGTGTTCTTGAGGGGAGCAATTTCAAGATCTAGGGGGTAGAGATCAGGCAGCAAACATTGCCATCGTGCTGAAATTAAACCCATATAGGTGAAATAAGCCTACCTTCAGAAAATGATTTTGTCAGGGGGAAAACAAGCCTCAGTAAATTTCTCTGCCCCCTCCCCACCCCCCCCCCCTTAAAACAGTAAATGAAAACTCTCTCTAGCTTCACCTCCATCTTAGCGTGCGTCTTGCCCCTGTGTGACGTGGGAATAGGCAGCTTCAAGGTTAAACCTGGTTACAAGCTTTTGTTAAGGTGTTCTGCCTGCTGGCGAAGGCAAGGCACCTGCTAGGCATGCCCAGTGAGCACTAGGAGCTGGCTCTCCCTTCACTGAGGCTTTACAAGGCTGAAGCACAAAGAGTGCTTGTTGCCCAGTCCCCGGGAGTCTCCCAGTGCTACCACTAGCTGGGGAGGACTGGTTACCATGGAGGCTGCCATCTGTTCACTCCCTGCTGGAATGTGATTATCCTTGCTGGGTTGGGAACCAGCAAAAGCAGGGGAGCGTGTGCTGACGGCAATTATCTGCAATGGAGTGCGTTAATGGAAGGCTGGAATTAGCTAGCTGGAGAAGCACATAAAAGGATTTTACCAAAACTGTTAATGATTTTTAGCCAAGAGGAGTAAGCTTTTTGCAAGGTCAGTCCTATATTCGTTATGTATTCATGTAATTTTTAATTGGTGCAGTGGCTTTTTGATTTAAGGATCGTAGCACCACAGAAATAATGCTTATTGTTCAGAGGGTGTGTATGTGTGTGTGTGTGTGTAATTGTGTTTTAAAGATCTTTGTTTGTCTGTTTCAGTTCAAGCAGTTTAATTTGGGGTCGTTAAAGTAGTAAGTCAGAACAATAACTGGGCAAGCTGACACAAATGGAGCAATTCGTATCTCTTGTCTTTCTGAAATGCTGTTCGCTGCCATATCTGTTTGATTTATTTGCCTTTTCACTCTGATTGCTTTTTGTCTGAGTGATTTCTTTTTGTATGTGATGTGTTTGTTTTTCGTACTGGCATGAAGGGGGAAATGTTCAAACGGAGCTGGCGATACAATGGGTGTTTAGGGTGGTTTTTGCAGTTTGCTCAGAGAAAGCAGTGTAAGGGAGGCAGAATGCAGGAGCCAGTTTTCCACTCTTCGTTACCACCCTCTGCCTCTCTTTCCAACTCACCAAACATTTTGGACTTTCTCTTATGGAACTTAATTGTACGGAGACTTCACATGAGTTTTCAGGACACTCTGCAAACATTGTGACTGATTTTTAACGGCAGGAGTTCATTTAGAAGAGAAAATAAAATTAGCAATGTGTGCATGTAAGGCTTTTGTGTCCTGTAAAAGAGATTATTTGTTGTGCTGTAGGGGCTGGGAGTATTACATGTTTTTCGTAGTAAATGCATGCTGAATGTTTGTGTGCACTTGACTTCTATTTGTACCCCAAATAGACAAAATATTACTTCAGTAGATACTTTTAGTCATGTATGGGCTTTCCCTTTTCAAATAAAGCTCTTATGCTGCATCCCTCTTGCCAGGACTGCCATTTTATTTGGTACAGAGGAGGACACTACTAGAGGCCTTTAATTGAAACTGTGTCAGTTTTAATTTCACAGACCTGCCCTCTGTTTTTATGCACTGAAAACGCCAGTGCCTTGGAGTCTGGGAGGAAAGTTACCAATGGAAGTTAATAAGTCACAGTTACAACGTATTTGACTAGGATAAATTTTTAACCTACCAGATGCTTTCCAAGTCTTGGTGCCTAACACAAGTGTGTGTGTGGGAGGTTGAGGTGGTGTTTATTTCTTTCAGTATTTTAACCGTTTGTGGGGTATGGGCTTTTCTTGTGCTATTGGGAGACTGGTATATGTGCCCAAAGTCCTTTCAGACTTGCACATTCGTGGAACTGTTTGAGCATTCTTAATGGAAGATGTATCATCTTGTAATTAAAAGGATTGGGTTTTTTAACCCTTTCCTTCTCCAGAATTTAAGTATTGTGTTGCCATTCGAGTGGGTGATTCATGCAAGACTTGGTTTTAATGGGCTGCAGTGGACTTGTTCACGTGTGCAAGTTTCAGGTCTGTAATTGCATTGTTAAAAAGAGTGCAGGAGGCAGATTGGCTTTTGTGCTTGAAAAGAGATTAGACTTTCACCTTTCAGATGCTGCGCTGAACCTTGCTGGAGGGAAGGGCAACCACGCCAAGGTTATTCTGTAGTTAGTATGGAATGTGTTTCTGTTTCCTGGTCTCTTTTTAGTAAAGTAGATGTTACCTGAAGGATTTGCTGTTGCTGTGGACATGAATTACTGGCCCATTGACAAGTCTTCACAGACAGCAACAATCATATTGACATAAAGGTAATGGCTTGTATATTCTTTCCAGAGGTGATTTATCCTGATTGCTAGCTGGTGGTGTCCTGAGAAGCTTGCTTTTCCAATGACTTTGCTAAACCTGTTTCAAGGATAAATAGGGGATTTTACATTTGGCATTCTCCAGCTTAGTATATTCCCTGGCGAGCACTGTGTAAATGTCCAAATAGTCTTGAGCAAACTATTTTTATTTTTTTTTAATTTCCTTCTTGAATGGTCTATATGTGGTTGTTGAATACTTCTTTTTCTTATTAAATTTTACTTTAGGTCACTAGGTCAGTGTTGATTTACAGATGCAGGATTTAAAGGCTAGACATTCTTTAATCCATTTGAGCATCTGGCCTTTCAAAGTAGACATCACATTTCCATGTAACGGAGGAACTGTGTAATGTCTGTTTGAAATCAATGATTATTTTTCTAACAGACTTTTTTAAATCTTTGGTAAATTATTACAAGTGTCTCTGGCGCTTATGCTTAATGCAAACAAATGAGGGTCAGTGTAATCTGCTACACGATGTCTTGAAGGAGATTTATTAAAAAATGCAAGCTTTGGGAGCCAGCAGACGTGAGGGGTCATACTGAGTAGTGACTTGTGGGGTTTTTTTTAAGAGATACAGTTCAATTTAGGCACATCATTTTAGCAAAAAAAAAAAAAAAAAAAAAAAGACATTTTGAATGAACTCCCAACTAAGTAGTGTCTGGAAATACAAACTAATATACAGTGGGCTTATGGTAATCTTGTTTATAATGTCTGTACATACTACGCTTTCAGGAAACTTGCCATTAAATGGCAAAATCTTGAATGAATTTATAGGAAGCTAGCTCACATATAAACGATCACAATTGTTTCCTTCAAACAGACCAGTCTTTCTGCTTTTCACTTGACACATGACTGTGGAATGCTGTTTGACATGGCTTGGACTTATTTATACATTATATTCAGGCTGCTACTTGGCAGAGTTTTTAAATATGATTAATTTTCAATACACTTTTTTTCATGCTGTTTACTTATGTATTCTGAACATTAAAACAAGCAAGCAAGCCCAGGCTCTGTACTGTCTCCTTATGGCAGCATGGCTATTTCAAGGTTAATGCCTGCAGCTCTCTCTGAAGGGCCAACTGTTTCGCAAAGTCCGGGTGCCTGTTTACAAACTGTTCTCTTTGCAGCTCCCATGAAATAATGGAGTCCTCGGGGCGCTGGATGTGGGAGGATAAACTTGCTGACACAGGCACTGCTGCTGTTGGTCTGTTCACTGGGCCTTAGTAATGTAAAATTGCTTGCATCTTTTATGCTTTGTATGGGTGGGGATAAAATGCAGGCATTAACACTTTTGTTCACGATGTTAGAAACTGCTGTACTGCATTTTAGAGAATGTCAAATTTGTTGAATTTGCTCTGAAGCAATTCACTGTTCTAAACTGCTGCAGTGAGACTGAGTAATTAAATGTGAGAGACTGGCAATCTGTAGATTGATGATAAACCTATGAATTGTGGCAGGTGTTTTAAGCATTTTCCAGAGGTGCTTGCATTAGTACTAAAGTACTTTTGTCCTTTTGGGTGGAGTTGTGTAGTTGAAGAACCTGAAGACTCAGAGCTTTTGTGCAAATGATTTCAGAAAACACTCCTTCTAGGTAATCCTTGTTCACAGTTGGGGGAAGAACAGGGCAAGGATAGATGACTGCATACCAGCAACACAATAGCTTGAAGTGGAGTTATTTCTAAGTTGTTGAGGTTTGTTGTTTTTTGGGGGGTTTTTTTTGTTTGTTTTATTTTGGTTTGGTTTGTTTGTTTTGTTTTTTTCCCAGTTCATCCAGTTGCCCTTACTATATGTAATAATTAGCTGTTCATTTTAAGTAAAAAAATACTTGGACTGACAGAGATATTGGAACTGTTTACTTTCTGATGAATATCTGAGCAAAGTGAGTACTTGAGTATATTTGGAAATGTGAAGCTCAGGACTGGAAGGAGCCATTTGGTCACTGAGGGGGGTTTGTGTGTTTTTTATGCCTAGGCCCTCAGTCACAAGCCACCATGTAACTTACATCTCATTGAGATGTTCAGTAGACTTTTCTGGTACACTGAGAATCACAGACTGCTACTGGCTATGAGAAGCAAAATTTAAACAAAACATTAAACTGTAATAAATGACCCAAACCCAATGTTGCTTCAGAAACTATGCTTCAGAAACTGAGCAAGAAAGACTGAAGTCATTGCCAATGTCATACGATTCCTCTTAGCAGGACACTTAAGCAGGCACATGACAAAAGAACTCTACTGGGCTGCATCAAAAGGAGTGTGACCAGCAGGTCGAAGGAAGTGATCCTGCCCCTTTACTCTGCTCCCGTGAGAGCTCACTTGGAGTATTGTGTGCAGTTCTGGTGTCCTCAACATAAAAAGGACATGGAACTGTTGGAACAAGTCCAGAGGAGGGCCATGAGAATGATCAGGGGACTGGAGCACCTCCCATATGAAGATAGGCTGAGAAAGTTGGGGCTGTTCAGCCTGGAGAAGAGAAGGCTGTGTGGAGACCTCATAGCAGCCTTCCAGTGTCTGAAGGGGCCCTATAGGGATGCTGGGGATGGACCCTTCATTAGGGACTGTAGTGATAGGACAAGGCATAATGGGTTAAAACTTAAACAGGGGAAGTTTAGATTGGATATAAGAAGAAAATTCTTTCCTGTAAGGGTGGTGAGGCAGTGGAATAGGTTGCCCAGGGAAGTTGTGAATGCTCCATCCCTGGCAGTGCTCAAGGCCAGGTTGGACGAGGCCTTGGGTGATATGGTTTCGTGTGAGGTGTCCCTGCCCATGGCAGGGGATTGGAACTAGATGATCTTAAGGTCTTTTCCAACCCTAACTATTCTATGATTCTATGATGCTTACCTGGACTCAAGAGCCACAATCAGTCTCCAGTGCTTCAGGGGAAAGGGAAGCCAAAGCAGCCAAATTTTCAATCAGGGGAAAGAATAGTCTGCTCGTCCTGGCAGGTGGCTGGTAGAAGTGTTGTAAAACGTCTGATCTTCGGTGGATGCTTCGTTACAGGGTTTTTTGTGCTTGTCCTTTACTATCTGTAGACTTGTGTATCCTTTGGACTATACTTTGATACTGTAGTTTTCCCACCATTGCAGAAGCACTTTACCTTCATGAAGTTAATATAGATACAACTAAACCTGGTATTAAACAGTGTTTCAATTTGTCTGTTCTATTTACACTTGTAGCAACACTTATTGGAAGTAGGAAAAAAGTATCTATGTTCAGCTGCCCAATTAAGTAATGTATGGCTATAGTTCTGAGTACCTGGTTTCGATTTGATACCTAAGATTGAAACAAAGTACTATGCAAGCTTTTTAACCAAAGCTTCATGAACTGGGGATTGAAGCTTCAGAACACCTGAATTCCAGTCTCTCCTGCAATTAAGGGTTTCGTTTTGCGGGCACTGAGTAGCACAATGGGTGGTGTGGTATATTCCCCAGAGTGGTGTTAAAGATAGCTGTTGTTTGAGTAGTAGAGGGAAAATTAGCTCCAGAGTTTCTAACATTACTTGAAAGAACAAGTTGATTCTGTAATGAGTTATTCCTGCAGGGCACGACTTGAATTTTTTCTTCCTAGTATCTCCTTTGCAGTCATAGCATCTCATCTGCTTCTACAGCCCTGCTCCATTTACCTACACAAGTAGTTTTGGTTTGTTTTCTCTCCCTTTTCTTACGGAGGTCACAGATGCTCAGGAAGATGAGTGAAAACATTAACGTCTTTTCTGTAATTCCAAATACTTTGATGGCTTCCCATACCATGCTTGCAGCAGTTACATTAAGACCAAGATCTATTAACTAGAATAAATAAATTGATGCTAATTTTACTTGTATTCAACATGATTGAGTATTGTTAAGCTCCCTAAAATATTGAAATGATTCATAGGCTAATATAAGATTACCTGCTGCCTTTTTTTAAAGATCCTGTGCCACTTTACAGCTGTAATAGTTCTCTGGCAGGTCTATGTGCCAGGGTAGTTTCCATGACTAATACTGATGCTTGTTCTCTTCAGTAGCTCTTCTTCATACCATTGCTTTGAGCCTTATGTTAGTGTTTTGACTTGGACACCCGCTTAAGGACTATAAGGCAACTGGCAAGTGTTTTAGTCCCTTGGCTTGTAAAAATTTCTGTATATAAGTCAGTTTGAACTGTGGAAGCTGCTACAAACAAATCTTAAAGATAGCTGCTATAAGCCAAAATGAAGTGGAACACTTAGTGGTGGAATTAGAGCTTTACTTGAGAGTTGAAACACAACTGCTAATGTCTAATATAACCCTTACTAAAGTCAGCAGTGCTGCACTCCTCTGCTTGTGTTCTGCTATTCTGGATCAATGCTCTTTTTAAAAACCAAGTCTAGAACACTGTAGTTAAAGCATCTTGCCCACCAATTATTCCACATTTTACCACTTGTTCTGCAAGCTGTGGCCTGGTTTCTGCAATAACAGAATAATTGTTGCTTCTAAATGTTGTGCGTGTATGTGTGCATGTGTTTATAAAGCTGATTTTATTGATTGTAAAATACAGCCGTTCTGAACAATTGACTTAGATCTTCCAGACTTGTCTTCCTGCTGATGTTACTTGTGTTATTGCTGGTGTTTCTCTGGTTTGACTGAGAATATTCCAAAATTTTCTTATTGTTGAAAACCTGAAAAATGTAGAATGCTTTTTTTGCTTGCTGCTTAACTCAGGAGTCAAACTTCTGTTGGTAAATGAGTTGGGGTTTTTTGTGTATGTATGTGTCTTCTATAAAATGTCCTCAGCTTGTGTGAATGATCCACAAAGCTAACAGAAGTGTGATATTCCTGTAATCTGATACTACACGTTTTCAGGGCAAAACAATGCACAGGACACAGTCATGATGAGAGGGAAAAGCCACTCCATCCAATGTGATCTGCTTACAGTTCTTTGATACAGTAGTCTTTTTGTCATATTTTGACAGATAAAGATTTTCTTTGTAGGTCATTGAAACCACTTTAATCTGGTTTATCACAAAATTGGGTGGCATTGTATGGAATCTGTTTCAATAGGAAAGACAAAAATGAAACTTGACTGTGTCCATTCTATAGCTGGCATCTCTGATTCTAGGTTTTCAGATTTCATAGATAGCAGTAAAAGGACTGTGGGAAAAAGCTTATTGATTGCTTTTGTGTTAAAATAAATGATGAAGAGCTATTACTGTCTGGCTGATGAGGTCTGGGGTATGGATAGCAATAATTTAGAGGAAATTATAGTTTCATTAGTGCTGATGTGGTCTCTGTGAAGGCTGTGTTTAACCATCCACACACCTTCATTATGTAAAACAGAGCCATAGCTGTCTCTGATCTTGCACTCTTATGGAAGCAAAAGCTGAAATAAACTTCTATATTCTCTTATTTGTCACCACTGTCTATATTGCTACCTTTCTTTTTTGAAATAAATTGATTTGAGGAATTCCTTTTTATGACTTTTATCTGGGTGCTTGAAATACACAAGGCTGGAGGGACTGGAAAAAAGCTAATATTAATGGTAGGGAGGAGCTCTGTAATGACTGTCCCAGTTTCCTGACTATCTTGTAAGTACTAGACCAAATTGGCCCAAACAGGACAAAGTCAGGAGGCTGAAGATATTCATGTATTTGAGGCAGAAGGAAACAGTCACAAAAGGGTAGTGGAATTTTTTTGTCCTGAGACCTGATGCAGTGAAAGATGTTCCTGCCCAGGCAGGGGACTGGACTGCATGATCTTAAAGGTCTCTTCCCACAGAACTTTTCTATGGATCTGTGATTTTAGGAATGGATGTGTTTTGGAGGGAGTTAATCTGATGCTTTCTATAATGTGAGAGGCAGAATAAAGAAAGGCAGAACAGGAAAAGCATATGTGTCATGCCATCAAGTTTCTTTTTCTCAGAAAACATGGACTCGGAGTTAAGGTAAAATACATCGAAAGTGCCTGTGCTGTCACATATTCTGTGTAGGAAATATAAGTGGGATTCAGGAAAAGGCTCGAGAAATTAATGGTGAAATAGGTTTTCCAGTAACTGGTAGAATACGGTTGCACAAATGCATCTGCTGACAATGATGATCCCTAAATCTGATGTTGGAGCTGTGGGGACTGTGTGTTGGTTACTGTAGGTTTGTGTAGGTTACGCAAACACTTGCTACTGCTTGTTTTTAGAAAGCAGAGTATTTGAATTTGTATATTTGCTTGTTTGGGTTTTACATTTTTTGCCCCTGACTATGGTTTGCGTGTTGCTGTCTAGAGCATGTGATGTACTCATGTAGTCCGCCCTGGTGCTTATTGTGAATCTTCCATGTAGTTGTTTATGAAGTCAAATCAAGAATAATTTGTACTTAACTTTTAGTATCTATCACTGCCCAATCTTGTTTTTTTATATGAAAGCAAAATCATGGTCATGCACTCTGACCTGTTTCACTTGTCTTTGTTCTGTTTGAATTTCTAATGTAGCAGGAGTAATTTTTAACTTATGTATTCAGGCTTTCAGTTGTACTGCTGAATGTAAGGAAAATATTGTGTGGTGGTCATCTTGACTTGAGTTGTGGAGGTTTTTTGGGGGGGATATGTGTGTGTGCTGTGTGTGTTTGACCAAAATATAAATTAACTGGAAAATGAGTCTGTGCTCTTAAACTGTTCTTGCAAAGGTGTTAAATAAGTGATGCATTTAATCTGTGAAGGGGAATAAAGATGGGTGGCACAACACTATCAGGGTAGGTAACAAGCTTTTTCCTTTCCCCTTTTCTCCACCCTTCCTTTAAGAAGGGAATGGATTTCTGTGGTAACAGCTACAACAGGGTCCCTAACCGGTGTGGGCACCAGAGCTGAATGCCTGACCTAGCACTACCACGGTCTGCTGGTTTAGATGTACGTCCTGTCTGGCAGGAGAGTGCAGTGGCAAGCAGGAATGTCACAGTCAGAGGTAACTGCCACTGGGGAAGAGGCAGCAGCTGGGGAAGAGGCAGCAGCTGCAGCAGAGGTAGGAGGCCTGAAAAAGCTGCCTCCTCAAGGGGGAAAGCATGGGAAGGAGAAAACAATGAAGACAACATCACAAAAGGCAGAGCTACAGGACCAGAGGGTCTTCTCTTTGTATTTGTTTGCCGTGTGTAAGTGTAATAGAATAGATACCACTATAAATAGCAATTTCCTCTTGCCTAAATCATAACATGAAGTTTTCGCTCAGTTTTATATTTTTAATATATAATTTTATAAATATATATCTTCAGCTCTATCTATATATGTACATAAAGGAGATGTAAGAAATAGTGAACTGTTAAGCCATTCTTTTAAACAGGGGAGCTGGCAAATCAACCCCAGTTGATAGAAGCAAAGCCTTTGACCACTTCCCACATCTAAAACCAAAAAATCCTTTAACATTTCCCAGTCTTTCTTTGCCAGAGAAGATTAACTGAAAAGGGAACCACAGATTCCTGGATTATTTTTAAGTATGGGAAACACTTTAAGCTACAGAAACCCACATGGTAAGCCTTTCTTGAGTTCTTGCACAACGCTCAAAAAGAGAGTAGAGGATAATCAATGCTTCGCTAGAGCAAAAAGGTACAGGGTAGGAAGTGCAGATGGTCACTTCCTGTTTCACATGCCTGGGGCAGTGCAGCTTTCTCACAGATTTTGACCTAGACCATTATATATTTTTGCATGTCTGCATTTCCAAAGGTGTCCTTTGTTTTGTGTGCCTGCTTGCACCACAAGTGAATTTTCAGGTTTTGGGGGTTTATTTCATTGTTACAGAAGTATCTGTTCAAAACTTCAGTATTTAATAAGTTGTGTGTTTGGATTTTTATTTTTGTCAAGGTATGGTTTTCATCCATTCACCCTTCTGCATAAAATAATTTCTTGCTGATTTTAGTCTTTCCCAAGAATCATAAGAAGGGGAGAACACAGAAGATTTGACAGAAGTGGGGGTCACTTTGCAACAAGGGGGTGTGGTGTCTCCGTAGCTAATCACATTGCCCTAAGAATAGCTGGGAGCCAAGCTGAACCCCTCTGCACACCACTTCTGGGCTTCTGAGAGAGACTTTTAATAGCACCTCAAACTACTTTGGGATAAGGACAAAGGATGCTTTCATTTTTGCTCAGGCCCTAACTGCTGTGCTTTTGAACTACTGGGGTGTAAAGAGGGGAGAACGGTGGAAAGCAGCGTGAGTAAACAACACCTACTTTACGGGAGTCCTGTGAAAGGTGCCTTTTTAGTTGTTGTGGTTTTACATCTCTTGGACTCATTGAGATGTCTAAGTATCTCTCACAGGGAAAAAAATGTTGGGGGATACTTTCAATATGGAGCACCAATATATGGAACTTATAAGCACAGGTGTGCTTATGCTACATTCTGTGCCAGGGTGACATGTACAGATCATGAGCAGTCAGTATTAGTGGTCCCTTGGATGGGGCAAAAATCATTGTCTTTCACTGGCTTGAAGAAACTTCATATCATGTCCTTATGCAGCATCCCAGCAAACCTCTTCAAAGACTTTGTGCCTGAAGTGAGTCTGCACGAAGGAGGAGCCAGCTGAAGACAGCCATACTGAATGCTGGGCTGTGATTCATTGTCACATGAGCTACTTTGGTTTTGGGGGTGTGTGTCAGTGTGGCATGCTGCCCATGGAGCTCTGTAATACTTAGTAACGCTTTCCAGGTTTCCTAATAGTACTCACATGACTTCCTTCTTAACTCCATCTTCAGCACATTAAGAATATTCAAATAAGTCAGGTACAAATTTAAGTCCCCTTATCTGCAAAATATGGGAAGCAGTGAGAGAAAGTGAATGATACTTAGTTTGAAAAGTGCTTGGAGGTGGAAAAACAAAGTGCTGTGTATTCATTATGAGATGGCTGTAAAAAAAACTTTAATTATGGGAGTGACAAAGTCTTGTGTGACCCAATAATTTTGATTTAATTTAACTTAATTTCATAGAACTAGTCTGCTGTGCAAGTTTCTGGACTAAAGACATGCTGGGTTTATTATGTGCAGTTATTTTATTCATACTAAATGACAGTAACTACTGATCTTAATAGTGTGATTTTTAGTTACTAATGGAAGTTTTATTTAACTAGTTATCAATGCCTCTTCATCTGCTTTTTAGAGAAATTTATTAAAACTAACTCCATTTTTAAATAAACTTTTCTTTAAAGTCCATAAGCATGTGCTGGTGACAGATAAGACATAACTGCACCTCTTGTCAATGAGTTTTTTACTAATATTTGTCAATATAGTCTAGTTATATATAGTTATATATTATAGTTATATATGCATTGTGCAGTTTGCATATTTCTGCTCTTACAATAAACAGTTGAGTGTGAAACTCGTGTGAACCCAGGGGAATAGGTTAATGAGATGTCCGCATTGTATTAGATTTAATCTCTCTCAAATCCACTTATCTGCTGGCTAATCAAATAGAGAGAAAACAATCTTTTGCCTTTTTTTTTTTTTTTTTTTTAAAGGAGGAGTTAAGTGTGTGTTTTAAAGATAGACTTTGGTGACCCCTTTTTACCTGCTTCAATGTTGTTCCTTCGAGGGAAAGTCCATAGTTTTTCATGCGTGTAAATTCCCCTCTCTCTCCTTGAGAGGTAGCAGAGCTGTCATTATTCTCCATGGGCTGTTGCAAGCCGGGGGTTGCCCCCCCAAACCTTTTGGGGCTGGTCAGAACTCTGACATCTTGCTTATTCTCTGCCCTGCCTCTGGCAGCAGTGGATGGAAAGCAGAGTCTGGTAGGTCAGATGTCATCCCTCCCACATGCCTCATGTTATGAAGTTCGTAACAGTTACTATATAATTTCCCCAGAAGAGAGACTAGATTTCCTGTCCAGCCCCTACCTCTCCTCATGTGATCCTTTCTCTTCTCTTTGCTTAAAATGGTCAATAACTAGCATTTCTGTTGCTGCTTATCTGAAATAATTCCTTCTTGTGCTCTTTTCTAGCCATTTGTCTTAGTTTTCCAACCTACTATGTTGCTTTTATGAAAATTGAAAACTTTATTACTGATCCCATCTGAATTTAAAATCTGTCATGTACTTGTGTAAAGAGCATTATTAGTGGTTTTCCTGGACTGGGAAGAGTACACACCAGGCTGAAGAAAGACTGGTAAATGGACAAACCAGACTGGTGGGGAAAGTGGTTTGTTTCAAATGTGGGAAAGTGAACAGAAAATCTGTTTTCTCTGCAAAGCCTTTTCTGGAGACAGAAGATGTTGTAGATGTATTTCACGTGGAAGCCCAAGCAAGGGGGCAAGCTTTGAGTTCTGGGGGATGAAGTTGAAAGTAGAAATATAATCTGTGCATGGAGTTCTTAGTCTGGTTACTCAGCTACTGTTATTTTTTGTTTTAATGATGTGTTGATGATCTGAGTGAATGAAATCTGTGTGCATCTTTAAGGAGCCTGGGATTACTTGCTAAGAGTATCAAGGATGGGGAAATGCAACTTCCTAGCCTAGCAGTTTAAAAATGAATACTCAAAACAAAAAAATTGCATGTGCAAATCTTGGTCATCATGCTAAAAATGGGTTCCATTTAGATCTCAAATCCATATGGGTAAAACTTGCATCTGCTCATCTCAAGAAGAAAAACACAGCAAAGTGTTGAAATAACTGGAGAAAAATAGTTGTTTTTACTGTTTTTGGCAATAACCCTTCTGTTCAACATCTGTAGTAGAAAGGAAATCATTAGCAGCCCTATTCCAGAGGGCTGTCTCCTCAGTGAAAAACAGATATTAATAACAAAGGATTGTTTTGAAAGTGTGTTCCCCATAACCCTTGATACTTGTCCTTCAAAGCAGCTCTGCAGTGCTGTGCTTCTGAATAGCCTTGCATATGAGGACCACGTGTGGCCAGTGGTGGAAAGGGCTGTAGGGAGCTGTGGTTTGGACCAATGCAGGGGTTGAAAATGACCTCAGCTGCTGTGAATGACAAGCTGGCTGCTACATTCTGATTCATATTATCCAAACCGACAGGGATGGATTTCTTTCTCCTGCTGGGATGAAAGCATGCCAGCCGGGGATCACGTGGTGTGAGAGCTGTGAACAATAAAAGAAAGCTACTTGCGGTAACTTTTCAGTTAATCTTCTCAAAAATGTGCATTTTCACAGTTCAGAATTCACTCTAATATCTCTGTTTTCTAGCCTGGAGTACAATATGTAGTTTATGCCATTCAAAAATAGATTTTAAATTATTCTAGTGAATTTTAATCTGTATCGAATTTGCTAATGTTATCATGACAGTTCTTTAAAGTAGACTTTTTTGATCACTGGTCCGCTATCCTGTGTCACGTATTTACTTAATTCTAGGCAAAAATTTAAATAGAGATTATGCAGTGAGAAAGATTTAGAGAGATGTGCAGTATAAAGGCAGAATAGAGCAAAGTACCAACTAGAGAAATTTACTAACTTATCCTTTAACCTTGATACTGCTTTGATTTCAATAGTGACAAAACTTTCATAGCAGCAGAGGCATTAGACAAAACAACTTACAGTAGTCCCTCCTCCTCCTCCTCCTCCTTTCTCCAGCAGTTTGTAGGTTACGTAAGCAGATTTCTTTGTTTTTCCTCTTTAATAGTGAACGGACTTCAGTCACTTCTCTAAGCGGACTGGTTTGCATGCTTACGTTTTTCCTCTCAAAGCAGGCTTTCCTTCAAAGAGGAGGAGCATAGAGTAATTGAAAGACTCAGCATGTAAGCTGTCGGCATATACCGAACATCTGGTGAGAAGTCCTGTCTGGCAATTTATAGGTGTTGTAAATAGGGCATATGTGAGCCTGTCATAGGGTTATTACCATTGTAAAATCAATTCCTCGGGCAGTGGTACTGGATTATATTTATGAACAATGACTTCTGAAACAGGTAAGATTGAATGGGATGCTTCTGTTAAACCTTAACCTCTTCAAAACCTGGGGGATGTTTGTGTCCAGAGCCCCCAAGAGTTAAACTTTTTAGTCTGAAGCAAATAAACCGGTGAACATCCAGCTGCTTTGTGATGCAATACAGCTGGAATGCTGTGGTGCTTTTTTCTTCCTATTCTCAGTAAATGAGCTTGCAGTCTCTTGAGCCTCTTGCCTGATACATCTGCTACAGCGAGAACTCTACTACTTTTGGCTCTTCTTGCTGCTGCTTTCACCAAATTGAGACTTTCTTAAAAGCAAATCCGTTTTGTTTTGTTTATAAGTGTTTTCTGTTCCTGGCTTATTGAGCTCTGTTTGTAGCTGCAAGGTTTCTCTAGGACACTTACAGAAGTAAGCATTGCCCCTAAGAATTGTATCTCTCATAGTTTTAGGAAGTTGGTGCACACTTCTGACTTACAGTCAGCTTTATTGTTACAATAATCCATTTAACCGATGCTGACACTACATTTAATGTACAGAATTAGCTTCCAGAATCAAAGAATGTTTTCTTTTATTGCACCATCGAGTGAAAGATTTGGATTTTTGCCATTAAAAATATCCTTGTAATTGGCTTTTTAAGAATACTGTTGAAAGTACTGTTTTTCTTGAGCATATTTTTTAGTTCTGAGAAAAGTTCAACTTGGGTAGTTAAGCTAAGACTTACCCAACCTGAACAGATTAATATACTATAGTAAATACTCTTAAGTTTTCCACCGAGAAGTGATTGAAACAGACCTGTGGAAGGCTTAGATTCAGAATGATGCACTTCCTCTGGAAAGCTCTCTGGGACTAATAAGAGGGAAGGGAGTCACTGGCTGAGTGAGTCTGAGAGATTTGCTAGAGAAATTTGGAGCAGTTGCATGCAAACAGCTCTACTCCAGCTCTCCTGACATTAGTACTTGTGAGCACCTGATTTTTTTCACATGATACTTGTTATAAACAAAAGATACTTGTTTTAAAATAGTTCTTTTGGCTTCTTATCTTTTTTATGATCAAGTTTGAAATTGCCCTTCCCCTTAGCTTTTGATAATCAGCCAGAAAGATAGGGATTTTGCTTTTCTTCCCACACTTTATGTACCATTTTCTGTATCCTGAATCACATGTGGATGTGGGAAACTTTTTTCATTGATCTAGCTCTTAAGAGCTGTTTTCTAGGATCTGTAATGCATATTCTTTTCCTGTAAATGTAACATCAGACTCCTATGAATTTTCAGGAAGCTCAATGTGGTACTATTTTTGGTATTACAACTCATCTTCCCTCTTGCCCTTTGGCTTGCTTTGCATTATTTCAGTTTGCAGAGGTCTACAGTATACTTACGTATAATGGTGCATTCTGAATGCTAAATTTATTGGTGAAGGTGTGATCTTTGTTTTTTTTTTGAGATCAAATATGTGAAGTACAGTATATTTGTATGTGCTCTAAGGTGACATAGGTTACACTGTCATGGTATTTTCCAGTCAATATATTTCCCAGACTCCAGTTAGAAGCTTTATGAAAGCAGTTAATACAGGAGTAGACTATGGCACAAATACTTGGCTTGAAGGGTAAGAAGAGGTGAGATTCTACCAGTCTGTGGAACAGCATATACATATCTCCTAATGTCACCTTCTCAGAATGTTTTAGGAGACTTTAGGAGACCTATGGATATACAGACAGTAGGCTTAGAAAAGGTGACAGTAAGTAGTTCCAGTTTGTGTTGATTTTAAATGGAGTGAACAGATATCGCTGGACACTCCGAAATAGGACCTGAGAAAAGCAGAGTTGCTTACTGAAGCACTGGCTGCCACGAGTCCGAAACAGAAGGAAATCCTCCCGGTGCAGACTGCTGGGGACTGGGTAAGGGGGGAATAGCACTCCTGAAGGGACGGTGCCTATTAGAAAATGTAAATTCACACAGCATTTTAATCACTGCTATCACAGTGTGTGATTGAGAGTGTGTCCAGGTGTCTGAGCATAGCAGTTTTCCAAAGTACTGAAGACCTGTAACAAATATGGAAAACATGTAGAAAAGAGCTTTGTTTTTCGAAGACTGGAACTCCAGATTTTTTTTATTTTTTTTTTGTAGTAATATTCCTTGCAGGTAGAAAGCATCACTGGAGAAATTGATTTCAAGCAATGTCATTTTGAGAGGTTTAAAGATACTGTGACCCAGAAGTCTTGTGACCCAACAGAGACTTGTTTTCATTAGTACTATCACTAGGCCTTGTTTTGTGACTGCAGCACTCCAAGTCTTATGTTAGTCGTTTGCATGGTAGGTGCTATATAAACAGACAGTCTAATGGTTTCCATCAGTGATTACAAACCCAGTGAATTTGTTGAGTCTTTACTAAAAATTCAAAATAGTTACGGAATGCTCCTCTTCCCCATCTCTCCCCCACTGCCCTGGGTTTATAGTTATAACAAAACAAAAGGATGAAATTCTTTAAACACTAAGAGTTTGGAAATTCAGTGCTTCTGTGTTCCTTACAGTTTGACAGGCAGTGACCTTGAGCAGGATAGGTAGTTAGGAAACGCAATATTTCCTTTAGCTTGCCATAAGATATTTAACACTCTGTGAGGGTGCTTGGTTGCTTGTGAAAAATCCCTTACAATCATGACCTGACATTTAACAAAGAAAGAAAGAAGGAAAAAGAAGGGGAGGTAACAGCTGTGTTCAGTGATGTAAGGTAGAGAGGGATTGGAATATATCCAAACATTGTATTATGAAAGAAATGAAATGTTTCGCCTTAAACAAATATTATGTTTTAGGAGTAATTTCATAGATTTTATTTGCTGTTTTGGAAAACTTTCTTCCCAACATGCAAGGCATCCACCTCTTTTAATGAATATTTTTATTCTCTTTCTTCTGACTCCAAAAACTGAAGCTGTAAGGAAAACAGTGAAAACTGCATAGAAGCCAGCAACATTTTGTTGGGCTGCAGTTCTGTGAACTGCTTGAGTGATCCAGTGCGCATTTGCTGCCAAAAGTTTGCCCAGTCCCTTACTAGGACTTTCCCAGACTTTTGGTCTCATCTACAAGCCAGTTCAACTCACTCACATAGAACAGAACTCCATGGAGGGGATAAAACTTTCTCCTCTTGGTGGGGGGCTGTCTCACTCTGGGGTATCTGTGGTTTGGGTTTCAACAGTCTTTTTTTTCCCTATCTTGGGGCCTTCAAATGTTTTCATTTTCACAATGTCTGTGGAGTGAAACATTGCGCATCCTTCAGATGTGTTGCACAAACCTCGAGCTATTACAAATTTTTTTTTTCTTCCTGAAATGTGGTCATCTCTGACAATTTAGGGCTAAGATTTTTCCTCATTTGGATTCCAGACAACTTGTATTTGCCTTCCTTCCATAAGGATGATAATGAACTGATGAGTTAGTGTGAAATGGTGATATCTTTCTTATGCGTTATGGACAAGATATAAAAGCTGGTAGACTTTAACAGGACTGGACAAGAAGGTTCCTTGAACGATTTCACAGAAAGGCCTTAAATGTACTTGAATCAGGCTCTTTGGGGCTATTCTTTTCCCTTCTTTTTTTTTTTTTTTTTTTCCCCAACCAGGTCAAAAGCAGGAAGCGCTTGAATTCTTGCTAAGTGTCCAGCTTTGGGTTCTTTATATTTCTGTCTTGGTGCAGTAAGCATTCCCAGGGAGCTGCTTGTTTTTCTGTGTTTGGTAGATGATGGTTGTTAATTGCTTGGCAGGGAGACTGAAGTGCTTGGGGAGCCTGACAGCGGGCTGCCTGCCCCTGGCTTGGCGGGGACCATAGGCATTCGCTACTGAGCAGCTGGAGTGCTCAGTGTTGTAAGGGGCAAGCAGCTGCATGTTTCTTTCCACCCGCGCTTTGTTCTTTATCAAGTTAATAATTTTATAGCTCTTTGTAATCTTTCACATAACACGGAGTAGTGCCCAGCAGCCTGTTGTGATGCTATTCTGCAGTTAACACCCTGCAGCCTGTTCTTTAATTAGGGCATATTACTTCAAATTTCAAGCCATGCTTTTTTTTTAAGAATAGTTTTCTGATTTTAATTCCCTAAACACCGTTGCTGTTTGCTCCAACCCCACTGAAGTGTTTCATTAGAATTAATGTTATCTAAGGGCTACTTGCTTCTGGAAGGGGAGTTTTGTCTTCCTTTCCTCATGAATAAGTTTTCGTCGAACTCTAGTGCATTTAAGGTGAACAAATGTGTAAAACTGGCTGCTTTATTTCTTTGGCAGGGTTACATTTCTGATGGCTTAACTTTCCCAGGCTGCATCCTGGGGTGAAATGGCATGCCAGTGCTTATGCACAGAAAGTGGTGGGGGCAGCAGCGAGGAGGAGGGGGGGGCAGGCATGCGTGGAATAACACGTGTTCATGGCAGCTGGCTGCTGGATGGGCTTTGGGTTGTTAGATGCTGTCTGGACACAGAGACTGCCTCAGCAGCTGGATGTGGGAAGCGGTTTCCATCTATCAGCAGTAGTTTTATTGGCTGGTGTTGAAGATTTGACTTCTGTTTGGGGTTTTGGCTGTTCTGCATTTTGGATATATTGAATTATGTATTTATATATTTACACACTGAAAGCCTTCTAGAAATTTATGTTTATGCAACTTCTGCTCAGATATTCTGAAATAATAGGTCTGTTACAGTTTCAGCCTTCTGTAATTAGATTTCCTCCCCTCTCTGCTTCCTCACCCTTGTGTCTAGAGAGGGGGGGAGTTGGTTTGGGTTTGGGTTTTTTTGGTTTTGTATTTTTTAGGGGAGGGTTTGTTTGGTTGGGGGTTTTTAGCATCCTGTTTCTAAAGATTCTTTCTCTTTGTCCTTTTATCAACAGAAGTAGCTGATTTCATGTCTCAAAGCATATGGATGTTTTCTAAAATAGCTGTTGAGGTGAATATGAAATAACTGCAAGATAACTGGGCATAGTAGAAGATGAAAATGTCAGTGACTAACTTCTGAACAGTGTATACTGAGCAAAATGGTGACATTTGCAGTTGGATCAAATTTATAATTTTTTAAAAACCTGTTAGTATTTGTCTAAAAATTTAACCACACTGTTATTTCATAATGGTTTATCAAGTATGGAAGAAGAGGTCAGCTGCATTTTTCCTTCATGTAATCCCTGTAGTGCAGGTGTGCTCTTTAATATGAAGTTAGACTGTACTGCCCAGCATGATGTCATGCTGTTTATCTTACACATGATAATGATGCGCGGATTGACTCCACAACTCGTTAAAGTTGTAAAGTAGGTATGCTTTTATTTAGCGCTGCGACGCACGGGGATAATTCCTCAAAGTCATGCGTGCCTCAGTGTTGTTTCCCTCTACATTTATAAGGTTGCACCATACGCCTATACATATTCATGTCCTACCCCCGCTTCCTATTACAATGAGCTAGAAGGTCCTTTGCGCCTGCGCAGTGCCCCCTCTGGTCATGGGCAGGGTTCTCAAGATGAAGTAAATGAGTTCCTCCTGTGGGTAGGGGTCTTCAAGATGAAGTAAATGAATCTTCCTCTTCTTGAACTTTTCACCTTTTAGTCTTCACGTATGGCCTTAGGGTTTGGTCCCAGCCATCAACCATCTGCTTCTCCCCCTTAACAGTAGATTCAGGGGTCTGCTTTTCCCTATCAATAGGTGTTTATCGGTAGAATTAGGTGTCTGCTTTTCCTTGTCAATAGAACCAAGTGTCTGCTTTTCCTTGTCAACAGAACCAAGTGTCTGCTTTTCCTTGTCAATAGAACCAAGTGTCTGCTTTTCCTTATCAATAGTTAGTGCCTTTGTTCTGCTTAGTAGGCATGATAGGTACAGACAATACCTTTGCTTAAGCAATCGAATTCCTCTAACCCCCCCTGTACAACCCCCCTGTACAACCCCCCTGTACATTGGTCAACCCTCTGCATCAATAACAGGAAGAAAACAAATCATCTTAAGACTTGACAAATAAAGCAAGAGAAACACACAGGGCTCAGAGCCACAACCCTTACTCAAACAAGTGGTTCTTCTGTGATCAGTGAATCTGCTTATACAAATTGGGCATCTTATTTAGTAAATAGGAGCTCAGGACATTTAGGAAATGATGATTGCCCTCTGTAAAATATACCGGTGATAGTTAAAAACTCAGTGAAAAAACATAGTGTTAAGTAGAATAGCTGACAGGCTCACCTCACACAGGTCTACACAGAAAACCAAAAGGAAGAAATAGCTTGGAGAAAACTCAATGGAGGTACATCCTGTTCATTTATTTTCTCATGCTAGGTTCATAATCAAAATGGCTATTAACGCAGTAGGAGCTCAGGAAACCTACACAAACCTTACTCAACCCCTTCATTCATCAGGTGCGTAGGAAGCTGTAAATAGCTTATGAGGTGTAGAGGAGAGGAAGTGACCCTTGGATACAGGGCTCACCAATGTTCTGCTAATCACAACAGGTGAAGAGACTGACGTACATAGTCAGGACACTCCTGTGACTTTGTGAAATACAGCCATTTGAGAAGCAGTTCCTGAGCTGAAAGCTATCTTCGTGTGTTATAGGAAATGAAAGGAGGAATTGAAAGGAGGAATTACCTGAAGTTACCAGTGTAGAAATTAAATGGCAACAGCAGAGTAGCTGACTTTGGTTACAGGATTAATTTACACTGCCTTATCCTGGTTTGATGAAGCTGCTGCTACTTACTATACCCTTTTTCTGTCTCAGTATTTTTAGGATTGTTGGTCATTTGGTTTTTTCTGTGTGTTAACTTTGGGGCTCTTAACTACATGAAGCTCATGGTACATGGCTTGTAGGGTCAGGAACTGTGATCACCCTTAACTCTTGTATACAGACTTAATAAAAAGAAGAAAATATTGTCCACACTGAAAGAGATATTGACATTATTTTACAAAAAAAAAAAAACAAAAAAACAAGCCATGAAAAGTCTGTAAAAATAAAAGGACACTATTGTGTATTTTCTGTTTCAACTTTGGGCTTGATAATACATGTTCAAAGGCCAAAGTGAAAATAAGGGTTTGAGGGAATGTTCTGTAATACAGGAACTAAGTCTGTGAAAGAGCAGTGCTTGGTTCCTGTAAACAGAACTCCTGGTACTCAGAGTTTTCCCTTCAATCATATGCCTTTCTGGAGAAGTGGCTTGAATGTTGCTTGTTTCTGCTCTATAAGAAACCTCCATTATTCATTAACCAGCTGATGAATGACCATCATCGGCAAAGCCATTGTCCCAGTATGTAAGAGCATAGGTGACTCATAAGAACCTTAGTGTAAAAGCTGCTGTGTTTTTGTGTTTTTGGCAGGGAACCTCAGTCATAAGCTACTACTTTCAAACCACAAGCTGTGCATTGGCAGCCTATTTGAAATCAGTGTTTTCCAGTCAAGGGAGACACTGCTGTGCTTCAGCTACTGCGCTGGGTACTTCTGCCCTGCTGCCCTGTGCGTGGGGATCAGTAACAACAGGTTACTGGGGGTCCTGCCAGCTGAAGCAGCTGCTTAGTCAGTAGCAAGCACAAAGGCTTTTTGCCTCCCCTTCCTAAAATGGGGGAAGAGGCATGAGTTAACAGCCACAGCAACAGTGGCCAGGAGTAAGGTTGTCATGTATTTTTTCCATGACTTGCAGCCTCCACCACCTGTGTGATAAGCCGTGCTTTCTAATTCCACCCCTCTAGCCATCATCAGCCTGTCAGCTCCCCTAACACTGAGGTGTCACAGCATCAATTTCACCACCTCTGAAAACTGGGAGATTAGTGGCACTGCTGGGCTGTAGATGACAGTATGAAAGCAGTGGCTGGCCCAGTAGGCAAGGGTGGAGGTGATGGTGGCTGTAGGGGGGAGGCTTGTTCTCAGAAGGATCAAACCTGTGCCTTTTTAATACAGTTTTAAGAAGCTGCCCAGTGATCCTTTTTCTGTTTTATTTTGCACAGCTAGTTAACATTTGTAGTATATGCCACTTGGACTTCTATCAGAATAACTGATTTTAAAAAGTCCATATGTTGAAGGTGGTTATTTTACTTGCTTTGCCTTTCCTCATGTGTGTCTCCATACTCCTGACTTCAGAATGCACCCTCTCTGATGAGAAACATACTGTAATCAGTGCATGTTGCTTGGAGAAAACATAATTAATTCTAAGGAAATAGGTTTTGGGGCTCAGCCTGGGAAATAAGCCATGTGAAGTCCTGTATGGTGCTTTTTATTGTACTGGAACAGCACCAGCAGGGCATGTCATGCTAATCCAAAATTTAGACAAATGTTGAAAGGTAATCCCATTAATTATTGTTTTACTCATTTTAGTAAGACTCACAGCAGATGTGCAGATCTGTTTGCATGGAAATAACTATCAGATCAGAGTCAAAAGAACGAAGATTGCAGCCAAACAGGGCAACAGACTAAGGCACACTGAGTCTGCCTGCTGTAGGCAGCATTGGCAGGAGATTTGTAATGAATGTGAAATTCAGCATTCACTTCTTTACTTTGCATGATACACGCTCTACTGAGACAGAGATCAGGAAATTGTTGATAAATCTTACTTTGGTAATATTTCACTGCTTCCTCTTAAAGCTTAGGCTTCATAATCTTGAAGCACATAACTAATTTAAATGTGGTGCTATCCAGAGCTTGGCAAACTGTAGCTCTTTAGAAGCAGCTACTATAAGCTATATTTCAGTCTAAAAATGAAAGTTACTATGGGAAAGATGCATGGGTTTTTTAACCAGAACAAGTGTAAAATGACGCAACATAAGAAAGGCAACATTGAATGCTTGATTCCTGTGAATACCCGCAAACCAAACCAGTGCAAGTAATGTCTCATCTTAAACGCAGCAGATATGGTTGCATATCTACTTGGAACTGGGTTCTATCACCAACACTCTACATAACCCAGCTTAGTTTTTTAGAAATTAAATTATTTCAGAAGTCAAAGTTGTTTCTCCTCTTAGAATATTTTTTGTATATTGTGTATGGTTAAACTAGCTGAAGTTTGTTTCGGTTCTCTGTGTACTGTTGCAAGTGGTTGACATACTCAGTGTTGTACATACCACAGTTTGGACCACAAATATGCATACCACATCCCTGCTCTGTGTTACAATGCTAAGGTTTCATATCTACCAAGTAGCTGAGTATTTTCTAGTTCTTGGCAAGTATTGCATGGCAAGGGTTTGGCCTGCCAGTTTTACGTTCAGTATTGTTTCATCTGTTTAACTTCACCATCAGATGTTGTGAGTGCATCCATAGGGGTCAGAACTAAGAGAGCAATGCACTTTTTGCTGTCTAAAATTTGTACCTACCATACTTACTTGATTTATTTTCTCCGTGCAACAAATGTTATGAAAGTGAGGAAATGAAAGGAAAAATAAAAATAAGAAAAGTGAAAAAAAGTTATTTGTTTGGTAATTCTAGGAATCACAGAATTAACTAGGTTGGAAAACACCTTTAAGATCAGCAAGTCCAACCGTTAACCCAGGACTGCCAAGTCCACCACTAAACCATGTCACTGAGGGGCTCATCTACATGATTTTTCAACACTTCCAGGGACGGTGATTCCACCACTGCCCTGGGCAGCCTGTGCCAATGCCTGAGCACCCTCTCTGTGAAAAAATTGTTCCTAATACCAAATCTAAACCTCCCGTGGCACAGCTTGAAGCCATTTCCTCTTGCCCTATCACTTTTTACTTGGGAAAAGAGATCAGCCACCTCCTCTCTCCATACTTCTTTCAGGCAGTTATAGAGAGCAATAAGGTCCTCCTCCCTGAGCCTTCTCCAGATCAAACACCTTCAGTTCCCTCAGCTGTTCCTCATCAGACTTGTGCCCCAGACCCTTCACCAGCTTCCTTGCCCTTCTCTGGACCTGCTCCGTCACCTCAGTGTCTCTCTTGTAGTGAGGGGCCCAGAGCTGAACACAGGACTTGAGGTGCCTTTGAAGGCACAAGATTCGATCACTTGCCCTGGTCCTGCTGGCTATGCTATTGTTGATACAGGCCAGGATGTTGTTGGCCTTCTTGGCTGCCTGAGCACAAGCTGGCTCGTGTTTAGCTGTCAGTCAGCACTGCCAGGTCCTGTTCCACTGAACAGATTTCCAGTCAGTCTTCCCCAAGCCTGGAGCATTGCATGGGGCTGTTGTGGCCCAAGTGCAGCACCCAGCACTTTGCTTTGAACCTCATGCCATTCACCACAGCCCATTGATCCAGCCTGTCCAGATCCCTCTCCAGATCCTTCCTATCCTTCAGTAGATCAACACTCCGACCCAACTTGGTGTTACCCACAGATTTACTTAGGGTGCACTTGACCCTCTCATCCAGATCATCAGTGAAGATATTAAACAGCACTGGCCCTAACATCGAGCCCTGAGAGACACCATCAGTGACCAGCCACCAACTAGGTGAGATGCCATTTACCACCACTCTTTGGGCTTGCTCTTCTAGACATTTTCCAACCCAGTGAAGGATACACCTTTTCCCCCTCTGGGACAGGCATACACCACCTACCACCAGCAGGCCTGGTGCCGTGTAAACTGACCCATGGTCAAAACCCACAAGAATTCTGACACTGACACTAGTCATGGAGCCAGGAATTAATTAGTGACGTTTTTCTGATGTAACCATTGTCAGTGATCGGACTGGCAGGAGGGACAAGAAGACTACTTGGGTTCCTGAACCCTGAACCAGCCATCTCAAGACCCTGAAGTCCTTCTTGAGCCCAGTCAGGCTTCTTGAAGGTATTTCCACATTGTCCACCTGGAAGATTTATAAAGGATAATAGTCATGGGGCTGTACCAGATGAGTTTTCTCGTAAAGGCCCTTACCTATGGGTCCCTCCCCATTGGGGTGCTCTGAAACAGGAGCTCAGAGTGGCATCTTTCCGTGGGACTTTGAAGGGGTTCAAGCTGCTTCAGAAGTGATTGGCACTGAAGCACAGATCCTACTGGCACCCCAGCTGCTGATGCTGGGCTGGGTGATCCCTTACCACCATCTTCCTCAGTTTCCTGATCCTGAAGTACTGGGGCCTCGAATCTGTCATAGAAGGTGACATGAGCTGAGTGGTAATATGCCATCTGTTCTGAGGTGTAACCCATTTCCAACCTCCCCTGTTTCCCAAGTTCCTTCCATCTGCTCAATGGCAGGAAGGTAGGGGATCCTGAAGTTCTTTAGTTTTGGGTAGGTGGCTTGCTTCTCTCAGGGACTGTAGAGAGCAGGTCCACCAGTCGCTCTCCTCCTCAGATTCGTTTATGCTCCTCAGCCGTTCCACCTCTTCCTGTAGCTCTGCTACCACGCAGAGCAAATATCAACCTGCTGACATCTTACACATCCAACATCTAACCATCACCAACAAGCTCTGGCACTCACTATAGCCAGGTGCCTCGACAGCTACATGTTTATGAGGGACCTGTGTCTGGGTTGCCAAGCTCTTGCTTTCAGGACTGAAAATGAATATTACGAAAGTCCTAATGCTGTTGAAATTGTCTTTCTGAAGGTTATGGAACTGCTGGTGGAGGACGTATCAAGCACTAGAACAGTAGTTTAACCTTTTGTGAATAAAAATAAGCATTTCAATGTTACTGGTATTTCAAGCTGGATGATTATGTTTATCTAAATGTCCATAGCTCCAAGATATTTCTAATTAGAATGCTCTGAAAAAATAGATTATGCATCACCTAGCTTCAAACTTTCTTGCAGATGCAAGCATATTTGCAAGCATTCTATCAGCTCATTTCCCTGCAGATGATAAGCAAAATAATTAAGTGCTTATCAAATTTACAGTGTTTATTTCTCTTTTCTGTTAGTTATTTATTACCTCCTCTTTATCACTTACATTCTAGCTGGCCCCAGTTTTAAATTTTCTTCAATATTTCCACACTTTTCTTTCCTCTTCAGTGTATTTAATCATCTGAAATTATAAGAGGGCAGTATTAATCGTGTACTAGCAAACAGTAACCGGTGGGTAGTATTTTGTTGTGCATTGCATTTCTAATTTCAAGCAAAATTTCTTGGTTCTTATAATGCATAGGAATAGCAGAAAAACACAAATATTTCTTTAATCAGGTCAGAAATAATCACAATGGCATGCCAAGTAAAAGGGTTTTTGCAGCATATCTGACCTTTTGCATACCTAAAGGGATTTTAAGCTGTACTTACAGGGCACCAGCTGTATTTCTAAAAGGTTGACTAAGTTACTGCTTACTTAAATGAATGGAATTGAGCAGCCCTGCTGAAATACATGCTGCATTGTGGAGAAAATATTTGGTATTTTTGTAATGCGCTGAAAGCTACATGCTTTGGGCTTTTGTTATAGTGCACATGCATACAATACATTGATAGAAGACCGTGGTGAGAATTTGTGTATTTCTGCCGCAATCTTGTCTACATCATCTAGAAGGTATTAATCCTTCACTGGCTAGAAACTATGGCTGATATTCCATGAATGATAAAGGATGCTTTTTATCCAGAGATTTTGCCTACTCAGTTTTCTATGGAAGTATGTTGTGGCTAGATTTCCATTACATTTTTCCCTCCGAGCTTTATATATAAAGCAAACTGTTTAATATAGCTGGCTGTATTACTCTTCAAAACACCTGGCTTGAGGATGTGACATGATTAACAGAATTGCTAGTTTGAAATACAGGTTAAATGTCTGTAGCATAGAATCACAGAATAACGGTTTGGGTTGGAAAGGACTTTAAGATCATCTAGTTCCAGCCCCTCTGGCATGGTCAGCGACACCTTACACTAGACCATGTTGCCCAAGGCTCTGTTCAACCAGGCCTTGAACACTGCCAGGGATGGAGCATTTACCACTTCCATGTCCATCTCCAGCAAATATGGCTTTCAGACAGGCTGAATATTTCATGTAATGGCTTGTAAAACACTAATGAATTCGAAGACATTCTGTTTCCCTGCACCTGCCCTGTGCTGAATGGTTCCACATATGAAGCCAGAGCACACCTTGGGTCAGAACACATCTCTGCGCTTTTACATTCCATAAGCAGTTGCAAAAGAGCCCGCTACAGGGTAGCAGTCTTTTCTATTGACTGTGTCACTGTTTTGTTTTACAACGGACAAGCTTTACAAAATGGCTTTTGCCCACTGAATGCAACTAATATTAACCAATCTACCAGAGAGCATGTGATACTGACAACAGATTAATGCTTAAAGCAGCCTAATGTTTTTGCATTAAAGGTCTATTTTCAGCTCTTCCTAGTTTTGCTCCACTTCATATTAAAGTTGTGCTCATGCATGTGTAAACCAAGTACAATCCAAATCTGAATCGTATTTGCTTGAGGGACTGAGGTTGCCAATCTAAGTAAAGGCTGCTGCTGAGAGGAGCTCTCTTGTCCCCTTGTGTCAGCAGTAGTGTTGGGGCAGCCATAAGGACAAACCAGTCTAAAATATACTCTAGGTTTCAACTGCATAATTTCTGCTGCTTGTCTGACTGTGTGGTTGAACAAGTGCTGGTGCTGGCATAGGGGAAGGAGTAGCCAGGAGCAGAAGCTGGAGCAGATGGTGATGGGGAGGGAGGAGGAGCAACAAATCACAGAGCTGCCTGTTCTCAGCAGCAGTTCTGCATCTGTCTTGGTTTAAAGTGACCATGAGTGATTAAACAGCAGTAAGTGCCTTGATGATGTTGTGTGTGTAAAATATGTTCCTATTCTGACCTCCATCTCTTTGACGGAGACAAGGAAGGCTTAAGGCAGCTTTTTAGGCATTGAGGAAAGGTGTGGTACAGAGCTCAGACTGCTAACTACAATTCAAGATCCTCATGGCAGTGAGAAGAGCGTGTATCAAGCTCACTGCCCTGGACTTCAAGAGAACAGACTTTGGCCTCTTCAGGAACCTGCTTAGTAAGGTTCCTAGAAGACATGGAGGCCCAAGACTGTTGGTTGATATATAAGGATCACCTACTGCAAGCTCAGGAGTGTTGCATCCCAACTAGGAGTGTAGCAGAAGGGCCAGGAGACCTCCTTGGATGGATAAGAAGCTGCTGAGGAAAATTCAAATGAAAAAAGAGCCTTATAAAAGGTGGAAGCAAGGACAGGTGGCCTGGGAAGAGTACAGGGATGTTGTCTGGGAAGCTAGGGACCAGGTTAGGAGAGCTAAGGCCCAGTCAGAATTAAACTTGGCTAGGGATGTTAACAATAACAGGGATTCTATAGGTACATAGCGAATAAAAGGCAGCCTAGGGACAACGTGGGCCCCCTCTGGAAGCTATCAGGAGAACTGGCTACCCTGGATTTGGAGAAGGCTGAGGTTCTTCATGACTTCTTTGCCTCAGTCTTCACTGGCAAAGGCTCTGACTGCACCACCAAGTCTTGGAAGGTAGACATGGGGACTGTGAGAATGAAGAAGTTGGGCTCACTGTAGGAGAGGATCTGGTTCGAGACCATCTTAAAAATCTGAATGTGCCAAGCTCTTGGGTCCTGATGAAATCCATCCATGGGTCCTGAAGGAGCTGGCAAATGAAGTTGCTAAGCCACTGTCCATCATATTTGAAAAATCGTGGCAGTCAGGTGAAGTTCCTGGTGACTGGAAAAAGGGAAATATAACCCCCATTTTCAAGAAGGGGAAAATGGATGACCTGGGGAATTACAGACCAGTCAGTCTCACCTCTGTGCCTGGCAAAATCTTGGAGCAGATTCTCCTGGAAGGCATGCTGAGGCACATGAAAAACAAAAAGATGCTTGGTGACAGCCAGCATGGCTTCACTAAGGGGAAATCCTGCCTGACCAATTTGGTGGCCTTCTATGATGGGGCTATGGAACTGATGGAGTAGAGCAGCTGATGTCATCTACCTGGACTTGTGCAAAGCGTTTGATACTGTCCTACACAACATCCTTGTCTCTAAATTGGAGAGACATCAATTTGATGGATGGACCACTCGGTGGATAAAGAACTGGCTGGATGGCTGCACACAAAGGGTTGTGGTCAATGGCTCAATGTCCGGCTGGAGACCTGTAACGAGTGGTGTCCCTCAGGGATCGCTGTAGGGACCGGTCTTGTTCAACATCTTTGTCACTGGCATGGACAGTGGGATTGAGTGCGCCCTCAGCAAGTTTCCCGATGACACCAAGCTGTGTGGTTCGGTTGATACGCTGGAGGGAAGGAATGCCATCCAGAGGGACCTTGACACGCTTGTGAGGTGGGCTGATGCCAACCTCATGAAGTTTAACCATGCCAAGTGCAAGGTCCTACACCTGGGTGGGAGCAATCCCAGGCACAGCTGCAGGCTGGGCAAAGAGCCCTGTGAAGAAGGACTTTGGGGTGTTGGTAGATGAGAAAATGAACATGAGGTGGCAGTGTGAGCTCCCAGCCCAGAAAACCAGCTGTATCCTGGACTGCATCAAAAGGAGCGTGACCAGCAGGTCGAAGGAGGTGATCCTGCCCCTCTACTCTGCTCTCGTGAGAACCCACTCGGAGTATTATGTGCAATTCTGGTGTCCTCAACATAAGAGGGACATGGAACTGTTGGAACAAGTCCTGAGAAGGGCCACAAAGATGATCAGGGGGCTGGAGCACCTCCCATATGAAGACAGGCTGAGAAAATTTGGGTTGTTCATCCTGGAGAAGGCTCCGTGGAGACCTCATAGCAGCCTTCCACTATCTGAAGGGGGCTATAAGGATGCCTGGGAGGGACTCTTCATTAGGGACTGTAGTGATAGGACAAGGGGTAATGCGTTAAAACTTAAACAGGGGAAGTTTAGATTGGATATAAGGAAGAAATTCTTTCCTGTTAGTGTGGTGATGCACTGGAATGGGTTGCGGGGGGGGTGTGGGTGTGAATGCTCCATCCTTGGCAGTGTTCAAGGCCAGGTTGGACAGAGCCTTGGGTGAGATGGTTTAGTGTGTGGTATCCCTGCCCATGGCAGAGGGGTTGGAACTAGATGATCTTAAGGTCCTTTCCAACCCCAACTATTCTATGATTCTATTATTCTAATACAACTTTTTGTGTATGGAGTGATACCCAAGGAAACAGAGCTGAGGAATTCCTTCCATAGGATCACAACTGTCTGAGAATCCTCTGTATGTGGTTGGCCTCATTAGATTATTCACATAATTCTGGGACCAGCTTCTTGGTGTAGGGCTACTTCATTGTTTAAAAGGAAAAATAAGCTTTTAAGAAATAGAGAAAAAGTAGTACTTGAAAATATTGTTGGAATACACAAAACATTGAAGAATCTTTAAGCAGCAATGAGCAATAAGTACGGCATCTCTTTCCACTGCTGTTTTAACAGCAGGGTTGGCTGTTGCTAGAAATGGCTTGATATGATGGATTTTGCCATGGGAAAGAGATAGATTAGATCAGAGGGTCCAGATTGTGCAGACCAGTTGTTGTCCTGAAGATATCAGAGGATCACCTTATGAAATAGTTGAGTGGGTTTTGGATTTGCTTTTTTTTGGAAACATGCAAAGCAAACCCCACTTATGCTTGCATTTCTTCTAGTACAAGCAAGCAAAGGTAAAATGATGGCAAATAATAACAATAAATTGAATTATCCATGCTCTACCCTAAATAATCTGGTTAAAAATGAAAATAATTTTGACAACACTGCAATAAATGATAAATTGGGTTTCCTCCTTTCCCTTGCTTCTCACCGCAAAATAAGCTGTGGCTTTTTTTGGTTCAGAGATCAATAAATATTGACCTAAGTGAGATATTGAGGTCCTTCATATTATTTTTTCAAAATTTTTATTGTGTTTACAGAACCAATTGCTTTCACACCCCAGAACAAAAGTTCATGGTTTAGACTTGTGTAATCATATTCTATTAAGTGCTTTTATTGCAGTTTTCATTGTTTGAATATTTTTTAGTTTATGTTTTTGAATATGTTTTGCTTTATTTTTTCCTCCAGCTTTTTTACCAATAGCAGCATATTGAATTCTCTTCTATTAGGAAGAAATGAAATAGCAGAGTTGGCTGGTTTTATGCTTTGCTCCTTTTTTTTTTTTTTCCTTTTTAACATTTACAATAGGAGCACTTTAGTTCAAAAAAAGTTGCAATACATTTAGCTAATTTTTGGATGCTACCTTCTGTAATAAAATAAACTTTTTGAATGTATAGTATTTTGTGAACACTTGCTACAGGAGTAGAATTACTGAACAGAACTGATTTTTCTATAGTTCTGTTGAACAAGCACATTGACAATTTAAATAGGGAAATGTCTATTAGATATTGCAATCTTTCTGTAGAAGAGCTTAGGCTAGTCATGGAGGAAGTCTTCTTTTATATCCAGCTCTTCAAGTTTTAAACAAGATCATAAATTTCAGTGAAAGGCAAAGCATATTTTTAGAATGAAATGCTCTTAAAGGGAAGATGAGTATTCTGATTTTCTTTGTAGAAAAATGTTAGCACTTAATAAATGGGTTTATAGTCATTCTACCTTACATTTAATGCTGTTTCTAACTCTTAGGGTTTTCTATATATTTGTTTTTCAGGCAGCAGTATCTGTCCAAAGTCTTTAATATTGTCTAGACCTTGTGCAGCGGGTGGCACAACCAGGCCAGTTGAGCAGAATGTGCACAATGAAGCGCCTCAGGGAATAAATGGAAGTGTGCCAGTCAAGCAATACCCACGTTCAGCTTCAAATCCAAAGCCACAAGGTAAGGAGCTTCAACGATCTTTGTTAGGGAAGTTGTTCTTCATCTCAGACTTTAAGAAAGAGTGCCTTGAAAGACCTGTATTTGTCAGAAAGAAAATAGTGGGGTAAAAGCTTGCTAGTGAAATACAAATGTTCAATAAATGCTTTATAAATCTGTAATTTCTGATAATGTTTTGCTGAAGAAGGTTCTCAGAAAGAAGGTTGGACTTACTAATGTGTTATAAGCGCATAGGTCTCGTAGGTAGAGATGAGAGAGAGTGTGCAAACTCCTTACTTGTATTAAACTATTTGCAGAGCTTATCTTTCAAAGGGATTACTGCTTGTGAGCTGGAAGGTTTTGGTACTATTTTTGAATTTGAGCGTTGGCAGGCTGCTGGTTCTGGTGGGAAAGATATTCGGGGCCTTTGGAGTTCTACTGGAGCTTGAGAAGGGCCCTTCTATTGGGAGTATGTGAAAAGATGGGAACTCTGTGTTCATGCTGTAAAAGCTGACCAATAATATCTGCAAAGTAAATTTCCCTTCTTTCTGTCCATAAATAGCATCTTCACTTTTAGAAGCTCAGTAGGTCCACCTACATGTTGACTTTATGAATCTAAATCTAAAACCATTTTTCATGTGGTCTTCTCAGTAATATTGATGATTCTGCTGAGGCTGATCACAACAAAGTCAGCATATTCTGGAAATCTTGTATTGAAAGCAAGTCTGGACTGATGTTTTTTAGGTGTGACATACAATAGGTATTCCAGTCTTCTCAAAAGTTAAAAAAAGAGCTATGGTCCTGCTTAGTGAACTGGATGTGACTGATATGACAGAAATTACAATTGCTTATAGAAAACTAGGTTACATTTAAATCATGTATAGAAGCTGGAATCATGTAGAGTTATTATGTAATGGATTTAACAATCTGTGTATCACTTACTTGGGAAATGTGCCTTGAATAATTTTGCATCAGTTCATTTTAGAGTTAATGGGGGAAGAAATTTGTCGGGGTGTCAAGGAAGTTTTGTTTACTTAGCAAAATAAAGCTGTAGGTTTTTCATTGTTTGTTTTTATAGAACTTTTGCCAGTATTGCTCACAAAACTGTTTTTATCAGTCATATGCAAACATTGCTTATCGGAGTAGTCTTTCTGTGCTAGTTTCCAGGTCTCTGAAATGTGTTCTCTGCAGCTAATTTAACAAGAGAGCATGTATTCTTCCTAAGAAAAATATTTTGGGAATCTGTTAATGGATAAACATAAATGGGCACTCAGTAAAAAGATTTTAAGCCTTTCAAAAACAAAGCCAGCCCACTTATTATAAATATTAGCTGTTAGATAAATTAGGGGTTGGATATTACTGAACCCTATTCATTCAAATAGTTACACAGCTGTTGTGCTTTCCTAGCCATGACTTCTGTGTTTGACAAAATTGCTTGCTATAAAATGCCACATTGCCAATGCTGTAGTTTAAGAAATGCAGCTGTGTAGATTATATTCAATAATGCTGTCGTAAATAATATTTTGTCTACTTTGTTGATGAGCCTATGTCTTTCTCCATTTATTTCTGTTAAACATGTGCATCATATTGAAGTTATATAGTATATATTTTTGGCCTTTTTATTTAGTTGAAGCAAATCAAAACAGAACGAATTAGATAGGCATTTGGGAGACCAAACAATCCAAGCAAATAAAATTGTTCTAGCTTATTGGTTTAAGAGCTTTTCATGTACAGGTACAGAAACATTTTTGGTTTATTGTAGCAGAAAGTGTTTTTCTAACTGGTTGTTCTGTTCATGCAAATAACTATTTGTCCTTTCATAGTGAGAGGAAACAAGATGACAGACGTGAATTGTAGTGCCACTGTATTTAGTTGTTGAACTAATTGCAAAATGACCTTCATCTAACCTACCAAAATGTATATAATTAAAATGAGAAACGTAAAGATAGTTTTGAGACGTGTTACAAGTGGAGTTACAGCTATTTTTAGTAAATTCAGTTTTCATAGAGAAAACAGAGCTTTAATATAGAGGAAAAATGTCCAAAATCTTGCACTTGAAGTGAACCTTGGACTCTGAACCTGTTGTCTGTACTTGGTCTTTGAGAAGTAGTTTTAATATTTGGAAACAGGGTCACTCAGGGTAGCTAGATCAAGTGAATAACTTTCTCAGCAGAATGCAACATAAAATTGTTAATTTTCTTGGTTTTCCCCTGGCATTTCAAGAAGCAAAATAGCCAGCTGTGTGATACACAGTAGAACAGCAGTATTTGTTCCACTGTAATTCCTTCCACCAGTAATATAGCAATTCATATGTCAGATTTATGTGTTGAATACAGTTTGATACATGTATATTTGGGACAAATCCTGAAACTGACTGAAGGTCAATAAGGATGCTAAGCAAAGATACCAGGACCTTGGAGGAAAGCAATTGCATTCTGTACCGGCTGTGAAGGATGAAGCAAATTGTTAGGTAATTTTGAATTTGCCCTTAACTGCAAATACACGGGCAGCAATCTTAACCCAGCAACAGCAGAATGCATGTAGAGTGACATCTACAAAGTGACTAGGTTTTTTGTCTAATTTCTTCTATTCGCTGCTCTTTCAACCTCTTGCATGAGTTTTAGATGATGCCCAATTACTAAATACTGGGCACCGAAACTGTTGTCTGTGCCAGGCAGTTTTATTGTAGGATGAAAAATATGTTGAAATGTCAACACTTCTTCAAAGCAGTGAAGTGTCTTGTCAGTTCAAGACTGTGCATCAGTTTGCTCATTTAAATTTTCCTAACGAGTGCTTAGGAGTACTTGTGAGTCTCCTGCTGAGGCTGAAGAAACTTTTTTGTTTGGGTTGGAAATAATTTTCCACTCCAGAAGATGGCCCGATTTGTGCACTGAAAAATGATACAGACATAAATCATTCAACATACAGACTTCAGCAGTCATTTGTAGCTGACTATTTACTGTGCAACATCAATCCTGTCCTCCTTTCTCAATTCTAATGCAGCCTGTGGTCTTCAAAGTATTCAGTGGCCTGGGCCCAGAAAAGCTGAAAAGACCTTTTAAAGGTCTAGGGTGTAGACTGTACTTCTTTGGCAAATGAAATTTTTACAATTAAAGGTGAATTGAACTAAAACTTACAGCTGTTTCTAGCTGGATTACTTCAATTTCAGTGGTACTTTAAGAAACCTGTAACAATTTCTATTTTAACCACGAAACTGCTAAATTCCAAATTATATCTGTCAGGAGAACGAATGAACAAAGCACATCTGATCATTATTAGTCTTTCTTACTATATTACTGGAAGATACTTGTTCTGATGTGATAAAGACCAGTGTGGAAATTTGCACCCTAAAGAGGAGGTAACTTTTTCTGCTGAGGTCACTTTGTACTGTTCTTGCGAATGTAATTCTTTGGTATCTCTCCAGCTGTGCTCGTTTGATCTTCCTGAAGGTGATGAAGCATGCAAGGAGGTGCTGAAGCATGATTCAGCCAGGAGAGTTGTAGTAGCTTACCACAGGAAATTTTAACTGTCTGTTTTCATTGAATCAAAGTGCATGGGCATTTGTGACCAGCAGGAGTTAAATGTGTACAGGGAGATTGAACATATTTTTTAGGAGGAGAGATAAATGATCTTTGCTAATATGCTTTGGAGTCAGCAAAGGTGGTTTCACCTTTTGAGCCATTTGTACCTCCCATTTCTTTATGTACATGTACAAATTTGAGTGCATAATTACTTATCACAGCTTAAATCCTGAGTAAGTACTTTGGCTAGTGTTATACAGTAGCAGCTACCTGAGTATACTGAGGAGTTTTCTTTAGGCGGACTATGCAGTTTTTATCTCCTAATGAGCTCAAAATTCTACAGTATAGAGACAAGAGTATTTATAGACTTGAACAGAGCTCTCTATTGTGCAGGGTATTACAATGGGCCAGTCTTTGGGTTTTTCTTTTTTCTTTTTTTTCTTTTTCCTTTTTTTCTTTCTTTAAGATCTTTGCTGTGTGCACATTGAAAAATAATCTGATTAAAACAAAGCACTACAGAAGTACACTGAGGCGAGAATTAATAGAATTTATTTTCCATAATCCCTGTTAACAAGGTTGACCTTACAGGAAGGTTTGTTTTGTTTTTTTTTTTTTAATTACTAACTCTTTTATTTCCATTGATCTTGTGACTGTTCTTTTTCCATTGCTCTATTTCTAAAGCTTATAGTAGCTACAGCAGCAGCTGATTAGGGGAAATGTTGATTGTTAGATGGTTATAGAGAGTAAAGAAGAAAATATCTTGCATTAATTAATGCTGCTATTTGGTTTGTGGTTCTCCTCTGAAGATACTACAGTGATTTTCAATATACTGGGATTGTGCAGGTTGATCAGAGGCTTCTTGTGTTTGCCATACTGTAATGCTGCTAAACTGGGTTTTTTTTGGTAATAGCTGCAAAATTTGCACCACCTCCACAGAATGTCCTAGAATTTGATTTTTGTCCCAGTGGATCCAGTATAAAAATAGCTTTCAACTAATTCCTTCTGCTTTATCAGTAGACATTAATTCCCTCCAGTTTAGTAGTCTTAATATATCCTTGTGAGAATATTAACATTTTATGAGATGTACAAAAGAATTGAAGAGATGTATGAGTTTGTTAAATTGTTGGAGCAATCCCAGGCACAGCTACAGGCTGGTCAGAGAAGAGATTCAGAGCAGCTCTGCGCAGAAGGACTTGGGGGTGCTGGTTGATGAGAAAATGAGCATGAGCCAGCTTCAGTGTGCACTTGCAGCCCAGAAAGCCAACCGTATCCTGGGCTGCATCAAAAGGAGCGTGACCAGCAGGTCGAAGGAGGTGATCCTGCCCCTTTATTCTGCTCTCATGAGACCTCACCTGGAGTATTGTGTTCTGGTGTCCTCAACATAAAAGGGACAGGGAACTGTTGGAACAAGTCCAGAGGAGGGCCACGAAGATGATCAGGGGACTGGAGCACTTCCCATATGAAGATCGGCTGAGAAAGTTGGGGCTGTTCATCCTGGAGAAGAGAAGGCTGCGTGGAGACCTCATAGCAGCCTTCCAGTATCTGAAGGGGGCCTGTAGGGATGCTGGGGATGGACTCTTTATTAGGGACTGTAGTGATAGGACAAGGGATAACGGGTTAAAACTTAAACAGGGGAAGTTTAGATTGGATATAAGGAGGAAATTCTTTCCTGTAAGGGTGGTGAGGCACTGGACTAAGTTGCCCAGGGAGGTTGTGAATGCTTTATCCCTGGCAATGTTCAAGACCAGGTTGGGTGAGGCCTTGGGTGATATGGTTTAGTGTGAGGTGTCCCTGCCCATGGTGGGGGGTTTGGAACTTGATGATCTTAAGGTCCTTTCCAACCCTAACTGTTCTATGATTCTAAATAAGAGAACTTACAGGACCACAGGCTGTACAAAATCCATTGCAAGAGCAAGAAGTGTTTCTACAAACTAGTGTAGCACTGGTCAGTAAATCCACCCAGCTTCCCCTTCCATCTTCTCCCTGAGGGAATGGCAGTGTCCATGCTCAATTATATGTCCTGCTTTTCCCCAGCCCGCTTGCATCGCCTTTTTCAGCTGTCCTATCATCGTTGTCGGCATAGCAAGCTATTCAGCACTTGGACAATTATCTGATTCTCGTTGGCCTAATTCTGCCAGACTTTCTCAGAACTCCCTGAGAAGAGGAAATACAGGGAAAGCTGCTCCACTGCACTGCAGCTTCAGCTGATCAACTGTATGAGGCTTTGCAGAAGGGGCTTTAGTTACTGCAGAAGCTGAAGCAGTTATACAGTTATATATTCTGCTTGTTTCATGCATTGTAACTATTTTAAAATTGCATTAAGTCATCCTTTCTGCACTGTATCTTTCCCCAGACTTGCTTTTTTGCTTGTGTTAAATACAAGATCAAGCTTAAAAGAACCAAAGATATACACAGTAAAAGCATCTGGTCTGCAGTAGTTCTCTTCCTTCTCCGATAATCTCATGTATCAGCATTGTAGTTGATATGGTTGAAGTCTAAAGCTTTTTGTAGTGCATTCAGTTCTTGACAGAGTCCCATGTGGTACTTTTCAGACCACAGCAATCACTACAGTCCTAAATATGTGCAATTAGGTTATTGAAAGCATGGATAAATATTACCTTCTCTAAATCAACGTAAGCTAGAAATTGAAAGTCATCTTTAATCATGTATTCCTTCAAGTTTATCACAGTCTGTGATAGTATATTTGCAAGAATTTTTTGAACAGCATTTTCAAATATCAGCCGATGGGATTTTAAGCTAATTTCTGTGGTGCTCAGGTTTTCCAGGTCAGTAAGCTAAACTAGAGCCAGCGATGTGAGGAATATGGGTGACTTTCACATCCATTTATTGCGTATCCTGTATTAGTATTTACTTTTCTACCACAGGAGTTGCACAAGAGTGATTGCTAATGCCAATTCCTGTCTTCTTTCACTTCGTGTTTGCTCCCTGGCAGGTCTGTGTAGCTGCTGGAGGGACAGATCCTATGGCACACTGGACTGTGGTAGCTGTGGAGAGATGGCCAAGATGCAACTCCTGCTAATTTATGCCTGTCTTTTATTAAAGGGCAGATATAGTCTTTCTTTTCAATTTCAGATCAAATGCTTTCACTTCTCCCCACAGTATGCTTTGGGAGTTTGTGTGGGAATGAACGGAGCTGTATTCTTGGGAATTAAGGAGATTTCCATTAAGTTTCTCTTTTTGATGAAGCCAGACGCGTACTGCTCTGATAATGTAACACGTCCAGGCCCAGTCTGTGAAGTTGCTTTTGCTGCCCACTGATGCTGCAGAGTTGCTTAAAGGGATAAAAGTTAAAGATCCCCAGCACTTGTGATCCCAGTTGCTTTATGCGTCACCTTGTCTTTCATGCTGCAGTCACTGCTGTATTAAACAGTGGCTGATCATTAACAATCTAATTAGAAGGACTTATGATAGGGATGGGGAAAAACCAAGAAGAATAAAGCATTTTTCAGGGGGGCAGGTTTTCAGGAGTATAAGTAGACAAAGGTTCACTGAATAAAGCAAGCTCAAAGTCAAAGGCAAATACCTTTTCCACTGACTATTATTAATGAGGGCATGAGGGAGAAGATAGAGAATGAAAGCACAAGAGTTTTGAGGCAGCAATTTAAATCTCTCTCCTGAGCTCCACAGCACAACTAGATCCCTTGATTATGCTTAATTGGTTTTTATGATAAAACCTGCTTTTATGGAGGCCATATGTGGGTTTGCTGCAGTACACTATAAAAAACACTAAACACAAAAAATCCCCTGAATTTTCTAGCTTGTTAAGGTAGCATATGGTTTGTCTTTTATCCAAGAAATATAAGCTGATGCCTGATACCAGACAGAGCATGAAAACCCTATATGAAGTCCCTGTATTCTTAAAGCAACTCTAAGGTTAAATAAAGCCAAGGCCATCTTTTCTCCATTACTGTTGTATGTTCTTATGTAGAAACCTCCTATGTGTTCTGACAGTTCAAAGGCACAGTTCATTAGTTATTGATTATTGTTGTTGTTTGCAGTGCCTCCAAAGCCAATTCATCTGCAGAAGGTGTCACCTGTTCCATACCAAACCCCTAGGCATAAAGCTTTATCAAATCAGAAACCAAGAATGGAGGAAGAGACGCCTGCCGCTGTTTCTGGTGTCACAAAGGAAAAGTCCAGTAAAGTATCAGATCTCATCAACCGTTTTGAGGGAGGCAGGTATGTGATAGAATTTGAATTGGTTTGTTGCTCTTTTGTATATAGACTGTTGGAACTTAAACCTGTGAGGAAGAGCATTGGTACTGTGATAGTGCTCAAATGAACCCCTGCCAGAGGAGTTGATGGCAAAACTGTGTGTGTTTTGAAATGATGTGAGCCAGTTATATATTTGGCCTGTACAAGGTGTGCTTTTTCCTAAGGGGGTAGTATTCTAGTCTTAATTTTTCTTAAAAATAAGTCCAAAACCAAAAACCAAACCAACCCCTCCCCAAAACCAAACCAAAACAAACAAAACCCACCAAAACCTAAGCAACAAACAAACAAAGAATTCCATGTGAACTAACTTGGAGCATTTTTTAAAACATCCTGAAAAGCATCAGCAATTTGAAATAACTGCTGGTTTTAGAATGAAAGATTGGAGCTAATCTTAAAATGTTTTGTTCTTGCAGAAAAAAAACATTTACTTTTAGAAGTAAATAGAAAAACCTGAGATCCAGATGTTTTATACTGTCTCAACCTCTTCAGATCATTGATGTGGAGAGGGTGAACTGTACAAGTTACTCGCATTGATGTGGCATAAGTTGTTTAAACTGCTTTGTAGTACTTGGTGATTTTGGTGGGTTAGCTTAGTGTTCCTGAATTTTGATACTGTCTCTTACAGGAAACATTTGAAGCTTTGGGAAATGAGCCACAGGGAACTCAGTTTTCACAAAATAGTGTTACTTGTGTGTCTTTAATTAGCTGTATGTGACAAGCATTAAAATCAACTGAAGTTTCTAATATATCCGCTCTGTGTAAAGAGAGCGACTTTCCAGAAAGCCCACAACAGAGGAACAGCTCAAGAAACAGTCCAGTGACAGCTGAGCCTTGCAGGCCTTGGAATTGGTTTTCTCGTGTTTCCTCAGGATACTGATGTTCTTACAGGATGACCCCTGTGGGAATGAATGAATGATGTGTAACAGAGCATGTCCTTCTAAGGAGCTAGAGTATTAAGGCTTTCATCGGAAGAATTCCCCTCCCCACCCCCCCCACCAGACAGGGGAAATTTAAACCTTTATGCAGAAGAAACTGAGCATTGGAAAAATGCATTTGTCTAGTGGGGCAGAAATAATTTCAGAGCTTCATCTGGAGGAAACTTCTGTTGTTAATCAGGGGCTTAATTGCACTCTGTCATTGCAGCTGCTCAAATATGGGAAAAAGAAATGACTGCAGCACTTGAGGTCCTGTGAATTCTAGCACAGGTCTCTAGTCCTATTACCACATTGTTTCCTAGTTTTCCTCCAAAGCATCACACAAGTCTTTTTAGCAATGTAGAATCCTCAGAATTTAAAACCAGTGAGCACTGCATTTCTTCTTCCTGACGTGCTTGCTGCGTTGTACAGGAACTTCTTCAGTATGGCGCAATTAAAGGAAGTGATAAAGAAAGCAAGGAAAACTTCCTTATTTATAGACTTTTAAAAGTAGGGACCTTTTGTTTTAGGGAGTACGGGAAGCTGAATTGCTTTTTGACTACCATCACCCATTAAGTACATCCAGTCATATGTGTCCAGTGATTAAATTCTCCTCAACTCTGTTATCCCTGCTTATAAGAAACTTCCACAATTAGCATGCTGAGTTCTGGAATATCCTGCTGTGGGTACGGAAGCAATTCCTGTTTTTTAAATGAGCTCAGGTCACAAAATGTGCTTTCCGTGAAGGTGAACTTCACTTTAAATAATTGGTCATCAAATGACTAGATAGCATGTTCATGAACAGCAAACTGATTGTCAGCTATGATAACTTATCTTCATTGGTCTGTGTAGCCCATAAACAGGTAGGTATGGCAGAAAGTTAATTAAACCTCTTTGCTGTGTGCATGCAGTAGAATTAATTTACATTTTTCAATCTTGGAGTTAAGCTTATTTTTTTAAGAGGCATGATCTTTGCATAACTAAAGGGAAACTGATCTGATTTTTTTTCTTATATGACAGCAGCAGATGAACCTGGTGTAAGATATTTTTTGAGCTCTGAATATGGATATACAGAATATGTTTTATAATATTTGTCATAACTGTCCTATAAGGAGTAAACAGAGAGTTTATAAGCAGTCCTCATCTTTTCAAAGATTAATGTTCCATACTGGGAACAATATGTTAGAGGTCAGTCATGCTATAGTTTTGCAAGTTGAATATGGCTTGTTAAAAGTACTTAATGCAAAAATGTATAGGTTTGATTCCGATGATTTTTATGTTTTTTTTAACTATAATGAAGGCAGGCAGTTTTACAGAGTAGGCTACCACTGACAGTGGCCTAAAATTCAAAATCTCAAAAATAAATTAAGAAATAGGTGATTAAAGGTATGGACAAGCAATAAAATACGTTTAAAGCAGGGTTAAAATATGGAAGTAAAAAAAAAAAAAAAAAACCAGGAAAGATGCAGTAAGATGAAAGGACACTGCTAAATAAGGAAACTGGTGGAAGAAATGGATAAGAATTCAAAGCTCTTCCTGTAATATGCTGAACTAAGGAAGGGGATACTAAATGTTCTTGGATGTTTTTCATGCATTTTGTGTAATTAAAGGGTAATTAGGGAACAGGCTGCTTGTTAATTTAAGCATTGGACTGAGACTTGAGAGACTGTGAGTCTTTCTACATTTCTGCCAATAATCTTCTGGGATGCTTTGCTTCATGTCTCAGTGCTTCAGTTCCCTTGTCTGTCACATGAAGCTGATCTTACTGCCTTCCATTTTACAAAGGAGATTCAAGACCTATGAGGATTGACAGTGAATTGATATGGATGTACTCTGAATTTCCAGTAAGAAATGCATGTTTGTGTGTGTGCTAATGGAACAATGCAGCTTCAGTCTTGATAGCCTGAACTTCATAATATTAACACAGAAAAAAGGGTTTGGGAGGATTTCATTATGTGGTGCACCTCTCGTAGTCCCCATACCAAGGATTTTCTATAACACCATGTTTATCTTTTCTCTCATCTGTTTTATTTTTTGGTGTTTTTAGCTCATTAAATCCTAATGATTTGAAGAAAGATTCCTCTGTTCTCCACATTTCTAAATCTCAAGGAAGATATGGGTTAACACCAGCACCTCAGCAAAAACTCCCACTACAAAAACAAAAGCACCCGTTACAAAACCAGGGAAATGGTAATACTGACAAAACTCAGGTTGCAGAAATACACACAGCCAACGGAGTAGTAGCACAAGACCAGATAGAAGACGACGACAGGAGGATACCAGATCATGGCTCTGCTGTGACCACCCCGGTTCCAGATAATGCCATCAACAGCAGCTTGATAAATGGGGAAAGAGAAAGTACTTCCAGAGAGTCACTGCAAAGTCTATCTGCCTGTGAAGGACAGATGCTTAACAGCTGCTATAGGACTCCAAGCAGTGACACACTGCTTCCATCTGAAAATGAAACTCTAGAAATTAATACAAACATGAAGGAAGAACCAACTGAGGAAATCAGTAAGCAAGATCAACCTGTAGAAACAAAGGTAACAGGAAAAAAACCCTTTTGTTCTTGCTGTATTACTACTGTGTGTATTTTCTCTAGGTTTTTATTTACAAAAAATAAGCTTCCAAGAGCAAGTCAGAAAGCTGAAAATCTTTTGGTTATTTTTCCTCTGAAAAAAAAAAGACAGGAAATAAAAGTTTTATTTGCCTTCCCCATTAGTTATCTGAGGTTTTTAAAAAAGGTCAAACTGAAATAGGTGTACATGCTTACCACTATGCTTCAGCTGTGCCAGAGTACAGGGGTCATGTTAATGGTGTCTATAAGCCAAAATTCCATATGTAGTAAACTACAGTGAGAGGGCTTCAGGCGGAACTACTGTGTGAATCCTTAACCTAGGGTAGTTGTCAAGTAAAAGCTGAAAAGGCAGTGGCAGTGTGCTCACTATCAGAGAGACACAAGGTTCAGAATATAATAATGATATGCCTTGTTAGTAAGGAGAACATACATCATGATGTATTTGAGCTTACTTGTAAGGAAGGTTTTAAATAATTAAGGGAAATAAGTGGGTGGAAGAAAATCTGTCTTGGGCAATTAATTGCTGAAAAATTGTGCATATTTCCACTTCTGAAAGTTTGATTAAACAGTTTGTCTTCTCATACTGAAACATTGGTAGCTGGTGAATATCATTAACAGTCCTGTTCCATCTGTGTCCTGTGTAAGTCACGACAGGAAGGGATTACTGAGCTGGACCCTTCTGGCTTCCTCTTCACCTGAGAGCCAAATAGCTGAGTGCTGATAAAGTTAATCTCTACTTGTCATTAATCTGCATCAGTTAACAACCAACCTCTCCAAGCCCTTGAGTTTGGTTAGCTAGAGGTCACATACCTACAATTTGAGGATAATTTCTCTCTGTGGGAAAGGTGTACCTCAAATTCTCATGTATTATAGGGTAAAGAATCCTAGAAATTGACAAGAAGGTGATGGGTTGTGTGGGTTTTCTTGTTTGTTTTAGGGGTTGCTTTTCCCAGTAATGAATGAATGTTATGATTGCCACCTAAAAATAAGATTGGTCCAAGTCTGCGACAAGTCCAAGGCACTTTTAACCTGCCATACCTCTCATGTTTCTGACTCCTGTTCGGTAATGCCTGTTTCCCCTCTCCATGCCTAAAAGGCATGCTGAATGCTCTGTGCGCAATGATGTTAAGCTTGAATCCAAGTCACGCAGTAAGGGATTGGCAGTATTTTCAGGAAAAAGCAGAAATGGGAGGCAGCCCTGTTGTAAAGTGCAGGAAGGAACTAGGGAAATGCTAATGGCAGCAATCTCTTCAAAATCTGTCTTTGAGCTGCTGGGATCAGCACATGTGATCTGTCCTATACTGACCAAGAGTAAAATTGTGAGGTGTGACTGCTATTGTATGTATTGTTTGCTGGTGCTTAAAGGGTAAAAACCCTAAACAGTCCAAACCCATGCAGGAAGACTCTTAAGTCAGCATTGGTGGAGAGCTGAATCTCTAAAACTGAACTGGATCACAGCAGTGTTTCCTGAGATGCAAGCTTACTTGTGACACAAGGACATCCCCTTTAATCTAGTGAGATGAAGAAGCGGGACTACCACAGACTGATCTAAGGGACATGCTTTACAAAATGAAGCACTGATTTAGTTTGAATTAATGCAACCTATAATTTGAAATCAGCCCTCTGGAGGTCTAAGTATCTGCTGTCATGCTGTCTGTAATAGGAGGAAGGTAAAGACGAACAAGAAAAATTTGCTAAAGCTTTAAGCTGTTTATGCATCCAAGCAAAAATATGAAAGAAGCATAAGCATCAGACAGCCTGTGATTTTGCTAAGCACCCACTTTTTGTAAAGTAAAAGAATCTTAAAACTGAGGTGCGATCCAGCTGAAGTTGCTCTGCACAGACTAACTGCACTCTTCTGACCTGTTTAATTAAGTACGTGTTGGTACAGTTAAGTAAAAGCAATAAAAACGGATGCATGTGAGTCATAGACAAACTTTAAATTATTCATCTTATATATACATATGTATATGTATATTGTGATACTAATGCGAAGCATGTTGTCTCTTGCATGCCATATATCCTAATTAAGGGAAGAGGAAAAAAAGTGGTAATATATCTTTGTAAACACATACACATAGAGGAGGAATAAATTAAGTGGTGGAAGTGGTGAATTAAATTGGGGAATGGTGCAAAACCAGAGCAAAAAGTACTTTTTAAACTTCGAAAAGAAAGCTTATTTTGAAATAGTGTTGCTGTTACAGCTATTTCCCCCCATCCGCTTATCACTGTAGATCTGACTAAAGTCAGATTACTGCAGGATCTGGAAAAGTTGAGACAAAATGTCTTGAATTTGGCAGTGTTCTGAAATGTTTTCCCTAAATGACCAGAACATAGAATCATAGAATCATAGAATAGTTAGGGTTGGAAAGGACCTTAAGATCATCAAGTTCCAACACCCCTGCCATGGGCAGGGACACCTCGCTCTAAACCATATTACCCAAGGCCTCGTCCAACCTGGCCTTGAACACTGCCAGGGATGGAGCATTCACAACCTCCCTGGACAGCCTATTCCAGTGCCTCACCAAACATGTTTTCAAATTATTTACTGAATTAATTTGAAAGTCACAAACCACCAGTATCACAAGTGAAAAGACAATTAGAAGTTAAAAGTTTCCTGCCTCACAGCAGAAGCACCTTCTGTCATAAAATTTGGTCCGCTGAAAGTGCGGAGGCTGACTAGTATGAGAACATCCCAGTCGGTTAACTTCCTGAGTAACATCTTGTGAGAAATCTGCTTCTAGAGTTAGCTGAAGGCAAGCAGACAAATGCTTCGGTGTTTGTTGTGAGACTGGTAGAAAATGGGGATATAGACTGCAGGCATGCCACAGATGGAGAAGAATCCATTGCACATCTTTCGTGATGTCCTTGCTCTATGTTTTATTTCAATGGCAATGCTGTGGGCTGTGATATTTCAAATGCAAAACCTGATGGAGGTGGTATATTTCTAAAGGTAAGGTCAAGTTCTGATTAAAATAGGTTGAAACTTTATTGCAAAGTTAATCTCCTGCCAATAAGCATTTTCCTGTTGCAACACTTAAGAGGTTTTTCCAAATTCCTACTGGTTCTACAATTTTGTAGTCATCTTTAGCAACAGTAAATTCTGAACAAAGCTGTGTGTCTTTAGCACCCAATATAAACACATAAATCCTCTTGAGAAGAGCTGCTTCTTTAGGGATACCAGGATCTTTACTGTTTTTTTTGGTTGCTGTGCAAGAAACTCACCCATCATTTCTGCAATGGGCTGTTGTATACAGTTAATATGCCAGAAGGTGATGGTATCATTCAGGATTTGCACTGCAGGTCTTGCAAAATATAGTGGTTTCCTTGATTTCAGAAACTGAGGACTCGAGAGATTAAAGGAAATCTTGAATTCTCCTGGATATTTTCATTTATATTCCTAATACTTAGGGAAGAAAACTATTGTTTGGGTCATGAAGCAGCTGCGAACATGAATGCCATTCAGGACATGAATGGTTTTAGAAAAGAAAGACTCATTATGTTACTTCAGACCAAACTCAGCATTACAAACAAACAAGCACAGCATAAATTGAATGATACTTGTTCATACTCTACATCTCTCATTCTGTGTTTCTTAACATTAGTGCAAAGCCCTTGGGGCAAGGGCTACACCTAAATAGGATTGAATCATATATAACATCGCTGTCATGACAGTAGGTATTGTTTTTGTGGTAGGAGACAGCTCCTACCAAGGTTTGAACAATAAGTTATGGCTATATTGGAATTGAGGTTTATGTAAAGGCTGCTTTACATTAGCATAATTTTTGCAACTTTAGGACAATGGAAAAAACAATGTTTGGAAATATGAACACAGGTACAAACAGTTCATACTCTCAGCAGCATTTTTCGTATTACTTCTTCATTTCAGACTTCAAGAACAATTTAAGTAAAAATCACTTGCTGGAATTTCTGGAGCATCCATGGAAACTTAATGATTCTAAGGACATGCAATTTGATATAGACTACATAACTAGGCCCAGGTGAAACACTTACTGTAAGCATTCAAGTTTGCAGTCCTGCCTGATGTACCTACTGTTATCTCACTTCGGATATTTTGATCCACAGTTAAAATCATATACCTCTAATCTGAGCATTCTCTATGTAGCACAATAGCCATTTCTCTTTGGCTTATACACTGGGTTGCCCTGTGTTACAGATTGTCGTGGAAGTTTGAAATGTTCCCTGAAATCATTGACAAGTTTTGATGAAGTGATAGAGGATGTGTCCACGTATACCTTGTAATAAATTTTTGTCTCACTATTTTTTGTTAGAAGCAAGTTAACCACTATATCAGTATAATAAAAGTATAAATCGTAGGAGGGAAATAGAAAACTTTCCAGAAAATATGTTTCCATGTCTTTCATTTTGGTTACTGTGCTTGTGAAGAGGAGTGAGGATTTATGGTTATATCCCACAAAAATACAGCTTAACTTGTAACTTGAGTATTAAAATTCCCTTTTGCTATTAATTATTAGATTTTACACATTTATTCTTTAGGGAAGCATTGAAGTTCTCAAAAGCTGAATACTAACTTCATGTTTTCCATGTTTTTTAAATATTTTTTTCTTTAGGAATGTTCCTCCATTATCTCCACAAGGTTTTTCAAGGCTGTTTTGCTGAACAGCTCTAATAACGAATAGCTCTGTCATTCTCACTGTCACAAATATCATTCAGGATTTATCTCCAAATTATGTTGTAAGAGTTGCTGCTTCTGCTTGGAACAGCCAAATTCAGATCTGCAAAAGTTGAGCCTCTTCTTGGAGTGTGCCTGTCTTGAGTCCATAGCTTTCTCCTCCATGCCTGCTGTAAGGAGGGCTGGGTGGGCACTTGCAGATGAAGGTGCAGCATAGTGTGGTGTGTGCTGCAGCAGAGCTGGGATGGCTGCGGATGAATTCTCTGAAATCAGGAAAAAAAGGATATGTACACATACATATTATATATACACACATGTGCATCTATGCCAGCTGCAGCACTCGTTTTGAGCAGTTGCTGGGTTTTTCCACCAAATGTGCTGTACTGTGTAGCGTGGTGCTCCAGGACCTGTAAGCCCACTCATGCATCTGGTCCCAGTTCACCCCATGTGCTCAGGACAAGCAGCTGCCACTTCCATCAGGAAAAGCTCCACAGGAGGTGAATGCCACTAATAGCAAAATAGCCTGGGTGGTGTTGTTTTCAAGCTGGACTGACCTTGTGGACACCAGGTGCTTTTCTATAGATAGGATACTAGAGACACTGAAGTTGGGTGAATGACTAGGGAGGAGGTTGGAGATAGTAGCAGAAAACCCAGTTGGGAGTTCATGTAACGTGGGCAAATCTTGAGATGGTGGAGCGGGAAACTGAGGACTTCGCTAAAATAGAAGTGGCAATAGAGCTTTGTGTTATTTTTGCACTGATCTAACCCTGTAGGTGGGTGTTCTTATGCTGGAATAAGAACATGAGACTGTGATCAAAAGATACATCATCCGTGGTGTGTATTTTTTGCCCACATAAAAGGTTCTTGTGTCAGATAGCGCAGTTGATGTAGAGAGAAAGCTGCGGCTCAAGAGGTAGGAAGATGTGAAATGTTGATACTGAGAGGGATGGGAAAGATGGGGTCAGAGTGTACTGGGAGAGGAAAAGGGATTTTTCTGAGTTAGGAGTGAGGATTAAAGATTTATTTTTTTTTCTAATTGCTCATTTTATGTGATAGCTTTGAGTCTGCTGCATGTAATTTTTCCCCCCTCTTAATTAGTTGAAGTGATCTTCTGAAAATTGCAGATTGATTCTATAGCTGTACTTCAGGGAGCCAAGGAATCAGTAGCCCCCATGGTTTTGTGCCTCTAGTCCACATATGAGATCCCTTGTAAATGGCTGTACTAAACGGCGTGCTGTAGCCATTAATAGCTAATTCTCCAGCTCCCTACAATGTCTCTTGACAGCACTTAAAATGCTGTTCTGTACATTACTGTGGTTGCTGTGCTGATTTAAACAGATTTAATGAACAGCTTTGAAGTTACTGTTGAAAGCCTATATTTAGGGAGGAGGCTTGCCATGTAGCAGTGTGACTGTTAATACTGAAGATTAGAATTGAAATGTGTTCAGACTTGAAATACTGAATACTGAAAAAGGGGGAAAAAAACCCCACCAAAGTCCTTACATGAAAAGACTGTACTTTAGTATTCAGTATTCTGCAAACCACCCTTATAAATGTACTTGCACATGTTTATCATACTCTTGTGGAAAGCAGTGTGCAGCTTGAAATCACAAATGATTCTCTCAAGCTCTCCTCTTTATTTTTTTAATGAAGTCTTTCCATGGTTTGTCTATTAAGTTGCCACTTTCCCATAAGTGCTGTGCTGAGACTGCTGTTTACTTAGGAAAAGACTTGGATGTTGTTAGATGTGAGCACTTCTAAATCTGGAAGAAAAAAAATCTTGTCATGGAAGTCTTGTTTTGTTGAATTTGACACTCATGAGCCTGAGGCATTTCTGTGCTGTTTTAATATTGTAGAAGGCTGTGCTTTCATTGGTTTTTGTTTTTTTTTTGAAGTAACTTCTCACAGCAACTCACAATTTTATATTCAGACATGTTTAGTTTAATATTGAAGTTTGAATAAACATTTTAAGTTTTCATTCAACAGAAGAATCAAAAACTTATTTATTGGAATGAAAAACTTTAAGTGAAAATTTTCCCTAAGATGAAGTGACTTCCATAAATACAGAGCGAAGGAGCCCTCTCATTGCAGTCAACAATTAATCAGCAATGAGTGTATTGATGAACACAAAACATTTTGCATGATATTTTTTCAATAATTTTGTCATACAAAGAACGTGCAGTTCGAAAAACTTTTGAGATGGGGGTGGGGACGAACGCCAACTGATCCCATCTGTTCCCTCTTACTCAGCAAATCAGTTCCTCCAGCTCTGAAAGGTCAGGTATACTCGATTACTAGGATATGAGGTGATCTGCTGAGTGGTGCTTTGGCAAAGATCCCTGTAAAAACAGGGAAATACGAAAAGTTTTAGGCTTTGAATTTTGCTCTGCTCTTTGACTGATTTTTACCTGTCTCTGACTTCTGTATTTATTGACTAAACTGCTGAAAAGTTTGTATTTTTTCAAAGTGGGGTGTGTATTACTAAATGTGAAACTTGGATTTCAATTGTTCTTTGGACTGTAAGGTAACCATATGTCTATTCAAAATTTTTAAATAATAAATTACATTTCCTCCATTATTCTAAGAGCTCTTCTTATTTTCCTCCAGGAGACAGATGAGCAAAAACGTCATAAAATTGCCAGTGAACTTCTGCAAACAGAAAAAGCCTACGTCAGCAGACTTGACCTCCTAGATGGGGTATGTTTTTCTTCAATTTGTGTTTATTATCTTGCCTTGAATTAATTCGAATGGCTATGTATAAGTGTGTATTTAAATTACATAAAAGGTGGCATGTTTTTCATGTTTTGCTGACTTTTTCAGTCAGTCATTTGCTTCTGCCACATAACTTTGCCTATGTTTCTCTTTTAAAAATGTAGTGTTCTTAAAAGCGTTTGGATTTTGTGGGTATGAATGCAGTATGTTCTGTGTGTATAGATGTCACTATAAGCAATAGTAGAGCATACCGATAGCCCTTCCAACAGAGGATGGATGACCATTTCTTGGCTTCTGGTGAAATAGAGAAGGGTATCATTTTACAATACTGAAATCACCCACCCACTAAAAACTTACTAAATCTTTCAAACTTGAGCTACCCAATCAAAGTCTTTCTTTAGTGCCCAAGAACCTGCGAAGGTGCCCATACTACACTTTTTTCCCACTGTACATTTAGACTATATCTCATTGAAGTGAACAGAAATTACCCTGCAGGAAAGTTCCTGCAAAGAAAGGGTTGACTTTTTTGTGCTCTGTAGAATCAAATTTATATTTCTTAAACAAGAAAGTTTGCAGGTTTTGAGTACTTTCCTTTTAAAGTCTTTACTTCTTCACATAACTCATCAGTTTTACCTGGATGCCTGTAACTTTGTATTGTCTTACTCCGTGATATTTTTCTGAGACATTGCTGTTTAAATTTCTCAGGTATAACGCTTAAGTCTTGTAAAAATGGTTGATGGAGAGTAAAAAGTCTCAACTGATAGAATAATTGTTCATACTGCTTGGGGATGTAAATAACCATCCTCATGAAAGTGGATTTACCTAGCAGATCCATACTAGGATGGATATGTGGTGTGTTTGAAAAGACAAAGCATTGCAGAAAAAGTGCTCTGATTTAGAGAAGCTTAAAAATAAAAAGGAAAATATTTACTTAATTCGTAGTTTTTTCTGATGGGTAATGTACAGTTATTTTCTTTAGTGTGATCATAAGTGAATCACTCCTATGCCTGTTTTCCAAATATTAACTGGATGGAGTTCTGAAGCTGCTCAACTGCTGCTAATAAGGGGAAACCAGGAGAAGACCTGGAAATGACTTACGTTTCTAAACTTGGTTAAAAAGTTATGTAACCTTTATGGTCTTCAAAGTAACTTGTCAAAATTAACTAACTGTCCTCTTGGAGGTGTAGCATGGCAAGTATGTTTTAAAGGATTTGAAAATGCATATGGATTTTTTTTGTTTTAAGGTACTTCTGCTTTCTCAATTGGGATGATCAAAGTTCCTGTCTTCAGACTCTTTTCTTCTTTCCCTAGCCCTTACCCAAACTGCTGAAGCTCTCTTTAGGGAGATGCAGTCTATTCAAGCATGGGAGAGGGAGGTAAAAGGACCAGAGCTCCCCATAAGCACTGTTTTATGTGCATGTTAACAGCTGCACATGTCTCTAGACATTTTGTAGCTGCATTTAGTCAGGTAGAGCCCACTGATGGGGAAAGAATATCTTTTTTAAAAAGATACTATAACAGAATCCAATCAGAACATGACCACTCTGATGCTTTAAATGGTGTGTGAAGACTGCTCATAGTCTGCAATTACTTCGATTTCAGAAGGATGAGGGGATATATCATATAAGGAGAGTGGCTGTGCTAATGGTAATCAGAGATCATGCTAATTGAAAAGAAAGCAAGGGTGGGAAATACAGCTAGAAAACTGGGAAAGCTGAGATGATCTAGCTGTTAAAACAGACAGGATGCCTGGAGTTTATCCAGAATGGCACTACTTCAGTTTGTCTTTCCTTATGTCTGCTCTGCCTGCAGAGCTTTCCTGGTTCACAAGAAAAAACACGTGTGGTGTAAGGGGAGAAGCTTTTACTTCCAGTGATGGAAAGACAATAAATAAGTTTGTCATTACCTGTCTATATTATTGAAATATTAATCTTGTTTCAGTTGGAATAAAAGGGATAAATAAGTGGTCTTTCACTGATTAAAGATAATAGGCTGATATGTTTGGGGCTCTCTTTTTGTATTGCAGGTATTCTATTCCAGACTCCTCGAGGAAGCCAACAGAGGTTCATTTCCAGCTGAAGTGGTCAACAAAATCTTTTCTAACATTTCATCGATAAATGCCTTCCACAGTAAATTCTTACTTCCAGAACTTGAGAAAAGAATGCAAGAATGGTAAGAGGCAATTCACTGGTTAATATACTACTAAAACTGTGTCACAGGATCGAGAGAGGGAAGGTACCTTCATAATAAAGTGCTCCAAGCCCAGGAAGTACTGTGGGTAGGAGGACATCTGCTCTTCCACTCCTTGTTATGATCTGACTCAGTAGAGGACTTGCATAATTTGCACAAAATAAAGGACATGTAGTTCACTGAAGCCAGTAAGATTACTCATGATTAAATACCTTGATGAATTAGGGGTTCAGACTGAAATTGTGTGCTACTTGGTGAATTCACTGTACAGAATACAAAATTGAGATAAATAATGTATTTTGTGCTATGCTATGTACTGTGCTATGCACAGTAACCTTTGTCATTACCACTTTCTGCAATAAGAAATACATTCTTATTTTTCTGTGTTTTGGTTTCATGTTTGGAATAAAAATCCATGTCAGGTATATTCTGGGGCCATTTCCCCCCTAGCTTTTCTTGACTTCTATTTGGAGCAAGCAAGAAGGATAGCCAAGGTGTAAATATACTCTGCAATGATTATTTCAAGATACTGTAATATCTTTATCCTTGGTACATGTAATTCTGGAGATACTAAAATATAGCTACATACTTTTGGTCTCTATGTAACTGTGGAAAAAAGTCCCAAACCACTGCTGTTCCCTACCTTATTTGGGAAAGGGGTTGTCTCATTAAACAACTAACCAACCCAAAAAACCCTACAAATATTGCTTCATCCAGTTGTTTCACCTCAGCACCTGTTTGGGTCCTGTATTCCATATTATCTAGGGTTTGTTATGAGGAATTCAAGTGTTCATTCGTATATAATTTGCAGTTACACTTTCATATAACTCCTTAATTGTGAAAAATCACACTTAAAAATTGAGAAATAACATATTTGCGTCATATACACAGCTCTTAAACCACACAGTTGTGCTTTAGAGAATGGTTGTGTGTCTTCTGACTCTGTAAGATGATTTCCCATTTAAAATAATGATTCTTGAAAATAGAATAGTTACCATCCACAAACACATGATAGCATTGTATAGCTGATAGTGCAAGAAAGTAAATATAATGTAAGCATCCTGAGATACAGGAAGGCTGACACCTTACCTTATGTTCCTTGCAAAATGACCATGTAAGGTAGCCTCACCCTTTTCTTCTAATCAACTGAAAAAAGTCTGTAGGGAATATGAATACTGAGATTAAAATAGAGTGCATATTCATGAGAAGTGGAGTTTAACTTATTGTAATGATGTTTACAAATCAGCTTTATGGGAGTGCTGTATATATTTGAAATGAAATTTGTGAGGTATTCTTAAAATTTTGCTCTAGATACCTTGTAGAGCACAGAAGATGAGATACCTTGTAGAGCATAGAAGATGGGTTGCACTATCTTAAGCATATGCAAAATTCTAAATTGCTGACTAATACTGTGTGTGTAATACCGTGTTTCAGGACTTGAAAAGTGCTTTTGCAGATGTGCTTTCACTACTATTTTTGCAAAAGTAATAAATTGCATCATACAGAAATTATCTTTCCACATAGCTTGGAAACAACCTCTGTGATGTACCTGAGGCAGCCTGTTTAAATGTCCATAAAACATTATGCTTCTGGGAGGAGTTAGAAGAAAGCGTGCAGTTGAAGAGAATTATTTCTGACCATTGCTGAAAGAAAAAATTGAGGGAAAGATAATTTTCCCTCTGCATCACCAGTCTATGAACTGTCTGGCACAACAGCTTCTGCCAGATAGTACATTTTCCTCAGCAGTTCCCCTAATTAGACATAGAACATTACTTAAACATGTTCTGTTGGTAGGTTTATGCACCACTTCTATTATTCTTTAGCTTCCATTAAAAATAGTTGAATAAAAATTTCTGACACTTTCCCAGAGTTGGGGTTTGTTTTGAAAATTGAAATGAAAAACATATGCTTTTGCAACTGGGAAAGTAGATCAGAAGCAAATTCTTTTTTCTTAGAAGAAAAGGAAGTGTGAATCTAAGCTTTTTGGGTAGAAATGAGATTGTCTGGTAGTTGCATTTTGAATAAGTGGAGCAACAGCTGGAGCCAAATATCTTTTACAACATATGGCTTGGAAACACTAGAAGTAGCCTTATTGTAACATATTTCCCATGGAAAAAGCATAACAGAGCATAACAGTGGTCTCACATCAAACAAAATACCTATCTAACTTTGTATTGTGTACTAGAGGATAACCGAGAGCAGGTATCTGGGCGGAATATAAGAACACAGCATGATAGCTTCAGGGTGGAGGTGTGAAAAAATTATTTCACTCCTTCAACACAAAGTTTTGGAATCTGCAGAAATTACAAACCAGACCTACTCATATGATTTGTTTTGCTTTGAAACTGCAACTTCCAATTTTGTTAGATGCCTCTTAGATTGTATATTGGAAGAGGAAGCAGTTGTTCCATAGTCACCTTTACAAACATTTCCTTAGTTTTCTTGTAGCCATGGTTTGAAATGAGATGCTACAAATCATTAGTAAGTCAGCTATTTCATGTTTGAGTTTTTAGAATGTAAAGGTTAATATCATCGTGGTCAGATAACACAGAAACACTTTGTACTTCTGTACCTACATTACAATATAAAGTCCTGTTCTTGACTCAAGTTATGATGGTATCGTTGTTGTCAGCAGGAGTGCAGTGCTGATTTGCATCCATGGTGAAAGTTCTCTTTCTCATCTTTGTACCCAACAGTAATTGTCTTGGACCTGATGGCACTTGGTAGAATTCAGTATTTTGGCTCATGGCATGTAGTGTTTGAATACGGGATGAACTAGTTGTCTATACTTGTAAGTTCATCAAGGGAGGATGCGGTCCTCAGAAGGTTCTGCTTCCTGTGACTTCCCTTGTCCTCCCTATTCTTCCAGAGCTCTTTCTGTGATGTGGACCTTGTCTTTCTTACCTGAAATGATGATGAATTTGTGTTTTTACAGCTCCAGATTCTTTGGACATATAAGAGTCTTGCATGAAAGCAGTTAGGAATTTTTGAACCTTTATTGATGGTGAAATGGCAGTGCTCTGTATAAATGAGCAGCCACAGGTTCCAAGGAGCAGACATAGCAAACTAAACTGTTCATACTTCTTGGTTTATAAAAGTTCTAACATTTGCTTTTGATGTCTGTCTAGTAATAGTTGTGAAACATTTAAGTAGAAGTATTCTTTTTTTGTGCCAGTTTCTTTGGATAAAAAGACTTTTTGCTTTAAGGTTTTTTTAATTGTAAAATGTTATAATTATCTGTAAAATTTGTCAGAAAACATTAATGTCTGTGGGTTTGTTTTGGTTTTTTGGTGACCTTTAGAAATGTATTCACATTTCCTTCAGTTCTATTGGAATTGGCATGATTTGTCATTTATTTTTGGTTAAAAATTAGGCCGCTACATTGCAATAAAATTATAACCCAGGAAAATAACATTTAGTGAATTAAAGGAGTGGGGTTTTGGTTTAATTTGCTAGCTTGCCTTTGAAAATGTATGTGTCTGCTTGCATATAGAGTGGTTGAACAAATACATCAAACCAATTAAGGGTGGAGAGAACAATCACCCTTCAGAGGTGATTTCAGAGGCCAGCTTCCCACTATACTTGCCCCCTTCTCTAGTTACCACGCACAGCAGTAGCTCAGACCTCTGCCAGGTCTTGCACAGGTACCTTTTGAGCCTCCACCTCCTTTACTCGCTCTCGCCCTGCAAGACATGGCTGAAGCTGGGCCAGATTTTGCCAGTTGTGGCAATATTCACTTGGTAATATTCACAATATGAATAACTCTTCTCTTCCGCAGAGCTTTTCTTTTGGAGTTGTGTGTTGAAGTAGACTGATGAAGAAATTGCAGTAGGTCGCTTCACTTTAAACCACTCCCACAACATTGCTTGCAGACTTTCAGAGATACTGAGTTTCTGAGTCTGTTCTTGAAAACAAAATGGGAAATTTGCTTCTTATTGTAGTTCTCAGAGATACCTGCACGCTGTTCTGCTTTCTTTTTGTGCATCAGGAGTGCTGCTTCTCTGTGCCTCTCCAGTTTTTACTATTCTATTTTATTTGAGGATGCTATCAGTAAGACTAGATGATCTTCCGAGATCTCTTCCAACCCTACTGGTTTTGTAGTTCTCACAAAAAAGCCTGGAATCAAAGGGATTCTTTCTACTTCATAGTTTTTCTTAGATAATGGTTTTTGAAAGCTGTCAATACATGTATTTATATAAGACACAGAAGGGAAACTGTACAGTATGGGTTTAGTCCTCAAAAAAACACCGGTTAGATGTTTGAAGGGGTAAGCGTGGTCAAAAGAAGATAATGAAGCTTTAAGGAACTGCAAATAAAATAAATTGGGCCATGTTTTGCAAACAAAACCTTTCAAGTTTTTCATTATAGGTGGCTTTTCTTTCTTTAGTGCTCTACATGACCTATAATGCTTATACATCATCGAAGATGATACAAACACTCTCTATGTTAATTCTAGTCAGTTTTAATGGTTATGTTGGAACTCTGTAGCAGGCAATCCTAAACAGAAGGATTCTCTATTAAACACTTGAAGGTTTCTCTATGAAAGGTTATTTAATTCTCTGTATAACCTTGTGTGACTTTTTTCTTTCCTGTTTGCTCTGAGATTCCACCCTCTTACTTTGCAGGACTACCACCCCCAGAATTGGAGACATTCTGCAAAAGTTAGCTCCTTTCCTCAAGATGTATGGAGAATATGTGAAGAATTTTGATAATGCCATGGAATTGGTGAAAACATGGACTGAACGGTCACCTCAATTCAAATTCATTATTCAAGACATTCAGGTAATGGGGAGAATAACATCAATCTCCAAGTAATACAAGCATATATGAAAATATATAGTTTATATAGGGTGAGAAAAGGATTAAAGAGAAAATAAAATACTAAATTCCTTAGAATTAAGGATTGTTCATTTTGTCTGCTTCATACTGCATTCTGCTTCTTCACCTTCTCCCTTCATATGTGCACATATACCCCCACACATCCAGACTTTCAACTGCAAAATAGAGGACCGAAGTAAAAAGGTTGAAACACAAGAAAACTGAAAGAATGCTATTTTGTATTATTTATCTTAAAGCAGCATTTAGTTTTGGTATCTGCAACAAAAATTAGTATCAAGTGACCTATCAGTGCAATTATAGATCCTCACACTGAATCTGTAAGTACTGTGTTGATTCTCACGAGTGCTGTTAACACAGAGCTTTATGCTTTGGGTGTAGGTATGCAATCCTCAATGCTGAGGCGCAAAAGGTAAAGAAAGCTTTGTAGTTCAGCAGTGCGTTAAGTCTTAATGTGCTTTTTGTACCCTCTGGTGCTCCCTGTAGGTTTCCCTGTGAATTGGCAGGTATGTGTGTCAGGGCAGACTAAGCACCTAAGGCTGGGATAAGATTTTTCTGCTTAAATTTTACTGCTCAGCGGGGTCTCATGATTCGAAGCCAGGGAAGACAACGATGTGCATTTGAATGAAATCTTTTAATTGCATAAATTAATATGCATCTTAAAACACTGATGAGGGGGTTTACATTGTAAGTGAAGCTCAGAAAAAGCTTTTCCGCAGACAGGTAAAATAAACCTTCAGAGTCTATTTAAGCAATATTTTCTAATAGGTGGTCATGAACTGTTCTTCAGTAGTTATTCTCTTGTCTGAGTCATTACAAGCCTAATTTAAAATACACTGGAGTTTGGGAGATCTTTTGGATACTTAACAAAGATTTTACAATTATTTTTAGGAAAGTATTTCTAATTATTTGGTTTGGTAAAGTAGTTCTATTTTCTCTCAGAAGGTCTCTCATGCACATTTCAAAATACATTGTGTTTCATCAATCATAACTTTTATTTTACTATATCGTAATAACATTTTTGCCTGCTACATTGAAATATGTTTACAATTTTTTAGAAGGAAAAAGTGTGTGGAAATTTGACATTGCAACATCACATGCTAGAACCAGTACAACGCATTCCACGCTACGAGATGCTTCTAAAGGACTACCTAAGGAAATTGCCTCAGGATTCTCTAGACTGGAAAGATGCTGAAAGTAAATATCTTCTAGCCATTAAAAGAGCTGAAATAAGATTTAGTAAGAGGATACTGTAAGTTAGAGATATTCTCAGGAAAAACAGAGTGAAGAGGCAAAGTCCCTCTGGAAAAAATGCCAAATTTTCTTAAGGGGACATGCAGGATTGTAGGATTCTTTGTGGGGGGAAAAAGGATGAGGTTAATTTAAAAGTTCTAAAGCCTTTAGTGTCCTCCTCCTGGAGTGCCTAAGTTTTGCTTTAGGTTTGGATTAGCGCACAGGATTTATTTGCTTTGTGGATGATCAGGGGTTGTGGTGGTTTTTCTTTGGTGGTGTTTTTTTTTTTTTTTTTGCTTTTGTTGTCATTTTGGTTTGCTTTATGCACATTTGGAATGTGTGTCTGTAAAAAAAATGGAGTTACACTCATTATTGTATCTTCTCCTGTAGGAAAAAGAACAGCCCATTTTTAAATTTATACCTCCCTGTATTTACACAAGAACAGTTCAAGATATTTACGTGATTGTTCAAAATTACTGGCCAGATAATTTATTTTTTTTTTAATACTTCATTGTTAGTGAGTTGTTTCAATTAAAAAAACAGAGTTTGATATCCTGGACTACTCTGGGAAAAGAGGGGAGAGAGCCATGAGTGGTCATGTCATAAAAAACATGATTCTAAATGCTGCAGCACTAAAGTAATCTGCAGTAATTCTCTTCTGATCTTTCCAGATTATAGTTTCTATTTGGTAGTTGACTTTCTTATGCTTTCCACTTTACCTTGGTTATTTTTTTGTTGATAACTTAAGAAATTTATTATAGTGTGTAATTTACATAAAAATGGTAGACGGTTTTGTAGACTGATCCTTTTTTTTTTTTTCCCCTCATGTGTAATATGTAAAAGTGCAGCTTTTGGGGTTTACTTTTTTCTTTTCTTTCTGTCTAGAATCCCTGGAAATTATATCCACTGCAGCAAGTCACTCGAATAGTGCAATAAGAAAAATGGTAAATTATCCTTGTTTCCCTGGTCACTTTTTAATATATTATATTTGAGTGTTTGGTGAAGCTAGGACCGTGAAATGCAAAACTACCCAAAAAAAAGGGTTCCCTGGGTCCAGGGATTGCTCCTACTTAATGTATTTATATAGCTCCTGGGAATGATAAGCAAAATCTAGCATTGCACCTAATTCTCTAAAGTGGAAGGTGGAACAGGCTGAGTTCATCTCCTCGCTCAAATAGGTGATACCACGCTGGGCACTTAACCTTGTTTCATCTGTGCTTGTCAGTGGAAGGATAATGTTTGTAAAGAGTAGTTACTGCTTCTCTACAATATTAGGCTGGCATGATAGGCACTTGATTAAGTATGTAAGATACTTTGGACAAGACATAATACAGGCTGCATGTATAACTACATTTTTAAAATTACCAAGGAGGTAACATTCCTAAAAGTACTTGTTACTGCATCAACTAATTTAATCAGCCTATACGTCTGACTATACATAACAGGCATATATATGTTTTTCAAAGCTAACATTCTCCAGGCTTACACAAGCTCCCATAATTTCATTTAAATAAGCTTAAAGATCTGTGTTTTTAATTAGTTTTATAACTGTATTTTCCCTGTAAAGGAGAATCTGAAGAAATTGTTAGAGATATACGAGATGCTGGGAGAAGAGGAAGACATTGTGAACCCTTCAAATGAACTAATAAAAGAAGGACAGATCCTTAAACTCGCTGCTCGCAATACATCTGCTCAAGAACGGTATCTTTTCCTAGTAAGTATGGTGGCCTGTGTTTGCAGGAGCGGCTGCATATCTTTCTAAATGCAAAAGAACTACCAAAGAGAGAAGGAAATCCTCTCTAGCTGATGTCAGTGCCTTTCCACTAGTGATATTAGAGCTTGAGTAAAACTTACACTGCTTACAGAAAGGCTTGAATGGAGTGGCTAGAATGGAATACCTGGTTTTAAACCAATGGAACCAGTGTCCAGCAGTTCACTTTTACCTAAAGTGGCTGCTGATTATAAATGCAGGTCCTAGAGCACAAGAACTTTGATGTTCTCATGAAATTGAAATGTGAAAGTTTAATGTTCTAGTCCTGATAGATTGTGTGTTGAGGTCCCAGTAAAGTCTTACGGTCCTGTGGGAGCTCGTTATCATGGCAGGTCATCCTCTTGTCGGGTGTGTGCTGTGTCTTGGAACTGAAAAACTACAGCCATGCCCCCTTACAACTCCCTTGGAAAAGTTTTGATATAGTTCATTGTTTTAAAAATTGCATAGTTCAACTGTATGCTAATACGGTTTTTAATGTATTAGCATTGAATCTGCTAATACATTTCTGCTTATAAACCTCTGGCATTGCACTTCTTGTTAATAAAGACTAGTAATGGGTTGTTGAGGCACAACTGCTTATCTGTGCTTCTAACAAAAGGAGAAACCATTGAATAGTAAGACCTCAGATGGGGCTTTATCTGTGATACAGATTAAGCAATAGGCTAGACAGGATTTCTATGAACTAGGATTTAACCAAAGTGAGTTTCTCTTTTTAATAATTAATTTTGAGAAAAATGTGAGGGGAAAAAATGTGAGAAAATTAAATGCTATAGAGCTAATGACTGTGCTTCTAGGCTGGGGCTTTAGACATTTGCATATTATTTAAAGTTCTTATCTTTAAAAAAGGAATATATCTTTGTCTTGCTCTTTTTTTTTTCTTTTTTTTTTTTTTTCCCTGTGATATTGAGGGTTTCAGTGAATAAAAACGCTAAGAAATGTTCTTCTGTCTTGGAGAAAAGACCTATAATTTCCTCAAATAGTATTAGTTACAACTTCTACAAATCCAAATGATTTTGGTACCTAATTCTCTAAAGTGGAAATGGGACAGGCTGGGTTCCATTCCTGGCTCAAAAAGGTGATACCATGCTGGTATCACCTATTAGGTGATAATACCCTAATACTGAAGTAGGGTATTAGGGTAAATATAAACATATACACTGAAGAAAACAGTTATTTTTCAGTTTAAAGTAAGTGTTGCAGAACTGGGGCTTAAGAATGGGATTTTCTAACAAAAGCTGTACAGTGCTATAAAATACCCAGTCTGAGAATAGTTGATAATAAATGCTATGAAGATTGCTCTGCATAAACCACCAGTCATCTACTCAAGGTGTCCTTTAATCTTATTTCTAAACAAGTAAGAAAAAGAAATTGTCTTGCATTAGAACTTTGGCTTTCTTGTATATCAGTTGATTGGGAAAGAATCTACTTTGTCACCCACAAAGTCTAGCTTTCTGATATCATCCTGCTGTCAGTAGAAAATGTGGCTTTATCAGTGTTTTTGCAAAACACTGCAATAATGCAAACTCATGCATTTCTTTCTTTTTCCCCAGTTTAACAACATGTTGCTCTACTGCGTCCCCAAATTCAGCCTGGTAGGATCAAAATTCTCCGTTCGAACCAGGGTTGGCATAGATGGTATGAAGATTATAGAAACTCATAATGAAGAATATCCACACACTTTTCAAGTGTCTGGAAAAGAGAGAACACTGGAGTTGCAGGCCAGGTAAGCAGTCTTTTTATCTAGCTTTTGGAAGATTAAATATATGCATGAGAAAGAGTAGATTAATAGATTTAGAGAAAGAGGCTTCATCTTAGTATCAGTGTTTTGAAAATAGGCTAGGCTATCACTTGAATTCACTGCTTAGTGCTTGCAAACTTTTGAAAGCCTAAAATCATGCTTTTGTTTTCTGTTTTAAGATGGACAGTTAATATTGTTTAAATTTAAATTCCTGAGAATTATTTCACAAGCTTTTGCAAGAAGTTTTTGATAGCGAGAAAATGTTTCCTGAACTAGTTTTGGACTAATGTTTCAAATATTTCTTTTAGTTCTGAACAAGATAAGGAAGAATGGATAAAGGTAAATTTATCTGAATTCTGTATTTTCTAAACTTTTTTTTAATGAAGCAATAAAAAAAAAGTAATATTCATATTTTCTAGATGTAGCTTCCCTCTGCTACTTAACTAAGTGGTAAGAATGCAGAGAATCTGTTTTAAATGTAATATGTTTGAGGGATTTCTCCACTGTTTCTTCAGGCACTTCAGAATACGATAGAAGCTTTTCAGCAGAGGAATGAAACTTTCAGAAATGCTATTGCTAAAGAATATGAAGATATGCCTGTTGAGGTATCTGTAAGTTGCTGTTACTCCTTTGTAACCTTCTTAGTACACATTTTGTTCTTCAATAACTGGGAAAACATTGGCAGAAACTTTGTTTGCAAGCTTTTCACTGTTATAGCAGAGGAATTATGAAGTAGTCATCTTGTTGGGAATTGTTTTTCTTCATAATGGCAAATCTTAGAAGCAATCCTTTTTTTTTATTTTATTTGTAGCATGTAACAGATTATCCTTTCAGTGAGGCATAATGATTTTCTTTGTTATTTCTTGTATGTATTTCAAAATCCATCTTGAGCTCTGATTCGACATTTCCCTTCCAGAGGAACAGAATAATAATTTCTGCTATTTAAAGTACTGCACAACATTTTACACTGGCTTTTTTTATTCTCCCACCCTCCCCCTGGCCCCATTCAGAATGCTGAGCTTGGGAAGAGAGCACCAAGATGGATACGAGACAATGAAGTAACCATGTGCATGAAATGCAAGGAACCCTTTAATGCACTGACAAGGAGAAGGCACCACTGCCGAGCATGTGGACATGTAAGTGCAAAACCCCAGCTGCTGTAGCTCATGAGCAGGCTTGGGAATGGGTCTAAGCACCTACTTGACTTCTGGTGCCTGCTTGTTATTCTGCAGAGTTTGTTGCTCTGGTTGTGGCTGAAAGGAGAGAAGCTGTGTGTAGCATACGACAAAGGAATCCTCTGTCTGCTTTAGTTAGCATTGTAAATTTGGAAGTAATTTGGAGCAGCGGAAGATGCATGTCTTTGTAAAATGTTCCAAGCCCCCAGACCTACTGTACTGTTATTTCTGAGTGGCTTCCACTGATCTCAACAGTTTCAAGACCATATTAAACTGGAATAAGACAGCTGTATACTGGGCAGCACGGACTGCCTCCTCTTCCCATTCTGCTACTTTCTCTTTCCTATTCATAAGATCATGTAGCCCTGCAGTTTTCCATTGGGCCAACTTGGAGCTGTTCCCAGCTGGGTTCAGCATGTAACTGTGTGAACATGTGTGAAGCATCAGGGAAGCAGAAAGCTTAGGATGGGGAGAGAGTATAACTGCTGTTTTCTGTGTATGATGCTATGGTAATGTATGCTGCTTTAAAGCAACCATGAATTAGTGATATGACTTGAGAGTTTTCAGAAGAGCGAACACCCCATGCTTTCTGTTCTTGCCATCCAGCAGCAATGCCTTTCTCCAGCAGATGGTAGTGCAGGCCCAGGTTTAATTCTTCTCTTACAGGTTATCTTGCACGATTTCTTTATAATATTTTTATGTGGCATGAAGGTTTATTCCAATCACAGTGCTGCTTTTTTGCATTAATTTTTTTACTGATTATACCGTTATAGTCTGGTTTGTGGGTTTTGGTTTGGGGTTTTTTTTCCCCCCAGATCGTTGACGTAAAACTCATCTGTTAATGTTAAGATCACACCTTCCCTTTTTATTCACCCTCTTGTTCAGACTCCTAACTAATTTCCCTCTCTTGTAGTTCTATCACATTTTATACACTTTAATTATTTTTTTCCATGTTAATTATTTTGGGTCAGTGGCTAATTGGGAACACTTCAGTAGTATTCTTTAGAGATATTAGTTGATGATAGTGTTATAGATTAGTACTGCAAAACCCCGGTCCACAATAAAATTTTGTTCAGGTGTTTGAGTGGTCGCGATCCATTTGTCTGCTGTTCTTTTTTGCAATAACTTCACTGAATTTTTCTTATGCAGAGCATCTTTTTCATCTGAAAGAACATTTCTGTGGAAAAACATTGCTAATGAAATGTTCTTTCAGATATCTCATGGGTTGCAGTTTTATGCATATAAATGTACAGTGAGAAGAAAAATCATTGTGATATTGGCTTGTTCTGTGTACTTATGAACAGATTATAAAACTGAAAATTCAATAGCAGGTTAAAAAAAACCTATTTCTTATTTTATTATTATCAATAATGTGCATCTCACTTGTACATTTCTCAGGCTATGTAGATAAAAAATGGTAAATAGAGCTTTTCAGGTTGGCATTTTAACAAACTGGAAAGGATTTTCTTCTAGGAAGCTGGAGGATTTTCTTTCTGTAACATGGCTTGTGCTAGATTCTATTTCTAACTTTAACCTACAGATATGACTGAAAGGCTAATGTGATTTTATGGAAAGTACAAAGTTTTATCAGATAAATAGTAAAACCCACTTCTAGTTAAGCAGCAGTGGCACAAATTTGGAAAATCATTATTTTCAGTTGAATTTGTAATGACATGTCATAAAGGCATTATCTTTCTTGTTCTGTGGAATGAAACAATATATTACTAAGTACAGAAAATATTACTAGTTTTTAATAAAATTATGTTTTCATGATTTTTATATGTAAGTTATCTTTTTTGTTTCTAAGGTGGTTTGCTGGAAATGTTCTGATTACAAGGCACATCTTGAATATGATGGCAATAAATTGAACAAAGTTTGTAAAGACTGCTATCATGTTATAATTGGCTGTACAGACAGTGAAGAAAAGAAGAAGAAAGGGATCCTGGAGGTATGTAATTTAAAAATCATATATGTGCATACATGCAGTTTCAATTCATCAGTAAGTGAAAACTGGTAGCATTCCTGCAGGACTGTTTTCTGTTTGAGAAATAAAAGGTATGTGGACCAAATTAATCCTGTCCAATAGATTTTGATTTCCACCATTAATCTTTTACAATACTGCATTGTTTCTTGATTTTATTTTATTTTATGGGGGAATGATGAACCTTAGAGCTTGTTTACTTCTTTCCAGTTACATCAGCAGATGTAATAAAACATTACTTTTCCTTATAAATCTTCAGTTTTAATTCTTATTCACTTAAGCTGTCCTAGCAATAAAAACCACTGCTATTACAATGATTTTTGAGAACATATACCCAAACTGAAAGAACTGAGGAGGCAGGAAAAGGAATAAGGGAGAATTTTGCTATTCCGAGTCTGAGCTGTAAAATACTGTTTTGACCAGTGTATGCAATGTACCTTTAAGTCATCAAGTTGTTCTCATCTTTTGACATCTAAAAATTCAAGGTCTCAATCAGACAATAAAGAGCTATGTTACTTTTATAACTGCAGGAGAAATAGGCACCTTACAATTGCAATTAACCAATTGCACACTTCTTAAATCCCCCTTTACAGGCCTTTTCAAAACACCTGACATACATTACAGAAAGATCATCGTAATTTTGTTAAGACATCTTGAGATGTAGTAGAGAGGGATTGACCCTTGAGCTAAATAACAACAGAAAAAGAAGACAAAAATAAGACACAGGTTGCAATTCCATATACAGGTCTTAATCCATATTGGTTTGATTACACACTCCTAAATGAGAAAGTAAGGACTGCAAAACTCCACTAGCTTACCTTATAGTCAAGAGTCTGCTCTTTCTTGGCATGGTGCCTTTTTTAAGGTAGCGAAGAAGCTATAGAGTCTCTTAGAAATGTCCATCTGCTTGCTGGGTCTCATGACAGTAGAGCGGTTAGTACCATGTTGCAGCAGCCAGACAGCACCACTACTAGGAGAGAAAAAATGTATTCAAGGGAACTTTAACAAATGGTCGTTTTGTGTTTTTTCTGATCTTCTCAGGATCCCTATTTATCCCAAATAGCATGTCATTTTGTCTTCAGTTTTAAAGCAATTCACCGAACCTTTTCGTTATGTGTTTGCATTCTTATGTTGTTCTCTAAAATATATTTGCATCTGATCCTGCCATAATATTTTGAATGCCAAAATAGCGTAGTTGTCATATTGGACAGTCGTTAGCACTTCAGTGCCTGACATGATGTTGTTTAGAAATCAGATGTTGTAGATACTAAGATACATAGAAAGGCTATCTGTGGAGGCAGAATTAAATTTAGAGTGATCTAGAAGTGTATAATCCAAAATTACCAATGAAAGAAGGAACAGATTACACATGTGAAGGGAGCCCATGTTGTGATTGTAAGTATGTAATATATAAATATTTTCCGTAAACCCAGTCCTTTGTGATCTTACTTGGGTAGTTGCTCAAGTGTTGTTTTTTTTCAGATTCTATCCAAGGTTGGATATGAATGGTGATGAAGTTCTCCTTTTCTGTTTTCTATGTTTTAGTCTGTATTTCAGGAAAGTTTATTTTCCTTTTTATGCTTTGTACTCTCTCCTAGATTGAATCTGCAGAAGTTTCTGGAAATAGTGTCATATGCAGCTTTCTTCAGTACATGGAAAAATCAAAGCCCTGGCAGAAAGCATGGTGTGTTATACCTAAGCAGGAAGCTCTTGTGCTGTACATGTATGGTGCTCCACAGGTATGTGCAGATAAAATGGAAAAGATTTTAGTAATTGTCACTGCCATCTGAGGAAGAGAAGTCTGATAGCTTAGGAATGGAGGAAAGACCCTCTTGTTTTTATCAACCTGTACAGTAAATGAGAGCGGGCAAATTAGTTGTCTATTCTTAATCAAGAATTTCTTCTTCTTAGGATGTTAAAGCACTGGCTACAATTCCACTTTTGGGCTATACAGTAGATGACACTCCAAGAAGTGCTGACCTCCCACACAGCTTCAAACTGACGCAGTCTAAGTCTGTGCACAGCTTTGCTGCAGACAATGAGGAACTAAAACAGAAATGGCTGAAAGTTATTCATTTAGCTGTAAAAGGTGAGACTCCAGAATGTCAAACTGAACTGCAGGTGAATTTAGAAGAGCAGCCTGAATCTTCTAAAACTTGTGAATGCTGAAGCTCAAGAACACATGTATTTTTGAAAGATTTCAATTGAATTTGTGGTTAACCTTTGTGTTAACTGTTCTTTGCTCAATCAAGAAATCTTACAACCATACACATCTTAGCACTTTATGTTTGGGAAAAATTCTGTTCTTTTTAGGGATCTTTTTTCTTATATTTATGTTCTGTCAATAAAGGTGATGTACAGGTCCATTTCAGAGACTTTTTTAAAAAATGTGAATGTTATTAAAAATACTTACTAACTTGTTTGTCATGATACAACCTTTTTTTTTTTGGAAAATCCAGTTGCTCTTGGTTTAACGTTTGCTATTTTCATTAAGAATGCAGATACTGAAGCTTCCTACTTACACGTTAGGACTTGCAACAGGATAAAAGATATACCTCCACATTGACAAAATAGATGTGTAGTTAAATATGCAGGGACAGTTTGGTTTAATGTATGTAGTTTATAGATTGAATCCCACAGATCTGTACATATGTTGTATTCACTTGCCTCTTTTAATTAAAGTAATGCAAATTGCTTTCACAGGTATATTGGCTTTTAAAGTTTCAATTTATCATGGAAACAGTCTATTGATTTTTCAGTATAGAAATGAATACCTAAAATATAAAAAAAAACCAATATATAATATATGTACAGTATTAAAAACATTCAATTCTTGATCATTGCTTTGATTTCATGATACTGGGTTCCTGTTAAAGTGAATAATTTATTTAAAAAGCATGTTTTCTATTTGAAATTAAACACAGTTCTAAATTAACAAATACTTTTCAGTGATTTGTTTTAATAGCTGACACTTAATGATCTTGATATTTTTATGCATCAAAAAAATAGCAGTAATGTAAGTGGCATGCAGTGGACAAATATGTTCCGGTTGTGTTTAAAAGAGTAGTCGCTTTTTTTTCGGTGTCCTATCACTGTTTTCCTTTAAGAGTGCAGTAGTTCATTACTCAAATGCAATATGTGGTTTGAGAAGAGCAATAGATTCTAGTAACCTTTTGGGATCATGAGTTTTGGCTATTATGGTTTTGGAACAAAAGAACATTTTCAACTTAAGCCTTTTAATTTTTGCAGAAGATTAGATACTGTAATATTTATGACAACAATCTTCAAGAATTATTGTTGTAAAGTAGAACCTGCTTTATACAAATTTAGTATGAAGTCTGAGCCAGCAAACCTCAAGTTAACTATCAAGTTAGCAATCTCAAATCTCAATTTAACTAACATTATTTGCATTCCACTTATGGGAATAAGGACTTGTTGTCCTTATGGTATTAGGTCCCTTATGAACTTTCATTCTTATTAGGGTTTTATAAATACAGGTAAATGATGTCCCTAATTTTTTTACTGTAACATCCTTGAATTAAATATGGCAAATTCAGAGGTAGTGATTGACTATTGAGTTGACAATTAAAATCATTGCTATTTTTTCTGACCCCTGAAAGGAAAGAAAATACGTAGTTTCTATAATTAATCCGTCATAAGAACATTCAGGAGTCTTACTTCTTGATATAACTGCAATCTGTATTTTAAACCATGTCAAGCTGAAGAGCTTGGTTTCAAGTTCAGTTTTGTTAGTAACATGAAGGCAGATTTCAATTGTTGCTTCTTTATAGTGATAATTCCAAAGTTACTCTTTGTGTCACACAGTAGGAAAAAAAAACAACACAAAAGAACAAACCCAACTCATTTAGCATTTAACAAGGGATAGTTAAAGCAACCTCTGTTTTTAGTGTCAAGCATCCAATAGTGTCTATCATTCTTTGGTAAGAAGAATGTCATGCAGCTTAATGTTAGTGGTTTGGGTTTTGCTCTCACCTGCACAAATCTGCCTTTAGACTTCAAAGTTTCACACTAGTTTTAATAATCATCAGGACACAGGATTGTAGAGTAACTCTACAACTGACTTTGTGCTTGTCAGTTCTGGATTTTTCCTTGGGTACTCCACGTGCCCAGATTATTCTGCATGTAACCCTAGTATTACTTTTATCTGATGTGCAAGCTCTTCTGTAATTCTCCTTAAGTTACTTCTGTCAGTCGTACTTGCCTTTAGTTACAGGCAGCTCAAGCCTGTTTTGATTCACACCAGTGAGTACAATCAAATCTTCACCAAGGTCTCCCTAGCTAGTATGTGTTATCTTGTGTGTATCTTGGCAAGGGAAGGGGGAGCATTCAGTAAGCAAGAACAACTTTCCATGGCTAGCTTGCTTTCAATGGTCATCTCCTGAGAGTGGGTATTTTCTAAGTGTCTCAAGTGCAATTGTGAGATCTGTAGAGTCATCTTGCCACATCCCAGTGTACAAAACCTTTGTTTTTCATGTTCAAATTGTTGAGTGTAAAGGGAGAAGTTGCATTAAAGAAGTATCTAGATAAGATGGACTGAACTGTACTGAAAGTAATATCAGTATTACAGTATCACCGTAATCATAGAATCATTTAGGTTGGAAAAGACCTTTAGCATCAACTACTTCCCTAGGCAACCTGTTCCGGTGCTTGACAGCCCTTTCGGTGAAGAACCTTTTGCTAATATACAATCTAAACCTCTCCTGGCATAACTTGAGGCTATTTGCTTACTGCTTGTTGCCTTGGAAAAAAGACCAACATCCATCTCGCTACACCCTCCTTTCAGGTAGCTGTAGAGAGCAATAAGGTTTTTCCTTTTCTCCAGACTAAGCAACTGCCATTCGCTCGGCTGCTCCTCATGAGACTTGTGTGCTTGATCCTTCACCAGCTTTGTTGCCCTTCTTTGGACATGACCCAGCACCTCAGTGTCTGTCTTGGTGCGAGGGGCCCAAAACTGAATGCAGTATTTGAGGTGCGGCCTCAGCACCTCAAATACTGTGCAGGGCATGAGGTGCTGAGTCCTGCACACCTCTGCTGTGCAAGACTCAGCAAGCATTCCAATACAATCACACCCCTGGCCCTGCTGGCTACGCTACTGCTGATAAAGGCCAGGATGCTGTTGGCCTTCTTGGCTGTCTGGGCACAAGCTGCTCATGTTCAGCTCTGTCAGTCAGCACCCCCAGGTCCTGTTCCACCAAGCAGCTTTCCAGCCACTGTTCCTCCAGCCTGTAGCATTGCATGGGGCTGTTGTGGCCCAAATGTAGGCCTTTTGCCTGGTTGAACCACATGCACTTGACACTTTGCCTTGTTGAACCACATGCAATTGGCACAGCCCAGTGATCCAGCCTGTTCAGATCAACACTCCCAGCCAAGTTGGTGTTGCATATTACATTCTGTTTTCTAAACTCCTGTAAATTTAATTCTGAGCCAAGTGAGAAGGCCTATTCCAGCTAAATTATTAGAAGCAGCAATTTCTGGGCTGCCTTATTTGTTACAGTGGTACTGAGTAGCTGAAGCTGCTTGAATGGTTTCAGCATCTCGCAGACAAAGCCCTGAATTTGGGCATAAACAATTTGAAATGAACATAGCATTGGGAGTTACTTATTTGGATGCTAGCCTCATGTTTGCTCTCAGCCTTTTAAGTTTAGATAGTGTGAGATATTTTATTTATCCTAGTGAAACCTATTTCATGTTCATATAATCAGTTGCTTGGTCAGAATTGTTCTGTTCTGATTCAGAATGTCTTGGCACTTAAATGTACGGTTCCGTGTGTATTTTGTAGGGAAAGTATGTACCCACAGTATTAGAGGGGATCAGAAGATGAAGATGTTGTTTCTAGATTTAACCACTTTAATTGTTTCACTCCATTCTCCACAGACAAGCCCTCCTACAGCATCCAAAATTTTAACTTTGAATTGTAAAGTATGACCTCAGAGGAACGAATTCAAAGTAGTAACTGCTGTGGTTTAAGTATCGTGACCAGAGCAGTCAAATTAAAACTATCATTCTAGCAAGGTATAGGCTGTTACCACTTCAGCTGTTAATTTTATTTTTTTTTAATGCATTGAATTTATTAACATAAAGCTGTGTGTAAGAAATAAACTATAGCTAAGCATTCATTCATAATACACGAATGTATGTGAATAGATCTTCTGAATTATTCAAGCTTTGTGATTCTTACGTCCAAGAGATTCTTGTTTCTCACTTTCAAAGTGATCAGACGTTTATTCAGTTTAAAGCAGATAAAAAATTATTTTGCATGGGTTTATCTGTGTTCAACTAAAACAATGGCTTCATTTTATCATTAATGTGTTTGGAAGATGTTAATGTAGTTTTCAAAAGTACTTTTTCCCCTAACATGAAAAAATAGTGTATCATGACATCTGCATGTCATCACCGTTCTTCCAGGTCCTCTAAAAATTGTTTACAGGTATCAGATGTACTGCTTGGTTGAAGAGCTGCTATAAAATCTGTAGCATGTAGTCCTTTCAAATCCCTTTGCACTGAGTAGTTTATTATAACATGTATTTAATTTTAATGTGCAGAATAGACATGGGATCATACCATCTTTTGGGATGGTAGATATGGGAATACTATACCAATACCATCTTTTATTTGGAGTAGAATATTAAACCACTTTATGTGCATATAATATATAGTGGCATCTTTTTATGCAGAACGATCTCAAAATGCTTTATAAATCTCCTCAAAGATTCTAAATCCCTTTCGTAGAAAAGAGAGTTTTGTTCATTTCTTTGAATTGTGGATGAAGCCAAGGCATTGATTAAATGTTGAATCAATACACTACCACCTAAGTAATTTTAGGAGGTTATAGAAGTATGCTCCAAAGAATTGCAAGTAGAGTCAGGAGAAAATAAATATAAAACAAATATATATAAAAATAAGTGGTAAAGATATGGAAACACTTGACAGGTTCTTTGGAGTTTGTTGGCTTCTTGTCAGTTGAGGGGTTTTTTTTAAACCTACATCACCACAGCTAGTATAAAAACTGGTCAGCTATTCACTTCAAGATAAAATTAATGAACAGAGAGTAGTGGTTCCTTATACTGAGGGGAAGGCTTTCAGGAAAGAAATAGACATTCAATGTAGAAATAATTTGAAGTGACAAAAAGGAGCTTTCTCCACAAATCAATTCAGCTGGTGTAAACTAGCACAGGACTGCTGGAGCTGTTATACCTTCAGTGATTTAAATTCATTATATAGGTATTCTTGTGGAAAATCAAGATTTCACCAGTTTGAGAGCTGCTCATTTATGGTGTCTCATCTGGAATCACAGTGCTTGGTTGAACTTCAGCTAAGTTTCATTTGGAGATAATTGATGTAGGGGTGAATTCAAACAGCTGGAAGTATATATAAAAAAATAAATGATTGGAGAAATGATTTTGTGGTAGAATTGACTATCCTTAACACAAATGTAATGGTGAAATGGGCATTCTTACTCTGTGGTGTACTGTTGTTTGAAATCTGAAATTAAATATCTGGAGTTACATTGTTTTCTTCAGTCTGTGGCCCTGTTGGTATGAGGAACTAACCTAGCTGGTTCTGCCCCGTGGGTCTGGAGTGAAGTAATCTCTTTGGGTAGGATTTTTAATCTGCCAGTCAGATTGTTTCCTAAAATCCTGTTCCCTTAACACAACATAACATTAACTTAATGATTGTATATGTGTGTCTATATGCACATGTATGTGTGTGTATATGTATATATGTGTATTTATATATTTGAGACTATTATTCAGATGACCTGTTTTCAAGCAGTATTTTACAATCAAAAACCACACTGTGCTGCATTCAAAATATAATGTATATTGTATATTGACTGTGTTGAGCCTGCTTTTCAGAAGAAAAATATCAACAAAAGTAGATCTACTTTTGTGGCATGTTTACTATTTTGGCCTAATTTAAAAACAAACAAACAAACAAAACAAAAATATCTACCCAGAAACCCAACAACAACAAAACCCCAAACACTCTAAATTCATCAAGGCACTCAATCTGCCTCCTTTAAAGCCCTGTGATTAAATTGCTTCCCAGACTTTACGGCATTTTGATTTTACTCCTTCCTCTGCCTAGCTCAAATGAATGTAGAATGTGGTTTTCCTCTTCTAAAATCTTCAAGCAGATTTCCTTGAATAAAATGTTTTCAGCTATTTGTTTATAGTTCATCATTGTAGATGCATTAAATATTCATGGTGAAAACATTCAGGAAAGGGGGAGCTATGCCAAAACATTTTCCCATGGATGTGTGCCCTAGTATTTTTAAGAAAGAAGCCAAATTTGTTGCATATAGGGAACAGTTTGCAATAGAAGTATTGGTTTGGTTTTTTCTATTAGCATGTTTTCTATTCTGCAGCCGCCAAGGTAGATTAATATGTTAATTTTAGTGGATCAGCTGTAATGTTTGACATCAGAATTACAGTCTACGCATTAATTCCCCTTCATTATGGAAACATTTCTGATTTGAATTGTGAAAACACTTTTTAAAAGAAAACCCCTAATATTTGGAAGAGGTGTATTATTTGTTCTGGTTTTGCAATAAAGTGAAGAGTATTAAAAAGGTGAAATATAAATGCCGTTGTAAGTTGTGCAAATGTAAGTGGTCATTTTTATGGTCAAGAAATATATGAATGTAAAAACTTTGCAGATATTGTATATATTTTCTGTAATATATGTATATTTGGTCATAAGATGGGTGGAGAATTGTAAAAATTAAGCACTTTAATTCCTGTTCAGTACTTAAAAAGAAATTTGTATCCTGTACAATAAATGTATCATTAAATAAGTATTGCTGGTTGACTTTTTTGTCCAACTGCTCTTTATTTTACTAATGAAATCTGTAAACTACATTTCCAATTGTGTGTTTGACTGTAGGCACCCATCTGCTTTGGAACACTGGTATCTAATTTGCTGAAGTGCTGCCTACACGCAAGTCCTGCTAAGTTGGTGGAAGATATATTCTGAATATATAAAGGACTGTATATAATGCTATGACATCTTAGGTTGGAAAGATAAAGTGATCTCTGCAATCCTTCACAGTTTAAATCCAGATTTCTGCAATGGGAATGATAATGTTCTCTCCTGTAACCAGGACATTATGAGAGTACCTTATGAGCTTCTGCACTGCCACCTCCATAGAAAGATGCAGAAAGGGAACATGGTCAGCATAGCCCTACATCTTGCTTGCTATTACTCAAGTACTGCTCTGAACAAAAGGTTGAAATAAACATTGAGCAGCTGCTCAGTGTAATCTCTCATGCACTGAATTAAAGTGGTGCTGCAAAGCAAAAATGATCATGTAATTAGCTGGATCTTCATCCTAAGCATAGGCACCTTTGATTCTTGAAATTTATTTGCTAGCTAAGCACACATTTAGTTAATGGAAGTGCCACTTAAACTGCAGCTACTCCTTTTCTAAGTGTTCTTTAAAAGACAGAACCATCTTCATTTACCTCCAGTTTCCATCATCTGTACATAATAAACTTCTTTTGTATCTGATTTATTCTTGGTATTAATCTGCAGGTGGGCACAATGTTGCAGAAAAGATATCCCCCATAATATAAAGAGGAAAATTTACTGCATTACTTGTAATTTCCTCTGTGGAAGGAGTTGCACACAATAATTTTGTTATAGTTTCTAGTTTTATTTCTCTTTGCAAACACATTAAACAAATCAGGCTTTGAAATAAGTACAGATGAACCACAGTAAACATTGATTCCCTCTCCATTTACACAATATTTTTATTTATGTTATGAACATTTTTTTCCCCTCTGTTTAACTCTTTTTCAAAACCTTTGTTTTCCTCATTAAACACAACACAGTGCCCTCTACATGGAGACAAAAATAACAGACTTTACCCTGAACTGTACTTTAATAAGAAATTACAACTATAACATTCAAATTACAGGAAATCCATAATTGCAGCTCCTACTTAATTCTTTTATATCAGCAGCTTTAATAAGCACTGATATTTCTGCTTGGTAGCAGCTTGTCCAAGAGTCCATCAAGTACAGGGCTGGTAAGTAAAGTGATAGGCGTTGCCTCCTCTGGCTCTCCCTAAAGAGGATGACTAATACTGCCTCATTACCACAGAATTGTTCTTGGAACTGTATGAGTTTCCTGACTTGAGAGAAACAGCACACTGGCCTTTGGTAAACGTAATACTTAGAGCTTGTTTTCTTTAAAGAAATTGCCTTGGAGGGTCCTGTGGTGTGTCAAATGAACAAGCAGAGGGATCCTTGTGACTGTGACTGCTTTGTTTTGGAGTCACTTGCTCTCCGTCTCCTTGGCCCTGTGTCCTAGGAAGCCATGACAATATTAAGCCTCATCAGACCTGGTTCATTTGGTAAATCAGGATACACCCCACTGAGCTTATCTGCTCGAGGTCTACCTTATGTCTGTGTTGCTAGTTCCTGCTTCTCAAAAACATAATGCTGTTGTGTCATGCACAGGATATCCTACCTGCTGTCTATCTTAAACTTGTATTACAGCTTCTAACCATCAGAATCTTACCAAGATAATTCATTGAGAGTTTCAGCTACCAAATCCCAATCTATTTTTGTTTCCTGTCAGAAAGCCTCTCCTTATGGAACAGAGCCTTAACTAAGAATGCAGAGTAAGACTTGGCTGTAGATAGATTTCTAGGTCCCCAAACTTCTTCGCATTAATTTCACTGAATACCACCCTATTTAACATGAAGATTACAGAGGTTCTAAATTTGGTTTATGCATTTGTAATATTAAAATAGCCCATGGTTCAAGAAACAGAAATTGTCTTGGGAGCAGAATCTGGGACTACCCTCTCTTTCTTTGGCCTCTCCTAGCCTCATGTTCTCTTCTGCCCTTTCCTACTCTCCTGTCTCGGAGCCAGGCGCTCATAGTAGTCTTGCTTGGGGAACATATGGAAACAAATGATCTCTTAGGTCCACTGGACAGTGAACTTGCATTTCTGACTTCGTGAGCTTATGTTCTAAAGCAAGGCTGGATGTTTGTACTCTCTTTTGAATATGTTTTAACGTAATATACCCACCTAGTTTTCCCAGACTGTAGGTCAGAGTCCCTGTTTCAGGGAGAGATGGTTTTTGGACTCCTATTGCTACTGAATTGCTTCCCACAGCATGAAATTAAATGTATGATTCCGCAATGGAAGAAGAAAAGATTTCAACCATAATTCTGTTTAGACCTATTACCTAGCCATGTAGAAATATTTGCTTTACCTGTCCTGCCTTACTCACATATTTCTTAGCTTGCAAAAGGGAATCCAAACCTCTTATGTCAAGGCTTTGGGACACAGCATTTACAAAAGACCTTTCTTATCTATGTCATATTTTGAAATCCTTTTTCTGACTAGCACTAGGCTGGTCCTATTAACTGAATGATCTTTAGTGGCTGAAGTGCACCTTGCAGTTCTGTTTCACGTGAAAAGACTTGCATCTATGCACACCAAGACAACTCTTACCTGCAAAGCATAGCATGTATGATATCAAACGTGCACTCCAGAACTGCAAACTTGACTTGAACTAAAAAGCTTAAGATACACTTGAGGTATCCATTAACATCATACGCAGGCTGTGATGTTGTAAATCACATGTGCTTGATTATTTCCAACTTAAAATTGTGCCAAATATAATACAAAAAGCAGCACACATAAGAAAACATGTATTATGAAAAGAAAAAATGTTCCTCTTGGCATACAATTTTATCTTTAATAGACCACAGGAGAGAGCCCAATTTAAAATATTAGATCTAGTATCTACATCCGCTGCTGTCAGTATGTCAATATAAAGAGACTGGTTGTCTGAGCAAACATGGAAGCAGATGAAGATGCAAAACTAGAAAGAAATTCATATAATGGAGAAGAAAGACTGGAAATTTTATTCTCCTGACTTTCTAACATAGGAAACTTATAATGAAATTAGAAGATGACAAATTTAAAACTGACACCAAATTGATTTTTTTTGCACTATGGATAATTAGATTATGAAACTTACTGTCACCGGATGGAATTGGAGTCAACAATGTAGCATAATGTGCAAAAAACCTATTATATGGTAAATAAAGCAATCTAGTTTCCAGTAGCATAAACCACAAGAAATATTAAACTGTCTACATCAGATCATACAGCAATATCAAAAATATTTAATACACAGTTTTGGAATCAGAAAATCTTATTCCTGCACTTTTGTATTTTCTCCGGAGGGCTGATGTTGGACAGCCTTAGAAATTAAATTTTGAGGTAGATTGATATCTGGTCAGATTCAGTGTGGCAGTTCCTGTTTCCTGTCAATTAACTTTTAGTGAATAACCAGTGTGATGACTACTGCCTTTTATCAGATCTTTCTGTTCCATGTTTGGTAAAATGTAAGTCGGCCATGAAAGTTACAGTTAAAGCTACAGATGATCACTGCTTGTTAAAACGTTTACTACTTTGTCACAGTCCCCAGCTGGGCTGAGGTAAGTGCTGGTGTTTGTAAGCTGGTGCAGGACATGACACTTCATAGCAGGATTTCCATCTCTCATTTTTCAGCCAGAAATGTAAAATGTATTAAGCTTTGCATTCTGCTGTTTCTTAGCCTCGTATCTTCTTCAGTACCTTCTTCTTGTTTTCCTTCATTGATTCTCTTCCTCCACCTGCACTTTGCATCTCCCTTTGGGTATCCAGCTCTAAATAGGCCTTTCCACATCTCTACAGTGCAGGCTAGGTTATCTCCACTCGGTTCAGCAACTGATATTTTCTCTGTGTGCTTCCTGAAGTATTATACTGATAAGATTCTAAGAACAGACATAGTGGGACAGACTAAAGTGCAAGCACACACAGTGCTTCTGCACGACACTTTCAAACTACTGTCAGCTCATAAACACCCAGAGCTAGATTTGATTCCTGCATAGCTATTTATTTACATGCAGTACATTTCTCTTCCTTAAACTTGTCCAGATACTGAATCAGTTTAAACTTTTACTGTCTACAACATCCTTTGGCAAGGAGCTAAACATGTCACAAACCCACCCATGAAGGGCTACTGTCTTTGTTCTGTTCTGTCCTGGCTCCTATTTTCATTAGATGCTTCCAAAATACTTGTATTGGAAGGGAGAGTAAGCAAACCTGACTCTTCTTCCCACTCCAGACTGCTGATGATTACACAGATGTCTAAACCTCCCTAGCTCCCCACATTTCCTTTGCTAGGAGTGATGACTCCTAGTTACTTAATTGGTTTTGGTATTGAAGCACACCTTTCATCATCCTTGCTGTCCTTCTCTGACTCTTTTCCAGCTCTACATTCTTTCTGAGATGTCCCACTTCTGGTCTAAATTAAAATATAAACCAGGTTGCACTTGCTCCATTTCACAGTGGTGTTCATGAGGTCATATGGCAAAATGAAAGGAGCAGGAGAGAAGAGATTTGCACAGAGAAATAAGCTGGTGTTATCTACCTACTTTGGCTGTCCACAGCTCTATTCCTGTGCAAATGGAACTCTTTCTTTTCCTTCCAGGGACTCAGTGAAGGAGATGAGACTCCACACTACACAAAGAATGGGAAACCCTTTAGAAAGAGTATTTTCTGTGTCAGGTGTACAATGCAGGGAACATTCAGTATTGTCCCTGACGCTGGAGAGGCAGATGCCAAATGGCATCTTGGTATTAATGAGCTCTGAGAGCAATTGGCTGCAGCACAAGGAAACCTAACAGGTGAAACCACTGGTTAAGTGTGCCTGTGTGGCAATGACAATAACCCCTCACCAACACACCATTCAGGACTTTCTTCACAAAGTTTTACATGAGTTAACTGTTTATCTCTGTGATGAATATCCTAATTTTTGACTGTTCCAATTTGCTTAGCCATCTTTATGCTTTCATCACAAAATATTTGCCCTCTGACAAGCAGTATGACATTTCCTGGGTAAGAATGAGAAACTTTGTAATAAAGAAAAACAGATACGCACGTATTTCTTTTGTATGCTCTTTTCTTCAGCATTTGAAGGTTTCAAGGCATGAAGACTGGCAAAGACTAATTTGTATAGAAGAAGAATACAAATTCTAATGCCATCTAGAACTTGAAACTTTTGGAAACATTTTCACTCTGCTGGCTTACAGGAAAGGACAAAGGTAGATTTCAATTCAGGGCTAGCATAGTCATAATTTGTCTTCGAGAAAATGCACTCAAGGGAAAGACATTTAAATATCAGACAGCTTCTTGCTACAAACTCTCATCACAAGTCATTCTCCTACGAGTTTTCTTCTATCTTTCTGTATAACGCAGCCCACCAAAAAGCAAACAGAATAAATGGCGCCATGAAAAAGTTGTTTTGTTTTGTTAGTATTTATTTTGCTTTGTGACACCAGTTGCTGACAAGGTCTAGCAATTTGCCATTCAGCGCCTTTCCTTGCCATATTCAGGGCAGTGAGGGCACACGTTTAGTTCTTTCCTGCTTCTCAAGTTGTTTACAAAACATAGTGCCTCGAATAAACGTGGCTATTTCATGCTGCTTGCTGAACACTACCTCAGGCAGCTATGCCGGGGGGCGATGATCATGGGCTGCCAGTGGCACCTCAACCCGGAGGCTGCGCCATTACTGTGATCCCTGGAGATGATCAGCTTTATCTGTCAGTACCGACGGACAGAATAAACCTTGGGAATGGCTTGTAATACAAGACCACAGCGACTACGCTGCCTGAGCTTCGAGCGCCTTCACCCCACGGGAGCTCGCTATGGTTCAACTCTTCCCCGTGCGGGTGGAGCCGGTTCACGTTGACGGTTGATGGTTGACGGCCGCCGGTCCAGAGGGCGCCCGCGCGCGCCTTCACCCCGCACTACAACTCCCGTGATGCCTGGCAAAGGCCGAGCTGCGCCCAGTAGGCGCGCAGAGGCTGCTGGGGGCCGTGCCGTGCGCGGGGGCCAGCGTCAATGGCGGTAGGCGGAGGGGGCGGCTGACGGGAGCCGTTTGCCCGTCGCGCCCATTCATCGCCGACGCCTTTCTCGACCCTTGCCCTCCCCCGCCGCTATGGAGGCGCTGATCCCTGTCATTAACAAGCTGCAGGATGTGTTTAACACAGTGGGGGCCGATATCATCCAGCTGCCGCAGATCGTGGTGGTGGGCACGCAGGTGAGGCAAGGCGGGGCAGGCCAGGCCGGGGTGAGGGAGCGGGACCGGGCGGCGCGGGCCTTCGTCGCTCTGAGGACAAAGTCGACGCGTCCATCGCGCCTCCGGTATTGCTGACCCGAGGTTGCCCCCGCCAAGGGCATGGGGGGACGCGGGCAGCCGAGGGAGGGCGGGACGCCTAAGGGTACCCGCAGCTCTCCTCCTTCTCCTCCTCCATTCGCTCTCCGGGCTCCTCTGCGTCTTCAGCATTTGTAACGGGTGACCATTTGTAATTTTAACCTTTTCCACCGCCCTCCCTCCCCTTCGCACTTCTCCGTAGCGGTTTGAACGGCCGAGGAGCTTTGACGGCTGCCTGGAGGGCCTGCCCCCCGTCTCGCCCGTGGCCTCGCGTCTGCTCCTTTCAGTGGGTGGGCCCGCTACCGGCCCTGGGCTACAGCATGACCGCCCTCGCTAGTCGGTGGCTTCCCTTCTCTGACAGCCGCCGTGAAGTGAGGGCTGGATAAAAGGGATGTGGGAGCGGAACGGCATCTTGCAGGCTTGGATCGTTTTTCCTTTCTGGGAGTTCTACTGCAGTTTGGACCTTTTTGTCCTAGCTGCTGGTAGGGAATGAAGGTGAGAGGCAAAGCCAGCCTTTGTTGGCTGTAACATTTACCGTGTGTGCTGCTCAGCCCGATAGTGCTGCTGCTGGGCTCGAAGATAGCTCAGACCCTTTTAGATCTATGCCAGTGGGTTGCCCGTCTTTAGCAAGGCTTTTGGCAGCAGAACATAAGTGACCAGAACTGCAGCAGTCATAAGGGAATCGAAACCAAAAAGTTAAACACAACTAAAACTTAGTTGTGATTAACTAAAATTAGTGGATCTCTCTTTTGTTTCTGTGAAATCAACAGTGTTTTTTGAATGTGTAATGGTACTTGACAATAGCATGCCTACCTAAGTAATGCCAACTACTCTCCACCCAGGGATCTGATTATATGACTTAAACCACATGAGCTGTGTGCATTTAAAGCTTGAACACTGCTGAAGAATAGAGTAGGTTTGCTAAAAGCCAGCTATAGTGTCAAACTGATTGTGAGGCAACCAGCTGTCATTCTATCAGTATAAATCGGATGAAGTAATTCACTTTATACCAGCCACTTTATAAAATGGATCTAAAGTACTTGCATTGGTGTGAGAGACTTTGCACTGGTAAGCACTGTTAGGTACTTGCTAACAGGAGTTAATCACTTTAGAAAGACATGTAATCTCCTTTATATAAAAAAATCATACAAGCAAGCTGGTTTAAGTTTTGCAACAGTGCAAGGCAGAGGTGTGACATTTAAGAAAATATTTTTGTTTCACTTTATGAAATGCATTGAAGTGGGGTATAAAAAAATAATCCTTTTAAACAACTTTGTACTAGTTAACTCTCAGCATCTACTGTATGTAATATGAGAAGTTAAAACAGTATTGACACATCTTTCACTTCAGTAGTCATACCTATCAATATTAAGATGTATTCAGTGCTGTATACATTATATTTGTAAAACCCCTTGCATTAGTATGGTATTTCTTAGCATGCCAAAACAAAGTTCTTTATAGACTCCAGGAAAATATATAGCAATATGTCTAGCAAGCTGTATCTTGTGTTTTTTTTGTTTTGTTTTTAGTCAGGGTTGTTGGAAGAAGTGTCTTTCCTGATGTGGTAGTTGTGTAGATGGTTCTTTTATTCAATCAGTCTTAAAATAATTTAAATAAAATGTTATTATTTTGTTCATTTGAAGTTAGTTTATTGTAGACCAGATTTTTTGAGAGGTCTCACATATGGCCTTGGAGCTGATAGTTTTGCTGCTGGTAGTTTGCTTCCATGTTTTTTTGAAATATGCCTTGAAATACTTGTTTCTTGGAGGTATTTTTGGCTAAGTGCTACATGGTCTTTGAGTTTGTTCACACAGTTGTTTTGTCTGTAGTCTCCTGGCATATGCAGTCTTTACTTTTTCTTCTTTAAATAATCTACACAAGTAATTTTGAATTTTGCACTTCCATTTTTCTCTGTAGGAAACAAATGCTGCCATTTAAGATTTCTGTATCTCTCTGTTAATTGATTTATATTTGGGTTTGTGTTTTTTATTTCCCTTCCAGTTCATCTGTTGCTTTTCTTAAATGACCTTTTTTACATATTCAGCAAGAAGGAAAATGCTTTTTAAAATAGCTTTGCTGTTTATTTTTCTCACCTGTCTTCTTTGTCGCTTTTCTCCCCTTTTACTGGTTTATGCTTGTGTCTTTCTCCAGTTCTCATTTATTCCTACTTCTGTGCATCAAGTTAATTCTATTCTAGAGTATGTAGAACTAGAAACTGCGTATAGTCCTTCATTTAGCTTTGAATGTTTTCTGTTTCCCATGTTCTCTTTGCCCCTCCTCTGTTATTGCAGGATTCATTTCTTACTGTCTTAGTATTATGAGCAGCTGAAGTGGCCTCACACTTCTAGTGGTATTCCTATGACTCAGTCATATGAGAATTCCTTCTCATTCTCCACATAAATACCATGTAAGTTATTTCTGTATCCTAGTACAGGGTCTATTAAGAAATTGAAGACTTTGGTGCTAAGAAGAACTAAGAGAGCACCCTCAGACTCCCAGCTTTTCACCACTGTTTCAGAGAGGTTTTTTTTGCTATTCCCAGTTAGGTGTTCTGTTGTTCCCTTGCCTCTCCCCCTTCACCTACCTTCCCTTGCCTCATTCAGTATTTTACTTCCATTTTTAGAACCCAGAGAAATACTATATAAGCAATATTTGTTCAATAATACTGTAATACCCAACTTTCTGATGTTTTATCAAATGCTTTATGATCTGTGATTGTAAGGAATAGCAAGGTGGTGTTGAAATGCCTCAGCCGAACACATTAAAACTATGATAAAAGGAACCAAGGTGAAGAAAAAAAAGTTTGATTAGCATGGCCTTTTGTATGTTAAGGGCACATAGATACTATTACAAAAATGAAATCCTTACACTATGGAAGTGGGAATGAATTTTAAAATAAATAAATAAAAAAAACCCCAACAAAATATCTGTCTGACTAGAGATGTATAGAAATGAATTGCTTTTATCTTTTTCAGGTCATTAATTCTTGAATCTGTTTTGGGTTTTTAGAAGTCATAGACCTACTTATATACAAACTTTAGTGTCAGTTTTGTAGTAAGGCTCTTCCAATACTGACAATATAAAAACAAGCTGTGGGTTTATCTGCACTTGGAAGTGTTGATTCTAGTAGAGACATCAGGTTAAATTGATATAGCAATGAAGGAAATTCAAAATGAGATTTTTAAATGACCTCTCAGGTTAATGTTTAGATAGACTTTTGCTCAGTCTTCAGATAATGCTATTTGGGAATTTAAACGGGGAGGTGTAGTTCATAATATTTAACGTAGACTGTTCTGTTGGATGTTTCCATCCGAAAGAGCTGTTGTTAGCCTCTGTGGTTTCTCACAGATGAGCATTACATTTATTTCTTTTTTTGCTGTTTGGCATATCATGTTTGATGTTTCAACAACCAATTTTTGTTGCCAAAGAGGAAGGTTTCTTGATGTAACAGCTTGAGCATTTGGATATGTACAACTGTATATTCTGTTAGGCTAAACAGTTAAGATGGTAATATGCATGTTAAGTTGACAGCTATGGCAACCTAATATATGGTACTAGCTTCTGGGATGAGGAAAACAATCCGGTGGATGCCATATCAAAGCATCCAGTTTGAGAGAGACTGGTATTGTGGTATTAAACTTCAGGTTTTCTGCAGAGCTTCTGTGACCTTTCTGTGCAAGGGAAAGTCAAGGGAACCGAAATTTAAGCCACTTCACCTTACTCAATTCAATGTACCCTACATTGTGGTGGCAAAAAGTCAGTTTTAAGTGAAGAAACTTCAGCTTGTACCAAGCAACAGGAAAACCCTGTGCCAAGCTCAACTCAGGAGTGTCTTCCTCCCTAAGACATTTGTATCTACGTTTGTAAAAGTGGATGTCACTAGAGTATAGCTTCAGTGCTGGCTGAGGACAGCTTGGTTTTTCTCCTAAATGTTTTTTAGCTTCCTGGTTTGTTTTTTTTCATTTGTTTTGATATATGACATTCACCATATCTGATTTTGGCCGCATTTTTTTTTTCCATTTTACCATCCCTTGCTTCTGTTGAATTGTGTCCTGGCTGTTCTGGTGTGTGTTTCAGACAAGCAACAAAGTGAGTCTGACATTTATTAGCTGTTTACCAGATGCAATATAAATTTTGCTGCTAAGGTTATATAGTATGAACAATGTTTGGCATTGTGCTGTTTCTTTTCTCTCTCAGTTTCTGAACAAATGTACTGTCTGGGCCCTGAAGGCTTCTGTGGTTGGTATCTTTAAATTAAGATACTGATTTTGTTTGCAAGTGCCCAGTTATTTTGGAAGAATGGAGAGCTGTAGAAGAGCTGGAGAGTTTCCATCCCTACTGCCCCCCCACCCAGTTTTGTATGCTTCCTGCCAGGGTCCTGTTCTTATGATTGGCGATTGTTTTTCCTGGAAAACCTGTCTTTTAGTTAGAACAGATCGATCTTATATCTTGTCCATGGAGGACAATGCAAAGGAGACATGTTTTCAGAAAAACGAAGGGGAAGAACATTCAGGCAGACTGCCCTGGCAAATGTGTTTCAGCATCTGGAGAGAAAATGGCTTAAAATGGCTTGTAGTGGTTCTTTGAACAAATTTGCTCATATAGCAGTCAGAAAGTTGACTTATTTATTTATTTTTTAATCTCTGTTGTTTGTAAGTATTTCAGTTTAAAGACACAGTTTGGCTTTGTTTTGAATAATTTTACTGAAAAAATAGTGAAAATAGCAGTATAAGCAATACTGCGTGAGGTCATTCTACACGGCTTTGAAATGTGTGTCTTCAGATATTACAGTTCCATGGGGGGTTGGAACTTGATGATCTTGAGGTCCTTTCCAACCCTAACTATTCTATGATTCTATGGTCTAACATAGGGAAGTTCTATAATTGTTTCTAATTACGAGGTATTTTTTTCTCAAGTGAATTGTTGGAGGACTTCAGGATTTGATGCTTTGAGAAATAATCTGCCAGTCTTTTATCTATCTGTTGCTGTTTGGTATGTATCTACATTTAGATATGGTGTAAATAAAGGATTCCTGAAGAAGTTTGACTGAGCTATGCAAATTACGGCTTTCCTTACTGCTTGTACATAAGCTGTCTTTTGTGGAAGGAGTTCCTGTGGCTTCAAGTTTCTTCCTCACTCTTTCAGGGAAGCTCTCTATTCCAGTGCATGGGGAATGGCCTGCGAAAGCAGCAGTCTTCTGATCCAGTCAAGGTCCTTCATGGAGAAAATGTATTTTGCGAAAGCTGGCATGCCGGTTCCACTGCTTTCTCAACTTGGAATCGGCCTCTTCTGCATCTTTCTAGGAGTATAATTTTGTTTCAAAGAATGCATTACAATAATTCATTTTGCCTGCATGTAACTTCAAAATTCTCTTCTGATTAGTAAATACATTTTCAGATTTGTTGGCTGTTTAGAACCAGCCTAGCGTGGTTCACATAGTTCACATAGGAAAATTTTTCCACAATCGCTATTCCAAACAAAGCAGTTCCCTTGTGGAACTGCTCTGGAATTGCATGTGTGCTTTTTATTTCAGAATAATTCATGTTTGCAAAACCTGGAAAGAGAAAAACCATAAAATTAGCTGCTCTTTAGTTCTAGCATGTTGAATTCTTCCAGGATAGTTACTGCAGAGAACTTCTTTTCAAAGCACCTATCTGGCTAATATTTCTGAGGAGATCCCAGCAAAAATGCATTAACTTATATTTTCCAATAAAAGAATTAAAATTTAGTAAACTGTGTATGTATGTATTGCTAAGAGCATGATCTAGCCAGCAGGACTTTTACGATTCTTATATGACAGAAACTGCAAAATTGCAACCATTCTGCCTTGGTTGTCAAAGTAGGTGCATTGCTTTTCTTAAGCGAATTTTTCAGGGATTACTATGTCTCACTGAGAAATTCCTCCTACTTCACAATTCCTTACTGTCATTATTAAAGGTTTGTTATTGTTGTGCCACTGAAAAAGACGTAGGGAATACTGATAACACTGCCTCTTTATTTTCTTCTGCTCTCCTGAGTACATCTGTATTGTGTTGTAGGAGTTCTTTTCAGTTTTTCCTATTTGATCAGATAATAAAATAATTATCAGTTTGTCCTATCAAAAGCAAGAAACAAAGTTTACACCCCTTTTAACCAGTTTTCTCACTGGACGTTCACCAGTAGTTTATTGGACAGATTTCTTTATAAAGGTTTTTTTCCACAGATGATTTATTTTACATTGGCTCCACAAAATGGTTAAGAAGTCTAAAGATAGAGGGAAGTCAGCAGATTGTTGTAAGATGACTTGGAATTTGTTGCAGCCAATATAAGTCCCTTATAATTTTGGTAATACTTGAAATATGCAACGATCAACAATCTGACCAAAGGACTGTAAAAAATCTCATGATTCTTGTGCATCAGTAAGAATCCAGGTGAGCCTTCTATTTATGCCTTCTTGCTGCATGGACTTCTTAAGAATAAGAGCAGACTGGCTTATTTACTGAGCTAAGTAGTGGAATACAGTAAATTACGGGACAGTGGAGCTGAAGAGATATGACATGCCTTTAGGGATAATCTCACTGGAGCACAAAACAGTAGCCCACACAGATGCTCAGGAAAATGCAAGGAGAGCATTATGGAGGGAACTCATCACTGAGCACCAACACAGAAGACTTGTGCAGGAGACAGAAGTGAGGACAAGCTGCTGAAGGATATAAAAACATGGGCTGCACACATGCAAAGATGCTATTAAGGCTAACGTTCCACTAGAGTTGAAACTGGTAAGGGACATCAAAGGCAACAAGAATAACTACAAATGTGGTGCTGGAAGTTGAAAAGAATAATGAGGAAAATATGGGCTTGCTGTGATGTGATGACTGATTTAGTGACAGTGAATACGGACAAGGCTGAGGCATGTGGTCCTTTTTTTTTTTTTTTTTGCCTTGATCTTCACCACTAGGGTCTTCTATGCCCTTGTACTTACAGATGGGGCTCAAAGTAGAAGGTAACTATGAATAATGGAAGTGGATTGGGTCAGGGTTCTCTTGGATATGAAGAAGGCATCTTTGCATGCTGTTGGGCATGGGGTGCAGGTCTTCTAAAATTAGGAATGCTAATGAAGGCTTGGAAAAAGAGTAAGAAAGCCAATTAAGTAAATGTTTGGGACAGATGGGAGGGGTTCTTCATAGTGTTACTTCATAGTATTTTCAGTACAAACTCTCTTCCATTTGGCTTGTCAACAACTCTGAAGTGTTTTTAAAGTAACATATTTTGCTGTTAATGAAGCTGGACAAATAAGGGTCAAGTGTTAGTGTCCAGGCTGACCTGCCATAAGAAGTTTTCTGCACCCGTTGTGGAAAGAGTTTATGGATTTCAGTCTGTGGGTAAAATCGTGATAAGCCATTCTGATGAGAAAAGATGACAAAACAAGTGTGATGCTGCTGCAGATTTATTCCTAAAAATTCTGTGGTACCTCTGGTCATCAGTACTAGTCTGTCTAAATTTGCTGCATGAATGACTGGCTGAACTGAATTTATATTCTGGACAGACCCATATACTTCGCTTCTTACTGGCAGAAAAAATACAAGCTTTGTGTCTGTTGCATTCCTTAGCGCTTTCCAGACAGTTCTTGGTAATGGATGTGTATGGGGCTCAGGTTAAGGAGTGTGTCATTAGGTAGTGTATTATGTTCCAAGAACAGATTGCTTTAACAGGGAACATAATGCAATTTGAAACAAATTTCCTGATATGTGGAGTTCTGTAGTGTCTCATCTAATGCATGACTTCATATTTGCAAAGTATTTATATTGTTCCTTCTATATCCAAAGATAAATGTGAGAATGGTGTAAGACATAGCTTTTCAGTTCTATACATAGTTTGGTGTGTGCCCATCTCAGCTTCCTTCAATACTACTCTTTTGGAAGGATGAAACAATGAGCAGTAGTGTGCAACACCTGGTGCCATGGATTTTGGTTTCCTGTCTTGTTGAGGTTTTTGGTGAGGACTTCAGCTATTTAGTACTAACCCTTCTTTACTTGAATTATATGCTCAGGAGAAGCCACTTCCTCTGAGTCTCACTTCCAGCCCTTTGAGACTGTTCTACCCATGAGTAAGAAACCTGGCTCAAGAGATGTTAAAAGTATTTTTAATAAGTGAAACTCTGGTGGATTTGCTTTTTTTTTTAATCTCCCAGTGCCACTGATGAACTCTTATCATGTCTCATGTTTCTATATAGGCATTCCATGTGTTTTAAATTACAAAGTTTGTTAAGAAATGGTTTGTTGTTTGTCACTCTGAAATAAATGTCTTTTCACATTCTGTAATATTAGTAATTCTTGAGAAGTTTGCTACAATGGCAGTTCTTGCAGGCAGTATTCCAGAGCTAGTTTGTGCTTTGGCCAGATTGTTCTTCAGTGAGTTTTAGGTAAGATTTCAGTGCCCAATATCCTGTCATAAACTCCTTGCATGGAAGGCACCCCAAGTTCATTGGAGAAGATCAGGTGAATAAGAAAATTGTTAATTACTCTCTAAGAGAGTCTTTTGAAGCAAAAAATCTTCATAAGGCTGTATTTCTGTTTCTTGTGACCCTGTCTTCCCTGCGTACTCTAAATAGTTGATATCACTGCTGTCAAATTTGACTTAGATTTGCTTTGAAAAATATACACAGTCTGCATTGGTTTGTTAGTCACCTCTTGGGACAAATGACATTCTGTGCCATAAAGCATAGTTACACAATGAAGTGTTAGAAGAAGATTTTCATTTGCTGTTGTTCAAGATTTCTAGGGGTTTGACCTTGTATTTTAATATTTGTTTTCTGCTTATGCATTTAAGTCCTATTTTAATAGGTTCTGATCCTCTCATGTTTCCATTTTCTCTTATGACACTGTTAGATATGTGCTGTTTGATAGTGCTGTGTTGCTTCATTTCTACTGATCTATTTTTCATTTTTAGAAAAGTCACCTATAATGTCATTAAATGTATGATATTTAAAAGATATTTAACACTGCTTTTTATGGTATGCTACATTATGTACACATTTTATGATTTACTTGAAGGCTCGAATCTTCTTTCAGAACTGAAAAGCTGAATTGAGGTTGTAGAGCAGTAATGCACATTTGAGCTGTCAGAAGCATCTGTTGGGATTTTTGTTTCGTTGGAGTTTTTAGGAGAATTGTTGGTAGCAGCCTTATTACAGAAACATTTCCTATCTGATGGCAATGATTGTCAGAGCAGGTTTTCTCATGGCATGCCCATGCTGACTATCCAGCTGAAGGAAACTAAAACATGAATACAGTTCTGTTAAGAAGACAAAACCTTATTGGTCAGACTTTCAAAGTACTAGGTTGACATATCTGGGTCTGCTGTTTGCTTATGGGTAGTTTTATCGTGGTAGTAGTCTTGAATCATGTTTAAAACCTGTATGTTCGCAGCTTCTTATTGGACCATGTAGTCCAATTCTGCATTTTATATAAAAATTCTACAGAAGAACATTTTAAATTCAAGACTCTCAAAGTATATTTGTAATTTCACAGCTTTTTAGGTATTTCATAACTTCTTACAGTTTCTTATTATGTAGACAGTTATTTGCAGTCAATTTAGTTGTAAGTACTTCTATGTACACAAAATTGGAGAGACAGTGTAAAACAATGTTTATAGCATATCAGCACTTAGGAAGCTGGTTAAGACATACTAGAAAAAGCAAACTGAAAGGAATGTAAAATTGTAATAGCTTAATATACTCAAGTGTACATAGTTAATATGTTTTTGTATAATGCTCCTGTTTAGTATTAATATGGCCAGTCCATGTTAGTACTAACAGAAAGTTAAATTTCTTAGTCTACAGAGTGAAGTGTTACTGCAAGTGATGTAGTAGAAGACACAGAATTCCTTTCTGAGCATTAGTAAGAAAAATAATTTTTTATTTTCCAGAAGTGTTTCTGTAGAGATTAATATTTGGGGTAGAAAATGTTCAATAGGATATTACTTTTTTCTGAAGCCTATTATATGTTTAATTTAGTCATAAGAGATAGAAAATATATGTGTCTGCATGGCTTCTAAGTGACCCATGGCTTTTTAAGTATCCCAATGGTGTTTAGACAGTTACTGGTTTGTAGCTGACTTTTGTCCTTCAGTGCCTATGCAGTGTGATACCGCTGTTGTATACAGCAAGTCTGTCAGACACTTTTTCAGGCACTGTATAGCAGAGGACTGTGGACCGCTGTTTGCAGGGGTGGTGAAAGCAAGCTAAAACTAAAATATTAGAGCATTTTGATATTTAAGAAAATCATGTAGCTGTATTCCAATTTTCAGAGCAGTGGAAAGAGTTCTGTGTTGGAAAGTCTTGTGGGGAGGGATCTGCTCCCACGAGGTACTGGAGTTGTCACCCGGAGACCCCTTATTCTGCAGCTGGTGCATGTTTCCCCAGAGGATGGTCGGAAAACAGCTGGAGATGAAAATGGTAAGTGTGATCCAAGAGTGTGTTTTGCCTTGTAGGAAAAAGACTTTGAATCTTTCTTGTTCATTTGACTGGAAAATCAGTTAAAAAAAATGACTCTTGTCACATCTGTTCTGTCCATTTAGAAATGTCATTTAGAAGTCAAAATCTGGATATTAAAAATATCTTTAATGTTTTAAGTTTTTCTATTCTTAGGAAACACTTGATAAACATGTACCAAAGAAAGCATTTCAGTTATGATTATGATTGTCTACTGTGTAGAGAACATGATTTCCTTGTATGTGTTTTTCTTCCCCTTCTCTTTTGCTGTATAAGGTTTTTCCTTGAGAAGATGAGTATGTGACTTCTTAAAAGGAGGTTAGGAACTACATAATGTCTGAACAGAGGTGGAAGAAGAAGAAAGGAAAACAGACGTAGTAGAAGCAAACAAATTTTAATGGGCATATTCTGTAGTGTACAGATGCTACCTCACTGAGCTGCACTGAGATTCCAAGCACATGAAGAACTACACACAAAATTTTCTGAAGCGGTTTACTTTGAAACTTATCTCTAGCAGATCAAGAAAGTAATCTCATGTGTCCTTTGGGAGTTTAAATACTCATTCTTTACAAACTAGTGCACTTGATGATATGAAAGAGCAGTGGAGTCATAGCCACCTTGTGATTGTAAGATAAATCTTAGCTTTTTCATGTAGGCGGTAAAAAGTGCACAGGCTTTTGATGGCGTGGTAAACTTGGGGCTGTAATTATTCTCATTATATTCCAAATTTTTTTCAATGTATTTTTAGTGATAGTAAGTCAAGGTATCAGTAGTTCTTTACAGTATTTCCTTTAGTGTAATCATAGAATGACAGAATAGTTAGGATTGGAAAGGACCTTAAGATCATTTAGTTCCAACCCCCCTGCCATGAGCAGGGACACCTTACACTAGACCATGTCACCCAAGGGTCTGTCTTGGCCTTGGACACTGCCAGGGATGGAGCATTTACCACTTCTTTGGGCAACCTTGTTCCAGTGCCTCACCACCTTCACAGTAGGGAAGTTCCTTACATCTAACCTGAACTTCCCCTGTTTAAGTTTTAACCTGTTACCCCTTGTCCTATTGCTACAGTCCCTAATTAAGAGTCCGTCCTCCAGCATCCTTGTAGGCCCCCTTCATATAGTGGAAGGCTGCTGAGGTTTCGATGTAGCTTCTCTTCTCCAGGCTGAACAACCCAAATTTTCTCAGCCTGTCTGCATATGGGAGGTGCTCCAGCCCCCTTATCATCTTCGTGGCCCTCCTCTGGACTTGTTCCAACAGCTCCATGTCCTTCTTACGTTGAGGACACCAGAACTGCACACAGTATTCCAAGTGGGGTCTCAGGAGAGCAGAGCACAGGGGCAGGATCACCACCTGGTCACACTCCTTTTGATGCAGCCCAGGATATGGTTGGCTTTCTGGGCTGCAGGTGCACACTGCCAGCTCATGTTCAGTTTCTCATCAACCAGTACCCCACAGGGCTGCTCTGAATCTCTTCTCTGCCCAACCTGTAGCTGTGCCTGGGATTGCTCCAACCCAGGTGAAGGACCTTGCACTTTACATTGTTGAACTTCATGAGGTTGGCACTGACCCACCTCTCAAGCATGTCACAGTCCCTCTTCATCCCATCTCTTCCCTCCAGCAGATCAACTGAACCACATATCTTAGTGCCATCGGCATCCCAATGTCCATGTTGCCAATAAAGATATTGAACAGGCTGTTGTCCCGACACGCAAGAACATTTGTTACTGGTCTCCAGCTGGACATTGAACTGTTGACAGCAACTCTGTGTGCTGCCATCTAGCCAATTCATTATCCACCTGGTGGTTCATCTGTCAGATTTATTTCTCTCCAATTTAGAGACAAGGATGTCATGTGGAACTGTGTCAAATACTTTGTACAAGTCCAGGTAGGCAATGTTAACTGCTTTGCCCCTATCCTTGTGTTCTGTAGCCCCACCGTAGAAGACCACCAAATTGGTAAGGCATGATTTGCCCTTAGTGAAGCCATGCTTGCAGTCACCAACCACCTTACTGTTTTTCATGTGTCTTAGCATGAGTCCTAGGAGAATCTTCTCCATGATCCTGTCAGGCAGAGAAGTGAGATTGACTGGTCTGTAGTTTCCCGAGTCTTCCATTTCCCCCTTCTTGAAAATGGGCATTATGTTTCCCTTTTTCCAGTCACTGGGGACTTCATCTGACTGCCATGGTGTTTAAAATATGATGGACAGTGGCTTAGGAGCTTCATTCGCCAGCTCCTTCAAGACCCACAAATGGATTTCATCATATCCTATGGACTTGTGCTCATTCAGGTTCCTAAGATGATCTCAGACCCAATCCTCCCCTACAGTGGGCCTGAGGTCTTCATTCTGGCAGTAATATTTATAGCCTTCGGTTTCTGAAGAACAGTTGCTAATATTGTGCAGTTTAAAGCTCGTTTCCATCCTTGCAACAATCAGAGAACACAATTTGGGTTTATAACAAAAAACTCCTAGTGTTTAATCCAGGGTGTGCTGGATTGTGAAAAACTGTAGGAAAACTCATGTTGGAAATGATCTCAGGAGGTCTGTAGTCCAACCTACTTCTCAAAAAAGGGCTAACTCTGAACTCAAGGCAAGTTTACTTGGGGCTTTATCCAGTTGGGTCTTGAAAGCATCCAAGGGTGGTGAATTCAGAAAGTCTCTGGGCAGCCTTTTAGAAATAACACATTTGATCTCTTTAAATGTGGATTTACGTTACTTGCATTGTGCAGTGTGCAGTTTCCAGTACTTTTCAGAATGCTTTGGTTCTGAGTTGTTCAGTAAAGCATGATTTTGTTCTATAACTTCACAGGTATAAAAGTTAGCTTTGTAATTAAAGCATTCTGAGTTGAGAGAGAGCCTTTCTCTTGTGGGTTGCATTTGATCTGGTGTTTCAGATTTTAAATCTAAAATAACAATATTATTGCATAATAAATTAATAAAATAATTTAACCTAATATTTGAAGCCCATTTAGATTTTTTTTTTTGGGGGGGATCAATTTCTAATATGTGCATGTTACAATTTCTTGATGTTTCTTTGAGAGAGATGTGGGCTTGTTTGCTAAGAACAGACAAACCTTTGTGACTTACCAGTTGCATTTGAAATTTCTCTCTTCTGCCTCCAAAATCCAAGTAAATCACAGTCTAAATGGTTTAGCATATGTATAGATCAGACATGGGATCAGGTAGCTTTGAAAGAAAAAAGGTGGCAACCCCTTATTTGGGCTATGCTTAAGTCACTATACTGCTACAGATCATAATTGTGGTATGAGGTGCATGTTGAGGTAGGGTTGAATGCGTTTAGGATTTCTTGGAGGGAAATCCATGGTCTTGCAGAAAAAGTTTTTCTCTGCATGAGGGTTTTCTTTACAAATTGAATATTGGACTAGAGAGTATCTAGTCTTGGACACTGTTTTCTGAATGTGCTGGCAATGGACTGTCTGTACTCACAGATAGTTCTTTTGCAACTGCCTCTATTTTGTAATTTCTGTTTTGTGATTTGTCACCCTTTTTCCATTGTAATGCTTGCTCTAGGTATGTACTAGTATTATGTCTGAATAAGTCCATGAAAAAATAGTACTTGTCTGTGGTTGTTACAAGCTTAAATGTTACCTGAGTGTTTGCTTCCAGAAAGCTTCCTGGTTTTTAATATGACACTTGAGCAGGAATTGCAGCCAAACATCTGAATTAACTTATGTTTTTCTAACATGCAGCATTGAGGAACAGGAGATATGATCTTTAAAGTCAGTGATGAGCTGTGTGATACCCTTTTGGGGTGGTCACTGTAAGAAATCAAGATAGAAAATATTAAATATGAAATGCTGTGTTTTCCTAATATGATAGTTCAGACTGAGATGTATGTGGTATGGTATGAAGGAAATGTTCTCATTGTGCTTTTGCTGTTTATTGTTAGTCTCTAGTGATTCAGCACATGGTGTGTTTGTGGTGTTACCACAGTATGGTGGTGTCTTATCAGATTGCAAGTGATGTTTCTGGTCTCATGAATTATTAAATTGGTATTGTAGCTAAGATCTATTGTGGTAGCTTATCTATTTGTTAGGAAATGGAAAAGAGCAGGGAACATATGAATGGTCCATTAGTAAATGTTGATAGGTTCTTTTCTTTTTTTGTTCCAAGAAGGGAAGCTAAAAGTTGTTCAAAACTGAACAGATAGAATTGATATGGAACACAGGAATAGTTAACAGAGATCTGTTTCTTGATAAATCAACACTGCTTTGTCATCTTTTTGCTGTCTACGTCAAAGAGGAGTCTCTTGTGCCTAGCTCCCAAACAATGAGAGCTTCACTGTACTTAGCTTTATAGAAGCACAGCAGGAGAAGAGCTTTCACTCAAGAGCTTGCCATCTAGTTAGCATCAAGGATAGAAAAAATGGTGCAGCATACAGAAGGGATTGGAAGATGTGCATGTTTTTTTCACAAGTTGGATAATTATATGTGTGTGTGTGTCTGTTTAGAGAAAGAGAGCTAGGAAGAGATGAGGTGCTGGGGGAGATGGGGTAGGGGGACAAGAGTTTAGATGGTAGTCTGCTGTGTCCAAGAGGTGTGACGATATGGGAACTAGAATGCTAGGAAAACAGCTAAGATTCTTCATGCTCTGTTGATTTTGTTCTTTTTAGTATTTGGAAAGTTCTCATTCCCATTCTGCAAGAAATCCTCTATGACTCTGAACAGCTTTGTGCTCTCATTGTGTGTAAAGAACATTTCCACTGGTTTAGGGAGAAGTGCTACATAGGTAACTAAAGTTAGCACTGTACAGTATTTGAGCTTCTTAAAGGTGCATTCCAGTATAGGAGCTATAGGAGTAAGAATTTGGTGAAGGCAGTCTTGAGAAAAATACATAATCTGGCACAGGTTGCCCAGAGAAGCTGTGTCTGCCCCCCTCCCTGGCAGTGTTGAAGGCCTTGAGCGGACTGGTTTAGCGTGAGGTGTCCCTGCCCATGGCAGGGGGGTTGGACCTAGATGATCTTTTAAGATCCTTTCCAACCTGAACTATTCCTTGATTCTATAAGGTTTTTAGGTCTCACTCAAAGATATAAAAAGCCAGAAAGGCAAAGGGACTGTTGCTTTATTCAGGAGATGGTTTTTTGAAAGGCAGTATCTGTTTGTTTTTAATAGCCACTGTTTTAATAACTTCTTATAATCTGTAATACTTAATTTTATAATGACCACAATGTCATTTCTGCACACTTTAGTCTGGCATTGACTCTTGAATGTAACAGGTGAATAATTCAACTGAAGTTTTGCCTTAAAGAAAGTAACATAATGCGTGGAAGATTGATATACCAGTGAAACTACAGTGATTAAAAAAAAAAAAAAAATTCTACATGTAAACCAGAACGTTGGGTTTTTCAGTGTACCTTATTTAAAATATTTTCTCCTTGCCTTGCACATTCTTGCAATTGGAGTAATGCAAATCCTTCCTCCTTTCCTAAAAACTCTTTTGCATTATATTCAAGCTACTGGGTAATTTTTCTCAAATACTAAAGGGGTTACTGTATAGGTTTCCTCAGAAGCATGGGGCAAGAGTTTCCGCAGTGTATGAAGTGATATTTGTTAAAGCTTATACTTGGACCAGATGAGATTCTTTTTTCTTGTTGTGTACACTTCAGGAGACTGCATTTATTCCTTCACTTTTTTTTTTACTTTTTTTTCCCCTCTCAATGTGCACTGACACTGAGGTTAAGACTAAGCCATCTATTATGGTTTCACTCTTCTCTTGTGTTACCTATAGCAAAGAAAACATGTGGCTTATTAAAGCTTATAAAATGTTGAGTCTCCTTTGATCCATAGGTATTAGCAAATTAAAATGCAGTGCTTCTGGTTAATTTTTATATACATTTTTTAAAAAGCTTATAGATTATACTAAACCAAAGCATTTCTTTATACATAGAACTAAGCCTAGTACCTAGCTGCACATTCCAATACCACCACAAACCCGGTAGAATAGAACTTCATGAGGTTGGCATCAGCCCACCTCACAAGCATGTCAAGGTCCCTCTGGATGGCATTCCTTCCCTCCAGCGTATCAACCGAACCACACAGCTTGGTGTCATCGGCAAACTTGCTGAGGGCGCACCCAATCCCACTGTCCATGTCAGCGACGAAGATGTTGAACAAGACCAGTCCCAACACCAACCCCTGAGGGACACCACTTGTTACTGGTCTCCAGCTGGACACTGAGCCACTGACCACAACTCGCGTGCGGCCATCCAGCCAGTTCTTTATCCACCAAGTGGTCCACCTATCAAATTGGTGCCTCTCCAATTTAGAGACAAGGATGTCGTGTGGGACAGTGTTGAATGCTTTGCACAAGTCCAGGTAGATGACATCAACTGCTCCACCCCTGTCCATCAGTTCTGTAGCCCCATCGTAGGCGGCCACCAAATTGGTCAGGCAGGATTTCCCCTTAGTGAAGCCATGCTGGCTGTCACCAAGCATCTTTTTGTTTTTCATGTGCCTTAGCATGCCTTCCAGGAGAATCTGCTGCAAGATTTTGCCAGGCACAGAGGTGAGACTGACTGGTCTGCAATTCCCCAGGTCATCCAATTTCCCCTTCTTGAAAATGGGGGTTATATTTCCCTTTTTCCAGTCGTCAGGAACTTCACCTGACTGCCATGATTTTTCAGATATGATGGGCAGCGGCTTAGCAGCTTCATTTGCTAGCTCCTTCAGGACCTGTGGATGGATTTCATCAGGTCCCATGGATTTGTGTATGTTCAGGTTCTTAAGATGGTCCCGAACCAGATCCTCTCCTACAGTGGGCCCAAAGTCTTCATTTTCACATTCCCTGTGTCTACCTTCCAAGACTTGGGTGGTGTGGTCAGAGCCTTTGCCAGTGAAGACCGAGGCAAAGAAGTCATTAAAAACCTCAGCCTTCTCCAAATCCAGGGTAGCCAGTTCTCCTGATAGCTTCCGGAGGGAGCCCACATTGTCCCTAGTCTGTCTTTTATTCGCTGTGTACCTATAGAATCTCTTCCTGCTATCTTTCACATCTCTAGCCAAGTTTAATTCTGACTCGGCCTTAGCTCTCCTAACCTGGTCCTTAGCTTCCTGGACAACATCCCTGTATTCTTCCCAGCCAGCTGTCCTTGCTTCCACCTTTTATAAGCCTCTTTTTTCCCCCTCTAAGTTTCCTCAGCAGCTCCTTTTCCATCCAAGGAGGTCTCCCAGCCCTCCTGCTGCACTTCCTTCTAGTTGGGATGCAACACTCCTGAGCTTGTAGTAGGTGATACTTGAATATCAACCAACAGTCTTGGGACCCCCTGCCCTCTAGGGCAGTAATTTAAGACTAAACCCCAGTATGTCCTAGGAGGATACAATCTGCCTCTGAGGGACATAACAGCAGTGTTTGGTCCTTATCTTTCAAATGTAATATCTTTCTGTATCTCTTCCTGACTTTATGCCTGTCTTTATTACATTTAATTTTTAAAAGGGGTGAGCAATGCAATCTTGAAGATACTGTAGTTTATTCCCGTATGTGCATTTTGCTTTATTTTCTCTGAACTATAAGTAAACTAAACCAAACCTGTTTAATAACTTGGAATTAATGAGCCCTTTCATTTTGCACTTACTTTGGAGGCTGGTATGCAATTTTGCCTATTTACCAACAAAGACAAGCAAAAGCTGATTCCTGACAATGGTTTCTTCATATCTCAGGTGCATGCAGAACAGAAAGGATAGAAATAGTATGTTTTTTAAATTTTTTTTTTCCTTAATGGACTCAGTCCATCTAAGTCAGCAATTTTCCATTGATGATAAAATTTTAACTTACTGACCTTAGCAGGATATTAAAGTAACTACCCAGATGTCCTAGGTTTTCCAAACTGATAAATTGATTGTTGTTGTGTTACTTGCATTTTGTGCCAAACAGGCACGTGCCAAAAATGACTTCACCCATTTGTTTTGATTCTGGCACTACCATGGTTCTGTACTGCCATAACACTAAAAGAGTTGTAAACTCATCAACCTTTCAATTAAAAAGTTTAGAATTTTTTTTTGGTAATGGGATTTCCATAAATAATTTCAGAAAATTACAAGTTGAGAAGGGTGTTAGCTAATGCTGTCTCTTCTCAAATCTGTCTCAGAACTGCCATAATACTGTTTTGTTTTTTTTTTTTAGCTGAGCATTAGAAAGATTAATGCAAAACCTCAGGTTTCTTTCCTGTACAGTACTGTTACTTCCAGTGACAAAAAGAATAAGGAACTTTTTTTTTGTTCTTGCCATGAATAAATGATGAGAAACGTACTTCACCAAAGAAGTTCAGCTTTGCAGAACCTAATGGTGCTGTTTCTTGTAATCTGATAAAAATACTGTGAGCTGTTGGAATTAGATTAACAGCAATAATAATGTTATCATCAAGTAAACTTTGTTGTATAGAGTATCTGAATAATATGCATAATTTATCAGTGTTTTAGTTAAGATCTTATTTCTGTGCATATTGTTAATATGCTACACATTCTCATCAATAGTAGAATAGCATGAACATCTGTCTGCATGCATTTGTGATCTTTGTAATACAGTCTGGTACTATAATAAAATGATACATTAAATCTGATAAAAATTTTAAACATCATTCAATGCTGTTTCTCTTTAACTGCAGACCCTGCTACATGGAAAAATCCAAGACACCTTTCTAAAGGTTGCCTTTATCCACTTGCTTTTTCTCCCTATGCATAAAGTGCATGCTTATATACACTAATCACATACATTTCATGGCACTTTATTGTTGTTTACACTTTTACTTTTACACTTTGGCTACTGTGTTGATTGATTATTTTGCTGAGTCTTGTGATCTGGTTGATTTTCAGTTTTCTGACGTTGTTGCATTAGAATGAGATGATTTTTGCTCTTCTTCTTTGCCGTTGCTGCTTCATAGAATTTCCTGCACTTTTAATTCCCAAATCCTTAAAAAAAAAAAAAATCTATTGATCAGTATCTTGAAATTCAACTTGAGTGGTAAAATGCTTTGCAAGATTACTTGATTGTAGGTAAACGGCGTTTGCCAAATGGCCACATTGCTTGTAGGTTGTTCTTGTAGAGCAGATTGGTGTACTGGGGAACAGAGGAGAAATAACCACAAACTGAAAATTTCAAAAGAAATTTATCACTACTACTTGAAAACCTAGTTGTGGAAGTGTCAGTATCTCACAGTGTGACTCAAACTGCTGCCTGTGCTACCAAGCAGGAACTGACGAAACTTTGCCGTTTCTGGGACTTCTTTTGAATAGCCCTAAGTCATTCTGGACATCAGTGGTGACTGACAAGAGATTAAGATGTTTGGTCCTTGACAGATTTGGGAAGAGACATGTCCTCCTAAGACTACATTGCTATGCAGAGTTCTTATGTATTTTCTGTTTGCTTGGTTTTCATTCTACAGGTTTTTCTAACTTTTTCTTTCAGCTGTAATTAGATCTTACTTGCATGGTAAAGGAAAAGATGCTAAAAGCTAGTGTTTATTTCAGGTTTTTTAACTACTGCTAATAATTCTTTTGTTTTCTGTTGCAAGCTGATATTTAATGGACTAGACCATTTCTGAAAAATGGTAGGATAGCTTATGACTGGCTCAGTCACAGTTGGGAAGATGGACTTGTGGAAGAGAGGCAAATTAAAGAGTATTGAGATGCAATGCTTACATAAGGAGAATCATAAATACATGCAATCATACAGCAGAATCATAAAGTAATAAGCAGAATCATAAATATATGAGCTATTTAATGTAAATAAATGTAAAAAGCAGACTAATTTTGCTGCTTGGGAAATAAAATTATATTGTAGTTTTCAGCAAACAGGGTCTTGGAAAAATGAAATTGAAAGAACTACTTCCTCTTCCTCATGTATCAATTCTTTGTTTTCAGAGATAGATGCTGCAGAGTGGGGTAAATTTCTTCACACCAAAAATAAGGTACGTTTACTCCAGTGATGGAGTAGCAGTGTCATAAATATGCTATCATATATATACTTAATTACATACCTTTTCTCTTGACTTTCCCAAAAAGGAGGTTCTTTTGCCTGCTATACTATATGCTAGAATATTGAAGGTTCTCTATTTTGCTTTTTATGGGTAGAAAACTTCTGAAAACATACTTTTAAATTTAAGATGGAAAGCTAATTAATGGTTGTCTGTAGTGAGGGTCATTGATTCTGCCAAGTTAACTTATCTTAATCCTTTTTGTGCTATTTTGTTAGGTTTTTTTTCTTTTTTGTGTGTTGACAAAATTAGAAAGGACATTGTAAAGACAAGGAAGTACATAATCACAAGTCATTTCATTCCTTTGAAGAATTGGCTACTTCAGGGATTTATCAGAAAGCTGTGACAAGGAAGGAAGAGCCTAATGAGCATCGGGGGGAGGGGGGGGGGGAGGGGAGAAACAGGTGAGATGACCTAGGACTTCAGTAAGAGAGTCAAAGCTTAAATCTTTACTCCAAGAAATTAATCTTTTTGTTGGCAGATGAATTTGTTTATTACTCTAAAATGATTTCCTTACCTTCTAGAGAGTACTAGTAATTGAAGGAAATTTAGAGAGGAATGCAACCTGTGCAAGGGTACCTGTATGATAACATATTTTGGATTGGTGCAAGAATAGTTTTGGCAAGAGTGGAAAAAAATTGAAATGAAACTGCCCTTGTTCTTCATGCTCTTGTATCCTGAACCTCTCTTATCTCTGTGTTTTTTATTAAATGCAGAGGATTACAACTAGATTTGACGTGGAATTAAGTGCTTGAAATTCTCTTTAAGTGAAAACTATTTTATACGTTGTCTGACATCAGTGGTATTAACTGCATCTCACAGTATTAAGATATTAAATACCAAAATTACAAATCCTGTAATTTTTAGCACTGTACTGCTGTTAGCATTAGTTTAGTGTCTAATAGTCATTTTTTATCACCTCTTGTGTACTGAGTTACAGAGTGTCTCTTGGAGAAGAGAACATTATTTTGCAATTGGGTAAGTGGATGCTGTCTTTGATTCTTAAAAAATCTTTTTCTTCCATACTTAGATCTATACAGATTTTGATGAAATTCGTCAGGAAATAGAAAATGAAACAGAGAGGATTTCAGGAAATAATAAGGTAAATGTTGCACTGTCTGTCTTGCTATAGATTCTCTTGCTGCTTAAACCTTTAACAGTTTTGGCAGCTGGAAGTGAAAATCATTGAACTATTCGAATGAAGAACATGGTATTGCTGCTTGAGATTTTATTTTTTTTTCTCACTGAGTTTGTGAGGTAAATGACTTCAACTAAAAGAAAACGCAAAGAATTGCTGTTGCTTTACTTCAGAGCTTCCTTAATAATAATGCAAAAATGAACCTTTGAGTTAAACTTGCTTTCATTTTCCATATATATGGCTTTACATGTAATTAGAAAATTGAGTATTCTATTCTTGAATATCTGTATAATCACTGAAATGTGGTAAGTGTTTATGCATTATACTGAGGAGGAAAATAGGGCTGCTTTCAGAGATGAAGGAATTGTGCAGATGTAGCTGTCTTTTTCCTCACCATATAGTTGTAATGTGTATGATGAAAGAATTCTGGTATGAAACAACAGTTTTTGGCTTTCTGAATGGTGCATTTACACAATCCAGTACAGTGATCAAATTTTACTATTATATTTCTAGGGGATCAGTCCTGAACCTATTCATCTTAAGATTTTTTCATCTAATGTTGTAAATCTGACTCTTGTGGATTTACCTGGAATGACAAAGGTAAGGTGCAGAATGCTTCTCTTTTGGTTCACTGTGAACAGTGTATTTTGAAACAAAGAGTCTATGTTCATACTTTGGCATTACTCTGTATTATTGTTTTCCTCAGGTTAAGTAGTTGTTTATATAAATTTGAGATGTCTCCATCTTCTGGTGTAAGATTTGGGTTTCTGGTGCTCTTTGCTGTTGTAAAAGGTAGATTTGCTTAAGTTCTTCCTCTTCCTATATACAGCTGAGGGATTGGGAGCATTGTGCATACTGCATGTTGTTTTAGTAGAAGAGGTAGCACTGGAAGTTTCAAAGTTGCACCTGCAGATACAGGTGGGTAGCTGACAAGTTTGAAAATGTTTTCCCTATTGCTTTTGCATAACTTGCTATGTATAGTTTGTGTAAGAAGTTGTGTAAAGTAAGGATAACTAGAGGAAATGTTCAGGTCATGTTTATGCAGGTTTTAGACTAAGTAATCTGTGGCATGAAGATGACAAGATGACTTCTTGCCTTGCCTGTGCACGTGTACATTCTACTCTGCCAGTTGTGCAGGTGGCTCTTGGTGGTTCTTAATGATAAGTAGGTTAATAAATTCTTAACAACAGTATAAAATAATTTGAATTTATTCTTATTTCTTTAAGGGTGGTTTTGATTTGTATACCTTTCAAGATCTTTCTTTTCTTTTGTGTCTGTTTGTGAAAGGGGAAGGAAAGGGCTGGAAAATTCATGGTATAGGATATGAATTTTCAATGAGTGGTCTCTCACAGGCATAAATATACAATTTTGAACAGTTCTGCATTGGTTTTGTTGTGTTTTTTTTTTCTCCTCTTAGGTACCTGTTGGTGATCAGCCTAAGGATATTGAACTTCAAATAAGAGAGCTAATCCTTCAATTCATCAGCAACCCAAATTCAATTATTCTGGCAGTCACAGCTGCTAACACAGACATGGCCACTTCAGAAGCACTTAAAATTGCACGGGAGGTAGATCCAGATGGTAAGCAGTAAGAAAAACTGGATCCTGTAATTGAACTTCTTTTTTCAATTAAGTCCTAAAACTGAAGTTGTTTGAGCAGAAAATAGTAAGCAAAATAAATGTCATTGCCTTTCCTAGAAAATGCAATTATTTCATTTGCCTAGGGATTTCCTGCTGAATTCTCTGCAACTTGGAGAATGCTACAATGAATAAATATCAGATGGATTTCTGGCTTACAAACAACTATTTTAGTAGTCATAGGCCAGATAACTATTTTAGTAGTCATAGGAGCCCCTTCTGTTTCCAGAGCAGTAAAATGGCATTACAGAGTGTTGGGAGGTTTGAGATATGTTTGGTTGGTTGTTTGGTTTTTTGGGTTTTTTTTGGTTTTTTTTTTAGTAATTTACAGTGGTCTGTTAGGATGAATTCATGCTTTAGTGTCCAAGGTTCTTTCTTTTAGTAGAGAGAATAGGCCATCCCGCAACTAGTAATTGACTTGTCTAGCTGTTAATGACTTTTACTAAGAATTAATATACCCCTGTAAAAATGATCAGCTGTGACTTCTGGATCACTTCCCAAAATTCTAAACTGTAAAGGTCTGGAGTGGCAGCTCATGTTGCAGGTTCTGTTGGAATAATGGTATGAAGTGAGAACCTGAACTACTAAAGTAGGTAGACTTTCCGACTTGTATTCATCTGAAAGTTTCAGGACCCAATAACCTACTGATTTTCTTGAGGTAATGGTTTATTTTTACACCCTAAAAGTGTGTTACATTTTAAAGAAAATGTTCTTGCCCTATTTTTTTCAGACCCCAAAGCCTAGGAAATATCGAGGTCCCAGACAAATCCTCTGTCCATGTTAACCTCTGTCTAGATGTGCAGTAGTTACCTGTTTAGTGTATTCAGGTAGCATTTTCCTCCATAGTGTCCAGTATGAAGCTTAGTTTTAATATAGAAAACATTCAGTCACATATTCAATAAAATATGTTTCATTAGCAAAATTAAATCTCCTAAAGCTTCTTCAGTGGATGGATTCCACAGAATGGAATCCATTTGATCTCTTGGAGATTTGGTCTCTTGGAGATTCCAGTTTGGTCTCTTGGAGCTTTGAGCCTATGTATATGATGCACTGTGCTGGAAGTGGGCCTGTTCTCTCCTTTAGCAGCTTCTCCAGTGGGTAATTGTATTTCAAATACAGTTCCAAACAGATTGCCATTGTGTCTGGTCCTATGTACATGCTAGAACACTTGAATCCCCTGCTTGCCTTACTTAGTCTTCTCCACAAGTTCTTCGTAACACCTCTAACCTCATGTAGTATGCAAAAAAGTTCGTTATAGTCAGTAATGACTGTAATTTCAAACTGCATGGTGCCTAAACTTTTTTCTTTAGCAGGTATGTGAGAGGGGAGTAGTACTGGATAAATACTTTCTTGTACACCTGTTAATAAAGGAGCTCCAGAGACAAATACCACGTGTTCAAACCAGTCTCTGCCGGTTTCCAGTATTAAACTTCATGCAGCGAAAGAGCTTTTTGAATGACGAATTTTATCTACCCTGATCAAGACAAAACATTGGAGTTTTCCTTTTCGTAGGTCGAAGAACCCTTGCTGTTATTACAAAGTTGGACCTCATGGATGCTGGCACTGATGCTATGGATGTGCTCATGGGAAGAGTGATTCCAGTCAAGCTTGGAATCATTGGAGTAGTGAACAGGTTGGTCTGGCACATTGATGTTATTTTTTAGATTGTGTTAATATGAAGTGATGCTTTCAGCCTTTTTTAACCGTGAATATGGTTTTAAGAATAAGATTACTTGATATTGAAATACACTTAAGAACAGGCAAGCAAGAAGTTTGTTGCCTGCTTATCAAAATCCTGTCTGTCCTTATTCTGTTCAGCCAGCAGCTAATATAGAAAGGAGTAGGGATGCTGCTTATAAAAGAACTGTAGTGTCACCACTTCTTCCCACTTTTTTTTTTTTTTTTTTTAGCTTGAGGGATCCTTGTGGTCAGCTGTTCACATTAGCAGTGATCCACTACAGATCTTGTGTATATTAGTGCTAGCTGCATATAGAATCATAGAATAGTTAGGGCTGGGAAGGACCTTAAGATCATCTAGTTCCACCCCCCGTACCATGGGAAGGGACACCTCACACTAAACCATGTCACCCAAGACTCTGTCCAACCTGGCCTTGAACATTGCTAGGGATGGAGCACTTACCACCTCTTTGGGCAAACTGTTCAGTATCTCACCACCCTCACAGTAAAGAACTTCTTCCTTATATCTAACCTGAGCTTCCCCTGTTTTAAGTTTAAACCCATTCCCCCTTACCTTATCACAGCAGTCCTTAATGAAGAGTCCCTCTCCAGCATCCTTGTAGGCCCCCTTCAGATATGGCGTCTTCATGCAGCCTTCTCTCCTTCAGGCTGAACAGCCCCAACTTCTCATGAGAGCAGAGTAGAGGGTAGGATCACTTCCTTTGACCTGCTGGTCACATTTCTTTTGATGCAGCCCAATATATGTATAGCTATCATAATGTTCACTTTATTTTTTTGCATTAGCTTTATGTAGTTTTAATAAAAGCCTTGCTTAGTCTGTGTACAGGTGCATGGAACAACAAATAAAATCCTTTATCTCAGGGAGATGAGTTATGTGTGGAGAGCAAAAAGCAGTTGTTAGATGTCCTGCTTAGACAAGCAAAAGTGTAAATTATTTTTACTTTGCATCTATTAACTAGTGTGTAACTCTCCCTTTTAACTTAAGGAGTCAGTTGGATATTAACAATAAGAAGAGTGTAGCTGATTCCATTCGTGATGAGTATGGTTTTCTTCAAAAGAAGTATCCTTCCCTAGCCAATCGAAATGGAACCAAGTATCTTGCTAGAACACTGAACAGGTATTACATATTACATAAAGTAAAATAAATGCTTTTAAAGATACTCTACTATATTGGTGTGTTAGAAATATTGTTTCCTTTCTCTTTTGGTGCTGTACAGTGATACATTAAGGAAAACTTGATTTCTGAATTTACTGTGATTTTCTGGAGTAAGTGTTTTCCTTTTGTGATTATATTCTGTCTTTTCTCTCTTTTAATAGAGATTATAAAGCTGAAATTTTTTCTCCCATTTAATGAGGGACTGTTTTCCATTTTTAGGCTGTTGATGCATCATATCAGAGATTGCTTGCCAGAACTGAAAACCAGAATCAATGTTTTAGCTGCTCAGTACCAGTCTCTACTAAACAGCTATGGGGAGCCTGTTGAAGACAAAAGTGCCACTTTATTGCAGCTTATTACCAAATTTGCCACAGAATATTGTAACACTATTGAAGGAACAGCAAAGTACATAGAGACTTCAGAGCTGTAAGTACCAGTGGTTTTCTAGAATACTGATTGAGCAATTAGATGGATGCAGTGGCTCTTGATGGCTTTCATTGGCAATATTACTATACTAGAACATAACATACTCAAAAAAGTTTGATTCCAAACTGTTTGCAATGAGAACTTTTTTGTTGTTTGCTACTTCAGTTGTTATTTTATTATTTCAGATGTGGTGGAGCAAGAATCTGTTACATTTTTCATGAGACTTTTGGAAGAACTTTAGAATCTGTTGACCCACTGGGTGGCCTTAACACAATTGATATTCTGACTGCCATTAGAAATGCCACTGTGAGTGTTCTTCTGTATTTCTAAGTGTTGTTGCTATACCTTGGCTTTGAAGATAAGGTTTCAACAAATTCATGCTTCTTCAGTCCGATGAATTAGCTATTTCAGCTGAATGAGTTAATATGAAGAGGCTGAATCCTGCTTATTGATACTTTAAGTGGAAAAATTACCATATCAAAATTTGCAGCCATTATCTGAGGTGGATTAAGTTTAAGGCAAATGCTTACTCTTACAGGCTGAAAGCTCATGGCCAGCTTTGGCAACCTGATACTGAAGCTATTATATGTTACAGAAATGGTGATGTAAGACTGCCTCAATTATTTTGGATTAAGTAATTTTGTTAATTATGAAGATTCAGGTGGAGATGTATGGGCTAGGACAAGTTCATATCTTTTAATTCTGTGTAAGGACACAGCTCTTCAATGGTTGAGTGTTCATGTGACAGGTTTGATGTCTTGTGAATATGGGAATTGGTGTTGGTAAGAATTAATGGAGTATGTTCACTTTTAAATTCTGTAGTATATAGAATGTTCACACCTTAAACATTGACTTAGGATGTCAAACACTTATGCCTGCTTTTGTACTGTGTCCTTTTAGGTGTGGACAGACATGTTTCTGCATGGTCAGTAATTATTCTAAATTTAGAGTGCGTTTGGTACTCTGCAGCAGTGATCTGTGTACATGCTTTTATCCTTCTGTAAATGTAAAATGTAAAACAGCATTTAGTAATATAAGAAATGTCTTATGTGACATATCTTTGTGTTTCTAAAGCTCATTAGATTAAAAAAAAAAAAAAAGGAAATTTCAGGTTAAAAATGTTTTACTTATAGCTAAGCATTGGTCTGTATGATCATAAATTAAATTATCCCAAACACTGTAAATCATTGAAACAGTATTATGATTATACTTAACAGAAAACCCACCTATCTTGTGGTAAGAATTATATGCCCAGGACTTTCAAACTTAGGAAGAGGATGTCTTTGCCTTTATTGATTAATAAGTTCATTTAAACTTGGATCCACAAATGTGAAAGAATGACATTAGCAGGTAGAAAGCTTCAAGATTCTATAAGGATGCTGGCTAATCATTATTTAATACAGAGTTTGCCTTAAAGGTAATAACTATTTTATAGCTTTTATATTTAATTATACTTGTAACATATTTTATACTTAAGACCTTTTTTTGAGTGTTCTTTTGGGTGCAAGCACCATGATGTGATTTATTCTGGGCTTCATCAGCTATTACTACGTAGAAATTTCAAGCTTTTTCCCTCCTTATGAACTAGGGTCCCCGTCCTGCCTTGTTTGTTCCTGAAGTCTCATTTGAATTGCTGGTAAAAAGGCAAATCAAACGTTTAGAAGAACCTAGCTTGCGCTGTGTGGAGCTAGTTCATGAAGAAATGCAGAGGATTATCCAGCATTGTAGTAATTACAGTACACAGGTAAAAAAACATGGATAGAATGATGTTGTAAGTGTTGGGCTTTTTTTCTCCCCACTTCCCTAAAAAATTCTGGAAGCTTCATCACTAAATTTTTGTTTTGTTTTTTAGGAATTATTGAGGTTTCCTAAGTTGCACGATGCCATAGTTGAAGTAGTGACCTGTCTTCTGCGTAGAAGGCTCCCTGTCACAAATGAAATGGTAATTTGCCATCTACCAGAACTTTGCTGGAAAAAGTGTGTGTTTTGTGGAATCTTTCTTCATGCTTCTGTTTGCTCTGTAATGTCAGGAGCCCAAGTCATTAAAGAAATCTTATATTTGTTGAATAGCTAGATATTTAATATCTGCATGGTTTGAAATTTCCTCTATATTAAAAGTTAGATACATAAAAAAACTAAGGGGGATGGAGGGAAGCCTCTTATGTTTCAATTTGCCAAGAAGAATGCTATTAAAACTTGGATTTAACATCTCCTAGTCTTTCTGATGTAGGTATATTTCCCTGCCTTGTAACAGAAGCTGCGCATTTACTGTAGAGTTCAGGATGCAATGGTGAAAATTAATTTATAGTCCTTACTCTGTGTGCTTAGGAGATAAATCAACACAAAATGTTGATTACTTTTTTTCTCTTATAATGCCTTTTAGCTAGTGAAAACTAAAACTTCAACTTCTGAGTTTGAATAAATATGTTTTTATATAGAAGTCTGCTTTAGGCTGCTTGTTAGGGATGAAACAAAGTGTTTCATTTATTGACTGTGTTTGATGTGAAAAGCAGAAAAAATTTCCTATGCTCATTATCCCCCATATTGAGCCATCTCTCACGGGGTCAAATGTTATGTGGCTTGTGGCTGAAGGTTGAATAGTTAGCTCACTTCATTACTATAAAGCTTATTAAATTGCTATAAATTGTTCTGTTTATTGCTGGAGAGGGGTTAGCTTGATGAAGCAAACAAGTTAAACTGATGTAACATCCAAACATCATCTGAAGGTCTGAATGTATTGTGATGAATGAATGAATTCCCTTCTTGCCTTTTGTATCAGAACTTTAACGTCTTTGGGGCAGCAAGAACAGTCTTTTGCTACAGACAGTTTAATTACACTTTCTAAGATTGTAGGTCATTGATCTTCACTAGCATTAGATTTAATCACAGAATTTTTGAACTCTTAATCACTTTGCATTTCAGGTTCATAATCTAGTGGCCATTGAGTTAGCTTATATCAATACCAAACATCCAGACTTTGCTGATGCCTGTGGGTTAATGAATAACAACATAGAGGTAAGAAAATATGTTCTCTTAAGAAGACTTTAGGCTTAGTGAGGGCCTAAATAATTGGTGAAAGAACAAATGCCTCAATTTATTTCAGTGAAATATGGTTCTACATTTTTAATTATAAAAATGTGATGTATTACAAATATGGTGTATACTCTTGTGACCTACTGATTTGTTAGATTTCTATTACGTATTACATTCAGTAACAGGGGTTGATATTTCACTGAAAATAATTCTGTCTGTATTTCTGTCTGGAAAACAAGATGGGCACTTTAATTTAATGGCTGTTAAATGAAATTTTGGGAAGAGAAACCTTAAAAAGACAGCTGTGAAATACTCTTTAATGTTGAAGTAAGTGCATTTTGTTTCTGACAGGATGCATTAATAGTTATAATGTTCCTCTCATTTGTGAAATGATACTGCGGATATTTTTTTCCCTGTTCAGGTTCTTGAATCTGTCTTGACACGCTTCAGTCTCCCTAAGACAATTCTCTCCATTTATCTCCCATAAGCCGTTTACAAGTTTAGCAATATTTTTTTCCATGCTTAGTTTTGAGAATACTTGTTGCTGTTAGTATCCTACAGAAGCACTTGTCTACAACTGATCTGCTCAATTCTTTCTTGAAGTACTTCATCTGACTAAGAACTCACTAATATTCTTCTGTTCCCCTGCTTACCCAACGCATTCTTTCATAGTAGTGTTTGGTTTTTTTTTAAATGCTTATGTTACCATTTCTGCTCTTTAGTTTTAACATTTAACTTTTTTCTATATGTAAATTTTGTATTAACTGGGTATGAAATTGAATTAGCTTTGGTAGACTGTTCTTGAATTGAATTCAGAAGCAACACGTATGCAAACTGCAATGAGTTCAAAAATTAGGATGTTGTGAAGTTGGACCACATGAGATTATTTTATTGTCATGTGTTGTTTAAACTGGTTCCTTCCTAACATTTTCCTGAACTGGACATTGAAATTTTTGAAGAAACAAAGCACATTAAGCGTCTTACCCTTATTCAGTGGGCACTTAATTAATTACAAGAAAAAAATCGGATCTTTGTCCTGATTGCTTCACATTCTGTTTTGCTATAAAGTGAATTCTGCCTCCTCCTTCTTCCTTTTGAATTAATCATAGTTAACCCTGATGATCACAGAATAATATCCTTTTAGAATGCTGCAGAGATTTAAAGCTTAATGAGGGCTGTAGGGTCTATGGTGAGCCAAACTGTGTAGCTTTGGTCTTGTTTTTTAAAAGCTCTAGCTTTCATTACTGAGCATAGAATCATAAAATAGTTAGGGTTGGAAAGGACCTTAAGATCATGTAGTTCCAACCCCCCTGCCATGGGCAGGGACACCTCACACTAAACGATGTCACCCAAGGCTTTGTCAAACCTGGCCTTGAACACTGGCAGGGATGAAGCATTCACAGCTTCCTTGGGCAACCCATTCCAGTGCCTCACCACCCTCACTTTAAAGAACTTCCTCCTTATATCCAGTCTAAACTTGCCTTGTTTAAGTTTTAACCCCTTACCCCTTGTCCTTCACTACAGTCCCTAATGAAGAGTCCCTGTCCAGCATCCTTATAGGCCCTCTTCAGATACAGGAAGGCTGCTATGAAGTCTCCATGCAGCCTTCTCTTCTCCAGGCTGAACAGCCCCAACTTTCTCAGCCTATCTTCATATGGGAGGTGCTCCAGTCCCCTGATCATCCTCATGGCCCTCCTCTGGACTTGTCCCAACATTTCCATGTCCTTCTTATGTTGAGGACACCAGAACTGCACACAATACTCCAAGTGAGGTCTCATGAGAGCAGAATAAAGGGGCAGGATCACCTCCTTCGACCTGCTGGTCACCCTCCTTTTGATGCAGCCCAGGATACGGTTGGCTTTCTGGGCTGCGCGCACACACTGTTGCATGTTGCACTGTTGCAACAGCATGTTGCAAAAATTTTTGCAAGAATGTTTATATTAAGAATTTAATTTTGACCAGGCAATCAGAGGATTTTTATCCAAATAACAGAGGTTTTCATAAGATTATAGTATGATAACATGACGCTGGATGAGATAAAATTACTAGTGTTGTCTCTAAAATGTAAGTAATCTGTAAAATATGAATCTTGTGTATGTGTTGATACAGAGCAATACATAATTGAGGTCTTGCTGGATTGTTTTTAAAGGAACAAAGGCGTAACAGATTAGCCCGGGAATTGCCTTCTGCTGTGCCACGAGACAAGGTAAATAGATGCTGGGTTTATTTATTAAAAGTTTAATGGATTCCCCTTTGATCCAGTTGAAGTATTTGAAATTTTGATATGCTGCTGTGGTAACAGTCTTGGCAGCTTCCAGGTATTGTCTTTCTTCTTTCTGTTTCATAAAATAGAAGTGGGATGTTATTTTTCTCTTCTTCCAAAGGTGCAGTTTTTGGCAGGTTTTAAATCTAGGATTTCTGAAGACTTGTGTCTTAAATTTACATTAACATTACACTTGCTTGAATGTTGTCTGAGGTAAGGTTTAAGATGCTAGCAGATGTTATAGAGGGAGTCAGAGCTTGCATGCTTAAATTTATGGCCAAAACACTGATTTTGAAAGATAAATTATTTACAGTATTCAGTGTGCCACATAGTGACGTGGTGGATGGTTTGTTGTTTTTTTTTTTTAAGTTGCTCTTAAAACTGCAATTTATTGCAGTCTTGCTTTATTTAGAAGAATATGGTGGAGGTGGCATTTTCAGTTGATCATCATAAATAAGTCATGTATTCTGTATCTGGAGCTTGCTTAATTTTACCAGGTTTGGGGATTATTTCAGTGACAAGTAAGTATGAGAGTGGAAGAACCAAGTGTCATGGAAAAAATTGCTTGGCTGTAGACCTGAATGGTCTGACAATCAGCTGGAATTTTTGACAGTTAGGTATTTAATATTGTGTGACGTATTTAGAATCTAAATATACAGAATATACTTTAAGGTCCTTACAGCTTGTAAAACGACTTACTACAGCCAACAGAAATTGGTTTATTAAATTTGTTAGCTTAAAAAGTGAGGCGAAGTCACAGGATAAATCTAGTATTACTGCCTTTAATAAATAGAAGCCAGCTAATGGATGAACTAGGATTTCAAGGTAGCTACCTAGAGATTGTTTTCAGTGCTCTTTTATCTTTCTTTCTGTGGACTTCATATTTATATCATCAGTGTAGGAGTTGAAATGAAATTGAAGGCTAAACAAATTGAAAGTCTCATAACTCTTTTGTCTTGGAGATGCTTTTCTTTTGTTGGGTTTTCTTTTTTTGCTTGTATTAATGTTTTCCTTTCAAATTCAACCTATTACCTTTTCCGGATCTTTAAAGATGCTAGTAGGTAAAAGTGTATGAAATTTGCTAGGTAGATTTGGTGGTTAGTTGAATTTTATTTTTTTTTTCCCTCCCCTTCCTGAATTTTTTACCTCCCTTAGTCTACTAAAGCTCCAGGTGCATTGACACCTGCTTCCCAGGAGACTGTTACTGCTGCTTCTGCTGAGGCTGATGGCAAGGTCTGTCTCAATTTTTTTTCCTATATGCACTGCATGCACATTTCTGTTGTGCGCCACATATGGTATGGAAAGCAGTTTGTATTTAGTGCTCTGTCACTCATACAGTGTGCCCTACAGAGTATAAACTACTTGGCATTACTGATCTTAGTACATGCAGTGGCAAGTAGATGTGCCATTAGGTGGCAAAGTCACTGCTCTCTGAACTCTTGGTTGCAATATATTGTGGTGTAAGTCCATGGCTAATTTGCCTCAAACTGTAGTCAGTGGATTGTTTGGTGCAACAGTATTGTAATCAGAAGTGTTCGGCATGATTGTTAAACTGCATGTTTTTAATGTGTTGACAGTTAAAGAAGGAGAACAGAAGATAAGCTAAAAATGTGAGTTTCCTGCTTCCTGCAGGGAATCTTTGTAGGCTTTGTTCACACTGAACCTCCTTTTTGTTGCCGGGCAGTCCCTGGTTTACTTGTATTTGTGGAATGTGTTTTGTAGTGTTGTTTTTACACTTCAGATGTGCTGTCTCTCATGTTAAAATAACAGGTCGTTACTGTAAAGATGTTTTTGCTAATTGCTTTCACTTGGAGTGTGAAAAGATGGGTAGTCACAAGTTTGCATATTAGGAGTTCCAAGAGGTCTCAGGCGTTCTGCCTTATTGCATAAACACATTCAGCTTCCAGTCCAAAGCTGCCATTTCTGTCCTGAACAAAGTAGTTGAAGTCAAAATCCTGTGAGTAGTAAAATTTTAACTGTTACTTTTGTCCTAGTATAGGGGTTCTGATATGCTGCAAATATTAAGGAGAAATCAAGAGCTACTGTGAGGATACTGTTGTGACTTATGTTGCAGGAAGCTGACAAATTTAGTTAAATTTGTGTTTCCCACAGTAACTGCCCTTTACTGGGTAGTACATACTCACCACTCCTTGTCTTGTGAAAGACTGTAGCTTTGTTTCTGAAATTGCTTTGGAGACAGAAGGCCCCACAGTAATACTGAATGAGAGTGGCATAGGGATTTTTGCCATTTTCATAGACTCATAGAATAGTTTGGGTTGGAAAGGACCTTAAGATCATCAAGTTCCAGCCCCCCTGCCATGGGCAGGGACACCTCGCTCTAAACCATCTCACCCCAGGCCTTGTCCAGCCTGGTCTTGAACACTGCCAGAGATGGAGCATTCACAACCTCCCTCGGCAACCTATTATAGTGCCTTGCACCCTAACAGGAAAGAATTTCCTCCTTATATCCAACCTAAACTTCCCCTGTGTAAGTTTGAACCCATTACGCCTTGTCCTATCACTACATTTCCTAATGAAGAGTCCCTCCCCAGCACCCTTATAGGCCCCCTTCAGATACTGGAAGGCTGCTATGAGGTCTCCACACAGCTTTCTCTTCTCCAGGCTGAACAGCCCTAACTTTCTCAGCCTATCTTCATACAGGAGGTGCTCCAGTCCCCTGATCATCCTCATGGCCCTCCTCTGGACTTGTTCCAACAGTTCCATGTCCTTTTTATGTTGAGGACACCAGAACTGTACAGAATACTCCAGGTGAGTTCTCATGAGAGCAGAGTAAAGGGGCAGGATCACCTCCTTCAACCTGCTGGTCACACTCCTTTTGATGCAGCCCAGGATACAGTTGGCTTTCTGGGCTGGGAGCTCACACTGCTGGCTCATGTTCATTTTCTCATCGACCAGCACCCCAAGTCCTTCTCCACAGGGCTGCTCTGAATCTCTTCTCTGCCCAGCCTGTAGCTGTGTCTGGGATTGCTCCGACCCAGGTGTAGGACGTTGCACTTGGCATGGTTAAACTTTATGAAGTTGGCATCAGCCCACCTCACAAGCGTGTCAAGGTCCCTCTGGATGGCATTCCTTCCCTCCAGCGTATCAACCGAACCACACAGCTTGGTGTCATCAGCAAAATTGTGAGGGTGCACTCAATCCCACTGTCCATGTCAGCGACGAAGATGTTAAACAAGACCGGTCCCAACTTCAATCCCTGAGGGACACCACTTGTTACTGGTCTCCAGCCGGACACTGAGCCATTGACCACAACTCTTTGCGTGTGGCCATCCAGCCAGTTCTTTATCCACCAAGTGGTCCATACAGCAAATTGAAGTCTCTCCAATTTAGAGACAAGGATGTCGTGTGGGACAGTGTCGAACGCTTTACACAAGTCCAGGTAGATGATGTCAGCTGCTCTGCTCCTGTCCATCAGTTCTGTAGCCCCATCATAGAAGGCCACCAAATTGGTCAGGCAGGATTTGCCCTTAGTGGAGCCATGCTGGCTATCACCAAGCACCTTGTTGTTCTTCATGTGCCTTAGTATGCCTTCCAGGAGAATATGCTCCAAGATTTTGCCAGGCACAGAGGTGAGAGTGACTGGTCTGTAATTCCCCAGGTCATCCAATTTCCCCTTCTTGAAAATGGGGGTTATATTTCCCTTTTTCCAGTCATTGGGAACTTCACCTGGCTGCCATGATTTGAGTATCTGTCTTGCAATCAGAAATAGTGTAATGGAGTTTTCCTTCTAGTGGTTCCCTCTTACTAGCAGAGGTTGATTTGAATTCTTACAGTGTATTGTTTACACCACTTCTGAACAGCGGCACAATTTTAATTAAATTTTGATGTGCACAGTTTAGCAGGATTTCCTCCCAGTATGCAGCTGTTGGTGCTCTGAAACAATGCTTAAGCAGTAGTAGTTCAGAGCCTTGAACGATCTTGAATGTACAATAAAGCACAGTAATAAATAGAATATATATGAAGCTTTTGGACAGGTACAGAATGAAAATTACCACTATTCCGTATCAAAACAAACTGGGGGTTTTAGTTGTTGTTCTGTGGGTTTGGACATTTTTTTTAAATTTTTGTTTGTTTGTTTGCTTGTTAAGTTTTGGGGGGATTTTTGTTTGCTTTTTTTAGTGGGGTTTTTTGGTTTGTTTTATTTTTTGTTTTGTTTTTTGTTTTGTAATAATACTGGTTTATCCAGTGGTAGATACCCTCTGCTAATAATTCTTTCATCCAGTGATTCCTAATGGTTGACAGTTGGTTGTTACATCCTTTTATCAAGAGATCAGTGAGTCATTGTTTGCCTGGTATATTCCAGAAACTCTCATCTTCCAGAGGATGGGGACTTTTATTTCTTTGGGTTTTTTTTGATTTGGTTTTGTATACAAAAAAATATCCTTCTGGAAATTGATTCCTGGGAGCACAAATATGGTCATAACTGTAGTACCGGGAAGCATAAATGTGTGTAACATTTTTTATTTTATTTTTTTTAAGCTGTTATTGCAAGAAGCGTCAGTTTAAATAAAATACCAAATCACTGTGGTGATCTTCAAAAAATTACTTTCAGAATGATCCTGATAGTGTAGGTTCTATTACTCCAAGGATGTGTGGTAAAAGGTGAAGGATTTAGGAAGACCATTCCATATTTCAGAATTGATTTATAGACCCTTAAAATGCAGGGGAGCTTCTCTACGTGAAGGTTTTCCATACCGTTATTAGGAAGAATATACGAGTTTTAAAAGCTGCCTTCTCACTGGTACTTTGTGTCAGCTGTAAGCAGCAAAGGGAAAATAAAGGTGAAGAATGTGGAGAATAGAATTAAGGGAATATACATATGAAAATCTCATTTTTAGTGAGTCTTATCTATAGCTTAGTAATAATAGATGTTATTGGACATTGCTTTGTAGTTCTCAAGTCCTAACTCTCCAATGTTTCTTCATTGTGCTGTTTGTGCAGGCTGCTTCTGGAGTGGGAGATGCCTCTCAGGAGCCTGGAACAGGCAACTGGAGAGGAATGCTGAAATCAAAAGCAGAAGAGTCATCGGCAGAGGAAAAATCCAAGCCAACTGCAGCCCTACCTGCTAGTCCTCAAAAAGGACATGCTGTAAACTTATTAGATGTGGTGAGTCATGAAAGACTACTCTTTGTAGCTCAGGCTCAGGAGCGAAAACACCTGAAATCCAGATCTTGTAACTTTGCTAATATATATATATCTTTGTAAATAATTACCACTATAGAGACAGGGAGCTCCAGCCAGTCTCTCTGCTTTCCTCCTTGGCCAATCCTTTATCTTTCCCCCCACTCCAGTTTCAGCTTACGATTTGGGATAACTGGCTTCCTTTCACAAATTTCTGTGCAAGTGAACTTGTCTAAATTGCTCTTTGTACAGGGACAAATCTCAGGTCATGTGTCAATTCAGTTTCCTGCTCTGTTTTTTCTGAAGTTGGCATTTTTATATTAGAGGAAAAGAATCATTAAGGACAAAACCCACTTAAGTTTAAAATATATGTTGATCTTTTAAGTGTTTGGAGAGCTTAGTTGCTTTAGTGAGCTTTTAAAAAATAGTAGTGGTGCCTTCTAGACTTTGTTTCACAGATATGGATTTTGAAATGTCTCTACTTTTATTGCTGAAGAATTAGAGGTTTGTTGCAAAACAGGGTACATCTATCAGACTGAAAGAGCTTATTTTAGACTCCACAGTTTCAGTTTTATTTACTTATGCAAATTAAGAGAATTGGTAAACTGAGGTTTTTAATTTTTATATAGCCTGTACCTGTTGCACGCAAGCTTTCTGCCCGGGAGCAACGAGATTGTGAAGTAATTGAACGACTTATTAAATCTTACTTCCTTATTGTCAGGAAGAACATTCAGGACAGGTAAAACAAAATTTCTCGAAATGTTTAAGCCATACAAATGTTGTGATACCTCGAGAGTCATGTATATAATCTAGTTTTTTTATCATGTTCTTATGTATATAAGCAGAGAGAAAATACAAAGTTGTTTTTTTAGAAGGGACAGCAGTAGTAGAACTTAACCATTCTCAGAATTAAGCCTGAAGAAGCACTTACTTTGTCAAATGGTTTGCTCTGTGTTATATTAAGTAAGTAAAAGATTTAATTATTTAACAGATACCTCTTTTTCTGGAGGATACTGCAATTCACATGGATGATTTGCAGCAAAAGAACAGAATAAGCTCTATGTGCTATGTAGCCATGACAGAACTTAGCTTTGCCATCCTGGTATTTCAGAGGGGAAGGTCAGATAGGAACTGTTTTGGCTAAGCCCTCTAATACTTAACCGTACAGATGGAAATAGCGAAAAAGTAATGTTTTTGCTGTGTGCAACTATGGAAAATGGTGTTAAAGTTTTGTTTAACAACTGTCATACTTTTTCAATGAAGAATGAAGACTTCACTTGGCTTAAGTCTTTGTGTGTGTGTGTATGTATAAAAATATGGGAAATTGGGGGGAAATAGAGGAATCTGTAAACCAGGTTTAGAGCAGATTTGTGAGACTATAGAAGTCTTATTCTATCCAGCAAGCTGATATTCTCCTCAATATAATTTTGAGTATTTCATGGCAGGGAATTAATTTTGACACACACGATCCTTGTCAAGTTAATTCTGCAGTGGTGGCTGCAGCACTCTAAGCAAAAGCTCTTGATCCAGGCATGAAAATTACTTTGGTATCGACGTAGGGCTATGAACACTTGAGAATAGCGATGTGGTCACTACACTTAATGAGTCAGTACTGGTTATATGTCAACTTTCAGTCCACTCTACTTGCAGAATACTGCTACTAAGACTTACACCAACAATGTTGTATAAACTAACATGTTTTATTTTTCTGTTGGGAGCAACTTGTCAGTTACTGTCAGTCTGATGAAATAACCTGATGTTGTGGTTTAAGCCCAGCCAGTAACTCAGAACCATGCAGCCACTCACTGACCCCCTTTTCTACTTCCTCCAGGCAGGATCAGGAGGAGAATCGAAAGAATGTAAACCCCAAGGGCTGAGATAAGAACAGTCCAGTAACTAAAATACGATATGAAATTACAACTACTACTGATAATGGCAAGGGAAATAATGAGGGGAAAGAATACAAAACTAAAAGGGAGAGGAAAAAAACAATAAACACAAGTGATGCACAGTTGCTCACCACCTGTTGACTGATACCCAGCCTGACCCAAGCAGTGATCTGTCTCTTCCGGGTGACTCCTCCCAGTTTATACATTGGGCGTGATGTGCTGTGGTATGGAATACCCCTTTGGCTAGTTTGGGTCAGGTGTCCTGTGTCTGCTTCCTTCTGGCTTCTTGTGCCCTTAAGAAGGAGAAAAATAACTGTTGCAGCAGAACCTAAGGCACCTGCACTAACTTTTTGATCCTTTGTTAAATATCCTGAGATTTTGGTAAATATTATGTAAATATTTCTCCCCATTCCTTCAGAAAAATACCACTATACATATCTGAACTCCCAAAGAAAATCAGGTTCTGCTACATGCAACACTTGGAATTCTTTGAAGGAAGTTTAGTAGCATGGAAATCAGTGCTGAGACAGTGGTTTCTTTCAGGTGTCTTAGCCTGACATAGAGCTTAAGTGTTGCTCTACAGATTCTGTAGTACTTTTCTGAGGGATTATTGCTGCCTGCATCCATTCCAGACAAATATGTTTTTCACACTCAGTCTCCAGCTGCAGTTTTAAATTGCTCTCATGTTATGCTCTCAGATATCAGAGATAATGTGTCCCAGTGTTTGAACTTGAGTGATCCTGTTTCCAATTCATCTGCTAAGTAAGATCAAATACATTAATTCGTTCGTTGCCTGTTCCTTTGTCATTCATATGTTAAGACTGATTTTAGGGTTGAAATACTTAGCTTTTTGTCATGCCTAGCACAGTGGAGGCTCAGGTTGGTCTCAAGTGAGCAAAGTAATTTATTCTGATTTTTTTACACAATATATGTATCCATGGTCTTTACAGTGCAGCTATACTATTTGGAAGACATTCAGCAGTTCTTAAATTGTACAGGATACTATATTTACTTGAGAGAGAGGTTTTTATTTATGATGGTGGTAAATTCCTGATAGTTTGAGCCAAGGTTGTGTGTAGCTACTTGCTCACACTGTGCATTCTTCAATCTAGGGCAGAGCTGGTTTTGAATAATCCTTTCTGGAGAAACAATCTTTTTGTGCTTGTAGTGTGCCAAAAGCAGTGATGCATTTTCTGGTGAACCACGTGAAAGATACTCTTCAGAGTGAGCTGGTAGGCCAGCTATATAAATCCTTGTTGCTGGATGACCTTCTGACGGAATCTGAGGACATGGCTCAGCGCAGGAAAGAGGCAGCTGACATGCTAAAGGTATTAAAAAGATCAGGAACTTATGGGAATAGTTAATTAAGTTGAAGCCACATAAATGTGAGATTTCTTTAAGACCTGCTTTCATTTTTTCTTTGCTGCTTTTAATGTATGCCACTGTATTACTTCTCTCTTAGAATTAAAAGCAATACGTAACCAGAAAGTGTCATGTAGATTGAGTACTTCAGAAGAGGTGACTTAAACTGCATTTTGGGCAGAAAGCAGAAGCTCTAATGTGTTTTTATCAATTTTATATATTTGGTTTTAATAATTTAATTTTATAGTTTGCAGCAGTTCTCTGTTGGGGGATTAAGTTTACAGTATTTTAAGTACTGTTCATGTCTGTGCTTCACACAGAGCCTGCTGGCCAATGGCTGGTGTATGTAGACAGCACCCCATAATATGAACAGTGGAATGTTGGAACTCACTTTTGATGACCCTGTGTGACTCTGTAAGACAGTGCATTTGTAACATGTCCATGTTACAGACCTTGCTTCTTCATTTATGTGGTGTATCAGTTTCTGCATCATCTGCATCAGAAATAAGCTGTTTTGCACTGAACTGCAGAGAAAAGAGTCCTTCTGCCAGGTCAGCTCACTGAAGGAGCTTCTCTCTCACGTGCAGTGTGGTCAGACTGTGTGTGTTTGAGGGATTTGGGTATCCTGAGAATACTGCTTGCCCAAGAACGCCTGCAGGAAGTTTTGCTATATAAGATCCGTGTTTGAGTGAAAGCAGCTCTCTGTTAGTAGTGTTTTAAACTGTGAACTTCACAGGACCAAACTCAGCCCAGATTTATCCAACTCAGAGGAATGCTTTAATGTTAGTATTAGTTGGTATTCTAAGCTTTTTCAGTTTGCAAAGTTTAGCAGGGTAGGCTGTAATGAATACATCAGAATGCTGAACATGATACAAAATACATGCAGTTTCTCTTATTTTGAGAAAGGTTTAAAGCTTTAAACCTCCTTGTGGTGAAAAAGTCTACCCTTCTTGCGGATTTATACAGTTTAAGACAAACAGATGTGTTAATGGAACACCGAGTATGTACGCGTTGCTCGAAACGATAACAATGAGTTCTTTCTGCTTCTAAGTGGAAGATCAGTTCTCAATTTTTAATTCTTACCTAATGAAATTTTTTAATGAGACTTGTGCTAAGTTTTGTTATTAATCTTTCGCTTTATAGTGTCTTCTACATGCATGCTCTTTTACAGATAGAAAGCTTCAGAGTTAGCTGTTAATCAGTGTGGTTGCAGGTACCGCTCATTTCATAATGATTTGCTTTGATTTCTAATGTTACACTCCCAAGACTCCTGCTGTTACCTCTGAAAAATCTCTTTGCAAGAACTTACTTTGGCTTTTCTTTGTGTGCAGGCCCTGCAGCGAGCCAGTCAAATCATTGCAGAGATTCGTGAGACACATCTGTGGTGAAGACTGTACAAGCCACACTATTTATATGCATTGGAGGTTATATTGACTTGAAAATTGCTAGGCATGGTATACGGAGTAGAATTTTTATTTATGAACTCTTCATCTGTGTACTGCAACTGTGTAAATCTGCTCATGTAAAGACAGCTGGTTTGATTTGCAAACAGAAAAATATGCTGTATCTTGCGAGATAAGTTGTATTTAATCTACATAATAAATGGCTCTAAATGTTTCCTTACCAGCTTTCTGGAGCAAATTAAAGCAGACCAAGTCTACTGTTTCAGTGACAGTCTCATTTGAACTTGGGGGAAAAAACATTAAAGTTCCAGTGCCTGACTTGCTAAACAGGTTGCCTGTGGTTAAGATGGATGGTGTAGTCTTGTGGCATAGTTTTAAGCTGCTTTTACAATAGAAGTTTAAATACTGTGAAGAGAAGAGAGCACCAAATATTTTCTTTTCATGACTATATTGCATGCATTATGACAGATGGAGGTATCAATTTTATAGCACAGTAGAGATGTCCACCGTATTAATATGTATGTGTCCCCATTTATTTTTTTTTTTTTCCTCAAATGTTAAAACTGCAGACAAAACTTGGAACTTCATTAATGGAGTATTGTGTAGGAAGAATTACCCTGGAGCTTGCGAACAACAGCAGCCTACTAAAATGTAGGTGCAAAGTTACTTCATGTGCACTGGATCTTGTGTATGAATGTTGGAGATTATAATCGGGTACAAGAACACCTTCCCCTTTCTCCCCCCTGGGACCAAGCCCCATGGACTGTCCAATAGTAAATTTGTTCTGGCAGAGTTGAAAAATAAAAGCGGATTTCAAAACTGTAACAGGATAATAAGTGTTTCTTTAAAAAACAGATTTAAGTTGGCCAAGGAGAAGGGGAGCCCCACAACTTCTTCCAAATTTTGGAATGTATGACAGTATGACAGCAAGTCTGTTGCGTTGGAGTGTTTATAACAGAGATCATAGTTACTTTTGAGGAAATACTATTGTGCTGTAAGTAACGCGCATTTTTTTCCCCCTTTTTTGACGACAATCCTAAAATGAGGGAATTTTATGTTGGAAATTAAGTTGATTAGTTATTTTCTTCTGATTATAATTTATACAGATACTGATCACACTAGCCTTTACAAAGTAAACATTTTTAATTTTTATGAATAAAAATTTATTTAAAATCCAGTCAGCACACTTGCATGTACTTTTCAAGTAGATTCACTTTTGTACAAAGTAAAAATGTTTACTGTGGTGTTGCTGGTATTTTAACACAACTTGCATGAAAAATAGGATGCTGCTGTTAACACCCATGGCTTGCTTTTACAATTGTAGGCCAGTATAATGAGATTTCTAATACCATATTTAGTTCCTTCCGTATTTCATCAGTTAAAAGAAATGGAATTCCTTCTGTAAGCTGCTAAAGATTGAAAATTTAATTTAAACTTCTTGCATTGTATCCTGGGGTGATAGTTCCCAAGTTTAAGAAAAATGTGTCTGTAGTGAAGTGCAGGCCGCTTTTAAAGTCAATTCTGGTGAACAGCAAAAGCTTTTAATAGTGTTGTCAAAAGCAGTACATTTCTATTTGGAATTCTCATGACACCTCTCTTCCTTTTGACGTGGAAGAAGTATGTTCACAACAAGGTAGAGCCATTCACAAGTGAACTGCTACTTAAGCTTTAACTCCCAAAGTTCAGTCAAGAGTATCTTGTGAAGAAATATTCTGGCATGTTGAGTTTTGAAATACTGCTGCATAAAGCAAATTAATTCAATTTATTTAAAAACACGCTGTAACTGGTAACTGGATCTGTAATAACATGTGAAACTTCCAGTGTTAATTAGTTTTGAAACATTGTGACTTTTTTGTTTCATAGACACTATCAATTTGGTAATGTTTGAGTGCCAAGAAATGAACTTGATTTGAAATCCTTAATGCAAGTCTTTAAAAATCCATGCTGTAACAATCCTGATATTAAATAAAGAAATAATGCATAAAATTACTTATCCCAGAAATAAAGCTTTGAACTGACTTGTAGTTCAGGTGGCAGGACGTACATGGTCTTACAAATTAATGGCATAACTAGCTATGTTTGTACAGCCTTATGTATGTTTGCATTTGCCCTGGTGCAATTCTACATTATTAGTTCTTGTATAGTTGCAGAACTAATAGTGTAGACACGTTTCTAGTGGCTATTAATGGTTTTTAAACAGCTTGTCTGGTATTGACTGAAAATACTTAAGATGCTTCTCTTACAGCCACCATTAAAAGAAATTATGGGAAAACCATGGGAAAGAAACCCCAAAAACGTAATGGAGGCAGCGGTTGAAAACATCCCAGATTAGACTGATGTTTTACAAATGTTTGCCAGTCCACCTTACTTAGTTTAAACTTGAAATATTTTTGTCATCAATGCACAAATTTTAGCTAGCTTAAAATAACTTGCTGTGCAGTGAAACACACAATCATGGGGGAGAAAAGCCACTGTGGCTAAGTTTAGATAAGTAAATGTTTGACATTAATACCTGACCTGTGTGTGGTATTACTGTAACTAAAACTTAGTATCTCTCTATGAACAGAGTTTGACAATAAATTACTTGGGGGTTTTCAGTAGTCAGTTCAAATTTCACTTAGTGGAATAGATGGGTAAGAGCAAGTGGCTGTGTGCTGTTTCAAACTTGCTGAACAAAACTTACATAAAACTTGCCTTTACTCTATGGAGGTCTGATTTTGAAAGATGCCAGACTGTATATTGTAAACTCCGGTCACTGTTTTATGGAATACAAGCAGGTAAACAACTTGTCAGCCTGCTTTGCCCGTGCTGGTAACCTGAATTATCTTGAGGTTTTGGGGTTTGGTTTTGTTGGGATTTTGCTTTTTTGTTACAGTTAAATTGTTCAGCTATGAGAGCAACTGCTGGCTCGTGCTTTCTGTAGATGCTAAAGATCTCAAAAGCATGTGCTTTTTATCTTGTTGCCAAGAACTCTGCTTTGAGGTGTGAGCTGGCTGATTCTTTGAAGTTTACAACAGGATAGACCACCTGAATATGGTTGCATGCCATGTAACACTTAAACTGGTGAAGGTGCTTTCATGCTCTGATAGCTCCTTTGCTGCACACCCTGTCATTGTTTACCTCTTCATTGCTAGCTGCCACAAGAATGTTAAATTCAAGTCCTCCAGGTTTTGTTATCCCCAGGTACTGTACAAATGTTGTTTTGTTTGGTTTTTATTAGTAGTACCTGGCCTAAATAATGACTTTTCTTCTACTTCCAAATCACATATTTGTAGACATGTTAAATACTTTACTACTGCTTCACATTTGAACAATCTATGTCTCCAGTTACCTGAACAGGTGTGCTTTGGAGTATATGCAAAATGAGACCAGGCTAAGAAAGAATACTCATAGACTTTTTGGTCATCCTTGATTGTTGGCCTGAGTGTTCTGTTCTGATGACCCTGTACAGTCGTAAAGAGTAGTGGCTGTATCAAGCTGTTTCTTTGGAAAGTCAGGGAAGGGTTTGGATTGCTAAGAGTTGGTCAAAAGGAAGCACAGACTAAATTGCTTGGAGTTTGTGGATCTTATTAAAAATCTTGTATGCAAAGAATTTCATTCTCTTTTTTATTTTGTATTTGTAAAAATAAATAAAATCCTTTTAATGCTTCATCAAAGTGGGCACTAATGCTTTTTTTAAAAAGCTGAAATTTGGTGATATACATGTATCTGCACCATTTAGAGATGAAAGGGTTAGAAGAAAGGCAGGAGAGGGATCACACAAAACACATTTACTCTACTAGGAATTTATTTCCTGCATCCAGAAAGTAGCTGTCTAATCTGATCTGTATTTCTCTGGAGGCTAATGTGCGTATGTACCAGTATATTTTGTTCCCAGATGCATATTTCTGTATTGCTATAATGCTTCTGCCATTTAAGGAACAAGGCTGCTCTATGAAGGGGATGACCTTAAGTCTCCCTTCCCCTCTTCTACCCTTTGTTGTGATTTTTTTCCTCCATGTTTTTTCTAGAATAGTTCTGATTATTACTGCAGCTTAAGACAAAGTCACAAGGAACACAAACTGAGCTACCTTTTTTAACGTAGGAATAACTCAACTACTTTTAATTTTTCTTTATAGAACAGTGATTAGATAGAGGTACCTAATTATCAAGCAGATAAGTGGGATCTAGAAACTGACATTAATACTAATAACTCCATTGAAAAGTAACTCTAATAACTCTACTGAAAGTACTACCATATTACAGTTTAATAATCTGAAGAAACTGAGATATAGGCAGGAAGCCACTATATAATTTATTACTATTGAAATCTGGAGTAACAATGCAAATAAAGCCAACATCAAGTTGATCAAGTAAAAAAAAAAACAACCAAGAAAACCAACAGCCAACCCACAAAATCAAACCTACCTAAAAACAAACAGAAACTTCCCACCCAATTATAGAATGTCTGTATTCTAATTTCCTCATTTTTATTGTAGGTTGGGATGTTTTTTAAACCAGCTGGAATACTATGACTTACTCAACACCAGCTTTTACGTTGAGTGACAACATTCAGGTATGCAAGATTAAAGCCTCTCCCCTTGTGACTGCGTGTCAGCATTGTCTAGGAGTTCATGGACCATGAAATGATTCTCCTTGGCCCAAGAGCAAGGATTACCCTAAACCTTCAAAACAACACTGCAGTCAAGACGGAAGGCCATCAATCACTTCATAAATCAGACTGAGGGTTTGTGTTGGGGCAGAGAGGGTCCCTTAACACTCTAAGCCAGCTGGCTGCGTTACTGTATTCTATCAGTCAGTTAACCAGTTCTGTGCAATTCAAGTATGGGCTTGTAGTTACCAAATAATCTTGGGTAACTACATCTGGACTGTGTTGTTCAGGTGACCTGCTTCCAAATACTATGGCACCTGTATTGCCTGAACAAACCAATACCAAACCCCCCACCAGTGGAAGGGAATTTAGCAAGACATGGTACCCCATGCTTATTTCATTCCAGGTGTGTAAGCACCTGTAGTGGCAGGTAACAGAAACAGCCATGGGGGGTGCTTTGGAGCAATTCTACCTTGAAGTGTACATGTTGCTATTCTATGAACTCTTGGAAGTACAGCCTCACTTTCAGTTTTGTGGTTGGTTGGGGGTGTTTGTTTGGGGGGTGTGGTTGGGTGTGGGGTGCTGTCTTTACAAGAAAATGAGGAAGCTACAATTCTAGATGTTGGCTAGGCCATAAGCAGTAGGATTGCTTTTGGCTCTTTCATGAGACAAAACGTGCAGCTTTTGCACACTGCCCTATCTGAAAGGTCTGACTTATTTTAATTGCAAAAGCATTATAGCTTCCCTCACATTTCCTAGTCCAGATACCCTTGTTTTCCTGTTCACCCACAACTCCTAGGCAGCTAAAACTGAACAGCTTTCATATACATGCTTCAAATCTTCTCGTATAATATACTAACTTGCAACCAATCGTAAAGCTCACCGAACTAGTACCAAGGCATACCTTCAACAAAGATTCTAAATAGCACAGATGTATCCTGGTAATGCACAGGACTGAAGAAGAATGAGTGTTACCAACTTTGTAAAATCACACTAAGCACACAGAACACACAGAGGGATTCGTCAGGTTGATTCAAATTTTGAAAGGCTTTATACTCTCTTACATTTCAAAAAGTGAATTTGCTCTGCATTACCATATTAGGGCTAAAAAGCTTTTACACAATGTCCCCCCGTACATAACCAATAAGGCATTACATAATGGGTCTTAAATCATTCTGCTCATTTATTGTGAAGATCCTGCAGCTTCCTTCAAAACCAAACTTGTTCAGAAAAGAACACTGCTTGTAGATTGGTTGTCCTTACCCACTTATGTGGATTTCTCTGCTAGGGTGAAGTCAAACTTGGACAGCAGCATACATCCTCCGAAAGAAGTACTGGTTTTGAGAATATACTTTTGCTCATCTTGCTGTGGATTATGCTGTAGCGTCCCTGGCCACTGTTCTCCTACAATACAAAAGGTTGTTAACAGAGAGGAAGAACATCTTCATCTTTGGGCTTTGAGATTAATCTTTTCATCTTGTGCCTACCCTCTTGCAAACCATACTCTGAGTAAGGCAGAGTATCTAAAAGTATCTTCAGTGGTTTAACTTAGCTGCCTTTATTGGAACTCTGTTGTATTCTGAAAATGAAACCCTGGTATCAGGCAATTTGTGACCTGTGCAGTAATGCACAGTATAGAAACATCTTCAAGCAACAGAGTCAAAATGATCCGTTATTCTGTTGTCACAACTGCAGCCATTTTATAATGTAGTAATTTTTCTTTCCAATCCTAAGCAACGATACTCCATTCTTGAGAATATGCTGTCCAAGAATAAGAATGGTCTCAGGATCAGTTACACGAATCCCATTTATTGAAACTCCGCCATGTGTAATTTTCTGATACCTAAAAAAATCCAAACAGGAAAAGTGGTAATTGCAAGATCAACTGTGAAAAGCAAATTCTAAATTATTGTTAAGTACTGGAAGTTCAGCTAAGAGCTTTTTCGTTTGATCCATAACTAAGTAAATATTAATTATCTTGCACTTACTTTCAGTCCAGGTCAAGAGTGACCGAAATTAACCTTAAGTCTTTACGACTCTTACTGAGAGCTATAAGGAAGCAGGCTGTTACCTTAGACTGTCCCTCCATCAGGTGTAGATTTTACAGCTAAGATACATGAGGCTGCATTATCCTGCTTTTACTTCAAAATGGAATAAGGCTAGCTGCTCCCCTCTTTTTAATGCTGGTACATAGATTGCTAGCCTGTTTCTACTTGACTTAGCTGTCCTCATCTTTTGTTTAACTGCTGAAAGCATACCACTATTAACCTGCTCAAGTGAGGTACTGCCAGAGAGCACAGGTGGTAACTTACCCACTAGGTCCATCTGCAATGGCATTTGCTTTGCGGCACAGGTCAAGAACATTCATTCCAGGTTCAAGCATCAATTCAGCTGAAGGAGCTTGTTTAAAAAGTTCCTGTAACTCTTGGTCAGACATAGCTTCCAATGCCTCCACACTACTGTGATAAAGGGCTTTAGTGCACCTGTGAGAACAAAGATCATTCAAAATACAGGGCTAGTCTTACCTTCACACAAAGAGCTACTCAGCTCATTAGATTCCTTTCCCCAACTTGTTCTGAGGGTCCACACAGTAAGAGAGGTACACCCCTTTTTTTTTTTTTTTGTTGTAATCTGTTGTTCTGCAATTTTTTTAAATAGTGTTACTGTATTTTTAAGTCTACAGAATTATTACATTTTTTTCTTTTACCAGCTGAGCAACAACTAGCCTCATGAAAATAGTCCTTGAAAAGCTATGGATAATTACCATTGAACAAATCTGACAGAAAACTGCTTGACAAATCAAACTTCACCTCTTAGCAGATTCTAGCCCTTCTCTACCATGAACCAGCTTTGTCACTTCTGCAGCAAGTCGTTTCTGAGGGCCCCATTTTTCTGGTTCTTTAGCATGCATTTCCATAATGTGGTCAATCTCCTCAAGAGGAATGAAGGTGAAGAGTTTCAGGTATCTATGAGCAGGGAAAAAAAATATTTTGTCTATATAGCCATAATTAAAACATTTCCTACCTTTATCATTCAAGCTTCATTAACTAGACTAAATAATGATTCTTAGTCAATTTAAGAAAACTGCATTACAGATGTTCTGTCTTTTCAAACAACTCTTTGATTTTGCTCACATGCTTCCACTTACCAGCACAGCTCACATTTACTTTAATATTCTGCCTAAGGTTATGTCTTCAAACATAAGACAGTGTGAGATGCTTTTATGAAGCTTATAATGCAATCAACAACTTGGTTTTCTCTTGAAATGTTTACAGGACTTAACTGCAATTGTGTGTCAACTAACAAGGCTTTAGATTATATACTTTGTAGTTGCACAATACACTAATGCAAAATACCACACCCAGCCTGTGGGGCAGAAGTATGTGATGTACTGCAAGTATCTCAACAGGAAGATTACTTAGGATAATCAAGAATGTAAAGGTGTATATCTAACCATACTCTTCACTACAAAGTTCATTTTAATGGCCTTGCAGTACCACGAAATGCAGTGTATTTAAAAAGGTACTGGTACAGAGTCTGAACGCATGAAATATTGTAGCATTAAATACCCACATATCCCTCTTTTCAGTCTGAAAAGTGCTGTGGATGCAGAACCAAAGTCAGAAATACCAGCCAATAAACCTTTAGGAAAGGTAACTGAGTTACAAGACATGTCACAATATGAAACCTGTCTGAGGTTTATGAAGACACAGATTTGACAGTGATACTGAAGTTAAAAGCAGATTTAAAACAGAGCATATAGCAACTTATTAAAGTTTATGTAATACCCTGAATAAAGCTATTGGTTTTTTATTTTCAGCCATGTCCGTGGCACACCAGCATGGAGGCTAGCCATCACTGAAGGAAACTCAAATGGTAAAATGGTATTTCTCACATTTTCCCTACCCTTTTGTGGTTCTTATACGATTTAAATATGTGTACATGTTCTTTGGCAGTAAGAATGCAAGTTATGTGTGGTTGACTTGGATTTAGAAACACCAGAAGACCATGTTTAGCTCATTGGAGTTGCTCTGCCTTAAGTAATGACAGTTCAGAATTTTGTCTTTTTACATTCTACTGCTTTAAGCAGTATTGGATGTCCTTCCAAAGTTTTGGTGTATTAGTCTCATCTTCTTTACAGATCAATCCACTTGCCATTTTAATTGTAAGCAGAAATCTTCCTTTCCACGTTCTGAAATGGGGAAGCTGAACAATTAACTTCAATGAAACTGTCAAACATTGAGTCAGGATGATGCAGATTGTTCCTATCTGCAATTTTTAAAAAGATCCACTAAAATTTCCATGCAAGCTATCAAACAGCCTTAGGGTTCCACCATGTTAGTACTGCTGGTCATTTATGTACCAAGCACTCCTCCCATCATCTAAATGTTTTTAATTAATGCTTGTGTGAGTTATGGTACATGGAAAGAAAAAGATGTTAAGTGTCTCCACAAGTGGGCAAAACTGCATGACATTTTCACCACAGTCACACTACTAGGACTATTCGTCAGGGACTGTAGCGATGGGACAAGGGGTAATAGGTTTAAACTTGTATCTAACCTGAACTTCCCCTGTTTAAGGAAGAAGTTCTTTACTGTGAAGGTGGTGAGACACTGGAACAGGTTGCCCAAAGAAGTGGTGAATGCTCTATCCCTGGCAGTGTTCAAGACCAGGCTGGACAGAGCCTTGGGTGACAGTCACCCAAGTGAGGCATCCCTGCCCATGGCAGGGGGGCCTGGAACTATATGATCTTAAGATCCTTTCCAACCCAAACCATTCTACCATTCTATGATCCTACTAAACTGTAGCCTAGGATGCTGACTCCTACTAGCTGTCCATTCTGTTCTCCTCTCCCTTATTTTGTACTTTCAATGTCTTTAAACTGATCCCTGAAAACCTCTACCTTACGAATTCCTTGTGCACTACCCTGTATACTCCCTGCCTTGGACTTAAATGGTATAATGTTTTCCCCTTTTTACCTGAACTACAATCACAGTCTGACTGTCTCCCAGAAATGTTTTTATCTAGACCAGTGATCTTCAAAGCAGGGTGCCAGCACCCCAAAAGGTATGCAGGATGATCCAACAGGGTGCGGGAAGAAAATATTACAGCTTCAGCAGTAGCTTTATATAATCTATAAATAAACAATCATATATGTACTGAGAGTGAATGCTCAAAATTATTTTACTGATAGGGGCACATGATCAAAAAGTCTAGAGATCACTGATTTAGAGAGCTAATATAATCATAAATATGAACTTATTGGCTTTTTCTTAACAAGACACTATTTGATTAGGGATATGCACTTTTTCATGTGATGCGGTTCTAGAAGCTGAACTTTACATGTTTGTAACCAGTTAAGTAGCTTCTTGCTATTTGAATGTAGTGCTTCTGGATACCTTGTACTAAGTAAAAACTTGTGATAATATCTATTAAGCTGAAGCTGCTTATTAATCAGCAGGAGAGATTTCACTGATACTGTGACATTACAGTACTGAAACGAACATACCTCGTAAAAGTCACCCCACTGGCAGAAGAAAGTGCTTGCTTGTTCATCCACATTCTATGATGCATACGCTAGCATATAGCTACAGATTCCACTATCCTATATACTTAAGAACCAGTCATGCCTGTTTATTTAATGAATGTACAATTATAATTAACATTTACTTCTACAGGGACCTTGTGTTTCGCATATCCAAATGAAACAGTTACGAACAACAGTTAGGATCAGCTTTTAGGAACAATGACCCCCCAAAAGAAAACCCTACTTACTTTTCAACTATATTATCTTGTTGTCTGACAAAAAACTGGTACAGCTCAAATGGAGAAGTCTTCTCTCTGTTTAGCCAAACTGCATTGCCAGCAGTCTTTCCCAGCTTATCTCCAGTAGTATTGGTAATAAGAGGTACAGTAATTCCAAACACATCTGTCCCCGTCATCCTGAGAAAGAGAAGAGTAACTGCATGTTGTAAAAACACTGTTATAAAAATAAAATCTCCTCTTGGTAAAGATCACTAAAATACAAGCATCCTGTGAGAGTCTATCCTCGATACAAAACAGTCAAATAAGATGAAGTGTGAGGGGCAAATGATGCCGGAATATGGTGAAGACTGCTTTAGGAAGAAAAAACAAACAAATCCTTGAATTTAAAAATACACATTGTGTGTAACAAAGAAGTTTATGTACTTAAGTAATTTCACGAACAACAGCACTAGCAAATTAAGATATGCGGTACCTTCCATTTTCTGCTCTAAGCACTAACTGAGGCTGCCTGCATGGCTGGGACACTTGTAAGGCTTTTCTTGTGTTGATTCTCTGTCTTGTAATAGTCCAGCATGTGGTGAAGTAAAAGCATTGTCTCTGATTGTCACCCACACTCACTGATTTGCTTGTGTACTTCTGCCAAGTTTTCTGAGACTTACACCAAATTTGGTGGATAAGCAAAAGCTCAGCATCATCAGGTTTTGAGAAGAAATGAAACTGTCTTGACTGATCCACTACTGCTCTACCTTGGTGTGACTGCACTAGAATGTGTTTGCTAGCAGAAGACTTCTCAATATTGTCCCTTGCTTTAGGATGCTTCATTTTGGTTCTCTGATTAATTAATAAAAGAACCCATCCTTTTGGTTAAAAAAATCATTAACATTTCACGGAGAAGTCTTAAAACCGTGGCCAAAACGTCCATATGTGCCAGTCTTATCATCAGGACAATTCATTATTCTTCTCATAGCCCACATTTTATGCAATGCCAACTCCTGGAGTGGCAACTTCTGTTCCTCGTGCTGTAGGGATTTTCAACAACAAGCTGTGCAGTTTAGGGTACCTGATGGATACACCATCACTGCACAGTTAGGATGCAGATGATGGGTGCCCTGACCCTGCACGGAGCTGGGGCTCCCGGTGCCCTGTACCTGCCACCACCGTTTCCCAGGTAGGACAGGACGCCGGCGCCTAGCCTGCGCTGCCCGCCCGCCGCCCCTCCAGCCCCGCCGTACTTGGTGACGAGCTCGTAGCCGGACATGATGTTGCCCATCTGGTCGGCGCCGCCCAGCTGGACGCGGCAGCCGTGGTGCAGGTGGAGGTGCAGGAAGTCATAGGCCTGCAGCGCGGGGTACAGGAACTCGGCGAGGCTCATACCGTCGGGGCTGCGCAGCCGCGCCTGGCAGCTCTGCCGGCTCAGCAGCGTGCCCATGCGGAGCCGACCGGCGGCGCCGCCGAGGAAGTCGAGCAGCGGCTCCCGGCCGAGCCAGCACGAGTTGTCCAGCAGCACGGCGCGGCCCAGCGACCTCCCGCCCGCCGCCGCGGCCGGCCAGAACAGCTCCCGGTGGTTCTCGAACAGTCGCTCCAGCCCGGCACGCAGGGACCGCGCGTCTGCACGCACCCGCTCCGCCGGCAGCGGCTCCCGCGCCCGCTCCCTGCCGCTGGGGTCCCCGAGGCGCGCCGTGGCCCCACCCACCACGGCGATGACAGTGTGCCCGGCGCGCTGGAAGTGGAGCAGCCCCATGACGGCCAGCAGGTGCCCGACGTGCAGCGAGTCGGCCGTGGGGTCGAAGCCGCAATAAACAGTGAGGGGCGGGCGGCCCGGCTCCAGCAGCTCCAGCAGCTGCTCCTCCGCGCTCTGCGCCGGGAACACCTCCTGGAACAGCCCGCGCTCGCACTGCGCCGCCAGCAGCCCGCCGGCACCCCGCGCCCGCCGCGGCTGCTCATGGGCTCGCCTCCGGAGATGGAACGAGAGCGGCTGCGGGGCCTGGCGCAGGCCGCCCCACAGCCCCGCCGCCCGGCCCCACCGCTGCCGTAGTACCGTGGGCGCCGCCATCTTGCACCGGGACCGCTGGGAGTGGGCGGAGCAGAGGCTCGCCTGAGGGGGGAGGTTCTTGCGCCGGCCCGGGGAGGCGGGGCCCTGGGTGTGTGAATGAATGAATACCGCGTCAGGGGAAGGCGTTAAGGGGGGCCGCTGTAGGTGGTGCTGGGCTGTGCGGTGCTGGTGGTTGTCCTTCGGGATATTAAAGTTATACACGGAAACCGCATGGGGTGGTTCTTCTTTCATGTTTTGTTTTTCAACCTGTCAACCCGAAATAACGGGATTTTAAGCTGCTTTCAGGCTAAAACACGTGTTGGAAATCAGGCTTTCAGCTTCGAGTGAGGAGTCCAGCAGAATGGGTACCAAATGCTTACATTGGTAGCACAGTGGCTTCAGCACTTACAAAATCCGGAATTCGTACACTTTAAAAACGCAAGTGTTTAAAATGTTGTCTGATGGGATTTAATAGGAAATTGGGTTCACTGTCTTCACAATGTGTTTTACGTGCCCATAAGCTTCCTCGTTCTTCCCAGTTGTCTTTTAGTTGATCTCTTCTGGCATGGCAGCATGTAAGAGGGCTTGCACCGCTTATGTGCCGCTTACAGGAGCTGCCAGCTCAAGGAAAGCAGTGTTCACGGTGTTGCTTTGCTAGCGTTTTACAGAGCCATTCATTCCTCCTTTTGAGCAACTTCCTGCTTCAGTTTACCCAAACAGTGAGTCTACTTAGATTTAGTGACAGTAGTGAAAGATGATACTAGAAAAGTTTTTACACTTGGTACGCTTTGATGCTTCCCTAAAGCACTGTGGTAGGAGAAAGTCATGAGTAGTTAAAAGAAAAATGGTATGAACAGCATGATTGAGAATGGAAAATAATATTGTTTAGGGAAACTCAGTCTTTACTATAACAAGTCCTTCCAATCTTGGACAGCCCTTCTTTGTATATTGATTACATGGGAAACTATTGGCAAATTGTATATCCGCGTGCCATAAAAATATTGACAGGGTGGGTCAAAGGCAATGTCAAAAGCAAAACAGAGTGTACAGGACTATGACTCACAGGGGAGAAGTATAAAAGTAGTAGTTTCACCACTTGAGTTATTGGCATCGAAGACTTAACTGCTGACAAGCGCGCAGGTGAAGTACAGAATCATTCTGTTATACCACACTGGGGATACACATGACGGAAAACAAATGAGGGTTTGGTGGAAAATAACAGAAGAAGCAAAAAAAACCCCAACAAACAACAAACCCAGAAAAGTCCATTAAGCATCAGTGGGGTAAATCCTGAAGTGCTGAGGTATCTGTCAGTGGGAAATAATGGTTGTGCTAGTGGTGTTCTGTAAGAATGGGGTTGGGTGCTGTGAAATACTGTCATTGGACTGGTAGTTGTATGCTTCACAGGGATGGTATGAATTGGTTTTGTTTTTCTGAAGATTTATTGTGCCGAAAAAAAAGAAAGGGGATTGGCCATACAAGATAACAGAGTTTCCTTTATGTTTTGTTTTCTTTTATGTGGGGTGAGGGGTGTTTTATTTTTTAAATGTGAATAAAGACAAATAACTTACATGTTCATATACACACACATACATGTATCTCCTCTTCAATACAGTGCTTTTGCTTCAAAAGTAAGTTAAAAGGAAGACTTTTTTTAACTTGGAAAATGCAACCTTCTGGAGCTGAGGACATGGAGGATGGTTTGTATCTCTGCTCCAGTTAATCATCTCGATATAGCCAACTGAAACAGGCACATCTCTTCAGCTTCAGAAATAATACAAAAACAGGACATCACAACTGACGTTTGACTACCTCTTTGTACATAGAATGAGCAGCAGCAGGAATTTAATCGCAGCCCAGAGCTGTTCTTTCAGTACTAATGTCTGTGGGATTTATTATTTTTGTAATTTGCGTCATGGTATGTATTGCTTTAGGGCTGTTAATCAGCAAAGTGTTCCTTAGCAATAAGAGGTGTGCTCCTTAGGCAACGCCACCACAAGCTTTTGTCTGTGTCACTTTTATTTTCTGACAGGTAATCTATATGTTCACTACATTAAAAGAAATAATTCTGTAGTCTTTATTGAAATACTCTGCCTTCATTCCTATATTACTGAAAGTGCAGTAATCAACAGTGGTTTTTTCTGTAGCCTGACCATATTTGAATTTGCCTACTAATTATGACCTCTTTATTTGGACCTGTTCAGAGAGTCATCCATGCATACGCTTAGAAAAGAAAGATTTGTGCATGTTTCTAGCTCGTCTTATGGAGGAGTCTCCAGAGTGTCATGCCCCGTCTGATGAGGTATGTAACAGGGTGTCATTGCTAGGAAATATTTTTACTGCTTATTTTACTGAGAATTAGCCTTTAAAACATCTATGGCATTCACTGAACAAAACATTCAGAAGCATCTATTGTGTGATTGCCACTTTTATGGTGGAGTGATATCTGATGAGGTTATCCATTCTAGTCTTGTGTTTTGAAAGTTACTGCTAGTAAGCTGTGCTGGTAAAGTTTTCATGGAAATCTGATAAAGTTACATAAAGATACTGGATTCCTAAGAATTGATTAATACCAATTTTTTTCATTTCCCTGTGTCATACTGCTGAAGCATACTGTCATGTCCTAATTGCTCATGAATACCGTAATGAAATCATAGAATCATAGAAACACAGAATCATAGAAATGGAAGGGGATTGCCTGGGAAAAGTGGCACTGTCATGTGGTTGCTTTTCCTGCTTGAAATATGGGGATAAATGATGTTCAGTTTTCTACATGTAGGGACATTATGAAGAGTATTTGTGTTTACCTCTGACTTAAAGTAGTGAATCATTTTATGAGGCAGTTGTTGGCCTTTCTCTGTCCTTCCTGTGGGTACAGAACCAGATTCAGTTTCTGTTCCTGATGGTCCTGGGTATGCACCTAGTTTCAGTGGTTTAGCCAGAGCTGTCATTGATTTTGGGAATGGCACAAAGCAGGTGAAACACCCAGCTAAAAGAAGACTCATGTATTCAAATTGACAGTCTTGTCAATGGCTGGAATGGTACTAGACAGCATGGACAGTGGTAATGTGTTTTCTCTTTGGGGATGTTACTAACTCAGGGAGTACAATTCTTTGTGTGACTGTCTCTGAAGACATTTTAGTACTTTATCCATTTATATTATGAGAATAGAACCTATCACACATAGTAGCAAGACCAGCATGAAACTCTACCTTTTCTTTTGTGTGCCAGACTTTTTCAGTGTTGGGAGTCTTCCTCAGATTCGTCTCAGCAGAACTGTAGGCTGTGAACTCATTCACATAAGGATCAGTTTAGGGATAGCATTTGTTAGGTGAGAGAAAACAGAAAACTTTCTCAGTACTAAGCACAGCTGAAGCAGCAGTAGCTTGTTAAGCAGAGCTCTTTTTAGCCCTTTCCTCACAGGACAAGAGTGACAGACTTTGCAGAACAGGCTGGGATGGTCCCAGACACTCTTAAGAGCCATTGTGCTTTTCTAAAAGAAACAGCAAACTCCATCTTACCATTTATTCATTTTCTTATTTCCAAAACTAAAATGCACCCTAGCTTAATTATAGTTGTGAATATGAAATATTAAGTATTTTATCTTCAAAGTCATATGCCGATTGGCTGTGTAGAAAGTTTTCCCTATTCCAGGTCATCTGAAAACGGTTTATAAAACTATCAATAAAATACTACACAGGGACCAAATTATCAGGTAACAGTAACAGTGATGGCGACACTTCTGCAAACTTTAAGAACTACTTCTTAAATATTACTGAACTTATAAACAGTTGATCTGATAGAGGACCTAATAATAATAACCAGCTTTGAATGTAAAACAATGGAATCATAAAAATGGGCTGAAGTAATCTAACCCATTTCCTTGCTGTGAAGCAGATTTAAGTCAAATTACAACACCCGTATCAGATACTTGTCTAACCTGATCTTCAGACTTTTCTAGGAGCAATTGCTCAACCTTCTTAAGTGAAGCTTCAGTCTTTCTCCTAGATTTTTGTTGTATTTTGATTTTTGGGTTTGTGCTTCAGATTGAGTAACTACAGTTGTGCACTTCCTCTAAATGTTTATTATGCGAGGAGGTCAATAGTAACATTGTGTGTTGCTGGTCTGTGGAACTGTAGTTCACAATAGTCTCCTGACTCTTGTGGCTATCAAATGTTTTCTATATCATGTTTGGTTGTGCAGTTTATGTTTCCAAAGCAGGATCTTGTTTTGTTTGGTTTTAGTTTCAACTTGTTGCTGTGCAACCTTTTCTGTATTATTATTTGCTCTCCTTCCCTGTTGTGTAATGTAACTGCCTCCTTTGACTTTCTTCCTGTGATTTTATATATACCCTTTTCTTTTTGCCTTTTGTATCCCTTGCTAGTGAAAGCATCTGTATTTTTTCAATAATTTAGTCTTTCTATTTTTACCTGTATCTGCTATACTATTCCTTTATCCTTATTCTTCACATTGTCTTTACTTCCTGTTTTCTGAGTCTACTTTTGGTAAAGATCTGTTTTTTACAACCAAAGTGGTCTCATGGTGTTACTGACTTTTCCCTTACATCAGGATATTTCCCTGCTGATTGTCTTCTACTAAGTCAGGCTCTCATAGTCCTTGGAATACTTTTCCAAGAGATTTCCTAAAAGTTGCTTAAATTTGTTGATATATATCTCTCTGAAATAATTATCATCATTCTATTTTTACAACATTCTTTCTTACGTATAACATCATAATTCTTATTGGGATTACTTTTCATTTTCAGTTTTATGGTGATTTCTTCTGTGTTACAATAAAATGTAAAGTATCTGCTTTCCCACTCATTGCTGTAATAAAAATAGGCTGCAGTATGCTTCCATAGCTGCAGGTATGTCCTGAACATACTACTTTTCTAGCTGCCATCTCCAGAATTCAGTCTACCATTATCAAAAGGTCCTTAAATACATCAGAAAATTGCTTTATTATAAACAAAGGCATTTCAGCCTTTTACCTTTTGGTCAGGTGGTCAGTAATAAATCTCTGCAGATATCTCTATTTTCTTCATTCTTGCTTTGCTTAATGCTGTTATTTATTTGAGAAATTTACAGCAATACATGTTCACAGTCTTCTTGAAAGATGTTACTGAATCCCAAAGTTACTATTCTTTTCTGAAAAATATCACAAGGTATTCAGTTCTCATGCAGACATTTGTGAGGGCAGGTGGAGCAGACCTTCATGTGGTGAGAGGCTCCCTGCAGGTGTTGCTGAACTTCAGCACTGCTGAATCTGTAGATGATCACCTGGAGTAGGTTATTCCAACTGCTTCTGGGACAGAGGAGGCAAAAACTGTTATCTAAGAACTGAATAATCTGGCCTAATTTTGAAGTTGGCCCTGCTTTGAGTGGGGAGGTGGATTAGATAACCTCCATGACGTGAACAGTGGGACTGAGTGTGCCCTCAGCAAGTTTGCTGATGACACCAAGCTGTGTGGTTCGGTTGATACGCTGGAGGGAAGGAATGCCATCCAGAGGGACCCTGACACGCTTGTGAGGTGGGCTGATGCCAACCTCATGAAGTTTAACCATGCCAAGTGCAAGGTCCTAAACCTGGGTCGGAGCAATCCCAGGCACAGCTACAGGCTGGGCAGAGAAGAGATTCAGAGCAGCCCTGTGGAGAAGGACTTGGGGGTGCTGGTCGATGAGAAAATGAACATGAGCCAGCTTCAGTGTGTGCTTGCAGCCCAGAAAGCCAACTGTATCCTGGGCTGCATCAAAAGCAGTGTGACCAGCAGGTCGAAGGAAGTGATCCTGCCCCTTTACTCTGCTCCCGTGAGACCTCACTTGGAGTATTGTGTGCAGTTCTGCTGTCCTTAACATAAAAAGGACATGGAACTGTTGGAACAAATCCAGAGGAGGGCCATGAGAATGATCAGGGGACTGGAGCACCTCCCATATGAAGATCGGCTGAGAAAGTTGGGGCTGCTCAGCCTGGAGAAGAGAAGGCTGCATGGAGACCTCATAGCAGACTTCCAGTATCTGAAGGGGGCCTGCAAGGATGCTGGGGATGGACTCTTCATTAGGGACTGTAGTGATAGGACAAGGGGTAAGGGGTTAAAACTTAAACAGGGGAAGTTTAGATTGAATATAAGGAAGAAGTTCTTTCCTGTTAGGGTGGTGAGGCACTGGAATGGGTTGCCCAAGGAAATTGTGAATTCTCCATCTCTGGCAGTGTTCAAGTCCAGGTTGGACAGAGCCTTGGGTGAGATGGTTTAGTGTGAGGTGTCCCTACCCACGGCAGGGGAGTTAGAACTAAGTGATCTTAAGGTCCTTTCCAAACTTAACTATTCTATGATTCTATGGTAATGGATAGGATTCCAATTAAAATCTAAGTTACTCTGTAGTGATTATTATATAATGAGTGTCCATGCTCTTTAAATCTCCTGTGCATCCATGTAATGGAGGTATTCTACTGCCCACTGTTGCGACAATAGTGCACAAAGTAAATTATACTCTGTAGTGGATCTACCAGACTTGGGGGTGAGGGGGGTGGGGTGGAGTGGTGTATCTAGAGACATTATTAACTTTAATGCCAATGTGTTTTTCTCTTTTTTTCCTACCACAGCTAATACAGGTTTATGAAGAACTTACCTTTACGTCTGTGTGTGTGTGTATGCTTGGACAAATTTGGCTAAAAGAAACAAATACTTCTGAGAGTGTTTTAGAAATCTAGAGTTTCATCTTTCTGATTGATTCCAGTTTTGGTTTGATGTGCCTCTTAAGTGGAATTTTCTTGAGAAAAAGTGCAAACAAAAAAATCAATTCGTACTAGATTTACATTAACTTTTCATAAAGGGAAGTTGTCACCTGAAGATGGTGGGACTAAAGTCTAAAGTGCAGTTAAATTTAGTACAGTGTTTCAAAACCTAGAGAATATTTTTTTAATCTCTGTGCTTGTAAAATAAAATCTGCTGTGAAAAATCAGCTGCCTTTTTTTTTTTCCCCCCTTCAGTTCAATAAGACTGGGATTGTAATATGCGAATCAGACAAAGTTCACAAAATGGTAGCTATGAGTTTCTCCAAACCTGGGCTGCATGCTGTGCAGCATATCGTTCTGTGTCTTCCCTTTTCTCTGCGTGACCACACTGTATATTTGTCAAGGAAACCATGCTCAACTTGCATGACATTCCTCATTCAAGGTATAAAATACATTCTTAATCTATCTTCATTAACTCCAGTTTTGCCTGAGTAAAAAGTTCATAAGTGACCCCGCTAAACATCATGCCTAGGAAAATGTGCTACATGGCTCAGTCCAGTAGTGATGTAATCCTTTTTTTATGTAGATAGTCTCTTAAAAATAAGTGAGACTGCTTGCATGGCAAAGGACTCGCAAACTGTGGGGGGTTGTTAATGAAAGTAAGGTACTGATTGTCTATATTCAAATTGAGATTTGAATTGAATATAGAACTATTACAGCGGAGTGGTTTAAGCCTGTGGGTAACAAGATAGGCTTTGGACTCTAGTGCATACACAGAATTGCAATGCAATAGAATATTGGCCCACTGTTTCAATCAAAAAACATGTGAATGAAAAGTCTCACCCAACTGTATGGCACATTATGTGACTTTCAGTGTTTGTCTCTAGGTTCAGTTTCTGCAGTCTATTACTGGCCAATAGCTCCTGAAAAAAAGGGAGATGATTCAGTGGTTAAAGAAGATTCTCAGCAGGCTGATTGTATGCTTCTCGGAAGTCCTATAAGTAGCAGTGTGCTCTTACCCACGACAAGCTTTGAAACTGTGAAAATGATCGCAAAAAAAACACGATGCAAAGGACAACCAAACAGCAATTTTAAGTCGTTCAGTTATCAAACTGAAGACGTTGAAAAATATCATTCCCTGTTTAACATAGGTAAAGATATGTGTGTCAAACGAATGGAAAATGCTTTACGTTGCTATGATTTTTTATTGGAATGTTCCCAACTTGAGAAAAAAGAACCAAAGGAAAATGTTCATCGACATGCATTGCAGCTTTGTTATTTTTTAGCAGCAAGATCTGGTAAGTTATGGTGAAAGTATAGAAAGAATAGTAACCTAATATAAAGAATGGATTACTGTCTATCTGGTTTTTATTATTGCCATTGATTCATTCATTATGCTACTTCAAAGAGTATTTCACAACATATGAGGATATGAGAAGAATTGTCATGCTTTCCTAACATAACTGCTCAAATGTTTTCCGTTAATATATTTGTTACACTAAAGTTTAATGTTGTTGTTTATAATGTTTGTTGCAATACTGAGCTAAAACCTAAAGTAGAAGATGGAAACACATGTTATGGAAACATAGATAATAATGCTTTACCACTTAATTAATTTTAGAGGGGGGGGGAAAGAATATTATATATTGATAGATTTAAACATTCTTAGTTTATTGTTAATGTAATTAGGTGAACTTACAGCGAATCTCATAAATGAAATTTTATAACCTTTTCTATTGTGTTATTAAGATTTTGTATAAAGCTAATACTTTACAATTGCTAATCAAAGAATAAGTGTACCTTGAGTCAAATTTTAAGTTGTAGTGTTCTTCTGAAATCTGACATTTGTTGTACTTGATAGTAGTTATGCCTTGTGTTACTGTGTAAGGTTATCTGTCTAGAATTGGATAATGTATCTGCGTGGAGGGATTCTTTCAACATATAAGCAGTCACTTAATGACCATGCATTAAGGCTCTACATGTTAATCTGTAAATATATGTTTTAAAGTATGAAAAAAGTATGTTTTTAAGTGACATAAAAATCTTTCTCTGTTCTAAAAGATGATCCAAACCGAGGTGTGGGGTGTACACTCTATAGTCAGGATGGATATTTTGTAAGTACATTGAATTCTCCAAAAGTTGTAAAATTTCTATTCTGTGCTCAAAGGGGTGCAGTTTATTTGACTCAGTGTAGATATCTGCAGTGTAAATGCCTACATCAAAAGGAGTGTGAGCAGCAGGTCGAAGGAGGTGATCCTGCCCCTTTACTCTGCTCTTTTGAGACCTCACTTGGAGTATTGTGTGCAGTTCTGATGTCCTCAACATAAAAAGGACATGGAACTGTTGGAACAAGTCCAGAGGAGGGCCACGAGAATGATCAGGGGACTGGAGCACCTCCCATATGAAGATCGACTGAGAAAGGTGGGACTGTTCATCCTGGAGAAGAGAAGGCTGTGTGGAGACCTCATAGCAGCCTTCCAGTATCTGAAGGGGGCCTACAAGGATGCTGGGGATGGACTCTTCATTAGGGACTGTAGTGATAGGACAAGGGGTAATGGGTTAAAACTTAAACAGGGGAAGTTTAGATTGGATGTAAGGAGGAAATTCTTTCCTGTTAAGGTGGTGAGGCACTGGAATAGGTTGCCCAAGGAGGTTGTGAATGCTCCATCCCTGGCAGTGTTCAAGGCCAGGTTGGATGAGGCCTTGGGTGATATGGTTTAGAGTGAGGTGTCCCTGCTCATGGCAGGGGGGTTGGAACTTGGTGATCTTAAGGTCCTTTCCAACCTTAACTATTCTATGATTCTATGATTCTATTTGCCCTGGCTTGCTTTCATAGATGGTGGAGGTCTAGAGTGTCATTCATCCTAATCTGGAGCCTGGAATAGGCCAGGTAGACTTGGTTAGACTTTCTTGAATATAAATGCTGACTAGTTCAGGTGTAGACATGTTAATTGAGATGAATTTTCTTCATGAACACCTTCTCCCATAATAAATATGCTTATAGTAATTATAATATTTTATCACTTAACTAAAAAAAAATAAATAAATCTGTAAAGCCCATTAAAAAGGAGGATCCTAAATTTCTTGCACAGGTAGAGAGACAAAAAGATGGTGATGAAATTGATGGAGAACAATGACCTCACTGTGCAAAAACAAAATTAGATCCTGGCTGTGTTGAAAGGGGTAACATAATGGGGTAGTGAGATGCTTGTGGCAAAGTGTTAAATCTGATTAAAATCTTATATAAATAGCTGTAAAAACTTAGTAGTTAGATGTACCTAGAAATATATAGAAAGCATATATTTAGATTTTAAAGGTGTATTAGTAGGTGATTAAAATGTTTGGAAGGATCTGTTAGATTTTTATTATTGTTTCCTTTTGTTGTTTTTTTTTGGCAGTTTGCTGCAGGGTATAATGGATATCCCATTGGCATATTATATGCAAACTTGCCCTCTAAAGGGAGAAAAAATCGAAGGACTGAACTTTCAAAATCAGAAGTTGTTCTCCATGCTGAAGCAAATGCTCTCCTGTACAGGTTATTGTTACAAATCTGGTAATGGGTGACTTCACAGGCATTCTTTATTACAATAGATGTGAATAGTGTGCAGTATAAGTCAGTGACTAATCATGGATTTTCTCTTTGTCCTTTCCATCTGTTCTTCACCCATTAATCCAATTTAAAGATTATTTTTAGCTTTGCAGAAAATGAATTAATTTTGCAAATACATACATTTTTCAGATCAAAGTCCAAAATAGAAGATAGCGATATACTTTGCTGCATCAAACCTCCCTGTCATGACTGTCAGAACCTTTTGAAGGATATGAAAATCAAGACAATTCATTGTGTAAAAGAACCATCCAAACAAAGTGAAGATGTATGTTTGTATAATTTTATTTATTGTCATAGTGTAATTACATGTTTGAGGAAAGGGTGGTCAGTTTATTAATAGTTGACTTACAGAAAAATGCATCAGTTCTTACCCTTCTGTATAGGAGAGGAATTATACCAGGTCATCACCCACAAAAATGTTTCATTCTTTATACTCATATACAGCTGGAATTTTATGGCTTGCTTTCTGCATTGGAGATCTTTACACTCCTATACTTCTAAAGTCAGGAAAGGAACAAGTTACATATTTTAAGATCTCGCACTGGGGACATCTATCTTTCTGTTCAAGCTATATGTCAGAGCTCTGGAATGTACCCTGATTTTGCATCTGGCTGTGTCCGAACTCTTATGGTCATGAGACCTTGATGTGTGTCTTGGTTGAAGAACTTGGAACACAGATACCAAATGGAGCTGTGGTATTCTTCATTAAGACCTCCAATATGAAGGAGTACCTCTGTCCTGCACTGCACACACTTTTTATCCCTTAGGGTAAATGCAACATTCTTCTTTCTAAGTAAGTCTCACATTCACGTATTTGAAGCATCTGATGAGATCAGACAACATGCATTCAGATTCATCACAAGATATCATCCTTGTGATGAACCTGAAGTGGAAGGAAGAAGTATTTTCTGAGTTTGCAAAGGGGTATTATTCCTTTCAGGGAAGTCCAACAATTGCTTAGTAGGATTTAATCAGATGTAATTTAACTCAAATAATTTGTGAACACCTTTGGAGAAATCTATCTGAAAGACAATGTCTCAGTGTTGGTTCAGGCCCAAGTATCCATTTAATTCCCATATTCTAGATTAAATTCTACCCCTATAAAGACAACCATGGCCAAGGTATTAAAAATCTTCTATGCCTTGTTTTTTGGTGGCAAGATTTGCCTTCAGGAATTCCATGTCCCTGAGACTGGTGGGAAGATGTGGAACAATGAAGGTAGTAGAGTAGAATTTGGTTATGGAATATTTAAAGAAGTTGAATGTGCACAAAGATCATGGAACCTGTCAATAAGGTGACTATAAGTAGTTAGCATGGTTTTATGAAGGAGAAAATATGCCTGACTAATCTGACATCCTTTTGTGATGAGATGACCAACTGGATGAGTATAGAGCAATAGACGTTTTTCATCTTGAATTTAACAATTGCAACAGCATGTCCCACAGCATCCTAAAAGACAAACTGGCGCATAATGAACTAGATAAGTGGACACTGAGGTGGTTTGACAGCTACCTGAGGTGAGGTAATGGTTGAAATGCTGTCTCCAGTTCTGGCCTTTCCAGTACAAAGAAAGATAAGGACATATGACTGAAAGTCCTGCTAAAGGCCTTAAGGACAATTAAGTAACAAGACCACTTCTTGTATGAGGAAAGGCTGCGAGAGCTGAGACTGACCAGCCAGCAGAAGAGAAGTTCAGGTGGGATCTTATCCATGTGTATACCTGATGGGAAGGAATAAAGAAGACAGAGACAGAGCCTTCACAGTGCTTGGACAGGAGGCAGTGGGCACAATTTGAAATACAGGGAATTTCACTGAAATGTAAGAAAAAGCCTTTTTGCTGTGGGGGTGATGAGCCCTGGGACACATTGCCCAGACAGGTTGTGGAACCCCCATCCTCTGAGATACTCAAAACCTGAGTGGACATGACCCCAGCAGATCTGCTGTAGTTCACCCTGCCTTGAGGTCTCTGGACTGGAGACCTCCAGAGGTGGCTTCCAACCTCAGTGATTCTGTGAGTGCCTGGTTTATTTGCTTGCTTCTCTTTTTTGTTTTAGGATCATCTAGATGGTTTAAAGAAAAACTTTGACGATCATGAGGTAGGTTTGAATCTTGAAGATTAGACTCAGGGTGCTATTACTAAAAGATAAATAATTAAGCAGGTAGAAGGCATGCCAGAAGTGGAAGCAGATAATGTAGAAAAATATTGCTTCACTTTCAAGATATATCTGATGGAAGTAAAGAAGTCTGAGTTGGGAAAAGATGGAACTGGGACACACAAAACTACTGATGAACTGGATAAATGTTTAGAGGAGAGTAGGCTATGTAGTTGACTTTTATCTCCCTGTAAAAAACAAAACCATCAGAACTGGAACAGACAAGAATGACTTCAAGGACCCATGTATGTCCAGTGGTCCAAGAAGTCTTCTTGGTAGATTGATTAATAGCTGTTACAAATATAATGACAGATGTGAGCAGATAAATTGTGGAATGTATAAACTAAATGTTTACATATGCTTTAAATACCTTGTTTATTTGTTTGTTTTCTTTTTATTCCAGTGGAAACAGTGTGAAACTCAACTTATGGAAGGTATGGTTAAGATTCATTTCCTCCTCCTTTTTACCATTTCATTTGGCTTCTTTTGGTATTGGTGTCTAAATTTAGGAGTATGGCATGTTACTAAGTAATTTTCTTTAAAGCCCTTTTTGCAGGATGTAATAAATACAACAGAGCCCTGTTTATAAATGTCATATAATTACTGTAAATTGAATTGAGTTACCCTTAAATTAGTTCTGCTTGTTCCAACCTTCTTTTGGAGCTATACATTATATATATATATATATATATACACATTACCTGTACCCTGCAGATTCCATTTCTGCCACAGTACTTCTGAATATGCAGAAGACAGAATTCTACAGAAATGTCTCCCTCTTGGTCTCTAAGTGGCCAGACCCCATAACTGGTTACAGCTGAAAAGACAGAGGAATAACATAGCAAATTTCCAGGGTTAATGGTTTCTGCTCTTTTGCTGTCATTATTTTTTTTCCCAAAATGACTAATCGGCATCCTTTGTGATAGTTTTCTTATTTCATGCCTTTTCTGTGAATTTCTTCCAGCCTTACATGGATATATCCAAATCTGTGGGGGTATTGGGCTTGACTCTTCTCCACATGCCACTGGGTTTATCCCAGTTAGAGAGTCAGGTTCACCTATCAAAGAATAACATTATCGATATTGAAATTTTCTTAAGTAACCTACCATTTTATTTAGAGTAGACAACCAGTAAAAAGTGACAGAAGTTTTTAAGAACATCACACGTTTTGAGAATACACAAAATCCTTCATACTTCTTGCTTGGTTTAAGGAAAAACAAAGTTATAACTGAGGTAGAAATTTGAAATCTTAATGATGTATAAGCTGAAGCACCAATGCTCTTACTAAGGGAGAAAGATTTGAAATAAACATCTGAAACAAAACTAAATTAGAAGATAGAATCTCCAAAATTGTTGCTGATCACATCTTCATGGAGTGTGAAGATACAATGGACAAGTGAACTGGGGAGATCTATGTAATTGAAGAGGGTTAAGGGATAGATTATTTTAGAATTGGAAACTGTGTATTTGCAGTAGAATGAAATCAAACTAATGGGAAGAGCAAGAACCAGGAAGATGACAGGATGGCAGAAATGAAAAAGCAGAGACTCAGTATCAAAGGCAAGAAAAGGCAGTCTTGAGTGTGAAAGCAAAGGGGGAGAGAAGGCAGTGTAATTATTGGCCATTCTGTATGTGAGGAAAACATTATGCATTTGGAGGTTAAAAATATGAAATTCAAACTTTAAGATTAACAACAAAAACCCAACCTATCCCATTGTCACCACCACCACTGGGCGGCTGTATTTATTTCTACATGAATTTCAGTTAACGGTTTTATATCTTTTCAATTCCCATTCATCTTAATATAGACTGTTTCTGAATAAAGTATCAGAGTCTGGCCGGACTGTCAAATATTGTCCTGAACCAATTGTGACTTCTGAGATGTCCAGCTCACAATGGATAGTGTGTCAGTGTTGATAAGAGGGGGAGGGCTGATAAACTTCATGTGATTAAATTTCATGTGATCTCTTTTTATGTGCTATTTCAAATCCAACATTTTTTTTTGTGTCTTCCAGTATCCAGTGATTCAGAAGACAGTGAAGGAACAGAAGAAATGAGTGATGAAGGCAAAGTGAAATAAATTCAATAAACTCTTCACTAATCATCAGTTTTTGGTTTCCCTAATTTAATTTAATTGAACAGTGTTGAATAAATGTAATTGTCCTGAAAGTAGTGAGATGGATATTACACAGCACAGAGAGCTTATGTGCAAACTTCTGACATATCTCTCTGGCAACATATTTGTCTTAATTTTAATTTTATTTTAAGTAAAAGTAATTGTATCCATTTTTTTACCAGTCTTACCAGATGGTATTGAAATCTTAACCCAAAAAAAAAAAAAAAGGCATAAAAAGGAGAGGTTTTTCAGCTGTGATAGTTGAGATATTTTGAAGAATAGTATGACATAGGGCAGTAGAATTGGTCTTTCCAGATTGGCTAGATCTCCTAGACTATATCTCCTAGACTAACATTGCCCATTGAATATTCACATACTTTTTCTTTCCTCTTGAAGTCAGTAGAAATCGTTGCCTATGACAGAAGAGTAGATAGCATTAAAAAAGAACAACCACAAACTTCCCCCGCCCCAAAAAATCCACAAACAAAACAGAAAAAAAGGAGATCCAGGATAGCTCTGCACTCTGTCAAGCAGCGGCTCCTAAGATGATCATTTCCATTTTCCTCAGAGGACTGGCACGCATAAATAGATGTGGTGACGTTTGAAATGCAAAGATAAGGCTCTTTACAGGGTAACAGGCTTGTCAAGCTCTGATGCATTATTAAGAAACAGTTCTTTAGTTCAATGTGCATGGAAATTATAACCCTTTTCCCCAACTTTCCACCTAGGACCAGAGAGCTAAGTAATTATCCTTTCTATACCATTACCAGTAATTATTTACCAACTGTGTGACATTGCCTATTTTTTTCTGCAGGACTGTTTTGATTAGCTTTTCTGTCCACTGTTTCTTTCTAGGTCCTCCCATTCCTCATCTGAAGAAAGAAGACCTGTGCATCTTTTTAGCACTACATATGGAAAATTTACCAAGTGAATCACAGGAATCTGTGAGTTACTTCAACTCAAGCATATTCATTGTTACCAGGGCTAAAAAAAGCCATATTGTCAAATAGGATATTGATTTAAAAATTACTGACTTGGTGGTGGGGGCAAAGTGATCTTAATTTGGAGAATTTTTACTTAATCCAATTTATTGCCAATAAATGCAAACTTCTGTTTACTGAATAGGGTATTGAAGAAAAAAAAAAGAGAACAGAAAGAGTTAAACACCAAAGTAAACATTTATCTCGGCTTGAGCCAAACACCTACCCTCGCACTTTCCTAGTCTCAGCTTCCATTGTTTTTACCTTATGTTACTCTCAGTGAGGTGATGGGTGTTGCAGGAGGTTGGGGCTGTGTAGGTGATGGTTTGTCTGCAACTCTTCTGTACTTTTTTCCTAGTTTTCTCTGCTCTTCCATGCTTCTACTGGCCCTGCCCTGGCATAAGGTGCCGGTTGCTTGTGGGTCACAGACCTGCAGTTATGATTCTAACCTATTGTATGCTTAGACTCTGGACTTTTAGTAAATCAAAGCTGTTTGAAGCTTTGAAGTTACATAGATGTCTGGTGGTTCCCACCACGAGTATCATTTGAATAGTGACATCTGCTTGATACTACACCTTGTCACTTTCCTGTTTTGGTAGTCTGCAGTAGACCAATTATTTGAATATTGATCCCCCTGCTTTTTTCATGATGTTACACACACTTACAGACTTTCCAAAGGTCTGTCTACCTCTTAACCCTTTCTGGACTCCAGTAAAAGCATTTGCCCTCTTGATCTACAATATAACAGTTGAGTTAGGTGCTGTAGACACAACAAAACTGTCTGAAAATCCACAAGAATTTTCTAGACTGCTTCATTCCTACCCATTTGCAAAAAATGCCGTTCTTTTTCTGTGAGATCCTTCAATTGCTTTATTTTTATGTACACATAATCTGGCTGGACTGTCATTCGCTGGATGGTTATACTTTCATTTGTATACCTGTACATTTATTTGTGTATGTATATGCAGCATTGCAGAACTGGAATTGTCATCTGTGAACCAAGCAAACCCAAAAGGATTACTGCCCTGGGCTGCTCAACAGGGGAACTTCATGCTGTGACAAAAGTGCTGCTAAGGTTTCCTAATGCACTGAAAGGCTGTGAAGTTTACATGTCTCGGAAACCTTGCAATTATTGTGCAAAATTGCTGGTTCAAGGTCAGTATCAAAACTGAAATATCTCCTAGACTAAGACTGCATGTGTCATACTTACAGGCTGGTAAGCTAGTCACACCATTCATTTCTCTTCCTCTTCATTTGCTTCCATTTTGCTCTCTGCATTTTTCCTCAGTTGGCTCTTATATGAATCATTCAGGTTCCTGTCAGAAGCTGAAGTAGCTAAATATCTTATACAATAGGTAGCTGGGATTATTAGGGAACATTAAGATGTGATTCATAATGTAATTGTAAAAATTGTTGGTATTTACTAACACATGGATCATGAAGGAATAGTGCAAGTCATTAATGAAAAAAAGAGCCATCAGAGCCTGTTAAATTAGAAAAAAAAAGGAGACAAAATATGTTTTATATATATATTATATATGATATACATAAATATATGTTAATGGTACACATTTTTTTCCTTTACAACAACTTCAGTAACTTCCTGTATCTTTTCAAAACAATCTCCTTGCTTTGGAAATCTTTACAATTTGGTAACCATAACTAGAGATAAATGTTTAATCACCTGGAAAAAATATAAAGTAACCAATTGTATATTTAGTTTCCCTTTTGACTCTGAAAATAATGTGATAATAAAAAATATTTTAATATTATTTTACTAACGTGAGGAAAAGCTGCAGCTTGCTTAAGTATATTCTATATCACTTTATATTTGTTAGTGGAAAACGAAACTGCTAGTATATTTCATATTTAATATTAATCTTACATATCTGTTTTGTTTATTCAGCACAAGTCTCACATGTGTATTACTGGCCAAATTTGGAAATCGAAACGGCAAACTCAAAGCATAATCTGGTAAAACATGCTAATGCCATCTTTACAGAAAGCAGTGTTGTTGCAGCGGTATATGTACCAACTATAGCCAACCAAAGAAAGATGGAAATACTTAATTCAAATGAAAAAGTATCTTCTAATGATGATTTAGTTCCAGTTTCATCTGTATTTGATAAGAAACCTAGTGGGGATATTTTAAAAGAATTTAACTTGGAACACCTGAAGGATGACCGCCTGAAAAAATACAAAAAAAATCTTACTACAGCGAAGAACTGTTATAAATCTCTTGCAAGTTGCAAAGATGAAAAAATAAAAGTCTTAGAAGAGAAGGAATCCACTGTAACGAATAATCCTAAGTACACCCATGCATTACAGCTCTGTGATTTGTTAGCTTCCAGAAGTGGTAAGTAAATTACTATTACTAAATTTAGTTCCTTAATTTACTCAGTTTGGAAAAATTCTACACAATTGTTAGTCATATTCCTGGAGATGTAATATACTGAGCAACACCCCCCCCCCATCTTTAATTGATTACACTGCATTCTGTTAAGTAATTAATGAAACATTAGAATTAATGAAACTCTGGACCAGCAGACATGAGTAAGAATGTCATACTCTTTGACCAGCAGGTTTGTTGTCATATCATAGTGTTGTGTAAATTTATAATTGTGATAATTTGACTGTTTATTCTCAGACAATAATAATGGAGTGGGGACGGTGATTTTCAAGGAAGACAACATTGTAAGTAAAAGTTTATGTGGTTTAGGAAATTGTGCTTTTCTTCTAAAAATGTCTGAACTGTTCATAGGAAAATGTATTTCTGGAAACAAAGGCAATTTTTCCTTTGGGAGAAAAAAGAATTCATGATTTTCTGAAACTTCACATTTCATACAAATATATGATCGAGATCTATAATCAACCACTTTGAAATGGAGATCTCCATAAACATTACCAAACAGCATCGCCTTAGAATTCTCCCTGAAGTTATTAACAAGTTGAGATCTATAATTAATCACTTTGAAACGGAGATCTGCATAAACATTACCAAATATCACATTAGAACTCTCCCTGAAGTTGTTAACAACTCTTAGGAGTTGGAATGGGCTGTAAATAACTAAAGGTCTCAGAACAACATTACCTTTTATTTCTTTGTATGTTGTTTCTTTCTAGGTAGCTGTGGGCTACAGTGGATACCCAAAAGGGGCAATGAATAGTTTATTTTGCAAGAAGGCGGATGTGGATTTTTACCAGCATGCGACTGTGTGTGCAGAAGCTAATGCAATTATTATGAGGTAGGAATTCATCAAATATTTTGAAGGAATTAAACAAAAGAAGGCTTGGTGTTGGGTGCTTAATGAAGAAAAAGATCTCTGACTAATCTAGCATGGGAATTTCAAAGCGCAGAAATTAGAAGTAATGTTACATAGGATGGAAAGGAATATAAACCACTGAATACAATTGTTTTTTGCAGAGATCTTGGTCCATGTAATCTTATATTCTAATGCAGGCATTCGACTTATGTGACAGATCCTCAGAGGTTTCTGCTAGTGCCATGTCTTTGACCCTATGTAAGCCCAGTTCCTGTGGGCAGTCATGGGCAGGGGTCTTCACACGTGCTGAGGATGGGAGTAACCAGTTGCAGAGCTATTGCTTCTGTATGGGCTCTCATATTACCTAGCCATTGGAAATGCAGAGCATCCCAGCTGGGTGATCCATTGACACAGGCAGACTGAGTTTTATGAAGTTTCTTGCCCGCGGGAAATTTCTCTGTAGACTGACAGTGACATTGCAAAAGTTTGTGCTCTGTTGTTACCTACCCAATTATTCAGGTGATTGTGGTTTGGTGGTGAAATGATTCCTGGATATGCATTTCATAAACACAGTATCTGTCTTTATGGTGCTGTGAGTACACAAAGAATAGGTAGATTCATTTCCTCAGTTGGCAAGCTGATGGTACGAACTGCAAGTATTTGCTTGTCATGAGCTGGAGATCCCTTACTCACTTCTTTTGGCCAATAATTGAAGAGGAAATAAGAGAAGAACCCACTCTAGATTCAAAGAGAAATAATTCCTTCTGCAAGCACACCTTGTTTGTAATTGTGACACGTTTTTTTTTCAGTTCTGAGAGAGACCTGTGTAATGCTGAACTCATCACTACACGTGAACCCTGCCTTGACTGTCTGAAACTGATCCGAGCAAAGAATATAGCAAAGGTCATTTGGCCTCTCCGAGACAGAAATGTAGGTGATATTAGGGATGGTTAAAATCCATGTGCCATGGTTCCTTTGTCCCCTCCCTGAGGACATCTTCCTAAAAACCCTGTACTTTCCCTTTGCTGGGGAGGAATTGCACACTCTTTACCCTTTCAGGATAGGCTCTCTTCTGCATTGCCAGCTTTTTTGCACCATTGGAGGTGGGGTGAGTGCCAGTGGGTGAGTGTCAGGAGAAGAACACTTATCAGGGGGATATAGATAGTAGAGGTAGCTGCTCCCACTCTGAAGGGGAAGAAGATGGGGATGAAAAGTCATATACACAGTCTGTCCTTCATCTCTTTCAGCAAGTGGGGAAGGTCGGCACATAGCCTTTACATGGAGCTTCAACAGGCCCATCCTGTCCTCCATGCCAAAATGTGCTCTGCCCTCCCTCCTATCTACCTACCTGGGGATAGGATAGGTGAATACCTGTTATCCACCTACTGACTGCGGCAGTTCCTCCCTCTTTGTGGAGCCACATACTCTTTCTGAACAGGTCATGCTCTGCTAAAGGCATGTGTATGCCTCCCTAGAAATCCAGGGTCTACATGCTTTCCTGTCTTACAGTCTAAATACCTTAACAGGGGCAGCTGCATTCAAGATAGTAGCAAGTACTATATAAACATTGTTAAAATCTTTGTCATTCTTAGAAGTAATGTGTGAAAGTGATAATACAAAGGGGAGAACAGAAAAATACTGTACAGAATGAGAAAAAATATTCACTATCCAAATAATACTGACAAGAAGAGAATATCTAGTTGTTGCACATTAGAAACCAAAAAAATAGACATTATCTTGTAAAGGGCTTGGTAATGCTCTCCCATGCACCACTTTCACACAAATAAAGTTGCTATTCTGTAGCACATTTAACTGTTACTGAAAGCAGTGATGATGAAAATTACTACTTGATGTGGATTCAGGTAAATGCCTATTTTAGAAGCAGATGTTTAGTGCTGGTAGCACTAATGTAGGCAATTATAAGTGTTTCCTTATTCACCACCAAATCTAAACTAAGAATAACACTTTTTTTTTGTGAGTAAGGGCATATTTAATACTTTTATTGAGACTGGCTAGATAAGAACAGGGTTGGATGTAAAATACCCAGCATGACATGTATGCCGTTATAGGGTAAGAAGCCTCTTACGTGCATTTGCCCAAGAACTGTGATGCCAAACAAGTAGTGCAAGGTAGGCAGCGTCACATCTTGCACTCTTCTGAATTCATAATTTCCTGAAGCTGCAAAATTCTCACTAGCAGTACAGGGTACATGGTGGTCTGTGAGCCAGAAAGTATGAGAACTTCTCAACAAAGTGGCATTCAATATAAAACCTTGGAAATGCATTTAATTCAAGGACTTTCTTTTCCAAGAAGGAAGTGATGTTCCACTTCAAGAAATCAAACAGATTTGCTGCAGAAAATCAAAGTTTGAATATATATATTACTGGACCTAAATTGTGTCACAACATTGAATCTACATTAACACAGCTGTATTTCATAGAGTGCATTGGAGCTACTGGTTTTCATTCTTGCAAAGAATTATCTCAGTGGATATGTGCACACAGGTCTCTCCAGAACTGAGATAATACAGTTTTATTGATATGAGATGGAGTTAGTGAAGTAGAGTTCTTTTTTTCTGTATCAAAACATATCTCACTAACACAAATTATTTTTAATGAGCTTGTTTTTTAAAAGCTTTTCAGCACACTATTAGTGTACACCTTAGATGATTTGATTTATAAAAAATGAAAGGCTGTCAGAGAATATAAAAATAGAAATATGAAATCAGAAAATTGTCTTAGAAAGTCTTCCATACTGTTTAATGGTATTTAATGGTTATACATTTGTCACTTACTGTGTTGTTTGCTTTTCTACCAGCAATCCAGAGGATTAACTGAAGATACTTCAGGTAATGATGTCCAAATGAGATGACAGCACATATGAAAAGGACAAGTCATACTAACTTTCATCTACAATTATCATGGTTCTGAAATATGCCCATCCCAAAGGAGAAGTGGAAGAAAATAAATGGAGTGAGGTCTTGACATGTCCTAAATGTGATACCAAGACAGGCACAGTCTGTTGAAAAAGAGACAGCTTACACCAACTTGGAAGCACAAAAGATAGAGCATTTGAATCAAATTACTTCTTTGAAATCTTTGGGATGCTGCATCTTGTTAGCATCCTCCCCCTTTGCAATGATTTAGTTACAGAGCTTATTTTTGCCAGTTGTTCCTTATTCATGTCTCCTGTACGTCTGCTTTCATTTCAGAGGGATGATCTGCGGCTCCTGCCAACGGTGAAACAATATAAAGCTCCACAACATCAACATAAGCCTTAGGATCCAATTCCCTCAGACCCTCAGTACATTCAGTGGTGTTGGAATAATAACCTTGTGATAGCAGCTGCTCTGGTTGTGCCAACCCCATTCCAGAAGCACACCTCATACCAATACCCCTGCCACCTCTTTTCTCATTATTGCTTCTGCTGTGCTCCACCAGGATCTGTTTCTGTCTGTGGCTTAGGGGTGGAAAAAGCATTTGCTTCTAACGTACCTCTAAGGAGCAGTCATGCCTAACTCTGTGATGTTTGTAGCCATGAAGGCAGTGGTTATTTCCTGCAGTCCTCATTCCCTCTGGAAGAAGTTTTCTTCTCTTGGATTAGTCAGATCATTTGAAATGAGGAATTTTTCTTTACTGTGGTTTCCCACCCTCCCTCACTTTCATAATTATTTTAATTTAATTTTATGTTATGTTATTTTAGTTTATATTTTATTTTATTCTTGTTTTCTGAATATATCTTTTTTTTTGTCCCATCATCTTTATTTAGCTGAAAAATAATTAATTCCCTGTTTCCTTATTTCTCTCTGCCCGGGGGTATTTGGTGTTTGCGTGTCCTTTCCTCTTCCTTCTCCCCTTTTTCTCTGGTGTAATATATTGTTTAAATTTATTTCTTATTCATCGACCTCTTTATATGTGCTCTGAGAGGCACATGTTTTTAATTGGTCTTTGTGGCATGTTGATCACGTTTTAGACTTAAATTTGATGTTCGTCCTTGAAACACCAGACCAATTAATGTGGACTATGCTTTCATATTTTTCCAGGCTTAATCATTTTTCTCTAAATGAGCCAGGGGTTTTCAGACTGTGTTGCTCACAGCTGCCTTTGTCCTTGTCTTTAGACTCCCTCAACTGCAGTTTCAATACCGTGATTTTCTAGGGCAATCCCAAACTGAGAATCAATTGTGCACATCCTCTTGATTTTTAAAATATCACAGTGAAAAGCTATTATATGTGGCTTGTTACTTTTCAGCAATTATTCCTTTTATGAACCCTCTTTAGAGTGAGATCATCAAAGTGTTTTGCATGGGATTAAATTGAAGGTTATGTCATTTTACAAAAAAATAAATTTGTTTTCGGTTTCAACATATGTTCTCTGACTCACAAACCAAATGGCAAGGCCTATGCTGTGATTGTACTTGGTACTCATGTTGGATTGGATGATGCTATGACTGGGAATATGCTTGTTTCCCTCACACAATGTACATGCAAGTCTTGGACAAGCCTCTATTCTTCATTTCCTCTGTTAGCTGGTCTGAAAACAGGAGCAGGCTCTGTGCTTAGTGCTTCGTGTGGAAACAGAGAAGGCAGCAGCAAAAAAAGTATTTTGATACAGCATGGTAATGTGTGCGTGTGTGTATATGCATGCAGCAAGGGCCTGAAGTGTGGCCATAATTTCCAAGGACATGCCACTCATACAATGTAGGTATGACTAAGCCATGCTACAGGTATCCTTAAAGAGCACCTTTACAGAGCTAAGTGCTGTATGTAAAAATAACATGATAGCATAATAAGTCAAAAATCTCTCTATTCTCCGTACTCAATCATGTACAAGCTCAATTTCAGAGTAAGAGGAAGTCTTGGGAAGAAAGCTGTGAACCTCCTATTTTAAGTGCAACAGCTTTCCTTGGATGATGCAGAATCCCATGAAGTTGTCAGGAAAGTAATCCCCATTGCAATTCCATCATGGTGTGATGTTTTAGGTGCGTGCCCTTCACTCCTGGCAACAATGGAGCAAAAAGGCAAAGAGCTCATGTAGAAGTTTACAAAGGGTGCTAGACTGCTCAAAAGACTCATTTTTTTTCAGCCAGTGTTGTTGGACTGCATCTGACTCACTGCATAATAGTAGAACTTACCTATCAGCGACTATGTTTGTACTTACCAGATGCTGACCTTTTTAATCACGAAATATATTTTTTTTTTGTATAATTTAAAAAAGTGCCATGCTATGTTAATAACACAGAAAAGTAAATAATCAGACAATGTATATATATGCACATAGTATCTTTCTTCCCCTTCAAAGCTTACAATTGCTATCACTTGCTAACAAAATATCTGCTTGTGGCATTACTGAGAAAATTCTCATGGCTATTCCACCACCTTGCCATACTGTAACTATCAAATTATTTGTTCTAAGAGCCATTCTCTTAAAAAAACAAGACAAAGCCTAGGGTGATCTCTCTTAGCTGTATCATGGTATACCAGTAATGTAATCAGGAAAGGTAGGAAGTATTCAGGACTTTATCCTACCAGAACAAAGGCTAAGCCTAAGCAGAAGAAATGTGGATACATGTAGATAAAGAAGATTAAGGTGCTTAGCCTTTTTATTATAAATCATCAGGCTTTGTGTGTGATTGTCTTCTCATTAATCATAAAGCAATTTAACTTAGCCTTGTAAGAAAATGATGTTTGCAGCATTTTGTAAGCATTTGCACAAAAAATACAGAACTGATAGTAAAGGCTTAGTCTTCCTTGTAATAAATAGCATAGCATCAAAAGGATAATTATTTTCACGGCAACATACTTGGATGAATAATGTCAATTAGAACAAGAAATAACAAGAGCTAATAATGAGAATAAGAATGTTGGTGGGGTTTTTTGTTTGTTTGTGGGTTTTTTTGTTTGTTTTTTTTTGTGCGTGGTTTTTTTTTTTCCCAGTGGAGTTGTTCAAGGATGAGTCCTTTATCCCTGCTGTCTGATAATATTTATTCTGGATGGTGCTGACACTGAAGGGAAGGAGGAAACAATTCTGCTTTCAGAGTATAAAAAACATATGTGAAACTAAAACTCCCTCTGCTTGCCAGTGCAGGTATATAAGCACCTTAGTGATTTGAAGGAAATTACTCGGAGAGCTCAGGAAACTGCTATGTGAAATTACAGTGGATACAAAAGGTTAGTATGAAAAGCCTCTGTGGACACTGGTGAGCATCCAAACAATTCCATGGTCAATCACTGATGCTGCTTTCACCTGTGTTTTCCTCCTTTTCATTGAGTCCACTGATCCTTTGTGTTTGCTTATTCTAAACTAGATGTGGACATATCAAGTATAACCACTACAGTATTGTGGGATCTAATTCTCAAAAGAAGGTAACATTTCCTGTAAACCATAATTGTCTCCATAGCAATTGAATTTCAAATCACTCAGAGGCCTTGAAAACTATTACAAGAATTTCCCAGAAGAATTACATAATTGGATTAACTTAGAAGTTACTTATTAGTGGCAACATTGCCTTTTGCATCCCACCAGCAAGAATGCTGTGCTGAGGGAGGACTGCACAACTGTCACACCACAACTGGGGGGTGGTTCCTCAAGTTTTCACCTAGATTCGTTTCCTATTCTTCTTGCACAGGAAAGCCTCATTCCATTTAAAAGTATCATTATTAAATGTAACTAAATTTTAAATTCTGCTTTGATTTGAGCCAGCATTTATTAGCTTGTTACGCACCACACAGAATTCCTTATCTTTTCTCTCCTCACAACAAAATGAAGTTATACGTGCATCAGCCACGAGGTGGCAATACAAGAACTTGATATCCTCAATTTTGCTGGTATTCGTAGCATTCACGCAGGTTTGGCTTTGGGGGATCGGCTAAGTAAATATATTTGAGGTGTTATTGCAGAGTCTGACTCTGCCTGCCAGTGTACTATGTGTTCCGCATCTGCGTAATTGACTTAATGCAAAAGACAAGAAAGACTTAGCTGATTTTCTGGATCAATAATTTATGCCTTTTATGTGACTAATAACTGATATGTGTATTTAAGTGGTCCAGTAGTCGATGAGAAATGTTATAATAAGAATACAGCTGCTGTTAAAAGCAAAGTATCTTAGGTAAGGGGATGCACTGGTGACAAACAGCTGTCCTGCTGTGAGTCCTCTTCTGGTTTTAAATCTTGACCTTCCTGAGGTCCAAAGGAGCCTGGACAACTTATACTTGTGAATTTCCCAGAAAGCTGATTGCTTCTCTCCATTAAAGTCTGCTTCTGTCACTCAGGCTTTTTATTCACTTTTTAGTATGGCTGATGCTTGTTTTCTTGCAGTATAAGAGCATTCGACAGGGAATTAAAAGTGGTGTCAGGTGGAAATAGTTGATTTCCAGTCTTTTTCTTCCTTTCTTGTAATAAAAAGTATTTGTGTTGTTTGCAGGCATAGGGAAAGTATTGACATCTCTGTTTTCTACACTTACTTTTGAGGACTACTCTTCCACCCACTGCAATGGAGAAAGGATTTAAGACATTTTTACTTTTAAGTTACTCCTTTCAATAGAAGTCAAAACTACAGCTTTTCAGAAGGTGGTTGTGATTTTTTTTTTCTGGTAGGTTTTTGTTTGTTCTTCTCATTCAAATAAGATAGAGTAAAAAAATTCTAGCTTAAGAAATGGATTGTGGACTTGGCAGATTTACCACAGCATTATTTGGACACAGGGAAGTTATTATGGATATATTAATATGGATTGTTATTTTTAACAAAGTGATAACAGCCTGCTGCTGCCTTCTCTGACATGGTACCACTTTTCCTCTGAGCACTTTACGGGAAATCCTGTTTTCAATTAGATGATACATCGTGAAGTCAGTGTGTTAGGAAATATATGTTTTAAATACATGCAAGTTTGTGGTTTAGTAGATAAATACCAGTGCAAGTTTGTGGTTTAGTAGATAAATACCAGTGTAAAGGACAGGAACACATTAAAGAGTATTGAAAAAGTAAGTAACTTTAGAGATGTGAACTTCTATCAGAAGGATTTGAGATGAAAGTCTGCCTGTGAGCTGGGCATCAGGCTGTCAGATCAGCTGTGGGCACACGTGCTGAGACTGCTGTGTATTTCAGATAACATACAGCTACTTCTGCAAGCCCATTGGTGGCCTGTGTCAGTTCAAACTTCTTGCCGGGCCAGGAGCATTGGCACACGTGTGCCCTTGTCCTCTGAGAATTTGAGATTCGCGGTTTCTAAGGCTTGAAGGAAACAGTTGGCTGATTGGTTGACGGATTGGCCCTGCACAATACTGGCCTTGAGATTTAACAGTTAACACAAATGGGTACCTGTGTTTGGCAGGGACGCATACTTTTGAAAGGCACCTGGACTGTGCTGTATCTCTAACCTTATCTGTTAACATCGAGCTGCCTGCTTAGACAGTTGATAAACAAACTTTGCCTTTGAAGCTGATAACAGCAGATTTCTTCTGGAAAATGGGTGTAATCCCTCAAGCCTCTTCTCCTCTTCTGTTTCTGGAAATTGTTTGCATGCATGTACCAGCTTTCTTGTTTACACACTGCACAGCCTGCAGCCACACAAACCTCAGGCCGTGCTCCTGGCAGGTTACATAAAATAAGCTTTGAAAAGCTGGCTGGTTTTTGAAGCAATGAAAGTGAGCTTTGGGATGTGACGTTTGAGAAACTGGGTGGCTACTGCTTTCCTTCACAGCTTTCTCCAGTCACATTCACCAGTTTGCAGGTGAGGTGTTACATATAAACCCTGATGTAATTTCTCAGAGATGACATGTTATTATTGGCTGTATGATCAGAATGCTGACTCAAGTCTGTGTCAATTGTAATTGATAAGATAGTATTTCTGTCCACCTGAATGAAGAAGATATATTCATGCTTTTATTAATCCATGGTGTTTGGACATTACCCTGACAACTGTAACTGTACAGAATAGCATGTATATATGGGAAAAGAGAATTAAAAAGGGAAGAGAAGAGAAGAACATGACCACTAGCCTAAAAGTACAGCTCTAAGGAGAGAGACTACACACCATATATATTTTTCTTCCAGAAAAATAAAACCATTGTTGGAAATGCTGAGTGTTCTGTATTGTGAATTCTTCTCTGTGAATGAGTATTTTTAGTGTACTGGTTCCTGTAGCAGCCATTATTGTCTTCCCTACATTTTGGTGTTTATTAGCATGGATAGGATGTGGAAAAAGCAGAGAAGAGTAAAGGATGTCATCTTAAATATATATGTTATATATTTATGTTATATCTGTTATGTTATATATATTTAACATATATGTTAAATGCTTATTCAGAGCCAGCCACAGAAAGCTTTACTGAAATACTTCTGCTTCTCTTGCCAGGAACAACCCACAGAATCTTGGACTGTACCAAGGTTTTTCAGTGGGGCTTGGGATGCAGCTTGGGCAGTGGGAATGGAGTGCTCTCAGTGCTCTATTCAAAGCAGTAAATTACTTCTACCTGTGTATCTCCAGTCTTCGGTCTGCCTGTTCTGCATTTGTTGAGCTGGGCATCAGCTTTCAACGAGCTCAGTTTTAGTTGACCTTAGACAGAAACACCCAAATAAATCCTATTGAAACTCGTGTTTATCTGATATCAGACAATGTCATGTGGCTTTGGCTTGGCACGTTAAAGCATTCAGTGATACGGGGTGAGAGTATCTTCTTTAAGATATGGCATAGATGATAAAATACTGCTTACTCTCTCCAACTCCCTTTTCCCTTCTTTCTTTTACACCTCAAAATGCATTTTTCAAACTATAAGCAAATAGACTTTTCAAGTTGTGTAAACTTTACCTGTCAATAGCATGTCTCCGTATTTCCTGGAGACACCTAGAGCATTTTGTTGCACTTGGCAGTTCTATGTAACATGATGATTCTGTGTCATTTCTTACTATGCAGTTCGTTTTTCTTCTGTGTATCTCAGCATGGGTACTGAACGTTTGTTGTACTGCACGTCTGTTTCTAATTTAATATCTATTAAAATATATATTATCCTAATATATGTTTAATATATATCTAAACAAAGAGCAAGAGCCTGGTGACCATTTAAGCAAGTGATGAAACATGCTGTTCCCTGATGTGGACAACAGTGTCAGCTTTCCTTCCAGGTTGGTGGTTGTTTTCCTTTTACTGCATCATGAACATAAATAGCTGTCATTGATATTCACAGATGATTAATTTGATGGCTTTGTGGTCTGAAGGGTAATAATTTACATTCCTGCTCCACTTCTGAAAGGGAGATGTTTGCTCTTTCTTCTCAGGAGTTGCTAATCAATATACTCTGTTCAGGCTATTCATTCCCTCTGTACTGCTACATGATAAGGGGAAATTAAGGAATGGGATTCCACTTGAAATATTTTAGCATAGTAGCAGTTCCCCCTACAGGTCACAGACTTCTCCACACGTATGATAAGGCAAGCTGCAAATACTGATATAAGATAAAGAAAAATGTTCATTTTTCACAATGGAGGGGAATTCCCAACTAAAATCCCTTATTGATCTATATTAAGCTCAGTGCTGCTTGAAATACCCATCAACAATGTGGAAAAGTAGGTAGTTAGTGAATGGTTGGTGATGAGAAGATGGTAGGAGCCCCCAAAGACATTTCAGGATGCTCTAATCTAATCAGACTTAGAGATTTGCTGTGTATTAAGGTGCTACTGTATGTAATCTTTCTTGTCAGGCATCATGGAGATATCAGAATTGAGGACTGAACAGAATTCAGGAGAAGAAACACTGGGCTTGTGGACAAACTCAGGAGCTCTGTGAACAGTGTCACACCGCTCACAAGTGTCACATTGCCCACTGCAATCAGGTATTACATGTGGAGAGATGCCTAGCCTTTCTCTCCTGGGTTAGACACTGTGACTTTTAATATAATCATGGTTTTTGATGTTTCTAGATCCATCAGGGAAGGTCTTCATATGCTAGGAATTTTCACTTGTAAAGACCACTGTGCAGCCAGAGGAGTTTGGTATGTCCAGGGATTCCACCAACTGAGCAGTGAATATGCAGAAATAAAATATGGCCCACATAGGTAGGTAACACTCAGGAGTGAAGCCCACAGTGCCTTGCCCAGACTCCCCTGTGACCTCCCCACCCTATCCGAGGTCCAGGACCCTGTTTCATCTCAGCTTGTCATGGCTTCTTACAGGGTGCTTCTGCCCAGCCCTGTTTCCAGCCCCATCTCCTTTTGCTCCTGATAGGACACCCTGGTCCAGGCTCACCCCTTGATGTACTCTGTGAGACTGAGCCCCTGGATGATGTCTGTTGGGTGAAGGGTTGCCCTCACCCCCTGCTTGTTCCTTATCTGGGCTCCTCCCTGTAGAGTTGGGCAGCCTAAATATGGCATTATGGGACATGCACAGGAAAGGCAAGTTCATTAATGAAACACAGGATGTCTAGAGATGCTGGTTGTCTCAGAAAGGCACATTTTATTTTCTTGTTGCCTGAAAAGTACCTACCTTCATCTGCCACTCTTTGTATGAACCTGTTCCTAAATCTCATTCCTAGCTCTTAAATTGCAGCCATTTCTTGTCTGTGTGAAGTTAACCACGAGATCAGCTTCATTGCAGCTGGGGTTAATAACTCTGTAAGGACATGTCAGCAATTTTACATGATACTGGTAAAACCTGATAGACCATGATGTTTTTAAGAAGCAGTGGGTTTTGCTGGCTGCAAGTTGCAGTGTCTGGGTGAAGTGTGTGTCAGCCCAGAAGTCTTGTTTTAGCTATGAAGTTATAAAGTTGGCCAGATCAAGCCAGCAGAGACTAAAGAGGAGCCAGAAATACAAGCTTCTCAGTGGCAATTCAATCCAAGCCATAACATCTATCATAATGTGAGGAGTGAACTCCTGGAGGTGATGGCTGTCAAAGATGTTGTATCGATCTAACGCTCACTCTATCAGGTGACAGCATGGCCATGATCCCACATGTCCCAGAGCTGTAAAGTGGTGGGTTTTGGCACATTATTTCCTTTCCCTTTGCCAGTTCAGCACTATGTAGCAGCTGCAGGCTGGGAATCCATGGAAACTGAATCTGCTCAGTCATGGTTTAGGTAACAGAGACTTAAAACATTTCCTTAACCTTTTAAAACAGATATGGTAATGGACAATCCTTTCTGTGGGACTCCAGTGACATGAAAACCAGGCAAACGGTGGCTCTATCTATCCCTGTCTGCAATAGATTAATTATCCTTGCAAGTAAGGAGACTCCAAGTTTCTTGGTATAATACATTTTTAGTTTGGAGAGAAGGAGGCAGAGGGGAGACCTTATCACTCTCTACAGCTACCTGAAAGCAGGATGTAGTGAGTTGGAGGTGTGTCTCTTCTCCCAAGTAGCAAATTATAGGACAAGAAGAAATGGCCTCAAGTTGTACTGGGGGAGGTTTAGATCATAAAATCATAGAACGGTTTGGGTTGGAAAGGACCTTAAATCTAGTTCCAATCCCCTGCCATAGGCAGGAACATCTTCCAATAGACCAGATTGCTCAAAGCCCCATCCAATCTAGATATTAGGAAAAATTTCTTCACCGAAAGGGCTGTCAAGCACTGCAATGGGCTGCCCATGAGAAGTGGTTGCGTCACCACCCCTGGAGGTATTTAAAAGATGTGTAGATGTGGTACTTAGGGATATGGTCTAGTGGTGGACTTGGCAGTATCAGGTTTACAGTTGGACTCAGTGACCTTAAGGGTCTTTTCTAACCTAAATGATTCTATGCTTCTATGATTATGGCCTACTACAGGGTATTGTTAGGTGTTTACATTGCTTAACTTTAACATTAAAGTACACAAGAGGTTTTGGAGCCCAGCATAAGTCCTGACTGCCAAATAGAAGGGAAGAAGGCCAGGTGCAGCTATGCGAGCACTTTAATTTTTTGTGTATGTGTGTGAACCTCAAATAACCCTGAGGAATTCACTGTTCAGTCTTTGCCATGAGCATACAAAACCCCATGTTTTCTATAAATAGCAATTTCATTAACAGTGGTAGGTAAAGGTGCCTTTTGCATGTATGGCTTTGGTATTGTGGCTACACACAACCAGTGGATCGTTAGCAGTTATTAGCTACAATCATGATTACTATATAACCTTTTAGCTTGTATCTGTACATATATATATGGAGGTGTTTAAAAAAATAAACATACACATACATAAATATAACCCTCAACCCCTTTTAAAATTCACTGAAGATCACATGAGGAAGGAAGAGCAAAGCACAGGGAAATTAACCCCACTGTTGGAGATTTTCCCAGATGGCTCTTTGCTACCTGTATTCCAAAGAATTGGATCATGGCCTAGTGACATTTGTTTGGTCCAATACATTTGGCTTAATAGGTAGAGCACAGGCAACTTCAGAAGCCAACTTTAAAAAAAAAACAAATCAAATTAAAAAACTCAGAAGCATAATGCCTGCCCAGAGCACAGGCTGCTACAATGGTCCTTGAAGTGCTACAGAAAGGTTGGTAATCCAGAGCAACTGCCATTACCTCCAAAATATATTGAGATATTTCCTAGGAACTGACAAGTGTTGTAAATCCACCTTTGCACTTACTGTGAGTAATTGCATTTGGTTCTTTGGAGCTCTCTACCCCAGTCACAACAGCCTCAGAAAAGCCCTCTCTTCCCATATACATGAAATGGAGGTGTTCAGAGCTGTGCATCCTCCATAAAGTATTGTTTCATCTTAAACTGATGACAAGTCCTGGGAACAAACAAAATCAGAGCTGGGGAACTGGGAAAGTGCAGAAGAATCAAGTCAAGGGAAGAAAAGCAGTTAGGGGAATGATACTTCAGAGAAACTTTCTTTACCTGAGAGAATAAAGAAAAGTGATCTTTGCCCAGCCAGGATATCTTCAACCTTTTGTCACAGTTGTACTTCCATTGTATTGCTAATGTCCTATGGTGAAAAGAAAACCTCAAACAACCCAATGTTGAAATACAAAGGGAAACCTTTCTTTTCACTGGCTGCCTAGGTAAGATAAAATCTGTGTCTCAGAGTAAATAAGCATCCCCCCTGCTTTCTTCTTGAAGCAAACTTCAGTGTTGATTTGAATGACAGCTAGCAAAGCAGAATCAAAGAGTATATTGGTAAATTATCAAGATAGAAAGGATTTAAATGCAGCCATTCAAATGTAACTGGTAAATCCATAAAATGCAGACAAAATTATTAGACTATAAGTCAGTTACAAAAACTTCAGTGACACACCAGCTCAAAATACCACGTAGCGGCTACTGGGGCAAGGCACATGCTTTGCCATGAATCATGCCTGTTCCCCATGTGCTACATGATATAGACATTTTATCACAGTAACATTTCTATTTATTTTATTTGAAGGAGGGAAGTCACCATATTTTGAAGGCAGAATATATATATATATATATTTTAAGCCTTTTTTGCTTTTTGCTCATGTGTATTACTTGCTCTTTCCAGTTTACAAGAGTTCCCATGTCAGCACCTTCCTTTCATATTGGTTATTATTTTTGTTTGCTGCCTGGTACACAGTACCATGGTCCTTTCATCTTTTAGTGTTTACGTAAAGGATCATGACAACTATGTGCAAATACTGGGGAGAGAGAAAGCTGACTTGCCAGTCAGCAATACTTTGGGATGGAAAAAGACTTCAGGTGTGGAGGGTTTTGCTGCAGAAATGAAGACATCGTTTCACCTGGCTAGCCATGATATGCAATAAATAGCAGCAGTACAGATTCAGGACCCCTGGAGAACCCCCATGCTGCCTGTGGACTCTCCGAGGATGGCTCTAGCCCAAGCAGTTGCTGCTGGTTCAGCTGAGACCCCTCAGGGCTTGCTGGAGGCTCCTGCAGTTGGTCAAGTGCTCTGCGGTGCTGGGATGTGGCCACCCTAATCCTTCCCACAGTGGTGTCCCCCACGGTCCTGCAGAGGGGGTGGGTGGTGGGCTCCAGGCTGCCGTTGCCATCCATCTGTCCTGTTGGTCCTGCTGTCCCAGATGTGCTGCTGGGGAATAAGAGGGATGCTACATCAGAGCTGAGGTCCTGGTAGGCTGGGTGGCTGTCTCTGGCTAAGGCAGAGCTTCAGCCTGTCTTTGGGAATACCATGTGCTGCAGAAGCAGAGACCCAAGTTCATTATTTGTGTTGGGGATTTTTTTCCCCTTCCCCTCCCCCCCCCCAATTGTGGAGTTATAGCAGGAATTAATTGATCTTTGGCATGTGTAATTTCTCACTGTGTTTATAATGGGTTTCCTTTGTGCTGAGCAGCTTGATTTTTGTTTGGTTGTTTAATATTACCTGATCTGTTGCACTATGATGAATGATGAATCTTTACCAGTTGTGTTATTAAGCAGTTCCTACAAAGTATGAATTCAAAAGTCTGCACTTCCTGTTCTCCCTCAATGGAAAGCAACATGGGCACATGTTGCATTTCACTTCTAATTACACATGTTAGGGTGAATTATGTGCTATTACTCAAAATTAATTACTCTTTGATGTAAGCTCAGCATATGAATGGCTGGTTATAATTATACCAAGTTGAAACAGAATTTAGTACTATTGTGCCTACTCCAAAATAATAGCATGTTTTATAATAGAATCAAATCAGCAATTTTCCATTGTTTCTCAGTTCAATGCGGACATTATGAAAGAATTCTTTCCTTTGTAGATTCGAGATAAAAATTCAAGTTGTATGTGAATGACATTGACAGAGTCAGAGGAAAGGTGATCCCTTCTAGTCTGCTGTCTCCGATTTTCACATCCCTTCAAAGGGAGCAGCCACTGGGTGACTCACTGCACTGTCACTTCAGTTCATTTCACTTCTGTGAACATGCTGAGTTCCCAGTACATGTGCTGGTATTTATCATAGGAAGACACTACTCCAGTGTCTCAGCTGCTCTGTGGAATAAGATAAAACAGGGTTGTATACTATTTGGGGTGTGGGGAGAAAGGAAGCACAGAAAGACACTGTTTTTAGAAGGGTTGGAACTAGATGACCTTTATAGTCCCTTCCAACCCAAACCATTCTGTGATTATATGATTCAGTCATTTAAAGATCCTGTGGATGCTCCTGGGGTTGTTCTGGTGGTAAATACCAATCCTCTGCGACACTGGAATGCACAGACAGCATGCCAAGCATCCGCTTTTAACGCAAATGTAGGACTTTCTAAATGAGAGGACTAAACATATTCTCAGTGTCAGATCTTAACCTAATGGAGTTTGGTTATTTTGGTTAATCTGTAGCTAGCAGACATATTGTGCTGGACAGAATTTGTTATCAGCTCTAGTTACAGGCAGCTCCAAGCCTTTATGGAGCCGTGAGGCTCTTCAGCATTTGCAGTTCTGCTACTGGGCTGCCTGTTTTACAATAGCGTGTGTGCGTGTGCGCCTCATTTTAGATTTAATTACTGGTGGTAAATATGTTTCAGGAGTGAAATATGTCTTGTCAGGAGAAATCTGGAAGTGCTTTCTCAGGAGAAAAACAATTAGAAAGGTTAATGCAATCCACTCAGTAAAAGACTTTCATTTTCTTGGAGAGGTGAAGCAGATGCTTTGTTCACAAAACTGTAATTTAAATTAGCCTGGGGAGGGCAGGGGGGTTTGTGTCCCATTACTGTTTCTCAAAAGAGCAAAAATGGCAAATTAAATATATATAAGTTATAAACATTAAAGATAAAGTTTGATTTCAAGTGTGTACAGTGACCCATGCAAACCACAGTCATTTTACCTCATGCTTTATTTCACACAGGCCTTAGAATAAAAACCGGAATTGTAGCTTTTCTATATTAAAACAATAGATCTCCTTGGATAGGCTGTGTAAGAATAGTGAAACCACTGACTTGCAGGTCAGCTCCTTGCAGAAAATGGAGCTCAGATTTGGGAAAAAATTTCATATTGAAGTAAACAGATTGAGCCAGTGGGTTGCACCTGGACAAGAAGGCCTTGCCCATTTTTTGTAGAGGTTTTCAGGACAGGTTTTATGCACATACAGGACTGTAAAAGGCCTCATCCTCCTCTTTTGGGGTTTTAAAACTACCTGTGCTGGGCCATGAGAAGCTGAAGCTTGCTGGAGTCCAGTGCAGCAGCAGCCTTTCTCTTGTTTGATAATGCCAGGGCAGTACATCAGCTTCTATCAAGTTTGCCCTGGCACAGCAACAAGTAACACTCACCCGACACAAATCACATCTGTGACTCTCGCTCTACACCCGCTTGTGCCTATCTGCCTAAAATTTTGGCTGCACATCCAACACGCAGAGTTCCTCGCAGAACATTATAACCCAGATGTTTCAACCCGAAGAGGCAGAGAATAGCCCTTAGTGGGGAAAAAAAACATCAATTAAATATTTCAAAGCTAGATAAATCTGTTGCTAGACTGCGTACAAAACCAGGCCTAATCTCCCACCAGGTTTCTAAACATTGACTGTGCAGATCGTGTTTCCTCCTTTAATACAGAGAGGAAACAGATTTTACAGATCAAAAAAACTTGTTCAGTAATTGGTGAGAGTGTGTCTTGAACCTGTTGTGACCCTGCTATCGGTGCTAATGTGGGAATAATTGCTAAACTGAGAGATGTACAAAAATGATTAAAATGGGAAATGTTGAGTTCTGTGCATTTCCTCCCTTTGAGGTTAGCGGTTCTATCGATCATCTCAGTTACAATGTTTGTTATCTCTGCAAACAATTTTTTCACTACTGAAATTGTAGTCATCCCTCTGCTGGGATTAAGGCAGAAATTTGCAAGAAACAGAGGTAACTCTGGGGCTAAGATAAGAAAAACTGTTCCTCAAGAAATCACTTGAGGGGAATTAATGCTGCTCAGTGTGTTTCTTGATCATTGCTTGAGCCAAGATCTCATCTGTTTTCTCTGATGGGACAGCAATATAAAACTTCTGCATTTTATTCCCTTGTTCTATATGCTCTAATTTATTACTTCCCCTTTGTCTGGTTAAACCGAACGATATATGATATCGGAAAAGGTACTTGGCATAAATACAGGAATGCAGTTCAGTCTGAAGCACAGAGAAAACAACTGCTGAGGCAGTTTTCTTAATGGAATGTGAGGTTTTCATTTTATCACTTCACCCAGGTCATCTGTCTGGGTGACCTCCGTGAGTAATACTCGTTAAGCACAATAAATGCATTCCCTTCAGGTATGCTGGTGAAGGGCCCAGTCTCAAGCTCTCCTCTCAGTTGTAAAGTGCTAATAAGGCAGCTGCCCAGTGCTTTCCGCTGTTTCCTGCTTGCATTTTTTTTTACAGCATTCCTGGTATCTGAAATGCAATTTATTTACATCTTTTGCCTCTATCCAGCTGAAGACATTACAGCACATGTGCTGGGCAGTGATGCCCTCCCCAGTAATTCTGTTTAGCTCCCCTTTTCCAATGGTTTGGACCCAACTGAGCTTGCCTCAGATTGCCTTTTTTCTCCTTCTCCCCCAAGCTGTCCCCCATGGAGAAAGGAATCTTCCTCTATAAACTTGATCTGGGGTACCTAGCCATGGTCTGCCTGGCTGAGGGGCCTTTGCCCAGTTCATGCTGGCTGTAGTTATTTCTTTCCTTTGCCTGGCACTTTACTCACCTCAGAATCAATGCTTACATACTCCATATTAACCAAAATATCCCCAAATTGTTGTTACTGAAAGGAAAGGTAGCCTGTGCCACTCATTTGTTATCTCCTCACTCAACAAGAAGTTCTGGGGAAGGAAATCTTCACCTAAAGAGTTGCTAAAGTCCATAAAAAAGTTTCAGAAACCAGTTTCTTGCCTTTTAGCATGTTTGGCACACAGCTTGGTGCCAGCAGCCTGAATCTATGTTGGAAAATGTACTGAAGTCCAGCTCAGACTGTTCCTGTGCAGTCATTCACAAAAAATACGTGAAAAATGGAGGCAAACAACAGGCTGGAACATGTCTGCTGAATCTGAAATGAAAATGTCAAGATGTTTTCCAGGTACCTGGCAAAAAGAAAACTAAAAACCCCACCATAACCAAAACATCCTCACACACACACTTCCCAAAAAACAACATAAAAAAGACAGAAGAAAGAGATGTCAATAGGGTTTGTACCACTGAAGTGCTTTGGCTGGGGCACCTCCATGGGCTATGAGTGGCCACAAGCTGGGAGCACTAAGGAGTCCAGAGCTGCCAGACCAGTGTCTTCTCTTGGGTCTTCAGGATCCTCAAATGCAACCAGATTTTTCTCTTGAGCTAAAATACACCCTCCTGCAAAGAGGGCCATTGGCTTCAGTTAACTCACCTACAATATATTAACCTGGAATTGCATCTTCCTGTCCCATATCCCTCATCATCCTGCTTTTATTTTCTGATCTCTCCCATCCCACTCTTTCTTTTTCACCCCATGTTGGTTTTCCTGGCCAAAGTGACTCTTGCAAAACTGCCTCAAGGCATTAAAATCATGCCTTTCAAAGCCTAATTGTTGGTATGTGGGAGAGGGTTTGTAGTTAAACTGCTTTTACTTCCTCAGCAATAATATGGCAAGTTGAATAGAGTACCAGGGTCAAAAGTATCTTTTTTTCTGGCTTAATTCCTTCCTCTCCTCATTTGTACATGCTTGTTTTGGAGGAAGCAGAAGCGTGTTCCAACAGCAGCATCTCTGGCCCTGATAGCTTTTTGTGCTCAATACCATTTGAAAAGTCTGTCAAACTGTCAGAGGAGTTTCACCTATCAAAGCTGTTGTATAGCAAAAAAGAATGACTGCGTGTGGCTAAAAATGCATTTACCCCACTAGGCCAAATGCATTTTTTCCCTTTTCTGTTTTTTAGTTGTAGTTTTCACAGCTGCAATAGGCATACTTGCACAGGAAACTGCAGACTTAGAGTTCTTAACTTTAGATCGGTAAACACTGATTTTATTGTCATCATTCCTTGTGCTTTACTTGGACGTCTTCTTATCAGAATCAGAGGCCCTGAGAGATCCCCAAACAATACTCTTACTTTGTTATGTGGTAGCCTGTCAGGTTTTATTTCCTAAATATGTTTCAAATTACATCCACACCCTAAATGCCTTTAATAGTTTGATTCTGTTATGTCAAGGCTACTAACCTTGATGTCAAAACACTCTTGGGACCAGCTCACATTCACTAAAACTGCCTTATGTGGCCATATATCCTCTTGCAAAATTCCTGGAAAAATGATGGCTGTGTTGCTGATTGGGAAAGCACACATGAGTCCACCCCATTGAAGAAAGTAAGACTTATTCAGGGAAGGGGGGGGTTGCAGTTCTTTGTTAACCAGAAGATTTCATGAGAAGCAGTCTGCTACCACTGGAAATTTGCTGTCCAGCAGCACAGAAATTCTGATTACTTGCTCATGGCAAATTGTTCCTGGCAGTGTTTGTCTTACATCTTCACGAGAAAGGCTCACTGGAACAGGACCTCGAATGCCCAATCCCTCCTGCCAGCTCTCTGGGAATATCTAGTTCTGCTCTGTTTTGTTTTGTCACCTTGGGCCTAAATATTTATAGCACCATCTGAAAGAGAGATTGGCTGGTCCTATCATGCTGCATCACAGGGGGACATGCTGCTACGTGCTCTGTGGGCTTCCAGCGCACTTGAGCTGCAGAGGTTTAACTGAGGCTCTCCCACCCCTGGGGTGTGTTTCCTCTGAGATCACTGGTGGCTTTTGTGTGTGTGTGTATGTCTGGTGTTTCTTATGTGTCCTCCAATTCCCTCTGCTTTTGGTAATACAAAAAAATGAAAAAGCTGGAAGTAGGAAAATATTTAGTTCAGTCCAAAATACTTCCCCACTCCCCCTCCCCCGGATGTTTTTTCCTTTTCTTGTAAGTCTTAATTGAAACCTTTTACAGGGTTTCTGTGGTGGTTTCTCGCCTGATGCTATTGAGATGTAGTTTATAAGAGAAACCACCACACTTCTTCTTCCAAGGCAAATAGTTAATACTACTGGTGATCCACTCTGCAGCAGCAGTGTAGGCGTGCATGCCCAGCAAGTAGGGAAAACAGTTCAGGGTTGTGTGGAACTGGGGGTACAGAATGCTCAGCTTGGAAGGAAGGCACCTCTTTTCCCCCTCTGCCTGACATGATGGGGATTGGGAGCTGCAGCCCAGGCTTGCGAGTGCCTCTTTGGTGTGCAGTCCCCCTCTGAGAGTCTGTCACATGCAGTGTCCGTCTGTGGGTGACCTTGAAGATCACCTCCGATCAGATCTCTGATCAGTGAAAGCAGAGCAGCCCTTGGAGCTGTGCCTCCCTTTCAAGGTGACTTCTGGAGAGACAAGGCACAGCGGATCCTCCTGTGCTCTCCTCTGTCCTCCACACTCGGGCTGTTTGCTGCATCCACGCTGTCGTTGTCTCTGCAATGACAGGTAAGGCAGCAACAGGCGCAACGTCCCAGTCAGGGCTGAGTCGTTTTTACCAGTGAGTCTACTGAGAATCATTGCGGCTCCTGATCAGCCTGCCACGTCTGGCAGCAGAGACTGCCAGGTGAGTCACTGCGTGATCCTCTCCAAGGCAGCACTTCCCAGGCAGAGCCAACACATTCCTTCCCGTCGCTGCTTTGAGCAAACCCAATGCGCCGGTCCCAGCCACAATGAAAGGCTGCGCAGGGCATAGGCTGGGGCTTGCAGGAGGGGACCGTGCTCTCCTCCTGCTGAGGGGGGTTTCCCTTAAAGCCGTGAATTCACAGGGGTGCTTTGATTTGCCGTAAGTAAGCTGTGCTGCAGTAAAACACAGGAGAGACCTTCAGTGGAAATTACCTGTGAAAAACCAGATCAATCTCATTTAAACTGAACTGAGGATGGGTGCGGCTTTCCTGCCTAGAGTTCAGCTGGCCAGCTGTAAATGAAACGGCTCCGGCAGCCTTTTATTCCTACAAGTAATCAGATACCACTCCTCAAGTGTAGATAAACTGTGGCTCGCTTCACGGTGCCAAATCCCAGCTACAGACAAAGGACCCAGGGGCGTGAAACCGTGTTAGTCAATTCCTTGCTCAGTGCATAGAGCACAGAGCAAACGTGTAAATACGGCTCCACCCAAGCTTTTAACTCCTCTGTGCTCAGGCAGGCATGGAGCGAGGAGAGCACCCCCTATTCCCATCCCACATCTGGAATGGCTGACACCTGCACAGCTGGCCTTTTCTGATTTCTTGCTCTAAGTCTTGTTCAAGAAGATTGAGGGGGCACGAGGGAAGTATGGTAACACGAAATACTTAGTGGTATTTTGGTACACAGCCTGATAAACAGCCCTTTCTTTCAATGAAGTTCCAACAGTTAGTCCCCATTACTCCACATAAATTATCCTAGTGACCTGGCACTATCTAATGAGGTCTCTCCTTGAAAATGTCAGCTTTCGACTTGGGCACTCCACATTGCTCAATCCTCAAAATACTGAATTAGCTCCCTCACTAAATCCTGTTGGCTCTTGTGAGATGACTGCTCTGACTAGGGACTGGCAATACATGGTTCACCTGTGGCTGAGATGCTGTACCCTCTTGGGGTTTTGATGCTGCACCTTTTCACGATGCAAGTCTTCAGATAAACCAGAGGAGATTGCTTTGGCCAGCAGTTCAGAGCCAAAGCTTTAAGTTACCAGGTAATATTCAAACAGCACATAATGCATGCTACTGCAGCTCTTCCAGGATTAATGAAATAATGGGCTAGGATATGTATCTTTATGGCTTGTTCAGTGGTTGTGCTCCTGACTCAGTGGGCAATCTAAGCAAATGCTTCCTGAAATTAATTACTTTGGGGGCAATTAACATCATCCATGATCATGAAACAATGCAAGCAACAAGGCTTCTGGTTTTTCTCATCTCCCTAAGGAGGAAGTACAGGTCTGGGACGTGAGTCAAATAGCTTCAAGCAAGAAGAGGCTTGAAAAAGATGACTCCTCCTGTCCTCTGAAGGAAAGAGGGAAGGAGAAGCTCTTTGCAGACTTATATATAAGGTTATGAGATGGCTCACTGCATGGACAGAGCATGATGGTGTTGTACGACAGGCAGGCATACAAACAGTGAGATACACTTTTCCTGGAGTACTTCTCTTCCTATTTGCTAACACTGTGTTTCTTGGGACCTGGCTCACCCTGTCAGCCCTTGAAAGCACTGACCTGCAGGTGTGGCACCACAAACTGGCCAAGGATGAGACTGGCTGGTAGAGACCTCACCGAAAGGCATATATAAATCAATTGCATGAAATAATAGCAAAAAAGAGGATAACTAAGAACTCCAGTTACTGTCATTGTGATCTTGATTATTCCTGAGGACTGCAGCAAGTGTATTCCTCCTGTGATGAGTACGGTGCCTGTCAGGTCACGCATGACAGAGCCATAGCCAAGGCTGGTGACAAGTACCAGATCTAAATGTGCCAGGGCATCTGCAGGCAGAGCCTCAGCCTGGCCCTGGCCGTGTGTACCTGCCCTGGCCTAATGCCACACATGCCTGGCACCCAGGCAAGCTGTCTGGAGAGCTACATGGGCTCAAAGAAGCCACAGCAAAGAAGGTGAAAAACAGAGAATGAGGTATTGAGTAAATGCCGCAATTGATGCAAGAGAAGACAGAAGGAAAGTATAGTCATGGGGGAGGAAAAGCAACCATTTAAGTTTGTTTAAACTATTGTGAAACCCCACTCTGAGCCAGCAAAGACATCCAAATCGAAACAGGATTTCCCTGTCCTGTAGGATGCTGTTGTGGCTCCCTGCCTTTACTTTGTTGCCCGCAGTAAATGTCCTCCAATGCAAATGCAAGCTTTGGACTTCTAAGTGCTCCATAAAACTGCTGAATGGTCATGTGCTGAATAACCTCATTAAGGAGGCATTGCAAATACTTGCCATTCCCAACTAGACGAAAAGCTAGTCAGCAACCAGGTCAGACTGGAGAGGTGTTCATTACAAAGAAAGTCAAAGTACAATTAACTGATGGTTCATAATACCTTGAGGTAAACACTCTTTGGTTTCATCCATTTCTTTTTTCTCTTTCAGTTAAGTTCAAAGGCAATTAAATCTCACCTTAATTCACAGGACATCTTTTTGCTTGATGTCAGTCTTCTGTTGAACTTTTGTGAAGATTCAGAGGTGATGGCAATTCGGGGTGTCTACTTTCCTACCCTTGCTCCAGATTAATTTCAGTGGCAGAAAAAATATTCAATTTTGGGTGACAGAAGTTGCTGTGAGATCTGGAATTTAAAGTATTGCCTCATTTTTGTGAAAAGTTGAAAAAGAGCGTAGGCATTTGACTTGGCCAATTCTAATACTGCACTGAGACTAACAAGAAAGCAGTTAGGCCGCTGAAATTAATACAGTTCAAACTTCTTAGGTAGCCACATGGCTGAACATGCTACAGGCCTTGCTGGAACAATTTTCTTCATTTGCCTCTTTAGTTTAGAAGTGGAAGAGAACATACAGCACAGGTGAAATAAAAGTGTAAGGAATGATTTTATTAGCAGAAACATGAAGGTGAGAATTCTGTGTGAAAGAAAATGTATTATCATAGGAAGAAATCTGAGCAGATCTCAGCTTCTGTGAAACAGTTTCTACAGAGCTATAAAACTAGAGCTGAGATACAAAACGTCGTGCTCTGTCTGAAAACACGGTCATTTTAATTAAGCTGTCTTCTTCCATTCTGGCCATGAAAGGTAGAATGTTCCATTTTACATGAAGTGCAGTTTTCTTGAATGCTTAGAAGATGTTTTTAGTGTTGTAATTAAAGGAGCTGCATTTGCACAAAGGCTTAAATGCTCCGAGCAGTTTGCAGTCAGGTTCTCCAGACAGTTCCTAAAAAAGCAGTTGGATTCTGTCTTCCTGGCAGGCAAACCTTGCTTTCTGTTCCCAAGGAAGAGCAGCATGGTAGCAACACCGGTGGGTTATCACCCCTTGGGTAGTGAAACGCCACACTGACATTTCACTGACAGCCGCGGGTGCAGATTTCTGTGCTGAGGCTGCCTATAAAGACACTGTCGCTTTTAGGCAACCTCCCCCAAAAAGGCTCACATGTACACCTTGTGGGAAAGCTTTTGCTAGCTGTCTGGAGAGCCAGAAGGTTGCTCTGACACACTGGTGCAGCCAGTGTAAAACTGTTTCCCTATAGAAATGTTCAAAACTGGCCTTCATGAGCAGTAGCTTCTTCAACATTTGACATGTTTAAAGAATCAATTTTCTTGTACATTTTTTCTGATTCTGGCAGAAACATGTTTTGGAAGGCTATGTTTTCATGTGTGATTACTGTTATTGATTCAGAGAAATCAATAAATGTCTCATTATCATTATGAGAAAGGTATTCTGAAATACAGTATGTTTCTAACAAGGGATTCCTTGATGAAACCAGGCTAGGAAAAACAGGTGTTCTAGTTTACCTAAGCTGTTTACCCTTCTAATTCTCCTTTGCAACATGAGTGAGAAACAGGGTCTTGTTGTTTTTCTATATTTGTATTTTTTTAGGTGCCAGGTGAAATTTTGCAAAGCTGGTAGGCAGATAAATCATTGCTGGTCTTGTCCATGCAGCATGCATGTCAAAGTAATACTGTAATTAGTCCCTGTTCTCACTTTTCTACAGTCAGCTATTGGCATGAGACTTCACTTTGTGGTCATAAATACATTACCAATGTGATTTAATGACAACATGCAAAATGAAGCAGAAGCTTATATCTAAACTTGGCACCTAAATGCCTCCTTCCAGGATTGTGGGTGTGGGTTGCCAAAGTAAGTTCTCTTCAGGGTTTATCTTTGCATCTGGCCCTCTCTTGGCATGGGATAGGCCTGTGCAGTGTGAAATGAAGTTACAACTTCAGCATAATGTTGAAATGTAATAAATTACAGCCTCTAGCCAAATGAAACTTGTAATCGGTATGTCACTTTCAAGTGAGAATGGCTCAGGCAGGTTCAGCGTTCTGCCCGAGTTGCAGAACTGCCGTAATTATCCTGTGTGGTTTTTAACACTGCTGAGAAAAATAAAGTGCTCTAATTTTCAGAACTATAATCTGCTGCTACTATGCAGCTGGCATCGAAGCGTTTCAACCAGCTGAAGCGTTCGTGAGCAGTAACGCAGGGTCAAAAATTGCTATTGCCAGCATAGGCTGAGTTACTTGTAAAGTACCGTGAATTCTTTTGAACGTAGACATTAGACTGTCCTTAAGATTGTAATTCAATTTCAAGATTAAGCCCTTCCTCTCTGTTCCAATGTAGAGCATATGCTGGAAACATGAGAGGACAGATTAAAAAATGTAGTTTTACCGCTGGCCCTTCCTAATGTTCAATGCTGGACGTTCCTCAGGACATTCTTCTTATAACTGATGGCATAAATTTGTATAGGCACACAAACACAGGCAGGTATATATAGAGACACATTGGAATTCAGAGTGCCTGAATAGATTTCATACCTTCCTAGAAACAATCTAGCTGATATTAAACCTCTCTAGGCAAAAGGGTTCCCTTGAGCTAGCATATTGCAAGAGGAAGTTGCTACAATAAATATGTGTGGGAGTTGCTGAATATGTTTAATCTACATTTGTCTGTCAGAAATAATAGCTCTAAAAAGAAAAATAAAGTTGATTGATTAGTGGTTATTTGACCTTGAAGGTGGAGTAACACCCACCAATTCCTGAACCTGCTGTACTTACAGCAGCCCAAATGCTCATGAACACAGGTAGTGCTTCTTGGAGCATCAATGCTCTTTGTTGTTGACCAAGTTTGTTTAAAAGCTATCAACAGTTGTTTATCAGGAAAGAGGAAAAGAAAGACCTTCATCTGAAGCAGGCACTTTCTATCCATGTCAATATATGTATAATCAAATTTTCAAATAAATAATTGCCACCTTTCAAAGGCAACAGAGCACTTCTAAGCTTCACCTTCTCACAAGAATCAGGTATTCAGTGGCCCAAGGTAGATCAGGAATACAGAAATCACGGAAATTACAGTCAATCTGAACTGTAAAAATGTGGTGTTAAATGACAGATTTATCCATATCCTTGTGGCCTTTCTGATCTCTTGAAAAATTTCTCCAGGTCTTTGGCCATGTGGCTGAGATGCAATCATGTAATTTTCCTAATCTATTTTAGTCTGAGGCTGAGTCTGGGCTGCAGGACTGTTTGCATCAGCTGGTTTATACAGCTGAGTTCAGGCATGCTGAGCTGTAGCATGGAGAGATTACTTACACATTTGGAAATCTAATTCATTTTTTTTAATAGAAAAACTATGTTGTGGAAAAAAAACACAACAAAACCCCTAAACCAATACATTTCTGTCTTATCTAATGATTTCCCAATCTATATCTGTAAGTTACGTAGACCTTCCTCCTCTTATTTCTTTCTGCAAGGAAAAAAGGTTGATGTAAAGCCTTGCACCCATGTGTGCTTTATGCTCAGGAGGGCTCCACAGTGCCCATTGCTGCTACAGGATATTGGTAAAGAGCAGCTCCCTGCCAAATTGATGTATCTACTGAAATCAGAGGACTGTTAAATAAAATAAACAAACAAACAAAAAAAAAAAAGGCGCAACAAATTTACAAGTTAGTTTATGGTCATAGAACTGCCGACCTTTTAATGAAAATATTTGATTGATATCATATTACTGCCTCCAGCTCCACAGGGATAAGTGAGTATTGTCAGGAATGATGATTTTTTGTTTCTAAACTGTTACACTGCTCTGAAACACTGAGTTGCTATGGATATTCCCGTTGTCCTGAAGAAGAGATTTGGTAGTATCTTTGACCACTTTCTTTTGTTTTTTTTTTTTTCTTTTTTTGTGGTGGCTTACAGCCCTGTACATTCATTTCACAAATATGTGGGCTCCTAACAGACACTGAGAAAATTCCACTTGATGTAACAATAGTCCCTTCAATAAGCTTTTTCAAAGGATTAAAAAGCAATATCAAAACCAACAAACTCCTGCATGAGTACTTTGCTGAGATTAATTAACCCACTGCTATTCTAGACGATGCCAGAGAAGACTGGTTGTTTTGAAGGTCACTTAGTTCGTAGCAGATTTTACTAGTGCCAAGAACCTTTCATGGATTTGACAGGTGAACAACAATAAATAGATGATTAACTTTGGGCACAGGAATCCAGTAAACTCTTCAAGAACAGGTAAAACTTGTTGGTCTTTTCCTGCAGTACATTCTGAACCATGATACTGATACAGAGAATGAAGTTTGAGCATAGTTTTCATGTTGTTATTTTCTCTGTACTTTCATATGTAAGGAGGGTAGTTCTATTCCTAAGTGGCATCACGTGATTTTTAATTAACGTTCCTACATTCTTTAGGAATAAAAATTCAGATTTTTATATATGACTTTTGGTGGCAACTAGGCTTCTTAAGGCCTCAAACACATTGCAAGGAAGACTCCATGGTAAGGTTTTCCTACATGACAAGGTTTTTGATACTTCCTAAACCACTTACCTCCACTCACTCAATTACCTTGTATGTGGACTCAGTGCTTGGGCTCTGCAGAATACCGTGCATCTCAGTTTTGTAACAAAATGGACTAACTCCTCTATTAGTAATTACTGCTGACTATTTCATACCTTTTCACAGAGCTGTAACTGAGGCTGATCAATACAGCATGATTGCTGAGACATGGGGCTTTCAGCAGATATTACTTAAATTTTACATCATCTAGGAAAGGCACACAGGATTTATCTTGTGAACAAACTATCTCCAGCTTCATTACTGCTGTTAAAATAGAATATTACTGTAGCAATCTGCCTTGAAGGCATAACAAGGAAATTATTTCAGTATGAAGTTCTTTCACATGATTTTGGGTTGTTCTGTCCTGAGCTACGACATCTATTCCTTCCTTTCTCTTTGTTCATCATTTACTGACAGATGCAGTACAACTTTACCCATCTATTAACTGCTACGCACATGCCCAGGTCTTTTCCCATTCCTCTTACCTAAGTAGGTACTAGGTTTCTAAATATATTTAAAAATATAGGCTCAATCTCCATGGACACATTTTTAACCACCACTTGTTTATACCTAACATTTCTAGCTGACAACTGCTAAGAAATAAATAAGTGAACTAATAAATAATCTCTAAGTTATCATATTAGTTGCCAAAGAAGCTCCAAAAAATATCAAATGAAGATGATTTCTTCAGTATGCTATTATTTTTCTCCTCTTTCTTCCCTGATTTTAATCTGTAAGGGAAAAAAACTCCATAATTACAAGAATGAAGACCCATAAACCAAAATTAGTCTGTACATCTAAGTTTTAGCATTCTAAGGAATAATAACCTCTAATATTTTTACCTACTGAACACAGTTATTAACATAAATGTAGTAACCATAATGAGAAAAACAAGTGCCACATTAGGCAAACATTTACATGGAGGGCTCAAGATTTGTATTTGTCTGCAAGCCATCTACTGATTATAGCTAGTGAAAACAGCTAATGAGCAAGGTTAGGTTTCCTCCTTATCTGAGACCTTTCTCACAACTGACTGAGTGGCTCATTCATCACCTAGGCAAAACTCCAAGTCCTTTAAGAGATCAGACTGCTTGATGTGGGGTTCACATATAAGGCCCTGATTAGTGAGCTGATTAAAGGAATTTCCAAAACTGGCCTGGTCTGACTTACGGTGACTATTAGAGCTGTAATGTGAGAGTTATACTGAAAGGAGAGGACAAAAGCATAAAAGTACTTGTAAAGGAAGCTGTCAGCGTTGTGAAAAATCAAAGCTCAAGCAAAATATGGTGGATCCTGAAAATAGGTGTGGGAAAGTTCTTTTGTAGTGACAATTTTAAGTCCCTCTTCAGGCAAATCTGTAAGTTAGTGTTCTTTTCTTTTTTCTTTCTTTCTCAATATGTATTTTTCCTTTCACGTAGGTGTTGTATGAAATTTCATGGGGGCAGAACTCTTGGCTTGATTAGAACAACAACACGGGAGCGTAGAAGCATTCAAGACCTGTGAAAAACTCTCTGCTTTGCCGTGAATCTAAACTTTGTGCTAGGGAGTAAGAAAAGTATTTTCTTTATGCTGTTACAAGGTCAAAGCATCTTGTCACTGGCCAAAACAAATTAGTGCTAATGTTAGTTGGAACAAATGTTGCCCTGATCTGCTTCTTGTAGCTAGTCAGAGCCACACGGAACTTAAATCCCCAACTAGCTCATGAGATTGCCTTCAACTGGGAAATATTTCCTAATCTACAGCTAAAGTTAGCTTGAAGAATTTTTCTTTCTATCCACACAAAACTAAGCTGGTTTGTTATTCTTTCACATTATAGAATCATAAAATCAGAGCACGGTTTGGTTTGGAAGAGACCTTAAACTCATCTAGTTCCATCCCCCTGCCATGGGCAGGGACACCTTTCACTAGAACCGGTTGCTCAAAGCCCCATCCAACCTGGCCTTACGTCAAGAAGCTTTCAAATTCCCATAAAAATTATATGGTACTAAAGGGGTGCAAAACCAAAAGTACCACGAAAATGTCATCTACTGTCAGCAGCTGGCTTGGTTGCAGTGGAGATGTTACCATTTGCACTGTGCACATAGTAGGAAATACCGTGTTACCATGCTGCTTTTTTTCTAGCCAAGTATTCACAGGTGGTAAGGGTGGAAGTGTCTCTAACCTTTTTAGGTAGCCATTTCTAGCATGGCTTCACTGTTCTGATAAGTCTTTAGCTAATGCCCAATCTGAATCTCTCAAATGTCAGCATGTTGAGGATGCCCTGTTGCCCCTTGCTTCACCACCTATCACTACTGTGACAAGTTTGATTCTGTCATCTCTTAGAACTTACTTTCAAGTACTTATAGGTTGCTTTACATGCTTGCTTTGCCTCCTCTTAATCAGGCCAAACAAGCCCATTTCCTTCAACTTCTTCTTACAGTTTATGTGCTGTATGTTTCTTACTGCCTTGGTAGATCTCTGCTGGATCCTCTGCAGCTTCTTGGCATCTCTCTTCTTGATCTAGGAGGGTTCAAGTCACAGGACTCCAATGTGGTGTTACTACCTGCCAAACAAGAGTGACAAGTTCCCTTGGTCTGCTGGCCATGCTTCTCCAAACATAGCCCATTGTGCCATTTCTCCAGTTCACAATGTAAGTGTGCTATCGGTTCAATTTTCACTTGATTTCCATTGTATCTCCCAAGGTCACCTGCTCAGCGGGTCAGTCCCGCTGACATTGATGTCTGGGGTTATTCCACACCCAGTACAGAGATCTGCAGTGCTTGATAACTGAAATATCTCTTGACACAGTGCTTGAGTCTGTGTCAAGGTGAGGGTGTTCCTGTTGTAGATCCTAACACAGGTTAGTCTTGTTTCCACTCCTGAAGAAGGTCGGAGTTTTCCTAGGAAACTTGTTTTTCCAAGACTTATAGCCTGTTTCTCTTGAATAATACTCATAACCAAACCTGAAGGTATTTTTACACTTTTTCAGGTTTTTTGGTAATATTTCTGGATGGCAGAATCACTAGTATCTCCTCTAGTAAGCCCTGACCAAATCCTCCGTCTAGTGCAGGCACCAGCAGCAGCAGTGTGGCTCTGAGAGCAGCATGCCTGTGTTTTGAAGAGACTAGCAAGAATACATATTAAAAGAAATGGAATGTTTGTTCTGGACAGTGACAAGTTCATTTGATGTACATGAAAGAGCTGGCCACCTGTAACGATACATGCATATCATATAATGTGTGTGATAACAGGGGCAGATGCTGCACCCAAACATGCTTGTCTGTGGAGCACCAATGGAAAAACAGGATGGCAAAGCTCCTAAGCCCCTCAAACTACTTGTGTTTAGGCATTTAAAAGCTATAGGCCAGTGACTGTGATGGATTTTAAAATGGTTTAAAGTGCTGGGGATGGGGGGGAGGGGGGGGAGGAGGGGATGGGGGAAGTTACAGCTTCATTTGCAAATAGCTTTCAACAGAACTTGAAATTTCCAGGTGTCGTGATTTAATTTCTTTTTACAATCTAAGGCTGTTTATGTCAAACTACAATCTTGGCTTTCACAGAATTACCCCTCTCACACCCTCAAAATCAGTGATACTTAAATGGCCTGGGATCCAGAGGGAATGTGAGCATGCAGAGCTTTAGATACCACTTCACGGAGAAATACTGGAGGTGGGATATTCCCACAAACCATCACCTCAGACATTATGGTACAGTTTCTGAGAAGTATGTTTGGGGAAATACAGGACTCCAACCACTAGAACAATACTGCTGAAGATGGTCCCTGTCAGAGCTCTTCAGGGAATAATAAACAGGCATAAGACGTTTGTCACGGCTATCTTGTTCCTTTAGAAATTATCTTGCATATGAACCGTTTTGGTGAGCTAGGCTGCATCTCTTGATGTATCCCTTTGCAGTGAAATGGCAGGTTGGAAAGCAATGCTGGGAGCCTCAGAAACCTCTTACCACCAACAGTGAGATACCTCTTATCTTAGGGGTATCCCTTACAGGGCCCATATTCTTAAATTTCTTCTCACCATCCTGGAAGATTCTTTGTGTTTAGACACACTGCAAAACACTAATGGGTGTATATGTATGTGTGTCCATGGGTTTTTCCTGCACTGTTATAACCTTAACCTTCCCCACCTGGGGAGAGTTTGTACACCCATGAGCAACCATTGTATTAACACATCTACTGTTGAAATGAAGAAGGACCCAAACAGATGTATCTCACTTTGTTTTGGCAAGAAAATCCTCTAGCCACATTTGCAATATTCTTTGTTTTGGGACCCTACCTTCCCTCCACCCTGTGCTGACATTTCTGTGTCTGGGAATGGTTTTTGGTTTTATGGAGCTAAGCAATGTTATTATAATATGTCATTAAGCTTATAACGTAAACAATATGTTACCCGGACTTCACTACTCAATTTACAGGAGGTGGAACTACTTTGATGTGGGAGCAGAGACGGAACTGCTGGATTATTTCTCATCTCAACTTTGTCACTGAGGTGTCATCTTCAGGGATTGTCTTCAAAGCCAGAGCAAAAATGATTTGTACTTTATAGCATGTGTGCAGTTTTCAGCAAGCCTGGTGCACAGAGTCCTTCCCAAAAAAAACATTAATTCATTTATCTTGGAAGGGGTTGGGGGAAAAATAATATTTTCCTTAATTCAGCAGAAGAGCTATTGTTACGGCTCAGAAAGAGGAAAAAATATTGGGAAGGTCTTTACAGAAACCCTCCTTTTGTTTTCCTCTTTGACTTCCTCTTCTTGCTCTGAAAAAGCTATTGTTAAGTGACACAAATATGAAAATAAAACGGTCTCACTCCAGTAAAGATGCCTCTGCTTAAAGGACAAGATCAGAAGTCAGTGTAAACTATGGGATATTTGCTGTCCTTTTTGTGAAGGCAGCAGGTCATGCAGGGGCTTTGCTTGCAGCCAGAGCTAAGCATCCTGGGGACTGCCCAGGGTGAAGGAAAGAAACCTTGCCAGTGATGCTGTTAGCAGTCACGAGAGTGTCTTCTTGCCCAAACCGCAGGGTCATGAACATTTAACAAGAATTTGATATTTAACAAGAACCGTTTTAAGAGATTTCTCTGACTTGAAATGTTACACTGATTTTTATTTATTTTTTTACATGTCTGTCTACAGAGAAAAAAAATCTAGCCAAGGCCCTACAACCAGTCTGCATGAGTGGAAACAGTGACAGAGCAAGATACACATCTGCTGCTGGTGGTTGGTATAAACACGTGAGAGATCAGGGACCATTGTCCAGGGCTACACCTTATTTACCTTTGATTTCTTTCTTGTCTGGGAATCAACTAACTGCTGTTTGTGGACCTGGATGAAGAACCTGAGAGCAGACATGTACTTTCCAAGGCTTTTGCCAACTGCAGTTAACATGACTGTTTAATTGATACTGCTAAGTGATTTTTCCCAAGGAGAGAGTGCCCACATGATGGGTAGAAGGCAGCCTCCGTGTTGCTCAGAGACCTCCCAGGGTGCTATGTTGTGCCCACCCTAGATTAGTTCAAACAATCCTTCTTTGCCAAAGCCACAGGCCATGTGTCTGCTCCATAAAGGCTCCCTGTGGGCATCCCCACTGTGTGCCATCCTGCCCTGCACTGGTGCAGCAGGCACTGGAGGGGAGCAAGCCTGACATGCACTCCTTTTGCTGTGGCAATGGAGAGAAAAAAGGGGCCTATTCATGATCATAAGCAGATGGGTAAAGCCTTGCATGGCCCGGGGGTGGGCCAGGGGTGGTTGCTGTGAGTCGGGTAGCTCTCTAGTCCTGTGAAGAAAGCACTTTTCCATTGAAAAAAATACACAAAATGGCAACAGTGAGGCCCAACTTTTAAATATATATAAGAACACTTTTTTTTTTAGGTAAGACTACCTCAGGTTATTATGCTTTCTCTCTCTCTTTTTTAGTGCCAACTTAACAAATCTGCATCTGTAGTCACTGCAGTAGATGTGAAGAACATGAATTTGCATTTAAAACACAGGTGCATGCTTCTCAGGTGTACTAAATGCCCCTTCTTTTATAGGTGAACATATTGTAGACTACAGAATTCATTGTGCTCCATTTACTATTCATAATTACCTCCACAATAAGTTAATTACAACCCTAAGCTCAGGTTGTGGTGAATCTGTCCACCTTTTCTCATAACCGTAGAAAATAACTGATGTAATTAGTAAGAAAGTCCTTGATGGATGTGTAATCTGTTCTGTGTATTCAGAGGCACAGGACTGGCCAGATTGCTGGGCCTCAGCTGTGGCTGTACGAGAGGCAAGTGCAGACCAGTGCTGACTTCCTAGCTCTATGTGAAGGACCTTGGAAACCTGCAAAACAAAACCCCTTAGCAATGTCCTTAAACCTTAGCAATATCCACTCTAGCTTCTTGTTTGTTCCACATACAAATAGGGAAGGGAGTTGAATATAACCCTGCCAGGTTTGCAGTGAAGGTCTCCTGAGATCACTCAGTGGATAAAGAACTGGCTGGATGTCCACACACAAAAAGTTGTGGTCAATGGCTCAATGTCCGGCTGGAGACCAGTAACGAGTGGTGTCCCTCAGGGATCGCTGTTAGGACTGGTCTTGTTTAACATCTTCGTCGCTGACATGGACAGTGGGATTGAGTGTGCCCTCAGCAAGTTTGCTGATGACACCAAGCTGTGTGGTTCAGCTGATACTCTGGAGGGAAGGAATGCCATCCAGAGGGACCTTGACACGCTTGTGAGGTGGGCTGATGCCAACCTCATGAGGTTTAACCATGCCAAGTGCAAGGTCCTACCCCTGGGTCGGAGCAATCCCAGAAACAGCTACAGGTTGGGCAGAGAAGAGATTCAGAGCAGCCCTGCAGAGAAGGACTTGGGGGTGCTGGTCGATGAGAAAATGAACATGAGCCGGCTTCAGTGTGCGCTTGCAGCCCAGAAAGCCAACCATATCCTGGGCTGCATCAAAAGGAGTGTGGCCAGCAGGTCGAAGGAGGTGATCCTGCCCCTTTATTCTGCTCTCGTGAGACCTCACTTGGAGTATTGTGTGCAGTTCTGGTGTCCTCAACATAAAAAGGACATGGAACTGTTGGAACAAGTCCAGAGGAGGGCCATGAGAATGATCAGGGGACTGGAGCACCTCCTGTATGAAGATAGGCTGAGAAAGTTGGGGCTGTTCAGCCTGGAGAAGAGAAGGCTGCGTGGAGACCTCATAGCAGCCTTCCAGTATCTGAAGGGGGGCTATAGGGATGCTGGGGATGGACTCTTCATTAGGGACTGTAGTGATAGGACAAGGGGTAATGGGTTAAAACTTAAACAGGGGAAGTTTGGATATAAGGAAGAAATTCTTTACTGTTAGGGTGGTGAGGCACTGGAATGGTTTGCTCAGGGAGGTTGTGAATGCTCTATCCCTGGCAGTGTTCAAGACCAGGTTGGACAAATCCTTGTGTGACATGGTTTAGTGTGAGGTGTCCCTGCCCATGGCAGGGGGGCTGGAACTTGGTGGTTGTCTTTTCCAACCCTAACTATTCTATGATTCTGAGTCCTCTTTGCCGGATGCACTGGAAGACCATCTAGGTGGTCTTGCTTTCCGCCATGCATATTTCAGAGCTTCTGAAATTTCTCCTTTCTTTTCCACACGGCTTGCTTGGCCTTTTTGCCTTCCATAGTGTACCCAGGTCATACATTTTTTTTTGCCTGGGTAGTGTTTGCTGCTTGGCCCTGTTCAGTTACACTTCTCACTGGAGGTCTGTCATCCCTTACTCCTTACCAGAGAGAAGCCAGCTCCTTTCTCTCCTCCCTGTGTTCTGGCTTTCCTGCCCCCTCCTCAATGAACTGCTCTGGCACTCATACCTCTTTCAAATGGCTCTGCTCCAGTCTTTCACACCAGAAGACAAATTTTCCTCCATCTCCTTGTGCCATTTAATCTGTGAGAAAACTTTTGCAATAACACTTGCAGGAACATTACTGCAATCCAAAGCACCAGTTTTTCACTTCCAGTTTTTATGTATTTTCAGGTTGAGTAGCAGCATCCTTAAAAAAAAAAAACTAAAAACCCTACAACGTTTCTTGCAAATACTACTTTGTATATGTTCCTTTTTATCAGCATAGATATTATCAGGCCAGGCTTTCTCATCAGAGCCTCTCTTTATTTAAAAAACTCTAAGCTTTGTCCATATGCTTTTAAATCAACAAATATTATCCTATTAATAAATTCTTATTTCATGGCTATATGTATCATATGTTTAGAGCAGTTTTTTCCTAGCATCAGGAAAGAAGAAATTTCTTAAGAATCATTATTCCAGTTTTTTTAAAAGAGACTAAAATTCATGTAATCCCAGCTTTCATTTTAAAGAGGAGCTGCATAACACTCCTAAACCAACGTGCTAACAGAGAGAGCAGACAGTTTGCACGGCCACCCTGTCCCTCCTCAAGGCTAAAGGTTGTCTTTGAAAGCCTCCATTGTTCCATTGTTCTCTGCAGCACCCTATCTGTTACTGTGTTGTAACTGCAAATGCAAAGGTAACTACAGCACAAGTGCACCGAACAATCCACCCCGATGATGCAACATTTTTACTACAAAGGGGAAGTTTTATGATGAAAAAGCGTATTTCTCTTCTGTATTGTTTCCCCATTTTTAGCCAACAGCTTTCTTTTATACAGTCTGTTTTAATCTGTTACAGATCATTCATCCTGTATTCCACATCCAATGTTCTCCAGCCTTGGATGGAGTTGTGTGGGGCTTAGACTTGTGCACATTTTTTTAAATTGGGCTTTGCCCAATGTCCAGTGTTTTGAATTAAACTCAAGTGTGCTCATGTATCCTGAGGCACAGTGTGCTTTCCAAGCAGAGTTCAACACTGACACTACAACACTGATGATTTATTTTGTTGATATTCCAAGCCAAACATAGCTATTCTGGCTGGGGCCCATTATTTTATGACCTTCATGGGCTTCAGAAAGTTTCTGAACTTTCTGAAAGATATTTACCCTCTCAGGCAGCAGCTAGAAAAGCCCCTTTCGCTCTTAATTGTTTTTTGTGTTTGCCCAGTGGCTCAGGCTTGGCTATTCCAGTTCCTAGTGAACACAAAGTAAGGCATATTTGTGTAGGTCAAACAATGCCCTTAAATCTTTCCAGAGCTGAGACAGACCTGAAGTCTCTAATTTAAGTTACAGGGGCTCTTAGATGTCTAAATACTGGTGTATTTCTGAGCCCCAGAAAGCAAAAGCAGGCTGGAGACTTTTGAGGCCAACACCCTTCAAAGTGTGAGGGATGGCATCTTGGTTCATAGTTCTATAGCTGGTTAGAGCTTAGAGACTGCAAAAATGAAGGCATAGGTAAGAGAGGGTCTTGTGCAATTTTGGGAGGAATATGTGTTCAGCATGGAAAAAAAGAGCCTAATGACAAGCACTGTATTTGCAGCTCGTGCCCCTACTCCCTTTCACGGTCATGGTGATGCCTGCTCTGTGACCATGGGCATGCTCAGAAGACCCTGATACCTTGTGGGGATTTGGCTCAAAATATTGGCTCTAAACTGTAGCTGCTAAAGACATGTAAGGCAAATGCCTGCTTCCTTTTTTTTTTATTTTCTTTCTTTTTTTCTTTGTATGTATATGTGGATATTTAGGCTGGTCTGAAATGTCATTAAGAATTACAGGATACAAATAATGGGAATGGGAGTTTAGGTTGAATAACAGAAAAATTCATAGCAAATGTCAAGTTCCTAAACTTGAATTCTTTTCAGTCACACTGGACACCGCGCTGGAAGAAAGGATGCAAGCAAACTTTAATTTCTGATCCTGAGCTGACAATACCTCTAATATGTATGTTAAATGTTTTTGGCTCTTAAATGACATAAAATGGGTTTATTTCCTCATCATATGCAAACCTATTAAAATATGTAAAGTATGGCTGTAAAGAATTGCAAAATCCTGATCTATGTATGCTATCTGCAATAAAACCCTTTATGTCTTTCATATGTTTGTACAAATCTTCCTGCTGCATTTTCAATAGGTAGATGCCATACAACATCTAAAACAATATGCTAGGTGTAAACTCACATAGTTATATTAACAACCTGATTCTTCAAGCCTTGTCCTTGATGAATTGTGATGTTAAGCTCAAATGTGCATTTTCTCCAGTCTGATTTCTGCTGCTCTATCCAGATCTTTGTCTCATATTAGATGATGGTTTAAGGTCATATTATCTTCCTCGTGGGCTGGGTCTAGAGTATGAGTCATGAATGTAAACTGAGGTTTTAATCAGTGACAATTAAAGTAAAAGAATGGAAGAGCATCTGCTGGAGTTGAAAGAACTTGGGAAATACCAGTCTCGCAACTTTGCAAAGCTTGTGCGTGATTCACATTGTGACTGTGCTCCTTGGGCTATCTCATTAACCACCTCCCAAGAGGGGTGTGAGTGATACTGTTGGTCTTTTTGGTCCTGGACCCTAAAGACAAGAACACATAATGCTTCTGGCAAGATGGAGCCTAAGGGCTAAACATGGTAACAAGCAGACTGGCAGCCTGAGATACCCTCAGCTTTAATGAGTTGCCTTTTGAGGACCTACTGCCAGGCTAAGCAGTAACTAGTGAAAGGTCTGGATTCTTGTATTGTGGCTCATGATGGTGCCACTTCCTGTCACCTGCAGTTTTATATAGGCGCAGAAGGGAGGGTTGAACCTTTTTTAATGGACAGCATGTTCCTACTCAAAAGACAAACCCTACAAAAAAGCCAAGTAACCCAAACTCCATGTCAGTGCACAGTATAATGCAATATTTTACACAGATTAATTCTATTTAGCAAGGGAGTGAGAAGAAAAAGCACTAATATTTAGGAGCAATGACAGCAGAAGAAGGGCAGGAGATGAAATGAGGAAAGGAATGACTAATTCTCTGGCAATGAATTAATGTCTATGTTTACTGTTATCTACTACAACATTATCCATACTAATTAATAGTTTCTACTAAAACAGTTCAGTGAAAGCTAGTTGTACTGGGCTGTGGTTAGAACATTATCTGAAGACAAGAAGACCTGGGGTCAGTTCCTCGTTCAGCCAAAAACTTTCTGGACTCTATTGACTGTGTTTGAAGTCAAATCTCCTCTCTGTAAGTAAGAAGGTTATATTTCCCAAGTACAAGACTATGGTGCGGATGATTATGTTTGAAATCTCCAGTGGTAATATGGCCCATGGTAAAGTTTACTGGCAAACAGCAGTTTAAGAGAAGTGAAAGCTAAAGATCCGAGGTGCTTTGGTAGGTCAGTGACACTAGACAAAGAAAGCTTTAACAGATCTTGTAAATAAAAACAAGTTATTTACAGGAGGAGTCTGATGCCACAAGAGCATTACACAGCTTGCCTCCAGTAACACCCTCCTCTTTTAGAGAATTATAAGTCTCTCTATCTAGATTTAATTTTAAAATGAATTTGCCCTTTTAAAGGAAGGGCTCAGACTTGAAAATACATTTACTGCATCTCATGAATAACAACAAAGACCAAAGACAGATATTCTGCATTAGAGAAAACACTTTATTATTTCTCTGACTAACATTCTTTGCTTTCTTTGGAGTACTGCGAAATGTTTTTGATTACATACAAGTAGGAGATCAGTCATAATAAGGTGTGTCACTGTTCCTCATCTCTGTTTATGGCTTTCAGTTGTTGCCAGGTCTAATATACTCCTTTGTGACTTGATTTTAAAGGAACAGTATCATAGAATCATAGAATAATTTAGGTTGGAAAAGACCTTTAATATCATGGAATCAATAGAAACAGCCCCAAAAAAGTTTGCATCCCCTTCTTAGGGACACCATACAGGGCGATAGACATATTAAGTAGGACATTTAAAAATACCCAGCATTGGTGTTTTGTTTCACAGAATGAAACCATTTCTAAAAGTCCCTTTTCTGATCTTTAGTCTGCAGTTCTTCATTCCCATGCTACTCCATATTCAGGGTTACTTTTCATATATTAGTTTTGCCTACTGCTAGCTTTTGAGCAGTAAAAGTAGACTTGTCCAGGTTTTCTGGTGCTTATTCATTCACGGCATATGCAGTGTTACTTAGGTTAACAAGTTAGAAGAAAAAAAATTAGATTTTAATTGTCTGTTTTCTATTACATTTTAAAAAATTACAAAAACAATTTCCTCCACATGCGGTGCTGTAAGTTCCCTTCCTCTGTGTTGTTTTTGGACCTGGAGTATTTTGAAAACGACCTCCTAAAAAAAATTTAGTATTTTTAAAACCTCTTACTGGAATGCATTTGATTTGAGTTATTCAAAGCAAATGTGTAGGACTAACAGGCCTATGAAAATGATCTGTGATGGGAAAACAGGATTGTTTGCTTACCTCCCCAGGACATGTTCTGTTCTGTAGGCACGTGTGGGACTTCCTAGGAACCCTGTGAGAACTATGTGCATCTACCAGCAGAATTTAGCTCCCTGATATTCAAAATATGTTTGGACAGTGCAATGTCACAATTTGCAGTTGGTAAGTTTCTGAGCTAGACCTTTGGCCAGGAGTGTCAAAGTGAAGTGATGATCTCCCCAGTGAGGTCCCTACTTTAAGGATTATGCACCCCTTTCTAGATAAGAACAGCTGCAAAAGGTCCTGTGCCAGCAGTTCAACATGGGGGTACAGGACAGGCTCCATTCATGTGAGGAGGCTTGTAAATACATATGCCAAAGTGTTGTTGCCATGAATGTAGCTTATTTCCCTGATTTCAGAAGAGAAATGCCAGATCATGTCAGATGATAATCTAATCCACAGAGGTTTATATATTTATATATAAATTTCCTATTGGTACAACAGACAATTAAATTACTCATTTGTTAATATGAAACTTGCTTATGGAAGGTATCAAATGGTGTTTTTTAGTGCTTTTTTTCCCTCTCTGAGGGAAACAGACTTTAGGTGCTTTGGAATTTTTCTCCTCCTGTTACGTATTCCCACATGTGCAAACACAGTCCTTCAGTTATCACACTGCACATAATTGCTGTCGGGAGGATGATGAGTTCAAGTGAGAGAATGTGAAGCAGGATCAGATTAATTTCTTAAGCAGCATGAAGCCTAACCTCTTGTATGTGTGTATATATTACCTCAAAAATAAAGGCAAGAATTTACTTCCTTTACTGTATACAGATTATCAACAGAATTGTTTTGAAAATACAATTTTCTTAAAATAAGCACTTAACCACTGGCAAATAATGCTGCCACTAACTCGCCGAGAATGACAGTTCAAAGTTCAGCCCAAAGTGTCTGAAACAGCATTTGAAACACAGTGGTTCTAATCAAAAAACCCCTTCCTGGACACTGTTATTAAATCCAAGAGCCATGGTAAGGAGGATAAGAGAAGCAAGGAATAAGACCTATTTAAAATCAGTTTTGTTGCTGTTGCTAATGGAATCTCAAACGAAAGAGACGTAAGAACCAGTGAGCTCTTGAATACGAGCAATACAAAAATAATCATTTTAACTTCATAGGTGCTTTTATAATGCAAGCAGTGAAACAGCTCCTTGTGTATACTCACAGAATCTGGAGATTCTTATTCAGCAAGTGGGAAGAAACAAAAGAGTGAAAAACTGTTATCTCCTGAGCATTGCACTTGATGCTTATCTACTGTAGAAAACTATATGTATAAAACAGTCTGAAAAGAATTTGCTGTTAATCAGCATTTCAAACCTCTGTGTATACATGCCTGTTAGACTAAAGACAAAGGTCTGAAGCTCTGACTGAATGGTGATAAACCTGGATGAAATGTCACCTCAGGCATTCTGAAGAATCCATCTTTGGTTATACTTATATTGATATATACAGTGATAACAAGGTTATTAGGATTAAAAACACAAAACAGCTACCCTCTGGTCACTCCAGTCTTATATAAAATCAGCCTCTTTTTTTTCTCCGAGATACTTCCTGGTTCGTGGTGGCAACACTGTGAAGATAGTCATGTTAACTGATGTATGATCTCACTTGTCTTCAGTGGTGTTATGCTCTGATTCAATCTTTTAGTGAGTTGTAGGCTTTTGTGGTCCGGGTATTGATGAAATCTGCCTTCTTAAAGTCAGCCTTTGGAATGAAAGAAACAGAATAATTCATTATCTTCAGTACCAATTCTGCAAGGGAAGGTGGGTTCAGCTGCCTAAAAGCTATATATGGAGCCATGGTGGGGGGGTCTAGGCAGAGTCCTTTGCAATCAGCAGAGACAGAACAGGAATCTCTCAGGAGGGATTCCATTCAGTCTAAGATAGGAGAGACGATGAATCACTGGATTTGCTTAACTCTCTCCACTGACTGTACCAGGAGCCTATTCTTCTCCGTCAGTTCTACAGACTCGTAACTCTTAGGTGACTAATGTCAGCTGAGATTAACGTTATCTGAAGAAAGACTACAGGGCAATGCCAAAATGACTCAGTATTTTATCAGTCTCGTTTGATCAAGTGATTTCTGTTGCTTATTAGACTGACTTTTCAAAAACATCTAGCCATTTGGTTGGCCTGCGGTTTTTAGTGCCATACCTGGTATCTCTAAAGGGACCCAATTTGCACAAGAACAGCAAGTAATCAGTGTTTTTTGAAACTCAGATCTGACAAATGTGTCTTACAGGCATACCCACTGTATGCACCTGTGACTTCAAAAAATTGGTGTCATTAGGGATATTGCTGTACATTAAAGTCAGAAATATAGTTGCAAACAAGCAGAGACAACAAAATCAAGTTAGAGATTATATAGGTAGAGCACCCGTTTTCCTGAATGCAGCTTTCTGGCTTGTGGGGCAGTGTACTTGCTGTGTGATGCAAGACTCTTAAAGGATACTACACTAAGTAACTTTTTCTGAGCAATTTTTAACAAAAAATCTACAAGAAGAAATAAGCTGAGTAATAAATGCTAAAGCCTAGAGTTTTTAAAAATTTAATAAGTTTAGGTAATAGGGAATTTTAGGTGTCAGAAATACTGAACAGCAAGAGAACAAGGAATGAAAACAATTTGAAATGCAGGGTTGAAGGTAGGTAGGTTGAAATTAACCCAGCTGTGTGTTGAAAAAAGCAGTCTTAGAACTTCAACAGGAAAGACACAAACTGGTTTGTTGGATGATTCATGTCGGTCATTTTTTGTTTGATTTTGACTGTGGCAGTGAACATTTGCCAACACCTTTGCCAGGCGGTAGCTTTTTATTTGAATATAACTAACACCTGGGCTCCCAGGCCATACAAACAACAAGACTGCTCTGGTTTTACAGCAGGAAGCTGCCTCGCCCTTCTTTTGGTTTTCTGGCACCTTAGCCCTGTGTGTCAGGTTGGTCCAGTCAGCGGTGGATGGACACCTACTGCGCATCACTTCTCACCATCGGACACTTCTGGCAGGCAGAAGCAACATTTTTCAGAAACTTTGCCAGTGGATACAAAACCACAGAAGGAAAGAATATGAACAAAGATGAGTAAAAATCAAGGGCATGCATTACTTGTGCAGCATTATGTACAAGTAACAGGAACACCAAATTCAGAGACCACATGAAACCCTGTCATAGGCTGTTTCTTAACAGTGCAGAAGTGCTAAGGGCCCCAGAGGACAAATGAGAGGGTTCTAGGTCCGAAAGAACAGATTACATATCTTTGTTCCAACCCAGATCTTACCTTTTTGTAAGCGCTGTGAAGATCAGTATGTGACCACAAGGAGTAGAGGAGGACTGAAGCAGCCCTACTAGCCTTGCTGAACACGTTACTGCAATTTTGCAAAAAGAATGATAAAATATCTGAAATTCCCATGTCATAATCACAGTGCATATTCAGACTTCAGCAAATGTAACCTTGTAGCATTTTTCTGCCTCTTTCCTCCTACGTGCTGGTTTACTGCTTTTCAGGCATTCTAGCACGTTTCATGCTGTCCTGACTACTGAAGAAAAAAGGAAACATGACTCCCTACTTGACTAATTCTTCAACATTTGGGAGAAATTAACTACTTTATAGCCTTCATCTTAGAGCAGCTATCATACTAGAAATTTTCAGTTGAGGAAAATACTCCTCAGCATAACAACCATTTGAAAGGATCTTTCTATCAGGTAAAATCTCGGGTTAGTTAGATGGGATTTAAAGTATTTAGGACTTCGTGAGGGCTTCCTTTGCTGAGATGAATTTCCTCTACCCTTTTGTAAAAAGGGAGGAAGGCAAACAGAATAATTATTCATATTCATAAATACATTAATACATCTGAGTAAATATTGGTTGCATGTATTGACATGTTGAAGAATAATTACAGGAATTTCAAATCTATTCTCTAAAATGCCACTTTATAAACATCTTTTAAAGTACAGTTCAGTAGGTTCTGTAAAATGTATCCCTGCACTTTACTGATAAAGATTATCAGGACTATGTTACAAGGAACATGAAAGATAGAAATTTTCTGGGGACAGATAAGATCTGCTGGTCAGTCACTGTATATATCAGAATATAGATAATGTTGTGCAGTTATCTTCCGAAGAGTTATTTAAAATGCTGTAACATGGCAAATTTAGCTGTGGACGGAACAGTTGCTATAAGAGGTTTTTTCCGTATTTCCAAACACGTGCAATTTTACTCACATCACAGTCACTTGCTTAAGCTGTCCTGTACCTTGTGATGCAGTGTTTTTATCCTCCAAGTGGCAGAGGATGCAGTTTCTTTTTTTCTCCCAGGGAAAGCAGAACGGAGAGGAGAAGGTGTCTCAACCATCTTACCTGTCATTCATGCTGATGGTAATAATCTTCGGTAGGCCGTCAGCACTCAGGAGAAGCCGTGCATTGTGTGAACTGCTCTGTGTCAGATTGTACAAGGTGTAGCAGATGGATGCCGTGGTTTCACAGACAATATCAGACCCCGGGACTGTCTCAGGAAGTATCGAGACCAAATCAGGCAAAACTTCTTTAGCTGTAAGTTAGAACAGAAACAAAATTCATACTTTTACTGGTGGATTCACCACTTGTAATTTTTAACACCATATGGATTATCCCTTTGAAATCAACCCAACAACATGTTACAGTATTTGCATTAACAGGGAATGTTCTCCAAGGATTAAACATTGCCCAGGAGACTGTTCTGCAGAATTCTGGAGGCTAATGTCCCCATTAGCCAGCTGTGTGCCTGTAATTTCCACATCTCCTCCCCTTTGGTGGGAACAAAGTAAAACAAATAATGTGCCTTGATTTTATCCCATAAGCAGAAAAAAATTCAAATATACATTAAATTTAGATGAGACTACTCAGAATAGAAATGGCTTCTGATGTGAAAATAATAATAATATTTTGGAAATAAGGTCCCCTAAAAAGCCTGAGCTATCTTTCCTGTACCACCTTCTAGCTTCCATTCTCAAAAAACTTCTGTATAAAACCTTTGTAAACTTCAAGATTACAAAGCTTTCTGTCTAAAAGAAGAAAATACAATGTTTGCTTGAAGAATTATAGATGCTGTATGATTCCTTGCAAAGGATTACATAGCTGTGACAATACAGAACTCAGGACTCACTCTCTTTTACCTATTTTAAGCAGAAGAAAAACTCCCTCTCCAAATCTGTATAGATTTTACTTCCATTATGTATTTTTGAAAGTAATATCAATGAAAGTCTCTGACGAGGAACACTAGTGAAAACTTGAGGTTAGAGTCTTTCTTAGTCAGAACTGTTATTTTCAGCCCTGTGTAGTGACTTCAAGTGTCTGCCCTAAAAAACTACTAAACTCATGCATCAGCTTTTTGCACATTTCTTTTTTTAGAAAAGGAAACTTTAAGGCAAAGAGAGCTGAGGAAGCCCAAGAGACAATGAGTCTTTGCTCACCTATATCACTTTGAAGAGAGGTGTTGCGGGACAAGTTCCTGAGCAGTGAGACTGCTGTCTTCTTTACTGTCGGGTGGCTTACATGCAGCATAGTTCGAATACTTGGAAGGCCATTCGCCTTCTGAACAACAGTTCGGGCCACTGAAAACGGCATCTGTTATACAGCATGCAGCAATAGTGTGTCATTACCGTGAATGCATAGCCTCATAAAAACCCTACATCAATTCAAGCAGGTGATATAAAAGAAGTTTCAAGCCCTCTTTCTCCCATGTCCTCTTTGGCCAGTTCACCAGACAAAAGTCATTAGTTTCCTCACCACAAAAGTGATCTATGGTTGTGTCAAAGCTTTCTTCTCCCCATGGGACTGATTATATTCCATGAAATCACTTTTGTGGTGCCTTTAACATGTATCTACTCATCCCTTGTTGTGCAATGAATTAGCAAATTCCACATATGGAGGAGTACACAGGGTGAGAAGCATCAGTATTTGCCAAGCAAGAAATAGCTTCACTGCTGGTTATGACTTTCCCTTCAATATTCTTTGATTTCCTTGATCATGTCTGCTAGCTTGTGACTCATCAGTGGCCATTTGAGCTCAGTGCAGTGAGCATGTTGCACTGCAGCCCTGAACAATATACATTCACATTAAGAATTAGAAAACAAGAAGAAGAAAAAAGCTGACTTACTGGTCCAGTGCCAGCTGTGAGGTTCTGAAGAGCTCCCAAGGATGCTTCCTGGGTATAGTTTCTGGTACTTTTTGCTATTAAGGAGAGATATATCCTAATCAGTGTGGAATGCCAGAGTGATTCAACACCTCTGGGATTGCTCTTTTCCTCAGGTAGCGGTGTGTCCTGCTGCTTCTAAACATGCAAACAGATCAAGCCTTTAGAAACACTGACATTATATGACTTACTGCATCACAAACTAAACTAGCCATTTTGTACCTCTCTATGAGCAGGTTATACACAGATTTTCACATTGTGAGCTCAGATGACAACATGTAAAATTTCAATATTTAACTATACTGGCCTCTCCATCCAGAAAGAGGAGATAGGTGCAGGGGAAGCTGCTTCTCATCTCTCGGCAACTGACCCTAGGGGCTGAGACCAAGGAGAAACAGAAATGGCCAGCTACAATTGTACTGTGGATGGAACAGAAGAAGGCAAAATACACTCCAGCAAAACCAATAGGTGGGGAAAGGTCATAAATCCTTTTATTTCACTTCTACCTTCCGTTAGTACCTGCTTTCCTCCAACAATGCCCTGTCACCAGAATATTTGTACCACATGGCATCAAAAGAAGAGGTCCTGAAGTAGCCCAAATGCTAGCAACTCACGGAAGTGGCAAGTCACCTTGTGCTGGTTTTACTGGTGAAACTGTCACAACACCCACTTTTTGGCGGGGCACTTGCACAATTTCCGTGCACAGTACAGGTACCACTTAGAACCATCAGAGGTGATGAAACTGAGTGGCAGTATTCCTCATCTAATGAAACAATGAATTACTATGGGTGTTATTATAAATTTGCATTTTGGGGGCAAATAAGTGTCACATTACTAGATAACATCAATAACAGATTGCTAAGCAGATTACATCTTTATTCTCCAGAAGCTGCTACAGCTGATTGACAAGATGAGATGTAACTAAACATATGCTTTACCTCTTTTACTTTTCTGCTTCGTGTTCCAAAACAGCCCGGTGTTTTATCACTGCTAGAAGTATTTCTTCTTTGCATATATATGCTCTGGGCATAGCTCTCAGGGAGCTCTGTCTCTAGCTGGTAGGAAAGATTGTGAAGAGTGCACACACAGTTCTCTGTGGCCTAAAACAACAAAAGAATAGAAATCTTGAAAGCTTTGGCATATGATGAAGGGACATGCATAGGCTCGAGAAGAGCTTTCATTTTTGAACCTTCAGCAACAAACTTCAGCTTCTAATGTCTTGCAGAAGACATTCTTTGTGCCAGTGATCCACAAGACTGCATTTACACTCATGAATTAAACATGCCCTAGGATGTTCCTGAGCACAGAAGCCAATTGGCACACATGGCTTGTATTCAGAGCAGGGTGCATGCCTGTTGGAAATGGTCCTGGGACATTATAATTCCTGAATTGTGCCTGGGAATTGTTTGGGCGAGTGCTATTTGGCACAGAGCAGAAGTGTGCCGAGGACTGTTTAAGAGCTTAACAGTAAAGGTAATCACGTACACAACACACCGTAGCATCAGCAAAAGGGAAATTTTGTATCTTTCCTAAAGAATAAGCTAGAATGCTTTTTTTTAATTATAGGTGCCTTTCTCGGCACAGCTAAGGTTGGGTCTACAATTTCTGAGTGATGAGTCTAGTGGCAAATAGCTTTATTACCAGTCCCTCCTTATTTGAAAGTAAAAGGAATGAGTAGTTTTAAGACAAAATGCAGCAGGGATTTACTGGCACAAATGTAATGTGCTGTATTCTCCCTGAAGCTAATGGCACTGAATACAGGGAGATGGAGAAGCTCAAGTAACTAATCCTAGAATAGAGCTATAAATGTGCAGTAATTGCCACTACACAGCACAAGTCATAGCAGGAACACTAGAAGTGCCTCACTTGCTGAGGCTAAGCTTCTTGTGAGTGACGGCTGATCTTCTCACCCAACTTCACCCAGCTTTAAGACAGGCACCTTGTTTAAGCAACGTTCTGGGTTTATCTGCAGGCAATGATGGGAGGACGAAAATGAAAGCAACTGGCTTCTGGAGGTGTCTATGTCCTTGTAGTTACTAGCTTACGCAGCAAGTATAACTATACCTTAGAAAAATGAATCCCATTCAAAATGATTCAAACTCCTTAATTACACTGCCAACCAAAGCGATTTATGTTCTTCATTTCCTAAGGGGTATATAGCACTAAGTATATACAGGAGAGTAACCAGATTAATTTTTTAAGCTTCTAGCTTAGCTACCTCCCTGAGACAGCTAAACTGATAGTACTGATTCTCTAGGTGTTTTCTCTGAAAGCTGTGATTTTATGTAACTTTTAAAAAGAAAGAGAAGTTTCTAGCTCTCTCTGGTGTTTCTGAAAATGTTTTCCCAATGCTAAGGTATGTTATTTTTTTAGATTGCAGGATATAAATACTTCAGAAAGCTTCTTCCTGGACTTACATCTTAGGTAGCAGTTCTAAAAGCTCTGGAAATAAGTTTGGCAATTACATCACAACTGTTTCTGAACACTGGTTTTCCCCTAGGACAAGACCTTTCATCTCAAAGAATACCTTGTCATTAGGCTCGTGGTCTGCAATAGCTCCTTGAATATAATACACAAGAGAATCAATTAAGCCGTCACATTCTCTCATCTTTTTCCTTCCTTCTGGGCCAGCAGAGCTCATATTTCTGTACAGAAAGGAATACGTTGATAAGCAAAGATTCAGTCAAAGACTTTTCTCCTCTGACAATCTTTCCTAGCTAAATTTTAAAGATACTAAAGTTAACGTTGACTGCTTCCTTTCTTCAGAGCTGTCACGAGAATCTGAGCCTTGGCTAGGTAAAACTTTCACTTTAGTGCATTCCCAGACAAAACCAAATACTCCAGAAAAACAAACTGTTGTGTTTGGATGGATAATGGAAGACCTGAGTCACATCTTTATCTCAGAGTTGAATTAATCCTTTTTAAACAGTAAACCAAACTGGATTTTTTTAATGTGTGTGTGTATTTTATTCAATTTTTAATTATATTTTTAATATTTAAGACAGTAGCTATGTCAAAATATCAGAGGAATGTTACCTGTAAAAATACCCGTAACACACAAATGTTCTTTATCATTTACCTACATCAAATCAGCTTGCCATCCAAGATGCCCCATCAAGAGACAACACATTCTGAGAGCTCTAGCAACATTTTGAAATTAACATATCAAGACAATTGAAGTCAGTTATGGGGCTAAATTTACATGTGTTTGTGGAAATGCTCCGAGGAGTGCTAGTGGGCAAGAAGGGAAGGCAATCAGCTGAGCCAGTAGGTCAGAGCAGCAGCCTGGCCCCACTGCTGGGTGAGAGGCTGAGGAGGTGAATCACAATGTGCCTGCCATCACTGCTAGGCCAGCAGTGTGAGATAAGGAAGAGTTAAAAATACACTGTGCTCAGCTGATTCCCAGCTTCCCAGAGAAGCTGCTGGCATCTAAGCAGAAAAATGCTGAAGCCACTAGAAGCTGCTCAGTCAGAGAGGGAAATGCCAGATGCCTTCTGCAGATGCCTTCTGCTGTTCTACCACAGTGGCTCAGACATAGCTCTGCATGCTTCCTGCTTCCTTCAGACCCAAAGGAAGCCACTACTTGCCTGGCTTTCAAGTAACATTTCCTGTGCTTTGCGGTAACCCAGGTATGACTTGAAAATGAATTATGAAAATGATTTTAAAACTCTTGAAAAGCCAAACACATACTTGCTCCTTCAATTTTGGCTCTAAATAAGCTACTGATTACCAAGAAGGTAACAACACTTACAATTTTGGGGTGTAATTATTTTTACAACTGAACAAACTCTGAATTATGGAATGCTGGAATTATAAACCTAGGCCTCATTATTTCAGACTCCCACAGCTTTCCTGGCCAAAAGGCTGCATGCAGTATCACATTCCAGCTTCTTTATTTGAAGTAACATTAAATATAACCCAATCTTAGCATCCATCACAAACAGAGAGGGACATGTTCCTTTAGGTAGTTTCAGGGTGTTTATTTTGCATGCTTACTTTACCCACTAGAAATTGTAATGGTTTAAAATTTTATTAATGACCAAGCCTGTAAGTAACAGCATTAAACTTTCCTGTGGCTTGTGATTGTAAAATGGGTGTAGTGGTTTACATACTGGCAACGTGTTTCTGTTTTTATTTTCCCCTGGGAAGTGCACATTCAAATTAAATACTAATTCATCGTAACTGTAGTTTTACTTTAGGTCGTGCTCTTCACAATATCTCTATTTATGAGTTCTTTTATTCTTCCATGGAATTATGTATCACAGAATCAATATTCAGATTCCTCAATACGGTCTGCTATAATCACATTGGAATTTAATTTTACCTTTTCTGTGTCACATTCGAGGCATGTCACACTTTCATATGTTTATGGTTCTGGTGACAGAAATGTACATGCTACAGCCCTTCTAGTCCATAGCAAAAATAGCTTCTAAAGCACAAGGACTAAAAATACTATTAAAAGATAAGTGTGGAATTTCTCTTGCCAAAGACACTTCAGCTGATCCAGTATTTCATTCTGTCACAGTACATTATTCTAAAAAATCCCTGAATTTATGACAACTACGATCATACTGAGTGGCTGTGCAAGGACAGGCCATCGCCTGGCCTTGCTGTCTTGCATGAATTTGGTGGGGCACCTGAGGACTATCACAGAAATTTTTTTGGGTTTTTTTTTAAGGTGGTGTGTTTTTTTTTTTTTTTTTTTTCTTCTTTTTTTTTTTTTTGTAGCAGTGGCAACATTTTGCTTAGAAACTTGCAAAACTGACTACTAAATCTTGGCTTCCTAAGATCTGAGGCTCTTGACAATTGGAATGCCCCCCTCTGAGCTCAGGAGTTGGACTCTTGTAGTGAAGCTCCTGGAGGCCTTTAAAATCTCAGTGCTTGGGCAATGGCCATGGTTGAGCTGGCTCAGTAATGTGGGTTGTGGCAAATCTCATGGTGAGACTTCATGGCTACCTAGGAAACATCAAGCCTGCTGTGCAAGTTTGTTTTGCTTGTATTCCATCAGAAGTACACTGGGAAAAGTAGATAAGCTGGAGTCAAAATCAAGATTTTTATCACAGAAGAATTCTTTTGCTACCCAATTTCTGATACCTCTACCCTGTATTGGTACTAAATGGTTGGGAGAATGCAGCATGGGAAGACCACAGCCTTAGGGAGTTTGCTGCTTATAGAGATGTTCTCCTTTGAATGACTCAGAACTTAAAATTTGGTGTCATCTAACTATTACAAATCTCAGATTTCCAGCATGCTTATATATAGTAATCTTGGTGATGTGCCAAACTATATCACTTGCTAATATGGATGCACCGTATCTATCTACATGCATCATTTATCTCATCCCATGTTTGCTGCTTCTGTTCTTGCTTGTGCACATGCACAGTGTAAATGTATCTGTAACTAAAACAGCTGTTTGTCCATGTTCCTGTGACATTTGTGGAGGATCATCTAATTTCCTATTGGGAAATGTTGTTTTGATCCAGAGATGTGAGGTAAATACAAAGAAATGTAACACTGTAAAATCACGTGTGATTTTGAAAGAAACAATGCTAATGTATGTTCAGTTAGACTGCAAATGGCACCAAATGAAAGGGGTACTCCCTTTAAGCCAGCACTGGGTTACATACTAGCTGACTACTTTGGGAAAGGTTTTTGCAATGTTGTGAATGATCCATGTGACTAATAGGAAGGGGGCTCTTGCCCCTGAGACTCACTCTGCTAAAACTAGTAATTTGAACTTAATTATGTGGTAACAATTTCTTGAAGTAGTTTGGGAAATCCTGTTCCCTTCATACCTCACATAGTTCAAAAATGTGACAAGGAGGGAAAGGTATTTGGGATCTATTTAGTAACTACAGGCTCCAGGCTGAAAGCTGCTTGCTGGAAATAAAATTCCTTTCAGGAACTGCGGGAGCAGATAAACTGAAGAGGAGGCAAGAAAAGATAAGAATAGATGGAAATAAACTTAAAGGAATGGCAGTGCTACTCAAGAGGCCTTGGTTCAAAGACTTCTTATCATCAGTCATTTGTTTTATGTTCTTAGTAGTTTCCATTATGAAACTGAGCTGCCATTACGCTTTTCATATGCTCTCACCAACATATGATGGCTTTACTTCTCTCCAGAACAAATGGGAGTTTATGTTTATGCAGCCTTCTGGTCTGAGATGCAATACTATTGCTTACTTCAATTAAATCTTTTCACTGTCCTTGTGGGTCACTGTGTAATTCACAAAGACCTTAGAAGGGAACTGGGACAGACAAAGCATGGCAATAATGATGAAAAGGAAGTGTTACTACTATTTTACCAGCTGGGGAACCAGGAACAGAGGTATCTCTAGAGATAGGTGTCTACAGAGTTTTGAAGAATTAGGATACATAGGGCCACAGGATGCTCCGGTTACAGAGCAGTTAAAAGGAGCACTCTAATGAAACACAGCAGTTGTGATTACTAGCTCCAACACTTAAATGCAATACTTTGCAGGAGGAAATGTGACCACTAAACATAAATTTTGAAAAGTTCGTTATTGCAGAACTTTGGATACAGGTATTTACAGGTAAAAATGAAACAAGATCATCATCAGTTTTCAAGGTACAGACAGGCTTCTACAATGACTTCCCTTTAATCAAAGGAAGAGTCATGTCAGAAATTCACTTATGTACAAAAACGATATTCAAACCCATATATTCTGCATACTGTTGGCATCTTACCCTTTCAGACTCAGAGAAGGCATATGGAGGAGGAAGCTAAGTATCTTCAAGATTTCTACCCATTTTTATTGGAACTGGAGACAGAACTGTTATGTGTAGGTCTTTCAAGACAAGAAAAAGTGCCTTTGCCTTTAAAATCCAACAAGACTTGTCTGCAAAAGCCTGCAACACTTTTCTAGATACTTTAATACAGCAACTTTACTTGTTTGTCTTGTTTTCAAGCAATAAGTGAAGTCTTTTGATTTGGCTTACTCTTCCTGTTCAGGATGCAGTGCTTTTTATCACATTTCAGGACTGAAGAACACCATTACTTATTCTAACGGCTAATGCAGAATATGTGGTGTAAACAGCTTCTTTTTTATTATGTTATGTTTTGTGACCTCCAATTTCTGTAAATCCATCTCAGAAGCAAAGCTTTAAGACAAATTACAGACCTAGAGAACGGGATTAACAAATCCTTATAACATCAGCCTTTCTTATCAGTGACTGCGTACACAGGCTGCTGAGATTCAGGACTCCACAATACTTCTGGCAGTAACTGGTTAGCATAACGGGGAGTGTTCTGGTCATTCCCTCATTCCAGTGTTAGTATCTGCAATATTATCTGCCAGATGTGGATTCTCTTCTCCTCCTGAAATTCTGTAAGGAGGATGAAGAGAGCTTTAATTTATTAGTTGGTAGCTGTGTGGCACAGAGCAGATGCCTATGCCAGACGATAGTGTTAGATTTGAACAGTGGGTGTCCTTTTCAGTCAAATAGGTGTATGTAAATTTTTGAAAAGAAGTTTTGGCATTTTCCTATAAGTAAGTAATGTACTATGCATAATGTATTGCACTTCAAAGCACTATTTTTACCCTGTAATAGAAGCTGCAGGCTATAACTATATCAACATGCACAACAAACATGTTAGTATTACAAAAGGGAAGACTAATTACAGATTTATATTCTGGCAAAAATATATACCCTTTAAACGTCTTCATTAGTAACATCATTCCCCCAGTGCATAGTACTTTTTACTTTGTAGTGTAGCACACGTTGCTTTGTAGTGTGCTATTCTTTTAGTTTTCCACTTTTCTTTGTGCAGAGATTTTTTAATTATTTTTTTAATTAATACTTATGGAAGGAATACTTCTACTGACCTAATTTGGGAGGCATGTTAATTTCAAATAAAGAGACACAAACTGATTCATCTTAAAAAACTCAGATATTTGGTCTGTACAAATATGTTAAGCCTCACTAAAAACTATTCTCTGCTAGAAAGGATGTTGGCAATCCTGCAGATCAACCCTACCTGTGTATTTTCAAGCCCTTCTTGTTCTAATTATAATTTTCAGGGTCCAAGCTCTTAAAAATAATTACTAGAATATGGACATCATATTTTTAAAATAGGTAATGTAACCTTCAGCATCTAGGTAACTCACTTTCTGTACAGAGTAAGGTACATCCAGAATCTTTAATTTAAAACAACTTGGCTACTGTTACACCTTATTTGTCACATATAAAGTCATGTCAAGTTGCTCCATTAAGCTCAGAAAAAAATCATACCATGCTAAAACTGAGAATAATGCTGTGCCCTCTTTGGCTGACTCATAGAGAAGAGATGGTTCCAGATTTCAATTGTAGTGGGGGATCAAGTAATGCCACTGCAGAACGGCACACTTAACAGCCAGACTCGTTTCTTTACAAATGCAGCATGAACTAACTAATATGAAATAAGACAACCCACTTCATTTCATAGACAACGCCACTAGTGTTAGCTAGAGAGATTTTATTATGGGTAGTTAATGTTTCTCAATATTTACTTTTGACCCATCAGAGTAAATAATATTTCATTATTACTTAGAGATGAAGTTAACTAGTAGTTAGTGGGCTGATATGAGTTCCTGCAGAAAAAGGTGCTTCATTGCTGGGTATTGTTGGGCAGCTAGCAATTCATTTGTCTTCTGAAACCACATGACTCAGATTCAGAGCTGTTTACAGAGTCAAAATTCACTCAGTACAAATACAACTACACTGCTATAGGACATGTTAACGAAGCAAGTATGTGTAAGGCAACACTGGGCATCTTCCCAGCCTCTATATTTCAAACTTAATTCCTTATACTTTACTAAGAAGAGCTTAAAACTCAGGCTATGCCTTTGCACTTATGTATTACTCATTAATTATTTCAAACTATGTCCATTCATGCATTTTTTTAATGTGAAAACAAGACATGCATCTCTCACACATATTTGATTTTACTTAAGGTGCAATGACTTTGAACTCACAAAGGGCCACATTTTTATGTGTTATTAAAATAACACTGTTATTTTTAAAGGTGTTTTTATTAAAGATGCAATTTTTATACTTCAGCCAATTAGGGGTGTGTTTACTAAGGCCTTTGGTATTTCTTTATAGTAGCTGCTCTGTTCATGAGGCTATTAGCTGACTGCAAAAGTAAATACACATCTGTAATTCTTTTATTCCATCCATGGCTGCAAACTGTCCTCAATTCACTTGAATTTGTGCAAAAAGTTGGGCAGGACTTACTACGGAAATTGAAAATGCCTTTTTCCTAATTTAGGTAAAGTAATTTTCTAATCAGTTTAGCTATAGATTATGATACATCAAAGTAGGTATCTTTGGCAGCAGCTGAAAACTGCACTTCTATGTGCTTGTAGGTACCATGTCCCCTTTCCAAGTAATAAATCCAGACGAGAAGCAATTATGGTTTTCAACACAATCATAAATCTGTTAAGCCAATCAGAAGTATAGACACATACACAAGCTATGATTAAGAGTCTTAATTATTTTGAACTTGTAGAGTAGGCATATTTTTATGTGACTCCAATGGATAGTTGCGTCTTATGTTTCATAAATTCTAGAAATCAAAAGTAGGAACTGTTTATGAAAGTTATTAACAAAGGGGTTATAAGTGAGAATTATATGGGTCAAAGAACTTCACATCCTATGAAAGTGTCAATGTTGTATTTGTATCAGCAGATCATACAACTATAGATCTAGGCTTTAAATGTCACCATGCTATATTAGAGCACTGGTCTCCCCAACAAGCACACAAGACAGTTCATTGGGGTGCTGAAGGAAATATTTTTGTCCCATTAATTAATAAAATTCAAAAAGTAAACCAGTAATTATTTCATCTTTATAACATCCTTTTTAGTTTCTGTTTTTATGTATGTTTTCTAATGCACATAATATATTAGCACAGCAGTAACTGTATAAAACCTATAAATAAATAACTGTACATATACTGAGGGAGTGTTCACAAAAGCTTTTTATTGACAGGGGTGTATGATGAAAAAGGTTTGGACACCATGGCACTAGAGTCTTAAAATAACTTTCAAAGGCTCACATAGTCCTGAAGTTTCTGCTAGCTTTTCTCCAGTGCTACTTTATAATACCACTCCTACAACCGTTTATAAAAGCTTTGGTTTTGCTACTATCATTATCATTCAGGGGCTAGTACTATGCATCATACTAACAACTGTTATTCTGTGAAGGATCTCTTTGAATTCAATGCAACTATGCTCCAACCAGGCCTCTGATTACTATCGTCTGTTATGGGTCTTTTTAGTCTGTGGAGTACCCATCAAATTAACACATCAGAGCCTTATAAGGAAAGCTGTTTTCATTGCATTGAGCAGTAATTCTTCTGGGTCTGATACATGCGAGGCATTTCAAAATATGATCTTTGTGCAGACTTTTCTCTTGGAGCCATCAAAGTTCAAAGCAAGAAAGAAAGTATGCAGGCCTGTTTTATCATCACTATTGTTTTGAGTACCTGTAGACTGAGTGCTTACCTCAAGCATCCTGTGGCATTGTAGAAGATATCAGGGTCAGGTAAAACACTTGATTTTGGGTAATCTCTATCCGGCCAGCCCGAGTAAGGGATGAGAACAGCTTCTGTCAGTGTCTGAAGGGCTTCTCTAATCAACAGGTGCTTCAGCTGGTCATTGGAGGACAAATTCCACAACAAACCTGCAATATCCAAAATAAAATCAGAGTGGCAAAAAGACTCCCCCACAGTTTGAAAGACCTAATCTCAAACTCCTTGAAGTTAATGATTGAAGGACCTTGCCTGGCATTTCATATCCTGAAGAAGAGCAGAAGAAGGTGATAAGACTTTACCAGCCCTGATCTGAGGACAATGAAATGGGACAGAAAAAGGTGCACAATTATCTGTGTAATTAAAGCCAGATCTTTATATAGTCAGTCTAATGCCATCCCAAGCTGCGCAGTTGCCCATGGCTCTGCATGTTCATTGCCCATCTGTAGCAATCATCTGTTACTGAAATAACAAAAGTTAAACAGGGCTAACAACACTGTCACCAGTGATCATTCTCCACACTTCCAGGGAGGAATTCATCCTTTCTGAACACCTGGCAGAACTAGTTGCACTTCTAAGTACCAAGGAAAAACCAATGAGAGGGAGAATAAACTCGCATGCAAAGGGGATAGATGAGAGGGAGAATAAGCTCACATGCAAAGGGGATAGATGGGAGGTACAAAGAATGAGTTTATAGGTCTTTGGAAAACTGCTGGAAGACAGGAGATGAGAAGTTTCTCTAACACTTGGTAGCAAAATTCCTTATAGGGGGGAAAGATTTTGAAACAGTGGTTGGTCATTGCTGTCCAGACATTTGTCACTAAACAAATCATTAAGTAATAGTACACACCTTGCCTACTCACAATCTCCAAACACGAAAACAACTGATTAACTCTGATTATGTTCTATTCCAACAGATGGAAATTCCTTTTAAAGTACTCTTCCCCTGGAAAAAGACACGTATTCTTTTCACTACAAAGGCATTCATTGTTTTCCCCAACTTGCTGCTCTCAGTTTCACAGTCATCCTCCTCTGAACACTGGCAGAGTATTAGTGAACGTTCCTTTCATCAGTTCACAACAAAAAAATATTTCTTTTATATCTCCTTACACTTTGAGTTTAATTTCAGCTATTGTAAGCAATAGTAAAATGAAAACAAAAGCCAGCCAGAAGCTACCCATTCCTTCTTCTGGGATTGGCTCTTCAACCTCTGAATCAGGGGATAAAAGTATGTATTTTCCTGAAGGATAAATAAAGCTTACAGGAAATCACACATGCAGTCCAAAGGGCACTGCTAAGAGAAGCAGGTTAAGGCAGAATGGCGCAAAAGCAAGGGCACAAGGACAGAACATTATAGGAACAAGTGCCTTTTGAATTATCAACAGATATCTAGAACTGTCAGAAAAAATGAGATGTTGCTCACACTGTAAATTTCACACCAAAAATCGTTCCTTAACCCACAGGCACTGCCTCACTAGGCTCAGAAGGATTCTCTCCGTGGCATTCTGGGTGTGGATGAATTTGTTCACATTAGAAAATGTCTTTAGGAGCGGGCTCTTTCTTTGCAGCTATGCTATAATGTATTCATAGGGGTGTAGTTTTCCCTTAGATCGTTATTTGGGAAAATGGGTGTGGTGTCCTTTTAAATGTATATTCCTTTTGATGACACGTCAGTTTGTGCTGTAATCTTCCCTGCAGGAAAAAATTTCTTTCATTTCTTAGGTTTATGCTGCACGATAACAAGATCAAGAGGTTAGGTGCTCCTGGAGGCTCACCTGGCTTATCTTCAAAAGCTAATATTTTTTTGGTTTTGGTTGGGATTTTTTTTTTTTTTTTTTTTTTTTGCTACAGCCATTTTACTTTCCATTCCTAAGTATACTCTCCAAATACTACAGGATGCCATTCCTGTCTCGGCTCCTGCATAGTCTCCAAGTGACATCCTTTCCTGCTGTTTGGCAGTAAACTCATTTCTTTCCTAAGGGATTTGTAAGGAGTTTGTTTCTATGTCAAACAAAGAGCACAGCCTGTGGTTCCTTGACTATTAATGATTTTATGAAGCTAGCGAATTCAGCCAATGTGATCTTGAGATCTCATCCTCACTAAGAAGAGGTGAGATGAGCATGTAAATGGCAGAGAGAAACTGGGCAGCTATTTCTGCACAAAACTATTAGGTAAACTGGTCCATGGCAGCTTTCAAACCATCATCATATGCACAAAGCCATTTTGGTTGGGGTACTGGTTTTGTGCTTAGTGTGTGCTCTCCTAGGGTGCACAGACTGTGAGGCAGGACATGGCACTTGTTATCTCCATATACTTTTATTGTTTTCAGTCTTTTCATAGGATGATACAAAGCACTGTATGACTATGCTCAGACTGTTTTCCGCATCCTAGGTCTTGCAGAAAATAGAGGCCATCAAATTATTCTTTTTGAATGTATGATATGATATGGTTTAATATTAGGCAAGTGTTTGGATCAACACTACTGGTACTAATAAGCCTTAAAGATAAACTTCTAAGGCTGAGATGTACTTACACGAAAAAGTATTAGATCAGATTTCTGACAGGTAATGAAGTTACAATATGAGAAAGCTGTCTCAGAGTTTTAACTTCCTTCTCCCCACCACTTCCTTATCTTTGTGTATTTTGGTCAGGTGAAGTCTTTGGTACCATGCTTCCTACATTCCAGTACAAAGAACTTCCCTCTGCTGAGCTTAGACATCTTTTTAAGGAGCATCACATGCTTTCAATCCTTGGCCATGAGTCTTTCACCAGAGTTCAGTGTGGTATTATCAGGTATCACGACTATTCTAATCTCTTATGGGGGAAGATGTTCAGCTAATTATCATATTACACATTTGTAGGTCTCTAATTTCCATTCAAAGCAGGCAAGCAATAAGTATGATGTTGAAAGTCAGATGGGCTTTTCAGGTGGAAGTGCAAAGGTTCTGCATTAACCTTTTCTTGGAACTGTTACAACACTGCAGTGCGACTGCATGCATAGCTGTGGTATTTCAGTTGTCCTCGTAGGAAGCCGAAGGCAATGAAAGAGGAGAAACAAAACTTGTAGGTGAGCCATCAGTCAGATAGGAAAACTGTTGCTCAGCAGGGATTATCCATTTTCATAGAAAGGTACTCAAGAGGTTTGCAGTGTGCTTGGAAAAGCTTTGTGTTGCAGCCCGTCTTGGGCTCCACAGTCAATTGGTACAAATGACTGTGTAGCAATTCCAGTGTTCCCTAGATATCACTGTATACGCCAAGATCATCTGGAAGCACTGAACTTAGTAACGATATGCTGAACAGTGACCGTCTGCCTCCTGTCTGCAGCTCACTCCTTGCCTGCCTTTGAAGGTTGGCAAGTGGCCTGGGAAAGAATGAGGCTGGAAGGAAAGTTAATATTCTCTTGAAATGTATTCATTCAGGCTGCCCTTTGCCCTCTAGGTTACCTGCAACTTGCTAGGGAGCTGGAAGATTTCCTCAAGTGTCAACAAAAGTATGTCCTGGTGCCATATTCACCATGCGACCCTCCTGACTCACCATCAAGTGTTCTTCCTCCTCACTGCACATTTGGTCTTGAACAAAGCAAGAAATACTTTTCCCTTGGTGTAATTTTAAGGCCCTCCTTTGCAACTGATAAGCATGAAAGTATATAAAAATATTTTGCTCTGTGTAAAGTGCAACATTCTGCTCGATATTGCTTAAATATTTTGTCTTGCCTGTTTCATAAGTAAATCTGCATGTTCAATGACAGAAGTAATTGTAGAAAGAAGGAGGTCCTTCATCCTTTTTCACACTGGTGAAGGGGAAGACAGTAATATTCACAGTATCCATATGAGTTATTCTGACAAACAGTCAAAGCTTTTGTCAGAAATAATGAAATTGCTATCAAGACAACAGCATTAGCTTTCTGGCCCCTGTACCACCAATTTCACTACCTCCCTCACTGGTGTGTAACAGCACAGAGACAACACACTATTGAATAAGTTACTAAGTGACCCAATTTTGCATCTGATGAATCTGAAAAGCTTTAAAACATTTTAATGTTGCAAAGCAGTTCAACTGATCCAAACTAGCCAACAATACAAAGCTTTGTTCTCCAGCTTAGGGAGCACAGTATTTCAAATACTTGAAAGAATGCAGAATTACAGAAGGTCTCAACATGCCTTTGCTTCAAGGCAAGGCTGCTTGACACCTTCTGTATCTTTTCAAACACAGTTATCTTAATAGCTCATGTTTCTGGTATCTTTAAAGATCACTTGAAATAAATCCCCATTAATTTATTCACAGTGTTTTCTTCCATTTATGTCTGCTCTTCCTCTGCATGCTAATTAGAATGAATGTGGGTCACAAGCAGCTGAATTCCTAGAGACACATCATGGTCAAGCAGGGGTGCAGGGATGAATTGGTGGGAATTTCTTCACTGGCTGCTGCAAAGCTAACCAGGCAGTAGTCACACATCACTTTGTCAATAGGGGTGGATATTTCCTCTCACCATTCCTTCTGCTACATTGATGTAAACAAGAGGTGCAATATGGTATTTCTGATCCAAAGGGCTCCTTTTAAATTGCAATGGGCTCTACTGATTTTTAACAGTTCTTCCCCTGTTAGTGCATGGGAAATAGAAGGATGAGAATGTTAGCCCTGCAAAAACTGAATCCAGAATGCATGTCGGTCCACTGATGGTGCTATTTTGATCTTTACAGCCAAGTGGATGTCCTGCAGAAATCCTCTCCCCTGCATGCAGAAAGAAAGCATGCAAAGCTTTCTGCTTACCACTAAACTGAGAAGACAGGCTCAGGTGTAAATAGCTAGGCAGGAAGGAGCTCAGAGTAAAAATTTGAGTCAGTAGAGTTTGTGGGGAGTTGGGCAACCACATTCTATCCACAGCACCTGACAGTTCTGGGGGAGTGTCTTTGTCAAGGAGCCCCCAGTATGCACTGGCAGCATAGTGTTAAAAAGTGAGGACTGAGCTGCTGCCTGAGAAGCGGCATTAATTATGGTCCCATTATTGGGACTGCTCCAATCACTGCTCACTAAAAAGGTTTTACAGAATTTGCTATTTGGGCCTCACTTTCTTTTATGGGATATCTAGGACTTTGAGCTTCTTGCAAAGAGACAGACTGACGTCATTTCTGAAGAAGCTTTAAGAGGGGAAGTTGCAGTTCCTAGTCTCTTCTTACTGTCTTAAAGACTCGTCCTTGAAATTTCACCCTAAGAGAAAAGCTTAGAATAGGTGACAATGTTCTTGTATTTGGTCACTTGACTGCACAGAAAACATTACCTGTTATTTGCTTTTTAGTCTCTACATCCCTGGTGTTTCGGAGTAGGCGCAGCAAGAGTGGGATCCCTTTCTGCTCTGACACTTCCAGTTTGTTGTCATTGTCCTCAAACACCAAGTTTCTCAATGCACCACATGCTGCCCGCTGAACGTCCTCATTCTGAACATCAAGAAGCTGTAAAAGCTTGGGGATACCACCAAGTGAGAAAACCTGTGAGGAAAACAAAATACAGAAGGGAATAGTTAGATACTGTAAATTACAAACTCCACCTTCCTCCCAGCAAACCTTTAAATAGTCATAGGGACTTTTCTTCATTTGCTCCTGTTTGGAAGACTAGAAGCACAGATCGTTAATCATTTGGACATGACTGAACTTCTGGGCCTTCATATGAGTCATAGTTAAAATCCACAACTAAGGGAGGCATCATATTTTTATAGTTAATGTAAGAGAATGAAACTAAATCTCTTCCAGCTTTGCTAAAGATTTGTACTCTCTGACAAGGCATTTAATTGCTCTGTATTTTAACTTCCATGTTGGTGAAATGGATATTTGAGATTTAACTCTGGAACATTTATAAAGTGCTTTAAGATTTCTGGATGTGAAATGTTCCTGATGTGCCAAGTTTGGTTTGAGTTCTTTTTCTCTCAGCAGCTAGCCTGATGGAAAGACAGCATTTTAATCCTGTAAACTTCAGTGCATTTATCAAAAGTGTATTAAATAAATAACAATTGTACATAATGCTTCTTATCTGTATCATATTGAGAAAAAACTAATAAACTAGTAAACTTAAAAACACAGACCATTAAATATTCTAAACTAGTCAGCTACTGAGCCACCTACATTTAACAAACACTACTTTTCAGTGACTAATTCTTTAGAAAATGAGGTTTTGGCCCCAAATGCATAAAGAATTAAGAAGGTGTTATTTTCAGCAGCTGTGCGGAAACAAATAGTTTCCAAGTTCTACATGTTGTGGCAAATGATGAATCCATATGAGCTGTGATGTGGCATAAGCAAGCCTTGGCTCATTTAGGACTGAGTTTACTATGGAAAATACATTACATTCATGTACAAATGATGACGGTTTCTCCCAGCATCTCAGAATGCCATATGCTTTTGTGGACAAAATCATCCCTGTGTAGAAACAACAGCATGTGAAAGACTTAGGAGTCTGATACGACTGTTTTGAATAGTCCAGAGTTTAATGATAAAAAGAATTCAATACAGCTGACAGGTGCTGGCAACATGAAGAAATGAAATGGAACAAAGCCTTTTGCCCTTCATGCCCTGGCAAGCCACACTGCCTACCTTTGCTCTGATACACTTGTACAAAAGGCACAGTTTTTTGCTGCTGTACTGCTGACCTGATTTCCCCTGCATTCATTCAGCTATCATCTAGATGTTAGCAGAATGAAATACAGAAATATGTCTCTTGAGGTAAGCGGAGCATAGAGCATGCTGAAGGCACATCGACCTATTTTATTACAGTAGATAAGCCCTTTTGACACCAATACCATAGATGGTTGGTTTTTTTAAACATTTATGCAGCCTTTCTATTGGTAATTTTAAGGGATTTATAGCTCTTGTAAAAGAAGTGGTGCTATTTTGACCTAATGTGCAGAGGAGAACTTACAAAAGCTATTGAACCATCATTCTAAATTTTCATTGGTAGACAAAATTGACTAAAATACTGTAAGACCACAAGTTCACAGAAAAAGAAAAGCCACTAGACCCAAGGACTATCAAGTATTGTGAACAACACATCAGGAGACAAAGAAAAGAAACGCAGGATGAAAGGCTAAAAAGGAGAAAAAAGACTATGCCAATGTGAACAAGTTTGCTGGGCATCAAACAGAAAAACTCAGCTAGGATATGTGGGATAGACAGGAAAACAATTTGAACTCTTACTTATCCACTTGTTTTTCTAGGAAGCTGCCTGGAAGAAGTTTGAATAATAAGGCACCTTAAATAAATAAGCACCTTCAAACATTTGATTCTGAAGCTCTGTCCTCAGATCAGGTTGACTGATAATTGTATTGGTGTTTTTTACAAAACAGACTTTGATCTACCACGAAGCAAGCGAAAAGGACAGTGATGTCTGGCTGTCACTGAACTGGACTGCACCGAACTGGTTGAAATAAACAACCACCTTACAAATTAACGTACAGAACTGTTCAGCAAGAGAACCATAACAGTGTTTGAAATTATGTTTAAAAAAATGAAGAAGATAATAATTTTAATATACCCCTTAAAAAACTTAACAAACACTTAACAAATTCAAAGACTTAACAAATTTGGTTAATCCAAACAATGTATTAATACAGTCGTGCAGTCCCAGTAAACCCTGAACCTTGGGTAAGTTTGCACTGTACTCCCAGAGTTTTATTTTCTGAGAGCTGGTAAATAAAGATCTGTAGTTACATATAGTTTGGGTGAATCCTTACCCTACACTTCAATCACAAAATGCTGAAGACCAAATTTTTGCTAGTATAAACCAGTGCCATTCCACAAATTTTAAAGAATCTGCAGCAAAAAGCATCATCATATTTTAGGGAAAGTATTCATCATTATCTTACAAGGTTTCTTAGACTGTCCTTTTTCATGTTGGCACACAGTGGCCACACAGTATAGAAAGTTATTTGCTCTACCTGACTGCAACCAGCATAAAAATAATTACTTACTTTCCTTCTGGCATCTGCTTTCTGGAAGCATTCATGCTGTATGAAAGTAACTGCAGCAAGAATCCTAGGTGTGGACTGTGTATTTTCACTCTTCAGTATGCTCACTGCACGCTCCAGAGTCATCTCCCCTTCTGGGCTCCTTGAAAGCATAGACAGAGGATATATAGTGAAGCAAGACTGCAGAAAAATCACCATTTAACCTGTGAAATTTCTTGTAATGCCAGGATTTTCAAAAGTTTCAAGTAACTTTAGAATTAAACTTGGCTAGGGATGTTAAGGATAACGAGACGGAATTCTACAGGTACATAGCGAATAAAAGACAGACAAGGGACAACGTAGGCTGCCTCTGGAAGCTATCAGGAGAACTGGCTACCCTGGATTTGGAGAAGGCTGAGGTTCTGAATGACTTCTTTGCCTCGGTCTTCACTGGCAAAGGCTCTGCCCACACCACCCAAGTCTTGGAAGGCAGATGCAGGGACTGTGAGAATGAAGACCTTGGGCCCACTGTAGGAGAGGAACTAGTTCGAGACCATCTTAAGAACCTAAACATACACAAGTCCATGGGTCCTGATGAAATCCATCCACAGGTCCTGAAGGAGCTGGCAAATGAAGTTGCTAAGCCACTGGCCATCATATTTGAAAAATCATGGCAGACAGGTGAAGTTCCCGACAACTGGAAAAACGGAAATATAACCCCCATTTTTAAGAAGGGGAAAATGGATGACCCAGGGAACTACAGACCAGTCAGTCTCACCTCTGTGCCTGGCAAAATCTTGGAGCAGATTCTCCTGGAAGGCATGCTAAGGCACATGAAAAACAACAAGGTGCTTGGTGACAACCAACATGGCTTCACTAAGGGGAAATCCTGCCTGACCAATTTGGTGGCCTTCTATGATGGGGCTACCTGGACTTGTGCAAAACGTTCGACACTGTCTCACATGACATCCTTGTCTCTAAATTGGAGAGACATCAATTTGATAGGTGGACCACTCAGTGATTAAAGAACTGGCTGGATGTCCACACACAAAGAGTTGTAGTCAATGGCTCGATGTCCCGCTGGAGACCAGTAACAAGTGGTGTCCCTCAGGGATCGCTGTTGGGACTGGTCTTGTTTAACATCTTCGTCGCTGACATGGACAGTGGGATTGAGTGCACCCTCTGCAAGTTTGCCGATGACACCAAGCTGTGTGGTTCAGTTGATACGCTGGAGGCAAGGAATGCCATCCAGAGGGACCTTGACACGCTTGTGAGGTGGGCTGATGCCAACCTCATGAAGTTTAACCATGCCAAGTGCAAGGTCCTACACCTGGGTCAGAGCAATCCCAGGCACAGCTACAGGTTGGGCAGAGAAGAGATTCAGAGCAGCCCTGCAGAGAAGGACTTGGGGGTGTTGGTTGATGAGAAAATGAACATGAGCTGGCTTCAGTGTACACTTGCAGCCCAGAAAGCCAACCGTATCCTGGGCTGCATCAAAAGGAGTGTGACCAGCAGGTTGAAGGAGGTGATCCTGCCCCTCTACTCTGCTCTCGTGAGACCTCACTTGGAGTATTGTGTGCAGTTCTCGTGTCCTCAACACAAAAGGACATGGAACTGTTGGAACAAGTCCAGAGGAGGGCCACGAGGATGATCAGGGGACTGGAGCACCTCCTGTATGAAGGTAGACTGAGAAAGTTGGGGCTGTTCAGCCTGGAGAAGAGAAGGCTGCATGGAGACCTCATAGCAGCCTTCCAGTATCTGAAGGGGGGCTATAGACATCCTGGGGATGGACTCTTCATTAGGGACTGTAGTGATAGGACAAGGGGTAATAGGTTAAAACTTAAACAGGGGAAGTTTAGATTGGATATAAGGAAGAAATTCTTTACTATTAGGGTGGACAGGCACTGGAATGGTTTGCTCAGGGAGGTTGTGAATGCTGTATCCCTGGCAGTGTTCAAGTCCAGGTTGGACAAATCCTTGGGTGACATGGTTTAGTGTGAGGTGTCCCTGCCCATGGCAGGGGGGTTGGAACTAGATGATCTTAAGGTCCTTTCCAACCCTAACTATTCTATCATTCCATGATTCTTTATCTTTCTTTATCTTTTCTTAGAATTTTTTTCCCCTTTCAGTAGCAGAAAATACTATAAAAGCTTTAAGAGATACTAATATTGTGGGTGAAAAGAAAGTCCTAAATGGTAATGTTGCAACCATGAGAAGTTCTGCACAAAGCAAGTCATGCTTCAAATTATAAAACCAAAATGGAAACTTCAGAGGATGAAGGATTAAGATCCAGCAAAGGCCATAACAAATTAGAGTGCCTTTTACCCATCATGAAGATACCTGGTTTACTCAGTAGTGTGATTACTGCTTTTTTATATTTGTTTATATGCCTATGTTCAGTTTCTCAGTTCCCAGACTACATACATGCAGGGCTCAGTACCTGCTTTTTTCAAGCTTAACAAGTTGCTGTGGTTTGAAACAGATGGGCAAAACCATTTTTTCAGGTGGGACAAAATAAAAAACCACTCTTTAAATCAAGTATGCACATTGCCTGTGATAGGATTGAAAATACATATGGCTATTTCCCTTCAAAATTCCAGCATGTTTGTTAGAATGATGATTGTATTAGACAGCCATATAAAAAATTGGGGAGAAAGGTCAGCAGACCCATTTTTTCCCAATAAATGGAACATAATTCATGGCACAATCAGGTGCATTAGCTCTGGAACAGGTCGTTAAGCTCCCCAGCCTTTTTATTTACTTTTGGTTTTAAACACTCTCCATCTAGACAACAACAACAACAAAAAAAAAAAAAAATAGGGGGAGGGGAAGTGACCAAACCCATGAGTATTCTATTTTTTTTTTTTAACCAAAAAATTTTGTTGCAACAGGGATGAGGAGGCAGACTGTGAACAGCATTGTAACAAGTAGTTATTGGCAATTACTCCTTATTTCAGAGCTACCAGAATGAGACTGGTTCACTTGACAATCCTCTCAGTAAGCACATCTAAAATGAGAAATTTTAGCACAATTACCTTTCATGTTAAAATAGGTGCATGGGAAATAAAATGGTTTAAACTGATTTTTTTTTTTAGGTTTTTTTTACCTTCTTTTAATTAAGCAAAAAGATTAAATAATAAATGTTTAGAAACATGGTTTGATACTGAGAAGAAAAACGGATATTTTTTTTTTATTTTTTCCTGCCAGCTACACTGTAAATCAACATCTGCTGCTTGCTTTTGCTAAGACAAAAGACAGACAGTATGACTGCAAGGACAGCAAAGAGGTGAAGAACAATTCTGATGCACCTGTTTCAAATGAAATTATACTCCTGAGGTTTCTACCTGCTTTTGTATTTCCCTCTGGTATAAATCATGTTATTTCTTGTCTTCTCCCTCCTCTGAGTTAGTGTTTTGAGCAAATACACTACATCTATAGGTGTTGAGGCATGCTTGTACAAGATAAAGATGAAATGAGGAGGGAGTGGGTTGAGGAACTCAATGGAGTGTTTAAATAAAAGTGAAATCAGACAGAGTGATGGTTAGTATCTCTAGTCTCCTGGGCTTTGGTATGGCAATGCTTACAGCTTCCAGATTTTCAGAGTTTACTTCAGCCCAGGTTTAAAACAAGCAGTTACTAAGTCACTCTGAGTTGCAAGTCGGATGTACTGATCAAAAACTTATTTAAAGATCTTGAACAATGAGTGATGGAAAAAAGCCAGATCATGTTTCTTCTTTTTACTCTCTTTAAAATGGGAGAGAAAAACAGGCTTTTCAAGATCGGGTCATGTTTGTCAAATCAACAAGGGTTTTATGACCATGTTATATATGTGCACATGTGTGCACGCCTACCTGCCTGTTAGTCACTGAAATAAATTTGGAGCCCTTTGACCAAATTCAGTTGCCTTCTACAGAGTGGCAGGTATTCCCAATGTATTAATTTTTTAATCATTTCAGTGACTAACAGCAAAGAAGGACTCTCCCCATGCACTTCCCGAGATCAAGATTGCTGTATAAGCTGATCCCTCGTGGGACACTGGAGAATCTATGTGGGAACTCAGCCTCAGGATGCCAAAGATGTCCCTGAGCAGTAAAGGTCCATCAGCAGTCACTAGCACATGTAGAGCCAAAGCCCAAATTTCTGACTGTGTATTGAGACCATTCACCAGAGTTAGTTAGCTGTTCATGGCTGCTGCTTCTTCATGTGCAGAAGTCAAAATCTCTCTTTAATGTTCTGCACTGTCATACTATGATTGCTTTTTGTCAGATAAAAACAACATTTAGTGTTTTATCTTACAGTAATAAAGGATATAATATAATCCTTGATCTTCAGTGGTGTGGTTGCAGCACTGTAACTCCTGTCAAAATAGAATCTGATGCAATTGTTCCATCCTACCCTCAAAACATTTGCAGGCAATCTTAATAGCTACATAGGTGATTAGCATGCGTAGCGATAACAAACAGATGGGCATTTAGGCAATGGTGGTTAAACAGAACAATGACCTGACAAGTTCTGACTTCACCTTAATTGCCAGACTATAACATATTTGGGATATAAACATTGTTTTGTCTAATAATTGTGCGACAGCACTTTTAAAGGTCAGGTTCTGTAAGCACTTTTTTTTTCCAGACAGCTTCAGGTTGAATCTCTCTTTCCTAAGCCCTTGGTATGAGAATGCTTTTAACTGCTTCACTTTACCAGAAGATACTGAGATAGCATCTCTATATTCTGACTGTTCTACTTTGATTAGATAGCACGAGCTAATTTTTCTACAGAAAGTTTGAAAATGCTTTTATATATATTCCAAATACTATACACAGGTAGTCCACTGCTTCTCTTTTACCTTAAACAACTATTCTACATCTTCTTAACTAGCCTTGGAGACACCTAAATTGTGATCTGCATGAAAAAGGACAACTTTCTGGAAAAATCAACTTATTCAGGAAACCAAGGCTTATCTTTTCCCCTCTTTCCATTATTAAGGGAGCAACAGGTAAGTGAGCAATACCTCAGATAATGCAACCTTAAAATCAAAGAGAATGGGAAATAACAAGAAACTTAAAAGTCTTTACTAACTTCTTAAACTGAGAAGTCTTGTCAGAAGAGATTATTGTACTAGTGCTGAAATGAGGGACTTCAGTGAAATACTTCTGATTTGACAGCAGTGTATGCCACAAAGTAAAATGATGTCTCTTATGTTTTAAATAATTATATATTAAACTGTGCAGTAGCTAGATGTGGATGAATCAGAACGTACTACACCCAAAACAGGACTTCTGCATTCAGCCCTTCCAGTGGTGAGAATGACGAATTAAATGTGTATTTCAGATGTTTGAAAACAGTAATGATGTATGTGGGTACCATACACGTTATTACATAAGCATGTGAAACAGCTACTGTTTTCAGTCAACTAAAATGGCTACAGTTTCTTCCTCATCATTTAATAATCTAGTGGTGCAATTCTCCTTTAGAATTGTATCTTACATGAGTTTTTTTACCAGCCTCTTCACTACCATAAGCTATTATATTTTACAAAGAATTTATTTAAACTTCAGGTAGAACAAAGAGTCCTTGCTTCCCTCAAAACCTAGCTATGAAACTAAAGTAGAACCTAGGGCATTTGAAAATCTAAACAAATTATGTACAAGTAAATTAAGCAGAAGAACTGGGATAAAAGAAATCTGTAAACATCTGCAATACGAACTTTAGAGGCTTTCACAGCACTTCAAATCGTTTTCCTCTGTAATTTCCAGCAAAAGCTGAACTTAAAAACCAGCACTTAAGTTATTATGTTGTTAAAAATTTCCATTAGGTCACAAATCTTCCACCTGAGCTCAGCATGGTCTCAAGCAAGTCACTTGCACAATGGCTGAAGATAGATGTTTACATTTGCAGGCAGGAAAAACACTTTGGTTGATGTTTGTGCATGCAGGCATCCAGACTCCAGTGTCTGCACCTGCAAAAGAACCAAAATTGCTCCTACGCAGAATTACATATCAAAATTGCTGGTTGTGGCTCTGAAATGCACTCAGGAATGTGGTTGAAGTAGATTATTCAGTCAATGGGATATATGCCTGTCTGTAAATTGTCTTACTGAGAAACAAAGTCCTTTTTTCAACAGTACTACTTCCAAATCTTCTGCTGTTGTGAGCTCTCAGCTATTTTTTTCTGGACTCATTTGCTGTGAAGACTGAAAACTTAAGAGTCACATCACAAATATCAGGTATCTTAACTCCTCTATGACCCTGAGGTTAATGTTTCAATTCAGATGAGATGTGGCCAAAAGACTATATGTTTATAAATCTAGTCATAACACAAAACATGCAGCTCATGGCAGAAAATAGCTGATCTTTTGACAGCAGCAATATCAGATGATGCCTCATCTCACACGGTAGCAAAGTTAGCAAAAGGAGAAAGGTCGCCTTCAGAAAAATGAACTTAACAGCTACACAGTTATGGAAAAAGAAAGATTTCTTAATAACACGGTTGCAAATTACACCATTATTTACTTACATGAGAAACCCTGGGATCCTATTTGGATTATGAAAACACTGGAAACCACAGTAAACAGCTCAAGTAACCATCTACTGCTTCCTAAGTGGTTTATTTTGTCCATTGAACCTGGAGAGCTCTGGGAATATTCTAAATTATTCTAAAATTAAAAAACTAGTTCACTCCTGAGGGGAACTTCAGCACTGATAAATCTTCTCTTTTGAAAATGAAATTGATTGTAGACAGCCTGAAATCATCTCTGGAAGGGAATTTCAGGGGGAAAAAAGGTAATTTTGGAAGAAAAAAAAAGAAAAACAAGAAAGAAAAGAGAAAACAAAAGGAAGAAAAATTTTTGTAAAGTTTTAAACAATTTTCTTGAAATCTGGGGATAGCTTTGGGAATTTCTGCCATGGAGCTACCTGGGCTTCAAATTCAGATATTGTCCTCAGACGATGTAGAATCTCATGATAATAAGCAGCTCTGGGGTCCTGGTATTCAGAGCAGTTTACACTTGTTCTAGGGAATGATGGTGCTACAGAGTTAAGAGAAATTTCTGCCTGTGTTTTAACTGAAGTTAATCAAAACTAAAAAGTTTCCTTGAAACCATGAAGAAGTTTTTAACTGGAAATTGTCAATCTGCCTAAAGCTGCTTCACTGGTGGTTTTCTGACCTATTCTTGTGAGAACTAGTGCCAATACATTAGTGCAATTGTGATTTAGGCTGTAAATTACTCAGTGAATACTTCGTGTCTCCTTGTAAAATTGTTTAACTCTTGTCAAAAGGTAAACTCCAGCAAACCAGAGTAGGAGGCATGGACCCTGCAGTGTATGCTAATATTTTTTCCTCCCTTTCCCCTGTTGCACTGGAAGTTGATTTTTAAAAGCAAATCTTTCTGCATCAACATTTCATACACCGTTTTTGGCTGCTGAACCACAAACTGTCAGTTTACTTTCTCTTTTTAAACAAATACATTCCTTTCGGCTGTGACACCCCAAAACCAAAGCAGATACTGCATTGTGCTTACCCCAGCTGAGAGCCATTGATGGTGACTTGTTCACTCTGCAGGAAACCATTTCTCCCAGCTGCTGCCACAGCAGCTGTCAATGGCATCCTCTTCCCATCTGTTTCTGCAGCAACGCTGGCTATTGAAGCTGGCTGGGAAGCTTCCCTCCTGGTCTGTGTGCTTCTGAAAGTAGTTTGGTACCAGTTGGACCTTAAAGATTGCCTATTCTGAGATCCAAAACGCGAAGCAACTGGTGATCTCACTTGTCCCATTGCACTGCCTGAGGTCAGGTAGTTCTCTTTCTCCAAAAGGTTGGACATACTGCGACTGTTGCCTGCTTGATGGTACAGAGGTACAGTGGGGCTGGGGTAAACACCATCAAGGACTGCATCACTAACAGCCCCCATGTGGGAATGTCTCTTAAAAGAGCGTCCCCTGCTCACTGAATCACGAAGAGTGTAACCAACAATCTCAGACCGAGCATATCTTGGTGGAACAGTTCCGTTGGGTCTCCTGTTATCTCCATGCCTCATGGAGAATCCAGTTGAAATTCCTCCATCGTAGTGATAATCATTGGACACATATGCCAGTCTTTCAGGACTTTGCTGTGGTGAAACCTCTAGCCTCTTCAGCGGCTGCCTTTGAGCTCTCTCTTCCACTGTCTTGTAAGTAAAACTTGTCCCACAACCATTTGTGTAAGAGGATGGTGAGGCAACCTGTTCAAAGGTGCATAAAAGAACACAACAGGAGTCACAGTAAGATCACAGAATTAGGATTAATAGCAAAGAAACCAAACCAAAAAAGTAAACATGAAAATTCTGAGCTCTGCTGTCAGTACTAGAAAACAAAAAGTGGACTTCACCAAAATTGTGTACTGGGATTATGCAACACTTCTTTGTATCTGCCTAATGAAAGCAGGAAATAGTACAGTCTAAACATTAGCATACAAAGTCTAAGCATCTAAGCTTCTGTCATTGTAGGTGTTTAAGTCAATTATGCCTAGTAGTGAACAGTCTACTTATTAATATTTTAGTTTGAATTTGAAACTCCTTGGGCATTAACACCCACATCTGCTATTAAAAAAAAATCATCATGGCCCATTTTTTGTTTAAATCGGTAAGCACAGTGGCATCCAGCGATAAATCAAAGCCCCCTGTTTTCCATTCCCATGTTGTATTAAAGTTTTGTAATTCTAAAGGCAATTTTTAAAGTAAACTGAGAAGCTTACACGAGTTATTAATTGAAGAGTCATGCTTAACAGATAGCTGTCAGGCTGAAATCTTTCAGTTTAACTGTTGAGGAGTTACTGAGGGTGATATTCAACTCACAAAATGAATAAAGGTTGCTGAAACTAGAAGGCTGAGGCAAGCATCATTGGATATACCTGTTTGCTCTACAAAAGATATGCAAGGATATTTTGCATATCCTGGCTTTCACACAGGACAAATAGTCTTCCTCTTTCTCACATTTCTCCCCCCTGTTCCCTCCCTCCCCCCCCCCCCCCCTTAAAACTAGTGTTTTCTTGTGGTTCCTATGTCTCATCTAGTTTCCCTCATTTCTCTCTTCTAACAAAAAAAGGATTTCATGTCAAATATTACAGACTGGTGAGAACAGAGGCTAGAAGGACACAGAAGGAAATATACTGAAGGAAATGGCTCTAACTCTTCCCATAGGGAGATGCTTCATAAACTGGCCAGAAGCTTTAATGCCAATAAACCATTCTTGAGTAATCTGAAATCAAGAAAGAATTTCCCCTGTAATAAAGTTTTTTTACTAAATAAATATTTATGTTCTCAAGCTGAATTGCTTTCAGTTTACTAATGATCATGCAGCAGCGTAGCTACTGAACTATGTGCTGATTTCCAAGCCATACAGTTGCTCCCTAAAAAGGTTCATACCAGTTATAAGCTGTGTCACAAACCCTGCAGGAAGCCAATTATTTATCTTAGCATTCAGGCAATGAACCCAAGAAAAGCTGGTCAAAATAACAAGTGCATTTATGATTAGACTGTTTAGAAACACCATTGTATTGCAAGGACTGTACCGCTGAAGTTCTTGTAATGATAAAATATTTTACAACAGGATTATTTTAAATGATAAGGAACACTCTACCTGTCCTCATGAAAATAAAGCACTCTGTTTTCCCATGGTTTTGGATGTTTAATTCCCTAAGCTCGTTCACCACATTCCAAGCTCCTGCCCATGTAATTAGTTACCCTGCAGGATTGCTGGACTTCCTTTAGCAACCTCCGACTGTTTGGCCTCCAACAGCAGCCTCACCAGCTTCAAGCCACCAAAGTGCTGACTGACCTGCTGCTTGGTGGGATGGATAAAGATATGACTTGTCATAGCCTTTGCCTTAGTGGGGCATTAGCATGGTTTTTCGTTTTCTTCCCCAGTGCCAATTCTCACAAAACCAACAGGACTGCAACAATCCCATCTGTAAGACTGAGTTAAGTTAAATCACTGGGCTCAGAAATCACTGGAAAGGGGGAAAACATTAATAGATATCAGTTGTAAAAACCTCATTTTCAGGCTTTAAAAAGCTAACAAACAAGCAAGAAAACCTTGAAACATCATCTACATGCTATTATTTGTGGTAACAAACCCCACTATGTACGTGCTATTATATTTATTTCTATTCATTGCCTTGTTTTCCTCACCTGGTTTGACTGATAATAAGAGAAACCATAAGGAGTTCTTGGTGCAAAATCATTTTCAGTAATCCCCATGTTATAGACACGCTCTGGAACACTGGATGCACGGTGCAAACTTCCTGTAACCAAAACCTAATATTAGTCAGATTTTAACAAAACATGATAATGTTAAAAAAGACAATTTTCAGTAATTGGGAAATGTCACAGCTTGCACTGCCATTAATATGTATAAGCTGAAAATCAAGAAAGATGTTTGCATTTGGTGTGTCACATGCAAAACATGGCTGAACAAAGCTTTCTGGGGATACAAGTCATTTTTTCAATTTTGTATTTATTTTACTTAGGATGTATTTTTAACTATTAGAATTCTTGTTGTTCATGCAGCTATTTAATGAAAACTATTTTAACAAAGCAAGATATTTTAAATATCGCTGATAATGACAGATTGTTAAGTACTGATAAATGGTATGACTGAGCAGCTACTGAGAACATTTATTTTCCATGATAACCACTTTGAATACATATGAATGGTTTACATTAAAGGCTGATTGTAACATGCACAGTACACAAGAAATTAAAATATTGCAGCTGTAGATTATAGACTGTAGATGTGAAACATGGGTTGATGTGTATACCTCTTAATATGCACCCTAGAGGTGCAATTTTCACAATGTACCACTGCAAACAAATATCATACACTAGTATACACTTTATTTCATAGCTGTCTACCTCAACTGATCATGTTTCTTCTCCCTTACATGCTACTGCAACAACAATATATTGAAGCAAGTAATGCTTCACTACTCTTCTCAGAGCTTCACCGAAGAGCACAAAAAGTGCATGAATAAATTCTGTGCCACATGGAGGCAGGTGGCACATAATGCTGTAAAGTAGCATTGTTTAATGAAACTTCAAATCTGCACCTGAAAAATTCACTGGTCCTACAACTGATGTGGAAGATCCGTGGTGTATCTGCTCTGATTCTTTTTTTTCCCATGATTCAGCATTGAAAATAGAAGTGTTCTGTGATTATTTCTTTCATTAATACTGCATTCTTCTTTACTTAAAAAACAAACAAAACCATGAAAGAAGTGCTTTTATTTTCTTTTAAAGCAACAGACACTGCTGAAATACTTATTCATGAGATTCCTGTTCACTATGAGAATCTGCATATAGGAATATAAATAACAGGCTTAAAAAGGTGAAACAGAAGTTGAAGGCAAGATATACGCCAAATCAAAATTGTAAATGGGGACAGTGTATGCTGTAGAAGCTTATGCTCAAAAGATAACAGTGGTCAATCAAGAAGTTAATTGGCCGTGAATTTCAAAGTAGCAGATATTATCTAAGATACTATGGAAAAAAAGAACAAATCATTAACTCCGTCAAATTACTGAAGTCCCCACTTCAAAAAAATAGCAGGAGTCATATGTCCTTGCAAATCCAGGTGTCAGAAACATGCAGACAAGTGTCTGCTGGGATTTTTAAAAGCAACTGGTGTGCGTATGCCAAACAGCTGCGGCTTTTGGTTAATGTTCGGAATTAGACTCTGAGCTTCATTAAGTGTACATGGGTATTCCTAGGAACTTCAGTACACCTGTGTCTTTGATCCTTACTGACCACAGTTAGTAGAGGGCTTGACAAGGATGAAAATAAAGAAGAGACTCATGTAAGAAGAATAATTTATGAATGATTCTTACTAGCACAGAGCTACTTGGGTAAGACCAAATTTGTGTATAATATGGTATAATACAATACCACATAATAGCAGACTACAGTAATCTGAGGCCTAATTCAATCATACTTTGCAGTTATTTTGCTTATTTAATCATACTTTCAAATTCTGTCATTTTTGCCATATAAGACAGATTTAAACACGTATTAAGTGATTTGTTAAGACACATTCACAGCAACTTTGCGTCATCTGACTGGAATGATGCAGCTTGGTCAAACACATGATTTAGATTGCAATAATTCCTTCATGACATTACAAGGTTACCATAGCCCAAGGGTTACCCAAGTACATAAGAAAGCAGGAAAAGAAAACCATTGTTTTTTACTGCAAAACATCCCTGCCAGCATACACTGACATCCAAAATCTACAAATTCATATAAATCTCTCATTTGTATGATATAATCCCCACATCAGTGTATTATTTCAGGTGCCCAATATGACTTCATCTTAGGCTGTCGCTTGTGCCTGCTTTTTGAAGATTAACTTTGTTCATTTGTACATATTTAAGAACTTCCAAAAAATAAGTCTTTAGATAGAAATACATGTACATTTCTGTTTCTTCATAGTTAGCATTTTTTGTCTAGATTACCTGATGAGAAAATACTCTCAGTTATTTATCTACTTAGAGAATAAAGATCCTTTGAGCAAGTAATTTGTACATGCTTTTGACAACTCTAAACTCCCTGTCTTTACTAAACAAACTTAAAAATGACAAGGCCATCCATGAACTAGTTGAAGATAAGCCACATATCTAACAGTTTCCTCTTTTCAAAAGCAAAATACAGTCAATCAGTAAAGTTGTAACATGCAGTTATCTTCAAGTAGTCCTCTTTTTTTAACCTTCAATCTCCCTGTGAAAAAGGCAGAAAGCATTTTTGTATTTCAGAGAAAAACTGTACATGTTGGTTTACGGAATTTCATTTGAGTTTACAGTATCTCTTGCTTGTTTTTACCACGTCAGTGAGTTATTTTGCCAGCATTTTACCTGTAGATTTATTAGGCAGATATAAACTGTTAATCTTTTTACTGTGTGCTGTTCACTTGTGCCAAAAATCAGCGTGTTAAAGGAAAAAGGGATAACTGAAATGATGCATCTTTCCATTAGATATGAAGTACAGAATAGGTGAACGGATCAAAACTTGCCTCTGCCAGTAAGGCTTCCTTCAGCTTATTTCCACCATACTGCAAAACCATACATTTCTTTCCCACCATTCAGGTTTGCTCAATATAGCTAGAAACTTATGGCTGTGCTTATACACTCAGTGCACTGATTTAAACAAAAAAAAAAAAAGCAAAAGAAAAACCATGAACAATTAAATATATATACATATATGTATATATATATAATGGTTTCATTTACTGTTAGGATTACTATTTTCTAACTGTAAGACTCAGTGCTTTAAGTCTCATGAAAACTTTCTCTTCAGAAAACATGTGCGTGATTCAGTTACTCATCGATAGGGAACAAATGCAGAGGCCATAGGATATCACACTTGATTTCCAGCAGCCAGTCAAGAAAAGGATGGGTTTCCTGCAGGCCCTGTGTCATGTCTGTCAACCCATTAGGATATTTTGGAAAATGCAGGCATCTAGGACAGCAGCAGACACCCAAGTGTGGGCAATTGAGTGGAATCATTAATCATAGTCTCCCCTCTGCCCTGTCAGTATGACCTAAAGCAGCCCAGGAACATTTTGATTGTGGTCAGTGGAAGAGGAATACTAAACCCTTCACTCTTCTAAATGCCTACAAGAAAAGCTGTACAAAAATAACTTTGACATCACAATAGTTATGACAAAATTTTCAGACCTGAAAAAATATGCTATAAGGAGGGAGATTGTACAAACGACTGAGCAAAACTCTCATATGTCTTCACAGGTCAAACACCTCCAAAGACCTTGCAAGTTCCTCCTCATAAATCACTGCCCATGGCTGCAGACAGATCAATCTTCTGTTTGCTTGGCTTTCAAAAACAAGAGGCATCTCTAAGATATGTGATATATGAAAAAAGATAATTATCCTCCATTAAGGAATTAGGTATATCAAATTCCCCTTAAATCATGCACGGTGTTAACTATCAGTTGTGAGTCTTTTCCGGTGCTTTTGTATTTGAATGGTTACCATGAAAGACAAATTTTGGCTTTAAATCCCTCACCACAGGCATCAATGTAGCAGTAGCTTGTACGTAGAAGTCTGTTAAGGACTGTGATATTTTCATGCATCCTGAGTGCCCTCCTGCTGAGTACCCGTTGACCATTCTTGCTCAGGGGAAGTGGGTGTTTGTATCCTCAGCCAAGACTCCTCAGTGTTCCTAGACCATCATCTTTTAATCCTTTTTTGTACTCCACCACTCACAATGGACTGAGATGGTAACATTAAAGAATAGCATATAAAAAACTTCACTGAATCACTTCATCTAGACAGCAGAGAGCCTTCTTTTTGATCATGCTCCTTCATCACTCTGCCAGCACATGCCTGGTCCCAAAGAAGCTTTTCCAACAGTTTCACTTTGTGCTGGTCAGTACGTTTACACTAGTGCTCAAATTTAAGAAAGGATTTCTGCTGACTCAGGAAGCAGAGGTGAGGAATTTAATTAAACCAAAAAAGAGTGGAAGTCACCAACAAGGAATTTTTCTGCTTCCTTTTTCCACAGAGTTATAAACAGATAATCGCTACAAAGTAATTTTGCAAAATAGAAGGTTAAAGATTGAATACTCCCCCAAACTCCTAAAAGCAAGCTATTTTAATAAAAAAAGCTACTAAGTATTTTAGAAATGAAGAAACATAAAAAAATAAATAAGGCTCTGTAACCATCTTGCATCTGATCCTGTTGATTTGGAAATCACAGAAGTTTTAATTCTGTTTTTCCTAAACACACTGTTTATAAGTCTGTGTTAGAGAAAGAATCTTTAGACAGACAGCAGTTTATCAGGCCGCTTGGTTTTGTATGGTATATTACTCAATTCTGCCTTCATTTTTTACAATGAAATTGATAAGGATGTATAGAAAAGTAGGATTTGTAATCAAAATCAAATGAACAAGATCAGAGACAAATGGACTGATATATACAGCATAAGGTTTAACAGACTCCTAAAATGTGCATAAAATAATCAGTAGTATTGCGTCATATATATGCAAGCTGAAAAACACTAGTCATTAGAGTAATATGATTCTGAATGCCGTTTTTCTTTGATAAGGCTGAACTATCTTCCATACCATTTCCATCCTTAAATAGAATTCCAAAACTTGACACAGCTGCTGTAGTTGTTCAAAATTTTTTAGGGCAGCATAATCTTTAATTTATAAAGGTTCAGCAACTGCTGAACTGGAAAAGTTACAGCTGTTGTTAAACTACTGTTTGAAAACCTATTAACAACATTGGACTAAGTCTTGGAAAGAGTTGAAGCAGTACATAACTTCATTTGGCAGCAGGTACAATCCTCAAGTCATCTGAGCATGAGCCGAATTTCTTTATAAAAAAGAATAAATACACCCTCAAAAAAGGGGGGGGGGGGGGGAGGGCGTGAAACAGCAAACATGAGGGTAGGAGGCGAAAAGATGTTTTTCCATTTAAAGGTAATGCTGAAGGCTAAGCAGACACCTTTAATTTGAAACTCCAAGGAGATTTTATGCTGCCTGACAAAGTACTTCCTGCAGATTCAAAGCTCCCAGTACAGTCAGTGAAAAATGGGTGTGCACAGATGATACTGAGTAAGACCTTTACTACAACTGATTTTTCATACCCAGTGGTTATGTGCTTGGCTAAATTTAGGCATGTATGTGAATATGCTGGTTAGGTATGTGCTTAAGTACCTTGATGAATAGAGTCTGAAATACTCCTACAGATAGGACAGTTATATCACAAGGGCCTGCTTCTGCTCCTTCTAAATCTGTATCATCTTTCCTGCACTGCAAACAACATGGGACCCTTGGTAAACATATCTAGAAAACTGATATAAATCAGAGAAAGTGAGGTTTTTGCATGTAGAACTGCATATTTTTAAACGTACCCTGCATATAAGAATTCAAGTGTTTCCCAAAGCATAGTCAAAATTTGGGGAAATCTATATAGAAAGCATACTGAGACACATATATTTTTCAGGAAAGTCAAGTTGTTAAGCAAATGATAGACATTTGATTCACGTTATATATATTTAAGATACAGATAGATATACATATACATTATTATTTATGTATGTATGCATAAATAAATGGAATACAGTCAGTTTCAATTATTTTTTTTTTAAGTTTTGAACTGGGACTGAAAAATGTGTGGTGAGATGGGCACAATAACACATTTAAATGAAGAAAAAAATCATTTAATATATGAACAATACAGAACCATCTCATATGACACTCCTGATCCTGAAGCTTAAAAGTTTTGGTATCTCAGAAATGCAAAGGGCTCAGATACTTGACTTTAGAAAAACAAAGCAAACCAAGACAACTATCTCCAAATCCATCAGGCCTCTTAATGTATTCCAAAGAAGTTAAAGATGCATTAGGAGGCCAGGAACTTTGTCTTCATAGTGTTTTATGCATGATTTAGGGACATGATCTCAGGTTCAAGACACCATAGAATTTATTAACAATTGCTTAAAAAGCATTTCTCAGGCTCTCTATTGAGAGAAAAAAAATTGAGTTATTTGAAAAGTGTTTAGAAATCTCATTTGAGAGCAGCCAAGTTAAGGACTTGCATGTGTAGCTGCTCTTTGCGTAGCTGTGTGTAGCTGTTTATGTGATTTGTGTACCTGATTTTTCTGACCAGAGTGTGTCCATGTTCGCAGTGTAGGCATTTTTTAGATAGAAACCAGCTGAAGGTACAAAGAAACATTCCTCTGCCTGACAAGCCAGATGAGTGAAGTATACAAATATTACATTTACAAATAAAATTAACAAATAGAAATTTACAAATTTAAAGACATTTGGCTTGCAGCTTTTTGGGAATGAAATGTGACAGCTTCTTTAATGACAGCAAGAGGTTATACAGACTGTAGGTCAGTCATATCTTCCTATTTAAAAGCAAGATTAAAATTTTTATGATGAGGCTTTACTTTGATAACAACATATCTCTTCACCATTGCTAGTTAAGACGAAACCTCTTGAGCAGCTTGCCTTTAACCCTTGGCTCCTGACAAGGTCACCCTGTGTGTGTGCGTCTGTCACTGCAGTTGGACCCCGGATGGGGTGAAAGGCATGACTGCATGGACCTCACTGACGGGTCTCGCCCTCTGGCTACAGATCACAGAAGCAAGCATTGATTGACATCAATTTTTATGATGCACGTTAAGGAACAGGGTAAATAATACCTGGTAGTGTTATCAGTCCATGTTTCCCAGTCACGCCTTTCCTAAAGTTACTTTTGCAAACTTTCTTTTAGTTTTTTTTTTTTTTTTAATTATTATTATTTGGAGGTGAACAAGGACAAACATTTCCTATATTTCTTCCCATTTAATTTCGCAAAAAGGGCCAGCGGGTGAAGCTAAAGTACTAAAACAAGCCCAGTAACCGGTTGCATGATTTGGAGAGCTTCGGCTCGACTTTTCCCCCTGGCAGCGGTGAACTGGGAGCAGCCCCCGGCACTCACTCCAGTTACGGCGCTTGGCAAGGAGAAACTTCTGAATTACTTGGGTGGGAACAAAAGAAAGGGAAGAAGAGACAGCGCCAACGTTTTCTGCCAAACCCGGCAAAGGCCAGTGTGCAGTACCGCAGCTGCCCCAAACTTCCTCCCGGGGCCGGGAAAGCCGCGGACACGGCTGCGCCCACCCATGGCCGGCTCGGGTCTCACCTCTGGGCCCTTTCCCGTGCTCCCGCCACCTCCACACAGCACAGAGGGGTCGGGGACAGGCACTCACCGTTGTACAGCGAGCCCCGGCTCTTCCTGGCCAGCGTCTGCTGGACCTGCCGCTGGATGCGCAGCGCCTTCTCCTCCCCGGCACGGCCGCCCGAGAGCTTGAGCCTAGCCTCGGAGGGCAGCGCCAGGCTGGAGCTGTCCAGCTCCCCCAGGATCTGCTGGCCCAGCACCGTGCGGATGTAGCCCTGCTCGGCGGCGAGGCCGCGGCCGGCCATGGGCACCGCTGGGACTCGCTCCGCTCCGCGCCGATAACCTGTTGCGCCGCCGCAGCTGCCGCCTCCCGAACTCAGGGGCTCAGCCGCTGAAGGCCGGGCCGGGCCCAGCACCCAGCACCGCCCCGGGCTCTGCCCCGCCCGCCGCGCAGGTGCCAGGCACTGCCCGCACCCTCCGCTCCGCCCGCCGCAGCCTCCCGGGACAGGGCAGGAGAGGCCCGCGCATTCCTCTCCGTTTCCCCGTCCCCTCCCTGCTCTTTCTCTTTCCTTCCCTTTCCGCCGGGGTGAAGGGTCCGGCGCAGCGGCCCTGCCCTGCCCTGCCCGGCTCTCGTCAGCCGCAGGCTCCGGCTGTGCCGCCTTGTCCCGCACCCGCCGGGAGACCGGGTTCTTGTGGCACCGCACCCCCCACGGGAACAAACAGGCGCACACGTTTTAAACGCAAAAATATATACTGTCCTCATGTATCCTCCCCATAGGTACTTTGCATTATGTTACATATTTAAGATACTTTGCTATTTCACAGAGCTGCATTTTGTACATGTGTACAGAAGCTTCAACCTAGAAATATAAGATGCGAAGCTGCTTTTATTGGTCCCTGCTGTGAAGGTTAAACTTTCAGGCAGGACTGTGTGCAGGGGGTAGTGTTGCTGGTTTGTGGGGCTTCCCAGCTCTCTGGAGGTTTTTATCCATGCTATCCTGAGGATTTGCAGAGAGATGAACCGAAGCCTCCTTCTCCTTGTTCGTTGTAAAGTGATAGTGAGGGATTTGAGCAACTAGAAGTTGAAAAAAACCCGACCAGCTCTACTCCACAAAGGTCTGTGCCTGCCTGCGTTGCCACAAGTGGCTTCTTACACACCCAGCTACAGTACAGTGTCTGAGCCAGAGGAAGGCTGAAGTTCCCACACCATGTCTGGACACAGCTTCGAGCTACTGTTTAAGCACTCTACTCAACGGTGGGTTGAAAGGAGGAGGGAAAAGGGACATGCAATGGCTGGGGAAAAGGAGAGTGCAGGTTTAAAAAAAAGAAGTTCACGATCCAGGGTTACAGGATTAAAAGTAAAAAAAAATCACCCCCCCCACCCCCCCACCCCCCCCCGTAGGTGCAAACGGGAAATTGATGTTTCTTAAAAACTTAACGTGGCTTTTAGTTTCATGTGTTGCTATTTCAGAGGCACTCAGGGGCTCAAACAGAGCTGCTGTAGATTGTTTTTTTCACCAGAACTTTAAGCAGCATTGAGGATACAGTGTCGCTGGGGAAAAACTGGGATAATCCTTGTATTTGGGTATACTGTACTGTAAGAAACTGGGGCACCTTCCTTATTCTGAAAACACTCGGGATGGGGAGGAGGAACTGGCTCCATGCTGAGGAGTCCGCAATCCTTTTCCCCTCATTTACTCTTTGTCTCTCTTCCATTTTTTTCTTTAAGAGGGGGAGGGAGCTCTAGCCTTTCTCATCACTTGGTCTGGCTAATGTCATCCCCTTTTGTTCTAACATGGCGTATCACAGGAGAGGTCAGGTTAACGATATGTGAGAATACTTTCACTGGTTAAGAGAAATGGAGTGACATGCTCTTTCCCTGTAAATGGGAAAGGTTATGTACAGAAGCAGGAAGGTTGGAGATAAGCTGTGGGGGTACCAGCTGGAGAAGAGGAGTGGGAATTTGTGGGAAGAAAGAAGTTGGAGGTATGTGGCAGTACTTCCAATGGACAGGGGAAAAATGTAGCAGAAAAATGTAAGGATAAAAACAAAAAAACCCAAGCCAACCAACCAAGAAAACAAAAAAAGAATGGGCAGGATAAGGCAGGAAAAACAATGGGGAAGACACATCACAGCTAGGAAGGAATGTAAACTATGTTAGAAACTATGCTAGACCCTTATGCTGACATACAGACAGTCACAAAAGCAGTTCCAGTAAACAATAGATACTACATTCTCAGCACGTATGAGTGAGGGGTACTGAGAAGATTAGAAGATATTCTAAAAAATGTGAAACATTTCCTCCCCTCCTTTTCCCTGCCCTCTTCTCCATTCCTGAAATCCTGCACAAACTTGAATTCTGGATAGTTTTTATAGTTGAAACCAGTTTGGTTTCATGCACAAAATGCACCTGAAATGGACTCAGGATTTAGAAAATACCCCTGTAGAGGGTGTCCTGAGATGCCACTAACAAGGCTTGCAGTCTCTTGGCACATCAGCATTGCCTCTGTTGGAAGAACTGTTGAATTGTATTAACTTTATTTTGAAAGAACGTGCACTTTTGTGTTTGTGAGATCCATGGCAAAAAAAAAAAAAAAAAAAATCAGTTTTTCTCTGGGCTTTAAAGCCTTTAATGAGATTTCTGAGATACATTTCTCTCCTTGTAACTAGGAATGCTGACTGGAAAATTTGTGAGGGGGATGGGAAGGGAGAGAGAGGAGAGAGAAAGAATTTTGCCTTCACAGCAGTTCAGACAATGCTTAGCCAGGATCTGAAACAGAAATTAATTAAGGCTTTTCTTACCTGAAGAAAGTATCATGTAACTGATTGCCCCATCAATAGCAATTCCTTGAAGGTGATTTATGTTGGATTAACCCCTCTTCTCAACTGAATTATAAAAATGAAAAACCCAACCTTGAATCTTTTGAGAGGCAAATAGTTTGCCAGTGCTGTTTGCAGATGCAAAGCAATGTATGTGCGATTATCTCTGAAAGAACTGCAATTTGTAATAGATTGTTCATTAGATTTTTGAAAAAAGAGGTTGAATTATGATGCATATAGTGTCTAAGGGACAAGGAATCACATACAAAAACCTTTTGCTTTTTGTGCAGTGTTTGATGGAGTCCAGAAGATCAGAACACCAGGTATTTCTGTATAAGACTTAGTTCTTATTATATTTCTTATTATTGTATTCTTATTATATTTCTTATTCTGACTCCACCATGCAAACTTTCTTCATCAGAATTCCTTACAAATAATATTTATATTGAAATTGGTCCTTTCACTCATCTTTCCCTTCTCTTCATCCATCTCTCTGTGTTAGGACTCAAGGAACAAGGTGTGTTTGTACCTTGGAAACAGATTTGTTTCAACTACAGGAATCTTAGAGGAAAAGGATGTTAAGAGTGAACACTGAGGTGTTCAGTTTAAACGTACAACAGGTCAACAACAGGGGCTTCCTCTTACATGCACACAACTTTATTCCTAGGTATAGCTCTAGGACCACATGGAAAATGAAGTGCTGATCAATTTTTTTTAATTATTTTGTTGGTTGAGTTTTTGGTTGGGATCCCTCCCCCCCCTTTTTTTCCCCTTCCCTTCACTCCCCCTCCCCCCACTCCTTTTTTTTTAATCCTATGGTTGATATATGCAAGTGAAGCTTAGTCAGGACTGTTTCTACATCTGTCCACTTCCTTCTGGTTTCTTTTGAGTCATACCGCCGAGGGAAAGGGAATCAGTTCTTTTACGCCAATAAAAGCCCTGCGAAGAGCAATAGGCCACACTGCCACCGCCTGTTCCCTTGCTGGAAAGGCACGGCTAAACCCGCTCCCTGCCGCTCGCTGCTCCAGGGAAGGTAAAACTTGCAGAGTGGATTTGGAGGTTACCCCCGGAGGAGGTAATCCATGCTTGATAATATGAGATCGGTATTTTATTTTAATTTTGTCATAGGAGATAGAACTGAAGTTCAGTCCATCTGTATTTTGCACCAGTCACTGATAATCCTGCATTTTCTCACAGTAACCTATACATGTCCTTCATCCTGGCATAATTTTGAAAGGATGGAAGCAGAAGTTTATCTATTTTGTCCTTTTAAAGTAAAGATTTGTCACAGAGACAAAAGGAAAAGCGCTACTTTTGCACTGGTAAAATGTGTGTGATGGCAGTTGTCTGCTTAACAGAGAAGCGGCAATAAAAGCAGTAGGAGCTGTGACTGGGACTCTCTACCTGACACAGAGTTCAAGGGAGAGGCAAATTGCCTGAGAAAACACACACACACACACACACACACACACACAAGATGACAATGTTCTCACTGGAACACAGAATCATAGAATTGTAGAATAGTTATGGTTGGAAAGGACCTTAAGATCATCAAGTTCCAACCCCCTGCCATGGGCAGGGACACCTCACACTAAACCATCTCACCCAAGGCTTTATCCAACCTGAACTTGAGCACTGCCAGGGATGGAGCATTCACAACCTCCCTGAGCAACCCATTCCAGTGCCTCACCACCCTAACAGAAAAGAATTTCCTCCTTATATCCAATCTAAACTTCCCCTGTTTAAGTTTTAACCCTTTACCCCTTGTCCTATCACTACAGTCGCTAATGAAGAGGCCCTCCCCAGCATCCCTATAGACACCCTTCAGATACTGGAAGGCTGCTATGAGGTCTCCATGCAGCCTTCACTTCTCCAGGCTGAACAGCCCCAACTTTCTCAGCCTATCTTCATACATTAATTCATTTTGAAGAGGTGAGCGTGCAACCACTGGTTTTGGAAATCCAGGCCATAGCGTAGAGCTGATTACATGTCATGACTTGAAAAATATCATATTAAAACTGCCGTATGGCCATGAACATTGCTTTATGTCTCAAGAGAGCTATAGGGTTCACAGGAATTCAGTATGGTCCTGAAGCTACAGATAACAGTGGCTCCACAGGTATATGTTTTTATTTTGTTGTGTAATAGGGCAGGACTAATTTGCATCCTGGCCTGTGTGATAAAGCAATGTTAATTTCATCAGTCTTGCCTCAATCTGTTTCTTCCTGCAGCTGGAGGAGTTGATTATCTAGCTCACCTATACCAGGGTGCAGCTGGTGTTGGTCAATGTTGTAACCCTTGGGTAAAATCTCTGCTTGAGCCACAGACTGTTGAGCAGTTTTGCATGCTGTTACTGCCACACAGACCTTGATCTGATGGGAATAGGATGCTATCACTAGAGATCTGCTGATGATTTACATTGGGGTGCATTCAACCAGGGGATATTTTTGTATGCTGTGCACAGCACAAGTTGTAGGGTCAGATCATACTCTGTGTCACATGAAGCAGGTAGAACAGTCTCCAAGAGAAAGGGGTATGTGTATATGTGTGTGTCTGCCCTTGTGTACAATGACATCTGTCCTTTGTGGTAGTACTGTTTGTGTCATTACTGTGCTGTAAAAAGGTTTTGACGCAGTGGATGAGACAGCAGGAACAGAGAGAACTGAGATAAGGTTTTTAACAGGCCCGAATATGAATCACCTCTGTCGAGATTCCCCAGACATCCAGGTCTGTTTTACTTGTTAGTGGGTTCCTCTTCACACTGTGGGTAGGGAAGATCCTGGTTGCACAACTCCATTGGTAAGACCTTTTTTTTAGTGAGGAGGCGCAGAGGACACAGGGTTATTGTAGATTCTCCATCTCCCTGCAGATCCTCTGTGTTTCACAGGTCCAGCTGCACACTATGAACCACAGGCAGAGGGGCAAAAGTTCTGGGGGAAGGTGGTTAAGCCCATTCTGTCGTAGTCAATATTTTGTGGATAACAATCCCTTCACTGCTCCCTTGTTCATACAGTTTATCACAACTGACTCAAGTCTTGCTAGCAAAGCAGGCAAAACTGAACAGCATGGAAGCATGGGCAATTTTGGTAATGCTGCATTTAAGCAATGGTAAAGTAGTAGCATGGCCTATCCATGTATTGGACTGTTTGCTGCCTGAGTACTTGCTGCCTTTGGCAATTGCCTGTGCCTAAAAGCTTGCTCTCCTGACCTCATCTCCTTTCTTTCCAGGTTCCTGTGCTCTGTTTTATCCTACCATTCCTAGGTTCTTCCTTTAGTAAACAAGTGTAATTCTTTAAAAGTGTGATTTCCACCTTCCCTCCCCCCCCCCCCCTTCTTTTTAGACTCAGAGATGCACGTTGATAGTTACTGGAACAAAGGTTGTGCTCTGCATCCATCAGTTCTTGAGTCATCTAGGCACTGCAGAGACAGCCAGGAAAGATCTAGGAAGAAACATTCAAATCATCTTATCAGGTGCTATGCTAAAAAGAGCAACAATGAAATGTGACTTGTTTCAAAGTTTGGAATGAAAGGAATGAAACAGAGTTAATTTTGGTAAGCTGCAATCACTGCTTTGAGTAACATGCTTATTCAGCTGTTTCAGGGGTAGTTGTTTTTCCATGCATTAGTATTTTGGTCACTGTAGTAAAAGAACATCTTGTATGTGTAGGTAGAGGTACATATATTCTTAAACTGTTGACAGGGGAGCACAACACCACTGTCAATTGGAGACGGTTTTTCTTGCAGTACCATCTAGAGGCTCTGAATTTTATCAGGGCACTCTTTTGTTAAGGGCTGCATGTCAGAGATTTTTGTCTTCACTTTATGGAACAAGAATAATTCCAAATGACTGATCTCTCATCTTTATATACAAGTCAGGGATGGAAGAATTGCAGTGCTATTCCTGAAGAAAGATGGTAACCTAGAAATTGAAAACCATTTATTACTTTTTGGTTCCTAAGATTCAGATATATGAGATGTAGTTATTAAGGACAATGGTAAAGCAACATTTTTAACCACTCTTTTTTTCTAGTGTTATTAGAAAGAGTTTTGTTGGTCATATTTCCATATCAAAGCATTCTTTGAGGTAAAACTAACATTTTGTGATTTTTTAATTTTCTTTTTTAATAAGAGGAGTCAACACTCCTTCCCTAGCGAAAATAAAATAATGAGTTTCATGAAAATATCCTAATTTTTTTGCTATGATATTTAGTGAACTTGTAGAAAACACAGCTAAAGGGACTAGAGGATGACATCTGTTAATTTCCTGCTGTAAAGTAGGATTAACTATATCTAAAATATCACAGCTATCTATCTAATATGATTTTAATATGCTAGCCAATGCATGATGGTAGGCTATTTCTTTATCACACTGTTTTTCCACAACCGGAGGATGCACACTTGAAAGATCTGTTATAATAGGCACTAATTCACATAACACCAGATTAATGCATCCAAATTAGTCACCATGAGAAAATGACAGAATGCACTAAAACATACAGGGGGATTAAGTTGGAAGGAAACCAAAGTGTACATGCATATTCATTTTGGGTTGGATCCTCAACGCTTCTTTAGCAGCTTTGTGCACAAAGCAGTTACAAAGCTGGCTGGCTTGTTTCCTTGGGAAAACAATATCTCAAATAGGCTCCAGTTGCCAGAATAGTTTATAAGCAATCTGTGTGTAAGGCCATCGGGTCCAGCTGGCCAACAAGAACTGCTGTCGAGCTGCCCTATGAACACAGTGATTTCCCAATGGACTTTTTCTTTTTTCTCTTATGCACACCCTGCTACCCCCCCCCCCCTTTTTTTTTTTTTTTCAGGGGTTAAGTCAGACTGATTAACTTTTTATGGGCATATTTTTTGTAGTGAATTGCCATGAGTAAGCCAGGTCAAGAGAAGTGCAAACCCAACCTGATCCTGCCTCAAAATAAATGAAACTAGTTCTGCAGTATGTATAGCTGCTTTGGTTCTTATACTTTTTGATTTTTATAACTTTCTCTTTTTTAGGTTTTGTTATTAGCATACACAGTATAATACAATGAAAAAGTTCATATTCCAGGCATTTCCAATACTGTTTAGGGAGTAATGCAAGAACAGAACAATGTCTGTCTTGGGTCAGACCAAAGATCTCTGTAGCCTACTATATTGTCATGGTGGCCAACAGTGGTTGTCCAGTATAAAAACAATGCGAAGGTGGAATAGAACTTCTTTGGTGTGCTTCTGCAGCTTACAAAAATGTGCAGCTCAGGGAGATCTTCAGTCAGAGGCAGATTTAATTGTTTTTAATGATTTTTCCCCATGAATTTGAATGTCCTTTCCCATCACTATTACCCTTTTGTAACAGGTTTTTCAGCCTAATTATAGCCTATGAGAAGATATAATCCCTTTTCTGTTTTTTGAATATGCTAGATGGCAATTTCACTTGATGTCACCTATATTAGTATCATTAAAAAAAAAAAAATAAGAGTTTCTTATTCATCCTCTCTGTGCTACTGCTTATACAGTTTACTATTTTGTTCCTCTGCAATTGGTTTTCCAGGCTGAAAAGTCCTAACCTTTTAACCACTATTGACATGCAAGTTGTTTCAGACTGTAGATCATATTTTCTAGCTCAGCTGTACCATTTTTAAGATGGGATGCCAGAACTGCACACAGTATTTAAGGTGCTGAGACACCTTGGGTTTATACCCAAGTGATATGTTCATTATTTCCTCTTTTATTCCTTATTCTATACCTAATAATTCCTATGGCAGCTTTTTGTGACAGCTTCTAAATTGACGTTTTGAAGTCAAACATTAATGCAGAGGACTCCTTAGCCTTTCCAGTTTCTGCAAGGATGTTGAACACAAACACGTTTGAGTTACTGTTACAGAGTTAGTCATTGCTAGTAATATTGTAACACAAGCCAAAAATACCATTGGGAAAAAGAGTTGAAACCAGACTCTCCCCTTTGAGTTGCTTGACTAGCTTACCCATGCAACATTCCTGTACAGTGTCTAAAAATACCCCAGCGTGACATTTAAATCTACATAAGAGTATCTAAATTCACCTATTATTATGGTATTTCTAGTCCTGGCAGACTTCCTGAATCTGATTTTACCCTAGCTTGTTAACTATTGTTAGCTGGCCTTCTCTTGACCTGATTGGTGGTAATGTATATACTTTGCCTTGAAAGCTGCTTTTAAATATTTTGCTTGACATTTCTGCATGAGATCTGAGATTTGCAATTGGATATCCAACCACTGCTGTAGTTTTAGTGGTCTCACAAGGTATCCAAGGTGTTATAGAATACACATCAGCTTTAATGAAGAAGGTCTAGTGTGTAAACATACACACAAGCAGAGAATTTTAATTGGTGGAGAAGAGCCATAAGTCAAAAGGAACTAAACCAAAATATTAAAGAGAAACACAGTCCTTATCTGTAGAGAGTAAATAATGGAAAAAATCCAAAGTTGAATTGCTTGTCTTGTTCCAAAGACTGCAAAAATGTTTTACATATATTCATGACCTATACTTGACAACATCACCAAAACAGAATATTTGGCAACTAGTTCCCTACCTACAGGCATCTGCAAAACAAAATGAAACTTTGGGGATTTTTCTACAAATGTGCTCTAGCTGTGCCTTGATCAATGTACTCAAGCACTTTTATATCCTCCCTACCCTTTGCTCCTTTGTTGCATGTATATTTACCAGTAGCACAGCATCTGTCATCTGTTAATCCAGGTGCTAAATCTAAACAAGAGAATGTCCCTGTGCCAATGGAGTATTCCTTGCTATATGCTATGCCTCTGAAGTTGAGTGTCATTTTAATGTTAGCGGGAGATTTGGATGTTGTTTCTTCCTTTGCCAGTTTGTGGAATATTTCAGATAAATTATAAAAATGCATGTAATCCCATTTTGGTCTCTGTAGTATCCCATTTCATTTTTAGCTTAATAAAAATTGTAACTATAGGATTTTCCTTCTCTTGTACACTTTGGATTACCCTGGTATACTATGCCAGCAGCCACTGGACTTCACTCCTCTTTGTCAACTCCAGACAATAACTCCTAATGGGATAATAGTTAAAGGGCTTCCTGAAAATCTGAAGTAATTCAGCCAAATATCTCCATGGTGTGCAAAAGTCACTGGCAGTAACGTAAATACAGAAAGAATGAATATTGCCTTGGCATCCACTGAATCTGTTTCATTTGGTGTTGGTAATATGTTTCTGATATTTTTTTTAAAGTGAATCTGTCAGTCTCTCCATAATCTGAATCCAGGCTGGCTATTCTTATTCAAGTTGTACTTTTTCCAATACTAATGAAATTTAATTGATCTCTAGACAGGCTGTTGATGATAACTTATTTCCTGCTGCTATAAAAAGCCCATATCTCAATAGGCAATTTAAATTGGAATGTTCAGCTGAAAAGCAGTCTAAACAGACAAGGACATTTTTTGTCTAGATCTTAAGTGGAAGGAGAGACTGAACAAAATGCAGTGGTCAGTAATTTAAGTGACAAAATAATTGTGGGAATCTTCTGTTACTGAAAGGCTTCCTGCAGAACTCTCTAAAAGCCCTACTGAAAATTTTCCTTGCTAGGCCTGGAATCATGTGCAGCCAACGAATGGAATTTCTTCTCCAAACTCTACTTTTTTAACATGGAAAGGACAGCAAAGGGTTTCAGTTTTCAAATCAATGTTTCATTTAAAATATTAAATAATAAATCAGGGCATGACAATTTTTTAAGTAATTTTTAGGGTAAAACCAGATGAAATTAACGAATTTTCTTGCTGCCTATTCTGATGCTTGCAGGTCTGGCTGTTTCCACTTGTCCATCAACTGTCATTGAAGAAACCCATGCAGCCTCTTCTGGGTTTCTAATGAAGTGTCTGTCTCAGGATACTCTTTCAAGCCACCTCTCGCATGAGTTGCCACATGAGCTGAAATGTTCTGACTTCTTCGCTCACATTTTCAGTTAAATGCTTCTGTTTTTTCTTTTGTGTTGGGTGTAGCAGTAGTTAGCCCACAGGGTAAGAATGCTTACCTTGCTGCTGCTGAAAAACTAGAACTTTCTTTTTTATTGGGTTAGTATTCTGTAAGATAGGCAGATGAAGGAGCAGGATCAAATGTTCTGGCAGTAGCAGGCAGGTAACTGAAACTGCACAGGTATGGGTCTGCTTCCTCTTGCAGGCTGTCCTCCACTTATCTTGGGAGTCTCTCAGTTCCTATTGCTGCTTCATGCTTTTCTCCCTCTCTCTAAAGAGTTGAGTATAACTCAGATTGCAGCAGTCCAGATGAGATGGACCTTTGCCTCTTGCGAAATGCCAGACTTCAGAGCATGCACAGTATTGGAAAGAAATAAAGTAGTTTCATCAAAAGTATATAGATATATATATATGTAAAATGCCTACATGTCTTTGTATGCATTTTAGATGAAAAGATTATGAAAATTAGTGTCTGTGTAGAAACTGCAGACTGTTGGAAAACATGCATGAATTACTTTCCATTAGGTTTTCTCTTACTACTGGGATTGATCAGCAACAGCTTGTTTATTCCCCCTAGTCCTGAGCAATTTAGCTTCTCTTTTCTCCATCATAGGGAGATGTGTGAAAAAATGGCTCTATCTTCACAAAATATAGGCCATATTCCACAGCTTTGAAGCAAGCAAGCTGACAAAAGTTCAGCTCAAGAAAGTTGAATCCTGTTTATGTAGATCTCTGGTGCTGTATCAGCTTTCTAGGAATTTTTTTTTTATTTCTGTTTCCTCTCCTTCCCCATTTTGTAAGCTGCTCTGGACTTTTTGAACTACTCTTCAGTGCTGAACTGTATTCTGCTGTGAGGTATGGTGGTATGTTAGTAATGGGTGATATCACTCTTCTGTTTTGTGTATGAGCACACACAGGTATGCACAGACAAGCACAGGCTAATGCTCTCATTTTTCCATCCAGGGGAGTTCACTGGAGAGGAAGAAACTCTGGATTTTTTGACTTCTCATAGCTATGGAGCAGGACCGCAAATAGTTTTCCAGAGATATCAAGCTTTTAATCATTTGCAATACTCTATGGACAAAAAGGCCAAAGAAGAATAACTTAGGAGGTGAAAAGCATAGGTTTATGCACTCATTGGTACTATATGGGACCAAGGAATGCATGTGTTATCCAAACCAGCATAGAAGCTTTATCCTTTTTTATTAACATATTCCTAAAACTATAGCAGCATAGAGCTTATTCATATAACTTCTCATGGATTGCTGTTTGCACTGGGGGTGGGAAATGAAAATATGTTGGGCTGCTGCTATTGTCCTCATCATTTGATAGGGAATTTGGCCACAGAATAACATGTCTGCACAGTATAATATTTAGCTTTGTGTGGCCACATTTCCTTTCTCTGAAAGCCAAGGTATGAATTGCATTGCACCCTTGTACAAGCTGAGATTTAGTGAGGGCACAGTCTGTGTCTGCCTCAGAAACACTCTGAATTGCTTGAGTTCAGAAATGGCCACAATAATTCAGTCCAGCAGACAGGGCTGTGAAATGCTCTATGACAACTCTGAGCTTGCCATTAGAAAGTGGAGAGAATAGGAATCTCTAGGAAATCTACTTTACTTTGTCTAAAGTCATACAGGTCTTGAATCCTGAGCTTTAGGCCAAGATTTTAACCCTTCTGTTGGCAAGTGGTTTGCTCTAATTATTAATTTCTTTGTTTCTTTGAGCTATTTCTGTTACATTTATCAAATGGCTCCTTATCTTGTAGCAATAATGCTGTTCAGCTAGGTAAGAGAAACTTCTCTCCCTATTTTTGGCTCTTAGAAGATAGATAATATCTTCTATTTTATAAAGGATAGATGTATAGATTATTACAGGTGTCAGTGTTAAATGAATGTGGTTAAGAAAATGAAAGAATCTATGCATCAGACACTGACTATTTTGCTTAAACAAAACTACAATTGTTAAACAGAAGTTTTTGTATGTGTTCTTGTTCAAAAACTGGTTTACAATTGCTGACATAATTTATTGATTGTTACTGTGCATGGAAGAAAAGTGTGACTGCACTTGTCAGCCACTTTTCCTACACATTGATATTATTTTTCAGAAATGATAAAACTTGCAGCCTACTGAGAAGTAAATTAAAAAGCACTAAAATTTATTCCCTGAATTGAATCTCCAATTAACATTACAGTTGCTCAAAGTATTTTTTATTTTCCTCTTGCAAACTTGGAAAAAGCCTACTCAGAATATGGCTAATGGTATTTTTGATGTAGTTCCAAGAAAATGTAAATATATAATACTTGACTTCAAAATCATATGGAAACATTGAAATTAAGTTCTGTGAGTCTGGCTACACTCTTTGGATAATTATGTTTCTTTATATGCAGATTAGAGACCTTATTCTCCTTCCCCACTCATATATAATTCCACTCAGGCATTTGAAGCTGCAATAATACTGTTGTCAAAAGAAACAGCAGCAAAACGCAAGCGTAGACTGAATACCTGGTGAAGTTTCTACTGATGTCAAAGCAGAATTCTGCTAGAAGGACACCAGCAGAAACAATCACCAGACATTGCAGAAACAGAACTGACTTCTAGTTTGCTATGTTTATTCTTTGTATCAACAGTAGCTGTCATGCTCTTGAGATAGAAGACCAGATTAAGAAATGCACATCAGAGGGTTAATAAATCAGTCAATAGGAATTTATTGCCTTGCTGGGAGGAGTTATGTTTCATGACATCTGAATCCAGCTGAAGTAAATGTAGGAGGTGGTACAGGTGTAGGAGGTGCTACAGGGCTACCAGAATAAGAGTAACATAAGCACAAGGTATAGCGTTCAAATTACTGGGTGGAATCCACATGGAAATAACTGATTGAAACAAAGAAAGGTTCTGCATACTTAAGGATGACCACTGAAAACTAAAATCAAGAGCTATTGAGGTAGTGCTCAGAAAAGAAGAAAAAAAGATTTTGCAAAGAAAAGGTTTTGCAGTTGCTTGTCTTCTGGAAGGGGACAGTTTGATATTCTGTTTTTAGCGGAGAAGCATGTCAGCTCCTTGACTTCAAACAGGCAGCGGTTTTTAGGCAGGACCAAAGACTTTGAAGTCAGGAGAAAAGGAACTAAGGCTTACCTTGAATAAGGTGAAATCTGCTTCCAGCTACAGATGGTGAAAGAGTGACATTTTTCATTGTCATCAAGAGGAAAGAAGCTGGGAAAGAAAGAAGAATAAAAAGAGATGGAAAGAGAAATTTGTTTTTATTCACAGTGACAATCACAGAATCAGAGAATGCTTTGGGTTGGAAAGAACATTAAGATCATGTAGTTCCAACCCTTCTTCCATGGGAAGGGACACCTCCCACTAGACCAGGTGGCTCAAAGCCCTGTTCAGCTTGTCATTGGACACTTCCAGGGATGGGACATAAAATAGAATCTTCAGGTACTGTGCAATAATAGCAAGAAAATATTTTAACTTAGGGTTGAGTCAATCTGCTGCAAACTTTAATGAACTTTGAATTGTGCCTCTGTGTTGTTAGTGCCTCCTTAATGGGAAAAAAAATAAATATTAGAAACAAAGGCAAGTCAAGTTACATGTTACAATAAGCATAATAATGGGACTATAATTATACTAAACTGTTGTAATAAAGATAAATCTGAAAATTTAAAATAAATTTCTGAGAGCAGAAATGTGTTGGGATATCATAAAATGTCTCATTAAAAATTTGGATACTTTATTTTTTAGATTTCTACTTCTATACTTTTTTAATGAGACAAATAATAATAAAAAAATGAAAATTTCTGGTTGGTCTCCAAGGCCAGTAAAAGTTTTAAGGAAGTTGTTTTATATAAGAAAAAATAGTGGGTTGAAACTTTCACACTATAAACAGAAATGGAGATTCATAATGTACCAATGAATTTGCGTGTTTCATATTCACTGTAATATATTCTCCAGAAACAGGAGGTTATATTGTGGGGTCTTCCCCCCTGCTGAGATCAAACTGATACGATTTCCTTAAGGAATTGTAAGTTCACCTGTTGATATGTCCTATGTGGTTGGGGCCTGAAAAGCATACGGATTGCAGTATCATTTCAATGTGACATGGAAATGAAAAAAAGCAATTAAAGTCAGGGGTATTATGAGCCATGCAGAAACTTACAGTTCTAGAAAGGGATTTTTGCATAGGCACAACACTTCAGGAGAAACAAGGATAAAATATGATGGCTATTAAGTAATGACTGGGTAGCATGACCTGGAGGCCACTGAAGTTGGGAATGTGTCTGCATGACCTATTTCAAACATCAATGCCATCTTCTCTTTTTTGCATTGAAGTAGCAGTGATAAGTCATATCTGAAATGAAGACATGTCTTGCATGTCAAACAAAATGATGGATTGAAAGACGTGAGCTTTAACTATGACTATCAGGAGAGCTTTTAGCTTTAAATTTAGCCTCCATGAGGATGCATTTGAGATGTGGCAATCATGAATGGTTTAAAAATCTCACAAAAGTAGATGGCTTTTACAGAGGAAAATGAAAGGCTTGCTTTGGTCATTCATGTATAAGAGATGCTTGAGTTCACAAAAATAACCTGTACTGTGTCAAAGGCAAGCTAAATTGAGCTACGTCATTAGTACCTTGCAGGATTGAAAAGTACCATCTTGCTTGAAATATTGATGGAAAATACAGAAACTCCCAAACCAAATAATTGAATAACTCCTTAAAAAATAATCCTCAAGTAGGCAATTTGATGCAAGCAATAGGTAGTAAAGAAGATACAAGACTATATAAAAATATATAACATAACATAATGATTAACAAGTAACTGCTTGTGTTACAGTGCTGGAAGCAAGATGCAGCGATAGCAACGTAGAGTGAGGGTGTCAGCCTTCATTCTTTCTTTAAATCAGTTTAGGTTAGGAGTCACAAGTGAAAATGGAACTGTAGGCCTTGAAATCAGAGGAACTACTGCATTACTGTCAAGCACATTTAAGGTGAATCAGGCCATAGCACTACATGCTAGTAGTGTTATAGACAGCTTCTCCTCGTGACTTTCTGATTTGTTGCTCTTTGTCCTTTCTGTGCTGCTGCAGAGTGCCTGTGTGATTTTCCTCACTCTTTTGGGAGCTGCTGATTTTGTAGCTTTTATCAGATTTTGCCTCTCTCCAGTCTGTACAAAGTCTACAACAGGATGGCAGTCCCCTGAAATTCTCAGGAAAACAACATAGGAAAGCAAGTTCTTGCAGGGTGTTAAGCATTTTATTTTCTGTTTTGTGTGTACTGTGTGGGTCACAAGAACATCACATTATTTGCATGTAATTCTTCCACCTTTGCAGGTCTGTATTAAACCACAAGGTTACGATGCGATGAGTTTGATGGTTTTATTTCATAAGAGGAATATTGGCAGGAATGAGAAGCTCCAAAAGAAGCAGCAGAGTGACTGAGGCAATGGCTGGGTAGGCAGATGTGTTAGTGTTTATTAGGTGTGCATATGCCATCTGCTGAATGAAAAGAAATAACAGGGAACCAGTCATGCTGAGTAGAAAAGAAGTGAGACCAGCGTCATGGCTGGCCTAGATGGCTCAGTCGACAGGGATAAAGAGAAACAGGGTGGAAATGCAGAGGGAAGGAAGAGGCGACCTGGCTCTGTGAACACCGAAGTACTTGTCAGCTTTGGGTGTTTGTTTCTTCTGGCTTTGTAACTGAGGACTAATTGCTAAAATACGGCAAGACTGCACACAATATTAGGACTGAAGAGGACATTGCTCACTGGATTTCACTTCTCCCCTTTCTTGAGACTTTTCTGTGAAAAGTCACATCTAATCGTAGGAGACTGTTAACGTCACTGAAAAGTTCTTTGCCTTGGGAATTAGTACCTGGCATAAAATTTCCCAAATCATTGACAGACGATGTAAATTAGAGCTTGCATTTTAAATTAAAAGAACATCAAGGTTATAAATTCAAGGATTTTCAGTTAAGGAAATGCCAGAACTAAAACACACATAGAATGTGTGCAGTTCTAGCCTGGGCAACACAAATCTGGTAAATAAATAAAGGAAAATTTGCAATGGAAGGGTCAGAGTAAACAATTAAGGGCAGAAGTACTTTTCAGCTGTAAAAAGGCAAGAGTACAAACAATGGAAAGAGAAACAGTATAGGGCAGTGAATGGCTGTTCCAAGATATTGCAGAATGACTCATCTGTTGTTTAAATGCCTTTTAATATGATAAGAAGTTTGGATTTTGATCAGTACATACAACTGAAGGAACTTTATACGAACCTAACTGCATTAAGCAGGGTTTTCAAAATTACTCAAATGAGGGACTGTCCAACCTCAGATATAAACTCCACCTTCTTTAGGAAGTAAGACTTTAATCCTCTGACATTAATCTTGCAAATACATTTTTATTCCTCAAATAAAACTGGACGGAAGCAAATATGAAGAGAATACAATATGAAGGGATAAGAATTGAAGAATTAAAATGACTATGCCAAAAGAAAGTTTAATATGAATAATTTGTATATATTTTCCGTGTCACCTGGAGGCTGGCCATCAACTAAAAAATATAAATCACAAACCTGGTTTTATTCTTATGGATAATTGACCTGTAGCATTTCTTTGTAATCTTGCAACATTTTTCAGGAATGAAATATAAAATGGAGACACAATTCTGTATTCTTACATGTATGGAATTCTGAAGAAGCTATTTCAAAACAGTGTGAATAAAAATCTCAATATTGCAGTCAGCATTTACTAGGGACAGTGCCGAAAGAAGTTCATTTTGTTAGATTTTTTTCAGTCTTCATGTGTGTTAACAGCCTTCTCAAACCAACTCCTGAATTTTGCTATTCTACATAGTTCTGCTTTGGTTGAGTAGCAATATTAATTGAAATAACAGCTCTTATCTCTAGCCGCTCTTCCTTTGTCAGCTATGCTTTCATGTTCTGATTTATAGTGCTATCTTCTGCCTGATGCCTGCTTTAGCTGATTTTTCAGTGGTGTAACCCTCAGTAACATAGGAGTGTCTGAAAAAGTGTTAATATTTTTTTACAAATAAAGAGGGAATCCAGGGTGCTTTAGTTACTTGCCAATAGAGAAGCCATCAGCATAATTCATTTCTGAGGATTCATAGGGCTTAAAACATTGATTACTTAGCACTTTCCTTTGATATCAAACAAATGATCACTTGCTTGTTCTTCCAACAAGATATACCTTACCATTTTGAATGATTGTAAGTCCTATAGTTTTTCAAAGACAGCAAGAGAAATATGTTATCTTTTATTTTTCTTATTTGTTTTAAACAGTTGCTTTGAATATGAACAATGCTGCATATTCTATTAAGGTATTTATGCTTGTAAAACAGGGAATGTTTTTTGTCCCAATGTTGAGTCACATACCTAAGTGATGAGCATACAGAAACTTGAGAAGGCAGAAAGCCAGAGAACATATAAAGTTAGGCTCTTCCTACCATATTCAGGTGTTCTTTCTTTGGTGGAATAAACTCTAGATCTCATTTCATTAGGTCTTTTTGAAGCCACCTTCATGTTACCTTTTTTGTTTTAGTTTCTTCTGGATTGTGCTGTATTAAAAGCTAAATTGTGCTGTATTAAAAAACAAATCAAAGCATAAGGCTGATTTTAAACACCAATTTATTATGTTAAAGATTGTTGAACTGTCACCTGACAATCACAACTGTGGTAGTTGCCCTGCAGTTGACAAATAAAAAGTCATTTTACAAGCATTATGTGGGATATACAAGCTAATATCAATTCATAGATTGCCCAGTTATAATTTTAAATTCTATTCAGAATTATTTAATTAACTTTGTCATTGTCAAGTGAAAAGAAGCAAAGCATACAATCCAAAATCACGACAATCAAAAATCTCAATCAGCTGCAACAGACTGGCTCACACATGTGCTGCTGTGGTTGTCAACAAAATTGTAGTTAAAAGAAAAAAAAAAGATTAAAATTAGAAGGAGCTCAAAGGAGGATCCCAGAGGAGCCTGTGGGGAGAGGGAGATGATGTTGAGATTGCCAGGTGGATAACTGATGCCACTAAACTTGCAAATATTGATGTCAAAATTTCAACATACATCATATAGAAGAAAAACCAATATAGTCCTAAGCAAAGGAAAACAGCTTTTTAGGTGAATACTGGTCTGTATAGTGATCATGGCACAAAACGTGCTCTGGAATAAGTGGGTATATTCCTTTTTAGTCTTCTCTTTTTCCATGAAAGTTTTGAGAGCAGTCAAATATTGCCATGTGCTATCCAAGTGTATGGTGAAAAAAGGTAAAATATAGGAAAGGTGATATAGATATTGTTGAGGTTCAAAAGTCAGCTGCAGCTCTCCTACAATAGGCTTCCAGAAAAAGATAGTACAGAAGTTGTCCCTTTTATATGGGGTAAGCCAAGATGGCCAAGGCTGAGGAAAGGGCTTTCACTTTTGTTGTAGATGCTGACACAGGAGTTACAGATCATTCTTCTGTCCTCCAAGCTGTGAAGCTGTGGTGACTTTCATGAGGCAAGAGAAGGGGGAAGTCAAAACTGTTTATGGCTGACAGTTGAAGGAATTTATAATGTCTGTTCAAATCCCAGTGCTGGCCTCCCAGGGACTGGAATTTATTGCTCTGTTGCATTAGGCTGTTTGTGTGAGATAAGATGGGGCCAATAGGCCAATTTTTAATTGATCAGGGTAATTTTCACAAATCATTGTAAGTGACCTTTATTCTCAGCCTCAGCAGAGACAAAAATGCCACAGACCATCATAGCTTTATTTTCACTCTTCTCTTTGAAACCAAAATCCTCTAAACCTTGGTGAAGGAAGATGATAACATTGTAATGTTGGACTATCTTACATTTCAGCTCTGTCTGCTGCACTCTTTCTGTGATAAAGCAGGAGTCCTGATCTTAAAAACACCTAGCGGTGTCACTGTCATGAGTAATTAGGAAAATTCAAATATAAAATTTCTATGATAGAATAAATCCATCTTGATGTTGCTTCAAAATATTAGCTAAAACCAGGAGTGATGCATTTTATCAAACGCACTTATCCTCACCTGTATAAGAAAAACAGGGCAGAATTAATCTCCCTGGAGTTCAAAAGTACAACTTTCAAACTGTCCTAGTACCCATTTGTAAACAAATGAAGTACGGTCTGGACAGATGTTTTCTTTTTCATTTTATTGTGCCAGGTCACTATGAATATGGTCAGTATTCTTGAGCTATTTTGTTCTTCATTTCACTATGGGTTTTGTTTTCCAAGACTGATCTACTGTTAGGACACAAGTAACCATCTGCTCTATCAACAAGATGCAGGCTAATATAAACTAAGGGAAAAAGGATCTCTATCTAACCCTAACACCACACTCCTCCAACTGGGATTACCAAGACTGGGGCACTTCAAAGTGCTGGTTTGAGATGCATATGGGGTAGCTGAAATACCTGCTTCAGTCCTTGACAGAAGGAAAATCCCCCAGCTAAGCACATTATAGTACTGGAAGGCACTCACAGCAGAATACACTTTGCATGGGAGTGCTTATGTGTGTGTGTGTGCTTCCATGTGTGGCCAGAGCTGAGGAGACTTTACAGTGATGCCAGAGCTCAGTTGAGACAGCAAAGTTATAGAGGCATGTAGGTGTTGTTGCACTCTTTGCCAAAACATCCTTTATACTGAAGTAACAGGGTGACTGCCCCCAAGCCATAACCTTTGGCACCAGGAAAGGTTTCTGGCACCAGAATAGCTTTGCACAATGAAGATTGCCATATATAGCTGGGAGGAACTTTGCTTTGGTGTCCTTTCTCAACTGGGCAGCAAGCAGTGGAAAATGTGTGGCACCCACCCTGTCCTGAGTGCAGCTGGGGATCTGAAAGCCCAGAAGCACTGGCAAAGAACAGCCCCCCTATTCCAGCTCCAAATGCAAGTGAAATCCTCCACACCTGGTCTGGATGAGTCAGGGAAGGGTGGCATCACAGATCCTGATGCTTTTCACTGAGCCTGTGGCACTGATATGGACCCTGATGCTGTCACCTTTGACATTCAGTGGTATACAGTGAAAGAATATTCTGAGGTTGATCATTCACTGGGACAGGTTGACCAGAGATGCTGTGGGGCTCCTGTCCCTGGAGATATGGAAAATCTGGCTTGACATTGACTTGAATAACTTGCTCTAACTGACCTTGCTCTGGTCAGGGTGTTGGACTATTTGATTTACTGAGTTCCCTTCCACCTTGACCATTGTGTGAGTCTGCAATTTAATTTCTGACCCACCTGTTCAAGACATGAGAAAAAGCATATAGTGATTATAATGGAAAAAAGCTATGTCTGTAACACAATTTACATATAACAAACACTTTATTCTTGCAGAAACTGAAGTAAATATACATATTTTAAAAGAAAACAGATGAATGTAATTGCCTAATAGCAGAAAAGAAAGTGTTATCAAGTAATTACTGTTCTTGATTATGTTTATTAAGATTTGTTTACTAAACTGGTCTACCTATTCTCTTCTCACCTAATTGAAATTAATTACAAGAGGAGCAATTATGCTTGCAGTCAGACCTGATACACTGAGCAGATTATTTACTTGAGCTCTAATTTTACAGCTGCATCTGATTTTGCAGTATTGGATTTTAATATGTGAATGCTCATCTTCTGTCTTGTATAGTTTCTAAAATGAAATTACTTATGTTGTGTGTAATTACTAAGACTTTCAAGAGCAATTTTGATCAAGAGTGAGATAATTTGCCACTTTACCATGGCAAGATGGAATTTAAACTGGGAAGCTATCTGTGTTTTAATTACACTCTTAGCTTATGTTACTATCCTTTCTCTGAATGGTATAATAATAATCTTCCTGTAAATATATATATGTACCGCTGGCTTTATGCTGAGCACATACAGAAATATACCTTCAGTTGAGAAATAAGACATTTATCATTTGAGCAGTGTACAAATCGGTGTACATGGGTTCAGCATCGTTCATGCAAAAAAATTGTTCTTTCAGACATTGTACATGTTCTCTCAGTTTGTTTATGTCTATTTATAAATTCATATTATATTTTTAATTTCAAATGTTACCTGTTTAAAATGAAACATGTCCTACAGTTTCTCTAGAAAACAGAGATAGGTGTTTCTATCTCAGTAAAATATAAATTGTCATCTTACAGTCAGAGGTGATATGCAGAAATTAAGAGCTCTAAAGAACTGTAAAAAAAAACCTGCTAATATACACAACCTCAACTTGCAATATGCGACTGACATCAAAGTTGATGTCTAAGTGAATAGAATTGTGTTTTAAAAAATTGTCCTGGTGGAAAGGAAAAGAATAATGTAAGTGCTGGATCAGCTGATCTGGGACTAGCAGCAGAGCAATGCTCAAGGGAATAGAGCTGAGGCTACTGTTCTCTCCCCATACATTTCTTGTTCATTCTAGTTAAGAGAAAAAGCTTACACCAGGATTACTTTATACCATTTATTTACCACTACTTTATACTATTTACTCTATACCATAATTTAAAGTACAAATTGGCTATTGCTTACTGTACACCAGTGATGAAATTAATAGAACATAGTCACTGAGAACAGAAACTGAACTTTATTATCAGGGGGTATTGGCTTTATAAACCAATAATATCTGAGTAGGACTAATCTATTCAGAAACAACCATTGGCTTGGGAATGAGTGCAAATAATCAACATTCAAAAGCAAGATCCAGCAAAGTATATTTATTTCAAATTGCTAAACCAATTCTTTACAGGAGTTGTGTAACCAAAATATCCATTGCCAATAATTATAAATTATTCTGTATATAGCAGCTGAACCAAGGACAATTATATGTACTGCAAGCCTAGTACATATGCATGTTAAAAGGAAAGGAGTGTTTTGTTTATCCTCATTGTGATAGCTTCTATATATCTAGGATTAAATGCACAGCAATTTGCTCATGTAAGCTGAAATAGGTTGTTGAAAATTGAAACAATAAAATGGATGTAATATAATGTTTATTTGTTTGGGCTGGGTTTCTTCTTTTGTATATTTTAATATCTAGGTAATGTTGCAATGCAACATTAAAAAATCTAATGAGACTAATCATAAACTCAGACAAATATTTCTCCTTGATTGAATTTTCTGATTATCTTATATAACCAGAGCACACTAGGCTCTTTAAAAATGTGATGAACAGCAAGAAATGGAGCACTGGAAGTGTAGCAATGGTAGTGCATATATTCCATTTATTAAAAAGGACTCAAAAGCAAAATGTAATTAAATTATGCAGAATTCGTTCAATATTTTGTTAACATTATTAAATCAACACCATTCTTTTGTCTTCAATGTATGTCTTACTGCTCTAAGAATGCTCCAAACATTTTTAAAACGTGAGAATAAAAGTAGAAAATTAAGAGACTATGTTCAAGAAGTGTTTTAATCCGTAGATTTCATTTTTGATAATGAGATAAACAAGTCTCTAATACCTTACTTTAGATACATACCTAAGAACTACTGTTCATTTGGTATTTAAAAGGCTTGTATTTCTTTCCCTGAAAAAAAAGGGAAACTATAAATTCAGCATCATTCGTTTGCAAATCTCTTTTGCAGATCTTCAAATACACAAAATCTATTTGTTTGGTTTTTATTCTTTTTAAACAGGAAAGAAGAACAAAGAGAGGATGCCATGAGGAGCACTTTCCAATTTCTTCTTGAGCTATTTGGCTTCCCAGCTATTGAATAGTGCCCTTCTTAAATTGCAAATATTCTGAAATGGGGATTCCTTCATCAGTCTGTTTTGTTTCATGGGTTTCTTAAAATCTTTTTCACCTTCTTTTAGAAAATTTGAAAAAAGCATCATTTAGTATGGTTTCTAGACTAACTTTTCCAAATGAAGGGAGAAATTTCAGCTTACTGGAAGTAAATTCAAGAAGGTATTCTGCTGAGATTTCTCTGAGAATTTAATGCCCATATTTTTTAATCTCAAAGGTTTTTTTTAACAGCTTTTTGTCTAACTACCCTATATTCTTGATTGCCTCAAAAATGTAACTGAGGTATAACTAAATAAAGCATGTCCTTCTTCTGTAAGGTATTTTTAATGTGTAAGTCAAAAGTTATGGAAACCTCATATTCCACAGGAGGGAGCCTCTCTCCCACTGAGCTTCAAGCAGGACTTCAGGATCTTTTTCTCTTTTGAAATTTGTTTATAAAACCAGTGCCCTACAGAGAAAGTTAGAGAATGTTGGAGTAATTTCTCCAAAAAAAAAAGGGACACCCCCACCCCTGCTCTTAATTATAAATTTTTTGGGATAAAATAAAATAAAAAAAAATTTTGGGATAAATAAAACTTATGGCATTGAATTTTTTGAGACATTTCTAACAAAACACTTAAGGAATTTTCAAAGATATCATCCAAATTTTAATCTTCCTGTCAATTTTGCTCTGAAAGCTGTTTTTTTTTCTTCTTTGCAAACAAATAGTTTGATAAGAAATTTAAATATACATTTTCGGAAACAAGAAGTTGTTTTGGAACCCTGCAAAATGGAAGGGACTTTGAAATTCTTCATGTGTGGCTTTTATTGAATAATTTTTAAATTCATTAACCAGCCTTGCTGAAAAGGGTCAATTTTTCGTTGTACATGAAAGCAGCACATGAAAGTACTGCTGTCTGACCTAAGTGTTATACAAGCATTCAGGTGTGTTTATTATACTGGTGAAGATTGTGGCAGCCCTGGAAAGCTCATTTGCATTTGGAAAGATGAACTTAAAAGGAATTCTTGTCCTGCAGGCTGTTCTGAGGCAGGAAATTAAACTTACAAAGAAGGAAGCTTAACAATTTAGGGGACTCAGGAAACAAGGAGAAGATTAAATTAAATCTTAATAAAGACAGGTGGCAGCAGCCTCCCCACCAAACTACAAGCTGTGCTCAGTTCTTCCCACGGGACAGGGCACTAGACTTTGAATGGCTTATTCTGTCAAACCTGTGTCAGACACTTCATTTTCAGTGTAGGGGCATTTATTTGAACATTCTCCAGTGCTTTGCATTTCCTTCATCACAAACCTCTAAAGAGGTTTAAATCCACCAAACATATTTTGGCTGACCCCTTGAGGGTGCTTCAGGACTCTGCAGAGTTGTGGATTTTTAAGAGTAGGTTTTACTGCTGTTGTTTCCAGACATTTTCCCCTTTCTTTTTTACATGTTGTAGCTCCTGCGACCGCTATTTGCTTGCAGGTGTTCTCAGTGCAGACATGCAGCACAGTAAGTATTCACATCCACACCTCGCACCCACCTGAATGAATCCTTGGCTGTGTAAGAAGGCATTTGTGAAGGAAACAGCAGTCTCTGGTTGTGCGAGTTTTTGCTGATCGCAGTTGCAAGCTCATGAACCATCATTGACCACAGTGACCAAACATGATGACCTCATCTTCTCTAATGCTAGGCAGTTTAAGAACAGCCAACAAACATCTTTCCTCCAGCTGGCAGTAACATCAGTGTCATCACACTGATCCAAAGGGTGAGGAATGCAACATATTCCCTTCTATCCCGGGTGACATATTTTACCAGAATAATTGTGGATTACTGAGTGACCTAGCTGGATACTGTTTTTCTGGCATGTAGTGGTGGTGTAAGGAGATATTGAGCTACCTGCAAGTTGTCGTTCCTTAAGGGATCGACGTGGTTTCAGTATTTCAAATGCAGTACAGATAATCACAGTTTGCTGAGTCATCCTGAAACTGAGAAGCAGTCAGGGAGCTGATCCACCTAGACCAAGTGTAACTGTATGGGAGATCATGCAGGCCATGCTTTTGTAATCAAGCAGACACAAACTATAGGCCCAGCTCACACAAAGAAAGAGGGTTGGGAAGATGTCTGTTCCTGTAGAATGTGAGGCTTGTATCTGTTTTATCAATATACCCAAATAGTTGTGCCAGTGTGGCTATAAATGTCTTCCTCAGCTGCATAAAGTATTGCCCTGCCTGCCCTATTTCTTAGTAATCTGGTCTGTTCCTCTGTCTGCTGGCACTTTAACTGATAGCACTACTGGAACAGACTGAGATTTGTGCTAAAACAATTCCTTAAGGAGTCCTTTTTTTGCTGCTTTTCACACAGTTATGGTCAGTGTTTCTATGGCATGGCCCTTCAATCTAAGACCCTGCTCTTCTTAGAGCAACTTTCATCAAGAAATTCTCCCTAAACCTTGGTGCAATACCGTTCAACTCTGTTCCCACCAGGAGTACTGGAGGACTCAGGCTCCTCAAGTCTTGCCACAGAAAGAAAAAGACAATTTCCTTAGGGCTTCTAACCACATGCAGATACTATGCGAGGCAAAAAAATGTCTACATGACTAAAGACATCTGGTTCTCAAGTCTCAAGCTACTTTGATTTAGATATCATCCAGTAATTTTGTGGCTTTACTGTGTGTGAAATCTTACAGAGGGGTAATTAAATCTGTGCTCTTTTGTTAATCTGGATATTCTCCATGCTAAGTAAATCCTCACAGTACTGGAACTATTGGCCAAAAAGCAAAGGGTTGTTTTTCTATCATGACGGGGCAGCAAAAACCATTTGGAATGGTAAGTCCTTATTATTGATATTGTTGCTAGTATTGATATTGTTGCTAGTACTACTACTAATACCAATATTAATAATGTTATAATTACAACAACAATTACTATTGTAATAAAACCTATAACAAAAGCAATAGTATGACTTTGGTAAATAATTGTTTAATGTTTTCTTTGAAAGGATATTTCCCATGAAAAATAAATCAAAAAGGAAATGTCTCTCAGAGTCTATGAACAGGTTGAAAAATGTTTTTGCTCATGATAATCCCATCATAACTTTAAGTCTTGCAGACTCAAAATACCTACTTTTTTATACTATGTACCTAAATACCACGTATAGAATACCATGCTTCAGAAAGTTTACACTCTTACAGGCATCTGTGGACTTTAATGGGGTCACAGTTTTTTTCTTGTTGAAATGTACTAACATGAAATAATCCGTAAAGGGTTTACTTAAATGTCTCACTGGAGCAGGAAACCCTAAAGGAGAGAGTCTAATAACTGATAAATGATAAGTGAAATGTCACATTATTATTCTTTTTTTTTTTTTGACATTATTATTTTTTTCTTTTTATATTCCAGGAAACTTTGGGATACATAAACCATTTAAGACAAAGCAGTAAAGAAGCACCAGATTTAAAATAATCTAAATTGTTCCAGATGTTTTGGCTGGATGGTAAGGTGGATTACAGAGAGCAAAGGTCTGTGTGGTAATACACAGAACATCTCACAAAGGAAGCTGTGGGACAGGAACAAGGGTGGAGCCATCAAGAGGCAAAAACTGGAGAATAAAAATATGAAGATGCATATGAATTATCTTTAGAAAGGCCCCATTTAATACATAAATACAGACCTAAGTCCACTGCTCTAATAATGAAGGCAATGTTATTGTTCCCAGACATCCTTGGTTCTAAGCATGAGTGAAACATGAGCACCACAGCTTGCCTCTGTCTCACTCTGACATGCTTAGCTTGTTTGTTTTTATGGAAATCTGTGCTGTAGGTTTGAGTCAAAATACCTGTTGTGTAAGAGCCTGTGAGTTGCTGTGGAGCTCACAGCTAACTTCCCTGCATTCCCTACAGAATAAGGGGTGAATGGTTTGTGTCCCCAGAGCGTTCAGAGTTCCTGAGAATAAAGATCTCCAGATTAACAAGGAACAATCTGGTAAATACTCTGTCTGAGAAGCTTGTTTCTCTGAATTTTTATCATATGTTATCTCTGTATCAAGGATGGGAAGGAAGTAGTTCAAAGAGGTTAAGTGCTCTGGCAGGCATTATAAGGCAGATTGGTGCTGGAATGTGGATGATCACACGGATTCCTGTAAACTGTTTCAGCCACTATCTCACAAGTCTTTTAAAGATTTAATGCACTCTTTTAGAAACCATCTAAATATTGAAAGTGAAAGAGGTGCTGGTACATATTTTATGAGATATTTTTCAACTACAGTGATAAAATTTTAAATGCTATTTCATCTTTCTTTTCCTAAAGCCACTGACACAATAATTGTTCTACAGCAATCTTAGATTCAGGATCCATTTAATAATATGAGGAAGAGAATACAATATATGAGGGAGGCAACAACTGAACACTGCTTTTTTCTTGGAAGTTTCCCAAGAGCTTCGTGTATTGAAGAAGGGTTTTAAAACCCTTTATATTTTTGCTTGTTAACTCCAGTCAGAAATTTCACAGTATAAAACATATACATTAGTAGTATCTGATTATACACTAGGACCTCTTATTTTTACTGCTCCATTGTTTTCTTTTCATTCTTTAAAGACTGAGTCATTCAGAAATATTTTAGACAAGTGATCCTACCTTCCTCAGTTGAAAGTAATGGTGAGAGATACATCAAAACAGCAGTTCGTTTTTTTTGTTTTTTTTTTTTTTAGGAAATCCTAATGGACAGTTTTGCAAAATACCTTTGATTAAGTCATCTCATTCTCTAATTCTGTTTAATATCATCCGCTATGCCTGCTGCCTTTTCCTTACGGTCTCATTCTGCGAGACAACATCCCACACTTCCTTAATAGTAAAGACTGAGTAAACCTTTTCCATATCCCTCTGTTCTCACCTAAGCTCAGATGTGTTATATTTATAGCAATCTAATAAACTGAATGAGATCGTTTGTTTTATAGTCTTAGATTTGCTATTAACAGACATGTGCTGTATATTATCCCTTAATTTGTTTTTTAACACTTTCCATAATGGTAGGAGAGACCCTAAAATGAGTTAATAAGTCAGCGGAGCAATCAGCAATGCTCCTGAAAGGGACAGGTTTATTACAAACAACAAAGTCTGCTTGAAACAGAAATACTTAAGGGCTCAATTTGTATCCCAAAACCAAACAATTTCTATTGTATTTTTAATAGATCATTAGGAAAACTGAGCTGTTATGCTTTTTAAAATGAAAGAGAATGACTGCTACTGAAACTGAAATCATTATTTGTTGGTTTCAACTGAAATAAATGATGTTATTAACAGATTCATGCACTGGCTGCATTCATCTGTCAAACGAATTGACAACATGAGCTTCTTCTGTAATATATAGGTGGTTTTGAAAATGTGAATGGCCAGTGTGAGAAAACCCCACATGATTTTTTAGATGTCTGCAACAAATTTTATTAGTAACTGAATTAAGAACAACACAGTGAAGCCAGGTAATATAGAAAAATCTTCTTTCAAGATATTTGATTTGTTGATTTGAATTTTTAATACAGAAATGTGCTAGTAACTGTATAGCTCACCTAAATTATGTAACTGCAAAATAATTGGTTCCAAAATAATAACAAAACCAAAGAAAAATGCTCCCCTTCTACTTTGCATTTTATTTTGTAGAGTCATATTTTCAATACTGATTAGGCTGATAAAATTATTAGTCTAACTTTTGAACTAAATGTGTTCACTTGCAGAGGTGTTTGTAAAGCAGAGGCTTAAACATATGCAGGTTCTAAGTTTTTATCTTGTTTTATAACAGTAACCATAACTGAAATTTAAGCATTTCTTTGTGCATTCTATAGGTATTCATAAGTAAAATTTAGTCTCTGTATCATCACTAAATCCGTCTCTCAAAAACTAAATACACATGGAATTATTAAAATTAAACCAAAATACAACACAAATCAGGAGTTATCAAAGGAACAGAAACTTGCTGCTCTAAAGGACTAACTTATCTCTGATTAACAATGTATTAGGTTTTGTTGAGAAATGCTTACAGAGGTTCAAGGCTGCTCCTTCTTTTCACACTGTCCTGCCACTGAGTAGGCACAGGAACTTAGCTGTCTACTGTGGTTAAACCATGACAAAGAGCATTGTTTTCAATACATCAGGATGTTATAGATCTTTTGAAGCTGATGCCAAAATCCAAGAGCAGCAAAGGGGTTAAGTAAATTTTCTATAGTGTCAGTGAAAAGCAATGGAACCATCTATATAACAACTTTAAGCAAAAGTAGTGCAATTCACGTCAGTTGATATGAATTTATGGAAAACTGATCTCATGTGATTCAATTAACTTTTTGTCTTTTATGATTTTCATAGAAATGATTGTGTCTTATATCTGGGCCTCTGCACGGCTGGTTAGATCAAGGGACATGAAAAATACAAAAATCAGTATAGCACATATACTGAGCCCTGCGGAGAAGGACTTGGGGGTGATGGTCTATGAGAAAATGAACATGAGCCGGCTTCAGTGTACGCTCGCAGCCCAGAAAGCCAACCGTATCCTAGGCTGCATCAAGAGGAGCGTGACCAGCAGGTCGAAGGAGGTGATCCTGCCCCTCTACTCTGCTCTCATGAGACCTCACCTGGAGTATTGTGTGCAGTTCTGGTGTCCTCAACATAAAAAGAACATGGAACTGTTGGAGCAAGTTCAGAGGAGGGCCATGAGGATGATCAGGGGACTGGAGCACCTCCCATATGAAGATAGGCTGAGAAAGTTGGGGCTGTTCAGCCTGGAGAAGAGAAGGCTGCGTGGAGACCTCATAGCAGCCTTCCAATATCTGAAGTGTAGTGACAGGACAAGGGGTAACGGGTTAAAACTTAAAACGGGTGTCGTGGTTTAGCCCCAGCTAGACAGCTTGTTCACCCACTCCCCCCCTTTCTTGCCCTTCCCCTACTCCTGGAAGGATGAAGAGGAGAATCAGAAAGAATGCAACTCTCACAGGTTCAGATAAGAACAGTTTAGTAACTAAGGTACAACACAAATCACTACTGCTACCACCAATAATAATGATAAAGGAAATAACAAGGGAAGAGAATACAACACCTGATCACCAGGCAACCAATAACTCGCCCCCCCAGCCGGACCAAGCACCAACCAATAGCTCCTCCAACCCTCCAGTCCCCTAGCCCTTCCGGGTAATTCTCCGTTACATCCTGGGCATGACGTGCTGTGGTATGGAATACCTCTTTGGTCAGTTTGGGTCAGGTGTCCTGTCTCTGCTTCCTCCCGGAAGAGCTCACAAAGTCCTTGGCCAAACCAAAACATCATTGTTATCAGCTCTGTTCCCAGGCTGAAAGTCAAAACACAGAGCTGCACCAGCTACCAAGAAGGAGAAAAATGACTGCTACTGCTGAACCCAGGACACAGGGGAAGTTTAGATTGGATATAAGGAGGAAATTCTTTCCTGTTAGGGTGGTGAGGCACTGGAATGGGTTGCCCAGGGAGGTTGTGAATGCTCCATCCCTGGCAGTTTTCAAGATCAGGTTGGATGAAGCCTTGGGTGGCATGGTTTAGTGTGGGGTGTCCCTGTCCATGGCAGGGGGGGTTTGAACTTGATGATCTTAAGGTCCTTTCCAACCCTAACTATTCTATGATTCTATGATTCTGTATCAAGTGATTGCCCAAGTCAGAGATACCAAACTGTAACTGTAAATGGAGAATATTATCTTATGGACATCTCCAGTGAGTCCTTAGAAACACAAGTTTTTGAAGGAAATCAGAAAACATTGTTGCTTTGGTTTTTGGCAATAAAAAATTTTGAGGGAGTCTTTTAAAAATAAAGCAGACAAGTCTCCAATACAAAGCAATTTCAGCCCCTTGATAATCTGAGTCCATTCACCAGCACAATCACACATAAAGCCACATGTTCTGATCTCAATAAAATAGCTTACATTTGCAGAAGAAGTATTTATCCAAAATGCTAGCTAGATGCCCAGTTCCCTTGGCCTCATCGTGTTAGTACAGCAACACTGATGATCTGCTCAATTCAAAATATTCTGGTTTTCTTCCTAGTTTAGTTATGATGAATGCCAACAGTGATGAGAAACATTGTAGTGCTACCTGTGGACTTGGAACTTTGTAGTGTGGTATTATGAGTACTATGAACAGAATGGAGATTTGTGCTCTAATAACAATTTCTAAAAACAGACTTCTTGGCTCTGTCCCACTATTTATCTGGCAGTAGGAGGAAACATTTTGGGATCTCAGATTCTTATTTCAGTTTAAGTAGAAATAAAATGTATGTGGGTGGGATTGAAGAACCCATTATGTGTAAGCTGCTTACTAGTGGTACACTGATTTCTGAGGAAAGAAATACTTTAGTAGTTGTGATTTATTTCCCATTTCAGATATTTATATGTCTGGTGTAGAAGTTAACTGGATGCACTCATTAAACACCTTTGTTTCAAAAGAGCATCAGCCTAAGGCTATGTACCTAGTATTTATGGATCCAGTGACTGCACACAGAAATCCTGTATCTCTGCTGAAGCTAGATTTAATCTGTTTAACATTTTTCAAATTTGCCTGCTCACTCAGATTCAACTAATTCAAGGGACCCTGTGCAGAATACCCTGAAGCCCTCTTAGATTTATGGTTGTAGGAACGCGTTCACCTGGAGCAAAATGTAGGGATGCAGACTATGGGGCAACATCCATAATGAAGTAATGGGAGTTCTGGACATATCAAGTTGCCTAAGAATACTAGAATGATTAGGTGCCTGCCGAACTCTGACATTTGTGGGTCATTACATTTGGGTCTGCATTTCTATTTGTGTTCCTCCTGATATGACACCTTCCTTGGTCAGCGTGGTCAAGACTGGGATGGGAATTTTAGTATCTACCATGTGAGCTAATCCCCAAGGCAGACTTTATGATCACTGTAAAGAAACAGATGTATCCCCTCATTCCTATGTACATGTGGAAAATGGGGCACGTGAGTCATTGTCTAGACATTCCTGTTTTTCTCTGCTGACTATAATGGACATCAGTAAAAAAGAAGACAGAAGCCTTGGTAGTGGCTGAAGTTAGGAAGAGGAAAACTATAATGGGTGGTGATTTCCTAGCAAAGCACAGCCAGCATTCAGATACACTAGAGAGCAGTGCCCAAACCCCCTGAAGGCCCAGGTTGTCTGGTACATAAAAATATTGTGCTACTTACAGAGTATGATTGCAGCTGCTTAGAAAACAATAACTGAAAGAAAAGAATCACCTCAGCACCTATGATAGATAAGAGGAAGACCTGCTACAGTGAAAGAGCTCACGGTGTGCTCAGTTTTAAACAAATGAATAATTAGATTCCTCTTCAGCAATGTACACATTTAGCAGTAACATCAGCACTGACCAGTGCACTTGAAGACAATTTGCATGAAGTTAGGTAAGTGGCTTAAATACTTTGCTAAATCATGACCACAGGGCAAGAGACAATTCCCACGTTACTGTGCAGCTAATAGCTTTTCTGGTCTCTGTAATGGAGTTCTACAGGCACAAAAGACAATTAAATAAAAAAAGCCCCAAACATACCATAATAACAAAGCACTTAGTGCTGCAGTATTACATCTTCCCATGATGGAATTCCTGTAAAAGGACAGCTAATCAGTTTATCAACTTCCAGGAAAAAAAAAAAAAAATATTTCAGAACAAAATAGAACTCAACTGCACAAAAAAACAATGACAATTTTTTCTGGTTGCTATACTGAAGTATGTGAGTAGCTTACAGTTGGACAAAGTAAGGCACTGTCACACTCACTACTTAAATGGTGGTACAGTTATACAAAAGGTGTTATTAAATGGCTAGTAAAGAATAAGGAGCTGGTTAAATAGATCAAAATCTTCTGTCTCTTGTCCCATTAACAGTAGGTTAACCATTCATTATAAGGTGAAGATATATTAACCTTGCTGAAGCCTGTGGGCAGCTTGCCATTGATTGCCACAGCCTAAAATTGTATCTCATATATTTCTGAGCAAAAAATGTCAAGAGGACTAATGACAGAGTCTGTCAGAGACTGAGTAGATTTCTATCTTACTTATTCTACTCAAATACTAGTGTCTGTAATGTAAATGTTTTTGGAAAAGTGTGAGGATAACTTTTAGCTAACTGAAAAGTATTCTATTATGTCAATTTTATTATAAAACAGTTATTTTTGACCCTTTTAATATTACCATTGGTATTAACATTGAAGGGGTACCCTAAACATAGATTTGTAAGTAAGGTCATAAAAATGTGCCTGAGCTGAGCTAAGTTTTCTCTCAGTGTAAGAGAATACAGTGGACGCTATTAAAACCAGCCAGTACCAACATAAATAAACCAAACCCACTGCTCTATACACGGTACGCCCCAATAAATGTATAAAACCATTTAAAACTAGCCTGATGATATTTACTGAATTGTAAAGGTGGATGTGTTCTTCCTGGTTCCTGCCTTATATAGTTTTTAATTACTTCCAGTGATGTATCAGTTTGTTTCCAATGACACTACAAAGAAGGATTGCTGCTTCAGTACCTTCAGGAGCTTGTCCTCCTGGGCAGACAGGTCAGCAGCTGGTCAGTGAAGCTTTTCTTATCTTTCCTTTTCCTGCAGTCCCCTGAGCCTGGGTCCACTGCAGATACTGAGCAAAACTCTGGCCTCATGCAACTACCAGTGAAAGTAAAATACTCTTGGTAAGCTAGTGAAAGGTTAAATAACCACCAAAGCAAAATCCATATTCTGGCATTTATTTTTCAAGGATTTTCATTAGGGTTTATTTTTGTGATCACCATCCAAACAATACATCTTTAGAACAAACAAAAACCATCTCCCTGCTGTAACGAGCCCAGATGGGAGAGGATGTTCTTAATTTATTTTTTTTTTTATACAGCTTGCTCATCTGTTTAAAATCTCACTTTAAACAGTCAAATAACACGAATGGCTTGTTAGCCCTCTTATGATTGTGCCTCTCATCTGTCATTGCTGCTAACATCATATGGCAGTGTCCTATTGCAGTTTAACTAACCTGTGTATGGATGGTTTCATTACCAGTAAGGAATATAAAATCAGGGAAGCCAAACCAGTTATATTACTGAATCATGTGTTTACTACCTAATGCATGTTTTTCCAGTAAAGTTTTTTTTGACAGTACTATCAATCATCTTCATAGTAAAGACATCTTTTCCATTGGTCCCCCTGCTAGAGTTGTGCAGGCACCATAGAGCATGAAATAGGTTTGTAAGGTGTTTGGGAACTCCATGAAGGAGCTGATTTTTCTGTATTTACTTTATGTCATACCTTAAAACTGTTCAACTGTTTTGGAAAGTTTATCTGCAGGTTAGGTGCTGTTTCGAAGCAGTTTCTAAAAGCTGTTCAGGGGCTGCAGTGCTAGAAATCATCTGTATGAAGCTGTATTAATGGGCTGAGTGCGGGTGAGACATTCAAAGTTGCAATGTACCAAAAATCATCATCAGAGCTTTGGCTGTGCATAGAGTAATATGTCTGCACAGCTAATCTGACTTTCAAGACTTGTAGATTTAATCTTCAATTCTAGTTTATATTTAAAATGTCAGCTGAATTTTACCGGTATGCTGGAAATGTTTCAACTTACTTTTTTATCACTGGGAACACATTGCTGGTAATTTAGGGCTTAGTTAGCTTCTAAGAATTGCTTTATGACACTGAAGATTATTGGATATATTCAGTCAGCATAAATTCCACCTTAGCTTCTAGGCTAAGAGTTTTTGATAGGCTGGGTCTTGAAAGCTTCTAATACAGTGCCTTTCACCCTGTGGATGGTTTTGTCCACCTATGTAGGTGAGATTTAGGCCTTTAAAATATTCCCCTTTCTTCTTTCAAACCAGAGAGAGAGAAAAATATGATCTTTATAAATAGGTGTTTCTTGTAATCTGTGCATCCACTACCAATAACTGTGTCTGTGTAGTGGTCAAAGTATTAACTTGTAGAACTTCATGAGAAGTTTCTCCAAGAGGACTGAGAGGGCTAAGACAGATGAAAGTATATGAAAGTCTCCCTGTTCCAGACGTTCAAAGATCACCAAGAAAAGGTGATAACAGTTAGTTTCTCAGTCTGGTATGGAGTGAAATGCAGCTCTCCTAAAGCTCCAATTCTCCTAGGGAATTTTGTCTCATCATAGCTGATCAGTAATGTAGAGTTGGTTTGGAAGCTGCTGCTCAGGGGAGTTTGTGTATATAAAGGGGACAAAGGCAGTATCAGATATACTGGGTGGCTTTTACTGTGGTGTGGCTCACAGAGATCATCTGTTCCTGCAAACAGAACCAGGATTTCACAGCGGTGCCAAGATACCTGAAATGAAAATATCTTGTTTACATTAAGAAGCATGGTATAGACAGGATTGAAGTTTTTCGTATTATCTGTGTAGCACCATGTAAAGTAAATTCAGTTGCAGGCTAAATTTCTTAGCAGTGCTAAAAATCATATGGGCAGCCCCCTGCTCCTAATTTTCTATTTTTTTTTTTTTTTCAGATGAGCCTGTGTCAGTAATGGTGGGAGGCTTTTTATGGGTGTTTTTTGTTAAATAAAATTTCATCTTGCATAGATAAGTCTGGGAAAGGCACAAGAAAGCAGGCTGTTAGGTTTCAGATAAGGAGAAGCAGAAGGTGGCTGAGTCATCTACCAGAGTATGTTCTTAGATAACCTCTCAATGCCCAGTTTTCTAAGGAAAGGACCGTGAAGATGTGATTGCTCAATAAGACAAAAGTTTTTTAATGCCCAAACAAAATATTTAGTAACTTAAATGAAGAAGTCTGAAAAATAAAAAAAGGATATTTTTATTTAAAAAAATGTCTTCATTTGCTTATGAGCCAATTGAAAATTAGTTACATACTGGCAAAACTTCACTCAAGGGCAAAAAAGTCACCTGCTTCATTACAAGAGTTCTTCCACTGCTTTTTTCTTCCTTTAATTTCATACTAGGAAAATATATGATCTGGTCCATCAAATTGCAGTATGGAGCAGGGGCAGCAAGTTGTGCTACTGTGTACAGTATCCATATTCAGAAATGAGGATGAGAGCTTCAGAACCTTGCTTGAAGACATAGTGCCTTTGTCTAACTCGTGGCATAGGCAGTGGACCATAGACTTGAACATTTTCTGGGTGTCTGCTTGACCACCCTTCCACTTTCTTCTCATGACCTGGTTTAATTGCCAAGGGAAAGCAGGTGGCACCGGAGCTATGTAACTTCTTTGGGCTTCCTTCTTTCCCAGCCAGCTGGGGTACATTATGGGAAGAAGGGCAGCAAATTATGTTCCTCTTACTTCATGGGAAACAGTCTAGGGGAGTTCGTGCTAGAAGTAACACTTCCAGCTAGTCTCTTGTAGAGTGGGGGGGGGGGGGGGGAAGGTGATAGAAAAAACAGGATTTTGGCTGAAGAATCACAAAGAAAATAGACTTTAGCAGGTATTTGGAAAAAAATTAAGGGTTTTATGGTGAATGTTTCTTGCTTCTGCTCCTTTTTAGTGGTCAAATTACAGAACTTCATTTTTTCTTGATTACTTTAAGTGTAAGTACCTTATTGAAGACCTGGCACTGTAACAAATCTGAGAGATTGAGAAGAACAAACATTTCTTCCTTTTATAACTAGTGAAGAAATAAAAATCAAAGACAAAAACGTAAAAAATCGTGGTGGAACATGAACCAAGTTTTAAATAAAAATACATTCTGATTTCCAATCTGAGGAGAAAAGAGTTTGATTCAACAGGTACCTTGAGGTGTACGCCACTTTATTACACCAGAGTGATTTAAACTAAAATAAATCAATCCAGAACTGAAAGCTTCCGAAGTTGAGTGTCACTTTTATAGTGATTTCAATATGCCCAGTACACAGCAATAATGACTGTTTTAGAGCCTGGAAGCCGTGTTCATTGCCAAAACGCTGTGGATAGGACTTGCATGTGAAAGAGATTTTCCACTGTCAGTGAACCCCTTCCACTTTGAATTTCCCTGTGTGACACTGGTCAAAGAAAGTATAATTCAGAAGTCAGCCTGTACAGTACAAAGGAATCTAATTAATGAGGAGACAGCAAAAGGAACTACCAGGACTGTACATCCTTTAATAAATACCTTCTAGTGTACACTTAATGCTGAGTTGGAAAAAAGGGTTTTTAATACCTGCTACTTGTAGGAATTTCAATCACAGTACACCAGGGTCCCGCTTCCTTCACTGTGAACTAGAGAGTGCAATATAACATGCTATTCCCTCTTGCTGACTGCTTGCAATTAAGTTTATTTATTTGGGATCACTGAAGTAATACATTTTATATGAATCACGATTGCTCATCTGTCATACTGGAGAGTAACAAATGAAGACCTATTTCTTTTTTACTGGACAGGCAAGGAAACCATAGAGTTAAAATCCACTGAATTTGGAGTGATACTGTCCATTGATTCCATCATGAGCTGAACTAAAAAAAACTGTGGAAGTTATGCACCCAGCTTCAGAACTTTTGCAAATCTCACTAGGCATCTGCCTGCATCTTTAAATGTCAGGTACTGTTGTAGATGTGGGCATCAATGAAGTGCCAAAGACAACATGTGAAAACCATCAGGCACCAAACCTCAGTTCCCTTGTATTGCAGGCTGGTGTTTTGACAGCTTCTTCTGCTTTAATACTTGCAGATTTGCAGTACATATATACTAATATAGCCAGGAATTTAAGATGCTTTAAAAAAACCTTGATCTAAGCAGTCCTCACTGTAGTTGGACATCGGGTATGTTAGAATTGTTTGGTGATTACAGCATCATGATACCATGTAATTTTTCAAGCTAGTAAGGTTTGTATTGCCTTGGTAACAGGTCGCTCTCAATTCCTTTCAGCCAATTAAAGGACTTTGTAATTTTCAGTTGGTTTCCATTGTTGGGTTGATGCCACTACTATGACTTAAAATCTGTTTTGTGATTATTTAGCTGAATGTGAAAATAGCTGATATCACTTAAATCAGCAAAAAGACACCTAGGTATGCCTTTGATTAAATAATTTGAGATGATTTTCCCTTTGGTTGTAATCAGCACTTGGTGAAATCTGTAGCTAGGTGATGAGAAGGAAAGAGATGCTGATGTTCTGTGGAAATGCATAACATGCTATGTCTGGAATGCAAGTTTGAGAATGTATTAGAAAGGGTAATGCTCATGGGGTTTTTTGTTTTGTGGTTTCTTTATTTCAAACAAAATATTTTACTTGTTAGCTCTGCATAACTGTGAGAAAGAAGAAAGGATGCACAGGTGGGAGGTGGGAAGGATTTTAGAATTTTTTGAGATTAACTCTAGGAAATTGTTTAGAAAGCTAGGGTGCTTACTGACATCATCAAAGTGTTCAGTGTTGTGGTTTGTCTGTTGTACTGCTGATACAAATGTTGAATGTATAGATTAGTCATTGTCAGCTATTTTTATGTTGTCAGTAGATAAAATGTCATCCATTAAATCATGTGGGTGGAACAGTTTTTTCCCTGTGATAACTCACCTTCTAAATATGAAGAGTCAGAAATGAAATATAAATAAAAATAGAAAGTAGAAATTAATCTAAGACGCATACCATCTGAATTCCAGGGAAAAACACTAGCACCACTCACTTAACAAAATTCCACAAGTATAAAGGAAAAAAAAAAACAAAACACCAACAAACCCAAACAAGACATCAAGGAAACCATGGCATTCTGCACAACGATGGGAAATCACAATCATATTTCATATTTACAACAAACACACATTTAAGCCCAATCCTAAACTTGGAACACAGATCTCTCTCCCTTGCCCACAAGAATACTTGAATGATTAATTAGTGATAAAAGATAAAACAGAATCCTAGCTTTAAATGAATAATTTCTGTTTGAATAAGATTATGGACCACACAGTATGATTGTTGTACAATGTGGTTTCCACAACTCTAAAAGTCACATGTATTTAAAATATTTTCTTGGCATTTGAAGAACTTTCTCAGATTTGTTTTAAAACTAAATCCAGGTCCTCTCTGATAAAGCAAACAAGGAAATCAAGGAAAACTTAAATTCTATTAGCTCTGTATCAGAATAAATATTCACAATTCCTTGCTAAGCGTACTTTGTAAATTAATTACATTAGAAGGCGGTGAATGAGATAATTTCTTAGCCTTTTTTTTTTTTTTAGTGCATTTTGCTTTTGGATATATCTATTTTACTTTTTTAAGATCAATGTGCATTGTTTTCTTTAAAAATGCTTTGTGAACTGAATTTTTTGAAACGGTCGTAAAAACAAAGGATTCATTGTAGTAAGGCTTTTACCTTTGTTTGCCTAAGATCTTATTTCCTAGCACAGAGGTACTCCTTGTACCACCAATATGCCTTAGGCAGCTCTATTGCTCTTTATGATTTAGAATTAATTGCCTTAGATCCTTGGGCCAGTCTTTGAGAGATATTTAGGTATTAACGTTGGATTCACATCCAAGGGATTTCACAGAAATGCTTAATTATTTTACTTTCCTAACTTTTCTGTGCATTCTTTAAAAACCTAATGGATACTTCCCTGTGACTTTAAAGATACAGATATCCATAAGCACACATTTAACATTCAGAGCACTCTGGGATCTAAGTGCATGCATAATAATTGGATAAGAGGATAATGCCTTCAGAAGTAAACTTATAGCATAATCAGATTAATCAGGAATTAAGGCCAGATCAACTTTTAATGGTTAGATAGCAACTCTACTCTCCTATATCTTTCCCATAGACTGCCTCTATAATGGTGTTCAGGACAAAACCACCTTATCAGCACTTGTATGCTGGGCCGCTGAAATGATGCCAGGGGGCTTTGAGCATATCTGCTTCAAACTTGAGTAACACATCCTTGACCTTGTCATTTATTTCTTATGACATATCTGGCAAAGTGCTTCTAGCTTATGTCTTCTCTTCAACATGTCTGCAGTACTCAAACAAATGACCCAGCCTAAGACACTGCCTGAGATACACCATATATTTAGACTGGTAAAAGAAAGACCCAAGGAGAAGGAAAGGTAAGCCTAGGGGACCCTGATGCTCCCTAGAGGTGCTTTTATCCCCAAATCTGGTTAGCCACAGGCCCTGTCTACTTCTTTGGAGTGTGTCAGAGGAAGAATCTTACTCCTCAAGGAGACTGCTAGACCTGGGCTTACTGGCAACGCCTGCCATCACCATCCTGCTGAGCAAGGAGCACCTGAGTCAGGCCTGGAATAAATACTGCTCAAAAGTGCTAAATACCAGATGGATATAAATGAGTCTTTCTGTGTCCATGTTTCAAGACAAGACAAAGGACTGACCTTACAAGGACTTTCCACAAGGCACTGAAAGAGAAGACAAGGCAAACGCCACACAGATTACCCATGGCATTTGGCTGGCTGCATGGGAACAGTGTTCCCTGTGGGAGAGCAAGGGCAAAGCTGAAGGATGCCAAAACAACTTAAGTTCGTGATTGAGGCATCAGGCTGGATCACATTAGTGTCACTCTGCTTGACACCAGTAGGGTGGAGACTGGCCCTTGTTCTGACTGTGGCACTGCATATGCTCTTTCCTAATCAGAGTCTTGGCTGGTGATACTTTGTGAGGAGATCTCCTCTGAGCTGACTGCTATAGCATTACACAAGGGGAGACCATGTGGGAAGTCTGATGCTGCGGGGTGTTTGTGCTGCCCTGGGGAAGAGGTTTTGTGAGACTGAGGAAGATGAAAGCAGTAGTCCAGGTCTTCTGGAGCACCTGAAGTTGTCCACAGAGGATATCCTAAGGATCCTGTCTTCATGGGCTTCTTCACTGTTTTCCCAGCTTGGATGATTTTCTAGCACACTGGGCTTGCTTCCGAGGCAGGACAGAAAGGAGAGGTGACTTGAGGGCAGCACTGCACATGCTATAAGAGCCCAAATCACTTAGAGCCATCCTGCCTTTTGTCTCATCTAATTTTTTCATGAGTGCTTATGGTAACAAGTCAGCAAAGAATCTGCATGGATGAGACCTGCTGGAAAAGGCTAAGCCTCCGGGATGTGACTTCCTGGGACCGTTGTCCTGTTGTCAGTAATAGCATGACACCTGGAGAGTGCAGCACCTCAGAAGTTGTCCTTAGTTTTTCATCGATGAATATGAAAGGATCCCAGACTTTCAGTCCTTACACACTAATCCATTTAGCACTCATTTACACTGTCATTATAGACCTGTTGTCATCAGATGTTGGAGTCTAGAGGGATTGATTTTGTACAGAAGAGGAAATGTTTGGTGGCGTCAAGTATTGCGTGCAGCTCTGCACTTTTACAAAAAGCAGACATGGTGTCCTGCTTCGTGCAAGAACAAAACTGTTCAGACAAAACTGTTTACATGGTTATACTTTCAAGACTTTGCCAACAGTTTGGTTCAAAAGCTTTCCCTCTCTTATTTGTATTGTTGTGAGTGCAGCCCAGGCTTTCTGGTTGCCTTTTCGCTGTCTCTGTTAGCTCTTGCACTGACTGATGCATACTCTCTACTCAGATTAACCCTTCGTGAGTCTCTATTTTGGATTTTGACTCATATTGTTCCAGCTAATTAAAGCAGGCTCAGTTCTGTGTGAAAAGTTTTATAGTAGGAAAAAGAAAAAGTGGATTTCAAAGGGAGGAGAGGGAGCAGGAGGTTTAGGAGGAGGACAGTCTGACCCCTCCAACTGTGCTACACTGGTGTTTATTTGGCATGTTTTGAACTGCCTTTGAAGCTACTCTGTTCTAGAGAAGGAACTTATTTTCTTTCTCTTTTTTTTCTTTTTCTTGCAGTAGTCAAAAGTAAGATTGGCTGTTACACTTGACACTGCTCGTAGAATATGAGATAGCTCATATTCTAACTTTCAGCACTGTTTATCTCAAGCTGTATCTCATATTCTATAAACACGTTTCTTCATCACTGTTTTTAATTTTGCTTCTATCTCTGCTAATCAACTGCTCCTTATATAATGTATACTGTAATGAAAATACATGACACAGGCTGCTGCAAGTAACAGATCATGAGCCCTTTGGGTCACACATCTTGCATTTGCCAGTCATGAAGCATTTTGCTTAAATAATGTGCATTGTGTTCATTCTGCCGTCAATTAGAGTAACCAGGTAAGGTAATTGGGCACCTACCAAAGTGGCAGCTGCAGGCAGTAATCATAGCTCCAGCACCTGCTCCCATGGCAACTGATGTGTTTACATTCAGACAAGTACACAACATTTCCTTCCTTCTAAAGAGGAGAGAAAAGAAAGGTTTTAGAGCTACAGCAAAAGAGAGGGATTTACAAGGATAAATGTTTAAGCAAGGGGTTTGGAGAAACTGTTTGTTCTTTGGAGTGAAAACTTAGGGGATAATGGGTTGTTATCAGACAACAATTAAGCATCTTCACCTCTCAAACTGGGCTTGCCGTAGATGATACCTCTCAGAAGCAGATCTCATCCCCTTTATACTAATCTCCTTTAGAGAAAGAAGAGGCAGGAGGGATTCCAAAGTTACTGCTCCAGCACTCCTTCTGCAGATGTCACTAGTGCAGCTTCAGAAGCACCATGTTTACAGAATCCTTTGCAAAGACAATTTTTTTAGAAGTTACAAAATATTCCTTCAAAGATCTTGTGAAAATAAATGTCACTGCTACCAGCATTGCCTGAGTGGCTGTATTAGGGTTGAGTTATGTCTGCTTCATTTTACCATACTTTGCCAAGAGGCAGAGACAAGGGCAGAAGTTTAGGGCCTGAGCTATGTGTGTATAGGAAAATTACAGGGCCTTTTACCTTTCCTTGTCTTCCCAAGAACTCAGCATCCTCTGCTTCTTCTGCAGTAGATCTAAGGCAGACAATACTTAAACACTACTTTCTTTTTCTTTCCTGCACATTTTCTAAATTTAAACAGAAGAGTGACATGATCGTGGTGGGAACTAAGGGCCTGATCATGTAAGTGGATTAGGAAAAGCAAGTACAAAATGAATGCAGTTGAAATTCTAGGAAAACCACTCAGCCGTAGCAGAGTTAATCTTGCTTAAATTCTCAGATGGAAGATGTGGGCATAAGAGAGATATAAGCTCTATAAATATTTCCTTCAAAAAATGGTGCACAGAATTACCATCTCATAAAAACATAAATAAGCATTAAGAAATACCAGTCCTGTAGTTACTAGACTTTTCATTTTGGGAGCTGTTCATCCTAATGAACACTTGTTCCTCCAGACTGTGGCTCTTGGCTGATGCAGAACAGATTCAACTCATTAGAGCAACATACCTTGAACAAATAATTCATAAACACTTCCTCATCCACAAACGTGTGGACTTATGAAATAAGCATTTAATACATTTCCAACATTCTGTAATAGAGATGTGAGGCCTTACAGGAAAAATCGATACAGTGAGGCTTTAAGTTGAATATATCTTCTCCTCATTATCATAGAATCATAGAATAGTTAGGGTTGGAAAGGACCTTAAGATCATCAAATTCCAACACCCCTGCCATGGGCAGGGACACCTTGCTCTAAACCATATCACCCAAGGCCTCGTCCAACCTAGCCTTGAACACTGCCAGGGATGAAGCATTCACAACCTCCCTGGGCAGCCTATTCCAGTGCCTCACCACCCTAACAGGAAAGAATTTCCTCCTTATATCCAATCTAAACTTCCCCTGTTTAAGTTTTAACCCATTACCCCTTGTCCTACCACTACAGTCCCTAATGAAGAGTCCATCCCCAGCATCCCTATATGCCCCCTTCAGATACTGGAAGGCTGCTATGAGGTCTCCACGCAGCCTTCTCTTCTCCAGGCTGAACAGCCCCAACTTTCTCAGCCTATCTTCATATGGGAGGTGCTCCAGTCCCCTGATCATTCTCGTGGCCCTCCTCTGGACTTGTTCCAACAGATCCATGTCCTTTTTATGCTGAGGACACCAGAACTGTACACAATACTCCACGTGAGGTCTCACGAGAGCTCAAGCTTGGAGAATTATGTGTTTGAGAACGGGACTAAACTTGACAGTTCTGAATCATTACACGTGGCTTAACTAAAGCTCATGGTCTGTATATAGCCACAGGTTAACTACCCTAAAGTTGCAAAATATGAAGACCTGTTAGGATTTCTAAGTCCTGTACCCTCACCTGATAAAGGAGGAAGAAAGTATGTGTCTACCTGGTAGCAGAATTATGAGTGAATATGCTAAAACATCTCGTAGAATCATAGAATAGTTAGGGTTGGAAAAGACCTTAAGATCATTTAGTTCCAACCCCCCTGCCATGGGCAGGGACACCTCACACTGAAGCATGCCACCCAAGGCTCTGTCCAACCTGGCCTTGAACACTACCAGGGATGGGGCATTCACAACTCCCTGGGCAACTTCTGCCAGTGCCTCACCACCCTTAGAGTAAAAACCTTCTTCCTTATCTGTCTTGGTTTAAGACTGTGATTTACAATTTAAGCCCTGGTATTGTGATTATGTTCCCTGTTTATACATGCAAAATCACTTATGCCAGTGTGCCTGTGCTGGGGCATTGGTCTCTGTCTCAGAGATTTAATTACAAGACTGTTTTAAATTTTCTGATTTGTTTCTTTGGATAGAAAGTTCAATTATGGTCAATCAAATGGAGTACATCAATAGGATTAAGCATATCAGGATCATACTATACAGAAATTACAACTGGCTGTGCCAGTATTCTTCTAGGTGATCTGGTGTATTCTTTTTTGCTTCTCTGCCTCTTTCTCATTTCCCCATGTATGAAATCATAGAATGGTTTGGCTTGGAAGGGACCTTAAAGGTCATCTAGTTCCAACAGCCCTGCTGTGGGGCAGGCATACCTTCCACTAGAGCTCAAAGCCCCATCCAACTGGCCTTGAACGCTGCCACAGATCGAGCAGCCACAGCTTCTCTGGGCAACCTGTGCCAGTGTCTCACCACCCTCACCGTAAGGAATTTCTTCCTAATATCTAAATCTAAATCTACCCTCTTTCAGTTTCAAGCCATCCCTCCTTGCCCTATCACTACATGCCCTTGAAAAGAATCCTTCTCCAGATTTAGGTACTGGAAGGCTGCTCTAAGGTCTCCCCAGAGCCTTCTCTTATCCAGGCTGAACAAGCCCAACTTTCTCAGCCTGTCTCCATAGGAAAGGTGCTCCAGCCTACTGAGCATCTTCATGGCCTCCTCTGGACTTCCTCAAGCAGATCCGTGTTCCTCTTGTGTTGAGGTCCTCAGAGCTTAATACAGTACTGCAGGTGGGGTCTCAGGAGAGTGGAGTAGAGGGGGAGAATCACCTCCCTCAACCTGCTGGCCACACACTTTTTGATGCAGCCCAGAACACAGCTGGCATTCTGGGCTGCAAGTGCACACTGCTGAGTCATGTTGAGCTTCTTGTCAATCAACACCACAAATCCTTCTGCTCACACTACTAGTCTAGTTAGTATTGTTTAAGAAATGTATGTGCACTGTTGTCGTGTTTTAAACCCAGCCATGCAGCTCACTCTCTCACTCCTCCCTCCTCTTCCGCCGTCGCTCCCAGAGGGATGACGTGGAGAATCAAAAAAATGTAACTCCCATGGGTTGAGAAAAGAACAGTCCAGTAACTAAGGTGCAACACAAACCACTACTGCTACCACCAATAATAGTAATTACAAGGGAAATAACAAGGGAAGAGAATAAAACCGCTCACCACCTGCTGACCGATACCCATCCAGATCCGAGCAGTGATCTAGCCCTTCCAGGTAACTGCCCTCAGTTTATATACTGGGCATGAAGTGCTGTGGTATGGAATACCCCTTTGGCTAGTTTGGGTCAGGTGTCCTGTCTCTGCTTCCTCCCGGCTTCCCCTCCTCCCTGGCAGAGCATGAGACTCAGAAAGTCCTTGGTCAGGCTAAACATTACTAAGCATCAACTAAAAACATCAGTGTTACCAGCACTGTTCCCAGGCTGAAAGTCAAAACCACAGCACTGAACCAGCTACTAAGAAGAATTAAAATGACTGCTACTGCTGAACCCAGGACAGCTGTAAAAGTGTATGACTTTTTTTCCAAATCATCTGCAATTATGAGGTTATCATGCTAAAAATTGAACTCATGTTTAGATTTAATTTCTGCTATCAGAAGTGGTTTGCTGCAACTCAGAAAAGCTGTGACAGCCTTGGTTTAGTGATTGCTCATAAAACGTCAGTTAAATAGAAGTAACATTAAACGAAAATTTAGAAGTGCTGCACCATGTAAAAATAAAAGATGTTAATGTATCTATTAAAAGATTTCCTTTATGTTTTAATCTTTTGTAATAAAGAATATTCTGGAGCAGGTTTTTTTAAAAGAAACTTTAACTTTGAGCAGATTGAGTTATTTCTGGTTACATGAAATACACTATTTCAGTGTCGTGTCCATGGGAATGATACAGAAAGAGGTATGAAAGTGTTTTATGTCATTAAGGGGAAATTAATCCATTACCTTATTTAGGCAAGGACTTAAGATGGGCCAAAAAGAAATTATTATTATTCCCTGATGCATGGCAGACATTAGGGTAATCTGAAAAAAAGGCCCTAGAAACTACATTATAATAGAATATCTTTCTCCATCAAAATGTTGGTATCTTGTAAATGGTATGGCTTTACCAGTTTCATTCTGGAATGGAAAAATTGTCATAATTTAAAAAAGTCATCTTACAACATTTTCTAGAAAAAAGTGTATGTAATTTCCTTACAATTTCTTTTCCAAAGTGAAGTATTCTAAAGCAAATAGTCAAAGTAGAAAAAAAAGAAGAAGGCAACAATAGAACATGTTGCTTGAAAGTGCATTTCCTTGTTTTGAATTTCGGTTCTGATCAATAGTATGTCACATTTTAAAATGTTCTGTGAAAAATACCCTTCTGTCCCAATGATTTATATTTTTCTCTTCCATTTGTTGTCCACTTAAGATAGTATAATACAGGCTACAGAAATAAAGGATAGTGGGGCCATTTGCTTTTCTGGTATCCTTTTAGAAATAACTTTTACATAAGCTACCAAAATCTGAAAAAGGTTTTTGGCAGCAATCAGTACTGTAAGTGGTATGAGAAGATGATTTCTGTGTACCTGTATTTGAGGACTACAGCCTCTGCAAGACTAGATGTGCAAGATGCTGCTGAAGCATACTGGACAACATACACTGAAGCCTCCACAAGATGCTCAAAGAAAGCATGAAGAAGGCCAGTGGGAAAAAAACCCCAGTAAACCAAACCTATTTATAGTGTCCCTCTTCTGTGAGAACTTACTTTATTGAAATTCACACTGGATTTTTCTGATTTTTCAGGATCTTCATTATATGAACAACTTCTAAATCTGTGTCAACACAGAGCAGTGTTGTAGGAGGGGAACCCCAGAAGAAAAATCAAAAGCATAAATCCAGTAACACTTGCACAAGTGTCTTGCCAGCTGTATGAACCCAGCCTTTTTCCTTCCTGCCCAAGTTCACTCTAAGGATACTGTAAGGATATTGAATCAAACAGGACATTTGTATTGCTCCCGAGTCAGATTAAGAATGCTGACTGTTAACAACAGATGCATGCTTAATTCTGTAGTAACTGAATCATGCATCAATATCCTCTGATATCAGTGACTGGCATAATCCCAGTAGACATTTAAATGACAAGTACAGCTACTAAGAAAGCAATACAATTTCAGTATTGTAGCTCTGCTCAGTATTGTCAGGAACAAGTATGTGCTTTACACAGACCAAGTAAGGGGTAGAAACTCTGTCCCTGGCAGGCACTGGGATAAGGACAGTGGCCAGCAGCCCTGCTCTGCAGCACCAGCCAAGCCCTAATTCCCTCAGAGGACACCCTTGGACACAGGAATTCCCTCTAGTGAAGGTGAAAGGATGGGTTTATTTAAGGTAAAAAAAAAATAAAATAAAAAATAATTAAATAGTTATTTCTTCTTTCCTCCAGAAGACGCAGCCTGAGCAGCTATTTATGCTTGTGTGAGATTCAAAGGACTTATCAATAGTTTAGCAATATTACTTCAGTTAGGCTAATGGGATCCAAGTTTAATTAAGGATTGTATTTAATTTCATTTATTTATTATCACTGAAAAAATCAACAAAAAACAACCAAAAATCAAAAAACCAGCCATCCATCAAACGTGTTCCTATTGAAAGTGACATTTGCCCTATGTGTCTAAAAGAGGACTTTGCAATCACGAACAGTGGCTTTTTGAGTTGCTGCTGGAAATGACCTTTCCAAAGCATTGTATCTCTGTTATATCCTGAAGTTTCCTTCCTTTTCTTACCTTTGAAAGGCTGTTCCACCTCAGGGCAAGTCACTATATCTCCGCTATGGTTGTAAACATCTGGGCCTACTTCATAGCCCTGCTTTTGACCTTTTCCTGTAAGGCTGTCTCTGAACTCTGCATGGCAAGACCTTCAGGGGGCTCAGGAAATCAGAAGAGAGTGGCAAATATTGTTTAGAGAAATGGGAAGAGATGGCCATACCATAGGAGCTGTGTTGGGAATTTCATCTCTGGTAAAGGACCTCTGCAGACCCTGGCTGCAGCTTGGTTACCCTGCCATAGCCTTAGTGTACACTGCTTGGGGACCTCCCGGGGCAACAACCCCTCAGGGCACCACTAGTGAAGGTCTTTTTGCCACTTGTCCAGTTATTTGGAATCTGTACTGGGAATATACTGTTTGTCATGGCTTAACATGAGGTAAGGCAATATTGTCATAGCTCATAACTTTCCCAGCAAGAGCACCAAACTGGCTGCTGAAGGAAAGGAAGAGGGGATGCCTTCACAGCCACTGGTGATTGTGCCTGGTACCAGCTGTGTGACAGGGCACACAAGTGCACTAGGAGCACCCAGCTTTGGGGAACACTATCACTCAGCAAATTTGGACTTTAGCTGTGGCTCCTGAGGGCTAGGACACAAAGCTGCACATTTTCCTTTCTAGGGAGTTCCTTTTGCTGTGCAAGGGACTCAGGCAGCTTCTTGCTCATCGGCATGTAGCTTGGCCTCTGGTTTAGACTGTGCATGTAGCAAGGGTGTAGCATGAATGCTCTTTCTGATGGGTAGCTAGTTGCTGGCAAGGTCACAAGAAGACTGGGCTCTGATGATGAGTTCCCAAAGCGGCTCATCGTATACGGGGCTGCAGAAGGTTGGAATAAGGGGCAGAGGTGCACCTTTTGTTTTATTGCTCTGGGGAGTATCTGCTGATGGAGCTGGGTCACTGGTACTCACCCCAGTGGGGACATGACCCCATATGGATCCATCAGGAACACACTGGACAAATTTAATTGTTCCAGGGCTCTTTTGGTGGTACTGTAGGTGAAGCCAGTAGTATTGGCTTACTTTCAGCTGGTTTAGGGAAATATTGTGAGTGCACATATACCTTTTCTTGGCATTTGCAGCAGATGAAATGCACATATATATGAGAGGAATTGAAACTGATATCTTCATAAAGAATCAACAAATGTTTTCTGCAGAGAATTGCAGTTCATGGTCCTATACAATATTCCTAAGGTCATGGATATCCTGTGCTGCTCAGTTAATATTTGAAACCTGCTTTCTGAGTGAAAGTCACTCTGCAGCATTGAGTCAATGTTGCTGTCATTTGCTGATGCATAGAGGGACCAGCAAAAGCAATTGAGGTTAATTAAACACCCTGGCACTGTGATCTCTGCTTCACACCACACTGTTGAAAGATTAAAAGGAGACTGAGATATTGTCTTGAGCATGCAAAAGGAATAACCCAGTTCTCCAGAGGAGCTGAAAATCTCCTGACATGTGGCAAACAATCTGTGGGGCATAAGTGCTAGGAAGAAGTTTCATGTCTAACAACAGATCAGTGAATGACTTTCAGTCAGCTTGGGTCAGTGGAGACAGAATTTTTAATACAGGTATTTGAGGAATTCTGAACTTTCTACTAAAGAGGAATGTATATAAGATACAAAAAAGCGAATGGGGTTGAATAAGAATTTCTGGTTGATCTAAGGCAGAAAATGTGCTGGAGTTAACTGAACTGATATTAAAACCAAAATTACTCAAGCTGACAGAAAACCCTATAGTAACACCCAACAGAGAAAAATCAGCGTTCAGCAAAAATAGCTGGGAGAACAAGTATGGCACAAATGTAAGAAGAAAACTCATGGAAACGCTTGCATCTGGAAAAGCAGAAATAATTCAATCACTTTTCAAGAGTATGCAAATGCCATCATGCAGTGTTCAGTGTTAGGATGATCACCTTTCTTGAAAACAACCCCCCAGTGGTTTTGAGGGACCTTTCCAGGAAACACTGTTGACTTTAGTGTTTCTTATATACTTATCTGAAATGCATCCTTTTGATATCCTCAATATAAAAAAAAATCAGTAATAAATCATCAATTTACTTCAAAATATGTTTCTTTAAAAAAAAAACCTGCTCATAAAATCTTTGTTTGTGGAATTATAATTATGAAATTTTAATTTTAAATTCTGCCTAAACAGAATCAGTATTTACCAAGTTTCTGCAACCTGCCCAAGCCTGTTACATTACAAACAATATTCTTTCAACTGCTGTTGTTGGCATGAGGTTGGACATAACGAATGTCACAGTTTTAAAGCTAGAATCAGGATTTTAAGATATCATGTTAAGATATCAGTTCATCTGACACTGTATATTCTTGCATATACAAACATTCCACATCAAGATTTTTTTCTAATTTCAAACCTTTAATGGTTCTTACATTCCTGACAAATCAACATATCCTTTGAGATTCTGAAAGTTAAAAGTTGAAAGAAATTTCAGGTTAAACGGGTCTCATGTTGAAATCAGTTAAGAGGTACTATTGTGCTAGATAATTTTTGTTTGTTTTTTCTGTGTGTTTTCTGTAAAAATCATGTTTATGATCAGACAGCAGCCCTTCAGTGAATTCTTTTTCATGAGCCTGAGGGCACACAAAAAGTCTGTTTTAATTTTCTAGCTACTTAAGCATATCTTCATAGATTCCAATGTTATTCAGTTACTCAGACTAGTTTTGCCTTTGTCATAGTCACTGTCTTTAAGTAACATAAAAATTACAACTGGGTATCCTCACTGCAAGAATAAAAGTAACTTCTAGGAACTGGTGATTACTTTAAAGTACTTACAAAGTCGAGGAAAGGAGAAAACCCACTCGTAAGGATGTGTCAACATGTTCCGTATATTAATGCTGACAGAAAATATTTCTGGTTATTCTGAACTTCTTGTGGCAAATACAGAAAAATGATAGCGACTTTCTAAATACAATCTTCAACATACAGTAAAAATACAGCTGTGGTTCACTTTGCCATATATAGCATATGAGATTGACAACAGGAGCAACATATTAATTTTTCTTTAAATCTCACAGCACTGCACAGTGGTAGAATGGAGGAACCAGGGTAGGTTCCAGTAGATATCAGGGAAATATTTCACTTTGAGGATAGCTGACCACAGGAACAGGTGGCCCGGGAAACTTGTGGGATCTCTGTACTTGACGGTTTTCAGGACACCACAGCACACCTGTAGCAGGCAGCTCTGCTCGAAGATCAGTGCGGCTTTCTGTGGAAAATTGTTTCTACTTCCTTTCACTTTTTTCCATTTTTTCTCTGCTTTTTATGTCTCTGCTCCAGTTTTTGGTTAGAAATCCCAGCCTGGTTGCATTGCGATTGCAGAGCTGGATTTTGCCTTGTGTTTGTAAGAAAACTCTATGATATATGCACAATTACAGTTGGATTTTTCAGAAATATGAACAAATCTGACACCAAATTTACACCTTTCTGGATTCTTTTTAATGACTTGAGAAATACTTTCTATTGTAACAAGAAGAAAGCACTGTGTGAGCGACTGTGTCTTTGTGTGCAGTGCCCGTGAAAAGGCTATAAAACTCCTTGTGACTACTGTCAGAGTGGAAAAACTGGGGCTGTTCAGAATTCCTGTAACACTTAAAAAATACTACTACTTGACATCAGGAAAATGTTCCTGTTACTGGTGCTATGGATAAGGTGGGGCACAAAAGGGGCAGTTTGGCACTGACTGAGCATGAAGGCTACCTCAGACATGTTTTCCTCACCTCAGAAAGATACTTCTAAGTTGCTCATATTAAGCACAATTACTTTCCAGTTGGTCCCCTGGTGTTTATTATCCTTTACTTTAGCCCTAATAGTTCTTGCCTTCCTTTTATTTTGAGAGACTGCGTTACTTGGATACTAATACTGTATTTCTTTTGACTTTAATCTGCCATAATAGAACAAAGCTGATTCCTTGAGCACAATTTGTTTCTCAGGCTAAGGACATTAAGCCTTTACAACAAGCTGTATAGGTTACGAACATTTTAGACATTGTAACATTGTTATGGGGAAGAGACATAAAAGTCAGGTTTGAAATATTTACAGCTGAAGGGAGTGCAGAATGGGTAATCAGCTTTTTTTGCCAGTATAGGGTATGAGATCAAATTATAGAGATGTTAATGGGAGCCTTTATGGTGCTAGAAAATTTCCTGCCACTTTCAGAAGCAGGACTTAGCCCTCCTTTGTGGCAGACTTCTTCCACTTACGTGTTCTTTCAACATTTCCAAAGTGTAAAAGACTTATGGATGGCCAAACAAATTGTGAGTTAAATTACATCCTGTGCTGCAGTGAGGAATATTACTCAATGCTTTCTCTCTGTCACCTTTAAATTTATAGCAAGTTCTTCTAACCATTTAGGGGCTGAAACTTGCTGGTTTGAGCATGTTTCTTAGAGGTTTTTTTCAGAGTTTGATCAAAAAATATTTGTTTGCTTTTAAGAATGAAGTATAAAAAGTAGGTTGTATTTTCCAATTATTTTGAACAGCAGTGATTCTTCAAGTATTAAGAAATGTGAGGTTTAACCAGGTCAAGTTAAGCAACTTCATTAATTCTGACTATGCAAATCCATCCAAAGTTGTTGATAATCACCATTTGCAGAGAGATAACACAACTGTATTATATGTATTTCTTTATCCTGCTTAGTCTATTTCACCATCTTTTAATTCTCGCATCTGAATAATAACAAAAATGATTTTCCTTTTATAGCGCTTGTTTTTCCTTATCAGAATAATTTTTAACTTAAAGCAGGAGCAAATGCATTACTTTCACAACATGAATATAATGCCTGTGATATTAAGTCAAAATTCTGCAGAATAATGTATCTGTTCTTACAGTTGGGTTTCAGGCTGAAATGTAATTTTTGCTTCAATTTTTCTGGAAACTAAACATACAGATATGGCAGACCTAGTCCTTGAAAACCATATAGACATCAATTCCCCACAATAAAAAAATACTAGTTATTGAAATAATCTATCATCATTATTGTTCTTAATGAAACACCCAAATTTTATTCTGTCTTCAAAGTAGTCATCTAATATAATACTGTATAACATTTCATTACTACAAAACAATCCAGACCTTTAGAGACTACTGGTAGATAATCAGTGAGTATTAGACCAAGAGGAAGATGGCAAATGTTTGGTTTGTTTTTCTGAATTAATTGGTGAATCAGGTTAGATTCTGCGTGGACAAAAAGTGGACTTGACCAACAAAACCCATTTAATATCTCTCTTCCTTCAATGTGTTTCACCTATCTGTGACTGATTTATAAGTAGAGCTTGCAGAGAGCTGTTGCTAAGGGACAGAGCTTTTGTAGGTCCCCATTAAAGCAATAGTACTGAAGAAGGAAAGTAATTTACATATTTCAAGTGCTGCCTGCAAAAGATATTTAATCAAACCCCAGTAAGTTACCAAAGGGAACAAACATAATCATCTATATGAGTAACAACCCTTATGCCAAAGAGAAAAAATGGAGCACAGGTCAGACTAGATGCTAGCTTCTCTTCTGTACCCTGGCAGACAACCTGATTGTTACTTTTATTTCATCAAGTTCCTCCCACTTTATACCTAATAACCAAGATCAGAACAGTTGGAATTACTTTGACCTAGGATATACATTCATCTACTTTTATTTAACAGAAAAACTTTTATGTTAACCGAAGTGCCCAATCTCCAGGATAAAAGCCATAGGAGGGAAGAAAATTCTGTCAAGATCATCTCTTCTAGTTCCTCAACTAGTCAAATGCTTTCTGAGTTGTTACTGTGGGGAGAAGTCTGCCCTACTGAGAAGAACCCAGAAGAACAAGCTATTCAGGCTCTTTAACTCTTCTCCCGACTCTTTTCTTTTTTTTATTTTCCACCTCTCTTTTAAACTGTTCCATGTATGTAAATGCATCAAACCCTGCATTTTGTTAGCTTTTTGGTATATCAGTTTCAAAAACCTGTGGATAGATGACTGAAAACTTCTCAAATTCTCTTCCCTCTGTTTCTAAAAGTGTATTTTTGCAGGAATTAAAGTTCCTTTCTTCCTCCTTTCCTTTCTCCTTTCCTTCCTTTCTCCTTTCCTTCCTTTCTCCTTTCCTTCCTTCCTTCCTCCCTGCCTTCCTCCCTCCCTCCCTCCCTCCCTTCCTCTTTCCCTTCCTCCCTTCCTTTCTTCCTTCCTCCCTTTCTCCCTTCATCCCTTCCTTCCTCCCTTCCTTCTTTCCTTCCTCCCTTCTTCCCATCCTCCCTTCCTCCCTTCTTTCCTTCCTTCCTCCCTTTCTCCCTTTCTCCCTTTCTCCCTCCCTTTCTCCCTTTCTCCCTCCCTTCCTTCCTCCCTTCCTCCTTTCCTCCTTTCCTTCCTCCCTTCCTCCCTTCCTTTCTCCCTCCCTTCCTCCTTTCCTTCCTCCCTTCCTTCCAGCACACATTTCATTGATGAGACTGTTTGTCACCAGTGTTGCTCAGAATTTATGTCTTTTGCCAGAATTAGCACTGCATTGAGAACAACCTGTTCTGCTTGGCAAGATGACCATCAAATTGATGTGAAAACGCTCTCCCTTGGTGGGGTGAAAGTATATGACCACATAAATCATTCTCTGTTTTCTTCAGTGGTTTGAATGAATATGTGACCAACATTTGTTATGATTCTTCCTCTCTTTATTGCGGTACGTAATCAGGTCAGATTAGATTAAGCCAGCTCTGGGAAACCATATTTTCAGCTAACAGTTGGACAAAGCAATGCTAGTGACTCTAGGCAGCTCAGTGTGGCATTTAAACCCCAGAAGAATAAAAAAACTACTGGCAAAGGCTATGATGAAGTCTGCATTGCATTTATAAAACATAACAAAATCCATCTCAACAAAGGTTTTGTAGAGAGCAAGTGAAATTTATCACAGATTATTTGTTGTGTGATATTGCAAGAATAAGTAAAGGCCTCAGGTGGTTTGAGGATCCTGTTTTCTTAGTCTGCCTTGCTATGCCCATGCACAGGCAATTCCCTTCAAGCTCAGTCTGAAATATAAAGCAAAAAGAAAAGAGAAACGGAGAAAGTGATATCTAATAAAACCTCCGAACAAGACCTTTAGCAGAGCTAAAAACTGGACCTAAACTTCCTACGTCTTAGTTCATTGCATTAGCTATCATGTCCAGAAGAGTGAATATGCACAACTAATTACTATTAATTCACTCATGATGTGCTGTCTGGCTGTAGTATACAGATATACTCTGTTGGAGTCTGCACTGAAACATAAACAAGGACTGCTTGTTAGGCTTATGAAGAAAGGAGAAAAAAAAGTAATACTGAAAATAAAGCATCTTTACCTTCTCAGGTGCTTTTTTGCCAGAAACTTTCCTGATACAAATTCTAAATTATAAGTTTAAAAGACATTGTTCAGAGTTTTTTTTCAGACAATCATCTTTATAACATCTTTTTGGTATAAAGTAATTTACAGAAGGTAAAAGAAGTACAAAAATGAAGTAATGTGTTTGGGAAAAGGTTATACAGACATCAGTGAAAAACTTAATGTTACTTTTCAGAAAGAGCTGAATATAATTCTAAATTTCTCTTTTAAGACATAGTGAGCATGATATCATACATTTTGCACGATTGCTGCCATTTGCCATCAGTAACTTTCAATGTCTAATGCAAATCTTTTCATATCACTTTCAGAACTGACTTGCTGGAAAAATGGTCTAGCACAACCCCATATTGTCAATTTACGGATCAGTAGATTTAGATCATTATAGTCTTAGTAGAGGGAGGCAGTGGGCTCTTCCTAAGACTTGCACTCTTGGAAAGAAGAGGGTAGAGAGTTTCTCCCACTGCAAAGTAGGCATCAAGTTATTCATCAGAATCAATATCAGCACTTCCAGATTTTATAGACCCCACTATTGCTATTCCTGAAGAAAACTAAATTACAGGAACAATATTTCATGTTTCACAGGCATGTGGCCCCTACCTTCCTTTCCCTACTGCTTGAAGTCTCAATGCCTCTTACAACCTAAGCGCATACAGCAGTGCACAGTTAGGACAGCAGGAAGACATCAGTGTTGATTTCTGTGACCAAGTCATTTCAGCAACAACCAGAAGGCATCTGCCATGCGAAAGCTCTTGTGGAGATGCAGGAAATGGAGATGAAGAATGAAAACTCAAAAGTCACCACTGAAGTTGTTAGAGGGCATACTGTGGGTACACAATAGCTCAAAAGCATGGGACAAGTAAATCATAGGCTTTGGGCCCTTGGGTTTTATTTCCTCCATTTCCACCACACTGTCAGGGTACCTACAGCCAGCCTTGCTCCATGAGGCTTTCAGGACACGAAAAAGCACGAGGCTCTGAAAATAGATGCTCAGAGTAAGATGTTTTACCAGTTGCTCTGTTGCCTTTGTCACCAGAAGTGACACTCTCCCTAGCCTTGTTCATGAGGCTCCTCAAATGTGCATTCCTAGTCAGCTGAGTAAGGAAATGCCTGCTATTTAAAATAATAAACCAAGCTGATTCATAAATAAGGATTAACACAAAGGAATTACACAAGCATATAGGGATAAAATAAGAAAACTTTAACACCATATGATTTCTAAATAGCAAGGGACATGTCAAGTAACAAAAGTTTCAGTGAATACATTAGAAATCAGAGGGAAAATGAGAAAAGAGACTGAACAAGAGGTTCTACGAAGAAAACAGGTTTGTTTCATCAAAGAAAGCAGAATTGTTCCTTTGCATCTTAATGGAAAAGGTAGATTGTGCTGCATACTTTAAAAAATTAATTTTAACAAGGTGTTTGGAATGCAGGCTGGAGTAGAGGATAGAACAGTTCAAGCAATATTTATGTAATATCGGTACATTCATGTACTTAGGGTTTGATGAAATTCACCCTAAGAAATGAGATGAAGTAGTCTCTGAATGATGAGTGATTATTTCTGGGAAGCTGCAGACAAGAGAGATCCTAGGAAACTAGAGAAAAACAAACCTTTTTTTTTTTTTTTAATTTTTTTTTTTTTTTTTATTGAGCTGAAGAATATAGCTCAAGCAGTCTGGCTTCATTTCCCTGAAACGATATGGAACAAATTACTGAAATAATTTGAAATGTCTACAATGTGTAAATGTTGTAAAAACAGCCAACAAAGAATTGTCAAGAACAGATCAGATAAAATTCATCTGATTACCTTCTTTGAGAAGGGTGGCAATCTAGCATAGAAAGGAAAAGCAGCAGATATAGATGTAAATTAACTTTTATAAAGTTCTTAGACATTTTTTCAACATTAGAATCTTGTAAGTTGAGGAAATATGGCATGCATGTAATTACTTTCAGGTAGCTGCATAAATATTGGAAAGTTTGATTATCAAGAGATCCACATCAAGCGTGGAGGACATCCTGAGAAAATTCCCTTAAACTCTTGTGTTTTGTCAAATTCTTCTTGGTATCTTCATGAAAAATGTGCAAAATAGAAGGGAGATTATACCTTTTAATTTATGGCTTGTGTGAAGCTGAAAGGAGTTTTAAGTATTTTGGGAAAAATTATAAAAATTCTACCAGCAGTCTGGAGAGTTGGACAGAAACCCAAAAAGTGTTTAAGCATTTATCAACTGAAGCTCTCTACCTAAGAAAAAAGAAAGCAAACTGAAATTTGAAATAGGGTATTTTTCCATAGAGGAAAAAACCCAACCCAACAACCAACAATACAGTGGAAAATGATATAGTGGGAAAGTATTTTTTATTTTAGATTTGTGAAGCAGAAGTTTGTACACAGAAAATCTGGTTACATTCCTCACTTAACTCCAGAGAAGCCTTGGGAAGGTATGTTGTCTCTGTTCTGGGAATTGCATTTTTAAGTTGAAGACAAAGTAAAAAGAATCCAGCAGTGTGGATGATGAAGGGTTTAGAAAACATAATATATGAGGGAACTGTCTTGCTGAGAAGTGGTTGAGAGTGACATGGTTATATGTAGTTTCAATACTGATGATCCAATTGTTTCCCAAGGCCAGAAGAAATCAATTTGGTTTTCAGCATAAACAATTTTGGGTGAAAAGGCTTAGAAAACTTTGTTAGGATAGTGGAGCACAAGGTTGAATCACCTAAGAATACTGAGAAACTGCTTTAACTAGAAATTTTTAAGATCAGGCTACAGTACGGTCTGTGAGAGATGGCCAAGGCCTATATGATCTTGTTTTGGTGAGGGAGAGTACCTAAGATGATCTCCAGTCTACTCTTTGAGTCTAATAAGAGCATAACAATATCTGAAAGGAAGCTAGAGATGATTCATTGCTACTCATCTGGTAGAACCAATGCTGCAGGAGAGGAAAAGGTTGATCTGAGGACCAGTTTATGAGCCTTTAAGATGTATACTTACATTATTTTATGAAGTAGCAAAATGATCTCTTTTAATGTAAAATATGGCAGCATCCAGAACTTGTTTGTTCTTGCAACTTCCTGTCATGTAATTATTTTTCATCTTTAAAAACTTACACAAATAGAGGTTATTATCCTTTTATCTTGATTATTTAAACGCAAGAATATTTAGGGTTCTCCATTAAAAAGTTCTGAAGGCAATTCATTTTAGCCTTTTATGAAGATCTCCCAAATAAAATTATCATTTGGCAATTTTCTGGACGTTGAAATAACTAAATTAATTTCAAGGAGTGAGAATTCAGGTTCAGAGGGACTGGGTGATTGAGAAGGGGGAAGACAATTTACCCCGTGTTAGAACCTCAAATCATAAGCTGTTTTGTCTGGCTGCAAACAAAAAGCAGTAATGAGCTGAATGTATTAATTTATATGATTAAATAATCTTTTGCTGTCAAGTTATATGCTTTGTGAAAGTCTGAATGTGGATTGTCAAATTGTCCAGCCAGGAAGAAAAAAAGCCTTTTTTATGGTGGGCTAATGATGGGTTGACAATTTAATTACATAGGAAGAAAATCTGAAGAGGAAATGGGCAAGCAAGTCTGTTTCTCCATACTGAAGTTTTATGCTTTGAATTAAATCTGAAGACACAGAGTAAGCACACACATCAGATGCCTCACTCCACATGCTCTAAATTTTGTTAAAATTTGGTCTTAAACTAAATTGAATTGATCTTTACTTCTACAGCTGTCACTTGAATCTATAAATCTTTGGACTGAAGTTGGCCATTTTGATTCTTTCTAAAAACCAGTGGGTTTTATTTGTTTTATTTTTTTTTTCTGCTTTGGTTATGTTAATTTTAAGTTATTTGGTTAACATTTCATCATTTCATCTGTATTGCATGTAATTTTTAAACTAGGTTCCTGGATCACACTCCCAGTGGCTGGAACCTTACATGTTTCTCTAGAACATCTGAGGAGTAAGAAGCATCTTCCACTGATCCTCAGGATAGCTCAGGAGAAAATAACACAAGAGATAAGGAAGAACTATGGTGATCAGCACTGACTAGGAAAGCTTGACGTTAAACAATGGGGTAGAAGAAAGACAACCTGCAGCCTTGGACTCCCAAGAGAATGTGCAACAATGATAATATGGCTGGGGAAAAGTAGTAAATCACTTTATACAGGCCATTTAAAATAGTTACTGATATTTCTCTCAGAGAACAGAAATAAACCATCTCTTCTGTCCTAACACAATTATGAGTCGCAAATCACATAGATACTAGGTGGAATATATGGAGTTTTCTTTCTGAATACAAAGGCATCTGAGGAAAGGAAAAGGAGAAGGTGAAGAAAATTAATTTTGCTTCTCAGTAAAGTCACTTGGGGTGTTTGCCAGTCACAGGGGAAATACATGTTGGTTGCTACTTCTCACTTACAAACTATTCAGGCATTTTCTCAACCTACCCAAGGCAAACAGCGATGTCCTTATCCTTATCTCATCTTCAGTTCATAAAGATATCTCAATTTGGGATTCCAGTTAATTGCTTTGTGAAGTACATTCAAAACTGGAATTGAGTTCATATGTGGATGTGATTGAATATCCATGTTAAAATTCGCTGTGTACATGAACTTCAACTTGTGCTTATTCCCTAAAATATGTCAGTATCTTAATAGCCTGTTACCTAGATAGGGTTCATGGTGGTGCCACCCAGGCATACAACAGAGCTGTCCCTCTCCCTGTTCCAATTTGCTTTAGCTAAGCTGCTGCTAGTTTTCCTTTCAGTATTCTGTTCCTTCTTCACAAAGAGCAAGGAGCTGAAAATATTTCAAACATTTAACTCAAACATCGTTAGACACAAACACATTGCACTGTATTTAAAATATACACAGAGCTTTTTGTATGAAGCTCTTCCTTTGCATTACAGTTTGGTCAAGGAACATAAAATCAAACTGAACATTAGGCCTTCCTCCAAAACAATTTTCGTCATAAGGGACAATACAGAGACTGAAGTACATTTCTATTCAAAACAGGCACATCTCCATATGCCTTATTAGCACTGATAATTTCCAGATGGCACTGCCAACGTATAGTCTGGCTAGCTAAGCTGGCTGGCATAGTATGTCTAGGAATCCACAGCACAAGCTGAAGAAAATGTCTATTAGCACCTGTGGTACATCTCAGAAAAATGCTGGGGACATCAGTAAAAAAGATCAGTACTGTATTGTGTTCTTTTGCTTGAGATTTTTGCTTTTGGAATAGAGCTTCAGATCATACCCAGGCACCCCAACATATTGTCAAAATCCTAACCCTTTGTGTTATCAAAATACAAAAGCCTTCTTTAAATCAATTTGGTTAGCATGCATATAATACTGTAATAAAAATTAAAAAATGCCCAGTGCTGTGTGATTTGAGAAGCCAGAACCTCTGTTTAAACTTTTTAATTAGATTGCTTCTTCAAATAAAATGACCATCAAGAAGGTATGCATTGCTGACTGAAAAGGCAAATCTTCTGAAGAATGCCATCAGAGAATTTCATGCTGTCTACTTTCTTTGGACTTCTTAATGAGATGTGTTAGATTAATATTTGTACTGCCTTTGTCATCATACTGTTCTTATTGGCTGCACTTGTAGCATAGACATTATTAGCATTAGGAAAAAGTTGCATTCTTCCTTTAGAAACAAAAGGAGAAATTTGCTTCATAGAACTTCTGGAAGTTATTTATATAATTTGTTTCCATATTATTTGTTCAAGAAGTTGATACGAGGAAATCTTTTTTGAAAACTAAATCAAAATTACACATTTCACAGTTGGTTTTAGTGATCTGGTACACCTGCCTAGGTCTGTCCTGTGAACATATAGTCCTTCCCGAAGATTGAAAGTTTTAAGTATTTTATACTTCAATAATGCTTCAGACCTTATTATTAGTTACAGCCTGAAGAGGGATATACCACATAGACAGGAAAGAATATTTTCCAGCTGAATGGAAGGAACAAACAAAGTCCCTGTTAGCCAAGGGAGAAGTAATGTCACTGGAAAGGTTACAGAGACAGCAGTAGTTACTAGGCAAGACTTGGGAAAATATATGCATGCTTTAATAGTATTTCAGGCACTGAAGTGATCTGTGCACAAAGATGCTCATTTTGAAAGAATTTTTAAGATCAATTGAAGTGTTGCATCCTTTAATGTAGTCATTCATTGATGAACAGGATGAAGGCAGACTTAAAATTGAAAAGGGGGTTGGGATATTTTTCTGCAATTGGGATATGGGTTCCTAATGGGGAAGAATAAAGTTAGAATCCGAGGAGTCTGTTATCTGCTATATGCATTGCTTACCTTGGTACTGGTGACAGACAGAGAACTCTGCAACAATAGCCCAATGAAAAAGGGAGTATCTTGGATGGCAAAGGCCTCATACCACACTCCTCCATTTCCCCTGGAGATAAGGAATAGTTGATAACTAGACATCACACTCACCCTTGGCTTGAGAAGATGCTAATGCCAAACATCTCCACAAAAATCTGTGAAATGGAGCCTATGCAGTAGAAGCAGCACCAAAACATTTGGCTTTTCTTGTTTGAGCAGGTGCTACATGCAGTACCTAAAAAATGTATGCAACTCCATTTAATTCTTGCTTGATTTTTAACCAGTGGGATATACATGAACCTCATTTCTGAAGACCCTAACATTCAGCCTGCATCCTGATATGGGGAGTGACAGTCCAGGCTCCAGCAAATACTGGGCAAAGTTATTGAGTAGATTTCAAGCTTTGAAATAATATCCAAGAGGCAAAAATATTGTTTTAAAGATTAAATCCTGTTGAAAGCACTCTGCACACTGTCAAAAATAGCTCTCTTATTTGAGAAATGAAATTAACATCTGTGAAAATTAACAGACTTTACCTGTCTTTCATGGAGAGAAATCCTAGGTGTGTAGTTAAGTCATGGTGATTCTTTCCCTTGGAGAGAGCAAGCTGAGTTTTGTCTCTTTTCCAAGCCTGGCCTGGCTTATAGTTTGTGGAGCCTTTACTGGCTACCTCCAGAGTCATGTATTGTTATTTACATCGGATATTGGTATGAAGAATGGTTTCAGTAAAGCAGTGGCTTCTGTTCCTGGACTCAACCTCGTAACAGAATGAAACAGAAGACAGAAACATTCCTCACACTGGAAAAGAAGATAAAATAATTCCCTGTAGGGTTTTTTCCCCTAGTTTGCTCTCCTTGGGTGAAATCAAGTTGACTTAAGTTGGGAGAGTTGCCCTCAGCAAAGAATATTCCTGCTAGACTTGTTAATGAAAAAAACAAGAAACTGAGAAGCCCGTATGAAATGTGTCCCCAGTTTTGTACGGTTTACCCTGTGTGCCTTTATCCAATAAATTACCCTCTAGTTTTAAGTTCTTTGGAATCTCTTTTCCACTGGAAAAAAAGAGTTTTTTCAAGGCGACAATAAGTATGAGCAAGTCATTTTAATTAACTGCATTTCTTGATCGGGGAGAGTAATTCTCAGTAAGCATAGCCTGTAATTTGTAAGAACAACTCTGAGTGTAGTTGCTTTAGTGACCAATAAAAAAAAAAAACCAACAAAAAAACCCCCTCTCTGTCTGATGCATTTTCCTAGTTCAAATTCCTAAAATATGCTGGAAACAATAACAATCCTTATTATGTTGTCGCTCTGAGTCACAAATTGGATTTTATCTGCAAAATGTAATTTTTTCAGTAACTTCATGATAGATACATAGATACCAATGCATTTGAATAAACAGTCTTTCCAGTCACAATATTTGAGTCATTTGGCTATAAGAAGTTGCATTTTAGGGTATCTGTGTTGCCATGTATGAATACAGTAGAGATATGTTTAAACATTAAAATGCTAGACACCTTCATGATTCCAAAGCCTGCTTTATCAACTAATCAGATTTGCAAGAAGCCCTAGAAATATCAAAGAATCCCTGCAGCTAATAGCCATTAAGCAAGTAAAATAATTAAAATATTTAAAAAATTGTTTAGATGAAAACGTCTGAGGAGACATTTTAGGTTGAAAGTGGAAGTGGATCATCGAGTATATTTTCCTCCCAGTTTTGTGTCATTGGCAAACTTTCTGAGGATATGCTCTGCACCATCATCCAAATCATTAATGAATATATGAAATAGGGTGTATTTAGTAATAAAGGAAAAAAAAGAAAAGGCCTTTTCCTAATAAGCTGCCCCTAGACAAGCAAAGGGCTTATATAACCAGGTTATTAAAGTACTACTGTAAGTCTGCTAGGAAAAACAATGATAACTATTCTGAATTTCTTTGTGGGATTCATGATATATAATGATGGAGTGGATAAGACAAGTTTCTTTTAATTGAACCCTCCTCTCAACCAATTAGAAGACTTGTTCAGACTCACATAGAAGATTTGTTGCTGTACACAGCAGAAGTTTGTGAATCATAGGTGTTTTGAAATAATCATATAGCTCTTTTTGAGGAGCTCTTTTTGAAGAGGAATTGGTGTCTCTTGGGCTAGATGGCAGACATTTTGCCTTGAAATAGACCTTGTTTATGAGTTTCACAGTTTTTGCTTGCTGGACATTGAATGGTGAAAACTCTGATCCAATAAAAAACATGGTTTTTTCCCTATAAATTCCTAGCTCTAGCTTTTGTATAAGCAGGAAAAAAACAGATTGGAATAATGACTGGTAATTCAATAGCTCTTCCTCTACATTTTTTAGATCTGTTAATACAAATTATGGTCTAGATCACGGTCTAGGACTCATGCATGCTGGACTAACCACAGCTAAGTGTCATGGCACATATAGTCATAATACTTTGGTAATAACTGGTATGAGGATATAATTGACTGTATTTAAGTATTTCTTACTTTTTTTCTGATTAAAAACTACATTTGCCATATTAACTTCAATGATATTAGAGTAGGTCGGTTTTCTTCTAGAACTGCAACTGCAAGCTCCAAGATAAGAATCAAATGTTGCTTCTTAAAGTAAAACTTAAAAGCTTATTTGTTTAATTTTCTTTCACCAGGAAAAAAGAAAATATGTCTAAACATGCATATTTGTTTTCAGATAACTACATAAATACAGTCATATTCCTTTTCATGTGTTAGACACAATCTCATTGAAAATGTCTTCTTCCATTCAGTGTTTCAGTTTAAGACTTAAAAAAAAAAAAACCAACAAAAACCAAAAACATTTTAACCAAACCCCTGAAAATAAGAAAAAACATTGTCAAGGCAAAGCGTATTGTTTTTATTTTGTAAGCTTAGTTCCATGAAACCAAACCTTCTACATTGTGTCAGAATTTTGTTTTGAAATCTTTTGAATGATATTCTTTTGAGAGCTTCTTGGAAGGGACCAGTTTCAAATTTTGAAGAATTTATATAAAAATCTGCTTTTTATCCAGGAATTTAAAACGAGTGATTCTAAATGTATCTGATCTCTTTTTTGTCTTGTCAAACAAGAAGAGTTATGTAAACTTGTAACACTTGTAGTACAGCATTTATGTGACATTAAGTAGGTCAACAGCTCTAAGTTTAGAATGTTTAATCAAAGGGTTTGACTTTGTCAACATGAACTACCAAACTCGTAACTGCACTTTAACAGCAATAGTATAGAACAGGAAAGTCATGATATATTGTCAAAGTATTGGTCAGGTTTTACATATAGATTTGTAAAATTAATATTTTATAGTCTTGATTAAGAAAGGGATTTTTCCTCCATTAAACTGATTAATTTATTCGTTAATTTTCCTCTGCTGTTATTCTGACTTGATTAATGAAAATATTGATCTCTGAAGAGTCAACCATAAACAATCTAAACCATATTAGAATGGGAAATCTTGTTTTTACCAAAGACGTTCAGATATTAATCTTCTTTAACTTTATTAGGGAAAAATTTTTAAGTGACCTTGCACAGTTAACCTTCTGCATTATGAAGTCATTTAGCATATAAATGTGGCTTGAGGCTGCAGACTTGGCAGCAAGCAATTTTAAGTCAGTTATTAAAGAAGGTAGTGGGCCAGATTCTCAACTGATACAGTAAAACTTTTGCACTAAAATACAGAAACACTTTTAAGTCTGGATACAATGCTATGGACTGTTGCCATTCATAAGCACGAATGTCTTCTTTCTATCCACAGGACAAACAGAATAAGAAAATAACTGAAAGAACCTTAGGCAAAGAAAAATCTAGAGACAATCAAAAGAGTAAGTGATTACACAGGATGATGATGAGAAATACATAACTGAACACGAAGTATAATTTGATAATCAATTACTTTTATAAAAACAAAGGCATAACCTGAATATATGTACAATTTAGAAATGAAACTTATGACCTGTAGTTGGACTAGACCAAACTAACTGGTTGACTTAGAGAGGTCTGCTAAAGGGCTTCTTGGTATTATTGGCTCTTCCTTCCATGATATGGGAAAAAAAGATATTCTTGACAAAAATCCTTCTTTTCAAGTTTCTACAGTACCCTTCTTTTCCTCAGATGTGTTCTTAGGATCTTGCTTCTCTTGCTGCCCATCCCATAATACTTCAACACAGGCAATTCTGGTGTAGCTATGTTCTTTGAATGATGTGAGAAATCAGTTAAATGGAAATCAGTGTGCTTCACAGTTTGATCAATGCCATATAATTTGCAGTTGTAAATTTCCTGACATTTAAAAGTATTTTCTGCAGTATTTTATCATAACATTATATGAAATAGATTTAAAAAAATTGTTGAAGCATGTCTACCTGATAAAAAGTTCAGCATTACATTAAAAAATACACAGTTTTTTGGACATAATGTACAGCATGACCTAGAAGACTTAATTAGAAAAGGAAATAAGAAATAAATCTGGAACTGCAGACAGGAAATATAAAGCATCTCTAAAGTTATGGCAGTAATGGCCATGGAAGTGAGCTATCTTCTCCTATTAAATAAAAGAGTTGAGAAACTCACCAGATCTGCTCCATAATAAGCAGCCCCATCTTGTACTACGAACCACCTCTTACTTAAAAGAACTAAGAGCCTGGGTATAAACAGCAATGAATAAGGCTGTACAATTCACAGTTTCCCTTGGTAACACTGGAAAAGTGATGGGTGCAAAGCCACAGTGCCAAGCCTTGTACCCCACACCTACAGTGACTTACTAGTTAGCCTTTGCAGCGTCCCCAGTTTGGCCCCATCACTGTTCGTTAGCTGTTTACCAATAGCAACTATATGTGATAAACTCTTCCTTGTGAACTACTTTTGATTAATGAAAATGGACTTAAATTAAACAAGTTATTCATTAAAATAGCCTTTAAATAGTATGCTGCCACTACAGCTCAGATAATCTCCATGCAGGCATTGATACAGATTAGTTTTTTTTATTCAAAACTTGTACTGCTATAGTTAGTCATCCCTTTTCTGGGGTGCATTATATCTGCTTCCCCTCTTCTGTGAGACACATTCATGTTACATGAACTATAGCAGATACAGGGCAGATTAAAGAGCAACTGATGAGGGGTCACCACACTCTGCTGCTTTGCTCACCTCTTCTTCCTGCTATGTCTGGCACAACACCATATGCTAAACCTGCTGGAAGAGCTGCTTTGTTTGCTCCACAGTTGACTGGCACAGCAGAAGTCCTCTGAACTAAGGAAACTCCTTCACAAGCCTATGCTAACAGCGACTGGCATATAACAGCTATGAAGTGGTGTACTGGCTGGGAGTTACATGTACATGTTAAAAGGAGAAAAATCATAGGGCAGGAAGAGGCAAATAAAGGGAATTTGTGAATTCATTGTGTTTCTCAGAACCTAAGGTATCTCTGATGGGCTGATAATACCCATCCATCGGGCATCACAGGAAAATGCACACTCCAGCAGTCTCCACTGAGTATCAAGCCAAGTGGTATAACCTTCCAAAATGCCAAATGCTTAATGTGGGGAGTAAGATGTGTTAAAAAGATAATTTGGATTGTATTAGAGACATTGTATTGCAATGGATTTGGATTTAAATCCAAATTAAATGAAATTCACTTGGATTTGAAAAGAAAATTTGGATTGGATATAAAGACATACATGTCTGTATAGAGACAAAGTAATCATGAATTGTTAAATCTGCAAGGATTAGTTCATACGTAACACAGGGAAAAGTAAATCTCTGTAAGCAAGACCCTCTGACCTCTCTGCATTCAGCTCTGGAGCAATATAAAAAAGATATGGACCCATTGGAGCAAGACAAAGAAAGACCACAAACATGATCAGAGAGCTGGCACACCTCTCCTATGAAGGCAGGTTGAGAGAGCTAGTGTTGTTCAGCCTGGGAAGAGAACGCTCAGGGGAAACGTTAGAGCATCTTTCCAGTACCTAAAGGGAAATCTGTTGAGGGATGTTATAACACAGCAAGTAGTGACAGGACAAGGGGTAGTGGCTTTAAACTGAAAAAAGGCAGATTTAGATTAGATATTGGGAAGAAATTCTCTGGTGAGACACTGGCACAGGTTGCCAGAGAAGCTGTGGCTGCTCCATCCGTGGCAGTGTTCAAGGCCGGTTGAATGGGGCTTTAAGTAACCTGGTCTAGTGGAAGGTGTCCTTGCCAATGGCAGAGCTGTTGGAAACAGATGATTTTTCAGGTTCCTTCCAACCCTAATTATTCTGTTATTCTATGATTCTATTTTCCTATCTGAGAAAAGGAAAGTTGAGTATGTTGAAGGTGTTTTAGAATTTACCAGAACAATGTATCTGCTAGCAAACATCTGGAAAACTCTTAGTATGTGACGTGCTGTGTGATGAGTTTTTTCTGTGCATTTTGTTATGTAAGTTGTGTTATCACAATTGTTTTGAAGTGTGCAGCCGCTCTGTCAACTGCAAAAGTTGGCTTGCTAGTAGGAATGAAATATTTTTATTTGGTTCTGAAAAGTTTACTCCTTCATGTATGCTATTGGAATGGATCTTTAGCATCTGGCTGTTTAATGAATTTGACATTTACATAGCCATAATATGCTCTTATTGCAAAGCAGAAAGCCAGAAATGTTATGTTGTGCTAATTGTATAGAGCTTCCCTGAAAACTTTTTAAACATTAATCTCCCTTTAGAAAGGTTCTCTAATATTTCTTAATTTATACCCCATTTGTGAGCTGTTTAGCAAAGTTATGATATTGAGTGTCTTGAAATATCAAGAGCCCTATGTGGAACCTTTTATTAAACATTTTTAGGTACCTAATACATTATTAGTTTTACAAATTATCTTGATCAACCACAATGGTGCAAACTAGATTCCAAAGGTCACCTCCAGTCCTACAGGCCTGGATCTTTAACAGATTTACTAAATAAGCCTGATAAGCCTCAGGGAGTCAAAATAGTCATTACACTGGTAGATTAAACCATCCCTGGAAGTGTTCAAAAACTGTGTAGATGAGGCCCTTAGTGATATGTTTTAGTCGTGGACTTGGCAGTCTTGGGGTAATGGTTGGACTTGGTGAGCTTAAAAGTCTTTTCCAAACTAGTTAATTCTATAATATGATTCTACATTGTCTGTTGCATTATCATCACAATAATATGAGATGTCCATCAGCAAGATGACAAGCCATTCAGTGTGCCACATCACTGTCAGACCATAAGACAGGTAAAACTCCACAAATTATTGTTTGGCTTTTTTGGAGCTACAGTTCTGCAGGACTAAGTTGTATCATTTTCCCATTTGGAGGATTGTAAGAATGCTCCTCCATCCCTTCTTGTGCTTCTTCCCAGACATTTCACAGAGGCCAAAAATCTGAACAAGAACACTTTAATGACCATAGTTATTTGAATATAAAGAAAAAATGGAGTACTTTGCCCTTAAAAAATTGTTGCTCAGCTGACTAAAGTTGACAGGCCCTAAGAATGTAAGACTTTGGTTGTTCTGAAGATGACACCAAGATTTTGAACTCAAGCCAAGCTTAAAGGAAAGCAGTGCTATAATGTTTTAGGTGCAGATTGTTCTCACTTTAGCATTCAAAATAAACATTTACATGCCAAATATTATTTTTAGAGATACATTCTTTCTAACAGTGACAAAATAAGCCCTGGTGAGGCATACTTTAAAATAATAATGCACTTAAGAGGACAACTTTGCATTATAAGAAGCTGAAACTGTACTCTGCAGTTTTGTTGGTGTTACAGTTAACACAGAATTCCAGAACTATTTGTAATTTCTTTTTCTTATACTACTGATTATTGAGACATTGACTTACATGATAGTGCAAAACATTGGACTGAATGCAGAAGAACTTGTGTTTCTCAATGCCTTATATCTTTATTTATTTGTTGTTTAATCAGATACACGCAAAAAGAGTTTGGCTTGTAATATTATCATGCCTTGAAAATATTGCAGCTCATTACAGAAAAGACAACTGTCAACAAGTATGGATATTTAACTTCTCTGCTAATCCTACCATTCTATTTCTCCTTTTTTCTCCTTATCATTCTTATACATTCTGAAAGTGATGAGTAACTCTATTGTTAAATTCTCTTAGACTGTATTCCTCTAACTCACTGCCCAGACTCCTGGTCTTCTATGCAACAATCTCGTCCTCCAATGCCAGAATTTTCTATTCTTAACATTCCCCCCTTTTATTGAGGTGTTCCTCCTGTACCTTTCTCAGCTTTCCCTATGGCAAACTGTCCTCTGAATTCAATATAACTGAGAAAAACGGATTACCCAGGTTTTCTACTGTGCAATGCTGTCTCTCTCTGTGTCAAAACCTGCCTTTGTGTCTTCATGTCCCAGTGCTATCATGAAGCATTCTTTTTCCGTTCTCTATAATTGACAATATTTGGGATGTCTGTATTTTTACCTTTTAATAGGAAGTGGAGATGGACTAAACAGGCAATGAGGGTTTTTTTTTTTTTTACCCTAAAATTGTATGAACTGCACTCCACTACTTCTTTGATCAGAAATTGGAGAAGAGGGTGAAACTAGCTGCTTTTTCATTGCTTTCCTTCTCCTATTTCTCCTTTTAATGTCTGCAACTGTCACAAAAAAAAAAAAAACAAACAAACCCAAAAAACATAGAACTCTACTTGGTGCTAACGTGAAAACACTAAGAAATTTTCAGAATGGGTCAGCTGCAGCATTAGGCATTTATCATAGTATGAAGAAATGCCAGACAGTTGAACGTGAAACATTACCCCGGTCAGCCAGAAGGATGGACGTTGTTTTGTCCTCTGAAAGTTTTCCATTAAGGTCATTTGTCTTTGGCTAGCCTTACTCTAGGGGAACACTAAAAACATACTTTATGTCTGCAAAGGCTGATCACTTTGTATGTAGGTTACATACATATGTATGAAAGAGTTACCTTCCCATAACATTTATGGTTCTACTAAATGAATTAAGTTATTTTCAAGACATATGATGAATGATAACAAACTGCAAGACATGTTGATAAAGGTCACATCTGGTTTGACCTACGCTTGCTAAAATTAATTCAAATGATCATTTCAGATTTGGTCTATTTATTAAATATATTAGAGGACAGATGATGAGTGCAAAGTAAATAAAGCTTAAAGATTTAGTAAATTCTGTGTCTTAGCTAGAAGAGATTCTGTGGGTTGCAGCTACTTACGTTTAATTAAATACCCGTCACAAATTACTTCTTTATATTTAGCTTCAAACATGCAATACATACATAAAGAAGGCCTTTTTGTTGGGATATCTAGAAATTACAAGAAGAAACAAAAAATGTTTAATGTTGCTCTTTCCCCAAAGAGTTGTAACATTTATTGTCACTCTTCAGTAGCAAATTTTTTTTTCTCCTGTTTCTCTATTAATGGTACATTACTGATCATAAAACTTGTGGTCACGGGATGTTATAACAAACAATTTCATTGCTGTAGCTGTGAAAAATAAATGCAGTATTAATGAGCTGAAAACAACTTCATTTGCTAAAGGAAATGGTAGATTTTGTTTGAAACAGTTGAAAAATTACTTTCACATCTCAAAGAATTCAAGTTGATCTACTAAATATTACCGGTTCAATATTTTTTCACTTTTCCATTTTTGTCTTAAATATAAGCCTTTTAATTCTGTGCATTTTCTTCAACTTTGCCTACTTCTTCCATAATAAAAAAATGTAGTGGACACAATTCCTATATATACATTTCTGGGACTATGGCATCCATTTCCCATGCCTTATCACACTTCTGTCAGAAGATTCTTAAGTTTATTCAGGTTTTACACAACTCAGCCAAATTTGTTACATTTTATTAAATATTTTGTGAAGAAAACTTAAAAAATACCAACTGAAGAACAATAAGGGTATATTCATTGTGAATAACATTGTTGGTTATAATATTTGCTTCCTAATAGCATTTTTAGTCTTAGAATTTTGAGTGTTTCTCAAATTTACCATTTCTTTTGGCAAAAAAAAGATAATCTTGTAGTTTTGTTAATATCTAGTAACTTGGTCATGATTATCCCTTTCTAGTAATCTCTGTTCAATGTTAGACAACATCGGTTGCCTTTAAGCTATTTTTGATAACCTCAACACTTCTATTTACTTATTGGAATCATGTTGGAGCAGGATACTTCTTACATTGGAAGATGTGCCCTTGTCTATCTTCATTCTTCTAAATTTTCCTAAGAAGCTTTACACTTCACAAAATAGTTTTAATAAAAAATCTTGGCCAGCATGGCTGAGCTATGCCCACCTAGCAAATGATTTTTGGTAAGTTAGGTAACAGCAAAGAAAAAGCTGGAATGGCAGTGATCTCATTGCCAGATGTTTCCAAACGAGTGATATATTTGTTTTAGGCAGAACTTTATATACTAAAAATACACACAGTTGGATGGTTAATTTTTCAATGGCAGCAGTGGGATTACTCATGGGATGTGTTGAGAGCAAGAACTTCATAGCATAATCTTTAGGTACCAGAAACCAAATGGGCATCACATTTTTAATGAATTTGTTGTGTGGAATACACAACATAGGCTTCAGGTGGGCTGTGAAGCCGCATTGAGACTGCTTTGAGGCACAGTCTGTCAGAAGTGAACAGTTACCGGAGACAGCAGAGTATCATTCAGTATTTGAAACCTTTCTGATGAGTAAGATTTTTCTCCAGCAATTTCTCAACCTTATCTACTAAAGCAACTGCAAAATCTCACTTGAATCAATACAGCATTACATTCCAATAATATAAGCTGTATGTTTTATTTTTTTAACTTCAAAATAAGTATCTTTCTAACAGCTGAACATCTGTTGGTATGGTCTTGTTACATGTGCCTTATGTTTGGAAGTTAGTAGCAAGATGCAAAGCCTTTCTATTGCTTTTTCTCATTTCAGAAGATGAGGCTGACAGTACAACCAGCTGAAAGTAATTATTTATCTGCTCTGATTCTAGTGCATTTTTCACTAAATCTAGCCATTAGAATATTGCCTGTGTCTCAGTATTCTGCAGAACTAAGCATTATATAAGGAGCTATTTTTACCAGGAACCTGTTCTGGTTATGTACAGGGCAAGCTCAAGGGAGGAGTTACAAATTAAAATTCCTTTTTCTAAGGGTCATTAAATAATTACAAAGCCCCATTTTCAAAATTGGTACTAGTGGAAGGTCCATTTGCAATTGAATTTTGGAGACCATATATTTGGTTTTATATATTATTCAGGCTGATTCAGTGACAAAGCAACATGCTACATTTCTTCTCCCAGTTGATGGGTGTTTATACTTGTACTTGGAAAAAGACAGAACAAAAATAACTCACTCAGTTTGCTAGTACTGTTTCCATTCACCCCAGTTTCTTAATTTGGTTGTTTATGAATCTTTGCCTTTGATAATTTAAGACCTAGTTTATGTGTCCCATCATCTTTAAGCCAAGAAAAGTTTTTGAAATAGAGGATTCTGGTTTTCAGATGATCAGTACTTCAATCTATTTGCTTGCTTACACTTAAGTTTTCTTATGAAAAGGTAGTTGCTGTGAACCTTAGAGATTGTTTATAAACCTGATTTCAATTATATATGCATAAAAGAAAGGCTCCAGAAAGAAGTTTATGTGGCCTTTCAAGATATAAAGAGGTCTTATAGGAAAGATGGAGAGACCTTTTGTCAAGGCCTGTATGATAGAACAAGGGGCAATGGTTTTAAACTGGAAGAGAAGAAATTTTTATTGGACATAAGGAAGGGTTTTTATAATGAGGGTGATTGCTCAGACCTCAGCAGACCTCGATGAACAAGACGGCATTTATATTCGATACCGTACCGATGGTAGCCTATTCAATCTAAGGCGACTGAAGGCCCACACTAAGACCCTAAACCATCTTGTCCGTGAACTGCTCTTTGCTGATGATGCTGCCCTTGTTGCCCACACAGAAGCAGCTCTGCAGCGTTTAACATCTTGCTTTGCGGAGGCGGCTGAGGTTTTTGGGCTGGAAGTCAGCTTGAATAAGACAGTAGTCCTCTACCAACCTGCACCGCAAGAAGATTATCGCCATCCCCATATTACCATCGGCGAGTCAGAGCTTAAGACAGTTCAGCAGTTCAGCTATCTGGGAAGCATCATTTCCTCGGATGCCACGATCGACAAAGAGATAGACAACAGAATAGCAAAGGCATATAGAGCCTTTGGAAAACTCCATAAAAGAGTCTGGTGTAATAAACACCTGAAGAAAAGTACAAAGATCAGTGTCTACAGAGCCATTGTATTGTCTACTCTTTTATATGGGTCTGAATCATGGGTCATCTACCGTCATCACCTGCGACTCCTGGAACGCTTTCATCAGCGCTGCCTCCGTACAATTCTAAACATCCATTGGACTGACTATGTGTCTAATGTCACTGTCCTCGAACAGGCAGGGGTCACCAGCATCGAGGCCATATTGCTGAAATTGCAGCTGCGCTGGGCAGGGCACGTCTCTAGAATGAAGGATCACCGCCTCCCCAAGATCGTGTTTTACGGTGAACTTGCCACCGGTAGCCGCAAGAGAGGTGCCCCAAAGAAGAGATATAAGGACTCCCTGAAACAATACCTTAGCCTTGGCCATATTGACTACCACCAGTGGTCCACCTTGGCCTCCAATCGGGAGACTTGGAGGCAGACCATACATAATGCTGCTGACTCCTTTGAGAGTTCATGAAGAACTAGTCTCGAGGAGAAAAGACAACACAGGAAGAATCGCGTCCCACCTGTTTCACCCAAGGAGACCTTCTGCTGTGCTTTTTGTAGCCGGATTTGCCTATCCCACATTGGCCTTCTTAGTCATCAGTGCGCTTGTAGTAAGCGTGGGTAAATGCCCTTCCCAAATCTTCGTTCGCGAAGTCAAGCCATGATTGCTCAGAGAAGATATGGCTGCCCCATTCCTGGAAGTGTTCAAGGTCAGGTTGGACAGGGCTTTAAGCAACCTGAAAGTGGAAGGTGGATGGTATCCCTGCCCACATCAGGGGGGTTGGAAGAAGATGATGTTTAAGGTCCTTTCCAACCCAAACCATTCTAGGATTTTATGAGAAAAATACTCAGTTTGGAGTGTGGTTACTTTGCTTAGTTAAAAATAAACTAAGTTTCAGGAGTTTCAGAAGGATTATAGGAGGTTAAACAAGGAAGCTGGAGGGAAAATAACAAATTGGATGCAAGCATTAAATTTTAACAGTAATGTTTTGTAAGCTAATATAAAAATCATTCAGAGCATGAGAAATTTGATCAAGAATTCACAACAGAGATAGCAATATAATCTGGGAGAGACAGTATTTCTAGTCCATGATCTGCTATTTATAAGGAAGAAAATATCAGCATGCAGTCCTTAGATTCCTAGTTAGAAACTACAGTTTCCTTGTTACATATGAAGGACTAAAATGTGTGTTTTCTTCAAACTGTATGTACGAGCAGCATGTGGCTTGTCTGTTCCACAAATAAACTCAGAAAGTAGACTATGGTTTGGGGTTCCTGCATTTTTTCCACTTTTTTTTTTTATTATATTAAGAAACTATGTTGTTTTCATATCTTGTAGAAAACAGAATGTCTTTCTTGACGTGCAATGGTAAGTGAAGCTGAAAGGAGAGCAGATGTGAAATTGTGTCTGTAACTCAAATTCTCCAAAATGGACCCAATCTTGTCCTGTAGGTGTGTCCAACTTTTCCAGGGAGGACAGGAGTCCAAAGGATAAACAAGCTTCTTTCTCACAGGGCTTTTGTAGTGAAACAAAGCAACATTACCAGGGGAAAGCATTTTGTTATACACAAGGCATTTCTTTTCCCTAAAATAAATTGTATTATATTAGTTACAAGCAAAATGGCATCTCAAAAGCCAGGAGGAGTATTTTAGTCTCATATTAGTGGCGGTTCTATCTCTTCCTATCAGAAACTGCAAGCTTACCAGTACAGACATCTTTGCTACACATGACGCCTGTCCAGATTTACTTGCTTTTATATTTAAAGAGACACAAACCCCCCAGAATTGAACAAAGGCTTTAGCACCTATTTTCAGATGGACTGTCAATGAGCACCAAGGCAACAATATTGAAATATTTTCAATATGGAATTTAGTATGGTGAATGCTTCTGGGGTACAAAGTTAGATGTGATATAACAGATGCTAATGCTGAAAGGGAAATAAGATAAAATATGATTAATGCAATTTAAAAAGCAGAAAAATTGAAATTTATATGAAACACTTCCCTATTCAACAAGTGCAAAGAAAAAATCTTTGTGAAGAAAATTTAGGTATTTTAACAAGAAATGCTTATTTTCCAAAAGCCTGTGCTTTCAGTTTGCTTCAACATGTTGTGACCTACAGGGAGAAAACCATATGAAAGAATAATTTTATCACCAAAAGAAGGTGATATGAGTTAAATAATTATAATGTACCCAAACAACACATTTTTAAAGATTCTTTTTAATTACAGTTATAGTTGGAGCTCTTTACATCTAGCACAGTCTTTTCCCCATCTTTTCTAGAGAAATTTAATACACATACTTTAAACTTAGATTGAAGCTGAAAAAGGGAAAGAGCACAGATGTTAATTTAATACCCTTTCTCCTAGAAACAGGTTGATGAATCCATTAGATTTTATAGCAAGAGTAACCTTACACCTAACATTTAACAAAATTTTTCCTATGTGCATAATTCCTTTGCTACAAACCCATTTTTCTTTATCTTCTTCTGTCCTTCCCTCATCTTTCCAAAATCAGCACACTTTTGCACTTCTCCTATCCTTTATAATTTTTTCATTTGATTTAACTGACTTTTTCATTCTCTAATATATTCGGTTACTATTACCTTTCTCCTCCAGTGATTCCCTTCCTCTGTTTCAGTTTCACATATAAAGATAATTTAACTTGGCAAAGGAAAATAACATCAATGAAGGGGTGACAGGACATTATACGGACAATTTTTTTCACTGACTCTTTGCAGTTGGAGAACTTAAGTTGGAAGAAATAATTGAAAAATTCATATATAGTATACATTAAAAAATTGCATATTCGAAAGGTACAAATAGCATAACAAAGTAAATTCTGAGGGTATATCATAATTATAGGCTTATTAAAGTGACTTTGCTTTGGGCCTAAAGCCATTGATTCAAACATTGCCGTAGGAAGGAAGGCATGTTTCCACTGTTGGAACAGCTATTGAAAAGACTTTATTTTTTCTTTGCCAAACACGGGGACAAGTCACAAGAGAGGCTTGTAAACACTAAGACTTCATGTTTTAATATAACACCAAAATCACCTCTAACTTGGACTGCCAAAGGAAATAACAGGTCCCATTTATCTCACTGTGGTGAGGTAGGTGGTAGGTAGTCCTGCAAATGTGCAGCAAGGCTGGTAGCTGGAAGCTGAAGGCAACTGAACCTGAATTTGATTGTAAGAGCCAGGGAGTAAAGCAGTACTTCAAAGGAAATTTATTGTAGCAAAACTGAGTCGTGTAGAAAAGGCAGGATCACAGGTTTTATTTGGTCAGATGTGTACCTGGAGTAGTTTAAGGAGCTGGAGATAAGATGGGGAGACAATATCAAAGAAAATAACTCCATCCTTTACTTTAACAGAGTAAAAAGCAGTGGCTGCTAAAATGCAGAAATCCTATGGAAGAAGTACAGTGGATAATCAACACAACCAGTAAGGGCTGAAGATTCCTATTTGAATAGGAGCATTCTACCCCTGGATGCTGGAGAGGGACTCTTCATCAGGGACTGTGGTGATAGGACAGAGAAGAATGGGTTTAAATTCGAACAGGGGAAGTTCAGGTTAGATAAAAGGAAGAAGCTCTTTACTATGAGGGTGGTGAGGCACTGGAACAGGCTGCCCAAAGAAGGGGTGAATGCTCCATCCCTGGAAGTGTTGAAGGCCACGTTAGACAGAACCTTGAGAGACATGGTCTACGCTATTCTGTTCACAAAAAAAAAGGACTTTTTGTCTGTGGGGATTAAGCCAGCAGTGTATTTTGGTTTTGTAATGAGTCTGGATGGCTTCTCTTGTTAAACACTGAGAACAAGATGATAAGAGGAATTACTCTTTATTGAGTTTATTACCTAAATATATGTGTGGATGAGACAATGACAAGACCATTATATTTTTTTTTTAGCTGATGCAACAAACCGATGAACTGGCTAGTCCACAATTATTAATAGGCAATCTGTGACAGGTCTTTACAACAGATTCTTCTTCTTCTTGAGCATCAAGAGAAAGAGTTTGTAAAAAAAATCAGGCAAATACAGCTGCCCTGTGTAGAGGAACAACTTGGTGTAGAAAAAGAGAATTCATAAGCATAATACAGCCTAACAGCATTTTTAGATAGAAAATTTGTTTACATTTTCTTTTCTGGAGCAACCCCAACATCAGATCTTGATCAAATACAGTGATTAACCACACTATGTAGTCACAGAATAGAGCTGGTGCAGGATGGTCTCAGACAGAAATATTAAATACATGTGATTTTGAATGCAGAAAAGTGCAAATAATGAATAAGTGATAGAACAAAAGGAAAAATATAGAAATTTCTGCAAAAAAAGATCATGAAGGTGACTAGTAGTCACTTTGAAACTTTTTATAAATGACAAGAAGACAAGGTCTGTTTATGCAGGAGCACATCATGTAGAAGAAAACGTATTGCTTGTCTTCATGTAGAAGAAAACGTACTGCTTGTCTTTGCAGGTTTGTTAAGAATTCGAGCTGGATTAGTATTATTCCCAGTATTTCAAATAACAAAGATATATGAAGTCTGAGGAAAAGAGCAAAACCTATTAACATGATGGCAGGATGAATAACCAGGTAACTGCAACTTTGTTGGGCTAAATGACTATCATGACATATGAAGATAGGCTGAGAAAGTTGGGGCTGTTCAGCCTGGAGAAGAGAAGGCTGCATGGAGACTTCATAGCAGCCTTCCAGTATCGGAAGGGGGCCTCCAAGGATGCTGGAGGGGGGACTCTTCATTAGGGACTGTAGTCATAGGACAAAGGGTAATGGGTTAAAACTTAAACAGGGGAAGTTTAGATCAGATATAAGGAAGAAGTTCTTTACTGTAAGGGTGGTGAGGCACTGGAAGGGGTTTCCCAGGGAAATTGTGAATGCTCCATCCCTGGCCGGGTTGGACAGAACCCTGGGTGAGATGGTTTAGTGTGAGGTGTCCCTGCCCTTGGCAAGGGGAGGTGAAACTAGATGATCTTAAGTTCCTTTCCAACCCTAACTGTTCTATGATCTATGATTCTATGCCTATAGCATTGCAATTGTTCAAAGACATTGTGAAGTCTGAAACTCTAAAAAAACAAGGAGGAATGGCAGAGGATGGTACCAGTGATATAAAAGAAAGTAATAAGGAAATTATAGGTCATCTTTAGATTGAGATTCCAACTGGAAGATGTCAAGCCAGGCAATAGATTCTCAGAGCAGAGGAAATTAAAAAATAGAACAAATAGACTTAATGGAACAGATTCCGATCTTACGGGGGGGGATGACTCAATCTTCATTTCTTCTTTGGCTTCATTTTAATTCTATTAAAACTTTCAGGAAAGTTAAACATTAATGAAAACTAACCTACATTGTATCTTAATATGTTCTCCTTCTTTCCTTCACACAAGCTGCAGACTCATCTGTGTTTACAGCCAGATTCTTGGTATTTCAAGGCTTTCCCAAGAATGCACACATCAGCTAAAGTTTCATGAAGTGTTTTTGCATACATTTTGCATACATCTGTACTTCATGCTTAACATTCTGTTTCTGCCTATTGTCTCTTGTCCTGTCACACATTCAAAACCAACTCAAGTGGTTCAAATTCCAGTTTGTTCAACACACTCCTGCATCTACAAGCAGATGTTTAGCAACATCTGTTTTGTGGTGAGAAAGCTTTCTGCGATTTCAGTCAGCCAGATGTACTGTGATTTTGTACATCCTTAGTGGTCAGTTTTCTGTTGTATCTGAGATTACTTTTCTAATCTCTGACTGTGAAATCCCAACAAAGTTATCTAAGATATCTGGTGATGCACAGTTAGCTTTCACTCAAGAGAAGTTTAAATCTTCTGTAGATTTACTATTCTCAAACAAAAGTCTCCAATTCAATGCAAATATCTCTGATCGTAATCTCTTTGGGTCGGCCCTGCTTTTTGAATTCCGGAGCTCCTACAGTGTTTTTACGCCAGACACTACATCCATGCTTTATTCTCTCTGCACTTGTACTGCTTCTGTTTCATTGGCTGAATGCTATCTGCTGCCGGAGTAGATTGAGTCTTCTATATGACCGATTATGGAGGTGAAAAAAACCTCTTTGCGTTTTTATCAAATTAGTTATTTATGAAACAATAAACTTATTTTCACCTCAAAAAATGAAACACAAGCTCTTCAGTCAGAGAAGCTCATCATGCTAGGGAGATTTGCCTGTTGGCTAGGGAGATTCATGTCAGTTGTTAGCAGCATTTATAAAGGCTCCGTAACCCATTTTGTTGGCTTTGCTATTACTGCATATTGTTCCTTAGCTAGATGTAAAATGCTCAGATTTATGGCACAGTTTTTTTCCAGTCTTACCATTTGTTGATGTTTTATAATACAGTACAGTTTTGGCAAGAAGCTTGCAGTAGTTCAAGATGTCATAGGCTGCTGACAGATCTACAAATTCAGAATTATAGCAGACGTTTATGCAATAGTTCCTGTTAAAGCCTGTTAGAGCCTTACAGTGCTAAGCTTCTACCATAACAAAATCTGCTAACATAAAATTAAGATATTGCTTGTTCATTTTATGGAAAGTACAAGCAGTTAGTCTTACCATGAGCATACAAGGCAGCATATTTTAAATTAGTGATATTGTGAACTCTGAAGTTTTACAAATGAAGAAACTATTTTGCTTTGTAAGCTCTAAACAAATATATTGTCCTTTTGTAGAGTGAGAAAACATTGCCTTGTGATGCACTAAGTAGTTAATGATTGTTTCCAAACAATATTCATAACATTCCTCTACAGACTTCAATCTCAGATCTCATCCTCTTTTCTTATGCTCTGAATGCCAAGACACTGGTGATTTATAAATAAATACAGCTTCTTTGAACATGAAGTCAATAGAAAATCGCTCTCTAACTGCCATACAATGACAGTACAGAAAGGCAGATTTAATTCCTTAGTATAAACTGTTGCAAATAAATCCAGTACTGCTTGTAATTTCAGGCACAGCCATAACAGAGTTTGAACTAGAGATATGAACATGGATATTTCAGAAGATTTGCTCACTGCCCTAGTTTTAACATTATATGTACTTCACTGTGCTAGACTGAGAAATTCAATGGCAACAAAGAGATTTCTTTCTTTTGTTATGTGTGGAATAAAACCAACAGGGCTCAAAGGGAAAGTCTGAATGCCTGCTCTACAAGAAATATCTGTTTAGGACTGGCTGGCCACAGGATTGATTGGTATGGCAAGAAAATGAGAAAACAAAAAGCCAACCTCTTCATCCCCATGTTTCTGTTGTCCAGATCACTGAAGAGAGAGATTAATCTCTGCAGTGGCAAAAAGATCCAAAATGTAATTTCATACATGTGAATATGCTCAATGTAACATGGAAGCATCAACCATAAAGTCTATGCTGCAGTTGTCTCTTGTAGCATACCTGTTGACCAGGAAGATTATCTCTGATTACATGAATGAAATCTTGTGGACCAGGGCATAAGATTTCTGGAGTGAATTCCTTTAATTCCTGCTTCTTAAACACAAGGAAACACTGCAGTGACTATAAGCATGTGAATTCCACAGAAGAAGCACTTGGATCTAGATAGTAAAGAACGCTTGACTTAGTCCTTCTAGTGAGATTTGGAGAAAAAACATACATATTCATCTTCTTCTTGCTGACAAGTCAGCATGAGATTCAGTGATGCTGCCTTAGGAACTAATGTAGCTTCCTTATTAATTCGGATACCGTCATCTTGGAGTACTGTGTATTGTTCTGGTGTCCTCAACGTAAGAAGGACATGGAGCTGTTGGAGCAAGTCCAGAGGAGGGCCACAAGGACAATAAGGGGGCTAAAGCACTTCCTACAAGAAGACAGGCTAAGAAAGTTGGGGCTGTTCAGCCTGGAGAAGAGAAGGCTGCGTGGAGACCTCATAGCAGCCTTCCAATATCTGAAGAAAGCCTACAGAGTTGCCAGAGCAGGACTCTTCATGAGGGATTGTGGTGATAGGACAAGGGCAAATGGGTTTAAACTTAAACAGGGGAAATTCAGGTTAGGTATAAGGAAGAAGTTCTTCACTGTGAGGGTGAAGGTATTGGAAGAGGTTGCCCAAAGAAGTGGTAAATGCCCCATCCCTGGCAATGTTTAAGGCCAGGTTGGACAGAGCCTTGGGCAATATGGTCTAGGATGAAGCATGTCAGGGTGTTTGGAACTAGGTGATCTTAAGGTCCTTTCCAACCCTAACCATTCTGTGATTCTATCTCCAAAGCTATTCTTTTCACAGTTTACTTTCTGAAACACCGCTGAAAAAAAGATTACTGCAGGCCATATCAAAATGGGAATAGGCAGTGAGTAAAGAAGACTCTATGGAAGAACTTAGCCTTCACTTCACATAACTGAGAAGATTTTTTTCATGTTGTAACAAATTAAAATGAAGAGCTGGGGCTTGCAATGGCAAAAATATGCAACATATTTTCAAACCTTTGATAGCCAGCGTAGGAGAAAAATAATGAGATTTAGATTAAAACTTAAATAATAGCCTAAGTCAAAATCTATCTGATTGTAACTTTGCCTCAGTGGAGCATCATGACAGTCATGTCTATATTCAATGGCTTTGGACAATTTAGCCTTTCCATGTATGCTGAGTTATACTCAGGCCATGCAAATAATTGATTTTTATGCAAGATCTAAGGTTTGTTCTTGTGAAACCTACTAGCAAAAAGGTGTTAAATTGGAAACATTCCCTGCTAAAATTTTAAACTAATAAGGAAGTAGCAAGACCCCATTAATGCACATTGTCACAGAGAAATTACACTTAGGTTATGTGTGAGGGTGAATTTCAATCAACAGTTTCATCAATGTGATGGATATTCTATTAACAGTCTCATTTTCATCTCACTAGTTTTCCAACAGAAAGAATTTACTGACCTTGCATGCACTTCATTTATATTTTCACCACCAAAGTAGCAGCATGATTAAATTTTAAAATAGAAGGTGAACCAGGTAACTTCTATCAACAAAGAAAACCTCTAAAAAGAAACCATTTGATAAAAAAAAAAAAAAAAAGTATAAAGATTTCCTTTGTTCCTCCTTGGAGTCATCTATTTATCTGTATATAATCCATTCTGGGCAGTTCTAGTGTATCTGTAAACTTTTAAACAGCTGAACAGATTTGTATTAGGGAACTCTAAACTGCAAGCTTATCATGAGAAGAGGTTTATTTTTGTTTATGATAGAAGACTCACCAACAGCAAACATTCCTATTGTGGAGAACAAAGTTCAGCATATGTGATTTTATGTGTTTGTAGGTGGACATAACAACTGAGAATACTGGTTAATCACATTTAATTTGCATGGTGATCGTGTACAGCCTTCAACACTAATAAACTGTATACATGTGCATGCATGTCTTATAAGAAGACAACCCATGCATGTAAATGACAACATCAGCCTGCTTAGGAAAAGTGTCAATCATCTGCCACAGATTTCCTAGAAACAAGGTCTTTTACCAAATTATATGAACTCACAGATGGACAGAAGAAATTATCTGCTAACTTTTGATGGTGTCAGCTTGCTGTGTATATACAGTGCACACAGAGATATCTTGTGGATTAACCATGGCTACTTGAAGTGAGATTCTTTTTAGGTTTATGACTCATTTATAAAATTATGGCACTGTTCTTGTGATTCTTGGAGGCACTCAGAACAAATGGACACAGGACAGAAAACACACAGAGGGAGATGAAAAAGTAATATACTTAGGGAGAAGGAGGAGTAAGAGAAAGTTAGTTTGTGAAGGTTTCCCTTAACAGAGTTCATCTTTTTAAGTTTACCTCAAAAAACCTGCCACCTGGCAGAACTTTGTAATGGGGTGGCATGTTCAGCACTTTTATTATTTGATTATTTTATTCTCTTCTAAATGGAGCATAGATGAACTCTGTGGATGACTTCAAGTACAGAATGAGCTACTGCATTTTCAAAGTGCTGCCTCTGTAGGATATTCAGGCAACCATCATTTAAGGATAAAGCGAGACTGAAACATAATATTCAGGACATAAGAAATATGTCATCCCTAGTTAAGGTGGTGGACTTTGTCAAACCCATGCTAACTGATACAGAGCTATTAAGCTCTTGTAGCTCAAAACTTTCTCTTGCATATAGTATTTAGCTTTATAATGGAATTACTTAAAAGGGAAAAGCAAAGACTCTTTTGTGTCAAACAATGTTCCAGTGCTTAGTAACTACAGAAGACAGGAATCTCCCTGATCACTTCATATCACTACATGCATTTTTGCATACTATTTTATGTCTGGGAATGACCTTACCCTCTTGCCTCCAAGTCTTACCTATGGAAGAGAGTGTTTCTTTGAGTTTGTTCTGACTTTTGTTTTGTTTTGTTCAGGAATGGAGGAAACAGATTTTTGTGGATCCAGACAAAGGGCTGAAAGGCATAATCCTCTGCACAAGAACAGAATCTGCATGCACTTAGTAAACACCCAGGGTGTCTGCTGCCCAGAGTCTTCTATGCCAGAGCAGAATTTTTTTATAAAATCTTCTCTTTGAAAATAATATTAATTCATAAAATCACAGAATCACAGAATGGTTTGGGTTGGAAGGGACCTCAAAGATCATCCAGTTCCAACTCCCTTGTCATGAGTGGGGACACCTTCCACTAGACCAGGTTGCTCCAAGCCCCATCCAACATGGCCTTGAACACTGCCAGGGATGGGGCAGCCACAACTCCTCTGGGCAACCTGTGCCAGTGTCTCACCACCCTCATAGTGAAGAATTTATTCCTAATGTCTTATCCAAATCTACCCTCTCATCTTAAAGCCATTTCCTCTTGTCCGGTCACTAAAGCTCTTCTAGAAAGTCCCTCTCCAGATATTTTTTTAGACTTTATGATTATTTAAATTGTTAGTAACAGCTTCTTCAGTCCCTTTGGAAAAAAAGGAAAGCTAAACAAATTTGTTTTCTCAGTAGTAAAATTGCTGGCACATAACTACTGTCAAAGCAAAGCATGGTGTGAAGTTATGCATCTTGTCATAATAAATCATCCACTGTGTAACTCTAGTTTTGTGTTTGGCTGGGCTGACGTAAAAGCACATGGTTGAACGAGGGGGAAGAAGGGGCATGATGAGCAGTAAAAATAGCTGGAAGACACATCAGTGTCATTGCTGTCTGCAGCAAGGAAACTTTGATTTGCAAAAAAACACCTCTGAATGTTCACCTGACTTCATAGTGTGTGTGCCATTTTGGGTTTGTAAGAAGTCAGCAGGCTCCAGTCTTTCTTTGTTATGTGTACTTCAACATTTCCACTGCTATTAGGAGAGGTGTTGTTCCAGTGGAGTCAGAACAGCAATTTTACATAAAGTGGGGTTTTTCCCTCTTCAGCTGTGTACTTTGGGCTGTTTCCTAGTATGGCACAAAGCTGCCAATCAAAAGAGTATTGCTTCTAATAAGCACATGGAGAGATCCTAAAAATGAAAATTACTGATAGTCCTTTCCAAAGCAGAACGTGTTGGACAAAGAAATAATTATCCTTCTATCAATTGTATGTTATTTTGTTATTCCAGGTCTGGCCCAATCCAAATTCCCTTTTCAATAAGTTAGCTTTAGTAGAATGAAACTGTTAAGACTGACACCAATGGATCCTCTGTTAGATGTTATTAAGTTATTCAATTAATATTAGTATGGACAGATCTAAATTTCCTAGGTTATACATGTAGGTATTAAAAAGATCACTATCAGGTGAAGTAATAACTTCTATGAAAAAGACTTGTTTTGGAAATGTTTGCTCTTATGAGTATGACATAACTGATGAAAGTGAAACTTACAAAGAGATCAAAATTTCCATGTTGCAATTATTATTCATTTTTCAGCTTGGATTCTTCCTGACTACATTTTCCTGTTATTATTTAAGTGGCTTTGATAGAGGGAGGTTATGTAAAGGGTTAAATACTGTAAGAATTTCACATTTTATCTCCTTTTCACTGAACCCTTTTATCTACTTATAAGAGGAATATAAACTACGCTACTGTCTTCACACCTATGGCAATATTCTATCTATCTGGGATATCATATCTGCCAGGTTTGTCAGCTGTGTGCATATAACCTGGATACTCAAGTATGACTCCAGTAGCAGTATGTTTAGGCAACTGAATGCAGCACTAGTATTATTCATGAGTGTAATCAGACCAATATTAAGCAGAAAGCTAGATCCAGAAATGCCTGGAAAACAAGTGATGCCAAATCAAAACCATAGGGAAGATTTGACAATTTCTTGATGATGAAGGATGTTTCATGCCACATCTGAACAAAAATTGTTTCCAAGTATTGGGAAAACAAAGACAGCTTTGTTTTAAGTAGCCAGAGAAGAAAATCATAGTCTATATGTCACAGTACAAAAAGAGGAGAGCATCTGGAAACTTGTGCTCGTCACTAGCAAAATCCTGATTAAAGAAATGGAAAAAGTCATCAGCAGAACAGCAAGTGAACAACAGAGGAAAATTAGCTCATACTAAGAAGCAGTTGTAAACTTAATACAGTTGAAATCTGTTAGCTTTTCTAAGTGTCCTCCAGCAATTTGTAAAGGTCATCAAGTCTTTGTGTTCAATATTCTAAAATCCCAATGCCTAAAAAATGCATGTTTTGTACTGCAAAATCTATCACACCCTCAAACTAATTAATAACCTAATTAATCACACACTGCTAAATGAGCTGAAGTCTCAAATAAAGTCATTATTTGCAGAAGAGCAAGCAGGTTTCAGGACTGGATGAAGCATAAGTGACAGAGCTGAAAACTGAAGTAGTAAGTGAAAAGCATATGAAATGATAAACTGTCTATAAAGACGTTGGGTTTACACAGTGATGAATGGATATAGCCAAGGCATTGTCGTGCCTAGCTGAAATTGAACTGAAGCCTATGAACAAATTCTGCCCTAGATAAAAGATATCTATTTAGAAGTCTGGACATGTTTTGTGATAAATAGAACAGGACCTGGATAGGTTTTTATCTCCTTTAGTTTATTTTCCAGCAGGAGCTGGTATTGTTCGCAGTTTGCCTCTTGCTCTCTTCCCATTGCTTGCAGTCACATCTTTCCAGAAAATGTCTCCAGGCAATCCTCTCCACAGACTTCTCATCCACTCAGCCAGCAACCTTACCAGCCATGGCTTTAAATGGGGAGCTATGTCAAGACTCTTCTACCCAGCTTTGCCAAGAACAGACTTTAACTTTTGTGCGCATTCTTAAGAATGCACATCCAAGACAGAAATGTGCTATCTGTCTCATATAGTAGTGACAGTGGGAAGGATAATGGCACCTTATTCATCAGCTTGGTCCCTTTTCTAGAAAATCAGCTTGTAAAGAATCTTTTCTCTCCTTCACAGAAAAATGGTCTCACCATAATGCCTGTGTCACAGGGCTGAAAACAAGTGTCAGGAAATACACTTTATATTTGACTGAATCTGAAAACTAGAAGATGCACATATGACACCTAAACCACATTAAACAACTTGATTTACAGTATGATTCAGATACTAAATAATTTTTCACTACTATTAGAATGTAGTCTACAAAGAAAGTAGTTTTTTAATAGCTCTATTATAATTAAAGTTAAATACTCTATTTGTTAAGTGTAATTAGTACAGAGTGGAGTTTTATAAAATAGTAATTGATAATATAATTACAGATGCTAGCTGTTTCCTAACACAAAATTAAGTCAGATTTCCTATGCAGAAGAGCTTGTATTATGGTTGATGCATATTCATAAGCAGACACACATTATGTCATCTTTCTGCTAAGAACTAAAGAACTAAATGTGCATGTTCTTTACAATTATTTAAATTTTCCATGAACTCAAATTTATTTGTTGTGTTTTTTACTGCTTAATATAACTATCTAGTGTTAAATTCTGTGATTTAAAATAGATATCTCTCCATTCTTAAGTGATTTAAGATTGCTATACATTACAACATAACCCAAGTTTAAAAAATCTGTTTTATGAGGAGCATTGCAAGTGGAAATACATTAAAAGAGCGACTGGATAAACACTTGGAAGGTCCGTTGCAGGGTAGACTAAATAGATAAGCTACATCAGGGTCAAGAAATCCCTGGAGTTGTTACTTAGCAGCTGGGAGGGTATTAGAGCCAAATATGCTGGCCCTGCTCTCCATGTATTGGCTAATGGCTGTTGTTCCCACTGTTTCTGTCCCTGCTCTCTATTGTTAACAAAAAAAAACCCAAAACAAACAACCCAAAACAACTCTAATTCTGCCTCAATTTCTTCTCCAAAAAAGAAAATAAAAGAGTCAAAGAAAAGAAAAAAAAAAAACCAACTCCACAACAAAACCAAACAAAACCCAGGTTGGTTAGGAGATAACTGATAAAAAGAAAGAGAAGTGTAAAAGGCTAATGAATAATACCACCACCACGAACAGCAGTGATAAAGTATGAACTGAGGACTGAAGAGGGACAGTGAGAATAGTCTCCTGCTCCTTGAAGGCATCCAAGCATCCTTTGGATGCTGCCTGTTATTTGCTGTTCCCTGCCTGGTAATATGACAGATAAAAGAACAGAAATACGACCAATGTCTGCCATGACTTTTCCCAATATTCTCTAGCCAAGCTTCCTCCTCCTGGCGGTATTAAAAACTCACCTTGAGCAGGCAAGGAGGAATTTGACAAAACAAGTACCATGACCCAGCGAGACCTTGAATGGGAATGCTGCAAGTGAAAATGAAAAGATTAGGAGAACTGTGCAGCCAGAACCTCAGGAAAAGGATCAGGGCTGGGGGCTGAAAGAGAAGCAGTCTGGTACCCTCAGTGCCTAAGTGTGCAAAGGTCTCCTTCTCATCACAAAAAAAAGTCACAGGCCTTGTGAACCATGCTGTGCAAATACACATGCCACTGTTCTGTGTCTGTCTTTATTAGGTTATTGTGCTCAGTGGCTCCTTGGTTCAAACCAGTGTGCCTACTCCTGTAGGTAGGAAATATTTGGACTTGGATATGCAGCGATGTAAGGTCACATATGGGAATGTAACCACAAGTTTTTCTAACAGACAAACAGTTTCTAGAGTGTTATACAATTTATGTGAGGTGGTTCAAGGGGTGATGGTGAAAATGAACATAACTAATTCCATATTGTGCAATTGGGAGAGCATGGTACAACTGGGACCTACATCGGTAAATATCCTTGAACTTTTTGAGTACATACGCAATCAGTGTGCATGACTGATGTATGACAGACACATCTGCATTACAGTACAGAGACAAACCTTGGTTGTACATTGCCTGGATTTGTAGGACCCCTTTCTTCATTCTCCAGACATACCTTGGCCAGCCTTATTTCATTCTGTGGGTATTTGAGAGACTGAATGCCACTACAACAAATATGGGAAGACTCCTGATTTCATAGCAGAACAGGTTAAGCAATAACAAGCATTGGATTTGTATCTGTTTGACTATCTAGACCAGAAATGTTTCTTCAGTTATCCAGTTAAAGAAGAAATGCATTAGCAGAAGATTCATCTTCCAACCACACTTATTCATAACCAAATCAGATCTGTCAAACTCTAGATCAGCTCTGGAAATGTTATTCTTTGAATTGTTTTATTTAAGACTACAGATAATCTCCTTACACCACTAACCTTGTATGTGATTCATATTGCAGGCTGATTTAAGGGCTATGACAAGGAGAGGTGAATAATGCACCATTCAGTGAATCTAAGCCTGAGAGCAGGTTCTCTGGCTAAGACACAGATGGAGATCCTTTTTGAATATAATTTATTTTTTCTTAATCAAATCATGAGAGGTAAAAAGTAGAAGCAAAATGAAACTTCAGAGATGATACTCTAAAAACAAAAATAGAGATAAAACCGGTAAAAATATTAAAAGGGGTCTTCACAGTTCTCACAGAGAAGGTTGTGAAAATATAGCCATGAAAAGAAGTAAAATTAAACACAAATAATTGAGCTTACTGAAATTAGTACCAGTAACATAGTCATCAGCTTTAAAATGGGATCTTCTATTCTTACTTCAGTATTCCTATTATGTCAAGATGTAGCTGTTTCAGCATGGGCTTATACTCCTACCTGTTCATCAGCAGCTCTGTTTTGGGGGTGGATACTTCATGGTTACATCAAAGTTATAGCTCGGGACTGCGTGACTTGATACGTACACATACACCATGAAGTCTTTTAGTTGGCACCTGGCACACACATAACACATAAGGTTATAAGACCTCCAAGAGCTCCCGTGACCTCCTTAAATCCTGCTCTAGAGAGCTAAGTGGTCCCATCAGCTGTGAGAACAAGCTTGTAAGACAATTTTAATTAAAAGTACAACAGAAATCTGTTATTTCAAATTAGACATTATTTAAGTCCAAAATAATCCTGCTTTCTATTTTGAGATATTATCAGCTAAGTTAAAATTGGTTTAGACCCATGCTCAGGTACAATTACCACAGCAGACTACACTTCACTTGTCTGCTGGTATAGGTGCGTCACTGTCTGCTTTATGCTTAGAAAGCTGCAAATGACTAAAGACCTTACTGCCCTTTATCATTTATATTATCACAAGTATGGTGCCTGTGACTGAAAAATGAGTTGTGTTATAAAAACAAAAGGAAACATACTAGTAAACATAAAAATAAATGTGATGTGTTGATCATGTGTTAGTAGGAGAGTTGTGGGGGAAAGTTTTGTTTCCTAAGTCTGTTAGAGTTTTTTGAAGAAGTCTCAAAGTACACAGTATAAAAGTGGTCCAGGGGAAAGAAGGTAGTCAAAACTCTGAAACAGTCTGGGGGACATCCATGAAAGTGTTTTAGACAACCCAAACTATAGAGAGACAAGAGGGAGCTTTTTCTCACAGGTATTATGAATTATCAAGAGTTAAAAGTAGGAAGCAAAAGTTAAAAAGGATTGTTCAGCTCCTGTTACACAAAGGAATTACCGTAGGGAGAATTGTTCTTATATTGCTGTTTTTCAGCATCCTCATGAAAAATCTGGAAAAAGGGAGATGCATAAGATAACAAGATTTGCTAATATAAAAATCTTACAAATTCTCAAAACTAAATTGTCTGCCAGGAGTTGCAGAAGGTTTTTGTGCTATTGAGTGATTGGGACATAAAGCAGCTGATGAAATTTCAATTCAATAAATGCAAAGTCATGCACAAGGGGAAAACACAGGCCTAATTTTATACACAGACAGATGATTATAAGCTTGAAATGATATATTGCCAGTTAGGAGTCATTGCAGACAATTCTCTGAAAACAGAGTAAACAGATACAAAAAAACTAGTGGAGCCTTTCTGCTGGATATTAGGGGCTAGGGCCATCCATCAAGAATTAAGAAATTCTCCCACAAACAGCCTGTGCTAGACAGGAGTTTAAAAATCCACTTGTAGATTCATTAATTGATGCTAAACCTAGTAAAGAATCGACTTGAATCACAGAGAGCTCCATGCTGGGACATATGGTAGGTCAAAAACTGATGGAAGCTTATTTGACTCTGTGCCTCTGAAAAGGGATGTCAGCCAAAGACGTATGTTAAAGTCTGTCCTATCAATTTTGTCGCACAGAGGAGCACGAATCTAAACGTATGACCATTAATAATTCACTTTAGAAAAAGGAGGGCTGTTTTTCTCACCAGCCATCCCCTTTAAAGGTTCATGCTACTCCTATATTACAAGCACAATGCACACAACTGCTTGCATTTTGATTGCTCTACTGCAGTGACTCCTTCTCCTATGTGCTAGATTCAGTACAAGAGGGCTCCTGTGCATGGGCTTTACCCTTGCTTTCCCCCAGACATTAAGAAGAAGGTTGGCATGACTGGTAAACTGCCTGCATTATTCTTTAAAGAAATTGAAATGAATAGCAGAACCATACTGAGACTTCTTGAAACTCGGCTCTCATTTGTAGAACTGTTTCACTTGCTTCTTCCTGTCAGATGAATTTTTTGCATTCAGGCTAGGATCTAGATGTTAAAACATAATAGCAACAAACACTTATTATTTATTTAATTTGATTGCTAGTCTGTTCTTTCAAATTCCTTCTCTTAAACGCCAAAGTGATTTTATCTTGCTTTAAAAAACTACATTCTGGAACAGGATATTCAACATTTTTTTCAGAATGAAAACTTTTTTGTCTCTTTTGAAAAAGATAATATAGGCAAAATGTAAACAAATGAGAGCACTCTAAAACTAGACAGCTGTAAGAATAAAATAGCTCAAAAAGAAAATAATAATGCAAAATTTAGTGTTAAATAATGCAAAATAAATGGTTCTTTAAGGAAAGGACAGAAACATTCAATAGTACAATGATGCATAGGCTTATGTTTTATACTGAGATAAATTATTATGCAAACGGGTTGCATAAGCTTTTCTATCATCTTCTATTACGACATTACAGAAGAGAAGACAAATGTATGCAATTTTTGTCTGAGAGAGCTCTGTGGCACTCCGTGCCAATTTGTGGCTCCACAGAAGTCTACACTATCTCAGTACAGCAGGTTTCCTTGAAGAATAAAGCAAAGGGGCTGAATTGACAGGAAGAACTAGAGAGCAAATTCTGTCCAGTAAGCACAATATTTTGCATATGGGAGAAAAAAATAATAAAAAGAAGTTACTCCACAAAGATCCCTGTAGATTTGGACACCACAAGATGCTACCAGAGGTGAATATTTTTGCACTCATACAAATGTCATTTTGTCTAAAAAGAGAGTAGGAAAACAGATATTTGGAACTGATCTCAAAATCTGGTCTTCATGGTACAACAGGATACCATGGAAGAGCAGTCATTTCAGCATAAATCTAATCTACCCAATCACATCTTGTGCACAACATAGGCTAATATGGCTAAGGACTTTATCTGAAGAATGATCCCAGATGCATTACTTTTAGCTAAATAGAAATAGAGATCACAGTGGATCCCGGGGATTAGAAGTGGATATGCTGGATGTTACATAAAGGAATAAATTAAGTACAGTCTGATTTTAAGAACATGTGGTTGTTACTAAAATGGGACAGAATTTATGTTGTCCTAGGGCTGCATTTGACAAAGCTCAGTCAGGATGCAGAAGAACAGAAAAGTACCAATACAGGGCTTCTTTATATTTGAATCTCTTGTGACTACTAAATTAAGAAGCATGCAATTTCTCACCGTGAGCCACTTGCTGAGCTGATGGATTTCAGTGTTGATGCCTTCTTGGACATATCTGACAGAACTTAATGTGATTTTAAACAATGTCAGTGATATAGGTATTACTGCTACTGTGATTGAAAAAGACTGTTGAACGTGAACCCAGCTAAAGCACTGGGTGAACTTCCACTGAATGAGCAGCCCATGTTCACAGGATGCTTGGGCAGAGTAGGGAAAGATATGATGTAAGCCCGAGAAGCTACACAGAAAGTGTGACCCATATGTCACGTGCAAGGGCATAATAGTGATCAGGCATTTCTCTGAGAGTCTAGCCACATTTCTAAGGCTATATGCCTGACTGTGGTTGAATCATGAATATCGAAGTAGTATTCTCAGTTTCCTATTAGCACACCTTCTGTCTCCCTAACAGAGCAAAAGTCTGAGGCTAAATCAGGGGCTTTATGGTTGTCATTTGTCAACTGGGGATGATACCAAAGTTGAGTGAGATTAAGGAATGTTGAAAAACTGGCTTCTGCTGGTGTTGGTCGATATTTCTAGAAAAGGCAGAGGCAGATGAATATTGGGCCCAAGCACTTTTAGGTGCAAGTAACTACAGGCACAGGTAGGTACCTACATTACTAAAGAAATTATCATTTATTTATTAAGTTTTGCTTACTATAAATCAGCAGTCAACAGGCAAGCCAAAAAGCATCAGTCCAAATACCACTCAGAATAAGCTATAGGCTAAACCAGGCTATCCACTCCAAATATTAATAGAAATGTTATGTCTTGCCTTTGACTTCAGGCAGAAGAGAAAGCATACATACAAATTCTTGATAGCTTTTGACAGCCTGACGCTATCAAAACCAAGCAACACATGCAGCAATTGTACTGCAGTCAGAGTATTTAAGTCTATTGAAATGTGTTCAACCAGAGGCCATCAGATGACAAAGGTTTCTTATTGTGGATCACAAAATTTTATTGTCAGACTATAATGATTGCACCCTGATAGCAACATTTTACAATAGGTTTTGTCACACTTCAATATTTATTGTCAAAATTTAAAGAGGAATGAGAAGAGGCAGAAAGATATTTTTAGTGTTGCAATACCCATTTTGTTGTTTAAGTTGCAGGTATTTGGAAACCACTATTTGAATAACACAATCTGCTGAAGGTTATGAATTATGGCTAAGGAAAAAAAATTGACTACACTAACCAGCTCTGGGGTCTCCAGAGCACAGTATAAAAAAGACATAGGCCTTTTATAGCTGACCCAGAGATATGCCACAAAAATGATCAGAGGGATGGAACACCTCTCCTGTGAAGAAAGGCTGACAGAGTTCTGCTGTTTAGCCTGAAGAGGTCTCTAGGCACAACTTATTGTGACCTTTCAATACTTAAAGGGGGTTTATAAGAAAGATGAACATAGTTTTTTTTTTTACCAGGGCCTTTACTGATATGAGAAGGGGTAAGAGTTTTAAACTGAAACTAGATATATTTAGATCAGATAAAAGGGAAAAGTCTTTACTATGAGGGTGGTGAGATACTGAGAAACAGGTTGCCCAGAGAAGTTATGGATGCCCCTTCCATTCTATGATTCTGTCTCTGAGGGAGATGTGTGCATTTGAGGGAGATCCAGCAGATGGTAGTAAAATAGCAAGCTTTTTGAATTCTGTTCTTCATTTTTTGGGCAAAGAAAATGTGGACACATCTCAGCTGTCAGCTGTGTCTCGTATGTTTACGTGCAGTATATTTTCCAAGCATTTTTAATAATAAAGATATAATACACATATTTGAATCCAGTCTTCACCTCTCTGTCCTGAACTGCTGCTTTGCCCCAGGAGGCCAAACTTTTGTTACTACTAAATCACTGTATGATCAAAGTTTTTCGAATATTTCTTTTGTGAAAATAAAACATGGCCTATTAGAAACCATGCAAGACCTACTGAACGTTGCATCTCTCCCTGCAAGAAATTCATCAGGATGGGATCACACTGAAAAATGTGATAGAAATTTATTCCTTACTGAATAGTTACTGAACACTAATGGTGACTCTGCAGTCATTCTCTGCAATACACATCTACAATACCTAACCCTACCACTACCACATTGAAAAGAAACAAAACAACCAACAAAGTAAAAAAAGACAAAACCCCATATATTGAAAAATTAAGATAATTCATAACATCATAATGATGATACGACTTTCAGTGTAAAAAGCTACCAGTTCTTCAACCCCAACCGTTTCCTTTTAATCAATGTCATTAGAACATTTAAAGTGACTACTATGTTTAAATTGTGCAATTCTGCCTTTTTTTGGTGCTTAAAAATTATCACTTTGTGGTTTGTTCTCTTTCTTTCTTTCTTTTTTTTTTTGGTGCAAAACCAGTTTCCATCTTCTCAAAGAAATAACGTAAGAACTTTAGAGTCTAAATAATAAAAATAATGCTCTTTAAATGCATAGAAAACCTTTTTTTTTATGGATCTGATGTTAAATACACTGTGAAATTTATGTGGGAATAAATGAGAATTTTAGAACACCAAACAGAAGTCACAGTGTATAACTGCTTTAAATGAAGCATGAATATTGTGTACATATTTTTTTCTTGCTGTTGGACAAGATGGAAACTCACTGAGGTCAATTTTGTATTAGAGTTCACAGACCTATTTTATCTGGTTACAGTAGATGCTCACGGGCCATATAATAATTTGATAAGGAAAAATCCTCATTATACTCACACAGCCTTCTGATAAGTGATATCAGTGGCAAGAACATTGCTTACAGATCCTTCCCATCTGCTGGTGTGACCACATCTGGAGAGCTGGGACCACTGCTGGACTACTCAGCACAAAAGGGTTGTGGCGTATTGGAGAGCATCTTGCCAAGACAAGTTAGTTTGGGACTTGGAGTGTCTCTCATACAAGGAGAGGCTGAGAGACACTGGAGAATGCTCCAGGGGTTTTTACCCATGTGTACAAATGCCTGGTTGTGGGAGAATAAAGACAACAGTGACAGATGCTTCTCAGTGGCACCCAGGAAAATGGGCAAAATCTGAAATACAGAAAGCTGCATTTAAACATATGAAAACACATTTTTACTATAAAGTTGGCCAAATACTGGGGCAGGATTTCCAAAGAGATTGTGGACTCTCCATCTTTGGAGCTATTAAAAACCTGACTGCATATGGCCTCTAACAATGTGGTCTAAGTGACACTGCTTTGAGCAGGAGAGTTGGAATAAACGACCTCTAGAAATCTCTGGCAATCACAGTGATTTTGCAGCAATACAAGCAACTCAGACAGGACTTGAACCTCAGTTCACTAAAAGTAGGTTATCTCCCTTTCAATGGGTAGGTGTTCACTCTTATATTGAATTCAGGAAAATGAACAAGATATTGATGGGATAGGAACTGTAATACCCATCAGAACTGTAGATCAGAATATGCTCAGACTCTGAATTTAGTTTGTATAGATTACTGCATAGTGTGTGTACCCTCCCTGTACAAACAGGGGCTACATGCAGAGAGAATCCTTTACCAACCACAAATTCCTAAAGGGAATTAAATAGAAATAACTGCTTTTAGCTCAGACTACAGATTCTAGGATTTTTATTTGTTTAAAATATAGTGAAATTTCTACAAATCACAGTGATAAGGGAGCAAATGAGAAGGACATAAAGTTGTGAAAAAAACTCCAACCTCCCAAATAACACCCAAGACACCCAAAATTCTGAAATTAGTCTGGATGTGTTCCCCTGCCCATGGAAAGGAGTGTGACAATTTAATTTTCCTTTTATTTGTGAAACTCCTAGATATGATGAAGAATATTTTTGAAACTACCAGTGTTGTCTTTGCCTCCTTAAGGGGAAACAAGAACCCAGTAGTGCTGAATATAAGCCTCAGTTGCTAAAGCCTGTCAGTATTTCCTGGAAGCATTTCCCTCAGCAATTTGTTTTTACAGCTATAAAGATCTTTCCACTCTGATCACTCAGAAGCTGCTTTCAAGCTTCCCTGCTGTACACAGTGACACCAGTGTGAAATAAAATCGTATCATTCTATGGTCCATCATGACTATATGTTTCCAATATGGCAGGATAGTGTTGAAGGCAATTAATTGCTTCCAGCACACTGTGATCGTAGGTGTTTAAGGGGTGCTGTTGTCTTGAGTACTACAATGCTGCTGTACTAACTGGATTAAAACACTGAATGATCTTTTCCTTTCATGCTTCATGGTGATTAAACCTGAACAGTGGTGACAGCCTTTCTGAAAAGTGGCTGATTAGAATTAATAGTTGAATTCATTCACTAAAATCAGATTTATAATTATCAGCCTACAAACAGAAGAAATGCCTTTATGTGCTAGAAAAAGCTAAGCCTAGCCCTACTTCCACCCAGCACCAGTGGCACTCTCGTCCCACTATCATTCAATACGCTTGGACTCTGCAGCTGCTTTTGTCTCTGTGTTCACTCAGACCAAATCCAGTTCTCTGATATTCCTTAAAGTGGAAACTGCTTTTGGTTTGGACCACTGAGCATAGCTGAGGTCCTGTAATTTTATCAGTAATACTGACACCAAACTATCAAAAAAATCCCATTTTATTTCTGTGATTACTTAATGGGAGTCAGTTTTAGAGCTGGTTCAATTAGCAGGTGTAATCTGCTCTGAGACAAGGCTGTCTTTTATTGCTATGTTCCCACTTTCAGTTCCTAATTCTGCGCAGACAAGGCTGAGCTTTGTGACTGCTTATGTCTCTGCACCTGGCTCTGAGCCTGGGCCCTGACACTGTATAAGTGCAAGTGCCATTGCTGGCATGAACCATGGTCATCTGCTGGTGACATTGTGGTTCCTAGTACTGCTCAGAATCTCGTGAGCTCAAATATGATAGCAATGTGTAGCTGGATGACACAAGACAACAGTGAGAGAAGGGTTTTCTCATCGACATCCTCAAAAGTTCTCAATTACATGGTAGGCACTCCCAGATAGGGTTGTCTTTTGAGTGCACAGACATTTGAGAGTCACCATTGCCATGGTGTAGAAGCGGCGAATATGAAGGTAAAGCCATAATAATACATGTACACTGTAGTGCACTGCTCCATGGAAACTGACATTAGGTTTCCAAGGCAGCCAAATCAAAAAAAGAACAAAGCTAAAAAAAACTGAAGTACAAAGAACATCAGCTAACAGTTTGATGGCTTATGGGCTAAATTTTGGAAAGTGCCTAAGCCCCACTGGTAGTCATTGGCAGTTGTGCTCTTAAATCACTGAGGACCTTTTGAAAAGCCCAGCCGGGAGCACCACTGCTTGATGTGTGTGATTATTCATTGTTGTATACAGCTGTCCTAAAGCTGCACTTTCTTTCATTCTATGCTATACTCTGCTCCAGGACTGCTCCTCTCTCTTCCCTCTCAACAAGTGCCATGCTTCAGGGGACAATTATTCCTCCTCCTCTTTGTCTCCTGAGACTCTATGTAGCTGTATATCCACCCAACAGCCAAATATTTGTACAGCTTTTCTAATAACCAGGAGTGTGAGGTCAAAGTAACTCCTATCTGCTCCCAGGGACAGTGACCAAAGAAGGTTTGGGCTGGTAGGAAGCAGGAGGGGTGATCCACTCCCATCCCTCATGAAAGACAGGTATTTCTGAGCAGCCAGAGTTGGCAGGAAAGAGGAGGAAGAACCATGCACCACAGTAAGCATAGCTAACAAGAACCCTGAGGAAATGAAGAAGCAGAACTTTTTAAAAAGAAACAATGCAAGAGTAGCTGGTTGTTATTTTGGAAACTGCTTCTACTAAGTTGAACTGACCCATCTCAAATACAGCATGGCTTTTCAAGCTTTCCTTCTTTCCAATTACATTAGCAGAAAACAAAGCACTCCAGGAATTTTTGCCTCAGTGCACAAGGGTACATGACATCTCAGTAGAAGCTGCAAGCAACCTATATACTCTGGCATTTCTTAGCAAAACAAATGGAAAATGCCAAAGCAATAAGAAGCCTTCTTGGAGAAAATACAAATAACGATGCAGGTTTAACATACAGTTAAAACATGGTTTTTGTAATTGTCCTGGGTTTAGCAGTGGCAGTCATTTTTCTCTTTCTTGGTAGCTGGTGCAGGGCTGTGTTTTGACTTTCAGCTGGGAACAGAGCTGAAAAACAATGATGTTTTGGTTTGGCCAAGGACTTTGTGGGCCTCATGCTCTGCCAGGGAGGAGGGGAGCCGGGAGGAAGCAGAGACAGGACACCTGACCCAAACTGACCAAAGAGGTATTCCATACCACAGCACGTCATGCCCAGGATGTAACTGGGAGTTAGCCGGGAGGAGAGAGTGGACTGCAGGGTTGGAGGAGGTATCGGTCGGTGCTTGATCGGGCTGGGGGGCAAGTTATTGGTCGCCTGGTGATGGGGTGTTGTATTCTCTTCCCTTGTTATTTACTTTATCATTACTATTATTGGTGGCAGCAGTAGTGATTTGTGTTATACCTTAGTTACTAAACTGTTCTTATCTCAACCCGTGGGAGTTGCATTCTTTTTGATTCTCCTCTCCGTCCCTCCGAGAGTAGGGGGAGGGCAAGAAGGGGGGGAGTGAGTTAACAAGCTGTTTGGTTGAGTTAAACCACGACAGTAATAAAAACATGTACTTGGTGAGATCAATTATTAACCTCTAAAACTAACAAACAACCCCCAAAATAAAAGAGATTTTTTTCATTCATACATCTGGAAGCCTGCAACCTATTCTAAAGGAGAAGACACTCTTCGAGACTTTGGTAATAAAATACAAACAATAAAGCTAAGCCAGTATATATATAATCAGTTTTATGAAGTCTTTTTTACCCCCTTTTCTATGTTTGAAAATTTCCAGGTAGTGAAAGCTCCTCAGAGATCAAAATGTAATAACTATTTTATGGCAGCTGCCAAAGAAAAGTGCAAACCCAATATATTAACCGAAAGCATTTTCAGCATGGATAGAGTTTTCCCTTCCACTTTGAACAGAACTGGAGTTTGTTTTTCGGTGGATTTGCCACTCAAGATGTAGTCTGAAAAACATGAATGCAACCATTTAAAACATAGATGCTCTCAGTATCTATTATGGAAATAAACATGTCAAGTATTCTTTGATTTAGAGCATAACTGAGATTTAAAACGAGTGATTTATGTAGTTGATTTATAGCCAATTCTTTCAGCTATAAAAAGTGGAGACGTTTTATTCTTTACTGAGGAAGATAAATCTGCATTTGCCTTTTGTGCTTTAGCTGAAAACTGATCTCTCTCTTCACAAAGTTCATGTGAATCCTCATTCAGTACACTGACCCAGTGAGATCCCCCAAAAGACAGGCCTTAACTACAGAAATACCATACAGATTTTATTTCTGTTCTCAGGTATGAAGATTTAAGCATTTAATCAGGAGTAATGCAGAAAGTGACTAAATCGAGGAGGCTTGACTGAAACACTGAGAATCGATGAGTGATGGTGGCTTCTCTTGTTGCTTTTAACAGTGAGACTTATCACTCCATGCTTCTCAGTTCTCCAAAAGGCCTCAACTTATTTTCACAGTAATATTTTCTGACTTTGGGGTTTTTTATAGGGGAAAGGACTATTCTACACACATTTATTTCACTCTTTTTGAGAGATTTCAGAGGTTTTTATGGGAAAAAAAATCAACAGATGCTATCTGGATATTTTTTGTATTAAGAGTAAAAAAGAAACAACTGCCAGTTTAATGACTTCTACTTAAAGCCCAGATTTTTAAGACAGAATGTTTATGGCAAGGGCTTATACATCCTGACAACTTACTGCGCTTTCAGGTGAAGGTCATGTCACAGAATCCCAGAATCCCAGAATGGTTGTGGTTGGGAAAGGATGACAAGCAGTCATCTCATCCAATCTCCCTGCTCAAGCAAGTTAACTACAGCACATTTTGCTCAGGATTGTGTCCAGACTGTGGCCTCAATATGACCTGACAAGCAGATTCATGGCACCACTGTGTGAAGTCCAGCATGTTTGAAAACTCCCTAGACTATATGGGATCAATGAAATAAACATTGCTTGTGTTGTAAACCCAGATCACTCTAGATTTCTGCAAGGCAGAAACTGAGAAATTTTATGGCCACAACAGCTTATATTGCATGGCTGACAAAGTTTCTGGTAAGAGAAGGAACAGGAAAGGGCAGAGATGTGGAGGAAAGCATGTTCCCTGTGAGCAATAATAGGACAAGGGGGGATGGCTTTAAACTGAAAGAGAAGAGATTTAGACTACATATAAGGAAGAAGTTCTTTACTATGTTGGTGGTGAGATACTGAAACAGGTTTCTCTGTTTCTCTGAGAAGCTGTGGTTGCTCCATCCCTGGAAGTATTAACGGTCAGGTTGGATGGGGCTTGGGAAAACCTAATGTAGTGAAAGGTACCCCTGCCCATGACAGGTGGTTGGAACTGGATGAGCTTTAAGGTCCCTTCCTTAAAACCTAGAAACCATTCTACGATTCTATGATTGATTCTATGATTTTATGATTCCATGACTGGATACCAAGGGTATTCTTATGCCAAATTACTGCATCATTGCACTCCTGTGTCTGGATGAATGAAAAGTATTACCAGACTCAGGGCAGGAAAGCATCCATCCAACACTGAATGGGGAAAATGGCCCTGAGACTACAAGGATGATTTTCCTCTGAAGATGTTGAATGAGATCTGTCCGTTTAAATGATGATTGACTGATAGACACCAAAGCATAACAATCCAAGAACACCAGGAAGACCTGGTTATGGATCACCATTATGAGTCAAGTAAGGCAAATGAGACAGAGTTGTGATAGAACAGACCAAAGAAACCTAATAAAATATAGTCTCCTTTACCATTACTTTAAACTTAACTTCTCATAAACTTCAATGATCAAGTAGAACTTATTTATAAACCTACTTGTTATTTACAAATATAACTCTCAACAGGCTTCTAGTTTACTTTTTTTCAAATTCCTTGCCGATCTTCAGACATTATCTTTGGGTTGTGATGTATTTTCCTGGGAGATAAAATTTTGTCTAAATTCTAAATATGTTTATTTTGACCTTTTCTTCAAGAACAGCTATGACACTTACAGTAAATCTCCTCTGTCATACATTATCATATTTTCAAAGAATTGGTTTTGAGAAGTCTAGTCAGTCATGGTATCTGATGTCTCTCCAGCACTTCTCTCTTGAATTTCTCTCTTTGCAATCCTTAAATCAGAATGGGATGAAGTTGTAACAAATGTTGTAGCTTGTATTTCTCTTTAAATTATTCAGCAGAAGGTGAGGTAGTTAACCACACTGTAAAAGCAGACTGAACTAAGTAGGTAGAAGCATCATACAGAAAACAAAAATTTGGAAATAGAAGAGCCTTTCAGCCATTATAAAAGTTATAGTCACAAAATTCAGGAAAAATTGCTCATTTTTCAGTGTCTCATTTATTTCAGCTCTCTGGCTCTGTAGGATCATTTTCTATAGAATTTATGTTTTTTTTTTTTTAATGTGCTTTGTTTTGTTTTCTATTTAGTTAAAAATGACATAAGTAGGGAGGTTTTTATAGTTTCTGTGAGAATGCAATTCCACTTCTTTTTCTTCTCAAACTATTTCAACAATTTTGCATCTGACATTTTTCCACATGTATTCAATTATTTTTTTTTCCACTGCCTCTACTTCTTCTCAGAGTCCCACATCAAGTTTTTTCTCTTTTGCTAAATGCCTTCAAGTGTTGTTGGTTTCTCACTGCTTTCACTCTCACTTGTGATCAAAACAGTCTCTACATAAAAAAACCCGAAACCATCACTATCAAGTCTTTGATTTTTTTCCTAACAAACAACATTTTCATGGCTTCTCTCCCTTTTTTTGAATCATTCAGAACAAACTGAATGCATGTAAGAGAGAAGAAATAGGAATAATGCACAAATAAGAAAGCAAAGGGAACTGGGGAGGCAATCAGATAAATTTACATTGATTGTGATGGAAAAGAACAAACCACATTTGAAATATACACTGAATCTGTTTACTTGGTGTAATTCAGAACTATGCTGTGACCTTGTATTAGGAGTAACTTGAAGCAGGGCTCTGTTCCCATAGTGCTCAGAGGTCTCCTAAGAGGTCTCTGCCCACTTCATCTGACCCCACTTATTCTGTGGACTTGTGTCACTAGCAGAGTCTGCAAGCTGGGTGAAGTGGAAAATTCACTAACTGCTGATTGGATCTCAGCTCCAGAAGCATGACACATCAAATTTGTTTGGAAAACACTCAGACTGCTAACACAGGTTTCAGGCAGGGCAGGATCTCAGTTTAGTTTAGTTACTTACCTCATCTATTACAAAGTGGACATGATACTCCTCATGGACAGCTAAAAAAAAAAAAAAAAAAGAAAAAAGTCTTTTTCTATAAATACTCCATACAGTTCATCTGACTCAATAATTTAAATGGGCAACACGATAGATTTTTTAATTTCAGAGATATTTGACACGCCAGTGTACAAAGTTTATACCAGATACGTATGCTGGCGATGTAACACAAAAATAAATGTTTAAACATACTCATGGATTTTTCTAAAGACTGCACATATTATTAAAAAAATAATAATTAAATCTTTTAGTTGTCGATTTTAAATCTGGATTATTTAGATCCTCAGAGGAGTAATTCATGTAGGGAATATTTAAATATGGCACCAGCAAATGAAGACTAGAATTTTTCCATCATTGTCACAATGACAGCTGGCTTGTGGTGTCTTATTGATTTCCCTATAAATAACTTTGAGCTGTGAAAGAAATACATTGCATGTGATGTATCTTGGCTGATAAAATAGTTACATAATATTTGAATGAAGACTCAATCTGCAGGAACAGCTTCCAAAATAAAATGACCAAATAATATTTGAATGAGAATCTGTCTGATGAAGTGGACTGATGCAAATTTATACAAATGTTTGGAAAGCAATAGTTTACAGTAAGAAACAATGAATGACTGTACTGCAGACTTGTTCTAAAACTGTACCAAGATGAGCCACAAGATGAGGACATTTGCCTAAACCTACATTATTCCAGCATCATATGAGTGCCAACAGGAACCAGTACGATTTAAAAATATGAAAGAGAACAAACCTTTCTTTGAACTTTTTTTGTATAAGGTCTCCTTTGGGTCATAAAAACTCACCATATCCTTTGGATAAATCTCCATGGTCTCCAGTACCACCTAACTCAAGAGTTACCTGTCACCATAACTCAAGCATTATTCTCAGCTGGGCATAATCTGATTGATGCATATCAGCACCGAATCATAACCTTTTTTCAGAAGTTGCCATCTCAAGTGTGCTGTACATATGCAGTGACACAATCAACAAGCTGAAGTGTCTACATGCTACATAAGTAGACAGGTCATATATTGTGGAGCACAGCTCCCTGGCCAGGTGATCCCACTCATGATATGGCACAGGTAACCTGGCCTGTGAAGGCACCTGGTAAGATCTTTTATATTACCAGATGAGCCCCAAGAACTGGAGGCTCAGCATGGATGGACACAGAACACTGAAGCCTTTGTGGGCTTCCTGAGAGAAACACAGTTTCCACCGTTAAACCACAGCAGTGACTGTATGATTGACAACTACTGCATCCCAGGCATGCCCACAGCACACTTAGATGCAGCTTTTGATCTTGGTATTTTCCACTGTTGTTACAAAACATTTTGTGCCGTAATTGTCATCTGTGGCACCAAGTCAGAGCCTGAGATGACAGGATCAGACACCACAGGATGAGCAGTCAGCACTAAGCAGAAGGCAATAAAGGGAAACTCCAGACTTTTGAGAGAACTTGATATAAATTTTCTTAATGATTTAAAATCATTAAATGACTCCAAGCCTCTCCAGGAACAGGTGTGTCCAAAATTTCCATTTGCTTGTGTTTTTTGCAGTTTGCTGACTGGACACAGCTATAGTCCCTCAACTACCATACTGTAAAAAGGAAAGCAAGCAACTCCAGAACAAGTGTCACTGTCATGAGCAGCTGCTACTCTGCATGCATTTCCCCACCTCTACATGCTGAATGTTATAAGAAAAATAATAAATGTGTGACTCACAGAAATGAGTCAGAAATGTGTGACGTAGTGTGTATATAAGGGATACACTGGCTCAGGAACTACTGGCTTGCTGGCCTACCCCTGCAGAGAAACCAGACCCAACCACTCCTGGCTATCCTTTAAAACACGTTCATACACTGAGACATGTTAAAATATTTATTTATTTTATTTTTTACTTCAGAGAGAAATAGTTAGAAGGAAAAGAATGCTACTGAGTGAAGGAAGACAGTTAAGGGCCAGGCTGTGCTTAAAGCACCATAATATCCATGTAATATTTAGCTGAAATGTCATGCTTGACTTAATTTATTGCTGTTCTGAAACAAAACAGAGTTACAAGATATTTTTTTGTTTTCTGTGTTAATATCAATTTTCCATATCTTCTGATTCTGCTCACTAGCAAGTTCCTCTCCTCCCCAACAGCTATATACCACATTTCCTTGTCTGGTACACATCTTCCCATTTGTCTTTTGTCTTTTTTCTTTTTTTTTTTCCTGCTTATGTTTAAGAAGAAAGGAAATATTCTCCCTGAGTACAAAAAAAACCCTGGCGAAAGTAGGTACCAGCAAACCATAGGTTTGACCTATGGTGACCACCATAGGTGACCAGCAAACCATAAAACAAGATTATTGTGCTTAGCAGAATAACCATTCTCCACTCATATTCCTATATCCATCCCTGCAGCGTATTGTCCTGAATACAGATCAGTTGAGTCTTGGAATATGTTTCCTCTGAAACTCATGGGACAGTTCAATCTGAATTTTTATGGACTGACTCAGCATATAGCCCAGCAAAGTAAGGAAAATCTGTGGTGTTGCTTTCATGCAACAAGAAAATTAGATTAAAAAGAGGGTGCAGACTGTTATTCCAGTGGTCCAGAGAAAACTGTTTGTCTGTTGTTGCTTTTTTTTGAAAAAACCCCTACCTGCTGTGGTCAACGATGCATTTGCCAGCAGAAATTTGGTCTACCCAAGTAATATTCTGACAAATTTTAGTTCCCTCACCTGTTTAAAATCTGCGTCTGCACCACTTAGTGAACACTGAATCATTTGCTGCCACTTCCATCACAGTCAGAGGATGTATATACAGACCACAAGTTAAACAAGAAATGGCATAAATTATATTGGCCCAAGGATAGCTATGCAGAGCAACAGCCATGCAAATGGACAAGGTGATCTGTTGTTTATGTGCAATACGTAAAAAAATACATATTTCCAGACACTTGAAGCAGTCTATAGACTTTTGTTGTCCAAATAAAATTTTTTTTTTTTTTAGTTATTTTTATTTTTTGGTTCATTCTCTTTGTGTTTCAGCTGCATCATTGCTATGAGTGCTATTTACTGTGTTAACGAGAATTTCTATTAGCCTTGAAAAGCTGAGCTCAGCGGCACTGCCGGTCTGTCACTTGCATTCCTCTTGCTCAGATACCCACAGTGCTTGGAACTTACACCTGTCTGATCTTGTTAGTTCAAAGCAGCAGCCACCCAATTTGCAGTTACACCTCTTAATGCAATCATAGAAGCTTTGCATCTCTATTGCAGGGCTTGCCTTATTACATGTTCATTGAGTCTCATTTGCTGAAACATATGATCTAGCTGTTTTAATGAATTGTAAACCTCAATAAACACAGGCTTGATTAATGAATACAGAGTAAAATAAATTGCTTTTTTATATTTAATCATAATCTAGAAGTTTTTGGTCCTGTGACATAAAGCAGCTTCCCTGTTGACTTTAGCTCCCAATTCCTTGTGAGGTACCTCATCCTTTTTACTTAAACTTACTGATTATTAAAGTTCTTATGTACCTCTTTTCTTCCCTGCAGAGTGTTTAGAAATTACTTTGAATTTGAACACACTGGCTGCTGTAGGAAGCACAGCAAAAAGCAGTCACATTTCCCCTCTTAAACTCTTTCATGATACCTTTACTTTTTCCCCCGGTACCTCATCCTAGCATCACACCCAGAGGTCAGGATGAAGAAAGGCTTAGACGAAACTCAGTTGCCAATTGGCAAATGGTTTCTTACAGTGTTAAAGCCTCTACTGTCATTTATCAATTTCAAGACCTGCCTTTCATCCTGCTCCAAGTTATAACTGTAAAATCAGAGGGTTTAATTGTATTCCTGCAGCTTTGCTAGAAAAATGTAAAGGTTTTGGTTTACTTTTGTCCTGGCAGTTTTGAAAACTGCAAAATCTTTTGCATATTATACTCAAATAAAAGCATGAGCTATATTTTTTTGCTGTAATGTCAAACGTTTGGAATGACAGATCATTCTGTCCAACGATAAATGTGTTTGTGCTCTACTTTGCATTCCTCCTCCCTCTTGTCTCACATGCATACCCGAATGAGGAATAATTCACTGAATTAGCCTTTCATGGGTTAAGGTAAACCCTAGGTCTGGGGTTTAGGAGAGATTTGGAAAGAAAGCATATCTTAAAAGCCTTTCAGTATCAACAGTATATTTTTAGTTTCAGGCCATACACCAGAGGGATTAATTTCATTTTGTTCTGCAGTATTTTTTGTGGAATCTTACTAGTGTGCTGCACCAGGTGCTGATATTAAATCTATAAACAAGATAGTGAGCCAGTGAAAGCCATTTCAAACTGATAAATATTTAAACCCACTTTCGCAAAAAATTAAGTAATATTGTCTTCAACTTTAACTTCAAAGATCTGGTCTGGTTAAGAACACTCCCTGTGTGCATTTTTCCTTTCAAAAGTGAAGTGTTACATGCAAAAAACTCCAAAATGAATCATGGTGTAAGATCGCTGGGAACACTTCATATCTGTTGAAGAATATTAAAAAGCTCCATCCAGACAGGTTTGGCAGCTATCTGTAGTGATAAAGAGGGTGAAAGGGGCTTCCTTCCTCACTGCAAACCTCACCCAAGATGATGCTCTTTGTTCGTGAAGATCTTCTTGGGGAATCTTGCAGGACCCCAGGACCAGTGGCTACTCCTGAGGCAGCACATCTACTCAGTTTAGCAGAATGTAGGCCGAGTGTAATTTAGTAGCTTTGGCACACACATGTGAAGTTGAGGCTAAAAGAGACACAGATACTTTCCATCTTATCCAGAGTAAAGGGTAGGTGCACGTAGATGATTTTATTCCATTTATCGTTTAAGCAATGTCCTACCTCACTTTAAAGCTCCTTGTAAGTGGTGTCATGTTGACCATATAAGAAACAAACTGTATAAACACATTTCCCTGTTATGACCATACTCCCTCACATAGGAATTCAAGTGCCATCTGTCAGTTTCTGTTGCAACAAAGTTGAACAAGTCCAAGTGTAAGAATAGGAGAAAGAAAACAGAAACTAGAATGTCACCACCTACCTCTATGGCTGTACAGCCTGAACTGTCAGCAGTGGTTACTGTACTTTTACTGAAAGAGGTAACTAGACAGAGATTAAAGGGTCAAACGATCAGCTTAAAAAGAGACTGAAAAAATCCTTTTCTTTTAATTGAAATTGTAACTTTTAAGTGCTGCAGTCCACACACAGAGTCCCTGGTATTTTAAATGCAGGAAGGGAAAATTTAGCAAGTACACTTGTTCTTGGCTGTTTTCCAAGACATCTCAGATGTTCCAGAGAGTTTAAAATGTGAAATGAATAAAGTATGTGAGGATGGATCTTTCATAAGTTATGATTTTCTTCTTTAAATAATGAAAAACCCTCTAGTTTATCCTGGAAAAAAAAAACCAACAAAACAGCTTTCTTTTCCATACAAGTTTTAGGAGCTGTTTCACATTCATACATGTGCACTTACATGAAGCTACCAGCAGAAATACACACTGTAGCTGATTTTTCTAAAACTCTTTTGTTTGGCATCAGTTTTCATCTCAGCATCATGCAATACCTATGAAGATAGCAAACTGTGATTTTCTGCAATACGAAGACAAGTTGCCATTCACCGCCCTAAATCTGGAGCTGTCCTGTACTCATCTGTGAATTGATGATGACTTTAAAGTTAGCTGCAAATTGGACATATCGCAGATTACCACAGGCTATAAGATTGTGAACCTTATGATCCTCCCCTGGCCACAGTATTGCGCCAAGGTTTTGGGTTCCAAATGTAGGCTTTTCTGATGTCTGCTCCCTGAACCTAGGGCCCACTTTGTGTAGGGCCTGACTTCAGCTGGATCTGGTTTCTGCTGGAGAGCTGCATCAATGCAGAATAAAGAACTTGTCTTTATTTCCCCAGTACAATAACCTCAAGGTTCCCAGATTCAGGTACTCAGCTTTAATTTACAAATAACTGGACCATACATATTGTAGGTATAAAAGGAACAAAATAGGAAGGCTTAAGAAAACTGAGGCATGTGAATGACCTACCCTCATTTGGGGGCCTGGCTGAAATACCATCTGCTTTAGGGATTGACTGCTGCTTTTTTCTGTGAACAGCAGACAGGAGAAGAAATAGAGGCTTATTTGGTAGCTTAAAAAAATATGTTCTGGTGAGATTATTTAGTTCTGACAAGAGAAATTGTCAAGAAGAACTTAATGGTGATTTGCCAGACCAAATCAGACTATGCAAAGAAGGAAATAAACTGACAAATTAAGTTTACTATTACACCGATGGAGGATGGAATACATCTTAAGTATTTCTTTAGAATTGTTAGAACAGTAAGTGTGTAGCTCACTAGCTCTTGAGGAACACAGAAATAACTTTATAATCCTATTGCTGCTCATTTCTGCAGTGGTTCCAGTGACTGCATTTTAAAAAAGGAGCAACATAAAATGTTTATAGCTGAGGCACCACAGTGGTGATGCTACATGGTCATAAAAAATGCATTTCTATGCCTCATATACTCCTGCCTTCACTACAAATGCTTTCCAGGGTGTGGGGAAAAGGGACACTGAATTTTCTCCTTTTTTTAAGTTTCTGGAAGCCACAGCCACTGGTGGCCACATAAATAACATGTTTGGAAAAGTCAGCTACATAAATTTGAATGTTTTATTGGTGGAGTGTATAATAAAGTGAACAAAGTGGAGCCAGGTAGGTGTTGTGGTCATGTCATTAATTCTGCTTCTATTAGAAGCTCTTGGTTCAACTTTTGATCAATCCTCAAGCATGTCAAAGTAGTTACAGTCCTTACAACAAACACTCATGCTCTTGCTTGCATTTCACTCAGAGTTACTTCTAGTGCAACTGTGGAGTCCTAATAGCCTGAGCTATGTGGTATGGAGAGCATAATAGCCTGACCCTTTATGGTAGCTGTGGGCTGGTGCTGCTAAATTTATGTAGTCACATATTGTTTTGATTTTGTATCAGTTAATGATGTCCAAAGTGAAATTACTTAGTTTCTCCATTTATTCTTTCCTTCCAGGGTTTCCAAAGATTAAGTAGGCACTTCAATGATAAAGAATTTCCATCAATGCAAACTCACGCAACACCTTCTGTGGAACAGCACAATCAGAAAAAGCTGCAAAATATATAGTAAAAAAAAAAAAAAGAAGTTTCTATATGTATTGTCATGCAATGCTCTCCAAATAACATGACGCAGTATAAAACCCCATGCTGAATGGCATGACTCCTTACAGGGTGATATACTTAGTTTCAAGTATGCCCAGGTTTCAGACTACATACATTGTCCAGAATGAAGGTTTATTGAAAACAAATCTTGTTTAAGTCAAGGAAATGCTCTTAAACTTCTGTGTGAAGGAATGATAAAAATTGGCCATGTCTTCTACTTTATGTGCAGTTTCAAATTTAACCCCCAGCTTTTGTTGTAGAAAATGTCCTTTCTGCTTTACCAAACTTATCTCAACAAGCCCAAAAGATATTTAGATATGGGGTCACAAGAGCTGAGTCACTGGCAATGTTTGGGAGCTCGTTCTTAAAATCCAGAATCTTCTGAATTACAGTTTTAGTTTATAATTATTCAGGATTGATAGGTCTGAATATTCACTGAAGTGATGCTCAGGTCTGAAATTAACACAGACAGACCTCTTGTTAGACAGTCATACAATGTTTAATAAGTTGGGTAGGCTGAGTAGGAATAAATGAGACCTGTGTTAGTTTTCTTTTACACATGAGCAGAAGTTGAAGCTAAGAAAATGCTGTAATTTTTCAGCTTCTTGGTGATTACTCTTAAAATAATCATTGTAGTCAGGAGAATGAAAATGCTTCTGTCTTGGAAAATTTTAAGACTTTCTGGAAAATCAGAGATCAGTGTGAAGAAAGACTTGCCTCCTGTTCACAATGAGAAACCCAGTAAGAAGAAAATCTCCAACATTTGGTGTCACAGGCTAAAAGGAAAACAAAGCTGAAATGGACATCCAGTTAGAGAGTCAGGATACCAGTTATCTTGGCAGTGGAATTTGCTCCATGAAAAGTTTACCTTGCAAAGTATAAATTCCTTTCAGGAAGGACTCTGTAACTGCAGTGGTTACAGATGCCACCTGCTTAAAAACTTTTTTCAAAGTCAAGAAAATATGAAACTCTCACTTGGAAGAAGGGAACTTTGACACTGAGATCCCAGAAAATGTTCACCTTTAATTACTGTTGCACAAAGCTCTTTCTGAGCTTCATTTCCTCTTTTTGCAGTGCTCCTTGGGCTGTGCTGCCATTAACAGACTCTGATCTAAACTGACCTATGTCAATTTATATGGATGATTTGCTTGGCTTGATAAAAAACCCCACAAAAAACCCCAACAGTCTCCTCCTTCCAACATGTGTTCCCTTCACATTTTATCTATATTTGTATGCAATACTGACAGAGAAAGGTAGATAATATTTAGAAGCATGTCTAAACAGTGAAGAAAACAACTGCTGAGAAGTTACATTCTTCCTTTTTTTATTCTTTTTGTAAATTGCAGATAAGAAAGAAAAAACCATTAACTTAAGCATTGTCCTGTGCTTCACAGTCAAAACAGAGAGGCTGAAGGGGTGTCATATTTTAAGAGAAAGCAAATTTTCCATTAATATTTTAATAATTATACCTTGTATATATTATCTTCTACAGAGAACTTATATTAATTACTCTCTTCAGTTGCCTGTAGAAATCAACTCTGTGCGACCAGAAATTTTCATATTCTTAGCAGGAAATCACATGCTCAATTGGCTAAAGTCAGTTGTACGAGATTCAACAAGGCAGAGTGCCAGGTCCTGCACTTGGGTGACAGCAACCTCGTGCAACGATACAGGCTTGGGGACGAGTGGATGGAAAGCTGCTTGGTGGAAAAAGACCTGTGGGTGCTGACCTACATAGCTGAATATGAGTCAGTATGTTCCCAGGGAGCCAAGAAGGCCAGTGGCATCCTGGCCTGTATCAGTAATAGCATAGTCAGCAGGGCCAGGGCAGTGATCATCCCCATGTACGGTGAGGCTGCACCTTAAATTTTATGTTCAGTTCTGAGCTCCTCACTACAAGAAAGACATTGAGGTGTTGGAGCAGGTCCAGAGAATGGCAACAAAGCTGGTGAAGCATCTGGAGCACAAATCTCGTGATGACAGCTGAAGGAGCTGGGGTTGTTTAGTCTGGAGAAAAAGATGCTCAGTGAAGACCTTGTCACTCTCCATAACTACCTGAAAGGAAGTTGTAGCTAGGTGGCTGTTGGCCTTTTCTCCCAAATAACAGGAAGTAGGACAAGAGAAGATGGCCTCAAGCTGTGCCAGGGGAGGTTCAGATTGGATATTAGGAAAAATTCCTTCACAGAGTGATCAGGTATTGGAACAGCATGCCCAGGGAAGTCATGGAGGTATACCCCTCAAGGTATTTAGGAGACATGTAGACATGACGCTTATAGACGTTAAGTGGCTGACATGGCAGTGTTAGGTTTGCAGTGGGACTTAGTGACCTAAGGGTCTTGTTTCTACGATTCTACGATTTTAAGACAAGATAGGCGGAATGAAAGCAAACATTTTTTCTCTTTGTTGATTTTTTTCAGCATTAGGTATTTTATTCTTCACAGAAATTTTGCTAAGCATTCCAGCTCAGGCTTGTAAATCTGCATAATCACATGCCAACTTTTCTCAGAATGGTCTCAAAATACAGAAAAAAAATTTGGAGAGGCCAAGGATTTTGGATTCCCTGGCCCTTCCTAGTTTTGTGCATCTTGGAGATCCATTGGGATTAAAGTTACCTTCAAGTCTGGTGAGTGGAAGTTACCTTTGCAGAGTTAAGTTCTGGTGTACTGCCATCGCTGACAAGGACAAGGAAGAACATCATTCTAGATGGCAGCACCCTCTGAAATCTACCTTTGGGGCCAACTGCCCCTGAATACAAGAGATACCAAAACCATACAGAGCTAGCCATGTCTGAAAATCTATAGTGAAGAAAAGTCAGCTGGATTTTCTACCTGCCAAAAAATGAGTTTCCTAATTTGACATCATAGCACATGCTCGTTTAGCTGAGTTATCTCCTTAAAATTACAGCTTTCCTAGCACAAGAGAGCCGTCCTCACTATCCTTCACTATTCATTGAAACAGAGTTGTGTCACATTTGACAGTAGAGGATTAGGCTGCATTACTAGCTGCTGTATGGTACAGGATCATTTAAGCAGTCTCTCCCAGCTAAAAACTGTACATGCCTAATAGTAACATTATGCCATGACTGCACACATCACCCTTACCACAGGTACTGTTGGATTCAGTTCTGTGTGTGGTAGGTTGTGCATACTATATGGATTTCATAAGCTCCCTTTGAGCTGGCTAGGAAGCTATGAAATTTAGTCTCTTCAACCACCAGCTACACAAAATCCAACTACCAGGCAGAAATATAAAATGTGGGTAAAAGACAGAAAAAAATTATAAATCAAGTGGTTAAGTTTAAGTAAATGAAAAAAAAAAAGAAAAAAATCTTTAGAGTTTCTTCAGAAATTAAATTTTACAGCATTAGAAATATGTAAATTTTCTGGAACCAAAAAAGGGCCTAATTTCAAGATAAATGGTTTTCTATGGTTTCATCTAACATCCTTGTTATTAATTAAAACAAAGGGCATCCCCTTTTTATATACATATACACAAAATACTGAACACCGATAGGAATCTAATTCTGATTACAGTAATACCTCTACTCTCTTATATCTTGGCCAAACTATTTTTCTCCTTCATTGCTTCAGCATCTCTATACAGTTGCTGCAGTAACAAAGTAATTTTCTGATAAATTCATCAGGAAAAGTGCACTATAGAGAACATGTATAACTCTAAACCTGTCAGACCATCACAATTCTAAGGCAATTATTCTCCTAGGGAAAAAAAGGAAGATTACATAATGTAATTGCACACAGAGAAAGATAAGTTATCATAATTCCATGCCACTAAACCTAACTTTCCTAAATGTGCTCAGCATAGGAAGATGCTCCTTTATAGACATTATATATCTTCCCAAGTTGTATCAACCACAGTGTCAACTAGCCTGGCATATATTGTAAATCAAGACTGCTGGCGCACTAAAAATTATGGTTGAAGGAAAAGTGTTTGAATAACATTAATCTTCTAAACTGTGGTGAGCATTTTACTAAGCAAAACAAAACACTATAGTCTGCTTAAGCCAATTATTTCAAGGGTTCTTAAAATCTATATCATAATTGAAAGTGTAATGACTGCAGTTAAGCTTAAGATTTGTTCTGTAAAACACAAAACCTATAACACCTGAAGCCAACAACAAATCCTGGGTAACAGGAATAAGAAACTGCATTTTAAACACAAGAACCCTCTGTCATCTGTTAAAGAAAATTCACATCATCACCAAGAATGCTGAAAATACTGATTTTTAAACAGTCTTCTGTTGCCTCTCCTTCTTTCCCTGATCCCATGACAGATTCCTAAAGGCCTTTGGATTAAATATGATTAAATAGTTTTGGATTATTTTCTAAATTGTGAGATATCTACAGGTTCTCTTATTTTCTATGAGCACTTTACTGACTCACTCTGAAATGAGCAGTGTTATCCCTTATTATGACATTCTACACAGTTTAGTTGTGTATAAATCTGGTGTCATCTCTCTGTAAATTTTTGACATGTTATTTCCTTATAATTTTTAGCTATGACCCAAATTTAAAACAAATTATTTGTTTAGAATCTCCTGATGTGGAAATACTTGGTGTTGGGGTAAAGCGAGACAGCAGTCATTAAAAACTGAGAAATGCCAATGTCTAATTTCAGGGCAGCCATTTCCTGAAAATTTGATAGGTTTGGACCCTGACATCACCAAGATTTCATATCCTAATACAAGATAACTTTTTGACACTGTTCATAGTTTCAATTCAATACTGCATGGCTTTATGACACATGCTCATATGTTGTCAAATAAAGCTTTACCTAAGGAAATCCTGTTATACCAAACAAGACTTTTTTTCATGAGCTAATGATGACAACAAAGTTGTCTTTGATATACCATACATTTCAGAAGGCTTGGGTTATTTTTCTAACCTATCTTGAAAGTTGTTGTATTATGGAACATACTCAAATTCACTATATATGCGCAAAATAAAGGTTGTTTTGTTTGGGGCTTGAACAATGAGCATATTCCCTCTGGAAGGTGCAGAAATTATTCTTCTAAGACAAGTTACATGTTCAGATGAGCCAAAAGCACATTGCAAAAAATGTCTAAGTTGATATACTCAACCTTATAATCTGGATCTCTGTGAGAAGATAACAGTAAACCCCGAGGACTAAGTATACAGTGAATCTATACAGGATGCATACAGTGAGCTGGAGAAGTGTTGAGGCAACAAAAGTTCCACACTTTGTAGACACAAACCAGTGAGATTGAGTATATACAATGCTACAGAAAACATACTTCTCCAGGACTAATATTTGAGATAGCACTAGCTGTCACTCCCAAGACCTAGACCACTGTAGACTTTGATTGAAAAAGGAGGAAAAAAGATTTTTAGTGTAGTTCAAGACAACAGTTATTTCTCTCTGAAAAAAAGATGATGGATGTTATGGTCAAAAAGGTTGAGAATTAACTGCAGTACTAAAAGTAAGTATTTGCACAGTATGTCTCCTTTCTTCCAAAAGAAGAAGGTGGCATAGACATGAGTGTACCATAATATTCAAAGGATCTTGATTTCATCACATGTAAAGCAAACACAGAGATCGAGATGTCTTCAGTCAGTTCAGAACGCCTCTCCCAAGCATAAAAGGACATTACAAAGAGCTGTTCTTAAGAGACTGAAGCTTTGTAATCAATCTATGTGCACATTGGTGCTGTATCTAAGCTGACGAACCAGCTTTTGAGATGGTGTTTAACACAATATAATGGAAACTGTCTTAAATAAGGAAAAGCCATTAAGTGCCTTATATATTTATTCAATAGGAATGGAATTTTCCAGTCAGAGGGAAAAAATGGTTGTCCCAAATGCTTAGTCTAATTTTATCATTTCATAAGGTCCAACCCAATGTGATGAGATCTAGCCACAGTTTGGAACCTAATAGGGTGGTGTTTTAGCTTTTCTTTCTGCTCTTCTATTTATATTTCATACAGATTTTGTGTTTATCCCCAGAGGCATATTTTTCCATACAAACTCAGACAGAAAGCTTGTCAACACTGCATGTCTAAGTGAAAAAGTAAATATTGATATTTCTGACCTGAGTTCCTTTATGACAATGCCAGAGTGGTTCTAAAGTTCTACTCTGTGAATTGGCTTATATAGTTTGGACTAATTATTATTTGGAGGAACACAGTGATTTTGATATTGAATTGTGAGATTAATTCTTGCCTCAGAGAGATAGCTACTGCATTTTTACTAACTTATAAAACAAAGATGTCAAACAATCATCACTAAGATTATGTACTTGTGTATGTTCCTGAATTCCCAACCCTATCTTTAATTTGCATCGTTTATTTCAGCTTGTTTTAGAAAATATTATGCTGCAGTGTTAGCCACTGGATGGAGACTGAATCAAGGTCCTAATCACTAACTAATGCAAATCTGGAATTTCCAGTAGGATAAGAAGGATAAGAACTGGTGAGACTTCTGTCTTGAATACATTGCATTTCCAGGAGTTGAATTCTGACTGTGAGTTTGCTTTGCATTTGGAAGATGTTCAATGCAGCTGCACATTCAAATATGGATGCATCATATCCATGTATATGTGGATACACTTTCATGGACAAATGGAGTGAAATACCACTGTAACAAATTGGTCGTCATTCTAAGGATATGTTGTCACTAGGCAGTTAACTTAGTGATGCTAACCTTTCTAATAATTATCCTCAAATATTATTCGCAGGCATTCATACTAGGAATATGTCTGCTGTTATGTATAGAATATCTTGTGGTTGACATGTGTTAGATTCAGTATCACCTGATCACTTCACATTAGATGCTCTCTATTAGAAGTAACATTCCTGAAAAAAGATAAAGGAGAATGAATCATGGAATATTAATTTTGAGAAATACACACCTGTCAGTATTTGAGGCAGATTTTGGATGCAAGTATGAATATTTGACTTGCAATTCAGATTTTCAAGACTGATGCATTAACAGCTCCTGCATATTCTGATGTATTATTTTGACACTTGTACTGAGCTCTTCAAAAGGCACTCACCTCTTCCATCATTGTCTATGAAACGCAATGTTCCAAATGTATCTCATAAATAAAGAATCATCTAAGTGCTTCTCACATTTGCAAGTCATTATATGCTTTTGAAGCTCTTTAAACTGAGAGGTAGCAGCTTCTAACCTGCAACCTGAGTATGTGCCACTACAAGGGTATTTTTCCAGAGCTGCGTTGTAGATAGGCCCATCTTCAATCCTTCTTGAACTCACAGTGTTGGTTGCTTCTTACTAGTGTGCTCTAAAAATCGAAGTTTAATCAAGTTAAAACCTCAAAACCTGAAATCTGGCAAAAGGCTTCAATGGTAGGTGCATAGCAAGAATGAAAATTTACACAAGGCCAACACATAGCAAGGGGAGCAAGTGTGAATTCAGAGGATTTGCCTATGCATGCATGGAATTTGATTGAGCCAGTTATGAGTGAATAATTGTTGAATGTAGAGGACGTCAAGCTAAGAAATCTCTAATTACAATCAAGACATATAAGGTGCTACTTGGGATGAGGTAGACTAGATTTACTTCAGTCATGGAGTGGGCTATCCCTTTTACAAGTCATATCTTATCAACCTCTAATATTAGGAGACTGAGTGGGAATCTTGATTTCCAGTGGAAAGTCTCTAGGCATGTTTTTGGAGTCAAGCTCAAAGTTGTGCAGCAAAAAAGTCCTAAAGGCTTACAAACAAAATGCAGCTTAGCTCAATAAATAGCTTTTTCACTGCCTGTGATTAGCAATACATGGTCAGAAACTAGTGACAAAAGATACTGGCTACATGCTTAGAAGCAGTTCTCTGTGAGAAACTACATTTTTATTCCAGTCAGTCCTGCTCCTTGTCATATCTCCTGGTTTGTATTGATGTCCTTTTGCGAAACACCATTTCCAGAAAAAAACTATTTCTGTGATTGATTACTGTGTAAGATATCAAATACCTGACAGTCTTTCTGTCAGTCTTGGAAATATAACTGTTCTGTAAGGGCTGCTGTACTCCAGTGGTGAACAAAATTACTCCTGTGTTATTAAAGAAATAATCATTCAGCAAGGAAGAGGCTGGATGATAATGACCTCCTGAGGTCTCTTGCAAGATACATGACTATGATTCTGAGATAAGCTCTAACTTTTTGTTGTTAGAGGTAGGATGCATCTCAGTGCCACTTTTTAGATGACAGTGATGTGTTCAATGTAGACGTATGTTTACATAGAAGGAACATAAGAGAAATGCAAGCATCCATTTCCAATACCTACAAGTACTTTCAATACTTGTGCCAGCTGATTTCATAAATGAAACTTCAAATAGCATCCACAGATACATTATTATTGACTCAATAACAACTACAGTGATTGGTCCCTGAAAATAAGTCTGTCTAGTGCAGGAATTTTTGTGTATGCTTGAATAGAAGCTTGGCTTATTTTGTATTACAGACTGTCATAAACTTCACTCAGTCTAACTAAACTAAAGGCATCAGTTTAAAATCCAAATTTAGAAAAAATAATGTTAGGGTTAAGAAAGTTAATGAAGTTAACAAGTTGGCAAAATAGAAATGCTTGTACAATATAATTAGTGTTGTAGAGCATTCACATTTGACCTGTTTCATGTCCCCCTTTAAGTCTGACGTTAGATGGGTGTTACCACATTTGTGTAGATGGATATTCAGTTATTCACCAAGTTAGTGATGCTTAGGGGCTTTGTTAGCATTAAGTTTTTATCCATGAGTTATGACTCAGCTTGGCTCCTTCTACCACATAAGTGATTCTGTATTTAATTCAGATTTAGTTCTGATCCTTCGTGGTAACTTTTTACAAGATGAAATAAGTTGTATGTCTACAACTATGTTCTAGAAACCCCGATGAATAGGAGAAACAGTATTTTGCACTGATTTAACCAAAGTTCATTCTCTCCTACAACCAAATTCATGCTATTTCATTACTGTTTAATAAACCCTATAAATGAAATATTTTCTGTAGTACATTAAAGTATCTTTTATCAAGTATCTTAATTTGGACTGTCAGAATGAACAGTGTTGGGTTTTGTATTTTAAAGTCACAACTTCTACCACCTATTCTAGGTGATTATACCTCTGGGAGGTTGGGGGGGATGCAACGCATGCAGGGAATCCATTCTATTCACCCGGTCCTGTAAGTTAAGGGAAAATGTTTTGATCTTTTTTCATCCTTAAAACTGACATTTCCATAAAATCCAATTCATAGAAATCTCAGCAGCCAAATTTTCTAATTACAGCTATAGGACGTTCATGTTTTGAAGAACATAACTGAAAGCCAGGAGAATATGGCAGTTTGGTTTTCATTTAAACAAACTAAACAACTACCGCTCAAACTCAGTTGTCTCTAAGGTTTCAGAGAATCAGAGCAGAAAACTAGTAGCACACTGAGTATGTTTCCTAGGTGACTAATTAACATTCAGTCTGAGAAGCAGCCTGGATTTGGAAGCGAGCAATTCTTTTGGAATTAAGACAATAAAGTACTGAGAAGAACCTCAAGAGAAAGCTAAGAAAGTATTACTCCCCATTGTCAAGCAATATAATCAAATGCTCATTGAGCTCCTTTTTCTGGAATTGCAAGTGATATCTCAAAGGATAAAATCTTTCCTCTCAAAGAAAGGCTTCCTTCATGTTTTCAGAATTCGTTGATTTATTCTTACTTCAAACTAAATTACTAATTTTGTTCCTCCAACACAGGAGATTGAGTATTGTACAGCTATGAGACCCTTACTGTGCAGCCTTTAAGACCCTGAAAAGGCTTTATTTTAAAACTACACTAGAATAAAAAAAACTCTTATGAAAATATCTACAACACATTTTAATTTGATTGCAGTTGTCGTTTGGCCTTCTGATGCTCAAAAGATATCTAGCAATACCCACAGAAACCACTATGAAGTGTAAGAAAATATTCTAATGAGCCTAGTTTACCTTTCTGGCACTTCCGATTCACTCAGGGAAAGAAGAGGAAATTTAACTTTCTGCATGCTTCATTGCTGGTTTGATTCACCTGCTTCAGGCTTCTCAGGCTGGGGCAATCAGCCCATACATCAAAGGTTAGAATAAGCCATTTTGGTTTTGAAATCCATAACGCATGCTTATTATGAGAACCACACTGTAAATCCAAAAAAGACCAGATGATTTTTTTCATCACGTTATAACATACATGTCTCAGGTGTCTTCAGTTACTGTACATATGACTGCAGCATGAAGCAGTTACAGAGCAGGAGAACTGGATCACTTCTGGATGATGTGAAACTAGGAGATGTACTCCAAGATTCCATTTTTTCAAATATTGAAAACATTCAGTACCTGAGACCAGACTAGAACTAATCTGAAGTAATGCTCCTGAGAATATACAGTATGACACTGGGTTCCCAGATTTAGGTTCTTTCCTATGGCATACTGATGGTTGGCCGTTGCTGGTATCTTGCTCAGTTGCCACTTTGCTTTCACAGAAATTTGTAATCACACCATGATCATGCCTTGGGCAATCAGAAGCTCTGTGTCTGCTCAGCAGAGCTGCTAAGAGCTCCAGAGAAGGATGCTGGTTGTGTCACTACCTTCTTTCTTGACAAACTGAACTAATTGGAGGCAATACAGAAGACAGTGATAGTGAGAAAACACCAGGATATAATATGACCTGTGAAGAAAGATTGAAAGAAGTGTGTTGCTAAGCATAGAGCAAAGAAAAGACAAGGAAGGAAATTAGGGCAGTATTAAACACCTGAAAAGGAGACTGTTGAGAAGAATGGAATAACTTTTTCTCTATGTCCATTTTGAATTAAACAAAAAGGACATGATAATTTCTGGAAAGAGAGATTTAAGTTAAACATTAGAATGACTTTATAATTGGAAGAATAGTGAAGCTTTAGAGAAAATTGCTTGAGGATGTCATAAAAACCTACTCCACAGTCATTTAGAAACAGGCTAGGCAAATTTCTGACAGGTATGATTAGTCATGTTGTGAGAAAGGTGATGGAAAAGACAGCCTTTGAAGTTGCTGACATCCTGTCTGACATAAGTTCAGAAGGGCTTCATTTTTATAAGTGTCAATAACCTGGTGCTATAAAATTTCTGAAGTCATATAGAATTAGAAAATGGATATTGAATGGAAAAAGTGTTGCCGTTGATATGATAAATCTTCAGGAACTGCCCTTTTTATGACGAAGTCAATAGAAGGCTTATCTGTTTATGAGAGCAAGATGGAAGGATTCTGATTCAGTAAGAGTTTGTATCTGCAAATATTTAAAACCTGCTGAAACTGGTGAGCCCTAAAAGCAGTAATTGGAGAGAGAGAGGAACAAGTATTACTTCCCACATTGCATTCTGGGAAAAAGCTAAAGGCGAAGTGCTTGATAGCCCAAAGGAATACATGGCAGGGACAGAACATGAGATTGTGTTGGGGGTTGTTCATTCTGCCAGATTATGCTATATTTCCATTTTAATGTTTAGATTTTTTCTGATCCCTTTCTGTTACATAACTGCACTTTATGCATCCAAAACCTGCAGTTACTAACTCTTTAACCATCTCTACATGAGCAATGATGGGTATTTATTTATTTATGGTGTTGCTAGCCCCCTGTAGTGTCACAAGCTACTCTAGTGCGTGCAGGAAAGGATATGCCAAGTAGGAGGTGGTGAAAGGAAAAGAGGCTGTGTTTAAGAATGAATCAAGCACTCTAAATTATTTACTTCAATATAGGACCTGAGTTGCTTCATCACGCTATTCATGACTATTCGTAATTGTTGCCATATCGGCTGTGACTGGGGTCTGACTTCATAGCTAAATATACGAACTTTTGCCACTTAAGAAGACAAAGCCAGAAATCAAGATCTAAGGACAAGCAATTTCCATGGATCAGAGGTAGAACGCTTAACTGCATAATCGATGTGTAACTGAAACTGAGCAAATGATGGACCTCTCAGTGACTCAAGCAAAAAAACCAGAAGGAAGCTACATTATTGTTCGAAGAAAGAAACTGTATCTAAAGTTTCATTTTCCAAGAATGTTAATAACTTCTTTTTTTTTTACTCTGAAATGGAATATTTTGTTTTATTTTATCTGTTAAGATATTTTTCTTTGTTTTTCTTTTTTTTTTTTAATACAACACTTCTTACTGTAGCACACTTTTAAAATGAAGGAATTAGTTTAATTGTGATAATGTCAGAGTAACAAAAACTAAAATGAAATGGTTCTCTATTTTCAGAACTCCACCAATTATTTTTCATGAGAAAATAATTTCTGGTCTAATTTTAAGACAGAAACAGATAATGTACCTGACTAGTCACTCTTCTTTTTCCCCCCCGAAATTCAATATTTTTAAAAGAATTCATACAATTCTATGAAATACATATACTGAAAATTAATTTATACAGTCATTCAAGCCATCAAATCCATATACCAACATATAATTGGATAACATTGATCACTGCCTAAAATGCCTAGTCATCTGCTTATTTCATTCTTTATCTGGTCTTTAATGTTATATATCCTATTATTTATTACTTTTATAACTTGAAGAAGCAGAGCAAAATGGCCAAAGTCAGACAGAAGTCCTTACATCCTTGTAGATGACATTACACAGCTTTAGCTTACCTAAAGACTGATGAACATTATGTTAGTCAAAGATGATCACAGCAAAAGAAAGTGGGCTAATACATCATGGGCTTTTCTCACAGCATTCATATAGCAAGAACTAATAAGAAACTACAATAAAGTAAAACTGTCTGGAGGAGCTTTGAAAATATCCCAGATAGCCAGTTGTCAGAGGAGCATAGAACAAAGTAACAGGAGTTGTACACTGTGTTTTCAATAACTGATATAGTTATTGTATAGCTATTAGTACAGTTCTTTCTGTGTGTGTCCTGTGAACTGTACCTAGTGGTTGTGCTCTGTCTGTGCAGTGATGTATTCTCTTTCTGAGGCTGAATCTCATTACCATAATTACTTACACATAGATTTTTTTTTTTTCCTATTTTTTTTCCCAATGGTAGCTGTCAGCTTGGGTATCCAAACTGAGAAACCATGAGAAAAGAATGGCACCTAAGACCCCCAGTTTCTAACAACAGAACCATTCAATACAGAAATGATGAGGGACAGCAAGCAGAAAATTAGTCTGATATGTCTGGAGGAGCTTGTTTGGAAATTAGATATTGTGATTACTGGTTATTGGGTCAAGGAGTTTTGTGATGTAGCTCCACTAATAGTCCTTTTGTATCAATCAAACATGTAATTTTAATCATACCTCAAAAGATCTGTGAGTATTAATACAGAACAATTTGGCTAGAGAAATTATCCACCAGATCAGAGGTCTTCTATTTATAGTAATTCTTTCCTTAATAGCAGTTTTCCCTGGTTTCCTATAGATATCAGTGTTCTTTGGGACTTTGCTTGCTTGTACATACGTGAATAAGAAAGTGCTCACATGCATATAAAGCAAAGCAAAAATAATACATATGTATTCCAGAAATAATTGGATAATAAACTCAAAAAATATGTGCCATTTAGGAAACATAGGGAAATTACAAAATTATAGAAATTGCAGCTATTATAGAGTTGTATTAAAACTGACAAAATTGTTCGCACTTATCAAGAGACAATGAAAAAATATGTAGCCACATTATAGGAAAAGTTACTGTCTGCAGTAAAATCACTTATCTATGTAGTATATGGATTGTAAACACAAAGATGCTGAAAAGCTTTTAAAATTTTTTATTGTTAAGCAAGAAAACAGGCAAAATAAAATATTTCTTTTTATCAGATTAGTAGAATAATCTTTAAAATAAAGCAGTGAAATGTGCTTGTTCTGCCTGTGTAATGTTAACCAGTGAATTGCAAAGACAGAGTTACTCAGGAATCTGTCCTGAGGCTTTAGTGCAGACCACTGATGGACTTCGCAGTGATGTCTCACCTCAGAGCTCTGAGACCTGAAAAAACATTGGCAGCAGAAACACCAAATGCACATACGTAGGAGGAGCTACTGCCTGTGACCATGTCTGCTAGGCACTGGGCAGGCCACCTGGTACCACTCATCTCTAGGTGTGAATGCCTACCTTCCTAGATGACAGAAAGGATGAATGGCTATTATCTCCATGTGGCCACCCATGCCCGGCTCCTAATGATGATTTCAGTGGTCTTGGGAAAGTTACACATGGTTACCCATTCTCAATAGAGCACTGACCTCCAGGTAAATGTGTATGTAATTGTCTCAGAAGAGCAGGTAGAGTTATCAGATGGGACCAGGCAGGTGGGAGAAAAATACTTATGCCAAAGCTCTGGTCTGCTACTAATTAGCTTTCTTACAATCATCAAGACACTCTCAGTGATAAATCAATAACCATCAGAAAATGTTATACCTTTGCAGCTGCAAATACATGTATATGTAAATACATATGTATTCACATATATACATAACTATACTTATTGATATGTATAATTTATGTAGCTGTTCAGAGATTTCATCCATCATATACAAGGCCCAGCATAACAAAGCACAGGATGAAGTGTCAGATGCATCCAGCTTGTATTTTTCCCACTGAGGAGGTTAACATATAAATGCAAATATATTTTTGGTCAGTACCACAGCAGCAGATAGCCCCCAGGAGAGACTCTCACATGCTGTTTCTTGTTGGCTGTATCTTACCAACCACTCTTATGGACTTGGGACTTCTCTCACCTGGCTTAGTGAAGTGAAGAATCAGTCCTTATCAACAGTAATTTTTTCAGGACACATGAATATAGAATGTCCTGCTGAGAGGGGGGAAGGTATATTTCAATGTCTGCTATTTAAAACCTGATGATCTGTGATAAAGAAATAAATTTAACACAAGAATGCTTCATAAAACTCTATCCACTTCACAGAAAATAAATCTGCAGTTCTAGAAGGAAGTAAAAAAAGAAAGAAGAAAGTATTTATCCAGTCAGCTTCTACAAGATTTTTCTTCCCTAAAGGGTCCTTCTGTGTGTAAATTAAACCACTGTACTTGAAAGTGGTTGCCTTGATGAGAGAGTTTAAAAGCTGACTTGCTATTATGTGTATAGCTCTGGGGTTTGTGTTTTAAAGGTTTATTTTATACAAGTTGTATATAACAGTTATTTAATTTATTATACAAATAGCTAAGGAACCAACTGTAATATTGTTGTCTGTCTTTAAGAAAAAAAGTTACAGATCACTTGGGAAAGCATGTAGCTTTAAATGGAAAACAGCAGAAAACAGTACTGACAAGTCATGAAGGAACACCAAACCTCATGTATAATAAATAGACAAACAAATACATAAAAAAATTAAGTCTATATTTTCATATATATTATTTTTAAGGAGATACTTTGCAAACTTCTAAACATCTGCAAGCATAGATTTCTAATTTCAATTTCATTTGCTTGGATGATTTTAATTCATATGTCATCCTCTTTTGCTTTTGTCTTTAAAAAGCTGCTGATTTGTCCAAGGGAAGGTATAGATGCTTTGTGAAATCAGATACTGACTTCCTCTTGATTTTCAGTTCCCTGGAAAACATAAGCAATCAAGAATAGCTTCATTGCTGCCAGCAGCTTTTCCTTGGTGTCACCCTGAATGGTATCACTGACTTCAGCTATGTTTGCCTATTTATTCTGCCAGGGAATCTGGTCAAATAGTTCTCAAATGCTGGGCCAAGAAAGAAATATTAGAACTCACAACAGCAAGAACAACAATACATATCTAAACTCACTACATAATGAAATGTGGACTTTGGTGTTAAGGTAACTGTTTTCAAAATTTCTTTCCCTAATTCTAGGAAAATGGAAGAGCAACTCAGGATGTGTTTGTTGTAAACTATATCCAACATTTGAAGAAAATGGCTGTTTCTAATGAAATGTCTGCCACATTGAAATCATAAATTTAAAAAAAAGTAGAACTGAAATCAAGGAATTGGAAGAAAGTTTACATCTAGCACTTTAAATTTTAATACCCATGTCTCCATTTTTTGAAAGTTGCAACTTTAAGATGCCTTAGGGTAAACTCCAGCATATGTCACTATGTTTTTCAGTGTCCAGTCTCTAGGCAAGCTTTTGGTTTAGTGACTAATGTCTTAGTAAAATATTGTAAAACATCGTGGAACTATAATTTTTACGTGTAGTCCTTTAAGGTCCAGTTCTCCTTAGGCTTTGCAGAAAAAGCAAGAGGTATTCTGGGATTAAGCTTCATCTTCACTCAAACACTTTTATTTTCTACACTTAAATGAGTCCAGAAATTGACTTTGAAGACATAAATAAGGGAATCAAGTGCCCAGGAAGGAAGGAGTGGGTGATGCCTGAGCTCTGCTCCATCTCTCTTCCCCTTGTCCCAGCTACTGGAAGAGCTGAAGCCATGCAGCAAAGGAGCAGTCAAATCATGCTTTGTACAAGGATTGGTCTGGATCATATCAAAGGTACCTTCCAATAATTTTTGGTTTATAATTGAAATTATTATAGTTTCTTTGAATTGTGCACAGAAAGTTGCACGCTTGAGCTGAAGTATTCCAGTTTATGTGTTTGTGCTGGACCTGACTTGCGACAACAATGCAAAACTGTTTCTGGTCTGCAGAAGAAAGACTGTGACCTTGCCTTGAGCTGCCAATTTCTTATGCTGACCTGAACCTAAATCTCATTGTCACATATTTAAGTCAAAAGGGAGAAGGATCTCCAGCTGGATATCACCCTAAGTACCAGGATCTAGCTGGTCTAAGTTAGATCTAACTGATCTAACCAGGTCTAAGTTAGATCAACGTGTTGGATCTGAGTTCAAAATTGGCCCTCCCATGTGAAGGGTTTTGGGCAAGAAGACCTTCAGAGTTTCTTTCTGGACTAATTATTCTAGAATTCCTCAGTATGGTTAAAGCTGTGATTTTAAGTTGCTAAGACAGGTGATACACAAGGGCATCTGGAGTGTAAAAAGGATTTAAGAAGGGCAAACCGCTGCCTTAAACTTGCTGTGCAGAGATGCGCACCTTCAATGGAAGCATTTAAAGTTCTGTATCCGGGATCTACTAATTGAGAGGACATTTAGTCACAGGTCACTGACTGTAAAAAAGAAAAAAAAAGTTAATGAAGTCCATGTCTGCTAGTTCTCAGATGGGAAAGTGAGGATTTGTGTAACTGTAATGATTACGACTCTCAAGCTGTTGAGGGTGAGTACCTTTTCGTTAGACAGTTCTGCCCTTCCTTTTCAGTCACTTGTCTTTTTCCAGTCCTGTCAGTTCTGTGTTTTCTTACACAGGATTATGGAAATTCATGCCAATTAAATCTATTTTTGTTGGAAATTATATTATTTATAATGCACCCAATTATGCAGTTGATTTTCAGATCAGATGTTTACTAACCATATTGTTCGACCTCTAGCAAAGAAAGTTTCTGCAGGAGCTGTCAAATAAAAACATTTTAGCTAAGGGACATAGTCTCTGGTCTTTATCTCTGAGGGTTAAATATTTTTTAAATGTTTTAAATTTTAAATGCTTTAAAAATTTTAAATACTTTTTACAACTGGGTTAAATACCAGTTGCTCATTCTAGTCAATGGATTTGAGTGGGCTATGGAATAGAGCTTGGTTTCATGATATTATTTGTAAAAGAAAATTAAAATAAGAAACCCAGTCCCAAACCCCAGGATTATTTTTAGGCTCACAGCAATCAAACAGTAAAACTGACAACACAGAAAGCAGTAGGAACTGACATTATTAAACTGAGGTACCGTTTGATTTTAAAGCAAAATGTCAACAAACACCACAAAAGGAAACTGCTGCAAACCAAAAAGGGTGTTAAAATGTTCCTCATCAATCTGCCAGGGGGGCAAGACTGGGTTGGAACTGCTACAACTCAAAATTTTATTGTCAAATTTATTGCTGAAATTTTTCTCTAGAGGAGAGGAGGAAAAGAAGCACCTTCCACATGCTATATGTACAACAACACTGACATAGAATCATAATTTTAAGAAGGTTCATCTTGAAGGTGAGCCACTGTCAGTGATAAGTCTGCATTGCTCATAAGCATCTCTTTTTATTGCTGTTAATGATTTGTTTTGGAAAGTTATCTATTTTCTTTGTTAAATCACTCAGATTACTGGTGAAATTTGGCCTGTGTTTTAAATCGGTAAGGACTCTTTTGTTTCAGGGATTCCAGAGGTCTTGTAAGGAGACAGCTCCTGAAAGATGTACAAAAGACTTTTTTCAGTAAGAGAATTAGGTTAATCTGATTGAAGCACTTCCACATGATAAAGCCTTTCTATACATGTAGTTGCACTTTGACTATCCATTCTTCTAGGCTCTTTGTTTTCCACCTACTCCCAGTGTTAATTCATATAAATTTCCCTTGTTGTTTTTTGATGTCTTCAGTCTTCATTTGTTACCCTAGTTTTTTCTCTTAGTCAAGTCTACATGTTTTCATGGTAAAACATATCCAGGTGCAGGTAGACCTTTTCTTTATAAGGACAGAAACAAACCTAAGCACAAATCATACACCTCTTCCACTTGGAGAAGGCTCAGGCAACTTCTAGCACAGTTTCTGTGTGTTCAGTGTTTACAGTGGAGACAGGGAAGATGATAGATACACAAGACCTCATTATTAACATTCATCTTTGTACCATTCAGATACAGCAAAATGCTCATTTTTGCTTAGCAGAGAGTTGCCTTAAGAGAGGAGCTTGTCTTGGATATGGCAGATTAGCTGCTTACCAGTCACTCTTCGTATTCCACATGGAATACTTTTCGGGGAGGAAGGTACTCAAAAAGTGACTAAAGGTTGCAAGAAAAACACATAACTCACCTGTACCAGTGTTTCTGGCTGCTTTAACATCAATGTGGAGCAAAGAAAGATTAAGAGAATTGACTTCCAGAATTTTACACTTAAGCAGCTTGGATGCAATGAAGGATTTTCTTTGACACATCTGGCAATGCAGTGCTCCAAAACCCACACAGTGTTGCCTTAGTTGACCACTGACTCACTGGTGCAGTGCCTGGCTTTTTCTGAGACATGAGCCTGTAACAGATCACTTCAATTCAACATCAGTCTTCTGCAGAACCTCAATTATATGAATAAATCTCATTTTTTCTTACCTGTTCCCTTGAATTACAGTCAAGCCTGTTGTTTGGCTGCATGAACAGTCATTAGCTGAAGCTTATACTTTTTCTTCTACATCTGACAATCATCTTTTTGAAAATACACAATGAGAAACTTCCCAGGATGACACTGTAACAAACAAAAGTGCTAAATGTGAAGTTCCCCTAATGAGTCACACCTTCAATGTGGACCACATGGGGCTCACGCTTTGCATTTTCTTAGAACAACTAAACAATGGCAGAAGCAGAAATATCAATCTTCTCTTATTCTGATTGACACATGTTAATTTACAATGAAAAATACATAAAGACAACCACACTACATTACCTGTTCTCTCTTTATTCCTTGATTTTAGCCTTTGGTATTTTTTTGGTACCTTTTATCTCAGCATTTTATCTTTGGAATTCAGGAGCAGACTCAACAGAAATACAAAATCTAATAGTTTACAAGTGAATAGGAAACATGCCCTATCACTTCCTTTTTCAGGAGCTTTTTTGAAATTTGCATTTAGATCTTTCGCAATTTTGCATTAAAAGAAATATTCTGGTTGAAACTACAAGTATTTAAATTTTGAGGCTTCTGGTATGTGTGCAAACCCCATGTGCAGTACTGCTTTCAGCTCTGGGGACCCCCATCACAAGAGGGATGCGGACCTACTCAAGTCAGTCCAGGGGAAGGCCATAAAGATGATCAGAAGGCTGGAGCACCTCTCCTATGGATACAGACTGAGAGAGTTAGGCTTGTCCAGCTTTGAGAAGAGATGGCTCCGGGGAGACCTTAGAGCAGCTTCCAGTGCCTAAAGGAAATCTGCAAGAAATCTGAAAGGGACTTTTTATAAGGGCGTGTAATGACAGCACAAGGGGGAATGGTTTTAAACTGAAAGAGGGTAGATTTGGATAAGATATTAGAAAAAAGTTCTTCACTATAAGGGTGGTGAGACACTGGCACAGGTTGCCCAGAGAAGCTGTGGATGCCCCATACTTGGAAGTGTTCAAACCAGGTTGGATGGGGCTTTGAGCAACCTGGTATAGTAGAAGGTGTCTCTGCCCATGGCAGTGGAACTAGATGAGTTTTAAGGTCCTCTCCTACCCAAACCATTCTATGATTCTATGATGTAGCTCTGCTGTGCAGCTATACAGTCATAGCTGTTTTGAACAACATGAATGTGCCAGCCTCACTGACCACTGTTCATGTAGTTTGCAGGAATAGCTACTGAAAGGGTAAGAGGTGACAAGACCCATTTTCCACCGTGCTTTCCCTCATCCACCCACTGCACAGCGTTAAGTAGCTCCTTTGCTTTTGTGCATTTTGTTAGGCTGAGAGAAATGTTAGTGTTCTGTTAAGCTACTGGCTACTTGAAAGCAACACAAAAAGTGCCTGAGGAGAGATGTGCCCTATTAATCTATCAACATGTAGCATATAAGAGTGATGCAGAGACTTCAAAGGAAGAAACATTTTAGAAGATATCTATACGCCTTTCAGTAAAATTGCAGATGGAATTTGCAATGGTCCAGAGTACAGGGACTGTTGGACAGTAATAACCTTGTGTATATGTGTCAGGGGACACTGGGAAGGGTATGATTTGTACAGAAAGGCTGCAGTCACTTTGTCTTTTCCACATAGATAAACAAAGGACATAGGGATCCTTGGACTGCCAAGGCAGGCCTCAGATGAAAAATCTTGTGTTCAGAACAACTGTTTTTGTGTTTTAGTGTAAAGAACTTTGGACACTGTACATAAAAAGGTGCACTGAAAAGTAACCCTTGAACTGTAGAATAACGTTGGAGTTCCATAAAAAAACGGCTTTTATTTCAGAATGATATGAAAAATCTGTCTAGGTCCTTGCAATTGTACACCACACCAGTTTACAGGTATAGGTGCGTTTTCCATTTTGTGGGGTTTCCATTTTGTGCGTTCTCAGCTAATTTTCTTAATTTTTTCTCTTTCAGTGAACTGTACAAAGGACAGTATTATTCAAATTTTCTGTCAAATATCCCCAAACATTTCTGAATGCAGAAGAAAAAAAAAAAAAGAGTATAAGTCTTGGAGGCTCAAAATCATACACAAATATAAAAGTCACAAACAAAAATGACAACAACCTCATGCACATATGTTGACCTAATGAATAAGTTATTTCTTATGGGAATCCCTCCATCTCCTTAAAAAGCCAACATGATATTTAAGGTGCTGCCACAATTTTTAAATAGCTGGTTTGGGTTGGTGGGTCTGGCTGAAGGGAAAACGTGGTTTTTCAGAGGTTATTGCAGAAAAATTGCAGTATGGCTCATCTATAGTCAGCTGGAATGCAACTCCACACACTCCTTGTGGTTATGTCTGCCAGATGATGGGCTTAGTCAGTGACAAGTCTTAGTCTTTTCTCTATTTCTTGTTGGTTTTTTTACATTACTGTTATTGCAAGACACTTTACAGGCATGAAGGGGCTGTGTCTATAATAATATATTATAATCCTTTCCCAAGACCTTTCATTTAGTTACAATTAAGACCTGGGGTCTAACTTCAGTCTGTGTTTTCGAATGTTAAATATCCAAGGCTGAGGTCTTTATTTCAGTATTATGAGCAGAATAGAATTTTATCATTATAGCAACATTACTAAATAAAAACTACAGAGTTATCTTGACCTGTTTAAAGAAGAAAGGTTAAGAAATTGCAGGTATCGGTTGTACCGGCGAAGGAAGCATTAGAGCAACACAATGTTTTCTTAAGTTTTCCATGCATACAAAACAGCAACACTGCTCACAATACAGTTTCAATGTTCACGTGATTTTTGTCTTTGAGTTAAAATAAACTATTTTGTAATGTTAAATTTTATCTGCATGCTCAGGAAAGCTTTGGTGAGATTGAAAGTCTGATACTCTTTCAAATTTCATAAGGGTAGGGTACATATAACAAATTCTCAAAAGAACAGTGTTAATAACAACTAAAAACCAATCACAGTATTTAAATACTTGAAGGGTGGCTACAAAGATTGCAGACACTCTCTCTTCATAAGGAGCTACAAGGAGAACTCAAGGGGCAATGGGTGCAAGTTCTTCAATCCTGACATAAGAAAGAAAATATTTCAGACTAAGAAGAATTATTCACTGGAACAACCTCCTCAGGGATGTTGTAGAGTATTTATTGTGGAGGATTTCAAGATGGAATTGGACAAGATGCTAGATGATCTCATCGTCTCCCTTTCCATAAAATGCTGGACCAGATCATCATTTGAGGCGCTTTCTAGCCTTGTGTATTCTATGATTCAATCAAGGCTTACTGTAAGTTTTAAAGTGAATATTTAAATTCCACAAAAGACCACACTGTAACTTACAGAGGATATGAGCAACAGCCAAGATTCAATCTAGCTGCAGGGATGCTAATACTCTTAAGAAACAAGTCCAAAGATCCTTCCTATCTCATCACAGAAGAAGTGTGAAATGAAGAAAATTAAAGTAGGCACTGATTCTTACCTTAAGCTGAGGCTGAACTCTGAAGACATCCTATTTTTATCGGGAGGAACAAGGGAGGTAAGGAAAAGAGGAAAGGCTGATTTTTGAAGTTAAAGGAGGATTTCTCTGAAAGCAAAACTAATTTTGAAATAGCAGAAGTGCACTGTTTGGAGTTAAACTATTATCCTGAGCATCTGAAATTACAAAAGCTAGATATTTCTAACTAATGAGTCTATACTTTATAATATTCATAAAAACCAAGAACTTTTTTGATGAATCCATCCTACCACTATTTGTTTTTTACCTTTGCCCTTCCATGATACCCCTTCCTTGTCTAGCCTCTGTGATGTTTCTTGATGGCACTTGAACAGCCAGCCATTCAGCTGACCTCCATCCCTACACACTTGCAAAGTAGTTCGTTTATGCTGTAGAAGGCCTTCACACAGGTGGATGTGACATATCTCATCTTTAGGTAGGTAGATCAAACACTGCCTCCGTCAGTGTAAATATTCTCTCTTATGTCTATGGCCTTTGTACAGCTCCATAAGATGGACATACCAATGTGGAAGTTGGATTTATTTTCAATGGCTTCTCATTTCTTTCCTTTTCCTGAAGACTATATTACTCATGTATATTTATACATGTATTTACAAGATCACGTTTTTAGCTTTGTAAGCTGTAAATGTTCTTTCTTCTTTCTTTTATATTTTTTTCCACTTAACAATTGCAAGCACACTGCAAGGAGACAGACTAGGGCATGAAAGATGAGGAAGGAAAAGATGTTTGCTGTGATCCAATTGACAGTCATGTAATTAAACTGCCAAGGAAAAATATACATGCTTTACTTGTCTAAAGAATGGTTTCAAGCCAAGCACATTTTGTACTGCACATTCAAGGAAGTAATTAGCATATCTGGCATTGTAATAGCTTAGGTGATGGGCAACAAGATATTAGTCACTGCAAATAGCTGCAATATCGAACTAAAGTACATTACACGGATTGTTGTTTGACGCTGTTTATCTGAGGAGAAAGAACATATAAATGCATCTAAATAAATTAGAATGCAAAATTATGTTTTTCCCTTCCTTTTGAAAGCAAGATTAAATTTACTGAAATAATTTGCACATGCTTGCCTCACATTGCCTTTTGTACATTTTTTAGAATAAATGGGCTGAGGACAGTGGGTAATCACAGATCTAGCCTGTGTATTAGCCCATCCTCTCTAGGAGTAGCAGAGATGGGGATTACTGTATCTGAGTCCATGCTTCTCAGTGATGATATAAACAAACTCAGTAATATCTCATCATTTTGTTTGTGTAGGACCCCATGTTCCTCAGATGAATTAAGAAGCAATTTGTCTGAATTAGTTAATCATGAAAACACAGGTGTAATAAATAACTCAGTGTAGAATAATGCTAAGGTAAGGAAATTGATGCAAGAAACTATGCTTAGGTCCCAAATCTCCTTGGCAAAAAGAAGGCAAGTCAGCCTCTGTATTCACCCTGGACAGCCTGAGATCAAGGACAACCACATTATTTTTGTCTGGCAGAAACACAAAGCATAAGAAATGTCGAGCTGTCAAAAGGAAATTCTTGCCTGGGGTCCAGTCTTCTTTCCAAGTATTGCCTTCCACAAAATTTCCACTGAGGGTAATTATTTGAGTCTTCAAATACTCCATGTGACCCTGTGCACTCAAGGATAACACAGGCTCAGCTAAACACAATGTGAATGGCAGATTTAATACACAGCACTAAGTAGTTGTGAGCTTAGATGTGACAGCAAGTTCAGAATTAAATTATCCATCAACACTCACTAAATGAGGTGCTCTAAAAGTAAGGTCACAACTGCATAGCAGACCCTTGTGCATTGGGGATACTAACAAAAGCTCATTGCTAAAATAGTATTGCTGACACAGACACTGACACTTTGGTCTGTGGCTGTAAAACATGCATATAACCTTTTACAAAATGCTAATCTTAGATAAACTTGAAGTAGACTGAGTGATAGAAAAGACCTAGAAAAAAATCTACATTCAGGAATGCAGAGATTAATTTTTTCAGCTAGATGAAAACTCTGAATTCAGGCACACAGTGAAATATCAACTGTGATTATTAAGATTACTACTGTAGGCAGGTATCCAAAGGCTAATTATAGAAAATGGCTAAAGCAGCATATTACCTGCATCTGTTATTGGTTACATGAGGAAGGTCTGGGAATATATGGAGGTCTGAAGAAGGCATCCAAAGAATATGTTTATGTTTCCTTGTCTTTCAAAAGGCGTCAAATCAGTTTAGCTGTTTGTCAGAGGGCTTATTTTTATATTGACAAAAGCAGACTAGATCAAATCAAACTTCAGTAGTCTTAGATATAGTGTGCTTGAACTAGTCATCTACTGGGAATCTCTGTGCATCATTAACTAGTACTTGCTGGCAAAAATGCACAAATGGTAGCATCTTTTGTGGAGAAACACAGACATAGAACTGACGACTTGCAGGTGGAATTCCCATTTGTATGTAAGAGGAACCACAAGGGAAATTTAATCCTTTTCAGGGAAAAATTCTCATCAGAAAGGATTGCATTCTGGTTTATTTTTCAAGAACTTCTCTCCTCCTGCTGGTTTTATTTTGGTTTCTTTTTTGTCTTTTTGCTACAGTTTATACTTTATAAATTGCCAGTGGGAGTACTGCATGCTTCCAAATTCTCACTACTGAAAATGTTCTCATTGTTCATTCAAGAATTAATCTCGTATCTGGAACACACTTATACTCTATTCCTTGCCCAGATAGTCACTGTGAAATGAACTATTCAGCTTTTCACTCTCGACATGAATAAAAAATTTGAATTATGACTTGCTCTGACTATTAGGACCCGTCCTTGTGTCCAGGGTCCTTCCTGGAAGAGCGTGACATGACTGACAGATGAGGAGTGCTTTCCTGAAACACTTTATTTGGGTGCTGTCACTGGCATCTGTTCATATTCAGCTGATTGTCTCACTGCTTTGTTCCTGGCACTCTCTGGGGCATCCTCTGGTTGACACAAAATCCTTTATACTACAGTCAAGAGTTGAGTGGGCATTTTGTACATACATCTATGTCTGTACAAACTGCAATATGACAGGCAGATCAAAGCTCTTTTGCTTTGTCTGGTTTTTTTTGAGACTAAAATTACTTTTGAACTTTTTCAAGTAATACATGGGAAAATCTCAAACAATTATTTGATTTTTTTTTTGTTACAATGCCACATTACCAAACTGCATATTAGCCATGACTAGTATTAAATTTTGCTGGTTTAAATTTTTTGAGGTTTTGTTGCGGAGTTTCTCTGGAATTTATTTTTTTAATTTATACTTCTTCCACATCTAATTTTTTGGTGCAATTTGCAGGTGAAATAGGCCACTGTTTGGGTTAGTGGAACATCACCAAGTATACTAGATGGCAACTAGCTACATAATGTGTTGTCCAAAGGAGCTTATATTTAAGCTAAACATGGATTCAATCATTTGGAAGGGTAATTTTAGTGAAAAACTGTGAGAAGAAAAACAATAAGAAAATTTATTAAAAATGCATTGAATTACTGAAGTATGCATGTGAGTGCAAGAGTTAGCATAAGTTAAGCCTACTTGACAACAGCGTCAGCATAAGTAGATGAGGTTTAGTTAGCCCCTTAGAATCGGGGTCTTATGACTAAGCTAAGTTTTAGTCATAGGAATAGAGTAACTTAAGCATAAACAATCTGTTATTCACTGTGAATGCTGTAAATGTATCGAGCCCCTTTAAGGCAAGTGGATCGTGAGCATCATTGCTCATGAAAGCCAGTTGGGAGTACCAAGTGTAAGGAATGAGTCCACTAAGAATGAAGTATTCCCTACCCCATTGAGACTATTAGCCAGGCAGAAGAAAGGCCACGTCTGCAGTAGTCAGGTTACAATTTTTATGTCCAATCTTCTGAGATTTCATGTGTGGGAAGCTTCAAAATAATTTTAATGGAAACAAACCAACTGTTCTAAGCATGTATGTGTGAAATACAGAAAATACAGTTATTTATTAGTAACAAACAGTCTGTCATTATGTTAAATGAGACCAAAACAAGGAGTTTGAAAGAGTTAGTTCAGCTGCTTCACTTTTTCAGATTCAACAGAGTAAACAATCTTTTAAACAGCAAGAGTTCACAAAGAACATGGGATATAAGTATCACACATTTAGAAAACATGTAAAGCTCAATGTTATCACATGAAGGAAATCCAGTCACTAGTTATGATTATGGTTTGATTTTACATTAATATTCTCAGAAAATGAAGGAATTATTGCTTCATCCTAATTCAAGCATGACACAAATTACCTTCACCTCCATATGCCTGTTCAGGTGACTGTAGTGCATAAGGGAACATACAGGACAGCCAACTTTGTCCTTGAAAATGTTCTTAGGGAAGATGGAGAAAAGAGAAAGGGAAAATTGTCTTTTTCTGTGTCAAAAGAAGATGCACTTTTTATATTTGTTAAGTAGCTGCTCAGCAACTTGAGGAATATGAAGATGATGCAGCTGAGGGAGGCAGCAGAGGACTGAGGGGCTTTGGAAGTTACAGCTATGAGAAATCGTTCCAGAACAGGAACTGTTTGTCCATACAGATGGGTAGAACAGAGAATAAATAAGACAACTTTGACTCTGCTCACGCTCTTTACAGCTCAGAAAGCTCAATTCTGACTTTCATTAAAAAGGAGCCATCCTGCAAACCCTTGCACTTGATCTCTCTAGTAATCTATCCAGCAATTGCTTAGCTTTAGTTGCCATATTCAGAAGTGAGTGGAACTATAGAATTTTCAAGAGTGTAAATGCAATGATTCTAATCCAAGCAGTCACAAATTCACAGAACTATTTAAAAACATATGTGATATGTACTTGTGGATTGTGAATATCAACAATTACATATATCTGAATTTGTAGCTTTCTACTTGTAGATATGCTACTGTTGCACCTTCAGATTTAGGGCACAACATAATGGTAGCATTTGATTTGATAAAAGCTTAAAACCTAACACCTTCTCTTGGAGACAAAGGCCTAAGTTTTGGGAAACAAAACAATACCTCAGAGCAAATACTGTAGTATTCTTAAAAAAACTAAGATATCTGGCAACTCAAAGTTCAAAAGGACCAGGTCTGTGTTTTTATTTGTACTTCATATAGACAAAAGCTTATACCACTGTTAAAACAAAGGCTGTAGTAATCTTGAAAGGCAATAATTAAATCTGTCATCTTGAAAACCCTTTTCAGATTATATGCAGCAGCCAGCGCTGTAAGCCAGTGCACCAGTGCTTCTCATAAGTAAGAACTGAACAACGTTATCTTGGCAGAACTCATCACAGGGGGCAACAGGATTGCTTTGGAAACAGTCAGGGCTACTGTAACGAATCTACCTGAATATTCAGAAACTCTCTTTTAGATGCAGGGGACAAAATCTCAGGGAAAAATACACCTTTGTGCATAGAGAGATATCACTACTTTTTATATATCTCATTTATTTCTCTGGAAGACATAGTTTGAATCAAAATGTTTGCAATTTGGATGCATGCTCCATAATAAGATTCATTAGTTTATTAAATCTAAATAATAACCCTACATAATAGAAACTGACACTAAATGCTCCAAGTAATTTGTCTGACTGCTGTCATTAAGCATTATCACTGAAGATGGATGATAAAAGACATTGAGTTTTACTGTTTCCTAGGTAAACAGCTGAAGGAAATGTGTCTGTGTTCCTCTGTTCTTGCCTTAGGACATTTTGATTAATATTGACATCAGAGATCCTCATGCCAGTGGGCCAAAAGAAGAATAACATGTTCTGGTGAATAATCCAATACTGACAGCAGCAGGCAGCCTGAATTCAACATAGAAAAATATTTCTAGTGGATTTCTCCTGAGCCTAGGACTGAAGCTACCACTTGGCAAGAGTCATCACTCATCAGACAATCAGCTTCAACTCTGAGAGCTTTTGAAGATATGAAACATTATATTCTTACTCTTTAGCATCTCACCTCACACAATAGTTTTTTTAAGTATAGTTCAATGTTTTAATTTGACTTCTTTGGACAGAACAATTACTTAGAAATATTTGCCAGCCTGCAATATTGAACACACAAAGTTGTATGAATGAAGCCAAGCAACACCAATTGTGGTATGCTTGCAGAATCACAACTGCATGACTTCCACTAGAATCTAGTAGGTTCAGTTTCCTTTCCCTTCCCTTTTATGTTGGTGGGAAACGTGTTTCAGGGTTGTGCTGATGGAACTCCACCTTTGAGTGGAATAGAGGACCTGGATGTAGTCAGTTGTCTGGAGTACAAGACATGGTCTTGCTTACACACTGAAGGATGATAGACCAGCATCCCACAATATCTTCTAAAACTGTTGCATGTCAGGGATGCAGTCACTTGGAGGAAAGCAGGGGTTTCATGTCATGTTCTACAGGTAGGGAGGTAGAGAAGGTAGGAAAAAGGTTAAGCTCTTGTGTTTTTCAAAGTATCATTTCGAATTGAAATGACCTGGATTGAGTTGAGAAGAACTTGCAAGGAGAGTGTTCACGTGCTTACTTTCCTGAAGCAAAAAGACAAGCCATGAAGACAGTGCAATATCATATATTACACTTAGTTCCCCAGGCTGATCCTGGATTTTGTAGATGCTTATCCTGGGGAGAGAGGTGAAGCTGAGTCCAGTCACCTATATACCAAATATGAAGGGTAAAGGAAAGAAGCTGGTTGAATGGTGCAGAACGATTTTGGATGGCTGAAAGGGAACAATGCAGTAGTTCCTTTCAGTACTGTCTCATGGTTTGCTGTGGTAGTGTCTCTAGCTGAGACAAAATAGAAGTTCATTGGTGAACAGGAAAGAATCTAGATGGGAGCTTCCTAGCCACGGGTACTATTTTTGAGGTAGCACATTTAACACTTTAAAATAATTTAATTTCATAGTATGCTTACAGAGTCAGTGATAGTGGATGCACTTTTAAATCATTACTTACAGATTTTCAATTAGATTTCTGAAAGCTATGCTTGATACTTGAGTATTCAGCCTGTATTTGTCTGCATAATATAACTTAAATCTCCAAATTCAATTAACGTTCAATGTAAATATTTAAATCCAATTATTACTAACAGCAAGCGCACAGATAAATATTTCCAGGCAACAGTGTCAGTCAAAATTAGATGTAATTCACTGCACTTGGAAGACAGTCAGACTTTATATGAGCTTGTGAGTTCTTTATGCAATAAAATGGATACCAAAATTAGCTTGTATTACCGCACTGTATGCAGGTTATCACAATCAGCTAGCTAAGGCCCCATGTGGCACCAAGAACGTGTAGTACCAGACAGCTTTCCTTCTCTCATTTGGAAGAATTAGAAATCAGGCTCTACTGCTATTCAGATAAATGGTTCTATCTGCCTGACTGACATTTGTTTTTCTGCTAGGGATATTTACGTAAAGACATTTTAAAATCAGGCCAAGGGAACTAGTGGGAGTCAGTGGAGAGCAACCAAACATTGTGTAGCTTGACAATACATTTTGTTTCCTTTTTCTTATCTAAACTGGATTTCTTCCTTCTGTCTCACCCCAAAGGTTGCTACTCTGAAACATCCTGAATGATGGTTGAATTTATGGTTATGCTGATCTCATTAAAGAGCATTTGTGCTGCAGCCGGAGCATGTGAATCAGTTTTTGCTGCCAGTGAAAATGTCTGTGAGACAAGAAGAATGATCCCCTGTGTTATTGCAGTGGATGGTCATTTTGAATACGTAAGTGGTTTCATGCAGCTTGAGAAGGAGAGGGGAGAATATTTTTTCATATGCTTGCCACTGTTTATGCTTGTGTGACAGGGTAAGTTCCTCGCCTTTAACTTCATTGGGTTGATTTTACGAGGTTTTAGTAATAAAGAACTGATTGACATTTTAACGTTCTAGCAATAAAGAACAGACATACCTTTCCTAGAACATCTACATTCACTTTTATCCAGCAGCCACAACTCCAAACCAAAGTTTTGCTAGAATGTCCTGTGAAACACTTCTCCTGATAGTAAACACAGATAAAGCTAAGCTGCCAATTCCCTGTGCTAGTGAGCTGCATAGAGGTGTTGCTTTCCAGTCAGGTGTTTCCCATGCCCACGGTTAGAAGGCCTGATATTAGTTGTCTAAATCTCAGCATGCTTACATTAGAAGTGCAATCCACAAAGGAAAATTGAAGAATTGCAGGATGTTGTTTCTCTGGATACCTTCTGGGTTTGGGAGTTTGGCTGCTGTGTTAGTCAGGGCTCTGACCTTAAGGATCTGGGCATGGGTACTTTTCTGTTTGGTTGTAACTTATTAATCATAACAAAAGTGGTGGATGACTATCTAAGATGGTTAGCTAGCTAGTTTCAGACTGACTTGGTATCAGAGGGATTTTAGCAGGATGTTTACTTAAAAAAAACAACACACCTATTTCATTATTTTTAATTCAGGATATCTGAAACTGATAGTTATGACTTGCTTTTAACAAGATGGCTTTAACAAACATATCCTAAAAAACTAAACTAACAGGCAGAGAAGCTTATTAGGTAGGTATCTTTGTGGCCTTAGTGAACAAAGAACTCAGAAATAAAGAGCTCAAATGTCAAGAATTCCCAAATGTAAGTTCTAAGTTAAATAAAATCTGAGTATAAAAGAGATGTATTTCTTTTCTATTAGTTTTATCTATATTTTAGGACAAAATTAATATTGTTTCCATCCTTTTCAGGTTTTTTTTTTTACTTTTGACAAAATTATTCTTCAGTGAGTAAACCACAATAGCTCTGCATAAAACATTTCTTCCTAATCCCAGTGTTGTGAAAAATTTGCAAATAATTTGGTTTTCTATAACATCACATATGGTTTTGGTATGTGAAGAATCAGATCCTTACTTGATTCTTGAATTTCAGTGAGCACCTCCTAACAGCCAACCTTACAGAAAGTGTTCTGCAGTCACTCCAAAGAAAATATTGATCCTCAAAGGCTCTATGTTTGAAATTCTGTTGGAGTTGGGACAGGCAACAAACTCTTGTCAATCGCACTTTTTGGAACAAAGCAATTTTCTTTGCCATCTTCCTTGAGAAGAACATTGGAGCAGAGAGAATTTAGTTTTTAAAAGCTATGAAAAATTAAAACGGGAAATTGTGGCTGGTCATCTTAACTAGAAATGCACTGCTCCATGGGATGTATGATACTGACACAAAAAGAAATGCTGTTTTTTGAAGAAGTGTAGTATGAAGCCTAAGGACATTAAAAGATCTATGCTGGAAACGGCAAAAAAGCCCCTGAGTGGGAGTGAGTATGTTCACCACTTCAGCAGAAGAGCTTAGGCTTTGATTGCTTCATTTTAAAATTCCAAAGGAGAGAGTAGTTGAGCCATTTAAGTGTGGTAGGCCTGTTAAGCAAAATCAGTACTTGTGCAAATCAGACCCCTTGCACTTCTCCAAAACTACCACCTTCAGCAGTGACAAGTGATAAAGGTTTTTGTCTTTATACTGCCAAAGACTTAAAGCTTTGAAAATAACCTGGTTTGATGATAGCCAGCATTGTGATCAACTGAACTGCACACAAGTAGCATAGAGAACGAAGTTCATGCAGAAACTTTTGTTCTAAAAATATATGAGTCTTTTAAAAACCAGATTCTGTTATCTACAATAGCAGCAGGAGGGCTTTTACTCAACTTTCAGAATGGCATAGCAGGCGATACTGTGAGAAACTAATATTTGTTTCCTTATCTGAATCAATGTGTTTTAGCAGGATAAGAGGACACTATACACATTTTAAAAAATAATTTTCTGCTGCCCACATGCAGGACAACTCTTCCTTTGGGAGACTCATATATTCCACGCAAAGTACAAATCCATCTAGAGGAACAGTGGTTTTGTGGTCTAGAAGACAGGAGATCTGGATCCAGTTCTGATCCAGAATTTTCTCTGCATCTCTTTTAATGTTGTGGTAATTGTGTGTATTGCCTGTGAAACAATGCTCTTCTTTGTGTGTAAATCTATTTCATAATTTGTGAAACTCGTATTTATTTTTGACTGGACCAAAGGGTAGAAAAGAGTGGCTTTTTACAGGAGCTGTTCTCCCCTCTCAAAGTCAATAGGATGTAACTGGTTTAGTCTGAGGCAAGCTGGAAAGGGAGGCAACAGCCACCAAAAGTTTCCCCAAACCACAAGATTGTCTGAAAACACAGTGTAGTCTAGAAAAAACAATTCACGGTGCATCATGAGCCTTTCACTTGCAAGAGGAAGTGGAGGAGAGGGTAGGGGCAAAGTCACCATGCAGCACAACCTGATCTCCACGCTGGGTCCAGGCTGGGGTTGTGGCACTGCAGAAAGGGGAGACACCTGCACCATCAGCCTGACACCCTACCCCATGCAGCCTGCACTGGTGAGCTGAAGTAAAGACACCGCACTGCCCTGGAGAATGCCCATTGCTTGCTTCTTGGTTGGAGCAGAACAGTAAGCCTAAATTTCTAAGAGCTTTGTGTGCCTTCCTTCTTCTCTTTTCCTAACAAATCTGCTCCTGGCTTCCCTTCTGGGTCTTGCACCATTTTAAGCTGCATGCTCTCCAGCTCCTCTGTGGGAATGTAAATTTGATTACTGTAACGAATGCAGAAACATTCAGCAATTACTGAAGTAGAAGAAATAGGACTTTAAGAGGAAATTGTATGGCACAGACTGCAATGCAATCTTAAAAAAGGTGGCATTGTTTCTAAGTGAATTACAGCTAATTTTCCAAAAGAAACTATACTACTCGTGAACATAAGAACCCATTCCTCTAATGAAAATGAGTATTTTTTATACTAAAGAGGAAATGTTAAGAGTAAAGACAGTGGCAAAATGGAATGACATTACCCATGTTTATAAAGACAACCAGTTTTTCAAAGAAAACTGAATATTTCAATCACAGATGCAAACCAAGTCCCTGAATTGAACAGATCTGCATTTAATGTCATAGTAGAAATTTTAGAATAGATTAATGTTCAGCAAGCACAGTTCAGAAACAGGACTGGAATCTCATACCTTATATCAAATTTCACTTCTGGAGAACCACAAAAGCTTGCTAAGGGGCAACTTGTTGAGCTTGGATGCTATTTTTGTCCAGACAACATTCTTCAGTGCTGCAGATATACTACAGGGGTGTATTTTCCAAAATTTTTTATCAGATCAAATTAAGCAGCTGGTAGAATGAAAAAAGATCACAACCAGCTGAAACCGAACCCTTGCAGCTTAGCTTTCCTCTTTTAATGCTGCTGTCCTGCCAAGTGCCAACTACTTAGCCAAAGTATCTGAAGTGCTTAAGCCTGTCTGCCTTGCACCATTGTAGCCCCATAAATTTCTTGTCATTAACACCAATTCAACCTAAACATAAATTAAGCCCTGTCCAAATTTGTCTTTTATTTCCTTTTCATGGTCCCAAATTTATGGTATGCTTGATCTAAATAATGAGGCAACTAAGAACAAGGAAGCTGGAAATTAGGCTTTTGTCTAAGTGAAATGCTTTAATAATCTTAAATACTTTAATAATCTTAAATTGAATAATTAACCCATTATTTAAAATATGGTCTAATGACTTTGAAGGTTACAGTAAACAATATCATAGCAGGAAATGGAAGATAATGTGAAAAGCATTACACAAAGTACTAGTTAAAAATGGAGCTTCTTGATTTAATTGTTTTCATTGAAATATATTCTGTCTTCAATCCTGCAAAACTGGTGGCAAATATCCTACACCTCTTCACAGTGTAGAATTTTCCAGTAACACATTCACGAGAAGAAAACTGTTTTTAAGATACTTGGTTATAGGCAGGAGTGCTCAACCTGGAGTAGAGTCAAAAGGTTAAGAAGGCTACTTTTCCCACCCATGGAAAATAAAATAAAGTGATTTTCCTCTTTTAGATTTGATCTTAAGGCATCAAGTCAATGGAAATATGCGGTAGGTGCACAAGGAATTCTGGCATGGGAAAGGGAGAGAATAAATAGGAAAAGATGATCTCTTCAATTGTAATCCAGTGATCTCTATTTGCTTTTGAACAGTTTGTTTTTGTAAGAAAGACAAAACCTGAATAATTTTAATCACTTTATTTCTTTTTCAAAATACATATGAAACAATTAGAATAAAATTATTTCAAATGAGTTTTCACCTGTATTTTTAAATATAAAATTATCACAAACTGTACACGTCATAACATCTTTTGAGGTTTCATTGTTACATAATTTTCCAGAACTGACAAATAAATTCACACTTTCTCGAGAATACATTGTAAAAATACTGAAATGTATTACAGCTCTCAAAGGCTAGTGCAAAAGAAACATTTACGATCAGTAGTACAATTTTATGCTGTCAAGTTTCACAAATGGCCATTTAGCGCATACAAAAAGCCAGTAACACAAGTTCAGAAAGTTTTCTTTTATTGTCTCTATAATGCAGAAGCCAAGGATATTGACTTTAACAATGGCTAGGTATCAATTCACAGACTTCATTTAAAAAGTCACATCATGAACACTGAATAAAGGGTACTAAAACAGTCAGGTATTTAATATTAGATCTTGGTCAGCCAACACCACATAGCAAGAAGAGACAAAATCTTAGAAGGACTCTGCAGTTCTCTGTAAGCTACATAGATTCGGCAACATTTCTCATCTAATCATAAAGGTTATTTAAAAGGTAGGGAGTTCTGTTAGAGTTTGGGCCAGTTAGGTCCTAATTTAGAACCCCACACTGTCACAGCAAAAATGCTTCTGACAGGCATTGTATTGGATGCTTTAATATGTCAAAATACTGTTTAAATCTTGAGTGGGATTGGTATTTTTTTTTTATCTGTCAATGTTTCCTATGGCCAGGAACTCCAATTTAACTTCCTGCCTTTTTAAGCATACACTCTGGAGAATGCTTTCCCCACAAATAAGCATATACTAGGAAAAAACAACGTTCTGTGCTGAAGAAAAGATGTGGCTAATTTCTGTATTCTGTTCCCCTTCAGTTCAGTACTCATGAGTGTACTGAAGCCATCCAGTTTGAACAAAACATGCACTATCAGCTCATGAGTAGAAAGGAGAAGCATTTTGGGACAACTCTTGCAGTGGCTAGAGGAATGTCTGCTGGTGTGCAGAGAAGCCAGTGCTGCAGACCTGCTGCCTAAGGTGGTGAAGACCGATCAGAGCAGGACAATGAAGAAATGCAACTTGGCTTTGCCCACTCTCATCCCAGCTAGCATAGCTATGCCATACAGCAGGGTGCTGAGATGTGCTTTTAGTACAGACTAGTCATGAGACTCCTCATATCACTCCATTCTTAGCCAGCAAAGTACCTGAGCGGCTGCCCTGCTCAGGCTGCATGCCCAAGCCATCATGAAGCTGGGGGGAACTTGATTAGCAGGTCATGTTTAGAAACCACTTCACATGGTTTGCTGAACCCCACCAGAAATGGGAGAAAGCACAACTTAGCAGTGTGTCTCCAAATCAGGATGCCAACAGTGCCTACTTGAGAACTAGCCATATCTCATCCTTAGATATGTGTGTTAAAATCCAATGTATCCTGCTGAGACTACTCAGGTAAATAGATAAAAATAGAATTTAGACTCATACTTGAAAGAAAAAGAAACAAGAAACAGTATGAAATATATATCTATACTTCTTCCTTTTCTTCAGAAACAATTTTTTATTTAACAAAAGTAAATTTTGTTCAATATTTTTCCATAGAAATATAGAGTGAAAAGAAGTGCTTTATATCTGATGTGCAACAGGACTCTCTAAATATTATGAATTAAAGGTTTAATCTATACAGACACCCTCTGAGCTTCAACAGCAAGATGGCATCGTGGGGAAAACTGTAGGCCACTATCAAAAAGGAAAAATCCAGTGAAAACACGTCTGACCTCCATTCCTGACTACAGAGACTTTTATTTACCAAATCAGGCAGCTGAGGCCCATATTTCTTACCAGTATTAGTAAAATCATAATTTGCAATAAGAGTTCATCCCCTAGAGATGCGCTGAAGACTTTTTATATAGTCTGAATTGTTAGCAAGCCACAAGCATCCATGGTGGATGTAAGAATATTCATTCTGCTTGCTTTGAGATTTCTTACTACATTTCATAAAATGATACAATACATACTCACATGTAAGCTGATACAAAGCCAACTGAAATCAATAGCAGTGCTCCTGCTCAGTTTCAGTGGTGGGTTGGTCAAGTATGTAATGCTGTGCTTTGAAATGGAGTGACATATTAAAAAGACCTACAGAGTAAGTTTGCTGGATATATTTAATGCTCTATTGCCATGATATTAAAAATAAATATTTTCTTTTTAATTAACAATTGTCATATAAACTAGAAAGTGACCTAAAAGAAAGCTCCTTTTGAAAGCATGTTATAATTCTTGTATATCGGAAAAAGGTAATGAACAGATTTCAGTAAGCTTTTGTATTAATGCAAAATATATGAATATGTATTGTTAAAATTATACCTTAAAAGGCTGAATGGAATCACTTTTTGGTGCTATACTGTTTCAATTAATATTAAAGTTACATTAGATATATTTACCACTGTGTTTTTCTTGAGCTAGCGCATAAAAGCAAGATGAATTCTATTTAAAAAGAAAAAGAAAAAAACCTGCAGAAAAAGAAAAAATTCTTTTTATCAGCATCTTTATGTTTTGTTGCCTCAGATATTTTTGCTAAAAGTATTTTTAATTTTTTTTTTTGCATCAATATTATTTCCAGTGCATGAGTAGATTGGTACTTTAGTACCACTAGTACCACTTTTTTGCCCTGCTAGAAATCAATTTATAAAGTTTTGTCTTAAGAAAAAGTTCATTTTTAGCAACAGTACAGAAAACAAGGCAAAAAGTTCTAGAGGGTGCCTTGGAATAATCTGAATGAAATCTCTTTTCTCAGCACAGATTGCTCATTATCAAGCCCTCTTTAGGTAGGACTGCTCTTTGATTTCATAGGCTGCCCTGTTTCTGGAGGGCATGCAGATCCAAGATTTTAGAGGTTAATCCTCAAAGCTTTTCTGAAACCTGGCTATGACCTACAATTGTCTGTCTGCTACTGGCAAGTAGCTAAAGTGCAACAGTGACAGGCTTCCTTTCAGAATAATAAAGACAAGGTCTAGCTGTGCAGATTCAGTTGCTGGCTAAAATAAAGCTATATTTTTTTGTTAGCGATTGTGATTCTCTGGCCCCAAGTTACCTTGGTGGACTAAGAACCAAAAGGTTGTAGGTTTAAATAAATGAATTGAATTATTGAACTATAAGGATAATTAAGATCATTAAACACACTGCATAAAGCTTGAAAGAAATAAATGTAAGAGTGTAAAGTGCTCTTTGGAGACTATGAAATCTCCTCTTTCATTTTCTGTGGTAGCCAAATCTCCATTTACATGAAGAAGAAAACCACACCCATCCACACATACCCATTTGCAAAACATAACTACAGATGGCAATTCTGTGTCTTGTTCAGCTATGCAGTCATTTCTCTCATAACTATTATTACACAGCTAAGCCTCAGAAAACTGTGGTGAGGGAAGTAATGGTCCTCTATTGATCACTCTGATTTTCAGTAAAAGGCAGCCACTCCCAGGGTGAAACAATCACAGTACTCCCATTACTATGTGACAGTTTAGGACAAAAGAATAAGGATTTATTATTCATCTGAAGCTCCATGAACAGGAACAGGAGGAGATGGGATTTGTCTGGAACATCAGTTCCAGGACTCTATTCATACACAAAGACCTGCGGGATATTAAGTGAGAAGTACCCCCTAATTATGACTTCAGTTTTCTGAGTCATTGGAGAATTAGCACCTACAACAGCCCCATGACTCGTCCACCATTGTGTGACATTAGTTTAGGCTTCTCTTGAAAACAAAATCAGTACCTTGTGTATCACAGCAGCATTTTCAGAGGTGTTACCTACTGGTAATTCAAGTACTGATTATCAGAAGCTTTGAAAATGTGAGGAGGTGACATTATATAAAAATGATTCTTCACCTATTGGAGATTTTCCAACCTATGCCAGGTGCAAATAAACAGGAGGCTATTAGTGCACCTAGAGAGGAATACATCTGAACACACGCTGGTAATGTGCCTTTTTTTTTGTCAATTATGCTGCAAGAGAAAGACCAGAGGGGGATGATGTGCCATGAGCAACTTCAGTGCTCTTTGCAGTATGAATCCTTTGGGATTAGGATCTGTGGGGTGGAGGGATGTTTTTATTTTAAGAGAAGACTCAAATTCTGCAAGATGTCTCCCACAACCCTTGCGAGCTTGCAAATGGCTGTACAAGATATGAGGCAGGGGAATTACATTAAAAAATCCTCTTTTTTGGAAGTTTTGCTACATACATATTTTGACTGCTGAAAATAATCTCAATTCACCCTCCTTTTATATTTTCCACTTTTGCTTAAGCTTTTTTCCAGCAAGCTCTTTGTATACTCAATAGGTTTTTCCCCTCCTCTCTCATATGGTGGCTCACATGTCACAAAGATTTTATACATTTTCTTGTTCTGTCCTCTTCACTTCTGATGCAATTATCAGTCTCATAGTATATTGAAAAAACACCCTCACCTTTTATCTATTTCCTCTTGCAGACATATTCATAGAAATTTATGTTCTTCACAAAAACAAAGCTAGAAGACCACAAGTTCTCCTCCCCTGAAATTAACCTAGAAACCATCCCAAAACCCAGCTTTCTTTCTGGCGATGTTAATCTCAAGTGCTAAAATGCCTGTCTGTTATGTTGACAAGCGTTTGTTAGAACACCTCTGATACTAGGAATCACATAGGGACTAGGCAAATAGGAATTCTGAACCTGCAGAAAAACATCATTTTATCGTAAAAAACATAGCTTTTCCTTGTAACCCTAAGAGGTCTTAAGATATCGTGTCAAATTTACACGATTCTACACATGAAAGCAACTTTAGATATGCTCTAGAGCTTTATTTTTACTGAAAGTTTGATTCCCTTACCCCTTTTTTTTTTTTTTTAAATGGGTAGATGCACAGATAGATTTACTTTACTTCAGGAGTTTAAATTCCTAAAGTATGAAAAGTTCCTAAACTATTTTGAAAAGCAATCCCTCCAAACATTTTTATGTTTGTATTTTGAGGGAGAAAACTGCACACAGTAGGCTGCTGTCATAAAAATATGTTTCTGGCACTCTTGCTATACTTTGTGTAATACATGAGTGGCAAAGCTCTCTGTGAGCTTTGAAGTTGCCATGGAATAACTGTACCCTCATCCTTTCCTTGGTCTGTCTTCAGCCCTCTTTTCATGTCAGGCTTCCTGACTTCACCTATCCTGTGGAGAGGCAGAATTCACAATTCTCCTGTAATTATGCTGGGTTCTGGGACACTGTTTGTGTCTGCAGTTGCTGCGTTAAGCCAGACAGTCTGAATGGATTTGCAACTTCTCTTTCAGGAAGCATGTGAATACTCCACTTCCTTAATGACAGAATGCTAATTAGCCATTTAAGCTTAAATATGTAAACTTAAATATTTCAAATAAATTAATTTGAAACTAGCAGTGTATATGCACATCTGTCCTGCCCCAAGATTTCCCACGCATTAATAGTAGTGTAACCCAACTTAGTTTCTCTGTAGACAGTAGCAACAGCTTGCATCTCAGCCTGCTCAGACACAAATCTTGTACTGAAACATCTCTTGATCGTTCTTATACTTTTTTTTTCTATGCCTGCTTGGGTTTTCAACATTTGTTATGAGATGCATTTTCAGACTGGCTGTAGAATTGTTAGAATATCCTGGGCCACCAGGCTGGACATTAATGTTTTGTTAATCTAACTTTCTTCTAAGAGGCACTCCCTTATCAAACATTTTCTGCCTGTTGTTTTTTCCCCTAAAGCCTACTTACTGAATTCACCTAATTCAAGACCAATAGCCAAGTCAACATATTGTATTCATAAATTATTACAGTGTTCCACTTTCATCACAGCATCTTCCTGCAGATCCAACTATTTGGAGCACGCTGTCTTGACTTACGTATCAGGGAATAGATATGTCTTTCCCACTGGAGAGAACTCTGGTACTCTGATAATGTATATAACCTGTATTTATATTTATCGGTTATATTTTGACAATGTTGATTCTAAGGGTCTTCAACAGTGCTAAAATGTTTCACCAACATGGGCTTAGCAATAGAGTACTGTATGAAGTGTTCTCCCTTAGATCAGTAGTACACCAACACTTGCCCTTAGTATCAACAAAGTAAATAGCCCTCTTGATGGTTCAGTGCAAAGCTTTAATTGATTTTTCCTGTTCTAAAAATTCAACCAGCTTTGTACCGCCCTAGATGATTGAGTCTGATGTAACATAAGAGTCATGGTCTATGCTTGGGTGGAAAAATTTTACATAGCAATATCAGAGCTCTTCTCTGAGCCAGTAAAGGTTTCCCAGCAACAGCAACATTGTAGAGGTACTATCAGATAAAACATAAAATCACAGCCCTGAGCACTTCCTATCACCAAACATCCCCTAACACTCAACACAAGATTGAAGGTGTTAGCTCTATTTTCCTGGCCAGATTCCCCTGCGATATTTAAATCCCACCTGCAGCTTCCCTTTCTCTTAGAGTTCCAGCTCTTGGTCTCCTGTGTGCAGTTAAAAACTGCCGGTTTCGAGCTCAGGCTATGGAAAAGGGGAATTGTGCAGAAGATATTTATACATTTGTGTGAGTAAAGAAAAAAAACCCCACACTTTTGAGATTAAGGCATTATTTGCCTTGGAAATGGCAAATGGCTGTGATCAGCACCTCAACTCCTCTGCCTAATGCTGACTCCTCTTCAGGAACTCTCCTTTTTCTTCCTGCTTTATAGTACACACACACACACACACAAAAAAAAAAAAAAAAAAAAGGAGAAGTGATAGGAATATTTTAATGTTTATTAGTTTTGAAATGAGACTTTTCATTTTAGAGTGTTCGCAGTAGCATTGAATAGCTTTGTGTCTGCTGCCACATTTTCCTTTGTCTTTCTTAGTTCTGCACTCTGCTCTGTGACATGATTTAGGTATTTTCTGACAAGAGAGCTCAGTTTAGAGCAGCAAGCCTCAGAAACTAAGTGGAAGTGAATCTTGAGCAAAGGGTTAAACTGAGTCCCAGCTGTTGTGTGAATGAGAAAGAGAATTTTCCATCCAAACACGCATCAATAAGTCATGCCATATATACTCTATTCATATTTTGGATGGTCTAACAGATACTGTGTGAGCTATGTCCAAAAGTCACCTCACTGTCTAATTAACGTATGTCATATTTTAACACCTGCAAAATTTACAAGCATACACATTTGTAGAAATAATGGCATATGAAATTTTCAGGTCAATGAACTGTCCAGTATTTATCATAAACTGAAACATATTTCTGATTAGACATGGGTGATCTGTCGTGATAGAAGTGCTGAATAATAATGATCATACATTTTGCAAGTGCAAGTTCTTGTATGTGCAAATCTAAGTTTTTGCATGCTCTAATAAGGTGATTTTCAAATTTTGAGGCACATTCATGGATCTCTGAAATATTTTACATTTTCAGCAAGAGAACTCTGTTATTGATTTATAAAATAATTACCCTTTTAAATGTTTACATACCTTAAAAATATAGTCAAAGGATTTCAGAGGTATAAAGCTTGTTAAATTAATGGAGTTGTAATAAAAAGCTAGTATCTATAAAAGTTTATAAGATATAAGCAGTTAATTAAAAAACTATAGCAAAATAAGTTTGGAACTAGACTATCATGTATTTGTGGTGTACCATCATCTTAAAAACTTTCAAAAAGAGCACACTGAAGCCAATTAAAAAAACTAAGGAATAGGACAAATGGATGGATCAAATAAGTCTCTTTTTTTTTGAAACTTAAAAGTTTTAATATTGCTCTAAAACTGCATCCATAAAAGAAATTAAGAAATAATTATTTTGCCTTTGGAAAAAGTCAACCTAATGAAAACATTTCATGTTTGCTCCAATTTTTCTTCAAATATATTGAATGTAGTTGTGATTCTTTAAGAAAAATACATTGTTTTGTTACTTAAATATAAGAAATAAAATAACTCCATAGTTTGAAGAAGAAACTTGGTTGGGGACCTTTTGTCCTGATAGAATAAATTTTGTTGTATTTTAATGGCTCTGGTCACTTTTTCTGTCCCTGACCAATATACACATCCCTGAAATATGTATATGGTTCTTTCAGTGCTTGCTAGAAGAATAAAGCCAGACAGGATTACTGAGTTCTGAATGTCGGATAATCATAAGGTACTGCAGAGAAGGGAAGTTGCTTCCTGGGCATCTCTTCATGAAATGAAGATGAGCGATGTAGCTATCCCTGCACCTTTTGGCCAAGACTCCACAGGTTTCATAGTTCTACTTTTTTAAGGCCATGAGTCACATTTCAGCACTGTAAAAAAATAAGGGTCAGGTCTCTATTGCTTAACAGAAACCTAATATAGACAAAAGATGGTGGGAAAAAGATGGTTACTTGCCAGGAGTAAAAGGAAGGGCTATATTGGCAGGAATATGCAATACAGTAACCTAAGGTTGAGTTCATGGAGTACAATATGTGACTTACATCTTACTGAGCATTTGCTCGCCAATGCTACTCTGCAGTGTGAAAGTATAAAAAAGCTCTGCAGCGCTAAACATGATTATCATTAAATACTGTTTCCAGCAAATAATTTCAATAAAAAAGACTCAGGCTTTTAGGAGTGCAAGTTTTTCACACTGTTGTAGAAGTACTACAATAGATTCTACACCAACCGCTTGCAGTTTTGATTTTGCTCAAATTAGGTTAATGTTCCTGATATGGCAGAAATGTGGATAAGCAACAAAAAACCGCCAACAACATTCAGGATGGGAGCAGGGATTTTACAACTTCTCCCAGTTAAAATATTTTAAATGTCTTAATAAAGAGAAACATAAAGCAACATATTCATTAACTAAAACTGTGCTAAGCTTTTACTTTGTGCTTCTGCGATTACCCTCAAGAGAGTAACTTTTGAACCAGGCTCTGATGACAATGGGTTATTTATGCTAAATACACATCCTATTTTGTAAGGTAGCTAAGGAAGCAGTGGGAGAAAAAAATATAATCTTTTGCATTAATTATATTAATCACTGATAAGGGACTAAAAATAATTAATTAGGGGATCATTTAAGTTAGATGTTCGGATAATTTTGCAGCCTAATTTTTCCTAGATGCAGAGCACCCACAAATCAAGTTTAGACAAAGAAGTCATTCACTACTGTTAATAACAATACCAAAAGTAACACAACAAGAGGGCACAAACTGAGCTATTATTCCTTTGGTGTTTGATAGCAATTTAAATTTAAGAAAACAAATATTGAAGTACCTTAATACTTATTATGAAACATACAGGATAGTCATAGAGAACAATGAAATAGTTAAAAAGATGTTGCTCATTGCTGAACACTTATGCTACATTTGATCATGAAGTTGTTAGCTTTTTGGATATTAGGTGCAAAAAAGTGCAAAGAATATTTAGTTAACTGTTACAGTACCACATTACAAAAAGTATTTTCTAGGCCACAAAGGCCACTGCTGATACCATTTATATTAAGATAAATATATACACAAAATAGTTTTTCAATCTCCACATATTTAGTTGTATATATATATACCTGTTTCTATGTCAACCTTGCTAGGCCACAGAATCTCAGGATGATAACAACAATGGAAGGGAAGAAGCGCACAGAGGAGAGCTTGTTCTCCTATTTAAAAATTACTCACCCAGAGCAAATGGAGGAATGAAATTCTGCAAGGCTGCTCTGTATTTATGGTGATGAAAATACAGTCTTGAGCAGGTGGGATCAGTGTTCAGAGTTACCAATCCTCTCTGGAAAAAACTGTTTCTGCCTAGAGACCATGAATAGAAACCTGGAACACGATTTATGTATTTGTTTGCTTGCTTGTTGTGTTTGTAGGCATAAAAGGCAAGGTATAAAACCTGCCTCTTTTTTTTGCCTTAGAAACACCTGCAATATTAAGACCAGCCTTCCTCACTTTTGTGGAGCAGTTAAGACACTTCAAGGCATATTTGAATACCTTAGAGATTAGTTAATGGACTGGAGGCACTGGAGCTGCATAAATGTATTGTGTGTCAACCAGGCGAAACTCACCAAGCCAAAATGGTTCTTCAGAAGTCTGTCTAAACCGCTTTTTCCCTTTCTAACTAGATTAATTCTCACAAACTCTTCTATTATCATAAACCAATCTTCCATTGGCATTTTTTTCATGTACACCTCTGTCAAAACAGTTTTGGAAAATATTATCTATCTTCTCAGTTTTCTTTATACTTTACAAAAAAAGCCACCACCTCAACTCTTTTCTAGTTGCAGTTCAGCTCTCAAAATCTGAGTCGCAGTCATGAAGTCTTTGCTGTGGTCTTCACAAACAAAACACCCCAACCAACCGACCACCACCACCAACAGAAAACCAACACCCAGAAAAAAGAAATAACTATGCAATTGAAGTAAACTTCAGTGTTAAAATCAGCTAAATGCACAAAATAATAGGTAGTTCTCTTCTAGTTTTTAAAGCAGCTCACTTCAGCCAATGCTTTTTTGTATCTGCTGTCACTGCGTATTCTATTAAATGAGTTTACTAGTTTATAAAATTGTTACATTTCAATTATATTGTCAGAAAACATAAATCTCAAATCTCAAATACATGTTTAGCATAGAATAGTAGAGGCATCCAGCCAGGGACCAGAAACTATTGCATGTGAGCTGTGCACTTAGTCAAAATAACTTCAAAGAAATCTAAGACTGCCACATTAAATCCAGAACCAGAAAAACATTATGCAAAATTGCAGTTTCTAATAAATTTTTTTAACAGCTAAAAGTCATTATATCAATTCCTTTAAAGCATTTTCACACCTACAGTTTGACCTCCGTAAAGACCAAGTAAGGACTGCATGATGCTAGCAGCAAATGAGCCGCTTCAAAGGGGCTGAATGCACCTTCTCAGGAGACACCTATGTCTCTGTGGAGCTGCATCAACTTACAGACAACTCACTGCAGACACATTAGCTTTCCAGATCAATACCTGTACATGTGCTGTTCAGTGTCATGCAGAGACATCCGAGCTAGCTCTTCATCAGCCAGGGAGTAGCTGAAGCAAAACAGCCAGGTTGTTTTGGTGAACAGGCTAATAGGTTCTCTTAGGGCAGCCGGCATCTTGATTGTTGGAAGATTGTAACTGCACAGATCCAGTTGTAAGACCTGTTCCAAGGGCTGAACTAAAACCCAGGTGAAGCCAACAGGGTCCTTCTCATTGGCTTCAGTGGGCTTTTGAGCAGCCCTTCCTCCCTGCCCAAGGGATGAATTGATCTTCAAACACCCAAAATATGAAAACAGTTGTTTTTTTCATGCAACATTCAGTTTGAATTGTCATCTTGAGAAGTCACACAGGATTTAGTGCAATTTAGAAGAAATTTACTACATTAGCTATACAGGAATATTTGCTCATTGAAAAGAATGAGACATTACAAGCTGCAATGAGTGGTTTTGAATTGCTTAAGGGTTTCTTTTTTTTTTTCTGATTTCTTTGTCTATGCAAAGATATAGGTCATATCAAACCACTGCTTGGATATGATGCTGGACATACGTCAGCAAGAAAACAGGTGAATGAATTTGTATGAGAAAGGGTTATATTTGGCTCAATTTAACTTCAGTCATACATTAAGAAATTATTATAAACTGTAATATAATACTTGGAAAAATGTATTTTAATAAAAAAATATGGATACAGTTCATCTGCGGAAGCCAAGCCTTCTGCTTATGTAGATGTGAGCTACAAGGGAGCTTTGGACACTAAACATGACGAATCCACTCTTGTTCTCTAGGGCGTAAGCGGTGGTTTTGGTGATGAACAAGATCCCTGGCTATCAAAGCTGGTTGCTCTGCCAGGTAACTGCAAGAAAAGTGTTAATTTTACAAATGTCAGCATATCATGATCATTTCAGATGATGAGAGACTCCCTCAAAGAACCCAAATCGAATCTAAAGCCTTTCTTGATCAAAGTCTCCAGCAGAAATAATAATGGGAACAAAATTCCTGAAATGAACTAAAAATGCCTCTGAGTCATTTCAGAGGAGGGGGTTTATTTCACTAATTGGGGGTGGTACCTCTGTTTCCCAATTTACATAATCCAGACAGAGCCACGTGCCTGTAAAAATAGGTTTCTTTGCTGCATTGACTCGATTTAGTTGCACTCGTACTCTTCTTTAGGTGTTTTCTGTTGGTTTTTTTCTACCTGTCACTGGATATGCTGTGCAGTCATGTGCTGTGCAGTGGGGAAAACAAAAGAGCCCGTAATGCCTCAGACAGCAACTCAGTTTTCTGCAGAGGTTGCTTTTGGTAAGAGCTAAGCAGTGTGTTGTCTGTGTCCCAAAACTGCATGCTGCTTCTTGAGGCTTCAATATGAATCTTTCCAAATCCAAAGCTGTGAGCATTTTGCATACAGAAAACCAGTAAGATATGGCTGCAGCAGGTTGAAGAGGGAGTCCAAGCCCACATATTTGTAGGCATAATCACTCGTGTATTTGAATAAGCTTCCAATAAGTGCCTGGCCGAGTAACTCTGGAGGTACCTGCTGGTATGTTGCCTTAATTTAGCGTAATTAGCAGGCCAGTTTCAGATTAATATTTTAGCAACATATCTGATCATGTCAAAGATTTTTGAAGAGGAAATTATTACTTTTGAAATACTTGCAAATGACCTCTTCTAAGTGGAGATAAGCTCCTTATCATAATTTCTGGAAATTTATTATGTCTTTATTTAATCTTATAATGCCATCAGTGCAGCATGGAAACTTTTGAAATGGCACACTTAAGTAACCAATAAACCCAAGCAACTAGATTTAGGTTGTGCTAAGGATCATAGAGCTTCTCCTTAGAGACTTCGCTGATTTTCATGATTCTTAGAAGCACAGAAGCATGAGAGAGGCAGAACATTCAGCATACTGAGAAGCAGAAAATTTGGCTACTTCTTACCTCTAGTAGTGGATGCCAGTGAGTTATTGGTTTACGTGGGTAAGCCAACATTTCATTCCAATGATCTCTTCCAAGCCCTTCAGCATCAATTCCTGTCCGACATACCCCAATGACCTCATTGTGCCCTACTCTGAGAATTGAAGAAAGGCAAATTTTTAAAAAATAAAACCAGTTTTAGTAACATCTGATGTAATTCAGTGTGCTGGTTTAGTGCAGCACAGAATACATGCCCAAAGTTTCCACATTACTTACCACAGATATTAGATTTAGCAGTAGTATAGTAATATAGTCTACAATGGTAGCGTCAAAAACCTCCAGCCACTACGTGCTTCTAGCAGCTATAAAATTTGCAATGAAGACTTAACCTTTGCCATTAAAATGTTACAACCCAAAGAATACAAGCAGAGAAACGGATCATAATGCACCAAATGATCTAGAAGGAAAGCATGCTGAAATTTTGTCAAGGTGAAAGAAAATAGTGCGGAATACATTTCCTGCTTCAAATCCTTCAGATGTTATTTCACACTCTATTTCCCAGATCTTACTGTTGTCATCATTGGAACTTCAGTCAGAATTGTGAAAGGCAAGAGGCATTGCCATGACAGGCTATGCCTTAATACTTCATACTGCTGGCAGTGCCATACACTTGTTGAGGAATTCCAGGAAATAATTTCTGTACCTTGCCCATATGTACATTAGAATGTTTGCTAACTTTTTCTTACCAAATGTTTTGAAAGGAGCAGCTGAAGAGACTGAATGTGTGCAGGCTGCTGTTCTTTTCCCAATGGCACCATAGTGCCCTTTCACATCTGACTGAGAAAGTCTTCCTGACAGAAGTTGGAGGATGATCAGAAATCTAATGGCAAGTAAAAGCAATCTGAAGGTTTGTGTTACTAAATTTGACTTTCCTTGTTTATTTGCTCTGCAATATCAAGAGCTCACTACTAATAGCACTTGAATGAAGCAGACTTGGCTTGGGCTTGATTCTGTCAGTCACTGTCTAGTTTAACCTGCAGTCCTTGAACATCTCTAAGTAGGAGTCTCTTCCTGAAGAATTCTTGGTGAGGACATAGAAAATTGAGGCTCAGATGTTTTATCAACCAGGGCTGAACTCAAAGGCTACAAATCTTCTCTATTGACTCAAATGAAGAATTAATTATTACTTAATTCAATGAAGCAATTATCATCTAATTCTATTTTAGTAATCCTTTTTTATTATTTTTTTAGGGTTTTTTTTATAGTTCAAATATCTGCAATTTAAATAGACATTAGAAGAGTGAGAGACTCTTTTAAGCTGGGAGACATACCTGATTTATAAAGATTTTATATAGTCCAGCCACCAGATGGGGAAAGAAATATATGCCAAGGCTAGTGGCCCATAAAAAGATTAAGCCATGTTTCTTCTGCATCACATTTATTTATGACACAGATAAAATGGCCTGAGCTCTAAAAGGTGTGGGAGCTTTAACCCTCTACTTCCTTTTAAATCAAAAGACCCAAAGGCTTTATCTTTTGTGACATTAAACCTGCTTTTAAGTTCAAGGAAATGGAATGCAGTTGCTTGCAATGATCAGGTAACTTCTCACTGAAGATTAATGGTAAGAAATCAAACTGCTCTTACCTATCGTAATCCATCACTGCAATGGAGAGGCTGACCTGGTCCACGTTCTCTGGAGGGATATCAAAGATGATGGCCTCATTATAAACGGGATTGAGCGTGTTTTTCTTTGTGGTAGTCTTCCGCTTTTTCAGTCTTCGCCCCTCACACATCAGTGACACTTTGACATACGGATCTGAGTAACAGACAATCAGTTGTGTGCATTTGGACTCAAAGTTATTCAAATGTGTAGTATAAGAGCAATCTTTTTTTTTTTTTTTTTTTTTTTGTAGGAATGTCATATCAATAAAACAATGCAAAGGAAAAACACGGGCATTCTGAATAAGACGTAGTGACTGCCAGGCCAAAGACAGCCAGTAGATCTGAAAAGTGCCTATACCCATTCTCGTGCTACTTCCATTTCACAACAATGTTAAGCACACAAAACCCAAGGAGTTCCTGTTTGTCCCCTTCTTGCCTGCCTTCTTATTAAAAAAAGTAGATTCACCTGATGCGCCAGTTATGTCCATTGCTTTGAGATTCCTACATTTGATGACAGTTAATGTCATTCTCCCAGCAGTAGGCAAATAACAAAGGGAAAACATGATCTCACCCAAATCTATGCTCTCCTGAAAAAGAAAATAAATGATTAGCAATCTGACCATACTGCCAACAATTCAGTTCAGATCTTGCAGAAACTTAGAATTTCTTTTTTAACATGAAGAGACTTGTTTTGCAGCCTCAGGTGCTTCTGCGGATGTCACAACCAGTGTCCAGAAATTATTTATATAAAATACTGAAAGGGTGCCAGCAGGATAATATTTTAGTGACAGGATTTAGAATTACTAAATAGAGAAATTATTAAAAAGCGGAACCAAAACTTTCTGGATTCCTGATATGTTTGTGTTGTATTCACATAAATGAAAAGGTACTGAATGTGGAAAGTTAATTTCTGCTCTTGAAAAGACTCAAACTCCATTATTTCCAATAGAAAGAAATTTGCTGGGATATTTAGATCACACACATTTACACGACTTCTAGCCACTGGAATTTATGTAGGAGATATATTCCTGAACATATGTATGCAAATCAAAAGTTTATCCTGTCTAAGTGCTTTGAAAAGATGAATCTGCTGGTAAAAGCTGCTGGTTTTATTGCTCTTACTGTGCTTTGAGGGGTTCTGTTCTGGAAGAAAAGCAAAATAAAGGAGTAGCACCTACAACCTGCCTTGCCCAACAGCAATTTTTTGGAAGATAACATATTTGGAAAGATGGATAAGGTCCATGTGGATCTTGATAATCCTCATAAAGAGATAGTTTCTATGTTGAGACAATGTGCTGTGAATTCATATAATATCATGTTGCTGTACAATTCAGATGCTGCAACATTTGAGAAATGTAATCTAAGAAAGAGAGGATCCATCAATTCTTATTTTTTCTTTTCTCACAGTTATATAATTATCCTAATACTATAAAAGTTTACTTGTTGAGTTGCTAGTTATGTTCTAAATTGTTCCTTTTAAATATACCCCCCCCTCAAAAGAAAGTTGCATATTAAAAACAACTTAGGTTTTATAAATACAAGCTTACAAGGAGCATGTAAGGAAGTCACTTCTGTATGGCAGCCACTCTCAAAAAAAAAAATGCTTATGTGATCCCAAAGGACTTTTTCTGACCTACTACTAAAAGGATTATTTTTAATATCTCAGCTCTAATATTTTATCTGTTAAAGCTATAGCTACCCTGAGAGTACAAATTTGCTTGAAAACTGCTGTATTTATGGTACAGCTGCTCTAACATCAGAAGGCAAGGTTGATAAATCTTTAAATGATACATAATGATTGCTGCGTAGATGACAAATGCATTACTTACAGTTATGAGACAGACTAGGACTTACTCCTCAGATTTTTAGCTGCTTATTTGAACATGTTTATTGACTTTCTTTGGCTTAATATTCTGTTTAAATTCAAATAAGCACTTCAGATCTTTCCTGAGTAAAGATGGACTTAATCACATGCTTCAGGGAGGTTTTGTTGTTTGTTTATTTAGGGTTTATTTTTGTTATTTGTTCTGGTTTTTTATTTGGTTTTGTTTTCCCTCCTTTGCAGTCTTTAGATTGAAGAATGCAGTCTTAGAATATCTTTAAATTCTCTGTTGCACTGTTAATGAAATATTGACTTTTGTGTAGCTTGGTCAACTCACATGTTCAGTCATTTTTCTAGGATTCTGTTCTGAGAATTAGTAGATTGATAAGCATGTGAACATGTACTGTGGGCAAATTTCATGCTTGTCAGGATTTCAGGATTTCAGATTGCTCAGGATTTCAAAATGATTTAGTTCATTCAGTCCACATAGGATAAATACAGCTATCTGACATCTCCTTAGCTCAAGTCCCCTACATTGCCACACACAACACAGTTTTGTGTCACAGAGTACAATAATAAATTCACTTTTCTATTTCAGAAAATATAAATAAAACTTCAAAAATGACTTGTAGTTCTTTTCTCTCATTTGTTAAAGTTGCAAGTGCTCTGTTATATTTTTTCATATCTGAAATCTGTTTAAAGCACAGCTTTTGTTATGAGCATTACTTTCTGAATTCAGAGTCTGATTGTTGTTCCTCATATCCATATGCCAAAGAGATCTCACTTTATTGTTTGAAAAGGAAATATAGTTACTCCACATCAAGTGTTTCAAAGCTTAAGGTCTATGTTGAGAAAGGTGATGAAGATGGGCTGGATCATAAAACACAATGGCCAGCTCATGAAAAGGACTAATTCTTCGCTTTTCAGAGAAATTACTTATATAAGTGAATGGAGAAAAAATCATTTTTGCAAGAGGTGAGTATGAACTTGAGTATTCTATAATTTCTTTCTCAAGAGAAATTGGGCAAATACCCAAAGATTTGGGTGAGCTCAAATGATAAACGAGACTGCAGGCAGAGCTATTTATCATCACTTATATACTTTAAAAGAAGCATTGTTCAAAAGACTTGCAAACTCCATATGCTTAACAAAATGGCAAGCATTTGATGCTTATGCTCAGTCCCTTCTTTCCTTTCTGAACACTTTGTACTGAAGACATACTGGAAAAGAGCTTGGAAAATCCCCTGCAATCAAATCTAGTGTTTCTGACTGGTGCAATGAATAAGCAATATGTGCCTTAATGCAAAAAGAAATTCTTGGACAACGAATGCGTCCAAGCACAGCAGTCTGCTCAAAGGGCAGATATACTGAAGTTTACCAAAGTTCTGTAACCTGTGTATTGACTACTCAGTCTGACATGGTAAGGGATGATTTTAGGATTGGGAAAAGGCTGTCTATCACTCCACTGTTAATGCAGGCATTTTCTGACACCTAACACCTGGAAAAAACGTGACTTGTGCTGCCCTGAAAGGTCTGATTTTCTTATTATAGAACAACAGTCATTTAGCTCTATCCACCAATTCAATAGAGAAATTCTGCAATACACCACAATAGACATTATTTTAAATAAACATTCTTGTCTATCTCAGAGATTTGAGTCATTCATTGTGATTTCAATGGGCTAGAAATAAATTTAGTAGTTACCCTGCAGTAATGTGTAGATACCATTTAAACTCTTCTCCTGGTGGAGAGAACTGGCCATCATAGAATGCCATCACAGACTCGGATTTCCCATGGTCCTCAGATTGAGTTAAAATACATGTTTGTTCAGAATCCTTCAAAGAACTCTGATATTTTAATCTTTTTAATTTAATTTGGTACTAGTTGTGGCATCTGATGTTTGCTGACAGCTTTGTAGACAGTGTCTTTTTGCTTAGTAAGGAGTAGAAATTCCAAGTACTTTTACTTAGTTTCTACTTTTAGTATCTGCTGAAGTTGGTTATGCTTGAGTGAACTGATTATATTTTATTAGGACCTCTACAAGTCACAGGGCAACTGGGGATTAAGGCACTAAAATGCACCATTAAAATAAATATTCTTTGGAAAACAATCACACAAGCTAACACCCAAGACTTTCAAATGTTGCTTTGAAGGATTAATATATATGATAGCATTAGAAACTGGGACAGGGATATCACCATTTCCCCCCATGCACTTTTTTGTTAACTTGAGAACTGCAGGTTCATTATCTGGAGCAGAAAACATAGGTTCAAACCTAAATAATGAACAAAGTAAGGTTCAGCATTTAAACTTCTCATGGCAGTCTTCCTCTGTCTACCACATTGTTTATAATGAGTAGCATTTTTAAATGCCCTGGATCCTTAAATATTATTGATTTTAACTGAGATTTAAAAATAGAATTTAATTACTTCAGAATCCCAGTGCTCCAGCAAATTCATATTTTTAGCACTTTATAATACACTAGATAACTAAGTTAACACAAATCATCTGACACGAACCATTGAATACAAGCAAATCTAAGGAAGCCTAGGCACAAGCCGCCCTCAACAATCATGTCTGCATTACAGCAATTATGTCTGCATTACAGTCCACCTCAAACAAAACACAACTCAGAAGACCCAAGCCTAGACCAGGTGGGTTCCATTCATACAGATTTTTAACTATGCTTAACTATGTCTTACATGTATCATATATTAACCTAGAACCGCACCTTACTTAGATAACTCACATGAAAATTTCTCTCTTTTTTAGGCCTATTATGAGTCTTCCTTTCTCTTCTTAAATTAAAATTAGATTGCAATTAACAGCTAGCTTTACAGGTGCTTGTAATGATTCCCCCCACTAACTTCCCATAACAGATAAACCAGCATCAAACATAGATGCACTAATGCAAATGGAAGCATTTGTTGGTACTGTATGTTTCTTTCATTTATTTCCCTTTTGTGTACACACGCTGTCATACAGTACTGAGGAACTGGAATGGTGGCAAGTGCTATACCAGCTTCAGTTACTTTTATGGCTCTCAGTTTACCTTACTATCCAATCCATTTTCCGGTACAGCAATACTAGAACAAAATAAAACAAAGAAAACACTGATCTAAAATATGTATGTCCGCTATTGAGATGACCTTGGGTTTTTTTAGCTACAGAATACAGATTCTTCAGATAGATAGCATTAATTCTCATCCCACACAAGCAATCACAACCGGATGAATGTGCTAATATTTCTTCCCATTAGGTTACCATGGGTCTGTCCACATTGCCTGCTTTATGGGCTCTTGGAGAATCAGGTGTTGGCAAAGTTAGATGAAAAAAAAAAGTCCTTATTCTATTATTTTTATTATCAGACCAAACGGACAGCAGTGCTCCCATTTTCACATTTATGCCTCTAGAAGTAGCAGCATTTCTAGAGGCTGTGATCCCTCTTCACAATATGTATACACAGGGTAGTGATGTGAGGAGTAGTATGAAGCCCTCCTGGGAGAGCATTAATTAGGTTGACTGAGCTTCAGAACTGTTGCTGCTGGAGAAAGCTTTGCTGTTTTGTTATTCTAATTAACTTTCCCATTTGTTTCCATTAAATTCAATAGAAGAGACAACTAGCTAGGAACCTCTGCAAATTCAGTGAGGAATTTAGACAGAGATCCTTCCATGTTCAGGATAGTTTCTTCACCCATAATCCGGAACTGAACAGGAAAAATTATTTATTGTCTATACTGACAGTGGAAGAACTTTTGTAGTCTCCCTCCTATGCTCCAAGATCTTAACTAGTTTACTATGCTACCAGGAATAAAAAGCTTATAGGGAGCTCACATTTGAAATAAAGTGTCATTTTTGCATCATTTTTTGATCACAAATGAGCTCTACGCCATTTTTTTACTGACGTTTGTGTCTTTTTCCCCTAGATTTTTAAGTTTTGCAATTAAAAAAGTCTTAAAAGAGCAACTCTTTCCGGATTCTTACAATGAGCTGTATAAATGTTACTGAAAGGATTTATACACTTTTATTATTACTAGTGTGTCATTAATGTCCATAGTTAAAATAAATATTTGTGTAATTAATACTGCATTAGAAATTAAATTCCCTCAGAAACTTCCTTGTTGCCACTTTATGACTCAATTTATCATATTTCACAGTAAGTATTTTAATTCCTAATCTCAATTTTAATATCCAAAACTACTTTCCTATTAATCATAATTTAAATGGTGTCTCAAAGACTCATCACATGTGACAGTAGTGCAGCAAAACTATTGAGGGTGGCATGAATTTATCTTTTACTTGATTCCTAAACAAATGATTTGTGATTTTTTTCTTTTCATTTTCCTGCTGTGTTTTGAGTAAGCATCTTTACTAACTAATAATATTTTCTAGATATCAAAGAAGTTATTTGGCCATTTACATTCCTAGACTTTTAGCTGCTTCCTTTTTAGCTTGCTTTTCTCTATAGTATGCAAATGCAAAGAAAAATGCATTCGCAGAATCGGACCTTTGGATTACTTGAGTACTGCAGAAATACAATTTTCCTAAAAGAAAGATTTTTCTCTCTTTTTTCCTCTTGTTCTGTTTAGAAACATGCTGTACATATACCTGTTTTCTAATGAAAACTACTGACCTCAGGTTTCAAGAATCAGAGATAAAATAAAACATCATGATAAATGCTGGGCATTGGATGGAAAGAAGAGGGAAACCTGTTCCCTCACACAGTTAGTTAAGAATGCATTAAGATGTTTCATGTTTTGAGATATAGTTTAAGAGTTAAAAGAATAACAGTAAAAAGCCGTATGTCAACCTACCAATCTGCCTGTTTTCTCATCTATGCATTTAGAATTTGATGGTATTTATGCTATCACAGGAGCTATCAAAAGTTACATGAAGAGAATTGGAGAGCTAATTTAACCACATTTCAAAGGGATTTTACTTTGGAAACCTTGTCTCCACAGCTAATATTTATCTTCCCCTCCTGTTATTCTTTGCATATCAAATGCAGATCTTTTTCTTCCTCCCAGCACCACTTACTAATTGAGCTGCTGTCCTGGGAAATGAATCAATGAAGTTTGTGTTTGTTCTTGCCTCTGTGGAAGACAGTGGAAGCAGTGGGGCCTGTTGCTCTATAATGACTGCATCCTCTGCTTGTGGAGGCCTAATACTTGTTTTTGCCAATCAGACATTCTGATTGCTCTGGTTCACAGTTGCTGATTGCAGTCCTGATTGCATAGAGAGGACTCTCTTGAGACAGCATGCTGGGTCCAGCAAGCTTAATGCTCTCAGTAGCGCCTTGGGAAGCCTCCTGGATGCTTCTTTTGTTACTCCCACTGTACATAACCATCTGTCTTGTGCACCAGGGAGGTAGTTTCATCTTGCCAGGCAGAAAGGAAGCCCATTCCTGCTTCAGAAGAGCTAGGAACAGAGGTACTTCTGTGAACTAACCGTAGCATCTACCAGCACATAAATGAACCAAAACATATGCAGCTTCCTGCATAAAGAAACTGTTCTGAAACAGCAATGCATTGACTGCAAAGAAAAAATTTGCAGTGAGAAACTCAGAGAGCACTTAGGACACAGCAGGTCAATCAAGCATTGCACCTTAGCATAGCTGCCATGGTACTGCCTGGATGCAGAGACGTTAACTTCCCTTGAGGAAACCATTTTCTCATTTTCAAGGTAGACTGAAAGCAGCTGTTTGCCTCTAGCAAAGTAAAATATTAAAATAATTTGTCCTTTCAAACTAAAAGAAATGTTCAATAATAACGTAAATCTTTCCTGCTTTCAGTAACTGGACAGAAACCTACTCTTTCTCCATTGTCTTTTCTAGTTATCACTCTGACATAAAGCAGTCCCAAAACTCATGATAAGCCTCAACATGTTTCTGGAAAGACTGACCCAGAGTATTCACTCATCTACTCAACAGCAGGTAATCACGTGAAATTTTTATACCGTTGGCCTTGAGTGGAAATTACAAATGCCAACGACTCTTAGCTTTAAAAATGCTGTTCTCTCTATAGAGATGGTAAATGTTTGTATACTGACAAGTTTTTACTCTTCCGTGCCTCTTTAACATTGTGTTAAAGCTTTTATGTACACTTTCAGAAGCATCCATTCTGACGGACTAGGCTAACAAGTCAGGATGGCTGACTGTAGGGCATAGTCCACTGCATTTCTGGTGATAAAACATTTCATGATAGTGTTACTCTTTGAACACTACGAAATAGGACAATCCTTATAATGCAGCCTCAACATTTGACTATTATCAGACATACCTTTTTCAGCTCTATGCCACTATTGCCTTACTCTGTGTACAGTCTAGTGTGCCATTTTTGTCCACGTATGAAATAGTGAACTATGGAGAAAACTAAGCAAAAGATAATGCCTGTAATTGCTCTGGGTGCACTGCAGAGGTGGGCTTCATTCTTGTTTGGTCAGGAAGTCAGAAGAATCTCCATCTATAACAGGCAGGATTACCTGCGTGACATTCTACTCTGGCAAGTTTTGAGACAAATTAACTGAGACAAATGTTACTGTCCCGCTCATTAAAAAAGAGGTATTTAAGCACTTCTGTCTTTTCCAGCAATGCTATTCACTTGTATGCCAAGCGCTTTAGAAACAGCAATCACACATCATGGGCATCACATGCAGTGTGTGTCCTTACAAAACCTTCTTTTATATCCCACTTCTCAAACGAGAAAGCTGTATCAGTGAAATGCCTGGTGTCAGAAAACTAAATAATAATCAAGTTCCATCTGTCTGCATGAGATAATTCAAGAGGCTACAAATATATGACAGCTCCATGACTAACACCTTCAAAAGACTACTGTGGTGGAAATGGCTTTCATTTAAATTCTGGGCCCTATTTTATTTTTTTTTTTCCCAGTTGCATAGTTTCCTATAACTGGTTCCACTAACAGAGCTCACAGATTTTTTAGGCAATGATTTTCAAAGCGATCAATCATTGTTAAAAACATAATGGGAGGTTAATAAGCTTTTATACCCGGAAGGTGTTAGTATCACTAGAGTCGGTTTTTTTGTCTAAACAATTTTACAACACTGAATACTTACATTAGTGCTGAGTTTTCTTTTTTTGATATATTTTAAGTATGTGGTATATTTTGACAGTAGCAAAACATCAGAAATGTATGCAAAACTCATAAGCCCTTTACAAAAGCAGAAGCTAGGTATGTTGACTAAACAACCCATTTGATGCTATTTGTTTGCCTCTGATGTTATGAATTATTATTAGTGTATTAAGACTTAAAGTATTCCAAAGTACTGAACAACCTTCAGAGGTGGTGCAAAGCTGCATCTTGAGGTTTGATTTTTTTGCTTGCTTTTTTTTTCAGTTAATCAGATGAACAGAAGTAAATGATGGATTATTTATTGAAAACTCACCCATATATAAGCAAAATTTGGGGATAATTAATAAAATCATATATTTAGGATACTTCTTTTCCACAACTGATTTTATACCAAATTTACCTTGATAGTTTCACATTAAGAAATTAAGATCCTTTAGCACTCACAACAGGCACACACTACGTGGTATACAATAGCTGTAGGTTTTGGACATGTCATATAACAGAAAAATGATATGAATGAAAAGTTAAAAGGAAAAAAAGCCCCAAACTAACAAAGATGAATCAATTCCAACAATTGAAAACCATACGGATAAAAATGAGGGTGTGTGGGGGCCAATCCTGCACTTGTACAAAATAGTTTCAAATTACTATTATGTGAAAAAAGCAAAACAAGTATTCAAACTGTAGATTTCAACTGTCATTGATTTTATGGCCAACAGGACTCGGTGCAATCACCCAGTCTGATTTTTTCCGCAGACCAAGTATTTCCTGCAACAAATAAAAACTCCTTACAGATGTACAAGCAAATCTTTTTAAGTTATGTTAACTATTGACAAAGAATCTTTGCATAGCAGAGAATCTCCTGATCTCCTGCGGTAACCGCCTTCACTAGTAAAACGTCCTTCCTTTCCTTGGTAGATCTCTCTAGTAGGTGTTCCGCCCCAGGACTGCAGAACGTTGTGTCATAAAAATGGGCTCTTTCTAACCAGGTAAAAGGAACGATTTTTTACCCTCACTCTACTTTCTGTATAGAAGATTACTGACTATGAAAGAGAAGTAAAAGACTCGAAGCTGAGGAGAGGCTACTTCTGCTGTTTTATAAGTTTTGGACTAATCCTTTGATCTATCACTACCATCTATCAGGAGGAAACCACTGGGTGCAGAAATCATGACTGAACAAAGGGCTTCAGAGAACATACAACAAAACAGAGCAGAGGCAAAGAGCAAAAAAGCATAAGAGAAATAAATCTGCAGAATGGCAGCTTGGTTCCTGTGCTCTACAGTGCAAGTAAGGACCTTCCCACTGAGACAGCCAGTTTGGCTTTTAAAGATTCTTTATGAACACCAAAGTATGCCTGCCTGGAGTACAATTGCTTTTCACTAACTGTAGAACCAGCTGGATCTTTTCTTTTCCAGGCTTAATCCAAGTCTGTTGACTCTGCCAAGCATTAGTTAGATATTTAATTGCTAGTTAGCAACTTTGGCAAACTTTAGATCTAGTGCTTAAGACTGCAATTCCCTGTTGATTAACATTTTATGTACTGTTTATTCCTGTGCAGGATTGACTCCCTCATCTTATGACTTCTGAAATGGCAGAAGTAGAAACTTTTATTACTAACCAATTTTAATCTACATGAAACAGCTGAAGTAAGACACAAAGCAGCACATTGCACAAATAGTAAAAAGACATACTATAGGAGGGTTTCATTTTGTCAAGAAAAAATATCAATTCAATCAGTTTCTCACACAATTTTCTGGGAACAGTGTAAGGCTTGTGAAAGCTGGTGTGGTCTCCTCATACTTACTAGAAGATATCTCAATGTTATGTGTTTATTGTTAATAGCTTAAGTGGAGACAACGTACTCATACACACTTCATCCTGTAAACTATACTGATTGAAAGGCTGAAATGTAAAACCTTCATGCCTTCTCTTAAATTTCAACACCAGCAAAGTGAGTTAAGCACTATAACTACATGTAGTAATTAAAGTAAGTAAGCATTTTTAGCCTGCCTCTTCCTTCACAAGATTCCCAACCTATTATATCCTTCCTTAGTGAGGAAGAGACTTCAATTAGAATTCAGAACCAAGATTAGCAGCCATTCCCATTCAGATGTATATTAGTATCTCTCCAGACTGTGCAATTTGGTATGGCATTTCGGCCTGCTCAAAACTGGTGATGAACAGTCCAGGGATTCTAATTTGCTAAAGCCATTTTATCAGTGAAGAATGTCACACACATGTCGCACAGGACAAGTGAGCATTTAAAACATTATTAAAGTGTTAAAGATAAAATCAAATGTAGAAAAATTTTAAAAAATGCTACTGGGCTATTATTCCAAGGCCTTAAACACAGACACAATTCTCAGCTTGAGAACACGGTTCTTCGATTTACCTGAAATCAGAGCTCAATCAAACTAAGCATACACAGAAATAATTTTCTGAAGGTGTGCCAAAGGCTGTTCATACCAATTTGGTAGACCCAAAAAGTAAAATAAATAGCCATTTTTAGAAATTCACATTCAAAAACTGTCTCCACTATGCTCCGCTCCCTAATATATCTCATTTCTTCTTTCTCATACTCAAACTGGGTAGGAAACCAGTCTGTGTCTTTATAGTTATGCAGACCTGAACTTCCATGTCTAGCAGGAAAGAACAGCATGAAAACTTTTGTGGAAAAAAGGCTCTGCTGAAGGGGTGGTATGAACCTGCTGTGACTGAAGCAGTGTCTACTACTGCTCTATCCTTTGTGAAAGTCCAGCCCGTGCTCAAACCCAGAGATGACTCAGATATTTCCAAAGAACATGGGATGGGAAAAGTTGTATATAAATCACATAGTACTTAAAAAAACCCCAACAAAATCAAAGCAAAACAAAAAAACCAAAATAACAAACAAAAAACCCAAACAAACAAAAAAACCCCAACAACCTACCCCATACCCTACCTTTTTCTTTTTTTTTTTTTTCCCCTCTAATTGCAGACAAAGATGAGTTTGGATTTCAAGGTTAATAAATAATAATGTTTGGAGACTGGAGGTTTTCCTGCTGGTAGCCTATCATCCATCCTGTTATCAATGCACTGTCCTCCTTTTCTTGCTTGCAACAGTAAACAAATGATTTCTATCTCCTAACTCTGTTTACTTGTGCCTCTTGAGTTTTGCTAGTAACCAGCAGCAATGCAGATACATTTACTGAGGACCCTAACCACAGGGCAGCCAGCAAAGAACATTTTAGACTTCAAGCATTTTTAGCCTTTCTCTCTTCCTTCACAAGATTCCCAACGTATGAAAATTTGCTATGAAGAGCAGAATGGGCCCTGTTCCCAAAGATGTAGTCATTTTAAAGGACAGGGTATTTTGCTAACAGGAAAACATTAATTGTTCTTGGTAAGTAGTGACTTTCATGATGTAGTATTTAATTAACAAACCTAATTTATATATGCATAGTGAGCCATAATGGTGATGGTATGTTCCCAGAAGATTTTATTAGTAATTAAATTTTATAGCTTCCTAAGCATCTTTTTCCCTACGTTCACAGGAAAATATTGACAACTTTATTTCTTTTTTCGTTCCAGACTATGTTGATAAACAGGATGCTCTGCCACAAACTACAAAAAAGACAGAAAAATATTATGTTAATGCTTTTGGAACACATTACTTACGGTGGTGGCACAGTGGATGTCTTTCCATACATTGGCTTCCCTGGAGAGATCTGAGACTTCAAAAAGGTTATCAAGAATAACTTCCCCAATCATGTCATGTCTAGAAAATCTGTCAAAATCATAAACACTGAAATGCAATTTCCTGTTGCTGAGTTGATCATAGGCTACAGGAAACTGAAAGGTTTCATCAAAGACAGGATTTAATGTCTTTCTGTGAACTCGTGTCTGAAACTTCTTTTTCCTATCTGGGAGCAGATAAATCTTAACGTAGGGGTCAGATGTTCCTGTGAAGTCTTTAGCAGGCAGATCTAAGGCTTTGACAATTGTGACAGCCAGAAGTTCATTCTCATAATCATACCGGAGAGTGAAGTTAAGTTTTCCACATGTTTTCACATCTTGTTGCCCATCAGAATCCACAGACTTCTGTTTGTAGAGTTCGGGTTTTATTCTCCCAATGCTGGTTGTCGTCTCTCCCCTTTGCAAAATCGGGTCTGTCCCCATGTTAAAATCAACACTGGACACTTGCATCTGCCTTGGCAAGTGCCTCCTGAAAGAATTGTGCCTGCACACATACACACACACACACACAGAATGGGCCATGGTTATCTCTGGGAAAAGACTTGGCTATTACTAAGTAGAAAATACAAGAACAAAATAGCAAATGTTCCTCTCTTTAGAATAATTTTAAAATACTTTCCCTTCTCTCCCATTCCCCCCAGATACTCCTGATGTTAAAATGTCCTTCAGAATAATCACTCAGAATGAACTTCTTGGTCTGAGAGACATCCAGTGTCCTCATAATTCATATGCTTATAACCTTATTTTGAGGCTATGCAGCTGAAACTTAATTCAGGTTCTTTCACAGAGCAAGCTGACAGTTCCAACATTGCTTGATCCCACTGTGCTAGGGCCTGAGTAAAGCAGTCAGGCATAAAAAAAATTACTTTCAGAATTGTATTTCCTGGTTTCTGGAGGCATTCCATGGTGGTTTTCTAATTAAATATTTACCATACTTCACACTGATCACTGAAAGGCACCTGAGAAGGCCATGCAGAACTATGTCTGGGGGTTTTCAGCAGAGTTCTTTGCCATCCTACGACATTTTATATACTTGGAATATTTTGTTCTCGCTTCAATACATTTCAAAGTTCTGGTCAACACATTTTTCTGTGATATCTTTTTTCCATCTGTTCTCACACTCTGCTGTGTGGTGTATTAGAAAGCTGATTCCTATACTCCTAGCAAGAATCAGTATGTTTAAATCCTTGTGATTCTGAATTCAGTGTTGCATAAGCATATGTATTTATCTTGACTCATGAACCTCAACGGAAATGTGTGCCTTTCCTAAGAGTGAAATCAAACCCCTGGCATGCAATACAGCCTTACAGTAGTATGACAACACTGGTCAAAAAGCTTTGTAGAATTAATCATCAGCAGATGGATTATGACCACACTGTCCGGTTTATTTTTTGGACATTTTCACACTTCTTTGGTACTTCATTACCCCAACAGTCTGTACTGAAAAAGATCACTACCTCCTCCAGTGAGCATGCTTAGTCGCCATTAAAAAACAATTTAATTGTCAGACTTTCCTGTGCTTTTTGAAATCAATTGCTTATTAATGCCAAATGCAGCCTTGCCTTATTGCTTGGTTTCCCTGTGGTGCTGTGTTCTGAAAACAAGAGGTGTCACAGCTGTGTGTTTCCTTCTTTAAATCAGAAATGCAAATTGTCCATTTGAAAACAACCAGGACTGATTTCATAGATATTATTTGTATTTTTGCTTAAGTGAAGTGGTTGCAGAAGGCATGAAGCACAAAACTACCACAGTTCAGCTGAGCAGAGATACAAGAGGGTAATCTGCAGCCATTAAATAAGAGACAAGAATATTTCCCCTTTCAGCTGTTAAAGTACTGCTTGGTGCAGGGAGCAGTCCTAGCATAATACAAGAATAGAGGAGGGAGAATACTACAGTATAGATTTAAAGAAGCTCAAAAAAATCCAGCTGTTCTAATCTCAAACACTTGTAACACCTAACATTCTACCTTTTATTTACAGACAGACAAGTTGAAAGATTTTCAAATGTTAAAACTCCCTGAATTCATAGTATATGATGGAATGGAGTGAGGAGTGGAAAATTCCTTACTCAGAAAAGTACAATATTGTCCTCAGGGAGTTACAGGGCTGTCCTTGTGCCCTTATTGTCTAAAAAGCCCAGCCTCATATGTGTGTGAAACACAGGGAAAGGACTGAACTCCACCCAGAATGTAGTAGCAATGAATATTTGGGCACGCAGCAACTTTGGCATTAGCTCTCTAGTATCTTTGACTCATAATGAATTTCAGGGGGACCTGTGTTCCAGTATCTGAAGGGGGCCTACAGGGATGCTGAGGATGGACTCTTCATTAGGGACTGTAGTGATAGGACAAGGGGTAATGGGTTAAAACTTAAACAGGGGAAGTTTAGACTGGATATAAGGAGGAAATTCTTCCCTGTTAGGGTAGTGAGGCACTGGAATGGGTTGTCCAGGGAGGTTGTGAATGCTTCATCCCTGGCAGTGTTCAAGGCTAGGTTGGACGAGGCCTTGGGTAATATGGTTTAGAGCGAGGTGTCCCTGCTCATGGCAGGGGGGTTGGAACTTGATAATCTTAAGATCCTTTCCAACCCTAACTATTCTATGATTCTATGATTCTACTTCTATCTGTGCTAATGAAACCTGTGCAGGCAGGCCTTCCTGAGTACTCCTCACACCTGCAGCTTTAGTACTGATATAACCAGATAACCATGTTCAAACTCTGCCATAGACAAGCAGTGGAGAAAACTGTGTATGCAGGGAAAACAGTGAAGCTGACTGTATGGCACTTCCAGTTTGAGTGAAAACAGATAATTGACAAAATCTCTTTTGCTCAATGTCTCTTAAATTTATAAAGATCTGGGTTAATGCTTGTAAATGTAACATATAAAACCCAGATCCGTGATTTGTAAGGCACAAACCTTCTTTCAAATTTTCAAACTTCATGCACGTAAGATCTTTCAGTGAATGTAGTCATCGTTCCAAGATGACACTGAGTAAAACAGTGCAGCTATATGACTGTTCCCTGAGGAAAACAGCAGCACTTTTGCTCTAGCAAGGCAAAGTCCTAATTACACAGCACCTAGTATCTGTTCTGAGTCACAGCATTTCACCAAGATAGCTAATTGGTCTCTTAATTATTAAGATGTTCCATTGTTGTCATGGCAACATATTTATCTTCCTTTGTTCTGCAATAACAAAGGAATTAATGACTGTGATAATGAAGTACAAGGATGTCAGGCAACCAGATTGTGAAAATGCTTTGAAGCTACTAAAGTGTGCAAAGCAGGTACTTTAACCTCTACTGGTTCTTAAAGATAATACTCCTGTAATAGACATACCTTCCATAACTTAGAGCAAATACATTTTGAGTGGCAGTAAATCTGTATTTACATCTCTAATATAATATTGTGGAATACTGGTAGTATGAAGCTGATTTCTAACTCAGTAAGACTGCCATATGTACGATAAAAGAGAAGGATAAGATGATAATTTATGATATGATGCCCTGGGTTCAACAGTAGCAGGAACCCAGCTGAATGTCAGCTGAACCCAGGACATATGACTTGAGATTTATGAGGTGTGGCTCTAATCTAGCTTTCCTAGATGACATTAGACCAACCTTTTGGACTAAAACCAGGAATGGACATCAGCACTTGCAGTATTTGAACAGAACAGAGGCTGCTGTCTCCTTGCAGTCACTAAAGTCAACAGACCTGCTTGTTTTTCTTTACCTTAGCATCTCCAAGAACCTCACTTTTGCTTTTGTGCCTTTGGGAACTGACTTACTTGACAAGCTCGTCTCCCACCTAATGCTAAAGAGCAAAAAGCATGCCATTTGAAAATACAGGCAATAATTTGAAGAAAGGAACATTATAACAGTCTGCTTACCTACAGATTTACCTGTTGGTACATGATAGATAAAACTCTTCCAACTAATTTCCTATTAGGTACCAGTGAGTTGTGTAATGCTCTTGTCATGCCAAGCTCTATCAGTTTTGGTCTCTCACTGTTTGGTGTAACAGTTAAAATTTCAAAGTTGTCCTCCCAGTGTTTTGGAAATATTCCTCATAATGCCTTAGATACTCTGCTCTCTCCCTTAGCAGATGGATACAGTAGCTGGAGCCAGGCATAGCCGGGGCAATGTGGCTTAAAGCCAGCTGTACGGTCTCATAATTCAGGAGATGGTTCAGCTGCGGAAGTTAGTTAGACCTCCCCTGGCTGGAGTGCTTTTGTTTTTGGGAGCCTCCTGTGGTTGTCTGTTGGCTGTTCCACGTTGTTGGAATAGCTGGGAAAAGCACTTCAGCACTCACCACCACAATGAGCACAGTGAGCTGGCAAAATGATGTCGTAGGGACTCACAGAAGGCCAGCAAAATATGCGCCTGATAAATGTAAAGCACATCTTCTCCAGTCTTGTGCCTCCAACAATTATTGTGAATGTAAGCCTTTTGCTGTTTGTTTTCCTTTGGTAGCATATGTTCATTTATCAGATGGTTTATTGAGGGAAAGGTGCTTCCTATACAATGTTTGTATTCTAACTTATGGCATTGTGCAATACTTCAGGTTTCCTTTAGCCTTTATTTTCCCTCCCTTTGTTTATAAAACATCTGGGTTTTTTTGTTTATGTAGAAAGTGATCTTTGCAGTTCACTGTTTGTTTTGAATGCATTAAATTTGCTGACAGTATTTGAAGAAAATACCATTTGAAACTATAGGTCACTGCACGTCTTCAATACTTTTCAGTATAGAGCAGTACCTAAGACAAAATAAAACTTTCTGTACTCCACTTCAATACAAAAGAAATCACTTCAGGAACATTACATGCTTGTCATTTATTTAAATATCTATATAGAAACTGTACTGCTCTAAGATCAGTCCATAAGCATCTACATTCTTAGATTGGGATTTTAATTCCCTTAAAAGTGGCAAACTATGCATTAAAGAAACATGTCATCAACAATAGTCTCGTCATTTATTTAGTGGAGAGGGAAACCTTCATTTGCAAAAGCAACTGCTGCATCTATAAAAATATCTCTAAAAAGCTAGACTTGTGGTACTTTAAAAAATCACATCAAAATAGATTTTCCTAAACACAAAACCTAAAATGGAAGTGCTTAAAGCAACAACATACACATTTACAAAGTAGTAGGAGATGCAGATTTGATCTTCATATGTTAAAATAATGATCAACTGAAGATACACTGTATGTTTCACAATATTCTGTTCAAAGGACACTGTGGCTTTGCCTTCATGTGTCTGCTGTTTCACCCATCAGTGCTAACAAGTCAGTGAATAATCCAGGATCCTGGAATTTTTCAGCAGAGCATTTTGGCTCTACCTGCTCCCCAGGAAATGTGCTACAAACACGAGTGCCCCTGACTCACCTTGATGATGATGTGGGCTCAGTGATCTGCCTCTGCATGCGTGCATGTCTGATCAGATGCTCTTTCAGTGCGTTCTGGACCTCTGCTGGTATGTCAGGAGAAGTGTGGCTAATTTTCAATGCAGCTTCAAGTACCTTTGTTGTAGGCTTCCCATTTTCTTTAACTTCCTTTTTCTCAGTGGTCTCAAAAACCTCTGTAGGAGCACTGGAGTTGCTCTGGGGGGCATTACTGGCATTGGAGGTGAGGGGTTTGCTTCTCCAGCAGGGCCAACACAACTTCCAAAAGACAAAAAGCGAGACTACCAGCAAGGAGAGCCCACAGAAGCTGACGACTACTGCTAACAGACTGACTGAGATGTCTGCAAGGAACCAGAAACAAAGATCATCATGACAGACAAACATGGAGAGAAAAACAAATAATTAAAAATAACACAGGTAAGGAGATAGAGGTATTTTGATCATTATCTTGCGTAGACCTTTAAAGTCCCATTTAATATGTGGTGTTTTTTTCTTTTTGATCTCTAAGCCTGTACCTTTAAAATGTTATCATTCTCTAATATTCTATTTCATAAATACTCCATTAATTTGTTTGTTCAGGCCAAAGGCCAGTATCTATACCTCTGGCTACACACTCAGACTTCTCAAGAAGTAAGTGACTATCCAAATGTTCTCAAGAGCTCCTAGCCACTGTTGTCAAAGGGTGTCTGCTCAGGAACACATCTTGTGTAAAAAAGTAAAACCACAGTCAACATTTGCTATGAGTGCACATGAAGAAATTGCAGTTCTAAACTGCCAGACTGATACACAAATTTCTTCAGGACTTGCCAGGTTTTTACTCTGTGTACTAACTGCTTCAGAGTCATGTTAAAACCTAATGTTTAAGTGGCACAAATAGGGCCAGGATATTGTCTGTCATAACTAATAAATTTCTAGGGTTAATTCTTAAACTGTGGACCAAGACTGTGTTAGGCCAAGACAGCACATATACATGTGCATCTAAAATTCTGCTCTGAAAATGCAGCTGGCTTTAGTGTATAGGATAAAATGCCCCGAGTTATACAGAGATCATACTGCATCCTTAGCTCAGCTTTGCTGCCCCGTATTTGACTTTTTCTGCCACAATTTGTTAGCATATCCAATTGCATGGTCAAAGATAGGAGAACAGTTTTCATACCAATGAAATTCTGTGAACAGACTTGCATTTTAGGAGATGGTGGATCACCAGAAATGCCAGCTGAGCCCTAATTAGGAGTTTTATTCTATGTGACATGCTTCAGTTTGATTTTTCCAGTATCATTTAACATTATAAAATATAACTAAAAAAAATAATCCTTTTCCTTTGAAAGAAGCCTTTTACATGCTTTAAAAGTATTCAGTAAACCCTGCAGAAGTCCCTCAAGTAATGGCTGCTGTTTGTTACAAGTTTTGACAGTTTAACAGCTAATATTTTGTGTCTATAGCTCCAGGCTACTAAACTGAACCAGTGGAAAAGTGCAACAAGAGTTTGAGCATATTGAGCAGTTGAGAATCACAGGAAGAGAAATAGTCCTCTAGGTACGTATTAGCTCTACAGTATGTACTTCACAGGTCCCTTTGAGAGATGAAGATTCCAGTACAAAATGTGGGAACATTTTCTTTATTAATATATACTCAGTTAACCAACACTGAACTTACAGTCCATTCTACATGAAAATGAGTGAGAATAGAAAAAGCAAACAGAAAACTTTTGTAGTCTGGTGACTTGGAAGATACGGTTCTGCTCAACCTTACTTCATATATGTCCTGGATAGTGTCACGGGAGAAATGGCAGAGTATATGTTCCTTGATTTAAAGAGTATGGCACAAGCTGCTCCCCTTCCTTGAGCATGAGTCTGCCTTTTTGACTGTTTCCAACCAGTTTTCAGAAAGGTGCCTGCCTTTTCTGTCTGTAGTTAAATGTCACAATGTAGCCTTTGGAACATGCATGTCATCTTAACAGGAAATTCATACGGCAAATTCTGATTTAAGAAGCTTCCATATAATGAATGGATGCATAATTACATCTAATAATGATGTAGCACAAGAAGCAAATGATACTTTTGCATATGATCTTTCTAGATAATTTATCCCCAGTAGGGATTATTGGGCTATTTGGTCTAATCTACTGTTTACCCTCATACCCTTCCCGAGCCCTGTAATTTCTACTTGGTTTGCAGCAGACGGTCCTATCTTGACAAGAAAAGCATTAAGAGATGCTGAGTTTACAGCTTGTTTCAATGGCTAATCACTTTGCTGCAAATCTGTATTTCTCATTTGTATTTTTGTAGTTCTAATTTATAGTCTTTACTTCTTTTGTGTCTTTGAGAAATTAAGATATAATATGCTTCATAAGACATGTCTATGCAAAATGCAAATAAAATACTGTACCAAGAAACAAACCCAGGACCTGAAATTCAATTGCCTACACTAGTCCCTGAAAGAGTTTTAAACTGGACCAGTTTATACAATCCCAGCCAGTTCCTGGGCATGTATCAGGAATCAGAGTAGGCTAATGATCATTCTTAAGAGGTGGTTTGGATGTGGCCCTTCTGTTTCAGCAGGCGACAGACTTGAAAAGTATGGAGAGAGGTTCCTACATGCGAGTTGTCCTCAGCACCAGAGAATAGCCTGTGGTGGGTTGACCCTTCTTGGACTACAGATGACCACCAAAGCTGCTCTATCACTCTCCATCCTCAGCTGGACAGGGGATAGAAAATATAACAAAAGGCTCATGCATCGAGATAAGGACAGGGAGAGATCATTCACTAATTACTGTCATGGGCAAAACAGACTTGACTTTGGGAAAAATTACCAAACAATCCAAGTTGGATAATGAGAAATAAAACCAAATCTTAAAAACACCTTCCCTCCACCCCTCCTTTCTTCCTGGGCTCAACTTTGTTCCCTATTTCTCTGCTACCTCCACCCTTGCAGCAGTACTGGGGTTGGGGAATGGCGGTTGCAGTCAGCTCATCTCATGTTGTTTCAGCACTCTTTCCTCCTCAGGAGAAGACACCTCACACTCTGCCTCTGCTCTAGCATGGGGTCACTCCTATGGGAGACAGTTCTTCACAGACTTCTCCAATGTGAGTAATTTCCACACAGGGCAGTTCTTCAAGACCTGCTCCAGTGTGGGTCCTTTCCACAGGGTGCAGTCCTTCAGGAACAGGCTGCTCCAGCATGGGTCCCTTATGGAGTTACAAGTCCTGCCAGCAAACCTGCTTCAGCGTGGGCTCCTCCCTCCCCAGGGCCAGAAACCTATTCCAGTATGGACTCCCAAGAGGGTCACCATCTCCTTTGGACATCTATCTGCTCCAGCGTGGGGTCCTCCAAGGGCTGAAGGTGGGCATCTGCTCCACTACGGATCTCCATGGGCTCCATGTGCTGCAGAGGCACAACCTGTCTCACCATGGTCTGCAACACGGGCTGCAGGGGAATCTCTGATCCAGTACCTGAAGCACCTCCTCCTTTCCTTCACTGACCCTGGTGTCTGCAGAGCTGTCTCGCATATTCTCACTCTTTAGTTTTTCTCCCCTTAAATACATTACCCCAGAGGCACTACTACCATCACTGACAGACTCAGCCTTGGCCAGCAGCGGGTCCATCTTGAAGGTGACAGGCATTGACTCTGTCTGACATAGGGGAAGCTTCTAGCATCTTCTCACAGAAACCACACTTGTAGCCCCCTGCCACCAAAATGTTGCCATACAAACCCAATATATGGTCATAAGTGAATTTAATATATTATACAGAGGCATGGCCCACTGAAGGAACTTTTCTGATAAATTGAACCAGATGAATTGTCAATCAAGCTAGAAAAACTATTTTTCCATTCTCAAAGCCTGACAAGAAGCAGAACTCATAAAAATTATGATCTATCAGAAATAAAAAAAAGGAAAACAAAAACCAAACCAATTTAATTTTGGTTCATTTGCAGTATTTCCAGCTTAGTCTTGAGATGGCTCCCATAATTAGTTTACATTTTGAGAAGAGGCTTTTAGAACTGAAAATTGTATTTTTTTTGTATTTAGAAAATGTTGAAACAGGATGTTTTAACAACTTTGAAATTGCTGGAAACATCTCAAAACCAGAAATACAAAAACTGATCCTTTCCAGCAGAGATTCAATTTGATGAATAGATACTATCAGCTGAAAAACATTCCATCAAAGCATTCCTAGCCAATTCAAGTTTTTCACTGCAAGACATTTTTCAAGCCTTCAAATAACTTGGTGTCTCCATCCAACACCTACTCCAGTACTTTGCCTTTCTCTAAGCTTTTTTTTTTTTTTATTTCTATTAAATTATTTCAAATTCTAAGTCACTCCCAATCTTTACAGAAAGCATATGTTTTATAGCCCTAAAATAATCACATGACACATATCAAGTCTCGGAAGCAGAGCAAAGGAGCTAATTCTACAGTTGTACAAATTATCTTCAATTTTGTTATTTTCTTAATAAAGAACCTTTCATTTTGTACATCATAATACAACAGTTGCCAGCAATTTGAAAAAAAAAAGTTAATTTCAAAAAAGTATTTAATTACTGCCATAATTGCTAAAAAAAACAATAAGTATGCCACATAAACAGACATAAAAAGCATATTGTTTCATTTCCTCACTTCTGACAGTCACTCAACAACAATTATGGGAGATTTGCTGTTACTCGAAGACTGAAATCGTCTGTAGAAGAGCAGTCAAATGGAGCTTTTCAGACCCTTTGCGTGTTAGATCAGATATGTCTCATATTATCTTTTTATAGGAAGCCTGGTTTGAGAATACACAACACTAAGAAACAGTTCTGCAGACTAGGCGTTTCTTCACACCCCTTTCAAGAAAACCTGGCTGGGAAGGAAAACGGGTACTGAAGGTATCATCAGACCAGGGCTGCACTTCCCATACGTAAGGTTGTGTTTGCTTGGTTGGTTGGTTGGTTGGTTTTTTGAAGATGTAGAACTGGTGACAAATTCAAAGATTGCCTAAGCTTTTAGAGGCAGGAGGAGATATATTCTGAGAGACCTTAACTGGCGATATTGTAAGCAGTGTTCTCACTGGTCTCTGGTGCAAAGGAAGAGAAAAATTACCTTGAACTACAAGCAGTTGCTTGACAACTCTTTTTCCAAACTGGTAGTTGCAGCTTGTCTTCAGTGCTACACACTTGCACAGAACAGGACATCTTTCTGAATACTCATCTGGACATGCAGCATTATGCTTTTGCCATTTCTGTTCTCATGCCGGGTAAATTTAGCATGTGAAGAAAATGTGAAGAAAATCCTCTTTCTCACATACCCGCTTCTGATCAGTGGGAAATCTTCCAGCAACTTCAATGGATTTACCATTTCACACCAGGTGATCTTCCTTTACTGAATTCTGTCCTTAAGTCATCTTTATAGTCTTGGTAACATTTCCTAACTAAAAGAAAGTATCCTGTTCCTTCAAGGTTTTCTATTTAAAACTACCTTTTCAAGATACGAAATTTGGACAATCTTATATTTCTCATTTGAGAAAGGCATGTAAAAGGATGTTAGGGAATGTTTTGAGCAATGGTTTCTATACTATGGCTTCCAACAGTTTGTTGCTTGAAACTTGCCTTATAAAAATTCTGCCCATGAATCTATTCGCAAACATCCATGTTGTCAGATTTCCATTTCCAAACCAAATTAAGTTTATTTACAATTTGGTAACTGTCCTGACAGCATACACCCCTTGATGCTTAATTTTGGAAGAACACACTCCACCAACCCATGATCTTGAATGAAGAGAGAGAACACACAGTGCTGTGATGTCTCTGCCCATGCATATGAGAGGCAGGCATGTGTCTGATGTGGACCATGTGAAAGAGAACATACTCTTGCCAGCAAAGGAAAGGGGGGAAAGGAACACCTGGGGAAAAAAGAGGTCATATTGTCTTTTCACCCACCTCTTGGTCTGTATCTGATCTTGGTTCTCAAATATTTAAAGTACAATGTCTAACTTTTTCTCAAACTTATTTTCCTTTAATTTTTATTTTGTTCTCTTGTTCATCGGCCATAAAGAACTTCAGCCATTCTATGGTGGCCACTCTAAAGGGAACTCTTGTGTCTGGAATATCAGGAGTAAGCTCAATCAGATAAACTAATATGTCTCTGATTTTCTTTGGAGGGAAAGCAGGAGCTTTATCAGTTATAAAAGGTCTGCATCCAATAAATCTCCCTTATCCCCATGCATATAAACTAGTTAGCCCAACCGACCATTTCTGCTGTTCAGTTTTCCTAAGGGAAATTTGAAGAACATAAATAGTTGCTGGTGCTCATTTTTACTCAGCATTAGCAGATCTTCTGCAATTACCTGTCTCATCCAAATCCCTGCAGATGGTGATATAATACTTTAGCATGTCTCAAAGTGGCAGGTGTAATCTTGTATTTTCCCTCATAACTTGAATGTGTCAAAACACCCAACTTAAATTTAAAATGGCAAAAATAGCCTTTCACTTAAGAGTCTATGTGTGATCTCCTTTCCTGTTCTCATGAAGAAATATTCCTTGAAGATCTTACTCAAACCTTTTTACTCTAGCCCTATCATGAACGTGGTCCCTCCTAGGCTGTTAATTCAGTCTGATGTTCAAAAGTCATCAAGATCCACTGGCTGATGTGTCATTTCTTAATGTTAACAGAGCTCTATGGCAGTATGTTTCTTGACAGTGAGGGAATCAAATGAAATCAGGTATCACTGTAATGATTACAGCACATGAAATTATTAATCTCTTGTCAAAATAATTTTATCTAAGTTATATTACTTGTTAAAGCATCTCATAATCTATATCTGTACAACTAGAGATGGAACACCCTCTTCTGCCATTTCAAAGTCCACGTACAGAACTTTAGATTATGTGATATACAGCAGATACAGGGTATTTTCCAAAAGGTTACTGGCTTTCTCCTGCACCACACTACCTTCTTCTTTCCAGCAGTCAGAAGGAATTTCCCACAACAGATGTACATTCATGAGCCTCAGAACATGTGTTGTGTGCTGTATGTAACTAGAGAAGATGGCACTCACTTTTGCCTGACTGAGTCACCATGTTTTGCCTGCAAATTTGCCTCTCCTAACACACCAAATGTAAATTGTCTCCAATTCGAAGGCTTTTTCTGGCCTACCTACTTTTCTACATTTTAACTCTCACTTAACCTCAACAGGAGGTACTCCCAGCTCTGCTCAACCCACATCTGCCCACCTTGCCTTCCCTTAAGCAAAAAAAAACCAGCTTCGGGATTGGTCCCATGCTGCTCTCACACTTGCGAGGATGTCTTTTTAAGTATCTGCAAGAACCCCTCATTATCCTCTTTCAGACAAGCAAATGAGATGAAAATACATCCTAAGCCCACAGGACTGCTATTTTTCATAAGCATATCATAGCTGTAACAAGGTTCATGCAGCTCAAGTGTTATTTATGAATTGTCATGCTTATGTTTATTCTTACTCAGTATCATGTAAGAAACATCCCACACATATGATAAGACCCAGAAAAACAGTGTCACTTTATCTTCATCAGCACAGATTTTTCCTCTAGCTGTTATAAATGTTTCTGTATTTTTCATCTGTATTTTTCTGCAAAATGCACATGGGGGAAGATTCGTTCATCAGCTCTTGTTTGTACTGTGTATTGCTGCTGTCTGCATGTTGAGCACTTCTGCATTGTTGTGACTGCCTTCACATTTACTGTAAATAAATCTGGTCTCTCTGGTATGTTTATCCCTCTGTTCTGCCTTTATGCTGCTGAATTAGATGCATTTCTGGTTTTCACAGCTTGTTAACACTGATTTTGTAAAGCATACTTTTCAATAACCCTGCACTTTTTTCCTCTTAAATCAGATTTCCTTCTGGTAATAACTTTGTTCTGACCAGGTGATGAGCTGTACCATAAATAATTTGATCAGTCTGTTAACTGCTCAAATGTTTATTATTTAATTTTACCACATTTCCCTGTAATTGAATGCTCAATTGTTTCACACAACAGTTACTTTCTCATGAAGAATAATCTTCCTTTCTTGTATGACAGTCCTAGTCTTCACATTCATCCAAGCCATTTCTGGTCCCCTTTATGCTTGCTTTGGCAGAGTGAGAAGAACTTATACCCTGTGCATCTGTATGCAATGCGTACTTTCACACACTTGTATTTAAAGGAACCAGGACTAAATGTAAACCACCAGCTGCCATCAGCAGGTTGACAGCTATTAGGGGAGCAGCTGACAGCCAACACAAGGCTCATGGCAAGTACACTAGGAGGACCAAGACACTGCTCTTCAGGGAAAAGCAAGACTTTATTACCAAATAGCCATGTACAGGATGCTCCAGGGTTTTCTTATTCCCTCTGTACTTCTATAGAAAACTGTCAATCATTAGTAGGGCTAGAAACTTGGTAAGTTAAACTTTCATGTTAATAAACTAATTGTGAGTGAAATATTTAGATGAATAACAAATAATCCTGTAGAAGCTGATGATCTTGGCATTGCCAACTTAAAAAAATTCAGTGCCTCACAAGCAAAAGAGCAAGAGAGACTATTGCCCTCTAGAATTCTCTACCCACTCTACATGGCTAAACATGTCCTCCTGGCAGGAACGCAACTGGTTTCCCATCTCTGTTATAAGCATCAGAGATATGCTTATAACAAATGAGACTGTGAAGTTCTGGAGGAGCAGCAGGGCTAAAAAAAAGGCAAATACAGCAAACGTGCCCACCATTTGCAGAGGACGCACAATGAATTTTAAATGGGTGTCCCTTCCAATCTCTAGCATACTGTGATACTGTGATACTGTGATGCCAAAGCTCCCCTCACTACACTCCCTGCAATTGGCTTAACCTTCAGAAATGCTCCCAACTGGGGCTTTGATGTGCTTGGTTCCTTTGAAAATAAGAAGGGATGCTTAACTAGCAAAAATTAATTAGAATCTTTTATTAATCAGATAACCTGAGTCAAAATACAGATATAACCAAGCTGCATGTATGATTTTTGGACACTTCTGGAAAATAATTTACTCGGATTAAAGATGAATTTCACCAGGAGCAATCCTGCACATCCAGCTCCTATATATTTTCCACCTGAACTCTTCCTATTAGTTGACAAACCTCTTATTCATTTTCCCAAATCTACTGGAAATCAAGGAGGTGTAAAATAAAGACAAAAACAGTTGCATATCTAATTCAGCATTTTGCCAAAAATTTTATATGTTCCAGAAGAAACCTCGCATAAAAGCCTAACTATATAAAGGTATCATAAATGTAAAGAGCTTCCTAATCTTTTCACTTGAGCATTCCCCTGAGATGAGGGAATTAATAGCCCTTGTAATTACCAGGGCAGAGAATATAACAGCAGATGTCTCTCTTCACTAATTGTCTAAAACTGATCAAAATTTACAAAATTATTTACCTAAGATTCTTTGCTGTGACTGCCATAAATTAATTATCCATTACACTGAACATGATTACCCCTTCTTGACCCAAGCAGTGAGCAGTAATTGAGGGTCCTAAGGTGGTGATTTGTTGTACTCTGCCTTCTCAAAGCCATAGTCTCCATTTTTTGTCCTGTGTCCCAGGCTCCCTGTTATTTGTGTTTGGTTCTGTTACCCTTTTTATGCTTGTTTCTCATACCTAGACAACTACACTGTCAAAAAAACAGTACTCAGCCTCTCTTCCTGTCAGTGAAACTTCCTGGTTTGCAAGGTCAATGTTGTCTCATATTTTGCTTTCAGCCTGTGACTGGGTGGTGCATCTTTTGTCTCAAGTAGCTGATTCCTCTGAGAAGCTTGGCTGCTTTTCATGGTCTAGCTGAACAGAAAGCAATCATCACACCCGCCAACATAACCATATCACAGCAGTTCTAGTTGCCTTATTTGATAGTTTTGACTTCCAGAGCATGTTTATTCTTGTATTAAATAGAAATGGTCTGCTTTCCTTTTCACCATCTACTCTTTTCCTTTTTGAAATTTTTCTTGCATTCTATTTTCCAAGTATGGAAAGGACCCTTTCCAAGGATCTCCTTATCTTTTAGACTTCCTTTCCCCAATGAAATCTCATTAGTTATTTTTACCTATGCTACCTTTGTGACACTTTTAGGTATCGACTTTCTGAGTTGTGGAAAACTGAATGAACCTGCCACTTAAAGAAAGAATATGCTATCCCTATTTAGTCAATTACTAGTGTTATTTCTTTTCTCTCCTCTTTATACTGTCTCCTGGACTATTTCGTTTTTGGGGTTTTACTGAAAGTTTAGCTATGACTCTATAATTTAACAGCATACAATAATAAACCATTATTTTGCAATAACCCTATCACAGTCTTTTGTCTTCTCCACATCTTCCAGAACTACTCCTCACAGCTCAGGTGTTTTGTTACTCTTACCACAGCAGTTTCTTCTGCACACACTTCAGTGCTGGTTGCAAAAGTTAATTCCCCAAATACTGCTATAGCTGCAGCCTCAGGGAGCAAATAACTGAACTGGCTGCATGATGTGCTATCACCCAGTGTGAGCATATATTAGGAAAGTGTTTTCGGGACATACAACAAACTCATAGTGCTGAATTAGCCATTCCTCCTCTCTGCCACGCAGCTATGGCTGCATGACACCAGAACTGTGCAGAGTTTACGCAGCCACAGAAGGATATGGCTACATGATATGGATCCTCATGATAACCAAATGCTACTATCGCATGTGTGAGACAGGTATTTCAGAAAAACACAAACATTTATGACTTCATTCTCAGAATAATGATGGAGAACACTTAGTGTTTTTACCTTCAGTGAACAGGAACTATGGATGTTCAACACTGTGGACAACATTAACATTATCCATAGAGATGATAAGGAATTCCACATGCATTTGAAAAGCAAAAGAGATATGGCATGGTTCACCTTCCAGTGACGTAATTTTTCTCAGCCTAAGCTGAATTTACAATGTTTCAGTTCATAAAATTAATGCAAGTGATATTTATATCTTGTCTATCCAAGTGTTTACATATTCAAATATCTGTCAATTATCAGCAATGGCAGTGTGTCTGTTCCTCCTCTGGAGACATAAAGTATTAATGTATGCTCATTAGCAGTGTTCTTAATGAGACAATGTTTAATATAATGTGTGTGCCAATAAAGTTGACACCCATAATCTAATGACAGTTTCCTTTTACAGGGGAAAAAGTGAGATTTAGGAGTTCAGCTGAGATGTGGGACCCAGTGGTTCAAGCCCCTGGTCTTTTAATTATTGGGCTTTTTTTTTTTTCTTTTCAATCCAACAACTTCAAGGTAGTTAAGGTTTATAAATGAAAAAAGAAGATGGTCGATTTTGAAGACGCGTCTAAAAAGAAGCTTCTGTTACTCTAAACAATGCACTATCAAGGCAAGTACTGAAGTTCACATTTTCCAAACAGCAAACCTTGTTTTACCTCATGGGGAGATATTGTAGCCTCCATATCTCACCTGTTTGTACATCAGCTTTGTTTCTATATGACGCCTAATACTGACTGCTTGTGCAGTACTCTAAAATCACATCAAATAATCTTTTCAGAGCACAATTTTCCAGGCTCTGTATGGTAATTTTATTTTCATGCAACCTTCTATGATTCAGACCAAGACAACTAGCACAGGGTGCAATTGAAATATACTTAGTAATTGGCTTTACAAAGCACAACAAATCCACAATCCATGTGGGTGGAAGCTTGCTACAACCCCCCAACCCCCCCAGGTGTGGGGTCAGGACATGCCCAGCTTCATGAGCCACAAAATGAGCCAGCACAAAGACCTGGGAGAACCAGCTGGATACCAGGATGGGAAAGAAGAATCACTCCTCTTTCAGACAACAGGTTCTTTGTTCTGAGATACTACAAGTAACCTGGAATTTGCAGTTATTTCTGTAGGCATTATAAGAGAAGAAAAAGTAACAGGTGTGGCAGCAGCTCCAGCACAGCTGGGGCACATGCTGAGGACCTGCTGCTTTTCATGACCTGGTGTTAATTTATTTAACTTGCACTGTACACTTGGTATTTGTTGGCCGTATTGCAAGCTGTCCATTTTCATTTATGGTCAGACAGAACAGGTTACCAATCCCGGCTGGCAGAAATAAAGCATAGAACTTGGACTAATGTTCCAAGTCCTGTCCTAAAAATAGGACACAAAAGCCCTCATTTGAAAGGCAAAGGTCACATAAGAGTACTCTACAGAGTAACGCAAACACAGCACAGAGTCGGTTCCAAAAGAACCAGACAATCCAGAAACCAATGACCAAAGATACCACCCGTAGGAGTCAAAATTCTAGTTCCGACCCCGAGAATTTAATTAACCCGAGTTTCCTCCTCTTCCCAATTTTCCAGGAGGAGTCCTCGACCTGGCCGGAGGGGTGCCCTGACTCCACCGGCTCCCACGGGCTGTCCTAAAGCCTTCCTGCCTCCCTCAGCCACAAACGGGGTGGATGGGACTCACCCTAAACCCGGCTCGGAAAACACCAGGAGCTCCGCCAAGTTTCATCGCCAGATCTACTCTGAGCCGCGGATTGGCGACCCGTGCCCCTGGACCAGACTGCGTCCTAAGATGGGGGGTCTACCAGCCGTCGGCGCCGCCGCACCTCCGCGCAAGTTCCGCGTGCTCGGAGGAGCGCCAGCGCGATACGACGAACACAAGAGGACAGCCAGGGAAAAGAGTGAGATGGGAGCGGGCGCAAACCACGTCGCAGGGAAAGGCGACCTATAAGAAAACCTTATTACCCGTACTAAGAACACCGACCGCAGCGCTCTGCCCCGGTCTCCGCACGTACGGCCCCGCGCACAGACAACAGCCCGAGTCCGAGCTTTGCTGAAAGAGAAACTCCCACCAAGGGGAAAACCTTGCTGGAGCGGAGCTGCGGAGCGCAAACGTGCGGGCTGCGGGGGGTGCAGGCTCCGTCTCCGCGGCGGCACGGCTCCGGCAGACGGAGGGGCTCGCACGTCGGCGGCGATTTCTCTCCCTTCGGCACGTCCCGGTGCTGCCCGTCCCCATGCCTGCTCCCCCGCCCGCTGCCCCGCGTCTCCCCTGGGGCACTGGCCGCCACCCCGGCGGCAGTATCTCCGCTCTCCTCGCTGCTTCCCGGGAAGCTCCGAGAGCTGCGAGAGACGATTTTAGAGCGGGCTGTGTGCCTACCCCCCCTCCGCCCCCTCCGCACGCAGAGAAGGCGAAGGGAAAAGTTGCGCTCGCCGGCCGCCCACGCCGGCGCTGCCCGCCCTGTGGCGGCGGCAGAACGAGCCCGGTGGCGGCGGGGCCGGCAGCTGTACCTGTGCCGCCGATGCCCTGTCGGGCCGTCTCCAGGGGGAAGATGCCGGCGCACTTCTCCCGCTCCACCTGCCCGCCCAGGCACAGCTCCGAGATGATTTGCAATGCTTTGTGGCAGAGGCTGCCCACGCCGTCCTCCGCGGGGAAACTCATCTTCTGCCCCGGCCGCCCGCTTTAGGCCATGGCCGGAGCGGGACGGCTCCGCGCCCGACCCGCGCAGCCTTCCGCGGGGAGCGGAGCGGGGCGGAGCGGAGCAGCGGCCGCGACGGCGCGAGTGAGCCCAAGAAGTAGTGAAGGGGGGAGAGGGGGGAGGCAAAAAGGGGGGAGGGAGAGGGGAAAAAATAAAATGAGGGGGGAAATGAGCATCCACTTAGCAACGCCTTTTGTGCCTGGCGGGCTGCGGTAGGCGGTTCGGCCAATGGCAGCCCGGGGAGGGGGGGCTCGGCTCTGGGAGGGGGGGGCTCTTAATGCCCCCCGGGAAACTTTTCCTTCCCTGCCTCTCCTCTTGGGGGGACGGCTCCGGTGGAGGTGGCTCCGGGCTGAGCGGGGACGAGTGGCGCGGAAGGGAAGGAAGGGGTGCGGGGGTTGTGGCGGTGCCGGCGTGCGGAGTCCTGCCCCCGCTTCACGGGAGGGCAGGACCGGCGAGACCCGCGGAGCAGAGACAGCAGCGGTGCGCTTCCGGCCGAGCTTCGCGGCCGCTCACCGCGCCGGAGGATGAAGCAGAGTACGCCCCCAGCCGCTCCAGATGGCTCTTCTCGGAATGTTATTTCTTAGGTGACCTGGGCAGTGTAATTTTCAGTAGGGGCTACCGTCAGATAACTTCATGAACCTACTCACCATCTCCACTTTCCAGTAGCAGAGTTACGGGATAGTAGACTTCGGCTGTTCATTTAACTTACTAGAGAGCTAAAGAGTAACCTGATGATTGCCCGGTCTATTTCCCCAACAAGTTCTGTAAAGTTGTGTGGGGTTTTTATTAATAGATTAAAGAGTTCCAGGTACTGCATGTGCTTGAACATAGTTCTAAAAATCAGTACAGCACATACTGCTAGTGGTTGTTTCAGTTACTGGCTGTATAGCCGAACAAACCTTCAGCTGTTGGTTTGTTCATATACTACTGAAATTCGGATACATTTTTATATTTGTGAAGGAAAATGCTTCTACTTCGATGACATATGTGTATCTTGCAATACTTAATTACACATAGTTGAAACAAGTCTGCCAGCAGTTTGCTTAACAGCACCGCTTGTAGTCTGCTGCAAGGTGTCTGGTTTCATAAGCATGAGAAGTTAACTTGTGTATTGCTGGTTTTTTGTTTTTGTTTTTTTGCACCCAGATTTCGACTTTTTTTTTTTTATCTGCTACCTGAAAATTAACAGCTGTCTCTAATAAACTGGAAAGTTTAACTTTTGAAACCTTTATAACCATCAATCAGTAACTGTAAATGATGAAATAATATAAAATGTTTATTCTAGGTTATTCTGAGTTAAATTCTGAGATTCTGTACTTCATACAAATTGCTGTAAGAAACACAAGATGATACTTCTAAAAATCAGCTTCTTGGCATTTTGAAGTCTCATGCATTTATGCATATGAATTCATACACATGTATTTTTTAAAATCTTATGAAAGTGACAGACTCTGTTGTGTACAGTCTTTAACACCAACAGAAATTCTATTCTGTAAAGCTTTTTCACAGATATAGCAGGTATTTCAGAAATATCAACTGCTACTAAAGAAATCATTCCCTGTTCAATGCATTTTCTGAGACTAGCATTGTCAAAACTCTGCATTATTTCTGCAAAATGTTCTGACAAATCCTAGAATGTTTAGACTACAACTCGTCAGGGCACAGAACTGTGTAGTACTATTTGAAAACTCGTTTAACCCCCATAGGGACCTAAATCTGAATAATTATCTCATGAAAATAGACTTGCAACCAGTAGAAATGTAGGTACATATTTTCCTTACAGCGAAGGCAACTGATGATGCCTACTTCCAAACTTCAAAATATGAACACATTTACTGTTTGTGTCACATTTACACTCTTGTTCCCAAAATTCTGTCATGCATCACCAACTAATAATTAAGCAGTCTGTTTATCTTTGAGACATGTTCAGAACCCTAGCAGAAGCTAACAGGAGGTACATACACAGACTGACAAAGGAAGGGTTTTAAACACAAATGGGTTTTAATGAGAGTGAGGACTGCGTTAAAAGGCTAAAACCTAAGTTCTATTTCTGAACCTTTCTACAGACCGTCTTTGTGCCCATGAATGTATCATGCAGTCCATGAGTCAATTTTTTTGTCTCTGAACTTACTAAAAGCTTTGCCATGAATTATAATAGGGTCAAAATTTGCTACATTGATCAGTTTATCACCCTGGTTATTTACTTACATAGTGGGACTTAGGTACATTGTTAAATTGTTCACTTTTGCACACAAGAGCTTCATTTCAGTGAAGATCATACACCTAAACAGGATTACTGTTGATAGTATTGCTAAATGCATAGACACAGAAAAGCACAAGCAGCTATATTCTACAGTTTGTATATTTTTTAAAAAAGGACAAGTGAGATCCCATGGGCTATGGCTGTAGAAGGTAAGGGAGTCCAAGAGAACTGGTTATTATTCAAGCATAACTTCCTCGAAGCTTAAGATCTGTGCATCCCTATGAGTAAGAAATCGAGCTAACAGGGTGGGAGACCTGCATGGATGAGTTTTGCTTCTGGCAAAACTCAAAGAGAAGAAGGAAGTGTACAGAATGTGGAAAGAGGGATAGATCAATTGGGAGGAATATAGGAACATTGTCAGCATCTGCGGGGATGAGATGAGGAAGGCTAAGCTCCATCTGGAATTAAATCTGTCAAGGGATGCCAAGAATAACAAAAATGTCTTCTTCACGTACATCAGTAGCAAAAGAGAGACTAGGGAAAACATGGGCCTGCTGCTGAATGAGGTGGGTGCCCTGGTAAGGAAAGATAGAGAAGGTAGAGTTACCTACTGCCGTCTTTGCTTCAGTCTTTACTGCTAAGTAAAGACTATAGTAGTACTGCTTTACTACCTCAGGAATCCCAGACCTTAGAGGCAAGAGAGAAAGTCTGGAGAAAGGAAAACCTTCCTTTGGTCGAGGAGGATTGAGTTAGAGATCATTTAAGCAAACTTGACACCCACAGATACATGGGCCCCAATGCAATGCACACATGAGTGCTGAGGAAACTGACATTGCTACACCATTCTCCATCATCTTTGGGAGCTCACAGTGAACAGGGGAGGTGCCTGAGGATGGGAGGAAAGTCAGTGTTACTTCAGTCTCCAAAAAGGGCAAGGAGGACCCAGGAAACTACAGACCAGTTAGCCTCACCTCAATCCCTGAAAAGGTGATGGAACAGCTCATCCTGGATGTCATCCCTAAGCACATGGAAAAAAAGAATGTTTTCAGGAGTAGTCAACATAGATTCACCAAGGGGAAATCATGCTTTAGCAATCTGATAGCCTTCTGTGATGGAGTGACAGGCTGGGTAGATGAGGGAAGAGCAGTGAATGTTGTTTACCCTGACTTCAGCAAGGCTTTTGACACTGTCTCCCCTAACATCCTCAGGCAAGTTCAGGAAGTGTGGGTTAGATGAGTGGACAGTGAGGTGGATTGAGAATTGAATGAATGGCAGAGCTGAGAGAGTTGTGGCCAGCAAGGTTATTGATGATGCAAAACTGTGAGGAGTGGCTGATACACCAGAAAGCTGTGCTGCCATTCAGTGAGACATGGACAGGCTAGAAAGTTGAATGGAGAGGAACCTAATGAAGTTCAACAAAGGCAAGGGTAGGGTCCTGCACCTGGGGAGGAATAACCCCACACACCAGTAGAGGTTAGGGGCTGACCTGATGGAAAGCAACTCTGTGGAGAAGGACCTGGGAGTCCTGGTGGACAAAAATGTAACTATTAGCCAGCAATGTGCCCTTGTGCCCAACAAGGCTGATGGTATCTTGGGGTACACTAGGATGAGTGTGACCAGCAGGTCAAGGGAAATGGTCCTTCCCTTCTATTCTGCCCTGGTGAGGCTGCATCTGGAGTACCATGTCCAGTTCTGGACTTTCCAGTTCAAGACAGACAAGAAACTACTGGAGAGGGTCCAGCAGAGGGCTGTGAAGATGCTTACAAGACTGGAGCATACCTCCTATGAGAAAAGACTGATCGAGCTGGGCTTATTTAGCCTGGAGAAGAGATGACTGAGAGGGTATCTTATCAGTGCATACAAATATCTTAAGGGCATGTGTCAAGAGAATGGGGTCAGATTCTTTTCAGTGGTGCCCAGCAACAGGATAAGGGGCAACGGGCACAAACTGAAACACAGGAAGTTCCATTTTAACATGAGGAAAAACTTTCACTGTGAGAGTGACAGAGCACTGGAACAGTCTGCCCAGAGAGTTTGTGGAGTATCCTCTGGAGATCTTCAAAACCTGCCTGGATCCAATCCTGGGCAACCTTCTGTAGGTGAACTTCCTTTGGCAGGGAATTGGGTTAGACAATCTCCAGAAGACCCTTCCAACCCCAACCATTCTGTGATTTTCAGGTAGATCTCTGGAGACAGGTACCCAGTCGTTATGTCTCTAAAGTACTTCAAAAATATGCTTTTAGGTATACAGAAAATGCCAGACAAAGTAAGTAGCATCACTGTATCTTTATTGAACTCACCATCATCAAAATCCTGTTCTTCAGTATCATGGATATATACCTTAGTTCATCAACAAAATACTTTTTCTCAGCCCAAGTACTACAAGGTGAGTTTCACTAAGAGATTCTGTTGGTGAGATATGCTGAAAAACTTGTCCCAGTCCAGATCCAGACATACCCTTTGTTGCTGGGGTCAAGTTACTGATGAAGGAAGTTCTCTTTTTCTTTATTGAGGATGTTAGTCTGAAATGGGAATTCAGATTAGGAATCATGGCATTCTTCTCCAATGGGTTCTTTCAGTGGAAAACTACCTTTTCTGCACATGAAAAAATAAAAAGGCAGCTTGTTTTCTAACTCAACCTCCCACTGATTGGATTTTCATCAGCCTGCAGTTTTTAAATGAAAATGCAGTTGCATTGTGTGCCCTTGTATCCACAAAGACCGATTCCTCTTTGGAAGTGCTCTCAGGCTGTCACACCGCATGTGATTTGTTAGGACACCATTGACTCCTGCCTCATGGGTTCCAGCTGCTGGGATCACACCAGACCTTACCCACTCTTGCTGCTGACCATCAGTCATTACCAAGTTCATACTGTCTGCTTTCCGTGGATTGATGTTGATTAAGGGAGAAAATTTCATTTCTTTTTTCTTTTTTTTTTTTTTTCACATTAATTGCACACATTTCACATCCTCATATTGTTCAACCAGTGGTCAGGACACTATGCTTTGGACTGGAAAAATGTGATAAATACCCAGTTTTGTAAGATGCATTCTTTAATAAACACTATGTTGGGATTTTTGAAGTTTAGTCAATATGTATAGCCTGAAGGAAGATAAGGTTCATATGCCTTTCAGAGTTAAGCTGCACTAGTAAGTGTAAGGCCACAAATTATCTCATATAAATGAGTGAAGGCCTAGTCATTTGCAAAGGAAGAATGGTCTGGTCCAGTGAGTATTGAGTCAAAAGTACTCTCTCTGCTGCAGGTGATGATAAGCAGGTGTAAGAATAATCATAGTAATGGTATACTTCATAGCTTTTTACTACTTTTGACCACTTTCTGAAGTGAATTTCTGAAGTGAAACTCAGCTGGAGTGGCAGTGTGAATGAATGGCAGAGCTGAGAGAGTTGTGGCCAGCAAGGTTATTGATGATGCAAAACTGTGAGGAGTGGCTGATACACCAGAAAGCTGTGCTGCCATTCAGTGAGACATGGACAGGCTAGAAAGTTGAGTATCAAAGTTGAGTATCAGTATGCCAAAGACATCTGCAACAGAAAGTAGGTTCTGACTGCATTTGTAGCCATGCTTGCCACATAACAGTTGCATTCATGCATGTTGGCTCTGAGGGTACTGCTGGGCATGGCTCGGTGGAGGCCTGTTAGACACGCTGAGGGAGAACCATGATTTGCTCTTGACTTACTCAGTCTTCAACAGCTTCCCTCTGTGCTTCTTGTACATCATGCCTGTTCACTCTTTTGAGTAAAGACTGACTCTCTATTTTTAACAAGATGGCACCTGTGACTTAGCTGGAACCTTCAAGTATTTTTTTTTTACCTCAGCTGAAAGTTTGGCCCTGGTCTTTGTTCAATAAGAATACTAAAAAAGCAACAGTGCTGGGGAAAAACACATTTCGGTATTCAGCTTTTAAGAAGCTGTGATAGAAGAAGAAAGGGAAAACAGGTTACAAATACAGTTTTTGTTTGTGACTGTTACACTTTTTTTCTCCCTGATAACATAACTTTTAAATCCACTTTAAACAGCAAAATAAACCCTGAAACATTAAAGGCTGCTCCTTTATCTGCATATTTTTAACCTCGTAATTTTGAATAAGAAGTGCCTTTCCCTCATGATGAAAAGAAAAACCCAAACCAAAAACCTAAAAAGCCAGGAGACAAAGACAGAGAGCTGTCTGACAGCCATTATTACAGTTATACAGCAATTCAGGAGACAGTCAAAGCAGAACATTCCTAACCTGCGAATTAGAGAGGCAGGGTACCATGAGCTATGTAAAAGTGTCTGTAATAACAGACTGAAACATTATGTCAGCTGGATGTGGGAATGCTGCTGTTCTTTGCATCCTAACTGGATGAAGATGAGGTCATTTTAGGCCAGAATTTGGCCTCTGCTCGTGAGGTGAAAGGCTAGCACAGGAATCCAACACATGAAATCACATCCTTCTTTCTTGTGACATGAAAAGGCCACTACTTGGCATCATTTTGTCATCAGAGCAAACCCTGAATAGGCTGGCACAGAACTTCCAGCTTTCTGAATATTCAGAACTGCCTTCTTGGATGAGGACTGAGACCTTGTGGCTACAAGGAGTGAAGGGCCATGCTGTGAATTCTCATTTTCCAACAGTCTTCAAGGTGTTCCTGTGACTTTGTGGGAGGCCCTTAATTTCTCTGAGTTACAAACTATAGCAAGAGGACATAGCTCATTCTGGTATCCTTTATTTTTCTTGCCTATGCAAGGTTTGAAATCTTATGAATAGGAACTTTTCTTAGTTTCAGAAGAAATAAGGAAAAGTTTAAATTTCCTTTTTTTTTTAATCATTCTTCTTAACTTGCTCTTCCCATTTCTGTACTTTCGTAGTACGTGGTACAATGGAGCCCTCATCTTGGTTATTTTCCAACTTCTAATTGACTATAAATAAAAACCGTAAAGAGAGCTCCCCCCCACCCCCTTATTTGGTCCAGACAGATGCTTCCTCAACTTTCAGAAATGCTGAGCAACCTTTACATAATTTTCCACTCAATTTGGTGTAGTTGATACTTTAAGAGTACACATCGGAGCAAATACAGTCTTACAGGACCTTCACAGACAGCTGAAGCAACTTCTGAGAATCAGCAGCAAATAACATTTGCAGTTTTGTGGAAATGTTCTTTAAAAGATATATGGCATGGAATAAAATATGGAGATTTAAGATGTTATAATTGCTCAAGAATAATTGGTTAGGGCCAGAGGGTAAAGTGATTACTATTTCAAATCATGGTTTATCAGTGATACATGGGATAGGGAATTTTTTGGTGCCTCAGATTTCTGAATCCAGCAACTAGCTGGTAATTAAATAACTCCCCCTAGACGCTGTCCTAAGCATGTTGTATGGTCTTTTCTGTGGCTGTTTCAGCAGAAGGAATAGGGAAGCAATCAATCAGGAAAACATCGGATCCCTGGAGCTCATCCTGGCTGTCTGGGGGAATGGCTGTGTGGCCTGGCATGCCATTTACCCCCTACAAAGATTTTAAAGTCTACCTAACCAGTTATGTGCAGAGGAGATGTGAATGTTTTTTGATTAATATCCACAAAATGAATAAGTATGCTGCTGCCAGGGTGTGGGAAGGACCAGAGCTTGATGAGTGCTGTGGAGCTGGGAGCCATGGTGAAATGGAGTCTTGGGCTGTGGGCAGGGTGCATGGAGTTCCACAGCATAGTCAGGTATGGTCTGGCCTTGCAGTGCCTTTGGAGCCCCGATATGTTTATACCTAAATGGTCACAATTATAATTAGAAGGAAGTGAAGGGTGCTTAGAAAACCTAATCTGGCTAATCTTCAGTCCTAAATGGGGTGAGACAGTGTTTGAAGATCTGGTGGTCTGTGGGGAGATGGCTATAGGCTGGTGATAGGCAGTAGAGCAAGACTTCTGTTGTGTGATGGCTAATTACAGGTTGGAAGAGGGGAGAAGAGCTGTCTGGAGACAGTGTCCTCCTCTGATACATTTTTTTTTTTTACCAGATAAAGTATTTTTGAGCCTTTTGTAACTGCCATTTCCCAGTTGAAGGGCTTCCTTGTCTCCACACTGTGATAACTGGCTGTATCACCTGCATCACACAGCCTCTCATTTTTATAATTTTTGACCTACTTTTTGAAACAGAAGAAAGGAAGGGTCACAGAGAAGCAACCTGTTCAAGCATGTGTGTGTGACATGGCACCTAAAAGATCATATTTTACCAAATGGCAGTGTTAACAATCTCTGTTGCCTTTTTTCCTATTACCTTCCCTTCTTTCTCTTAGTTTCAATTACTGAGGAATGAAGTTGTGACTAGCATTAGAGAGTTTTTTTCAGCTGTGGGTAAGAAGTCATGCTTAAATAATCTTGTGATTTGTGAAGTAGGCAGGTTTGAAGGACTCAGAATAATAGAATCATGATTTCTTTCTTTCTCAGCAGACTTTTCAAAGTTTTTCCTTAATGCCACCAGCTTTCTCAAAATACCCTATCTCTGGTAATAAAAGCCAACCATAAGTATTGGTGAAGTAAGATATATTTTGCAACTACAACAGTTTGATGCAGCCAGATTTGGGCTATTCATCCGCATCTAATGAATTTGTGTCTCTGTGTGCATTCTAGTGAGCTAGAGGCACACAGAGAGACAGAGACACATGGCTATGAGCATGCTTCTTATTGATTTCCAAAACCTATTATCAACCTGAATCCAGACACAAGTTGTTTGTTTGGTGTTCATATTTTTTGTTCTGGTTTTGTTCCTCTGTACTTGATCATTTCATGGTAGAGTGCCTCCTATAACAACTCAATATTTTGCTTCCAAAATATTTCATTAAAAAGCCTAATAAATTAAGGATTTTGTGGTCCATTATGTTGTATCCCCCTCTCACAGCCATACTGTTTGATGAATGTATGATTAGGTCCTAGTAGAGCAGTACAAAGCTCAGTGAAATTCTTTGTGGTAGTGCAAATACAGCAAAAACATTTGTTTTGAAGCAGAAGCACTCTTTTGCTACAATACATTAAGACATCTCCTGTCGAAGCTAATTAGAATAAAATAGATCAACTATTTATGAAATGAACACTTGTTCATCTATACTATCAATAGCCACTGAGCAAAGTTATTACATCTATATCAATCATTTAGTTCTACATAATAGGAACAAAAAATTACTACTCAACATTGTCAGAAGAGTAGAGCTTTTAAAAGACACCAGCTCTGCCTCGACATTCATTCATGATAAATGAGCCTCGTTTCAGCATTTGTTGAGTGCAGGAGACCTTTATCCTGTGGCATTGTTTTATTCCACTGTCATTATTTCTTAATTATCTCTGTCATCACTAATCTGGAGCTTGGTATATGTTACTGGCCAAGTTCAGCTTTGACTTAAGTGGGTACAATGCCATTTACTCACAACAGAAATCATGCCCATTTGTGTCAGGACTGAACTTAATTCTCAACCAGTGGCTCATGATTCACTTTCTTTGTCCACAACAGATGCTAGAAAATTAACTCAGAAAACTAATTTTTGCAATGAGAAGGTGCCATTCAATATACAGCTGTGGATCAGTCTCACCCTACTATCTTCCTCCTTTCCTTGCCTCCTGTCCTTATTCTTCTGGGGAAAAAGAGAGCTGCTCTAACAAGGTGTCTGACATGTCCTACAAACCAGGTTTGCTATTTCCACAGTGCAATATGTTCTTTGAAGGTCTGATGGTGGCAGCAGGAATGCGATGTTCCTTGGCCATCCTCAACCAAAGCAGTCCCCTCAGGTAATTGAAAATTAATCAGATTCTTCCTGCTGTGCTCGTCTTTTGTACTTTAACAGCTGCTGCATATCACTTTGGCTAAACCATGGGACCACAGTAATGTGCCCAATCAAAGTGGTAAATCCTGTGCCCATTCTGAGAAAGCCTGCTTCCCACCTAGGTAAATAAATTCTGTTAGGCTTAAAAGGATGTTTTCTATTCTCTAATAATTTTTAGTTTATTTTTTTTCAGTGAGAGAAAGGAACTAATCTCTGGTAATCCTAATTGACACAGCTTCAATTTTGCGTAATCAGGTATTTCAGGGATTTCTTCTTAGCTCTTAATCACTGCTCTCCCTTTAGTTTGCAGTCAGGGGAATAAGCCAGAAACAATGCTCAAAGAGAATGTGTTAGTGCCATGCAGAGACTTGTTTACGGGTCTTAGATTAACAAGCAAAGTGCAGTTGCTACTGACTGAAGCCTTTGGTAAGGATGGGGGCTAGCAGTGTGCATGGCTTCCTAGAAAGGATGAAAAGGGAGCACTTAGGACCATGGCATCAGTCTTCTTCCAACACTTACTGACAAAATGGGCATGTCTGGTGCACTGGAAGGAGTGTACTGCATCTCTTTGAAGGGTTGTGTTTTCTCGCTCACTTGGCCTGACAAGAGTCAGATTTCCTGGTGGATCTTCCTTATAGAATAGTTGTGGTTTTGCAAATGCCAGGAATGTTGATTCCCTCCATCCCATCCCAAACTCTGGTTACCCATCTTGAATTAATTATCACATCACAAAGTACAACATTTACAAATTTCTTGATCAAGTGTGTGCGCAGCGAGGAAACTGACAGCAGCAGAACCTGTCTAGAGGTCACAGCTATTAATAACTGTGAAGGCTGTATCAGAACTATTCTTGTTTTTCCTATGCTTATGGGAAAAAAAAGTTTTTTTCAAGCTTGTTTGAATATGCTGTCACTACTGCCCACCACAATGGTAGGAGTCCTGTGATGTATACACAAATGTCAGGATGGATTAGGATGTAAAAGAGAATATTCATAGTAATAACTCAAGCATGTAAATGAACATGTTTCAAATGTATCTGAATCATGAATATTCTTAACAAGGTTTCATATCAGGATTTGTAACTTGTCATTCAAGCATTGTGTATATATATATGAATAAATAAATTGTGATGAGGTACAAAATTAAAGGGATGTGATCAGAGCCAAATATTCTTGCTGGCACATACGAGTCTCTAAAATATGTGGTTCAGTAACTTTCACAGGCAGCTTCTCTTGATATCTGGTCTCTGTATCCTTACAGGAAGGTGTCATAATATGTATTTCATTCACAAAATACCTGAAAAGGAACATGACAGAGTTGTAAAGGATTCTTTCCCGTTTCAAAGTCCCTTAAGAAAATCTGTACCTGCAAAATGCCACTCCTACATTTTTTATGTCTTCAAAATGTAAGCTTTTCCCAGACGGCTTACAACACACACACTCAAAGCCAACAAATGTAATGATAAACTAATATAATGATGATTTGTACTATCATATATTAATTGACTGAGAGGAAACCTCTGGAGTGTTTGAATTACAGCATCCTCCCATTCACTGTAAAATTCAGAAATTAAGTCACAGTTTTAGAGTCTAATCTCTGCCAAACATCAGTGAACACTGGCTGTTTAGTGTTCCTTTCTTAATGGTGAATGATGCCCTTAGGGAGAAAACTCTGAGAAGGTGAACTTTAAAAATGAGTTTTTTAAAGCAAAAGGAGAAAAAAATCAAGCACAAGCTTTTCTGTAAACTTAAAAGCTTTTATACAAACACTGAGTCTGGCACTGTAGACATCAATTTCTTCTGTCAATAAAAATAAAAATATAGCCAAATGCTTCTCCATATCTAGTCATCATTTGGTTTAATGGAAAGTAGCCCACAAAGATTCCACTTGTAGGCCTGGTTGTGGGATAAGTTTTTTGTAGCAACTAAATTATTAACTTCTGATATTGTACTTGCACACTGCCCATCTTCACCAGAAGACAGGGTGCTCTCCTTTCTAAGTTGCTGGAGCGATCTAATGTAAGAGAAAGCATGCTTTCATAGATCTATAATACAGGAGCAGGGTTTAGTCTCTTACAAAACACAATTGAGATCACATACTTTCTAAAGCTGGCTGGCATGACTAGCTGACCATGTGATGAACAGTTGATTCATGCAGGTCTCACGAGACTAACAGTATTAGGTTCCTGCATATTCATAGGCCCATGTAGACAGCACACATTAAATTTGGCAGCTCTGAAACGTGTAAGGAGCCCACTATTTATATAATGGATTTACAATTACAGCCCTTGCTCACTAAGGGGAACTACCTTCTTTAGGAGTCTGTTCTTTTCCCTGAAACCACTTATTCTAGGTGTTGCATGGCAGTATGTTAGAGCAATTAGGAAGAACTAGAAATGTCTCAGTCTGCTTAGCTGCCTGAGTGACAGCAGTGTCTGGGCTGATGATGAGAATCTGACTCACCCCCATGGATCCAGCTGGTATTGGTGTGCAATTATGTGAATTTACTTATAATGATATAAGTGTGCCCTCTAAGAAGTAAATCTATTCAAAGGAATGAACTGGAATAGGCTGGGCTGGAACAGCCTTAATAAAAAAATAAAATAAATGTTTGTGTCTGTACACTCGCAAATGCACTTGTATATATGTTATACACATTGTGTATGAGGAACAAACCTAAACAGTCATTATCTTTGTAGCAATTTTTCCACATCATAAATAAGATAACATGATAGAATTTCTAAATAGTAAGGTAATTTGAGCTCATTAGAGAGAACAGTAAGACTGGGACCTACTGAACTGATCATTTGTATGGGTATGTTTTGTGGAAGTGATGGTGAAACTCATGAACTGAAAATTATTTTCGCGGAGGAATCAGCATGCAGACATAACGCATGACATTTAAGGGATCTATTATAAAGCAGAAAAAAATACACTATATGTCATATTTGATGCACAAATCTAATGAAAATAATGTATAAAATAGAAGAAAGACTAACATGAATGAGTTGTAGTCAGCCAGCTACTAAAGTGGTGAGAGTTATCAACCAGAAGAGGTTCTTCAGGGGATCTAAAAAAAAAATAAAAAAATAAATCTTTGAAAAGATTAAATCAAAGAAAAGGTAGGTAAACTGGGGAAATAAAAGATAAATGAATGCATAAAGTTATGCATGCTCTGATTAGTTAAAACCAACCAAACAACAAAAGAAGCAGCAAACTTTTCTCAAAAGGTAATTGTAAGACATCAGTTAAAACAGGAAAGCAGGCTAGAACAGTAGAACAGGAGGCTGAGACTGATGCCAACATATTAGTGAACACTGTATTGAGTAGAGAAAGAATTAGTGAAGTTGGCCAATAAAATTCAAAGACACTTGGTTTGTATTCAAGAGCTGGTGATGCAACATACATATTTATTACTGTTTGATGGAGAGAGTTTGGGGTTACATTCTTTTGGCAGTGGATCTCTAGCTCATTCATTTTGGATGGCAGTACTAGATAGCTTTCACTTTTACTCACAGTTAGTAAACAGTATGGTTAGGAAGCATCATAATCTGCTTGTTTTATCAATCATGTCAACAAAAAATCCGTATGTCCTTTGGCTGGGAGCAATGTTAAACCATATCAGAGATGAGTTGGTTCCTTTGAAACAGAGGGAATGAATGTGGCTTAAGCCCAGCCAGCAACCCAGAATCGCACAGCTGCTCGCTCAGTCCCCAACCTTCCTCTTTCTGCTCCCTGAGGGATGGGGAGAAGAATCGAAAGAATGTAACTCCCATGGGCTGAGATAAGAACAGTTCAGTAACTAAGGTATAACACAAATCACTGCTGCTACCACCAATAATAATAATGATAAGGGAAATAACAAGGGGAGAGAGTACAGCTGCTCACCACCCGCCAACCGATACCCAGCCTGAACTGAACAGTGATCTAGCCCTTCTGGGTAACAGCCCCCATGCCCATACTGGGCATGACATGCTGTGGTATGGAATACTTCTTTGGCTAGTTTGGGTCAGGTGTCCTGTCTCTGCTTCCTCCTGGCTTCACCTCCTCCTTGGCAGAGCATGAGACTCAGAAAGTCCTTGATCAGAAAGAACTTTACTGAGTAAGAACTAAAATCATCAGTGTTATCAGTGTTCTCAGGCTGAGAGTCAAAAACACAGCACTGCACCAGCTACTAAGAAGGAGAAAAATGACTGCTAATGCTGAACCCAGGACAGTATCTGATCAGGACTCACCATCATATGAATCAGAGGAAGAACAGGTGATTTATCAACCCTAGACCTCAGTTGAGCTACAGAATATGCGAAAAGATTTCACCCGTCAACCAGGGGAGCACACCATTACCTGGTTGCTCCGATGCTGGGACGATGGAGCCGACTGTCACAATCTAGAAGGTAGGGAAGCTAAGGAACTGGGATCACTTGCTAGGGAAGGTGGAACTGACAAAGCAATTGCAGGAGAGAAACAGTCTCTCAGCTGTTGAAAGCGGATCTTGGCAGCTGTGAAAGAAAGGTTTCCATACAAGGACAGTGTTATGAATTGTTCAGCCAAACGGACTACTCTAGAGAAAGGCATCCAGTCTCTGAGGGAATCAGCCATTGTAGAGATGATCTATCACAAGCGGGATGCACCCATAGATCCAGATGAAGTCGAATGTACACGGAAATTTACGCAGAATGCACCATCATCATATGCCCATTCATTGGCAAAAGTAACCTGGAATGACATAGTACCATCCCGACAAAACAGTGTGTATGCCTACAGGTTTTGAGCAATTTTCTTACAAAATATTGAAGAAAATGCTATATACAATGATGCATGCAATACTTAAAAAATAGATTAATGCAGCATTTTGAAGTATGAATTCTGTTTAATCTCAACTGAGTAGAACCATGATGGTTCATGGTTCCTGGGAAGCTTGTTGAACAGTAAGAATTCAATAAGCATTCAAGGTGAACATCTCATTTTAACTGTTGTAGAGAGAGATATATGCATATTTATATATGTACATATAACATTCAGATATGGATCTGTAACTGGTTTCTCAGTGTCAAAATTTCAACAATCTGCTGCTTTTGCTTTCTCTAAATTTTTATTGCCCTATGGTAGCAGAACAGTCCTAAATTTGTCTGTGTAACTGATTAATATTATACAATGCCTACATAGGACCAATCTAAAGCCACTTGAGCTAATGTGAAGATTCTTATTACTTCCAGGAGCTTTGGATCAAGCTATCAGGATATGTCTGTTATTAAAAAAAATGCACGGCATTTCTGCTGTTATATAATCCTTGATAATTACCATTAATAACAATTAATTATATTATTAATAATTTAATTATATTAATATTAATAATAAAACCAAAACAGCAACAAAAACCCCAGACAAATAAAAAAAAAACCAACCCAGAAATTCAAAAGCAGAAGTAACAAAACCACTGTCTTTTAATACATGCATGTACACGTACACATAATGCACTTATCTTTGAAACAGTAAATTTGCTTTAAAGGTTTTCATATACAAATACATACATCTTTTCACAGTGTACAGCTGTCTAATGAGTTTTGTAAGCACTATAGATTTGAGTGCTAGACAATCACTTCATCTTACTTTTCAGTAGAGGGCACTCAGAACAAGTCATAGATGAAAATAATGTATAAAAGACACTAAACATAATGCAAGATATTAATTAAAATCACTCCAGTGTCTTGCACAAGGCCACTATTTATTTACATTTCATATGACAAGCAACTGTATGAAAAGATAAAGCTTTTCAAAACTTGAGCTTTCTCAATTCTTACGTACTTCACAGCATGATGTAAGCAAGCTATTAAACTTTGAGGAAAAGCATTTCGCTCATTTTTATGGATTAATTAGCCAGGGTTTAATAAAAAATTTAACAACTTTTTAATGAACTAAGCCTGTCTTCTCTTTCCAGACATAAAGAAATGTGTGTTTAGGTCTCAGCAATAGATATTATTCCTTTTTTTGGTACAGAGAATTTAAAATATGCAAAGTAGAAAACATTCAGGCTTTGTTTTCAGAAAAAACTGATCTGTATATAAAAAGAATAGGGTCCCGATTCCTCACTGTTTTTGTCTGGCTTTTATAGCAGTATAAGTCTAATGAATGCAGCTATCACACTATTATAAAAAGAGTAATGCAGTGTGGATCTGGATAAGCCATTTGATTCTATTGCATTTCATAGAGAAATACTGCAGGTTCAAATGAGCTTTTATAAAAATGCTAATGTTTTAAATAACATTCAAGACTCAACCTTTGTCACTTAGGAGATATTTCCAAGGGGATGTAAAAAAACAAGCTTAAGGAATGGAAACTTTTGATGCCTTTCATACAGTTGTTATACAAGAGCTCTACTTGTTCTATAAATAGAAAAAAAAAAGAAGCCATGTTCCTTTATTCATTGTTTATTTTTTAATTTCATTTTATTATACAAATATTTGATCTTAGAATATGTATCTGTAGTTGATAAAATAAAAGCTTTGTGAATTAATATTTACTAACTCAATCCCACAACCTTTATACATACAAAAGTGTTCCATGAACATATAACTTAGTTAGACTTTGTTCAGGAAGGGCTTTCATTCTTACATGGAGATTAAAATATATCAGCTATTATGTCTGCATTAAATCAAGACAAGGGGGAATGCATATGTCTGTATTATACAGAGAAAGAAACATCACTCACAGGCTTTTAATTATTCAAATGATAATTTTATACCTTTTCATACATTTTATTATCCTTATGGAATGCTAAAACTGCTACTATTTATCTACAGAAGAGGTATATCAAGACAGTACATTTTTTAATCATAGACTCATATCAGAATCATAGACTCATAGAATGATTTAGGGTTGGAAAGGACCTTAAGATCATCTAGTTCCAACTGTCCTCATGGACAGGGACAGCTCCCAGTAGACTAGGTTGCCCAAGGCTCTGTCCAGCCTGGCCTTGAACACTGTAAGGGATGGAGCAGCCTCAGGTTCTCTGGCCAATTTGTGCCAGTGTCTCACCACCCTCATAGTAAAGAATTTATTCCTTAGAGCTAGCTTGAACTTCCCCTGCTTAAGTTTAAACCTATTACCCTTTGTCCTTTCACTACAGTCCCTGATGAAAGGTCCCTCTCTGTCATCCTTATAGGCCCCCTTCAGATAGTGGAAGGCTGCTATGAGGTCTCCATGCAGCCTTCTCTAGGCTTAACAACCCCAACTTTCTTAGCCTGTTAGATGCTCCAGCTCCCTGATCATATTCGTGGCCCTCCTCTGGACTTTTTCCAACAGTTCCATGTCCTTTTTATGTTTAGGACACCAGAATTGCGCATAATACTGCAAGTGAGGTCTCACGAGAGCAGAATAGGAGGACAGGATCACCTCCTTCGACCTGTTGGTCACTATTCTTTTGATGCAGCCCAGGGTACGGTTGGCTTTCTGGGCTGTGACTGCACACTGAAGCCAGCTCATGTTCAGCTTCTCGTCAACCAACACCCCCAAGTCCTTCTCTGCAGGGCTGCTCTGAATCAATTCTCTGCTCAACTTTTAGCTGTGTTTCCTCTGCTTTTTCCAAAGCATGATTCAAATTTGATGTGCTGGAGGAGAAGAAAATTCCATTCAAATGCTAATTCTTTACTGGGAATAACTCTTGAAAAATGGCCATGATAAAGTGAATTGTTTGCACACTATTTTCAAGACTCTAACTAGCTATAGATGCTATGAATTTCTTTCGCAGTGTACTGCACCTCACTAATACTGTACTAACCTGCTATGCTAGTGATAAGTTTCTATTAAACTAGCAGTGGTAATCATCCGGAACCAGACACCAGTTTCTTGAGACTAACCAGTAGGTATTAGCAGGAAAATTGTGAACTCATTTTATTTCTGAGCTAAACTGGCACCAGAATATGAAACTGCTTTTAAACGTGAAAAACTAGAAAGCTAATCTGCCATACTGCTAACTCTGAAGGTGTAGCCAGTCTTGTATTGCTGTGTGACATAAATCAAAGCTTTTATTTGTTGAAATGTATCACAGTATCACAGTATCACAGTATGTTAGAGATTGGAAGGGACCTCAAAAGATCATCTAGTCCAATCCCCCTGCCGGAGCAGGAACACCTAGATAAGGTTACACAGGAACGTGTCCAGGCGGGTTTTGAATGTCTCCAAAGAAGGAGATTCCACAACCTCCCTGGGCAGCCTGTTCCAGTGTTCCGTCACCCTCACTGAGAAGAAGTTTCTTCTCAAGTTTAAGTGGAACCTCTTGTGTTCCAGTTTGTACCCATTTCCCCTTGTCCTATCATTGTTTGCCACTGAGAAGAGCCTGGCTCCATCCTCGTGACACTCCCCCTTTATATATTTATATACACTAATAAGGTCACCCCTCAATCTCCTCTTCTCCAAACTATAGAGACCCAGCTCCCTCAGTCTTTCCTCATAAGGGAGATGCTCCACTCCCTTAATCATCTTAGTTGCCCTGCGCTGGACTCTCTCCAGCAGGTCCCTGTCCTTCTTAAACTGAGGGGCCCAGAACTGGACACAATATTCCAGATGAGGTCTCACCAGGGCTGAGTAGAGGGGAAGGAGAACCTCTCTTGACCTACTAACCACCCCCCTTCTAATACAACCCAGGATGCCATTGGCCTTCTTGGCCACAAGGGCACAGTGTCGGCTCATGGTCACCCTGTCGTCCACCAGGACCCCCAGGTCCCTCTCCCCTACACTGCTCTCTAACAGGTCGTTCCCCAGCCTATACTGGAACCTGGGGTTGTTCCTGCCCAGATGCAGGACTCTACACTTTCCCTTGTTATATTTCATCAAGTTATTCCCCGCCCAGCTCTCCAGCCTGTCCAGGTCTCTCTGGATGGCAGCACAGCCTTCTGGCGTGTCGGCCACTCCTCCCAGCTTAGTGTCATCAGCAAACTTGCTGATAGTACACTCAATTCCCTCATCTAAATCGTTGATGAATATATTAAATAATACTGGTCCCAGAACCGACCCTTGAGGCACTCCACTAGATACAGGCCTCCAACTAGACTCCGCCCCATAGACTACAACTCTCTGGCTTCTCTCCTTCAGCCAGTTCACAGTCCACCTCACTACCCGATCATCCAGACCACACTTCCTCAATTTAGCCGCAAGGATGCTGTGGGAGACCGTGTCAAACGCTTTGCTGAAGTCAAGGTAGACCACATCCACCGCTCTGCCATCATCCATCCACCGTGTTATTTTCTCATAAAAGGCTACGAGATTGGTCAAGCTTGACTTCCCCTTGGTGAAGCCATGTTGACTGCCCCTCATAACCCTCTTATCCTTGATATGCCTTAAGATGGCACCAAGGATAAGGTGATCCATCACTTTCCCAGGAATGGAGGTGAGGCTAACCGGTCTATAGTTACCCGGGTCCTCCTTCTTGCCCTTTTTGAAGACAGGAGTGACATTTGCTTTCCTCCAGTCCTCAGGCACCTCTCCCGTTTCCCAAGACTTGGTAAAGATGATGGAGAGCGGTCTAGCAATGACCTCCGCCAGTTCCCTCAGCACCCGCGGGTGCATCCCATCTGGACCCATGGATTTATGGATGTCCAGATTGCTCAACTGGTCTTTAACCCATTCCTCATCGACTAAGGCAGACCGCTCCGTTGACCTATCTTCATCCGAGGTCTCAGCGGTACAGGGCTCTTCAGGACTGCCTCCGGCAGAGTAGACAGAGACAAAGAAGGCATTCAGTAACTCTGCCATCTCTGTATCTTCTGTCACCAGGGCACCCGTCCCACTCATCAGCGGTCCTACATTGCCTCTGGTGTTAGTTTTATCTGCCATGTATTTGAAAAAGCTCTTTCTGCTGTCCTTGACCCCTCTCGCCAGCTGGTGATTTAGATACTGACTTTAGAGGTCTTCCTAGAAGACCATTTATTATATTTTCTCTTCTCTATGTCAGAAAAGTACACACTGTGAAATTAAAGTCACACACTATTTCTCAGAACAGGAAGCTAGTCTGTGCTCTAGCTTTACTGGGGGGGGGGCGCCCCCCAATCTTTATCACAAGTCATTTGAATCAGTTTCATAGATGTATGTGTTAAGTTTTAAAAGACTGTGACCTGAAAAATGATACATGTACATGCTTATGCTCTTTGAAATATATATATGTGTGTAGTATTTATGTATATGTGCTCTTATTTTAGATTCCCACAATGATACTTAGGACTACTTCAGAAATTTAAATACAGAAAAAAAACATTAAATATTTGTGGCTCTATTTTGCTTAGTAATACCTTACATCATAAATTCTAACAAGCAATACTCACATAAGGTACACCTACAGCACTACATATTTTGTTTCAGATCAGTACAATCCCAGGCATCCCTTTTCTCTGTGCTTTGCTTTGCATCTTGGGATGGTCTTGGAGCTATAAATTGGATTCCTTTCCAAAGAAGTAAACCTGGAGGAAGAGATCCAGGAGTGTGCTTAACACGCTCAGCCACTAGCAAATACTCATTAGTCATTCACTCATCAGGGGGCCAGCTTAAACTTCCTGAAAAATGCAATGTTGGTATTGGGTTCTCAGAACCAATGTTTTCACTCTGTGGGGCTCTCTTACTGTGCTGTACTATTTGTTATCCAGGCAGTGGCCAAACAACCCAAAATCTGTATACTTCAAATCTCTTAAAAATTCTCATTAGTGTTTCTTGGTCTATAAACTATACAGAGGCAGTTCATCATAAGCACTGAAAGCTGAAATTTGAGCTGTGTTCTTTGATTTAAAATGTGTATTTGGATCAGATGATAAGCTTTCATATCCTGATGAACTGAGGATGGGAATAGAATATTTATGTTTATAAATTCACAGTTTGTTTTCCAGAATTATTCTCCAATGGTCACTTAAAGTTCAATATTTTATAAATTTCTGCCAAGAAGCAAGTTTGCTGTAAAAGTCAAACACAACAAGGTTCATGATTATAAGCACTTTGAGAACAAATTAATCTTCTTAGAAACGGTTTTACACTGTTTGCCCAGGACTAATTTGGTATGAATGCTTTTTCAGCAACAGAAAACATAGGGTTTGACTGTTTTAATAAACATTTATAGTGTTAAAATATTAATAACAACAGGAAAAGGGATTAGTTTTACTTGAAAAATAAAACATTCATGATGGCTGGAGGAATCATTCTTTTCACATAATGGCATACACTGTAGCCACATAATAAAATACCAAAAGATTGCTTTAATCTATTTTGTTCTAAGACATCATATTTTACATTGTTGAAAACATTATTTTTTCAGAATGTCTGCTCCCATTTAAGTTTACATGTCATTGCACTCATCCAAATATAGCTGTAAACTGTCCTTTTTCTATTAAGATGCCATAATGTAATGGATAAGAACCTAGCAGAGAGTTGGTTCCCTCTCACCACTGAGAGGCATAACATAATACTTTTTGTCAAGGTCTATTCGGTAGAGTATATATGTTTATGTTCATCATGACTGTTTGTCGGAGCGAGTCAGGGAAACAGGTGTGCAGCTGTTCTGTGACCTTCATACTTGGCCACACCATGCTCTCAGCGTGGACAGCAGTGAGATCATGAGAAAATGCACATCCCCTTGAGTAAAAAATTAGAGATCTGGCATAAAGCTGGTTGTTTTTCTACAAGTATAAAAGCAAGACCCTCTTGTAGCTGAATCGGAAGCCTCACCTATAGGTGGGTGCAGCACACAGGAATTTTCCCAGTTGCCTGAGACTCCTGGCACTGGCTGCAATGAGGCTTTCCAGCTTCAAGTGTGGGCCTGGATGATGATTTGATAGCAATTGGTGATATCTTTCTTCTTAATCTCTGTTCACTTTTATGCAATAATGGTTTGATTCATTGCTAATTTTCCTCTATACTTCATATATATATGTATATGTATACAATTTAGACATAAGGAAAAAGTTATTTACTGTATGAGTGGTAAGGCACTGGAACAGGTTGCCAAAAGAAGTGGCAAATGCTTCATCCCTGGCAGTGTTCAAGGCCAGATCAGACAGAGCCTTGGGTGACATGGTCGTGTGCAGCATCCCTGCCCATGGCATGGGGATTGGAACTAGATGATCTTAAGGTCCTTTCAAACTCTAACCATTCTATGATTCTGTAATTTGCTTTATTGTACTTATTTATTATATATAAATAAATATATACCCAATTCACCATAATGTGCTAGTTTGCTTTAGTGTGCTTGACTGCGCATGTTATACATGCAGGTGCCACTCTAAAGCTCATAGTGATTGCTTCAATGGTCGGGGCTTCTTTACCTCTATAAGCTGGCGGAGTCAACAGCCAGGTTTGTACTTTAACAATATATTCTGCCACCATGTTTTCACCCCACGTTAAAGCATTAACATGCCACTGGATATTGTCTTCCTGAATTTTATATAATTCAGAAGAGAGAGCAGCAATTCCCTCCAGAATAGAAAATTTCAGATCGTTAGCTTCCTGAATCTTTGCAAACAACAATATCCAGTCTTCCTGAGGATGGCAATAACCGCTAAGGTTGGCAGGAGGAGTTATTTGAGAAGCATCCAATTGCTTTGCAGTGATGGACATCTGATTCAAGTCAGTCGTAGTTCCCAAAAAGCCCTTTATGAAATCTAAACACAGCACGTGAATGTTTCTTGAGTCATTATAAACTGTGCATGCTATATACAGCTAGTGTATGGTAATTTTATTGTGTATCCTGCCTGTCAGCAAAACACATATTTGCTTATATAAATTAATAGAAGTGGGAATGTGGAAGAAACTAGCTGTCTGTTCCCATAAAAAAGTTTCCAGATATGCACAAGCGTTGATGGAAATTACAATAGACTGGGATTTTAGGCCTCATAAATAATTATAATAATTGCAAGCAACATTCAATATAAAGATAATTTTTAATCTCAGTTCTTAAATAAAACATACTGGCAAAAGAGGAAAGACTTTATCCTGCAATTTCTTTCTACACAATGCTTTGTTGCTGGGTCTGTGCTTAGGTACAGTAGCTCACCAGTGCAGAGCCATTTGCAGAACTGATCTTTGCACTACTTTTTTAAAAAAGGCATTATTTTTACGCAATCCATATTCAAGTGATTTAGAGATTGAATGGCCTGGTTTATCCATGTTAAGCATAAAGCAGAACATTATCAAGCTATATCAAATCATAATAAGTTTCTTTTTCCCTGTATTCAGGCAGAATTTTTGTAACACCAACTTTTTGCTGATGTGTACTTCAAGAAAATACACGCCTGATGCTCTTGTGTAATGAATGAATATGTCCATTACTCATACACTTTTTTTTTTATTTATTTTGTTTTTTCTAGTTTTATTTAGAGCTTGCCTTGAGATAATATTTCCTGGAAGATAGCTTTTTTAGGACATTTCCACAGGTCATAAACATTAGACTTCAAATGAGAAATATCCCAATAAATACGTTCCAATTTTATCTGTCAATTTCATAGGAAACTAGCTTTACTAATCTTTAGTAAATCTTTACTAAAGTACTTACCTTCAGTGTAGATATTGGGCATTTGTAATCTTTCCTACACTTGAATTGTATTTGACTACACTGTAATATTATACATGCCTTATTGCTACAAATCACTGCAAACATTTCAGCAGAAAAAAAAATCAACCCACATTTTTTGTGCATATTCATATTAGCCTAATGATGCCAGTACAGGCATGATAAGGGTAACAAAAGAATGCAGTCACGGCACTGTCAAACTGCTTAATACCTGTGTCCGTCTAGCTCCATATCTACTTTCTGATAGTAGCTGATATCTGATGCTTTGGAAAAGAGTACAAGAAACACAGCAAGAACAGAGTGACCATTCTCTACCTACCAGCTTCTACCTACCTTCCTAATTTAAAATTTGCATCCATCTTACTTTGTTAATGGCCTGCAAAGGACCTCTCCCTCCTGGATTTTTCTAATCCAGATGTAGCATTAAGACTCTCCAGGCTGCCTCCAATTTGAAAAAGAAAAAAAAAAAAAAAAAAAAAAATTTCTTCAGAAGATCGTATTTTAGGCTCATAATCAGAACCTATAGTATATGCATGTTTTTATGTATTTCCTAAATAATACTTTATATCACAGCCACAAAGCAAACTGATCCAAACTTTAGCTGGCGTAGATCACCTACGCAGAACAAGGTCACACCAGTCTTGTGCGTTCAAAGTTCATCCACTTTGAATTGCAATCCAGTGGCACACTACAAGCTTATCTTCAGTGCTGATGCTAAACAATGACTGGAAGAATATGAATCATGGCCACCAACATGTCACTGTTGCTGGAGAGCTGCAGGAAAGAAAGCAATAACTTAAAGGGAAGAGACTGAATTAAACAGTTAGGAAGTGTCATGCCTGAAACTACTGCAGCAAGGTCCACCAAAGCTCACCTGTCTTTTCCACTGCTGAAAAATGTAGTCAAAGTGGCTGATATCAGCTCTGGTTTGATAAAATAGTAAGATTATCATGCACAGAGATGAGATAGCATGAGTTTGGTTGCAGAGTTTTTTTTTCCTTTTTATAAAAAATAGACAGATTTTTCCACATGAGTTCCAGGTTCATTGTTCTTTGTGATACAGGAACAAAGTGCGATGCTTAAATGAATAAAAAGCGAGGTATGCGTTTCCATGTCACATACTTGTTATTCATGATGTCAGGTGGATGTCATCCTGATCAGGATGCAGAAAAGAAGGGAGAATGGTGTGCAGCTGCATGGTTAAAACAATGCTACAGGAGTACATTTTGAACTGGGCAGGGCTGGTAATGAGGGTAAATTTTTCAAAGTTAGGACAAGATAATTTGCAGAGGCTCTGTTTTTTGGAACTTGTTTCTAACTTTATATGGAGACTTTCAACTGTACTTATAGTGCCTTCTTCCAATACTTCTTGAGATGTGGACTGTCCTAGAAATGTGGCACTTTAAAATTTCTTTTAGCTCCTACTCTTTCACAGAAGATATCATTCCTGGCAAACTGGTCCATAATGTAAATAAATCACAAAAAGGGAAAATGAAGATTATCATAATCGTTGTAGACGTATGGCATCATTTAAATTAGAGATGTTGCAGAAGGTCCCCTTTTTTCTGTTAAAAAATGAAACTCGGGGGCCTAAGTCAGGACTGTTGATCTTTCACTATTGACCAAGTCCCAAAATGATGACAGTATTGACATACTGACTCTTTGTAGATCTGGCTCCATACGAAAGTGTTATTAAGAAGGAGTAGACAATGAGTGCAGGCAGATGAGTGGCTTTTGAGGATTTCTTCATTTTGGGAATGTAGCAACTTATTTCCTTGACCATTTTTTTCGGAATAAAGAGCAAATCATGTAAGGGACTTTGCAGCTGAAATAAACACTATAAGGGACTGGCAACACAGCCATTACATGAGTGTTCTGGCTATCGAGCCTAATACTAGTTTAGCAAAACAATTAAACTGCTAATTGCCAGTGGCTAGAAAATACAGAATTGTTATAATACTCCAGAGAGTATACTGCAGTGAGTAATACAGTCATAAATACACAATACCAATCAGGTAAAGGATTAAAGCTGTCTTTTTGTTTCTGAAAGGTGGTAGGACATTCTAATGCCAGGAACAGTGATTGAAATGAGCTCAGAAACTATCTCTAGGGTGCCCAGCAGAGACTTTCATGTCCTGTTACACCTCTGATTTGGGACTAGGACTGCTTATCCCAGGCTATTTCTGTTACACATATACAGCACCATATTCTGATGCTCCTTAAGTATGATTTGGCAATGAGGAATTTGATTTGACTATTTTCATAGAATCATAGAATCTTAGCATTGTATGGTTTGGGTTGGAAGGGACCTTAAAGATCACCTAATTCCAACCTCCTTGCATTTTCAGAGCAATGTCCTGTTTTAGTGAGGGTAAGGTTGCCAGAATCTGGACAATACTTGCAGCATTTGGCAGTAAATTACAGGACAATGTATCCTGAATGAATGGGAGAAAATGTAATGTAAATTGGATATTAAATGCATAACATAGCCCCATATTCCCATCTGTACTGGGTTTGTATGGCAAGGTTTTGCTATCGGGGGGCTACAAGGGTGGCTTCTGTGAGAAGCTGCTAGAAGCTTCACCTGTGTCAGAGCCAATGCCTGCCAGCTTCAAGATGGACCCTCTGCTGGCCAAGGTCAAGCCTACCAGTGATAGTGGTAGTCTCTGTGGGATAGTGAATTTAAGAAGGAGAAAAAACCTGCTATGCAACAGCAGACAGAGAGAGGAGTAAGCATATGTGAGACACACAGTCCTGCAGACACCAGGGTCAGTGAAGGGAGGGAGGAGTTGCTCTAGGTGCTGGAGCAGGTTCCCCTGCAGGCCATGGTGCAGACCTTGGTGAGGCTTGCTGTTCCCCTGCAGACCATGGAGGTCCATGGTGGGTTAGATACCCACCTGCAGCACATGGAGAGACCCACACCAGAGCAGGCTGTGACCCCATGGGAAGCCCATGCTTGAGCAGGCTCCTGGCAGGACCTGTGGCCCTGTAAGGGACACATATAGGAGCAGTCGTTTCTGAAAGACTGTGTCCCATGGAAGGGACCTGCACTAAAGTTACTGGAGGATATTCTCCTGTGAGAGGAACCTCATGCTGGAGGAGGGGAAGAGTGTGAGGAGAAAGGAGCAGCAAAATCCGTGTGATGAACTGACTGCAACTCGCATTCCTTGTCCCCTTGCAGCTCTCAGGAGGAGGAGGTAGAGAAATCAGGAGTGAAGTTTAGCTCAGAAAGAAGGGAGGGGTGAAAGAAAAGTGTTTTTAAAAATTAGTTTTATTTCTCATGATTCTACTCTGATTTTGATTGATAATAATGAACTTATTTTTTCCCCAAGTTGGGTCTGTTTTTCCTGTGATGGCTTTTTGTTATATTTGGATTGTGATAGAGTGGCTTTGGTGGGCGTCTGGAGTCCAGCCAGGGTCAACCCACCACATCATGTTACATGTTGTTATCCTTGTGACCAGCTTTTCTGGGACTAGCAGTGGGAAAAGGAATTATAACAGATAGGACATGGTGACAGAATGAGATCTTCAGTAGAAAGTATTTGGAAGCAAAAGTAGAATAGGCAAAGGTGGCTTTTACATAATTTCTGTATGAAGACCCAGTCAGGGTACATTCATCTTCAAACATTTTAGCAACTGCAGGATCCAGTTGCACATCTGAGCTAAAGTCTTTTAACTCAATTGTCAAATAATTCTTAGTCTACACATCATGACATTAATAAGATGAGTTGAGGAACTTTTCTCCATTTGTTTTCCTCTGAGCAGCAGTCTAGAGCATTTTGGAAAGACCATTCCCAAGGGAAAAAAATAAGCAGTAGTCAGCCAGTGCTCTGCCTATGAATGATCCTGCACATGTAGCGCAAGCCATGAAAAGAGATAAGGGTGATAACCTGTCCATAAATTCTCAATTTATATAACACCACAGAGAAATCACACCAGGCTCAGCTAGAAGCAGAAGGGGCCTCTAGGATCCTTTTGTATAGGCCTGACTTCTACCTCCACTACAGCTGGATGATGAAAGCACAGCCTTGGTATTCTCTAGAAGGGGAAAATGGTCAGGACAGCTCTGCCTGAAAACCCAGCTGCAGGCATTAGATAATATGTTGTATTTTATCACTTGATTTTAAGTTTCTGTAATATTGCTGTTGCAAAGGTTATGCATAAATGGTAATTCATAATGTCTGTCACAATCAACTGAAACAAAGAAATATTCTCTCTGTTGCTATAGCTTTTACAAAACGATTAACAAAGTGACAGCTTTAAAAAATGTTCCTGTTAGATTAGGAATGAAAGAACTGAAGTATAATCTCCCTTTCGCAGTATAGGAAAGAATAGAATAGACTAATATCAGAGTTAGGAAAAGTCAGACCTAGAACCATGTGTAGGGTGAAACTCACAAGAACTGAATGAATTTTGGATAGCTTTATGCCTTCTTAACAGTCCAAACATGCACAATGCATTAGTCTGAATTTTAATATGGAGATGATTCTATTATACTATTCAATTTCTGCAAAGCTGGAAAATATGAAATATTAAAATATAAACAGATTTGAGAAACAAGTAAACAATTTCCATTGAATTAAGAAAGTACTTAAAAACACTTCAGTAAGAAAAAATGAAGAAGTAATATTTGAATGCAAAACCGAGAGTAAAGAATATTGAGTGGTTAGGGACCTGATCTTTGGCTTCTCTTTGAATGATCGCCACAAAACAAAGAATCTGCAAAGTCAAGATAACTAAACATCTAATTTCCCAGCAGATGTCTAAATGTTGGAGATTAAAAAATTCATCACAGCAAGGTGATCTTGTAAGCAGAAAAATTGCTCTCACTAAGACAATCAGCAGTATCCCAAGGAGAATCCTTACTTTCTGTACTGTCTGCAAGCAAGAGCAATCAACTGTTTCTAGACAATTAGGAAGACACGTTAACCATATTAGCCTCTAAAGTGAAGCCACTAGCAAGCAAGGGCAATACTTCAGAGTCTTGATTGGTTTTGAGAGCCACCTTCTGCCCATCTCCAGCCGCAGGGTTCCAAATAAATTTGCTGGTTAGTCTGTGACTATGTTGCTGTCTTTTCTAGTCTATGTTAAGCAACACAGAAGGTCAGGAAAACCACCTAGGAAAGCTGGTTACCAATCTAACCAGTACAGGAAGAGCAACATTTTGCAGACTTCGTTTTGTATGTCTATATATAAAACTTCTTACCTGACAGTTCCAACCTGAGGAAAGGGAGGCATCTTTACCGTGCCATTTGCAATTGTGTGATTTTTTCCTGAGAACAACAGGCAGCTGAATAGTATTTTATCTGCTAAATGCCATAATTACCAGAAGAGTTCACATCAGTCTGCTACTGCTATTTACATACAGTGGTATATAGATGATGTCCCAAATTTCAGATAATCCACAAAGAGTTAAAATTTGGGTGGAAGTATAGGCTACAAAATATTAGCACATTCTCCCCTCCCTGCCCCCCGAACCACTATCTGAGTACTTTCAAACAAAACATAATGTCTGCATTCAGTTTATTTTGAGAGTGAAGGAAACAGGTAGACAGGTAGGGGGAAGGAACAGCCGCTCTTCAGAAGCAGAACCTTTTTGTTTTACTCTTTTTACACTGGAAAAAAAAAAAAACAAAAAAACCCAGTTAACTGCTTGCAGATGTTCTGAAGCAAATCCTTTATAACTTAAGAAGAAATTATATCTTTTCAAAAGCATATTTAATTTTACTAGTTTTGCCTGACCTTCAGTGTCTAACCACTTCCCTATATCAGTTCAATATCTTGCCCTATTTTGTTAGGATGGGGATTTGTTTACTTTTTAGCTTGTTTTGTTCACTTGGGGCTTTGATATTATAGGTTTTTCATTCGAAGTGAAGATGTTTTCTGTGTGTAATGTTTTTTTGTGTTCTGGATAGTTCAGCACTTTTAAAATGTTTGTTGGTAAAGGTTGGTTTCATTTTGTTTTGTTTCTGGATCAGTTACCCCGTCATTTATCTTTTCTTCAAGAAGATCTATTGATCTTTGTAGTTTGCTCTGTTTTCATGAGGATGTAGTGACGAGTTTTGTGTTTGGTTACCTTTGATCTAGTTGTCCAGGTCTTTGTTTTATGCCTTCATAAATATGGAATGATTTGTTTGACTCAAAGTCATCAAATATTTCAGCTTATGACAGTCTTACTAAGATCAGAATTTGTCCAACTGTGTCTTCCAGGATTTAGAGCCTTTGGAACAAGGCAGAGGACAAAAGAAACCATCACAATAATTAATAATAGGCTTAATCACAGTAAGGACTACTCCATTAAGTACCTCCATAGAAATGAGAATCATACACCAGTCAAGGAAATTATAAAAACTTAAATCATGTCCCAAACAGGAATGAATGGTATGTCTTTCCACTATGACTGGTTCTTAGGAGGAAAGTGAATCTTTTTTCCTGTGTAGATTGTCCATTAAATATTTAAGGCAAATGAATGAGCTAAGGCTTAGTCAGTTTGATTCAAAGCATGCTGTTGTATTAAGATCATGTAAGTCTAGAAGGTTTAACTTGTGTTTCTTAAGAGATCACTAGTTTCTCCCCTTCTGTTATCAATATGGAAGAATGCATAAACACCTACACTAACATGCTGGATAACATGACTTCACAGACAATACCACAGTTATAAGCGAAGTCAGAGCTGTCAGAATTTTCCTTTTCACTTCTGATTTCTCCATGACAAGCACACAAACATCACATTGAATTTCTAAGTAAAAGGATCAAAGCACAATGCTCAGGAATTTGGTGACAGATTTGCTTAGCATAACCAAAGAGTGATACCACTCTGGAGGGGCACTGCTGTGAAAACTGTTGAGTTGGACCTTTGATTTGTGTTCTGTGTTCAGTCCTGACACATTACTGGGATTTAATTCTGTGCAGTTTTGCTAGGAGCAGTGGAGGAAAGTTTTAAATCAAATCAATGATAGAATAGAAATTAAGTCCATGCTTTGGCTAGATTCCTTTATGTAAGTCTGTTACAAAGGAAGTCTCTCCAACCATGTGGTGAGCATTTGTGTATTCAAGGTTATGACTCACCTGGCTCAGCAAGTAATGCACAATAATTGGCATTTTAGAGGAAAAGACAGGTAAACTTCATTCCTCCAATCTTTTCCTTTATCCACTGACTGCCATTTTATAGATGTAAGTGCTTTTCAGAATTTAGGTAGACTGAAGTTTAAAAAAGGTCAGCTTGTTCAGCTTTCCCCCTTAAATTCCTGGCAACACTTTATCCTGGTAGAAGCACAATGAAGGGCCTTATTATTCCCTTGACAGGTAACTTTCATGAAGAGGAATGGAAATTACTAATTTGAACTGGCGTTTTCTCATTTTTCCGTTGGGGAATTTTTCTCCCATACAATAGTCTAAGATTTCAGCATTTTATATATACAAATTATCATGATTTGGGTAGGTCAAGGTCATGAGCATAGAATAAGGTCCCTTAAAATGCAGCTGCTACCCATTGTTACCCAGTTAGGTGTTACCCAGCTTTTACCCTTCTTCACTTTTTTAATATCTTTTCTAGTGCTGCCCCAATGCTATTCATAAAAGGTATTACAGAGAAAAGATGATGGAATCTCTAGAGCACTTAACTCCCTAACACATTTTGAAAGCACTTTCCATTTGGTGAGGCAAGTCCCTTTCATGCTCACTACCTGCAGCTCCTTCCTGAGGGTGTGGGTGCCTCGGGGCTTTATACAACACTAAGCTGCCTGTTCTTTCCATAGCTTCATCAGTGGGCTCTGACATTGAATCAACCTACATATTTTCAGAGTGATCTTGTGTGTGTTTGTTGCCTTCTTCTAAATGGAAAAAAAAATAAAACATTCAGCTACCATGTGTTTTATGGTTGAGAAGAACAGAGACTCTTCTTTGAGAAATAATGTGATCATCTGTGATCGGTATGTGGGCGGCAGATGCACTTTAGTTATCACTTGTTGTTTTCAAATTTACACTCATTTTTCCATAGCTTATTATTCTGCTGTGAACATGTAAAGCTGTCATGTTTGAAGAATACCACAGATAAGTATGTTAGGATTCTATCGAATATAAAGATCATATGAATTGTATAATAGTGTTATTTAGACTATGCTTTGTCAACTCGTTGTGTTTGAAATAAAAATTATATGTTACTCTCAACTTCAATATAAAATTAATCAATATTTAAATTCCTTAAAACATGTAATTCTATGGAATTATTCAGAGTGATTATGTTCACGATGGGCATGTTAAACAAATTAAGCTATCTTTTAAGGAGTACACTAATACTTTTCTTAAAACCTTTCCTACAAATGCTGTTAACAAGGATGTTTTGCAAAACATATGAATGATCTCAGCTTATAGTTACACTTTAGACATCCTGGAAAAGAAAAATTCCAGATACATAATTGTGGGAAGCCAAGGTTCAAGAAGATCTTAGAGACAGACATATCAGCAATTGAGGCAAAGGAGCATCCCTTTAGAGCTGTTGAAGATCTCGCCTTGGGCACTGAGTACATTCACTTGAAATGCAACTTATTCTCTCTGAAAAACTGAATCTGAGAGAGAGCAGAATATAAATTACTGTTTCTAGTCTCACATGTTATCTAAAGGCGTATGTTAACTTCCCTAACATCTGTGGGGAACTGGAATTTTCTGTTATTAAGATCACACTGTGTATGGGTAGCAAAAGCAGCTACCCTTGATTTCTAAACTGGTTTAAATACTGCTGTACTTAAAAAAAACCCCTAAAAACCAACAAACAAGAAAACCCCAAAACAAACAAACAAACAAAAGACCCCAACAAAAAGCAAATTGAATTCAACTAAAAAAAATAAAAAAATTGTTCCTAAAGTTGCCATAAATTTATGCTCAGATGTTCTGCTCTTTCCATGAGTGTGCACGTGCACAGCTTCCAGAGGCTTACAAGCAGACAGGGCTACAAAATACCAGAAGCTGTGTTCCTTAGTGCAGACATTTTTCCTACTGTCCTGTCATCAGTTTTCTCAAGGCGATGCAAGCTCATTAAACCACTGAGATTGAAAAAAGTAAATAAATAAGTAAAAGTGTAATCCAGCAACACTCCTTTGACAGCAACCCTACAGATACAATGCCAGAAAACAAATGGAATCAATCATTAATTACAAATTTTGCTGGACTTAATGGAATCTGGAAACAATGGGAAGATAGACAGGGCACAGTAAGTGGCGATGGATGTCAGGATAATGGAACAAATTCAGCTTTCAGACATATTTATTTCACATTAACGCAGATTTGTCTTTAGATCATAGAAAGAGGACAATTTCAGGGACTACAGGATGTGCCCAACTCTCATAAATCATTATGCTGCCTATGGAAGTACTGGAGCTTTGCTGATTTAGATGGAGAGAAGACCTAATGCTATATTAGGTGTGTATCCTTAAGAGCAAAGTTCTGCCAGAAAAGAGCTGAAGCTATAACTTTCTAAAAACCCATAAAGTACATATAAATCAGTTGGGCAGGACATGAAGCAAGAATCATTCAAAGAAGTGTTGACAGACCAAAAACCTGTACTGAAGGAAGATCTTACAGGCTGTATTGATGTACCTTTCATTTCTGGGTGGAGATTAATATCACTGTATTTATCACATAAAGTTATGAACAGTTTTGAGGCCTGCAGTCCCTTTTCTTCCATAAGACCTTTTGAAATGGTAATGGAAAGAATTTCTCTAATTAATGGTCTCTTGGATCAAAAGGTGAGACAAGCAAAAGATACATATAAATTACTCATGGCTGGTATTCAAAATAGTGTTGAGAATAGCATTTTTAAAGATAGAGGGTCATAGATCCATTTTTATGACTGATAAATGTTCATAATGATTTCTAATAACTTCAAATACACTTCCTTTTAATCAATAACTTAATTATTTCTACCATCCCCACCCCTCAAATCTCTATGACTCTCCTACTTTAAGTAACTTGAGAACAGAATTAGGATTAAGGACACATTTATTCAGATTCTTGGCCTCTTATATGTGTTGGTGGAGGAATGTACCCCCATTTGTGGCAAGATTTGTGTGATCTTGCATTTCTAGGGGAAATAATGCCATTTCAGCATTATATGTTCCCAAGAGAAATGAGAGTGTAGAAAGAGTAATAATTTATTTCTTTGAAATGAAGTCCTTACTATAATCACTTCAGAAAATGCTAGTTTAAACCAAGAGCTTAAGGGGGTGTGTTGTGCTAGAGTCCTGGTGTTATTCGGTCACTACTTAAATACTTGACTTAAAAGCTTCTCCCATTACTTAAATACTTGCTTAAAAGCTTTGTTATGTCAGCCTTTGTAGATGACACACAGATGCTGACAGGCATATCCCCTATGCAAGTAGAGGGATTACAGATAATCACTGATGTGATTTACCATTAACTCATTTAGGAATTTGGAAATGAGAAAGTGGAAATTAATTGAACTTCCACCTAAGATGGGTTACAGGTACAGAAGGCATGCTGTGTGGTGGCCTGTGAAATGGTGAATTTGATTGTCTGGAGCACACACATATGTATTCAGGAAGCAGTTACATACTGGAGTTATAATATTCTACTTTTGCTAACAGAAGGTATGCATTTTATTCAATTCACATACTTATCAGTAAAAGAAAAGAATAAAGAAATGTCTATTATTTTAAGTGTAATAAACAAGAATTGATTCAGTAATAGCAACTCTTGTACGGTGATTTCTGTTTATTTCCTCTAGTCAGCTCCATGAATTTATACAGAAACCTATTTTCTAAATTAATATAACTTTGCTAACCAGGATCTGTGTCACTGGGGAATAAATTTTTATGATGTTTATGAATGGAGTTTTTTGATTTAGAAAAAAATCTTGAAAAATTACCTTAAATGAATGCAGTTACCTAAAAGAACATTGTACCTCACTTGCATCTTAAAGAACAAGAACAACTGAAATATCTAACTACTGATTTTCTGTTTAATTGACAGAAATCTGGTTGATTAGCTTTTAGAGACAGTGTAGCTTTTATGATTCTTATGGCTTCTGGGCAGAGGATGCATGATCTTCAGGTTCTGTTTAATTAATGTAGAAAACTACATTGCTTAAAGCCTGACTAAAGGCTGGAGTGCCTGTTCTATTTGGTTAAGAAGGACTAATTATGCCAATTTCTTCCTGTAGAGCTTCTTAAAAATTGCTCTTTAGCATTTATTGTTTAGAAAGCTAAAGGGCTATTTCAGGAATTTAGAATATTCTCCCAGAGAACTGCTGCTCCTAATTTACTTTGTTTTTCTCTAGATAAAAATCAGAGAAAAAAAATGTGGTTTTAATTTTTTAGTTGCTATTTAACTTCATAGTTACTAAACTGACTATTTTAGTCTTTGTGTTCTGTGATTTTCAGCTGCAATTACTGTGGGATGCTAGTTTTGGTTGCTGGTAAGGAAACATATTAAATAATTAAACGCTATCCTTCATTTTCTTCATTCCCTAAATCGGCTTAAAAACTGTCAGAGGGTAAGTGGCTAATGGCAACTGACATGTTCACAGTTAATACATGGTTGTCTACCAAACTCCTCCTGGCATACCACTGACCGCTATTTCCAGAGTTAGGGCAGGAGAATTGCCACCCTAAAGCATGTGCTAAAGCATGTGATAAAGCATGTACATTGCATGATTTTCCCAGCTGGAGTGCAGAATGCTGCTCCTGTCTCTTTCCTTTCCCTTTCCTGTCCCTTTCCTCTCTTTCTTTTCTGGCACCACTTAGTATATAAAATGCAAATCTGCATTTGGGACATTTAAAGTAACACATTGGACTCATTGCTTTGTATTCTTCAAAGGTTTGTTTTTTTCAGTTTCACCAGATGGGATCTGAAGAGTGGCAATCTTGATATGCTGAACATTAGAGAGGAATAATTTTTATAGTGCATCCTAGTTGCTGTCTTATGGGGTAGAGAATGTGGTTCCTGCCTGCTTTGAACTCTTGTACTATGATAACAAAATAATTTCTCCACTGATGAAAGAAGATTTGTAATGTTACTGTGAAAAACTTATTTAAAAAACTAATGTTCAGGTGGAACATACATTTCAGACAAGGAAACAGCTGGAGAGAATGAAAACTGACAGGAAATTCTTCTGACATTGATTTTGTAACTAGGAATCAGAAGTTAAAGGAGGATTCAAAACACAAGCTATAGGGAGAAAGAAAGTTTTAACAAGGATGTAATCTTTTATGTTACAGGATTTAGCCAAATTCAAGCATAAATTAGGAAGAATAGGTAAGTGGCTTTCCTTCTGGTGAGGCATCTGCTGCTGGAAAGACAGTCTATTGGGTTAGACAGACCTCAAAACTACCCTAAGGACAAGTCTTACATCATTAAAAATGTTCATGAAATAAACAGATTAGGATGGAACAAACCAACACCAAACAAACTGGGCAAAAAAATCAGATGTAGGAAAATTACCTCACTTTGCACTGAAGTCTTTTAATGACAGTCTGGGAGAACGCGAACTTCATATGCAGGTTGCAAAGCCCCAAAGGAATCTGATCTTGCTGTACAGTCTGATCCTTGAAACTAATCTCTAAAAAAAAGCCACTAATAAATGCAGATAAAAACCAAAAGGAAAACAGGACAATCTTCTACCTTTATTAGCTTGCTTTCCACAATTTATTCTTCATTGCTGTCTCACAGTTCTCTGTGATATCTCAGTCCTGGAGTTTAGCCTAAAGTGCTTTTGGAGAAAAGAATCCTAACCAAATCTCTTACTAGTCTTTGAGAAAAAAACCCCTCAGATTCTGTATGTATATATTTAATAATGTCTATCTGTCATGAAGAGAAGAAATGGGTGGCTGTGCCTGTGTTCTCATCGCTTAAGATCTTTTTCAAAAGAAAGATAATAAGAAGGAAAGGCTTGATTTGTGCTCAAAGTCTTAGTGGGACAGTGGATCTTGAATCAGTCCATGGTTCTGTAATATGTTTCCTGCAAAGACTTAGGAAAAACAGTTATAGTTTCTGAGCTGTCTACACCTTAACACACACACACAAAAACCCTGAGGAAGGAAATTATTTATTTTCTACCTACTATTTTATCCATCTTTCATAGATAGCCTGAGTTAGGTCTGTCTCTTTCAAGTGTCTGCCCAGAACGTAGCAAAGCAGACACTGGAATTGCACAGTTCTCCTGCTTTATACTTAGAAATAATGGAAGCCCCATATATAAGTATATAAACAAACAAACAAACAAATAAATAAATAAATAGATAGATAAATAGATAAATAAATAAATAAATAAAGGGGAGGGCATGGAGGGATTACGGTTAAGAATTCATTTGCCTGTTAAAATGAGTTAACACAAATGGGAGAATGAAATGAGGAAAAGTCAATCTCAACTTTATTACCCTGTAAACAGCCTGTGAAAACACCAGCCAGTTTTCACAGCATTTCATCTAGCTCTTTGCTGACTAGGCCAAGGCCTCTTTTGGGAGAACTTTGCTGGATTTTGTTGTACTGGTTTACTGGATAGAAAATCCTTCCTATTGACAATGCAGTTTATCATCTTTGCTTGTTTATGCAACTAAAACTGAGACAAGGAAAAGTGCAGTCTTAGTACTTACATCTTTTTCTACTGTTTCTGATGGAAAGGAAAAGTAATTAGATCAGTCAAGTGTGGTTTTGTGTACAGCTTGTTTTCATATAGGACACACCAAAAAATCTGCAGCCAGAAACTCCTTCTCACCATCTAGCTGATGCAGATATAGTTACAAAACACCGTCTGTACTGGTATGATTCTGTTACAACATTGATTTGTCATAGTTCTGAGCCGCTGCCTCAGTGAACAGCATGGATCCATCTCCTTTTGGTTGTCACTAATGCCGAGATTTACATTAGGTCTGCTAAAACAAGACCTCTATCATTGAAGTAAGGTCAGATTCTTTTTAAATATTGTAAGACAAAATACTGAAGAAACACAAATAAAAGTGATAGATAGTACATATCCAAAATGTTGATTAAATTGTTTATATATGCAGATGGAAAAAGATGGATGCATATTTACATAACCATAAATGCATTTAAATATATATATGTACAAACACATTTACTTGTCTGTGAGTAAAAACAAATATCTAAACAGGAAACAACTTTCTAATTTCTGGTTTCTGGGTTTTTTTTTGTTTGTTTGTTGGGTTTTTTTTTTGTAACCAGGATTCAGAAATCTTACCTTACATAAGGTATGCATTCTGCTGTCAAAAAGTAATGAAAAATTGACATAACAGCATCAACATCAGTCTTTAGAAGTTTCTTGTTCTATGTTACTGATACAGCATCACCAAAGATGTAAATTTGTGGAGCTGACAACTGAGTGCATTTAATATAAATTTTTTGACATTTTAGTTCTGATACATCTTGAAACTTCTGAAATAAAACTCTCCTGATCTCTCCATGAACACGGACAAGGACAGCATTATGGAGTAGGAGCTGGCTTTAGAGCTTATGCACAGACACTTGCTCAAAATATTCGGAAGTAGAAAAACCCCTTACATTCTAGTACAGCACACAGTACCATTTTCTACAGTTTGCTTTGAGGATGATATCAGATGAGTTTTCTGTTGTTTGTGTTCTGCAAATATAAAGCAAAGGAAGGATTTCTGTATTCATATAAAGCAAACAAATAACAAATTAATGATTTTCCAGTTTAATTTCTCAGAGGAATTAGGAAATGGGAGCATCTTCTTAATGTCTTCTTATTTTATGCACACATAGAGACTTCTGGATCCTTCTCCTTATTACTGGTAAATTACTTATCCCATCTGTTTGCTGCTTCTTTTCTCTCAGGTACTCCAAGGGAACCTTTTGCTTTTCTTGCTGAAGAAGATCTAAACAGAGACATTCACTTCTGCTTATTCCCACACATTTCTGCCACTAGTAAGCAATACAGGATATAACTGTATATTTAATTATGACAGACATCTATGAGTGACAGTTCCCCAGTGTCAGGGAAGCATGTGCCTAGACTTATCTATGCATAATCAGGAATATTGGAGGGAAAAGTAAAGGGTTGTTGGCAAAGAGGACCACACATAGCTGTATGCTTTCCTTTGAAACAGTCAAATCTGTCTTATCTACTGGGTCTCCTGGTGGAAAAATTGTCTCCCTCTTTCTCAGCATACCACCAGGTTAGCAAGAACCACAGTCAATAAAGAAGGAAAAAGTTAATTAGGGATGAGCTCACATACCAATATTTGGAAATGTGTTTGAGGCCAGGCAAAGGTTTAGTCCATGTATGTGTGTGAAAAATCAGGGTGAGAGTAAATAGTGCATGCAACCTCCATCTCTGGCTTGAACAAACATCTGCAAGTGGGTGTCTTGGGAAGCCGTCTTTCGCAGATATTTTCCTGGTGTGTCCCTCTATTCTGCCTCAAAGAAGACCTTAGCTATGTTAACATGTATGTCTGCTTTTGAAGCCCAGGCTGTGCCAAGTGCCTGAGGTCTTCCAGACAGCAGTGTATTATTCCAGGCTGGCTACAGTGTTCCTTTCCTGTGGTTTTTGTTTAAACCACCTCCACCACATACCACAGAGAGCACAGCTGTGAGGGGAACATGTGACTGGCTGAGGAACGTTAATGATAAGCTACTAGGCTCAGTATAGAGTTTGGAAAGAGATGCTCTTAAAAATACTGCTGATATTTTAATTATAATCTAAGAATTTACAAAGAGGGGTAGAGAAATTTACTCCTACACTCCTGTAATTGAAAATATAAATAGTAATTAGCTGCAGCTTTCCCAAAGGTAGATGTTTGCCTACCTGAGATACTGCATGTATCTGATGCAGCTGGTGGGGAGAGAGGAAGGCTATGGCCACAGGCACGCTACCAATGCTGCTCATCAGATGTTGCTCATTGAAGAATAGCCCAGAGAAGGCTTAATTAATTTTCTTATAAATGATAAATACAGATACCAACAGGTGACATTTCAGAGCCTTCAGTGAGTTTTGAAATGGTACTAGCTTTATTTATTCAGAAAGCTGTTTTAGGGGGTCTTCATGAGAAGATGAACGCTAGCCCTGTGGCTCAGAGCACCCCATCCTGCTCAGTAACCAGTCTCCAGAAGCAACCACTTGTAAGGGCTAGAGAGTTTTCTTTCCCAAAAACTGACTGTATCAGTGTGCTCCAGAGTCATGCAGCACAGCTATTACTGCTCAGTATTCAGGCACAAAGAGAGGATGACAGGATGACCACTGTCAGGTATCTACACTATCTAATACTAAGCTTCCCAATTTTGGATTACTGTGAGATCCTTACTTGCTTGTGGATGTCTAGGGAGAAACCCAGTGAAGAGTTTTGACACTTGTTCTTAGCTAGAAAGGTGTACATCTTGCATTCAAATAAGAAAGCAATTTGAGAGATTGTCATAATGTCAGCATTGTTCATAAGTTACAAATTTCTGAAGAATTCAGCTGGACAATGTTCTACACCTGGTGTTGTTTCCAGAACGAATAAATTACTGTTGTCAAAGTATAAAGCCTCCAGATCTCTAAAAGCAAACAATACTGGTGCCGTAAATCTGGGACTGATACAACCATGGTTACCTAATTCAGAAGGAAAGAGCAGGCTGTGTCAGGAAGTGTGCTGTCATAAATTTAACATATTTCCAGGCTCTTTCTTTTTCACAATTCTGTTGATGTGATTGAAGTATTATGGCATGGGGAGGGAGTAAGGAATGAAAGGAGTGACAGGTGCTAGGGTATGACAGATTCTGGGCACTGCTTGCCTAGATGGAATTCACTGGATGCAATATAGCTATCCCCAGACGGGCACACATTTTACCCTTCAGACTGAGCAATTATAAAATATGAGTAAGGCTGGATTAAACTAGGTTAACAATAAAAAAATAAAACAACTTTTCTAGATTTGAGCACACAAGCATTACAAAACCTTCTACCTCTTTATTGTTTAGCAGCTGGCTCTTTGAAATCGTGTTATGCCCAAGGTTAAGATTCCATTTCATGACAACAAAATGTAGAAAGTGTGATCTCTGGCCACTGGAGATTTGAGCATAAACTTCACTGCAAGAGCTAGATATCTTTTTATTTTTTTTTTCCTGGTTCACAGTAGCTAACCAGCACTGCTTACTTTCCTTTCAGTTCTTTATAGAGTATGCTGAGATAGGTGGTATCACGTCTACCTAAGTAACAGCACAGCAAAACAGTGATTCAATAATTATTAAAATTGCACGGAAAACTTTGCTATGACTGCTACTGGATATATCTGATCCAAGAGCATGTGCAAATATTAATATTAAGGTCCATGAATATTTATCTGGGGGAAAGTCCTGACGATAGTAGACTTCTTAATCTAGCAGACAAGTGAATCATATTGCTTGGAAAACTTGGATACTGCACTTTTTATTTTTTGTTTTCATAGAAGGAGAAATTAATCATTAGAATAATTTGTCCAAAGAATGTTCTGGCTTCTTTGTCATTTGGAGTTTTAAAGTCAAAATTAAAATGTCAGCCTAAAAGATTTGCTCTAAGCAGTCAGAGGTTATTGGACTTGATGCTACAATTAATAGCTAAACATCTTTGACTGTAATAAACATGGAGTTTGGCTAGAAGACCCTATGCCTTACTTTCAACCTTGTCACATCTGGCTTTATAGAGTCAGTCAGAGTGAGCTTCTAAGGACTCAAGAGATACTTGAAACGAGTTCAGTCTATGGACTAGAGCTCCCCTGAAATAAGGATTAGACAAAGTGCTGGGCGATGTGCTCCATCTGACCCTGCTCTGAGTGATATTGTTGGACTAGACAATATCTAGAGGTCTCTTCCAGAGGTCTGCCTTCCACCCCAGCTATTCTATGGTTCTTTAGTACAGTGCATTTTTTCCAATCTCAAGTAATCTTCAACTTTCAGGACCAGCAGACCTCTGCACAACCTCAAAGTAGATAAAACTGGAGATGCTGTAAAGGTCTTTCTTTAACAAGGGCCCTCAGACCCTTCACATATGCTCACTGCTTTCCAGACTGCAGTTTGACAGCCATGGTAATAGCCATGATTTCGTTAAGTGGGCAGACAAAATACACCTTTTATCTATCTATCTGAGCTTTTCTGTCACTCATTCATTATTTAGTCTGTATTTATTATTAAAGAATGTAACTAACTTCCTCCTTCCCTACCCCAATGTGTAGACACAGGAAAAAAACCTATTAGTAAAACAGTGGGACAGCTGAGAAGACAAGGATGCAATTATAGAGGTCCTATCCAGCCCTTACAGAGACTTAATAAAGGACTTATCTGGCCAGCTGATGCTGCTCCTGTCACTTTGTGGGTTTGGTACTGTTAATAGGCAGTAATTTTGTCTTGCCACAGGGAGCTACATGGGTCATGGGAGCAATGGGAGTTGTGCAGAACCCGCCACTGAGCTCTCGGGCTGCTGTGTGGTGTTCTGTTTCTCTTTGAGAGAGGAGACTGGTGTAGTGCCCAGTGAGTGTTACAGCTGCAAACAGCAACATACGGTCTAGTTGACTGAAGTTTAAAAAGATTTGAAGGCCCCCTAAGGCCAAAACATGGAGGATCTTATGCCTAACTGCTCTCTAAAGCACTCGGCTGCCTTGTTGGGGTGGGATACCCAACAAGCAGCTGGAAGCAGGTTATTTTCCCTTAGCAGCTATCTAGAATGTTAAAATGGAACTTATTTTAATTCTGTAATGGTTTACTGAAGGCAGTCTCCAATGGTGTACTGGTTTTGTAGAATTTCCTTTTCAGTTTTGTCTCTCAGGTAACAGTTCTTCTAGATCTTCTAGGCTCCTTAAATAAAATATATCTTCACTGTAATTCTTCGCTGTCCCTTAAAATGGGGTAGGAACAGGAATATGGCTGACGCAATACTTTTTATGCCACAGGTATTGTTACCAAGCAACCATCCCATGCAGCTTTAGCAGCACACAAACTTCTTCAGACACTAACCCTTCAAACACCTGAACCGAGATGTGCCAGCAAATCTAAGTGAAGCAGTGGAGTAATATTTTCAAAATCATCAGATTATTAAGGAGTCTTATGATATATCATCATTGTGGTTACCATGACCATTTCCCAAAATATTGGCGCAAATGAAGGATGCTTACTTGCATGTGAAGGCTAATTATGTCTGCTGCTGATGTTGCATCCCAACCTCTCAGGTTATCAGTAATCTAAATATTTTTATTACAGCAGTTTTAGTGCACTTTATATCAAACTGGAAAAACATTCATGGCATCTGTCCCCAGCTAGAATACAGGGAGAGATGAGAGACTTGCCAGGTCCAAACAAATTCTCTCCCATTAAGCACTACAGGTAGTCATTTGTGTTAGCACAAAGCTGGTATAAAATTATTTTCTCTTACAGTGGCATTACTGAAAGGTCTTCCTTTTTACAGCCATTAGAATAAAATCTGTGTACTTTGCTCAGCTTCCGAATTTGTGGCTGTCAGGCTTTTTGGAGTTTGTGCTGCTAAGTGGGTAAGCAAAGGTGAAGAATCAACAGATTTAAATCATTACAACTCAGTTGGCTACAGTCAGTCTTCTGGAAACTTGTTCTAGGGTATACTCATATGTACCGTGTGCATTAAAGTAGCAGAAAAAATATAGGTGGAGAAAGAAATCACAATCCATGGGTACAGATACAGTGACATTCCTAGTGGAGGACATGAGCATCAGCCAAAAGAGGCCAGTCAGGTCAGAAGTTTCAAAGTGGGTTCCTAGTACCTAAAAATTGTCATTTTCTATTAATCAGCCTTCTCTTTGCTTCTCTGCTGGTTGAAGGAGTTGACGTTCTACAGGAGCACAGCTTGGTTCCTCACATGGAAAGGTCTTATAGTCCATCAAACCTTCTCTTAGTCCATAAATAGAAATGGGAGTAAGAGACCTTTGAAAATGTGAACATAACTATTTATAGTTACATTCATCAGGTTAAAAAAAAAAAAAAATGTAGTGGAAGCCAGCAGGTGGATGATAAACTACTGGTGCTCAAGGTCACATATTGCTCAATACTGGCATCTGGTTTGCATATGTAAATGTTATGAAGTGATCTATGAATTATAGCATGCAGAATCTTGCATATACAGAGGCCAAGTTTGTCCTTTCATATGCAAATATATATCCAAGAGCTAAGAACAACAGTGCTTGAGGTTTGTTTGACAACTGTGTGATTGAATTGGTTTGACAGGTCCAGTCCCTCTCATGGTATGTATGCAGCATTCAAAAATTTTTGAAGACTTCGTAGCGTATTGAAAACCCCAGAAAATTAACACTGACCAAATGAATGTCCCATAGGCACAAATTTCTTTTTCTCTTTGATTTCTTGAAGCTGATTCCAGGTAAAAAGGTCCCAAGGAATAATCCTAGCTTCCACAATGAACCAGTTCTCACAGATATTTTAAGCATGTTTATAAATATTGCCCTTTTTTCTTTGTGAAGAGAAGGAAACATTAAATAACCAATCCTATTTTGATCTTTCACACAAAATTTCTTCGAATGGCCTTTCATCAAATCCAAAAGGCCAGAAAAAAAACTGGATGTTATTTCCTTCAGCATTTTTATGGTTCTAGGGCCTGTCTCCTTTCATTACATATCATGTCTTAGTATGTGATTTGCACTGGGTTTGTGTACCCTGGCTATTTCAGACTTCATTGTACTACTTTTTTATTGTCTGCTAATGAATGTTTGCAATTGCATCAACGGAACTTACAAATAACCATGAATAAAATCAGTGTCCTGCTTTTTCAGAATCATGTAATAGCAGGTTCACATAACAATAAAGGTATTGGTGCAGTGTTTTCAATCTATACACAACATAAGCATTCCCATTTTTTATTCAAAATCTTGCACTTTCATGCATCTCTTTTCCTTGTGATATGTCAGGGTGCTCTGTTGCCAAGACAAACAAAATAAATGACAAAATTGTCTAATTCTTTTCTATTTCCTTCTAGTAAAAAAAGAAACCATTATGGTCTGGCTTGTTCACATAAAAGGACTATAGATTTTGTCTCCAAATTCTATTTTGAATATATTATTTTAAATATGAGCCTTCATGCAGAAATACCTGCTTCTATGATCTCTTCCTGTGGTATTAAAATTAATACAAAATGTAATTTAAAATGTGGATCACTGACAGGTTTAGTGTTTCTTTGAAGAATTGCCTTGTTCTAAAATGATTTATGTCATCACTGATGCCTTCTAATCTGGACATGGTGCTGTTCCTGCTCATTATTGCAAACAGGCCCATAAAACTCAGCTAATAAAATGTTCTAGTGCATAAATGAAATATTGTGAAAGCTCAGTCTTTCCTTCTTTTTTTTTTTTTTCTGGCTGTCTAATCGTAAACCTACATAACATACTTGCTTATATTTGCTCTTGATTTTTTATTTTTAAAAATAATTTGGATTCCCCAAATTCAGATCAAATAACTATTTTTTCACCTCAGAGTTTTTACTAATTTCTCCTGATCCAATATTTAAATACTGTAATATACAATTATTTATTGTATTTTATGCCTGTATATAGAAGTAAAATCTTAAGACCAAATAAAAATCCTCTTCAGATAAAGGGGATCTGAGTAGAATTTCAGGCTTCACATAGGTAATGTTTAATTTATTATTTTATTTGGTATCTGCATGACTTTAACTTTGCATGGTGTAGGGTGAATATGCATGGGATTATATTTACCATGGAATGTCTGAATTAAATTCTTTCCTGACAATTGTGTCAAAGTGAAAAACAAAACAAACCCCAGGTCTGGAGTGCTCTGTAAGTGAGCATATTTTGCGGGTAGATAAAAGTAATTTTCCCTGAATTTAACATACATAAATTACTAATATTATTGAAGTATTCAGAGATCCTAATCAAATTATGTGTTTGTTATTCTATTACATAAACACATGCACATTACTAATTGGAAATTCTTTTTAAATTGAAACCATGTTTCCATTTACATACTTTGAGAAAGCAATTTTTTTTCTTTCTTTTTTTTTTTGTCAAGCTTGAGTGCAGCCATATTACATATGGATAAAAGCTGTGGTCAGAATAACAGAGATTTACTTGTTTCTATAGATTTCCTTTACCGTTCAAGTTGGGTAAGTGAGTTCAGCAATGGTGTGACAACTTTTTGCACTGATGGACACCAAATATATCAATCTACAAGTTTTCTTGTGGAACTGTGTATTTAACATTATTTCCCTTGGGATGTAAATGCAAAAAAGACCTGATCACCATGAAATGTCAATGCCCTCTAAGCACTGTTTTGCTCTACAGCATCTTGGCTCTTGTGGATAATAGAAAGGTAATCTGATGTATCACTTTCTGTTTCCTTTAAGGATACATGCTTCACAGCTTGTCACATATAATAAAGACGTGACGTGTGCAATAACCTTTTATTTGTTTGTGAGCAAAAATGTGTTATAATAAAATAGGCTGGCAGAGTTCCACCGACCAGAATATTTTCACAAGAAACTTTCTTCATTTAAAAAAGAAAGAAGTGGAGGAGGAAAAGAATGTCTATTTTAATTTGAAACCAGGAACAGACAGGGTCTCATGACACTTTTTTATTTTTTATAATTTCAAGCAACAACACGTCAGTTTATAAATTCATTATTTATCTTATTTTTACTTTTGATGTTTTCTTAATTAATATTTGATCTTTCTGTGACATGCACAACTTTATAAATTGCATTAAAATGTTAACTCTGCAGGTATCAATCAGCTGTAAAGAAAACCAAAGCAAACTTCCTAGAGGGCTCTATCTCCAGAGAGTCTGTGCTCTGCACAGCTTTCATCTTCCAGAAAAACTCAGTCAGTCACTTTCAAGAAAAAAGAAAGTTTGTTTATGTAATTTTCAGGCATGCATTTTCATACATTCTTGTTTCAACAGAGGAGATTTTGTCAACATCTGATGTATTACCTGCTTTTGCCCAATTCTGATTAAATTAATAATGTTAATAATAATATTACTAATGATGGTTCTATTGTCATAGAATTATATGATCATTAGTGCCAATTATAGGTTGATGTTAATGTCATAAGGGCCTCTTACCTTCATGTATGAAGGGGAAAACAACCTCCTCAGTCTTCCTGTGTGTTAACTTGCAGATGGGAACTCTTGTAATGAAGATTATCCTCTTGAGAAAAATTAACCTATATGAACAGTCTTGACAATACATTATATAAGATCATTTATCATGAGAATCCTGTAACTTGAGTCTTCCTTTTATTAATTCAGTTGCTTCTTTCTCCCTCTGTCCCTTCCATTACTATTCCTGACCTCTTTGTTTTCTTTCTGTTACCACTCTTAGTCTTTAGGTACTTGCGGAGGAAAATTGCTGAAGAACAATAATAAACAGAGACAAAAGAGCCACGTGTTTCTACAGGTTACCTTTATCTTTGTGAAAGACTTTTTTTTCCATTCTTGCAAGCATAATTTATGAATGTTTTTAGGCTTGAAACTGGCTATGATAAGTACTTGTTAGTTTCTCAAAATATACCTGTGGAAATAATTATCATTGGTAAGAAAAGGAAATTACTTTGATATTAAAGTATTAAAGTGTTAAAATGTGGAAAATATCAACTTGTGCAGTATTCTTTAAAAGAAAAACAGGCAACACCATGGTTAATTAAAATGCTGATAATACTATATGAAGCTTCAATGGGACAAAGTTGACCGACACATCCAAACGGATTTCTCAACAGGCTAATAATTTTTTGTATAATTACCAAATGAAACATTTCATACGAAATCTTGTGAAAGTGTAACTACAGGAGTACCTTAAGCACTCTGATTCACTAGTGTCTCAAAGAAGCAGAGTGGTTCAATAGGTTTGATATTAAATCGGTTATTATGAGACCTAGGTAATTTTCTCAGCTTTGACTGCAGTGAATTTTAGGCACTTCATGTTTGAGGTTATTCATCCTTAAAATTGGTTTGATAATGCCTGTCTCCACTCACGTATCTATGACAGAGCACTTTTAACTGTGGTATCTTCAGATACTGAGGAGGATTACAGATTTTTTGGAAAAAGGAAGACTTTTAAGAAGGAGATATTTTAGGCTTTTGGCTCAATAGTTACAGTTTGTGCAATAGTTACAGTAAAATTATTCTTCCAACTGAAGGTACTGCTAACTATTGTAATGTCTGTTTTTTCAGCATTTGCTACTCTTTAAAATTATTTCATTTCCTAATAAGAATTGAAGTGAATGTGGCAATTCTCCTGTGTCTGCCACATATTCTCCTTTATAGGAACATGGCTAGATTCTAAGAGTATCTACAAGAGTAGCCGGTCATACACAACACAGGAAAAAGTACAACAGCGTAATGGTTGCAGGAAGGATATAAACTAGCAATACAAATGAAAAATGAGAAAGTAGAAAGTGCTGCGAGGAATAATCATCGTGAGAGTGCACGCATGCATGGTTCAAAGTATATGGAGGTCATATTGCCTTAATACTTTATTATCTGGCTTGAAAGAAAAAGATGATTTCATTGATAAAGCCATGATTTCTTTCTGCCTGTTATTGAATCAAAAGTTGTTTTGCTGGTATTAATTTAAACTATGTGTTATAAATCAGAGGGCCATGACTTATAATCAATCCCACAAACAGGTAGTAGCTGACTGTCACCTATAATGCTAACCACATATTTACTTCTGCAGAAATGTGTCTCTCTGCAGGCCTATGTATTACGCTTTAAGTTATTTAACCTCTCAAGTCAACCCTCTACCCTGCTGTCCTGTTTAGGATGAATTGTGTTGGCTGTCTTTGTTAGAGCAGGTGGACACAACTTGTCTGTTGTGACCTACACGTGGGAGAGAACTCTCCTAAGCCATGCACAAAACTATGCCTTGAATTTGACAAGAAATTTCTCCCTAAAAATAATCTCTGAAGCTCATCAGGGCAGGAAGAGGAGTAGTTAACAAGAGTGTGCATTATTCCCCAAGATTCAAAAGGATTTTCTTTGCTAACCGAGACTCTTCAGTTAGGTTACTGCTTGGTGATTACAATGGAAAATAAAAACTGATGTACAGTTCTTCCCAGGAAATGCATATCTTTTTAGAAACCTTGACCAATACGCAACTCCTTTTAAAGCCCAAGCAACCCTCAAATTTTTGTAGCCTTGAGGCAAGTATGGTGTTTGCCTTTAGAAGTGCTTCAAGGACAGCAGAAGGGTTTTTCCTAGCAGTCTTGGTGTATTTCAGATCTAAGTTAAACAGAAGAACCTTTAAGTATATAGCAGCAGATAGCTGCATACCAACTGAGATGTCCTGACGTCTCTACAAAGGTGACTGATTAATACCAATTACCTAATATGGACCTTACACCCAAAGAATGAAAAACATCAGCTCATTTTCTGTAGGCCATCAAATATTCAAAAGCAGATATTAAACTTCACTCATCTCCAAGGCAATACAGGTCTAGAATTAGAGAGCTGCTGGCAGCAGGTGCCGTTGCTTCCTGATGAAAGGAAACACAGCAGGACTTTTAGGGGCAGAAACCCCATAACCCCATGTGCCCTGCCGCACACAGCTGTCTTCCAGAGTTGGACCACAGCCACCACCTAAGCACAGCAACGATTAGCAGGCACAATGGAGCACAACCTGTTCTTTGCTAGTAAGCCCTACCTTTGTGCAGCATGTGCAAGGGTCTGATATGGTTATATTAAGCTTCACAGCTCCCCAAACATAAAACCTCCCTGGGGTCCTAGAGAGGAAAAGCAGGCAGCTAAAATGAAGGGAATGATAGCATGATAATGAAATATGCAATGCCAGAGGTAGCTCAGAGAGATATGAAGCACTTTGATTCTTTTTCTTTTTTTAAGATGAAAGAAACAGTAGTTCAATATAACCAATAATTTAGTGTAAATTACTTTCCAATTGTCTTAGTTCCACTGAGCTCAACATGTTAGTTATTTTCCTCCCCTTCCTGCTGGATGTTTTAGCTATTTTCAGGAGATAAAAGATATCTTGATCCAAAGAAATAGAAGAATCTTTTTAATTATTATTATTTTGAACAGCAGAGAGTCAGAGTACCTTGAAATCTATGTGACAGAAGTCATTAAATTACTTTCTCAAAAAGTCTTTATAAATCACAGTGTCTGTCCACTGCTATATTGAGAAAAAACAGAGATAACAATAAACATTTTAAGAAGTTGTCTGTTTAAGGTTAAGAAGTTACATTTTAAGGAGTTGCGGGGAAGCACATTGTGAGCGCCAGGACTTTAGCTTTGGTTATAATCTGTATTTTTGCAGTGCTGTATTTCACATGGAGATGGTGGAAGTTATTGCTTAGAACTCTGTACAAACATGAGATGGTTCTCTCAATCCTTCTTTAAGGATTGTTGCTATTTTTTTAGCTGTGTCTGGTAAGACTGCAAAAAGATAAAACTTATCATGAGGAAGAAATTTTAAAAGAAAAAAACCCCACAACTTAAATAGCTATAATTTTGGAAAGTGACAATTTTATGAAAAACAGGATGCTTTCCAGTTTATATTTAGAGACTGTAACAATACTTGTGCATAAATTTTTATAGAAGATATGCACACATAAAAGGTGAATTTCTGGCTTTGTAGTTTGAAATATTCCACTTCCAGTGACTTAAAGACTTCCTCCATGATGTAAAACAAAAAGATGGAATTAACCACTAAGAAAAAATATGTATGTATGAGTACCTATGAATTGTTTTAAGCAAATATAATTCTAGCTCTTAAACAAGCATATACTAATACTCCATGCAAATAAAACAAAACATATTAGAAAACAACCAGGAAATATTTGTCATGTTTTGGTGCTGCATGCAGGATAGTGTGAGGGTACAGGGAAGTGTAGCCTGAAGAAACAGCCTCTACAAGTAAATTGAGGTCAATGCAGACCCACTAAAGATCAGATATTGACAGAAACAGGCAGTGACTAAAATATCTCTTTGGAGATGAACAAAGCTATCTCTTACTTAGGAAAAGACTTACTGGTCACCGTTAAGTGGTGTAGACAGTTGGGTGTGTTTCTTATTAATACACCATAATAGACTGTTATGGGACAATGTTTTATATGTAAAAAGAAAATACAAGGAATTTATATTCTCTTAAAGGTTATAAAATGAGGAGGACAGTGAAGAGGGTAAGTACTTATTTTCCAGCAGGGGTGTAAATTTTAGCTGATGGACTTTATTCATTTTTTGGTTTATAGGTGTAATAAACTCTTTGACTGTATATTCTGCTTATGGACTTTGTTAAGGATCTCAGACACCAAATACTGAAAATGGAAATAGGCATGAGACCACTTAACATCTAGTTTTAAGGATGTATTTAAAACAAATAAAAGAATTATGATTTAAAAAAATAATGCATTTTTCAAACAGGAAATGACACAGTTTCCTTAACAACTGTAACACGAAAACACCTCTCAGTTGATAATTTAAAACAATGGTCTTCCCTCTCCACTTTGTAGTGGGCATGAGCTGAGTTCTATTAACTTAAACTGAAGATTGAACATGCCAAGTAGATATTTCAGGAAGAAAACAAAAGCTGTATTTGCTGAATAGCTGAGTCCCTGTGATGTGTACAGCAGTGCATCAGGAAGCCAGGCCTCTGAATTTTAGCTGAATGAACTGCAAAATCAGGAAATTACTCAGTAAAATTCAATCCATTTGGGTGTATTCCCTAGAGCAATTTGAAGTGTTACAACTTCAGATTAGCATTAAATCGTGATGAAGTTCTAGCCAGAAATGGATCTATGTTTAGCTTCCAAATAAAAAGTTGCAACAGAAAACAGGCAAGGAGATGGAGTTTCCTGACCTGAACTTCTTCTGTGCCTCCTGGCAGCTAGCATGAACTGGAGCCAGACAGGATCCTGACAGTGAACACACACAACCTGCCTACCCAGCTCTGAGAGGCAGAAGCCAGGTAAACTTTCTGAGTTTCAGAGAATAAAGAATGAAGAAAAAGAGTGGATAAATGCTAATAGCTGCTATTTGTGAATACGGCAGTGAAATCTTCCCTATCTGGGGAAACTAAACTCATAAAGAAGCAGAAGCTTTAGGTATTGGCTGGGGGACTTGGAGAATGAGGTTATAACTGCATTTCATGAATACTCACTTCAGTAAAGGTCATCAATCACAGTTAAAATGTTAGAACCATAAAAGAGGACTTTGGCAGCAGACACGTGTTGTGGTTTAACCCCAGCTGGCAACTAAGTACCATGCAGCCACTCACTCCCTTCCCCCGATGGGATGGGGGAGAGAATCAGAAGAGTAAAAATGACAAGACTTGTGGCTTGAGATAAAGACAGTTTAACAAGTAAAGTGAAAGCCACATGTGCAATCAAAGCAAAACAAGGAATTCATTCACCTCTTCCTCTTGGCAGGCAGGTGTTCAGCCATCTTCGGGGAAATCAGAGCTCCATCATTTTGTAGCAGTGACTTGGGAAGACAAATGCCATCACTGTGAATGTTCAGCCCTTCCTTATTCTTCCCCAGCTTTATATGCTGAGCATGATGCCATAAGGTCTGGGATGTCCCTATGGTCAGTTGGGATCAGTTGTCCTGACTGCGTCCCCTCTCAGCCTCTTGTGTACCCCCAGCCTGCTCACTGATGGGATGGGGAGAGAGGCAGAAAAGGTCTTGACTCTGTGTAAGCACTGCTCAGCAGTAACTAAAATATCCCTGAATTATCAACAGTCAATATTCAAATATTTTTTTTTTGCCAATATTGTTTGCTCAATATTCAAAAACATATACTCGTACTAGCTATTATGAAGAAATTTAACTACCCCAGCACACGAGGCTTAAGACTTTGGTCTTGATTTTAGCACTGACAGTAGCAAGTTCGCTATCAGCCATCAGAAGAAAAAAAAAAAAAGAAGAAGAGGGGCAGTGAACTTGTACAATTCTGCTTGCATCTTTTTAATAAAACCAGAAGGACAAGGCAGTTCTGTACCTGTAAGGTCTTTTCCTAATGATCTTCCTGTGACTGCTAAGGACGACTTGTAAAACAAGGAAAAGGTTCATTACAGGTAAGGTACTTTATACACTTTTGAGGCAACAAAAACCAAAGACTAAATTATGCTTTACTAGCACAGGAAACTCAAGTTAACTCTGAGAACGACTGCTGCATGAATTCAAATAATCTTCACCAAAAGTTTGGTAGGGAGATAACTAACAGGGCTCTATGTGAAGCATCAAAGTGCAGTAATAAAAGCATGGAAAATAAAATTTATTTCCAGCTGGCCACAAAATGGAAGTGTTAGATATGATTTATGTAGAAATTATGCCAGAACCAGCACCTGACATCCATGTCAATGGGATACAAAGCCCTAGAAAGAGCAGCAATCTGGCTAAAAAAAAAAAAATAAACCAGAAAAGAATCAACTGTTCTTACCTGTGGTGGAGGTCTGTTCCTCATAGCCAGAAGTGGTGCATGTAGTGGCAACCTCTGTTGTGAAAACATCTAAAACCCAGTGAACCACACTTGCTGCTTACAGGTTGCAAAAATCAGTGTAACACTGGAGATCATCAGAGAAAAAAGTTCAATGAACTTGGACTGTTCTGCTTGCATCTCTCTCCAAACCCATGACAGGGCAGTTCTGCATCCTAGTGATCTTCCTGTGAAAGCTAAGGCAGACTTGGAAAACAAGGGAAGTATGTTTTGGGAAAAACTGTTTTCTTTATTTTCTATAAACTATCACCCAGTGTTGGATGAGCTGGGTAAGTGTTTTGGGAAAACATTGACAGGAGCTCTGGTCAAAACTAAGACAAGATACTGTAATAAAAATATCCTGTTTCTGCATAAATTTTCTCAGGCAATGCCAGAGGTATTGCTTTTAAAATGACAGCAGTAATGTAGGGTTAATTACTAAGACCTGGGTTACCAAGTGCTGGAGCGCAGACAAGTAGGAAGTAAAATCTCTAAATACAGAAAAAATCATAATATACTTTCAGTAGAAATTTATGCATGAGCCATGCAGTGCTGGTATAGCATTACAGAGGAAGTGGAGAAAATAGCTGATAAAGCACATAGTGTTACTTGCAATCTATTTAATAAAAATCAAAGGTAAAGATAATGAAGAGTTGTGTTGATCAACTGCAGTCAGAGATTTGCAGAGGTTACAAGACAAGGCTATGGCTGATAAGAGGGGTTAGTTTTTGTTCACTTGAGGTGGGAAAAAGGTGGTATTAGAAAATGATCACCAAGAAAATGAAAGAAAAAAAGCACTTCTGAAGTTGTTTTCATAGTTGCATTAAGAAAACAGGGAAAAAAGAAACCGCAAACCCTCACTTCATCATGACCAACACCAGATAAAGAGAATTTTCCAAATTACACTAAACCTACACTTTTATTGCAGCTTTTTATTTGTTCTTTTTCAGTCTAGTTTCCCTATTCTCTGTCTGCAAGCACACATATCTGTTGCCTATAATAAATTTTGAATTCCTTTGCCAGTTTAAATCAGATTTGCCAAGGGAATACAAGTTTTTTATGTGGAGCATTCCTATGACATAGTGAAAACAGGCAGCCAGACCTGAATGTATTTATATGTCCTGTGGAAAGATTTCAGTCTGAGCTCACTGTGTTTTAGGTAGCCCTGAATCTGCATTAGTGTTAGTGCAAAAGTCACAAAATCAATTAAACTGGACTGCCTTGATTACTGCCCATTGAACTACCTGAGGGAAGATATCATTTGAACTGGGGAATATGCACTGGGGGAACAAGCCATGCTTCTTTTTTTAAGGTGTATATACTTGCTTGCTCTTGCTTGCAAGCTCAAGGGCTCTAAGGAAACATGTGATTCAGGCTGTTTTCCCATGTTTAGCTTTAGATTTAAGCCTCTGCACCAAAGTTACATTCAGTTAGTACTGTCTTTGTCAGGCTTTTATGACCTTGTTTCTGCAGAGTGTAAGAGCAGCATTTGCTATTTAATATCATAGAATCATGGAATGGCAAGGGTTTGAAAAGACCTTAAGATCATCTAGTTCCTGTCCTCCTGAGGGCAGGGACACCTCACCCTAGACCATGTTGCACAAGGCACTGTCCAACCTGGCCTTGAACACTGCCAGGAGTGGAGCATTCATCACTTCTTTGACCGACCTGTTCCTGTACCTCACCACCCTCATAATAAAGAGCTTCTTCCTTACATCTAACCTGAACTTACCCTGATTAATTTTAAACCCATCAACCCTTGCCCTATCACTATAGTCCCTGATGAAGAGTTTCTCTCTGGCATCTCTGTAGGCCCCCTTCAGATACTGGAAGGCTGCTATGAGGTCTCCACGCAGCCTTCTCTTCTCCAGGCTGAACAGCCCCAACTTTCTCAGCCTATGTTCATATGGGAGGTGCTCCAGTCATCCTCGTGGCCCTCCTCTGGACTTGCTCCAACAGCTCCATGTCCTTCTTATGCTGAGGGCACCAACATCCTAGCCACATTCAGAGACATTAATATTTTTTCTTTTGAGGTATTTTTTCATTTTGTAAAGTGACATATGCCACTGAAAGAAATAATATATACCTTCTCTATGGAGTCCCCTTCAAATTTATCAGGCATAGTATTCAGGTACATAAAGTACCCTTTTTCATCTTTATTCTTTACTTATAGGTTCAAATAGACATTTTTAATTTTTTAAAGCAGAAGTTCGAGTTCTCTCCACTTGCTCCAGATCTCACAAGCATTTCTTCACTGGTTTAATGTAAAGCCTTTTTCCAGATTCCAGAGAAATCTGTTACTTTCTAGCTTAAAGCATCGTAACTTCCTCATATTCTTCAGCTTCCTTGTTGTTTCTTTAATCTTTTGGTCTTTTCCAGACATTTTTGTGAAAAAAAACAACCCACATGTTTTTTCTAACTTCCAATTAGGAATGGCCAAATATCTTACTGTTTGGGTCTGGGTTTTTTTAAGGTCAGATACGTGAGCATTTTAGTGAGGAAACGGTCCTATTTTAAATAAATTTGAAAAGGTATAAATGAATTCTGACTATTACTGAGAAAAAAAAATACTTTTCATAGAGATGTTCTCCAAAATGTTTTCATTTTCCACTTGCATTTACTTCCAATAGCATGTATCTCTCCCTGGCTTTCCTTGCCCCTTTTCCTGTCATGCACTGCTCACCAAAATACAATTTCCAAGACCTAGATTTGGGTTATAGGACCAATGAAAGATACTAGCTCCTTCTGAAAGGGTCAATTCATCATCTAATAAAGGATCATCTATAACAAATGGAACTATACATTTTCTCTAAAAATATTGTGGCCATACAGGAAAAGCTATAAATTCTTGACAGTATGAATTTATTTATATCCTTCCAAAACATGCTGGTTTGGCTTTTTATTTTAAAAGCCATATGATTTAAACTACTTTGAGGAACTCATAAAAACTTTGGAGGTTTTGTTCAGATTAAATTCCCCTAAACGTCTCAACATTTCAGTCCTCAGCATTACCATCAGACTACATGTAGAGAAACTTTCATGTGACATGTGCAGTTAACCCTGGCTGCATCCAAATAAGAAATACTTCAGTAAGATATTCCTTACTCATTTACTTCTTTTTCCTTTCTGTTGTATTTCAAACAGTGTTCGGACATGCAAATATATTTAAAAATTAAATCCAATAAAAACTAATTAGCTAATACTTCCACATCCTTCCAAGAGTCCAGTTTTCTTTGAGCTCAAAGGAAAGGTTTTCTATTTTAGACTGAAATGACACCTTCTTCCCTATCTGTAAATGAATCAAGACTGTCAGTAAACAGACTAGCTATATCCACTCAGTCAAGACCTAATTAAGGGATATCCTGATGGGTATAGACACCAAGAATAATATGGACACTCAAAAAAAAAAAGGGGGGGGGGGAAGGGAGTTATATTTTGATGAGATAATTTTTTTAATTAAATCTATGAAAAATCATCCTTTCAATTATGCAGGAAATAGTGAACTCTAAAAATTATTTCTACTTTAAACTGAGCATGAATCATAGAATCATGGAATGGTTGGAGTTGGAAAGAACCTGAAGATTGTCTGATTCCCACTCCCTTGTCAGGTGGGGCAGTAGCACCTTCCAATAGATTCAAATATTTTTTTCCTCCCTGCAAAATGGTTTTCCAAAGATATGTATACTGAGTGCCCAGTATGTCCTTTGGGATTATAAAAATTTTAATTCTGCATTATGCTCCATCCCTGGCAGTGTTCAAGGCCAGGTTGGATGAGGCCTTGGGTGATATGGTTTAGAGCGAGTTGTCCCTGCCCATGGCAGGGGGGTTGGAACTTGATGATCTTAACCAACCCTAACTATTCTATGATTCTATGATTCTATGTTGCATTTTATAATAATTTCATTTATTATCTTAGTTTCTTTTCCAGTATTTCAGTAATGCAGTATATAGCACAGTCTCCTTATGCGTTCTCTATTTTGCTAGTGTCTAGCAGCTTCATTAAAATACTGGTGGAATAATAACAGAACCACAGAATTATTTAGGTTGGAAAAGACCGTTAAGATCATCAAGTCCACCACTAAACCATGCCCCTGTGTGCCACAGCTGCACATCTTTAAAATACCTTCAGGGATGGTGACTCAACCATTTCCCTGGACAGCCTGGTCCAGTGCTTGACAACCCTTTTGGTGAAGAAAATTTTCCTAATATCCAATCTAAATATTCCCTGGTGCAACCTGAGGCACTACTCATCCTAGCACTTGTTTTCTGGGAAATGAGACCTACAGAACAATTTCCCATCATGATTTTAAAAGTAAAATAAGCTAGTAAAATCATATTCCAGTTAATTTACTAACCATCTATTTAACCAGTAAAATTACTGGGGTAACAATTCATGAGAAACAATGTAAAATTATTAAGAGATACAGTAAAGTTTTGAATTTTACACGTTTCAGTATTTTACAAATCAGTTAAAAGAACTGTTTTCATTTAAAATGTTTTCAAGGAAGTCTGTCTTGAGCTATGCTTGAATGTCTGAAAAATGGTTAAATAGAAAACTGTTTCATGATGAAAAATGCCATATTCAGATGAGAACCCATATTAATACACAACATTGTCATCTTAAAGGGAGCTAGAAGCTGACCACTGTTTGTGACTGGTAGCACTGACATTTGGAAAAGAAGGTAATTCACCAGCTGTTAAAATAAAGTAAGTAAATACCCCTGTACTCCCTAAAAATTTCCACCCCACGGCTCTATTACTGACCTTAGCTAGCAGGTAAGAGGCTGCTCTGCCTGAGCAGGCACAGTAACCCTTTAGTAAATCTGGTAAAGCCAGATACTTAGGTGTCTTAATTAACTATATCAACTCAAAAAGTGTGTTTGCACTACAGGTTATGATTTAACTATCTCTCATTTATGGACCATTCCTCATCTATCAAGATGTGAACCTTCTTCCTCTGAAATCCGAAGTGAGAAGATAGCAGGATGTTAGGCAGATGATCTGTTGTGAAATATTATCCTAGACCTGATAGATCTGATTTATCATCAGATCAAAATGAGGAATTGTGAAGTTTCAGAGGTTTGTGTTTTGCAGAAGGTCTGCAGGTGTTTCTGACATGAGAGGCTATGGTGATTTTGAAATCCATGATTGGTGGGGATACTGAGATTATTCTAGGGGAACAAAGCAGGTGGAACATACTTTTTCACTATCATCATTCCAGCTGCCTGAAAGGTTTACATTTTTTGTTACTAAGTTAGAACAGAAAACAAACCCAACAAGAACAACAAACAACCAAATATTCTGAGTGGATCAACAGACACAGAACTCTTCAAGCAATGTTTGGGCAATTTATCTATATTATCACATGGCATCTGGTTGATAGGAGAAAAGGGACATAAACCTTCAAAAATTAGAGTGGCACTAAGAGTACCTGCTTACTAAAACCCCGTATAATATGATAGTACTGTTCACTGCTGTTCCAATTTGAAAGAAAGGATGAGGACATATTGTGAGTTTTTGTACACACATGGGAGTGTGGCAGTAACAGATGTAACAGTATGACAGATCTGGTTGTGGCTCTTTTATTTAAGGTTTTTTGATTGGAGTTGAGTGTGGGGGGTTTGGGGGGTGTGGTGGGGGAGAAAGAGTTGTTTGGTGCTTTTTCTTACTTGAGAATACTGCCTTTCATATGCCATTTGCAGAAAACTCGTAATATTTTGAAAAACATCCCTGGTTTTCCCTTGTATATGAACAAATTTCAGCTGCTCAGCAGAGAGAACTGGAATAGGTCACTCACATCTGCTTTCTCAGGGTTTTATTCCTAGACGAATGTCAAGTTTTAGGGAGCAGAGTGGCAATGACGACATTGGAAAATAGTGATTGATGAAGTGGTTATGACATCGAAATGCTAATACATCAACGTTTTGCTAAATTCTTACACAGTGGAGATTATTTTCTTCAGATGAATGTAAAAGAAACATGATCAGAGATTGTATGTATAGTAAATGAGCTTGTTATTCATAAAAAGCCATTTTCTGAAGCATATATTAACTTCTCTAATTAATTAATAAAACCGTTATAAATGCAAACATTCATAAACTTTAAATCATTCTTGCAATTGATAATGCTTTGACAGTGAGACAAACAGAAATAAACTCTGAATATTTGCTTTTTCTCTCTGTAGTTTTCAACACTGTCATTTATCCTTATGATTTCTGAACACAGTTGAGATTTCCAAACTTCTGTTTCGGTAATAGGCTCTGATCTTTCATCACCTATACCTACAGATTTCAACTTCTTGATTCTTACTGACAACAGCTAGTTGTGGTAGCAGAAAGCTCAGTATGGATTACACAAAAGTTCCATTTCTTGCTTAGTTTTTAATAGCTACACTGAACCCCATACTACTATGAATACAGTACAGCCAATACCATTTCAGTGCAATGCTTGCTCATTTATATACAGACAAACATCGGTCAGAGCAATGGCTGTAGTGTGGTTTTGTCCTGAAAGGACGGCTATATCAATGCTTAGTTCCTCCTGAATTATAATTGTTTTGCTCCTTTTCTCTATTAGGAGAAAACTTCCTCCATTATTCAAAGCCTGACACTTGTATTATGAGGATGGGTTGCTCTTTTGTCTAAAGATCCACTTATCACAAAAGCAATACTACATTGATCCTCTGCAAACCACAGGATTATAGATATTTACTAGTATTCCCATTTTTCAGTATTTCCATTTTTCAATAATTATATAGCAGATGTAGAGAATAAACAATTTTTATGCTGTAGTAAGATACCGTGAGATTTTTGGTGCCATGCTCCCTACTTCTTTTACGCTATCTCTACTTTTTATGTGACATCTGTGATTTTCTGCACATCACATCACATTAAAACAAATAGTGCATTCACTTTTCAGAAACCTAAACAAACAATAAGAATTCAGGATAATAGGAACAGTATTTCATACCCGTATCCACTCTTCATCATGTATTTCTCCTTCACTGTTACCTTCATTTAGGTAGCTCAATAGGAAAGGAGATAACCTGAGAGTCTGGAATAACGTGGAGTTCACTGGTTTAGAGCTCACTGACCATTTCTGAGTAAATGAGCTGAAGCACTACACCTTTTAGTCCTGTGTTGTGACTGTAGGTACTGATAGTGTTCTGCCCTCTGTGTTCTAACTTTTTAGTGCATTATAGTGAGGGCTGCTTCCTTTGAATAAAGTTCTTGCTTCTGAAGAGCAACAAACTTTTCACAAGCCTATACCTGCCCTAGTCTTACATGACAAGTTATCATTAATTCTACGTATAATACATATTATCAACCTCAAATATGCAGCATCACTAAAATTTGCTGGAAAAAGGACAATTAGAATACACTGATTTACGTTCCATGACAAAAAAATTTGAAAACTGAAGCAGCTCAATGTAAGATTTTTCCAAATGACATTCTTAGACTAAAGTAAATTATGTCTGAAAGGGAATTCTGAGGATAGTCTCTTAGAATCAATGCCAGTCTTGCACAACTCAAAATATCTTTTAAATTTTAATCGCAAACACAGGAAAGGAAGCAAAGATCAAGTAACAGACCCATGAATTGACAATATTGGTACAAAGCAGTAAATAAAAAGAAATGCATTATGTATTCTTTATCAGAAGCTTTCAGCAAATGAAAAAAAGGCAACTGATTTCTCAAAGACAGAGGTAAAGAAAAATATTTTTCAAGATTCTGAGAAGGCAACCAATGGTAAAAAAATAAAGCAGCAACATCCTTCAGAGTGTCCTTTCCATTTAAGATACATTAAACTGCTACAGGAAAACCTATTACACCTGGTTATCACAGTGTACTCTTTTGTATTGTATACAAGTCTGCAACTGGCCAGCATGTGAACTACAATGCTTTCAATATAAAGGTTATGTTCACAAAGGAGGTTATATCCACATTATAAAGTACTATAACTCAGAGCACATCTCAAAGGTGCAGCCGTCAATGCTGAGGATGCAGTGAGCATATCACACATGATTTCTGGGGGACAGTCTTACATCCTGGGCTCCAGTCTGGGCTCACAGACACCAGGGTCATTAAATGTGTGAGTAAGGTATATACAGATATATATACAAATATATATCTGTAGAGTTACAGTTATATATGATATACAAAAAAATTATTGAAGAATTTCACAATATGATTGTCCATTACTGCTAAGTGGTACATATTGCAACAGTACAAAGAAAACACAGTAGATGCAGTAGATGCAAATTAAGCCAGACCTTTAAATAAGTTCTTAAAATCCCAGAATCAGTGTATCAAGAATTTTAAAGAAGATGGTAATCAATCATGTCTTCTGAGATCCAACACAATTGTCCGTAGTCTGTATCTGTAATACACAGAGACTGACTGTGCCCTCAGGGTAGGGAAATAATGAACTCACAAGCTCTCTCCATGAAGCAGTGAGCCCCAAGGATGTGCGCTATAGCTCTTCCTATTGATCTGTCACAAAGTCTTCTTAACTTCAGTGATACCGTTAAAGATGGGATCTTCAAAGAATTTGGGTTAGGCTAGCTCCCTAAATCTCACTGTGATTCATTTGACTTTGCTTCCCTGATTCCTTATAAGTCCCATACTGTAATAAACCAATATACCTTGTAGTTTACATAGCTTTTATTAATCTTCTTACCTGATTAATGATGAAGGATGAGAAACAGGTAAGTAAAATACTTAAAAACTCAAGTTATGTGATGTATATTAGCCTAGTGTTCATGAGTCAGGAATTTTTAATGACTATGTATCATGTAGATGGAGATGAGGCATCCAGTTTTTGAGCATCCATAGGTGTGTTGCTGTTTATATCGTGTGTTCTGGCTCATTGCAGTATAAAATAAGCTATTCAGAATCCACAGCTACATATGGATTCGGTGTGAAATTAAGATATCTCCAGTGACAATGTGTTCAAAACTAAGAGTTGGTTTGGACCTATTTTCTAATGTATAGTATTGGTGGGTTAAATTCAATCTGTGTAAAAGGTTCAAAGTTTCAAGATGCCTTATCACAGGGAAGTTTCTTAGGTCTCCTGTCAGTTGCTTCTACCCCAAGAGGGTGCTTGCATCATCTGTGCACCAGCTTTCATGAACTCAAGGACTGTTTCATTCTTGATGGAGTGATTCGATGCAAAGGCTTTGAAACCAGTGATCAGCAACCAAAAGACTGCAAAGGAAAAGACATGGAAACAGATGAGCTAGAAAGCAGCAATGCCACATAATGCCTGGCTAGTCTGACACTTTTCTGTTTGAATGGTGTATATTTCTAGACAAGAGAAATACAGCAGATCTAAACTATCCATTCAGTACACATCTAGTACACAAATACAGAAAATTCTTAGTGAAAGTATAGAACATGAGGATTATTACTTGAATAGCAAAGCAAGCAAGAAACATACTAAAGGGAAGATGTTTATATTGCATTTAAATAGGAACTATTGTGCCAGAAGGAAGGTTTAGTGCAATTTTGGAGATCTTTTTCTTTAATATTTTATTTAGAGTAACTATTAAAGAATAGAATTATACTAATGGCATTTGTTCAAGATACAGCACAGTCAGGAAGAATTAGATGCCTTAAAGACAGTCATTAGAGAAATAGGATGAAATTTCATACTGTAACATGAAAACACTCCATTGAGGAATTAATAAAGAAAACTGAGGACTTACAAGTTATAGAATACAAAGGTATTGTAAGGTACTTTGGAGGCACCAGTGGATCAGACTGTAGGATCAGAAAGTGACCCTGAAATAGCCGTCTCTCTGTAAATCCTGCTGTGATGTGGGATGGAGAAAAGAAGTTATTTTTATGTCAGTCTCAGAGTAGATATCCAGTCAAGATGTAGGTCTTGACAGTCATATGAGGCAAATTGGATTTTTGGAGTTCTGATTCTCCAAATAAATAAAAAAGGGAAAAAATAATTCATGCAATGGAGCTCAAAGAAAGACTGCTTAACAATTTGGCGGAACCAAAAGCCTTGAAGTTTTAATTAGCTGAGTGAATAGATTTCTAAAGCTGCATGGACTGAACGCAGGAGAGGGAAAAGACTAATTTATATTAATTAATAGTGGTCTGAAGAAGCTAGGTAACTACAAATACAGCTATATTGAGTTAGTTTACAGTTTCTAAGACTCAGAGGACAGATTTCCTGAAATATTCCTCCTATAGTGGAATCTAACTGATTTTTAATGAGAACTTGGCATATATGTAAAAATCTTACTTGATATGTTTACCTGTACCAGCAAGGTGCTAGCAAGGGACTGGAGGACTCAGTAGACATGCTTAATTCCATTTTTCATTGAAAAATCAGCCGTTTAGCTTATTGCTCTGAAGCAATTCTGAAGCAGCAAAGTGATACATTATGTTTACTCAGAAAAATGATTTAATTCCCCTGCTGCCCCAGTGCTCGTACAGCACATTCTCTCTATGTTGGTAATATTTCTCAATAATTAAATTTCTACAATAGCTGCATGAATTTATAAAACATCTTCATTTCATTAATTTAGCAGCTAATGTAGAATTTTAAGCAGCAAGCATTCCAAAACTTCAGTGGCTTTGCAGATGTTGTGATGGATAGAACTACAGTGAATTAAGCTGTATTAGTTACAGTAACATCCACTTAGTCATACCCAATTACATTTGTTTATTTTCATAAAATTGGGGAAGACATCCATTTCAGCAACATGAAAATTACTTTAGATTATCTTGTATGCTGTTTTTATAAAGGATCTCATCTTCTGCTCTCTTGGGTCACACATGTCCTTGAGAATTTGAATCCTTTTCCAGCTTCTTTCTACCCTCCACTCTGGCTTCCTGCCTTCTGACACCACAAACAAATTTCTGCTAACCTCCTTCTAACCAAAACTGCAACTTTTTCAAGTCACAGAGGTTTATTGAAGCTACTGGTCTTTCCTGAAGCCTTACTTTGACTTCTGTAACTAACTCTGGAAGCTTTTCCCCATTGAAATTGCTAGTTAGGCTGAGATAAGGAAAACATGGTGACTCAACGTTGTGTAAACAGGGAGGTCTTCCTGTACACTTCCTCTGAGCCTCTGATCAAGGTTTCCTAAGTGTTCCACAGTCAACAAAGGGAGTTTAATGCACAGTTAATTGGCTTTTCTTTTTACCAAATGTGTTTTTTACTTTTATTCAAGAGGAAAGATGTTCCCTTTTACTTCAAATCCCAGTTACTACTACATGATACAAGAAAAATAAAAGTCATATGTCTGCATATTAGAAAATCTTCTTAGTGCAAGCTACTGCAGAAAACATACCATAATTATTAATTTGACCTCATCTGTCAAGCTTAGATGTGTTCAGGAATAGGAGGCATTGGCTTATGAACTGATGTCTCAAGCAGTTGGACACAGAAAGCTTACATGCACAACATCCCTAAAAAAAAATAGACTGCAACAATGCTAACCCAGTGAAAGTGCACATTTGTGATTTGTGGCTGTGTTTATATTCATATATATATTCATACATATTGTTTATATTTTGGCTGTGTTTATATTCATATATATGTGAACATATTCATACAGCTAGGTTTACCCGTAATTAAAACCTGCATTTGTATTTATGTCCTCTCATTCATTAATCTTGCATGTTTGTTTCAAAATTGTCTGTACTTTTCAACATATTGAACATTTCTTATTTGACATGGAAGGCCAAAGGGCAGAGCTATAGAAAAACTGAAACTTATTTGTTTAAAATAGCAACACTCATTAACTGGAAGAAAGCTATTATATTGTGTAATTCCCTGCTGCTTTGCTATTTGAATAGTCAGTTTACATAATGACATTTGAGGAAACCTACAAATTGCACAAACTTTACTAAAACCAGCATGAAGTGTTTAGTTTGACTCAAATACATAACTATGTTTCATCATAGTAATTAGAGTTATTTTGTAACATCTGCATATCCAAGTCCTGATATTTCATTCATGATTAACACATCATTACACAAGCACATTATAAATTTGAGATACAAATATCATCCTGGAGAACTTCTAATTTTAAATGTCATATGCAAACAAAGGTCGGAGGGACATAAATCTATATTTGGGCTGCCAACAGGCTGATAAGTTTAAGATGTATAAGTTCACATCCATGCTTAATGTGACGAACTGGCACTGTTCTTTGAGATACAGCTCACTTCTGTGAGAACCTGGGCCCTCCCCATGGTCCAAAAGAGGCTATTACCTTCTGCTTTAAGTCCTTCTCAAGCTGTTCCATGTTGAAAAAGTCATACCCAACAATACTAGGCCATTTGTTGGATACCCATTTTCATCTAATAGGTCTGCTGAATGTGCCTCTAATAATGGATTACAGGAGATACCAGTCCATCATCTTGGGCTGGAGAACCACTAATGATGATTCATGATGCTTGTCATATTCCTCCTGGAAGACACTGTCATCCTTTTTCTAAGCAGTGACAAGAATGTAATCAGGGTTCCAAAGAAGAATGGCAATTTACATGCTTTGTATTGCTAAGGTACCTTGACTGTCAACAGCTGTTACCTGGATGTCCAGAACTGCTTGCCATTTACAGACCCTCTCTCTTAAGTAACTTTCCTACCTCTTTCTCAAAGTAGCTCCCTCTTGCCCTACGTAAGACTTAAGGCATCCAGGTATGACTTCTGCTTATGGGTGGAAAGCTCTGTCCTTAGGCACCCACCATACACTAGCTACTGTGTAGGTGATCTGTCAATATGCTGCTACCCAGTATCTTCTCATTCTTTCTTGAAGGTGTTAGCTACTACTTTCATCCTCTAATTTCCATCACTTTCCTAGAATGCCATTTGGGTCTACCATCTTAACATTAACTTTATTCTAAAAGAGTTTGTAGACTCAGGAAAAGCACAAGCTAAAACCCCCACTAATGCAGTTAGAAAGAGTCATATTTGTCAAAGGCAAAGGGAACTCCTAAAGCTTTCCTAGGAGTAACAGGACCCCAGAGACTGTCTTTCTCAGTGGCTTTTCCAACATTGCTTAATGTTAATATGAGAATATTCCTTAGCATTAAAGCCAGGTAGCAGAGAGCACTTCATCAGCACATTGCTAACTTCACCATCTCTTCCCCAGGTCAGAGTGATGCATTCATACTGTGCATTATTTGGAGTGATGGTTTATGCCCATCCTTTTAGCCTTTATGCCAATTCGCTAGGAAGCCTGTCTAGTATATGATGCATGACAACTTCCTTTTTACTTACTGCATGCACAGTATGTGACTGCACACACAGTCTGTACAAAACGGACAAGGTACTTTATGCTTACAGGCAGGATTTTAGGGCTCGGCATGACACTGTTCCAAACATAGCTGCGTGCAACTGATGGTCCTGATGGTCTTGTCACAGGACTATTATGATCTGTTGGTCATAATCATGAGAGGTAACCTTAATACCTTCTTTAGCCCACTAATCAGTGTCTCAAGAATGGGGCCAGGTGAAATACTAATTGCCAGAATCATTGCAACAGAGAGGGAAAAACTGCTTCGAGGACTCTTGGTATATGGCCAAAGACTTACAATAAGAGAGCTGTCCTCATTATCCCTGCAGATTTAGAATGCACCTGTTTTTGAGATATTTCCACTTTGAGCTATTGCCATGAGGTTAATTTGCCTGATAGTGACAAGACTTCTCTGCAATCGTTGAAAACAGAATTTTAATGGCAGAATGCATCAAGAATGTTAGGGCATTCTCAGACATGGTGTGATGAGAACAAGGTGTATGTGAGAGCTCTAGGACTTCATGATATCTCATCTATACAACTGATTACCAGCAGGACCCAGAGCAGGTTGCTTTGCAGATTATTTCCAAGTTTCATTTTAGAGAAGGCTAATTGAATGACACCAAAAGGGAATCAGATAATGCCCTTAAAATTACAATGATATTGCTGATCATGCACTTAGTACTTGTGCTTCTTGCATAGTGTCAATTTCTTAAGATGTATAGGCATATTGGAAGCCACTAAATATTTAAATTCTTTCTAGAACCCTCTAAGATTACTCAAACTGCAGGCAGAGAATCTTACCTATTCTCCATTTCCTTGTGTATCCATTAAAACATTGGGAGAAAAAGCGGAAACCTTATAAAAGAAAGATTGGTCAGTAAGAATATCATAAACAAAATTAAGGGGCTCTAACCTAGCCTTCTTCCCAGCATCAAGTCTCCATTCCAAGCTATGGGCTGCCTGCCAATGCTGTATTCATTAACACTGTCTTTACAAGAATAACCAGATAAGCCTACCTCTGAAAATTCAAAACAAAACAGAACCAAAAACGAGGGTAAAACATACTTTCGTTAGCTCTGGCTCTGGCTTTCCTTGCACTTCATCTTGATCAAGTGCTTCTATCCCTTCCTCTTCTGCTGACATTTTGACCTACTCTGGTGAGCATGTTCATTGCAATAGTCAACAAGTCAGAAGTATCCCTGTGTTATTTATAGGCAGTTCACCAGCCGGCTACTCATTTTCATCATTGTAAGATCTGTGGAGACTGGGACCTCCTGAGTCCTTCTGAGTCAGTGGACACTTGGATGACTGCTGACACCTGAGTAACTGCTGAGAGTGCCCTTCAGTCTGATTCCTTGCATTAGCTCAGATTCCCACTGAATCACAGGAGTGCTAGGCAGGAACTGGATTGTACTGTGCCTGGTCAGCTTTTAGGATAAGGACGTTGTTGGGTATCAAGCACAACACACAGCACAGAGCTTGGTTTGTTTCAATGACGTATTCTTTTTTGATATAGCCTAAAAATTGAATCTGACACATTCTTGTGCTAAATAGGGATTCAGATCTCTCGACCAAGATGTCTTGAGAGATTTCTTGTATTTTCTGTTTCCAAACAGTCAACAAGTATACTAAGCAGAAAACTCTTTTTCTCTCAAGGTGAAATCCAGAGGTCTAGATAAAAACCAAGCACATTAAATGCTGTTTTGATGGTTAATGAACATAGATTAGCAGGTTGTTGGATAGATGTAAGTTTGTTCTTGATGTTTTCCTGCAATTAACTACTAAAGAATATTTTCTTTTGCCAGTTCTTTAATGCCTTAGTTCAACCGAATGCAAATTGAGTACAGAGAGAACATGATTTTTTAGAATTGCTTATTTTCCCCAGCATCTGTTTTCTTCATCCGTCAGCCTAGTCATTTTGTCTCCATAAGACCTTAAAAAAGATTTTCCTTGTTTAAAGAATCACAGAGCTGCTGAGGCGTGAAGGCATCTCTAGTCCATGAGTTCTGCAGTCCATCTCCCTTACCGACCAGCTAAGTTTTGAAAATCTGCATCAGTGGAGACTTCACAAAGTCTCTGGTCAACCTGTCCCAGTGTTTGACCATCCTCACAGGACAAAAGAGTAGTTTTGATGTTCAAAAATAATTTTCTTTATTTTACTTTGTGCCCATTCTGCCCTGTCCTTTTCCTAGACACCGATGAAAAGAGTCCAGCTCTGTCTTCTTTCCTCCCCTCCAGTTCACATCTTTATACCCCTTGAGGTTTCTCTTCATGAAACTGAACATCCTAGCTATCTCAGTTTCTCCTTGTATGAGAGATGCTCCAGAAGCTTAACCACCTTTGTGGCCCTTGGCAAGACTCACATGAGCATGCCTATGTCCTTTTTGTACTGGTGACCCCAGCACTGCATTCAGCATTCCAGATGTGGTCACACCAGCACTGAACAGAGGAGAAGGATCACCTCCCTTGAATTGCTGGCAATCTTGTTAACCACAAATTCTGCAAGTATTCTTTGTCTCTTTGCGATCAACTCGTCCAAAATGAAAAGTCCTCTTTTGCAAACCTGCTCTCCATCTGGTCAGCTGCAGTCTGTACTGGTGCACAGGGTTAATGTTCTTAGGTGCAAAACTTTATGTTTTCCTTTTTCAACTTCTTGAGATTCCTGATGGTACTTTTCTTAGGCTGTTGGCATCCCTCTGAATGGCAACACAAGCACCTGACTTATCAAACATTCTCCTCAGTTATGGATCCTCTGCAAACTTGCTGCGGACGTGCTGCCTCATCATCCCTGTCATTAATTAAGACACCACTAGCGACTAACCTCTGGCCGAACTTTGCGCTAACAAACCATAGGCCTTTGAGCCTGGAATTTTATCCACTTTTCAATCCACCTCACTGTCCCATCAGCTATGCTGGGGAATATTCTAGTCTATGAGGATGCGGTGGGAGAGAGTGTTGAAAGCCTTATTGAAGTCTAAGTAAGCAATATGCACTGCTTAGCCCTCATCCACCAAACTAGTCATCTTGTGATAGAGGCTATCAGGTTAGTTCAGCATTTCTGCTTCATAAAGCTGTGCTCCCAGTCATCATCTTTTCCTTGTTATATCATGTCCTTCATCTGCCTGGAAATGGCTTCCAAGATTACTTGTTCCATCACCTTCCCAGAGACTGAGGGCAGAGTGACTGGCCTAAAGTCCCCCAGATCTTCCTTCTAGACCTTCTTGAAGACAGGAGTGACACATGCTTTTCTCCTCATCACATTCCATCATCACCACAGCCTTTCACAAACAATGCAAAATTGCTTCACACTACACCAGACAGCTCACTCAACACTTGTGGGTGCATCCCATCTGGTTTCATGGCCTCATGTATGTCCAACTTGTTTAAATGTTTCATAAACTGGCTAGATTCTTCTCTCCCGAGGTCCAGGGCTGTGATCCTGCTGTTTGCCTTGTTTCCTTCTCTCAGGATTCTGAAGTCCACCATCTCATGGTCACTGCAGCTAAGGCTGTCCCTGGCCTTCACATCCTCCATCCTGAGCAGAAAGCCTCATCTTGTTTATTTGTCTAGCTGACAGCCTAAAGTTTCAGTTCAAAGTTCAGATATTCCTAGGAGCCACAGGGAGGACCTTCAAGACTTTCTGTTGGGAGGGGGTGATCCCTTCATAGCAGGAAGGTGCCTATCAGATGTGCCAGTTGCATCAGATGGTATATGCATGCAGGATATGAAACCATATATAAACCAGTCTTGAGAGCTGTGAAGGTCTGGAACATTTAATAAGGTTGTAATGGTTTAAGCCCGACAAGTAACTCAGAACCACACAGCAGCTTGCTCACTCCCTGCCTTCTTCCTCCCCTTGCTCCTGGAGGGATGGAGAGGAGAATGGAAAGAATGTAACTCCCATGGGTTGAGATAAGAGCAGTCCAGTAACTAAGGTATAACACAAAACCACTACTGCTACCACCAATCATAATAATGATAAGGGAAATAACAAGGGAAGAAAATAAAAATGCTCACCACTCTCCAATCAATACCAGCCCCACCGAGCAGTGATCTAGCCCTTCTGGGTAACTTCACCCAGTTTATATACTGGACATGACGTGATGTGGTATGGAATACCCCTTTGGCTAGTTTGGATCAGGTGTCCTGTCTTTGCTTTCTCCCTGCTTCCCCTCCTCCCTGGCAGAGCATGAGACTCAGAAAGTCCTTGGTCAGAGTAAGTGTGACTTAGCCACCACTAAAAACATTGGTGTTATCAGTGTTGTTCCTGATCGGCTCACGCTCAGCTTCTCATCGACCAACACCCCCAAGTCCTTCTCCACAGGGCTGCTCTGAATCTCTTCTCTGCCCAACCTGTAGCTGTGCTTGGGATTGCTCTGACCCAGGTGTAGGACCTTGCACTTGGCATGGTTAAACCTCATAAGGTTGGCATCAGCCCACGTCACAAGAGTGTCAAGGTCCCTCTGGGTGGCATTCCTTCCCTCCAGCGTAACAACCGAACCACACAGCTTGGTGTCATTGGCAAACTTGCTGAGGGCGCACTCAATCCCACTGTCCATGTCAGCGATGAAGATGTTGAACAAGACTGGTCCCAACACCGATCCCTGAGGGACACCACTCGTTACTGGTCTCCAGCCGGACATTGAGCCATTGACCACAACTCTTTGTGTGCGGCCCTCCAGCCAGTTCTTTATCTACCGAGTGGTCCATCCGTCAAATTGATGTCTCTCCAATTTAGATACAAGGATGTCATGTGGGACAGTGTCAAACACTTTGCACAGGTCCAGGTAGATGACATCAACTGCTCTACTGCTGTCCATCAGTTCTGTAGCCCCATCATAGAAGGCCACCAAATTGGTCAGGCAGGATTTCCCCTTGGTGAAGCCATGCTGGCTGTCACCAAGCACTTTGTTGTTTTTCATGTGCCTTAGCATGCCTTCCAGGAGAATCTGCTCCAAGATTTTGCCAGGCACAGAGGTGAGACTGACTAGTCTGTAATTCCTCGGGTCATCCATTTTCCCCTTCTTGAAAATGGGGGTTATATTTCCCTTTTTCCACTCATCGGGAACTTCACCTGACTGCCATGATTTTTCAAATATGATGAACAGTGGCTTAGCAACTTCATTTGCCAGCTCCCTCAGGACCCGTAGATGGATTTCATCAGGTCCGATGGACTTGTGTACGTTCAGGTTCTTAAGATGGTCTCACACCAAATCTTCTCCTACAGTGGGCCAAGGGTCTTCATTCTCACAGTCCCTGCATCTGCCTTCTAAGCCTTGGGTGGTGTGGTCAGAGCATTTGCCAGTGAAGACTGAGGCAAAGAAGCAACCAAGAACCTTCACCTTCTCCAAATCCAGTTCTCCTGATAGCTTCCAGAGAGGGCTTACATTGTCCCTAGTCTGTCATTTATTCACAATGTACCTATAGAATCCCTTCCTTTCACATCCCTGGCCAAGTTTAATTCTAACTAGGCCTTAGCTTTTCTAACCTGGTCCCTAGCTTCCCAAACAACATCCCTGTATTCTTCCCAGGCTGCCTGTCCTTGTTTCCACCTTTTATAAGCCCTTTTTCCCCCTCTAATTTTCCTCATCAACTCTTTATCCATCCATGGAGGTCTCTTGGCCCTCCTGCTGCACTTCCTTCTAGTTGGGATGCAACATTCCTGAGCTTGTAACAGGTGATCCTTGAATATCAAGCAACAGTCTTGGGCTCCCCGGCCCTCCAGGGCTATATCCCATACAGCCTTACTAAGCAGGTCCCTGAAGAGGCCAAAATCTGCTCTCTTGAAGTCCAGGGCACTGAGCTTGCTGCACATGCTTCTCGCTGTCCTGAGGATCTCAAATTCGACCATCTTGTGATCACTGCATCCAAGGCTGCCCTGGAACGTCACATTTTCACAAGCCCTTCCCTGTTGGTGAGCACAAGGCCAAGCATGGCACCTCTCCCTGTCTCTATTGCAGAAGGAAGTTGTCTTCCACACAATCGAGGAACTTCCTGGATGCTTGCGTTGGGCCATACTGTCCCTCCAACAGATATCAGGGTGGCAGAAGTCCCCCATGAGGACAAGGGCCTGTGAGTGTGAGGCTGTTCCTATCTGTGCATAGAATGCTTCATCCACAGAGTCCTCTCCGTCAGGCAGTCTGTAGCAGATCCCCACAGTAATGTCTCCCATAGCTGTTTTCCCTTTAGTCCTGACCCACAAACTCTCTGTCAACTGCTCACCTGTCCCCAGACAGAGTTCTATATTTTCCAGCTTATCCCTAACATAAATAGCAACTCCCCCTCCCCATCTGCTGGCCTGTCTTTTCTAAAGAGCCTGTAACCTTCCATTCCAACACTCCAGTCATAGAAGCCATCCCACCATGTTTCTGTGATACATATCGTATCATATCATATCATATCATATCATATCATATCATATCATCATATCCCCATAGATGTACACACTTCTCTACTATGGGAGTTTGTATAGAGGCTTCTGAGCTGAGCTCCAAATGAAGCCGGCTCATTAGCTGGAGCAGCTGGAATACCTCTACATTGCTCCGAGCATTTATTGTAGGTGCTGGTAACTGACTGGGAGTGTTGAGATGGAATGATGCCCCCCTCCACCAACACATCTAGTTTAAAGCTTTCTCGATCAGCCTGGGAAGCCTCCTACCAAAACAGCTCTTCCCCTTCATTGTCAGACCAGCTTCATCAGGCTCCAGCAGACCTGGCCTCCCAAATAGAGTCCCATTTTCTAAATACCCAAACCCCTGACTGTTCTAACCATTTCTTAACCTGCCAATATATCTCTCAGAGATATTCTCTGAGAGAGAACTGCTCTTGTCTAGTTTACACCTAACAGCCAGTTCTACTCACTTCTGAGCAAGCTATAAAGCCCACTTCTCAAGCCTGATGGCTTGCAGATTTTAAGGGGTTCTTTGCAACCTTTTAATGACAAGAGCCTTTCTTTGGCACAAGATATTTCGGTAAGAATACGGGTTTACTCCAAAGTGTTTCTAAGTAGTACTACTACATTGTGTGGAATTATGGAACTCAGGTGGGTTTTTTGGTGGTGTTTTTGTTTGTTTGCTTTGGGGTTTTTTGTTTGTTTGTTTGTTTGTTTGTGTGAGCTTTTCTGTTTGTTTGTTTTCCCTGAACTTCAGTATTTTAAAGACATCAGGATTTGCTTTAATATTTAAGGTGAAAGGGACAGAAGAAATTCTATTTCTTACCATGGCACCCATCACATACAGATTATGTGCTATGGACCATTTATTTATCGACCAGGACACTCAGGCATGCCTGTTGCAATTACTAAATTCCGTTTTCCAGGTACAAATCACTGTTTATTCACGGTGAGATAAATTTAAACAGTCTGAATTTGTAGCATGCTGAGCTGTGTGAATAGTTTGCTGATGTCTTTTAGGAAAAAGAAAATGCCTGTTAAAAGAGTTGCAGGTCAGTCAGCAGCAATCACTCTGCAGGGACACACGCTATACCAGTAGCACAGTGAATACTCGCAAAACCACCTGAGTCCTGTTAAACTTACATTTCTGCTCATGCAGAGAGGTTAGACTTTTTCCTTTTATTTCTTATATAATAATTTTAGAACATTGAAAGTCTATAGAGGACGTCAGTTTTCAGTCAAATAAAGTTGAACTAAAGCACACAGAGCTTACGTTTTCACTATGAATTTTCAGGCTATCCCAAAGCCCAGCAAACTTAGTATTTGATGGAAAAAAGAACTGTAATGCCTATGATTAGTATTATTAAATCTTACTGTGATGGTGGCACCCAAAAGCTCTTTCCAGGACTGAAGAATCTTCTTCTCCTCTCTCATCCCTCTGAGAAGACATAAAATAGCTCTAAAATGCTGTGTGACAAAAAGGACTTGCTGTCTGTGCAACACGTCTTTTCTTCAACCTTATTCCACCCCACCGTTATTCAGCATGCTGTGCAATACACTATGACTTCCTGTTGTGATGTATCACATGATGATTATTCCTCTGAATTTGTTTTCTTCACCAGTTTACTTCCTTTCTTATTCCATTTCACATTTATATTTCAGGGACCTACATCCATTTCATACACACTTGCACCATTGTTTCTCCATTCTCCCTCAGCATCTTTCTTTCCTCAGCCTACTCTTGGGGACGTTTCTGTCTTTCATATTTCTTTCCTTTTTACTCTCTATGCCATGTGCGTTGCTCCAAATTGCCAGGATGTCTGGAGCTGCTCCCAGTGACATGGAGTTTGAGGGACATCAGTTTTTGAGCATCTCCCCACACTGCCTGGGGTCTTACATAGGAGTGAGAATCCACTGCCAAATGCGCTGAGTTTGGATTAATTTCCTTATACCCCTCAGGTGCGATTAATATCTCTGTCTTGTCCCCCTTCTGTGAGTATGGGAGTCATTAGAATTTATCCGTTGCCTCTGTTTCAGATCTGGCCATCCTGAGAAGTCCCAGATAGATGAATACTAGGACTTGGTGGTCTGCAACTGCGTTTTGTAGCCAGGTGTTCACATTCATGCTCCATTCAGTATTTATTAATACAATTATTTTTATTATTTTTATTATTATTTTCGGCAGCCCTAAAAGATTCCTGGGTTTCCATTGTCTAATACATCACAGGCACTTTGGTATTTGCTGAGAAAAAAACAAAACGAAACAAAACAAAACAAAAGACAGCTAACAGTTATGATCTACAAGTTTTCTTCTCAAAAGTTTCCCAGGCTTCAAGTGTTGTCCCTCAGTATTTTGGAAACATAACAGGATTTCAAATTCTCTACTTTCCTGGCTGATAATCACACCAAAACAACAAATGAATGCTGTAGTTCACATACTTCTATGCAGTCATTTCACCTATAAAATCTAATCACATTCAAACTTCAACTTTCTATCTCTATTTTACAGCATTCTGCTGAGCTTTGTGGTGTACCTTTCCACTTTTTAATTCTCTATTGTTCCCCTTACATAATCCTTCTTTATCCAAGACAAACAGGAAAAAAAAGATTTCAAGAAAGGAGAAGGGACACTTGTTATTGGTCGGACAAACAGAAAGAAATATGTTGAATAATGGGAAAGAAAAGAAGCTTTTATTTTACATTTAAATAATCTAAATATTCTGAGTTGCTGTAATAGTCTTTCATTGACTGTCCTGCTATGTATTCAGCAAGTGTTACCTCCTGGAAATCAGAAGTTTATTGGTTATAATAGAGATATCAAGTGACATCAGAGAGAGAACTTGATCCATGGTTTCTATGCAGAATTTATATCTGGGAGCAGGAGAGATGCTTTCTAGAGATTAGCAGCCAAGTGATCAATGCCAGATAGTAAGTTCAGTTCCACAGATCACTGCTATGGGAAAGTCAGGATGTTTAATGGAAAACTGAGCTGTGCAAGAATCAGGCAGGCAAGATACTTAAGAATACAAAATTCTAAAGGGAAAACCACGTAAAGATGAGCTGTATAGCGACTGAAATATCTTGTAGGAAGTTCAAACTGTTTAACAGACTAGAAGCTTACTCATATATGATGTTCTCAAGACAATGGTATGATGATTAAGAACAATCTGTACTCATCTGAGGAACAGGAGGCCCTCATAACCAATTTCAACAGGGCCATGATGTCACAATTAGGTGAAAGTTTAGTCATAAATGTTCCAGGACAAAATCACTTTAAAGTAATCTTATTTTATCACCTTTTGACAAAGAAAAAATATTCACTGATAATTTTTAACCTGGTAAAAAAAATAAATGTTGCAATATGCCCCCTTCAGATACTGGAAGGCTGCTATGAGGTCTCCACGCAGCCTTCTCTTCTCCAGGCTGAACAGTCCCAACTTTCTCAGCTGGGAATGTTCAGCCTGGAGAAGAGAAGGCTGCGTGGAGACCTCATAGCAGCCTTCCAGTATCTGAAGGGGGTCTATAGGGATGCTGGGGAAGGACTCTTCATTAGGGACTGCAGTAATAGGACAAGGGGTAATGTGTTAAAACTTAAACAGGGGAAGTTTAGATTGGATATAAGGAGGAAATTCTTTCCTGTTAGGGTGTTGAGGCACTGGAATAGGTTGCCCAGGGAGGTTGTGAATGCTCCATCCCTGGCAGTGTTCAAGGCCAGGTTGGACGAGGTCTTGGGTGATATGGTTTAGAGTGAGGTATCCCTGCCCATGGCAGGGAGCTGGAGCTTGATGATCTTAAGGTCCTTTCCAACCCTAACCATTCATGATTCAATTCTATGATTCTATGGCTATTGGAATGAGTTTGTTGTTATTTGGTTTTTTTTTAAGGAAACAAAATAATCATAGTGTTTAAACAAATAATTCAATGGTTCTGAATACAGCAACACCATTGATATTTACTGAGGAGAATAATTCAATAATTTATTCAACTGAAGTCCTTGTTTACTTCTAAACTCTTTCTTGCTGCTTTCAGTAACCTGCAAACATCTTGGCCTGCAATTCAGGTTATAACTTGGCTTCTGTTCAGTATACCTTCTGCTGGCTTCAGAAAGTGTAATTCCATGGCAAAAGTTTCCTACCAAGGGCATATTAAATGGATTTTATCTGGAGCAGTGGTGTATTTACTGACAGACTGCGACAACACACATATAAGAAATGAAACTTTGGACAATGAATTTAACTTTTGTGTTAAGGAACTTTTTTAACAGAGTATGGGGGGTGTTAGTTGCTGATCAACCTTTTCCATTTTTCCTCAACCGGTGCTGTCCCTTTGGCAGCTTTTTCTTCTTTCACTGTTGCAGCACATGGCAGAAGAGAGAAAAGACCAGAGGACCCCTCTTCCTCCACAGTCAAATGAAGCATTTTTGTAACTTTTTATAGGGTCATTGACTGAAGGAAAAGGAAACACCTGGCAGGAGACTGCAGCTGATCAACCTTGTCATGGTGCTTCTGGAAGGTGTTGAATAAAAATCCCCTTGTGAGGATGAAAACACAGCTGTATTGTGTTAGAAGTGATGATCTAATGCTATTGTATATGACCTAATGAAAATCTTTTCCTCAGTTGTAGATCACATTTACTTTTTTTTTTTATTTTTCTTGAAGAAGACCTCACTGTTCATCGAGGTCCTGAGACGAGAAGGATGTGTTAAAAGATGAAAACAAAAACTGCAGCTTTTCTCTGCATCAAATCTATTCCTATTGCAGAGCACTTGCAGTGGTCTGAGCCCTGTTGAAGAGGGGCAGTTTTGTGAGGACTGTCAGCATGCCACTCTGGCCCCCTTTGGTTCAGAAATAGGGTTTATATGTTCATAAATAATTATACTTGGAACGTTATAATCTGCACATAGGCCAATACTTATTGCTGTTTTATCTACTTGTGGGAGAGGAATTTGCAATAAAACAGACACTCATTCTGATAAAAATCAGAACAGAGTAAAAAAAACCTAAATATATATGCTGACATAGGGCCTCAACTTTTATCTTTTTTTTTTTTTAATTTAGTATGCTTTCACATTCTACAAACTTAAAGAGTTCATTATTTCACAGATATGATTCATACCTGTGAATATTTACAGAAAATGGAGATAGGAGAAGTATTCTGGCTATTGTCTAATCCTTAATTTAGCAAACCTGCTGCACCACTCTGAGCAAATGAGACATGGAAGCACAAAGAAACAATATATAAGCAATATGTCCTTCAAGCTGAGAAAGTATTAGTATAAAAAGAGCAAATTATAGAAGCACTTAATAACTGTAATAGTTCCCAAGCTTATTAACAGATGCATGCTCAATGCTTTACAATTCTCATGTAAAGGCATTTACATTTTTGCAGATACATAATTGAAAGGCAAAACAAATAAACCTTTAATCATAGCTGGAACATATTTTTAGAACACCAGAAAGGTAGGGGCCAGTTTGTTGGAAAATGAATAGTAGAAGAAAACTGAGTCCTAGTCAACCCTTATTTTGTTAGGGTGACTCACTTGAAACCAATGCTTGCTACAGAGTTGCACTGAAACAAAAGAAGAAATAATTTCCTTTCTCTCTAAAAGTAACATCCGCAGTGTAGAACAGCTAGGAGATGGAGGTAGTCCTCAGCTTGAGGTCTGCAGTGTTACAGGGTTCACCTTTCAGCCTCTCAATGTCAACAGGTTTAAGTCAAATTTTGTCCAGTACAGAAAGTTGTTACTATCTCAGTAGTGCCCTGGGCAAAGAAGCTGTGAAGGGATGGTCTTCATGTGGACACTGATGCCTGGATGCTGGAATGTAATGTGGTATGTACAAATGAGATGATAAAAATTTATTAACAGACTGATCAGATGGGATATCCTGAGTACATAAAGTCCTGTGTCTATTTTGCCTATTAGACATAGGTTATGGTATTAAACATCTCTCATGAGAGCAGCCATGGTGAGAGTTATTTTCCCTGTTATTGAGGAAAAAATCTTACTGTTACAGACAGCCCTCAACACCAAATCGAGCTGTTGCTTTAGTAACAAACTAACTGGCACTTCAAAATACATTTCTGACTCAATGACCTAAAAAGTTGCATTCCTGGAAAGTGTTAGATTACTCTGTAATGTGTCAGAATGACTTTTTATTTCTACTTTCACCATGTGGGCAAAGCAACAGGTGAATTTTAGTTAAAGGCTTGTTTGTAAAAGGAGCACAAAGCACTCCCTTCTCAGGGTTTTCAAGTAAACCTGGGTTATTTTCCTACTAAAACTGAACAATGCTATGAAGTGTTCCAACTTCTACGTGAGCCAGTGGCGGAGACCCCTCTAGTTCTAGTACATACTCTTCAGGAGTTAGCACGAAGGAAAATTGACTGCTATAGATAGTCTTGCAATTCAGCTGAAAAAGAATTCAAAAACTCTGGTGTGTTTTATGCCTTTTAAATGGTTTCTTATACCTGTGCATTTTGTTCCTTCTTATTGATGCAAATCACATCATTGTGAGGAATACCCAGATTAATGTGCTTCTTAGTGAAATATTTTTTTAAATACTATGCTTTAAGCATTAAAAATGACAGAGACAAAAAGAACACTTTCAGCCAATTATTTAACAAGCCAATTTTTCCCATAGACAATATAATCCCCATAAATTATGAATATTTTATGAGTTGTTATTTCTCATAAATTCTATTCAATAAATTCTGCTGAGGTATTGCTGTTATAGGTTCTGTCTTTAAAAACCATTGCTAGATGAGAATATAACAAAATAACCGTAATACACAGGTATATTTCATTTGCATACATTCTAAAAGGATGATGCATCAAAATCCCATTCTGACAATGTAGTCTGAAACAAAACAATTTTAGCACCTGGAAAATTAACAGTGGATGTGTACACTTAAATTGAGATATCCAGAGCTCTAATGTTATTAATAATGTATTTCAGAACTATAGGGTTTTGTCAGTTTGTCAGTAGGTCCTGGCAGCCATGGTAAGGCTGTTTTTTGATTACAAGATTACATAGTTTTGGACACTAGTTCTTAATCTAAAAAGTCTGGTTTATACTGTTCTTGCAGTATCATACAGTGATGTACCACATAGAATCATAGACTCGTAGAATAGTTAGAGTTGGAAAGGACCTTAAGATCATCTAGTTCCAACACCCCCTCCCCTCCACCCCCCCCCCACCCCCCCCCCACCCCAGTGTGAGGATGTCAGGAAACTTAACAGGGGAAGGGCAGAAAGCAAAGACAACATTTCTATTTCACAGAATCATTTAGGTTGGGAAAGACCTTTAAGATTATAAAGATCAGCCACAAACCTAACACTGTCAGTTCCATCACTAAACCATGTCCCTAAGCACCACATCTACACATCTTTTAAACACCTTCAGGGAGGGTGACTCAACCACTTCCCTGGGTATCCTGTTCCAGAGCTGATAACCCTTTTAGTAAAGAAATATTGAAATATTTCCAATATCCAATCTAAACATCCGCCAGTGCAACTTGAGGCCATTTCTTCCTGTTCTATCACTTATTGGGAACAGAAACCAACACCCACCTCACTATAACCTTCTTTCTCTCTTTCTCTCAAGTAGAGAGCAATAAAGTGTCTTCAGTCTCCTTTTCTCCAGGCTAAATAACCCCAGTTCTCTCAGATGTTCCTCTTAAGACTTGCGCTCTAGAAAATGGTATAATTAATCTATCCGTTATGTATATATTACATTACTGTATGTACTTATATTTGCCATATTTATTAAAAATAACTCCGTAGGTTAATATACACATTTAATTGAGTTTATAATTTATTACATCCAAGAAATTTCACTAGTTTCTAACTAGAGGAGAGCTATTCTATGCCCTCATGGTGTCTAGGCAAGTTAAGTTCTTCTTTCTCCAAAATTCTGAGCTGATGTGTACCAAGAATGTGATGATTATAATTAAACCAATTTAGTACAGTATCACACACAGTATCACAGTAGGTTAGAGATTGGAAGGGACCTCAAAAGATCATCTAGTCCAATCCCCCTGCCGGAGCAGGAACACCTAGATAAGGTTACACAGGAACGTGTCCAGGCGGGTCTTGAATGTCTCCAAAGAAGGAGATTCCACAACCTCCCTGGGCAGCCTGTTCCAGTGTTCCGTCACCGGAAGATAATCTGAATAACTTCCTGTGATCCCTTGTACCCTAGCGTGAGATTATTTTATTTTGAAAAGAAAACCACTACCAACAAAAAGGGAGCTGAAGAATATCCTTTTATAGTGTTAGGTATAAGAAGCTTTGACGATATCTAGGTGAAAGGTATTCATGCCTTTATCTCTGAACAACTTCAGTTGCACAAAGTATGTGCACTTTAAATATGTGTCAGGTACCATTAGTTTTTAATGAATCCATAATGAGTCTAATTAAATTTTACAATTCAAAATGCTGTCTAATTTTCTTCCAAGTCAAAACTGCCATTTGTTTTTCTTACCCACTATATTCAGGACATTGTTTACTGCCCTAATTCCCTGAATCACAAGTCTCTCTTGTTTCAATGAAGTAGTCAGTGATTTCTGGCTTGAAAAGCAGCAGGGCACAGATGTACCAACTCTCGAACAAATGGATCAGCCATCCCTTAAGAACTGATAATCAGCCTCTCCTATGTCTTTTAATAACCGTGAAAAACACCTGAACACAAATGTCATCTTATTTGATTATACTAGTCCTTTTCTCTTACTGGCTGAAATTGCCCTTTTGTAGTGTATCAGCATAAACACATTTTCAAGCCATGGTGAAAAGTAGCAGTAAAATCAAATCGAAACTCTCATAATAGTAGCCATTCTGTGTGAAAATAAAGGGTCTTCTTAATGTGCTATGAAGTAACACTTTGCAGCCTCCACAAGAAATAGGACAGACATATTCTCAGTGGGTTTAGGGGAGGAAGCATGTGATGACCTCAACCCAGCTGAAACACAGTTACAAATAAATTATTTCTTGTATTCAACTGAGGGTGAATGCACAGTTTTAGGCTTGCAAAGAGCTTAAGGAAAAAAAAAACCACAACAAAAATCAGGGTGGCATAGAAATGAAGAACCAGGCCATAATAAAATTTAAGCCCAAACCCCCCTTTAATCTAAAAGAGAAATGTAAACAAAATAGTAGAGAAGACGATAATGTAATGAAAAAAAGATAGAGAAACATTAATTTCACTGCAGAGCGCATGCAAGTCTTCTGATGCAACTGAAAATAGACTTTTATCTGTACAAATCTTGGCATATACTAGTAATGAGAGCACATTATTTTTCTGATATAAATTATGTTGGAGGTTAGTCCCTTAAATCCCATGTCAATACGTATTAAAGCTACTCAGAAACTTTACAGTGACTGTAAAGTCAGATTCGAATTAAAGCTAAAAAAGATAACAACCTATTCTTTTTTGGAAAATATCTCAATATATACATACTGCATGCAGGAGAAAGAAAAATTCAAATAATATGATTTGCCTAAGAAGATGGGAAATCTCTCTGGGCTAAAAGAAGTGAAGTAATTAAAAGAAAATTATGTAATTTGTCTTTGGCAAGAGAGGAACAAGTGCAATGACATGAATTTATATTGAGAGAAAAAAAGGAAGTAGAAAAAAGCATGTAAAGTCAAGAACAAGAATTCTGAGTAAAATCCTTTCAATTTTTCTCTTGGCTAAAAATAAATACCTAAATAACCACATTAAAACATTGATATTTTTTTCTTTTTTTTTTAAAGAAGAAAATAATCCTCATTTCACAGTTAAGGGAACCGAGGGGGTGCAAGCTCAAGCAAGGGAGGTTGTCTACCATCAAAATCAGATTGTTCACATCCTGTTTATCTGCTACCTCAGTTTGGAGCATCAGAGCTGCTGATGCTGATGTTGTGCTTGTAGCCTGACTAAAAGCATCTCAGGGCTGAACAGAGTTAGGCCTTGCTGGAATTAAGAGAGGAGCTCTTCTCATCAGCTTGTCCCAGGGGCTTTGTCCCTTAGAATTTGTTCAGATTCAGGAGGTGATCCTGCCTCTCTGCTCTCATGAGACCTCATTTGCAGTATCATGTACAGGTCTGGTGTGCTCAACATACAAAGGACATGGAACTGTTGGAACAAGTCCAGAGGAGGACCAAGAGGATGATCAGAGGACTGGAACACCCCTGTATGAAGACAGGCTAAGAAAGTTGGGGCTGTTCAGCCTGAAGAAGTCTGCATGGAGACCTCATAGCAGCCTTCCAGTATCTGAAGGGGGCCTATAAGGATGCTGGGGAGGAACTCTTCATTAGGGACTGTAGTGATAGGACAAGGGGCAATGGGTTCAAACTCAAACAGGGAAAGTTTAGATTGGATATAAGGAGGAAATTCTTTACTGTGAGGGTGGTGAGGCACTGGAATGGGTTGCCCAGGGAAGTTGTGAATGCTACATCCCTGGTGGTGTTCAAGTTCAGGTTGGGTAGAACTTTGGGTGACTTGATTTAGCGTGAGGTGCCCCTGCCCATGGCAGGGGGGTTGCAAGTAGATGATCTTAAGGTCCTTTCCAACCCGAACTATTCTATGTTCCCCATGAAGGTGCAGACCCTTCAGGGCTTGTCCTTATTGGCTGCTGCACAGCTGTTCCTGACCTCCAGTCTAACAGAGCGGTGATGTCACAGCCTGGGTTCCACCAGCAACTGCCCATTACCAGGGAGAGGCACAACAGAGAGACCTTTGCCCCTGCACCCTACCCTGTGCTCCCTCTGACCCCTCCTGGACCCCCAAACTTTTCTACCCTACTCTCAGCCCTTCTAACCTTCTGCCTGCCCTAGTCTCCTTATCCCTGATCCACAGTCCTAACTTGGTACCACCATGCAGGCACCTAGGAAGAGCCTTGTCCTGCTGGCAGCCCAGCGCAGCCCTTGCAGGAGTGAGGAAACAAAAACCTGCATCCGCAGAGTAAGGAGCCTGTGGGTGCCAAGGCAGGCACGGGACTGGGTCTGTGCCCGGGTCCCGCAGGGAGGGAGCACGGTCACTAACCGCTGTCCTCTCTGCTCCACAGGTCCTCAAGCCATTACCACCCTGCAAGGTGCTGAGGCACAGAAGGTGCAGACTCCTCCAGCTGCAAGTTCCAGCCTGTCAGAGCTGGTGGGTGCTGCTGGCCAAGGAGCCCCTGGCCTCCCACCGGCTCCTGCTGGGGACGTGCCCGGGGCCCCAACACCCCACGGCTCTGCCCAGGAAGCGAGATGGGGCCCAGTACCCAGACCCTTATCCCACAGCTCTGTTCTGCTGCCCAGGGCAGCACCAATGCACTCTTCTGCTTGGCTTTTCCTTAGGCTGTTCCAAGAACTGATAGAGCTGGAGGAGGAGGCTGCCAGCGGGACCCAAGGGGGGGAGGAGAGCATGGAAGTTGAGATGGAGTTGGAGGAGGAGCAGGCAATGCAGGTGGACTGAGGAGTGGTAAGGCAGCACGTGCCCCCCATCCACTGCCAGCAGTGAGGTTGGCTCGGCTGCTGCTGCGCTGGTCCTGGGGCTGTGTGCGACAGCCCCACTGCAAGGACGCGGTGCCTGGTGGTCTCTTCCTGGCAGCACAAGTTCCACCACAGCATTGCCCTGTGCTGCCTTTGGGCCAGGCGAGCCAAGTGTGATTGCATTGAGCCCGGCTCCCAGCCGCAGCCAGGAATGAGCCCCGAGGCAGAATCCCGCTCTCCCCAGTGTGTCCCAGGGCTGTAGCAAACACAGTGACCCATCAGTAGCCTCACTGAAATGACCTTGTGCTGCTTGCTTCCAGGCTGATCCAGATGGAGGTTTTCCTGTGTTGGCAGATTTTTACAGAAGATTCTTGGTTTTCACAGTAGGTTGTTGTTTTTTCACAGAAGATTGTTGGTTTGTCATAGAATAGTCGTAGTTTTAAGTAGAAAAGTTGTAATTTCTTGTGATGTTTGTTTTGTTGTGTTGTTTGTTGTTTTTTTTTTGTTGTGTTGTTTGTTGTTAAATAAATACTGTTCTTGATGCTTTATTTATCCAGTCTCTCTTTGTATTTGCTGTTGTCGTGGTTTAAACCCAGCCAGAAAGCTCGTTCACTCACTCCCCCCCCTTCTTGCCCTCCCCGATCTCCGGGAGGGACGGAGAGGAGAATCAAAAAGAATGCAACTCCCACAGGCTGAGATAGGAACAATTTAGTAACTAAGGTATAACACAAATCACTACTGCTACCACCAGTAATAATAACGATAAAGGAAATGACAAGGGAATAGAATACAACACCTCACCACCCGCCAACCGATAACCCACTCCCCCAGCCTGACCAAGCACTGACTGATACCTAGTCCAACCCCGCAGTCCCTAGCCCTTACGGGTCACTCTCCCTTACATTCTGGGCATGACGTGCTGTGGTATGGAATACTTCTTTGGTCAGTTTAGGTTATCAGCTCTGTTCCCAGGCTGAAAGCCAAAACACAGCACTGCACCAGCTACTAAGAAGGAGAAAAAATGACTGCTGCTGCTAAACCCAGGACAGCTGTGAGCACATGTGGCGCTGGCAGACAAGTGGTTTCCACTTGCTCCAGGTTCCCAGGGCTGGAGGGGTCAGGAGGTGCTGGCCCTGGGTGCTTGGGCACCCCAACTGTCCTCGCATGGCTTCCCTGCCCTGGCAGGGTGGCTCTTTCAGGAATAGCAAAGAGGATAATCAAGGAGCACTTGAAGACATCTGAAGGAAGTGTGATTATTTTAAACATGGGATAGCTCTGTGGTAATATGCTAAAGGATGCCAAGTCAGTAAAGGTACTGAATATCCACTGCGTACAAGACAAATAGGGAAAAGTCAGGAAGATTAAGCTACACCTTAAAGAACATATCAAATGATGAACCACTAAGCTGGTTTAGGCAACTGATGGAGTTCATATACAGGAGGTGCTCCAGTCCCCCGATTATCCTCGTGTCCCTCCTCTGGACTTGTTCCAACAGTTCCATGTCCTTTTTGTGTTGAGGACACCAGGACTGCACACAGTACTCCAAGTGAGATCTGAGGAGAGCAGAGTAGAGGCTCAGGATCATCTCCTCTGACCTGCTGGTCACACTCCTTTTGATGCAGCCCAGGATACAGTTGGCTTTCTGGGCTGCAAGCGCACACTGAAGCTGGATCATGATCAGCTTCTCATCCACCAACCCCCCCAAGTCCTTCTCTGCAGGGCTGCTCTGAATCTCTTCTCTGCCCAGCCTGTAGCTGTGCCTGGGATTGCTCCGACCCAGGTGTAGGACCTTGCACTTGGCGTAGTTAAACTTCATGAGGTTGGCATCAGCCCACCTCACAAGTGTGTCAAGGTCCCTCTGGATGGCATTCCTTTCCTCCAGCGTATCAACTGAACCACACAGCTTGGTATCACCGGCAAACTTGCTGAGAGCGCACTCAATCCCACTGTCCATGTCAGCGACGAAGATGTTGAACAAGACCAGTCCCAACACCAATCCTTGAGGGACACCACTCGTTACTGGTCTCCAGCGGGACACTGAACCATTGACTACAACTTTTTGCATCCTTTGCCAGTTCTTTATCCACCGAGTGGTCCACCCGTCAAATTATTGTCTCTCCAATTTAGAGGCAAGGATGTTGTGCAGGACAGTGTCAAGCGCTTTTCACATGTAAGTTTGCACCCCAACTGCAGCACATCAGAACTGCTCAGATGGCTTTCAGACTGATTATGGGGCAGTGAAAGAGCCATTGAGATGGTCTTGCCCCTCAGAATTGGCCAGCCAGCACGGCGTGCAACCCATATATTGCCTATTTAAGCACAAGAGTGTATTTGAAACATCTCAAGAGGTGAAGTTAGGATTGCCCTGGCTAGGAGAAAATTAATATTTTTATTAATTAGAAATTAACACGATTCAGATTACTGTAAGGGTGGTGAGGCACTGCAGTGTGTTGCCCAGGGAAGCTGTGAATGCTGTACCCCTGGCGGTGTTCAAGGCCAGGTTGGACAGAGCCTTCGATGACATGGTTTAGTGTGAGGTGTCCCTGCCCATGGCAGGTGGGTTAGAACTTGATCTTAAGGTCCTTTCCAACACTAACTATTCTATGATTCTATGATTCTATGTTATCAGCGTTGTTCTCAGGCAGAGAATCAAAAACACGGCACTGCACCAGCTACTAAGAAGGAGAAAAATGACTGCTACTGCTGAACCCAGGACAGTTTGTTACACAGGGTAATGTTTCTTGTACTGGCTGTTTAATTATTTGCTTGTGTTTATTAGCATTCATGTGTCTAGTGCTGGGCTTTACCTCTTGCATTATCGCTTGAATGCAACACTTCACTGGCTGCTGCCTAATTACACATTCTTGAGAGCTCAGAGTGTTTTGATCCCAATTTGGTTTAAACTGTCTGGACCAAGCAGGTTTTCCACGCAACACTCATGAAATACAAGTGACTCAGCTGTGTAGAACAGTTTCAAACCCCTCGGTTAAGCATCACTTAAGAAGAACATGGAGCTGATGGAGCAAGTCCAGAGGAGGGCTGCAAGGATGTTCATGGGGCTGGAGCACCTCCTGTATGAAGACAGACTGATAAAGTTGGGGCTGCTCAGCCTGGAGAGGAGAAGTTGTGTGGAGACCTCATAGCAGCCTTCCAGTATCTGAAGGGGGCCTACAAGAATGCCAGAGAGGGACTCTCCATCAGGGACTGTAGCAATAGAACAAGGGGTAGTGGATTCAACAGGGGAGATTTAGGTTAGATATAAGGAAGAAGTTCTTTACTGTGAGGGTGGTGAGGCACTGGAACAGGTTGTCCAAGGATGTTACAAACCCAGCAGCCCTAGCAACAGTCAAGGCTGGGTTGAACAGAATTTTGGTGACATGGTTTAGTGTGAGGTGTCCCTACCCATGGCAGAGGGGTTGGAGCTAGATGATCTTAAGGTCCTTTCCAATCGTAATCATTCTATCATTCTATGATTCTAAGATATCTCAACAGATGTTTAGAGTTCAGAAAAAGTGACTATAGTAGATTAGCCCTCTGTAAAACCTTTGACTTGAATATATATTTAGAAAGCCACAGTGTCATTGTTATTGATAGGAGAACGCTACTCATTGAAAGGTACTACTTCATGCTTCCTTAGTGGTAATTACAAAATATTTGTTTTGCACATCCTGGTCTAGTACAGAGGATGTGACAGCAAATGTAGGCAGTGATATTTTAAAGAAAGCAAGCTATCTCCTGCAGAGATCTTTTTTTACCATCCTTACACCTATAGTTTTCAAGCAGCTTTAAGACTCAGTATGGGAGAACTGTTTGTTAGAAACAGGCCTGCAACAGTTTTGTTCATTCTGTTGAAGACCTACACATAAGAAATTTGCTGCTTAGTATTCAACAAGCTTGAAATATAGATGCAGAGAGTCATAAATAGATGGCTTGAGGGGGCCTGGTAAAGATGTCTAATCCAATTGCTTGCCCCAAGGCAAGATCAAATGCAGCCAAAGTATTTCTGACAGATGTTTATCCAGTCTATTCATAGGAATGTCAGTGATGGATAATGTACATCTCAAGACAAGCTGTTCTCAAGACAAATAACAAAATTTCAGAATGCAGCCTTGTGTTCTAGGGCTAGGAGCTAAATGACAGCTCTTTAAAAGCTGTGTTATACTGGTACTTATCCTGATTTACAGGTTATACATATCCATAGGGTGTTGAAATTAATTTTCCCGCATAAAGTACTAGTAGTTGAGACTGTGTGACATAAACTGAAGATGTATATGGTGAATTGAATTTCAGATAATGGCAATTATGAAATAAAAAATGTCACTTATGAAACATAAAATCTGGCTATGTGTTTTAAGGATAACTATCTTAATGATGCTGTCTTTAACCATGTTAATAATACAGGCTGAGATCTTCAAAGATTTCCAAATGTTTTAGGTTGACAAATGGTACTTTAAGCTGGGAGACTTCACATTCAGAGTTACACAGACACTTTAGAAAGGTATGTACAGTTCTCTGCCATTTGATAGAAATTATTATTGAAAGTATAAATCATAGTGCTGTTAGCCTAGGATATGTGAGTACTTGCTGAAAACATAGTGTTACCTTAAAGCTAGTCTGCTCATGGAATTAAATAAACCAAACATGTCACAACTTGATATATGTGTCAATTTCGCAGTGCTTTTTCCATTGCCTACTTTCAAATGCCTACTAACTGTTGTGGGGCTATTCAGTGTTATGAAACCTTGTAGCAAAGAGCTAAACTTAAGCCTGTCATGGTTTAAGCCCAGCTGTAACTCAGAAAATCATGCAGCTGTTCTCTCACTCTAGCCCTTCCGGGTAACTCCTCCAGTTTACATACTGGGCATGACGTGCTGTGGTATGGAATACTTCTTTGGTCAGTTTGGGTCATGTGTCCTGTCTCTGCTTCCTCCCGGCTTCCCCTCCTCCCTGGCAGAGCATGAGACTCAGAAAGTCCTTGGCCAGAGTAAACATATACTGAGCAACAACAAAAACCATCGGTGTTATCAGCGCTGTTCCCAGGGAGAAAGTCAAAACCACAGCACTGCACCAGCTAAGAAGGAGAAAAATGACTGCTACTGCTGAACCCAGGACAGAAGATTAGCAAAAATGGTAGAAATTTATGTTGGGATAGATGTGCAAAAACATGCTGCTAATTTCATAACATGCGTTTAATGGTACAGTCTGAACTTGATAACTAAACAAGCTTGGGAAAATCATCTGTTTTCCCAAGTACAAATACATGAAATGGAACAAAAAGACTTTATTCATCTCTGTCAATGACACTTTCAGGCCAGTGTGACAGTGAGGAGAAAGGAGCTCTGAAAACAGAATTTAGAAGAAGAAACCAGAAACCATTTTCCTATATAATTATTGTGCCTTTATCTTACTTCTGCTGCTTGTAAGGAATTTTGTCAGCAAGCAGAAATAAAAGACTCCACAACAAAACTTTTATGAAATGAATTTTAATATGCAAAATGCTCTCTATTCTGTTCAAAATCCTTTTTGGAAAAGGAGAAGTGTTCCCAAGTGTTAAAGGAAATTATAATGTATAAAATAAAAGCATGAATTCAAGTTTTATCTTGAATCTTGCTAAAGTATAATAGAAAATTATTTAAATGAATAGCATTTTCCATAACAATAATACAACTATTATTTTTTCTATTCAGTGAATTGCAAAACTTTTCTACTGTTTGATTTACTACAAGAGAGAGTATTTCTCTTAAAAATGCCACTCTCTATTTTGCTGTACCCATCCTTCACTCCTAATAAAGTAAGAGGATCTATAGGAGGGACAACAGGATTCAGGTGTATAATGTCTTGTCAGGAGGATGAAATATTGGCTTCCTATCCTGAGAAATGAAAGACAGATGCATAGAAAAGGTATTATCAAGCTCCTGATTTCTAGAAAGTATTCAGCATTTATCATCCACTGAAAATAGCCACTAAATCATTTTGTGTCACAGTCCTACTTTGCTTACGAGTTGCTTTCCAGGTCTTAAAACATACACTGACTAGGTAAAATGAATTTGAGGTTCTATCCTACAATTCCCTCATAGTTTAGGAAATACAGGAACCCTAAATTTCTGATTCATTCGAATGTCACACTAACTTTTCACAAATTCAGAAGCATTGTATATTCCTTAATAAATCATGTCTATCCCTGAAGGAACTTAACCTTGTTTTTTTTTTTTTTTTTTTTTTTATTTAGGTGCCAATGTTTTTGAATAAGATAAGTTCTTTTAATAGAGTAGACCTAGATCACAAAATTACTAATCCTTAGATGATAGTTCTTTTTAGAATTGAAAAACTAAGTTGTCTAGGCACCTCAGAATAAGTTTTGTTTTCTCTGATAGAAGCTTGTATAACTGCAACTTTAATCCGAAGTTTTTTAACCCTGCTAACAATCATCTTTGGGAGCATTCCTCTCCTGAGATAATAAACCAAACAACTACCACTAAAAGTTTTATCTGAACAAGCACACCAGAGTTTCTCTATAATATAACCAGGTTAGCCTTTTTATTTAATTTTTTTTTTGTTTTCAACAGGAGTATTTAAATCTGCAGTGCAAATGCTCTGGCAGTTATGCTGAAGAGGTTGAGAAACCATGTATTACAAGATGTGGTGCTATTCAGGTTCTCATCTTGTACACTTTCACTAAACTTTAAACACTTTAAAAACCAATCAAACGTTGAATTTTCAAAGGCACTCTGCCTTTGAGCCTCAGTTATTTTTCATCTTTTTGGTACTGGGTACTTTTGCACTTAATCTATGCTTTTATGCTTTCTACATTACTTCCTCTGTGAGAATACTTTAAGGACATAACACGCATGACCATATATAAAAAGTGCTGCATTGTCTTTCTTACACTCTAAGCAGTTGCCATCTTGTAACTGATCAGAGACGTTTAAGTGCTATAAAAGTATGCTTTAACAGTATGATAAACCATTGGAACATACTGATCTTTTGATTGCAGTAATTGTATTATTTCACATTTTATTTCCTAAAAAGAGTTACCAATTTTGATTGATAGTACTAATGTAAGATGGCTGGTGAATTTATGACGATGATGAACTTAAACATGATCCTATTCTAAAGAGTCATCCCAAGAGTGGTTTAAAATTGAGGGGAATTCAGGTTAGAGGAGGCATTTTGAAAGGTGACAGTAAAAAGTAATTTAAAATTATTATTTTTCTTTTGAGTATAATAGCAATATCAAGAAAACAGGAAAGAGCTAATACTGGACTTGCTCTGTCAGGCACTTCCTTACACCTGCTGTAATTCTGATCTAAACTCTCCTTTGTGGAGGGCACTGTTACATTTTAGTACCTTTTAAAGGCTATCTAGAGTGTTTCGTATCACATAATGGTTACTTTATTAAAAGGAGTCATCAAAGTAGTTTCTGAGAACTACATGATAGCTTAGGTAGTCATACACTACAAGCTGTTCCACTGAAAGTTTAGTAAACAACCTTCAGGCATCTGTTTTAGTAACACTTTGCAGTGGAACCCAGCCTCTTAGATAACATATTTTATTCATGGATTATCAAGCTTACATGTTTTAAATACTTATGGAATTCATAATCCCATATGGTCCTTACTGTGATGCATGATACAAGTTTTTAATGAGAAAGTATGGACATATTTATATAAAAATAATATCTGCTCTTTCCTCTCAATAGAGCTGGGTTGCTTTATTGAGAAAACTGAAGCGATTTCACTGTTTTTTATCTCATTTGTTCTGCTTTTTTTTTCTCATTTAGTCATCAATTTTGAGGTTTCCTGCACCACAAAATTATCAAAACAGCATTCTGGTTGAGAGTAGGCTTGTAATATCCTTATAAAAAGCCATTCTTTATGTCTGTTAATATTTCTCAGGATACAAAATGGAACCAGACTGGACTTTCTTACAGAGTACAGAACTTCCTTCAGCAACATCATCCCTTTTCATACATTCTTGAAGGCAATCCAAAAAAGGCATCTGGCTTTTCAGTTTGCAGATATGTCAAAGCCAATATATCTAATTAATTCCTCCATAACTTTTGTGCTGAAGATGAAGATATCCAGTGAACAGGGAATAGAAAGAAAGGTGTTATACAGCAACTTAATTTTCTAACTGTGTTTTGCAACAAGTAGACAACTAAGATGGGCTTATGAGTGGATGTAAAGCAGTAAAAGCAGAAGATAGTGAAACTGATTGTTTCAGTCTAAAGAGGGAATGATACATTTGAAATTAAGAGGATTTCAACTTTATCAAGAATCAACAAGATTCCAGCTTGTAATGTAGCCAGAATCAAAGCTAAGGAAACTACCAAGTTTCTGGAATGAATATAGGCAGTATGATATAATGATAAATAATGCTAAGAGAAACTAAAGTGGTCAGTATGATTATCTAAGGGGCCATCCCAAGAAAATATTGGACAGGGTGAACAGCATAAAGGTACAGTTTCTTTCTGGCTGCCCATATCTGGTTTGTGGGACCAAGAGAGGAAGGAGAAACAGTGACAGTAGAGAACGTAGTTTATGCCTGGAGAGGGAAGGTCCTGCTGCCTTCTTAAGCTCCCACTTCGCACTTTCATTTATTCTGTCTTGAGAACATGTCCAAGTTTTCGTAAACATCCAAAGACAGACTGGAGTGAAAGATTCCAGTTGAGAAATGAAGATCTTGAGTAACCTACCATAAACTAGAGTATCTCACTTGAAAAGAAAGTTGCTATATTTTTGTTTAATAGATATTTGCATCTTGATCAAACTCCAGAGAAAAGGAATGGGGGAAATTGCCTGTTGCAGAAAAACAGTCCCATCTACCTGTCTTACCTATGTCTATTCTCCTCAATCCCCTATACACTGGAACATACACTCCTATTATTCTGTAAGACCACTACAGTATTTATTTTTTTGTAATGAAGCAAAACAAACCCTGAATAAACTTAAAAAAAATTTAAAATAAATAGATTATCTTTCTTAAAAATATGGGAAGTCTTCTACTTTGTGGTTTTCTTACAGATGCGTGTTCTTTGAAACTAGGACTTTTTCTACTTTGTATCCTGAAAAAACCTGAACATAAAACATGAGTCAATATCTTAATCAGTGAACTAAATGTGATGATAAATCTTTCATGACTGATAAGTACATTTTGCATATAAACCAACCTCATTTTTTAAAGAATGAGGTTGACAGAAAATTACATTTTTTGTAATGAGCTAGACAGAAAATTACAATTTTTGCAAGCTCTTACTGACATTGTTGACATGTGTGTTGGAATTCATAATTTGAGTAGAAAAATTGAATGCTAAAGTCTTAGAGGAAGAGAAAATATTGGCCTTTCCTTCATATGTATCTGCTGACCTATCCAGAAAACGTAATCTATATACTGGTTAAACTAGCAGCTAAATATGTTTTCAAAGATTGTTTCAGCTGTGAAGATTTGCAGCCACATCATTAGGATTAACTTGTGATCTAAATGTTATCTTGCAGCTCAGCTATCTGCCACTAAATATTGGATGTTTCTCTGTGGAAACCATTTTATTACTTGCCTAAATATTTCATTCAGAACACTGATGTGAACAAGTGGCTATGAGAGAACACAGAAGGAATCTGGAAAAGTCCACTGGAAAAAGAAACATAATAAAGCAGAACAAAATGAGGCTGTAGGTCAGCATGAAGCCAAGACTTTAAGAGCTTTTTGAATCCCCAGCTTTAGAAGAAAACAGAACAAATGTGTTTAAAATAGGGATGGAAGATACTTATCTTCTCGAAATACTGACATTCACGTTGAATTTAACCTTGTGAGAACAATGGAATTTATGGTTAGGCCCGGTTAGGCCCTTTGGCAATGTATACACTTCACATTATAGTTTTTCATGAACACTGTATGTGGAAAAGTAATCTGGAAGCAATGTAATCAGTGTACCAGTTAACAGACTTCTTGCAAGGCTAAACAGAGGACTCCTCAAGTACTTATTCTGTCTCTAGTTGCAGAGTTAGTGCAATAGCGTAACATTATCTTGTATAATGCAGACATACCCAGAATATTATCCACCATGCTTTAACCTCTTATGGAGCACAGAAAAGATGCACTGTCTGATTATTTTTGCTTTAGTTTGCTCAAGTTACTTAAATCAGTAGGTACCATTCATTCAAATCTATCCAACTTAAGTACAGGTACCCTAAGGCAGAATTCTTGATTGTCTAATACAGTGATTTTACAGCAGTTTCATCAACCTACAGAAGAGAATAAGGCAAAGCATGGACCAAGAGGGAAAAGAAATCCTCATTTGCAAGTATTTTCAAAGTTAAATTACTTTTCTCATTTACCTTTATTAATAAAGTTTGCTTTTCATATGTTTCTGTTGCCCCTTCTGTAAACACACACTGATTTGTTAGCACTTTTCTTCCATAATAACTAGGAGTCATTTGCCTATTTAATCCTAGTTGCACACAGGAGATGATAACCAAATATTAGGATGTTTTGCCCTAACTAACTGCTATTGGTTCCACTGCAATTTCTGCATGCTAAGTTTTGCAGCCCGCAAGTACTTGCTCTCCTCTTCTTGCATGTAAAAAGAATAGCAGGAAACATTGACTATTGTTTTGTATAATGAAGTTTGAACAACAGCAAGTTGTACCTTTTTTATCAACAAATACTACAGAGCTGGATTTGAGGTTATACCTATCTATACTTCTTCTTTGGTAAAAAACTAGCTAACCAAATAATTGCTTCTCTATCTTCTGAACTACTATGTAATATGTAAGGTTATTTGTATCAAAACAAATGCAGTCTGCCACCTGAAAAAAATGATGACTGGTACAATGCTATGTAAGTTCAGGTGCATACAACTGAAATTCTGCTATGCATTGGCCTGAAAATTTGACCCGTGAAATAGAGATGGCAAACCACATTTGCTTCAAAGACAACTGCAGTAAACAAGCACAATGGCTTTGCAAATTTTATTGGATGCAGTCATTATCTATTTAATTGGGTTTTATACATGTTGGATATCTGCAAGTGTAGATGAGATGGTTAAATCACTCAAGGGGTTTAAGTACTGTTCTTACACAGGCTACTTAATATCCGCATTTTGATTCTTTCTCTGCATCATCATCAACCATAATAATAACAGAAGTAATAATAATCCAGCTGAGAATAATTCTTTGATTTTTTTTTTGTATGGCTAATTATGAGAACATAAAATCTACTTCTAGCATCTCTGCCAGCAATGTCTGTTTATATCTGAACTGTGAATACACTTTGGATCTGTCAACAGTAGTTGCCTTGGAGAATAGGCAATGTTTTACGTAAACACTGAAGGAAAATTGGTCCATGGCATGAAAAGAGACTTAACCTTTGTGTATTAGAAAACAGATGGGTCAATAGCAGGGTATGGTTTGGATTGTGTCTTACTCATTATTTTTATTCCATCCAAAAAGCTGAAAAAGTCTGAGGTGACATACTGTTATGTGTGTCTTTTTTAAAATTAGATCATATTCCACAAGGAAGCTGGGAAAGTTAGGTTATTTACAAGATTTCTTATAGACCACACATAGCAGACAGTGTTATTGTTCTATGAAAATCAAACAGCTATTGACTGTATGGTTATTTGATGTTTGTTTACCAGTGACTAAGAATTAATTGCCAGCAGATTTCCTATTACTAAATAAAGGCACATTTAAACATTGTAAATTCAACCCCTTCATCTTTTGTGTTAAGGATAAATTATTTATAAAACATAAATTAACACTGAATAACTACTGTGAACATTTTGTGAATGTCTGGAAGGCAACTGCAAGCAACGCAGTAGTCAATATAATAGGTTGTAGCTTTCTTTTAAAGTCTGCAACCTTTATGGCCATTGATTAGCTACGGCCTTAGTGGCCAGCTTTGAACCCAAGGTAGTTACGCAGCATATAAGATAACATATTTGAATGTCTCCTGGAAACAATATGTCTGCAAAGATGCTTATCATGAAGAGGTTGAAGCACAAAAGGCCAATTTACAAAGCAGGCACAGATCTTGTATTCACTGACTTTGAAGGATGAGTGTCTATACAATGAACCATTATTTTCACAGGAGTTTCCCTTCAAGATAGGTAAGCAAATCATAAGTGAGTATACTGGTTTTTCTGGGATAATTTTCTTCACAGTAGCTCATGTGGTGCTATGTTTCAGATTTTTGACCAAAACCATATTGACAACATACCCATATTTTAACTTTTGCTGAACAGTCCTTACATAGCACCAAGACCTCTTTTTCAAGCTGCCCTGCCAGTGGGCCAGATGGGAATACACAAGAAGTTGGGAGGGGACATAGCTGTAACAGCTGTCCTTAACTGGCTAAAGGGATACCCCAGACCATAAAATGTTGTGCTCAGCAATAAAAGCTGGAAAAAGAAGAAGGGGAACTTCTGGAATAATGTCATTTGTCTTCACAAGTAAACCATTACGCACAATAGAGCCCTGCTTTCCTGAAAACTGCTGATCAACTGTCTGCCAATGGGAAGCAGTGCATGAATTCCTCATTTTGCTTTGAGGGAACATGCAGATTTGGCTATACATATTAATTTACCTTTATCTCCACCCATAAATTTTCACACTTTTATCCTTCTAAATCTCTCCCCAATCTACTGGAGTGAGAGAGTGTTTGTGTGGTGTTGATCTGCCAGTTGGGGTCAACACATAACAGTCAGACGACATTTTGTGAAAGTGAACAGGAGCTGGCTTTAGTGTGCACTCGCAGCCCAGAAAGCCAACCGTATCCTGGGCTGCATCAAAAGGATCATGACCATGGTCGAAGGAAGTGATCTTGCCCCTCTACTCTGCTCTTGTAAGACTCCACTTGGAGTACTGTGTGCCGTTCTGGTGTCCTCAATGTAAGAAGGACATGGAACTGTTGGAACAGGTCCAGAGGAGGCCTACGAGGATGATAAGGGAACACCTCATTCATGAAGACAGGGTGAGCTAGTTGGGGCTGTTCAGCCTGGAGAATAGAAGGATGCATGGAGGCCTCATAGCAGCCTTTCAGTATCTGAATGGAGCCTATAAGGATGCTGGGGAGGGAGCCTTCATCAAGGATTGTGGTGATAGCACACGGGGTTATGGGTTCAAACTTAAAACAGGGGAAGTTCAGGTTAAATATAAGGAAGAAGTTCTTTATTGTGAGGGTGGTGAGGCACTGGAACAGGTTGTCCAGAGAAGTGGTAAGTGCTCCATCCTTGCCAGTGTTCAAGGCCAGGTTGGACAGAGCCTTGGATGACATGGTTTAGTGTGAGATGTCCTTTCCCATGGCAGGGGGTTGGAACTAGATGATATTAAGGTCCTTTCCAACCCTAACTATTCTATGATTCTATAATTTTCAGTCCCTTCGCTGCTTGTCCAGAGCTCCACTTTGGAAGCTGACTTCATAAATTTTTCCTACTGTGAATATGGTGGTAGGTATGCAGTAGAGAAATGGTTTGAGTCAGAGGCACCAGATGGCAAGGGAGATCTTTAAGACATTCAAAATAACACAGGATTGAGGGTCTGAAGCACAATGTGGAGTTAAGCTATACATATTGGATGTTATCCATCTAAATTACATTTCATTACATTGATTCATCTGCAAGCCACCTCTGATTTCCAGCTGATACAAATATTTTCTGTGTTGCTATTGTTTCACCATCTAAATTAAATTCCCTGTTTGAAACTTTCCCCTATTGATTTTTTTTTTTATGTTATGACAAATCAATGATAGGTTACATTACATTCTCATCTGCTACAAAAACAGGTTTCTTTCCAGGAGACTTTTTCTTTTCTGGATTACAGATCTTCCCATTACAAATGACCCCTTCTAGCAAGCTGCAGTGTATGGTTTATATTGAAAGGACAAATCACTTTCTCTTTTTAACAAAATCTAATTTAGGTTTTACCTGGCTCACTAGATAGATAATAATCCCGGGGTAAAGCCTCCCTGGTCTAAATAGTTAGGTGCAGACAGTTATTAGTTCAGTCTCTGCTCTCAATTGATTGATGTAATCCAGTTGTGGTAGTGCTTGGGTGACTTCACACTGTCTAGTCCTATCTCTCAGCTCGGCATCCACAGCTGATTTCTGCACAGGGCTCACTTCCTTGTGCAGTACAGAAAACCTGCAAGAACAGTCAGAGGTTGTGCAGGAATATGACCTCCCATGGCAAAGTGCAACTGTCGTGACCATGATATGGGGCACCCTTGCACAGATCACCTGTGAGGCAGTCCTGAGCATGGAGGGCTGGCAGGCAGAAGGCACATCATGCTACATGTCTGGTTGTTCTGGGAGCCTCTTCTCCAGTGTAGTATGGACATACTCAGCAACATATGCAGAGAAACAGCCATCAACAGACTGAAGAGGAGAGCCCCTCACAAGTTTCAGCAAATCTCCAAATCTGATCTGTGGTAGTTTCTGATCTGTGAGTTTCTATCTGCCTGAACTGGTGCAGCACACAGAAGGGCAAGTTGTCAAAATACTTTCTCTAAGAGAAAGACAAAAAGCAGTTGGAAATTTGCAGTCATCTTTTCTTCTGGACTGGTATAGTTAGTATGCATGCATGAGCATGTGCCTATGCATGTGCATGAGAGAGACTGACTACTGGGCAGGACAAAGTCCATGTGAGAGGAACATTATGCGTGGTTGCTAATGCCTTTTTTGTTTAAAGTTGAGACTTGCTTTTGTTTCTGAAAATTCTTTAGCTTATAATGGTTTTCCCTAGAAATAACTGAACAGCTCCTCTGGGAGCAGCATTTCTAACTGTCAGCCTTGCTCTGCATTCAAAGTAACCATATGGTGGGAAGACAAGGTGACTTCAGACGAAATAACCTTGGAATAATAATAAAGGACTAGTCTTGCTCCACCCTGTAATGCATTCCTTCAGACGAATGAAAGAAACAAGTGTGGGGCACCAACTGAATTACGTGATTTGACCTCATGAAATATTATTTACTTCTTGTATTACATAGGGAAAAATGTACTTGCAGTTAATGTAGTGCTTGTTTCATTCAGCTATGGGGTATAAGTGAACATTGCATGTTAAAATATACATACCTATATAGATATATGCAACAGCAAAAAATCTGTTCATTTAAGATATATGAATAATATACATTTAAAAATTAATAGGGATTTTTCCTCTGACAGGAAACAAACATCTTTAGACTGAATCACAGAGAGAAGTACTGGATTCAGGAAGGTTGTTCATTGAGCTAAATATACAGCTATGGCTAATATATATTCTTTGTTCTAAAAATAGGATTATTTGATCCAGTGTGGAAATAAAATGGCAAAGCATAAGCTAAAAATAAGTTGTAAGATTTCTTTCATGTAAGAACAAAACTATGAGCTCCACTTTGTTCTCACCCAGTGTAAGGCTTGGATTATTCACACTTTACTTCCAAGTTGCTCTAGTAAACAACATAAGCTGAGTGACAGTGAAAAGACCTGAACTGAAAGCCCTTGATGAGATGTGAGATTTAAGACAACATCATAGTAATCACAGGGGCTAGCTTCAATTTATATGTATGGACAGTATTAAATGCTTTTTGTCTAAATTAAATACTTCTTAACAGTTTTAGGTTACTGAGAGTGTTTATGTCAAATAAAGTGCTGAAAAACAGCACTCCAAAATTGCAAACCAGAACTGTCATTCAGGGTTAAAACAGGGGGAAGACTTAAAATCAGTTCGATCAGCTGATGTGGATGTGAATTGTTACAGACAAATTTACAACATCAGGATCTTCTAATAAACTTTCAAGGTCAGATTTTTCAAAGATAGTTCTATTGAACTGTTTTCTCTGTCAAGGAGCTGCTTCTAGAATGCTGTAAACTGAATTCCTACCACTGAAGCATCTATTGTGAGAAGAGCTAAGGATGTCTAAGCTTGGGACTTTCAGTTGTGAGGAAAATGAAACAGCTTATCCACTGTCATAGAAGAGCTTTATTTACACAGACTTGGGTATAGGAAGAGGTTTTGTCTAGTAAATTGATGTGTAAATACACTGGAACAGAGATTTATCAAACCTCAATCAAACAATGCTAAAAATGTTCATTTGGCAACATTGTCCAGACTGCTTGCATTTGAACTGCTGGTTATCAACCTATCCAGGGTTTTCCATGTGACCTCTAGTCAGACTGCTGCCTGGGAACTCATCCATTTCATCCCTCATGTGCTTTAAGTTTCCATGTTCTGAGATTCATCCTCTTCTCTTGGACAGCACTTATGGCACAGATCAGCTACTTATGACGCTGTCAGGGAACTGAAATCAAGTCACCAGTTCATCATATCCTCCTGAGCACATTTCTGTGGCTCCACCCCATGCAGCCTGAGCACATCCTTTCTCATCAGCAAACACATAACTCCTCAGGAATCCTCAGATGGGAGGAAGGAAGTAGGAAAAAAGTAATTAAGAAAAGCAAATGGAATGCCACTTAAAGATTAAATGCAAGTCATATCATCGTAAAAGAAGCACACCTCCTGATCACTCAGTCCCCTCTCTAAACCACCGAACTCTCACTTGTTTTCATTCCAGCTAACCCTACTGTGGGAAGTCATGGAGTCATAAGCATGGCTACCCAGAGCAGTTACCCTTCAGTCTCAGCTGATCAAAATGGCTGAAGCAGAAAAGTGGATGGCTTGTGTTTATCTTGCAGCCCCTCTATGAGGTAACTCCTGGCAAACCTCAGCAGATGATCAGACTCCTTCTAGGTGACGTGTACTGCAGCCAAGAGATCTTTCGCAAGGCATCTGCCCCCTGTAAGGGTCTGTTTCTCATCCAATGTGTATGAATTGGTGGTGGAGCCGCCTAGGTCTAACACTATTCTGCTTATGATGCAGGTGGGTATTCTTAGGAACATTGTGCATTACAGCTTCAGTGAAGATCATGCATTCATTTTGGAAGTGAATCTCTAAGTGCTCTCCTTTAGCTGTGTTTTGGTTCACATCACGGAACAGTCTCAAAGTATAGAAATTGGATTCCTTTTAGATGAAGTTAAACTGGATAATTTGTCCAGATGAAAACTTAGTGCATAGCAGCTGCTAATGTAACAGTACCATGTGCTTCTCTCTAGAGATAATCTGAAGCAGCTCCTCAAAAAATTATCATTTAATTTGTTTTCAGTAGCAACTGTTTGGCTCTACAAATCTGCTCCTATTGAGCTGTATTATTTAAGAACAGAGGTATAGCCGTTGAAATGATAAACTAAATGCAGACAACAGAGAAATAGAAAGGCTGTGTGCTCAAAAATAAAATTGTCTGCTTGAAAAAGGTATATTGGACAGATTAGATTCAGAAAGGTTTAGGATTATGTACATAACATTCATGTCAGTGAGCTATACGGTGCTAAGTATTTCTCTGAATCTGGGCCAAAGCATTTATAATCTTATACAGCTACTGTGTAGGTTGATTTTCCAAATCATCATGCCAACACAGAGTGGTAGCTGCATCTGTTACTCTACATTTGTGTATGTGGTGGTGCCCTCTGGACTAATTCAGTGGCACATTCTCTATTATTTTCTATCCCATTTACATAGGATTCCTTATGTCCTTCCTGAGACTGGTATAAATCACTGTCTGCAAGAGAATGTTATGCAAGTTGAAACTGTCAGAGACTGCTAATAACTACCCATCTGTTTGAAGTTAATTTTTATGGGACTCTTAATGGGAAAAAAAGGCAGCACAAGGAATTGTTACTTTTGTTTCTACTTCGTACTCAGAAGGCTTTCTTACAAGACTCTCTCCCTGTAATCTTTAATGTGCACCTGAACACAAGGCGGTGGTATACCTCCATGACCTGTTACTCAGGTAGGACAGACCAGTAGGAACAGGAAGTTCATTCTGTGTTCACCACTTAACCTATTACCTTTCTTATAACCAAATATCTGCCACCAGGAAAAGTTAAAAAAAAAATAAATAAAAAATGAAGAGATCTGTACTGTCCTCCAAAGGGAGACAAAACTGAGACATGTGTTAGCTAAAGTTATGTTTGGAATTGTTGACTCTAATAAAGAGACTATTAGCAGTGGCGTCCTGAGGATGATAGTGAGGTGCCTTGATTTAGATTGATTACTGCTAATTCTATGTAACCTTAATGTGGGGAGATTTTGAAATACAATACATATTGCACAACCTCCTTGACTCCTCAGTAGAGAAAGAGAAGGAGAAAATGTTACATAAAGGGACATTATTGTAACTTGGCTTTTGTGTCTTTCTCATGTTTTGTCAAGTATTAGTCTGGGAAAATAGAAAAAAGAAAAAGCACATCTTACAACAGTAGCTGCTTTATCTGGAAAAAGTCACATTCTTTTTCCTTGAATGATTTCCCGTATCTTGTGCTCTAATCCAAACACTGATTAACAATGTTCCAGCTCTTTGTTTGTTTGTTGCTTTTTGTAAGACATTGTGGCTTTCATACTTTGGTCCCTAATTACTTGTCATTTCACCCCCTGATTGTTTTCAAGACTCTCTCAGCACAGCTTCCACAAAAGATTCACTTTCAGAGTGTCTTGTAAGTTATTTTTTATTTATTTGTTGGTAGGCAATATGGCCCCTTTAAAAAAGTCTTTGTCCTGTATCAGAAATAAAGCTGGCTGCAGAAATGTAGGAAGTATTTCCTGTACTCCATGAATATATTTAAACAAAAGGTATTGTACTGTTTGGCACCATATTCATTAACTTCGTTACCTTTTGAGGACACTTGCTAGCCCAAGAATGTGAAAGGTACCCTTCCTCCTGAGGAAAAAATAGGCCATTGAAAAATAAGCCATCAGAATAATAGTCCTGTATCACTCATTGTTCTGTAACCCCTACCATATCCAAGTGTAATCTATATGAAAGGTGGGTTCAGTCCATGTAAATCTGGCTAAAGGTCAAAGAAGACGAGCTTTTATATCTCAGACACTATCTTCACCTTCTCTCTGTACGGTCTGTTTCTTATGTTTGCTACAAAAGCAGATGCTCAGGTGTAGCAGGCAATGTCAGCTACTCTTGGAGGAGAGGGTCCTTGCCAAAACCAAAAGCTGCTTCCCTATTTCTCATCCCATTTTCAACAGCAGGAGCAGGAAGCCCTTCTCATTGGTGATGTCCACATTGTGGCACAACCTGCATCTATTCTTGTCCTCCTACAGCAGGATCAAGATCTTGCCCAGGTCCCTTTTTTCTACCTTTCTATCACAGAAAGGGACCAAAGAGAAGACAGGAATGGCTCACAAAGTGCATTTGTCTGATGATCAAAGCATGCCAGCAGGGTGTGAGGACAGTAGGTAAACAGCGGGGGTCCTGTACCACAACAAAGGAAGAAAAGATATCCTATGGCTAGGAGGAAAAGATGTCTTCTCATACATTGCCAAAAGGAACCCCTTTGTTTCCTCTCATCTCTCTCTCTCTCCCTCCAAGCCCCCAGAACATGCTTTGTTGCTGGGAAAAGATGCAGACATAACCAATAGCATCATAATGTTGGCATTTGTAGCAGGCAAAAAACCTCATCAGGTTTACAGTGAAAAGTAAGAGAAAAATTAATTTTATGTGATATAAATTTAAAATCACCAGTTTGGACAAAGACGCTTAAGGATAACTAGAAAGAAAGTGTATTAATAGTAACCCAATCTGCAAGAATTTTTTTGCCACAGAATGAAGTAAATGAGGTATAGTTGGAGAATGATGCATACTCATCAAACCTCTGCAATGAATGAAGAAGGTAATTGATTCAGTTGGAACTAGAACATAGTGTTAGGGATCATACTGCATATCTCTAAGTAAGTGAAATGTCTGGCCCCATTTGCTTAAAGAAGTTATTCCCCTCAAGCATGCACACTCCTTAGATATGCAGATATGTGCAAGAGTATTGCACAGACCTGAAGAATGTTTTGAGTGTTATTGAAATGAGACAAATTATCTTAGCTAAAAACAAAACAGCAATAATAACAATAATAATAAAGTAATTATGATAATTAATATGAATTGGCAGTTTCTTGGCTTGGTGTCAGAGGTTGTTGAACCCACTGACATAATCATTAATCAATTGGTTAATATTATACTTAGCATATACTTCCTGTTATTTTCACAAAACTCTTAATTGAGCAAGAGTTAGCTCCAGGTTGTGTTCAGATGATTGACCTGAAGAGTGTAAACATTTTCCTAATGTCAAAATAAAGGTTTCAGAACAGTTGGTATGAAAGTAGCCATGAGCTCTTCATTTGTTTGTTGCTCTTTATTATTATTATTGCTATTCCTCTAAGGAGGAATAGCAAAACTGTGGAAAAAATGTTATCTCATGGAATAATAGGGTAAGATATGATACTAGAATCAATTTTATGTATTATAATTTCTATAACTCTACATCCGAATAAATATGCCCTTAAATTTAGGAATTTATTTAAGTATTTTATGCTGACTACAGAACTGGAGGTTTTGATAAAAGAACTGTCAGTTCAAAATAAAATTGCATGATATCGTGAAATCTAATTATACTTGTTACTTAAAACTAAATCATATTTCACACAGTATATTGGTCTTCTGGCTTCACTGAAGAGTGAACTTTCTTTCATGAATGTGTATTGTAATGGCATCAAGCAGACAGCAGAAAGAAAGATACAGACTGAGTTTTGGCCCAGTTCATGAGCAAACTAAGTAATATTAGCACCACTGAGCTAAGCGTAAATGACAATTAGACTGCAGGTGACCTCCATGTATCACAGAGAATCTTACAGAATGTTCTCAACAACGAATCAAAGCTCTTTACTCAGCTCAGAGGTAATGTTACTCCTCCCTTGCTAGCTACCAAACAGTACTGAATCCTTATTACACAGCTGGAGCTGTCTGAGGTAATACCCACAAATTATACTGGATTTCTTCATCATGCATTTCTTTTGCTGAAGAGTAAAAGCATGACCATCTTCTTATCAATTCCATAGCTGCATATCCTTAGAATAATAAATAAATAAATAAATAAATAAATAAATAAATAAAATAACAAATAAATAAATAAACTGTTTATCCAGAGAGCAAAGCAGATCATGCAGCAGAGATACAAATTTAATTCAGGCCTGGAGGTGAGCAAAAGATGAAATTTGTTACAAGGAAAGTTAGTAGGTTTTTCACCTCAGTGTTCAAGTCCCCTTCATCAATAAGATACCTAATAACTGTCGCTAAGAGCCAGGAGCGGTCATGTCACTAGGCTAAAGGTGGGCCAACTTAATCTCTCAGTGATTGATCCAACAGCCAAATTCATCATTTTCTCGTCATGCTGCTGTCTAACAACACACCAAGGTGCATGAAGAAACAGAATTGACTCCACTTTAGGAGTTTATCAAGAGGGTATTGAGGGGAAATGTCACCTATTTGTCATGTGTTCTTCTCTTGTCAAAACTCTAGTAATTCTGTCTTTTAAAGGACTGGAGAATTATAGCAGACTCAGTGTCTAAGCTTAGCTTTCCATAGTGACTGTCAATGGTATTTCTTCTGTCAACGTTATTTCCCAAATCATTTGTATTTGCATCCACAGAGCTACCAGATGATGCATGTTCACCATAGTGAGTATTTAAGAGAATTTAACACTACTGATACACTATATAGATGAGAGGGGCAGAATCACAAGGTTCAGTTTTGTTCTGGGAATTAATATTTTCTACAAACTTTCTGTATATGTCCTATACATTCCATGATTACACCTTCAATGCAGTTATAGGTCTCAGCAGGGCAGGTGGATGAATATGTAACTGAAATGATGCTGAGAAGTGGGTCTGTTGTAAGGCTGAAATAAAACAGGGTACACACAGTCGTGTCGCAAAAAACAGAAGCAGCATTTGTGGTAGGTAACAGGTATGTAAGGCCTATTTGGGAAGCACCAGGAAGTAGGTTGAGTTGATTACTGGTAGTCTACTGTAGACTACTCTAAGTAGTCAAACACAGCATTTACCCAGAGACTGTGATAACACATAATGACTATATGTTGTTTAGATAACTGTATTTTGGATACAGGCTTAGCACAGCATTCCATATATGGACATAAGTTTTATCATTTGTTCTCTTCTCCATCCCTGAAGGATATTGGTAAGGACAATATTGGAAAAGGGGAGGAAATTTCATACACTTGAATTTCCACAATTTTATGTCCAAGGTAGCTTAAGTGGGTGGAGTCCTGATGTCACTGAAATTATCCCACTGATTTCCTTTAAACAAGGATTTTATAGCCGAAACCTTTAAGAAGGAATTCTTATAGTGGAAACCAAGTTGCTGCAAAATATATGTAGGAAAGCTCTTACCTGCCTCTATGTTTCTTCTTATAAAGAAAATGGGTTATTAGCATCATAGAAGAAAATATAATGTTAAATGATAGGCAAGAACCCTTAAAAAAACCTCTTATTTGAACTTATTTTGTACAGTTTTTCTGTGTAACATTTATGCATCTGATCTTAAGAGATGCTTCATCAGGGTATAAGAATGGGAAAGGCAAAAGAAAAGTCCTTCAAAATCAAAGTTATAAGCAGAAGATACTAATCTGAATAAGATAAATGCAGAATCAAAGTTACTGAGAGTGAAGTACTTTCTAAATTTTGGTATGATAGCTAAAAAAATACAATTCTCTTGGGATTAATTATTTGCCTGGGTGGCCCCTCGAGATAAGATATCTGATTAATTTGAATAAAACTCACTCATGAGGCATATAGGAAGCCATTTTCATTTTCAGAATTAATAATTTCCTGATGACCTTATTGTCTGTCATCTGAGACCAATACAAATACATGTCTGAAAAGCAGAGTGACATGTACACAAAACCCAAACCTCTGACTTTTACCAGGTCTGGTTAAATTACCCTCCATGGTTTTCTGATCCTGGCTCGGGTGATAAGAGATCCTCTACCACTTACGGCTAAGTATATTATTGTCAAAGATCTTTTGCCATCAATATTGTGTGATACAACTTTTTTAAATCACATCGTTCTGTTAACCACGCTTCAACCTGGTTAACAACCTCAAGCCTTCAGCTACAGCTACCAAAACCTTCCATCTTGTTTTCCTAATATATTCTATTTCTACAAAAAAGCTGCATGTGTAGCTTTCTCTACCTTTCTCTGTTTTTCTCTTTTGCTTATTTTTAATCTAATACAGTACCACAAATCTCCATAAGACAGGGTCTGAATTCTTGTTTACGGACAGTTCTTTCATAATGTGTTAAACAAAATGAAAATCTGACCCTTTAAGAACACTCCTATGAGACGCATAGCTGTACTTCATATCATGTGTTGTTTATAGAATTCAGAATAAAATCTAGGAAAAAAACCCTCTCTTCTGAAGCTGTATATATATATCTAAATCCTTCAGTACGCCATCAAGTTGATTGCTATAAAATGGCAATCATCATCCCATTGAGTGTTCACAGTTATCAAAGGTCTTTAAAAGGTTGTTCAATCTCCATGGGCAACTTTCTTGAGGAGCAAGGTTGATAGTTTAATTCCACAGTCTGGATTACATTCAGTTCAGTGGGAAGTGAATGGATATCAGCATTTCTTGAAAAGAAATTTTACTTGCTGCCATTTCTAGAAGCAAAAACATCCCTCCATAGGAACTAAAACTGTCACTTGTTTCAATGGTTAATCACACCTTCTCTTTGGGCTCACTTATCATAACATGTTGGATTTTATGTTAACAGATAAAAAGAGCATTGTTATTAATTTAATTGTGTTAAGGCTCATTGGCTATCTTCATAAGATTAGAATCAAAACAAAAAAATCCCCAAAAAGCTCAGCAAAAAGAGGTCTGACTGTGGTTGAAGAGCTAAGAAGCAGATTTCTGAGAAAAGGATTTATTACTTAGCTGGGCTTAGTGAAAACTCAAAGAAATATACAATATCCCCTTCTGTTGCTTTCAGGCTAAATGCTGAAGAGACATCACTCCATTGCTAAGAAGAAATTTGGAAATTCTCTAGTTGTGACTATGCTGACTTGGAAAGGAGTATTTTGAAATTACTTACTTAACTGTCGTGGTTTAACCCATCCAGACAGCTTGTTCACCCACTCCCCCCCCTTCTTGCCCTCCCCCTACTCCTGGAGGGACGGAGAGGAGAATCAGAAAGAATGCAACTCCCACGGGTTGAGATAAGAACAGTTTAGTAACTAAGGTGTAACACAAATCACTACTGCTACCACCAATAATAGTAATGATAAAGGAAATAACAAGGGAAGAGAATACAACACCTCAACACCAGCCGACTGATAACTCGCCCCCCCAGCCCGACCAAGCACCGACCGATACCTCCTCCAACCCTGCTGTCCCCTCTGCCCTTCCGGGTCACTCCCCAGTTACCTCCTGGGCATGACGTGCTGTGGTATGGAATACCTCTTTGGTCAGTTTGGGTCAGGTGTCCTGTCTCTGCTTCCTCCCGGCTTCTCCTCCTCCCTGGCAGAGCATGAGGCTCACAAAGTCCTTGGCCAAACCAAAACATTTTTTTCATCTCTGTTCCCAGCCCGAAAGTCAAAACACAGCACTGCACCAGCTACCAAGAAGGAGAAAAAATGACTGCTGCTGCTAAACCCAGGACATTATCCACCCCTTATTCCATACCATTCACGTCATGCTCAGATCCCACATTTTCAATATACCATCACTCTTATCTAAGTGCACTCTCATCGTAGTGCATGGCCAGTCCCTATAAAGCTGCTGAGTCCATCTGGTCCATGATGCCAGGCTCCATCTCTTGTAAAAGTCTTTCAGAGGAGGAGAGGCTGTGTGCAGTGTTCACACACATGAATAACCTGGGCAATAGTGTCCATTGTTAAGTCCACCCCTTGATCACAGGCCCATCTCGATGTTGCATCTCTGCTCTGATGGCCTGAAAATGCCATGGGCCCACCGGGCTCAAAATAATTCACTGTCCCCTTCAGCAGGTTTTGCAGCTTGTTGCTGGGGACTCCATACAGCTGCCTTCCATCTCCAATGCTTCCACAGCACTGGAGGGGCCCAGTGGACTAGATACTTGCCCATACTGTCCCACATGCCCTGCCACTCATGGCTGTCCAGCCTTGGGGAAAACCTCTTGCTCCTCCCATATCGTCGTCTAACCCCAGACAAGACCCAAACCTGACTCTGCTTAAATTTCGGGATCAGACAAAATGGTGGTGGGTAAAACACAGTCTGTGTGTGTGTCAACATGGTGATCCCCATCACAATCAGCAGGCAGGTCCCAAGGGTACCCAAAGGCCATCCAAGACCTTCAGAACTCTCAAGCGATGCTGCTGTACTTGTCACTGGGGCTGGTGTAGCTGCTGTGCTTGCCGGCTCTCCCACCACCAGCTTCTCTTTTCCTGAGTCCAGCTCTTCCTCCTCTGCCTTGCTGGGAAATGCTGCGGGGTCTCCTGCGTCCTCCTGGGGCTCGGCGGGCGGCTTCCGGGGAATGCTCTCGGCCGTCGCGGGGCTGGGCTCGGCCGCGGGGCTCGGCTCCTCCGCGGGGCTCGGCTCCTCCGCCGCCTTCTCCCGCTGCTCGGCAGCCGCCTGCTCCCGCTCCTCGACCGCCCCGACCTCCTCCACCGGCAGCCGTCCCCTCGCGGCCTCCGGTCCCGCTCCCGCTTGGTCCCCGGGGCCGCTCTCCCGGGCCGCTTCAGCAGCCGCCGGCTCCCGGGGCCGCCCCCCCTCGGCTTCCCAGAGCCTCACGCAGACGGAGGCGAGGGCGAGGGCCAGGACGGTGAGGAGCAGCCGGACGGCCAGGGACCAGTCCACGGCCACGTCCGTCCCGCCCTGCTGCTGGAGCCCACCCGTATTACAAGTCATTGCCATAAAGTACAGTGAGACAGGAACCTTAGCCCAAGCCCCACACTTGATAAACACTAACACAGCAAATACCGGCTCTAAGTAAGTTACAACATTCTGAAGCTGTGAGATCAAGAGGAACAACTCTGAGAGCCAATAAATCAGCATTGTGACGGTCAGATCTGTCGTTATCTCAACCCCTCATGCCCCACGTTGGGCGCCAAAAAGAACTGTCGTGGTTTAACCCATCCAGACAGCTTGTTACCCACTCCCCCCCCTTATTGCCCTCCCCCTACTCCTGGAGGGACGGAGAGGAGAATCAGAAAGAATGTAACTCCCACGGGTTGAGATAAGAACAGTTTAGTAACTAAGGTATAACACAAATCACTATTGCTGCCACCAGTAATAGTAATGATAAAGGAAATAACAAGGGAAGAGAATACAACACCCCATCACCAGTCAACCGATAACTCACCCCCCCAGCCTGACCAAGCACCGACCGATACCTCCTCCAACCCTGCTGTCCCCTCTGCCCTTCCGGGTCACTCCCCAGTTACCTCCTGGGCATGACGTGCTGTGGTATGGAATACCTCTTTGGTCTGTTTCGGTCAGGTGTCCTGTCCCTGCTTCCTCTCGGCTTCCCCTCCTCCCTGGCAGAGCATGAGGCTCACAAAGTCCTTGGCCAAACCAAAACATCATTTTTTTCATCTCTGTTCCCAGCCCGAAAGTCAAAACACAGCACTGCACCAGCTACCAAGAAAGAGAAAAAATGACTGCTAGTGCTAAACCCAGGACATTAACAAAAGGCAAAGTAACATACTAATCCACCCTTGAGAAGGGATTTTCACAAGGAAACCCACTTTGTGGATTGTGACAGCAGATCTCAAAGAACAGCATGTCAGGAAAACAACCCAAATGATCTCTGTTAGCTCACCAGGACCAGTTGTGAAAGGTGCCTGTAGAAACTTCTTCATTGTTAATACTCCCTATGTCTTCATTATGCTGGCACATTAAGCGCTAGGAATGGATATGATTTATTACCTACAAAATCAGCTTGCGTTTTCCCTACCTGGGACATTTTGCCTGTTGCTATGCTAGTCAGTTACAGAAAATGGTGGGGGAAAACTTCCTTTGGAAGAAAGCCACAGGAGACTGCTTAAAATAGGGCTTCAAACCTGTAATGTCAAGTTGCCACAACAAGCAAGACAAATAACTCATTTGTTTTAGGGGCTAGAAAAGTAAATTCTACCACTAATCAGGGCAGAGTCAGCTGTTCTCCAGACACTAAGAAAAAAAAAATCACCATTTTCTTATTATAATCACCATATTAAAATTAAATTAATTCTGTGAACATTTAAAGCTGTGGAAAGATTCCATCTCTCTGTTTTTGGAAGACGGCTTCTACAGATCTATTCATAAAGACCAGATATGGTACCACAGTTTCTCAAACAGTATGTGTTTGCATTAATATCTGCTAGTACACCAATTGCCTGAGAAGGCTGGAATAGAGGAACAGAAGAGACTTTGAAGTGATATTCTATGCAGATAAAGGCTAGGAAATGTTAAGGAAAAACACTCTTCTTTATGTTATCACTTTTGCCTGGGTTTCCCAATGGGATAAAATATTGTTCTAAATTGAAATTAGTCAAAGCAAAGCTGGATTTACATAGCATATCAGTGACTTAATGGGAGAGAAATAAGCTGATTCAGATAAAAAACGTGACACCCCATATCTGTTTACCCACTGGAACAGATGGCAAAGTTACATTTAGTTTTACCCACAAAATCTCCAGCCACATTGTTCCCCTGCTCCCTAGATACTGCTCCTCTTTGCTGGGCTCTGCCTGCCTTAGCAATTCAGCAAACACACAATAGGCCCATGTTAACTTGTCAGTCAGGGCATTCAGAACAACTGAAATTCAGCCAGGTGCCAGTTCCTCTATTTTAATAGAAGTTATTATAATCTCTTACATTTGAAGGATCTTTTGGGTATGATTTGTGGACTAATGTCAGCTTATTACATGTCAACGGGTTAAGTGAAGTGTTAGCTTAAGCTATTCTGTTAAAGTTGCTGTGAGGTTCTGCTGCTTCAGATCTTGCAGAAAGACATTATTATCATCAAAGCAAATTTCAACTTCTTTGCTGACTGTTGACACATGACTCAACCTCTGACTGGTAGTATGACCCGTCCGGAAGCTCAGTTTGTGTTTATCACAGGGGAATTTGATGGGGCTTGAACAGTCTGGGTTGGTGGAAAGTGTCCCAGCCCATGGCAGGGTTTTGGAACTAGATTAATTATAAGGTCCCTTCCAAGCCAAATCATTCCATATTTCTATGAATTTACCATCAAAGCATTTAGTGCCTTCATGAATACCACCTGTGTAATGGCATTTCCTATTAGTGTTTCACAAGTCATTAATACTCCAACCTACTCATATTTTCTTCTACTGAAAAAAGAAGCAAATGGAAATTTGCTGATGGAAGTAGTTGCTTATTTGGCTACAAGTATATGATGATCTCATATTTTTGTGAATAAGTATAACCTGATGCTTCTTCCTTGATTAGATGTACCATCTAGTACCATCATGTCTGTCAACATCAAACTGAATTAATAATATACATTTGAGGTCTCAAAAATTATGTTAAACTCAAACTATCCAACATATCTTGCAGCTAATACATTCACCAGTCAATATTGACAGTAAACAACTGAAGGTTGGATGCAATATTGCCCAAGTGCTGTAGAAGGACAGCAAATATCTGGCATATGTGAGAAGTCCTTAACCATAAGGTGGTTAGTCTGCTAGGAGGCAAAATTATCCAGAGATATAAGTTTATTTGAGGAGCTTTGAGACAGAGCACAGTTTGGGTCTCTAAAAACGTATGTCTCATAAATTAGAATTTTGGGTTTAACTTCTCTGTTCCTGAGTTCTGTCAAACCATGATACACTATTTATGTACCTTGAAAATTAACATTTGATTTGTTTATGTTTGGTTCAGTGAATTCTATGCCTATTCTAGCTCAAATGGTATCTTTAAAGTTCTGCACACCCTTCCCTCTGAGGTGGTTTCTCCTGCCCTTATTCTCTGTAAGAATATCTTCCAAATGCTATGTATTCTTCCTAGCAGATGCCGAGTGTTAATAGTTCTTTTACACTGCTTACCAAAAGAAGATTAGATCTCTCAACAGCTTTTTGTCCTTGATTATAAGGAATTAGGTGTTGGTTTTTTGTGATCAGTTACCTGAGATTTATTCAAAACTCTCCACAATAACTAAATGTCAGGCTTATTAATGATAAAAATCGTGAAAATAATAAATTATTAGGGTTGTGCTTTCACAAATAGGTAAATCAGGCCCTGATTCATTCCCAATTGAGTCAATAGACTCTTTAACTGATCCAATCAAACATTGAATCAAGTCCTTAACTCCCACTTCCTGAGCACATTTGTGCACAGACATAATGACCTGCAATGCAGGTGAGTTTCAGAAAGCTACAGTGTTGTCTGGTATCTTAGTTTTTAGAGGTAACCTGGAGAGCCTAATCCCAGAAGATTCCTCTTGCAGAAAATCTCTTGTACCTGTGCAAAACCTCCCCAAAGCAACATAGGTACCTCTCTGTTATCTAGTCCCCTAGCCATCAAACAGGATGGTGCTAGGTGTCACAATGTTCAAGTGTTTGTGTGTTTCGCAGCTGATAGGTGTCATGAATCCTTAGCCAAGAATGTAAGTAATAAATATAGAAAAAGAGAACACTGTTGCTGCGATTTGATGATGGATATGACATCTTCTTCCAGACAGTAGGAGAGTTGTTCGGCATTTGAAGACTTAACTTTGCTGACTGTACTGCAAAAGATAGGTATTTTAGCTTTGGAAATGTGTGTCTTGTAGCACCTGGGAAAATGAAGTCTCTCAGAGCACCTCACCTTGATGTAGAAGCTGCAGAAAATGAAAGATAAAGAGCATGCAATAAAACAGTGAGAGACAGTACTGTAGGAAATGCAACACAAAGAAAAAGGAAACTCAAGATATACTCTACCTTCTATTTAAGAATGAAAATATTAAAAAAATACTTAATAAATCAACTGGAGACAAATTTTCTTTCAAGACTGGTGCAAAAAGGTATTATGAAGCATGTGAGAGTGAAAAGAATAAAGACATAAATCAGGTATTTTGTTTCCTTGGCCTGAAATGCACGTTAGAGAAAATGGAAGACTTGACAGAAACATGAAACTATTTGAAAACCTTCCATATATGTTGACACACACTGGGACCTATGGCAGCATTTGGAGCAGCATGAATAGTTAAAGCTTCAAAGATTCTGTAAAGGACCTGAGAGACAGGTGAGTCCAAAATTAAGAAGAAGACACAGAAAATAGTGAAGATGACCTACAGAAGGTACATGACGTTGCAGATAGTAGTTTGAAGGAAAAGCAGGGAGAGGATCTGGAAGAAAGTAGGGAAAGAAAAATATATCTTTTTCAGGTGGAAGCTAACAACTAACTGAAGCAGACAGGGTTGTCATTATGTGAATAAGGAGGCAGATGGAAACAACTGAACTCAGAAAAAGAGTGATGCAATCATGAATGAAAAAAAGATACATAAATAAGGGGCGTCCAAAATATGCTTAGAGATTTATTAAGTTCTCCTTTGAGTGCAGTAAAATTGGAGTTACTGAAATTTAACAGGAAGATTCATTTGAGCTGGATGTGAAAAATCTTCATTTAAAATCTGATATTAGTATAGTTATTATTGTTGTAAACTTCATCATTATTAAGTTTGCCAACATTATGGTTGTTTTTTAAAAATCTATCAAAGCAAGTATATTTCCGTATATTTTTATATTTCAAGCAAATGAAAAGGAATAGGATAAGCAGCAGTTTATCACTGTGCTAGGCATTTCAGCACAATGAAATGGTAATTATCTCCTTTCCTAAGGAAGTTACATCTGAAGAAGAGAGAGATAGCAGGTCCATGCAAAAATCCAACAGACAAACAGAGTGAGCATTGCACATCAATTTCACTCATTTTCCCCAAGAAAGATGAAAGCAAATAGAAGGAAAGTGCACAAGGCATGGTAGCTGGAGTGGGGAGTCTGAGGGAGATCCTTATTTCACCAGTCTCAGAAGGGAAGAGCACAAGATAGTTCCTCTGCAGACAGACATTTCTTTCAAATTAACTAATTTTCAAGAGTTACAGAAAGTGAGGAGTGAAGCTGATAAGGAGGAAATTAGGGAAAGTAAAAAGCTCAGCTAAGGTGTCTGATATTTCAAGTAAATACTCTCAGCATGTCATCATTTATGTTTCAATGAATTAGCATATCCAAGGTAACAATTTCTTAGCTACAAATTTCTGTCCAGCTCTACTTTTACCACATAAATAAGAAGAAATGTTGTCTCTCTCTTTTGTAACTTAGACGTAGATTATCAATCAGGAAAAAAAAAAAAAAGCATTCCATAAGAATAGTTTAAGAGATCTCCAATTTGTTGAGTCTAATCTAAAAGTTCTTAGAACCACAGATACACTTCAAAGGACTGGAAAAACATCATGGCACTGGTTAAAAATTGCAATTTTTTTAACCTTCTTTGATAAATAAGCTCTAAGCTTGACACCTTCAAAGGTTAAATCAGGACTAATCTGATTAAAATTTGAATTTTCGAGGAATGAAGCCATAGCAATGAAATTAACGCCAGTCAACATAACGATGCACTAGACCTAGTGTGGTTTATGTTGATGACTAGAAAATAAATATCACATCAAAGCTGCTGCAGTATGTGCATGACACAGAGTCCCATGGAGGAGTGAGTGCTCAGGTGGAACAGGGAGTTGCAAACTACACTCTTGTTCATGAAGGCTGTTTAAATCCTCAGTGGACAGATACTTTGGGTAAGGCCAAAGCATTATTAAAGTGGACTTCAGCACAAATAAGCCAAATCTGTACTGGAGCCTTCTTTGCAGTGCTCCCCATTTCCCAGATGACCTTGAGTTGTACCTACTCTGTGATGCTGAGAAGAGGCATAGCCTCCGTTCAGACAGAAGAAGTAGCATAGCTGTGAAAGTAGATAACTCCATTTATCTCTTGTTAGGCAGGGTGGATACAGAAACAATCTTTACTTTCTCTTTTCCCCATTTACTCTTGCACAAAACAATTCTCTAGGAGCTTCCCACAATATCTCAGTTCCCCTGTTCACAGTGTTAATATTGCAGAGTAGAGAAATGAATCATAAAAGTGATACTTTACCTAGAAAATTACAATGAAGATGAAACCCAACTCAATCTATTCAATTTATTAAATAAATACTGCAAGGTTACTTGTTTTCGTGTATATGTACCTTCATACGGGGAAAAAACCCTGGGAATTAAAGGACTTTGTGGAAAAGCAGTCAGGACAAATCACTAGAACCTAAAGTCAGACAAATTAAGTTGGGGCTGTTCAGCCTGGAGAAGACAAGGCTGCATTAAGACCTCATAGCAACCTTCCAGTATCTGAAGGGGGGCTATAGGGATGCTGGGGATGGATTATTCATTAGGGACTGTAGTGATAGGACAAGGGGTAATGGGCTAAAACTTAAACAGGGGAAGTTTACACTATATATAAAGAAAAAATTCTGTACTGTAAGGGTGGTGAGGCACTGGAATTGGTTGCCCAAAGAAGTTCTGTGTGCTGCATCCCTGGTGGTGTTCAAGGCCAGTTTGGACAGAGCCTTGGGTGACATGATTTAGTGTGAGGTGTCCCTGCCCATGGCAGGGGGACTGGAACTAGGTGACCTTAAGGTCCTTTCCAGTCCTAACTATTCTATGATTTTATGATTCTGTAAATTCAAGTATAAACTAAATATATATTTTTAACCAAAACATGACTCAGTGAAATAAACTATCCAGGATAATTAAACACATTTGTGCTTCTTGAAGTCAAGTTCTGATGTCTCTGTGGAAGACATGATTTTATGTTATACAATCTCAGCATAGGAACACCCAGTGAAGTTTAACATCTGATCTGGATTGCTCCTTGTGAAATTTATGAGTCTAAGAATCAGTACACAGTTTACTCTGGTATATATAACAGCAAGATAGCTACATAATAATTGAACATTGTATTTTACAGTAATGGACAATTATTTTGGTTCATTTTTCAAATTTGCTTTTAAATTGGACCCAAAGAAGCAAACCAAAACACCCTCAAAACCTCACTCTAAATTAACCAGGGGATGTGAATTAGAAACAAAACCAAAATAAGCCCTGTTCAGTGAACAATGTAATTTTTTATTTTTCCCTTGAATTAGCATTTTCCATGTGAGACTTGACTCATACCATCCGAGAGTCACAGGCCCTGAGAACACATGCACACTTCTAAGGACTTCCAGGTCCGCAGAAAGAGAAACTGGGAATATCAAGAATTTTGTCTCCAAATGAGCTTCTTAAAGCTCCTTGGACTCCTAAGTCTTTCCAGATGCTGCCTCTAAAGCATCTATAGCATTCGATGGGCAACCCATGTATGATCTCTTGAAGCCTACATTATGTATAGCAAAGGAGTCAGTGATTTAATATTTCTTCAAGAAACTACTTCAGTAGAAATTTTATGGACAACTTTAATGTTAAGAGATCTAAAATGAAAATCCAGCATCCAAGTCTACATGATTTCATTTTTCTGGAGAACAACCCTTTCACAAATTATAAAGAATGCAGCTAATGCAGCATGTTTGTTCCCAGTTCAGAATGTGTTCCATAGCTCAAAAATACCACTTAATGAAAGGAACACTTGATGTAGCTGTTGCCATAGTAACAAGACATGTTTACACAGAAGCTGCGGTGCGAGTAGTGTGTGTGAGCAAGGCTGGAGGAACTGGGTGAAGTATTGGGACTGCACAATCTTTGCACCTCTGTTCATTCTTGGTTTCCTCCTGGATTTATTCTGTGCAGGGACAGTTTGTGTGAAAACATTACAGTTGATTGCATGGAGCTGTAGAAGAATAACATGCAACCAAATCTACAGTAAAGTTGCAACTACCAGACCCCAAGATTTCTGCTTTTTACCGTTAAAAAGTATCACAATCAGTCACTCTCTTACTTGGCACCATCTCCAAGAGTTCTAGTACAAATATTTCAGCACTTAGACTCACTACCAGAAGTACTAAAATGTCTCTTTGTGTGTCAGAGGCCAACTTCTTAAAATCTCAGCATGTCAGGTTTTGAGATATTTTGAAGAGGTGTCCATAAATGCATAAAAGCTGCAAGACTGGCTGGATTTAGAAATTAGCTAACTTTTGTTTCCCATATGAAAATTTCCATTTTTCAGTTTAGCAAATTACTTTTGCAAAGTGTCTCTATCTTTGTGGAAAAAACTGCATCTCTCTTCCCTGTCAGAGACAAATTTTGTAAGTTCAGTTGACCTATTAATCCAAAATAATTCTCACAGAGCTACTAGTTTCCTGTTTTATACGGTTTTGTGACTCAGCTGAAGGTTACATACCACAGCAGGTGGGCCATCAGCCTCCTACAAAAGAAGCCTCTCAATCTTATGTTCTGACCAGCTGTTCTGATGAGAGCTTCTTTTAAATCTGAGCCAAGTCTTATCCTTTGAACCACTAGCTGTAGAATCATAGAATCGTAGAATCGTAGAATCATAGAATCATAGGCTCATAGAATAGTTAGGGTTGGAAAGGATCATCGAGTTCCAACCCCCCTGCCATGGGCAGGGACACCTCACACTAAACCATATCACCCAAGGCCTCTTCCAACCCGGTCTTGAACACTGCCAGGGTTGGAGCATTCACAACGTCCCTGGGCAACCTGTTTGAGTGCCTCACCACCCTAACAGGAAAGAGTTTCCTCCTTATATCCAATCTAAACTTCCCCTGTTTAAGTTTGAACTCATTACCCCTTGTCCTATCACTACAGTCCCTACTGAAGAGTCTCTCCCCAGAATCATTATAGCGCCCCTTCAGATAATGGAAGGCTGCTATGAGGTCTCCACACAGCTTCCTCTTCTCCAGGCTGAACAGTCCCATCTTTCTCAGCCTATTTTCATATGGGAGGTGCTCCAGTCCCCTGATCATCCTCATGGCCCTCCTCTGGACTTGTTCCAACAGTTCCATGTAGATCTGTGCTTATCTGCATAAGCTGCTGATCTCGAGCATTTACTTCCTTCCTGCTGTCTTTTATGACTTAGTGCAAATATATGATCTGTCAGTCATCTGAATTCAGAATTCAGAATTCAGTCGTCTGAATAAAGGACTATCTCATGAAGTTTTTTTTTTAGTTCTTATCCTGTTTTTTTTTTTCTTATCCTGACTTTCCAAGAACAAGGATATTATAGGTCATCCCCCTGCTCTAGAACTCATCTTTCATGAGGAGAATAGCTACAAACACAACAAACCTTTCATGACTTCAAGGAAACCAGCTAGTTACCCTTAATAAACTTGAAGATAAAAATCACTGAACATGATTCATCACTGTATTCCTGGTCTAGCTCTATTAATGGAGCAATTACATGCTATCTATCCCAACATCGTCTATATCAAAAATTTCCAGGAAGAAAAAACCAAAGCCCACTCCAAAATGAAAAAAATACCTCACAAAAACAGCAACAAAAAAACTAAACTAGACAAAAAAAAAAAAATAATCAAAACAATAACCCCCCAAAAAACTCAAACAAACCAAACCCCAAATCAAACCTCTTTCTTTCTTGTTTAACTCAGATGTGCAGTCATTGCACTTCAGAAAAATAAGAAATAGTCCAAAATATTTGCATATAGAAGTTAATATTAACTTTTTTGAATACTTTTGACAAGTTTTGTCTATTCTCGTGTTTTTTTTTTCAGAGCCATGTGTTATCCAGCATTTAGTTAGGTTTTCTCAAAGCACCATCATTAACCACTTCTACTGTCACTTGTTTAAAGCAACAAGACAAACCCTATAATTTTGTTACCTCTAAAAGAGGTCCAGATTCAAAGCATGCAACTTTCAGATACATAGACAAGTCTATGTTACAACTTTCCAGCTTTCAGCTCCTTCTATCTCCTCCATGTTGTCAGGAGGCACGTCCTGTTTCTCCATGGTGTCAGGATTCTGCTTATTGTTAGATGCATCTTGCCTTTAGTTTCCTTTCCTCAAGAGCTGCCCTTGATCCCAACAGCAGCAATTCCCTGGCCAGGATGACCTACAGTCAGAGTTCCTTTCAGATGTTGTTACTGTATGACATATTTTTGTGGTGCTCCTCTTGAGCTAGATAGAAAAACAACAGTACAGATGGATGAACAACCAGTGTCCCCCTGCAGAATATTTGGTGAATCAGATCTGAGTCTTATAGGTTTGTGAAACACTTGAAAGGCCTTGATACCTTTCTCCTTATGATATTTGTGTTTATAAAAAAACAAAACAAAAAACACCTTTTCTTTTTATTTTTTATTTATTTATTTTTATTTGTTTTTTTTTTTAATTTCTTCTTTTTTCTTCTTTTTTCTTTTTTCTTTTTTTATAAGCTCATTCCTCTAGTCTGCACTTTCTAAGTGATTACTTTGGCAACAGTTTTATGTGCAGGAAATGCCTAAGTACACCCCATCATTCACTTGCCTCTGGAAGACCAAAACTTTGTCAGAACAAAATTGCTCACTGCTGTGAACTCCATAAGTTGCCTAAACCAGCTTAGTGGTTCATCGGTACATATGTTCTTTAAGATATAGCCTAATCTTCCTGACTTTTCCCTCTTTGTCTTGTACTCAGTGGATATTCAGTACCATTATTGACTTGGCATCCTTTAGCATATTACCACAGAGCTATCCCATGTTTAAAATAATCACACTTCCTTCAGTTGTCTTCAAGTGCTTCTTGATTCTCCTCTCTGCTATTCCTGAAAGAGCCGCTCTGCCGGGTCAGGGAAGCCATGCGAGGACAGTTGGGGTGCCCCAGCACCCAGGGCCAGCACCTCCTGACCCCTCCAGCCCTGGGAACCTGGAGCAAGTGCTCACAGCTGTCCTGGGTTTAGCAGGAGCAGTCATTTTTTCTCCTTAGTAGCTGGTGCAGTGCTGTGTTTTGGCTTTCAGCCTGGGAACAGAGCTGATAACAATGATGTTTTAGTCTGACCAAGGACTTTGTGAGCCTCATGCTCTGCCAGGGAGGAGGGGAAGCCGGGAGGAAGCAGAGACAGGACACCTGACCCAAACTGACCAAAGAAGTATCCCATACCACAGCACGTCATGCCCAGGACGTAACAGAGAGTTACCCAGAAGGGCTAGGGACTGCGGGGTTGGACTCGGTATCGGTTGGTGCTTGCTCGGGCTGGGGGAGCGGGTTATTGATCCGTGGGTGGTGAGGTGTTGTATTCTCTTCCCTTGTCATTTCCTTTACCATTATTATTACTGGTGGTAGCAGTAGTGATTTATGTTATACCTTAGTTATTAAATTGTTCCTATCTCAGCCTGTGGGAGTTGCATTCTTTTTGATTCTCCTCTCCGTCCCTCCAGGAGTTCGGGGAGGGCAAGATGGGGGGGAGTGAGTGAACGAGCTTTCTGGCTGGGTTTAAACCACAACAACAGCAAATACAAAGAGAGACTGGATAAATAAAGCATCAAGAACAGTATTTATTTAACAACAAACAACACAACAAAAAAAAAAAACAACAAACAACACAACAAAACAAACATCACAAGAAATTACAACTTTTCTACTTAAAACTACGACTATTCTATGACAAACCAACAATCTTCTGGTAAAAAACAACAACCTACTGTGAAAACCAAGAATCGTCTGTAAAAATCTGCCAACACAGGAAAACCTCCATCTGGATCAGCCTGGAAGCAAGCAGCACAAGGTCATTTCAGTGAGGCTACTGATGGGTCACTGTGTTTGCTACAGCCCTGGGACACACTGGGGAGAGAGGGATTCTGCCTCGGGGCTCATTCCTGGCTGTGGCTGGGAGCCGGGCTCAGTGCAATCACACTTGGCTCGCGTGGCCCAAAGGCAGCACAGGGCAATGCTGTGGTGGAACTTGTGCTGCCAGGAAGAGACCACCAGGCACTGCGTCCTTGCAGTGGGGCTGTCGCACACAGCCCCAGGACCAGCGCAGCAGCAGCCGAGCCAACCTCACTGCTGGCAGTGGATGGGGGGCACGTGCTGCCTTACCACTCCTCAGTCCACCTGCATTGCCTGCTCCTCCTCCAACTCCATCTCAACTTCCATGCTCTCCTCCCCCCCTTGGGTCCCGCTGGCAGCCTCCTCCTCCAGCTCTATCAGTTGTTGGAACAGCCTAAGGAAAAGCCAAGCAGAAGAGTGCATTGGTGCTGCCCTGGGCAGCGGAACAGAGCTGTGGGATAAGGGTCTGGGTACTGGGCCCCATCTAGCTGCCTGGGCAGAGCCGTGGGGTGCTGGGGCCCCGGGCACGTCCCCAGCAGGAGCCAGTGGGAGGCCAGGGGCTCCTTGTCCAGCAACACCCACCAGCTCTGACAGGGTGAAACTTGCAGCTGGAGGAGTCTGCACCTTCTGTGCCTCAGCACCTTGCAGGGTGGTAATGGCTTGAGGACCTGCGGAGCAGAGAGAACAGGGGTTAGTGACCGTGCTCCCTCCCTGCGGGACCCGGGCACAGACCCAGTCCCGTGCCTGCCTTGGCACCCACAGGCTCCTTACTCTGCGGATGCAGGTTTTTGTTTCCTCACTCCTGCAAGGGCTGCGCTGGGCTGCCAGCAGGACAAGGCTCTTCGTAGGCGGCTGCATGGTGGTACCAAGTTAGGACTGTGGATCAGGGATAAGGAGACTAGGGCAGGCAGAAGGTTAGAAGGGCTGAGAGTAGGGTAGAAAAGTTTGGGGGTCCAGGAGGGGTCAGAGGGAGCACAGGGTAGGGTGCAGGGGCAAAGGTCTCTCTGTTGTGCCTCTCCCTGGTAATGGGCAGTTGCTGGTGGAACCCAGGCCGTGACATCACCGCTCTGTTAGACTGGAGTTCCAGAACAGCTGTGCAGCAGCCAATAAGGACAAGCCCTGAAGGGTCTGCCCCTTCATGGGGAACATGGGGCAATCCTAACTTTACCTCTTGAGATGTTTGAAATACACTGTTGTGCTTAAATAGAAAATAAATGGGTTGAACTCTCTGCTGGCTGGCCTATTCCAAGGGGCATAGGACAAGGGGTAATGGGTTCAAACTGAAACAGGGGAAGTTTAGGCTGGATATAAGAAGTTCTTTCCTGTTAGGGTGGTGAGGTACTGGAATGGGCTGTCCAGGTAAGCTGTGAATGCTGCATCCCTGGCAGTGTTCAAGGCCAGGTTGGACAGAGCCTTGTGTGACATGATTTAGTGTGAGGTGTCCCTGCCCATGGCAGGGGGACTGGAACTAGGTGATCTTAAGGTCTTTTCCAGTCCTAACTGTTCTATGATTCTATGGTTCTAACATATCTCCAGATATTCAATTCCCCACACCGGGCTTATTTATATAGCTGAGCATGAGTTGAAAGAACTGTGTGATTGCTTCAGTATGTGTACATTTATGTTTCCACTTCTCCAACAGACTTTCGTTGTTTCTCAGCAGCTTAGGTCATGCTAGCTTGTGATCTCTAACAGACAATAAAGCCAACTTCTGTCAGCCAGTGATTTCCAGTCTTCAGTTGAGCTGCCAGATTATTCCCACCAAACTGAAGATCTTGATCCTTTTCCGTCTCAAAGGACATTCTGTTTGCTTCTTATCAGGAGATACATTTTCATTTTAAATGTATCTTCTGAAAGTGGATATTGACCTCCGCTCTCCACTTTGTCCTGCTTACGGATTTTAACAGGGAAATTCCTTCTTCATTATCTAACCCAGAGTGACCCCAGGTGAACGTTGTTTGATATATGCATTAGTCTGTTAAACACTGGAGATTTGTGCCTCAGGTTACAAAGCAGCTGAACATAATTTTCTAACTATTTCTTTGAGACTATGGCTCTCTAATATGTTATGAAGAATGTTGTGTGAATCAGCATCAAAAGACTAAAGTGAAGATACCCATCATTTGCAGTCTTTCCCCCTACATAAAAAATGAAAGATTTGCCCTTGGAACCTGTATGTTGGCTATTGCTTATTTCCTAGCTGATTAAAATTAGATCAGTTATTTGTTCCAGGTTTCCTGGGTAGGAAGTTACCTGAAATTTTCTGTGTTGTTTTCCTCCACTTCTGAAGACCATTACATCTGTGTTCAGTTTTGGTCTCTGCTATACAAAAAAGATGTGGACAGGCTGGAGAGGTTGCAGAGAATGGCCGATAGATGAGGACGATCAAAGGACTGGGAAGCCTGCTGTATGAAGAAAGGCTGAGAGAGCTGGCTGGGTTTGTTTAGCATTGAGAAAATAAGGCTCAGGGGAGCCCTTACCATCATGTTACAATATTTAAAGGGTGGCTACAAACAAGATGGAGACTCCTTTTTTACCAGAATTTGAATGAAAAGGACAAGTGTTAATGGGTGCAAGTTACTCCGGGGGAAATTCTGATTGGTCTCAAAAGGAAAATATTTCACAATGAGAACAATCATCCATTGGAATAATCTCCCCAGGGAAGTAGTGGATTCCCCAGCACTGGGCACTTCTGAGATCTAGCTGCACTGGGTGCTGTGCTACCTCATCTAATCCGTGCTTTTGCCAAGAATGTTTGGACCAGATGATTCTTGAGGTCCCTTTCAAGCTGGTATTCCAAGATTCTGTGATCTTTCCCAGTTTTCTGCATTTCATGGTTCCTTCAGGTTCTTAGAGGCAGCTGTTTCAACCAGCTCACTATGTACTCTTAGGTGAAATTTATCAGGTTGACTTATGTACAAACATCTGATTTTTCTGAATATTTCTTATTCTGATCTTTTGCTCTTCCGTCTAAAACTTTTGTACGTTTCTTGCTGATGTTAGGCCACTAAACCTTTAATCAAATACTCCATTCAATGGCACTAAATACTTAAACCTTCCCAGCATCACCAACTATTGTTTCTCCATCTGAATGAATAATAGAGCAGGCCTTTCCCTCATTTTCCTCTTATTATTCCTACTAAGCTTTTTGTTGTTACTCTGCATTTCCATGGTTAATACTGACTCATTTGGTACCTATTAAGTGACTATTATCACAATAGACAAAAAGTCACTTTATTTTTATTAAGCAAGACATTGGGATGCAAGCAATTGCTATGACTATTAGTAAACTCGCTGCACCTCTGGTACTTGCTGATCTCATTGCTAAGGTCTTGGTGTATGGTCTGTTGTTTTTTTGTCAAGAGGGGAGCACTGTGCCTCCCACTCTGGCACACAGCCTTGGGCTGCAATGGCCCAGCACTAACTGAGATTGTCTCAGCATGTCTAAGTGCTGTTTTGCACTTCTGTTCTTTCCGAAAGCAGTAACATGTTGTTAATAAACTGACCAGACAGCCTTCTTAAAGCCAAGTATTATTCATTTAGAACCAAGGTTTTTCAGAGAAAATCAATCTTTATGCAATAAGCTGTCTACTCACATGTTTAGCTCAGTGGTTGTCAACACATGGTGATCTTGACAGGTCTAGGTTTCCAACAGATACTCTCTAGATCTGGGCAAAGCTCCTTTAGCTCAAGGAACAACTCTCTTACCTTAGGGATAGGGACAAGTATTTTTTTACAGGGAAAAAGACTTTTGCATCATATTGTTTTCCATGATGAAAATACTTTACAAATATATTTTCATATTTTTTGATCCACTTGTTCCCAGCACTGGCAAAATGGTTTTCTAATATTGGGAGACGCAGCACAGAAAGAAGCTGTTGCCATGGCTGCCCTCCCTCTCCTTCCCTTCCCACTGTGTTCATTTGGAAGAAATTTATCCACATCCAGCTGTTGCTTTTCTGCTTAATTTTTTCAAGTGGCTTTCTGTTAAACAAAATCAATACATTAGTTACAAAATATGTATCCAGTTGACAGGATTGCATATAATGCCTCCAATACTGCTGCATGGTACTTATTCAGTTCACTGTCTTACATTATTCCTAGTATCATGTATTATGAGATTAATGGTTATGACAATAGGTTTCCTGCTCCAGGGAATGTGTTGCAGCTGTTCAAGAAAACGTTTTCACCATATTGCCTAAAATGTATCTACATGGGCTAGCAAGAGATGGAATCCTATTTTTTCTCTTTTTTTCCTCCCTGTTCTGCATATGTGCATTCCAACCTGCCTTTTCAGATACCACTGGCATCTCAAAAGAAAAGAAAAAGGTCACATTAGGATGTCATCAGTCAGTGCCTTGCAAGGGAGGAAGGTTTCTTCAAAAGTTTAGTGTCACTTAGGTGACTCCTCTTAAAAGAACATCATTAGAATTTATTTTTCAAAGAACAACTCTAGAGTGCGTGGTGAAAAGGTCATTCAAATGATTATGATTGTAATGACCCACATATAAAGAAAAAACAAATCATCACATCAAAGCAGGTAAGTTAACATCAAATGCTGTACTGGAACTGTAGTTACTGTAGTAAGCCTGTATACAAATGCAGGTTTTACACTGACAGACAAAATGTGATATTAGACCTGCTGAAAAACTCGGAGCTGTTGCTATGGTTGTGCAAGAATTACTAGCAGGTATAGCTCTAGGTGCAAGAGTAGAAGAGTGAATGATTATTGCTTAGAAGTCACTTTTTGGTTTTGAGGATACCAAACTCCCACAATAAGTGAACAAAAGGATGTATGGCTGGACTGATGAATTCTCTTTGGAAAATATATGTTTTTGGAAATTTGGAAAAATTTTAAATCAGGCCTGCAGCTATTAAGTGGAAGCAGGAAAAAAAGCAGGAGGCCCAGAACTGCTTAGGATTTAACTGGGTGTAAATTTAAGCAGCCTGGCACTTTTGCCACCCAACCTTTCCCTTTGTGCCTATGTGTCGTGGTTTAACCCCAGCTGGCAACTAAGCACCATGCAACTGCTTAGTCACTCCCTCCTCTCCCAGTGGGATGGGGAAGAGAATCAGAAAAGAAAAGGTAAGAAAACCCATGGGTTGAGATAAGGACAGTTTAACAGGAAAAAGCAAAAGCCATGTGTGCAAGCAAAGCAAAACAAGGAATTCATTCACCATGAACACTTCCCATCATCAGGAAGGTGTTCAGCCATTTCCAGGAAAGCTGGGCTTCATCATGTGTAATGGTTACTTGGGAAGACAAATGCAATCAATCCAAATGCTCCCCTCTTCCTTCTTCTTCTCCCATGTCATGCTGATCATGACACTGTATGGTCTGGGATATCCCTGTGGGCAGTCAGGGTCCCAGCTGTCCCATCCCAATCTCTTTTGCATTCCTAGCCTGCTGGTGGGGTGAGATGCAAAAAAAGCCTTGACTCTGCAAACACTCTTCAGCAGTAATTAAAGCATCCCTGAATTATCAATGCTATTTCCAGCAAAAATCCAAAACATAACCTCATACTGCATATTATGAAGAAAAGTAACTCTATCCCAAGCAAAAGTATTACACTAGGGTCTTCCCTATAAGTATCACGAAGGATAATTTTCTTCTTAGACTACAAAACATTCAAACATAACACATCAGTATATTTGAATAATGCAGCCTTCTTGTGCTTCCCCAAATGCATCTAATGTATATAAATGAAATATTCTACTGTTAAAAGGGACTTCCTGCTGGCCACATGAGGTTCAACAGCTGCTGCTTGTGAATAGGTATAGACTGTTTAAATAACAGATGTGGATCTCCTATGAAAATGGTAAAGAAAACCATAAGCATTAATTGAGATTACTGCTTACACCTAGTATTTAGGCTAATTTGAAGGAAAGGGGAAGTTTTTGTGGCATAATTTTAGGATATTTACAGGGAAAAGCAAATAATACTGTTTTCTAATGGTTTGTACCTTTAATTTAGATATATCAGTGTCATTAGTTTACAGATTTTGTTAGGGCTGCTACTCAGTGCTCTTTATCAAAAGTCTATTATGGATGTGTTTTGTTGGGTTTTTTTTTCACTTGAATAGGATCTGGATTTCTGTGACAGTAGCCTGCAAGAAATCTATAGTTCACCATTGTGAACCTGGTTGATTCACTTCAGCTGTGATCCTGAGTGAAATATATTTAGTGAGTAACACCACAAAACAAATTTCATTATTTGTAAGCAATTTTCTGTTCCATAGACTATTGGGACCATTAAAAATTTCATGTCTTAAAATACTAGGTCCTAACTGGTTGGGTAAAGGACACATCCAACTTTTGACATCTCTGAGAATCTGTTAGCATAATCATCTTAAATATATTTATTGCTTTTTCCTGATCCTATGCATTTCGTCAATATGACAGACTTCATTGCAAAAACTATACATTGAGAGTATAAAGTACAGAAATATACCATGTGAACTGCATTCCATCTGAGGTCATGGCGTTTGGCCTGGGAGTGCCAGGTCCCTTGTTATCTTCAGGGCTGCAGAAAGAAACCCAGCTCAGGGGACACTGAAAGAAGAAGAAACAGACACTGATGAGATCCAGCCTTTGGGAAGCTGTCATCTTCAGTCATGTAGAGCAGAGGGAGGTTGCGAGGATGGACATGGGTCTTTGGGAAACATCTCTCTGGCCTGATCAAGCCAGTTCAAAACCTTCCAATCTGTAGCTAAGATTATTCCTTCCAATACACAACTGAAGACCACTTGTGTGCAGAATTGAGGCAGGTGCTGGAAAAGGAATATTTGGAAATTTTAAGATGGGATGGGCTAACACATCAACCTTTCAAGTTGCAAGCTCGTGTCTGCTTCTTGCCATTAGGGAAAAATCCTGACTGCTGGCAAAGTTACTGAGGTATGTTTAGTGCATTCACTCCAGGAATTATACAATACTGGCTGGATACAGGAAGTGTCTATTATATGCTTGCAATACAAGCCATGAGACAGTAATTAACATATTCATCTAATAGCTCATAAACAGGTGAAACACTTGTGCAAAAACGTGGAACTACTCACTGAATGTCATTGCAAAGCTCATATATCTCAGGCATTGGTGGCAACTTTTTTGTATATAAGCTACACTTTATATCGCTGGGTGGAATAAATATCACACAGCAGCTAAGATTCTATCAAAGATTGAACAGCAAATATGTGTTTGTCTTTGTTTCGTTTTCCTTGCACTTGTTACTGTGATCACTACAGAGCTGACTTCAAAAGATCAGTGTGAGGAAGTCTTATCATTCATGTAAAATGCTTGTCTTACCAACTGATATTTCTTACTAAGAATTCTATCATTATGAAGTCACACAGAATACTGTGCTTATTGTGACTGCTGAGGAAATACCTATGATATATGTTGTTGTCAGAGAGGAAAAAACCCACCAATTTAATTAGGAGCAATGTTTAAAAGGGTTAGAAGTTGAAGTTGGTATATATTTAAATAATCCAGAAAATAAGGGTTGAAAGGTGAGAAAGGGACCTTTAAGGCTGAGACAGGCAATACCCAATATATTCAAAAGAGAAGAGATTTAAAAATGGGTGTTTGGGTATGAGATTTAGATGGTCAAGGGCATCAATGTTAATTTAGCAGTAAATTTTAAGTTCATCCAGTTCAAGTCAGCTGTAATATATCAGCTCAGCTTTATGTACCTTGCAACAAACTTTGGTAGCTCATCAGAAAATAACAGTAGTTCAGCTATTCACTAACCTTCAGAAAACTGTAAATGAATTTATATGTTCCTGTAGAAGGATCTGCTTTCTACAGCCAGGACCTGTAACACTGTCTATACAAAGCTCCCTCATCGTTGAGCAGAATGAAGTATTCTATCATGAATAAAGTTTGTCAGGGTTGAGCACAGTATGTGGGGGCTGAGCAGAGCTCTGGGGAAGGCAAGGCCATTTTGGTAAAAGGTATATGGAAAATTATTTATTTACATATCATAGACATATAAAGGGATTAATGAAACAAAGCCAAGATCAGATATGCAGACATGTCATTCTGCACTGATCCTCCAGAGACGATTTTCCCTAAAGCATAACATTAGGATGATTTTGAAATGGACAGCCCAGTTTTGTGTTGAAGAGACGTACCCCATTCTTTCCTGGATTCATTGTGCAGGTATTTCTTTAGAAGGGATGGCAGAAATGGAGTTATGCTGAACACAAGCACCCGTGGTCCATGGGCAAAGCACATTCATTATATCTGCAGACCTCCCCTAGAGAGGAAGGACAAAACTGTGTATGGATCAATGTTGAGCAGTCAGTGGTGGCTCTAAGGTCAAAATTGGATGTTAAGTTCCACTGAGAAGATAATGAAGAAACTGTATGTCCTTGTTTGCTCCACTCTGAAGGAAGAATCTTGCACTGCCAGTACAAAAAGGAGCTAATGAACAAGAAATGTGGTGCCTGAAGGCCTAATTTCATTTTCTCTACATATGACTGTGTACATAAGATAATGAATCTGGCTTTTGGACTTTTTGGCTTGGCTTTTTTCTTCATATTACTCTTATTTCACTCTTATAGCAACAATAATAACAAGATTCCATCAACAAACAGGTTTTTGCATATTTTTTATGCACTGAGGAAGTTACATAGTGTCCCACATCCTGGCATGCCCTGGTTACATGAGGTGGATTTCTGAGCATGAACAAAGGAAGAATCTGATCATGCTTATTTGAGCTGATTGTAGTACTTTAATTTCACAGCATGATCTGTGGGGGCTTACATAATGAAAAACAGATATATCGTCATAAGATATTCTTCACCATCAGAGTGTGATTTATGAGCTTATATACCTGATGGAAATTTGTCCCTAAGAGAGCTAAAACAGGGTTAAAGCTTAAAAATAAAACTTGAAATAGCACTTTGATATTTAAAATCCATACATGGACTGACTTGTACATTCTTTCATACTCTTTCCAGAAGCAGAAGTTCTGAAACAAAAGTGACAATTTCAGCTGTTTATATAATTCTTCTTAATTTAATTTCTTATTAGTCACTGTTGTGTTCTGTGCCTAACAGCCTCTTGTCCCATTCAGAAGCAAGGAGTGAATTAAGTTATATATAGCTCAGAAGCAAGCATTTGATCCTTATGGAATGACAGGCGAATATACACAGAAAAGGTGCTTGTACCCTGTTAGTCTTCAAACTGCTCAATATTAACTTGGGAATATTGTGTCAGTTGTTGCAGTGAACATTCCTATAGTGTGAAGGATCTCTTCACAGCAATGCCCTTACCAACATACTGAAAGGGTTTTCAGAACACTTTTTTGTCAGTTCCCTGACATTTATCAGCAATGTTCTTTTTTGAGACTCACGTCCATAAAACTGACAGGAAAGGAAAAGAATTGGCTTTGTTCCCCTCTGTACATAGATCACTGTGTTCCTGGCAATTCTCTAATGCCATCCCCTACTTTTATTCGTATGCCTATCTTAGAGATGGGTACTGCCTGGTACTGAGTTGGGTGTGTTATTTTTATTAAAATTATAAAAAATATTTTAAAAAAGCAATCCCTGAGGTTTTTTTCTCCCTTGATCTGAACAACTTAGTGTCTGAAGGTGGAGTCAGGGTTAGTTTTCTCTCAATACATTTAGCGAGGTAGTATATCAGGTATGTTTCCAAATGGATCTAGTGTCAGACTTTCAGGACTCATACAGTATAAATCATAACTCTGGGTAGATTCCTGCTGGTTTACCCACAGAAGCCTGCAAAGTCTTTGCAATTTTCTTTTTCATCTGCCCCATGATAGAAATGAATTGTACAAAACCATGAAACCTCCCTTTCTCTCAAAGGCACAAGAATCGCTAGGGAAATCTTATCTCCTTTGACTCTGAAAGATGATTCTTAAGCTTTTTAATCCTCTCTGGACAATGGCCACAAGTTGTGATAAACAAAACCTGCCTTCCAGCTATCAAGTATTGGCATCCCAATTCTTCTGTTTTTTGGTTTAACTAAACTGTAAACAAAACTAAACTCTCCACCTATTTCCCCCTAGGAAAAAAAAAAAATCAAAAACTTTCCAGGGCATATGGTTGTTTTGATCCCATCTGAAAGCCATTCCTTCCAAAGTCACAGGAGAGGTGTTGGGTCAGAGAGCTTCTGCAAGCCATGGGATAATAATTCCTGAGGACATTTATATTATTAGCATTAAATGAGAACTGAGGGAAGGGAAAAAATGTTTTCCTCTCTTCCTTAAACTTGCATTTTTATAATGTGAAAGGTTTTGCACGGAGAGAGACTTTCATTTCACTTCTGCATTTGCTTTTCTGCTTCATCATTCATGGCTTTACAATGTCTCTCACCTAGGAAGACTGGTCCAGGCATTGAGCTAACCATAAATCCATGAGAATGATGTGTACTCTGAAGTGCCGCACTGCAGAAAGTATCAAGCTGAGCAAGTCAGAATGTTTTAATAATTACAGAGTATTATGTTGTTTGCCAAAGTCAAAACAACTTGTGGAAAATGCATAAGTTCTGAAGAAGTTTAAGAAGGGCATTGACTGAGGCTCTGGCATCTCTGGTCATTTCTGTCAAGAGAAAGAAAGAACAGGAAACATTAAATCTAACTTCTCAAATCTGAAAATAGGCTTTTGATGTAGTTTCATTTTGAATGAGAACTTTGGATTTGTCTCATCAAGAAACTATTTTTCCTGAAATCTCTAAAGCTGCCAAAGTTGGAGTTAGCAACCTTGAATCATCTTAGTTTTCAAAATCAATGAAAAATCTTCCACAGTAGCTAATGGGCTCTGAAACAAGTCCTCAGAAGAATGCGGCTGAAGTGCTATAGAAAAATTACTTTTCTTCGTATTAACAAGCAGTTTTCTCAATTACACCACAAAATGAGTCACTAGCATTAGGTGATCCAACATCAACGACCTGTACTTCTGTGAAATAACTGAGTTGAGATTTAGACTTTAGTGAATCAGTGTAGGTTCTGTGTGAGACTTTGTTCAAAAGAGAAAATCTGAAGTCATTGAAAGGGGCAAAGGCTGTGGATTATAAAAGAGCATCTTGGTTTGTCTCCTGGATGTTTGGTTGTTTTGTTGTTTTGGTTTGGTTTGAATTGGTTTGGTTTTTTTGTTTTTCCTGTGGTTGTTTTAGCCAGGTCTAACAGGGAAAAAAAAACAAAACTACGACTCCTTGATGCACATTTTTTAACAAGTATCGGTCATACATCACTCATCCAGAAGATCATGAAAGGAATAAACTCTCTGAGATGGAGGAAAGCTGTTCTGAACAACTGTTCAATTTGATGACGAAAATGCTAACATGCATGACACATCAGTGTGTAGAAAGGAAGTCCAAACTGAAATTACTCCTTGAGAAGGGAAAGCTCTGCATAGATAAGATCTTGCAAGAAGGTAAATGTAGAGCAGGTCCAAGCGCTGCATAGCAGGAGCAGGAGCAGTGATTGTAGAGGAGGGTTTTGCAGGGTGGCCTCAGGAGACCGGCTGAAGTTACTAGTTGATGTGAGCACTCAGGCCTGGGCTTGGACTAATGCCATGGCGGGTCTCCAGAGTCAAATCCTGCCCTGCAGGATACCAGAAGCCCGGTGAAAAGGTTCTGACTTCAATTACCTTCCTACCAAACTCCAGGGGGAGCAATGGCATTGGTCCAGGGTTATCTTTACAAGACCATCTCTATTAAAGACAAGTGAGAGATTTTCCCTTTCCTAATCCCTAAACTTTTCAGTTCTGGAAAACCAGAGCTAATCATCAGTTTTGCTGATTTTATTAAATAAGCAAATACATGGCTGTATGTTACCCTGTCATTTTATCTCAGTTTAAGACATAATATGCTTTCTAACCCTTTCATATCCCTTTGTGGTTTTCATAATGAGAAAAAACATTGGCATTTAGATTCAGCACAATTTTAAACATCAAAAAATTGCTCATTTCATGTAAAATCTCTAGCTTGCTAGTTAGTTTCTAAAGTTGGAATCAGGTGTTTCTAATCCACTTATGCAAGACAAATTAGTATTATGTAGAGATTGCTGTTGGCCAGGCTGTTAAGAGAGTTAAAGTACTCTTTAAAAACTTTGCAAAACTGAAAATAGCAGCTTTCTGGATAACAGATCTTCTGAAAAAGAATATTTTTGTTTTTATTTAGTACCATTCCTAAGTCTATTTACCAATTTCTTGAATAAACATGTTGTAATTGTTTTTTTAATCCAGTCTCAATGTAATGTTTGCAATGAAAATATGAAAGCAATGGAAAAAGATAATGAAATAAATTCCTGGAAGGCATTTGAAATAAGCCCATTTGTAGAAGTGTGCTTCCCTAATCATAAGGATTTTTACCACTGGTGAAAATTGTAGGTGTTAGACAATTTCAATTACTCTTAGCTATCTAAGGCACCAAGCAGGCAGCTAGTGACACATATATTTGACTTCAGATAACCATATTACAGTCTGGTAAAGTCACAGAAAAGCCCGTATGTTTGCAATGCTGAGACATAATCAGGCACACAAATACACAAAGTGATCATAAAAGAGGCATAAATCCGAATTGGTTTGAAAATCAGTAGTTTACCCTCACCCACTTCAGGTTTTCTTAGTCCTGGTATAAGTAACTATATGGGACAAAACAGAAGCTAGCTCTTTAAGTCTGTTTAATAAAACTGAGTGATTTTGGCCTGTAAAGGACAACCATATGTTTTGCAAAAGGAGAAAAAAAGAACTTCCCAACCCATACCTGTTGAGTTCACTTTTGTATGTCATAGGCCAGGCTGTCAGGCAGCAGCTACAGCCTGTGATGTGAGGGAAGGTAATAGGGTTGCTAAATATGCATGGAGAAATAGCAAGAATTCAAATCTGATTTTGAGGTGAAACAATATTAACTAATTTTGTCACGAGAGGCCAGTCTTTTCAAACATATTCTAAATGAAATTCTCACAATATATACATTATCGCAGGTGATATAACCTAATCGTCATTGACTAAGCAGCCAATATCTGAATAAATTAAAATACATATGAATGTTGATACTAATTGTTTGGGATGTGATGAAATGATGTGGCTAGAAACAATCTCCTTTTGACTTCCCAGATTTCTTCAGGCTTCATCATCTTCGAAACTGTCAGTCAACCCACACAGATAGTCAGGTGCAATTCAGTCTGTACTTTGAGAAAAAAGGTGAAAGGAAACTTCTGCAGTACCATCATGTCTCTGCTTTTTCCAGTGTTCCACTTCTTTTCTGCTTCTACTAAAACAGGATAGAATGAGTTCAGTTTCAGTCCACTTTCATTCTTTTTATTCTGGACTTTTTGGTCTTTTCTTAGCCATTACTCCCAACAGTATTGTAAGAGATCTTTCTCATAGTTTCAGATTATCAGTGGTATAGAGGAAAGGGTTTCTACCCTTGAAAAAATTACTTTCAACTTGTTGACTCAAACTATATGGGAAGAAAATAACATAATTTTCAATTCACTGTCTAAACAAAAAGTTCAACATCCATAAAAAAGCTCAAATCAAAACAAAATGAAAATAATCTGCTTCCTTTTTAACAACAAAACCAATCAAACAAAACAAGCAACTACAAAATCCACACTATATTTAGACTAAAATTCAGTATCCCCTTTCCTCTGGAGAGAATGCAACCTTTTCATCTATTTAAAAATTATGATGACTTCACAATGAAAATGCTTCTTATGAAAATAAAAAAAAGTGCCTTAAAATATATTTTTTTTTCATTTGAAAAATACAAAGTTGTCATGATGAAAGATTTTTTTTGCTGTTAAATATATGAATAATGCTTTTCTCAGTGAAGCTATTTTGGTTAGCAAAACTACTTTTCTTAAAATTAAAAAGGACCTCCCTAGTTCTCTCTTGAAAAGTAATTTAGTGACTAGGGCTCTATCCTCAGTGAACTGAGGAGGTTGTCCTTGCTGCATTTGCAGAGAATTATCACCAGGGATTTTTCTTTAGTCAGTGCCAGCTGAGGAACTGTGTGCAACAAATGAAAAGTAAACACACTTGGTCCATCTACTTCCTATTAGATAGCCCAGACCATGCCGTGTTTTCACTTCTATTCATCTCAAATACCAAAGGCAGATCATCTAAATGTTATTTCTGGCTAGTACTCTGATGGATAGGTTTGCTGCTTACAGGGACTGTGGTCTGCATCAGGATTAGCTCCCACATCTTTCTTCTCAAATGAGAGATGTTTTTTTCTTTTCTCTAGAAAAGAAAAGTATTTACTTCTCCTGGGAAAGATCAACTTATTTCCTGGTCCATAAAACTACATTATTCTTATTGCATTCTCTTCTATGTACATCAGAAGGGAAATATTATGTGCTAAGACATTAATTATTCATTAGTTTACGGCCAGTTTCTTCTTACAACTTCCTCTAATTTTTGTTTCAGCTGATACCATAAAAGTAAGCCAATAATATTGTGCCTAAAACAACTCCCCTACTAAGAAAGAGGTGGAAAGAGATGTTGAGATTATCTAGCCCACAGATTTCTGAAGTTCTACTGCATGGAAGGACCTGGGTAGATTTGCATTCAGTTTAAGGCAGAGAATTTATCTTGCTCTAAATTGTAACCACCCAGCAATCCGAAGCCAGGAAACCCATTCTGAAGTGTCCATCACTTGAAGCGTTCATCAGTTGTCTACAAGAGGATATTATTTTTTGTAGTTGAGTTTCTGAAGGTTAAAAATATATTACCAGAACAGGCTCAGTAGCATACATACAGCATGATTTTTTTAATATACTTATTTTAGAACAGCAAATGAGCTGCTGTTGACTATGATGTGAACTCTACTTTTCTTCAAATCACATATGAATATGAGCTTTCCCAGCTGTTTTTGTTTTGTTTGTTTGTTTGCTTGCTTTTAACAGAATCACACTTAAGTCTGAATTTCCCAACGTTTGTTTTAGATCTCACGAAGTATTCGCTGCTGATAGTTTATCTGACAGATCATGCAGTTCTATTAAGCATTCTTTTTACACTGTTCCTTGCTCTGTTTTTCCAAGTTCCATGTTAAAAGTGAATATATTTAAACTATATATAATATATATGTGTGTGTGCATATATATGATAGATACTTGTGTATATTTGCTTGACATTATGAAGCAGATGAAACTATGTGACAGTTAAAGCATATTTTGAAAACTGGTATGTGTTTTTTATAGATAAATCAAGCATATCTCTGTGCTCCAAAATATACTAACATGTAGCTGAAAAGGAGAAGGAAGAGAAAATATGGATAGACTATTCAGATATGTGTTGTATATATAAATTTCATTGCCATCTCTTCAAAGGAGTTAAAAGATCTGTACAGACTATCCCAGAGCATTGTGTTCCTAGGACTATAAAAATATCAGAGTTAAATGTAAGAAAGAACTCACTGGTATTTTTGAACTAGCTCTTTTGCAATTAAAAGTACAATTCACGTCAGAGAAATATGTTCCTTAATCATTTCATCTCCTCTAATAACCCTCCTTTCTCACCCTGTTAATAGTTTGATTTTTTTTTTTTTCCCAAGTAAGACACAGTAAAAGATGCATAAAATGAAACCCATATTGCAGCCCTCAAGGAAGAAGCACCAAAGATATCAAAGTGCCTGTTGCCATCTGTGGTAATTCTGCTGTTTACAGCTGATATGATCATTTGAAGCCTTATCTGTAAACAGTATAATGACATGGTGATTAAGCAATAGGGATATTAAAGTTCAGCAGACTTATTTGAATGTGATCTGCATGAGAGAGCTTATACTACCTTTGATTCCTAAAAACTGGCTTATAAGATGATAAGCTTAGTGACAAACTAGTTACACTCCATCACTGTATAAAAGTGGATGCCTATTGTCTGTTTCTTCTCATTCACAGTAATGCCAGTGATATGATGTATGCTCTCTCTGCCTAACATTTTTCTAAAAACTCATTATTCTACAGGGGAAACCATACCATCTCATGTTATAGAAGACTCTGAATATGAAGAGAAGTATTATTTAATTTGCCAGATAAACAGCTTAACTTGCAAGAAAGAGCAGAAGTGGAAATAAGATAAGAAAGGGCAGTAAAGGGTCCTGCCTGCTCCTACAGTTATGATAAATAGTTACAAGATGCTCATCCAAAATCACTAACAAAACCTGCAAGTATTTTAAACGATCTTGCCAATTATGGGTGTGCAGCCTAGGTCACAAAATGCTGGTCATATATTTATCACACATAAATCGTCAAAGTGCCATTTGCACTGGGGATACACATATTTAAAACACCACAAAGTGTTGCTCTAAAACTTGAAATTTTTTTTTTTGAGAAAATCTCAATTTTCCTTACATTCATTAAAAAAATAGTAATTTTCTTAAAACACATATCTTTTTGGTATGTCAAACAGTGCTAGCAAAATATAGAAAATATCTGAGCATATGGTCATTTCCTATAAAACTTTCTATTTCAACAAAGCATTTTAAGTTTTCTGAAATTGTCTGTATTACTTGTTGACCTCTTGGCTGGTTAATGTCTTTGGCTCTAGTGTTTTTCCTTAATGAGTCAAATCCCATGAATTTTTGAAACTGGTATTTAAATATCAGTCAATGACTCAACTTTTTTTTTTTTTCCTACAATCCTCTTTACAGACCTTTATTTTTTTTTGTTCCAGTTTCTCAAAGTACAGATAGAGCATTGAATAACCTCTAAGAGTAACACACTTGCTATAAAACTGGAATATATCCAGAAGCAGGCAAATAGGGAAAGATAGGTGTATTACTTGACTTATGCTTCTGTATAAGCAAGACATTTTTTTCTCACTGCCTATGATAAGAGACAGAAGTGTTGTTGCCAACAGGAGTGTTCCCAGAAATTAGCAGTGTGTGTGGCCAGATCTGCAGCTCCAGCTGCTGCTGTGCAACTTGTCCTGCTTGTGAATAAAGGAACTCAGCTGAACTGAAAGACTGGAAAAAAAAAGGACATTTCAGGCAGTGATTTTGTCATGCTGTGCTTCATAGTATGTCTAATGGAAGGAAAGCATGTAACTTCCACGTTGGTTATCAACATGCACCTCAGAGGAATACTGCATTACACATCAGTGCCTGAATGGAGTGTTCATACTGCATTTCACTGGTATCACGTCTGTATGATTACAAATATTTAAGCTTCTGCAACTCATTTTCCATAATTTACTTTTCTCTCTCTGCACACACCCTTATAAACAGGTTTTCTTTTGCTATTATCAGCTATTTGTGGATTTATACATGAGAAGCCCCATTGCTACAACTTATCTGGTTTTAGTTATGTAACTGGCAAGGATTATGAAGGTAGAGGTGGCAGATGCATCCAGTGTCAGCATTATCACATTATCTGACAGACTCCTAAGCAGAGACAAATTATCTGATCAGAAATATGAGTGAGAATACTCCTCATGTTCTTCTGAGATTTCAGAAATACTTTAGTGATTTTGGTTTAAATTCAGCACCTGAAAATGGCTGGCTGGAATGAGAAAGTACTGTGGTAAGGAGGAAGATAAACTTTTGGCAGTGATCCTGCTGCTGTAATTTAGCACAGATTTAAGTGACAAGGTCTCAGCCAAATGACAGAAACATTTTTGATATTTTCTTCAAAATGTCATCTCATAAATTCAGTGTAAGAATAGACCAGCAATTTCCCCCTCCCCAAAAAATAAATTAAGGAATTGATAAAATATTCGCCAGTTATGTCCTTTTCTTTTTGATCAACTGTGACTCTGTTCAGATGAATACCAGAAATGAAACCCTTTTTGAAATTCTTGTTTCTTGTCACTGCTATAAAAAATCAGGTAGGATTTGTAATTATTTTTTTTCTTAAACACCGTAAATCTCTTTCTCTTTAAAATAGAATTTTATATTTCAACACAAAAGAGCCTGGTGGAAGACAAAACTTGCCAAAGTAAAGTCCTATGCCATCAGACTAAAAAAAAAGCATATCTTCTTTTTGTAAGCCTCAGTTTTGGAGTGTGAGTTGGGTTGTTTTTTTTTAAAGTTGTGCTATAACTCAGGAAGCCTAGCTCAAATGTCTGGCAATGGAATTTATTCACTGGCCCATGTGAAATTACTCATGGTGCACAGGCAGGTAGGGGGGAATTTCAACAGAAACTAAAAGATACCCAGATTATTAATAATGCATTTTTCACCTCTTTCTCTGAGGACTGGCAGAGCCATAGCTGTCTGTATACCTGAGCAAGCTGTGTAGGTGCCAAAAGCACAGCAAACTTCAGAAGATTGAGAAAGGATGCAGTCATATTTAACACTGCTTCCTGGATATATATTTCCCCCTGAAGAGCTTTCAAGCTGTCAATATCCTTCTAAAAATAAACAAACCTATGAGCAATGCAGCAATGCCTTTATGCAATGCAGCTGGTGGTGAGAATGAGTGCCCAAACACAAATGAACCCCCTAAGCTACTGACACATTGTACTTCTGAACTGGTGAGAGGAGACACTTCCTTCCCCCCTATTTTTGACCCACGGGCAAAAAGAATCAAGTGTACTATTTTATAAGCAGAAGTGACACTTCAAAGTATTGTGGGCAAAGCCCCAGCTCCTGAAACAAATAGCTAAGATGAAAGACTATCAAATTAATTAAAACAGTGAGAAAACAAAGTCTAATTTGGGCTGAAATTAATGTTGCATGTGGCAGATGAGATAAATCAGGATGACACAGAAAGCACTTGTTACCAGGCAGACAATGCCTTCTTCGACTTCAAAACTCTTCAACTCCATTTTAAAACAGAAAATATAACTTAGCAGGACCAGCTCCTGCAGAAGTGGGTATATATATGATGCATAATTGCTGGAGCAGTGACATTACTTTTCCTATCTGTATATGTGTTATAAAGCTGCCAAAAACTTTATGGAAAAGTCATACCAAAGTTGGTGTGCAAATGAGGTGAGAGATCTTTGACATCTTAGATTGCAGAGAAGAACAAAATGACTCTCTCTGTCTATTCCTTCCCCCTGCTTTTCCCAGAGGTAAAAGTCACCCCTTTTCTCTTCCAAGTTCTTCCTAAAAGATTCTCTATTCAAACAACTAATCTTAACCTCTCTGAATTTTTCACTTTTAAAACATTTCATACAAGAAAGTAGTCCACTACAGGATTATTTTTTTTATTATCATTTCATTTATTTATTCATTTATTCGTTTGCTTATTTATTTATTTATTTTTGTCTTTCATGCTGTAAAGTGGAGCATTGTGTTACTAGTCCACAGAAGAACCAATGCCTCTGAATTTATTTCAGGCTCTGCCTTTAAATTACATTTTATTTTTCGGAACTGAAGAATGCATAAGTAATACCAAACAAGTTTCCTGTTCTAGGTAGCTCATTGTAGTCTCTCTATGTAGGAGGCTACCCCTTGAATGAACTTGCAGAGTCAGCCCATCTGTCTCAGTTACTTTGCAAAAGATGCTGGCTTTCATCTCAGATGAATTCTACATTGCTGGCTTTAAGCTACAGGTAACGGTTCTAGCTAGAGGTGTACATTTTAGGATAATTATTCTTGTCATTGTTCAACCACCATTCCTTCAACAGCAGTGATCAGAGCTGCTTTTACATTATGAGTATAACCAGGAGTTTAATTTCTAGTGTGTGTAAGTTTATTATTGCATTTAAAGACCACATAAATCTTGTCTACAGAGCAGAAATTGTGTAAACCTTAAATATTTATTTGAAATTTATTAATGTAAATTCATTTTCTCATCTCTGCCCTTGTCCTTCCTCTTCTTCATTAGTGTTATTCAAGTGACCTCAGTTGGGCCTTATTTCTAGAACAGGATGCGAATGACAGTCAGGATTTTTCCACTTCTTATGCAGGTGGATGAATCACTTCTAGAAGCAGAAGAAACAAAAGGACAGCAAATCTTAAGATTCGATCCATTCCATGAATATTTTTCCCAAGCAGAAATGTAAATATTTTGTTTCTAGCAGATAAAAGTAAGTAAACTCAGAGACAAAGCTGAGGAAGAAAGCAAAGCAAAATAACAAGTAGAAATCCAAAGGAAGACAAGAGTGTGGTTATACAAAATACAAGGAATTCATGAAAACAAGTATTTGTACCAGCTACCAGTTGAAGCAGCCTCTAGGAAAATTAATTTTCATGTTACTGGCATATGCAGGTTTGTATATGCATAACTGAAAGGTCTGATAAAAGTTTGATTGCTTAGATCCTAGTGGACAGATGTGGTTGTGGAATTGTTAGTTTTAACTTTTTCATTCAATACTTCTTGATTCTGTGCCCTGGCCAGCCCTACTTAAAACACATTTCTGACTGTGAATTTCATCTTCACATAACTTTGAAATAAATTCTATTGAAACATACTGAAATTATTATATTACTGGCAGCATTTTATAAATCATGCAATAAACTGTGTCGTTCATGGGCTGCAAGTAAAGTGTATGTAAAATTGCACTGCAGATTTATGGTTGCATTTGTCTGAATTTTTAAAGACAATTTCTTTTGTCTTTAAAAAAAACAAAGGCATTGTTAATTGCTGGTCTTCAGTCATCTGTATGATGGGCTCTCAGAAATTTTAATCATGAAAACAAGTAAAACCATTCCTCTTCACTTCTCCTTTCAATATTTGGATACAAAATGTTACACAGAGTTTCATATCTATACATGATTATTCTTTTGTGACAGCCTGGCTGTTCAATTATTTAAAAACATGCCTGTAAAACTGTGATTTAATGATAACATAGTTTCCTTCTTTCCAGGAGGACAGTTGTCTTAGTGATGGAAGATTAAATAAGAAGCAGTCTGTGCTGTAAATGGACCATAGCCTTTGAATCTTTCATGTAGCTGCTAGGATATATATCACATCTTAAAGGACTGAAGGACTGAACAGACGTATTGTACCAATTCAAAGGGTTTAATTATGTGCTTGGTTTTTAGAGATAATTCAATAATATATTATAAAACATATTTTAGCAAGAAAAGCACTTGGCAGTAGCTCCAATTGGTTTAAATTGTAAATATTTGATAGACCATCTGTTGGTGACACCACAGAAGAAAAATTGCTGCAGCATTTCAACTCTGTGGATTCTCGAACAGTAAAGCAGAGACACTTGCTTCAGACCTGAAAGTCAGGCAAAGGTTGAACTTGAATCTGAATCTCTCAAGCCACAAGCTATAACAAGATATAAAAAGCTGGAGTTTTCTCAACAATTGTGGCACAATTACACAAAATGGGCAGGGTGTTTTATACACTATAGTAACTTTTGGCTTAAGCTTAGTATGGAATGCATGGACTATTGGGATCTACATCTGTGAATATCTTGTTAGGATACTCTACATGACGAAACTAAGAATGTATTCTAAAAAAGAAAGTAACTAAAAAAAAACAACCCCAAACCAAAAACAACAACAAAAAACCCACCCAAAACAAAAAACAAAACAACAACAACAAAAAAAACCTCAAACACAAACAAACAAAATTAAAAAAATAATACACACACAAACATAATTCATATGACCTGAAAAATTCTGAACTGACAAGAGTGCCAGCATGTTTGTTTCTATTTTGGACTAACCAGAACAATACCTCTATGGGAATTTTTCTGCAGAAGTCCAGTCTCCAAATTCCATGGCAGAAGGTACATTACTACTTTACTATGCAGTGTAAAAAGCCTGCTTTAAAGTTCCTCACTGAGTCTGGTGACTTGCTGCATTACATTTAAGCTCTTCATTCTTGCTTGCCAAGCTCAGCAAAATTCCACAGTATCACCTACAACTCTGCTTCAGTTTAATTTTACACCCACTCATTTCCTGCCTTCATTTACTCTTAAGTTTCACTGTTCATATCCCTTCTTTACCTAGACTCTCATTTTAGCTTAGCTTATTTGTGAATCATTCCTCATAGGCTATGTGTACTCTATTATTTTTTATGTGTGCAGTTGAACTGATATGAATTCCAGTGTACTGTACTGTCCTCTGGGAAGGGAATCTATCTTCTGGAAGCTGTAAAATGCAATGAACCCATACAATTGTACCACAAGTGAGGACTAATACTAAAGAAATAAGAGAGGATAATTTTAAAATAGCACTGTGTTGGAACTAGAAGACTAATATCCAAACTGTATAGCTGATTGAAACAAGTTAACGGCATTCAACATTAGGTCCATCTTAGTCTTCTTCCTCCCCTTCAGATTTATAAGTGTATTTGGGCTTGTATCTAGGCATTATGATTTGCAGTCATTCCTGTTTGAGAAGAAGCAAAATGCCTGTAGCAAGTGCTGAAGAAGGCAAAATGTACGCTCTAGCAATTCCAGGTAAGAAACCAAGTGGGCTTAGTTTTCACCTTTGTTTCAGGTGCTGGCTTACTTCTTTATGGCTAGGTAGAGACTTATTCTCTATTCATTTCTGCTTAAATCTCCTCCAGGGAGAAGGGAAAATGTGCTGGTCTGGCAGGTATAAACCCCTAACAGCTATGTCAGGCATGATTTCTGCAATCCATTTGTTAAAGGCTTCATGTTTTAGTCTCTAGTCAATTAACCTGTCTGCTTCTCCTTAATATAAACACTGTGACCTTCCCCAGACTCTTCATATCTAGAGACCATTTAAATCTGGTTACTTTGTCCTTAGAAAGAGAAAGATCAGCATAAAATATCTAGAGCTTTCTAACTATTTATTTATCATACCCAAAATTCACTGAATAGGCACAAATCAGATCTTTCCACTAGAATGAAAATAGAGAAGAGACAATATTCCTTTCATAAGAAGCAGGCTTTAAAACTCTCACATAAGTATATTGATAACTTATTATTGCATTTGGAGCACTGTGATTAACCAGCTGGGTTTTTCTTTTCCTTTTTTTTTTCCTTTTCCCTTTTTTCTTCTTTCTTTTTCTTTTTTCCCTTCTTCTTTTTTCTATGTTGGAAAAACAAAACCAGACAAACATTGGTTAATCTGCTTGAAGCTAACACTGAGCAATTGTTCTCAAGTGTTTGCAACTGAACAAAGTTTCAAATGTGCTGAATGCCAGTTCACCACCTGTTCATTTGTAGAGTAGGAGGACTAAGGAGGACTAACACCTGATTAGCAGGAGTGCACAGGTATAGCATGAATCTGTATTTACCCTTTGTAAGCCAGCTGAAAGAACAGTCCATTTAACTATTTAGAAACTGAGAAGGATGTGAACTAGTTTGTGGACCATATTGAAATTATTCCTGTTTTTACTGTCTTTCATGTATAATTTAGCAGCTGTCATGATTATATCTGAATTAGAATTTTGAAGGGATCGTTAATTTTCTCCTTCTATAGCATGGATATTCTTCCACTTCCACCAATAGTTCATACACACTATTTTTGGTAGTTCATGTTTAGGGTTTGTTTATTAAAGTAGTTCAAAGTTGAGAGAACATATGTCTTTCACTCCAATTTTAGCTGTTGTGCCTATGATTTCTGGTCCCAACATGACAGCAGGGAAAATTGTCAATAGCAAACTGACTCCTATGAGTTAAGGAGCTGATGCTTATATGTGGGTATTTTCTTTTTTTTTTTTTTCTTTCCCAAACATGAGTCAGATCTGAAAACAAGAAAAACACACACACACACACAAAAGTCCCTTAAAAGGCATATACTTCAGTTTTATTCCCAGTGGTGATCACATAAAACACCTATCTGGCCCCTGAGCTCAGCTGCATATGTCACTGGGATGCTGAGACATCTCCCAGTGTGGATGAAGGCCAGGGGCTGTGAGATGGAGCAGACCTCTCCTCTGCCTATGAGTAAGGAAACCTGAGGCTGCAGCAACCACAATCACAGCTGCTACCACGCAGCCGCCACAGCCAGGGACCCAGTTTGATGGTAACTAGTACAAATTACCAGCAGTGAATCAATAACCTGCAGACAAGTAATTTCCAAGCTTCTCATCCTCCTGAGATGCTTTGCTGTGGGTTTTTTTACACAAACATGTCTAGTCTCAATGTGTCAGATACATATAACCAAATGCTGTTAAAATACGGAACTGGTTACTAGTTGTCTACTTTGATGCAATTTGCATTGTTGTGACAAGTGCCAAAAATTAAAGAGCATGAAAGCAGCAGATTTTCCCTGCCCATCTAGAGTAGCAGAAGGATTTGTCCCTCAACTTATTCATCACTAACTGCTTGAGAAGGCTCAGCAGGCCAGGGAAAAGATACCTTAATACAGCATTCTTGCACATTTTGAAACTGGTGAAGCCCATAGCCCAACTTCCCCATGTGTTAAAGAGCTGACAGCTATCAGCAGGAGAGATGGCAAGTCAGTTTTGAATAAAAGAGAAAGGTAGGTAGCAAGGGATCAGGTGGAAATAGGAGTTTGGAAGGCAATAACAAAATTATTTGTTCCATGAAAAAGATGCTGGATCAGACTGACACAGCTGTCGTTTGGGATGCATGGATGTAAGTGTGTACTTCTTGCAAGGAAAAAAAACATTTCCTCAGCCTATCATCCAGATCTAAATAAATATTGCTTCTCAACTTTAGATATTTATCTCAAGTGGCAGTTTGGGTGACCTGATAAATCAGAACTTGATTTCTTTATGATGAGCATTTTGGAAAACCCAAGTTCCATTTTCTAAGGAAAGAAAATAGGGATTGGACTTCTGGTCTCAGTTATACTTAAAAATGGGCTTTTGCTTTGTTAGTGTCATAAGCACTTGTGGTGCTTCCATAATCCTGGCTCTGTGAACCTCAAATTACTTTTCTAATTTACTCTCAGATGAAGAGCTGCGGCTGTGGTTCAGAACCACTCTTCCAGCACTACGGGCTAAATACCTACAGAGACAGTGCAGGACTTCCTAACGGCCCTTCAAGTGTGAGAAGCTGTCCGATAGGATGAAGTCAGACTGTCATAAATAGATGCTGAGTGCTGTAATGTGACAGATCAGGTCAAACATTTTTATTTTGTCAGTTTGAATGATATTGCAGACCTGAAGGCTTCCGACTGGCTGAGTTTTAATCACTGAGGTAATCTTCCGTGTGCGTTTCTTTGCAACACTGCGTTGGAAATTGCATGGCACTGAGCACAGGCTGTTACCAATTCCATTTATGAGAAAAACCTCTGCCTAATTTTAGTGCATAGTGGCTTACCAGAGACATGAGATGTAAGTTTGACTTCAGATTCATGCCATGTGCTGAAATCACTAAGCCTTGGGAATTAGGCAAATTCAGTGAGGTTTAAGGACTCAGCTTGTGGCTGACACTTGAATGGAACACACAAGCAGAGTTATACTCCCTGAATTTTGGATATAGCAAGGAGGATTGTGAAAGTTTCCTTGCCATGAGGGTGTAGGGTAGTCAGTGACTGCACTATTGTACTAGTTATCTCACTGTGTGAGGAGGACTAATAAGGGCACAGCAATTATGAAAACACAAGGGTGAAGTACCTAAGTACACTCCTGAGTCTAAAGTGTGGGATACTTTGTGGCCCATGGCAGGATCAATCTTCTAATGCTCACTGAATACTAAATTTAAATGAGCAGGAGTTATTCTTCAGAAAGTCTTCTTTTCAGATTGCTAAAATACATTGTTTGGAGTGGTCTTAATAGAGTCAGAAAATAGTTCAGTTGCTAAATTAACATTATGACTCAGTACATTACCTCAGACACTGACATGATAGGAATAAGAGAAGGAAGTACTTTGACGCATGATATGGAGTTGCACTAAGAAGTACAAGAGATCAATGGACTCAGAAGACATAAACTTACGTGTTTGCTTTTAAAACCTTGTGAGATCTGAAGAGGAAAAATGTTTTGGTTGTTGTTCTTTACTGACACTCTTGTCTATTTTATTTTGGAAAAGGGGCTTGTGAGAACAGATGTGTTTCCAAACAATCTTTTTTTTTGCCAGACAGGGTAGGCAATGTTACAGAATGGTGAACATCCAAGCAGGCTAACACCAGAGTCAAATAATCTAAGGTTCACTGAAGTCTCTATACTCTCATGTCAGGAAAGATTTTGTGTGCCTGTGCCACAGTGTGCAAATGTGGCCAAGTGACCACAATAAAACAGATCTGTGGCTTAAAGTTGGGTCTCATGTCTTATTACCAAATTCAATATCATTCCACAAACTCAAGTGGATTCAACAAGTATTGACGTTTTCCTTCAAGCCTTTGGAACTCATGATAAAATCAAAGCTTATGCAATTTTGATGGCTGGTAAGTGGTCCATAAAATGTCAGTGAATTGCAGGCCACCATAAACTTCTTTTAACACTTATTTTCATTCTAATTTACATCAATTTCTGTGAGCACTGAGACTACTATTATCAGGCTAAGACAAGACCGATGGTCTCAAACTTTGACAGGTCAATTTCTGCCTTAAAAACAGTCAGCAGGTCTCTTTTGTTTGTCCTTTTCTGCCAAAAAGCAATTTTAATTCCTCATGGGGGACACCAAGATTTGTCAGAGCTCTTTATTCCAATCTCCTAACTTTAATGCAAGAATTAGTGTTGTGGTTTAAGCATTGTCAGACAGTAATAACTGAAAATAATAGAAAATTATCTTCTCCATGGTTTACACACCCTGAAAGTCTCTGTGAGTAGACAGGGAACCAGACTACTCATGTTTCCAGTGACTCTCCAGGATAAATAGCTTCACTTATAATATTGGATCATTTTTAAAATCAAGTGAAGGTTTTTCCATTTCTAATTACAATGGTCTAAACGATGTTTACCATTTGCTGTCATCCAGTATTAGGCAAACAGTTTAAAATATGCAGCCAGCTCAGTAAGTTTACAAAGCACTTTTTCATGTTTGGAAACATTGGATTGAGCATATAGGGCTGTAAAATGGCTGTATGGCAGTAGGACTAAAAGGAGCTGTGGGAGTTGCTACATTCAGCTGTGGTGAAGCTATTCCTTGGCAACTAAAAAAAAATAATAATGAAAAAAGGAAAAAATATCATAACCACAGAAAACCCATAGTGTGGGACACGGGCCAACACTGGAAATATAGACACAAACCAGAGTGGGGAAAAGACAACCAGTGGTGAGGAAATTGAATGCCTGGAAGAAGGCACCTCAGCCAAAGGAGGGGATTTGCTAGTGGTTATATGGAGACCTTCAGGCTGAAGTTCTCAAAAGAGACATTCAGCCAAGAAGTGACTGTCCAACTCGCTGCCTTCCCACCTAGGCAGTGTCTGGGTTTCTTTCATATGAGAAGTTAAGTGTTCGCTGGTAGTGTAAAGAATATTTTTCCAGACAGCTGGAAATGCCAGGTCTGGTCCCTGAGTGGTTCTAAGAACTGTCAGCAGAAAGGCCCCTTCTGACCTGCAGACCTGTGCTTACACTGTAGGTGAACCTAGGGTCTTTTTTCCTTTATTCTGTCTCATTCCACTGAATGAATATTAGAGCCATCTAAAGTCTGGCTGTTCTCGAAGGTCATACACAGGAATGCTCCTTCAAAGAGCTCCCAAAGCAGCCAGAGAAAGAATGGGTATAATTTCTGAAGCGCTTCTGCTTTCTACCATAGGACATGCCTTTATTTGTAGGATTTTCTCCCTGATTTTCCTAAGTTTTTTTTTATTATTATTATTGCTTGTTATACTTTAGATTTTTTTCCCCTTTTCTCTTTTAAATAAACAATTTGGCAGTTCATTAAAAGAATACAGAAATGCTCAGATGCCCTCATATCTCCTAAGAATTTGCCACCTTCTTAGAAGTAGTCTTTGGATACCAGAGAGTTATGTCTAAAAGCAAAATAGGGTTTTGTTTGGCTTGGGTTTATACCTTGTACACTCAAGTGCATGGTGAAGTACCTTTACCAAGGGTTCCTTCAAACTTTTGCGAAGTAATGAGGAGAAAAAGATGGAAAGGAAAAAAAAAAGAAAAAAAAGCACAACCAGAATTTGGAGAAAATTGTCCTAATTATCAGTTGATCAATGTTTGCGTCTGCTTTTGTCACAAAGAGGACAACAGAAAAATTGACCACTGACAATCTGGACGAAATGTTTGAACACACTCTGAAAAGCCCAGCACAATTCTTTTATGATGCTTTTACCTCTGTATTTTTCTGTCATTTCTGGTATCTGCAGGCATCATAAAAGCCCTAGGACCCCTTCATTTCTTGTTCCAGTATTATTGTATTCTGTAATTCACCAGTATTAATACTCTGAAACTGGCAGTGAGCAGAGACATACATTTGATGTTTTAGAAATAAATGAAATGTCACTTACATTGCAGAACAATGTGGCATTTAATGATTTAATGGGACTATGCAAAGTTTATTTGCATTATTATTCTACTGTAATGATTTTTCATGGGAGTCAAAGCTGCCAAAAATATCACTGAATGTTAATTCAGATGAACTTTAAAGGCAGCCACATAGGGAGTGACCTGAAATCAAAGCTCTTGGTCCTAGCCTTCAAAAGAGACTACCCTGGAGGGTGTCATTAGAATCCTCCTTTAACCTCACAGGCTTCAAATCTGAGAAGAAGACATGGTGAAAAAGACCCCCACACACTGAGCAGGAGCTGTGTCACTCTTAGAAGCGAAAATTAGAGAACCATAATTAGCTGGCAGAGGGAAAAATACCTTTGGATTTAGATATCATAAATATGGCTAATTAAATATCATGATACATAAAAATATTCTGGGGAAATATTAAAGATTCTATTTCCCAGTGACAGTAATTTTCATAAATATTATTCATCTTTCTGTGTTAGTTCTACCTAGCATTAGCAGTTCTAACTCTGTTTATCACTTGGTTGTTGGGGTGAAGGTTGTCAGAATTTGTTACTACTGGGCTTTACGTCTGAAACGGTTTCTCATATAAGAAACGCAAACACGTATATTGGCTTGCATATGGTGATTGTGGCTGAAAGAAATGAACCAGTGACTAAAGGTCCCACTTTTACCTGGCTCTCCAAACACACTCCAGAGGAGTGGTTTAGACCAGGGGCTATTATTTAGTCTACACAGTCCCTGCTTTATAATTCAATGATTTAACTTTTTTTTCCAGATACCAGTTTATTGAATGAAAAAACCTAAATTTTCAAAATTAAAAATAAAGGAATGGCTTCATTTGTGAGAGTGATATTTTTTTAATATAGAAATTTCTTTATTTTATAAACATCTTGAAAGTCTTTCTGGGTACAGATATTTCACATTCAGTATTAGCTAATGAAATTTCAGCCCCTATCAAGTTAAAAAAAAATTACCTTCCTTGAAAGAAAGACAGCTAAGTTTAAGTATTATAAGAAGAGGAAAAATGGGTGAAAAGAGAAGGAAAGGAGAATGTTTTCTGTTTTAAACTACTGGTTTTGTTGGAAGAGAATAAACATACAGATTTACTCTGCCAATAAGCAGGGGAAAAAAAAAAAAGAGAATAAAAAATGCTGCTATAGTTCTGCTCCAATCCCTTTTGTGATCCCTGGCCTCTGTAAGACAGATGACACAAAACAGTACTTAAATCACGTGAGGATGCCAATCAGCATTCAATAAACCACGGTGTAACCAACCTTCAAAGCTGTGCAATAATTGTCTTCTCTTTTCAGCACAATATGTAGGCAGAAAACACACAAAAAGATTTGCTATGTGGTTTTTTAATTCCTGTAACTTAGAAATCAATTAACAAAAGCCCTTCCTAAAAACAAAACAAAATCCACCCAAACAAACTAGCCAAGCAAAACAAGATGGAATTTTACATCTCCCTAGCACCTGGAAACTAAGTATTAAGAACATGAATCTGAATACAGCATGCCAGCATTATTATAGAAACAGGACCAAAAAAAGAATAGTGAAGGTGTGCATAAAAGTAAAAAAGAAATGTACCCACTTCAGACCAATGTCCGTGTTTTTTGTTACTTTACTTTTTTTAAAGCAATCTCTCAATACTTTGGTTGGAAGACTAATTAACCTGACAGCAGGATTCAAGCTGAAATCAGCTCTTTACCCACTGTAATCATCAGGATCACAGTTTTTTCAGGGCCTATGGAAAGTAGCCCATGCAACTTAATTCAGTTCCTCTGTGCATAGGCATAATGACAGAGTCTTTAATTACATTCTTGAATAGTATTTTTCCAGCTGGAACCCTAGTGGATGAATGGCTTTTGGAGAAGGAAAGGAAGAAATTCTTGGCAGCAGAGCCTCTACCTTGGTGGCTGCAATAGGGAAGACACAGCAAATGCCACAGGGGACATTAGGAAAAGCTGATTTTGTGAATGGGGTGCAGGGTTCTCTTTCTTCCTACTCATGTGGTAGTGGCAACTGCCTTCAGCAAATTTGTCCCTAGGTGGCTGTAATTCTCCTCTGCATCTTTACACATACCTGCCTAAAATTATCAGTTGTCCTAGGGCATTTCTGTGGGCTAAACCCCTAGAATTAAGATGTATTCAGTCTAGCTACTGAATTAAGATGTATATTATGTGCAGGAGGCATGAGTCCCCTCTCATCAGCAGCTAAGCACTCACACCTTCAGTACTCTGTACTGAGAAATTAGTGGGTTTGCACAGAGTGGAAATCAGAAATTTCTACTAAAAATTGGATTATGAATATTTTTAAAAATATACTTTACTGTGATGAGGGTTAGAAATGGGTTACTACTTTTCCGTGATACCTAGCATTGCAATAGATACTCAAGATCTGATTCCTAACCTCGTCACTCCGTATTTGTGCCAGTGAGACAGCTGCAATGAAGTGTTACAAATAAATTTGTAGTGATGACAGTGGAGATCAGACCAAACCCCAATGTATGCATGTCAGTATGAAGAATATTTGCAGCTAGCCATCATGATACAATAGATTGCCCTTGGATCTAACACTGTTAATATATCAAAGCTGTGTGATTTAGAGGAGCACTTCTTTGCTTAGAACAATCTGATCTTACTTTGAAGACTAAGGATTACTGGGAACAGAGTTATCAAAAGAAAGAACAAGAAGTCAGATGAGTTTCCAGACTCAAAATAGTCACTAAAGTCAATTTATCTAGCTTTAACTGTTTGAAAATTAGTTTTTTGTAGTAGGAGCCAAGGCAAGCAGGCAATAGCATGAGAACTATACTTCCAAAGAGTAATTTGGTTTAACTATTTTAGACATTCCTCTTGAGAAGGGATGCATTATGGTCTGTAAATGCAATTCTATATGCCCTGACTATACCTGGGCCTGCATGACTTGATTGCGTTGGTGCCATCTATGTTTTTGTAGAATCATAGACTCATAGAATAGTTAGGGTTGGAAAGGACCTTAAGATCATCTAGTTCCAACACCCCTGGGGGTCAGGTGTCCTGTCTCTGCTTCATCCTGACTTCCCCTCCTCCCTGGCACAGCATGAGGCTCACAAAGTCCTTGGCTAGACTAAAACATCATTGTTATCAGCTCTGTTCCCAGCCTGAAAGCCAAAACACAGCACTGCACCAGCTACTAAGAAGGAGAAAAAATGACTGCTCCTGCTAAACCCAGGACAGCTGTGAGCACATGTGGCGCTGGCAGACAAGTGGCTTCCACTTGCTCCAGGTTCCCAGAGCTGGAGGGGTCAGGAGGTGCTGGCCCTGGGTGCTGGGGCACCCCAACTGTCCTCTCATGGCTTCCATGCCCCGGCAGAGCATCTCTTTCAGCAATAGCAAAGAGGAGAATCAAGAAGCGCTTGAAGACATCTGAAGGAAGTGTGATTATTTTAAACATGGGATAGCTCTGTGGTAATATGCTAAAGGATGCCAAGTCAGTAAAGGTACTGAATATCCACTGCGTGCAAGATATATAGGGAAAAGTCAGGAAGATTAAGCTACACCTTAAAGAACATACCAAATGATGAACCACTAAGCTGGTTTAGGCAACTGATGGAGTTCACATACAGGAGGTGCTCCAGTTCCCTGATTATCCTCATGGCGCTCCTCTGGACTTGTTCCAGCAGTTCCATGTCCTTTTTGTGTTGAGGACACCAGAACTGCACACAGTACTCCAAGTGAGGTCTCACAAGAGCAGAGTAGATGGGCAGGATCACCTTCTTTGACCTCCTGGTCACACTCCTTTTGATGCAGGATGTTGTGCGAGACAGTGTCGAACGCTTTGCACAAGTCCAGGTAGATAACGTCAGGTGCTCTACCCCGTCCATCAGTTCTGTAGCCCCATCATAGAAGGCCACCAAATTGGTCAGGCAGGATTTCCCCTTAGTGAAGCCATGCTGGCTGTCACCAAGCACCTTGTTGTTTTTCCTGTGCCTTAGCATGCCTTCCAGGAGAATCTGCTGCAAAATTTTGCCAGGCACAGAGGTGAGACTGACTGGTCTGTAATTCCCCGGGTCATCCATTTTCCCTGTCTTGAAAACAGGGGTTAAATTTCCCTTTTCTCAGTCATCGGGAACTTCACCTGACTGTCATGATTTTTCAAATATGATGGCCAGCGGCTTAGCAACTTCATTCTCCAGCTCCTTCAGGGCCCGCAGATGGATTTCATCAGGTCCCATGGACTTGTGCACGTTCAGATTTTTAAGATGGTCTCCAACCAGATCCTCTCCTACAGTGGGCCCAAGGTCTTCAATTCTCACAATCCCTGCGTCTGCCTTCCAAGACTTAGCTGAGTTTAGATTAAATGATGCTTATGTGCATGTCTTTTCAGTGTTATTGTAGTGCTTAGGCAACACAGAGCTTCCCAAAGAATTTCATCTTCAAAAGAATTAGACCCACTGATTTTCCAAAATAGTTAGAATACAAGTACCACAAAAAAGAAAAAAAAAAAGCATAAAGCAAAACTAACATGAACTATGGAAAATCCATAAATGGTTTTCCATCCTATATTTTGTAATTATCAACTCTTTCCCACAGGGCTGCTTCCAATGGAGCAACATTGTCTTTTATAGCTGGAAACTGCAAAAAACATAATTTTGATTTGGAAAAAAAATAATTAAAAGATAAAAAGAAACTATGAATAAGTCACAGGTCTATTTATCTAAACAGTTCTGTTACTGATTTCTGAGACATTATTGCTTTAAATTGAAGAAACAAAAAAAGAGGACACAAGAAATTGAGCAAGCACATAGAAGCCATGGCTATTTTAGGAAACAAAAATCCTCCATATGCAGAAACACTTCAAGAAGCCATATAAAATTCACTGGTATTTCTATTTCCAGAATGTCTCATGCGTATAACCAGTCTATTGAAATCACTTTATTCCCCATAACTGGTAAGAAACTAAACAAAGCCAAAACCTGCAAGTTGACTTACTTCTGTGCTGACACTTCTACCATGAAGAAAGCTTCTTTATTCACAGGAATAAGAAAAACTAGCCCACAGAACACAGAAATTAAAATCTTCTATGGCAAATGTAAGCTAACAAATTTAAAGCTGACAAAGCCCCAACTACTATTGCATTTGTGTCTCAGTTAACAAAGCGCATAATACAGACATCCTCAGCTTTAGAACCTTTGTTTCTAAATACACAAACAGACAAATGTAAAGGCAGATTATCAGCAAATGGGACTTGGTATACCTCCAATGAGGTCAGCGGTGCTTCTTAAACTTACCAGCAAAAATATTGGCTTAGAGGTAACACCTTTTCCAGGCTGCAGGCAAAAACTTTTGTGAAATACTATGAATCCTTTAAAGAACTCAGTGACTTCTATGCTTATTATGCTCTGCAGTGGTATTAACCTCTAAAAGATGTTATAATGTGACCCATAATTACAATGTGACATATAAAGTGAACCGTAATAGGACTGAAGTACAGTTCCCTGACATCTTGCTTCTAAAAATTTCAACAGAACATTCAAGTGCCAAGGTGCCTTGCTCCTTCTCATGTAATTGAAACTTACAGAGGTGGTGTTTGCTGACAATAAAACTCCTTTTTGTGCAGCCAAGCACACGATCTGCATATACAGCCCTGTGTTTGCAAATTTTGAAGTCTAAAGTGAGCTTATTGTGTCGCAGTGGCTTATATTCAGCCCTTGAATAAGAGCAGGCTGCCTGGGTAGACTCTGACATATTTTCGCCACATTTTTGCTTCATTGTAATTTGCCAGGTGTTTTGGCAGTCAAAGCGGAAACATATCAAAAAACAAAGATTACTTTTGTATTCTGACACAAATTATGTTACAGCAGTGTTTTAGTTTTGTACAGAAACGGTTCATACCTGTTTGAAAAGTGCAAAAATTAGTTAAAAAAAGGAAGAACTTATGTTTCAGATCATTTAATCAACTGAGCTACTTATTCAGGCAGTTATCTGGTAAACATTAGTTTATCCTCACATCACACAGCTCAAAAACTCGTAGATTATCACATTTCTTTCACACGGAGAGCCTGATCTATGGGGATAAAGACTCAGTTCAGCTTCTCAAATGTGTCCATTTAGTGCTATGTGAGATGCTGCCTTGCCTCTAGTTACTACTCCCAGTGGGTGTGCACCCCCCATAGATACAACCAGCCTCACATAGGTATCCTTGCACAGTTCAAATGGAAATTAACACAAATATCTAAGCAGCTGAATCAAGCTGTAAGTGACTTTATAACTTATCTCTGTGGCAGATGTGGGAAATGAGCAGCATTTAATGATACACAAGGCCGGTTCTAACAAACATGCACATATTCTTTCCTGTAAGTATTCTAAAATTCTCAATTGCTTTCAAAACTAGTGTGCTGTCCCATAATTACTGAAGTATGGATGGGATTCTGCTCCAGATTCAAACCCCTTAAATTTGGTGTCTCTGCCAACAAATTATGTGTCTACTCTCTTTGCAAAGTCGTTAGGAAACGGGTGAGCATTGTCAGTGGAGTCTAAAGCACAATTCAGCTCATGCTATAGCAGGCATTTGGTCAATTGATCTCTCCCCTATATTACAGTCAGTGCAGCCAAGACTACCACCAACCTTCACAGCCTAGATCAGTTCTTCCTTATTTAAGAGGATCAGGTCCAGCAAACACTGTCTTGCTCTTATCCATTACCTGCATTACAGATTGTCCTTAGCACACTCTAAAAGTCTCCTGGAGAACAACCTCAGTTCTCTTGCGCTTCCCTCTACCCTGAAGAACCCTATAGTAACTTGTGATGTGTTAAAGTTTCTTTCAACATTACCATTGACGGTGAAAGTTCATGGTCTGGATAAGCCCTCAGCAACTTCTCCACAGGATCCTGGATATGGATCCCAGGCAATCAGCAAACCTGGAGCAACAGCAGTGCTGTTCTGGCCAGTGGCTGGGTGCATCTGTGCACACTGCACACTGGCTCTTACCCATGAATCAGATCGACCTCCCAAATGTCTTCTCCATCAAAACTTGTCCCTCCTCTCCTGCTGCCAGCTTCCACTCTCCTTCCATGACTGCTCATCTGGCAGGAAAACACAAGCTCCCACCCAGCTGACATCATCATGGGATCCCTATTGGCTGACCCAGCTATGGTTAGTGCAAGGAACCAAGTCCTGTGACATGTTCCCATTTTTGTGCTGACATTTATGATCTCATGCAGTTTTATGAAGAACCCCAGGGCTCACAGAATGCCCTGTTCCAGGCCAGTGGCCACATCACATACTTGATTCCCCACCTTGCACTCCCTGCTGCCCAGGTTAGGAGTCAGGAGGCTGAGCACAAGACCATTTTAACCTCCCCTAGAAAATTATCTGCTTGTCAGGCAACTGCTTGTGCTCCTTTTCACTTCTCAGCCACTGTGAGCACACTAGTTGTGCACCCACCCAAATCTACCATGTGTTGCTTCTTCTTGCACTGTCCTCTTAGGATGGGCAATTGAGCTGTGCTCACACACACACTCAAGAAAACATTATCCTGAATTTCACCCTGCTAAATAATAAAGGATAAGGATGTGTGTTGCAGCCAAGGAGAGTGAATGATGGTTGAGTCACATTTCATTATTTTATTCACTTTAGAAAGGTGAGAAAAAATCGGTGGTTTAGTTTTCTTCATCAATATCTTTACTTGGTAGCCATGGCACCTGGAGATTTGGTTCTCTGCATTGTGCAAAGAAGCAAATAAACAAATGTTGCTGCCATTTTCTGCTGAATGCTTCATGGAGCTGATAGAGACATGGATACACTTGCTGACAAGAAGACTTCCTGCTCTGTTTGGTCTTGGTGCTTTTGTTGTTTCTTTATTCCCCGAATAGCAACCAGTGAGCCTCAGAAGTGAAAGACAGGCATATTTATGCCATTTCAGTTACGGCAGAATAAATAAATACTTGTGACTACTGCCAGTTTGTGCCACATTAACATGTAAATCACCCTACACCTGAGCTCAGGTTCACCCTGGGGCTCTCAGCCTGGGAGTAGGAAGAGATAAAATGAACATTCATTAAAAGAAAAAAAAAAAAGGCACCCTGTCACAATCCATCACTCTTTCCCGTGCAGCTCAGTGCTGTACTGCTTTAGCGTATGTGCCTCCGAAGGGGAAGAGTAACCTTTGGGAAATGTGGTACAATGACAGCTTCGTATTTTTGACACCTCCACGGAAGGGTGTAAAAAAATTAGAGACTTTGTGCGTGCCTGCTCTCCGGGCTGGGCTGGGAGATACCCACTTCATTTCTTCAGCATAACAATCGAACCAAATGAGCATGATTACAGTAATCAATACATTAACAAGATATAAGTGAAACAAAGTTTACAGGGAAAGAAAATATCCATTCCCTGAGAGCCTCAGCCAATACTTCTTAGTGAATAACTCATATGAGATTTTTCACCACTTTTTCTTCTTTGTGGATCATCCTAAATAGATTGAATTTTCTCTAATGCATTATCTAAGTACAAGTACCAGTCTTAACACTGTCTTTGTAATTCTTGTTCTGCACCTGATTCATAATCAGTTGATTATGACTATTTGTTACTCTGTGTTCAAGTACTGAGGCAAATTTGCATTCCTAAAATATTAGTGATCTATTAATAGTCATTGTAATTTTAATCTTTTCTTTCTACAGCTATTCTCCAATATTTGTGTGAAACTGCATTACTAAACTTTTGCAAAGAAATATATCGGTAAAATATTAATGAGAAAAAAAAACTAAAACACCTCCCTCCCCCCCTCAGAAAAAAAACCAACAAAACAACAGAAGATACACCTTCACTACAAATTCTTGACATAGACTTTGCTGGATGTGGAAGAGTATTTTAAATGAAGATTCATATTACAGGCATTTAGAAGTTTGGAAATGCCAGATTAGTGGCTATATGAGAATTATGCATCTAGCCTTCTACTGTGTCTTTCTTGAAATTCTTTTTTGTTCACTTTGATAATTTAGTATGGTTTGGATTATTATTATTAATAATAATAAAAATATTAATATTTATATTTTCTTCTGCATTTTCCTTATTTTTAGTTTCCTAGCACAAGGAAAAGAATTTACATTTGAAAATAATGAAACAATTGAGCAAGTCACATTCTTTTAATTTTACTAATTTTTTACTTAAGGCTACCAAAACTTTGCAGCTGTCAGGAAAATAAATTGCTTAATAATTATTAGACCTAGAAATATTGTGATGCAGATATAATTAATAATAGAACTGTCATCTGAAAATAACAATTTAATTAATGGAAGAAAAACGCAGCAAGGATAGACTAATTTCCTCTAGAAATATTAGTAAAATAGAATTATGAAAGAACATGAAGAATAGAGGACCTTGGAGAGGAATAAAATTTAATCTAACAAAGTTTAGAAATGATTGGAACTTTTGGCAATTCAGCTGCAATAATTCTTGTACAGGAGGTTTCCAATAATATTTCACCCAGGGCATTTTTCACCAAATTGTCCAACTATACGTATAAAATATTCATTTCCATGTGCAAGTGGGATTTGCAGAACAAGTATTAGCTCATAACAAATTGCAAATTCATGTGTCCGCGTGTCATTGAGCAATCTACTATAATCTTTAAACTTCTACGTGGAATTGCTTTTGTGTGTGTGTGTGTACTATACAAAAATGTTCGTTTTAGATGCCTGTGGGAAAACTTCTCCCTGGATGTGTTTTGGAAGGCATCAAATTATAGCTAGTTAGCTACATTTTTCAATCAACTACATGCAAAATAATACAAGATGATAACTTTATAAACCCATGCTTCTAAAAAAAAAAAGCTGTCAGCTGCTGCCATCAAAAAATAAATTAAAAATCATAGGAATACAAGAGCAGTAAATGTGTTATGTTGTCATGACAACTGCCATTTCTAGTCTGGAGAGCTGAAAGAGAAAACATGCATGCACAGAGGAACAGGAGAGAAAACTTTATGAGACATCCAGGCCAAGATTAGAATTAAGACAAACTGTCTTAAATACGGAAAGATGAAAATAATTTGTTGTATTCATTGATATTGAATAATGCTAAGAAACATGTAAGTACAAAGGAAAAATCATTGTCCTGAAATGTTAAGTAATTGTGGAGTGTGTGAAAGGAAAGACAACAGTGTTATTAAGAAGGAAACCTGAACACAACTTTCCATCATTCTAGGTTTATTGAAAGAAAAGGAATTTCTGTGTTAAGCCTAATTAAACCATAGACACAGTGATGACATCTTTATCTAACAAGCTGTTTCTAAAGACAAATCTCTGTCTTGCATTTCCATAACGTGATTTCATTATGAGCACAGACTGTGACATAAACAGAGACTGATTTAACATCCAGGAAAGGAGACTGCTTCCATGGATGTGGTTTATCCTTCGCCTAATTTCACTTAAGTACACAAATGAAGAGTTAAAACTTTTGGCACCACAGATCTGAAAGTCATAATGCTGCGTCAAATTCAACAATATCCTACTGATCACATCTAATGCCATGAAAGAAACTGGGAAAGTGAAGATAAAATCTGAGGTATAGGGATTATAACCATGCCAAGTGCAAGGTCCTACACCTCGGTTGGAGCAATCCCAGGCACAGCTACAGATTGGGCAGAGAAAAGATTCAGAGCAGCCCTGCAGAGAAGGACTTGGGGGTGTTGGTTGATGAGAAAATGAACATGACCCGGCAGTGTGTGCTTGCAGCCCAGAAAGCCAACCATATCCTGGGCTGCATCAAAAGGAGTGTGACCAGCAGGTCGAAGGAGGTGATCCTGCCCCTCTACTCTGCTCTCGTGAGACCTCACTTGGAGTATTGTGTGCAGTTCTGGTGTCCTCAACATAAAAAGGACATGGAACTGTTGGAACAAGTCCAGAGGAGGGTCACGAGGATGATCAGGGGACTGGAGCACCTCCTGTATGAAGACAGGCTGGGAAAGTTGGGGCTGTTCAGCCTGGAGAAAGTTGCATGGAGACCTCTTAGAAGCCTTCCAGCTTCTGAAGGAGGCCTATAAGGATGCTGGGGATGGACTCTTCATTAGGGACTGCAGTGATAGGACAAGGGGTAACAGGTTAAAACTTAAACAGGAGAAGTTTAGATTGGATATAAGGAAGAAGTTCTTTACTGTTAGAGTAGTGAAGCACTCGAATGGGTTGCCCAGGGAAGCTGTGAATGCTCCATCCCTGGCGGTGTTCAAGGCCAGGTTGGATGAAGCCTTGGGTGAAATGGTTTAGTGTGAGGTGTCCCTGCCCATGGCAGGGGGGTTGGAACTCGATGATCTTAAGGTCCTTTCCAGCCCTAACTATTCTGTGATTCTATGATTTTTCCCCCTTAGTCACAGAGTATAATTAAATTAGTCATACTTGATAAGCTTGGAATTGTAAAGCTTAAGCAATAGAAGCAGAGACAAAGCTCAAGAGTTGAATATATGTCAGACAAGCCTTATGACCATAATATATGCCACAAACAACATTGCAGCTTCATAGTTCAGTGACATTCTTGTAAATGTGGGAAAGTAATTAGGAACCACTAAACAAAATCATCCATAGTAAGACATCCTTTAAAATACTTTAAAAGTGACTTGTGTGTGTTGCCTTATTGCTGAGCAAGACTATCTTGGAAAGAGACATAAATTGAATGCACATTCCTATGTGCACTTAGTTTCCTCTCACTCCCAAAAAATATATTAAGAAAATCTTTATTTTGCTTTTGTATTTCGCATATTTTACATGAAATACCTTATATTTCTTCAAATTTTGCCTCAAACAAGCCCATTCTCTGTGATGAAGATAGCCCTACTGGTGGGCAAGGGAGAAAGCTAGTGGTATGAATAATTAAACAGAGGACCTTTGGAAGCAGGAGGGAGCAACAAAATCACTGAAGCTTGTTTTAGGATCCAGAAGACAGTTAGAGCTTTGATAATAATAGAAGATTCATAAACAGCAAGGTCTATAAAATGCTTTGCAGATACTTCCAAAGTGAAAGGAAGAAAATATAAAAACAGATTCATTACTTAATAGAACAGGAAACTAGGCAACAAGTGATGCAATCTTATGTTCTCAGTGAACACCCTGATTTAATTTTTACACAAAGACATTCAGATGCAGCCAGATGCTTACTGCAATTATATTAATAGTGCACAGGTGTGTAGATTGGAATAGGAGAAAAGAATAGGTAATTTCAGTGTATCACAGAATTTATAGTACAGAGTATTCTAGCATTCAGGGCCTGATTAATATAATTGAAAAGGTCATTTAAAACAAGTTTTTAACTTAGTATTGTATTGTTGATGCTGTTGTTGAAAAAGAAGGAGGGCCCAGGAGACAGGAAAAAGCATTTTTTATTAAAAAGAAAAAAAATCAGAGTCTGAGATTTAAGATAATGCAGATTAACTTCATTAATAGAAAGTAGACTTAAATGTTTAAAAAAAATAATAATATGTAAGCATGTAGGAGAGAGTGAGAAGTAATTAAAAGAGAAAACAGTTTGAGAAGCAACTTCTCCAAGTAAATAAAATATTCAATTTAGTGTGGTTACTGTTGCAAACATAATCAGAGATGCTGTATTAGTTTTGCTTTAGTAAGGCTTCTGATACTAACTCACAGCATTAGGAAATAGAGTTTGGGTAAGGAAATATATTTTGGGGAAAATTGCCATAAGATAGGCACATACTTTGTTGAAAAATTCTGCTTAGATGTAACTATAAGGGTTTCTGTCAAAAAGGAAGGCAAGTAAAATCATAGTCTCTTCTATGCCCAAGTTTGTGTCATTATTACACTTAATGATTGAGATGATGAAAAGGAATATAATTTCTGAAATACAGAAGACTCCACAGAAGAGACTGAAAACTTTTCAGAAGACAGGATCAGATTAAAAAATAATTTCAGTAAATTGGTGAAATAGTCTAAAACCAAGGAGAGAAAATTAGATAAAAGCAAGGGTAAAGTCTGTAAGAAGGGCAAACAAAATGCATTAGTACAAAACAGAGAACCTGGGACTCATTTGGTAGTATTGCAGAAATAGTCCAGTGAATGATAATGAATTGTAAACCTAATATGAATAACCAGCATGAAACAGTTAAAAAACCTCCCAAGTCTCATTCTGAGATATGTTACATGGAGCACAATTTACAAGGCACAGAAGATAATTTTTGCATTAAACTCAGATGAGGCATAGAGTAATGCCTGGTTTGGAACAGTTTCAGGAGTAATTTTGAAAAATCAGAAAGTCAAAAAGCAGAATCAATTTGAGGATTAATTTGGAGTTTGAAGGAGTGGTATTTTAAAGTCCTGGTTTAAGGCCAGAAAAAGATTAAAAATAGTACCTATGTGTAACCTATTTTCCAATATGACTACTGAACATAGGGAAGAACAGACTAGCTCAATTTTCAGAAACATTTTAAATCAGAAAGTAGAAAATACATCTCTGTCAACACATTTATGTTCTAGAAGAAGAGAATTTGGGAGAGGAGCTCTGGAATCTCCTTGTTTACAAACATGTTGCTGTGAGCCTGCCATGCACATCAGAGCTGAGGGAAGAGCCTGGATGGTCCTCCCCATGTAACAGACCTCCGACTCCAGGTTAACCAAGACTTTTCTCTGTTTCAGTAACAGTAGTTAACAGGAATAATTTGATTCTTAGATGCGTGACTGCTGGCCTCCCACCCAAGGACAGTAAATAATAGTTCTCCATGTCATTGTCACAAATGTCAGTGCCAGTGTCATCCTGGCACTGGGCACAGGATGTCACTTTCTCTTTAGTATAGATACTTCCACAGTGGAGACTCCCAAAAAATGCAGAGTAAAAATTAGTCAGGGGTTCAGACTCACTGATTTATTGGAGTGGATTAAAGCTCTAATTTACAAAGATACTTAAGCAGTATGTGGCTCATACCTTTGAGTCATCTCTCAAATTGAGTGTGTTTTATTATAACTACATGTGTAAAATACAGTGACTTCCACTAGGGTCTGGTATCTCCCAAAATTCATGGTAGAACTCTCTTGCTTTTTGTATGTGAAATCACAAGAGGCAGAACTTCAGAAAATACATTTAAAGAGATCATCGACAGAAATGTCTCTACCCACCTCTCAGACTTTATCTATGCCCACATGCAGTGTTCACTTTAATCCTATAGTCTGTGTCAACCACTGCAATAAGACCATTATCATGCTGCATCTTTTCCTATTCTTGTATCTTGCATCTTCACTTTCCTGCACTTCAATTCTGTACATACATCTTCCCACTTAAATTCAAAAACTTGTGACTCTACTGTAACAAAACCGGCAATGATTTCTTCTTGCAATATAATGACAATTTTTTTAAACTCTGGGAGAGAACCAAATTGTTCTCAAACATTAAGAAGAAATTCTTTACTGTGAGGGTGGTGAGACACTGGAACAGGTTGCCCAGAGAAGCTGCGGCTGCCACAGCCCTTGAAGAGCTTGAGGCCAAGTTGGATGCTGCTTTAAGAAGCCTAGTCTCATGGAAGGTGTCTTTGCCCAGAGCTGGAGGGTTGGTGCTAGATGATCTTTAAGTTCCCTTCCAACCCAAACCATTGTATGATTCTGTGATTCCAATTTAAACACTTTTCTTCTCCCAGTTATTGGGTTTCATGTTTTCCTCCTTTAGTTCCTGCTTGATCATTTGCCCCTTTTGATTTTGTAAGTTTTGATGTCTTCTTTGAAACAGTGTAAAGACAACACCCATGGAGACTATATTCTACAGACAGGAAGCCATGTAAAATGCCTTAAAAGTAACACAGGGTTATGATATAGAATGTGGTGCAATGAACCAAAGCATGAATCTGCTTAAAGACTCAGAAATGTTTGCTTATATATGTGAACACAAAATTAAATTCTAACTTTAAGTTATACACTGTGAGATCAATGATAATTATGTTTGCTTTGCAAGGATAAACATCTTAACTCATTTAATGTGGCTTCCCTTTCATCTTTACTGCATAGAATAGGTTGAGTATCCTTGTATATTGCTTTTGGAGGTATCTGCCAGCAAATAAAAGAGTCAATGGTAGCACACACTTTGGAGTATTCTGTAATACTTAAGGCTTACTGATGATTACGTGTCATAAAATCGAAACTACTAAATACACAAAAACAACGGGTTTTTTAATAAATGGCAATAATAATAAATAAAAAAAAGAACATGATTTATTAATCATGAGGAGGAAGAGCAACAAAGGATAATAGTTCTCTGATTCACTGTGAATACACATACCTATTAAATAATCCTGATGAATGTAAAAAGCAGCCACATAATTTTCACTCAGCTACAAAAATAGGATAAATTGAAGGCTTCTAAAGATGAAATGAAAGAATAAAATATTCAAATTTATGGCTCATACAGGACATTAACACAAACAATCCTTAAAAATAATTATTTCTAGAAAGAAAAATACATCAGCATTCAAAAATAAGTATCTGACACAAAGACATCATGTAAATGGAGGGGTTGACTACACTTTTCCCTGGTCTGATGAATTTTTGATAATTTGAGAGATGAGGAGAATTAGACTGTGGCTTGACAGCTCTCTCATTAGCTTTTAAAACATAAATAGAATGCCACACATATCTGACTTGTGTAATACCAAAGTATGGATAATATCGATCAGATCTGTCCCATGCAGTGAAATGACTGCAGGGATCATCCTACTTATGGAGCCTGTTTTGAAACCAGTTAGGAGTTCCAGTTTCCAAGTACAGTAATGCTGTTCTAAGAAGCGGGCTCTTGCCCATGCCCATAGTATTGCAATGTGAGGGTGGGTGGACTGGCTTGGTGGTGCTGGCTCAGGGTAGCTGGAGTTACTTCAGAGCTTATATGTGCCACTTGTGCAGTAAAAAAATGAATTCTCAATGGAATGAAAGTGCTAGTGTGCCATTCCATGAGTTCTCCTTGCTTGTGAGGGCTGGAAGAAAAGAATTTAGAACACAGAAATGTGGAAAAAGCCCTTCTACCACAAAAATACAGGTGAAACAAGGTATAAAATGGTTCTGTTTTCTACACTGGATTATTATTACATGCTAAATCAAGTTCAACAGTTTGGCCTTAATCGTCAAAGTTCTCCAAAACTTTGTCCCAAATCCATTAGCAAACAAATCACCCTTTCTGAATATAACCTCCCATATCAGCTCTTGTCCCATCCTATGATGGCACTGTTGAATTTATCCAGAAAAAAAACAGGTCTAAGACAGGAGAATTAACCTTTTGCGTTTATAGAGATGTAAACAGGCACAGACTTTGTGGGTGTCTGAACAAACATAAAAGACTCTTTATCTTACCTCTTGGCAATACAAACTCCTTCAGTACAAATGGATCGAGAAACATACAATCATGCATGTGTTGATAAAGCCTACACAATTATGGTGAATAGATAGGAAGCTGAGATGAGAAAATGTTTACCTTAACTGGGCCAAAATCTGAAAGCCTGGAAATGTAAAATGAGCAACTATTTTTGTAAACATTAATTTTCAGAGATCCGTTATCCAAAATTCACATAGATTTATTGGGTTCAGCAACTGCTTTCAGCTTTTATCAGAATAGTTTTGACTTTAAATACTGTTTATTAAACATGTGGAGAAGGCCTACAAAATAATTAATAGTCCCAGAGTAAAAGCAATTGCATCAAAGTTCTATAAATTCTCGGTGTGAATGCTCTGTAGGCAGAAAGTATATTTATGACTAGGTGTAGACTGACATCTATTTGGTGTTGTGAAATGTGGTTTCATTTGTTGTTGTAGTCTTGTGCGGGAAGTAGGTATCTCAAAAAAATATGGTTTTAACCATATTATGCAGTTGACGCGTGTAAGGGGGGCTTGATGTGAGGGGGCTCTTGCAGGATTATTTCTTGATGATGAATAAATGCATAGTATGTTCTAATGATATCATATAATGAAAACAAAGCCCTTGAAGACTTATTTTTTGTAATAAATAATTTGCTATATTGTTTTTTATTTAAAATTACAAATGTTAAAATACAAGTCAGCAGTTGGCTGACCACATTATAAGAACACTGGGAAAAAACTGTATCTCCAAACAGAGACAGCATGGATTTGACAAGTGGGCCATTCAGTGAATAAGGAATTATCTGGATGGTTGCACTCAAAGCCTTGTGGTCAACAGCTTGATGTCCAGATAGAGACCAGTGATGAGTAGCATTCCTCATGGGTCTGTATTGCAACCTTTGACCTTTTTTTTTTTGCGACATGGACAGTGGGATTGAGTACACCCTCAGCAAGTTTGCCAACACTGTGTGCTGCAGTTGACACACACCCTGGAGGGAAGGGGTGCCATCCAGAGGGACCTAGACATGTTTGAGAGGTAGGCCATTGCAAACCTTATGAAGTTCAACACTGCCCAGTACAAGGTCCTACACCTGGGCTGGGACAATCCCTGGCACAGCTACAGGCTGGGTGGAGAATGGATTGAGAGCAGCCCTGAGGAGAAGGACTTGGGGATGTTGGTTGATGAGAAGCTCAACATGACCCAGCAGTGTGAACTTTCAGCCTATAAAGCCAGCTATATGCTGGGCTGTATTAAAAGGAGTGTGACCAACAGGTCCAGGGACGTGAGTCTCACAGCTCTCGTGAGACTCCACCTGCACTACTGCATTCAGCTCTAGGGCTCCCAGCATATGAGGGAAATGGACCTGCTTGAGTGAGTCCAGAGAAGGCCATGAAAATACTCAAGGGGCCAAAGCACCTTTTCCATAGAGACAGGCTGAGAGAGTTGGGCTTGTTCAGTCTGGAGAAGGCTTTGGGGAGACCTTAGAGCAGCTCCCAGTACCTAAAGGGGCCTACAAGAAATCTGAAAAGGGACTTTTTACAAGTACATATAGTGACAGGGCAAGGGGTAATGGCTTTAAACTGAAAAAGGGTAGATTTAGATTAGATATTCAGAAGAAGTTCTTTACTGTGAAGGTGGTGAGACACTGGAACAGGCTGCCAGAGAAGCTGTGGCTACCTCATCTCTTTGAAATGTTTGAGGCCAGGTTGGATGGGGCTTTAAGAAACCTAGTCAAGTGGAAGGTGCCTCTGACTAAGACGGGGGGGTGGAACTAGATTATCTGCAAGTTGCCTTCCAGTGCAAATGATTCTATGAAACAAGAATTTAAGTTGATCAGTGCAAACTGAGATTGGTTTTACATGCAGAGTTTTAGTAAATAACAGTTGGCATTGGTTTTAAGTTTAGTTTGTGAAGAACAAAATACAATGCTGTTCTCACTGTTTTATGGTTATCTTTGCAACTTCTCTTAATTTTTAACATGCAGTTTAAAAACCAATTCACTTAATGTACTTTGAATCAGTACCCATCAACACCACAGCAACTGATGGTCTAGTCAAAAAAGAACTGAATATATATGTTTTAGAGCCTGGCAATCAAACAAGACGATTAGTTAAAGCAGTTCACTATCTGAATTCTGTAACAGATTGAAAAAAAAAATCTCTGCATAACCTTTTTTTACTTCTCAAAGCTTATTGCAGCTGCATTTCAGTATCAGAAGTGTTTACTCCCTCAAAAGGTGCACACCATTTGCACTGGACCCTCAGTTACATGTATGCAATAAGGAGAATTCTTCCAAAATATATATCATGACAGTGAATCCTCTTTTCATTCTTCCATAGAGCCATAAATCTATCAAAGTCTTTGAAGTTATGTCAGTTTACATTGGTTGTGATTAAGTGTTTTAATCTAGAGATTTCTGACTTTCAGAATGCATAGTGATCCTGAACACATTAGCATATGCTGCATGCTTAACTTGAAGCCCTTTTTAAGGTAGCAAGGGTTAGACATCCAAAAGTTGACAAAGAAAAAATCCAGTTTAATCATGCACTGAGTTGTAGTCTGTTCCCTTTCTGTTAAGGATCATTCTTACTGCCTTTCCATTAAGTATTTCAGTGCCAGATTCTTGTCCATAAGAACAGAGCAGTGTGAAATGGGAAGCTCTGATATTTCATGCAAGAAATATTTTATGTTTTGTTTCTCTTATTGTTCCATTTCATCCAGGCTTCATTAGACAGCAGCCCCACTGATACCTGTGGGAAATTATATAATAACTGCTTTACATGTCTTCTCTTAAATGTTAAAAGTAATTATCCTGTTCCTTCACAAAACATTCTACCATTATGCAGAATAGATCTCAAGGAGTCATGGCCTTATCATAGAATGAACCATGTTTTGTGAAGAGCATACCTATTATCTGTGAGAAAAAAGGTATAATTTGTCCTTTTGCCTATGGCTTGCTGGCTTATATTGCACAGCACAAACTCTGAGAGAATAACATCATTGGTACTACCCCATTTTGCCTTCAAAATGGAGAAAAAGAAAGATAGTGATGAGGTAAAATCCATCTAACCTACAACTACTCTCTCATTCATGCATGAAGTGCATTCAAACCACTCCTAATTATAACAAAACCATCTTCATTCAAGACAAAAGGTTTTCTTATTATTAATAGTTTTATTCAGCTTCAATACAATTTTCTCTGTTGAGTTATCTCGTTAGAGGCCTCTACTTGGTCCACAGGAGTTCTTATGCTTTGTTTTAATTTATTTTAAACTTTGGTGACTCAGAAGCTTGGGGTCCAGCCTAAATCCCAGTTTTCAATATGAAAAATAAGATGATTATGACAATGATAATTATTATGAAATATTTCCAAATCCTTGCAATACATTATTACTCAGTTCCATAAGGCAATGGGGGAAAAAAAAGAGCATTAACAGTAGATTTAATTTTGCTAAATAATGTAAGTATCTGCATATGCAGTAGAGTTCTTTTAGACATCTACATGCCAGTAGTGGAATAGATTTTTGTAAGCACTGAAATTATATCCAGTAGGTTGTTCAAAACCATCTCAGAACACCATTCCTTAACTTTTCTCAACTGAAAAACCATCTCACCTTCTCAGCAAAATACCTCTGAATTAATTTTAGAGAATACTTTCTACTGAAAAGGGAGTGATAGGGAAAAGAGGAGAGCCTATCTAGGAATGGTGCAATAGTTCTTTAACATAATTTGTCTAATCAGTGAACATCTTGCATGAATATAGAGTGTGGAAATGAGACCTTGAAGGTATAATCCAAAAAGAGATCCCTGCACATCACAACACCACCAGTATGGGTACCTAAAACTACCTACTTTCTCTGACTCCCTCCCTGTTCCTGATAGTCCTAAATGTTGCTCAAAACTGCTGCAGGCAGCTTACTACTCTTTGTCCCGTGCTGTAAAGGAAATGAGATTTTAGCTGATGGTCAAGAAAATGCAAATCATATATGGTGGGCATAGATGTTCAGTGCTTAGTAGACTATCTTCTGAGGTTTTCCAGACAACCTGTTAAGAAGCATCAGTGTGGAATGACATCTAGTAAAGATCTGAACTTAACTATGCATCTGTAACTTCCTTATAAGATTTCAAAATTATCAAAAAACTAAGGTAAAGATGCATGTACCTCAGTTCAATTTTGAGACCAAAGTTCTAAGATTTTTCATGTGACATAGAGGAGCATTAGTAACTGGAAATAAGAGGCAAAAAAAATTATACAGTACTTGACTGCCACATTGAGCTCTGGTAGACTCCCAGCGTCCAGATATCAAAGGCAAAGCTAGCTCAAACTGTTTCATAAATTCAACAAATACAAGAAACAAATTGAATAAAGATGAGTCTTCATATTCAGACTCTATCAAAATAAAAAGAGAAATTTGCAAGAATTTAGACACCAGGAAAAAGTACAGCTTAGACAGTGATGCAGTGGATTAGACTGCCCAGGAAGGTTGTGGAATCTCCATCACCAGCAGACTATCAGACTACATAAACATATAAGATAACAGATGCTGTGCAGTTCATGTACAGTACATCTTCTCTTTTAGTCTTATTTTGTGTGATTTTTATGCATTATTTTAACCTATGCCTGCATTTGCTAGATAGCTTCTCAGCAAAGTGCTCTAAAAGAAGCTGCATACCCACCAAACTACACATCAGATATCATAGCAAGCATTTTCTATAATTTTACTTCAATTACGATTTTCCCAAGAGAAAATATCCCCCCCCAAAAGCATTTTTTTTTAACATACTATCATGTAATAGGCATAAATTATAAAAACTTGCTACAGTTGTTCCTAAAAGTGCCCACAGATGCTGCATGTGGTACCTTCTGTCATCGCTGGCAAAATGTTCTGTTGCTAAAGAAAACCAGAGCACCAATATCTGCATACAGCAAACAAAGCTTTTATGTGTTAGATTTCCAGCAGAGTAGCCTGGTATCAAAAGATTTTACTTTCAAAAAATTAATAGAAAAAATCCTCAGGGACTTGGAATATAGTCAGTCTACAGTTCATCATATTTTCAGACTACAGGCAGTGTACATAGTGGGACAGAGCTGTGGTTAACGTGACCTGCATAAACAAAGTGTGAAAACACTATTAGTCCTCCTCCTGCCCAGTGAAAAAACAAAAGGTAGTGCTGGCAACTGAAAAATCTCATTCTGGGATGTTTTGAGGTTTCCAGGTTAACAGGAAAAGTGTGTAACTTTCATGAAAGACTTTGGTAAAATGTTTTGCCAGAATTTTTGGTCCTTATTCATATATGGGAAAGATGGTTCCAGTTCAGGAGTCTTCCAGACTGAGACAGGAGAAGGTACAGTCTGGGACATGAGGCAGGTCAGAGGCTTCATCAGGTACCGGAGAGTCCTGGAGTAGAAAATCAAACTTCCCTTATGTTCCTTCCTGTCCTGATCAAAGGGTATTTCACTTTTCTGGTAGTCTGGCAGCGGGTATTTGGACAATGCTACCAAGTCCCCCACTAGTGCTTTTGTATCCATTGTCCCCATGGCACGGTATTTGCTCTTTGACAAATCTCAGTGAATGGTACATTTTAAAAAGCTTCTGAAGCAGATTAAATGGACTGGCGTTTCCCAAATACATGACTATATTCCTAATAGAGTGTCTACTGATAGGCCAGTTATTATGTGTGATGTTGAGGTGGGACTCTTGCTCATTTACTTTAATCTTTTATGCCAGTATAGTATTTGTTCTCACCCCCTTGGAGTTTCCCCAAAGCACTACTAGCTTTGAGCAAACAGTGATTTATTGTATCATGGAGAACATCACATGGCAGTTCAAAACTGTTGGGAAATAAACAATAAATTACAAATTTAAAAAGCTTTATTTTTTACCAATTTGAATTTGAAGAGAACTTCTAAAGTGCTTCATTATTAAAGGATTTAACAAGCATACAAAAAAATCTGGTGTGCCTGGAAAAGCTAAAGTTGTAACATTGCTAATTATGCCTGCCTACCAGACAGTGGGCTTTAGCACATCCTAAACCATTTCAGAAGGCTAGTCTCTGTTCTAAATAACTTATAGCTGAAGGAAGAATGGACATGTAAGCAGCAAGAGAGTAGACAGAAGCCTTAGAAGTGAGTTAATTTAAGGTGTGACAGGCCAGAGAGACAGAATATATGGGATAGATCGGGAAGAAAAATTTGTATATAAGGGCTATGCTGAGACGCCATAACAATGCACAAAAAGTTACCTGAAGTTCTCTATTGTATTGTTTTTAAGGATAAAGCACTCACGTGGAAACAGGATGGCTTATTTTGTTTTCATGCAAACCAGTTTCACAACAGCAAAAACCCTTCCACTTTGATAAAATTAATGAGGGATTTTTGTAAAATCAGGGTGTGGAGAGAAGCAAGGAACCCTTTAACAGAAGTAGGAGTAGTCTGCTGCAGGATATGGTAAAAGCACTGGGTATAAATTATAAACACTCTGGATTGGCTGCAGGTGTATCAGTTAAACATAGCAATACCGAATGTGCTTCGTTAGCTTACTGTCACTGAAAAAGAAGGTCTGTGGAATATAATAATGTAATAAAGTTCTTGGTTTTCCAAAGTCTTATGTGGAATATAATCAGTTTTGCTACCATCTGTAGCCATATTTTTCCTCCTCTTTATAATTCCAAGGATATAGATGCCAAATACAAGCAGGGAGGGGAATACACTCATATTTGGAAACGGCCCAGTGGATAGGAAGGGACTATGGTTAGATGCTTTTGCACTCAGTGGGAGGTCAGAGGAAAACTAACAAGCCAATGAGCCTGGAATTCTCTGTAAAGGATGAATAAAGAATTGTGCTGCTGCAAAGGGTAGCCATGTCTGTCTGTCCATCTTTAAGAAAGTCAAGATCATTTTCATCAGTCGACTAGATTCTGAATAGTAAGTTTTGTTGTCAATACCACTATTTCTCCTTACTTGGTGGAGAGAAGGCTATTTCTTGTTACATGATCTTAGCTATGTACCTAATAAATATCTTGCTATAGAGATTGTTTCCCACATGTTTTGGTCCCCAGGTATTTGAGACCAGGCCTGTTCCTGTGTTTTCCCACTCACACTCACCTGCAGACAGACCAAAGTGACAAACAGAAAAAGAAAGGGCTTCTGCTGGAGCAGCAAAAGCTAAGTGTTCTATTGATACACAAGGGAAAAGACTTACCCATGCCATGACATGAGAGTACTTTTCTTTAATGTAAGGAAAATGCAGCCAAAGCAATCTGCTTTGTGCTGCAGGAGGCTTTTTAGCAATTCAATATAATTTAGAAAATATTCAGAGCTGGATTTAATTGGATTGTATTTTCACTGTAGCAGCAGAGCATTCCACAGCTGAAGGATCTTCTATTCAGCCCTGGAGCACTCAATGGTTTGGCTCCAAAACCTTCCCTTGGTTGCACTCTTATAATCTTACCTCTGCTGTGATAGCATTGTCATTCAGAGCACTCTAGTTAAAGGTGCATGGGGTGGTACTTTTCCTTGTTGTGGGAAATTACTTACTTTAATGTGTCACATGAGATACAGGCTCCATTTACAGGTACAATAAGTTAGTCAATCTAAGTTTAGAGACTCTTCTTCGTACAGCCCATATGCAGCCTTCCTCTGGATACACCATAGATTGATTTAATATTCTTCCCTTAGGCTAGAGAAAGCAGACTTTTTTCTTCCCTGATTCAGGATACCAGTGTAGGTGAACCGAAGTCAATAAGGATGTCATGTTTTAGGAAGGAGATGGTGACAGAATGAGCCACTGCTGTTTTAGAATTGTGAGCTATAGCTGGTCAGGCAATAAAAATTCACTCCAAGCTTCTTTCTCATGCTGGATCTCATCTAGCTTTTCTCAACCAGTAACTCTCCTATTATGTCAATGTGGCTAAAGAATATATGTAAAATATGTCGGTAAATAAAATCAGCAATTAAAGATAAAAATAGCTTCTTGTTACAAAGAACAAGACGTCAAATTGTGATGGGGATGTTTTGTTAATGTCTCTCTATCTCTTTCTCCCTTGTCAGCACAGTGATATATTTGACTTCCTTTCATGACATCTAAAAATAACTGATTAAAAATGCCCTGAGATTTCACACCTACAAAAAACAGGTTAAAGAAAAGCAGAACAGGTCAGTCTTCAAAAAATATGATCAGGTGTTTCACAGAACACAATTTGTTGGGTTTTTTTATTGCCAGACTTCTTAGAAATCTCCCCTGTACCAGGCACACAGTGAAATCTCCAAGAAGAGACAAGAAAGATAAGCCGATGAAAACACAAGAGTAAAGAACCACTCTCCTGTGTCAGGGCTTCTAGAAGATTTAGAATTGTGGTACTGCCAAACCAGCGCAGAAAATGGCTTTCCACTCAAGATCTGAGAAAGATTTCTCTTTTACCAAGAATCTTGCCACAGAATAATAATGTTCTAGATATTTTTATTTTATATTTTGAAATGAAAGACAGTAATACTCAGGTTGTGACCAAGACATTGCTTTTTTATAGTTTACTGCAATCACAGCTTCTGAAATTGGACTTTCTTCTCTGTCTGCTGTAGCTTGCCAGCCAGTTTGGAATGAAATCTGCCCCTTTTGCTTGGCTCAGAGGTATGTTATTCCTGAGAAAGTTTTTTTTCCTTTGCCTTTCCTCATTTTATTAAGTGGTATAGAATGGGAAGGTGATTGCAATAGATGATCTGTTTTGTGTTTTCTAAAGGATATAATCCAATGAAATTTGCAGTAACCCTTTTAACTATTTATAAATTGGTTGAAATAACTAGAATTATTTTTTTTCTTTCAAAAACTTGGTAGAGGAGAGTTTTCTTCTGTGTGAAAGCAAAGCATACAGTGGTCTGATCTATTTCATCTGAATGACAGAACTTCCCGAGCAGATAAAAATTTGCAATCACAAACACTTAAAACTGGAGATGTACCATCAGCTTACAAAGAAATTAACTGGAGGAATTACAGCAGCTTCTATTGGGCAAAAGATTTAATTTGGGAAACCATTTTAATTGTGGTTAACAGCTTTCTGGTGTCATTTAAAGATTACAAGGCTAGTCTTTCTAGTACTTATAAAGCAATATTTACATTGCTTAATTTTAACCTTTCAAATTGGGTACCTGAATAGGAAATCTAGTGTCCTCAAGCTACCCTGGGGCAAGGTGCATGAATGTAATTTAAAATCCTCTCAATGGTAATTCGGAGAGTCTGAAGTTAAGGTATTCCAGAGAGAAACTGGAATTAGGTGTCTAAATAAAGCAGAATGAATATGCCATCCTTATGACTTGCTGGCAAGTAAACTGGGAGCAGCCTGTGGTACTGTAACTCTTGCTTTCCTTAGAGTGAGTGTAGCAAAGTCTATGGAGTACTCTGCTCTTGTTGCATTCACAGGGTAGCTGCTGATGCTGATGCTGTTTCTGCTGTTGCTGCTGCTTAATGCAGTGCAGGGATTCAGAGCCTACTGTAGGTGACAGGGCACTGTAAAATGTGCTCCCAGCTACTCCAAGGCTGAAATTACTATTTAATGCCAATTTATTTATGCTTATCCTATGTAAGTGCCTGGCAAAGGATAAAAAATTAAGAATCTAAAAAATGTACTTTAATTAAAAATAACAATAAAAATAAAAGTAATCAAAAAACACTCTTTAGGGGGATCCAGTCATAAAATGATATTATCCTGAATGTCTAAAGCTTTTAATATTGCATGAATTGCAAATTAGGAAATGAAACAGTCAAAAGATTTGCAGATATTTCCCTGCAGATGTAGAATCTTCTATCACTCATTCTCACCTTGTGTTTATACCATCCTCTGCTCTGCAGAATTGGCATCAGCCCATAACAGTTAATGTATTAAGTGCTTTTTTTTAACCTTAAAATTCAGCATCGTTGTGATCAAAATGTGACAGAAAAGTTGTGGTGTAAGTAAGGGAGACATATGTTAGCTCTAGTAGATCTCAGTAGAGCTTTAGCATTTCATTTATTTTATAATAACATGCATTAAGAATAGGAAGAAAGTCTAAACTTTCATAGTGATCAGCAAATTTACACCACTTGCAAAAAAAATTGACTAACAGAATAAAAGATTAACATATACACACTTCTGAATTTTCTGTTTTAGATTACAACTGGTGTTAACTGGAATCAGTTCTTTAGCATTGTGACTGTCTATCATTTAGGGATCTCATGCTTCTTTTGGGTCGCCCTTTGTTTCTTTAACTTCAGCAGAATTTTCACTATAATTTTTTATCCTAATAAGAGAAAGTCTAAGAAGCTGCTCTTTGCTCACCTAATATAAATGCAATTGCTCTTTTGATCTGTCATCCTGGTCATTGTATAAATGACAGAAATGTACAACGATTTTAAGTCTGAAATTTCCTGTCTCTTCTGGACAATAAATATGCCAAAATGATGAACCAATTTAGATCAAACAATGTAAACAATCTTTTAACCTACTCAGTTATAGACAAGTAAGTTCCATTTCCTTCTCTTCTTCCCCTCTCCATCTACTTCAAAGTAAAATGAAGTGGTAGTGCAGCCTATTATTTTCTGGGTTTGCTTTTCTTTAATGAGTCCTATTTTTATTGATCCTCCTGAAAGCTGGGTACCATCTAGCCTCTGTAAGAGCCTATTTCATGGCCAACTCTAGTCTGATGTTTAGTGAGAGCTCATTAGAAGGACAGAGGCCATTTAAAAATTACACATTTATGACTCCAAAGTTAAGTCCAACCTTTTTTGTAACTATCCTTGTACTGTTTTAGTAACCATGACACTGAAAGCAAGGAAAAGTATGTGAATTGTGCTTCTGTTTCTCCCTCCATGCTTCTAATTTCTCAGCCGATTCTTTGCCCTCCTAGCTGGAGAACAATCTCCAGCAGACGCCATGTGTATGTATAGTATGTTTTGAACTTCAGCTGGAATCTTCCTTGTTATACATCTGCTCCTCTACCTACAACTGCTGTCACTACAACTTCCTTTTTGTTAACAATCGCTTCACAGAACAGCTCATAGAGAAAGTACATTTGAGGAAAAAGTCTTCTAAATACATAATTCCTTTTCAGTGGGGTTACTATGTGCGTTTGCAACCTTTCAGCATCTTCACTGAGAAAAAGAGGTCTGGGATGACCCTTCATTGCATCTGGGCACAAAATGATACATTTGAGAAACAAAAGGTACTACACTGCAATTGCAACTAAACATTACATATACACCCATGTTTCAAAACAGGTGTTGTTAACTTCAGCTATTAGCTCTGCTTGTATCCCTTTTCAGATTCCCAGAGAGAAAAATTTAATTTGTCAGAGGAAAGATAAAAATCTTTTAAACAATACAAACATGCAATGAAACAAAATTGGCTCTCTGAGTGACAGAGTAATATTCTGGAGATTTTGTTAGATCAATAACATTCTACTTGTTGTAGAAGCAACTACACATAATGAGAAAAGGAAATTTTTAGTTCTTGTAGGCTTTTAGTCTTTGTATTTCACTAGATAAGATGATGAAGTATACACCTTATATTAAGATAAGGCTGACTATTCATTTGATCACTTATAGGATCACTAAGATGAGGAACAGAAGTGGCAAATTGATGTATTGGTATTGTCTGGTGTTAATCACTCCTGTTTCATAAGATGTGGTAGTAGCACGCTGCAAATTACCATGCCCAGATATTACAAGGGCATCGGACTACTGTAGTGCCGATTTTGGAAAGAAGGAGGAGCTACCTTCAGCCCCTTCTCCACAGTCACACAGTGCCAAAGACACCTCACAGCCCATGTGGAGCAAGTCAGAAGTTCATCGTCAGGTATCTGGTTTCAGTACCCACACACCTTGCAGCTAATTATTTAGCTCATAGGTTTAGAAGAAGCAAAACTTACCGTTTACTTGGCTTAGCATGACCAATTGCAAGATATGTTGCTTGGGTGTGTCCCTACAGCTATTTGTATAATGTATAACATTCATTTTTTTCCTCTAGTTTAGCCTCTGACAGACTTCAGTGAGTTTTATAGTTGATAAGGAGTCCACAACTACCTGTTGGTGCCCATAAGGATCAGCATCCCACTGTGCAAAGCTTCTTATATATAAGATGCTGCTGATTTTACAGACACTGCCCATAACTACCTTCCAGTATCTGTTATGCTGCAATTTCTTCAGAAAGAGCAGAAGCTGTAGTGCTTGGTTTCTGGAGCTAGAACAAAGAATTTGCATGATAAAATTTACTGTCTAAAGACACTACTGTCACTAGACAGTAACACATCAAGAGTGTTTCCTGATGTTGTCTGAGCATCTGAGCCTGTTTAGATAGCTCTACTTTGTTAATCTAGACTCTATATTGTGTTTATTTAATTCTGATTTGGAAGAAAATTTTAAAAATTTGTCACCCCTTGCAATAATTAAGTAATTTTTAGGGTCTCTCAAACCAAATTTGAATTTGTTCTACCTATCAGAGTGCCATTTACTTACTTTCTATACCTGGTTTGGTCAGACCATGTAGAGACATTCAGAAGAAAGCAGTAATATTTTGTTGGTCTCTCAGTTGCTTATATGAAGAAAGCTAAGAGTCATTCCCACATTATGCAGCTCCACTACATATGAAACAAATATGTTTTGTGTTAAAAAGCCAGCTAAATGAAAAGGGCATTTCTCATTTCATATCTTACTTTTGGGAAAGGACTGTTGGTTAGTGGAAAGATGGAGCACAAAGGTATTCTACACCAGAAAGTATCATTGTTTGACCCAGCCTAATGAGATTTGATCTTTGAATTGCCAGATTATGTTTTTTACAGAACTGTACTGAAATTACGATTGCAATGACTTTGAGTGAAATCCCTTGGAAGAATGAGATAAAATGTAAAATACAGAAAAATTGCTAACATGCATAATTACATATAAAATGTGCAAGAAAAATAAAGTTGAAAGTAAACATTGCTGCTTTTTTTCAGGAAAAAAGAGTGAAAAAAAAAAAGGAAGAAAATGATAAACTGGACTGTCCAACCTGCACTGTCATTTCTGGGGAGCAGTTTATGTAGACGAAGTAATCCAAAAGATGTCAAATCGTCTGAATTTTTCACAACCTTCAGTGATCTTTAGATAAGTCATTAATGCTATGTAAACTGCCTCCCTGATACCATAAAGATTTTAAGTACTAAGCCTCCCGATTGCAATCCCTTTGAATTTACCACCAAAACTATCATTTACTTCTGGGGAAAAATCTGAAACCTGAAAAAAAGAATGTATGTGCACAGGAGGAAAAAGAAAGGAAGGTTACGTGTATTCCTCAGGTGTGTCTGTAGCTGACTCTTCTATCTGGAGTAACATTCAGGCATTATCTTTAACCAGCTTTTTGCATTGTCTCTAAGAATACACTTCTATCATTTCTGTCTAGCTAATTTTAGCTGTCACCAACATCAAGAGAGTAGAATTGGTAAACAGCAGAGAGATAATAATAGGCTTTCTGGGAAGTCCTCAGGAGGTCTGGTTTGACTGCTTTGAGATATCTGAGTGAGCAACTAAACAGATAGATAGCTAAAACTGATCAAGGTTATGTCCTTGTCAAGTCTTTTGTTTTACTTTACCTCTAAAAAATATCAAGGAATGGGAGATACCAGGTGCAGCATGTGGAGATGCTTTAGCAGCCGGTGAAGCAAAGCCAACCTACCCTCACCAAGGGGTCCAATAACAGCCTCAAACACAGCAACAGGGGGCCCAGGAGATAGGGATGGAGACCATCACTCCATGGCAGAACTCAGGGAGGGTCTGAGAGGCCTGTCCCTGTTATCCTCTGAAAGACTGCACTGAAAGATGGGTTTTTAAAAGGTGCCTTCCCTGAGGACAAGGCAGGGGATGGGGGGTGTCTAGGTGAGCCTGCAGTTATGGCCTTTTGACACCTTCAGGAACCTGATGGGAGCTGAAAGCCTTTCCACAGGATATGTGCCCTACACTAAATTGCAACATAGTATAGTGGATGCTAATGTGAATTAGTGGGTGCTAATGTGAACACCTTGTCTGATATCTTTACAAAGAATCCTTACTTAAATATAAAATAGGACCATAGGGAGCTTTGGTGTCAAAAGCAGCTTTCTGGAGTAACTGCTTTATATCAGTGTAGAATAGCACAGTCATGCTGACCTGACTTCCCTGAAAGCTGTGTCACTATTGATAAAAAAAGCAGTTATATACAGAGACCACACAAAAAATCTGTGATGCTGAAGGGTGTCAAGGCATGTAGTGGTGAGAAAGGTGCAGCACAGGCAGAGGGTCGTTGAGCATCAGTGACCTTTGGCATGCGGATCTAGGCTGGGTGATTGTCTGGTGTCTGTCTTCCATGGCATAACCACTCCTTGATATAGCCATAGAGAGCATCACTATCCTGAATGTCCTGCTCCTCCTGCAGCTTCCAGGCCATATTATCTCTACTATCCTGTGTGGTAACAGAATGGGTGCAGCCACCTGAGGGCATTGACTGCTCTGGGGAACAGACAGAAATGATGAAGTTAGGAAGCTGTGACTAGTTTTGCCACGTTAATGCTGTGTGCAGGACCAAGAGGAAAAAACTTGCTTTCACATTGTGCTATTGTATGCTTGGTGGCTTGAAATAAGATGTTTGGTTATGCCCAACAAACCGGATTTGACCTATGTCCTGACAGATGAAGAAACGCAATGTGGTTATGGACTTCAGGGGTAGGAATAATGATATTGCTTTCCAGAGGTATTAGGAAAAAATACCTTAAAGAAAACCCCAACAAACTAAACAAACTAGATTAAGTACACTGGGAACTCTGAAGAGTGCACAGGACACAGCAAGCAATGGCAAACACACAGCCTAGTTGTGACTTCACCTAATCCTCAGGGTGGTGGATCCGCAGTATATGTCTGCATGCTTGATAGCTGGGCATGAGCATCTTAGCAGGATAGGCTAGCATTTTCTTTTAAATAAAAGGAAACAGGCTCAGGAGGGAGGTGTAGCCCTCTGTCACGCTCTAAGAGACAGGAGTGAAAGCTGTGTTTAAAAATGCCTTCTTAGACCAGGTGTACAAAGACAAGAGATAATAGTCAAATCACTATGGAAAATGAGGATTTTATGGGGTTTTATAGTTTGGATTATTTTATGCATTTTTAAGAGTATAATATTAAGCGGAATTTCTTTAAGCTCTCCTGGGTTAAAAAAAAAATAAATATCCTTAATAGAACCAGCTGACATTTTCATATTCAATGTTTTAAGAGAAAAAAAAAAGAAAGAATGTGGATATGGATATGGATTGGATACAGAAACGGACATGGACATGGATATTCACACACATATTCTGAAATGGTATATGCCACTAGACACATTAAAAAGGACAGGAATCAATTTACTGGAATGAAGACAGGCTTGTAAACCAAGGGATCATTTGCATTTCAAAAAAATTGTTTGGTTTGTAATAGAAAAATTAATCCAAAATATTTTTTTGGGTTTTCAAATTACTCTCTAGATAGAAATGACTACAAATTGGAGTTTTCTTTCCCTTAGTTTTACTCTAAAACATTTAATATCTTTAAGAAAATTAAGATCCAGGACAAAACATTTTCCCTGTCTCCAAGATATTTTTTCACCTTGCCTGCGACCAAAAAATAAAGTGTTTATTTCCTCTGCCTCAAGGAAATTTGTCAAGATTGACAGGAGCCAAGCAAATTAAGCATTGTTAGAACTTAATTCTAGATGGAATTTAATACATTTTCATCCTACCTTCCTAACAGTTGCTTTGAAGTTTACGTTTACATTGAATTTTTCATGCATTTTAAAGACAGAAAATCCATTATAATTAATACAAAACATTACAACGTGATGGTAAACATACTTGCAAAAAAGGATGTCGCAAATAGTTCCAGGAAAGCAAAGTATTAAAAACTAAAAGATTATGTAAAACACTCTGCTGTTTAAAGGGATCTTGATTTAGGCAAACAATTTCATTTTTTAAGAATTCACCAAGATCATTAATTTATATAATCTCTCCTGAATTTAGAGACTATTAACTCCTTATTTATTTAACTTATTATTTAAGTAATAAAATGTCACAAAAAAATCATAATTAATTCATGCACATATTATTCCTTTTCATTTTTGATACCTGAAGCTAATTAACTGATGCACCTGTAAGGCCTTCAGAGGAATGAGCAATATGAAAGAATTGGGGGTTTCTTACAATGAATCAGATAAGTCAAAGTAATAATTTAATGAATGATCTGGTCCAGATTTTTATCTCAATTATGTCATGGTGAACAGCAGTATTGAATAAGTGGGTGTATAGTTGAAATCATAACCTGGTCTTCAACAGCAGCAACTCAGTATTTTAGTAATACCTTCTGCATTGTGCATTCACCAGTGTTTATCAGTACTACAAGGACAACCAACTGTGGCAGCTTTAACATGTGAACCAACCCCAAAATGATATTTCTTTGAGGACTACAAAGATATCCTCCTTTGTTATGTTATTTTTCAGGTGCTTTATTTTTAAATATTGTCCTGGACGAGGGCTGCCAGAAATTTCATTTTTCCAGATGAATCAGAGTGGAAATATTGGAAAAAATATCTGTGATAATGGCCTTTATGGAAGAACACAGTATTATCTACTCTTTCAAGGTAAACATAGGCAGAACTGACAAACAGTGAACATTCAGTTCAGTGATTAAGACATAACAATATCTTGACTTGAAAGTTTATGATTTAAAAATTGTAGGGAAACAAGAGATGTAGAGAAAAAAGATGGGTCAACACAGAACAGTTTGATGCAGCTGAAATGTTTTTGCTTATCAATAAGCATTTTAAAGTGCTTTTCCTTTAAAAGAAAACTGATATTTCAAGCCACTGTTTGATGCATTAGACAAGCATTTTCTAAACAAACAATTTTAAAAGATTGAAAATTATTATTTTAATTCATATTTCAAGCAAATTCTTCCATAGGTAAATGGAATTGTTAATAAAGCACTTTAATTTTCATCTTTGCTATCAGAGTAAATATCTAGTGTTTTTTTCTCAAATTTACTCATATTTGGTTTAAAAATGAACCTGAGTTTTTCACAAAACAACTGGGTTTCTTGTCTTAAAATTTGTTTTTCTTTCTCTTGGCTACAGAGAAAAGCTTGAACACATGAATTATAAATTGTCCATGATCAGAATAAAAAGAGAAATTATATTGACTGTATTGTCTTTTCAATCTTAGTCCTAGAAATCAATGCTTGTAACTGGATACTTGGCTCATGGTTTGAACATTTACAGTTGACCCTGAGTTGCAGCAAAGTGAAAAGCAGTGGCAGTGTGCATGTACCCTGGCATTCTGCAAGGACAATTGTCATATTCTTCCAAAAACTCAGAGAAAAAAATTCTGCTGTGCAGAACCCTTCTCAGTTCTTATTTAAAATCTAATGCCTAACCACATCTCTGACAGCACCTTCACTTTTCATATGAATTTCTAGGTCAGACTTACAGACAGAAAAGAGATTCTGGTCAATTTAGCTTTGTTTCAGATGCATATCAGCATGTCTGAGTGCCTGGTGTTTGAGCATATGAACAATTTCAAGTGCATGCTACACTAGTTAGGAACAGTGTCAATCTTCCAGGCTGATTTATTGAGTAAGGCCCTCAGCTGCATCCTGGCCCTATTTGCATGCATAAAAAGGCTAAAGCAGATGTGGAGGCTTCCAAAAAAACCCACTGATATTTATTCAGGCCTGTCGCTTCTGTAGCACAGACAGTGTGGGAGATAAGCTCACAGGAGTGCCTCTCAAGCTCTGCTCTAGCTGTTTTGCCAGAGTAGGAGGTGTGCACTGGGGCAAAACCTTTGTCTAGGATACTGTCACAGATTAAAGGGTGTTGTAGTGAGCTCATGGATGTGGCAGTAAAGTCAGGCAGGCCTGAGCGTCTGGGTAGAGAGGGGAAGAAAGAAATGGAAACTCTCTAGCCTCCAGAGCAACCCAGAAGTGTCAGTGCACAGAAGTGACTGAAAATTATCTTCACTGCTCTATCTCAGCACTGAGGACTTTCAAAGATATGTCTTGGAATTACACTCATTCTGCTTATGTATGGACAAGAATTTAATCTTTGTTTCCCCAAAGGACATAGACTGTTATATATATGCAGCTGTTGAAGAGATTAGAAGCCTGAAACAGCAGCAGACCAGCCTGGGGTTGTTTTTTTCTCCAGTGGGAGTTTTTCTGACTTCTGACATCTTCATAAATGAATGCTACTGTTACAAAAAAAAAAAAAAAAAAAAAAAAAAGGAGAGACCCAAAATAAAGCCAAAACCAATTTAATTTAAAAAAAAAGAAAACAAAAAAGAAGAAAAAAATCAACTGAAGATGACAGCAATGTGTTTAGAATCTCATCTTTCTGTCATATATCCATATCTTAGTTTCACGTGGAGGAGATTTACAGGTCCCTCAAGGAATCAATTCACTTTACATCATATACACTAAATAAAATTCTCTTTGAAATATGCAAGTGGTATAAATGTTTAATGCTCAGCTTCAGTCCTAATTCATAGTAGTTCATTATAATGCAAACTGGAGTCATTAGTTGAACAGTACTTCTTGTGCAAAAATCGTCCGCACAACTTCTGCATATCTTCCAAGAACTAATTGTGGGGGTATATCTAAGTCTTTCTTAGAAAACACAAGGTTTCAAGGAAGCTCCTGCTTTTTTCAGGAAACAATAGGTACATGAGTTAAAATTGCATTATTCTAAATTGTTCAGTCATCTTAAAATGCAACATAAAATATTAAGGACAAATTTCCTGCTAATTAATTATAATTAGGTACTTTTCTGCTTAGTTTCTAATTTAAACAGATTTAAAGGAATAGTACCTCCTGCACTTAATAGTGGTGCTTTTTAGTGTCATTTTAGCTTTTTTACCATAACATGACTGCATAAAGAAGAAATCATTCTCTATAAACCTATCCCGATAGAAGCCCATTTCTTATGTGAATCTATCATCAGAGGCCTCTAGTTTGACCAAGGCAAGCGGCACCCTTGAAGAATTCAGCAGGTGCTTGCAGGTGTGAACATTGTCTGGCAATACAGAGTTGCTCCTAGGAACTGACAGGTTCACTCGTGTCACAGCAGAAGCTCAGCTCACTTGAAGACATTAAGCAGTCAGGTAGGGCCCTAAGGGAGCACAGACCCCGGTGCCTGGGCAGCAGACATGGCAGCCTGAGGAGCCGGAATGGGAGCTTTGCAAGGAGGGAGCTGCCTTCCCCTCCTGGCTGTGAAGGTTTCACCAGCTTCCACAGGAGCTTCCCAGCAGCTATTCAGGATAATTACAGAGGGAGAGGATGGACGCATGGGTGCAGGCTCTGAAAAAACATAATTTTAAGTGAAACCTTGGTGATAAGAGTCATAAAGCTTGGTACTTCATGGCTAATTTTAGTATTTTGCTAGAGGTAGGTTAATAAAATAGCTATTGTTCAGAACTTTTAAGTGAAATTTTATGTGAAAATGGAGATTCTTTTTGAAGTTAATATTGTGATGTTAACTTTGCAATATTAAAGTGAAAATAAGAATTTCAGCGTTTCCGTTTTGACTCTTACAAAATGATGCAGGCTTTCTGGAAGCACGGCACTGTCTTTAGGAAGACATAAAGTTGCCTGGTTGCTATTTCAATTGTGTTTGTGATTAAATGAATATTCTAAGGGGGCATGGGATGTGAGAGGAGGGGGTGAACATGTAGCACCTCACTAGGCTTTGTAAGGGCTTTTTTAAGCTTTCTTCTACAGCCAACTAGAAACCCATTTAATCTTTTCAAATAAACACTTATTCTTGTATAGGCCTTTGAGTTGGGATACTGTGGCTTTATGGAAAACATTAAATGTTGAAGAATTGTTTTAGAATCTGACCTGACAACAGCAGTATTATCATGCGATTAGGAAAGGTTTAGCTGTGTTTTGTAAGTCATGACCAGTGGCACAATTGTTCATGCACTATGACTGGCTCCAGAGGAAGTAAAACAGAGAGATACAAGTAAAATACACTGACAGAAACAGCAACACTTGGACCCAATAGGGATTTGTGACCCACTGGACACACTAGTTTTTCCTAATATTTTTAGATCTTTTGACAGTGGCAAAATTACTTACTGACCTCACAGTGATACTGTAAAAAGTACTCTATGCTTTCTTGATTCAGAGGGACTGCTGGAGCTCCATATAAATGCTGTCTATCTAAATAATTTACTGATTATAAGGTGCTATTAGAAGGAAAAGGAATAAGCGAATGTTCTGGCCCAGGGTGATGGATAATTGGGGAATGTATAATTTCGTACTGTACCATGAAATTTACTGCAGATTCTTTCTTGCTTCCCATATACCTGAATCTCCCTGTAACTGTCACAGAGCAAATGTAACAGAATGGCTGCGCAGGAAAGTGGTGGAATCACCATCCCTGGAAGCATTCAAAAACTGTGTAGACGAGGCCTTTAGTGACACAACTTAGTGGTGGGCTTGGCAGTCCTGGGATAACGGTTGGACTTGATGATCTTAAAGGTCTTTTCTAACCTAGTTAATTACATGGATACCATGCAGCTTTACCCTTTTAATTTGCTTCCTCAAACTTTCAGTGAAGGGTAAAAGCAAACAAGACTTGTTACAGCTGGAGTAAGGCAATACCAAGAATCTCAGGGTCTGACCTAGCTTAGATTTTATGGATTGTATTTCTGTATTGCAGAGGTTCATTACAAGAAGGAAAAAGTTTGTTTTCTTCTTTGATTTTAAAATACCCAGTTCTATGAAGCTTTAGGCTGGCTATGTTTTAATTTGCATAGAGGAGGCTACTATGGTAACCCTTTTTGTGTTGCTAGGGCAACCATTTAACAATAATTAGTTCCTTACTAATTCACCTTTAATAGAGAGTTAAAGATTACGCACAACACTTCCAAAAGGTGTGAATTTTCTATGGGAAGGAGTCATACTACCATCTATAACACATCAGAATGACCCTTTCTTTGTGGTTGTTTTTTTTTAAACAAGGAAGAATAATTACTTCTCTTGCCATATCCACATGTATTTATGTGACTTATACCCCATGTAGTCTCCACAAAGATACACTCAATATTATAGAGTTTCAACACATCTACACCAATCCAGATCTCTCAAATTAATGAGTGTTTTCATGTCCTTGCAACATTCTGATCTAACAGAAAACTTTCATGAAGGAAAACTGGTTTTCACTATCCTTGGCAAGAAGCAATGAGGTTTATTACTGTGAATATACATGTGTTACCCTGCACCATACACAGGAGACACCATCGATCAGACATGGTCATGAGATGGTTGGGTAGGACTGTAGGGAGGGGGATACCTTGGGGCTCATGGCAAGGTAAGACAGGACTGTGAGAAGATTGAGACTGTCCCTGCTGTGGCATCAACGGAGCAGGGGCTGATAGCTCTGGGAGCTGAAATGAGATCCTGGTCCATGGGCATGGTGGGGACAGCCTTCATTTCCATGACTGAACTGGACACTTGAAGCAGCTTTTAAAGTCAGAAAAATCTGAATTGAGATCTAACCTGCACACCTCAGATGTGAATTTCATAACATGGGAAATTTCACTCTACATACATTCAGTTAAATGCCAATTCAACAGCTATGAAATTTGAGTCTGAATCCATACTTGTTGCCTGATTTCCCACCAGGAATACATCTTTTATAAACAATATTCTGTAGTTGCCTCACTGCTCAGCAGAGATTGGAAGTTAAGGGTGGGAAAAACCTTCACACTAATGACTCTTTACTCCTCTTCACCTCAGTTTTGTCTCTAATATTCAACTAATACACTTATAATCCTGAACTTTCCCTTTGGTATTCTTAAGGTTCAGCACCTCCTTTTAAAAGACTGACTTGAACTGCCATGGGCAGTTTCTCAATAAGCAGAGTACTTCACCACAAAACTGAAAAGCTTTTTGCACCGTCCTTCCCTTAACCTCATGAAGATTTTGTGTGCAAAGAGGTTAACACTACTTGCTTAGAGGAGTGAAACTCAATCCCCACACTGGGGGTTTGGTACTTGCAGAGAGCCACAGATTTCACAGTGGCCCAACATTTTGTTCCAGATAACCCTGAGTCATTGCAGAATTTCCTATTTGAGCTGCCTGCTTTGTGATTTGAGGTTCTGTTTGACTGGTGCAAACTCAAAGAATACTCTGGGCTGCTCAAGAGTGCTTAGAAGCAATATTTTCTGCTCCTTTCCCCTCCTCATCCACACTCAGACCACAGCCAAGGAGAGGAGTGTCTGCTTGTCTGTCACTCTCCCCTGAAGCCATCTGAGAAGAGAGATGTTGAAAAATGGAAAACCCTCTGACCTCACTATCCCTCTGGCTCAGAGTAGCTGAGGAAGTGCAGACAAAAGAAATTGTAACAACATAAAGGAAATGGGACTGAAAGGAAAAGCATTGCTGTGTCGACAGCTATTCCTCTGATGTGTTCAGACACTTTGCTGAGCCCTTTCCATCACAGTGACACCACACCACACAGGTAAGCAGACTCCTAACCCCCACAAGCTGAAATGGCTGAAAAATGCACAAATCTGATACACAAATGCTGTAGCATGAGGCTGGCACAGTTAGCCTGACAGCCTCTTTTTGGTGCCTGTAGCTATTACTGAAGACTTCCTTTGAAATGTATCCAGAATAGTGAGAATGCAACAGTAGGTTTTCTAATTACCATCATTTTATATTGCTTTTGATCATAAAATATTGGGTAACATCTGGTAAAGACCCTTCCCCCCCCCCCCCCCCAGCACTTCTTTTAAAGAAGCACTGATGAATCTATCTGACTAGGGGCTGTAAAAGGAAAGCAGATGGCACACTTATCACCGAAAAAGCAATCCTACAACCTTGTCCTTTACCAGGTCTCTAGTGAGGAGGCAACTTGCTAATGATACCAATTAAAATACCAGGAAGGCCAGAACCTTGCAGACAGCATTTCTGATAAGCTCAGGGACTGATGCTTTTGAAGCCATCCAGACAGGTACAAACCATTAGTGTCTAATGTTAATTCATCACAGTTAACCGCGTCCTATGGGGTTTTTATTTTGGTGTAACAATAGCTTGCAAGTAAATGCTAAATCAAGTAGAAAAATAATAGAAACCTATGTTGTTGTTTTTTTTTTTGTCATACTACAGGGGTCTTACATTTCTGTTCATTAATCTCATGCTATATTGACATTCAGCATCAAGCCGTCCTGTGTATATTATGGTTTGGTGAAAGTCACTCTCTCTTTTAAAAGCAACTTAACACTAAAAGAAGGGGAGAAACAGTTCATAACACTTTAGTAGAATGAACCTTGTGCATAACAACTAATTTCAGTATTGCTTTAGCCTGTAATTTTATTCTGCAATTGCAGGACTCCTTCCTGGGAAGGATGCAGTAATAGGAACAGAGGTGCCTCCTAAAAGCAGGACAGGCTTTCAAGGAACAGCAGTTTGCAGAAGACTAATTTGTGAATGCCCTTGCAGCAGCGTACATAAACTGAGCACTTTTCCTCATCTTGATGTATTAAGATTACCGATCAAGAAAATTAATTTAGAAGATGCAACATTTGCAATGAAGCTCCATTACAAACTCAGTTTTGGCTCTCTTTGTACAACACACAAAGTCGTTCTGGTCGCAACACTGGTAAACTGATTTTTTCTTTTTTTTCTTTTTTTCTTTTTTTTTTAATTGAGAAATGCTATCAATTCCCTTGTGAAACTTCTTTCTTTTTGAGTGCATTTCTCAGCCTAAGTGACTTACCCCCTTGTAGGTGATGTGAAAAGAAGTGAGATCAATTCTTGCTTTGACAAATGATCCTGGGTTTTGCCTTGGTAACTTTCAGTGAAGTAAATCCAGAAAATAATACTTACAAAGATTGTCTTATTCTTAGCAGTTTAAATGGTGAAGTGCCCTGACAAGCTTAAAGGAGAATGCCAAGTTACTGCTGAGAAATCATCTTCCATTTACAACTGAATAAAAGTTGACCTTCATACAGCTTTAATACAGAGGTAAAACACAAACTCTACAAAACTCACTAAGAAAATATTTGTCCAATAAAATCAAAACAAATCAGGGAAATCTGTTGTAAACCATGTTTACTTTCTGTAAACCCTGTTTACTCTCTGGATATTCATGTTCGAATTTTTATCTACAAATTCCTTTTATGGTAACTTAGAGTCTTCATTTATTTTAACCTGAAAATGTGTTTATTTTGCTAAGGTGATTATTTTATAGTTTCATCATTCTTCACTCTTAAAAGTAGGTCTGAGGGAAAATGAATACCTAGACATGAATAATTAGCACATGTATGTACACATACAAATATGTCCAAAAACATATATTTTCCATTTCTGTTGATTGGTTCAGGTCCTGGGGCAGATCAGCAATCTGTGGTCAAGCTAAAGCACCCACAGTGGCTCTGGGATTACTGAATGCCTGGGCAGACAATGTAGGGACTGCAACTGAACTTTTGTTCAATCCCTCTTGGTGCTCCCTCTGGTCAGAAAAGTGGTACAGAGACAACATCGAGCATCTCACACTGTCACATTTGCTCAGAAGATCAATAGAAGACCTCTGTTCACAGGGCAGTCAATCTGTTACCTATTATAAGCTCTAAATTCACTTAGAAAGGCATGAAAAACAAGAATACAATAGAAATTCATTCACTTTGATCACAGACAGATCTTGACATTTAGTTTCTACTGTAAGGATAATACTTCTGAACAGGTTGATGTTTTTCCCCTCCTGAGATATAACACTATAAAGTCAGTGTTAGTAAATAGATGAATAAAAAATAATTCCAGCTTCAAAAATATGAAAATCTAGCTATGTTTTCAGACTTCTTAAGCCATGTCTACTACAGCTTTGGTCTTGTTCACTCTTTGCTTCGATCATCTCTTTAAAATGCTGGTTTCTACCAGCAGTCTAGTTAACAAATTCTTCACCTTTATAAACATTGCCATAACCAGTAACTGGTCAGTAAATCTCCTTGAAGTTCTTATGTTGCTGTTTACATTCAGTCAGTAAACAAATTTGCAAATTGACTATTGTTGTTATGAACAGTAGGACCTACTTCAATGTGATAACGCCTTAAGAAACTCAAAGAGACATGAAAGTGCTCATGACAAAGAAAAAAAAATAGAAAAGAGGAAAAAGAAATAATCTCTATGCTTGCCTTTACCTCCTCATCTTGAAAAAGCACCTTATAATTTAATCACCCATCCACTATTTTCTGAACTTGTATTAACATTTAACTTTTACATGGCTGAAACAAATCAGCTATACCTTGTTTCACAAATGTGTGCCCAGGGCTTTTTACAAGGGCATGTAAGGACAAGAGAGGGAGGGAATAGCTCAAAAGTGTAAGAGGGTATATTTACACTAGATATTAGGAAGTTCTCTACTGTGAAGGTAATGAGACACTGGAACAGGTTGCTCAGAGAAGCTGTGGCTGCCCTATCCCTGACAGAGTTCAAGGCCAGGTTGGATGGGGCATTGGTCAATCTCATTTAGTGGAAGGTGTCTGTGGCCTTGGCAGGCGTTTGGAACTAATTGATCTCTATGGTCCCTATCAACCCAAGCCATTCTCTGATCTTATGATTGTTTCTTTCTGATTTTTCTCCTTGTTCAATAGCTTACGGCTCATCAGCGCTCACAGACTGAGATTTAGAAATGGATAATTAGTATAGAACGTAACAGTTGTCCTGTCCGGACCATCCAGTGCTCTGATGAAGTGGCAAATGCCCAAGAATTGTGACTATGGTGTCACTTTCCTCATTAATGGGAATCTGACCTTGGAAATTTAGTAGCACAGATCAGGAGAATCTCATATAGCACAAACAGGAACAGTAAAGCCCACAAAACCTTACAGCAGTTTGACTAAGGCATGCATTACTGATGAGTTTCAAAATCATGAAGTAGTCTCTGTCTTTCAGGTACTGCATGAATGGTTAGCCCATTGTTCTCCACCACGTGATGTCAGACAATGATTTTAAATACATATATATTCACTTATATATAAAAAATACATTTATAATGCAAAATACATACAAGAAATCCCAGATTCTATTTGCCCCAAATGTCTGCTGCAGTTGCATCTCATGTTTTTTCTTTGATTCCAAGAACATCTGTCAAAAACTGATTGTGAGGGAGGTAACACTGAAAACCAGATCAGATCAAACTGAGCAAAGTTTACCTAATAGCAGAAGTAGCTGTAAGGCTGCAGAGAGAGTTACCAGTGTTACCTGAGATGCCTTTGATAACATCTCCTTTTCTAATGGATATGTTGCTAATAAAACTGCATTGTTTTGGTCAAGAATAGGAACCAATTACGCTGTACTGTTTTGACTACATGCTATTTGAGAATTGCAGGTAATTATTGAATGTGAAATAAGCCTAATATAATTCTCAGAGTATCAGATTTGGTTAGCCTGGTGAAATAGTCCTATCACCTTTTCTTCTGATACATCTTTCATCAAATCTCCAATTTATTGATTTAAATGTTAGGACAAACCTGCACCTGGAGATTCATACACTTGCATTGGAAATTGGCAGAAGAAAATACAGACAAAAATGACTGACTGAATGACTACTGTAAAAACTGATGGGAAAAGAGATGTGAAGTCATTGAACTATAAAAAGGAAGAAAACATATTAGGTTTGCAGGTAGAATACAGTGTTCAAGTCTGAGTGGTGCTAACAGTGTTTTTTCCATCTCTGTGTACTATGCTGGTACACAGCAGATATTAAAACAACCTGTTTTCTAGATGTGTTGAGTTACCTTATTTCAAGATCAAGTCCTGAAGTCAGAACTGAATGAGACCAGCTAAGGAAAACATCAGACACTGACAGAAAACATTTTGTCTTGTCCCCTGTAGTTCCAGTTAGAGATACACAGAATTATAACCCCAAGACTACTCCACCTCTGTTTCCTGGTAAATCTTATTGCTCTGTTTTACTGGAAGAAAGGAATGCTGAGTGAAATAGGTAACAGAAAGGGATCAGTGGGAAAAGGAAATTTTCCAGGTATAAAAAAATTAAAAGCTGGTAAAAGAACAATCAAATACATTAAAATAACATTACATAAATGTAGAAACAAATGTTTTTTAGCTTGTGAAGCAGTATGCGATAATATGTGACATTGCCATCTTGAATTCCAAGCAGAATGCAAAACACTTTAGAATGGATAAGGATTAATTTTCTAAGTGACTTACTTGTCTCCAATGTTCTCTTTTATTCAAGTTATTGTTACAGTAGAGGTTCTATTGCCACACTGAAATATAGATCAGCTATAGTCAAATGGCTTTTTTTTTTTTTTTTTGTATGAGAAGGGATTCATTTCCTTTTATTTTTGCCTGCTTTTTGTTCTGCTGTTATAAAAATGAGGTTTACTACTTCATGTATTTTCCAGTTCAGTTAACTGCATTGCTAAAATATTGTTGCTAATTTGTTTGGTTCTTTTTTTCTTACCAGCCTCCACTACCTTGGTTATTTCATGTAAAAAAAAAAAAAGCTAAATCCTATTCTTCCCATTATTCTGAACCTTCAATCTCCTGTTGCAGTAACATTTTCATTATAGAAATTCTAGGTATTGCTAAATGAAAAGAACAAGGTATGTTTATTATACTGTCTAACAGCAAGAACAGTATTTAGCAATTTTTTACTGGCTTGATCTCTGAGGGTTTCGGGCTGCAATAATGCCATGGCCTCCTATTCTAATAGGTACCTCCTTCTGGCATTGCCCAGGCCCTGGCAATTCTCTCTCGCTGCGGTCCTCATTGCTGTGTTTGTCTAGATACTGGGGAGACAGCTTTTTCCGTAAACTGAATGGAGTGAAAACTGGGAAGAGTTTTTTGCCCCATTTAGTGGTCCTTGTCAGGTTTTAAGATATGCAGAACAGGAGCCTAGCAGACTTGTAAGGACTTCTCTGCTTGTGAGAGGAAGAGAGCAGAAAAGAGAAGATGGCAGGGTTCCCTCAATACAGGGCATTCAGCAGTTGTCACGCTTCAGAAACTACCTTTCTGTCTCTTCCTGCTATTGGAATGTGTAAAATTACTTGATTTTTCTGTAGTCCCCACAAATGCAAACCACCTATTCCCTCTATGCAAAATAAATCGTTTCAGAAATAGCCAGCAGGGTTTAAGGCATTGAGAAAAGTATTAGAAGGGGCTTAATCTTGACTTTTTCTCTTAAAATGGAGAGATGACAAGGTATATAACCCTTCCTGTGACCCTTCCCAAAAAAAAACCAACTAAATTTACTTACTGCCAGATGTGATGGATGCTGATTGTGGTTTTTCCACAGAAAGAGCTTCCAAGCGTTGGGCTTGTGCAAATGACATCCCAGCACCCACCAGTAATGGCTGCCATGTGTCAAGAAATTATTTCACCTGATTAGTATACTTTCTTCAGGTATATTTAGGGATTTTATAGAAACCAGTTACACTTTGGAGACTAATTTAAACCATTGGAATTGGGCTTACAATTCCTGTGCAGTACAGTTTTTGACATGGAAACGATACACTAATACAGATCTATCCCTTAATAGGGAAAAAGGGATTTTTCCAAAGTAAATCCCAATTAAATACTCAAGTGAGAACAAAACATGACTTGTAAAATAGAGGGAAAATCCAAAAATATTAAAAACAAATTGAATATTGCAAAATGAATTCAGAAAATTTAAATTCAGTTCTGATAATGGGGTTTTACAGTCTAGTAACAGTATCAGTTTTTAAGTTCATTTTCATAGTTTATTGGTTCTCACTTAAACACTGTAAGTACATTATTTTTTGTTAGAACTGAGGTGATGTTTATGGTGAAGGACTTGACAAATACTTAAGCAGTATAGATTTGATTGCAACATGTATGTTGCAATTACAGCCCTAACGAAATCAACTGATTTAAAGCTATACACACTACCTATAGATTAGATGTTACCAATTACATTGCTTTCCATCTAAATAAAAGCTGATGGAGAAGACTAGTGCCTTCTGGTTCACCTGTTGTCCTCCTTCAGAACACACATTATCTTCCCATGCAGATTTTTCTTTTTTGGCTTTCCTAGAAAAAAATACTGAAAGAATTCTTAAGCTAATGTCAGCAAATCTTCTTTGAGACTGAAAGCTTTGTATTAAGTATTCCTTTGACTCCGAGGCTGAGGAGCTTCCCTTTCAGTCTCCAGCTTCATATTACAGTAAAAAAAAAGCCATAAAAAGTAAATTCATCCCCTAATACTCTGAGAGGACACCATCTTGAAAATATTACCTAGAAAAAGACTTTGACAAGATACGTTGCACTTCCACATTTAGAATGTGCTTTTACAGATTTATTCACAGATGTTGATATTGGGTGTCTGTGTCCCATTTTCAGAGGATCTCATAGCATGGTTGACAGAATGACTAGACAAGTTCTCTTTTTTGACTAGTAGAAAGATGCATAGCAATAATTATTATATATTTGGAGAGACTAACTTTGTCAGTATAACTGCAAAATATCTGCTGACCTTCATAGCACCCTCTGAAAACTCCATTACTGGGCCTTTCTCACTGTGCAAATGCACTACAGTGTGTCACTGATTTCAGTTGTAAAGATCTCAAGGGAAAAAAAAACCAACAAGTTAAGCTATAATTAAAATCCATTTTTCCATCTTTCTGCTTTATCTTCTGTTATCACTGAAAGGTTCCTGTAAAAATAAAGGTACTCTGAGTGTAGCTGGGGTTTTTAATTCATTCTGACAGCTTTGGCAAGGACGGTCCCATAGCCAGGGAACTTCAGACAATTTCAGAAGGTATAAAGTATTATTTATTGTAGCACCTCAGGTAAAAAGAAGCCAGAAATTATTTTAATAAGCTTTTTACTCTTTTAGTGACCAAGGTGATGAACCAGCAGTGGAGGATGAGATTAAGATGTCCTATAGCTCAGTATCTCTGCTAAGCCTAGGGCAGGCTTAATTTCTTCTGACTGGTTACTTGACATGGCTAGCAGAAAAAAACCTGAAGAATCACATGTAAAGCATTCAAAGCATACTGGCACAAGCTAGTGTTTTACACAGTCACCCAGACATCATGTGTCGGATCTATTTTTAGGCAGGTTTAATATCAGTGGAACTCTGTAATTTTGAGGGTTTGAAGCTTCCCCCCAGAAGACTGCTTCTGGGACTGTTTCATAAGTAAATAATTTTACTGCCCCTGCACATTGTTGTTAGTGTATCATCAGCTGCCCCTACAGACAACTTTTCATAGCTGACTAATGATATATCTAATATATCTTAGCCATATTGGTTGTATTAAAGCCATCAACCTGGTATAACATAGAATAGTATGACGGGGTGTAAAAAAAAAAAATCAAGGTTCTTGCTAAATAAATGATACATGCAAGTGCTGAAGATTATTCTGGCAAAAATCATTGCCAAACAAATAACTAGTTCCAATGCTGAAAAGGTCACTGGCAAATGAAATGTTCTTTAAAGGATTATGTAATTCCTCATATGGGTTTTAATACCAATTTAGAGAGCACTGCCTCCAGGTTCTCAGAGCTTTAGATCAGATTTTCAAGTTAGTAATGGATAGAGATCTATGTCACTTCTGCAGCCAGAAACTGCTTGAAGTAGAAAGTGGGAAACCAGCATGAAGTGAGTACAGTGGGCATCTATCTTCACAGAATCAGTGCGTTCAACATAGAACATCAGAAAGCATAATCAATACATAATCAATATGGAATTGACCTTTTGCATTCCTTGGATAGTTGACATGTTCTAAGACATTGAAATAAATATATCGATGCTCTCAAAACATGGTAAGTGACTGCCCTCTGTATCTTCTGCAGGTAAAAAAGAACTTTTCTGTTAACACTTTGTTTCCTATCACTTTGTAAACCAAAGAGAGTCCAGTTTACAAGCGAATCTATCCAGCCGTCTTGATCCACAGGTGTAAATTCAATCTTTGGTTTAGTTTTCATGTAATACATAGAAGACTAGACCACATCTCTAAATAGAACTGGCTGAATTTTAAAACAATTTGTATGTTTTGCTGTTGAGTTTTTAATTAAAATTACTTAAAACACCATTTACAAAGCTTGCACAGACTATAAAAAGAACTTTAGAATTTAAATGAGAAGCTTTTTCTTCACCCCCGTAAATAAGAATATCCCTACTAGCTGTAACTTTGATATTTTCAAAGTATGGATTGAACCTCAAAATCTGTACCTATGCAGGTTTCAATCATCTGTTAGATACTTAGGGAGATCTTTACCTAATAATAAATTAAATTAGTGCTAAGCAGCAAAAGATTACCTGGCATCCTAAAACCCCTGTTTATAATCTTTCTTTTAAAACTCTTTATTATTGCTCAAATCTGTGTATTAAACATCAGGTTTGAATATATAGCAGAATTTTCTGGTACCTGACTGCTTTCTCCATTCTCTCTGTTACTAGGATAGCTAAGAAAAGCCTAGTTAATGTCATGGATTTGTATTCTTCAGTCTCAAATTTCAGAGGAGTTTTACAATATACCTATTTTTTTCCCATCCTCCAAGATCTTTGGATTTATTTGATTCTTTTTGTTTTTTAAAGAATGAAAAATATATTTTTTATAGCATCTGTCTCTCCTGTTTTCCTTGGGAATCTGAGTCTACACATTTAACATTTCAGCCAAGTCTCCTTCAGCTAATAAATTCCCTCTGACACTTGACAAAGGCCTTACACTTTTTTTCTTTGACCTATGGTTACTTATGTTTTTGAAAAGAATCTAATTAGGTATTTAAGATGTATTAATATCATCTTTTCATTCTTTAGAGTTTGCTTCCCTGTGTTACTGCACAGAACACATTGGAACCTGTGAAAATTATGTTTGAGCATTGATCTGGTTTACAACGTTTCTGAATACCTACCACTACCTTGGGCTTCAAAGTCTCTCCCAGTATAGCCAAGTTGGCTGTGGGACAGGGGATGTCTGGGTAACAAATGCACAAACATTGCTTCTGTAGGCATGCATCCCATCAGCATCCCACCAGAGTTCCAGTTCCTTTGGAAAATCAGGGAGGTATGTGACTACAGACTTCAAAAACCTATCTTTTCATTTCCAGCTTTTAAACTCTAGTCCTGTAGTTAAAACTTGCAGAATGTTGGGTGACTTAGGATCCTAACTGTTCTTATTCTATGTTTTCCTACTTGTGATTACTTGATCAGTACATATTGTTATTTCTTTCTCCTTGTAGTGGTGGGATGTTTCTTGTTTGTTTAAGAGGGGAAATGTTACTGAAGAGAGAAGTATCAAATGGTCATATAATGCTTCTAATGCTGATTTAAAGTTCCCTTCAGACACAAATCTGAGTTGATTCAGTTGTTACCAGTCACTACTAGACAGGAAATCGAGAGGGATTCTCTATAACATTTGTATATAAAGCAAAACTTCAGTTAAAGTTCACAAGTCTTGGGGGAACACATCTTTTATTATAATCTAGTTTTTATTATAAAGTAGCTATTTATTAATTAATATTAACTTTTAATTTCTGGGGTATGGAGCTTTGAATTGAAAGATACCCAAATTCCTCTTCTATTTTTTTCCAATTTTTACACAGCTGGTTACACTGAAAATATTCCATTACTTACATGACAATGTGTTTGCTTTTCCAAAGTCCTTAGGATTTTAGAATACAAGTGACTCATAAATAGTTACTAATTTCTTCATACAGTAACTCCAAGAACTGAGAAATATTATCACATATATTTAATTATAAGAAATGAGAGACCAAAATAATTCCCACAGAACTGACAGAAAGGCTGAAGTTCTTTTGTAAGAACTTCTGCTGTGAGTGTTTATACAGTGGCTTTCAGATCGATCTCTGTATTAAAAAAAACAACAACAAAACAAACCATTAAGAAGAATGCAACACAAAAATTTCAGGTTATTTTAAATTATTATTTGTTTAATTGGGATACCTCTAAAATGTAGTTAACAGTAATTACATGCTTTCATAGAATGCCTTCTGTTATTACAATGAAAAATAAAACCAAACCTATCTTTACTCTCTTTGTTGTATATTGCTCTCATTGTACTATTCTTACATTATCTACACATGACAGAAGTCCCAGAGCAAAGCTTCTGGTATTCTTTTAACCAAGCTAAACATGCAAGAATAGATTAATATTGTGGATACAATTTCTATGCCACAGTGGGGGTGAAAGGTACCTTTCTGTTTCCCTAAATTATGGCAGGAGTCTAGAAAACCAGCTTAAAGTTTGAAAGTTTAACTGTGTGTGTCTAAAACTGGGGTAACAGATCCTTCCTAGGTTACAGGCTTTGAACTGTACCTGCAGAATTGCTATTGATATTCAGAATGAGATTTTTCAAGTGCTGTAATACTAGCTCAGAGAAACAGATGCCACTGGAATTTTAACCAAACATTTGAAGAAATTATTTCGTCAGCTTCTCCTGTGCATTGTCTTTGGAAATGCTCGGAAAATAGGGACTTAGCCATTATCACTGGTGTCTAAAGAATCTTGTAAGAAAATGTTTGTTTGTGAAGTACTTTCAGTCAGTCTGAGATATTTTAACCTTACTTTCACATCTGTTTTCTTCTCGCTTCCAGTATTTATGACCCTTACAGAAATTCCATATGATGATTCAAGAAAACTGTGTGAAATAAGTTATGCAGGACTAAAATAGAGGAAGTGATAGGGGACAATAACGGCAGGTGACGCTGGAAGCAGGCAAGTACCAATGGAAAACATATCAGAAGAATTTGAAATAACCATGGACAACTATTGGTTCTGAAAACATCCAGGCAGTGAAGACTAGTGGCCAACTTTGGGGGGTGTTGACAAGATGTAAAGCTCAGTTCTGAAAATACAGATTGCTACCTCATCTACATACAACAGGTGAAAGTCTGACATTACATATGGGGAGACACATTCTCATCCTGAGCACCACTGTTTTCCTTCCTTCTCCCTTTTGAGTCACTTCTATACCTAACTCAGATGCCATAATTCATTCTGAGTCACATTTCATTCCAAATATAAACTCCTGAGCAACGACTGTGAGATCCAAAAATAATAAGATGACAAACACTTGCTAGTGCAGCTTAGATTAGTCTTGGATATTTTATCTTAAAATATTCCTTTCCTGTGCGTTATATGTGGACTGCAATAGAACAGAACAGCATTTCATTTTTCTAAATCATCTTTTATTCCAATCCCCAGTGCATGTTTCCTTAATACTGGCCTCCTGATGAATTTTGCATTGTTTTTCCGAACTTAACTTTGACCTTTGCAACAGTTCTGGACTCATGGCTTTCATATCGTACTGAGTCCCCCTCTTGTCCTGTAGGCAAAAATGTACTGTGTAATATTTGCCTAGTGACCTGTCAGAAAGAGTCTTGCTCATAAGGACTACAGTTTAGAAGGTGTCTATCTTCTGTTCAGTGGCCCCTTGACATTTATCACTGGCAATAGCTACGGATATTTCTTTTTTAAGGTACTTTTTACTAAAAATCATCTTCAGCAAGCAGGTCACCTAAGTTCATGTAGGTACCTACTGGTGTCCTGCCATCATCCTTTTCTCCCGCTCTTTACAGTTTAGCCTTGTATAGGTTAGTCTTCTTCCTGATTTCCCCTCTATTCTCCTTTCTTTGTTAATATAATTGTCAGGATTTTGTTTTCTTTCCTAGTTAAATCTTTTATTTATTTTTTCTGCCCTACAGACACAGTTATCAACTCTTCTCTCGTTTAGTGGATACCATCAATCACCTTGTCACTATCTTCAAGACTCCCCCCACCTTGGTCAGTATTTTAGTTGTTCCACAAATAGTCTTCTCAGCTTCCCAAGAGGAACCTGACTAGAATGCCTTTGCATTGCTTTTATCTTCTTCTTCTTAACCTATTAAATTTACCTGTTAAACCCAGATGTTTATTGAATTCATTTTCCCTAACTCTTTTACTTGTTCTTATGGCCTCACTGTGTAGCCTGTCTTTTCATCTTCCCATTTTACAGATTTCACTACAGCAAAGTGTTTCCTGGTGTGTTTTTCCTCACAAATGCATCTTTGTCTTTTACCTCTGAGACATCCCTTTTCTGCATTATTGCAGATGCAAGTCTTCTATCTTTTAGATTTGTAATCTATGCTTAATCTTTAAAGTGCTTTTTAGCATTGACATATAAAACCTGTTTTTAAATGTGGCAGATCCTTTTTCAGTGGTGGTGGGAGTTTGCAGAGCACAACAAAAATACAGTTTTATTGTCTATTTAAATCCTTAAAACCTTGCCATCTCACAATTCAGTTGCTGTGGCATCATGTTGTCTGTTCCTGTCAAAGGCAGTTTTGTTCTGCCAGTGTGTATGTAGAAGGCTGCAGCTAAGGTCATTTTCCTAGTCCATCACTTTGACTTCCGCACTCTGCGATTGCTTTTCCCTTCTGAGATGCATCAGACAAAGTACTTTTTTAACTTTCCAAGCTCTTCAGTTGTCATTTCCCTCCTCCAATTGGTCTTTGAGGCCAAATTTAATCACACCCATGATAAATTCTGAACTTCATGCATTAAGGCATTGAGTGACACCTACAGTCTTCCACAGAACCTCGCTATTCCCCTTCAAACCTCTGCTTAAACCACCATTCTTATTTGCTGTGATACTCACAAAAGTGGGGATTGGTGGGCTTTTGGTGTACTGAGATCAGAAGCCAAACACACCTACAAATGTTGCCTCATTGTTTTTCTTTACTCCCCCCCATCTGTCTCTGTCCATCTGTTTTGTCATATAGTTTAATTGTTTAATTCTTGTCTCTCAAAGCAGAAAAAAATTTCTATGGCCACAGGTCCACTATCCACAGCACTTGACAGGCTGGGGTCCTGAACTGTGGCTGAAATTCAGAGACAAAATTCAGAGACAAAGAGAAGTATAGAAGAATTTTACCAATATTTTACTGAGTTGTTCGGTTTTGGTGTTTTGGGCTTGATTATTTTTTTTTTTCAGTTTTTCTGACAATGACAGTGTGCATGATTTTTTAGAAAAAACAATCTTGTCTTTTTCAGACTGGTTTGGAAATGTTAGTGTTGGGGGGTTTGTTACAACAAACTAATCAACATTAAATTGTGTGCATGAATTCTGGCAGAATTTTTCCATCACTATTTCATGAATATTTTCTCTAAAACAGTCTGTAATACAAAGACACAGCAAGTGTTAAAAGGATGCATTAGCATTCTTGTCATTAATGACAAGAAGGAGTTAATGCATATGTTGATATGCTGCCAGTCAAAAGCAAATTAAAACATAAATTTGTCTTTAGGCAAAATTAAAAAGGTCGTTCTTTGATTATTTCATTGTTGCTGATGTTGTTTGGCTTTTGTCCTCCCCCATGATTTGTGTAGCTAGTGTGCATAACAATAAATACCATGGCTCATGGTAGTCATGTTGTGGTTTACACATCAGGAAGCTACATTAAATTTGTGTCTCTTTTTCTCAAAACTTTCTTATTACATATTCCACTATTAGGAAGTAGTGAGGACAATAGACAGCTTGGTGTGCTTCTTTTTGCCATTTTCTCAAAGCCTTCAGTGAAGATCCATATGCCTACTATGCCATTTCCATACATAGTCAGTTTTCCTGTCCAGCTGTCTGGTGCAGAGATCTGTTAGAGACCCTAAGTAGAATGCAAAACCAGCAGAACAGCACAGTTAAGAACGAATCTATCCTACTGGCTATGCAAAACATGGTGGTGTTTTAAGCTACTGGTATTTTTATTTTATTTATTTTATTTTAATTTTTTTTTTTATATTGGATATCAAGGTTTGAATTGCTAGTTTTGAATTAGCTAGTTTTTGAATTGCTAATTTGCACCTCTCTAGGTGGCTACTGTGTTCTCTTAAAGTGCCTTACTGAACATCAAGGGACATAACCACATCTTTAAAAAATTTGTTGAATTGAGAACACAGATTTATTCATGAAAAGTTATGATAATCTTTCATGTGTCTGCCCTGGTTAACAAGGTATTTTGATGGAATTTTCTCCTGACATATAGTGTCAAAGCCCCTAATGTCCCTAACTTCTGAAACCATTTCTAGTCCAGATAGTGAAAGTCAGTGTCTGCATGTCATTTGTGTCTTTGAAAATATCCCCTTTAGCCCAGCAATGCAGTAGAGTGCTGTTTTGATACTGACTGCTCAGAAGAACAGTCAGTCAATGGTTTGACATTTTCTAATCTGGATGCATGAGATAAGTCACTTAACAAAGCCCAGTGAGCTCACTATGATGGCAAATATCAAATAATTTTGTCTTTTGATATTACCAGGTGTTATACAGAGTTGGATAACTTTGAAAAGTGCTATCTGTTTCACCTTAATTTGAATATGTATATATGAAGTTTCTAACTACTGAGCAACTCTGTTAACTCCACTGTGCAAAAAGTTTTTCACTATCAGTGATTACTCAATCACAATGTTTGAGCATTTGTGCTTCCCAATGGTCAGAAAACATAGTACAGCCACTGCCATAAAAAAACCCTGATGGAATTACTTAGCCAGACCGCTTCTTTCTTTCTTCATTATTTCATTGCAAGCCTATTTGTACCTAAGAGTTCCTAAGCAGAAAGTATGATTTGTTCTTGATAGAAAGTATGAGCTGCTGTAATCTCCCTCTTTCCTCCCTCTCCCTATTCAAACCCTGCCTGTATCTGACCCTGAAGGTCAGTACTCTGTGTAAGAGGAAGCTGTAATATACCTTAAATCGGGAAGCTACAGATAGCCGTGGTTAATGTAAAGGTTAGTCTTATCCTCCTCAGTTAGTGGCAAGAGGTTTCCTTTTTCGACTTTTAATACATTAGCAGAGAAACAAAAAGAAATCCTGATCCCAACTCAGTGGCATATTTCCTCCCTGCCTTCAGTGAGGACAGATTTTCTCCCTGAGATCTCCCTCTAGGATTGTGCTGTAAGATTCTGCTCTTTCTGTTTCGCCTTGAGAAAGTAAGCCAACCATCTCTTGGGTCATCATCAGTAGCAGAAATAATCTCTAAGGTTAACCAAGGAATTCTATGGAATACTTACTGCTTTACCTCTTCCTATTGTAGTCCTGACATTGGGAACAAACAAGATATATAGCATTTGCTAGGTGAAAGGCAAGAGGCTTGACTGTGTCATGCTTATGTTATTACAGGCAGCTTTTGGCGTAAACAAAAAACTATACAATAGGCACCAGATGAAAAAGTAATAAACAATACAGCCCTCTAATGGTAAAAGTGAATGCTAGCATTCTAAAGAATGCATAATAATTGCATAAGGGAAATATTCTTCATAAGTCATATAAAATGTAGTGCTCATAATCTTTTCTTTGGTACTACTGATACCAACTAGAATAAACTAAAGATGATGTTAAACTCACAAAGTGGATGATCATAAATCCCAAAGCACAGCAAAAACATGTAGCCTTGATCTTAAAGGCCAGCAGAACTGAGAGAGGCAGGAGAAACATGAAGGATGCAGTGCTTTGTGACTGCTTTCCATAACTGCATTGCTCACAAACTTGCACTGTGCTTTTCAAACCTTTGTCTGGTTTCAAAATAACCATCCCTCCCTGTAGGTAATGCCCTATAGTTTCCAAGGCTGTGATTCTATGGTGCTAATAAAAGCAGCAACCAAAACTAAGGGATTTTATTATCTTCGTGAACATTAGAAAACACAATTGTGTTTAATGAATTACAATTTAAATGGGAGATAGTTGGTTATGGAAAGTACAGTGGGATAGGTTCCTGGCTCTGTTCTTAACCCAGATCTCTCACCTGTTTGCTTGTCACACATGCTCACTTTTTACCTTGTGGAGCAGTCCAAGGATGGGCAGAATCTATGTGAGGAACTGGCTGAAGATACATACTAATACAATTCTTTCTGTGGAACTATTTCTGTTGTTATCTGGGGATAAAACCTTAGCTTCAGGGATATACTTCTTGCAGAATTTTCTGCTGGTTTTCTATTTCATGGCCTTTGCATGGTCTGTCCCTGAATGAAGGACTGCAATCAGTAATGAAGTCCTGGATGTTTAACTATCAAAGCTAAAAGCTTCATCACTATCCCCATAACTACATTCTGCTCTAATGCCCTATGGCAGCCTCAGCAAGTGTGGCAGGCTGACATGGAAACATAAGCTACTTCTCCTCTTATCTCATATTTATGAATGAGGAGTTTAATGTAATTTATATGTTTAAATCCAGAAAAGCTTACAGCTGTGTCATAGCTCACCAGTAAAGACAGTATATCATGTAAAAATAATGTGAAGTACATAAAAACTCCATTATTATCATCATCACTTTTTTTATCTTCCTAGCTGCTATGCCACCCATGTATTACATCACACAAATACATTCTAAGTACTTTGAAGCAATGGGCTTCCTTTCCCTTGTGTTTGTAAAAGAGAGCACCGATATGACTGGGTAATACTACCATGCAGTTAAATACATGAATCAAGGGCTAAACTCTGCCTTACAGCATCAGTAAATGGAGCTCTTTCAAATTTGGGCAATGTTTTAATATATTTGTGTTATCATCTGAAGGAATAATCAGGGCTGATGTAGTCTCCAGGACATTTATATACACTAATCTTTGAACCCAGATATTCCTATGAACCTGAATTCTTTTGGGGGCTGTTACAGTTTGAACAACACATAGAATCTCATAAGCATCACTGAAGCTCTTTATTTAAACTGTGACTTAATAGGATGTGTAAATTTGCATAGGACACAGTAGTTTTGGACTAATTTGCATGTTTCTAGAATGGGAAGATACAGCACTATCAGTCTAATCAGAAGCAGCTCCAGAAATAACTCCATTAGAATGGCATCAATGGCATTTCTATGCCTTTTTCAGCTACTCTGAGCTTGAAACACAAGACAGCCAGGCTTCTGCAAATCAGACTCCATTAACATCTTTTCACTTTAAAATTAAAATGGAATTCAGGCCAAATTTATCATATTTACGTGTGTGAGTGAGCCTAACAATGACACTGAGACATGGAATCTGTCATACTTTCCACAGTATGCCTCATACTATACCGTAGACTGCTTCTTTTTCGTCCATCTTACGTTTCGAATAGCAAGGATTGCGTTTTCATTCAGAATAATTTAACATCGCTATGGGTATATCATCCATGCGAGCAACTGTTATTAGGAAAGCAAATAAGAGCTGGGGTTTTTTTAAGTTTCACATTTTCCAAAACAGTTTAACATTTGCAAAGAAGACAAGAAAGCTACTTGCATGCTGTACGGATGATGTTCGGAGAACTAGTGATTTGCATATCCTTCCTTTTTAAAACAGTTGACCTATAGGATAGAAGGGCTGTGACAAGACAACGTATATCTTCACACTCTCAAGTGACTGTTCTTTAATTTAAATTGTAAATGGCTGTTTTTAATGGATACTTAATACTAAAGTTCTCTCTACTGAAAATACCTTGCAGTCCTTTCCAGACTGGAGATTTAGACAGAACTGCACATCACAGTTTGCCTTCACAGCTGATGCAATAGAGTCCAGTGTAAAATGTCTCTATCGTTTTACTGATTTTACAGGGATAACAGAGAACTTAAGCTCTAAATTTAGACACTTCAGTTAACACACTTAAGTGGGGTGAGCCCAGGCTTAAATTTCTGAACTTTTATGAATTATTTTCTCCATTGCCATCTTTTTTCTTTGAATGCTTTCCTTAGTGGAAGAAAATTGTCTTGACACCATGAACTGTATGATTTATATTATATATATTACATAACTTAAAAATAGTTGTAATATAGCTTAAGTTAAGATTAATTTTAGGATTCAGGACACTTGGGATGCCAAACACACTTTTCCACCTTTGTTTATAAACAACTCAGATCTTTATGGCCAAGCTATAACAGCTAAAATCATCATCATCATCATCAAAAAAACCCCAATGTAGCCCCCAAACAAGCAAAGTTTATATTTTTAAAGCACAGAGGCAGTATTTCTGGCTGCTGAGAGTCTTCATGAATATGCTACTATGTTGTTTTCAAAAAAACTTCCTACCCCTGTTGATGATGCAGGAGTTTTTTTCAGGAGGAACAGCACTTAGGAATGGGTTCTGCAGTTTCCTCATATCATCACACATTACATTGCAAGTGTCAATTTTTTTTCGCCTCATTTGTCTGGTTGCACACTGCCATTAAAGGATCCACTCTGTAGTTCTGGAGGAGTAGGTAGGTGGAGACATCGTTTATTTCTCATCATAAAGACATGTAATTGTGTCAATTTTTTTGCACAAGTGCCTTTTACAAGAAGAATGATAGACTGTTGTTTTGGCTAGGACATTTTACATACAGACCTGATTTGTGAGAGGTCTTCATTTTTGCTGCATGGCCTTACTAAGTCAGAGGAATCAGTTTGGTCAAATATAATTTGTAGTTTGGATTTTTCCTTCCAGAAAAGTATAATTTGAGCTGTAACAATGCCTGACATGTAACACTTCTCTCTTCTTCCCCTTCTTTGCAAAGGTGAATCAAACAGACAAAAGGATTCTGACATTTTATGGTCTCAAAATGTAAATGAAGCATCAATACATTTCCAGTAACCTGCAATGACATTAGTTAGAAAACACCTGTAATTTTCTTCACAGAGAAATTTCTTTACAGTAACAGTGAAAGGATTTTTCATATGCTTCGCCATTTCTTAGAAAGTGATTAATACACATTATACTGCCATTTTTATAACTTTAAAGGTGTTTTCTTTTGTTTGTTTTCTTCTGGATTCATCTTTGCTCCTCTGCATCCATTTCATCTTTTACATTTTAAAGAATCTCACTAATCACCTGGAAGCTATATAAACACTGACCTCAATGAAAGCCATATACCATTTATATAGCATCTGAGAGACTATCTTCAGGAATACATCTGCACAGGTAGGCTGAAATACAAACACAGAAGACCTTTTTCCCCATCACAGCACAGTGACCTACAGGGGATGAGATCCTTTGTAAAGAGAAAGAAAGGGGACATTGCATTTGAATGCCTTCTTGATAAATCTCAGTATTCTCTGCACCAGTTTACCTCTTTCCTACAAGAGATGAACGGATTGTTTTTACTCACTAAATACTGGGGACAAGGAGAGGTTCTGCCCAATGGAGGTTTCGGGAGGACTCAGATCAGCTTTTGATGTTACATTTGGACACCAGTCTGCCCACAGCAGAAAGGGAAGACATAGTGACCACTGCCTGATGGAATATCCTCTGCGTACAGGTGGAAAAGAAGCAGTAGCTGCTACTCTGGCAATTCAGCGCAAAGGGGGGAATCATGACCAGCTGCAGCTACTGCAGCAGCAACTTCCACGGAAGCAGCCTGAGAATCAAAAAACTGCTAAAGCTCCTCTTTAAGCATCAAATATTCTTCATATGAATACAAGAGAGCATCTGCTTCTCAAAGAGCTGTCTGAACTAACTGGGTGAAGACTGTCAAATATGGCATGGAAGGGCATCTAACAAAAGCCTAGTTTTGGAAGTTTTGGGGAATTTTTGAAAGATGACCTGAAATATAACTTTTAGAAGTGATATCTTCACACATCTTAAGGTATCTTCTATTGTTGCTGTTTCCTTTGCTGCAAAGCAAGTTGCTAGAAAGTAGGAGGGTTTACATGAAAAGGAAATAATCTTTGAATCCCTAACTGAATTACTGTTTATCTTACAACCTGCCAGCTGAGATGTGACAAAATATGTCAGGTATAACTAAGGCAATAGGAAGATTGACCTCTTCTTAATAAGAGATTTAAATGCTATGTCCAGGTCCTACCATTGTCAGTACAAGTAAATTCCTTTCTGAGATTAGTAGGATAAAACTGAATAGTCTTAATTGAGTTTCCAGCAGACACAATCTTAATTGATCTCTTGTGTAACAACATATTTCACAGAATGAAATTATCACCTGTGTGTGCAAACATCTTTAATAAGACCAACTGTGCTCACTGAAATACCTAATGGTTTGAAACTCAGAGGATACCCTTGAAATAATTTTGTATAAAGACACCTATGGAAATTTAAGGTAGTTTTCTTATAAGCATGTGAGAAAGGATGGATCTTACTGTATCTGAACCAAAGGTTTCTCATATCCAGCAAAATGTATGTCATAATAGAAAAAAAATCCCACAGCTACAGAAGCCAGCTGAGACTAAAATAGTACCTCCAATAAGGTTCACTAGAATTATTACACACAAGCAGAGGCCAAATCCCAAACCAACCCTCTGTTATTAATCACTTTAGCCTTCTCTGTCACCAGGATGCCACAGATACACTGCTATGAACACAGGTCCACATGAATAAACATTTTTCTCACCATAAATTACAGGTCTGCTGAATTAAGAATGAGTCTGATTCAACTCTAAGGGGGTGGAAAGAAAAAAAGGTGTAACTGAATGAAGCATCTCTCCTCAATCTTAGGAAGGAAAACATGCAAGAGTACAAGCAAGAAAGAGAATCTAGGGAACAGGCTGATGATTCTAAACTCAGGTTTTGGGAAGACATTGGAGTAAATCCTGGTGGAAGCCATTTGCAGGCATATGATGGGCAAGAGAGTGACTGGGAGCAGACAGGATGGATTTAGCAATAGCAACCACAATTGACCAACTTGATTTGTTTTCCATGAGAAGATGATTTGCTCTATGAACAAGGAAACAGAGCAGAAGATGCTTACCTTGACTTCAGCAAGATTCTCAGCATGGTATTCCATGTCGATAAGTTGAATGGATATGTTTTAGATGGATGGAGTATAAGGTAAATGGAAAATTGCTCGATTGTTGGCCTGAAGGGCTAACAGTCAGAGGTTCAAAGTCCAACCGGCAGCTGGATACCAGTAGCACTACTCTGACAACTGACAACTCTTTTTGCTATGTCTGTGCTGCACTGGCAGCTGAAGATTTAGTGAAGCTAAGCCCACCACTTCTTACCCAATTTTCAGTCATTTTGAAACTAGAAAATCTGTTTGCATGGTGATAGACAGGACAGTCTATATGACCAACAGAGAATTGTTTTAGCCTCATGTAATCTTAGACATTTAAGCAAAGACTCAGCTCAGTGAAAGCTCCCTTCAAAGCTTTTCAGAACTTCAGAGCCTCAGTGGACTGTACCAAAGTTTTGCAGGTACCTCTCTCTTTGCATTGACTGTAGAGAAAAAATTTAAAGTCACACAGCTGATGAATTTCATGCATTAATTTAACCACACAGAATTTGGGATGTAGTATTGGAAAATTAGGTTATTTTAAATATATGCTTTTGGTACAGAATTTTATTATAATAACTTAATTTGTATAATATTTATTTTAAAATAACTCACTGAACTAATACCACAGACCAACCTGTCTTTGGAAAGGTGCAAATCCTAGCACTGAGTGCGGTGAAAAGAAGATGGTTATAGACTAAAGAGTGATTTCAGCTGAGCTTACTGGCGTTTTAGAGGCTCAATTGTTGTCATCCTCCAGTTCCTAAATAAAACTGAGCAATACTTGGAACACTAAAAGTGATGGCATGATAAATTTCTAATCTCAGGAAATACTAGGTAGCAAGAATTCTTAAATCTGCTAGACGAAAATAAAGCTTTTCTTCAGTACAAAATAATATTCTCCTATACCTAATAGTCCTTTTCTCTGACAAAAAAAAAAGAAAAAAAATAATATTTGTAAAATAAATTCTAGCAAAATAGTGGGCTGGATAGAAATTATATTTATTGAGCCAGAAGCCTCCAAACAGTTCCATACATTATTCTAGCTCCCAGTGTGTTATGGAGATTATTTTTCTGAAATGAAAATAAACAAAATTGACGTTTGAAAAAACAGCAGCACAGAATAATAACCAGCAGCTAAGCTACTGGGTTCTGAATAAGGATTTATAATTCTCCATAAGCTCTTCTCAAATTCCTCTTAATACGGCCAAAGACGTTCACAAATTGGAAAAGCTTCAGCCAATAGAATATGGTTTATGGGCTTAGTGTGAGAAAGAGTCAGCACAGCTTTACAAAGCTCGCTCAAGGTGCTCTCAGGAGAGTCTGAAGTGACCATAGACAGTGGCTTCTCAGACACTCTTGTCTTTAATAGGTAAATCCAGTATTAGTTCATCATCCCTCTAAGAGTGTTTGTGAATCCTCCAGCAGCTGTATTGCTCAAAAAGCCTAGGATTTTTGAAGCAAAGTGGATTTCTAGTGGAACCACTTGTAAGAAAAACAATTTGAGTGAGAAAAATTAATTTCTCACATACACAAATACTAAACAGTGAACTCTACAGACTAGCAGGTTTGTGAGTGCCATGGTTTAACACAGGAGCACAAGATATGTTGCATTTTGGAGGACTCTAAATGTCCTTGTGGAGACTAGTTTCAGTTTAACAGCTGTGTAGCACTATTGTCAAGGGAACTATTGTGCTGCTATTGTTGTACAATTTAATATTTCAGTCCAGATAAAGTATTATCTAGTAATGAACCCTGTTACACAGATATGGTCATTTATATTATAAATGGTGATAATAATTTCTGCCTGTGAGGCTCTTGTACATCATACAAGGTGTTGCGCTCTCACAGGATTAAGCATGCTCTCTCTTCCAAATCATTGGCCAACATAATTTATGACATAGGAGACCTTTTTGCTCTATTCAGCACCTTCAAAGCCCTTTATCTGTTTAAAAGACATTGAGATTTTTTTTCTTCTGTACAGTATTCCTTCCTCTTCTCTTTTGTGTTTTTGGTGGGTTTTTTTGGTTTTTGATTCAAATCCACAGTTTCAATATAATTAAAAAGAGATGAAGAGAATCAACCATTGTGAAGCAGAAAAATCTAACGTTGTCCACAGAACAGAGGAATCGTGGTTCAGCTTCTTTTTCTGTGGAAACATTCTGGCACCAGATATTATCCTGAACTACCACCTACTGTCTGGTGGGTTTGTGCTTTGTTTTAAAGCATTAATTGTGGCAAACATAGTTTTTCATGCAAGGACTTAATCCTGTTGAGAGCTTTCTTGACAATGAGTTATCCAAAATTCCCTGTAGGGCAGAAAGATAAAACTGAGCCAACAAAAGGAAAATGAGGGTGTGCATACAGTTATCGCTTGTACTCCCACTGTTTGAATGAAAAACTCATGTGCTCCAAAGGTAAAGGCAAAATTGAGTCTGATGAGGAAGCAGGATTCAAACTGGCTCACGATTTTAACCACATATGAACCATCCACAGGTGCCTCGAAGCCATAGCTCGGAGTAGGATCAACCACTGTGCTCATCTCTGTTTAGATGTATACAAAGGTAGACAATACAAAGACACTGTTAACTGTGACCCTCTTGTATTCCTCTGCTGAGGGATGCAGCTCTCTCTGGCATAAGGCTTAGCTCCAAAACCTGGAGATAAGTGGTGGAGCAAATTGTTTTATTGTGAGAAAGAGTCTTGCAAGATAAAGAAGGTAAAACTGCAAACCCATATCAGCTTGATGATCTGTGAGGAAAAACACCAACATGGAGACTTGGTGCATAAAGACCTAACAGAAGAAAACAGGGAGCATGAATACACCAAAATAGCAATATTGAGGGTTGGCTTCACCACAGCAGAGTGGAAGAGGCTGACCCTGATCTTTGCCCCCTCCTTGACCACTGCCTGGCCTTCTAACACTCACAGGGTTTCTTGTTAGGGGTTGTGAGTAAATGAATGCTTTGACTAGTATCTTGGCAAGTGTAGTCTTTGTTAGTAAAAGCTGCCTGAACAAAATGATCCAGGGAAAAGAACTTTGTAATTCGCAGGGGTTTTTTTCCTTTTCAATGGGGTGGGCTTAGCCATTCACATAACCAGAGCTTGGAAAATCACTGTCAGCTTCTGTTTTCTGTATTAGCCTCTGACTGGTTAGATGGGAATAGAAAACAACAGAGAAAAAATAAACCAAACCAAACCAAACAAACCAAGCCAACTAAAAGTCTTCACACTAGTCTTTTATTCTGGATAATTTCTTACAGTATGCAAAAAAAAAACCAAAAAAAAAAAAAACAGGGAAAAAAAACGAAATTTGTTAACTCTTCTTCCAAAGTATTTGCAATCTTCTGTGTTTCTGACACATTATTTATTGTCCTTATCTGGGTCTAAACCATTTAATTTTATGTTAAGCTCACAGATACGAAAAAAGATTCTAATATGGAAGTGCAGACTATATGGAGAAATAGGGAAAATATAAATGAAATGATACCAGCTAGGTATTCTTTCAGCCAGCTGGGGAAAATATTGTGAATTAATAAGTCTGGCTGATTATTTACCAAAAAAAAAAAAAACAAACCCACAAAATTGAAAAGAAAATAAAATAATTTTCAGCATAACTTTATGTACTGAAAGGAATCATGAGAAGAATAAAGCCGAATCTTATTTAACTATCAGAAACCCTTCAGAAAGAAGGCAGATAAACTCTGAGGAACTTATTTAACATTCAGACTCTTTTCACTGTGAAAGCGTCTGGTTTATTTATACTTTTTGGTTTAGAAAGGAGAAAGATGATGAACAGAAATAAAGGTGGAAGACAAAGAAAAATAAAGTCATCTTTATTTGCACAAACCTTTGAAGGTTCTTAGACTGAGTTGTGGAAGACAATAGAAAATGCGACTTCAGGTATAAAATGTAAAGCATATTGTGTGTCCTTCAGTTTACTGTGGTAGAAAACACAACAGAGAGGATATGCTTTGGGATAAAATTGTATACTGTCTACTGTGAGTGCAGGTAGTACGAATGGAAATATTAAAATATAATAAAGCCTCTATTGAAAAGCCAGATGAAAGAAAACCTGTCTGCTGCTGTTTTACTCTCAGGTCTTTATGTGGTCTGATATTTCTAGCCAGACTAGCAGGAAGCAGCTGCACAACACTGGGAACTAAGCTAACAAAGATTGCTCTCCTGTAGAGTCAAGCCATCAGGACAAGCTTCTTAACATTTCTGGCATGAAACAGATCTTTGCTAAGATTCCTCTAGAGCCTCAACAGAGAAGAAGCTGACACCACACAGGCTTCCTTTAAGCAGTTTTGAAATACACTGTGCTCTCCAAGGTTTGGCCTTTCACACTGTAAACAATACACTTACATCTTTGATTTTAGCACCTCTGATACTCCAGGCATTGTTAAACATCCACATCTGTGATAACGGACTTCACACCCCATCTCAGCACTTCTTTTCCTCTTTCATATCACCTCCATGCCCAGTAGCCTTTCAAATTCTGCTTTCAAGCTGTCATGGAACTTCTGCATGTGTTAGAGCTGGCCAGAACAGAAAATGCACTTTTGTGATCTCCATGATAAAAAGATGCTTAGCAGTTTAACTCTATTGTGATTTCATTCAACTCTTAGCAAAAGGCATGCTGTAGAGTGCATGCTGGGGTCTGACATGATCGCTTTGAACACGTAATGGGTATAATGTATCAAAGAAACAGTGAGAGACTGCATGGGAGAATCACCTCACTTAGGAGAAGCTCACACCCATATTGAGAGAGGATAGCAGGCTGTTTTTCGCTATCTCACCTGTCTGTGTGTAGGATGTGCCAAGATTTAAAGGACTCTCTTTACATTTGGCTGTTGCCCAGATGTAATTTCAGTACATTAGTCTGTTAGCAGTTAGGGTAGCCTAACCTCACAGATGGCATCCCAGTAACAGAAAAGTTTTACAAAATCTTTGTGAATTTCCCCTGACTTGTGCAATGGGTTTTTTAATGACAAAAAAATATCTGGTCCTATAAAGACTTCCTTTTTTGCATGACTCTAGCACAGAAGGTATTACATACTTTAACACAAACATTTCTGAAGCAGGAGCCTTTGAGAAGGCTTTGAGACTGGAGTTCCATTTTAGTTCTGTTCTTGGGTTTGGATCTTTCCATTTTTCCACTGAAATAACTCTAGCTGTCCCTTGCATGCCAAGAAATACAGGTAAAACTGTTAGTTTCAAGAAACTAAAGGTATCAACACAACTGCATTCTCATATCACCTGCAATTAAGACACAATTGTGTAATTTGGGGATTTAAAGTAGATCTGGAATAAGATAAATTTGCTTTCCTTAGCACGAGTCTAGGGATTTTGGAGCAAGAATTGATATAAAGTTGGAGGGTTTTTTCACTAATATTCTGCATCACTCCTTATTGTCAGATGAGTATTTTGTAGAAATTTCTTTCTCCAGACAGTGTGACATCCTGACATGCTTTGTTGTCACATTTTTAAATAGAGATATTCAGAGGAAACACTTTTTGAAAACAATACACTATAAATTTAAAACCAATGTTTCCCTTGATTGCATGTCCACCCAGGAGAAAAGTTCTAGTTCATTTGCAGGCTATTAGGTTCAAATCAGAAATGACTGGATGAAATTCAGCGAGTCAGATGAAGTGGCAAGTCAGAACAGATAACACTTATGGCTTAAAATCTATTCAACTGTTTAGAAGTCCAGAACTACACACTTCCCTGGGATATTTATTTAATTTATCAAACTAGCACTGCAATTCTATGTATTTTTGAAGGCCAAGAGCAGGAGCTGAAAACTTGAGTAGTGATTCAGCAAGGTGCTTAAGAATGAGCTCAGCTTTAAAATTGCTCTATTTAAAGACAATGTTCCTGGTGCTACTGCATGATTTTAGAAAGCAAATTTAGCACAAGTGAAAAGGTGCCAGAATGAAACAAGTGAAGGGTGTCATTTCTTTCTCTGCAGAATAAGTGACATGGCAAGTAGCAAAGTAAGCTTTTTTAAGCCTTTTCTGCTTGCCCCATCCTCATCACTCCTACCCCATATGTTTAAACTTAATCTTATTCCTGATGCAGTCCCTGAGATGCTTAGCAACCATTTTAGTTAGCACCAACAAAGGTAATGCTACATCAAAACCAATTCAAACTAATAATGTAAAAGGCAGTTTGTAGCTCCTGTTAACTAGCCAGTGCCCTTGACAGTTCAGCATCTTTACCATCTCTTCTTGTCATAAAATTCACTGCTTGAACCTGCTGTCCATGGTCCCCATATTAGCAACACCTCAGCATGATGTCTGCTACCTTTTCTCTCACTCAGAACATGTCAGGATATTTGCCTGACTGACAGGTTTAATTACAGTAGCTGGAGCATGATAGGATTAAGGGCACAAAGGTGACAAAGAGAAATGAGATTTGGGGTGGATTATTGGAGGCCTTCAGTATCTTTGTAAGACTCCAAAGGTGTTAGGCTATGAAACAAAGGTTTTCCTGATAGAAATTTTTTGAAAGCAGTGTTCTGGTTTTTTAACCAGGGAACTTTTTTCATAAATAACAAGGAATGGTGTAACTGAGAAATGAACTTTTATTCCTCCACAATTCCCAGTTCTTGTCGTCAAACAACTTCACATCAGTACCATGTATGACTGTGTTTCTAATGCAACACTGAACAAAAAAATTCCTCTTTGTGTTATAATATAGGAAAGAACTTGAGTGGAGTTTGGTTTTACGTGTTTTTTTCAGGGCATGTTTTCTACAGTGTTCTGCTGTGGTGGGCAACAAGTCTGCATATTCCAACAAGATCTTACCAGATTTCCAGTACATCCTTTGCACCGCCAGGACAAGACTGAGATTCACCTGTGCTCCTTACATGAGACACAAGGAGGCCTTTCTGAACTACAGTCACTAACCCAAAACATTGCAGTATTTCTCCAGTTTCATCAGAAAACAGTTCCCACTAGAAGGATGCAGAGACTGGTAGGGATAGGAATGAGATCCAGATTTAGATGAATTTGTCTAACTTTATAATGTTTTGGGCTTTTTGCCCCTATGATGTTCTAAAGAAGTGAGTTCCAAAAGTACTTCCTTGTGTTTGTGCTTGGAAAGATTAGAGCATGCCTAGCTCTTCTGCTGAGTGTCATACCTCCCTTCAGCTCTTTCTTTGCAAGCTGAAAAGTCCTAATTTATTTAGCTTTTCTTCATGTCCCATCATATGTGCTCTCTGTACCTTTTTTATGACTGATATTTCCTTCTTCAGTAACTACACTAAGTATTCAATATATGGAATGCTAACATTTTGCACCATGGCACTGTGATATTTTCCAAGCATTCTGTTTAATCACTTTCTTTCCCTAAAATTATCCTTAGGTGGGTAGCTATGTATTGGCTTTTCTCTGTGCATGTTTATTACCTTGCATTTGTTAACACTGAACTTCATTTCATGCTTCTCTAACTCAGCATCATAGACTGTCCAGTAAAACTTTAGGCAGATATAATTTTTACTATGATGACTAATTGTGTCAGCAGCAAACTTTATCACCTCAGTAACTTCCCCTTCTTTCAGATAATTTTTGAATATGTGTAATAACACAAGCTCTAGAAAAGATTCTTGAGTGAAAATATCAATGGAAAAAACATGTATTTACCTTTGCAGTATCTTTTCATAAACTTGATAATTAAAGTCAAAAATGCTGTATTTACCAGGCCCCTTTTATCCCTTGTTTTCTGGCTGCTCCAAAGGACCCAACGTATCTGTGGTGCATTACAAACATGTTTATTTTCCCCCAATATTTTATATTTATACATAGGAAACTATTCCTGTTTTATTATGCCTACTGGTTTTCTTCTGCAGAAATCATATTTATTTAGCTATATTTTTCTGAAATCTCTCTTAAAAATCAGCCTAACATGCTCTGTCTTCTGATACAGTTGTGTATCCTTTCTGCTGATCTTTCATCTTGTGAAAGGCTCTTAGACGTACCTGAATGCAGGATCCTTTGTTAAACCTCTCCACAGTGAAAAATGGGGCATAACAACAATTTTTTTTTTTTTTCACTTTTTTGTTCCCTTTACACCAAATAATTTTCTCTCCTGATTGATTCTCTAGTTGGCTCCTTGCTTTGGCACATTTTGAAACATCCCTAGGAAGAGTTTTTCTGCCTTTATCAAGTTTCTTAGCAAGGGCATTGCCGACCTTCCTCATTGTCATTCTATGTGTCATGTGCTGCTTTCTGTTCTTTCCTGCATTCCTCATTTGGACAATAGAGAGAACACAAATACTTCTTCTCTAAAACATCAACCATTGTGAAGTACAGTGAAGTACACTGGTCTCTTGGAAAAAAAATCTCTTCATAACAAAAGTAAGAAGATTTAGGAGACAGAGATTCTTCGAAGGAATAGAAGCTTTCCTAGGGGCAGCTGCCACATCTCAGTACAACTGCACACCATTCCCAGCACTGCAGCACATTGGGAAATATAATTTGTTTCTAACAGTAGGTTTAACCTTTGAATAGAGATATTAAATACTGCATGAAATATGAGATACTGAGTGACATTTGCCTAAAATGTCACCTTCTAAAACTCCTGGATTAGAACCGAATCCTTAAAGAGAGCACATAAAACTCTCCGTTAAACTGACAGTCACATTTGTTACTTATTTTCCTACCTTTTTCATGAAAAGCAGGTTTTGTTGGATACTTTTGGGAAAGCACGAATTAGTCAAGCAGTGGTAGTCACTGAAACAACTTCAACTGGGCGCAGCAGAATTAGGGAGAACAGACCTAAATATGATCCAGGAGGGAAGGTTCCTCCTCACTCCTCAGACTTATCACAGCAGAAAATGTCTGTCACCTGTTCAATGTGGTCATGGTCTTTTCAATTTATTTGTTGTTGTTGAATCTTCCCCTTTTCAATTTAATTTACTTTACCTTTCTTATCAGTATTCATCCACAAATACCAAGACCAGAAACAAAAGTCAAGTGAGAAACAAGTCCTGTTGTCCACCAGCAGGGCTTGATTAAATTTCACTCTTTACTCACCTTTCGACATCATGTAATCAATATTTAATAAAATGCCAGCATAGCACTTCATAATCCTAAAAAACATTAAAAGCACTTTACTCAATTTATAACATACATTTGTATTTATTATACTTAGCTGTAGGTGGAAAATAGCTATCTTTACCAAAGAGGGAACACCTTTGAGTGATTACAGCAGGATGACCTACAACGTATCAGGGTAAAACCAAGATAATTTCAAGGGTTCTAAAAGAAATAAGCAAGCAAGTTAGAGCATTTGCACTAGATACACAGGATCCTTGGGGGTTGAAACTGAATATGCTACATTCCCAGTGAGTACCCTGGCACTATAGGTATTTTGTCCTACAGATCTCTCTCCATTGTTTCCATCTGGATCCTCCCAAAATGAAAAGCTTCTGAAAAGCACCTCCAACAACTCCACAGCTTTCTTGACAACTGCTGGTAGTTGTCCTGACAAAAGGAATAGAAGACCTCTGCTCAGCAATATGGGCTCTAGGTTTATCTCAGTATCACACTAATGACTCAACTCTGCTTTAGCAAGGGAGGCTTCTGCATCCTCCACTGACTGCTGATACAGCATTCCTGGTAACAGCAATAGGGACCTAAAAACCATCAGGAGCAACAGGTTTTAAACTGTGCTGTTATGCCCAGTGCCATTTCTCCTTTGTCTTTTGCTACCACAGCTATGGAACTGACAGAATTAAATTGCCACTGTAAGGGACTTCAATCTGCTACACAGATTGCATTTTGGAGACACATTTGGAATTAACTCCTCTTGCATCTGTACACAGCCTAAATTGATAGAAATCAAGCCAGTTGACATCTTAGGTCACTTGGTGACAATTATTTCACTGTACCATGTTTTCCCCTTTCAAAACCAGAAAATAACTACGTGTTTTTCCATCCAAATTATACAAAACTCTTCAAATATGTGTTCTCAGAAATTCACAGGTCATATTCCTTTTTTCAAAAGGATTTGAAGAGCAGATGCCTACAAACAGCCCTTTCAATGAAGACCTTAATTTTTTCCAGCATATACTTATTCTCTCTGGTTGATGCAAATCACAGCATATGAGGTCATGAACATTTTTTCCAAGACTGATGGATCACCTGCTGAGACTAACGCTCAATATAAAACTGCCTACTTAGATGATAAAATGAATATATGTCTACTCCCATCTACAATGAAGACTGGAAATGCCAGCTGCAGAGACTGATATCTGTTCTGTAATCACTGCAAAACACAGGTCATGCTGTTAACATGACCAAATATTCTACTAGCTGATGAACTAGCTGCTATCTAGGATACACCATGGGAAATGGCCAGGGGAGGGTGTCATTTATACAACTGCTCTATTGCCTTAGAAACTGATCACAATAGTAAAGGAAGCCTGTGGTGGTTTCACAGCAGTAAGCAGCTTAGCACCATACAGCCACTTGCTCACAGCCCCCACCTGATGTGATGAGGGAAAGAATAGGAAGAGCAAAAGTGAGAAAACTTGTGGGTCAAAACACTTTAATAAGTGAAGCAAAGTGGCACATAGAAGAAAAGCAAGGCAGGTGTTCATCTGCTTCCAGAAAAACTGGACTTCATCACTCATATCAGTTACTTGGGATGACAAATGCCACAACCTGAATGCCCCCTCTTTCTTTGTGCCATCTTTATTGCTGAATGTGATGTTATGTGTCATGGAATACCCTTTTGGTCAGTATGGGTCAGTTGTTCTGGCTGTGTCCCCTCCTCATTTCTTGCCCACCTCTAACCCACTCACTGGCAAGGCAAGCATGAGAAACAGAGGAGGTCTTGATGCTGTGTAAGCACTGCTCAGCAATAGCTACAACATGGGTGTGTTATCAACACTGCTTTTGTCACAAATCCAAACAGCATCACACAGGCTCCTACAAAGAAAATAAATTCTATCCCAGCAAAAAACAGTACAACCTCTACCCCTTATTTGGTGTCATTGGCCAGACTGGGACATGAGCATGACATTAAGTGGTCAAGAAGGTGCAGTTAGGACGACAGGGAATTCAGAAAGACCACCAGCTGTTATTCTGTTAACACTGCTGTGCTCTGACTCTTTCTACATTACCTGACAATCCATTTTCAAATAATAACTCACACATTCAAATAAACGTCTGAAAAAGTTTTTCAAGCTGAGCTGCAGATGACTGGACAGGCTGACAGATTCACACCCTTAGAAGGACATCTGCTGGAATCAGGGGATGCAGCAGAAGGGATGCACCAGAAGGGATTGTGGTGCGTTTTCATTTTGCAGTCAAAGAAGACCCCTCCTACAGTTGCCCCTGTATGGGATGTAGTGCAATTGTTTTCCTTTTCTACATGGGTCCAATAATTTCATTTAAGCAAGGAGACTGTGCTCAGCAGTACCTTACCTGATGAAGCTGCAAAGACTGTGACTAGTTTAAAGCATTCTGGTTTTGCCCTTTTTCTACATTTACTCATTCCATCTAATATTGGCTCTTTTGTTAACTTATCCACAGGAATCTAGTTCTTGAACTTTCATCTGAACCCAGAGTTGTTGATTACCCTAAGTACAAAACAAATAGTGGAGTTCTGAAGAATTAAAACCTCTAATCTGGTACTGGGACCAAAATGCCACCATCTACAGATTATTCACTGTTGACCCTGAAGGAGGGAAAAAAGAAAATAAGGAAAAAGAGACATCTTTAATAAAGGAAGGTAATTCCAGCAGCTTGATGCATGAGAACGAGTACCAAAGGTGATCTATGTAATACAGGGACTTCAGGATTTTTAATAAAATGCAAGAGAAATTATATTTGCATCTTTCTGGAGAACAGTTACATGTCTGAGGGAAATCAACAAGTGATGTTGCAAGATTAGGTTACTGTTAAATAACATGAGAACATAAACTATTTCACTAATAGAATCAAACATACTGAAACAGGTTTATTTTGTAGAACATAAACTTTAGTATAAAATACTAACAATGGTATTCCAAGAAAAAAAATATGCACATAAGAAGAGGGAAAAAAAGGCTGGAAGAATACAGAAGAAGTCCAAAACATTCATTCTAGTGACTGCCTTTTTTGTTTCATTCATCTTCTGGTATTCCGGAGCATTACACATACATGGGTTAACTTCCTTGAAAAAGTCAAGGATCCCTTTTTGTTTGTTTGTTTGTTTACTGTATTACAGGTTTACAGTGTATAAAAATTTGTTTTTCTTTCATTGAATAACTTCACAAGTCCTCTGTCCTTAACCCTCTCAGTGAGAGCTGTAAAAGGAAACAGTATGAATCTCAATGATAATTCAAATACCATGCTTGCTCCATATATTAATTTCACTATCTGAAACCCATTTTGTAGTGAGACTATTTTAAGAGATGGTCTGAATTTTACAGATGACCTGAATTTGAAGTGAGTTTAAGCTTTGTGGTTTTGAAAGCAAAGAGTTTCATGACAATCCTGCATTTATTCTTCAGAGTACTATGAGTATATTGGGACACGCTTCATTTCATATAGAAGACTTAATTCATCATTAAGATCCAAAATTGCAAAGGAAAAAGAATAAAAAAATATAATTCAATTTTTCTATTACTCATGTAAACATTAGCTTAATCTCTCTAATGATTTATTTTTTTTTTAATAGCTCTTCCCATGAAGAGCAAGAAACTCTTGTAAAAAATACAGTTGCAGAGCTTTAAAACTTCATGGCAGATGGAGAAACTAGTGAAAACTGAGTTTATTACTTGCCACCTATAATATGCCTTAAGCCGAATTTTCCAGAAAGAGGAAAAAAGTCTTTGTTTAAAAAGAAAACTTTGATTTTTTGCAAAACTAAATAAAGGCTTTTGGCTTTTTCTCAAAGTATTGCTAACACTTGTTGCTCTCATTTTTGCCATGCAAACACATGCACACAACCTTCTATAATCTGTTTGTACCCCAGTGACGGTCCTGGCAGTCAGCCCCCCAAGAACCCACTCATCTATACCGTTCACCTTCTGCTCAGCCTTATGTTTCCCAGTGCTTCTGGCAGTGGCCAACACCACACCAGCTGAGCCACCAAATGCAAATTTAGACAGGGGTGGATGAGTTTGGGCTCCCCAGACCCATTAGGGACAGCTGTTCTGGCATGTGCTGTCTAGAGTCATATGGTAGAACTGTTCGCCACTTCCCATTACAGTGAGGTTGCATCTATCCCTGGTTCCCAAAAGCCGAATTGCTCCTTCAATTTACCCCCAAAGGACAGTGTTTAGTCTACCCACTTGGTTGGCTGGGGTGAGTAATTAGCAGCAGTGATGAATATATTCCAGTATAAGACAATTTCAGTTATTCATAAGAGAAAATTTTAAAAATATCATCTTTCTTCACAGCAAATTAATTGAGATACATTATCAAAATACTGCATTACATCCAAGAATCCTGATACCAACATCCTGGAAAAACTTAAAGAATATCCCAGCAAAACAGTCAAGAGTTAAAACAGATTCAACACTCCTAATTTCAATAATATGGCATTTCCTTACTGCTCACAGCACAGCTTGAAGACCCAGACAAAGGAGTTTGCAGGTTTTGCCTGTATCTGTCTTCATCTCCACCTTCACCTTTACCTTCACCTTCATCTTTATCTTCATCATCTTCATTTTATTTTTTTGTCCTTATCTTCATCTCTTTACATCTTTTTACATTTTTCTTTATCTATTCTATGTGTTGCTGTGGGCTGGAACTGCTCAGCAGTGTTTGTTAGACTGAAATCTGGAGATTTATGCACTTTCAAATAGCCTACAGAGTTAGCTGCATGAGTATCACCTAAGCATGAAATCCTTTATTACTCCTAGGATACTAATTATACTTGAAAATCCTCTAGTGATTGGCCCTGTCCTGTTGTCTTATAAACAACAAGGATTAAAAAACCCTTGTGAGGTAGATTTCATTACACTTTTTAAATAGTTGTATAAACTGGACTGCAAAGAGATCAAGTTCCTTGCTCAGTGCTGTGCTATGAATCAATGATAGACTCAGCAACGTACCCAAAATGACCTACAGCAGTTTTCTTTCCTTTAACTGACAGGCTGTATTCTCTTAGATAACAAATTATGAGATGCACAGGTCTTTTCTTTTCCCCCATGGAATACAAATTATCAGTACATGTGGTTAGGCAGACATTCTTTTTTTATGAAGCTGTATAATGTTTCACAATTAGGCAGTTTTCTGATGGGAAATTTCTGGTTCTTTTTGCAGAATTTTAAAACTCCATGGAGCATTGGCTTATTCTGTTATTTTAGCTCTTATTTTTGTAAAAGAGAAAAAAAGAAATAAAGAAAAATAAACCAGGGAACTTTCAAGCTTGTTTTCATCTATTTTGCCTCCCAACTTTAAAGTCCTGGCCTGTGAGTTAAAAAATTTAAATCTTCAAATGTGTTCTTTTCCAAAGGTAGAAACTATGAACAAATTGGTTTGGGAGAAGAAGAGAGAATGGCAATTAATTATAAGGACTTCAGAAGGAGAAACTATTGCCTCAGAAAACACAGGCAATTGTTTCTTCCTTTCAGTCATTGTTAATAAAATGGAAGCAATTTTTTGCAAAACTGCGGGAGAAGTACTGTCAGAAATGTCCCTTTAGTTGAGACATCAATATAATACATGAAAAATAACAAATCTTCATTCAGATCTCATTCTTTTCCTCCATTAGAAACTGTGATATTTTTAGATCAAGACTGCCTCAGTGTGATGGTTTTGGCTGGGATAGAGATAATTTTCTTCACAGCAGCTCCTATGGGGCAGTGTTTCAGATTTGTGCTGGAAGCAGCACTGATAATGCAGAGACGCTTTGTCACTGCTGCAGTGCTTACACAGAGTCAAGGCCTTTTCTGCCTCTCAACCCACCCCATCAGTGAGCAGGCTGAAGTGCACAAGGAGCTGTGAGGGGACGCACAGCTGGGACAGCTGACTAACTGACCAATGGGATATTCCATGCCATATGGTGTCTGCTCAAGATATAAACTAAGGAGAAGAAGAAAGAAGGGAGGAAATGCTTGGAGTGATGAGGCTTGTGTCCCCAAGTCACTGTTATACGTCATGGAACCCTGCTTTCCTGGGAATGGCTGAACGCCTGCCTTCCAATGGGAAGCGGTGAATGAATTCCTTATTTTGATTTTTCGCACAACTGACTTCTGTTTTACCCATGAAACTGTCTTTATCTCGATCCGTGAGTTTTCTTTTACCCTTCCAATTCTCTCCCTCATTCCATCAGGGGGAGGGATGTGTGGTGCTTGATTGTCAGCTGGAGTTAAACTCAGGAAGCACTTATTGTCAGGGAAAGAGCTGTTACAAAATGAGACATAAGTCTAGACTGTTCTCAGCAAAGTATTGCAGTTTAGTGCTATAATGGTGAAAAATCTATTTCATCTTATACCCAATAATCAAAACTGTGGAGAACAGCCTTAGCACTGAAGCTACCCAGCTTCTTAAGCACTGGGTGTTTGTTTCATATCCTTTGATGATATTTGTCAACCAACTTCTGTTATGCAATGTAACAATTGGTAGGAGCCTGGTTTTGCACAGCAGACTCAAGCTGTCTTGTCAGCTATAAATTCAATGGCTCTCCACTTGGCTGCTGCCTGATATCTCCTGCATGCTTCCTAGCTGACTTCTAGATTCATCAGACCACCAACACACTGGTGACTTCCAATCACTATAAGCATATTTGACATGTCTGGAAACGGTATGAGCATGATTCCCAGGCACCTTCTCAACTGTATGACGCCCTTCTTAGACAAGTGCTGTCTATCAGTGCTTGCTAGCTCTCCACTGGGCAACAGGTATGTTGGATCAGTTAATTCATGGTCAGCAGTCAGTATCTTGCTATTCCATCATTCAGAGACAGTGAACCTCAGTGAGCAAGTTCAGTCTTTCCTATGTGATGCATGATGACCCTGTTTAGCAACCAGATCAGCAAAATTACTGTGCTCCGTTAAAATGAAGCCTTAACCTTCAGAGCGTTGTTTGGCTTATTTTACACGCTATAATATACTCCAGTGATCAGTCAGGATGCTGGCAACACAAACATCTACATGCCTGCAATGGTGGGTGTTTCCTAAGGACAGTGAATAAAATCAATCCCTGTTACCACAGCTATTGCTTAAATTGTGTTTTCAAAGTACCTCTTTAAAGTGGTAATCAGACATCTTGTTGGACTACAGTACGCTTTTGTTTGGGAATATATAATCTCCTCATGAGACCTTTAGTTTAGGCTTTGAAAAAACTATTGAGTCCTTAACCAATTATCCTGCCTCTGTAACCCAAATTTCCATTGTCTTTTGCTCCAGAATGAGACTGGATGGAGGAACGAGTGGATTAACTCCCTGCCTCACTCCCCTGAACTATTTCAAAGCTTTATGTGAGTTCCCAATGGTGCTGACAAATAGAATAACCCTGTTTTATACAAAGATTTGACTAAACCCTCCTCTGATTCCTGTAAGACTTTGCTACGCAGCATTGAAGCATGGCACACAGTGCACAAGCTGCTTACATGTGTCAACTCATTTGAAGATAGACAGTCTTATGCAGTAGTGGAGGTGTACACAGAGGTTAGTTTTGCTGCATGTGACAGACCTTTTTTAACAGCAAATAACAATTCCTTTGTTTTGTTTTTAAAAGTAATCAAAGCTCCTATAAATTTGAAGTATTTAAGTAACATAGAATCCTACATGTATCCCACAACTATAAACTCAATAGTTCAAAAGACTGAGTAAAACTTGTATCAGTATTAAGGCAATTTAACACATTAAAAACCCACTGAATTTCAACTAAGAGTGTTAGAGAGAAAAATAGGCTCCTGAAGATTTAGTAATTGTTTTTCAATAGGCCTCAGTGACTTTAAAGTCCAAGTCTGACAGACTTCTAATGAAAATAATGCTCTCAAAGGTCCTGGAGGTATTTAAAAATTAAGAGAAATGTTCCTTAATTACTGGAGAACTTTTGAAAATTTCCCCCTAAATCATTCCTGTAGAATAATTCACACAAATCAGATCAGAATCATATTTTACCTGTGTGTCATCCTGATAAGATTTTACTTTTCTCTTTTCACTGCTATAAGCATCATGTGTCAGTATAACATAAAGGTGGCTGGCTTTTATTTTCACAATCAGCCTGTGGTTTAAGTGAATTATAAAGAGTAAAGTGTAGTCAACAATTCAGTTCACAGAACTCCTAGGGTTTCCCTATGTGGCATTTTAAACCTAGCATTAAAGCAAATATTCTAACCTTAATAAAAGAAAGATTATGGATGCTGCATTACATGAATTATTGAGGGAAAATACTGTAACCAAGATAAATCAGAGACTATTGCAAATCATCCTCTTATTCTACTTCTATCTGTTAAGTCAGCTTAGATCTAATAAGGTGATTTTAGGCTTTGATCAAAGATTTGTTTCTTTTAAGATACAATTTTTGCTGAAATATTAACAAAAGCCTATCTAGCTCTTTAAGCTGAATAACACAGAGGGCTTTGTAAACAATGAGCATTTCACCCATTACTCCTGTGTAGCTACTTCTGGGGTAAACAGCAGCCCTGCTGATCAGCATTTAACACACAAAAGGCTAGACTTCCCTTCTCAGACATGCTGGTACCTCAAACTGAAATCTCAACTGACTGTAACAGGAAACATCAGGCTTGTCAGTGGTATTATAGTAGGAAAGCAAAATCCAACAAACCCAGACCTTTTTGATCTAGAAATGAGATTACTTATTTGGAGATAAATCCTACCACTTTCATGCATGTGGAACAGCATCTTGACCACGTAACACACATGGGCTGCTGCCCAATAGAGGTAGGAAAGCCTCATATTGCTAGTAGCTGCTTGTGCTTCTGTTTACCCACATGGAAAAACAATATTAGTAATGTCTACATTCCAGGTCTGATTTTATTTGTTGTTTTTTTTTTTATATATATTATTTAGAGACCTTGAGATGCAGAGATTCCAATAAACAATACATATTATTACAATTTCCTATTTCTGTGATTTAGTTAGGTTTTCTGATTGCTGGCTCCGAATATGGGCACATAGGCAGAGTAAAATGGAATAGAAAAGATAAGCCACACAAACAAGACAGGCCTGAAATCAGAAATCTCTAATATACTTAAGGAAAATACTTAGGCATGGAGATAATTCCTTTAAATCAGAATTTACAAAGCTCTTTTTCCTTGCATTGCAATCCCAAAAGTACACTCTTGCCTGTGCCTCCTGCCTGGTTAGCACAGTTGCAGCCTGGTGTCTCTGTAGCTGCACCACTCTATGGCTTTTGGTGTCAGCACCTCCCTCCCCCCACAACCTCATGGCACAGGCAATGCAAACGCCAGCCAGAGAGGGTACCTCAGCTCTGCTACCAAATTTCAAATGAACTCTGTATTTTCTCCTCTCAAATAAGACACTTCTGTGATCCCTTGCTAGAGACTGCATAACAAGGAAATGCTTTTGCCAGGTTGCAAAGGATGGCTTGGTTCTTGTTTGCAACTTACCATTTGTATTTATATATTGTTGCCTTTCACCTGAATGTCATGCTTGGATGTATCTAGATAACCACAGGCAGCATGTGCCCTGCCTGGTCCTTATACCCACCAAGGAGATGTTCTCGAGTGCAAGGCATAAAGTTTCTGCCAGCTTAAGGACAAAGATCTCTGTCTGACTGAAATGTCATATACTATATTTAAAAGGTAGCAGATTGTAATAATGAAGTATTGCAGCCTGTCGCTATGTTACCAGCAACTCTGAACTGATGTGTCAGAAGGAACAGCAAGGAAAATGCCCAGAATCCCTGTTTAGATCCCCTTCCCATGTCTACCACCAATGGAAGTATTTAAAATATTTACAGATATAGCCAGCATGGTTCTTTACAAACAAAGCCTAAAAGGATAAATAAATACATATATTACCCCAGCTAGCCTGCTGTCTAAAAACACCCTCCTGCCTCTCCAGTTTGCCTCATATTGCATCCTGTACACTCTGACAGAGAAAGATTGATTTGGGGATCGGCAGTCCTCTCCTCTACCTGTTCTCTGTCCTTTAAAGAGGCCAAACTCCTCTTGACTGATGCAGTGTAAACAGTAGATTGAAGCAGGAGGGGAGATGCTTCCCTGGTGACTGATGCTGAGGTGAGCGCTGTGGATGCTCTTTAAAAGGGAGGGGGGACATTCTCCATCTCTCAGCCTGCTGTTTTTACCTGTTATTGCTTTATTTATATGGTGTTAGCATCACCATCCTGGGCAATGACCCTTGCTGGATAATAAAACGGGCTGCAGCTGGCTTGTAAAGGCTGGGGACAGAAGTGAGGAGGGTGGTGCAAAAAGGCACAGCCAAACCACTGCTTTCATTGTGTACATAGGAGCTCTCACAGCAGGCTTAATCCCTTCCCTTCCCTCAGCAAACCTACTTACTGGCAAAGCAGAAAGCACTCACAACCAAACCACTTCTGCTCTCATGCAAATTTTGCATAAACAAAGAGAACAAAACAGAGTGCTTTGCATGATGCTAGGATTGAACTGTGACTTGCCTGGTGATTTTGACATGAGGTGGGTCTTTGTCAAGGGGCATGTTTGCTGAGAAGAGATTGCATTTGGAAGGACACTGGATCTGGATGTGATTCTGTGCTCATAGATGCCAATGCCATTTTTTAAAACTGTGTACTCAGTCAAGCAAACAAACTGTTTGGAGTCGCTTGTTTCCTGCTGCACATTATGCAGAAATGGAATACTTAATTATTTTACCAGTTGTGGCTGAATTTTCTGTTAGATAAAATGGTAGGTTTTCTCAACATTATAGAAAGGGATCAGTTCTCTGAAAAGTCTACAAAATTTATATCAAAAATAGGTTTTTTCTGCTAAAAAATCTAACATGTCATTATCATAATTCATCAATAGCATATTTTAATCTGATTTGGTGAGAAAGTAAATTTGTCCTAAAAATACAAAGTAAATACATTTATACATTTTTCAAGAACCAAGATCAGGATTACAGAAGTAATTTCATTGTTTGTGAAAATCACACTCGAATAGCAGAGGCTGTTAGACATTCAATTTCAATAAAGATCATTTCAAGATGATGTGAAACTAAGCAACAAAAGGAGAGTGTCTGGATTAGTGTAGCTCACAGCTATAAAGCTGCAGGTTCCAGACGGAATGGAGGAAATAATGCAGTATGAAGCTATGTGCTGCCTCTTAACAGGGTACTCGGCAGGAGTATGGAAAACAGAATTTAAAAAAGACAAAACCATTGAAACCCCACAATTCCAGGTATTTCTGGTTGTGTTTGAAAACAAATTGCTCAGAGCACAACTGAAGCTCTGTACACTTAAGCGAGTCCTACTTCTCCCTGTCGTCCTGGTGGTAAGAGCACATGGTAGCAACTGCTGTACTGAGAAGGAGGGGAAAACAGTAATTTAACCAAATTTCTGCTTGACAGTGCATGAAATCTTCATGGCCTATCAGACTTGATAAACTCCATTTACCCTCATGCCACTTGCCATCACTTTTCATTAGTCCTGCCATGCAATTTATAGGAAAATTGACAGAACTTATGCAGCCAATACAAAGCCACGCTGACATCTTACAGATGTTATATTTGCGTCTCTCAGCTTCATTTTCTGTTCCTTCTTCTTGCACCGGCACTTGTGAATAGGAAGAACCGAGACCTAGCTGAGACAAATATCTGACAAAATACCTTTTTCTTTAGGCCATGCTTAGCAACAGCTGTCAGCAAGCATTTATGACTAGGCTAATATTACATATAAAGGAAAGAGAGAGACTGACAGGACTACCTCCAGTAGTCTACAGTAGCTTCCAGCTGCACTGTAAACAGCTGTTTTTTGGTAGACAAGGACAGGGATTTGACTCAAATATAAATAATGAAAATTTTTTTTCTCCTCCGTTAATTCTACTCAGCCCTTTACTCCCATCCTCCAGACAGATTTCTTATTAACATAACTGGAGTAGAGAGTTTTGGTTTTCACTTTTGGGTAGAAAGATTTGTTGGGTTTTTCTTACCCCATGGGAATTCAGCGCATGATCTTGACAACATCAGCCCCCTTGATTGAAATGTGCTTTTTAACTCTGTCTCAAGAGAAAACCTAGAGGAAAAACATGTAAGAAAAGCAACTCTAGATGAAAAGTCCAAGATACCTACTGCTCCACAGTTCCTGTTCTGAGTGGATCAACAAAGGCTGATAATAAACTTAAGGTCTGCCTGCACTGGTGAGACTTGTATTGAATGAAATCAGGGACTTCATCCAGTTTGTTGCAATGAGAAGTCTTCCGTGATCAAGGCTCTTGGCTGTAGTTGTTTTTATCCATTTACTGGCAGTGAGTGTTTTATAGATGAACCATTATTGGCAGGAGGTAAGCAAGCATGTGTGTACGCATTTGGACACCCAGGAGCCTCAGTAAATACTGAAATTATCATTAAGGACAAATGAAGCATTATCTAGCAAATTTTTACCATAGTAAAATCTAGCAAAACATCAGTCTGCCACAACCAAAGGCTTGATAAACATATATTACTATGTACATAGGAGGTGATACCTTTATGTTCTTTGTTTTTCTGATCCTGAAATGTCCTTTGAGTTATTACAATTCCTGGGGGTGTTCTGAGTTACCTGCAAATGAGAAGCATCTTCATGTATGGATCCCTATGTCCATATTTCTCTTCATGATGAGAGAGTTACAGAATTAATTTTCTAGTTCATGTTCAGTAACTGCAACACTAGAGTGGAAGAGAAAGTATTTAAATAATTGTATAAATACAATTTTATCAATACCATAAATATCTCTTAGATTCAACTTATATTTTGTGACCTAACTACACAAAGCCAGTGCTGTAGTATATAGGCACCTGTTAACTTTTCCTACTGTGCCCCGGTTCTACACAGAGACATCATTCTTCAGTTCTCACAAATGCAGCTCTATGCCTTAAAAAGAGAATACTTCTGTTCCTGGGTGTTTTAGCTGCTCAAGTGCTTTCTTAACTAGCTTGTTGCTGTCCTAGTAAGAGAATTTCACTTACATGGTTAAAAAGTTTTCCGTATCTCCCCTTTCTGCTTTTGAAGCATCCAAAGCATATGCCAGGGAATAACATTACAGTGTGTTGCAAAGAGAGGTGATCAATCAGATCCAAAGATGGCAAGGATGAGAGAGGAAATTCCAGTCCATTAAAGTTGTTGGTAATGCATTCATCTCTCTCTCTGGAGCTAGATATTTTATTCTGGTTTTTCAGTGTTAAAAACATGACACTTGGATGCAGACTCTTTCACGTTGGCCTCTGGATAGTAATAAGGCCATTGAAATGGATTGCAGACAGACAGACAGTAAGTGTGCAGTAATTACTGCTTCAGAATGGAAATGAAGAGGTTGTTTTTGTCTGGGGAGTACAGACAGGCAAACTGCAACAAACTGAGCTGGTATTTTCTCTAAGAAATGCAAGATGACAAGGAGAGCAAACTGAGTAGCTTCCTGTGGGCTCAGCCTCTTACTGCAAGGCCTGCACCTATATCCTACCCCAGGCTTACTTAGTCACTAGTTGCGAAAGGAAGAATAACACCTCTAACGCATCCTCCACCAGGAGGCTACAGACATTACTTGGCTGAAAGTCTTTGATCTGCCTCTGATAGCCCAATGGTGGCTTTAGAAGAGTGTTTCTGATGATCTGACTTTGCACTATCCCCTGTAGATGTTAGGATAAAATTTATTGTCTGAGCATTCATTTCAGTGCATCATTTTGTAATATTTTGTTTAGAAAAGTCACTTGAAGATTAACCGCAATCTTCCTGGGAAGAAAGTAATTCCTGAGAAGCTATGTTGAGACTGACTCCCCCAGTAGTATGGAACCATTATACTGCCATTTCTACTGAAATCATAAACAACTATCTAAAGAAAGTGGGTTAAAAAGTGATTTCAAGTGGAAGTACTACGAAATGGAAGCAAATTCCTAACCAGTTCTGCCTCTTAAAATAACAGAGGTTTGGACCAGCATCACAACAGATGAAGTACCTGACAGGTACTTCAGGAAAAGTAAATATTATTTGTTGCTCTCCCTATTAATAAGTGAGTTTGCAGTGCTGACACATAACACTTGGTCCCATTGCATCATTCTTGCTACCTTCTGATCCACCACTTCATACATGCATGTATTTCTGTATGACTGGAACAGATGTGATCATCTTGAAGGAAAAAAGTAGCTTGGTAGCTTGCATTCAACATTTAACTAGTTATTATTTCTTTATCATAGCCAGTATGACTTTAATTTTCAGAATCCATAATAATAGAAATGTACCTTTTAAAGAACAAAATAATAGATCACATTGTTCCCTTGGGACAATATTAGGCAGGCTAACTTCAGCTTACTTGAAGTTACAGCATTTACAAAAGTAGTCACTGTACCCACGGGCTGATGTTGCTCTTTATTATATTGAAGTATTTTGTAAAAACATGAGGATCAGTAATATTTGATTATTTGATTTTATAAAAACTATACAAGTTGCATGTTCATTTATCCAAAAAAGCCTATTCAAGATTCTAGCAGAATCCTGGCAGAAATCCAGTTAGAGCCATTTAGGAGCATATAAACAAATTAGCAATGTAGAAGACAAGCTTGGATCAATAAATGTCAGATCAGTAGAGTCTCCTGAAAAAAAATTGGAAGGCACAACAGAGATGCATCTTTTAATGGATTACAAAGGTGAAAGTGACTAGAGATAAGATTATTCTGAACCCTCCTTGATAAATTGAACTCAATGCCTTCCTGGCAAGCGAATTACTAGTATAGAATTGTATGGAATTACATTTCCAAATATTTCTAGAATATATGCTAGTATATGTTTTTGTGCATGTACACTTGTGCATCTATACGTACAAATACACATACACATTTTAAGTAAGATAATGTTGCAGAAAATGTTGGATTCAGTTTCCACGTTCCTAGATTGCATTCACTGTGTCAGGTCACTCACATCAGAGAGGTGAGTGACCTTGAAACAAACTGTTATTTCTCTATGGCACAGTTTCCCCATTTACAAAATGATGCCAATCATACTGACTTTGTCATGAAATGTATTGACGTCTGCTAATGAAAAATATTTCATATTAATGGACAGAAAATTGTTTACAGCTCTTTCTCACTAGTATGAGTTAGTTAAATAAACAGCCAGGATCTCAATTTCAAAAGAAAAACCTGTGTCAGTAGCAATGTTTTTACTTCATAGTCAGCATGCTGCTCTTCACTGCACTTTTCTTTCCATTGGCATTGTAAGACAATTTAGAAGTCTTATCAGGTCACAGCACTCACACAGAGAGCTCAGAAAGGTTTCATTGCCTCAAAGAACTCAGGGATCTATAATGGGAGTTTTCAACGCCTTCCTGTCAGCTGCACTTGTATCCTTCAGCATTGCTTTATCCACATTTCCAGTATTGCTAACTTTCATGCTGTTAGTGTTTTCCTTCTGAGGCTCAGAAATACAACGGGAAGAAGAGAGAAGAGAAACTCTCCCTCTAGATCTAAGAGCCTGTTCACCAGTTGCTTCACACACTCCAACTCTAGCAGGCCCTTAACAGCTACTTGCCTGTCTGGCCTAATGATTTTCATGCCCATCAAAAGCTTTATTGCAGGATTGTTATTTGGTATCTTTTTATATGTTGCCATACATCTCTCTCAAAGCAAAAAGGAATATTAATAGTACCTCACAGCCAACAATTGTGTAGTCTTTAGACATAAAAATATTTTGAAATTCTGCTATTAACAACTAAACGAGAGCAGAACTTCTCTTTGTTGCAAGATATGAAAAGCAAACAGAGTGAGATGAGAACACATGCACAAAACGTTCTGGACTTTCTTTTCAAATTTTCCCCTTATTTTACCATCCCATTATTTTACCAAAGAATCAAGAAAACAGGCCATAGATAGGATTTTTGTAAAGGGTGAGAGCAGACTTTGGCCTCTTCAGGAGCCTGCTTAGTAAGGGTCCATGGGATATAGCCCTAGAGGGCAGGGGGGCCCAAGACTGTTGGATGGTATTCAACAAACACCTACTACAAGGTCAGGAGTGTTGTGCCCCAACTACAAGGAAGTGCAGCAGGAGGGGAAGGAGACCTCCGTGGATGGATAAGGAGCTGCTGAGGAAAATCAGAAGGAAAAAAGAGGCTTATAAAAGATGGAAGCAAGGACAGGCGGCCTGGGAAGAATACAGGGATGTTGTCCGGGAAACTAGGGACCAGGTTAGGAAAGCTAAGGCCCAGTTAGAATTAAACTTGGCCAGGGATGTGAAAGATAACAGGAAAGGATTCTATAGGTACATCACTAATAAAAGACAGAATAGGGACAACGTAGGCCCCTTCCAGAAGCTATCAGGAGAACTGGCTACCCTGGATTTGGAGAAGGCTGAGGTTCTTAATGACTTCTTTGCCTCAGTCTTCACTGGCAAATGATTTACCACACCACCCAAGTCTTGGAAGGAAGACTCAGCGACTGTGAGAATGAAGACCTTGGGACCACTGTAGGAGAGGGTCTCGTTTGAGACCATCTTAAGAACTTGAACGTACACAAGTCCATGGGACCTTAAGAAATCCATCCACGGGTCCTGAAGGAGCTGGCAAATGAAGTTGCTAAGCCACTGGCCATCATATTTGAAAAATCATGGCAGTCAGGTGAAGTTCCCGATGAGTGGAAAAAGGGAAATATAACCCCCATTTTCAAGAAGAGGAAATTGGATGACCTGGGGAATTACAGACCAGTCAGTCTCGCCTCTGTGCCTGGCAAAATTTAGGAGCAGATTCTCCTGGAAGGCATGCTAAGGCACATGAAAAACAACAAGGTGCTTGGTGACAGCCAGCATGGCTTCACTAAGGGGAAATCGTGCCTGACCAATTTGGTGGCCTTCTATGATGGGGCTACAGAACTGATGGACAGGGGTAGAGCAGCTGACATCATCTATCTGGACTTGTGCAAAGAGTTCGACACTGTCCCACACGACATCCTTGTCTCTACGTTGGAAAGACATCTATTTGACAGATGGACCACTCGGTGGATAAAGAACTGGCTGGATGGCTGCACGCAAAAAGTTGTAGTCAATGGCTCAGTGTCCGGCTGGAGACCAGTAACGAGTGGTATCCCTCAAGGATCGGTGTTGGAACCGGTCTTGTTCAACATCTTTGTCGCTGACATAGACAGTGGGATTGAGTGCGCCCTCAGCAAGTTTGCTGATGACACCAAGCTGTGTGGTTCGGTTGATACGCTGGAGGGAAGGAATGCCATCCAGAGGGACCTTGACACTCTTGTGAGGTGGGCTGATGCCAACCTCATGAAATTTAACCATGCCAAGTGCAAGGTCCTACACCTGGGTCAGGGCAATCCCAGGCACAGCTACAGGTTGGGCAAAGAAGAGATTCAGAGCAGCCCTGCGGAGAAGGACTTGGGGGTGTTGGTCGATGAGAAGCTGAGCATGAGCCGGCTTCAGTGTGCACTTGCAGCCCAGAAAGCCAACTTTATCCTGGGCTGCATCAAAAGGAGCGTGACCAGCAGGTCCAAGGAGGTGATCCTGCCCCTCTACTCTGCTCTCCTGAGACCCGACTTGGAGTACTGTGTGCAGTTCTGTTGTCCTCAACATAAAAAGGACACGGAACTGTTGGAACAAGTCCAGAGGAGGGCCACGAAGATAATCAGGGGGCTGAAGCACCTCCTTTGTGAACTCCATCAGTTGCATAAGCCAGCTTAGTGGTTCATCATTAGATATGTTCTTTAAGATGTAGCCTAATATTCCTGACTCTTCCCTATTTGTCTTGTACTCAGTGGATATTCAGTACCTTTATTGACTTGGCATCCTTTAGCATATTACCACAGAGCTATCCCATGTTTAAAATAATCACACTTCCTTCAGATGTCTTCAAGTGCTTCTTGATTCTCCTCTCTGCTATTCCTGAAAGAGCTGCTCTGCCAGGGCAGGGAAGCCATGCAAGGACAGTTGGGGTGCCCCAGCACCCAGGGCCAGCACCTCCTGGGAATCTGAAGCAAGTGGAAACCACTTGTCTGCCAGTGCCACATGTGCTCACAGCTGTCCTGGGTTTAGCAGGAGCAGTCATTTTTCTCCTTCTTAGTAGCTGGTGCAGTGCTGTGTTTTGACTTTTGGCCTGGGAACAGACCTGATAACAATGATGTTTTAGTCTGACCAAGGAAGCTCTTTGGCCAGAGCCTCATGCTCTGCCAGGGAGGAGGGGAAGCCAGGAGGAAGCAGAGACAGGACACCTGACCCAAACTGACCAAAGAAGTAACCCATACCACAGCACGTCATGCCCAGGATGTAACAGAGAATTACCCAGAAGGGCTAGGGACTGCAGGGTTGGACTAGGTATCAGTCAGTGCTTGGTCGGGCTGGGGGGGTGAGTTATTGGTCAGCAAGTGGTGAGGTATTGTATTCTCTTCCTTTGTCATTTCTTTTATCATTATTATGAATATGATACATATGAAGATAGGCTGAGAAAGTTGGGGCAGTTCAGCCTGGAGAAGAGAAGGCTGCGTGGAGACTTCATAGTAGCCTTGCAGCATCTAAAGGTGGCCTATAAGGATGCTGGGGAGGGACTATTCATTAGGGGCTGTAGTGATAGGACAAGGGGTAACAGGTTAAAACTTAAACAGGAGAAGTTTAGATTGGATATAAGGAAGAAATTCTTTACTGTGAGGGTGATGAGGCACTGGAATGGGCTGCCCAAAGAAATTGTGAATGCTCCATCCCTGGCAGTGTTCAAGTCCAGGTTGGACAGACTTGGGTGACATGGTTTAGTGTGAGGTGTCCCTGCCCATGGGAGGGGGTTGGAACTACATCATCTTAAGGTCCTTTCCAACCCTAACTATTCTACGATTCTATGATTTTAATTGTATCTAACACGCAGTTCCAGAATAGTTTCAATCCATGCCAGTATGGCAACATCTCTCCCTGCTGCACGCTGCACAAGCCCACCTTTCTGGTCCTATGATCAGAATGAAACCAAGTAGTTCAGGGAAGGAAACCAAATGAAAACTAGCCCTGGAAGGAAAGCCTGACTTGGTTTCATCTGGTTTAATTTTTGAACCAGTCCACTGCAAGACCAAATGGATGATGACACTACAGGAAAGGAAAGGGTGCAAACCGCCAGTACCCTGATCCATGACACTCCACTGCATGAGCTTCTGAAGCCAAACATTCAAAACTTGCAGCTCCTCTCTCTGTAAGCTCATAGGCTACTGGGAAGTGACCACAACAAGCTCCAAAGCTCACATCTTGAACTTAAACGTGTGTTGAAGAGCTTTGTTAGACTGCAGAGCTCACGGCTGTAACCATGTGGGATCCTCAGGATGTTTTTTAATGCTTCCACTTCAAATGCAATGTTACAGAGGTCTGGTTGAAGAAAGAAATGAAGGACCACAAAAAAAACAAAGATCATCATAGCCATTACTGTCATCTTTACAGGGAAACCATCGTACTGGCACCTTGGCTGTTTTGTCTAGTTTACTGTCTTTCTTTGAAGAAACATATTCAAATACTAGGGAAGAATGTACTTATCTTGCCTAGTTTGAAGACTGGACTTTTCAGCAAAGGCTGCTCTCAGGGTTTCTGGGCTTTAGGCTTTACCCTTGCCAAGGAGTAAAGGGGTGGAAACACTGAGGTAGGAAAGTCACAGAAAACTCTGAGCTCCTCAGGAAGAGGGAATAAGGTAGATAGAGATGGGATAAAAACACCTAATTGGAATGGAAGTCAAAGATAATTTATGAACAACAGCAACAAAATAGTTTCTCCAAATAAGACTTATTTGCATAAGTCACTTGTTTTTCTGCTGTTTCTATGGTTCTTTTTATTTGAGGTGGAATAGGACTTTGAAAATCATTTAGCTTGTCCTGAGGCATTCACATCATAAATAATATACTGCATGCAAAGTAATCACGCATTACACTGAAAAATTAGGAAGTACTAGGATTTCAACTGTGCTTCTTCCCTTTGTGCAATTCTGCTTCTGCATGGTCATGTGAGTTTTCATTTCATGGTTGCATACTGCTTTTCCCAGCAGGCACCCTTCCCCCTATAAAGAAGGCTCTCTGGAGACTGTGTTTAAGCATTGCTGCCTGGGGTCCAGGCCATCAACTCAATAGACCATTCAAAATGAACTTGTTTTATATGTTGCTACACATCAACAGCCTTAACAGGGCCATGTGGCACGACACAGCTGTACTCTTCTGAGTGTTTTAGATAGAATGAAAATGAAACTTTTGAAACACCAAAACAAGGTTCTGAAAGGAAAAAATGATACTGTTCTGGTAAAATCTATATAAGAGGCCAGTGTCTAGTGAGGCTTCACTGACTCTGGGATATACTAATGCAGACTGTTCTGATTGGTAATACAGCTCATCAGATGCACCTCACACAGTGCAACCTGCTACCCACTGAAGTGTGTTTCCTGTCTATGACTGTTTCTTACCAAGGTTTCTTTTCTAGCACAGGTTTGTCACTCAGGGATCACACCTCCTCATATCCCTCAGCAATGCCAGCACAATTTTTTAGCATAGATTTGATGTCTGTGGAGCTCATTTGATATTAGGTCTTTTACGGGCCAGTTCAAGAAGACATGAAGGGAGAGCAATTTAATTCACTTTTTCCCTTTACATCTTTAAGATATGAGAGTGTAGTGTGAAAAAAATCCCTAAGTACAGAAGCAGCTCCAACTGCAGCTTAACACTTTGATTCTTTCTTTGTTTCTTACTTTTAGCTTTGCCTTATTTCTCTTCATACTTCATCAGATGTGAACCACAATAATTAGAGCTAGTGTTTGGAATGAGCTGCAAGGATAATTGCCTGGGCACCCTGTTTATGGAGAGACGACAGAGGGACCATTTAGTTATCTTGGGCTGTGCCTGCACTGAGTGGCTAGTGTGCTGCATGGTATCTACTGCAGCCTTGGGCTCCGGGTCTTCCAGCCTCCCACCCCTGGCATGACTCCTTTTGGCCTCTATGCTAGGATTTTATTTCCCTGGAAAGCTGGCTGAGAGAAGAATGAGAGGGGGAGCTGTCGCATAAACTGGAAATGTTCCTAGTTCCACAGTCATCATATGGAAATATCAGAAAAGAGATCCATGAGTTACTTTCTCACTGGAACATTAAGGCTGTCTTCCTTTTTGTTTTTTTTTGCCAGTAGTTAGCTGCAGGTTTCTGTTCTTCTACAGATAGCTGGTGTTTGTTCAAGGTTACACTGAAATAAGATGCTAAAAAGTGGAAAAGATATATATCTAGCTGTCCATCGTGATGATTAGGTGGATTACATGTGCAAGTAGCTAGCTGGGGCAAGGGACAGGAAAGGCAAAATATATTATCTTTCTTTTTTGATAACCAGTTTTCTAAACAATCAAACCTTAGAACAATATTTGTTTGCCTGTGGGCTTCCACAGAAACTCATCTCAGATACAAAGTGATGTTTAAGGGGGCTTTTGACTGTTATGTGCAGGGTTCTTAAAAAGGGTAGGGGAAGGTGTCCTGTAATTAGGATATTTAACAGGTGAATAGTGAACGGAAACAAAGATCTGCTATAATTACAGATTAGCTACCATTTCTTCTAGCAATTTTATTCAGGCTTTAGGATATGTTTCTGTTTACTACAAGAGAGAAATATCTGAATAGTGGAGAGTTAAACTTATGTTGAATATTGGGTTAAATCCTCAGTGGGGAACGAATGGTTACTAAGGCAACGGGAGCATGCTTTTGATACCTGTTATTCAAGTCTACATCCTCGTGCTCATTAACTATCACATTGTTTATTAGTATTCACTTTAAGATGGATGTTGCCTGAACGTCTTTGCTTTGACCTAAGCAACAAGACATGAATTAATGTGAAAAGAACTCGCAACTACTATCAGTATATTAAGATGCCTCTTGAGAAGCACAGATCTTTGTATCTGAAGAACAGCTCTTGCTTTCATGTAATAAAAAATCAAAAAAGCATTTGTAAACAGAATTCTGAAGGAAGTTCTGCCCAGAAAACAGCAGGACTTATCGTGATGTCCTGAAACAAGCAGCGCAAAATTAGCAAATAAAGTCAGGCCAAAATACCCACTTAGCTACTTAAGCACCGATATGTAAGAATTGCCATGCAGGATCACACTACGAGCATGCAACTGTATGTGATGTTGAAAACCATGACCAATACCATGAAAACCATGAAGCACTTGTGTCTCCCTATTTTTCTTTTTCCTGTGATAAATAAGAACAATATTTTCAGAAAATAGTTTTTCTATGCTAGTTTTGGCCTACAATAGTTTGCAGAGGTCAGGAACATCATGATAAGAACTTGCAAGAACTAGTACATATTGTACGACACAATAGCACTTCACAAAGCTCTTAAGACAACTTTGTATAGCCTCCCACAAGAACGCTGAATCAAATACACATAGCAATTAATCCCTGAGCTTACTACTCATTCCTCTCCCATTCAGAAGCTAAACATCAACAGCAACAGATGCTTCAATGTGAAATAAAAAAAAAAAATTAAAATGCTTCCTTGGGAGTGAAAATTCTTCCTATTCAGAATAATCACAGCATGTTATTTAATTTCATTTAAATTTTTACAGCATGTTAAAATGTATGTGATTTTATATAAAGCTTACATGACACTTATACATGAACATGCCATGTTATTTTAATAGTGTACAGATATGAGACTGTGACTAACAATGTTCATGGAAGCATGAGCTTGCCTTGCTGTTTCTTGAAATACTACCAGAGAGAAGCTAGGGTCAGCTAGATCTTCTCAGTTCATTATTTCAGTAATCTTTCAGAGGCAAGACGTAACATAGGCCCCTTTGTAAAGCTGGCCCTAAATGCCCAATGCTTTTCGTAATGTGGAGTTAGGCCTTTAAGTCTATCACATTTCCTCACACACAAAGTTTATAACCTACACAGCCACAATGCTCCCAAGCATAAAAAGACATATCTATCAGTCCATCTTGAAAACTATGCTATTGAAGTGAAGGATCTCATTCTCCACATCGCAATGAAGCTATGAAAGTGAGAGCTCTCTGATACTGGAACAGAACTAAATTGCCTGTTTTAAATGACATATTGCAGAAAAGTATAGAGCACAGTGATCTTGCATTGACCAATCTGGCAAAAAAAAATATTTTTACTTAAGCTAGAGCCCCATATCTTACAGTATAATTGACTTTAGCTGTCTGAAACCACAGCAATTTGTATACTCCCTGTAACACATTGGCTGAACAGAAGAAAAATTCAAATGTTAAAAAAATCCTGTAGGAAAAATTTTGTACATATTATGATTTCCAGACTTTTTGTTTCATTTTTATTAAATTCTTGTAAATATTATATTCTGTAAGGGCAGCTGTCACACAAGACCTGGAACACAGTGGGCAGCTATGGAAAAGAGGTCAAGATGTCCTCATAGCTAGGATACTTTTGAGGATCCCATGGGATAAAAATGCTGATTATTAATCAAACACTAAAATCTATGGGAAAAAAATATTTATTATTTAATACAGAGATTTAAGAAGTGTCTGAGCTTTTCAACTGAAGTGGGTTTTACTTTCCTTCCTTTTACTAGCCTGACATGCTCACTTTTTCAGACACTATAGTGATAAGAATGAGATTAGCTTTTGTACTAAACACCCAAGCATTTTTATAGTTACAGCCAGCACCTCAGAAAGGCATCTGAAGTCTTTTGGATTTTACTAGCAATAAAAACTTAAATCCTTCATGGGCTCCTTGAAAATACGTAGCTGGGAGAAGGCTTGAGATATGGAAGTCTGAAGCTCCCCAGTGCAGCAGGCAGGCACAAGGCTGCCAAAGAGCATTCACAGAAGTTGTGCTTCCCAGATTTTGTTGAATGGATTGTCTTTTTCAGTGATAGAAACTTGGGTAATGCAGCACAAAAATTCTTGCTAACTTGGTAACTGGAAGCATTTGAACTCTTGATTGCTTGCCAGTGACTATGACAGTCATAAAAAAAAACAGACAGAAAGGAAGTTAATATCACGTAACTGTAATCAAGTAAGTGGGGGTTCTCAATACCGTATCCTGTGTGCACATTTTTAATTTCCATTGAAGGCTAAAAGGAAATATATACTGGGCTCAGCAGAGAGCACCACTGTTGATTTTCTTGCATCGAAGATTAATTGAATAGTTAGAAACACAGCCCAGCAAAGTCATGACTTCTGTGAGTCACCTAAGTCACCTAAACTTCTCCCAGGGCGAACCCAGAAGCCTTTCCAAGGCAAGAGTTGTGTTTTGTTTTGATTTTTAAAACCTCTTCTGATGTTCCTAGTACAAGGAGAGCAGGTGGGGAAAATTCTGACCCTACAGTTGATCTCTACATTCAGATTATGTTAATAAACTGAAGAAATAATGTCTAAGAAAATAATACTAGACAGGACAAGGCACTTTTCTTTTTGTGGGGATGAAGGGTGGGGGAGAGGGGGAACAGGTTGGTTTTGTTTGGGGTGTTTTGCTTTGTTTTGTTTTTCATAAAAAGCAGAATAACCAACCATACGATAGAAAGAGGAGAGCTAATTAAAATATGGACAGAAATTCCCCTTCTTTTTGAAGAGCTCTTTGGTAAAGCGCAAAGATTATTCCACCGAATTTAATGAAGTGGGTCAGCTAAACCAGTGTCTCTCTGTTATGAAATACAGTGAAAATCTGGAGTGACTTTTGGAAGGAAAAAAAGTGTTTGAAACCTAACTTTTAATAAATATTATTTGTGGGATAAAAGATTAAGAGGCTGATAATATTTTTATAATTGAAAATAGTTCTTAAATTCCAGCTCAGGAAAAGAGCACCATCTATTGACCATCACTGAAATGCCTGTATGCTGTTTCGTTACATGGTTTTTACTTACATACACCACCATAATCTTAACTCGAGAAGCTCTGAATGACTCTGGAACACATGTGGAAGAAGGTTTACATATCTTCAGCTATGAGCTAATACCACTGTGGTGTTTTGTTGTTTTAGTAGCCAGCAACACCTTAGCAGCAGAAAGCATGCTTAAGAAGTTCAGAACCCATGGTGATATTAAATAAACCCACATTACCACTAAAAGGATGGTACATGCTTCACTAGCACAGTTGCTTGCTACATATGCCTGCTTCTTGCTGGCCATTTTTAGTCGTGTGAAGAACTAACACAAGCAGGAAAAGGCTGGGTTTTTTTAAGTAGGACCTGTTTTTCGGCTGTCCCCAAAGGGGAGGGGAGAAGGACAGCCCTTTCCAGTCCCAGCACAGATTTATGTCATGTTATAGAATTATTTAACATTGCCTTAAAAAAACATGCAGCTCATCTGTGCTTCAGAGAATAGCGAGTTTTTGAGTTCACCTCCAAAGCTTTTTTTGATCTTGTTTTTCTGCCAGAGAGCCAGCTGTGACAGAGAACGTCACATTGAGGAGTATGGACCAGAAACAGCAACAGTCATCCAATGCCATAAATACTCTCCACACTCACACCCTGAAGACTTAGTTATACTTAAATCTCAGGTTATTACTCAGGTGTTCTGCCAAACACAGTCTAATTATATTCTTTAAATGATATCACACACGGGTTTTTCTTATAGCTGTTCTGAAGGCACTGATTTTTCTTCCACAAAGGTTGCTCATCCAAGCTCCTCTATTTTCTTTCCCTCTTAGGAGTAAGTGATTTCACTCCAGCTAGTGAGCACAAAGTAGTGCCCCAAGAGCAGTAGGGTGGATTGCCCAGTGCATGTGGGGAGGACACTGGGCACTGAAGGCAGTAGTCCAGCAAGCCCTTGTGGAGCGGAGATTTGGCTGACCAGGCAGCTGGGCTGTGACAGTGACCAGGACAGCAGCAGCTTTGCTTTGGACAGAATTGAGGGATGGAGCACCAGCACAACCTCAGACCTAAGCCACAGAGGCCCCACGTGAGATTTCTTCCAACTCTGTCTCACAATCCAGGGGTGGCAGTAGGGACTGTAGAGCCTGGGGGTGCACTCAGGGCCCTAGCAGCAGCAAGCAGGCTTAAAGCCAGAAGGCTTAGCTATAAATAACATTTATTTCTTTGCTCATTTTCCTGCACATTTGATAGGACTTGGATACTTAAAAAGCTCTAGTGCTGTTCTGAAAAGCCATTTCAGAAAATTGGTGTGCTGGTGATTGCTGTCATACTATGAGTGATGGGGCTATTTACCCAGTGTCTGACATCTGATGTGATTGTCATGATTGTCTCTAAACCAGAATGTGAGGAGCTGAACCAAGAGCTCCTACAGCTGCATGCAGAGTTACAACTTGAAACTGCCAGCTAGATCTCCATGGCTGGCAATAATACCCTCTGCAGATCTGGTAGAGAGAGGAATTATGCATGTACTATCTGCTCCTTTTCATACTACTACCCTTGCCAGGCCATACTCCATCAGAAAGGTACAATTGCTCAGTAATTTCTTGCTTGAGTCAGGCTTCAGTGTTCTTGAATTCCTTGTCCTGGGGGCAATATCTCATTTGGCTTGGAGTTTTTTAAAGAACATTTCTAGATCTTGTAGCTTCAGGGTAAAAGCTGGTAATGGCCCATTGGCACTGGGGCAGCAGAGGACCAAATACTGGCAAGTTGTCTGAGGGTGCTAGGAAGCGCTAAGCTGTTCTCTCTGCCCAGAACAAATCATTTACATAGATCTGGGCAGACTCAACTGTGCAGCTAACATGAGGAAGACTTAACACTTTCACATACATTATGAGGAAAACGTGATTCCTTTTTTTTTTTTAAATATAGACATTTTTATAAAGTAAGCAGTTTGACTTTTTTTTTTACTTTTTACCTTTTTTTTTTTTTGGGTACAGAACTAGGCCATGTCACAAACTATCTTTGAAACTATTAGTGCTCTGTGCATACATTAGACTTTAAAAGGGTCAGTATGAACCACCATAACACAACTATCTCTCCTAGCCAATAACCACATTTGAAAACTTCTCCTTAAACAACTTCAGGCTTGTATGATGAGTCAGTGATGCTTTTTGTTTTTCTGTAGAAAATACACAAGGCTATTGATCTGAGTAACTCTGGAGGATCTCTGGGATACAGCATTTAAGAGGAGATAGGAAGGAAAGAATGTTATTTTGAAAAAGATCTTTCCAGCAAGTTTAAATTAACAATAAACCACGCTTCCACTGAAAAAGGTATGAGGAGATGCAAACTCCTCATATTTAGTTGTTTTTTTTTTCAGGTAGGCAATTATACTTTGTATATTTAAAGTTGGTAAAATCTGATGAATTTTTGATAAACTGATTGCCCTGCAATTGTGTTTTGTTATTTCATATTGTTCTCCATGTATTATGTGTATAATACACTCTGTATCTATTAAGTACTAAAATAGTGCATGTCTTCACAGCAAGACAAAAAAGTCCTGGATAATTAATTACATCTCCTCAGAAACTCACAGATAATATTGAAGATATTTTACTAAGGCAAAGAAAAGAAAATGGGCAGAAAACAAAACCTAAGGATTAACCATAACAAAATGTAAACAGATATTTTAATATGTGGTTTTCTTGCCCCATCTGGTGTTTATTTTAGAGAATTTCTAGCTCAAGGAAATCACATACAAAACTGCCTTGTCCTGGTATGTTCATACATCAGCAAATATTATAAAAAATGGGGTGAATTAAATATAATCCTTTAAGAAAGGTATTTTCAGTTTCCATAGATTGGAGTATATATATACTTGCACATGCATGTTAAAATGTATTTAGCAATAGAGAATAATGTAGAATAGCCAGTAGTTCCTGACAAACAAGCTTTCTGCATGCTTCATGGGCGTGACTATACTTGTAGAGCACCTGAGTAAAACAGATAATGTTGAGAAAGTCTTAACCATCAGCAAATATACGCAAAACTGTACCTTTTTTACACCTGTTTTTGTCCCTGTTTCAGTTGCAAATATGAGTTGGTTTGGTTTAGTTGTTGTGGGATTTTGTGATTTTTTTGTGTTGTTTTTTTTGGGGGGGGTGTTATTGCTTTGGGGGGGGTTGGTGTTTGGTTTGGTTTGGGGTTTTTTATTTTAAGTAACTTTTTCTTCAAGATATTTGGTTATGAGGGACAATTGGTCTTCAAAGATGTTCATTACATGTATGGGTATTACTGCAACTTACTTGCACATAGTTATTGTTCAAAATTATCAGACTATATACATGTCTTGTCTACAGGTGACTGAAGAACTCATTACTTGATAATCAGCATTTCAGCTTTGGTTTTGACTGAATGCATGCAGAGGCTCCTGAGATCTCACTGGTGCTCCATGAATTTTACATTCTTCTTTACACTGCAGATATTCACATTTCTGGATTCAGACCTATTGTTTTCCCACACAGAAGACTCCATTTCCTAAAATGTGTGTGTGTAACAGCAAGGTGGAAAAGGATAAAGCAAAGATGCTGCAAATAGCTGTCACTCTCACTGAGCCCCGGTTTTTCTGGGGTAGTCAGCTGAGTGCAGCCAGCTCAGTATCACGCAAGCTCAATGCACTCCCCTTTGGGCTGCTACTGCTCATCCCATCCTTTTTTCCACATGCTGTAACGAAATCTCTGTCACAACAGCTGGTAGCTACAAGAGAAGCTTCAAGAGCTACCTTAAAGAAAGCCCATGCAGCATCAAGCCCCTGGTCTGAGAAGGATTATGACTTGTACCACCCTCTGGAAGGACAAGAGGGAAGGAGAAAAGCAAAGCAAATGACAAGCAGGCCATGTAACCCACCCATCCCCAAGCAACCAAAACAAAATGGGTGCCAGATAGCACAGTGGACCCCTCCCGCCTCCTGAACGTTGTCCAGAATACCAATAGTGGTGCTGTGAGATGGGGAGTCTTGTCAGCCTCTTCTTCAAGGTTAAATAAATGCACTCCAACCAAATTACAGCCAACGCCCAGACTGGAGTAAGTGCTGCCTGCTTATTGAGACTCTGGTCTGAGGTGAAGGCATATTTGGGGGAGCTCAAAAAAAGAAGGGCTATTTCTGATTCTTTTTTCTTTTTCTCTTCTTTTTCCCAGCTATAAAAGCATGATAGCTGTATTTATAGCTGTCAGACTAAGCTCTTCCTTCCAATAACATATGCCATCCACCATATCCACCCTCTACAGTCTCTAACTCAAAATGATTCAGTGTTGGCTGATGCAAATGGAATGGATTTGCTTTAAAGGAAAGAAATATTTTTTCGCTGCCTGTTAAATGTCACAGCAGAAATTCATAGCATGTAGGAAAAGAACTGTGTACGGTACTGCTGAGCCAAGAGTGCCTAACATATTGCACTCATCACAGTTTAAGCACAACAACATTTTTAATGAACAAACAACAGGAAAGGCCTTGTCATTCTGCAGTGGTACTGTGGAGACATTATTACTGAAAGCCTTGCTCCTTCTAATTTCTGACGTGTCCATGGAGTCTGTAATACTACCTCCTGCACACATGTAGAAGGCCTCAGCATCAGGAAAACAATTACCAGACATTCTGTTCCTGTTTCCAGAATCAAGCTCGTTTCCAAGGCTCCTGGGAGAGCCATTCCAGAAGGCAAGGAATCCCAACTTTGGCTTCTGTGCCACATCCATCCAAACCTCTGCATGCCAGTTCCATTTGTTAGCACTGGCCCAGGGCAGGAAGCACAATACAGTTGCTTTGGGATAGCCTGAAACTCAGGACAAAGTTCCCTTAAGCCCAGCTCCTCACTACATTATCACCAGGCGCAAAAGTTATTTACTGTCTTTCTGTGCTACCTTTCCTAAAATCAGTAGAAGATACATCTTCACCTCTCACCAAGGCACCTGACCCAGGAAGGCAGTAAGCTTTGTGTTTTCTACTAGACGAAACATTTGAGTTTTCTGGGAATGGAGGCTTAGTTTGAGATAACTTGGTTTCAGGGTGGAGTTGCCTAATAGCCCCAAAATAGCCACCTGAGTTTTGTTGTTTTGTTTTGGGGTTTTGGAGGGGTTGGGGGGGGGGGGAATGATGACTTGGGTTTGGTTTGTTTTGTGTTTGTTTGTGGTTTTTTTTTCTACTTGTTGGTGTTGGGTTTGTGGGCTATTTTGGGGGGGGGGATTTTTTTTGTGGGTTTTTTTCCCTTTTTTTGGGGGGTGTGGGCTTGGGTTCGGTTTTTTTGGTTGGTTGGTTTGGGTTGTGGTTTTTTTGGCAGGGGGTTGGGATTTTTTTTTGTTTTTGTTATTTGTTGGGGCTTTTGTGGTTTTTTTTGTAATCTGAAATGGTATGTAAAAATATTTTTAATATAGTGCAACACAGTCTCTGATCTCCTGATGATTTTCAGCAGAAGTCTCCCTAACTGATATTTACTGCCCAAATCTCAATTAAGTACAGTGACTAAGGATGATCCACATTGGAGGGAGCCTCGAGAAGCCCCTAGTCCAACCTCCTACTCAGGGAAGGATCAGCTCTGAGCTTAGAGCTGGTTTCTCAGAGTTTAACCCGGGTGGGTCTTTCAAACCTCCAAAGCTGGAGATGGCACCATCTCTCTGGGCAGTCTGTGCCGATTGCTTGCCTGCCTGCCTGCGTGCTTCCCCAAGTGACAAAACTGTCTGTGTTTAAATCCAGCCCAGTCCTCTCATTTCATCTTACCCCTTCTGTCTCTCATGCTCTCATTATATGCAACTATGAAGAGCATGACTGACCAATACCCACCTCGTAAGCCCTGAGACTTGCTGTTAGGACCCCCGCATGGCTGCACAGATCACACTCTTCAGCCTCTCCCGGCAGGGAGGTCTCCAGCCCTGATCAGATCCGGGGCCCTCTGCTGAGCTCGCTGCAGCCTGTCCAAGTCTTTCCTACACTGGGGAACTCAACCTGGCCATTGGTACCCCACATGTGATGTAGCGAGTACTGCCTAAGGAAGAGGTAACAAAACAAAATGGTAAAAACCAACTAAACAAAAGCCTTTCATTTGGCCTTTTCTGGCATGTGAGGCTGAGATTTCCCAAGAACTGAGGCAGGGGACACCCAAATCATACAGTATTTCACCCGCATCTAGAGGCCCAGTTCCCTTGATCTTTTTCTGCAGTCTGAAATCACCTGAGATACAAAACCGCGGACTCTCATTTAACAGCTCGGCAACCTCTCGACAGCAGCAGGCTCCACGGCCGCCACCAGACACCTCCCTGTACAGTGGAAGCGGTGCTTTAAAAGGCGGTCAACAGCCCCCTTCCGCGGCTCCTTATCCCCGAAACAGGCGGGAAGCCGCCTCCCAGAATGTCACCCTCGGGGGGGCCCCAAACCCGGAGCCGCCCAAGGGGCGAGAGCAGAGGGCGCTCAGCCCAGCCCTCTCCGCAGCGCTGGCAGCGAGGGCGGTCCGGCACCCGGAAGAGGAGCCGTCGCCGCCCGCCTGACTTCCCCAGCGAGTAGGGGTGCAGGCAGGCAGGCAGGCGCCATGCTGCAGTTCTTGGTAAGGCTCCGCGGTGCCGCCATTTCACGGCAGGGCGGAGCGGAGCGAGGCGGGCGGGAGCCGCTCCTCGGCTGAGGGAGGAAATTGGCTGTGTGCGGTCACCGCCCGCACCTGCGGACGGTTCCGGGGAGACCCAGCGGAGGGCGGGTGGTTTCCCCTTCGCTACGCTCCCTTGTCTGGGGTGCTGTCTGCGGCTTCTCTTCTCAGTCCCTGGGTCCTCGGCCTTCCTAGCCCGTGGGGTGACTCGCCCCTGTGGCCCTGAGGCCGCTTCAACGCGGGGCCTGCTCCTGGCATTGTCTTCCCGACACCGCAGCATCCTTGTGCGTGCGGCTTCGGGCGGGTTAGCTCCTCCGGCTTCTTCAGACCTGCCCTGGCCCTTGGAGCCTCCTCGCCCTGCTTTCTGTACCCGCCTGGCTTATCCCCGCGCCCACCAAACGGTGCCTTTAAATTGCTGTGGAAATGAAGTTCCTGCCTTGGTTTGGTTTGGTTTTCTTCCTAGTCATGACGTTAATTTGCACTGCAGATACAGCAGATTTTGCTTGCTCACGGTGATGCCCTTCTGCTTCTCAAATGTCTTTGTATTAGCATATATATCTCCCTTCTGTGAGGGCACGTTTTCAGTTCCTGTCATCCTGGGCACCCTGAACAATTAATATCTGGAGATGTAGGTTTTTATATATAGAAGTTAAGGCAAAGGATCGTGTCCCGTTACTGCCTTTTGTTAAATCCCCCTGAAGAACACCAGAATTAAAAGGCTGAATGTTTTTGTACTTTTCTCATTTTAACATGCATTTCTGTCTTTCCCCTAAACTATTCTGGGTATCTCAAGTTAGGTGCCTGGCCACTGTTCATTAAGGACTAGATCAATACTGATAGTTTTATTGCCAAGTCTTGAAATAATTTACTTGACCAAAAAGCTGCTGATTTCTCCTGTAGCAAAGCATGGAAGTAACCTCATGGTTTTCATTCTGGGGATGTGAGGGATGCCTTAGTGTTTTACTTGTCTTCAGATATGTCCCAGTAAGTACAAACAATAAGAGATAGTCTCATTTTCTGTTGGAGGAAGAGTAATTTAGTTACAGAATAATAAGTTTCATGCTGCCTTCATACCAAGTGTTGATACAGAGCAAGAACAGATGGCCTACTGTAAGTTGACAAAGTCTTGTATATTTTTATGAAATGAGTAAATGAGGCCTATTTCTTACCTTCATAATAACACATAAGAAAGCCTCCATCATTCCTGTAGCTGTTTATAGTGTCTCTCCACTCCGGTGGAGAGAAACCCAAGTTTCTGTGTTTATCAATTCTACTGCTTGCTATTTTTTTTTTTGTTATTTATTGTTCCTAAATAAAAAAAAATTACTAATTTTTATTTCCTCGCTAGCACATGAAAGTTAGAAAAATATGTACTAATTCTGAGTGTCTCTTCCCTTTGGGTGTAGATTGGGTGTTGAGCTCTTACTATGGCTGTAGCAGGGAGATAAAGGGATGATCTTGCAAACCTTAGGGTTTTGCTATCCAGAGTTAAGCATTAAATAAACATTTGTTTAAAATACAACATGAAATGCTGGGCAGAAACAGAAAGACCCTGAACTCTCATCAGCCCTGTGGTCCTTCATTAACATGCACAGTTTAATTGTCTGTATCTTTTGCTTTTCACATAATTGAAATCTAAATAGTGGAGGGGTTTTGTGGTTCTTTTTGTTGTTGTTGTTTGTTTGTTTTTCCCTGTGATGGAATTGTCAGCTACTAAAGTAAATGTAACTGGGTGGATTGCTCTTGAATGCAGTGCTAGACTTTTCAGTAAAGGAGTATGCTTAAAAGGAGCACTGATCTCCGTACTGTTTGTACCAAATAGGCAGATATGATAGTTACCCCTTCTTTGGAAGTCTTCTGGGGTGAAAACCTAGAAAACTGCTAATAAACAAAGACCTGGCTTGTGTTTTCAAGTGAGTTCTTAGACAAAGGTAATTCTCCTCTGCTAGAATGATGTTCCACCTGGTTTATGTCAGTGCTGTGTTTGTTAATATCTCCTAGAGTACTTCTTTAACTGGTAATTGAAACTACAAGAGCAAATGACCAGTGCAGTACCCACAAAAAGAACTCTACTTTTTCTTAAATTATTAAAGTTAAGCTCCTTAAAAAATAATAATAAATAAAGAATGCGACCAAAATTTTTTTTAAGAAAACACTGAAGTAACTTGCAGTCATTTGGCAGTTGTCAACCAGTTTTAGTTTTCTGTAGTTAGGTTTTCACCAGAGTCTGAATCACTGAAAAGATGATCCGTACTGTATCCTGCTTTGGGCATGGTAAAGTTGTCTAGCCAGGATGTGATGGCAAAGTTATTGTGGACAGTGGTTTTATTTTTCTTAAAATAGTCTTATTTTGAAGCAGTGACCGTGAGTAATAACAATTTTCTTAAACAGAACTGGCTTCAGCTGTTATACAGTGATTTGTCTACTGTCAGTGAATGAAGGCACAGCATTAGTAATGTTCCCTTCCAAAATAGCTTTCATAATATAGGACATACTTATTGTGAAATGTTACAATAAAAATGAAATCTAGGATCTTGTGGAGCTGCTGAATTAAGATCTCATCACCTGTCTTTGAAGAGAATAATTTCTCCTACTTCAGAAGCATTCTTACAGTTGAGGATTTTCCTGATTGGACAAAGAGTCTGGGCCAGGAACTGTGCTTGTTTTGTTCTTGCTCTCCTTCCAGGGTGTATTTTCATAGACATTTTCATAGACACCCTTCAGCAACTACAAGTCGGCACAGTTGTCAAAAGACGTTGTGCCCTGCTTCCAACCAGCAGTGCTTCATTAGGGAATGCCCTCAATCAGAGTGGATTTGGCTCAAAACTAATCTCTTGGGGTTGAAGGGGTCTGCAGAAGAGAAGTAGCATCAGTTTAAGTTGATGGAGAAGCTCTACTATTAAAACTTTTAAGGTGAGAGTGTGTCTTTTTGCAGTCAGAGCTTCTGGCCTTCAAGCCTGTGAACCTTTTTTCTTTGTATATTACTGTGTTATGTCTTTGTAAATGTATGTCCCTTTCCAGCACTGAGCATCTTTTTAGTATATCCAGCCATGGACCAAGAGCTCTGTTATGTAGGTCCCTGCTTCTGTCTCTCCCATTTTTATAGAAGTTACTGCCTTTGTGGGTGTGCAGAGAATTTTACAAAGATGATCGTAGCCTGATCCAAGTAGTCTTGGAGATGTGTATTGAAAACCCAATGGTACTGTGTTTTGGAAATTATGGCAGGGTTATCTTGGTGAGGAGGATAGGTAAAATTGTACCCCTCTGGAAGTAAGGTGAGAAATTCAGTAGGAGTGAAATTGAAGACCTTCAGTCTTTACATGACTTGCAATATTACTATATATTTATTTTTTAAATTTTAACCAATATGCTTTTGATGGAAGGACGTTAACTGTTATTTTCTCCTTTTCTTCCTTATTAGCTTGGTTTTACTCTTGGCAATGTGGTTGGGATGTATCTGGCTCAGAACTATGATGTGAGTATCCTTACATTCTCAAAGTTAAACCTATTCTGAACCTAAAATATAAGGCTATTTTCTCTCAATCAGAACTGAATCGGTCTTTATTTAGATGGTTTATTTTATTTAAACAGACTGCAGATGTACTGACTTTAGTTACAAATGAACTTGAATGTAAGTTGAACCAAAACACCAGCCTCTGACATCTCTGTGATAACGGAATGCCTAAAGACTTAACTGGTATTGGGACCCTAGAGCGCAGGTACAGTAAACAGGTCTCTATGTAGGTAGAGATGGAGAAACAGAAAAAGTTTAGCATCTGCTCGTGAGTTGTACAGACACTAAAATACAGGTTTCCTGACTCTGATAGCCTGTGTGCTTACAGTGTTATACGCTCAGTCCACCTGTTTATTACTTAAAAATCCTTCAGATCATCTGAAATCTTTCTCTTATGTACCAATAATGAAAATAAGTTTGCCAGCTTTTTTTTTTTTTTATTCAGCACCTGCTCCTACTTCAGTGTATTTACCTTTAATCTTTATTTCCTTTCCTCGCAATGACAGTGAGAAAAGAAAGGAAATGAACTTTCTATCCTCAGTTCTCCCATCAGTGGAGGTTTTTCACTGTGAGAGTTAGAGCTAAAGATTTAGAACTGAGTCTTCAATACAAGCTTTTAATTTCTGCGGAGTCAGCAAATTCCTTGTAACAGCAGTGTCACTTAGCTGTTTACAGGCTAGAGCAGTTAATGAAATTTAACATAATTTATTTTCCTTTCTTTTGCAGTCTGTATTAACTGTCAAAAAAAAAAAAAAACAAACAAACCAACCAAAAACCCCAAAGCTGTTGAGACTCAGATTTCTGACATTTATATTTTTATGTTTTACTTCCATCTCACCTTCAGTATTGAAGTAATCTTGCTGGCAGAATTCTTATCTTTTTGCTCCTTGCTCATGCACATGTTTTTGTAATGTTTCCTGTCCAGTCACTCCAGTAAGAGTACTCATAAAAGGGCTGGTTTATGTATGTTTTACAGTGTTATGAAAATGTAGTCGTAAGAACATGTTTTAGTATATCAATATGTAATGTAAGCATGTCTTGATGCTTTTCTCTTAGCATTAATAAAGTATTGCCACAAGAGGGGGCCTTATGCCTTTGATTTGAAGGAAACGGTTCCCTGAGAATGTAACACTGATTTGCAGGACGAACATGGTAATTTTATTGCTGGTATTGAAGACAGTTTGTTTTAGATGACATCTAGGATAAATCTGTCATGCTGAGGTCCTAATTCTGCAGCTGAATGCAAATGTGCTTAGTTATTGGTGCATAGAGGGTTCTGCTGATAGCAGTGGAGCTCTCTTGGTTTAGCTTAAATGTCAGGTGTGGTATAGGTGAGGTTCTTAATTTAACAGCTTAATTTTGAAAGGGAAAGCAAGAAAGAAACTAATGGTATTACCTGTACTATCATCCTCAAAACATCTGATGAGACAATTGCAGTCTGGTTGGTTGTTTACGTAGTAAAAGCCCTCCCTCTCCCTCCTCCTCCTCAACTATCAGTGGAAATTTGCTTTACTTTCATTTTAATCAATTTATAAAATCCTGCGTTATCAATTCTCAGTTTTAGCTAGAATCATGAGATAAACTGTTCCTTGCCCTTAAAAGTTGCTGCTTGGTTTTGGTTGGTTTTTTTTGTTTGTTTTTTTTTTTTTTTTTTTGGTTTTGGTTTTTTAATTATTAAAGTTGTCAAAATTTACTGTTAGATTATTTTCTCAAAATGCTTTTATTTGAAAGACAAAGCTGAAGTTTTGAAATTCACACACAAGTGTGAAACTGCAAAAGGTTACCAGTTTGCAATGCAATAAAAGTCTCCAATGGGCAATTTTGGCTCCCATGAGGTGCACATGGGGAAGTATTTCTTCATAAATTTCTTGAACATATTTGCTGCTCTTGAGCATCTCTTTTAGTTTGGTTTGTGACTAGCATAGTTCATTATTAAAGTCTGTGCATCAGTGTTTAAATCTGCTTATTATTGGTAGTTTGTCCTTTCAGTGAGGAAGCCAGGCTGGTCTTACTAATTTTACTGCAAAACGTGATCTTGTTTCCTCCCTGCTGTTCCCATCACCCCTGGCTGAATCTTAGTCTTAACAATCTAAAATATTTCCTGAAGCCTCATGTGAGGTACTTTCAGCTACTGTTTGCTTGATGTTGCTTTGTTTTTAACCTCTGTGTAAGGTAGCAGATCCTGGAAGCAAGTATCTTTTAGAAACCAATTTAAACATAGGATTTCTTGCTGTCTTTATGGTATTGTCTTTCCTGCTGAGGCTCATATAGCTTGGGATTTTTTTTAATTTGTGTGGGTTTTGTTGTTTGTTTTGTCTTTAAAGATTCCTAACATTGCAAAGAAGCTTGAAGATTTTAAGAAGGATGTGGAAGCCAAGAAGAAACCTCCCAGTGACAAGTCCTAACAGAGCAATATTATCCAGGTCACTTCTGTACACACATCAAGGATGCAATTTACCTTTCAGGCAACAAAGATCAAGTAAAGGGTTCGCATGGGAGTTTCCTCCACTTCCTGTCTCCTAGAACTGGATTGTCCTTCTTTTGAAAAGAGTAACCTTGAACTTTTCCTGGGACTCATTTTCAAGGGTTTCAGAATCTGGATTACCAGGTGATATGTGACTGGATAAGGTCATTTGGTTTTTTTGTTATTGCTTTTCCTAATATTTTGTAAGCCATTTTTACCTGATCCAGCTGGAGTCCTGTTAGTCCTGTTATTATGTGTACCTCACACTTTGTAGTGCCCTAGTTCTTGGAACATTGCAAGAGAAATTCAATTCATTATGAAGTAACTTTCAGGATTTCTTGTCATTTGTTGTGAGCAGCAGTAATTCACTGTTCTTAAGATCTGCATTCTGTTGGAGATGGGAAACTTTGATTGTCAAAATTTAACCTGGGGGGGTGGAAGCTCCTGCTTTTTCCATTAATGTTAAAAGATCACATCCAGCAGTGTAGACTTTGCACCAACATGAGTGATCTAAAAAAATCTAAAAGACCATCAACTTCATCCTACATTTCAAATTCATTGCTTCAAAAATACCTAGGAGCAAGTTTCTCACTTAACATGGGTACTCTGAACTTCTGCAAGTTCAGAGTGCCTATGGGGATAGGTGGAATTGCCAGCTAAAATATGCAGTCTTAGATGAATCACTCCAGATGTGTTTCACCAGGGCTAAGAAGAGGGGAAGGACCACCTCCTCCCTCAGCCTGTGAAGGATGCTCTGCCTAATGCAGCTCAGGGTGCTGTTGGCCTTCTTTGCCTCAAAGGGCACACTGCTGACTCATGTTCAACTTGTCTACCAGGCCCCCCAGGTCCAAAGTTGCTTTCCAGCTAGTCAGCTCCAGCTTGTACTGGTGTGTGGGATTATTCCTCAAATATGGGACTTTGCATTCTCTGGCCTATGAATTCCTTCTGAATGACAACATGGCCATCTTGTGCACCAACCACTCCTCCCAGTTTTGTACTGTATACAAACTTGCCAGGAGTGCACTCTGCTCTGTCGTGGAAGCCATTAATAAATATGCCAGTGTCCATTAATTCAGTATTGGCCCTGGTAATTTTCCCTGGGTACCCCACTGGAGACTGGCTGCAGCTGGACTTTGTGGTGCTGACCAGAACACTTCAAGACCAGCATTTCTGCCAGTTTTCCATCCATCTTACCATTCAGTTATCAAGTCCATGCTTCCTCAATTTGCTGGGGCAGGCCTTGTCAAAAGCCTTGCCAAAAGCCTCGCAAAATGACATCAGTTGCTCTTCTCTCATCCACCAAACTAGTAGTTGTGTTGTACAATTGCTAGGTTGATGAGGCATCATATCCTCTGCATAAATTCATGCTGATTACTCCCAGTCACTTTCTTGTATTTACTATGTTTAGAACCAGCTTCCAGGAGGATGTGTTCCATCACCTTCTCAAGGTTTGAACTGTGACTGACCAGCCTGTAGTTCCCATAGTCTTCCTCCCTGAAGACAGGAGTGACATTTGCTAGCTTTTAGTCCTCTGGGGGCTCCCTAGGTCAACATAACCTTGCAAAGACAATACAGAGTGGCCTCAAAATGACATCAGCCAACTCCCTCAGCATTTCTTTAGGTCTCCCTTTCAGTTGGTGTGCCTATAGAGGCACTTCTTGTTAGAAAATCAGGAGCCAAGGGTGATCTCCTTGCAGCCAGTGTCATCACCAGTGGAGCACCACTATACATGGCATGTAAGAATCAGTGGCTGGTAGCGGGGTCCATTATATGTCCCAGGTACAGCAAGGAGGTGAACCAGTCCTAAGATCCATCTCAAGAAGCCTGTTAAGCAAAAGGAGATGGAGTCAGAGAGTTGATTGGAGATAAGACTGCAGTGTAGCAACTATGCAAAAGATGAGGCCAAATGAACAAAGGAGGTGGGAGCTCAATATCTGTGCTTAAGGGGGGCTCTGAACTTAAGGTAAGAAGAGATGAATGGGAGTCTCAGGAGAGGCTGACCAATGCGATAAAGACATACAGGGCCCTTGCATAGACCTGCCTAAATCCATAAGACTCAATAAACCCAGTGGTACAATTAAATGGCATGGAATCAATAAATTAAAGAATATTAATTGTTCTAATACAATTTAAGATCCACCAACATCAATGATACATATTCAGTGTAACATGGATCAGGCAGTCCACTGTCCTTACAGGGTGCAGTCAAAGCAATTGTGGGGTACAGACACTCCTTGAAAATGCCCAGCTCCACTCTGTATGCCAGGGCTTTTGCAAAGGCTTTTACAAGAGCTTTTGTCAAGGATTTTGTCAGGGCTGGTGTACCTGCCACACCATCCACCCTGCAACCACAGTCAGGAGTTGACCGGTTTCCTTGGAGTGGTGGTACTGTCACCTGTTGCCTCCAAAGTTAAAAGGGAGCTCAGTCTCACTGAGTCTTAATGCTCACTGTGGATCATAGTTCTCCACTATTTCTAAGACACACTGCCCAAGCATAAAAACATATGGCATTAGTTGTTAGGAATGTTGGTGCTCCTGAAAGGTTTAGAACAAATGAACCATCCAAGGCAGCAGGGTACATATCCGTGGACTCTAGGATAATGGAGCAAAAGCCCTGGCAAAATCCTGGATAGAATCCTTGGCAAAAGACTTGTCAAAAGCATTGTAAAAATCTTGATAAAAGCCTTGGGAAAAGCTGTGGCAAAAATCCTGGAAAAAGACCAGTCAAAATCAATGGAAAAATCCACATCAAAAGCCTTCAAATAAGGCTTGGCAAAATCACTGGCAAAAGCCTTGGCAAATTCCATAGAAAAGATTTGCCAAAATAATGGCCAAAAGCCTGGTAAAACATTTCTGAAAAGCCATGGCAAAAGCCCTGGCAAAATCACTTTCAAAAGCCCTGGCAAAAACCTTGGCAAGATCCCTGGCAAAATCAATGGCTAAAGCTGTGGTAAAACTCCTGGCAAAAAACCTTGAAAAAACCTTGGCAAAATCCCTTGGAAAATCACTGTGAAAAACCATGGGAAAATACTTGGGAAAAGCTCTGGCAAAACCCCTGACATAAGCATTTATAAAAGTCCTGGTAAAAGCTCCAGCTAAATATCTGGCAAAATACCTGTCAAAAGACTTGACAAAAGACCCCACAAAAACCCTGGCTAAAGACCTGGCAAAATCACTGGAAAAATACATGGCAAAAGCCTTGCAAAAAGCATGACAAAATCCCTGGCAAAACCTTGGTATAATACCTGGTAAAAACCTTGGAAAAATCATTGGCAAAATCCTTGGCAATAACCTTGGCAAATGCCCTGACAACAGACTTGGCAAAAAGCCTGTAAAAAACACTGCCAAAAGCCTTGTGAAATTCTTTGGCAAAAGCTTTGGCTAAAGCCCTGGTAAAATCCATGACAAAAAGCCTTGGCAAAATCACTGCCAAAAGCTCTGGAAAATGTCAAGCTAAAATCTCTGCCAACATCCGGGGGAAAAGGTGGGCTGATGCCAGCCTTATGAAGTTTAACCATGCCAAGTGCAAGGTCTTACACCTGGGTAGCAGCAATCCCAGGCACAGCTACAGGTTGGGCAAAGAAGAGATTCAGAGCAGCCCTGCAGAGAAGGACTTGGGGGTGATGGTCGACGAGAAGCTGAGCATGAGCCAGCTTCAGTGTGCACTTGCAGCCCAAAAAGCCAACCGTATTCTGGGCTGCATCAAAAGGAGCGTGACCAGCAGATCAAAGGAGGTGATCCTGCCCCTCTACTCTGCTCTTGTGAGACCTGACTTGGAGTATTGTGTGCAGTTCTGGTGTCCTCAACATAAAAAGGACACGGAACTGTTGGAACAAGTCCAGAGGAGGGCCACGAGGATGATCAGGGGACTGAGCACCTCCTGTATGTAAACTCCGTAAGTTGCCTAAACCAGCTTAGTGGTTCATCATTTGATATGTTCTTTAAGATGTAGCTTAATCTTCCCGACTCTTCCCTATTTGTCTTGTACTCAGTGGATATTCAGTACCTTTATTGACTTGGCATCCTTTAGCATATTAACACAGAGCTATCCCATGTTTAAAATAATCACACTTCCTTCAGATGTCTTCAAGTGCTTCTTGATTCTCCTCTCTGCTATTCCTGAAAGAGCTGCTCTGCCAGGGCAGGGAAGCCATGCGAGGACAGTTGGGGTGCCCCGGCACCCAGGGCCAGCACCTCCTGACCCCTCCAGCCCTGGGAACCTGGAGCAAGTGGAAACCACTTGTCTGTCAGCACCACATGTGCTCACAGCTGTCCTGGATTTAGCAGGAGCAGTCATTTTTTCTCCTTCTTAGTAGCTGGTGCAGTGCTGTGTTTTGGCTTTCGACCTGGGAACAGAGCTGATAACAATGATGTTTTAGTCTGACCAAGGACTTTGTGAGCCTCATGCTCTGCCAGGGAGGAGGGGAAAAAAGGGAGGAAGCAGAGACAGGACACCTGACCCAAACTGACCAAAGAAGTATCCCATACCACAGCACGTCATGCCCAGGACGTAACAGAGAGTTACCCAGAAGGGCTAGGGACTGCGGGGTTGGACTAGGTATCGGTCGGTGCTTGGTCGGGCTGGGGGAGTGGGTTATTGGTTGGCGGGTGGTGAGGTGTTGTATTCTCTTCCCTTGTCATTTCCTTTACCATTATTATTACTGGTGGTAGCAGTAGCGATTCGTGTTATACCTTAGTTACTAAACTGTTCTTATCTCAACCCGTGGGAGTTGCATTCTTTTTGATTCTCCTCTCCGTCCCTCCGGGAGTTCGGGGAGGGCAAGATGGGGGGGGTGAGTGAACGAGCTTTCTGGCTGGGTTTAAACCACAACAACAGCAAATACAAAGAGAGACTGGATAAATAAAGCATCAAGAAATGTATTTATTTAACAACAAACAACACAACAACAACAAAACAAAACAAACAGCACAAGACATGACAACTTTTCTACTTAAAATGACAACTATTCTATCTAAAACCAATAATCTATGAAAAAACAACAACCTTCTGAGAAAAACCAGCAATCTTCTGTGGAAAACAAGTCTTCTGTAAAAATCTGCCAACACGGGAAAACCTCCATCTGGATCAGCCTGGAAGCAAGCAGCACAAGGTCATTTCAGTGAGGCTACTGATGGGTCACTGTGTTTGCTACAGCCCTGGGACACACTGGGGAGAGCGGGATTCTGCCTCGGGGCTCATTCCTGGCTGTGGCTGGGAGCCGGGCTCAATGCAATCACACTTGGCTCGCGTGGCCCAAAGGCAGCACAGGGCAATGCTGTGGTGGAACTTGTGCTGCCAGGAAGAGACCACCAGGCACCGCGTCCTTGCAGTGGGGCTGTCGCACACAGCCCCAGGACCAGCGCAGCAGCAGCCGAGCCAACCTCACTGCTGGCAGTGGATGGGGGGCACGTGCTGCCTTACCACTCCACAGTCCACCTCCATTTCCTCCATCTCCTCCAACTGCACATCAACCTCCATTGCCTGCTTCTCCTCCAACTCTGTCTCAACTTCCATGCTCTCTTCCCCCTGTAGCCCCACTTGGGTCCCGCTGGCAGCCTCCTCCTCCAGCTCTCTCAATTGTTGGAACAGCCTAAGGAAAAGCCAAGCAGAAGAGTGCATTGGTGCTGCCCTGGGCAGCAGAACAGAGCTGTGGGATAAGGGCCTGGGTACTGGGCCCCATCTCGCTGCCCGGGCAGAGCCATGGGGTGTTGGGGCCCCGGGCATGTCCCCAGCAGGAGCCAGTGGGAGGCCAGGGGCTCCTTGGCCAGCAGCACCCACCAGCTCTGACAGGCTGGAACTTGAAGCTGGAGGAGTCTGCACCTTCTGTGCCTCAGCACCTTGCAGGGTGGTAATGGCTTGAGGACCTGCGGAGCAGAGAGAACAGGGGTTAGCAACCGTGCTCCCTGCCTGCGGGACCCGGGCACAGACCCAGTCCCGTGCCTGCCTTGGCACCCACAGGCTCCTTACTCTGCGGATGCAGGTTTTTGTTTCCTCACTCCTGCAAGGGCTGCGCTGGGCTGCCAGCAGGACAAGGCTCTTCCTAGGTGCCTGCATGGTGGTACCAAGTTAGGACTGTGGATCAGGGATAAGGAGACTAGGGCAGGCAGAAGGTTAGAAGGGCTGAGAGTAGGGCAGAAAAGTTTGGGGGTCCAGGAGGGGTCAGAGGGAGCACAGGGTAGGGTGCAGGGGCAAAGGTCTCTCTGTTGTGCCTCTCCCTGGTAACGGGCAGTTGCTGGTGGAACCCAGGCTGTGACATCACAGCTCTGTTAGACTGGAGGTCAGGAACGGCTGTGCAGCAGCCAATAAGGACGAGCCCTGAAGGGTCTGCACCTTCATAGGGAACATAGAATCATAGAATAGTTAGGGTTGGACAGGACCTTAAGATCATTTAGTTCCAACCTCCCTGCCATGGGCAGGGGCACCTCACACTAAACAATGTCACCGAAGGCTCTGTCCAACCTGGCCTTGAACACCACCAGGGATGGAGCATTCAAAACCTCCCTGGGCAACCTGTTCCAGTGCCTCACCACCCTTACAGTCATGTGAATCATGTTAATTTCTAAGTAATAAAAATATTAATTTTCTCCTAGCCAGGACAATCCTAACTTTACCTCTTGAGATGTTTGAAATACACTCTTGTGCTTAAATAGGCAATATATGGGCTGCACGCCGTGCTGGCTGGCCAATTCCAAGGGACAAGACCATCTCAATGGCTCTTTCACTGTCCCATAATCAGTTTGAAAGCCATCTGAGCAGTTCTGATGTGCTGCAGTTGGGATGCTGTTGTGGTTTAAACCCAGCCAGAGAGCTTTTCACTCACTGCCACCCCTTCTTGCCCTCCCGCTACTCCTGGGGGGACGGAGAGGAGAATCAAAAAGAATGCAACTCCCACGGGTTGAGATAAGAACAGTTTAGTAACTAAGGTAGAACACAAATCACTAATGCTACCACCAGTAATAATAATGATAAAGGAAATAACAAGGGAAGAGAATACAACACCTCATCACCAGACAGTCATGCATAGTTCATTTTATTAATATTTTATTTTTGCAGAATAGACATTCACACTAAGAGCTAGACAGCCTAGATTGTAAGTGGGAAGCATAAAATTCATTAAAGTATAGTTATAGTGTGATTACATGAGATCCAATCATCCTAATATACAGCTTCAATGTATTGACATTAAACAAATTATTAAAAACAAGACATAATACAAGAAAAGGTTTATTGAGTATTGCAAGGATCCAATCAGAAAAGCAAGGCATTCACTTTGCAGATGATAAAAAGGTTAGCCTTTTGATTTGGTAGTTAGCTGCTCTATGTCACAGTTTCCTGCATTTGAAGTGCCTGTTCTCTGGGCTGTTAGAGAGCAGGTGGGTGTGATGTTCAAGTGAATGCACACGATGAGGAGATACACCAGCACCACTCCACTTCAGCCCTCTCCCTTCATGGAGCAGCACTGAGTGACATCTTGGATGTCATTGTACTATCTCTGTCAGAGGAATCATAACTATCTAAACAGCAGCCAAAGAGAGAGGAGAGCAATGAGTCTGTTGGCCTGGTAAGGTTTTACTGGTCACAGCTTCCCCTGCTGAAAAGGTTCAAGCTGCAGTACAATGGCAAAGAAAGTAGGTATTGAACAAAACTTTATGTTTCTGAAGCTCTTCCTTCCAAAGCATAGTTTGCAAGTACTGCAATACTAGAAACTATAATAGTGTTTGGGGAAAAAAACATTCTCCTTCTGAGGAGACGACTTCCTATCTGATTAGTGTCTTCTGTTATCCCTTTGAAGTGCTGTAGCTGAGAGTTGGTAGCTGTGTTTTTGTCCAGACCATATGGGTGAGGTGAGAAAGTGTTGGGTATTTTCCAACATGGTGATGAGTCACCTCAAAAGAAGAATAATAACTAGCCTTTAAAAGAAGTAGACTTATAAAACTTTGGGTTTGGGAATAAGACTCTCCATTCTCTTTATTAATGGTAGGATTAATAAAAAAATAAAGGAATTAATGGTAGGATTATACCCTACTACTGAGTACAGTGTCTTCGGTCACTGGAGTCCTCTATCCCCTTTTTTGTTCTCAGGCATGAAAAAGCCATAGGCAGACAACTTGGAGGAGAGTTTTTTTTTCAGAGTTATGTATCATAAGGAAAGCAGTAACAGCAAAGCTAATCTTTCCTTTTAACTCATACTGATTTTCAGAACTGAAAAGCTTATGCAGAAGACCTCCCTGTTGATTTTCTTCATGGTTTTCCTATGGATCCTAGTTCTGTGTATCCAGAAATTTTCTCTTTTCTTCATATGTGCATTGTAGGTTTAATATTTTTTCCCAACTCACTTTGGTCTTGCAATTTTTTATTATTTTTTTTCCTTTGGAGATTATGTTTGGTTAGTGATGTTGCTGACCACTGCCCATTCTGGAAAAGTATTCAGCTGGAAGAGTCTAATTCCCCAAGTGTTGATTGCCACCATGACCACAGCTAGGCCAATCAGATTTACACCCAGGCCAGCTTTCACCTACAAAAGCAAAATACATCAGAGCACAGTCAATGGCAACTTGTTAACATGGAGCAGTTAACATGGGAAAAAGAAATCAGTAGAGTGTCTGTATGTATACTGACATATATAGTGTGATTAATTGTGTATACTGATTTCATAGAGCCAGAAATGCACAGTGAGTATTGTGTATCAGACTGTCCATTGTGAGGAGTATTCAGGAGTGGCAGTCATGGGCTGATGCAGTACATTGGAAAACGGCTCAGTTTGTCACTTGTACTTCTCAATTTGATAATCAGAATAGGGAGTTATATCACTCATAGCAGGGTGATAACTACATGACTTATCGTGGAGCTGTGACAAATCTAATTTCTTATGCTGTCCTGTGCTTAGCAGGTCAATGCAAAGGATTGTGTACTCCTGTTCTTTAATACCTCTTTAGACTATCGCATTCATGAAAATTAAAGTTGAGAAATACATATATCATACAGCAGATGTATGGATGTTCTTAACCTGACAGGTCAATTGCAAAGTAGCAGTGCAGTCTCTAATATGAAGGCTTCATACTAGCACCAATATCATAGTTATTATCATTGCTGTTTGATATGGGGACAAGGTGGGGTTTCATGAAGCATGGGAAGATATACCTGATCTCAAGACTCACCATATCCTTAATCTGACAGTGCCCATAACTGAAGACAATGGCATTTGGAGGATTACCCACTGGTAGCATCATCGCAAATGAGATACACATGGTGACAGGAATCAGGGTGTACAAAGGGTTGATAAGTAGGGTTTCTGACTGGAAAGAGAGAGGGAGAGAGGTGTTTCACTTAACCAAGAAAAGCCACTGCTCACAATAGGATGAAAGGACCCTCTCTGCTTTACGTGAAGACAAGATTCTGTGGATCTCATTTCCCTAGTTTCTGAACTTACATGTGGAAGTATTTTTTTATTTGCTTTGGATCTTTTTGGTTTGGTTGGTTGTTGGGGTTTTTTTAAGAAGTGCAAAAATTTAGAGTTGATCATGTTCCAGGGATTTCTCTTGAGACGTTTCACATTGAGGGAGTGTGGATATTGCTACTATTCGACCACCTCTGCTCATTCTCCCACTTGTTTTCCATGACATTCTGTGTGTTGTGTCTTCTGGATCTTAACATTGACTGCTACTTCAGTCTTAGCCCAACAGAAGTCACATCGAGTTGACATGAAGAATGTCCTTCTTTTGACTGTTAATATACTGAGACCATTATGTAATGTCCTCCTAAACAGTGGTTGAGAATACTAGTTGTCTGTGGTACAAACACACATGCCACTTTATGGTGGTCTAGAGAATTGTTCTTCCACTGCAGCCTTCAGTATTGGTGAAATGTTGCATTTTTGTTTACATTGCCATGGCCTAGTTTTATATCAGAGGGAAAGGGAAGGTTACTCCCAAGGCTAACTTCATTTTGGGGAGGGAAGTGTTTCCAGGTTACTTTTGCAGTCAAAAAAGAGACACTGCCTTAAGATGGCAATTCAGACTATTAAAGGTATATTACTGCTCTAAATTTTTTTCAGGAGAGTCTCTTCCTGCATGGAGCAGAAGTAAATCTGAACTATAAATCATACAAACATAATTACTTATTTTCATCTGACCATATTTTCATATTAACTCAGAGCTGTTCACATAATATACTTTGGGAAAATTCCATACAATTGTTATAATAGGGAAACACGATTAATGACCCACATTCTTGGTAAGAAAAACTTCATATTACAAAGAAAGTAAATAAATCAGAGGATTTTCTGTAACTGCTATTCCAGTATAAAATGAAATGAAATTTGTGTCTCTTTCCTTTGCCTTCATCACCAATCTCCTGTTTTATTCCTGTCTCTTACAAATATTGCTGCTTTCCATGTTGGATTATGGTCTGCTTACTAGATCATCCCCTTGAATACATTTAAATCTGATTTAAAATTCAGTACTACAGTCTTTTCTTACAAGTTGTGAGTGTGTGACTAATTGCTAATGAACATCACATTTACAATAACATTGATAAAATTATCTCAAGCCTTATGTGGGCTTCACCTACGTTGTTCATTACATCATCACCTTTTCTTGTACACAGACTATGAACCTGTCAGTGCAGCATCTGTTTTCACTTTGAAAGGTATTGAATAAATTCCTCAGTGCTAAAATATGTTTTTGGTTTCCTGAGTTTATTATTTTTCCTAAGCTAAAGAATGCATCCAACTGGGAGCCGGGGTTGGGCAAATGTGTGTGTCAATACCCTGACAACCTGAAACATTCCTAGGAGCCTATCAGGAAACAACAGGCTGAAAATGTCATTGTTTTTACGCACCATACTGCATAAAATAGGTAGAAAGATGGTTATAGTTGCTGGATTGCTGACAAACTCTGTTACGAGTGACACCAAAATGCAGGCCAGCAGAGTTACAGCCCAGTAGGGAAGGCTGCTGAGGGAAAGCATTTGGCTTCCAATCCATGTAGAGAGGCCAGAGGTCTGGAGAAAGGTCAGAAACACAAGAATTAGTGAATAGTTGGTATATTTTTAAAACAGATTCTTCTCTTTGGAGCAGTTTGCATCAGAGAATGCCACCAGCAAATAAAGAAAGTTCAAGTCAGTGCATTATGCATTTTCTTTTGTTCTGTAAACTGAATTTCATTGGACTGCCTCATAAATAGTTGCTCCTAGTAACAAAGAGTTACAGTTGGCAGTTAATAATACTAAAAAGGTATTTTTAGTATTATACTGATCTACGCATCTGGAGTGTTGCAAATTGGTGGTTTGGATTGCACACTCTGGGTAGAATTCATTTTGAGATTAAAACATACAAATTCAGTTGTCTACATGTAAAAGCCTATAGGAGAGTTAGATGTGTATCCATGAATTATACTAAGTGTAGTTATAGTCAGTAAAGTCTAGAGTATTATTTGTCCAGTCAGCACTAGGAACTTGACTCAGTTGCCTAAAGAAGAGCATCCAGTGGCAGCTGATGCTCCCCCTCTATCTGGTTAGTTGCTAGTTGAGAAAGTGTGACATCTCCCTCAGATCCTGTGTCCTGTCTGCCAGCCTTGTAGGAATATCTAGATATTCAGATGCTTTAGAAAAAGCATCTGAAATGGCAGATGTTCACTTTTTGTTGGCTAGATAGCTGTCCATTGAGTGCAGGGAGTAGGGAGTAGATTGTGTACCAACTTGAAAGTATCCGCGTTGAAAATCAAAACTGGGGAGGGATACAGAGGGATTAAAGTCCAGGTTTATAATTTTCTTAGGAAGGAGGATAAAAATCTAAATCAGTACCTTGCATCCAGCTGCTAAGGCATAACCTCCTCCAACCAACACCACAATCTCCCAGGGCATGGTCTTCTGGAAGTCCTTCCAGGTGATAATAGGATCCAGTGTGTTAGTGTCTGTTGACTTTTCACCATCTCCTGTATCAAAATAAAGCAAATGCGTGACCAGTGTTACATTGACCCTTTAGTAAAGATCTTTGCCTTTTTCATTCTAATAGGAATAATGTAGTATTCATGGGAGTTATCTTGAGAACTATCTGTAAAAGAGGTGAATAAGCACATAGCCTACTTCTCTGGTTAGCTTGGCCTCAGAAAATGCAGCTTATAAATTCCAAATGCCCTGCCTTCCCCCTGGCTGATCTGTTGATGCTAGCAGTTATAAACTCATTTGTTTCATTCTATAGCTTTTTGAGGGACTATGTGCTCTGTTGTGTTTATACATATGTAAAATATATGTAGAATGCAAAAATGGAGAAATAAAATTACAATGGGATTATTTTCTCCAAGAAGGTCATTTACTCTTTCCACTAGGCCATGAAGCTTGATAAAGTGCATTTGTGCCCCTAGGTTTTATGGGAGGACATTATTTTTTAGATGCCTGAGTATTTTCTTAGTGTTACTTTTTTTTTTTTTCCTAAATGCTGCATAATATATGTCAATATAAAAAATAAACATATCTGCATATATTTGTAGCTCTATATAAGACTCTATGCTGGCAATATGACTTTTACACAAGCCTGGCACAGCAAACTTGTCAACTCCACTGAGTGCTACCCAAACGTGAATGTGAAATTATTGTCAAGAAGACTGTAAGGGAAGCATAGCACAAAATTGACACTTTGACAGTTAGTGACCTCTTTTATGCTTATTTTATGACATTATTGATGATTTCTGCTCTATAAGTGATGACCAAATAATTTATTAGAGCTTATCTTCAGCCAGTTTTGCAAGCATCTACGTTATATTTCTCTATATGGAACTCCATCTGAACCTTTCCTAAAACTCAGTCCTAAATTTCGTTAACTCTGTTAAGAAGAGATAGTGGCCTCAGGCAAGAGATCTATTTGCCATATTTGGATGAGACAATATGATCTAAAGCAACAAAAATGGGGGTTTGACATAGAAAGGGCTGATATTGGATCAGCTGAACCCTGATCCACCACAATAAAAATCTCTTCTTGGAACATTTTACAGAGAATAGAAATATGTCATTAAGAAACTGGAAAATGTGCCAGATCTCTTTCTTGCTGCATCCTTCTCACCTTTTTCCCGTTTTCCAAAACAAGGTTTTTTTGCTGGAATCAGGAAAAGGAGAAAACCAAGAAACACAGAGACAGTGGCATCAGTTCTGTAACCTTTCCTAGGAAAGAAACAGTAGGGTTATCATAGAAGTACACTAAAAGAAACCTTTCCAAACAAGGAACATGGTTCCAAGTAATTGTTGCAGGTGAAGTTGTATTTCCACATCTGAAGTCTTACTAACAGCACACTGGAAATATATGTCTACTATTAAAGATTTAAATTGGATTTTTTTCCCTATTTATTAAACTGACTTCTATAGCCAACTTCAATGACTGTTCAACAAATTTTAATATTCCAGTGGATAAAAAAAAGGAATCCATCTTGGTTTACAAATCTAATAACTTGGAAGTAGAGAAAAACAGTGTGTTTACCAACAGCAAGAAACTCTAAACACCTTCTGGAGAAAAGACACACCCAAGTGATCCTTTAAAAATGAACTGTAGATTGATGTTAAATTAAATGCTTAACACTCATCCTGAGAAAATATTTTGAGGAGTGCCATACTCCAGAGAGCCTCAGGAAATCCCAATATTAGAAACTGGCTTTCTATCAAAATTAGGATTAAAAAAAAATAATAATTATGCAGTAGAAAAGTAAAGAAAATGTAACTTTAGATCACTTATTCTTTTATATGCTTATTGTGTGTTATAGTTACTTTTAATAAAATTTGATTCAACATTATTTAAAATAAAATAACAATTATCTGCTTCAATCACCATCTATGTAATATTCAGTTGAAATGAACAATTTTAATTAAGTTGCAATCTATTCCATTGACAGCTTCTATGTGAATGCACTAAAATGTTTTTACTTCAGAATCTGACCCTCCTGAAATATGTTTTTACACCTGAAATATGTTTATTTTACTTTCTCTATTTAATTCACTCTGCTTATTGAGAAGGAATACAATTTTCCATCATGTGAACAGGTGTAGATTAACAAGACTTCATTTTTCACCACCTTATGAAAAGTGGCTGATAATGTTATAAGGCCAAAAAATATTGTAGAAATTTCAAAGAAGCAAGGCACTCTGTGATTGTTTAGGTAATTTCACTTACTTCTCAAAAAAAGATGACCATCCTGGTACAAAGCCAGGCTCACGAGTGAACCAAAGCAAGGTCATCAGAATGAAGAAAAATCCAGTCACCATCTCAGGATAGCTAGAAGTAAAGAATAAAAAAAAATAAAAAGAAATAAAGAAATAAAGAAAAAACCCTAGGAATTAAATCCATGGTCTGTCTGAAAACCCAGGAGCAGGTTCCAGTAGAAATTAGAAATTTCTACTGAAAAAGTAGAAATCAGTTCCAAAAAAAAGGATAAAACCCAGAAAATACAGAAAATAGAAAGGAAGACTAGTTTGAATTAAAGAATTTTACATCTGATTCCCAGCTGAAAACTCTGTAAACCTAGTAAAAAATTAAGCTAAAAATATCTGTATTTGCAATTCAATCTTTCATGGGCAAGAACTAAGGGAAAATCTATATCTAAATGCTTTGTATTTGGATTAATATCTAATTAAATGTGTTAACAAGTTAAAGCTTATGTTAATATTCCACTGTAAACACTTTTTATTGCATCTTTTAAAAGTGTAGAAAACGTATGAACAAATTGTAATGTAAATTAGCACAGATATTTTAAACGTGGAACAAGTACAAGGTGACTTGAGGATACTGAGTTTTAATGTAGGGTAGATTTAAATTAAGTATGATTTCATATTTAGGCAGTCTGAACAACAATCTAGATTCGGAGTTAATCATATTCAGCAAGTTGATCTGTCAACATTTCAGTTGAACAACACAAATATATTTTAAGAATAATAGTTTAATGAGATATCATCCCTTTTGAAAAATGAAAATATTGCAAAATAATCTTTTCAAGAGACATTTCTTGTCACCATGAGAAAAGATGATGGCAACTGGGAAGGCTGGACATCTCCTGGCATGGGAGACTGCTGCAAAGCCTCAGCTAAACAGTGTACTTCTATCCACTAAAATAAGTATGTCCCTGAATTGCGAAGTGGGGTTCCTTAACAATTTGCACGTTAGTTCAAAGGCAGAGACAAACTTTGACTCAGGTGAGGTCTGGATCCTGGTATAAATCTGAATCTTTCATTTTATTTCTTTTTTCTTTAGAAATAAATAACTATATAAATGCATGCTTTTAATAGTCTTTAATACTAGTTCATTTTTACATTTAGTTCTGCTTCTATTCTGGAAAGGGGAAGAAAGAGCTGACAGTTTAAGAATAACCTACATGAGCCAAAATCAACATGGAAGGCAATATGAAAGGATGCTCCTCCCTAGGCAAATTCCTAAGGAAGGCAGGTCTGGTTTACCTAACATTTCCCAGTTTCTTATATTCTTCTTGAATTCTTCTCTCTGACATTTCTTCTCGCTTGGTTTTCTTCTTCTTGCTCACAGAACAGGTCTCTTTAAAACTGAAGTATGTAGCACAGTAAAATTAGACAAGGGCATCAAGCAAAAAAAAAAAAACAACAACAAAAAAGCAAACCCTCATAAAAATAACAGTAATGAGGCAGACTGAAAATTCTAGTTGCCAGGGGCTATTGGGAGAAGATGTGACTGGGGCAAGGCTTGATGGCTTGATGTCATGCATCTTTGTGTAGTCTAGTTTCAAGATCTCCTGAGATTCAATCCTAGACACAGTAGGAAGGTACCCCCAGGTGGTCTGACTAATACTAACTGATAACTTTGAGCCATCTCTAGCTGTGGCTGGGCTCCCTTTGTTTAGGCTTCCTCAAACAGCAGGAGTTGGTTGGATTTTTTCTGGTGCCAGAAGCCTCCAATGGATAATTTGTGTCACCATATTGACAGACTGTGACAAGAGGCCAGGTGTCAATAGATATTTAATAGGAGACTGCTTTCCAGTTGGATCAGGCGTACCCAACACGTTATGGGGCCTGGTCTGGCTTTTGTGCCCAGGTTTGACTTGAATATTCAGGATTCACAGTAGGCAGTGTGGGAAAGCTGAGCTGAAGATTCAAATAGCTTTCACGACCTGTCTATTTCTACTAATATTAGCTGTTTCTAAACCAGGCACAATCACTGTAGCACTAAATGGCCTCTGCCACAGACCAAGGCAATCAGCTTAGTGTTTTGTCCTGGTGAAAAATCCGTGTGCTTCTGCCAGGGACATACAAGTGCAAACACATTTCATGGCTAAATATATTTAAACCTGCTCCGCATTTGTATGAAAATTAGGTTAAATTCTTAGTTTATTCAGATTGCCTTCATACTATAACAAAGCCTGGACATTCCTGATTGGAATTAATATACTTGTAGGCTCATTATAACCTTTTACTTTTCTTCTTTCCAGTAGCATTACTCTGCTGTGGCTTGAGGCACAGATCTCTGCTTTTCCACTCCAACTGTGCCCTCTGTCATGAGGTGTGTTGGGTAGGTTGAGAAACATCTGCAGCTAAGACAGTCTGAAGTAGGCTGCAGCAACAGGAACGTCAGTGAATGAAATACCATGGGAGCACAATGGCCTGCATTTCTGGTTCCTGCTATTCAATATATTATTTGGTACCCAACTAGAGTTCCATGCCATAGCACCAGCCAAACTATGGACTATGATCTCCTTCTACGTATCTGGTTAAGGACAGATACTCTAAGGAATTTGCAGAGCTCAAGATGCAGGCAGACCATGTCTGGTTAACAAAAAGTTTTGAACAGGCTTTTCATTTCACTTGTAAGTGGGCACTTATGTGACACTTGGTTTTAGTGCTCTTAGCACTGCAACTCTTAAGTATTTAAATTTCCTCTCAAACATTGCTGTTACACTCCAGTAAATTCCAGCTGAAGAGAAGAACTAAATAATGGCCAGTTCTATAGTAATGCTTTTACACTTAGCTCTGCTTTGCTGGCAAAAATCATTTGATGGGTCCATTATCCTTCCTCTTTGATCTAGTTTAGAGCCTAAAAAGCTCTGGGCCAGGTAAGAACCCACTGATGACAATGGGCTTCCTAGGAAAAGAACTTTAACGTTACAGAAATTCAGTAAACATTTATTCACAGACATTAGGCATCATGTTATAAAAACGTAAGTGTTTCTAGGCTTAGGTGGATGTGAAGGCAGAGTATTGTAGCCCAGATCTTAACATAATATGTTCTTTAATGAACTGCAGTGAGCAGGACTCAAGAGATTAAGGAGGCCTGGAATCAACCAGTACTTCTCAAAAAGTCGATAATGCGTCAGTTGCCAGTATTATTTAGAACACCATTAAACAGCAGGAGGTCTTGGATGCAATGTGGAATTTCAATTATGTTTATTAAAAAAAAAATAATTGAGGGTCATGTTAAGGCCTGTTTCTTTTCAAAATTAAAAAAAAAAAAACCAAACACCCCCCCCCCCCAAAAAAAAAAACCAAACCAAAAAACCCAAAAAACTTACTTTAGCTTTTTAATTCGAAACTACAAGGCTCAGGAGACTGACTGAAAGAACAGCATGGAGCTATTCATCTCTAAATTACCTCTTCAAATCTAGTCAAGGTCAGCAGCAAGCAGAAGTCATTATCAATGTATTCATCATCTTAGGTGAAATAAATTAGTGATGTCAGTTTTAAGAGTAAACTAAATCAAGTTAAGGTCACTTTAATTCTGAGTAAATGTGTCTGCACCAAAATCTAATGCATGTTAACTAATCCACTCTAAATGCACACATTAGGCAATTTTCACTAACTTTGCTGTTGCTGAGTACTGCAAAGCACATAGGTGGTACAAATGAACTGGGAGACTGAACCTTGTTCTTATTTTAGGGCTGAAGGACTTACTGGTATCAAAAGGTATGCATCTCCTAGGCTATTACAGAAATACATATGGAGTCTGTTTACTTTTAATTTTAACTGGTCTTACATTAATCTCATTGAGCTGGGGGCAGACCTGAAAAGTAACTTGTTCACTTGTAGCTGTTTTTCTATTCATCTTTTAAGCTGTACTTTTCTGAAAGGACTTTTAACAAGGTTTTTGGTCCACAATGGGATCCTCTTGGTCATAAGAGTCAAAAAACCAGTTGAATGCATAGTAAAGTCTTCTATCAGCAAAACCTAGGCACTTCACTCTCAAGCAGCAATACTGTACACTGCTTGCTGCCTATGCAGTGCAGTTAAGCAATGATTTCCTCCAGTAATTGTTCTGTCAAGAAGAAGGAAGTTGTGGCTTAGATTTTGCCATTTGCAACTGGAAACTTCATTATGACAGATTTTCTAGAGGAGACACATATTTCCTGCTTTTTTTTAATCCATGCATCTTGAGCAATCTGAACTTACTTGCAACCCAAGAACAGCCAATGCATCCAGAACCAAGTCAGGACCAACATGATGAGGGAGACGGGGAAACTGAACAAAAACCAGGTTCCAAAATTCACCACTTCAGCCTTTGGGTAGTGGCTGTAAAAGAAGGAAAAAAAGGGTGCACAAGAAGTCAGAACAGTAAAAGGACAGGCACCCCCAGTATATATAGATGCACACACACACTCACATACATGTATGTCATGGCATGATAGAAAAATTGTGTCACTATTTGTTTGCAACAGCTGCATTATATGTGCATAGGGATATCAACTGCCATAGAATGTCAACCATTGACAGTGCCTGACCAAGAGATGAGCCATATAGTACTTCTCTCCTTTAAGACCAGGTGGTCTGGATTGTCTAGCCACACACAAAACCCCTTAATCAAGAGTGAAATTCTGGCCTTACTTGTTGATTTTGTTAAAGCTCTGTTTAATGATGACAGACTAAAGAATTATTTCACCTAGAATCTCTATTTATGTCTTACTGTCAATCACACAAATAATGAGTGTAGCCTGCTGGGCTCTGACAAAAATGTTTGACCTGCATTTGGTGCAGTAACAGCAAGATCTTTGAAAATAAAGCAAAATCTGAATCCTTGGGTTAAGGCTATCTTCCAAAATTAGTTTTCTTTGCTACCACCATTTCAGGGAAAGAAATGAAAGGTACCATGACAACAGTGACAGCAGTAAATATTCAGATTCATCTCTGTGCATGAAGAAAAGTTACATTTCCTCCATCAGAGGAGGAAACAAAATTGCCTTTAGAAAGATTGTCTTACAAGGGTTCCTTGAGGTGGTAGATAACCTGTGGGGAAAAGCACAGAGACAGTAATGACCCAACCATCATTCTCACACAACCAGAATATCACTTACTTGTTGAAGTGCTCTAAGAATATGAGACTAGTCGAGGTCCCTATGATGGTTGTCAGTCCTCCAATGGTTGCTGCGTATGAGATACTCAGTGAGAGGCATTTACAGATCATGTGGTCATGTCTGGTCTGATACCGGTACTTGGTGGTCAGGCCCAGTTCTGAGGGCTTAGGAGGCAGGACCAGTATCTGAGCCTGTGAGGGAATAGATTAACCAAAGAAAGCAGGTTATCAGAACAGCAGCCCAACTGGTTCTAATGCCATGGCAATATTGGTCCCAGAGAAACAACAGGTTTGCTTAAGAGGGGGGCAGTTTTTCTTCACAGGAATGGACTGCGGTCAGAACTAGAAACCTGTCCAGGGCCCTGAAATTGCCTGGTCTGCGGCAGAAATGTAAGACAACCAATAATCAGACTTCTGGCTGTGGTTTGGGCCAGCTCCAGTTCCAACTGGAATCTCAGAGGAATGCCAAAACCCTCTGTGGGCTGCAGGGGCAGGACACTAGAACTGCAGCAGTAGGAATTCATAATCCTTGAGGCTTATGAGCAGCCACCAGACGTATGCTTGTTGATCTTTTTGCACTTGTACTGGCTCAGCGCCTCTAATTAGGAATAGAGTGCTAGGTGTCTCAGAAGCAGCATGAAAAAGACTGTGCAATATATATGGAGGAAAAAGCTGCAGGAAAATACTGCTCCAAAGAAGCTTTTTTAGCAGTGACAGGAAAGATTCTGTATTGGAAAATCAACTTGAAAAAAAGAAACAGTACTTCAAGGCACTTCGCATGCATCCCAAGGTTGCAATTTAGAATCAGGAAAAAATGCAGAAAATGGTTCAGATAAATTTATTAATTTTAATAATTTGAATTTGGGTTTATGTAGTAAAATCCGTCATGCTATGGTTCATCATCATGGTGAGGGGACCCTGGCTAAAATCCCTGTAGGTTAAAAGTGAAGTGAATATATTAGTTACAAAATAATCACTGATTATGTATTGTAAATGGGTATAAGAGATAATTAAGTACCAGGAGCTGCACATTTACCTTTTTTTGGAAGCATACACTCAGATTCTTTTGAACTGTGAATGCAAATTTGCGTGTAGATTTTAGGCCAGTCTTTCCTGGACATCAGTTTATACCATCAAGATACTACATAACAGTAGTCCAAACAGCAATCATTTCTTGGATCCACTCAGGAGAAGTAGAAATTCTGCAATGGGCTGATGTAATGAAGGATTTTGGTGGTGGATGTTTGTCAAGACAAAAAGTGGATACTAAGACTAATCGACTGAGAAGTTAAATGGTCCATGCTTGCTGCTGGTTTAGTTCTGAGTAGGGTTTTTTGAGTCAGGGCTCTTATTTTTGTGTCGAGCTTTGTTTTGTTTGTTTTTTTTTTTTTTTGGGGGGGGGGGGGGGGTGTCTGTTTCTATGTTTGTTTTTCCCAAGGAGGCTTTGCAGAAATAAAGAGGGTAGAACAGAGAAATAAGAAGGAAAACTTGTGATCACATTATAGAATCATAGAATAGTTAGGGTTGGAAAGGACCTTAAGATCACCAAGTTCCAACCCCCCGCCATGGGCAGGTACACCTCATTACTGAATGTAAAGCTAAAATGCATTGTGCTAGCCGCTGGAGGAAGGTCTTCTTAACATACCTGTGCTGGGGGCATCTAAATGGGAGCAAGAGCTAGCAAAGGGCCAAGCCATGACTGCTGTAGGATGGTGGAGAATGAGTTCATGTAACACAGCTTTCAAGGAACAAATATGAAAGAGTGGGAGCAAGTGATGGTCACATCTGTCTTTTCCCTCACCCCCCAGATCTAACATCTATCCTACCTGAGGTAGGTGCTGCTCATTGTTCTTAGAATTCATCGTTCCAATAGGGTTGTTTACCATGTGCACACCATTCATATTCTGTAGGGAGGCAAATGGCTTTGGATTAGCCTTTCTTCTCTTCCTAGGAGCACTTAAATCAGGATTCCTGACGCTTTGTCAAGGTCATGGGTAGTGAAGAAAAAAAAACCAGAACAACCAAAAACCAAACAGAAAACAACCAAACAAAAAAACACCACTAAAATTTTGTCTGAGAAAAAAAAACAAAACAACACACTACAAACTGATTTTATTTTAAAGTGATCTTAAAAGTAAGGTTATAATAAGTTTGGGTCTTTTCCCTCTGCTATGTAGGTGAATCCAACAGGTCCCTTTCTAGAGGTTAAGACTTGGTAATATGTGTGGGTTGTTCTAGTAACTGAGGTGTTTCAGCTGCAGAAGCTGGCAATACCTGGACAATAAAAGATCATACCTGAACCTGCTATAAACTGTATGGAATTGCTAGTTTACTGACTCAGTCTCAGGATCTCCAGCAATAAGTACAACAAGCACTGTAGAGCTAATGTTCCCCAATTTGATTTGTGCAAGCAGGCTGGTAGGTTAAATGCAAAGCAGGACATTCTGCATTACGTATTCTCTGCCAACAACCACTACCTGTTTAAAATAAAGGAAACGGCAGCTTGTTGCACAGCTGTGTGCGCTTTGATGGTTCCTGCATTAGAAGACAATATAACTCAGAAGATACTACCTATGACAATACCTTTGAGTGCATCAAGGAGTTGAAGTCAGTAGTAGTAGCACTAAAAACAAAGAAAGGAAAATAATACTTTAAAAATGCCTGTTCACCCAGCTCCCTTAAAAGGCACACATCATGGGTAGGAGAGGCAAGATCTGCTGGAGAACTAGCACCTGCAGAAATGGTGAAGAAATCTTTTTATTAGTACCTCTTATGTGGCGACTTGGCCAGACTTGTCATTATGTTTCACAGCTCTATCTATAGCTGCATAGTAATGGGGTTCTACCTCCACACAAGAAAAAATACATATTCTAGGGAGCATATACCCCAATCTAGGAAATGACTCCTTCACAGTAGAGTGAATCTCCGAGCAACACAGTGCTACTGCTGACTTGTTCTACTCAAATTCTTCCTCTGCCAACCTCTCCAATGCTTCCTGAGCACCTACCTGTATCACATTAAAGCCCTCATAAAAATCGTTCCTGTGTAGCATGTGGACTATGCAAACAAGCCACTGAACTTTTACTTTGACCCTGAAACCAGATTTAATACCAGATGTACTACTTTTCTTCTCCCACCAAATTTCAAGCTCTTTTTCAAGTAATACTTTTTAATAGTAGTTCTGTCATGAAACATCCCACGCATACTCTTCAGTAGGGCTTAAAGAGATTAATGGCACAATGCCAAACAGAAAACTTGATTCTATACCTCATGAAAAGTATGCCTGGGATGAAAACAGCAGAGGGAATATTGGAGAACCCATTAGTCTCCAGACTAATGACAAAACTATTCAGAACTTGCAAGTTAACTGAAAGTCGTCAACATGTGGGGTTTGAATGATAGTGTTCGTTTTAAAGTAAGTATTTAAAGGTGTAGCAAGAACTTGTTTCTCTTTCATTTTAAATGCTTGTTAACAATATAGAAGGAGCTCAAGAAGGGACTGTGCAATTTATTCTCACCCGTTGTAAGAAAATGCTCTTCAGGATTTAGCCTATAACATAATTTTAAGATTATAACTTTGAATATTCTCTCAAGTATATTGAACTGCTGTTTAACTTGATGATCTGACAAAAATTAGTCTTTTTCTTAATTTGCCCTTTTAAACTTACTAGATCTTACCCAAAATAGAGACCTGGTTGAAACTGTTAGTGTCTCAAACTTCCAAAGAACTTTGTTTATACTGAAAGAAATATTTTGCAGGTTTTTTGGTGGAGAAAAGTGATAAGATTTTTAGTTTCTCCTCCCCCTGTTCCCCTGCTCTCATCTTTCTCTTGAATATAGACAGTTGAGACTTTCCTCAGGAATTCTCTGTAAGTGTTTTCCCACTAGATATGTCCTGTGGGTACGCCATACTGTGCTTGGGTCCCCCCCATCACTGTTCCTTCAGGGGAGCAGAAATAAGAATCTGTGGATGGCATTCTTTTATACAGCACAAAACACAGGCTTCAAAAAAAGATTGTTTAAACCCTGAAAAATATTTTCCTTCTCTCTAAAATGGCCATAGAGTTAAAAAACCCAAATGAATACTGGGAAGTTTTAGTTAAATCCAAAGCATTACATTAATCCCATTTCTCATACAGGCCTTCCTTGTCAGTCATAAGTGAAACATTCACTTGTAAGCTTCTGCTCGCCCTTCCTGGCTCTACTCCTGGGTTCACCTCTTTTCAACATGCATAGGGCTCAAATCTCCAGTCGTGATGTACAGGGTTCATTCTTACTCTTCATTGATGAAGACAAGCTCCAGTGAAGGTTGGCCATGCTTTTCGCTGAGATCTGCAATGAACAAAGATAAAGCAGCCTTTAGGGTTAGAACTGAGCTGAGCCCCTGGGCCATACCACTGAACCTGAGAAGCTACAGCAAACAAAAGCTTGTCCAAGCCACCTCAGGTACTCTACGGCCATTATGCAGCATTTTATTGTGTCATACCGTCCTGGTCATGTGCTTCTGGCAATTAAAATAGTATAATATCTACATAGGCGAAGGTAGATGAAAGCATTTCCAGCCTGTAATCTATGAATTGAAAGAAAAGAGATGTTCCTTTTTTCCCAAATCCTTTCTTTCTGGGAAGGTGGTGTGGTTTAACCCCAGCCAGACAACTTGTTCACCCCCCACCCCCACCCCCCCTTCTTGCCCTCCCCCTACTCCTGGAGGGACGGAGAGGAGAATCAGAAAGAATGCAACTCCCACGGGTTGAGATAAGAACAGTTTAGTAACTAAGGTGTAACACAAATCACTACTGCTATCACCAATAACAGTAATGATAAAGGAAATAACAAGGGAAGAGAATACACCACCTCATCACCAGGAGACCGATAACTTGCTCCCCCAGCCTGACCAAGCACTGACCGATACCTCCTCCAACCCCGCAGTCCACTTAGCCCTTCTGGGTAACCCCCCAGTTACATCCGGGGCGTGATGTGCTGTGGTATGGAACACCTCTTTGGTCAGTTTGGGTCAGGTGTCCTGTCTCTGCTTCCTCCCAGCTTCCCTACTCCCTGGCAGAGCATGAGGCTCACAAAATCCTTGGCCAAACCAAAACATCATTTTTATCATCTCTGTTCCCAGCCCGAAAGTCAAAACACAGCACTGCACCAGCTACCAAGAAGGAGAAAAAATGACTGCTGCTGCTAAACCCAGGACATTATCCACCCGTTATTCCATACCATTCACGTCATGCTCAGATCCCACATTTTCAATATACCATCACTCTTATCTAAGTGCACTATCATCGTAGTGCATGGGCCAGTCCCTATAAAGCTGTTGAGTCCATCTGGTCCATGATGCCAGGCTCCATCTCTTGTAAAAGTCTTTCAGAGGAGGAGAGGCTGTGTGCACTGTTCACACACATGAATAACCTGGGCAATAGTGTCCATTGTTAAGTCCACCCCTTGATCACAGGCCCATCTAGATGTTGCATCTCTGCTCTGATGGCCTGAAAATGCCATGGGCCCACCGGGCTCAAAATAATTCACTGTCCCCTTCAGCAGGTTTTGCAGCTTGTTGCTGGGGACTCCATACAGCTGTCTTCCATCTCCAATGTTTCCAAAGCACTGGAGGGGCCCAGTGGACTAGATACTTGCCCATACTGTCCCACATGCCCTGCCACTCATGGCTGTCCAGCCTTGGGGAAAACCTCTTGCTCCTCCCATATCGTCGTCTAACCCCAGACAAGACCCAAACCTGACTCTGCTTAAATTTCGGGATCAGACAAAATGGTGGTGGGTAAAACACAGTCTGTGTGTGTGTCAACATGGTGAACACCATCACAGTCAGCAGGCAGGTCCCAAGGGTACCCAAAGGCCATCCAAGACCTTCAGAACTCTCAAACGATGCTGCTGTACTTGTCACTGGGGCTGGTGTAGCTGCTGTGCTTGCCGGCTCTCCCACCACCAGCTTCTCTTTTCCTGAGTCCAGCTCTTCCTCCTCTGCCTTGCTGGGAAATGCTGCGGGGTCTCCTGCGTCCTCCTGGCGCTCGGCGGGCGGCTTCCGGGGAATGCTCTCGGCCGTCGCGGGGCTGGGCTCGGCCGCGGGGCTGGGCTCGGCCGAGGGGCTCGGCTCCTCCGCCGCCTTCTCCCGCTGCTCGGCAGTCGCCCCCTCCCGCTCCTCGACCGCCCCGACCTCCTCCACCGGCAGCCGCTCCCCGCCGGCCTCCGGTCCCGCTCCCGCTTGGTCCCCGGGGCCGCTCTCCCGGGCCGCTTCAGCAGCCGTCGGCTCCCGGGGTCACCCCCCCTCGGCTTCCCGGAGCCTCACGCAGACGCAGGCGAGGGCGAGGGCCAGGACGGTGAGGAGCAGCCGGACGGCCAGGGACCAGTCCATGCCCACGTCCGTCCCGCCCTGCTGCTGGAGCCCACCCGTATTACAAGTTATTGGCATAAAGTACAGTGAGACAGGAACCTTAGCCCAAGCCCCACACTTGATAAACACTAACACAGCAAATACCGGCTCTAAGTAAGTTACAACATTCGGAAGCTGTGAGATCAAGAGGAACAACTCTGGGAGCCAATAAATCAGCATTGTGACGAGTGACTATTAATCCGGTCAGATCTGTCGTTATCTCAACCCCTCATGCCCCACGTTGGGCGCCAAAAAGAACTGTCGTGGTTTAACCCCAACCAGACAGTTTGTTCACACCCCCACCCCCCCACCCCCCCCCCCCCTTCTTGCCCTCTGTCCCTCCAGGAATAGGGGGAGAGCAAGAAGGGGGGGGGGAGTGGGTGAACAAACTGTCTGGTTGGGGTTAAACCACGACAGAAGGCATTAACAAAATGAACCTTGGAGCTCTTACCAGGTTTTTCTGTGACACCTGTTCTGACCTAGGCAGCCTTCAAGGAGAGGGGTAAATTGGCAAGTGTTAGGTTGTCACAGGGAATGTTTTCAGGTCTGTTCTACATTTCTTTGACGTTCTTCTCAGAGAGTCCCTTCCAACCCTGTAAAATCCTAAGAGATTATGACACACAAACTCCAGTACATGCCCTAATTCATTATAAACAGTTTCCTGGATCCAATTCTTCCACCACATCTTGAAACTTTCTTTAATTTTTAAAGAAGTGTCAGAGTACAAAAGAAAGAGTGTGGATCAGCATCTTTGGCAGTGCAAGTCAGACAGCTCTGACCTTGATAGAATTTGGATAATGCCTATCAACAAGCCTGGTCACTGATAAACAAACGAGAAAAGAATGGCCAATATTGACAAATACCTATTGGCTTGGTTTCTTCAGTAATGGTGCTGCCTGCAGTACTGATGACCTCGTGCTCCTCCTCAGCATTCACTAGCTCCTGGAGAACTGCCTCCACGATTGGCATCACCATGGCTGTGGTGGATGTGTTGGAAAGCCACATGGAGAGCACTGTGGTGCAACACATGAAGCAAAGAAGCAACCTAGAGTGCAACACAGGGAAATCTTTTTGAGGCACTTTCAGAAATATTGAAGGTCTCCTTGCCTATCAGTTTCATTAGTTAACGGGTAACTAGATGGGGTCTTTTTGCAGGTGCCAAAATATTATGGTGTGTGCAGATAAAATGCTACCTTGTGCTGATAACTGTTGTAAGACAATGTACCATTGGAAGACTTTTGCCACATGCAAAATCATGATGGGATGTGAGAAACAGCGGTTTTCAACATATCCAGGATTTAAGCATCCTTTTATGCTTGTTTAACAACAGGCAGAGAAGGAACAGAGAGACTAAAACCAATATCAGTAAAAAATATAAATCAAAGGGACAACGAGCCAAGGAGTAGGAGCTGGCAGAAAGAGGATGAAAAAAGTTGGAAGCTTTCCAACTTGGAAAGGCAAGATGGGTATGAAAAATAGCCCCAGACCAAGCTAGCTTTTGCCCATGGATGGGAAATTCAGAGTTGTTATTTGATCTTTCCAGCTGCTGCTGTCACGCTCATGCTATCCTGAAGTCAAAGATTCACTCACATGCCTGGCTTTGCTCCAGCCATCATGACCATGCGCAGGGCAATTCTCTTGTGAAGATTCCACTTTTCTACAGAAGCTGCCACACAAATCACGCCCATGAGGAGCAAAGTTGTGTTTTTGAAATATTCAGCAGCCACCTGCATTAAGGGTAAAGGGGAAACAGTCAGTTAAAAAGCAATAATTACCCTACACAGAGAGCATGCTGAATGAGAAGAAATATGGTATCGTGGTATTTCCCTCTAGAGAAAAAATGACAGGGAGCTGGAAAAAATGAAGAAGTCATAAGCTAAAATGTTCTCTTTAATATTTTATGCCGTGCTTACAAGAAACAGGGCTCAATACCCACTTGTTGATAGGTTTCTCAGCTTTGAAGAAACCAAGGGAAATTTTACTTTGAGCAGGATGTTCACTGCCTGCAGACAATCAGTCATACTCAGCGACGCCCAGACTGAAAAAACCACAGAGAAACCTCTGCTTTGAAAGCAGTTTATTCATGTGCTTCAGCTGCTTTTTAATGTTGGAGCTGTCATTGTCTATCTTGTTTATACTTTTTATGTCATATTGAAATGTTTGGCAAGACGTGGCATCCCTAGTACCTACAGTTCAGGAAAAATGTCCTTTGGGACATGCTCTCTGAATGCAATAAAGGGATATTATTGTGATGATCCCCAAACCCTGTGCCAGAGCTTTTCACATGGAAATCCATCTCCATTCTATCAAGAAAATAGGGAATATTTTCAAAAAAGAGAGCTTTAATTTAAAGAGGTTGAGCAAAAACATCAACTGGATCAGGAAAAATAGCAGAAATTGTGCATGGTCCTCTAAAACAGCATTCTTGAATCTGGGGCTTGCTAAGAGGATATTCTGTGAAGTGACTGAAAAAATAACAAATGAAACAAGCTGAAACATTCACACAGACACACTCTCTTGTGTGAAAGCAAACAAAATGGGAGAAAACAAAAGTTACAAACAGATGCTTGGAGTCTAGCTAAATTTTTCTTTTTTTCTGACATAATCCTATCCAAGTTTTTACTGCGAAATTTTTACAAAAACATCCTTTCTTCCCTTTAAAACTATACCTCTAACAAAATGTAGGTGCCAGGATTTTAAAACAATTAAAATCAGTAGAAGCACTATTTTTTCCATTGTCCTCAGTTATACTGTTGCTCCTCCGTAAAAGTGCAAGAATGACATTAATGTTATTTTGTGAAAGTTGGAGCATATTAAGTATTTAATTATTTAACAAATCCCCATAGTGACCTAAATAGACTTGGCCACAGTAGCTGTGTGCCTGAACTTTTAAATATCTTTTTTTTTGGCTTCCTTTCACTGGTTCCTTTCCCAGTAACTTTCTTTATTTTCCTGCTATCTTGTTAAAAAAAAGATCTTGAACTGATCTTAAGGTCCTTTCCAACCCTAACTATTCTATGATTCTATGAATGAAAGAAATCCTTCAAGCCAGCAGCATAAAGAATCTGTTGCTTTCCTTTCTTTCTTTCACAACCATTTTTGAGAAACAAGCAAACATTAATATTCTTATTAACACACACATACATATATACAACACACTAAGTCATATTCTTAAGCCCCTGTGAGTTATTTGTACCTTAAACTGCTATGCAAGAGCCTTGGGTTTCTTTGGCATTACAAAACAGCATACAGGAAATACTGCAGCATCGTTAGAGTTGATGATATTAAAATACGGAGGTTTTTAAATGTTCTTAAAGCAAATAATACATTCTCTGCAGTAGTCTTGCTGTCATATAATTTGATATTACATTGAATTTCTGTCAGGATGCCTTTAAATTTTCCTTCTCCTATACGCTGTAGATTCTTGTGATGAAAACATATAACTACTTTACCTTTATGTTAAAAAAAAGTAAAAATCCTGAAAATATTTAACTGTGTTGGTATGGAAATGTATTTGACTATATTACACAATTGTCACTCCACTGGGAGGAATAAGACAGGTCATAAAACTCTTGGTTCATGCTTGACCCATTTATGGGTATTCCCAGAGCTAGACTGTGTTAGAAATTCAACAATTTTATGGTTGCTATATATTTTTCTGTGTTCTTATCCATATTTCTAGTCCTTGTAAACCAAGAGTGATGCCTCCTCACCCTCAAAAGGGAGAGAGAAAAATGAAGAGGGGGAAAGCTGTAGGTGAAATAAAATAAATTTTTGGCATACCGTGAAAGAAAGTAACATTCAAAAAATAAGTAAGCAAATTCAGAACTGATCATGAAGACTTTTTTGTATGGCTGCTCTGCCTTAGAACTTATGGCTACAAGACAGCACCAGGGTTACAGTTTGGAAAAACGACTAGACATTCACCTGGATAACAAAATTACCTAGTGTTAACCGTAAATGGTAACTGTGTTTAGCACACGTGATCTCTTGCCTTATACATAATCAATAACTGCTCTTTATATGGTTTTGGAGAAGTGGAAAGGTGTGATCCTTTGATGCAGTAGGTTTTAGGAATTGTTTCTGGTGCAGTAGCTGACAGGATGGACATACCTCTTGACTAATATAGCCTTTCCTATATCTATCTTCAGTAGAAGAAGGAGCTGGTCAGCCCAAGTTACACATTACAAGATGCACCTTTTTTCCTCCTACAGCTCTTAGTCTTGTTAGTCTATTAAGATTAGTTTTATTTGAATAATTAAGTGTAAGAATATTAAAAGTTAAAAAAGTGCACACTGGACTGACCTCACTGGACTTCATGACTCCAAAAAGTGGGTATAGGAAAGCAGGAACTAAGGCAGCTGCACCAAGAGGTACTGCTTCAGAAACCCAGTATACAGCTGTCACAATCAGCACATAGGCACATGAAGCTTCCTGCAGGGAGAAAACACAGAGGTTACATGACTGCCTCACAACCTGCTGTGGGAACCTTGTGGATGTGTTCATAAGACTTATTAGACTGCAGGTGCCTGGACATAAACTGAACAAGGACTGCATAAGGACCTTCTAAGGTGCAGCTGTTTGGATGTGAAATCGAGGCTACCATCTGAAAGGCCAGTTCCAGAAGATGCTAATGAAAGGTTTCATGCAATAGCTAAGGCAAAACTTTGGGATAAACATATTTATCAGCAGAATAATGGTTCCATGTGCATTTACAGATTTGTTTGATTGAAATAGTCCAATACTTACCAAGTGTTCAACTCCTCAGTTTGGTCCTGTGGAGCTGGTATTTCTCTCCAATATTGGACAAGAACAGGAACTTGTAGTTTTCAGAATCAGATGAGAACATCTGTATTTGCTATAGCATGGATAAAGCTACAGTTTGTTTTTTTTTGGGGGAAATACTCTGAAAATTTGTTGGTTTGTTTTGTTCTTTTTTTTTTTTAACAGTGTGCAAACCTAAGTTTTTCGTCAGTTGATTATATTTTCTCAAGTAATTTCCACAGACCCGTGGAAGAAGACCACAGACCTGAAGGGTTTAAAGGCAGTGGATTAACAGAGTTCATAAAACAAATTTGCTGCTGTCAAAGGTTCTGGTAGAGAAAGCCATGACAACATCATGCTGAGTGCTCATGGAGAGCTGGTATATGATGGAGAAAGGTTCTATCTGCTGAAGATTTTAACAGGAAAACACAGCTACTCTACAGAAGTCCTCTAGTCCATTTTTTTGTTAATAAGTATGCTTTTATGGCATGCAGTGGAGTTCTTAGGCTCAATTTGTTATATTTAGAAACCTGGGGACATTTCCTGCTAATAATTACAAAAATTACTAAGGCTAACTGGCAGTTCTATGGAATTAGGTCAGCACCAGTTTACACCAGCTATAAATCTAAACATTCTTCATTACTCACTGATGATGAATTTATTGAGCTGTATGGTTCCACAGTTCACAATGGCTATTTTTTAGAAAATCCACTGTTCACAAACGCTATTTGAATGGGTTAAAACACAATTTCATTACTTTTGTTTCCTGACTGGATGACTCCCAAATTAAGCAGCTTTCAAGAAGTCACACAGACAATTCCCACAGAATCTTGTGCAAATCAGTGAGTGGGTGTCACACTTTTTTTTTCCCCCATCAGTCTTACGAACAAGGTAGTGAAGTTTGAAGCAAGACTATACACGGATGTGGGTTCAATGGAATGAATCAATATCTTGTAATTGCACGTCCCTTTTTACATTACCCCTAACCATGAGTCACAATCAGTTACTCCTCTTTTTTTAGTGCTGCTTATAGTAACAAGAGGCAGAACACAGTACAGACAAAAAGTTAAGATTGATTGTTATGTGCCATTTCCTTTACTTGCTTAAAGATTGCAGGCAAACTCGTCCAGAAGTTGACAGACCTCCTTTTCTGACTCTTATTTCAGAAAAGTGTAACATTAAACAGCTCTAATACAAGCAGGCAGGACCATCAAAAGAGCTGAAATAAGGTTATCAGGAAACATAATTTCCTTGAATCAGATAACCTCCAACTAATTTAGAGACTAGAAAGAGTATCTGAAAAGCTGTTGAAGAAACTTAGCCCTGGATTGTTCCTTTATGAACGGATAAGGACTCTGAACCACACGGAAATTTGCATACCTGTTTCTCTTACTTAACTATTATAGAAGAGTAGTTTAGGTTTTAACTCTCCAGTAGAGGTTTCACTAGCCCTCTATAATCAGGTCCTTCAGGAAAATATTGAAATTAAAAATTGAATAGCAGTTGTAGCTTCATTACTACTAAGAAAAAGATATAAAAGAGCTTAGAGAATGTTGATTTAGAATGGATGAGATTAGAGGATGTTTTTTTTTTTAATGTCCATGGATTTTGAAGCATGCATTTTACAAAATGGAATTGTTATGCCGTTTGAAACTCCAAAGATTTATGTTGAGTTTGTAAGAACTTTGAGTGTTCACTCTTTACAAAACAAACAAACAAAAATTACTTAAAAATTTAAATAATTTAAAAGGTGACATGACAGGCGTCAGAGGATTGTAGTAATTTCTACTAGGAAGACTGAACTGATGGGTTGGCTTGCAAACATTAGCCCACTTGCTGCTCAGTCACCTTTAATTAAAACTTTAACGTACTTCATGGTTAATGTTCCACAAAGAGAAGAGCATAGGGTCATTTTTGTGACTTAGTAACTATTTGACACATTTTGACTATTTTTTAGCCCATTAATTTCTGCTAACAAGTTACTACGCTTGCATGGGCTCTGTATGACATCCAGCAGTTGTTTGGATGTCATACATCCGGAGGAAAAAAATGCCTCATAATGAAAAAACTATTGATTTTTATTTTAAAGCAGTCCAGATGTAAGATCCAAGAGATACCTTGCAAAAATATATAAAATTAATTTCATCCTAACTGCATTCCAAACTTTTTTTTTACTCCAAAAATAGACTTCTCTAATTTCTTTGAGCATAGCTTGTTATCTTCTATTGCCTCACTGTGTGTAGCCATAAATTAGACTTGTAATGGGAATAGAATAGGAGAAAGGGAGGTTGGATCTCTATCAAAACCTAGCTCAGATGGGCATTGAGTCTTTTTGTTTCCTGTACGCTAGGCTGTAATCAATTTGCAAACAAAACTAAAATAACACATATTTTAAAATGGTATAAAACTGAGTGGGAAGTACTAGGAAAGCCAAGTTTTTTAATCTCCACTAAAAATTTAATCAGCTTGTCTAACAACTTTCTCTGTTTTCTCAGTGCTTTAAAACAACTCGTTTCCAGGAAAACCATATTAATCCCTTCTATTTAATTGAACTGGATTTATATATTTAATTAATGGTTACCAGAACTACTAAGTACTGGAATGGAGTAGTGGCTGTATAATTTTAACTGTTTCACTGTCTTCACTTCTTGTTGTACAGTTGAAAATTACTTTTAAGTTCATCTCAGGGCTTGAAGCAAAGAATAGGAAAACATGATGGTTGGAGGGACTACCACTTATCTTCAATTAACCCCTTACATGAAAGGAAAGGAGCTGAAAGGAAAGCATGGCTAAAAAAAAATCACAATAAAGGTCATGCATAAAACTGTTAGAACTAAAACATCTGAAGATCTCAGAGTGATTAAAATAGAATAAACTGTTTGTCAAGTCTTGGAGATTTGACCACTTAATGATGTGCATTGCATACCTAGCATGCAGGCATGTGGTTAAGCTGTGTGAAGAAGAGGTAGTCTAGCCTCTGGACTACCTTCTCTGAGTTTATGGGATCACACTATTAATCTCTTCCTTCAGCTTGTGTAAGTAAAAACAAAGGTGAATGAACATAAGTCATCTGTTCCCTTTGGAAAGGGAGAAAGAATTCAAGCAAATTTTCTCAGGTTTCTTTTTGACCCAACCATTCTTTTTCATAAGACAACAGAAAATAAGCTGTTGACGGTATTCCCATTAGCTGTATCTGCAAACAGTTCTGAATTCTAGTGCTTGTTATGATTTCTCTTGCCACTACACATGTAATGTTCCTTTGATGTTTCCAGAGTTGTGTTGATCAAAGAAACTGCAAGCTGATTCCCTGCAGAAATGGAAATATAAACCACCTGGTAATTCTGACTTCTAGAAGAAAGAAAACTAATAGAATTGTATGATGAATTAAAACATAAGTAAGTGAGCAGAAGGCAAATTTAATTCTCAGGTTTAAGAAGTAATCATAGTCAATGGGTTGTAATAAAGTAAATACTACACTAAACCACTTAAATAGTGTATTGTCAACTGAATTCATTTGGTGTAGATTTTTTCTTAATGGAATTATAAACATTTGTTTAACCCTGGGTCAGATTTCCAGCTATAATTTACCATCTGTGATCATTCAGGTATATATAAAATGTATGTAAAACATCATCTGATGTCTTTTCATATCACTTCTCAGTAAAGCAACACCATGAGGTGTGGAGTAATAGCACAGAGGAGCTTGTAATGTATAGTAGCAATTCTTGCAGCAGTAGTGTTAGTTAACTTCTCTCTCAGCACTCATATGTTGATACTACAATTCCTTTGATTATTAAAAAGTTTCCTTGTTGCATAGTGTGTCCCTGTGTCCATCAGGGAGCAAACAAAAGTGACAAATATTAATGCAGTGAATCTCATGTTTCCTAGGAGAGGTTTTCAAGGGACAAAAAACATACTGCAGTTATAGTGTCATATAAACACCTCAGGAGTATCTGTTCTTGTTGCCCTTACAGTGACATTGGGGGAGATTAAACTCTTTTTAAAAACAAGCCTCTATAAAATGTTGAGCCCTGCTGTTCTCTGAAGAAGAGCACGATTATCTGTCATTCATTCTATCTTGAGAGGTAAGAGATGGAAAACTACTGTAAGAGGACAGCTGAGATATACATCGAAGCTCAGGGCAGGAAAACCCATTCAAAGTGCAACATACAGTTCAGCAGTATAGAAACACTTCCTTTCCATGAATCCTGTTTTCCTTTCAATACAAAATACTACAGTTTTATTTTTGAAAGCTGCTATACAATTTCTAGCCTTTTGCCTTTCTATTTGATAAAGCAGAAGTATTCACAAATCCTCTGGTACTGGAAGGAAGAATTAATCTTTAGCAGAGTAGAGGACATAATTGGAATTGCTGTACCATTTGGCCAGATTTATGTCTAGGATTATGTGGAAGCACCAGATGCAAAATTTTTAATACACTGCACATTTTGATAAGTTAAACGTCACCATCTCTATAAGGCAGGAAAACACTCTTATTTTATGGTTTATGACTTCACAGACGTGCACAGAGAGGAGTTGACCACATGGCCAAGAGCACTCAGTAGCTTCAAAATCGTATCAGGAATGTAGCTGCATTTACTCCTATTCCCTTGTCTGTGTGTTAGAGCACAAACTGTTCCCTCCTTTGCATTGTTGAGACATCATTTATTAGCTACTGCCAGATCTACAATGTTTCAGTAGAGGTACCTACACATGCTTTAGAACAGTTAACTGCCATGTATGGTCCTACATGTCTGTCCCTGAGTCCTAGCTCCTGGCTCACTTGAGTTGCTGCCCTATAAACCCACACTAAATTGAAAGTCCCTCCATGCATACTTATTACTAAAAACTAAATGCACGGGAAGTGTTCCTTTTAAAGACCTCTCCTTAAAGGAAATTTTATGGATATGTTTTTTCTGTTCCCCTTCCACACACACATTATTGTAGAAAAAGAAAAGATAGAACATTTCTCTTTTACAGTAGTGCTCTACTAGCTTCACCTGGTTTTTCAGCTCTGTTTGAAACATGACTAAAGGCAGCTCTGTTTTTTTACTATGATGACTTGTCAGTGACCTTTCCAATCCTTTCAATTTAAGTCCTTGATTTTTCTAAGAGTGATGCTAGTTTAGATCTTTGTTTTTCCTTTTCACACTGCAGACTGATCCAGCATGACTACCTACTGCACTCACAGGTTTAGTTAAAAAAGAAAATGAAAATGTACTCACGCTACTGGGATGTAAGAGTGGCAGAGGAAGCAGCAGAAGTGGAATGAGAACAACGAGCAAGAGATTTCTGGATCGGAGAATCTCCTTCATCATTGCCATTTTCTTTTACTTTCTGGTGGCTTTCTTGTCCTTGGGTTTCTTCTCTGATTCCTCAGATACTCCAGCTTCCACTCCACGTTTTCTTTCACCTGTGCCTGGATTACCCTGAACGGTGTCTCACTGCCTCATTTTGTATCCCCACCCAATCACCTAAAATATCTTTCTTGATTTATTTATTCTTCAATCTGTTGTTTTAAAAAGAGTTTTCAATTAAAAAGACATTGAGTTTATGTAGGGCTCACCAGCAGATCCAAATTATTTTCACACCATAACATGCAGAGGCTTGCAAGTTGGAACATAGTGATCTTCTGATAATTTTTCTTTTTAATTCAAAATGACAGGTATAGCTGTGTTGAATCCTTATCCCCATGTTCTGGAAAGTTTTTTTCTTCCATCATCTAACAGTGTAATTCCTGTTTTCATAAACCAGGAAAGATATGTTTTGGGCTGCTTTTCCTCCTGTTTGGTAATCTGAATGCCTGAAATACAAGTTTCTCTTCTGCTAGAAAATTATCAAAACCAATTTATTGCACAGAAGCAAATATAAAATATCCTTTCTTAAAAATAAAAAATATAAATGAAACCATCTGCAGCTTCTCCAGGTTTTGTCTCTTTGCTACAGTTTTGGCTTCTACTTTGTATCTACCTTTACCCTACTTTTGCCTTGAGCTTAGAATTCACAGCGTAGCAATTCCAACACAGATTATACTTGGTCGCAAGACAAAAACTTGTTAAAAAGCTTCATTCAACTCTAACTCACCAATGAGGACTGTAGAAGGTAGTAGTTGCTCCACCCATTATCCAAACACCAGTAAGAGCTTTTGAGAAAATCAGCAGCCTCCTTTTTCTGACATGCACACAAACATACAAAAAGACCTTTTTTAAGTTGTTGAACAGTTTGTTATTATTTCAAGATCCCAGTACTGATGAGAAATAAATAATCATTGTTTTCTAAACAGTATCTTTTGTCTTTCATGTTTCTTTCGTCCTGATCCATGAACGTCACTTATTCATAAGGCATGGGCTAAACTCTGTACTGATTCATGTGCCCTCAGTAACCATAGGATTCAGGCTCAAATTGAGGATTTTTAGGCTTTTACTCTAGTCTTCTAGTGGAGAAACATTTCTACAACTCTGCCATTATTAATGCTTTTTGTGGAGCAAGTACTGGAGATTTAGGACTGAATACATTGGCTGGTTGAATGCAGGACCTGTAGAGAGGTATCAATTTGTCCTGTATCTCATAGAAAGCCAAACAGCTGAGATTTTCCACACTCTCAAACCTTGCTTTCCTGTCTACTACTCACACTTTGCTACTCAGACACAAACTGAGCTCCCTAGATTGAACTGAAATGACTCTGTGACAAGAGTCTTGGAGAACTGGCAGACAGACCTGCAGAGGAGTTTGATGTGCAGGGTGCATTCTTGCTGGAATTAGTAATTATGTCTAAGACTGTGTAATGTTTCTAAACTTTGAAACTTCTGTCAAGCAACAGAACCTTGAGACATTTGAGGCAAAATTAGCAATTAGTTCTGGAAATAAATATATACTTAATGTGAAAATTTGAAGTTGGCCAATACCAGGTAGGAAATTCATATCTGTTTGTGAGTTGTTTTAAAGAAACTAAAAAATTGACTAAAATACAAAAAAAAAAAAAAATTTTTAAAAATCTGTGCTTTGTTTCACTTTTGTATGATTTGTAAGGTCAAAGGGTGGATAAAGGTTCCATCTAGAGGCAATGGCTATTTACCCTCTGAGAGAAGACTATCTACATACATGACTCAGTCTGAAGCAATGAGATGCAATCTGAGCTGGGGAGCAGGCAATCTATGCTTGCAATCCTGAGCAATTTTGAGGGAGGGAAGCTGACCTAAGCCCAAAAAGCTGCCCTGAGACAGACTTCTCCTTCCCACTTGAATTCTGGAAAACAAAGAGTACTAATTCCTATTTATTACCTCCTCCTGACCATCAAAGGGAAGAGTGCTCCTTCTCTCATACAGTTACTCCCATGAAGAGTTTCAGTCTGAGATAGCCAATTGCACAAGCTGGAAGTTACTAAATAGTAAACCTGCCACTGGAATCAATACAATGCAAACCCAATTAGTTTTATGTACAATATTTTTATTATTACATTGATAGTCTCTGTTAAATTAACTTGGGCACTCCTAGCACATACCCAAGGAATAAATCTTTTTTACATTACACACAGTAATGCCAAGAGGGACACAAACTCAGAAAAAACTTTATATTCTGTTGAGGAGATAAAAAGTTCAATTACCAAACTGAAAGGTATGTATGCTATAGGGAATGTTTGGATATTCAAAATTATCTATAATTCTTCTCTATGGGATACTTGCTGATGAGTAAATTCTGACCACTTGACAGTCTTGCTATGCAGTGAGAAGCATGGCTGGGACGTATTTCTCTGGATAGTAACTGCTAGCATGCTTGCTGTGGTGCTCACTCTTGTTATCTTTGCAGACTTGGAGCCACTGGCTGTAAGAGATTTATGAATCTCTCTGGTTCCAGGCACTTCCAGCAAGCGGTGCTTCAGGGAGCCAAGAAACAGAGCTGGAAAGGCAGGAGTGCACTTTAAAGCATTTCCCCTCCATGTGTTTATAAAGCATGGTATGGGAAGAAAACACAAACACATGATCAGTGTTAATTCTCAAGGCTTAAAAAGCATGTGGGCTGTAGCGCAAGGCTGCTTTGTGAGCCCTGAGCTGTGTGCGCAAGCAGAGGAGACAAAGATGCTTGTGGCTCATAGCGTTGTGGTTGAGGTTTTCAGTTTTCTTTGCCATATACCAGCCAGGCTTTGAAGATGGCCAACAAACATCTTCAGGTATGAAAGTGCACCTACACATAGGTGCATCTAAATGCAAATCTGTACAGTCATGCATACACATACAGAAACTGATGGAGGAAACAGGACTGACTGTCTAAGTCCTTTGTCCAGCTTCCTGTCCCTAAGGCTGCTGTGGATCCACATTCCCATGGGTAATTGCCAAACCCAGTGTGCTCTGGCTGCTGTTTGCTGCAACAAGGCAGTGTTGGCTGGAGTTTTTTAGCTTCGGTCCTTGGAGTATCCCTGTTAAGGGACACAGAAGGGTTCATTCCTTTCACTCTGGTGATGCAAAAGCAGTTAAATGTGATTCAGAACAGGGGCTGGAGTCCTGAGTTCGTTTTTACAGCCTCAGTGATTTGTGATTTTATGCTTAAAATATTATGCAGATATAGACATAGGGAATGCTGGTATGAAAGAATGAAATAAATATTCAGCTGTTTTCCCATGCTCTGGAAGTAGAAGAACCTTTAATATCAATGGAGAAACAGTCTGTGTAATTTGCTCTTAAAATGTAGGGGATTTGCTTTAGAAGAGTTTGCATTTTTCGACAGTAGACATCTGTCTGACAAGATTTATTTTCTTTTTCTGTCCATTTTCTGTCCATGATTTTTTATAGTTCATAATAGTTGCAGTATTTTTACAAACAGTTTTTGCTGCTGAAACAAGTGCTGTTTCTCCACTGCTCCTAGACTCATAATTCCCATCACTGGACTGATGAATGTCCTTTTCTGCTAAGTGACTGGATATAATTGTTCTGGGATTGAACAATTCAGGATTCTCCATGTACTCAGCACTTAGATGCACACCTATGCATGAACATACACACGCATACACAGACATATACACACAAGTAAATATATAATTTACTTCCAAAAATGAGCCACACTGCTAAATTCAGCACCACGTTTTAATGCACCTTCCTCCCTTGCCTCAGGAGGGTTCTGAAGCGTGGGTTTAGATGACCTACGTTCAAGTGATAGAACCAGAAAAAATGTGTCATCATTAAATTAAACAGGGCCTTTGACTCTGCTGAGGACATGTTCCCTTCAAAAAAGAAGGAGCAGAAGCAAAGTCATGTGCAAATAATGAAAGAATCATTGCAGACTGTTTGGGAGGACAGCTCTAGGAAGCAGAGGGTATGTTCACAGGCATTGTTTGCTGCTGGTATCCACAATGCCCTTTGTCTTCTGCAAATGTTATTGCAATTAAAAACTGGCTCAGCCAAATGAAGTGAATCAGACAGTGCTTATTAGAAGAATATTTGGAATGAATTATATATGGCATAATTTCTTAGACTGACAGTTATGAAACCTCTTCCTTTTTCAGAGGGCCTTTGCATGCCTTTATAATATTGTTTTTCTGGCCAGCCAAAATATGAATTTGCTTCCCTAGCTAAGAAATCAGCGTTCTCCAGCTCGTACACATAGGTATGTAAGCATAAGTATAGTATACTTTTGTACTGCTTATAGGAAACCCACAGGATGAAACAAGCACATGTCTGTCTGGGGCATACACTGAAATTTCTTTGCCTGTCACAGAATGTGCCTCCCAAGCCAGCACAAAAATCAAATTCCCAGGACCGAAGATAACAATTTTCTCCATTTAACATGGAACTAGAAAGTGGATTCCACAAGAGGGAGCTAGAAAACAAATAATCTTTCTTGAAGCAGACTATTAAACCCTTTACAGCATAAAGTGATGGACGTGCTGTATTTGTCCCTTATCAACCACAAGAGGTGGCTGATTTACCATTGCATCAAGTCTCCCACTATGATGTGTCTTGGTTGTATGGAAACATCAAGTCGTGCTTCAGGGCTTTGTAAAGACTGACAAAGGATTCAGCCCAAGCGTCTTTCTGGTGCCCCTGGGACTGTGCAGTCCTGTAGGCTGTGTAGACCATGGTCAACACTGTCCTTTCAAAATCTTCTTTCTTGAGGACCCTTGGGTAGGAAGACAGCATGCTACTCAGCCTGCGGATCTCTGTGATGCTCTTGGGGATAATCTCATTGCAGATGGTGTCAAACTCAGCAGCCTTCCTCAGTGAAGCAAGCTCCTCATCTTTGATGGAGATCCTCTGACTTTTGTCAATGTCAAGTTCAGCTAAGAGAAACTGGTACAAAATCAGAACACAGAAAGCTATTTATCTTCTCCAAGAAACTCTGCACAGTAAATGTGAATTAAAAACATGTACTTAGGTCTTTACTTTAGGTCAAATAGAGACAAAACTTTCATTGCACTGGTTGGAGGTGGTGCAGAAAGACTTCATGCCAATATTAGACTTCTGTGTTACCTACCTGGGAAAATTAGAGACAGGCTATGGGGAAAGGAGGAAGGAAAAGGAAAATCTAGGTAGTCTTCTGTTGTCAAAAACAGGCATGGGTTGCTGCTGGTGCTACATGGGTATTAGAGAGACAGCAGCAGAGCTGGGAAAGGCTGTTTACCCTGTCAGGGATACCAGCAGTGGCCTAGCTCTATGAGAGAGCACAGCACTGGCTTCCCTGCCCATTTCCCCTGTTTGGACACTAGCCCCAGTTTCTCAAGGTGTGGGATAGATAGATTTGACCCATGTACCTTCTTCAGGTGGGCCACTGTTCCTTAGCTGACCATATGATACTGTAGACTGTGCATTATATCTGCAGTCTCCACTGCTGTGGAAGAGGGGACCTGAATTATTTTGAAGTGAAACACTCAGGCCCTTGGGATCTTGGGACTAAGATTTAAAACAAAGAATTTTAATGCATTATGTTGTTAATACATAACTGTTCTGGAAGAAACTTGCTTTCAGTAGAAAGCTGTTTGCTTTGGTTTTCATTTTGCCTGTCAGTGAACTAGAACCCACTAGTCTGAGGTACTGTAGGCAACTTCTGCCTGCATAAGTGCTGAAAAAGCTGAGGTTGTCGTATATATGTCTATTCCTTCCCTTCTGGTGAGCTGTTACATAGTCAGCAATGGGTTTACTGCAGGAATGAGTAAAAGTGTCATGAAGACAGATAATGGATAACCCCAGTGTGTACAATAACCCCAGTCTTGGTTAAGGTTTAAGGTACCATCTGCTCTAGTATACTGAACCTCATAAAGCAGGACCACATCTTCCAGCGAGTTTTGTAGCACTGGGTTAAGGAAGGCAGCTGAGGACCTCTTGAATCGCTGAGCAGCTGGGAAAAGCATAGCTGGAAAATAATAATGGGAAAAGAGAGGTTCCATAGGGTGGCAAACACTGAAAAGAGGAAGTACTTTTCAACAGTAGATTCAACCAAAGAACTTCTTGTTGCAAAGACTTATTCTACACTGACTTCTCACTGTAAATAAAATGGGTGACGTGGTCTGCTTTGACTCTAATCTACTAAGGATGGAGTTTAGCTGTTTGTCCTGTATCTGTACAGTCTAATACAGAGGGAATGTCCAAGCCTGGGACTCTGAGATGCAGCCATGATGTAAGCAATAATAATGATAACTGCAATATCAGCATTGCCTGAAATACATATTCTTCTCCTGGCTCTGCAAGGGGAAATTGATAATGACCCTCAACAAAGCCTTCTTTCTTCAGGCCACTCTCCTACCATCACACTTCTAAGACCCTATGTTTCTACTGGTTTCAGCTGCCTAAATGTTAGTCTCTCCTGACAAAAACTACGCCTTCAGAGTAGGTCACCTTATCTGTCCTGGGCATATATGTCTGGAAAGAGCTACTCACCCTTTGGGAATACCTATCTATTCATTGAGCCTGTTACCAGCTTAGACAAGATAGGTACATTCAATGAGGCGAATCCCATTTATTATGACTTTGATACTTCACAGTGTTATAGCTAGAAACAACAGAGTATGCTATGATGAGATACTTATTCACTACTGCAAAGTGTACTACAGATATTGGTTCATGGAAATGAGACAGAAAAAATACGTATAGCTCCTAAATTCAGCATCCCAGTGAGGTAGAGCACATGTGGAATCAGTGACCTGTACAGTCCAGAGTATAGAAAACATCTAATTCTATATTACAGACCATGAATGTGCCAAGCAAAAAAACAGAGATATTGAAAAGGATTTGGTCTCTGCAGTAGCCTTCCTCCAGCATGATGCCTTTAACACCCAACCATCTTGTCTGGCACAGCTGAGAATGTGGTGAGTTTGGGAAAGGCCACAAGCTGCCTTCAGGTTCTACTCTGCAAGAATGTTTGTCTGGCTGACCACTGGCAACTGGCCTACACCCATTTTCTGCTGCTACTCAATCTCTGATGTTCACCCCGTTTGCTCACAGATTTGCTGAGACACAATGGAGCTATCCCATCTTCTGCTCTTGGCAATTCGAGAATGATATTGAGTGCATGCGAATCACTTCAAACTTCAAACACTAATTGCTGAGTAATTAAAACTTTTATTACTGGGCAATTAAAACTCTAATTGCTAAGCAGCTGGCAGAAATCCAGTCCATAATGATGACAATCCATTTTTATCTCTTTTAGACCCTCTTTCAGGGGGAACAGCCTTTACATATGCAGATGATTTACACTTCAAATATACTTTGAGTCATGGAAAAGGTGCCTGTGGCATCTTCCTTCGGTGCTCTCCTGCTTATTGTCACGACACCAATCAGTTTTCGCTTTCAAGCGCAGATTCCCACCATGGAGCTGAGCTGGGAGTCATCAGATTCAGCCCATCACCACTCAGCCAGAAAAACCCCAGTGAAGGACTCGCACAAAAATGAATACCATATTAGGAATTTAGTAGTGACCCACTTGCTGAATCATGGGATCTCAGAAAGCAGCTGAGTTTTCCTACCCAGGTGTTCCCAGGATAACATGGATTAGGTTAGAAGATTCAAAAGGACAAGAGTGTGAGCTGCTATATTGTGAGAAAGGACTTCATATGCATATCAGAAGCATCCTCTGCAGGGACCAGGCTAGCACTGACTCCCTGATCTCATTATCTTGTTCCCAAAACATATCAAACTTTGTTACAGTTCTTGGAGAATCTACTCAGAAACTCTTTCAGAGCTCATTTGCTTTTGTCACAACAATCTGATTTTCGTGATCTACGTTTTATTTCATTCCTTTCCTCTCTCTCTCTTTCTGCACAATAGCCAAATCCTTCCAGCATCTCTCCCTACACAGTCCTTTCCATAAATTCACAAGCTCCTCTGAGACTGTGCAAGTATTCAGAGTAAGCATTCTCTGATTTTCATAACACTTACTTAACACACATGTAAATTTAGCACAAAAGCTGGGACAGAGAAAGATTTGAAGCCAGTTTCTGCATTTAGGGATTGCAAATTCTACTTGAAGCTTCTCTGCTGGCTTTATCTCCTGCAATTACTTCCATATCTGACATGAGCTAGTGGCGCACTATCAGAGAACAGCAAAAGGCTATTACTGTGACTTACCATCTCTTTACTATTCTCTTCCCTAATGGAGTTCCAAGTAAAGCCATCAAGCAGATCTTCCATAGGAAGATGCAGAGCAATGTGTGTCACTTTATGTTGATGTTGCAGCTAATTCATTTCAATGGCAGTAGCTGTGAATGTCTGAGCAGAGATCAATATTAGCAAGAGAAAGACCAACCCAGTGATCTCTGAAGTCAATGTAGAGACTCCTAGTGATTTATTGGTTTTACTTCTCCTACAAATGTGTCGAGACATCTCAGTGGGGATGTGGGTGCTTACGTCCTGAGGGTTGAACAGTCACATAATAAAAAGCTTATGATTGACAGAGATGAAGAAAGAAAAATAAGGGGTTTTCATTATCCTTACTGAAAACATTTTTTGTTGTGTATCTATGTATCCCTTCTTCAGAGGGGCCTTAGTAGAGCTCCCTGATCTGACCTCCCTTGTGCCCATTGAGGTCTCGGGGATGGAGGTGGATGGGAATGGTGGGCTGGGCACAGACATGTGCTCCCAGCCCACCTGCCCAGCTCTGAACAGCTTTATCCTATGCCCTGGAGTACATCACTGCTTGTGCCTGAAGACAGTGGGCAGCAACAAGTCTACTCCTAAGGATGGTTAAAACTGCATCAAAATGTGGTGCAGGAGCCCCTGTTTTCTGCACTGCTCACTGCAGGAACTTATCCAGTCTCCCACAACTCTGTCAACTCAACTCCACCTCTCCTTCAGAGCTACCCAGGTTTTTAAACAAAAGGTGCAGCTGTGTTTGCCAACTCATTGGCCTGCTTCTATTTAGCTCATGACAGCTTAGAAATTTCTTTACAGTTTAAGCATATTGAGGCTGACAATAGTTTTATTTTAAAGATGCTTTCATCTGTCATAAGAACCATGCCAGAATTTTCTGTACCTCATTAACCTCGTAATAAACATTTGTGATGGTCTCAGGTTTCCCATGTAGTTTTACTGGTGATGTTACAATGTTTAGTTTTGCTTTCCAGTTCACCATTTCCCAGCTGCTGCCTGTGATGTGTTTGCTCAGTAAGTACAGAGCATAGTTGCAGGAGTGTTCAATTATTTGTGTACCATCAATGCCCTTTTTTTCTATGAAAAGTTATAAAGCCAAAACCGTGAATCAGGCCAATTGCTCCAAAGCACGTAGAGCTCCCCAGGGCTCCATGAACACAGATTAACTGAGGTCACAACTCAGTAGGAATTATTTCTATTTACTTCAGAGGCATGGAAAAGGGCTATCTCATTGTTTCAGTGGGACCCTTTTTATGAAGGATGGAAGGAACAGAGGAACAAGAAGGACGTGTGGGCCAAAAACTCCTGTCTCCCCGCAAGCAAAGCAAAGGGGAGTTGCCTGTTGATGTGGTGAAAGGTAGTGGCCCAGCTGGAGTTGTCCTGTAAGCCAAATTCAGTCAGCAGGCTGCCAGTTGTATCCTCCTGTCTTAGATTATTAGGATCTGACTCAAAGTAACTCATGAAAATCATTTCTATGGGTATCATGGACTTCCTGGGACCAGCCCCTATTTCTGAGAGTGCAAAGCAAGAAGCAGTTGCACAGACAGCAGCAGTTCCTGTACAGTGATACACCTCAAAAGGAAAAGTGATGCCTCCTTTATGTCTTCACCAGCAGTTGTAACAGGGATTAACAGGGCTCTGCAAGAGCGTATCCTCTCAGACTACCACAACTGTCTTTTTACTGCAAGCTCAAAAGAACCCCTTACTAGTGAGAAACAGCTACAAGCTCAGCAGTACATCCAGCTTGATCCCTCACAGCAAAAGATTCCCTTTCCTGCTCAAAGCTTTTGAAGTCCAGACTCCTAGACCTCAACAGGAAGTTAATGCATCCCAAATTATAATGACAGTAAATTCTCCCTATTTGGCTTTATCTTATCAGTAAAGCAGGGAATGAAATTGTTTACTGAAAACAGTTGTTCGGCACTGGAGTATATTGATGAGTGGAAACAAACACGCATACTGCCCCCTAAATGAAAGGAAAATGCAAAACTTTCTAGGTTACTGTTCATGAAGGCACAGTAAAGTATGTAAAACATATTTATACACATTTATTGGCTACTGCTGTTTTATTCTGCCCCACAACAAGCCCAGAGAAACAAAGCATTTGAATTATGCTCCACTGGTGTGAGTTTTTCGCTAGCCTAAATATCACATAGCTAGGAAAATTAATAAAATATAAAGTATGGCTATGCTGAGATTTTTTTTCATGTGAGCTTCTGCAAGAGCTGAGAAAGACATCTCCCAGGATAGATGCATATCCCTTTATAAGCTTGCTGCTAGTCAGCTTGGAGCATTGCTGGTTCCACTAGTGAGCTGTAAATTTTCCTTGTGTCACCACATTTTTCTCTAACTTGCCTGGAACTTGCACTAAAAAGGTCTTAGCACACCCACAGTTTCCTGTCAAAAGAAGATATTTGTTGATAACCTGATTAGAGATTTCCTCACTAGCCTTGACTTCACTGAAAGATGAAGATGAATCTTCAAGATGAATTCAAGCATTTCCCAGAGCACATGAAATCAGCACTGTCCGCAGGGTGATTGTGTAGGCAGAAGCAGCAGCCATTAAAATGCCACGCAAAAATTATGAGTGATCTAGGCTGGCTGAACCTATTCTGTTGCAGCAACTGCTGGGCAGTTCCTAGAAGTCATTGCTGCTTTGTGCCTTCAGCAGGTATTGGTACCAGCAGCAGTGGTGAAACTTCAGGGTGGTGTTGACCTATGGGAGGTGCGTGGTGGTCAGTGAAAGTAGTGGCATAAATCACAAAAAATGCAGTGCTAAGTGATGAACAGGTTTCATGTATAGTAATCCCATCCTTTGCTTCTTGTCTTGCACTTTCCTCATCCCCAGAAGGATGTCTGTGCATCACCTAAAAGGTATTTATACTGCCTGGGCCTGCAATCGCTGCCACAGTCAAAATGGAGCTTTGGCTGGCTAGACCTGCAGCAGAGCATGCTCAGGCATAGTTTCTCTATGCTTCCTGAGTTTTTGCATTTATGCATCAAAACTGCTGTATTGCAAGTCATTGAACAATTTGCCTTAGCATAGGAGAAATTGAAAGAATGGGAAGCTGGAGGAATAAAATAAGAGGAATAAAATAAGGAAAACACACACAAAAACCTAGAAAGATGGGAAAACACTTCAGCTTCTGAAACTTGTATCTGGAATTGCAAGTACCTCCCATGACAATAAATGCAATGCAAAGGCTTCTACATTCCAACTTTAATACATTTAAATCTCCATTACTGGGAGATTAAATCCCAACGACCCTTAAGAGAACACAGCTGTGAGATGGAGAAGACATTTTAATTACAAACCAACATGAACTAGCATATTTTTAAAAGCAGCTACCAAGAGAATTTGCTTCTTGTTGTATTTTTTATTTTTTTTTTTTTTTTTAATTTCAGCTCCACATCTTTGCTATCTTGGCTCCTAAGACTAAAATTAGTAGCGGCAATGGTCTCTCTTTATTCCTGCCGGTTGGCTAAAAGTGCAAAGAATAATTTGTTTCTTCTTTAGTTATAAAAAGAGTGGTTAAGAGCAAAAAGCTCTCTCTCAAAAGTCTAAGTTTTGTCAATATGGATGTAGGAAGTAATCTCCCTAAAAAAGTTGTCAAAAAACCCCACAACCACCCACCATTTAAAACACTTAGAATTAATACCAGACTCTATTAAAATCCTTAGATCATCACAAAACCATTTTTTTCGAAGTTATCTTTTAATATCTTTTTTGTTTTTGTAAGAAACAAATGTAATCTGAAAGGGTATCCCAGTTCCATAAAACAGAACCCACTCCAACCTAACTTCTGCTCTTCATAAATGTCCTGAGATGTGTTATTTTAGATTAGCGTGCAATAGTGTTTCTACATAAAATCTAGAGGGATAATAGCCTTTCCAGCTACTTGGCATGAATAATAAATGTGAAGGTGTATTAGAAAGACCAGAAAACCCCTTGTGTTTACAGAAGTGTGTATTGCTGGAGAAGGAAATGACACCTCTGAGACTGTGTTTGTGAGAGGTGGAGGATTTTCTTTTCTTATTATTTAAGTAAAATGGTTTCAAAGATGTGACTGGCATCAACCAACTGGAATGATCTAGAGTTTATTCCCTCAGATGAAATTTCCATTATGCAGCATTTTCATCTGTACCAGCCTGTAGCAATATACACTGTGTTATTTATTCTTCCTTTGGTCATAAGAAGGGTGTTCCCACCTGGAATTATAAATCTCCCCCCCCCCCCCCCCCACTCCCCGCCCCAAAGAAAAAAAGAAGATGCAGTCAGCCAAGAGAGGCTTTTAATGAGCTGGAGTAAAGTTACCACAGAAGGTGTGAAGAGAAAAAATGAACACAAAGAAACTGAAAGTATGTGAAATACATTGTTATCCTTCCATTTGCTGCCATATTACCAGGAACTAGGGGATAGACTATGGTGAACACTGTATGAGTGAAAGGAAATAATAAAGGAACTATTAACTCTGTTCCATAGGTTTAACACTGACACGATAAGAAATTTTGGCAACACAGGAAATTTCAGGCAGAGTTGGAAAAGGAAGCAGTGTTTAATATCTCTGTCTTCATTGCAAGCTCTCCTTCCCAATCTGTGTTGCTCACAACATCTCTCATACAAGGGAAAGAAACAAAACAATCTTAATGAAACAAATTTGAAAATGTTTCTTACAAATGAGCAACTGAAGGTATCTGATGATGATCCATTCTACTTCCATTTATTCAGGAAGAAGCAGAGAAGGGAGGGAGGAAATACAGCTGGATGTTGGTGTTTATGTGCTGAGCCATAGGGAAGGACCATATCAGAGTGAAGTGGATGACTCCTGTTAATGGAGTGAGAGCACTGAAAATCAAAGCTCTGCTTCATGGGAAAAGGCAGAGCTGCAGCAGCTCCAAGAGCTCTATGCATCATGCTATTGCTGCTCTGAAAAGATAGCCCTTCAAAACAAATTCTTTTTTTCCAGTTCTCTGCTCTCCTTTTGTACTACCATCACAGAGCCCAAAGGGAGGATTCAAGCCTCACACCACCTCCTCCCAGGTATGTATTTATACAGAGCTGAGACACCCCACAGAGGAGAGGTGTCCAGTAGCTTAGAATGGCTTTTTTTACATTTTGTTTCACTCTTTCAGTCAGGCTTCCTTGGTTTCCTGGCAGGCAAAGGCAACTGAGAAGCTAGGGTTTTGCTGAGGCTGACCTAATCACAGCTGCAGCTGCAAGGGGCAGTCTGGCACGCTGGACCTGCAGTGAGGTTCTCCCTCCTTCTCTTTGTGCTGACACTGCTTTGCATGGCCACACAGTGAGTCAAGCCAGCATTCTGTCTGGTCATGAATGAAGGGGGAAAGCAAACCAATAAAAGAGTGGTAGATTTTAGCTGTCTCACTCCCTATCACAGTTACTACGCTACCAGCACTCCTAGTTGTGAGAAACAGAGAAATTGTGGTCCAACTGCTTTTAGGACAGTCCAGTTCTCAAATGACACAAAGATGGGTATCAGCCCTGCCCTTTCTCATGCCTGCACACCCTTGATCAGATCACCAAACTAATGGGCTCCTTTCTGTGGATGGTCACCTCAACTAGTGTAGTCATTACCCCTGCTAGAGGTGAGGATTGGCTGCAGGACCACTAGCTGCCAAATGCTTCTTTTCCCTTTATGCTTACATGTCCCAGAACTTTTAACAGAGTAAATTCAACCGGCACAAAGAATTTCTAAAATTTATTCACAGACTGGATAGTGAGAAGGGAATCAAAGATCCAGTCTGAACCACACATCTAGCAGGGAGCAGTATGAACTTCTTCATTATCACAAATGACAGCTCAGATTCTTCAGTCTAAATATCAACTGCTGTCATTGACTACTTCCATAAAATGTCTATTCAGAGTAGGAACAATATCATGTGCTTTATCTAAATGACCAATACTATGTAGGTTTAAGAGGTCTCTTTAAAATTATCATGCCTTTTTATCTAGCAGAATGGGAATGCCCTACTACATGTTAACAACAGAACTAGCAGATTACCATTTCGTGATGGCTTCCAGTTTGAAGTGTCTGCCTTTTCAGAAATGTGTGTTAATGAAGTAACAGTGCATTGGATATGTTGAAAGGGACACAACATGAAATTCTGTGCAGGTGGCCAAATGGATAAAATACATGGCTATTCTGACTTTAAAATTTATGATCTGCATATTAAGAAAAATGATGAAGGTTTCTTGTTATTGCTGACTGAATTGTCCTGTGCTGAATTATCCTATGGGAACTGTCCTACCTGAGATCATGGAGTTGTTATCTGAGGTAAAGAAAAACAGGAGAAATTATGGGGATCCTGAAATTATTCACTTAAGCAGTCTGTGAATTGTTTCAACTAGCAAGTAAATTCAAGTATTTGATGGTGGAGTTAGGAACTATTACTGAACTGATAACAAACTATTTATTATTTTATTTGTGTATGAACTGCTCACCCACGTATACTAGCACACATCCTCAAACTCACTATCAATAGTGCAGCTCAAAACTGAGAAGGAATAAGCATTATGTTGATTCTATCTTCTTCCTTAGATTAGAAAGAGTCAGAATTGTCTTCCATTTTCCTTCAAATCCCCATCCAATTGAAATAAATTGTTAGGAGGAGAACACACAAATCCTATTTTTCTGCTTCCTCTGCTCTGGGATTTGACTTGTTCTTTAAAAACAGGGAAACCCCAGCTGCCTTTCCAGCTGTTCATTGAGCTCCAAATGTCAGTGCACCTGCTGCTGGTTTTCTTAATGACATGAATATGTGCTGGATAGAGAAAGAGTGTAAATCAGCCTTGCCCGATAAAGAAAAAGTAGGGGCATACATTGCATATTTTCTAGTAGTGATGATAAAGACGTCTGGGAAAGTTACTAAGAGCTGAATATTGATTCAAGTATGTTTCTGAACTGGACCGGTACAGCTGTTTTGCCACCTGAGCAGAACATGAAGGGTGAAAAGCTGTGTTGTATCCCTGGGTAACAGGCAGGGGAACCCCTCCTGCAGCAGTGAGCGAAGAGCACTGTAAGAAGGCATCTATTCTGTCAAGTTCACACCTGCATGAATGTCTGGGCCCCACTACGTTAATTTCTGCATCTGCATGAAAACAGTATTTAAAAAAAAAAATGGAACTCAAATATAATCATTCACAAAATCTAATTGGTGAATTTCAATGTGTGCAGATTGATGGTGGGCCATGACAATCTTTGTGATACTGCCAGAAGCATAGCAAAGAAATCTGACAGATCAATGCAAAAATTGTTTGTATAGCTGCCTTCCCCACACTCCATGGAAATATGGGATTTCCATTCTACAAAGCTGTTGTTTTTTTCACTGTTCCTTGTTATCTCATGCTTTGCTGAAATCTGACTATTCCTAGATCTTTCAGGTTTCTCAGTCTCCTGAAATAAAGCTGAGACTGACATACAACTGGATTCACCATTAAGTACATAAAGACCTGCTAGAACCTTGAGTATTGCAAGTTGCTAAAGGCAGCTGGACACTGTGGACAAGGTCCTCAGATGACCTGAGCTGGCACTGTCAGCCCTGTGATGCTGCTTTATGGGTAGCCAGGTCACAGGGGGTCCTGTGCTGTGAAAGACATGATCGGGATCTGAGGGAAAAGAAGAAGGTTAGATTCAGGCCTACATAAATCTTACAGCCAACAAAATAACCCAAATACCTTGTTTTCTGAAGAGTATGACCTGAAAGACACAAAAATGCTGACAGTTGCTTCTGAAATTGGTGAAAATCCAAAACTCAACATCATCTGCTGCTGCAGTTCCTGCTCCTATGGATGCCATCCCTCAATGGCTCCCAGCCCAAGATGACCCTGCCAATTTTTCCCACATGTTGGTTCAGTGCTGTTCTTCCTTACCATATATTCTCTTCTCCTAGAGTCTTTTGAGGTGAAGTTGTAAAAGATTTTTGCTTACAGGAAAATAGGCTAAGAAAATGTTTAAGGAAAAAATGTTAATAACCTCGTGCTCTAAACTTAGGAAAAATGAATTTGGAGAAAGAGAGGAAGACTTAATTTCCAGTGAAAACATCTAGCATATTGCTGACTGAAACCAGCTGGGAATTTAGTCTTTGATTTAACTCTTCTGTGCATGGTGGCTGCTAAAGAAGGCATTATCACTCTGGAGAAGTTGTTAAGCTCTTGTGATGCTGATACTGTAAATTTCAGCTGTCTTTCCCTGTATTTATGCTTTCTTGTTACTAATTCAAACACTCTGAAGATTGCATTATAAAAGGTGCTCACTTAGAAAAGTTTTGGCCAGCATGTATACACTCCGTAGGTGGTTATAGGCCGCCAGTCAAAAACCTTTTGGTCAATCTGACAACTGTTGTCCCTAGAGGAGCAATCCTTTCAAACACTAGATTCATCGTGTGATAATTCTACATGATAGTTCCTCCTCAGCTTGGTGGTGGTAATGATCTTCCAGATAAGTTTGCAGAGATCATCTGATTATGAGCCTGGAATTGATACTTGTCTTACATCATCTTCATGACAGTCTTTTGTCATATTAGGGGAATTTTATTACTGGTCTTTGGAGTATAGGTAAGAGGTAATCATTGCCTGAGATCCTGGAGCACACTAATACAACACAATAATCATTTATAGGAGTAGATTGACATTTTGCATGGCCATAAAATAAGGCAGGGACTGATTGTCCCCATATTTATACTTCTAAATACTTGCCCCAGTAATCTTTAAGTTCTGTTTTGACCTCTGAGCAGTGCACAGATGTTAAGGATGAAGCAAAATGCAAACTAGCTTGTCATGGCTGAGCTCCTTGTACATGCTGGGTTAGTAGCTGTTACCCATCACATTGGGTTACAGACAGAGGCTTATGTGAGCGCTCCAGTTTGTTGTGAAAAGGACTCTCAGAAGGTGATTGTAACTTTGTTTAAATAATGCATGGGCTACTTTGTCAGCAAAAGCACCCATAAGGAAATGAAATGGGCTTTGAAAACGTAAGTAAATCACAATATGTTCAAGTAGCTGCTCCCAGCTGAATTGCAGTGAGAAGGACTATCACTCTTTTCCACCTTGGTGGGCAGACATTCAGGGGGTGCTGAGGTCCAGCCTCGGTTTCAGCAGCGTTCATATACAGAGGCATCAATTGAGATACATTTGCTTCTTCAAGAGTTAATGCCTTGTTTGGCAGCACAAATTCAACCAAACGTTAGAAGGTCCAGGGGGATATGATAGATGGGTCTGAAAAGCCAGCTGGACATGATACACACTTCCATCCTCAATCAAGTAAATAGAGAGGAAGGAGGGGTACCGACTATTTAAGACATGTGATGAGTTGGTTACATTTACCTCAATGACAAATATGTGCAAGTAGAAACTGAGCTCCTTGCCTTGAAGGTGACATTTCACCGAGGAGCCCTCACATGTTCCTTTGGAGCATATGTGGGCACGTGTCGCTCAGCTTTAGAGTTCACCTCAGCTGGACCATGCTGGCTGTGAGCAGCATGCACAGAGATTAGGGCTGACATAACTGGGCGTGTGCTGGACTGACAGATTGCTGGTCTGTGGCACATACAGTTAGTCATTCAGGGTTTGAAGGGCATCCAGAAATTCCCAGCAAATGTCCAACAGCCTGTTCCCTAAATACCATTTCTGGCTAGAAAAAGGAGTGTCTTTCTAGGGATATACAATTGCTTACAGTAACCCTAACAGCTATTTACCAGGCAGACTCTTTAAAAGACAGATTTCTTCATCAGCTGGAGCCCACATTTGCCTGCTGTGAACATGAGAAATAAAGCACCATAGCAAGACAAGCCCCAACCTGTGCAATTGCCAGCTTGTGACTGCCTCATCTTTCTCAGTCGCATTGTTAAACATCTGAATCCCTTCTCTGCATAACTGGGGGATTCCCTCCAACCGCAGCATGCAGCGCTGCCCAGACCTCAGCCAAGTGGTGGGTGTCTTACCACTCTCTGCAGCCGGGCTAGTTTTAGGGAGAGATTGGGTACAGTGAGAGAGGTACCTGATACAGAATGGCAGGAAAGTTAGATAGTGAAGCTAAAAACCCCAAGCCTGGGCCAGAAAGCAGGTTTTGGCTGTTCCTGGTGGTTGACAGAGAACACCTTGTATGAGTGCTCAATTTATCAAAACTGGGATCCTCTGAGCTGAACTCAGACACTGTGCTGCCTGCTCATTTCACCCTGACTTCTCCCAGGCATCCTGTGTGGAAGCAGGGTCACATCATCTTCATCCTTCTGCTGGAGAGCCCAACATACCACAGTCACACACTGCCCTTTGCCACTTGAGCCTGAGTCTGATTGTATCTGATATTTGATGGCTAAATCTGACTCCTATTATGGGATAACCAGGGTGGAAAAACCTTTGGGTACTTTTCTATTCTTCTGTCTTTGAGGGGCCCCAAATGAGCTTTTGATTTGTTAAGTACGAGTCAGGGTAGGTCAACCCCTTTGAGTACTGTTTATTAAAAACCCCAGTGGTAGAAAACAACAGAACAAGCAGTATATATGTTTTTGTCATTAGACTTACTACCTTCCAAAGCTTTCTGCCAAATTGGCATGGCAATCCAGAAAACCAGAAGTTGCTGTGGCTGTGACAAATGAATGGTTTCATTTAACACAGGCTGTACTATATTAGGATGTCTACAAGTAGTGTTTAATTGAAAATGGAGTTTGTTCAGTGCCAAGCTATGAACAATTGCAGTAAGTAAAAATGAGGCATGACTGAAATGTATTTTGTTTTAGGAGGGGGCTTAAGACATGAACAGTTCCCTCAGACATAAAACCTGCATTTAATAAATAAATTGAATAAACAATTACTTTGTGTTCCTTCAGTGCCACGCATAAACAGAAACTTAATGTCATGGCTGTTATGAAAACCAGAGAGGAAAGTGAGAGCTTGCAGAACTTGATCCACCCCTCAAGAGTCTGACAGGGGGAAAGAGGAACTTATGGAGCTATGGCACTACGACTGGCATTAATGGGAAAATCTGCAGTCCAACAGCCCCATAAACGAGAAAGTTTCTTGCAGCTTCTGTGGAATAAAACAGATTGTTTCTTGGGCTGTAGGAAGTCTTTTTTTTTCATACCTACATAGTTCATAAAGCCCAAAAGGACACACATGAAAAAAAATAACCGTGCAGTCACCTTGACATATTGCTGATTCAGTAGCAGTAACTTTAACTTGTATACTGTGATCAGTGTTGAATTGCCCAGAATAGCTTTTCTCATCATCCTAGTGTGCTGAGAGGCTGGTCAGACCAGAAGCAAGCACGAGTCCTGCTTACGTGAGAAAAAGGCAGTGCCAGCTCCAGAGAAATTGAACTATCCCATGAGCCTGACAAGCAGACGGGTAAGATGAAGACCAGCTGTGACAGATGGGCATCTTCTGAAGGGTGGGTTCAAATGGGGATACATACCATGCTGACAAGAGTCAGCTACCCTAATTTTAAATGTCTGTGTGCTTTAATCTTTCCCATCCATGTTTATCACCTTTTCTGTCTCTCCACAATTTACCTTTTTCTTCCTCTCATTTGTGCTACCTCCTTCCATTGACATTTTCACCTCCAGCTTTTTCTCTGTTTTTTCACAGCATGTCTGGCTTTCAACTTTGCCTTTCTTTTCTGCCTCTCAGTGGCTCAGACAAGCCCTGACAGATTGAAAAGTCTGTACTTTCTCTGAGACAGAGATTAGAAGCATCAGCGTTGTTTTGGGCATGCCACCATGTGCCAAATAGATGGATATGATGAAATCCTGATGTTCTGGCTCACAGCAGATACCTACATCCAGTCCAGTGCAGTTTACTCTCTTCACAATTAGGCAAAAACTAACCAGAATGTTCTGCTCCCCCAGTGTCATGCCAGAGGGTGGGGTAATCACAAGCATCGCAGCAGACCTTGTGCATTTGGGTCTCCAACAAGAGACTGCAGTGCATCATTGCCTTTCCACTGTACCGCTTCCTCCCAAATAACCTCTGAGCTTTGAACAACTTATTTTTCCCTTTCTCAGCAACTTTTGTTCAGCTACCCACCTGGCCCCTCCTGAGCAGAGAGACACTCAGCAAGTTTGGAGCCTGGCTCCTGGCTGGTGACCTGTTTCCCTGTGGCTGGGGAGGAATTTCCAGAGGATGAGTGGTATGTGTGCCGATCTCAGGGGAATGGGGGTGTTGCCAAGCCTAACCAGCAAACTGGGCCAGGAAAGGCCGCACATACGCTTTCACCAGAGGAAAGGAATGTTTGTGGAAACTGGGAATAGCGGAGCTTATTTAACTCTGCTCCTTTCCTCCTCACATTCTTTTTAGTTACAAGCCCAGCACTGAGCTTGCGCTGCCACGAGCACCGTGGCAGTGAGAAAAGAAGAGCCAGGTTATTGCTGCAGCCTCGACACCCTCTGTGGGAATAAAAAGAGTTAGTGGCTAAGGGTTAGCCACTGAGTAGGCAAGGGAGCCCCGTGGCTTGTGGTGCAGACAGTCTAGTTTAATGTCCCTGAATGAGCATGTATGCTGTGGGGGATTTATTGTAAAGCTGCAACAGAAACAGCCAAATAAAACAGGATTTCATGGTAATGAGAAACACAGGAGCAATAGAGGCATAGAGGATCCCTTCCTTGGCTTTACTTCCTTCAAGTGGGACAGAATATCCCATAGATGACTCCTCTTGGAGGCATTTTTTTGCGTATCTCTCCACAAGTGTTATTTGCAGCTCATCCTCAAGTTACGTTTTGTTTCTAATCTTTTTTATGATGCTTTAATACATTTCCTCTGCTTTCTGCCATCACCTATCCATGTAGCAGACCTGCACCAATTTCACCCGTGCCAGTGCCATTTTGCTGAAAACCACTTTAACCAACAAATAACACATTTGGGCTGGAAGCTTTGAACAACCAGGGTTACTACAGGAAACCAAATTCCAGAGAATGACCGAGATTGTGGTCTCACTCCTGTGAGTGCCAAAACTCCCATTGACTTCAGGGGTGCTGGTTTGCACATTTAGGTGCTTTCAAAGTTAAAACAAGGAGCAGATTATTTTGCCCACTTCAAACCAAGACACTCGCACAGCTCCCAGTTTTGCTGCAGCTGGGTCCATGTACCATGTACCCAGTTAGCTTCTCTGCATCTTGGACAAACTCAGCTCCCTGCAGCAGAACCAAGGTTAGGGTTAGGTTTTTCAGAGCCTGGTTGAAGGTGAGTGTGGGCTGTGCATGCAGGCAAGCACCAGTGTTTATCTCCAGTAACCTAAGTTGGCCCTATGGGTCCTGCCCTGCCTTGTACCCAGGCACAGGCACTGCATGCAAAGTTAATTGCTCCACCACTCAGTGCTTTACCTCAGCAATTTACATCTTGCTGTCACTATTTGAATAATCAGAGTCTCTGCAGCCTGGTGATGTTCATTAGGACCTGCTGACTTTCCTTTCAATGACATTGTACTATTCAGTGCTTTTGACAAGATTTCTTCTGCCTGAGAAGTCATTCGCTCCTGATGAATCTGGCATGATTTACCCAACAAGAAGAGCATTTTATGCTTCAGAAAGAGATTTTTTTTTAAATCACAACATACAGGACCATACACACAGAGCTGTCCTGAAGAGGTCTGGGGCAACTGATTTAATTACTCTGTGCATCACAATGAAAAGGGATGCTGACATTTCCTCTCCTTAAGTACACTGAAAGTTCTTTGGAGAAGGAAAGGTTTTTTTCACTCTGTGTGCTCGCATAATGTCAGGTACCAATGGGGTCTCTAGGCCCATCAGTCAAGTGTAAGATAATCAGGAGGGGACTCACATAGCACTGTACATCTTTGCATGTGTTCATGAGTTATTTCATTTTAACAGAGCTACTTCACCTGTGAAAGGGAACATTTTCTTAACAGCATACATTAAGAGCGGTGAGATGGTTGTTAAAGGTCAGGTGAAGGGAGGTATTTCCATGTGAAAGTGTGAGGAGGGATTTGAATGGCAGGAGGTGCTTCTGAGCTGAACTTTGGCAGGGACATGAGGACTCTTGTACAAACTGATCCAGATCCCATGACAGTTCTATACCTGGCACTGAGGCAAATAAATGGGACACTACAGCATGTAGTGTCCTAAAATCCAAGAATCCTGGGAAAAAAAAAGGAGCAAAATGGCAACAAATGCCTTACTGACTTGCCAGTCCTCAGTACTGGGATGGAACTGGGGTTAGTGAAAAGGTTGTACTGGTGCCATTTTTAGCTCATAGTTCTTACTTAGTCTAGCACATATCAGACAGAAAACATCTTTACTTCATGTGTCTTTCACTTGTTGCTTACCCAATTTTCTTCAAAATTGCCTAGCTCCTTTCTGACTTTTGATTCTGTTATCTAGTTTATGACTGTATGAGCTGTAATCTTTAGCCATTTTTGGCTGCTTCCTGGGGAGAAAGAGCCTCAGAATCACTTAGAGCCTTCCTTGATAACAGCATGACTGCTTTTATAAAGTACAATACCCATCTGTGATCTAAACTAAACTGTAGAAGATTCTATAATCTATCCTCTTTCTGATCTCATCACAGTTTGGCATCATTGCTCTAGAAGAGATTAGAAACTCTGATTTTTTTAAAGAATCCTTTAAGTCTTTCTGTTTCAGGTGTCCACTGTGAATTCTGATTTAGGGATCATCCTCCATGCAGGTTAAATTAATTAAGTCTGCCCTCAAAGAAGTATTTGGGGAATCAGGACATGCTAAAAAGGATTTTGATTACAGTTGCAGCCTTACCCCATTGGATATTTATCCTACACAGGTTAAATCCTTTAAGAGACTCTTACATTCTAGCTACCTTTCTTAACACCAAGCAGTTGTCCCAGGTATTAATACGTAATCCCTTTTCAGCCCCTTCTTCAGTCCTCTGTCTCTGCTCTTTCTGCAATAGCTCTTTATTCAATAGTTTCAGACTGTCACTGCAGCTGATGCCCAAGGAATTTGCCACTAGAAATAGGACGCCATGTCTGTGCTACACAGTAAAGCTTAGGGCAGAGGTGTCAGAGCCAGAAGAAGTGTAAGCATATCAGTGTGGTACTGGGTCCAACCAGGTGATTCCTGCTGAAAGGCAGTGCTCATTCTCTTGGGCACGTCCTATGCATGTGACTATCATCCTGCAGGGACACCAGCTGGAGTCCTTACACTATCCCGTGAAGCGCAAGGCAGGCAGCTTTTCTCAGCCCTGTGTCTGTGGTTGCTACTCCACACATCATTGTGCCATGCAGATATCCTTTTTACCTCCTTCATTCATTAATTCTCACATATTTTCCAGATCTGCTTGAAAATGTAGTTTTGTCCTTGCTTTCTTCTGGTTGCTTAAAGGGCAGAAAATATTCTTCTAATGCCTCCTTTCTATGACTTACAGTGTAGGACAAATTGTTTTTTAACAAGACCACAATCTGGTATACTCAAGGCCCTCTGGACATACGTGTATATGTGTTTGACCATTTGTGTTGTAATTACATGCTGTGTTCAGGCCATATTCCTTTTGCTTGTCTGTACAAGCCAAAATGCCAAACCAAGTGTTATTGTCAGCAGTGGAATCCCACAAGTTGCTCAATAAGGGAGTGCCTGGCTGTAAGGATTCCATGTGAAATGAGGGACGAAGAGAGGCAAATAAGGGCACAAGGTGTGGGGATACACCACATGCCCTAGTCTCCAAGGCATTCATCCTTTGCCCACACAGCAAGATCACCAGCAACCTGCTATATAGCAAATTATTACATAATATAGAATAGGTTAAATACAGCTTCCTTATAAAAGGACTGTCTGGCTTTCTAGCAACAGCCTAACTCTGTCTTCTACATATTCCTCCCTCTCCTGGCACCAGAGACCTGCCAGCCTGCTGTAGCTACGCCCACAAGCAGAAGCACCGTGCAAAAGTTGCTCATGTAGCAGCTGCTCCATCAAACTCACAAGCTCAGTTGCCACAACACTAGAGCAAATACTAAAATTTTACACTGCTGTGAGGAAATTATGAGGATGGGCCTTCTGTTCTTTCAAGTAATGCCTTCTGCAGAACGCCTCTAAGGAGAGCAAACTGTTCCTCTGATGTTTTAGAACAACCATTTGACTTTCACAGAGCTCTAGAGACAAAATAATGCACTTGGACCAGATAGGGCTGGATGCAACTGTAGTAACTGCTTTTGAGGTCTCAAAGGTACAGCACAGCCATTCTGCAAAAGCATGAAACCTCGGTAGGCTAATATAGCTATTACATCATTTTCGCACTTGAGAGTGAAAATTTTTACTTTCTTATTTCATGTCTTCAACACAGAAAATCAAAAAGCATCTTCACTCCCTGAGCAATCATGTTAAGCGTGGTACTGTTTGTGTGTCATTTATTTGGATCAGGAAGCCCTTACAGCAAATAAATTACAGCCAGCCAAGGTGAAACATGCTAATAAGGATTGCCTTAGAGGTTTCTCCCGAAGAAGCAGGCAATTCTTACATTGCAGATCTGAAGATAACTTCTGCTTTCCAACATACCGGCGCTCATCAGACTAGTTTGATGAATGCAACGAGTGTCAACCAGTGACACTTTGTGTAGTTACCACAGCTGCATGGGAGATTTTGTTTATTTTTTGTTGACAAATAACAGGATTTATTCCCTGGTTTCTCCATCAGAAACACCTCTTAAGATCTAGGATTCTTATTTGTGACCTTCAGAAATCTGTCCTCACCTTTACCATCGCATAGGGAATATCACGCATTAGAGACCTAACATTTCTTTTCTCCCTGAAAAGAGGTGCTTCACAAAATCTGAGAGTGTAATGCCACACAGCTAATCCTACAATAGTTTCAAGGAAACCTGAGACGATGACAAACAAATTATTTCATCACCATTCAGGATCTTTTCCTTATTACTCCGAACACGTCCATCCTAGGGACCAAGCTTTGTGTATGACTTCTGGACTAATATCCACAGCTGGATCTAGGCAGGTTGAAGACTGTGATATTTATAACACAAATGGATGGGTGAGTGAGGAAAAAGAAAAAAAAAAAAAAAGCCAAAAAAAACAAAAAGGAAAACAAAGCCACTCAATTTTCCTGCATAAATGCTTATATATATATGTATCTATGTATATATATTTCCAGTCATTGACACTTGCAAAAGCAAAGAGAAAAGGGAGGTGGCAGCCTGGAGTTCCCACTCACCAGTCAGCACAAGTATGTTCATCTTTCCTGACGTCTGACTTTTTTCTTGAGCCAAAGCTTCAATACTTAGCTACAAGGGCTGGGCATCCAAGGCTGCCCCAGTGCCCCCTAGTGAAAAAACAATAAAAGATGGACCTGATTTTATCCGGTATTGACTGTCCATTTCTACTGCAACCAACCACTGTTGGTAACTAAGGCAGGATCCTTTGTCATACTGGTTTGTAAACAATCTGGACTGCTAGTAAAAATGGAGATCATATGCAGAGCTGTCTTTCATTTCCATCAGACCAGGTCTTTGCTTTTCCATTGCAAAACTTAGATCAGGAATAGGATAAGACCTAAATGACTGAGGTTTAACCCAGAGTCAGTTGTTATTTGTGGAGGGGGGAAGAGCTCTGAGTGTGCAGAAGGGTGTGTCGTGCCTCAGTGCTCAAATTGCCTCTGAAGTTTCTAAGCAAATCAAATCTTAGGACAGTGCTCTGGCCTTCTAGATACTGCAAATTAGGATGGCATTGGTTGGGCTGACAGATAGATAGTTTAGTGGAGTGGAGGTTCTCTGACGTAACTATTATTGAAGGAATCATGCCTCTAAAACATTTGGAGCTGAATAGTCCCAACAGTTGTGGAGAAAAAATGTGGTTTCCTCCTCAGCAAATGTCTGTATACAGTGCTTGTGAGAACTGAACTCCTTATCACAACGGAGAATGAATCTTCTCTTCCCTCTGAAGTCTCAAAAAACAAACTCTAGAGTTTCCAAAATGAAAACAGTCTGCTTTCCCAAAAGGCATAATAGAATTCTGATGTTTTTCTTTAAATATTCATGGCAGTTAAATGGGCCTTTAATAGTTGCATGGATTCATTTGAGGGTTGTGTTGTTAATGAAAATAAGTGTTAGCAGAACTGAAGAACATCCTTATATTGCATAGAGATTATTCCATGGAAATGAACCTTTTTCTTTTTTTTCCATTTCAGAGGTAAGGTGATCTCATTCTTCCAAAAGGTAGGGTTGGGTTTTTTTAATATATACAGATTTAGTTCTGATTTTATCACCCTTTTATGTCACCTCTGAAAATGTGAACACTTACCCACAGAATTAAGAGATTTTATTATGAAAATTGGTGTCATTACCATCTATTATACAGTAAGAGAAAAGTAAGATATATGCAGGTATAATGACTCATCCAGTGTCATCCAAGAGACTGATGAAAACGTTGGGGAAAGAATCTGCCATTCTGAGTCCCAGGCCATTGCCCTGACAGTAAGCCCCACTAACTGCAAGGAGCAACTAAGCATTCATACAGCCCTAGCAGAATTGCATACCTCTTCATTGATTCATTCAGCTGTTGCCTCCCCTGTAAAATCAAAACCAAACCCAAACAGTAGACTAGAAAGAAATCAGCTATAGTTATAATGAGGAAGACATGGGTGATTGGGGTGGAGACAGGGGCACCTGAATGCTTGAGGTCTTAACAGACTCCAGTTCTTTTAAATATCTGGGAATTTCAATATCAGAACCAAAGAAATCTTTGGGGAGGTGTTTCTTTTCTCCACTTCAAGCAGCTACTGAACCCATGCCAAATACCGAGGAAAGAATAAAACAAAAAAGGGAAAGGACATCATCCCTAGCTTTTAAGCAAGCATCTCCTATACAATCCAACAGTCCCAAAACATTTCATACGTTACTGTCACACACTTGAACACAAATATGTCACAACTACATATTGTCATATTGGCAGCTGAAGCCTTATAACTTTCCTTATGTTCTATGTGCTAGTCTGTCAGTGTAACACCGTAGGCATTCCTAAGCACCTTTCAAAATCCAGGCATTGTTGTGTTTACTATTATGAGTTATCTGCCTGGTATTTGCCACCTGTGACTGCAAAGGCTTTTGCTTTAAGCTTTCATCATCTACGATTTTTATTAATGCAGGAGAAAAGGGAGAAAGAATGAGAAAGAAAAAATTAAGAAAATAATGTTGGCTTGGCTCTTGGGATATTTTATATATATTATTTATATTATAATACAATACATATAGCATTTTACCTTTATGCACTTATGCATGTGCATTTTTCTATTTGTCTATATAATTACTTAGCTGACCTGTTTAAAGGAGAAAAAGAATTTGAGAGTTGGAAGGGACAGATTATATATATATTTATATATACTACATATAAATATATGTATGTATATGTAGAATATAACATAATTTCAGACCAAATCTAAAAACTCAAAGTTTTCTACTAAATAGTTTTTCATGTTTAAATCTTACCTCTGTTCCATTTGTGGGTCACAGTGGCATGAGCACTGTAATAGAACAGCAGCAGCAGTAAAGTCTTCCAAAGCATCCTTCTCTTTAAAATACTTATGTCTAGCTGTATAGTAGCTTTTTTAATTTCCTAGTTCCTTTCTTTTCAGGAATAAATAAATGGCTTTTCCTTTCCCCCTCCCCCTTTGAAGGAGAACCTGTCTGTTCTGAGTACAGCTGAAGTCAGTGTGCAGCTCCACTCCCAAACCAAGTCTCCTCGGGATCAGGAAACTTACTTTCACAGACAGACTTTGTTTTTATCCACATCTGGAATGACTCATAGTGCATGTGAGTTTGCTGGCAGCTGTGTGAATAAATATCATTACATTTTTGTACTTGAGTTTCATTTGTTATACAGGCCAGTTGGAATTTATTTTTGTCCAATAAAGAGCCACAAGTAACTTCATTTAAGGACACTTTTGGATCCTAGCTCAGTAGCTACTGCTCTGTAATGCAGGGGGCTATGTGCTAACCCATGTCTAAAGTAAAGCCCTCATCTGGAATGATAAACAGCTTCCCTTGGATGCTAAAGTCAGGGAGTGGGGTATGTGCTCTGCAAGAACATTTTGCTACTGTGATTCATATAATCACTCCTTTACTAAGAACATAAAATGCCACACTTAGACCAGTTGGTCTTTTCAATCATTTGGCCAGTGAAGAGAACAGGAAGGTCCAAATCCTTAACTAGCTCTTCAATGACCCTAAAGGGAACATTAAGCAATCCTAAAGGACAATCTACAGTAGCCAGTCTGAGTGTGGAGAGGTGGTGCTGACAAGGCTACTGATAGAGGTCTCCTTGTTTGACCTTGACCCCAGGGAAGACAACACTGAAGTGTTTACCCCAGAGCAGCCCAGCGTGTAAGAAACTGCAGGTACCTACTGTCCCTGGCACAGCTGTAGCAGCAGCATTGAGGGGTCCTTTGTGGGAATACAACACTGGAATAAATAACAGCAAGTTACTGTTTGTTGGAACAGAATGACAAAAAATGAGTATTTAGCAGAATCAAGGGATAGGGGATACACCATGTGGTGCCTAGAAGTGATGAGTCTAATTCTCTTCTTTTATAGGTGAGTGTAAGCCAGGAGCAAATCCACAAACATGAATTTACACTGGTGTAAAAATGGCACATAAGAAAAGAGACTCCAGCTCAGAAGGTATAAATAGAAGAATTAAGGGAGAGGATCAAGAGCTGGAATGACAGAGGGCACTGTGGCTCAGAATTAATGGGCACTGGCAGGAAGGCACGGAGAAAACCTGTTCAGCTCCTATATGTCTCATGCCAACATCTGGCCTTAAGCCTGAGTCCCCTCATTCTTCTCTGTCCCAGCTTCAAGTAACACCAACTATGAAGGAAGGAGGAGGGTCAAATAAGGTTGTCCTCCTTAAGACAACTCCCCTTCTTTTCCTACATATACAGATTTTCCTGTGCTCAGGCTGCCTCAGGTTACTCCCACATTACAGCATATGAATGTAAGACAGTATTTTATATGCCAAGGAGATGACAAAAGGTGTAATTCAAGCAGAAGGTGGCTAAGTAACTGTTTTGCTATGTACTCTTTTTAACTGTAACATATTTAGGATGGGTCTGAATGGAACTTAAAGCTAAGAGTAGGCTCACTCATACTGTCTGGAAATTACGGAGCTGGAGTAAACTAGTTTAACGTTCCCTAGAGACGGGGAAAGAAAAGCAGATGACACAAGAAGATGATTATTCCTACTTAGCTCAGATAAGACACTTGGAACAGAATGAGTTGCTGCCTGGAGGAGGTGGATCCACTCATTAGAATGGCCAATACTGACGTGATGTACATCAAGACAATTTTCATCAAGAAGGTGCAACTTACTTACCCCATAATAAGGGGATAATGATCTGTTAATCACTGAGGACAAAACACTGTGGTGTAACTCCTACTGGAAAGACTTCAAACAGCAGGGAGGGCTTGAGGAAGTAGCCCTTAATTTTAGTAAACCACCTTAATAAAAATTATCTAGCAAGCAAACACAGTGGATATAAATGGCTTCCTTAATGTAGAATCATAGAATAGAATCATAGAATAGTTAGGGTTGGAAAGAAACTTAAGATCATCTAGTTCCAACCCCCCTGCCATGAGCAGGGACACCTCACACTAAACCATCTCGCCCAAGGCTTCGTTCAACCTGGCCTTGAACACAACCAGGGATGGAGCATTCACAACCTCCCTGGCAAACCCATTCCAGTGCCTCACCACCCTAACAAGAAAGAACTTCTTCCTTATATCCAGTCTAAACTTCCCCTGTTTAAGTTTCAACCCATTACCCCTTGTCCTGTCACTACAGTCCCTAATGAAGAGTCCCTCCCTTCAGATACTGGAAGGCTGCTATGAGGTCTCCACGCAGCCTTCTCTTCTCCAGGCTGAACAGCCCCAACTTTCTCAGCCTATCTTCATACAGGAGATGCTCAAGTCCCCTGATCATTCTCGTGGTCCTACTCTGAACTTGTTCCAACAGTTCCATGTCTTTTTTATGTTGAGGACACCAGAACTGCACATACCAGAATTGCATGTAACTACATCAGCCTAACTAACTACACTGGTATAATAAGTAATGTCATCAGGGTCTGTGAACAACATGTTTCAGAGTGAGACAAGGGAGAAGCAGCATTTGGGATGCGCATTGCAGGCTTGAGAAATGAAAGAAAGTTATGAGAAAACTTAAAATCCTGTGGGATAACAAAGGAACACATTTTCAGTGGGTTTGGGGGATGAAGGGATGGAAACTCTTCTGAAATTCTGTACGATTTCATTGTTTACATCTAAGAAAACAGCAGCTGATAGAAGAGAATGAAGGAGCATAGACAGGCTCCATCAGCCTCTAAACCAGAATCAGAACTATTTTGCAGAAAGAGCTCTGCAGAATGGCTGTACCTCCTGGCTGTTCATTGTCGCTTCTGGCCTAGAAATGGAGAGGAGAAAAATCCCAGGTATTTCCTTCCCTAATCTTCCCTTCCATGTCCAGCCTCTGGAGCAAGTACCCTTGGAGCAACAGAGGAACAGCAACTGAGAACGATGGAAGAGATGTGTGAGAATATTGGCATACAGCTCAAAGGGGTATGAGAGTATAAAATTACTACTGCTCTCTCCTTTTTGAGACCCTAGAAGTACTGCTTGGAATCTATATTATATGTGATTTTTTAATTATTATTATGCATTTCTCCTTTATCTGAGTCAGGCTACAGAATCCTCTCTAGCAGCCTTTTCCTTATCTGAGCTCAAATACAAACTCTCCCTGTCTGTGGTTCAAGGCCACACTCCTCAGCACAGTCATCAGGAATTCCGGCTTTGACTGCCTCCCTGCATGTACCACAACTGAAGGGCAAATTTTACTTTAAGACTCTGAATCATGCACTCACACCTTTTTTCTTACAGGAAATGCAGCTGTAAATACAACAGGTCCATGTAAAATAAGAAATGGCTTCCCTGTGGCATCTCCCTGAGAAGTGTAAATACCCCTCAAACCTGTAGATCTTTTTCTCTCCCATATGGATGCATACACAGAAAATCATATCCTTCCTAGTAGAAAGCCCTCCAGCTGAAGCCAGGAAATAAATCTTACAAACATGCTCAGGGCATTTCATCTATACAGCTTCTATTTATCTCATTATTATATTTTACTAGATAGTTGCTCAGTTTAAGCTAAAGGCATTTTCTGCCTATGCTGGAGGTTTGGATCATTTCAACTATAATGAATGCTAAAGCAGGGTAGAAATCCTCATTAAATATTGAACACTTTCAGATTACTTTGGTTGACAAGAAGCTCAACATGAGCTGGCAGTGTGCGATTGCACCTCAGAAAACCAACCATGTCTTAGGTTGCATCAGAAGGAGCAGGAGCAGCGCATTGAAGGAGGTGATTCTGCCCTTCAATTCTGCTCTCACTCAAGTACCCACTTGGAGTACAGCATTTAGCTGAGGCCCTTAACACAAGGAGGATGTAGACCTGTTGGAGCAAGTCCAGAGGAGGCCACAAAGGTGATACAAGGGCTGGAGCACTTCTATGGAGGCAGGCTGAGAGAGCTGGGCTTGTTCAGCCTGGAGAAGGCTCTGGGGACACCTTATAGCAGCCTTCCAGTACCTAAAGAGGCCTACAAGAAAGCTGGAGAGGGACTTTTCAGAAAAGCACGCAGTGACAGGATGAGGGGTAACTACTTCAAACTGAAAGAGGGGAGAATTAGGTTAGATATAAGGAAAAAGCTCTTCACTGTGAGGGTGGTCAGACACCAGCATAGGCTGCCCAGAGAAGCCGTAACTGCCCCATCTCTGGCAATGTTCAAGGCCAGGCTTATCTACAGATCATGATCTTTTCCAATCCAAGCTGCAAGCCAGTGCTCCTAGTACTTGCTAGACCTTTCAGGCACAGGAAAGATGTGACTGCTGCCTCTGCAAGCTGTTTGAGGTGAAAATGGACATCTATGCCATTCTCAGTGATATGATTAGATACTAGGGGAGCAGCTATTCCATTTGATTCCCCCATCCTGATGCTCTCAGTGTCTGTAGATACTGCTACTCCCACACAGTCTTTTTAAGAACCTGGAAATAGGGCACGCAGGAAAGAAGTGGGTGAAGACTGAACAGGAAAGCTGCCAGCTGCCTTTTTGCAGCCCATGCAGAGTGACAGCAGACAGCTGGTACTCCAAAGCTGGCCTTTTCATCACAGGTGCTGTCATAGGACAACTTCAGCAGGCTGGGAGTTCAGAAACCCTGTATTTCCCAAGGGATGCTCTGGAGCAACCAGTGCTTCAGGGGAGGTGCCCTTACGTGTTCTCTTCAGTAGCTCATTGTGTGAAATAACTTAAAATCTAAAAAAAGAATAGAGAAGCAAAGGGTGATCCAAGATCAGCAGCCTGTGGGTATTCCAAGAAAAATAATCTCTTTTTCACTGGAGAATACCAGCCCATGATGTCAGTTTAGCTTTGGCTTTGATGAGCTTCTGCGAAACCCAAGGCGGGGTTCCATTTCTGCCCTGACACCTCAGTAGCTGTGAGAGTCCCTTGCAAATCTTCTGTCAAACAGATATGTTCTTAGATTTGCCCTGTTTCAATTAGAAAACAGTATGTGTGGGGAGGAAGTTCCTCTGAACCAGAAACTTCTCTGCAGCCAGAGCCCTGCCTTGCACCATAGGCAATACAGCATCTGCCTGCTAGTATGCCAGCACAGTGGAACAATATTGATGCATGACACAGACATTGGTCTCCTTCCCACCACAGAGATGTATAAATGGAGACATACACGCAAAGTGACTCAGCCACTGAATGAATTCATGGTAGAGCTGGAAATAGAAACCAAAAGCTGATCCCCTCCTATGCCCCAAATACAAGACCCTAGTCTGGCACTGCAGCAGCTCACACAGCACTGGTGCTATCTACCAAAAAAGAGAAAGTAGCTTTCAGAAGAGGCCAAGAAATACCCTCATAACTAGGAGCACAAAGAGAGGGGGAAAAAATAGCTGTATGCAATCTCCCAGGAGAAGAAAAGAAGTTCTTTTGAAACTGGACTACTGGCATTTGAACTTGATTGTACATAGTGAACCTTGCTGGACACTCAGCTGAGATTGCATCTTTCTGCAGCAACAATTTAGATGGCGGAATCTCACCAAGCCTCAAAGTAACAACAGCCAGGATGAACCTCACATAACCATATAGTGCAATGGATTTGTAAGTTGGAAAGGACTTTGAAGCATCTTGTAGTTGTCTTTATGCCCCAGAGCTCTCTTGCTACCTTGATCCAGCTATCTGAACTCACGGTCACAAAAGCACTTAGATGCCGAGTTGATGCTTTACAGATCAGCATTTAAATAACCAGCATTTAAATTCTGCCCATGCAGCTTTGCAGATATCTGAATTCCTTGTGTGCCTAAGCTTCTCCTGGGAGGCTCCTTAAATGCTTGTATCACTGTATCTACCTTGAAAAGATGGAGCTGCTCACATCCTATTTCATATTTCAAACAAAATATTGAGACTTGCCTTCATATTTACAAAAACCTATGGCTGCAAGTGCCCCTTCTCAAGTCCCATGTTGCCCATTTCAGGTTTTTTCCACATAATCAGGAAGCAGATGGGACACATATTTGACTTAATCTTTTGAGAAGTTGCCTGCTTTGTATGGTGTCCTGGGCCAGATAATTTCTTTGCCTGAGGAAATGTGAATACATATCATAAGTGGTGACTCTAAGACCTGAATAACAGGATCTTCTGCGATGGAGCTTTTCCACTCTGTTGCTGAATCTGTTACTATCTGTGGAATGTAATTAAAAATTCATTGTGTCAGAGAGAAGGAATGAAAGGACGACTCTTTTGCCATGATCACAACACTCACACATAAGATGCAGGCCTTACTACTTACCCATCTTTTTTATTTAGAAGCAGAATACATTCCATTGATATTTCATTATTCACCAGACTCGTATAAGAGATGAGAGCTCAAGAAGAAGTATTTGAATCCAAGTTCTTGGATCCTAGTCAAGTACACTAATTAAGAAGAGAACCATCTCCTGGTTTAGACATAAAAATTTGGGAGGGGATTCATGTTTGCAATGAAAACCTGAGAGACAAATAACTCCCATTAGCTTTAAGCTCCAAAGATATTTAATATGTCCCTTTCTCCTTGGTATTTCATCTTGACTACCTTAGATGGTCTCTTTGCTTCAGCCTGGATTATATGAATCACTGTCAAACATCAGGCCTTCTCCCCAGGCACTGTACAGATTGAGATACTGAAATTGGGGCTGTGAATATGGCTCACAGCAAAGTTGAACATGCTCACAGTTAAACCCAGCAATGCTGAGCCAGGGTCTCTTCTAAATCAAGGCTTCATAAACCTGATGTGCTAGTAAGGCTGTTTTTGTCAAATGTGTGTTGTGCTACAAATTAAGGATGCCGCTTTTTCCAAAAAAATTTTGAAGACAATATATAAGGGTATTTTTGTTCCATTCCTCAAGCAGCAGTCAAGTTCCTCAAGCACCTATTCACAGAGGAAAGAGCATGGAGATAACAGTAGCCAGCAGAAGCTAGCATGGAAAGTCACTGATGGAAGTCTGACTTGTTGCACCTTATAAAATACAGACTGTTAATTTTCTTTGCAGCTGCTAGAGCAGTTGCTGATGTAAATCACTAGAGGTACGCCTACCTTAGAGAATCTATACTGATTTATACCAGCTTAAAAGGACGTAGTTCGTACTGGGTAATGCAGCGTAACCCTTTTGGAAAATTAAACTTTTCTAAGATTTCATCAGTTCTCCTTTTTTGCAACCTGTTGGCTGCCAGTGTAAGCTCCAGTGGCACACAGCCAATGCAAACATCAAGGCTATGACATGCAGTTAAGCAACAGAAAATGCTGTTAGTATTGCTACTGCAGGACGAGGTCTGAAATGAAGCAGACGAGAATTTTCTGTCACAAATTGCTGCTAATATCATAAAGGAAGGTCAGCTATGCAGAGAATTTCCTGTCTTTCAGCCTAGAAAGTCAATAATGACAGTAGTGAACATTCACAGGGGGAGTTTTATGATTAAATCATCAAAATAGCAGGAAAAAATTCTCCTCAGTAAATAAAGACACGAATTGTTAAATAAAAAAATAATACAAAACAAAACCAGAACATTACAATACAAAACCAAGAATAACTGATACCATCTCTGGTGCAAAGAGAAATATTAAACAATAAACATAAGCTTATTACCACATTATTACCAAGAAGAGCCAGAAAAGAGCTTTCTACAGATTTTATGGTTTAGAATATAATCCTAGATTCATCAATTTCTTGAAACTGTGGATGGAAATTGTCCTGGGTAAAAAAAAAAAAAAACAAAGGCTCTTGCTAATATTTATAAAACTAGGAGATTAAAGACACAGTAAAGATGGATTATGTGGTGATAGTATTAGAGAAGGGGTGTAATGCAGTGGCATTACATAAAGAGTCAAATGGGAATGAGATGAGGATGGATCATACAAAGAGGATGACAGAAGAGGGTTGAGATTAAGAATGAGTGTCAGATACAGATGGGGTTATGGTATCAGCATATTGGCACAGGAACTGAGCAAAGCTGGGCTCTTTTTTAAAAGACCTGAGATAAAACTTGAGTCAATGGGAGGTGCAACACAAAAGCTAGATCCAGTTGTTCCTGCTCTGAAAACTTCTTCCAGTTTTCAGATCTTCTGCTGGTTTGCTGACATTCCCACTTGTTTACTCCAGTGTAGCATTGATGGGACCTTTCAGGAGAATGCAGGTGATTTAAAATAGGAGCAAGGTGAGAGGACAGCTCAACTCATACCCTTCAGGTGGAAGCAGAAGAGCGGTCCAGCTCTTCCTTTCCCCTTGAGCAGCCATGTGGGCAAGTTTCTACTTGCCTAAATAAGCCCCTTAAGACAGTTTGCAGGCAGGGAGGATGCAGGGAGTCAAAACATTCTCAAAGAACAGAAGGTCTGACGTGTACCTGACAGCTTGGATCTATTGAGAATGTGCAGATCTTCACAGATGTAAGACTTACTTTTTCCGTGCTACCAGTATGCCTGGCTGTCAGAGGTTCAGGAAGCAATTAATAATTTTCTGAAGCATCAGAGTTTTCAAATATGAGAACAAAGGTCTTCAGGAGGAATCTGGTGACCTTTCTGGCTCTTTCTCTTTGAAAAACGCAAACTTTGAGTAAACCATTGACTTTTCTCTGCCTTGGTTCCCTGTGTGCAGAAAAGGGAAGACAGTGCTGCCCTTATTCCTCATCTGTTTATTACTTTAGACTGTAAAAACTTCTGGCTGGAGACTGTCCATGCCATACTCAGCACATATGAGCCCTCACCTCTGCTGAGGCCCTGAGATGATTTAGGTGTCCTGTCTATCCACCATACTGTACCTCTGTAGTGAGCCACAGAGACAAAGGAATTTTCACTTTATTTCGTTCAAACAGGTCACATCTTGGTTCATTCTCCAAGGACCTAACCAACAGAGACATTTAGCATGTAAATTTGCTTAGTCGACTTAAGAGGTGGAAAAATTGACCAGCTCCTCAATGTTAAAAATCAAGACACCTGTTTCAGTGGTGGGAGAAATTGAGGACACTCAAGAGCAGATGCTAGCGCCTCACTTCTCCAGGCCTTACCTCAGCTCCCTTTTGTGAAACAGCAACTTGATTGTATGAGCTGAGACACAGTTTTACTGACAGCCCAGAAAATAACACACTCTTTGTAGAGGAAAAGGAGGGCAGGACCAATTAAATTTCCTAGGCTGCACAATCTAAAGTAACAATCGATACCTCGAACACATGAAGTGTTGGATGGTTGTTCAAGACATACTTTCCTCACTTGTGAACCAGGATTTTTCTTGATAAACAGCTGTAAAGTGAATCTTAATGCCATGGAGTGTATCTTAGGCTTCAGGAGGAGAGACAGCTGATTAACAACTCATGCTTACACCTAAAATCTGACCAGGATGGCAGGTTCATTCAAGGATAAAGGAGCAAGGGTAAATGTAAACAATGCGAAGTGCCCTCCGTTCAAAAGAGCTCTCACAGCTGCTTTAAAACATTGCAGCTTCAAGAGAGTTTCTTCCCAGATGTGACCCCTCTCTTTTTGCTCAGGCTTGCAGGGCATCCTCTTGCCTTGTGTGTACGTGTGTGGTGAGGCAAAGGCAGATGCAAACTTCCCGGCCATCCTGCCAAGCTGGAGGAGCCGCCTGTTGCTGGGGTATGTCCTCATCCCCAGCAGGCTGCAGACGCCCAGTGCCACGTTGCTTAACAACCTAAAATGCTACAGTGCAGTGATGAATCTGGCTCAGGGCTCTTATAAGACGTTTTCAGTAGTGCCAGTTAAAAAAAAATGAAACCCAAACCAAATCAAAACCAACCAAACAAAACAAAACTAAATAAACGCATTGTGTGAGTGAATAAAAGGCACACAACAGAGTTCCTTCTCTTCCAGAAAAATAATGTCTGTATACAGCAACCTATTCCCTTGCTGAAGAGGTCCACAGCCTCTGAAGTTAATGTATATTCCAGCTAATGGGAATTGTAATCGTTGGCACCAAGCCCACATTTAGCTCAGTACCAGCGCTAGCACAAGGAAGGCATTCAGAAGCAGCTCACATCCAAGGGCAGGAGAAATGAGCTGCCAGTTGTGTTAGACGTGTTGCCTCAGGGAAAATTCAGCCTGTGGTGCTGCTGCCTGCTACATTTCTCTAACCCTGTCCAGAACAGGCTTCCTCTCTTGTGCCTAGCACCCACAAACCATCAAAATTAAGAGCACAGTGTTCATATTATCTGCCAATATTTCTTGACTGTGTGTGGCACAGTGAATGGGTGAAAACAGAACCAAATTACATTTCTTATTGCTGAGAACAGTATGGGCTGGTTTCTTTCTGAAGTGCTCTCACTTTTTTCCTTTCTTAGCTTGGCAAAAAAGCCTGAAAGCAAATGTAATGGAACAAACCAGCAAATTTTCACTTCATTTTCATTGAAAAGCTATACCTATAAGGTTATATGCATGTGTGTGTATACATATGGAAGGAGAGAGTGTTACAGCTTAGAGCAGCTCCCTCAGTAAAAGGGAAAGCTGTCCTTCACACCTGTGAAGCATGGTAGTATGGAATCTCTTCCATTAGAGTGAACTTACCCTCTCTGACATTTGTACTTGTTCTTTGTCAGAAGCTGTGTCAGCTGCTTCTTGCATCCTGGGCTACGCTATCAAGTGCCAAGAGGGAAAGAGAACAGTCTGATGAGCTCAACTTGCGCCAAACCTGCAGTGTACTAATGGTACCAGCCACAGTGAGAGTCCTAGCTCATATCTGTAACTTGAACTATTACCTATTGCTAAGTTGCCCTAGTTCAATGGGGCTTGAACTGTTGTTCCCAACTGTTTTTTTCATATGCAACAGTAAAAACTGTAATGAAGGGCAGACTGACCCCAGTTCTTGTACATTATCTGTGGCTAAAACAAGAGAAGCGTTTACAGATAATGATAACAGAACTACAGAAGAGAGGGAGAAAGCACTGTACCCCTTTTCTAAACAGCATAATCAATGAGATTCAGGTAATGTGGTGTTTGTAAGGAACTGTATGAGTGTGTTTCTTCTTGGAATACATCAGTTAGATGAAACTGAAGTTTTTGCAGGTAGCTGAAAATTTGTGTACCAGTTCTGGGAGGAAACTTCTCTAAACCCCAGAGGGTACTGTTGGTCAAGATTGAGAGAGCACCCAGTCCTCAGTAGGCATATGAAATCTTACAGTGCATTGCTACAAAGAATGGAAAACTTGGATTCAAGTCCTTGTGAATCCCACGTTTGAGACAAGAGCTGTATCTGTTTATTGCTTACATGAGGAGAGAGTCCTTCAGGTTCCTCTGCTGTAAGCACTCCATTTTCTTCAAGCAAACCAATATCAGCTGAGGCAGGGATTTCAGCCTGGCTCCTCTACATCCCATGAGCATTTTATAACCCTAGTTAACCCTTCTTCACTGTTAATGATTAATCATTTACACAGCACAAAACCATTTTAACAAAAGAGGGGAAGTGTTGGATTTGTCTAAACACACACAGAACATTTTTGACAATGGAAAAAGCTTTTGCAAGGGAAGGAAGCTTGGTTTCCACTCAGCATTAAATTGCGCATGTAACAAGAGATAGGATAAGCAGAACTAGCCTTAATAAACCTCATTAACTGAGATTTGAGTACTAAAATCCAATCCAAGAATGGCTTGGATTTAGTGCTTCTTTTAGTTGAGTTCATAAAGCTCAAAAGGATTATGCAAAGAGTTGAAAAAATGTTTCCAGTTTGTTTTCGAAATCATTGTGTGAGGCTGCACAGAAAGCAGTGGTAGGTTTTTATCTGCAGGTATATATCGTCTTTGGAGAAACATGTAAATGCATAATGCAAAACAAGATGCCTATCTGTCTAACTCTCTTCTGTACACCTGTGTTCACACAGCTGTGACATCCTGTCTTTAAATCAGGCTTTACATATTAAGTTTCATCAAGCAGAACTTCTGTCTCTAATCGTGAGGATCTGCCTGGAAGAGCTCAGCATCAAGAGGGTGCATTGGCATTGCTATCTGGAGTGTTTAAAAGGCAAATGCATCTGGGCCTCAGGCTGCAGAGGACAGGTGCCATCAACAGAGTCAGAGGAAAGTATGATAGGAGTTGGGCAAAACCACACCAGACCCACCTCACTGTTTGTGAAGGGCCCCACTTATAGGAGCCCACAGTAGGACAGCCATAAAACACTACAGGCTTGGTGGGATTAATGCATATGGCAGAGCTGGAAAGCTCTTACGGTGCTTTCATGCAGAAATAAGGTGGTCAGGAGAGCATGCGGAGATAAGGAATAACCCCACTGGTGCAGTGCTGCAGGGCAGACAGTAAAAGGAGGAAAAGAACGCAGGAGAAGGAATGTGGAAGAGGTAACGTCCTGACAAATGCATGTGCATTTATAGCATGGAAGCACAGGTCTGAGACAAACTGCAGAGCATTTCTGGAGATGAGAAAAAAAGCTACAAAGAAAATTCAACTTAGCACAGTGTTCTGAGTCTTATAGACTCGCAAGAGTCTTATAGCCTCAGGATACTGGGCATTCTCAGCCTCATGTTTCCAATGATTATTACAGGAGCTGATTTACTGGTGGGCCTTTTGGGCCATGAACACCACCATCTCTCTTAGACACCAGGGAAAGCCTGTGTTCGATGCTGGGGGATGAGGACAGGCTCCCTTATTGTGTCCAGCATGGCTCCATTCACTCCTGTAACCTCATTGCAGCTCTGGGCCCTTAACTGGCCTGTCTTCCCAGCACTTTTGCTGGTCAGGCTGGTGCAGCTGGGAACTACTTGGCCTCAGCCACCTGCAGCTGGTTCCCCCCTAGGACAGATCTCATGCCTTGTGCTAAGAAAGGGGTGAAGGGCTGGTTGGATATGAAAAGTATGTGTGGCAAATTTTATCTGAAAACAGGTAGATGCTGTTTATCAACTACAGTGACAACAGCACTGTAGTTGTGCATAGTGTGTGCTAGCAGGTTGTTTAGGAACCAAACAACCTTGGAAAAAAGAGGAGAAAGTGTTCAGACACAGTCTTCTTGATACCACTTCTATGCCCCAGTAATTTCTGAATGTAGCGTCTATATCACTATTAAGGTCAGTATTAGATAAACTGCCTTTGTGAGCTGTATAACTTCTTGATCATTGTATAAGCTGTATAACTTCTTGATCAACTAAACAAACAGGATCAGATGAGTGAAGTGCCCCAAAATTATGTAGAATTCCCTTTTAAATGGTGCTTCTGTCTCCTCACACAATGCTGGCTGTTGGCAGCATAAGTGAAGGAAAAGCAAAATGTGACCCTGTACCTTTAAAATCTTGGATCTACAGTTATGCCACAGTTTTGTCAAAATGGGGGAATAAGGGAAAGACACAGATTATGCTGAAGCAGATGCTGGTAAATATCAAAGTGAGATTAAATGTAAATGTTAGCAAACTGGAGAAGCAGATTAAAAAAAGGAATTTAACATAATCCTTTTTGAAATTATAAAATAAAGATGGTTGATCTCTTCTCCTTCTGTCTCTTTCAACCACTATCTTCCTTTCTTATTTTTAGTTTGACAGTAAGCCTAATAAAAAACACCAACAGCTGAGCTTTATTTCTGAAACATTGGTCAACAAAGGGAAAAGATGAAGGCAGCTTTGCAGATTTTGCAGGTTACTGCTTTTGTGACAATAACCTCTTTTATTCCCTCCACTCCCTCCCTCTGGGGATGCGCATGTCCTGCTGTCTAGTTGGAAAGCAGAAAGAAACTTAGCAGATAAATAAGTTCAAGCATGTGTCCCAGGGAGATAATAGCTCTGACATTATTCTAATTTTCTCCTAATAAATTAGGGCTTGGTCCTGAAACATCCTCTAGGAGGAGGTTTCAGGAGTATTTCAGGACTTCCATTTTAACCACAGGGTAATATTTGCAACTGCTATTAGATTTTTATGGATAGCAGAATGGGGAGGAACTTTATGTTTGGTATTTGACTGCCAGAAGGAAGTAGGACATTCAGATGCTGAAGCAGAGACTGCTGCCCCCACTGTGTTGACCCACTATCAGCCACAAAGCAGGAAGGATTTACATTTCCTCCAGCAGTTGCTCTGCTTGTTGTTCTTACCTCTCTCTACCTCCTTGTCTCACAGCATCCTCTTATAGTGACCCAGTGTCTTGCTTCCTCTTGGTGTAAACCTCTGGGGTAGGGGAATGGTAGGAGGAGAGGAGAGTTGGAAGCCAAACGCTGTAATGACAAGTTTGTGCCTTTAAGCAGTTTACCTGTGGTTGTTTACTCTGCCTCCTTCTTTGTCCAGATGCTCTCATTAGTTTGCTCCCAATTATAATACCCACAAGTGCCTACTCTCTGTAGTTCCCTGTGGCTTGCCAAATAGTCTGCTGAGGCATTACTGAATTCCAGGAGAGGCCAATGCCTTCCCAATGCTGTCTTTCTCTCCCACATGCACATACATCACTACAGAGGAGGCAGCTGACCCCATTGGCAGAAAAAGGTAACCAAATGTCCAAGACCCCACCCAAGGCTATTGCAGTAATTAGGAAGACGCCCAAAGGGCTCTTTGTCAGCCTCATAATGAGCACATACTTTTAAAATTAGTTTTCACCATCGTGACAAGGAAAGTAAAAATGTGGTTTATTTAGCTTGTGGCTATGTCTTAGCCTGGATTTTTTGTGCACAGTTAAATCAGGCTCTTATATGGAGCAGCCTCTGACCTGGATTAGCAGATTTCTATACCTGGTGGTCAAACCCTGGGATCTGCCTAAACTTGGGCTGGCATCCCATCTCCTTGCTTTGAGGTGACAGACCAACCTATCTGAGTCCATCTGCAGCCCCTTAAGCCTTTTCTCAGCAGTTCGCTCTCTACTCTTGTCCCCAAAAAAGGCAGAATAGTTTTCCTGCAACCATCTGGGAAAGTGCTCTAGACCACTCCCCTGTAAAAGACATAGAGTGAGGACCATGGGTGCTGCTGAGGGGTGCTGATACCCATAATAGGCTAACAAAAAACTGCACACCTGGGAGTCAAAACAAAACGTTTGCTGTGTCCTGGTTCACATTTCAGCTGGCATAACTGGGGTACAGAATGGTGGACAGAGAGGTGTAACCCTTCAGTGGCACAAATAGTCTCTACTGGAGAAACAGTCTCTCTGAAGAAGCCAGCTGTGCATAGGCTCTCTGCTGCCACAATAACTCCTGGAAAGGGAACCCATAGCATGTGTTCCCACTGTCACCATGACAAGTCATCTGGGAGAACACAGGAAGAAGTTCCACTGTGATTCATAGGTTCCTTTTTCAAAATGAGGAAAGTTATGTTAAGCAAGGAAAAAAGCACACTTCTCCCCCCCAGGAGAAATTAAGTTTTCAGGTTCTCAAACTTGGCACGAAACCTCTGAATCCTATGTAAATGAACTGCTTGTTCTTAACAAGGGAGCATTACAGAGATTTACTTTTATTTTTTTAAATTAGTGGCTTATGGTGAGAAAATGACACCACTGGTGTCTGCGCTAGTTAGGAAGGTATGTTACTGTTTGATATGAACTGCATTTGGTTTAAATTGTCTGGAGAAAAATAGCATCATATTCTTTAGTGCCTTATGGACCATTTGGTTGGGCCTGGAGTTATTTTTATATTTAAAATGCATTGTTCCCCAATTGCAGGCAAAGAACTCCTATTTTCTGAAAGAAAATTTCAGTTTATGACAGGTTGCAAGACTAAAACTATGAATACAATGTAAAAACCCTTCTAATAGTATCTGCAAATATGCGAGGGCTACATATAATCAGAGGAAAGAAAGTATTTCCTGAATACAGATCAGTATTTGGAGAAGCAGAGAAAAGTTTAAGAAATTCATATACACTGTGAAAAAAAGTTATAAAAGCAAATCTCAAATTGTTTGGTAGAATAAAATTAGTACGTCTCAAGTGAGCAGGCACTGCACTGGGAATTTCCCAAATGCCTTGATGGGGTGGATGGCTGCTACCAAAAAAGGGTGAAATGCTGGTGTTTCTACCTTCAGTAGCTGCTTCTAAGATTTCAGGTGTGACCTTGGTCAGTAGACACCTGAATCTTGCAACACTAGAGGAAGAGGAAACCTCAAGTAGAAGCCCACAGCCTTTGCAATCTCTTTCCATCCCTTTCAAGGCTTGTGCTGCCTGTATCCATGGAATGATAAAGACAGTGGGACTGGGCCTTACCCTCATGTGGGAATACCTACCAGGTGGCCCTGGGGGCAGCCTGGTGGCAGTGGGGCTGTGGCTGCTCTTGTCTTCACCAACCCAGCACAGGGCAGAGGGCCATGAAGCACAGCACAGCTGGGTCTGGTCAAAGAAATCTCTGCTCTGCCAGAAGTGGATCTGCTTTCCAATTATCCAAAAAATGAAGAAAAAAGTCAATAACATTTTATCCTTCTTTCCTCAGGAAAATTTCAAAGCCTGAAGAAATAGAAGAAACGGGTTGGACTTTAAGCACAGATAGAGCTGAGGATCACATTTCATTTGAATGCTGCATTTCCCACCTTCTGATAGATTTTAGGGTTTCCTTAAAGTTTGTTTCAGGTTTTTGTACCAAAACTTTACTTAACTTTTTTTTTTTTTTTAAATAGAAGCAACAAGTCGTATTTCTCCCCTTTCAAAGTTTAAGTGAGACTTAAGACCTGGGGTTTTGGTCAATGAGAAGCTCAATTTGAGCCAGCATTGTGTGCTTGCAGCCCAGAAAACCAAGTATATACTGAGCTGCATCAAAAGAATCGTGGCCAGCAGGCTGAGAGAGGTGATTCCCCTCTGCTTCACTCTCCTAAGATCCCAGCTGCAGTCCTGTGCTCAGCTCTGTGGTCCCCAGCACAAGAGGGACGTGGAGCTGTTGGAGCAGGTCCAGAGGAGGCCATGAATATGCTCAGAAGGTTGGAACACCTCTCCTATGGAGACAGGCTAAGAGAGTTAGGCTTTTTCAGCCTGGAGAATAGAAGGCTCCAGGGAGACCTTAGAGCAGCTGCCAGTACCTAAAAGGGGCTACAAGAAATAAGGAGAGGGTCTTTTTGCAAAGGCATGTAGTGATAAGACAGGGGGAATGGCTTTGAGCTGAAAACTGGGAGATTTAGATTAGATATGAGAACAAAATTCTTCCTTGTGAGGGTGGTGAGGCCCTGGCACAGGTTGCCCAGAGAAGCTGTGACTGCCCCATCCATGCAGCGTTCAAGGCCGGGTTGGACAGGGCTTTGAGCAACCTGGTCTAGTGGAAGGTGTCCCTGCCCATGGCAGTGGGGTTGGAACTGGATGAGCTTTAAGGTTCCTTCCAACCCAAACCATTCTGTGATTCTATGGTTCCATAATTCTATGATCAGTTTGAAGCTTTGGGAAAAAAAAGAAACAGAAGATATTTGAATTACTATTTTGGTTACCGCTGTAAAGATGCTTTCTGAAAACATGAAAAAAACTATTTAAAAGATTTTCCTAAAAAAATCATAATTAAATATGGAATGGTTTGATCTGAAATACTTTCTCTGTCATGAAAGTATATTCTGGACACTTGGACCATAAAAATTCTGTTCTGCTAAGTTTGCAAGTTCATATGATTTCTTTCATAAACATTTAATGGGTACAAGAATTTACCTTACAGAAAACATAAAGTGTGGATTTGGCTACAAGTGAGATTTGTTAAGGCTTTTTAAGCTTTAATGTGTTCTGAAATACAAGGAAAATGGTGCTTTGCAGTTGGCTCTAACATACCTGTTTCTGCACCACTACGTATTCTAGGATGCCCTCCACACTGCTGTACAACCAAATAGGGGGTGTTCTAGATACAGCCTGCTCTATGAAATCCCTTGTGCAAGCACTGCTGACACAGCCACACAACATTACTGCTGTACTCCCCACTGCTCCCTCTACTTCTCCACAGATGCTGATAAACTACTGAGGGGTTGGATGGGGCTATCTTCATGCTTGGAACTCAACCATTCTATCAAAACATCAAAAGGAACTATGAAAGTCATAAAAGCTGAGCTATAGCAAAGCACTAGTTACAAATTTGAATCCAATCCCTTATTTGCTTCACTGAGCTAAGGAATGGTTGACTTATACATCTGGGAACCTGTCTTGTCTTGGTAAAATTCTGCAAATTTATGTTGAATTCGCTATCTCTTGTGAATTTGTTCTGAAATTCATTGCTCTTATTGTTCCAGCTACCCTGTACATCCTCCAGGTAACCAGAATTTCTTGCCAAAATGAAGCAGTGCTAAAGATAAAGGAACATATTACCCACCAGAATATCTCTGTCTACATCTAATCTTATACATGCCAAACAAGTGTCATCATGAAAAAGCTTTCAACCTTTGTGAAAATAAGGAAAATCACTGCTTAAATGGAACTTACATAGCCTTATGAGTGTTAATTTGAAATGAAAGGCTAAAGAGGACATCAAAAGGCAGAGAACACTCATATTGGCAACTGGTCACAGGTGAGGTACCCTTCACAGCTGTACAGTGAAAGGGAGAACTCAATTCCATAGTACTTTCTGAGTTCACAGGATTTCATACTCCACACCCTTGGCTCTGATTCTACATAAGAATAATATAGTACACCAGCTTTGTACTGGTTTTATGGCTATGCAAAGCAAACCAGGCCTTAACTACAACTACTGTACTCTCAGATAGTGCAGCTGAAATTAGTTCATCTCATAAACTGATGCCACCCAGCAAAGAATAAAATGATTAAAAAATCACATACTTTTTTGAAAGAATATTCTCACTTTTGTCCATTACCTTTAACCCAAGATTAGGTTTCCTAAGGTTTCCTAATATAAGGAGTCCCACGGCTGTTCCAGGAAGAAACTGTTATGGGGCTTGTATTAATCACAAACGCCTGTAGGTGAGGAAAAGCTGTATTCATGTTGGTTTATTGAATTCTTCAGGTGTCCAGTGTTTTAATATTTGCTTTTTTTGCTGACCCAAATACAGGCAAGTTAAGCTTAGAAAAGGTTCAGTGCGGAAATGGCATCAAGCATTGCACTTGGTGTTTTTCTCCCTTCCACATGCACTATTTAATTTGTTGATGCCTTATGTTCAATCTCTCAAATTCATTAACTGCACTTATAATTGAGTAGCATGCACACAAAAAGTCCGCATTTTCTATTTACTTATTGTATTGTAATTACTATTTAATTTACTATGTAATTACACCATTTAATTAGAGAGATAATTTCCCATGGATTTCTGGTATACTAGGACATCTGTGGTAATTTAGTCTGTGATTTGCAATAAGCAAAAAGTAAAAAGTTTAACTGAAAGCCAAAAAAATTTGCTAAGGAACTTAGAAGCAATCTATTTTCAGTGAAGAAGGTGTACATCTAATACTGAGCTTACCTATCAAGCTGGAGGAATAGTAATTTTGTGGTGACCAAGGCTCTGAACCGGGACCATAGACATAACTTCAGACATGTTGCCCTGCCTTTAATACATCATCATCCCAGGGCTCTTCAGCAAGACAGGAAAAATACAGCAATAGAGTAGAGATAAAACCACAATGGAAAACCCCCTTGACATGAAGATTTGCAGGTATGCTAGAGCATGGGAAAGGTGGATTGCTGGTAGGTAAGAGGAGGACAAGGATTAAACCTTTTGTGCCACAGTTGAACAGATACTCCAGTATTGATTTACATGATAAGAGTCATTATCAAACTACATTACTACTACCTTTGAGGCTATAAAAAACTTTGTAAGCAGCAGCAAACCTGTCTGTGTAAAAAAAAGTTCACTTTTCAGCTAGGAAAAAGGGACGCTGTAATGATGAGAAGAGCCTTTGCTATGCTGGGCTGAAGACCAAGCCTCATGTAAGGCTGTCTATTTGTTAGTTTATTCTACCTAGTGAGTGCTGGCATTTTGATGCAGTTACCAGTAAAGGAAACACCACTTATGGGCCAAAGAATGGGTGAAGAAAAATTTTCAGTTAGGGACTTGTTATGGTTTTTGGTTTCCCAGCAAGAAGGTTTGTGTCAGGATCTAGAGACCCATTCCTGAACAGAACAGCTTGGCTGGCCAGGATTCTAGGAGAGAATACTATGTTAGATCAAATGGCATCCCCAGTAGGTGAATGGTACCTTTCAAACCACATATATAGTTTCACTTTCCTTCCAATGCGCTTTTTGGTTTTCCCTATTATGAGGTCTACAGCAGCAGATGTGTCTTGGTGTCTGTTCCAGTAGTTATATCTGAGATATTTAATGCCTTGCCCTAAAACAGAAGCTGACAGAATCTAATGTTCTCCTGAGAATCCAGCTTTCCTTAATCTGAAAAAAACAAAGTCAATTCACACCATTTCTGCAGTCATCATGGGAATATAAAGCTTGAAATACCAGCCTTCAACACAAATAAGGAATGTCCAGTTTAGATGGTTTGAAAGAAAAACATGAGATACACACTGAATTATTTATTGGTTTGAATTAGCAGAAGAGTTGTTAGCAAGTAAAGGGAAGTAGTTATTTCCTTCTCAGTACTGGTGGAGCCGTATCTAATCTGTGTCCAATTTCAGGGCACACCAGTACAAGAGAAAGCAGTAAACTGGAGAGCATTCAGAGGAAGGTCAAGGGGCCTGAAGGACATGAGACAGGAAGAAAGGCTGAGGAAAATGGACTTGTTCAGTCTGGATATTCTCCCAAGGTCCCTTCCAGCCTGATTTTTTCTATGATTCTAATGAGCTCAGTTTCTTGGGCAAAGGGTGTGGGGAGACCCAACTTAAAGTGTTTAAACTGTCAGGTTACACATCCCATTTTTTCTTACTTTTTAGCTGTTGATATAGTTGGCAAATCTTTTTATTTCACACACTTTTGTATTATAGAGGAATCACATAAGCACAGAGAACAAATTGCTATGTGTCCTAGAAAAATGCTTCCTGCATGGGAAATTCCCCTTTTATCCAGATACACTTCAAATAGCTAACAATTCACATTTTATTTCTGAGAAGAATCCTTCTGAAACATGGGACACAGGGCTTCCAAAACACGGGAAATAGCCACAAACACAGGAAGTCTCATGACCTATTTAAAGGCACTCTTTTTAGTCTGGAGTAGAGAAGGCTTGGGGCAGGGGGGATCTTACTGCCTGAAAGGAGGATGGAGTGAGGTGGGGCTTGATTTCTTATCCCAGCTAACAGGTGATAGGACAAGAGGTAATGGCCTCAAGATGCACCAGGGGAAGTTTAGGTTGGATATGAGGAAGAATTTATTTACCAAAAGGGTGACCAGGCACTGGAACAGGCTGCCCAGGGCAGTGGTGGAGTCACTGTCCTTGGAAGTGTTCAAAAACCATGTAGATGAGTCCCTCAGTGACATGGTTTAGTGGTGGTTTCTGCAGTCCTGGGGTAACGGTCAGACTTGATGAACTTAGAGGTCTTTTCCAACCTAGCTGATTCTATGATTCTCATGGCAGTTCACGACAGCATCCTTAAGGCTGATGGTTAGCATGAAAGTTTTTGATAATTATCCACAGGGTCAATTAGTTGCTTTTAATTACAATAATTCCTAGGCTAACTTCACTGTGCAGAACTATTCCATGACAGTAAACCCTTATTAACCCTTCCAACTAAACAGATGCTTTTATTAATGGCACAAAATGGTCTTAGTGTTTCATGTCAGGAATGGCTGCCTTTTAGTGATAGCAGTAATTGCTGAATGTATAACAGTGAAAAGCATTTTCAGAGCTCTCAGACTGTAATAGCACTAAGTTATGCAAAGCATTAAGTGTGAGATACCTCTTAAGGGGTGTCTCAGATGCTGAAGAATTAGACAGAAATCCAGGATGCAATAGCCAGTTTCATGTGAGGCCATTTTTTCCCCTATAGTCCTCCTGTGTTCCAAGATTATTTTTGTTGCCTGCCACATACTGTCTTGTTGATAGCCTAACATTTCTTTTATAATGATGTAAAAAACCCATTATACATGGAGAAACAAAGAGAGCATGTTCCCATCACTGTCACACTTTATAAACTGGGATTAAAGTGATTTATTTATTTTTAAATTAGAAGGCTTGTTTGTTTTTATATGAACCTTGAATCACAGCAGAGCTAAGTATTTCCTGCATTGTAACTCTGAGCGTAAATTACACAGTAGATGTAGCTGTGTCCATTCAACTGTTCTCTCCAGTCTGAAAAAAGGAGAGTGAATGGTATCGCTTCTGAGTGAATGGTATCGCTTCCCTTCTTCTGCCCTTCTGGTGCCTACTGGACCCTTTGGTAAGCCAAAAGAGATCTTTGGTCCTCTACATAGCCAGCAGGCATGCAGCCCCCAGTGGTGCAGTATGGAGTTGAGAGTATGCAGATGAGAGGTGCAGCTCAGGAGGCAGGGGAAGGGAAAGGAGACCTTTAATCTCAGTGGTAGGAAGTCATTAGATCAGCTTAAGCCTTAAATGTAATTTTATCCTCAAATCCACTCTCATTTTGCCTGTAAACCATTAGTTGAAAAATATCTGATTGCTTTTTGAAGAGATTCAAGTCCCTAGTTAGACAGTGCTGTCTTAAAGAAGTATCTTACTGCGAAAATTTGGTTGGCACAAACTGCACAACAAATTCAGAACAAAACACAGATGCAGTATAGCAAAGGATTTGAAAATTACATTCCTGTGACAGGGAGGTGACTATTTGTCTTTCACTAGTGTAGTATCTTCTCCAGTTCTCCCTTCTTTCTGTCATTTAATGGAAAGCAGCTACCCCTGCCCCAGGCTTGCTGTTTTCATATTTGATACGGTAGAATGAAGAAACATGAAAAAACATCTTTTTATTTTTATTTTGTTGATTCATTATGTAAAATACTTTCCTTTTTTTCTCTCTTTTAAGACTTATCTTCATTCCAGGTCTATTTCTGCTCCTAGATGGTACATTTCACAAGCATGGCTTACTAATAATTTAAAAAAGCTTTTTATTAAGTCAAAATATAATAGGAAAAAAAGATTGGTATGATAAAGAGTGTAAATAGAAGACTTATTTTTCCTTATACATAGGTGCCACTGAGAGGATTAGTGATGGAGAATGTGGTAATAAATGTTTTCTGGAGGAAAGGTCAATGACAACAATATCAAATTCCCATAAAAATCTTTTTTCAGTAAATGAAGCAATGAAATGAAAGAAGATATAATACCTGTTATGTTCTGTCAAGCATCTGTAAGACCCATTACAATAATAACATAGGACACCCCCTCTTGTGATCTTGAAAGAGCTGTCAAAATGTTTACATGTTGTGCCTGTCCTCTCAGCACTGAAAATGAAGGTAATACAAAGCTGGAAATAACTGTTTTTTACAGCACCGTGATTTCAAGTAATTATACATACACACAGTGCTACTCTGCAATTACCTTTTTATTTTTACATTAAGAAGTCCAACATGAGCCTTTTACATGAAACTAGTTGTAATATCTCCATTCTGTGCATGGAAGAACTGAAGCCTGATTTCCGTTACATTTCAGTGCTTAATGTTACTTGTTTAAACACAGAGAAGTAATTCAATGTATTAATTGTTACATAAATTGATCTGTGGCTACATATGCACGTACTGCTATATACTAAATTACTTAGTTATTTAGTATTTATTTATTAGGTTATAGTCAGTCTGGCATAGCTAAATACATTTAAATTAATGGGCTGGACAACCATCATTGCATTGTCACACGGAGAGCTTGTCTTTGCCGCAACATTAATTTGTACTGGACTTCAGGTAGGGACATCAGTTCAGAGGGACTTTTTCCTATGACTTGCTCACCTGCTTGAGGATGTGAGCCGTCATTCAAGTGCTGCTGATACCCATGCTGGTAATTAAGTTACAAAACCTTATCAAGTAGTCAACCTAGACATTCTTTTAATTGAAGCACTGTTAACAAAAATTGCTGTGTTTTCCTGGGTGGCCACTTCAACTCAACTAATTAATTATATGGGGAGTTACCTACAGAACACAGACTCTACCTGTTACAGAGCAAAGAAACTCTAAAAGCTCAGCATCTGGGGAAAAAAAAGTGCTGGAAAGACCCTTGAACAAGAACTTAATAAGATTATTAATTTTGGTTGAAGCAACCAATACAGAAAGCATAACCCATAGCTGCTTCATCTGAAAAGACAGAAAATAATAGGATGTACATTGAGGAGAGAGATGGAGAACAGAGTGACTGTGGCAAGATTTGATTTTTTCCATAGAGTTCAGTCAGTGTAACTGAACACATAATATTCTCATTTTCACATCCTGAAAAGAATACTGATACTCTTCACACAGAAATGGTACTTGATGCTTCTCATAAAAATAGCTCTTAGATAGTATGACTGACAGAGCTCTTACTTAAGCAAAGCCTTAAATAGGACAATATTTGTAGTAAACAAACTGATGTAATCTATTTATAAAAGTAAATCTAGCTGCTTTTACCATGATAGATATTAAGTCAATATGGAGCAACCCAAGTGTGACAATTTTTAATACTGTGCATCAATTTTGGTTTATAAAGTTATAAAAGAATGAAAGACAGTTGTATGAATATGCTGTTCTGCCTTAATGGAGGATGAGAAAGTATGAACTGGAAAAATGTGATGCTACTGAAAAGTTCTCAGCAGCTTGGCAGAGGAAGTGTGTGTGTATAATTACAGGATGATAGTCTATTTTCAGGTACCAAACTACAGTGAGACATCTGCTCTACCAGTACTGTAATCAGTCATCAAACAGGCCATGAAACTGAGGAATCTCACTAAAAGGTGAGGAGGGCATTGGATTTGCAGTGTCACCCAGGGGTAACCTGAAGGAAAAACAGGAAACTGCAAGTCCTCAGGTGTGAGCTAAGCATATAGGCTGACAAGCTTTAAGGAATACATCCTGAACATTTTGGTTTGGGGAAGGCATTTGCCTATTGAAAATCCCTTTAAGTGCTGTTGGAGGGAAGACAAATGCATTGCTCAGCCTGTGCTGTACCTGCTGAGATAACTGCAACCGCTAATACAAGGAGTGCAATGCACAGACCTGTCAGAGAGCAAAAGGAAATTGTGGTTCCTCACCTCCACATGTGGGCATTTAAGTGAGGTGATGGCTGAGGGGTGAGCTTGGGAAGGCTGGAGTGAGCCAGCCCAGTGTCCATGTTACATTGCACTAATCTCTTTAAATCCTGAAACAATGTGTTTGTATTTAAATTGCAAGCTCCTTAGCAGAGAATTATTCTTGGTCACATTTTCTCTTCCTACTGTTGGGTATTCATATCAATTGCAAAAGCATCCCTCCCACCTGGGGAGGGATACGATTACAGGTCCAAACTGCAGCAGTATGAGGGAGCTTTGCTCTTCAAAAAGTGGCATTAACAGAGTTTAATATGCCACATCAAGTAAACCCTGTCCCTAGAATTTCTCATTCTGAAGTTGCCACACTCAGTGCCAGTTACTATGCTGTCAGCCATTCAGGACGGCAGCACCACCCTGCCAGGGGAATGCAACAGTGAGGTTTCATCTAGCAGGGCAGTAAGCCAGGCCAAGAGCCTGCTCTCTACCAGGCACAGATTAGCCTGGAAATTAATATTTGAACTCTGCATCTGCTTCCTCTTAAAAACAAACAAACAAAGCATCCTCAACCCACACACAGTTCTCAGCAGCCTGCCTTGTGCATGTTCACTGATAATTAACTCTTGCTCCTTTCTTTATAGCACCCCACCAACAATCACAACCCCCCCCCCCAGCTTCCCCTCACTATTACAATTGCTCATTACAAAGTCTGTGTAAGTCTGTAAAGAATGTGAAGATCTGAGTTTTTGGAGGCAAGTGTTTCTCACTCTACCTACCTACTGAGATCAGGACAGTAGAGACTGGCTATTAAATGTGGATTGCTAACTTGGCTGTAGCTTAAAAAGCAACAATAAAAAGCAGCCCTTAACATTAAGTAGGTATGGGTTTATTAACTGTCACAGTTTGTATTGTTATAAACATAGACAGAAAGATATGAAAAGACTTCTAGTAAAGATTTCAATTATAGTTTCTCAGTGACACTAAGCCATGAGAAAATAAACTTCACCTCCTCATGAGCTAAACAGAAAATCAATAAATCATTAACTGTAAATCCAATAAAAATCTGTTTGTCAACATTCTCATAAATAAACCCTGAAAGCTGACTGCTGATTTATTGCATGCATGTCAAAGAACAACACTTCTGGGAAGAGTCAGGTCTGTTACATATGAGCTGGGCACTTATTCAGGGCCTGAGTGCAAAGCCCCATCATGCCCCAGGGACAACAGCAGTCCAGTGATATAGGAAAATTGATGGCATGTGTCCTCATCACACAGGCAGAAAAGCCTTCCCTTGGCTCACCCAGCCTGAAGCAAGGGGTGAGCATCATGATTTTAACCTGTTAAACAGAAATAATCCTGGAGTTAGGAACTGAAGCCTCATCTCTTCTAGCTGAGTGCTTATACTTCCATACTAGTTCAAAGGCAAATTTGATGACGTAGTTTTTCCTCTGTAAAGTAACCAAAAGGATTCAGCATCCACTCTTTTAGGAAGGAACTATGTGTTGTTTTTTTCCTGAGTGAATTCACTTTGCCCCCTTTAACAAACCTCTGTTGGAGCTTCTTCAAACAGGTAGCAGATGATGAGACCGTAAGTTTTGAACTTAGGTATCTGAATTTCACTTTACATGACAATATTCTTTTGTGACTTGGACCTTCAAAATCTTGGGTTCTCATTTCCAACCACTGGAAAGGCTTTCAAAATTGTCTTTGGCCTCCTCTGCATGTTTACGTATCTAAATAACTTGGCAAGTTCAGCCTGAAGTCATGTAAACGGTTTTGACACTTTCACATTTGTCACACAACTCATGGTTGTCCAGTCTTTGATCCTGCAGACTGAACATTCAGTATGTTGTCATTGCAACTAAAACTGGGCAATTACATATGCAAACATATTAAGGAATGTTTATAAGATTAGGACACTTGCTCAGAGGTGTCTTAGGGTGAGAAGATATACGAGAAGGTAAAATGTCCTCTCTTTCTGAGGTAAACATCAGAAAGGCCTTTAAAATTTGACCACATTCTTTAAACCACATACTTTATATGTGGCCATGTTAGTTAAATTAAAAATGCTTATATGAAACTAGTATTTGCAGTCTTACACACTTGGCCTATTCTTTCATCCCACTGAAGTTTGAACTGGTACATCATGTACTCTGCATCAGTGTACTCAGTAATTCTCCAGAAATTCCTGAAGTCTGGAATGCAGTACAGAAATACTGAATACTGGAACAGGGTCTGAAATGGTGTAGCCATCATTTACAATTCATGAATAACATTTAAAGAATGACTAGTATTGCGCTAGAGCCTTCTTGTACCACCAGATTCACAGAATTGCAGAAAAATTAAGGTTGAAGATTTTCTGAGAGTGCATAGTTCAGCCTGGTCAAAGCAGTATCAACTACAAGGGCAGGTGGCTCAAGGTCTTGTCTAAACAAGGATGGACACTTCTTCTAGTGTCTGTTAGAGATTTGCTAATCAGAATCCCAGTCACTGATCATCTCCAAAGCTTTATATTGCTGTCCCATTTACCAGGCTTTCCTGAGAAAATTTCTTTAATGAAGCTGGGTTAAATGTGAAGATTGTCTAACTGAAAGCTGAGAAACTGACTTAGCCACCTTGCGTTATTTAAATTGCTTGGACCAAATTCAGAAGCTCTTCCCTGGGGCAGAATCCCACTGCAGTTCCAGTAGCTTATTTGCAGCATTCTGTCAGATTCTTCTCTTACCCCAGCTCCTGATCTGAACTGGCTGTTGAGGATCAGTCATTCTGACTCTTGTTATTAGTTAGCAAGAGGATTTTTACACCACTTCTTCTGGCCTTCCTGCATATGTGGTATCAAAGACACAGTTGAATTCATTTATTTTTAAAAGCAAAGCTGACCCGAACACTCATGAAGCATGGGAAGAATAATGAATGAAGGGCTATAATGGGATTGGCCTGGTTTTAAAGAACAGTTGTCCACTGGTGACATTACTAAGAGCCTGGTCACAGAGTTCCCCTGTTTGTGTTCCCATTTCTTTAAGTTTCACAATGTATACTTCAGAGCAATGCAACTAGTAGCTTCTTCTTAGTTGCTCCATTATTTTTTTTGCTGGCTCCCTCAAAAGCCTCAGAGATCAACCATACCTGACATGCCAGCTCCTGAACAAACCTCAGCCTCTGACAAATGCTACAGTAATGGAAAAGAGACAGTTAAGAGCATTCACTTGCACTGAGGTAATGAGAGAGAGTGCCCTCCTTTTAGCTTTAATCATCTCAGGGCCTCTTAGGGAAACAGTTGCAGCACTGCTGTGGGGCGATGGACTTGGCTCAAAGAACCGGCATGTCGATGAAACAGGGATCCAGAGGAAAAAAGGTCTAACCAGCAAGCAAAAATTTTGGCAGGGAGTGTATGTCTTGATAGAAGAACATCAAGGAAATATTATAAACTGTGGTCTGGAGAATGGCATAGAACAGCACCAAATAACACAAAGGTTTAAATGTGGATATGACACAATATAAAAATGTCCATATGACATATAAATCCAGCATAGATTTTTCAGCACAAATCCTACATAACTTTCAGTCTTTAGAAAAGTGCAGGCCCAGGGCTTCCTTTATTTACAGAAGGGAATAAGTGTAATGAAAAATTTCACTGATCGTGATAGCAATATCTAGCAAGACTAAAATCTCAAAAGAGTCTGGCAAGATCCAGCCAAAAAAAATACTGTGGGCTGCTTCTTGAATATGATGTGTTTTAAAGGACAGAGACATAAAACTGTCTATGCAATTCAACCACAACATAGCCTACCAAGTAGATCCAGTTTCAGAAAACAGATGCCGTCACCAGTGCAGAACAGGGAAAAGCTTTTTTACACAATGTACTGTAACTTGTGAAAACTTTTAGGAGCTGAAATAAGGTCACCTACTGCTTCTTTCTGTAAAATAATAAAAATGATGAAAAATTGTGATCCAGGGTTTTTGGAATTCCAACCCAAAATCTCCAGGGACTAGTTTTAAACCATGCAATAACAACTCCTTCATCTCCTGGTGGCTGACCTGGGTTCATAGTGGCCCAGGATGATTAGTAACACACCGATACCGATTCTCTGGGACCTTAACTGGCTCTCTTGCATTGTGAGCATGGGCTGTGAAGAGGGCCTCATATCCTCCCTCCTCCACCTCACTGCATGGTTGTGCAAGGAGGATACAGTCCATCCCATGTAAAACAGCTACAGTTGCTGTGTTGTGTTTATTTTTTTTAGGCATTCTGGTATGCAGGCAGAACTTGTCACTAGAAAGAGTAAAAGGGAGATTTCCTAGAGAGATGGGGTAGGGAGGCGAGATGATCTGCCTCAGAAGTGATCCTATCAAAATCATATGGCTGAGAGTTTTCAAGGCTCCAGAGGAAATTAAGTAATAAATTCAGCTGAAAGTCAGAGGATGCAAGTATAAGTGGAGATATATGTCAGGTCTTCTTTGGAGTCTGGGATAGGCTGCAAAAAACCCAAAGAAAAATTATTGAAATAGTGTCATGTAGATTTGTCAACAACATTTCGTATATTCTACGTATTTGAAAGAAATTATTTTGTTACAAGAGGGAACTTTCTAACAAAATATGGGACTAAAACCCTATCCCAGGCTTTGGGAAATCAAAGTTGGATCAAATTTGGTGGTTTGGAACTATCTCAAATTCAACAGCTTGGACCAGGAAAGAGGTCAGGAGAAACAAAGAACAAGAGGTATGTGGTGCGGCCAGTGCATATCACCTCTGGCCCATGACTGCTTAGCTAATGGAAGGAAGGATGGGTTCCCATCCTGTAAACACCCTTTTTCCTCCAAAGTGCTTTCTGTCTGCTACCCAGCACTGCTAGAACTTCTCATGGGCTCCCTAAATTCGGTGAGTGATCACAATGTCATGTTCTAGTCAGGGACTAGAGGAAATAAATATGTTCCGTAGTCAAAAACCACATGTAACATCACATTTTATCCTATTTTTAGGAAGGTCAAAACCAGCTGAGAGGAATTTAGAGTAAATATGAAAGAAGAATGTTATTGCTGCTTTTTTTTTTTTTTTTTTTTGTTACAGCAGTTAGGGTGCGTATACAAAGATACCAAGAAACCAGGATACAATCACACACCTGTGCTAAACTGACAGAGTCCATTCAGTAGTAACTTGAAGTTGCTGCTGGCCTGATTTGGCCTTTATTGAAATACAGCCTTTATTGAAATACAGTCCTCCAGTCCTTCACTGGAGCTGATGCTGTTACCAAAGGAAGCCCCACTTAATGAAACTAAAAGTCTGAGCCTTCCCAAGTGAATTTTATCGGTGGCATGATGTGATCAGCATAAGTTTACATAATCCACCTTTACATGCAAGAAAGCCTACTGCAACATGGTACTGATGTTGACCCCTTGCTACTTTTCTCTCTCTTTTCAATATCAGGGCCATATCCCAACTTTGTGGCTCGTTTTCCCTTCCATCCGCTTTACCAAAGCCCTGCTGTACTCTGCTGCAGAGGCCTTGCTGCTGCTAGAAGCTGACATTTTCCTCCACCAGCAAAACAGCATCCTTCATGGTTGCCCTGAGTGTTAAGGCTGCAGCTCTGTGCATGTAAGCCTGCATGGCACAAGGCAGGGTGTTGAACAACTGCTTTGGCCAAGTTGAGGGGATAGTGTGATTGATGTTTGCCATCCCCTGATCTTTCTAGCAGGTAAAGGAAATGCTCTGCAAAAATATCTTTTGAGCTATCTCTGCATAAGTTAGCATAGGGACAGTATAACTGTGTTTACTCAGCACTCTGTCCAAGCTGACTTTGTTGAGTGCTGCATGAGCAAACACACACGAGTGTTTACACAAGCTACAGTTTGGCACAATCAGGACAGGTCAATAGGTTGAAGAATACATTGCTGTGGGCACTCTAACTGTCCTGCATACAATTTTACTTTGCACTAGATAAAGTCTGGTTTACTAAACTAAACATACCTAACATAATATGGACACAGCAAAATCCTATTTCAACCTGCCACATTTCATACATTTAACAGAAGTCCTTAACTTCTCAATCTGGACCCCCTCTCTCCTTATTGACTTCAAGGGAATAGAATGAAATCAAGCTCCATACTTCATCATCTGAGCTTTAAATTCAGTTGTGTGAATCTTGCCCTATTCCACGAACCTACTCTCACTCAAAATAGGTTCTGCCAACACTATGGACATATCACATGAACATGCTGTTTGTTTTGAGTCTTGACTTTCTCCTTATTTTGTAACTAACATTCTTCAAGCAAAAATAACAAACCAGACTAAAAATTATCTCCCCGCTACATTGGACACTGTTATATCTGAAGGGACTGTTAGTAACAAAGGAAACTTTCCAAGCAGCATATATAAAAAGTTTTCAGATTTCCCTTTTTGTTCCTTATTAAGACTTCCAACAGTCTTTTTATTATTTTTTTTACTATCCATTGTCCTTCCACTGTCTAGCATTTCTCAGCCATTTTTAATTTAAAGCATGTGTGCCTTAAATATGATTTTATAGCAATGCATCTTGTCCTAACCTGTGTTTGGGATTTTGTTTTGGTTCTGTTTTTAGTTTTGTATTCCAGTCAGTGGAATTTTCTTTCACATTTTGCAATATTTAAATGGCTGTGGGAAAGCAGAGCTGCTAATGAGACACATCTGACACTCCTTCCTGTCAAAGGGTAAGCCCAGCTGTGAAGCTTGAGCAGCTTGGGCTGTACAGAACTGATTAACCTCCTACTTTAGAAGCTGTGTGCGGCAATTATTGAACCTGGTGTGAACAGAGAGGCTAAGAGGTGGCTTTGAGACCCATTCCACAACAGCAGGGCCATGGACAGGCTCCAACAGAGGAGAAAGCACTGACTCCAGCCACTGGGGAAGAAAAGAATGCAGCACAACCTTCTTTTTACACATCAGATTTCTTGTACCTCTCCTTTTCTTTGGTAAAGGACAAGTTCCCCCACCTTTCTTCTCCATCTCTATGCCTTGATCCCACAGATGCATGTTACTCTTCTCTTATTTTCTCTGCCTCAGGATTTCTCTCACAACAGGACCCCTGAGCAATAGCAACCCGGTAATACTCACTTCCAAATGTCTGTTTGAAAAGCATCACTATTCTGAACTGTATAAATAATCCAAGGATTAGCTGTAGAGCATTTGATCTTTGACCAAAACATTTGTTGCTATTGTCTAGTTTTCATTTTGTACTGCTAATATAAATGCATTCCCTTGGATGTGAAGTCTTGCTGGCTTGTTCTTTGCCAAGAATCACATAGACTGAGGCCCTGGTGATACAAGTTTTGTTCTGCAAGTTCTGATTTTCTTCTTTTCCATTAATTTTCATTTCCATCTCTTTTGATCAACCTGGATATTTTTTCTTTAAAAAGCTCACGGATTTGTATGGTATGAGTTAGCTGGGTTGCGCTAACTGATTTTGGGTAAGTATTAGCCTGCTGTCGAAGTCCACAGCTGGCTGGGAGAAGCTTTTTTTTATCAAATAATAATAGATCTCCTGGTTGAGTTTATTTTCTCAACCTGAGAACTACAAAGCTCACATAACTCTTTAGATTAGAAAGTTGAACTTATCTAGGAAGGTTTTGGTCCACCAGTGTTCAGGCTGGGGTCTTTCTTTTGGATAGTGACCTCCTGAATATTCCTGCAAATGTTTGTTCATGGAGACACCTGTCCTTTATTTTGCATAATGTATGCAAAATGTATGTGAAGACATGGTTTGCTATTTTCCACATTTTCCCACAAGATGGCACACTTTCCTTATGATAGCTATACAGTGCACTCTGAAAGTGTAATGCTGTCTGCATATGACAGTAATAGAGCATTTACTCCATAGAAGTCCATTGCTTTATTTTGCTCATATAATTAGTTGATTTACCCTGGCTAGTTGTCTCAGAGAATCCTGCCTTCCTTCTTTACTTCCTGTTCTCCTCCCATTGCTTCCTCTCTCAGGCCACAGAGGACCTGTGTCCATGCCATCATAAGTTAGGCTTCTCGCAGGATTGAACTTCATTGTGTGATGACTGAAGAGCCCATTTTGGGAACTGTGCCCTTTACCTTGGGGACTACTTCATCTTGCAGGTAAAGCACAAACCATTTCTGGTGTGCAATGAAGCAAATACTTTGAGTGCCGTGATGAACACAGGAAGAAGAGACGAGAAAAGGGTGTCTTTCATCAAAATATGTTTAGAAAATCTGGAATTAGTTTCTGAGGGATTTTTTTGTTGCTGTTGTTTTGATTTGTTTGGTTTTTTAGAGGGTTTTCTTTTAGTGCAAAACATGCTACCAGTATTTCCCATCTGTGGCAATGTATTTGACATACTCCAGGCTTACTGGCAGACTAGTTCCAATCTACACAGAAAGGTGCTGGCATCCAGTATTTTTTCCAATGATCAATGCATAGTTTGGTTGATGGAACCAGATTTGGGGGGGGGTTGGGGTTGGTTGGTTGGTTTGTTTGTTTGCTGGTGGTTGTGGGTTTTTTTGTTTGTTTTTTATGTGGGATGCTCTACTTCAAAGCAAAAAGAGATTTGAAATTACTTTTAGTTTCTGTTATCGAGCATTCATTGGAGTTGCTTCTTTCTGGCTTAATACTCTGAACCACCCCATAAATAAAACTTCAATGTATCATCATAAATAGACTTTTTGGACTGGGTGCTAGACAACTTAGATGTCCTACGGGTTGTGGCCTATGAAGGAACTTCACAGAATGAAATCCCTGGGTCAGCTTAGTTTTAAGAAAAAATTTTAAAAGCATTGTGCTGGTGACAGGAAAATGCCAAGAGGAACTTTTAGAAACTGTTTTTCCCTGTGGAATGGGAGAAAAACATGAATGTTCCATAGGACAGTGTCTGACACTTTTCTGGACAAGTTATTAACTGACATCATACACATTGAGTAGCCCTATTACTGCAAATTCAGAACCCTGCAATAGCGTCAGTATTCAAGAGAGGATCTGTTACATCACCCAACCCCTCTATTTGCATAGTTTATTCCATTTTTCACTGCCTTTAGTCTCAAGAAAAACTTAATTTTCCCTGACAAAAAAAGAGTCAATTACATTGAGTGAGGAAGAACTATCTTGGATCTTAAAGCCTATCTTAAGGTTTAAGCAAAGTCCTAAAATCTTTAGGTGGAGAGTTGGTTTGGTTGCTTTCTTTAGGTTTTTTATATGTTACCAGTAGCCAACCTCAAACGTGTTTTTTTTCCTGCATAGCTCTGCCTCTATACTGTGTAATAAAATATAATGCAAGGCATGCTTCTACTCTACACACTCCTCATATGTCAGACATATATCTCTGGTTTTAATATGCGGCAAATAGCACTAAAGTTTCATTCTGCTGTACAGAGAAAATAAAGACAGACCTCACTGAGATCAATTTAATAGAAATAATCATAAAATAAGCTGCTAGCCTACCTAATTAACCTAGTGGAAATATTTTTTATCATATCCTTGCAGCATCATAAGCATACTAATGAATCTATGCAATTGTTACATAGGATTATTGTAACCAAATCAGACGAAAGAGAGAAAGAGGGATTTAATGTTTCAACACCCTACCCTATGCATAAGTATGTTGAATCAATACATTCAATGTACTTATTGGAGAAGGAGGAGGAGAACAAGCTATCCAACTGCTCTTCTGCTGTCTTGCAGTCTTTTTTGTTCCCTCAGAACTGATAACAGATACTGAAAACCAGGCTCACCATCAGTGCTATTTGTAGCATTGTTTTCTTTTTTCTTGCACATTATGAACATGTCTTTTCTTCCTTAAAATTTGCCGTGCATGCCTTTGGAATAAAACACATGCCAATCTGCTCCAACAGGTTTCACTGTTACATCTACTGCTTCTCTCTGAGTGAGAATGTCCCATTCCTTTGCCTTTGTCATGCTAGTGCATGCTGTCTCCTAGACAGAATGACTATAGGGCATAATTATCTATTCAGAAATATGTTCTACTTGAACATTTCAAGTCCTATTATGTCAGAATTCACATGACTTATTTCTCATGCTCCATTACAGGCCAAGGTCCCTTATTCCACCCTGTATTTTCCCTAGGTCACTGCAGCTTCATCTCAAAGCAAGTAGCAAGCCAAGGGCCTGCAGCACCATTGGCAGAGGTATGTTCATTTTGAATTGACTTCAAATAAAATTTCAGCTGAGTCCAGAAAACCAAACACTCTAATTTGGGAACATCAACAATATTAATTTCGGTCAAAGATGTTAAAACAAAATATGTCAACTATCCAAAATATTATTAAAAAAAAAAAAGGATAATATATCAACAATTCTTCTAGAATGGAAATTATGATTCACAGCCTATCTATAAGCGTAGTGTGTGAATGTGATAGGAAAAGTTCTTCTGAGCCAAATCAAGGGATGTTAAAAAGCCCTGATGTTCAAACCCTCCACTACTGAGGGTCAAATATGGAAAACAGTATCAAAGCCACCAACTAATTATGCATAATGACACATGATAAAATTACATCAGCAGTCCAGGTTTTAATAGACTCTGGCACTTATACAGGCAAGAGCCATCACCATACAACCCTCTGAATATTTTTTGGAGATGCATGCAACATCCCTACCTCATCCTCACAACTCTGCCAGCCAGGTAGAAGCCAATGAGATGGGGAAATGTTGGCTTTTATTGATTGCTCCATAGAACAGTCCAATTCTTGGTCTTGCTAAATTGTCATCTTCTGACTCATTGCTTGCATTTTCTTGGGGTTTTATAGGTTTTTCCTGTTAATGTTTTTGTCTTAAATCTTTGAGTAACTATAACACTGAGTTATTCCATGTCTGCCTTTGTTCCAGCCTTTCTTCTGTTGAAGGCTTTGACTTATGCATTCTCTCATATGAACAGTAAAGACTTTGCTTCAGGAGAGCTGGGCCAACTTCACAAACAAGGGAACTTCACCAGACTGGGCCCTGTCTTCTCCACTCCATTGATAGGGACAACCCCAGCCCTGAAGCAACACTGCACTGGCTTATGCCCAAGCTGTTGAAGACTAGCAGCTCAGAGCCCCTAGAGCACACTGGCTATTTGCATGCTTCCCAAACCTTGGTCTACACTGCCCCTCTGTTCGGTGTCCATGTTGACCTTGTATGAAAGTAAGCTTTCAGTCCTGTGTCCAAAGTGATAAAAGCATTCCTTAGTGAGAAGCTACTAGAAGCTTTCCCTATATCCAATATAGTCACTGACAGACAGCTTTAAGACAAGCCTACTGCTGACCAAGGTCAAGGCCAAGCCCATCAGCTATGATGATAGCATCTCTGGAACAGCATATTTAAGAAGAGTGGGAGAACTGTGCAACTGCAGCTGAAAAGAAGAATGAGAATGCATGAGAAACGGCTCTGCAGACACCAGTGTCAGTGAAGAAAGAGTAGGAGGAGGTGCTCTAGGTGCCAGAGCAGAGATTCCTCTGCAGCCTGCCATAAGAAATGCTTCTGCACCCATGGAGGTTAATAGTGGAGGAGGTACACACCTGCAGCTCATGGAGGTTAGTGGTGGAGCAGATAACTGCCTGCAGCACATGGGGGCTCCTATGTTGGAGCAGATGGATATCTGAAGAAGGCTGTGACTCTGTGGGATGTTCAAGCTGGAGCAGGCTCTCAGCAGGATCTGTGGGATCATAGACAGAGGAACCCACTTTGCAGCAGGTTTGTTTGTCCCTGTGATCCAGCAGAGACCCACACTGGAGCTGTGTGTTCCTGAAGGGTTTCACCATGTGAAAGGGACCCACAGTGGAGTAGGTCATGAAGAACTGCAGCCTGTGGGAAGTACCCATGCTGTGGAAGTTCATGAAGAACTGTCTCTTGTGGGAGGGACCCCATGCTGGAGCAGGGGAAGAGGAGGAAGGAGCAGCAGATACAGCATGTGATGAGCTGACTGCACCCCTTGTTCCCCTGTTCTGCTAGGGGGAGGAGGTAGGGAAATCTGGGGTGAAGTTAAGCTGAGGAAGACTGAAGGGGTGGGCAGGAATGTGTTTATAAGATTTAGTAGTATTTCTCATTGCCCTACTCTGATTGGTATTAAAATAATTTACTCAAGCAAGGTTTGTTTTGTACTTGATGGTTCTTGGTGAATGATCTCTCCCTGTTCTTATCTCAACTCATGAGCCTTTTGTTATATTTTCTGTCCAGTTGACAAGGGGGGCTGATAGAAAGGTTTTTGTTGACATCTGGTGTCCAGCCAGGGTCAACCCACTACAGGTAGTTAACTTCCTGCTACTACATGATCTACCCAGCAAGCTCTGGAGAAGAATGGTGGCTGTAGAGAGAATAAAATGCTGTTTTTAACTTTCCTTCAAAGCATCTGAATTTAAGAGAGATTTTGGGGACTTTTTTTTTAAAGTTGCCCTAAATGATCTTTCCTTTCTGCTCTTCTTCATTCTAATCACTTGGGATTTAAATGTATTCAAGTCATGGAGAGATAAAAGAATGGATGTGATTGTAATGTCATGTCTCCTGTTTCTCAAGGACAAGAAGTCAGCTTCCTCCTGAGAAAGGTTATTATTTTTAGGGAGTGGAAGGATAGGGAGATATTTCATTTTCTTGCATGGGGTACCTGACAGGCACACTGAAAGCCTCTCTGTTCCTGTAAAACCTGGACTCCAGCCCTGCACACATTGCTAGTCCTTGTCTTTTCCCAATTCTGCTGCACTGCAGTCACCTTCCTATTTTTTTTTCCTATACCTTACTATACCTACTAAGCCCAAGGAAAGAAAGACTTGTCTAGGACATAGATGATACTACAGGAGGACCAGCAGCAAGACTGGCCTTTGCAGTAGGCAGCACTTGGTGCTGTGAAGAAATGCCCTTTTTCATAGCACAATCTTCCTGGTTACGAGCCTGTCTTTCCAGTGAGCCCTTGGCCATCCAAGGTGACTGTGAGAGTGTTAGCCCCTTAATTCCACCTGAGAAGCTGTATCACTTTGTTGGATTACTTCCCACCAGGGCCGGAGAAGCAGAACTGGGACAGGGGCTTTCCTGGTGCATTGCTGATGCCAACTCATGTGGGAGAAAAAAATGTGGTCTAAAGAAGCCAGTAAGTTCAAGAGGAGGACAGGGGAGAAAGGAGCAGCTCGTAACTTCTGCCCTAAGGGATGCCCAACATAGAGTTTTAGGGTTTCATCCAACATGCTGGGTGGGTAGCAGGGGTTTCAGTTCTTGCAGCCATCAGTTCTATCTATGACACTGCATCTAGCAATTTCCCTGCAGCTGTGGGAAGCCAGCCTCCAGATCACTTTGCTGCTTTTAGTAACATAATACAAGAAGGAAATCTCTTGGTGGTAGGGTTTTTAGAAATGAAATGCTTAAACATATAGAGAGTGAGTGGCTCCTTGACCTCAAGCCATATCGCAGGGAGGAGAGTTTGGTCCATGCTGAAATCTAGTTTTGATCACTGGGAGGCACTTGAGGAAACAAGCTGAAGAAACAAGGCAGTCTTGAGTGAAGCTCTTGGAGCAAGAATGATGCATTGGCAGCGTCAGCTTGTTAGAGCATCCAGAGTACTAAATTAAATACTAATATTTTTTAGGTATAAAGGAGTATGAAATGTGATTTTAGATAACAATGAAATTATTTCATTTTACAAGAGGGGACACATCACTAAATCTCATTTTATTTGAATTTTCAAGTGCAAACACTATTCCCTCAGGCAAATTATTTTTAGGCACATTGGGCAAACATGAATGGCTATAGTGGATGAGTGGCCACTTGGCAGCACAAGCACCTCTGTCCCAAAGGAAGAGCTCCAGACCCACACTGTCATGGCAGCACCTCAGAGGCAAATCAGAAGTCATTGGAGCACTGAAATGTTGATCCACTTTCAGAGTACTCTATCATATCAATGATGGTTGTTAACTATTATTAATGCAATGTTCATCTGGAAGGAAGGTGTGTTGATATGTACCTTCAAAATTTTTTTTCAAAATCCACATTTCGAAGTCTCATAAGGTTGACATTATATGGAGTTTATTATTTGGATACCAAGTGAAACAGATCACACCCAAATGTCATCCTGATATTCCCAGTTTGGCTCCAACTTTGAGAGGAAAGAAGACTAAAATTGTGTCAAATAATACCTGTGATATTGTTGTGAACATTAATGGCTAAGCAACATTTTATTGGGCATATGAAACAGCATTTTCAGACTTGCAGAGAGAATACATTGCCTAAAGGTGGTAATTTAGTAAGATACATTTGGATCTCAACTAAAGGGCACTGGAATAATGTAAATGCTAATACTTGTCTCTGTGGATTTTACCTTTAAAGAGTACGTGTTTCCGATTTCTCTTTCCCTCTATAAGCTGAGGAATGTGCATTGCCATTCAGTTTCTTACTGTTCCCATAGGATGCTCAGTCTGAGAGCTGCTCTAACTAGGATTATAGTGAAGTTAAATTAAGTTTTACATCCAAGAATATATTCCATGGAGGGGAGGTTTATATTTTTTGTTTGATTGGTTTTGTGGGCTTTTTTTTGTGGGGTTTTTGCTTGTTTGTTTTGGTTGTTTTGGTTTGGGGTTTTTTGGGTTTTTTTTTTGAGTTTTTTGTTTTGGTTTTGTTTTTTCAAATTATCTTTCTAGAACAAAGCCAAATGAAAAGGGAAAAAAAAAAAAAACTAAAAAAAAAAAAATGGTGTAGCAGGAAATAGTCTGCATTATAACATCCCTAATGTGGTACTCAACGCTACAGCCCAAATGCTAATTCAGTCTTCTATTGTCCCAGTGGGGAAAATTTAGCAATACAGAAACTATGGTGAAAACCTTATATAAGGAAGAATATCTCATGTGCTGAAGAAGGTAAAGTTGCTTTATGCTTTGAAACTGCTGCTTTTTATGCTTTTCTTCAATATTGGAAATATCCAGGATAATGTACCAATTTTTCTCTCTAGTCTTGTGAGGTGAATATCAAGATGCATCAATGTCTTGCCTGCATACTTCTCATTCCTGAAACTCAGGTCAGTTCTGTGTCAGTCAATGAGCACCTTTGTTTCATGACTAACAATGGTAAAAAAAGAATAATCCATATTTATGTTCTATAGTAATTTTGAAATTCTGAGCATATGAAGTTACATATCAAAATGTAATACATTGTGATATTTCCAATGGAAAATTAGTGTCCTTCAAATATGAGAAATGATAAATATTTTGCTTTGAAATGGAATTGAAGTCAAAGATGGTGCTCTTTTGCAGAGCACACACTGGAACAAAGAGACTAGCTGCTGTAGTTTGCCTTTGACATCTTCATTGAAAAGTTAAGATTTGGCCTCCAGGGCTGTATTTTTCCTGTTCTGTTTCCTTAATGAGAGTTTCTACCCCTTGGTTTTCTCTGCCAATATGGTCAAAGATTAATAACAGTGGTGTAAATGAGGGAAAATTATCAGTGTATGGGAGGGGGGTTGTTTGTCTTGGTGAGGGTTTTTGCTTCTGATAATTGTTTTAAATTTGATAATTTTACATTTTTTCATTCACTTAAAAAAATTCACTTTGTTCAGCTCCTACCTTTCCTTGTGCAAAAATCAGAGATCTGATTCTTTATTGTAGTTGCAATAGACCCTTGATTTATTTATTTTTTGTCAGCAACCACATGGATCACATGAGGACAGTGACAACCTCAAAGGTATTGAGTATTTTGGCCTTAAACTGGCAAGATCGTTAAGTGTAGTCATTGCTCCCATGATGGACACAGTTTCCCTGAAACAAGCCTGCTGCTCCTGTGCATAAAACATTTGCTGTGTTGGAGTTGACAGCATTCAGAAAAGAGTGCTGGGCAAGCCAATGCAAAGGGAAGAGAGCAGGAAGCAAACACAGTGACTGGGAGCAGTGCGTAAAACAGCAGTCACTGCGGTTTCAGCTATCAGGGAGGCCATCTATCACCAACCATTGACTTGATCACTCTCTAACATATACAACTTGCCTTCTTAATAGATGTACACACAGCTGAGCCACAGACCAATGCAGTTACCTAAAGATAGAAGGATTGAAAACAATCAGCTGACACAGCCCAACATACCCAAGTTGTCATGGTGATTTCATAAAGTGGGCTTATATTAGAAGGGAAGGATACACAATCATAACTCATTCTGACTTTTGGGAGAGCAAAAGAGCACTGCCTTATTGTGCTTGCCACTTCCAAGCCTGGTTAAGGAAGCTCCTTCTTCTACAAAGGGTGAAAACCATGAGTGTATTTTCACACCAGAGTGATAGCTTACTGTTACATACAGTACCTGGTCCTTGAAAAGAGTAATCAGTATACACTACATAAGTTAATGCATATCTCAGTCATACATCTGTCCAATCATCCTGCTCTGAAGTAAACAAAACTAGAGCCTGCTGGAATAAGCAGCTGCAGAGAAATCCATAGACAAGCATGTGCATGCAGCAGTACTCTCTGCTGTAGCCTGTACTGCGCTGCTCTAGGTTGTTTTGCTGGGAGGCAGCTTGAGTGGATTCCCACAGAATTTATCTTGTGAGATAGTGGGAGGCCTCTGCATGTCAAACTGTTGTAAGAGGAGTTCAAAACCCTATGAATTTTTCATCTTTTCCCCTTGTCACTTCAAGTTTGTAGCAGGACCCAGTGTCCATCAAGATGCATGTCAGAAGAGTGGGATAGCAAAAAGGCAGGGGATACCTATCTAATGGGCATTGGTGGAGGGCAGTCTGGAGGGAGACAGCTTCCTGATGGAGTTTACCTTTAAAGAGATTGGAAGTGTTTGATTAGGGGGCTGGATGGCTGGATCAATTTGGTAAAGTCAGCAAGCAGGCAAATGAGATATAAAGGAAGAGCAGCTCAAGATGCATCCTGGGCATTGGAGAGCAGGAAGGTGTGGAGCTCCAGAAGACTTACAACTTGCCTGTGCTTTTACTCACTCTTGTCTCCACACTGAAAGTTCCCAACTTCCCAGAAGCAAAATGCTTATGTGGGGCCAATAGGAAGAGGAACAGCTGGGGGGAGCCAGATTCAATGATGATGGACCTCCAGGGGAAGGAATCTGGGACAGAAACCAGGATGAGAGAACATTTGCACTCATGGAGATGCAGGTTTCTGGGCCTGGGCATACGGGGGTTTGGAGGAAGCAGCAAAGAAAGACAGGGTATGGTGGTCCAGAGTGTTAAGCAAAATAAGAGAGAGTCCTAGTGACTGTGAGAACCACAGCCAACTTTGTTGTTCCAGTCACTGTCCTGAGCCAATTGCAAGCCAGCACCATGGGACCCAGGGCTGCTGGTCAGTCACCAGTTGTGACAGCAGCACTTGACTTTAAAGCCATGTATGGGTACCAGCACCTATTTCTTAAAAAGACCTTGGGATTTTTGTTTATCTCACTTTCAGGAGGCTGCAACCTGTCCCTGTTGCTTTTATCCATTTAAGGGTCAGAGGCAGAGAAAGAAGGCACATTTCCCAGCTATAATCTTCTCTGAGTAACTGGTTATATATAAGCTTTGCTTTGTAGTAGTGTTACATTAACATTTGAGAATGCCAAGTGTAAGCAATCTGACCTTCTAAGGGAAGCAATATTTTTTATTGTGGTTACTGGTGTCTCTCAGTCTTTGTTAAAGCGCACAGCGGTGTTTTTGACTGAAGATAAGTATTGCTGCTGGGGACTAAGAGATTATCAGAACTTGTGAGCAGCTTAAAAGCTTTTACTCAAATTCCATAGAATAAAACAAAAGAGAAAAGAAAATCCGTGCAATAGGCATCCACTCCAGGTGTTAGGCATGCAGAGGGTAAAGGTAAGGCTACAACAGAGTATCCAGCAGTGAATTGGTTGCTGTTATGTTGATAAATTGGGATTTCTCCATGAGAAAACTTCATCATTATAGGGCATTACTCTGTTATATGGTGACCTTTGAAACCATGTGAGTACACCTGTACTCATGTCTCCCCTCTGTTTTCTAGATGGAACAAAACCAGGGGAGTGCTAACAAAACAGTGGGAGAGGAGCATTAACTACTTTGATGTATGTTTCTCTTAGGCCAGAGTGCAGAGAGAACTCATAAGAACCTTTAGTTGCTTCAAGCTAGGCGCAGTGGAGGTTTGTTCCTTTAAAGGTTGTATGTGCTGGCCTGTTCTTTTTTTCCCCTAACAGAAACAAGTGTTGTTCACTGTCAGTGTTGTTCATTGTTACTGGTACAAAAGCTCATTTGGGAGCCCTGGGAGCTTTTGCAATGTTATTACAGTTTTTCATGTAACTGGTGTTTGGTTGCATAAGGTCGAACTGTCAGGGCTATGCAGGAACAGCGAAGTTTATAAAGCACAGAGTTCTCTGGCATATGGGTTGTTTTGACCTCTTTTCCATAGCGTAATGGAGTTTTTCTGGGATTAGGCAGAATGATCTAAGACATTACCAGGCTGGAGATTGAGACTGTGTGAAGGATCACAGAAAGACTCCCACTTCAGAGTAATAGAAGGTAGATTAGTAGCAAGGGCAAGTCGTAACACAAATGACTGTGGTGAATTGGATTAGAGACGTTTGCAGGCCTAATTTGTGAAGAAGGGAACTTCACATTGAGAGGCTAAGGAGCTCAGATGGGATCACTTCTTACACGACTAAAGCTATTCCTGAAATGACCGTGTTATCACACCCCACCACATACCCTACTCAGACGAAAAGGTAACTGCAAATTACACAGCAGCTGTATCACTGGCTGCCTTGTGCTCCTCACATGATGTGATACTGCTGGGAACACACCTGCACGGGCCATTGTGTACCACTGACTTTGCCCAACCCAGGGGTTTCTGCTCTTGGAAGGGAGCTTAAAAGAATTTAAGAAGTTGAAGTAAGTATCAGCAAATCCTTAGAAATACTGGCAGGTGACTTTCATCTTTAAGAAATAAAATGTGTCTTGTCAGGCTTTTTGAAGCACTCGAATATGAACATTTTCATTTTAAAAAAGTAAAGGAAGAACTTTTCATTTAGAACTGAATGTGTGGGCTGGTACCCAAAAACCGAGAAATAAATCACACTACTATTGCTGTAGTTTTCCTCAGACCCAGGAAATCCAAAGTGTAAGCTGTGTTTAAAATGTTAAACCGATTTTCATATAGAAATATAAGGTAAGACATTTAAACAACTTTTTAACCAAGCAACTGTATAGAAGTATTATTCAAAGCGTTATTGAAGGTATATATCATTGCCCAAGACAGAGTTTCTTGGAAAGTATTTTTATCTACTCTGGAAGCCCAAATATTGAACCTCTTTTATCTTAATCAGTGGTGTTTATCGTGATTTTATGGTGATAAATAATCACCTTAAATCCTGTGTGATCCAGTTCTTGTGCCTGTTTCTCGTATCAGTCTGACGCAATTACACCTGCAGAGTGATGGAAACATGGCTTTTTGCAGTTACTGTCTCTGAAGTAATCCCTTTTTACCCTGTGGTATAAAATTCAAATCACAGCTTTTCTGATGTACACAATCTCACCCAAAATAAGAGACTCTGCAATCACAAGAGAGTAAACAAATCTGGTCATGATGGTTAAGCAGAGAAACCAAGCTTCCAACTTCAGTTTTGTGGCTCATCTTCATTTCCCAAAGCCATTCTAAATACAGAAAAAGGTGTCCGTTACCAACATGCTGAAAAAAGAAGCCCTCAAACCTCTAAGTCAAAGAAGCTATAAACTAATTCAAGCAGCCTTGCGACTTCTCTTCCAGCCTAGCCTAGCCCAACACATTAATTGTTGGGTTTTCTAATACTTCAGAATTTTGACTATGCTGGGACAACAGCATAGAAAGAGACAAGTTGTAAAACCAAAGCAGTGTGTAGTAATGGGATACAATTTCATTTTTTGTAATAATGTTGAGTGATGGAATTATAGCGGGCACAAAGAGTTTCTTGTAAGTGTTTATTTTTGACAAGTCAAGTGTTTTCATGAAGACAAATTGTGTCAAGCAGCATGTTCAGCCCACATAGTTGTCTATTCCCTGAGGATATGAGGGCTGGCCTTGATCTCCAAATGAGGTCGGGGAAATTTCCATCTCTGTGCACTATGTTGCTGCTTGAAAAAGAGAGAGGAGAGCAGAAAAAGAGGCAGACAGAATATGAGGTATGGCAGAGAGTTCCCAGCAACTGAGGCCTCTGTGGCTTTCACCTGGGTGAGCAAAGGTCAGATGTGGAGGTCTGAAGACTCCCTTGTGTGCATCCTGGGGTTTTTGGTTGGTGCTGCGGCAGCCAATTCACCAGATAGCCATCAATCACCATGAAAGCTGGGGAACTCACAGGGTGAAATCAAAGATTGCCAGAACAGACTCAGAGCTTTCAGCAGTAATGTGAGATTGCCAAGGACATACCTCTAGATGACATATATAGGGTTATTTTAGCAAATGTGTGTTTATAATGCAATGGAGATGTCCACACACACAGCAGCCTCAAGAAAAATGGAGTGCCTTGTGTATAGCATTATGCATAAGATAGGTACTATTGCAATTGTATTCTATAAACACAATGCAAACTATCATATATTGCTTATTAAATAGCTTAAACTCCATAGTCAATGAGAAACACTTTCTACTGCTATTCTAAAATAAATTGCATCATAATAGAGCAGTGATGCCTCGATCAGGAAAGTGACCAAGCTGTACTATTGCTGAACAATCCAGGGATAACAGCTCTTCGCTGAGTTCGATTTTACGTGCAGTGAAATGGTATAATTGGGACATAGAACCTATCAAATAAACCTGTGTTTAGAGAAAACAAGCTTAATGCATTTTCATCAAATTCACAGGAAGCAATAGCCTGCTCTTAAAACTTGCCTTACAAAAGCTAGACACCAGCTAAATGTATCTATTGTCTGTGCAATGAAGCTGTCCAATACATTCTTTGGAAAGATAAATTAGCACTCCTCAGTACAAATCATAACACATTCTTCTGTGCAATAATACACCAACAGCTGAACTGAAAAATGGCTTAGGCACTAAAATGTTTGCTCTTCCCAGCCTCATCTCTTGTTCTGGAAATCAGATTAGAGACTGCTTGATTTTCCTGGCAGGTTGCAGGCAGAAAGATTTCCTACTGTTGTTTGTTCAGGTTTTTTATTTATTTCTTTTTGCTTTTCCTTCCTCTTTTTTCATAAACTCCAGGCCTACTTGGGTAGAAGGAGGCAAGCAGCATCATAAGACGTTTCTTAGCAAGGAGAGGCCACATGCTGGAGTTTCGATTGAATGGGTGCATGCAGAAGTTGCTCCTTCATGTGGGGGCTGCTTTTTTTCCTTTCTTTCTGATAGCCAGACTGTTTTAATCTTTCAATGGTAATGAAGTGTGCAAAGGATGATTTTGTTGTTTATTGAAGCAGTTAAACCATAATTGCAAGGAAAGTGTAAAGGAAATGGCTTTTTCATATGCTTCTTGATATAAATTTCTATGCTAGTAATACTTAGATTGCTATGTCTGAGAACAGACATATATATATATATTTATATAAGGGGGTGAAAAAATCCCCATTCTAGCAGGGCAGGAAAGGTGGCTCAGAAGAGTGAGGAAAGAAAAATACCTGTCTCAGTCTGGGAGGGTGGGAATAGGCAAGACAAAACAAATTGCAGGCCTCACTGATTGCTTCCCTGGATAACTGACAGGAGAAGAGTTGGCTACAGCTCAGTTCATAGGACTATTTCACAGTTTGACTGAAAGCCAAGAAAGTCTGTTGGGTTTCTGTACTCCATTTGGTTTGCTGCTACAAAGAATACAGCAGCCAGCAAACATCTAGCAACTGTTCGCTTTCTCCTCTGCAGCAGCAGTCTGCTGCTTTATGGTTGCACCAACAGATGGGGGATTTAGGGCACAAATGTGGAGAGACATGGAATAATATTTTCACTGCTTTGCCACACAAGTGTATTTGGAAGTATATGTGGGACATGATCTAGTTATTCCAATGTCTCTGATTTCTTAATTTATGCAACACTTGCTGATGTGAAGAGTGGAATTCGTTTTGCTTAGGTCTAGCTGCCTGACAGGTAGTCATTGTGGACTCTTTTTATACTTGATGGAAAAAAAAATTGACATTTTTAATGGGCAAATAGTCTTGATCTGCTTAAATGTCCCCTTGAGTTTAAATGAATTAGTCAGTGTTTTTTTTCTCTCTCGATCTCACAGAAAGGTTACATAAAGATCCCAGACATAAGTGTCTATGCTGTAAACAAATGTAATATCACAAAAGATGTCTGTACCTCACAGAAACATGATGCATCAGTAAGGATTGCTCCTGCAGCTATTGGTAGCCTTGTCTCCACTGATCCTAGGTGGAAGAATTACAGTAGTACTTGTCAGGAACACATTTCTTGGATCCTGGTAACAACAGCTACCAAAACAAGTTGGAGTTTAATAGGCAATGCTTTTTAATCGCTGGGATAAAAAAAAAAACAAAACCCTGTCTTGGCTTCCTAAGCTTCTCTATCTGTTTATTTATTTGCTTGCAACAAATCTTTATTTAGCTTTGCTGTCACCATGATGTCAGAATCTCAGTATTCTTGTTCACAGAGCTAAAGGCACATTTAAAAGAGAAAAAACCCCTAAAACTCAGAATATAGCTTAAAGTCTTGATTTAGTTTGTTTTTACGTCTTTTGGGGACAGAGAGAAGGGGGAGAGCAGCTGTGCTGGAATCACATTCAACTCCCATGGAAAAAAATACCATTTATCCAGGTTACCAATTAAAAAAGCAAGATCCTATACTGATGTCTTCATTTCTGTCTTTCAGGGGCTTTTTAATTCCTTTTAAATGCAAATATATTTCAAAGCCCTCTCCTTTCCCTAGTTCTTTCCCAAATGCCAAGCACCCAAGAGAAGGGTAATGAGATATCTTTATGATTTGAGAGTGAATTTCTTATGAATAGAGGATGACATTGGAATACCAGATTTTATATCCTGTTTTAATGATTTTTTTTTCTTTCCCAGAGGCAGACTAATTCCAATTAGAAGCTTAAAAATTTTGCAAACCATGTGTTACAAGTTTGCTTCCGTCACCAGTAGGTCAGCAGAGCTTTAGATCACTAACATGTAAATGTTAGTGTACACGGATCTTCTTGAATCATCACACCACACATGACCAGACCAATTTCTATATTACTTCATGTGTAAAAACGCACGTGTTTCATTTTGGCTTGAAAAAGTGCCTAAGGAAAAAATGTTGCGTAATGTCTATAATACAATTTCAGTCTGTATTCAACTGCAAAGTGTTTTCCCCTTGCCCTGAAGTGTACAAGTGGAGTGATCTGTTTGTTTCTACTTCAGTGTTTCAATTGCTGGGTTTTGTCCACCTCACAAATGATGTCAGTGGGGTCACCTGTGTTTGATCATCAAAGGGAATACATGACCTTATCTGCATCATACACTTTACTGGAAGTGTAGACATCCTCATCAGGCTGGAAAGGATAAATTAGGAGGCCCACCCTTTTCCTGATGTCAAGGAAAGAAAGTTCAGTGTCAGCAACTGCTGATGAAGGTCCGCAAAGTGAGGAAAGGAGATTTGGAAGACTGAGCTTTGTCACCTCTTGCTTTCTGGTTCAAGTCTTCAGTGAATGAAAAATCATCTATGCTTTATTGGAATTCATGTCTGTCAGAAGGTATTTCAAAGAGATAGTAACTTCTGCTTCGTTTAGGCTGAGGTTAAGTGTTGAAAATACACCTCTCCTAACAGCCAGTTCAGCAAAGACAAAGGAACGTTGATGAGATCAGAAGTTTATTGATCCAGAGAAAGTTAAGGAGAAACTTCCACTTCTCTACTACGTTCTGTGAATAGCACATGAAAATGGTAGAGATAAAGCTTTCATTGAGGATGCCTAGAAGTCCAGGCTTTGCTTTATTTAATTTTATTTTGCCATTACGAGTGACATAGCCCTGATTATTTTATTCAGGAAAGTGTCACACATACATTTTTTGAGGTGTGTGAGAAGTCAAGCAGATCCCTAAAAGAAATAAAGTATAAAGAGGCAAAAAAAAACCACCCACAACCCACTATCAAATATAAGCAATATCAAGCCTGTAAAAGCTCATTTCTCGTCATCAGTGGTATAACGGTAAAACTCAGAACATTTCTAGGGCAAATATGATATACAGGAAGAGTGGGAATGGAAGCCAGCTTATCTGAGATAGTCTACATGGTACTCAAGGGATTGCACAGTAAATTGCACAGCACAAGAGATTGTTTCTGTTATGTGACTGTACCTTGCTTTTGTTAGGCACTGGCTGATTGCAGAGTCAGTTCACGACCCTAGAAAAAGAGAGGCATTAGAAAAAAGAGGCAGCATTCTGCTGTTCTTGAAAAAGATCTCATTTTCTGTCTGTAGGTTCTAGAAATGTGAACAATCGAAGAAGAGAAACTTGAGGAAGACAACCTCTTAGTTCAAGCTACTGTTATAACCTGTTATTTGTACATTTTTAATTACAGCAATTGCAAAGTACCAAACCTCAGAGAATCAACTCTAGAGTATTTCTTAAGGACCTCTTAACCTAAATTAGAAGTAGTGTTGCAATATCTCACAAGCCATTTGATATATGTTCATGTGAATACTACGTAGAAAATGTAAGAAACAGGTATTTCAGTGACCTGAGCTAAACTCTTCTTTACAAACAATCCTGTAGCTCTGGTGACAGCATGGTGAGTATTTCAATGTACACACCGTATCTCTAACCTTTGAAGAGTTGCTGATGCACTTCCCTCTCACTAGGAGAGAAAAAAAGTAGGCATGTTCTCTAGGGCAGAAAAGGCAGTGGTGAAGGAAGGAAAAATATTGAGTGCTATTCACATCCATGAGCAACCGATTCCCATATAAGCCACCTGAACAGTATGTGCTGGAGCTATTGTTGTCTTGTTTCTGATTTTAGGCTATAGCATTTCCTTGTGCTCCTTGTAACCTGCAAACAGAGCAGAGGTAGGAGCATCTGTCTACATCTGCTGGCAGTCAAAGCCCGCTTCACCTGCTGTATGGACAAGTGGCATGACCCAAATGAGGACTAATAGAACAATCTCTAAGCAGTTTTGAAACCAGATTCTGACAAAAGATTCTGGGAACTAAAACTCCAGAGAAATAACTCCTTTTGCTTTACCACTTTCTTTCTCCTCTTTCCCTACCTCTGACTGTACTGCTGCACCTTATATCAGTTTCTCTTTTCTGTGAGTACTTTATTTAAATGCTCACAGATACATAACTCCCATAACCAGCTATTTATTTGCCATGTCCAAATGGCTGAATCTATCTATTGGTAAAAAATAGCTGTGGAACAGGAGAGAACATTACCATGAGTAAACATCTCCACAGGCTTTAAATTTCTTGTTTGTTTGTTGTTTTGGGATGGTTTTATGTGTAGCAGCACAAAAAAGGAAGAATGTCACACTGCATTGTAGAAATCTTTGCCTCTGGAAGCTTCAGGAAGTCAAAGGTATATGCAGATTGGAGAAATGATGAGACAAGTTCACAGAAGAATGCTCCTTCAGTCTTTTCTTGTTCCTTCTCTCTGCTCTCCACCCTGGCAGGAACATCGGACTTCATTAGATGTCAAAAAGACTTCCTTTCAGAAAACAAGAGAAAAAGCAATCCTTATCCTGAATGGCTCTCTACACTCGTGTAGAGATGTGCAAGAAGAATATGCAAAACTTCACTAGGTTGCAATCACATTACCTTAGACTTTCCTGTTTGAATTAAACATACTATATTTAAATCTAACCCACATATTCGAACAGTATCTTTGAGAGTAATGTAAAAATTACTAGTGTGATAGTGCTTGCCCTTTACTGCAGTTTTGTAATTCTTTGGAGTCCATTGCTCCCAAATGACCTATTTATCTGCTTTGAGCTAAGAACGTGTACAAGATGTGACATGGTGGTGGTCTGACAGGAATGCTGATCTTGGAGAGCAGAACTTTATTTTTTCCTTCGAGCTAAGAAGAGCATTTGTATCTGCCTGTCTCTATGACTCATGCAGTGATTGTAAATTACTCCCCTCTGGGAGCCAAAGGCTACCAGCTCATCTGTTTTACTGCATGCAGTAACTCATTTGCACTCTCTGGAAAGCTTTCTTACACAAATAGCTTTGTTGAGAAAGGTCCCATTGCAGGATTCTACATTAGTTTCAATGAGACATTTAATATTTAAAGTTCATTATTTGCTAAAGCACCTAATAAAATAAGATTTAAAGAAAGAAAGCCTGCCTTCTTCATCATCATTTTGTGTTGACTCTACACCTCCACTGGTCCTCATGCCTCCAGAGATACCACCTCAGCAATGTTGTCAATATACTTCCCTAACTTCTTTTGTGGGTAGTATGGACTCTCCTACACAGAGCTCCATGTGCAGTTAGTAGAATGCCAAAGTGTGAAGGAAGAAGAGCAGATAGACTTCAAAACTCAATCATTTCCTTGATTAAATATTCCAGCAAATGACTGGTTTCAGTGTCTGTTTCTGTAAAGCAGAAAGGGAATCGGTATAGGAGGTTGTGGTTGTTTCCAGTGGTTCACTGACATCAGCAGGGATTATGAGCACATTAAGCAATGAACCCCACTATTCTCCTGACATTCTGGTAGGAGACATTTTGAGCAAACCCAGAACAAATACAGAGGGAAAATTTGATTCTAAAGTCTTCCTGTTCTTGAAAGGCCCATTTGGACTGGGAGTTATACCTGCACTTTTAGCAAACCTTTGATGTTTTCTCCTGGAGTGAACTGCTAGGAGATACTTTGACCAATTCAAACTCTATATACTCTGATTTAACCTACTTTGATAAAGCCTTTCTAGCATACAGAGTTGTAAGAGTGTAGAAATGGACAAGTCTTTATCTGTGAAGCAGTCAGAATAGGGGTCATTTTGACTATCTTAGCTCTCCAAAACCTAAATGACCTGGTCTCAGCCACAAGTGACTATCTGCAGGGAGGGAAAAGTAACTCTCCTAGAGCTTGCTTAATTCTGTGACAGCAGCCCAGACAGATAAGGTGCATCGCTTCCCGGATTCATGCCTGGTCCTCTGTGCACTATTGACAGCCCTAGATTGACCGGGTGGGTAAACAGCAAGAGTAAACAGCAAGGGTAAAGAGAAATTAGCCTCTCTCCAAGCAGTGGACACAAGTTGATCCTAAGTGACTACAAAAGAAAACATTTGCATTGATAGATTTCATGCACCTGCAATTATTTTCCTGGCAGTTCTTTAGGTTTCTAATCCTTTTCTGCGGTGATAAGAAGCCTTTAGCCTGCTGCTTAGAAATTTGGTACATATGCAAAATGAATAAGATGTAAATCAGTACAGGATACAGTTCTTCCAGATGAACAGCACTATGTAAATGAAAAGAATTAATATAATCTTTACTAATCCAGATTACTTATGTCGTAAATCATCTTGGACCCTACACTTTTATTTTAAACACAAAAAAATCACTCTACTTTTAAAGTGAAATTTCATTTGATTCCACTTCTTTCAGTAAATAGCTCCATTTGAAAGAATCACATTAAGAAATTTTTAGTTTGAGCCCAGCCAGCTGTAGATTCCTTGTCATGCAAAGCTTTATGCAATGGTAGAATCTGATTCTCCATTATTGCCATACTTGTACTTACTTTGTCTTCCAATACAAATTCTAAAGTAAATGACAAGCAATTTGTTGGAATGACACAAACAATACAAATGATCCTTAAGTGAGATTTTCTTTGTCAACTGCTAACAGCATCTATCCATTCTTCATTTCAGAAATTATGTTGGTAAAACATTTCTGGTGCTTAAGATGCCATTAATACAGCAATCCAACATGTATAGGGAATACAAAAATCAGTCAAATTTAAAATAGAAGAAAAAAGAATAACACCCTATGAAAACCCAACTTATTTACCATTTTAACTATTTACAGCTTTTCTTTATTCTCTCAAATGGTTTTACATTCCACAGGCTATAGAGTTTTTAAACAAGAAATTAGCAGGTTTTCTTGGACCTTCTGGCAACTCCCTCAAAGTGATTTCAAAACACAAATTAAATCCCTGAACAATTCTGTGTTGCCAGCTGGATAAATAAGTAGTGCAGCAGGATGCAAGGCCTGCAGATGTGTTCCTTCAATTTTGTGTCTCTCTTCCACAAAACAAACACACTGCAAAATTATTGCTGTAGGTGTCCCACACAACACTTGCTTTCCCAGCTCCTTCACCTGTTAAGGAGCTGTCAAGGGCTCCCACTCCACACTGCAGCCCAGGCTCAGCCTATTGCTGGGGGAAGGGTTACACTGGTTTTGTCAATGTGAGAGTAGCGTCATCCACTGCAACTAGCCTGTCAGGAGCAACATTCACCTCCTCACTGTTCCATTTGTTACATGCCCACATAGCACCTCTTCAGACATAGAGAACAGCATGAAGTACCTTGACTGTTTGTAAGCATGGGTGACAAGCACAGCAGCCTCTTTTCTTGGGATGGTGTGCAACCATGGAAAATTAGGGCAGTAAAGGACCTCAGTCTAAATAACTAGTTTATTCATCTGCCCTAAAGCGGGTTCTACTGCACTGCAGCAGTATTGACAGATGTTTATCTAAGTCTAATGTATTATTAAAAGCTACTGGCAAGGGGCACACCGTAACAACCAGACAAATTATTCCTATGTTTTGCTATACTTTTAGCAGTTCAGTCTCAGTTACTTAGTGATAAATGTAGGAGGGTTTTCATTTTTAAGGTTTTCTTTGCAAAAATATCTTAATTATTGTCTAAATTAAAAAAAAAAAAAGTTTTGAGAGAAAAGAAGAATTAGAAAGCATCTGGTATGTCAAGCAGGAGATTAACACAGGTACCCAGTACCCTCAATATTAGAATACAGATAAGAAACATGTTCTGCATATCCCTACTTTGAAGAATGTTTCTGAAAGCAGCCCATACAACCCACGGCACAGATGTACCGCTTATTAATTGGGTATCTTTCTGGAGCACTTGTAGGAAGGGCATTGAAGAGTTATGTCTTTGTTGCTTCCTAACTGGTTTCTGGATAGCTTCTACCTGGAGGTAGAAAGTAGCCACCCCTTGCCCTACTGCCTTGAAGGGGAGGATGTATTGGCTCATTGGTACAGGATTTTTCTAAGTAGACAGAACTGGGAAGAAGATTAAGGTGTTGCTTGGGCTAACCACATAACGAAGGTATGTTTAGTGCAGGCTCTGACATTACTGTACTTCATCACATCCTTTCAAATGAATAGCTGGATAGCTGACCACTGACAGCACCTGACTTAGGTTAGAGGTAGTAATGAAATAGTTCCTATTCCGTTTTCAGGACTGGGTAAAACAAGAGACTGCCTGTCTGTTAAGTACAAGAAAAGGGCTCCAAGGTACAGAACAATGGCTGAAATCTAAGAGAAACTGGTTAATAGTCATCACTTTTCTACGTCATGTAGCCTCTAAATAAGCATTTAAGATCCAAATTTCAGAGGCACATTAAAAAAAGAAAAATTATTAAGTAGATAATCTAATTGGGAGCACTTGGAAAAGATCATGAACTATCTCTTATAACAATTCCACGAAGTGAAATCTTAATTAAAAGACAGGTCACTATATTAAATATCTATCTATATGCTAGGTATTTTAGGTCATGAAAAAACAGTAGTATATTTCTAAAGATTAGCTTTGCAGTAGAATAAACATAAGTTTGGCTTACAAGTTGAAAATTAACTGCACAGAATTAAACATAATGAATTTAAAATAAAGATCAATTAAATGACTCTTACACGAGGAAATCACTTTCATCTTAAATAATGCCAAATCTCATTGCATTTATAGCTATTTTCTTTGTCCAGGATTGGCAGTTATTCCACTTTTATGGCAAGACGAATGACAGTGAAGCCTTTCATATATTCTTCAGTTATGGAAATCAGGTAAACAGGGAAACATATAACTTTTCCTCAAAATAATATTATATTTCTTATATTTGTAATTGAGAAGCAATGGTTGAAAACATGATCAAAGTGAATTTCAAGACATGGAAAACAAAGGAAATTAAGAAGCCTCAACATGTTTTTATAGAGTAAATTAAAGAAAAAGTAAAGTTATAGCAGGCTTGCCGCATGCCTGGTATGGGTGAGACAGAGCAAACAATCCACTGTGGATCTGCATACTGGCTTCTATTTAAGAACCAGCTGATTACCAACTGATTACTTCACATGCTCATACTCTCCCACCAGCACTATCTTCCCTAGGTCTTGACTTCCTTCCCCAGGCAGGAGATGTCTCCTGGCTTGGGAAATCCAGGCTGCAAGTCAGTCTGGTTCTTGCTGTGCAGCTGCTTGCAGTTGTCAGTCTGCAGTCTTACCAGCCAAGGTTCCTAGGCATCCCTATCATTTGTTTGTGTAGGTCTCCCCAGTTTCCAAGATCTTCCTTCCTTCAGCTGGGGTGTTCAAACACACCACTAGCTGCCACCTAAAACTCCCTCTCTCCCTTCACAGTTTTGTTTGGTTTCTTTTTCCTACCACAATGACTATTTATTTAATGTTTTTGATTGTACATACTGCTAATCTTCAAAAGAACCTGAGATTTTCAGAAGCATCTAACAGCGCTAAAAATATCCATGAATTTCTTGTAATGGAGACATTCTTAATTAAAATACCAGAAAGTATTGTATCAACTTAACAAATCAATACTGGGTAACTTGGAAGAAACTGAGAAACCAAACAGTGGAAAACTACCCAGATCAAATGATATTTATTCAAGAGTTTAAAGCAGGTCAGCTATGGAACTCCCATGATGTGCAATCTATAGCTTAGCACTGACAAAGTGCTCAGAAGTATGAAAGGTGGTAGTATGGCCCCAATCTTTAACAAGAGCTCCCTGCCTCTGGTGGAAATCACAGACAAAATTCCCCACCAAAGAGAATGAATATTAAATATATGTACCACGTTACTTTTGTTCAGGGAAGTCGCCCACCATATGGAGAGAACTGATGCTCAAGTAGTCAATTTGTCTTCTGAAAAAGGTGGCAACAGTGCTTCTTATCAATACCACTCAGTCCTCTCAGTTCAGAAGGAAAGATCCCCTTAAGGACTGATAACTGCTTAAAAAGTAGGAAAGAAAGCACTGAACTATGTACAGTCAGTTTTCACAATGGAAAAGCAGTTGTCATGGTCCTCCTAGATTCAGTGCAGGATATGTATTCATCAACATATAAATAACTAACATGAAAAAAAAGCTAAAACAGTGACATGCCAACAATTTCTGGATACCAAGGACTAGGTGCAGCATAAAGCTCTGGCTACAGTGAACTGCTGCAGAAACACTGCATGATGTTGAATGACCAAGCAATAAAATGGCCAATGAAATTCAAGGAAAACAAACAAACAAACCAAACCAAAACAAAACAAAACAAAAAAGCCAACCAATCAACCAAACAAAACCCCAAAAAAACCCAAAAAACTCAAACCAAAAAACCACCCCAAAAAAAAACAAGACAAAAAACCCCACCACAACCTTGCATAGACTTATTGATAAATTGTAAATTAGTTATTTCCACTGAGGAAAGAGCTCTTCCACCTACTGTAAATGTTTCTCTGGGAAAAAACAGATGATTTTTCTAGTAGGTGTGAAATAGGGAAAAATAGATGGCTTAACCAAACAAATGTCTCACTGCTGACACAACTGGGAGGCCTCACTCCTTCCTCCCTAGTTCTTTCCTTTACTCCTCCTCCTATCCAGCCTTCCCTGCTATTTCCTCCCATATCCACCAGTCTCAATTGCATGATCCTTCCATCTGGCTCTGTGACCTGATTGATCGTAAGACAAACTAGCTCAAATCATCAAAGACAAAAGCACTTATTTTTCTTATTATCTTAATGACTTTTCTGCAGTTTCAGAGAATTGGCTTACCCTGTGTCTGGATGAGTGCCAGCAATGCACAGGCAAGCTGAGGTTTATGAATCCAGGAGCTCGGGGCACAGAAGCTGAAAGAAAGACCAGCCTTTGCCTCTTGGCAGCCAGCTGTTATCTTGGCTCAAGCCGTATTATGAAACCATAAGCTGGTGCTCATTTCTAAGTATCTGCTACTGGCCCTGGATAGCAAATTACCTAAATTAATCTTTATTCTGATGCTTCAGTGACATTCTTATATCCAGTGAATCAGACTTTGAAAGCAATATGGATAGTTACCTTCAAGCAGCATAGATAATTCTGTGAACAGTGTCCCAGAACTTGAGTAGTCTTCTCCATTAAGTAATCATTAAGGTAATAGATCTTCCAGCTCTTCTCCCTGTTTAACAAATTATGAGGAAACTTAACTACAGAAGTCTATAATGAACTGTATCTATATTCATAGATATTTTTGGATCTCAGAGTTCTCCTTGCTTTAAAGTGGCATACATCCATCTTTATTGATTTTTTTTCCTAAGCACAGAAATAAAACACGTTGCTATAGCCCCAGTAGAAATGTTACAGCTGAACTCATTCTGACACTCTTGAAATAAAATGATTTCATCTTTATTGTGAAGTCCCATTTGTTGAAAAACTTGTCAAAGAATAAAATGCTTTAGGGATTAATTTCATGCTCGAAGTCATACATTTATAAAGCTACCACAAAATGGCATCCAAGGAGTACTCAGAGATTAATCCATTTTAACTTCTGAAATTTAACAGCCTGAAAACAGATGACTCCATCTGTAGACAGTTCTGATCTGGGCTTGATCTGGGCTAATTTGATTGGTCAAATCCAAAAGTGGAAATATGGTGACTAGTCAGTCAAAAAGCTCCTCAACTTGGGAAGAAGAGCAAAAGAATGTATCATTCCCAGATGTTACCTTCTTCAGGACATAAAATCACAGCAAAAAAAAAAAAAGAATCCCAAACATGAACGTTTTAACTGAAGAAAGCCCAAGAAATAATGAGTCTCTGCTCAAACAACAGTGTTTCTAGGCTTAAACCATCCTGCATTACTGTTATGATGACAGATGGTAAAACTGATGGGATCCAACACAGAGGACAGCTAACAAAGCCCAAGAAATGTGAACATATCCAACACTGAGATTTTTGACTGCTTATTCTCTAAAGCAAAATGAAATATTTAGTGGATGTGTTAGCTCATCTGTTGGTAATCAAGACATCTTAAAATAACTCAAATTTGGCCCACAATACAAATATTTGCTTTGGTAACTTTGTGCTAATATGTGATTTTTTTGTACTATTCTTTTGCTTTGGAACTGCTATAACCATACTGATCAAAATATCAAGAAGCTGTATGTATGTGCTTCCTGATGTAGCGTAGCATAGCACTGGCCAAAACCATTTTAAGTTAAGTTGCGTCACACTTCCAGCAGCATAGCTGTATTTAGGTTAAATGCAAACATAGCAAGGCCTATATGCACTGATGGTGTTAAAAGGATGTCAGTAAAGCTGATATTTAAATGAACATTATAATTCACTGTGGTAACCCTTAGAGAGATACAACAGCCATAGCCAGCGAACAGTCTTCATCATCCTCATCTACGTGGAACTATGAAGGGGTGTTAGTATAAACATTTGAATTTAATATATTACATCACCCTGGAAATATTGTCATGAATAAAAACAAACCCAAGCACAAAATCTATTCTTGTAATTTATAGTGAGAAAAACACATGATCCTGTATTTTCCTTTTCAAATTACTCACCTCACAGAAGCACAGGCAGTCAGCCTGCAGAGTCATGGTAAATTGCTGTTAGAAAATACAAGGGAGGGAGGCAGCTCACGACCACCACACAACTGGAGCTGAGACAGTGCAGCTCTGCCGTGGCTCCCACATCCTCTTTGGCCTTAGGCAGACTACTGCCTTCCTGCAGCCTCTGCTTTCTTCCCTGTCTTTTGTTTCCGTTCAATATGTAAGGTATCCAATCAAAGGTGCATAAGCAGAAAGATTCCTCTGATGTCCATTTGGGCATTTAGTTCCATGTAACTGAAAAGTGAATTTTAGGTCAAGGATTCACAATTCGCAACCAGGCACTACCTAGGGTAAACAAAGCCTTAAACAGACTTGTCAAAGCCCATGAAAATAGTAAACATAGCAGCATAGCATTGCTTACGAGAGATAAGTGGTTTAATTTTTAATTTGCAGTTAATTCTCAATTTAATGAGACCTTGCAAATTAAAACTTTAAAAAAGGCCATCTGTATATCTGGCAGTTCAGCATATGGATGCCAAGGGAATGAAAGCTATTTTGTATGTCTATAAAAGCTGATACCAGAAGTTGACAGTTATGAAATATGTGTCTGAATTGCTGGTCTAAATAGAGCAGAATCTGTTGCCTTGATGGTAGTTTGTGAGGGGTATCCAGGACTGGGAGGATTCAGTGACCAGCTTCAGCACTGAGATATTACAACTGATGTGAAGCAGGAGTGATCAAAGGACAACACCAAACAAGAGCTAGAGAGAAAGTGTGGCCCACTGTTACAGAAAACATTGCTTCTTCCCTCCCAGCATCTTAAGGAACATATAATAATCATTTTTTTTCTGGCCTATGGAAGCCTGGAGGGAAAGAATGATTCTCTCTGAACTTTTTAATAGCAACAGTGGTGTAGCTTTGATGGCTGGAAACAGGGAGGCTTGGAAGAGAGCTAACATCATTCATCAGGACAGATATAAAACATTGTCAAGCACAGAGTCACCTGCAGGGTCTCAGAACCCAACAGCAAATCAGATTTTTCCAAATATCTGCAAGCCTAGTAAAAGAGGCTGCCTCTCCTTATGCTCTTGCTTTCGTGCAAAGCTGTTTTGTATTTATGTACCATAAGCAGTTACAACACAAATTATCAAAAGACTGAGGCCTGGAGAAGTTCCTGTACCACTAGGGAATAGCACAAGAGAAAAAGAATAATTCCTGATGGGCACTGTAACTTTTCCTTTCTTAGCAGTGTTTAAGGAAGGCATATTTTATAAATTCACGCCCTCATCTACCACTGGATTCAGTGGATGCAACCCAAGCTTGACAGAAAGCATAATTTCACTTTGTACAAATCAGATGTGAATTTCAGAAGAGAAACATATTCGTAAATGAAATGAAACCCCAGTCAGTGCTAAGCTAAGTAGCCCCTCTCTTTGGGTGTCAGTTATGGCAGTTTGTCATGTGAATACGATTCTATTCCTTTCTCCAGACATTGTCTTATAAAACTAATTCAAAAATACAGTCATTAACACTTACAGAAGTCATTATAACTCTTCTGTGAAAGCAGCTGCACAACATTTACCACACTGGCTGAATTAAGTGACCTCCCACTGAAGCAGGGAGACTAATGATTGAGCTCAGGAGGTAAACTTAGGACACTAGCAAACCAATAAAGAGAACAAAAACTTAGAAGAAAAAAAAGAAGTTAAAAGGTGAATAATTAGTATAAGCAAAATCAAAGAGTATTTGCCTGGTTTATTGCCTGCTGATCCCATTTCTTTCCAACCAATGCAAGAGGCCACAAGCTACCTTAGTGCAGATGTATTGCACTCAGGAGCATGTTTATTCTTTTGATCACAGTGCTTTCTCATTGTAATGCATGCTATGAAGCTGGCTCTGACAAACCACTAAAAAAGCCTCACTAAACAAGCACGATGTGATAAGAAACCAAATTCAGTTCTCCTCTATGACTGATTTTCCTTCAACCTCTACCATCTTTGAAGGAGATATCAGAGTGGCTAAAGTTACTTGCTAATCTTAAGCACTTCCTGAAAGCAGACTCTAAAACTTATCTTTCCAAAACAGTCCTAATCTCTAAGAATTGCTATCAAAAACTGCAGTAAAACAGCCATCCATCCTCAGCTATTGACACAGTAACTCAGAAAGATATATAGCCATGCTGACATGTTGAAAGCAAGCCAGATTTCAAAGAAGGTCATCTGCATGCAAAACTTGCTGTTTTCATTGTCTGAAATAATTCCTACTTCTATTTTCTTGGTTGTCTTGTGTGTGTGCCTAAGTGAAGCTTGTAATAGCACTTGCTTGAAAAGGACATAGAAGGTATCTCAAGTATAAAGCTGGAATAATGCATCTCAGCATATCCACCCCTTGTGCCCCAAAAGACAAACTTCTTAAGAATGTGGTCACTGCCAGGAAAGTGCCATAATTTGGGACTTCGTATTTTTTTTATATATTAAAATAAAGAGCTTTATAAGCTTTAGTATCCGGATTTAATCAATTTTCTATTCTCTCTCTCCTGCTTCTATCTAGTCTGCTGTTCTTATTCCTCCAACTCTTCCTCCTTCTTGTTCCATCCAAGATTAGTTTTTCCTGACTCTTTTCTCTGGATCTCTTGAGCTGAATCTGCTTCTAAAATATTCTGAAAATAATTTATTCAGAAAATAATTTATCTAAAATGTTTAATCCTACCTTTGAATCTAGTTCTAGGTGCTGGGACAGAAGATCTTAAAAATCTCTGTTTTAAAGAAATGAAGTTAGTCATCAAAAATAATGGCAAAGCAATGCTGCTGTTCTCTGTCAGGAAGGGGGCTGCTGCAGAGAAGTAGGAATTGCCATTTTAAGGGACAACTGACATGGTATTTTTGGTAAGAAAAGGAACCACAACTGTTATAGCATGACTGCACTAACTTCAAAGCAAGCTAGAAGCCAAATTATTATAATCTAGTCCCACAAAAAATGCACTTGAGAATCACCCTCACTGTGTACAATGCAGATGTCCTATGTCCCTTCCATGAAAAAATACAAGCGTTCTATTATTAGTAAAGGGCAGAAGCAACAGCTGCCTCTAACAGAGCTGGGAGAGGAGCCCTGGCAAGCCTAGAAAGGTAGTATCTGTAGTTGAACACGTTTGCTAGCTCATCAGCAAGCCTGGCCAGGACTTGAACAGCTTTCTGGGACTAGCAGCCTGAAGGGACAAGCTCCATAAAGTTGCAACAACAAAGCTGTTTTGTGCTTATTTAAGCAAAACTCTCCCTCTGAGGCAGAGTCCGAGAGCTCCCCACGGAACACATATTTACATATTTGAGTGATACATCACTCAGTTATGTGAGCTTTCTCAGAACTGTAAATCTGGTAGCTAGGCTAAATCTGTGATCACGCCCTGGATTTTAGCTTCTTCCCTGTTAGAGGCCAAGGAAAATTTAAATAGATAAACCCTGCTAGAAGTGACTATTTTTCTTACTACTGAAGAAGAAACAGGAGCAAGTTAAGCTGTAATTTTTTATCCAGGTGGCAAAGACTGTGACTGCTTTTAGCTCTTGGACCTTGATCATAGGCTTTGAAGACTTGTGGTCCCACAAATTCTGAAAAATAAAGGGAAAAAAAATACTGCTATTCTGTTTTCTAGTCAACAATACTGGTTTTGGTCATCAAAGCAGCACAAGTCTATGGGACAGCTCAAGTCCAGCCTATTAGAGATTTGGGGAATCAGTGGAAAGACTTAATATCAAGTGGTACATAATGGAAAACCAATGTATTAAACTCAGCCAATGTATTAAAACTCAGATCTTACAGGAAAGGTCTCTGGATGTCTGTGCTATACATACCTTATGCTGCATTGGAGTGGGGCACTCTGACACATCTGTATGGGATTTACGGGAGAGGAATTGCATGGGGTAAGAGAACTGCTATGCATTTAATCAGCAGAAGACGGCATTCTCCAGAAATTCACTTCTAGCACTAGGATAGGAACAGGCTCTTCCCCTCATACTCTTTGCAGGAATAAAGCTTTAACATAATTCTCTTTTTCTGGTGTAACTGAAATAGAAACCTGGTCAGCTGCGATTCAAATGTAAACGCAGAAATGTGGTTAACTAGCATGAGTGCTGTGGTCCTCAGTCAACAGCAAAGAGTGGCTGGCCACAGCAAGAGCAAGCACTAATACTGAACAACTCAGCAAGACGGCAACAGCTGCCTGCTTGTGCATGGAGTTGGTTTTAGTCTGGAGTCCTTTGGGTGGAAACCCTCAGTAGCTCAGAAATACTGAAGGAGTTACACAGACCCCTCGTGAGGCTGTACAAACACCTCTACAGGCCGTGCAGAAAACGCCTTCATGCAGAAGCAGATTTCGTCTTGTACTTCAGGACAAACATAGAGGACAACAAGCCCTACATGAAGCCATTAGCATTCAGTGCAGGGCCCTACTGCTGCTCTGGAGTTCAGAGGGGAAGATCACGCACCTTTCTCATTGCTGATGACTTGTCTCCAGCAGGGACACTGCTGTTGATAAATTACTCAATACCACTGCCCAAATCCCTGTGCTGTATTTCTCTACACAGGGCTCCTTCTCTCCAGTAAACATGCATCCTCTGGGACCCAGGGTAGGAGAGCTGACAAAACGATCAGATAGCCATGAGACTGAGGAGAGCAGATGGAATTGTAAACAGCAGCAGACACAGAGAGGAGACACAAAGACACGAGCAAGTAGCTTTTGTTTCCAGCTACCAGCAGTGTCTAGTTATTCTGGCAAGAACAAAATTACAGCTGAGGCAGACTGTACCACCGGGAATCCCTTACTGCTGGAGAGACAAGAAATTGGCACCAGCATCCTGCAAGCACTTCTGTGAGGAAGGCCAGGGTCAGCTGGTGACAGGTTTCACCTGGTGACTGGAGATAGAGAACACCAAAGACAGTGTGAAAGCAATAGAGCAAAGCCAGGAAGCTGTGAGGTGTGCTCTTGCCAAAGCCCCCTTCACGTACTCAGCTGTAGCTCTCTGGGGGCTGCCTTCCCTTTTCTGGCCTTGCTTCATTTCTGTCCTCCGTTTGTTCACAAAAACAAGTGGCAGGAGCATAGTGAGGAAGAAACAGTTATCCCTGGAGAACTTAATCAAATACAGAGATATAAAGAATAGGCCTGAAAAAAAGGATAAGAAAGAATGAACAGGGAAGGTAAAGAGACTGGAGTGGAGAAAGAAATAAAACCACTTCAAAATCCAAAGTATCTGTTGAAGTGTACGTCATAGTCTATCTGTACATACCCAGCTCTCTCCCAGGAGGTACAAGGATATAACTCCCACTTCTGTCCTTGACAAATCACTTTATTTTGCTGTGTCTCCATTTCCTATCTGGAGATGGCCACTGGCTTCTTTCATCATGTGATTTGATTTGCCTGGTCAGGCTGTAAAATTTTAGGTGCAGGGATATGGACATGTCAGGACAGGACAAGGGGTAGTAGCTTTAAACTGAAAGAGGGGAGACTGAGATGATGTATGAGAGTGGTGAGGCACTGGCACAGGCTCCCCTGAGAAGTTGTGGCTGTCCCATCACTGGCAGTGTTCAAAGCAGGATTGAATGGGGCTTGCTCAACCTGGTCTAGTGGAAAGTGTCCCTGCCATGCAGGGGATTGGAATTAGATGATCTTTAAGGTCCCTTCCAACCCAAACCAGTCTGCGATTCTGCTCATGAACCACGTCTAGCAACAGTCAGGGCCTGTCTGCTTGCCTCCATGAGAACCCCCGGGAACTACTGTAACTAAGTCTGTGCATATGTTATTCCCTTAGCAGCAGCAAGTCCAGCAGCTGTGGCAGTGTCATGTTGCTGAGGATTCTCTGGAGCTAGTAATACCAGAATAGAGGAGAAAACTATTTAGGGATAAATGAACTTTCGTTTTCACATGTTCTTAGTACAGAAGAAAGGCAGAAGAATGAGCAAGCAGATCAACACCAACCAAAGCAGATGGGGTTCTGAGATCCTCCAAGGACATGCAGATCTAGGCCCAGAGAAACATCTGGGGTACCAAAAAGTAACTTTGTGCTGTTCCCAGAGCTGACTTACTTTTGAACTAGGTGCCCAGATTTCTTGTACAGCCACTGGGAGTTCAGCAACTCTCTGTAATTCTTTAAGTCACTATAATGAGGAGATTATTGCCAGTTCACAGATGAAGAAACCGAGGCACAAGGAGGAGAGATGACCAGGTCAAATATGCAACTTGATCCAGCTACAAGCTTGTTCAAGCTGCTTCTATTCTCGTGTGCAAAGAAAGGAGAAAACAGTGCTGTTCAGGGCTAGACACACACAACCTAAACTCCCTTTAGTTGGTTTGTCAACAACAAAACCTGTAATGTCATCACCGCTAATCTTCTCTGTAACGTATTTTGAAGGAGTGGGGAAAATGTTTTTTAAATCAACTGAGTTCATTAAGGAAGGAGATAAAAAAAAACAAAGAACAAAACAACAAAACCGGGACATAGATATTTCCAAGCAGGTCAGAGACAGGCAACTAATGCTTCTGCATCAGCTGAGAATGGGCAGAGAACAATCATGAGAAGAGACAGTCTTGCTATGATATTTAACAATTCCAAAGAGAAATGGAACATAAGAAATTTTCGTTTTGTCCACAGCATCAATGCTATGAACATAGGAAGTCCCAAGCTTGTCCTATCTGCCCAAAGAGTTGTGGCTTAGACATTAGAGATAGAGAGTTTAGAAGTGGGACTGCTTGGTGGAAACTTTTCTTTCACCAGATTCTGGATGTTGCTGGTCTCTATAGTACTGGTTAGTTGGTTTCATTCACCTGCCTCTCATCAGAAGAGCATTGTCTACTCCGGCAGTATATGCAGATGTATAAACAGCATTAGACCTTTCAAAAACAGTGTTGGCTTTATTTTTTCCCCTGTATGCAAGCTGAAAAATACAGACAGATTTCTGACTTCTAGTGCAAGTCGGCTGGATCAGAACTGGAGACAGGCTTTTGTTAGAACATTAACCTTCAAAAACACCATCATATCAATGTCTTACCATTACCCTAAGGTATTTTACAGAATCACATTTGGTTTTGAAGTTATATGTGTGTATATACACACACAAGCACACACACTTTTTTTTCTTAGAAGGAGTGGAGTTCACTACCTATACACTGTATATGTGCCAGGAAAAGCATTCATTAGTGAAGACGCAAATTCTGAAAAAATGAGTAGAAAATGGGGATGTCATTGATAGTGCTCCACTGCTTAAAGACAAGCTGGGATACCAGCATCCAGTTAATGCTAATGATGCAGAACACCATTAGCATGGTGCAGAAGACCATGGTGAAAGGACTCCAGGGAGCAGCAGCAGTGAGTAGGGTGAAGGAGAGGCAGAGAGGTTGCCTCTTCTAAAACCTCTCAACCTAAATCACAATTGTTTTAATGCCTGTAACATATTCTGCAGTAAGGACAGGAATGAATAACCTACTCACTCTTTGCATCCCTTCAATGTACTAGTGCAAACAACTCATTTTAATGTGGTTTCGCCTATAAATGCATAACCTGAGATCAGGGTGTTAGATACACAACATTACTCCCACAGAGAGGTGTTGTGATATTGACATGCTAATTCTGGTGTCCTTCAAGGGAGATGCTGAATCCATTTTTTTGGAAAACAAAGGGAGAGGTAATTGCACAATATGCAAAGGCATTTGCAATTTTCTTTAAAGGCTGAAGAATCCCCAGGGTTTTGTTTAAGCAGGGAGACAACAGGCAAAGCCACTTGAAATGCCCAGAAGTATCGGTGCAGAATGGGAAATGAATTAACAGCAGCTATAGGACAGTGAAGGTTGCCACGGAATGAAAGAAAAAAAAAATAAGCAAAGCCAGATAATTATCCTTTCTTTCCTAATTAACCCTTGATTTCAGTGCCTGCCCAGCTTTCCAGCCCTGAGGGAGAGTGTGTTTGCAAGATAGATGCCGGGTGACCCAGTTCAAGATATCCCATTGCTCCTGAAGCACAAGCAAATTGCTTGAACTTGAGAATAAGCTGGCAACTACAACAAAATCTGCTGTCACCTTGTTATTTTTAGATCATGGAACAAGATATGTGGCCACAAAGGAAACCCCACCTGCACGCTTCAGTTCTAAGGCTGAGGACACTCTTTTCTCCGTACAAGGCGCCACTCCCTTATGACAGATGATTTTGACAGGCTTTCAGAAAGTCAAGCAGCCCTCTGCAAGCCTGTGCAAACTCTCTGAGTAATACTGAAACGTAAGTTTAGAAGCTAGTTCTTGCCAGTCTTCATAAAAGACAACCTGTGGCACTGTGCTTTTCTAAGCATTTTGACTTGCCTCTAATTTGATATTTCCTTTAAATGATCCTATCTAGCTGAATCACTGAGGTTTGGAAGAGAAACTCTTGTCTGGCATTCTCCAAAAAACATCAAAGCTTTCTGCAGAAAGAGTAACAGGCAAATGTGACTCACAATTTGCCAAATCTATGTTAGGGAGGAACCAGCTATCCTGCAGGAAAATAAGCAGTCATATGTTGAGCTAATCCCCACTAATTCCAGTCAGTGCATAAAATCTTCCAGCACCACCAGAGGTAGGCTCTGAATCAGGAGAAAAAATGGGCTTCATGTTGCACCCAGCCCCTGACTTCACAACAATGAAATAATTCTTACATGTCACAGAACGTCCGAAAGAACAGTTTGAATAGGACAAGAAGCAATTAATGCTATGTGCTCTTTACAGCTGTCTCCTTCTCAACCATTCCCCCCAAAAGCTTCCTGGAAAAAATTAAATCCTTTGCCATATCTCAGACACGTATTTCACAGAGCAGAAAGAAGGATGGGAAAATTAACTCCACACATTAAAGTGTTTCCCTGCTTGAGAAAGATGTGTTACATCCACAGCAGAAGAAGAAGAAGCAATTGAGTACTGTGCATCACAGGACAGGATGGAGCTGTGGAATTAGTATTGAGCTGGAGTGTTCCTTCTCCTGCTAGGAAGCAAAGCTGCCTTTCACAGACGTCTTTTATAATGAAAGAAAAGATTTGTATTCATCCGCAGGTTAGGCCTTTAATAAGATTCACTTTCCTGGTCTGTAAGTCACAATGAAATGACTAGAGCTCTCCAGCAGCCAGAACATTAGGTCCCCAGCCACATACATTCTAAACATCAAATGCGAAGTGTACAGCAAATAACCCTCTTGCTTTCCTTTATCGTAACTGATTCACTTGGGGTACGGTATATACTGTCACCCTCAGAGGCATGAAAAGTGTGGACACTGTGACTAGAAAAGAGCTGCTGCAGAGCTGGGAGGCTGCCAGAGGGTCTGTGTCTTTAAAAAGTTCTCCATTTGCTCAAAATCTTTATTACAGAAATAAATGGTGTTAAAATGCTGCCCAAGGGAAAGCCTTCCCTAAGTCCCATTTTGCAAGTAAGAGTGTGTTGCAAAATAAAATGAGATAAAAAAAAAACATAAAAAGCAAAAAAAAAAAGAAACCCAACCCTGAACTAGATTGTGGTGCTGTGGTTGTATGACTTAGTACAGGATTTTGTGTTGGAGAGCTGTTTTCCTAGCGCTCCAGACTCATTATTTTAAGCAAAACTACAAAATAATGAGATAGGGAGCTGATGTTGTGTTTAGGGGCTCTGAATGCACATCTAAATGTCACAACAGTTTGCTGAATCCAAGCATTGTCTCTAATCCATTCTTAGCCTGCAACCACTCTAAATAATAGCACTTAAATAATTAATTGCTCACCTGTGCGGAGGTTTCACATGATCCATTTTGGAGGTGTCACCCAGAGCCACACAGTATAACCTATTCTGTTGCAACAGTTGTGGTTTCTGGGTCATCAAGAGCCAATAGCATTGCCTGGCATCCTCCCCAAAATGTCAAGAGTTTTCACAGGCTCTGATATTCAGCAGCTACATAGTCCTCTCCTCAATCTATCACACAAGCACCAGTGTTCGACCAGAGAAAGGAGCAGAACTGGACAATGTGGGGCAGGAAAAGGAGCAGAAATAGTGGAGCCTTAAACAAGACTACTTTAAGGTTTTACCTTAGAAAGTTCTGCCTCTTTCCATATCAGTCTTTCATGGTGTATCCTGACACTTCTAGGTGTGACCAGCCTAATATTGTATTGTAACTGATGACAATGGCTGCACTCATTTATTCACTATTACTTTTATCCACTATTCCAAAGAGCAAAGCAAGGAGACAGCAAAATGAAGCTGGTTAAATTTTAAATAACTTTTTTTTTCCCCATAGCTCTTTGCTCCTGTGCTGTTTATTTCTAGCGTTGGATGAAATAAGTGCTGAAATACATACGAAATAAGCTATGCTATTTCTAGACAAGCCAAAAATACCTGGAAACCAAAGCTTACCAAGCAACACTGTTCTCAGTAAATTCAGATGAAGATTAAAATCAGATTCAGCTTTCTGGATCCTTACTCAAATGAAATCTCCAAACCTGACAAAGTTTACTCATTGTCAGGTATTCTATTCAAAACCATGGCAGTGGAGAAACTTAACGAAAAGACAACCCACCTGACATAGTATATGAATAATACCTGACACTGCAAATATAGAGATTTCTCTCCAGATCAAAATCCCACTCACTTTAAATGTAAGTTATTAATAAAGTCCATAAGGTTTTTCACATAGATAACAGAGTTATAGAAATAAAGTAAAATCTTACAGTCAGTTTTTGTTTTCCTTACTTTGGTAATCATAGGTATAAAATCTCACAGACACTTTGGAAAGTAATCCAGCTTTGTTCACCTACAGGTATGGGAGCATCTGGAGAAATATTATTATTATTATTAATAATGCCTTCAGTATTGTGTCTTTTTAAAGGCAAGAAATCCTAAAGCTTTGAGGTATTTTTAGGTTTCCTCTTGCCCTCTCCACCTCCCCTCTTTTAATCTTACTTTGATCAAAAATGTCCATTTCAGGAGGTAGGACAGTTTATCTTCCCCTAAAGCCCTTCAACCAAGTGAGCTTTCTGCCCTTTGAGGTATAAAAGGTCCCTTCATCAGTTTCAGCCTTATTTAACATCTTTTAATACCCCCATAGAGGCCCTCTGCAGAAGCAAATTAAATGTGTCCAAGCCAACAGGAAGCAAAAAAAAAACAAAACCTGTGATAAATAAGGTACAAATGGTACCTTTGAGATTTTCTTGTGTGTTTTTAAGAGGGCTCTCTAAAATGAAAAGGGCATATGTCATAATAGCTGAATCAGAACTTCCATTTGGAGCCATTTTAGACATTTAATATCACAGCATTAACTATGGAACAGTTCAATAAATAATTAAATAACTTCTCAAAGATATCAAACCAAGAAAAAAAAACATTCTCTCTTATACAGGTTCACCAGTGATTTACAAGTCTGCTGCTGATGGCCAAAATGCTCTCAGCTCTCTGAAGCCTGTATGTGTATATCTATGGTCTCATAACACTTTTTCCCATGATATAAGAAATGGATTTTGCTTTCCCCCCCCCATCTTTCCATTGATCCTCATCCCCTTTGTCAGCCTCAAATGGAAGAAATCTGTAATAAAAAGGACACTGAGAGCTAGACAATTGAGATTATTTGCCGACAACTCAGATCGTATCATGTGTGGCATGGAACATGAACACTAAAAAGCTGTGGTTTATCACATCAAGAGATACGGTTGTCACAGGCAAGTACAGCACAGAAGATTATTATTCTGGGAAGGAATATGTTATAGCAGTTACAAAGTTAAGTGTTGAAATAAGTGTTTTATGTGTTATCAGTTGACAAGCAAGTTGTGAAGATGCTTAAGATTAAGCACAGTTAAAAGCCTTGCAGAGTCAAAGCTGTATCATGTTTCCAGGCATCGTTCAGAGCTATAATTATCTGTATTTCTCTTTTGTAACTTAAGAAGTATGGAAGAAAAAGCATGGATTTGCTCTCAGCACAATAAATTTTAAGAATTAACTGGTATTTTGTTGCAAGTACAGGATAAATAACCTTTCTGATTATTCACAGCTCATCTTTTTCTCCCTACTAATGTAGGAGCAGCTCAAGGAAGCCACCTTCATGGCTGATGTGCATATTCATATTGAAGCCCCTTAAGGGTATGATATTTATTTGTAACCTCTGCAAACAATTTGCAGCCCCAGTCTGCAGTGTGTACACTGCATATTTGATCTTCTCCGGGGAGTACCTGGACAGCTAACACTGAAATAGAATGGCCACATGTACCTTCCCATGCACCAGTGCAATGGTCTTGTTACAGAAATAGTGCACATTATTGCATGCCTGTTCCAACCTAACTGTGTTTTCCTGAAGAAGTTTAAATAGATGCTTCTGCAAGCCTCTGCCTTTTCACCTCCTTTTGCATTTTTATGTGGGTCTTGGAATATAATCCTTGATAAGAAATCATATAACCCCTTAGACAAATCTCTGCTTACTCTACTGAATTAGGCAAGTGACTGCAGCCAGTCAAAGCACTGGTTTGCAAAGCCCTGTTCAAGAGCTGAGCTATAGAAACAGACTATGGTCAGGGTCCTGGCCACTTGCAGTTGCCAAGGGCTGTTTAAACTCATTGTAAAAGAGACAACCTAGATTAAAACTAGAAGCACACGTTTGACTGACTCACTGAGCATGATTTGCACACTGTAGCCCATTCACAAAGGGCTGCTTTCTGAGCAGTAACAGTAGGATTGTTCAATAATCATCGATTTCACTTGAAGACCTGAGAGGAAAGCGTACGATCCTACAACACAGGAAGAAAAACTAGCACAATCAGGAAGAATCTTAGGAATTATTTCATTTCTGTGTGCATGAATTCAAACTACAAGCAGATGAAATTGTAGTGTGCCCCCAAAATGCAACATATAAACTGAATTACCCTATGGGTAAAAGGGAGCTCAGATGGTCTAGTCTAATCTCCACGAGGAACTTCAAACTACAAGCTGATGCAGATGCAGCTTTACAACCAGGCGGGATGTGATTGTTGTACTGATACAAACGGTAGCTTTCTTATTGTAGCTGTATTCACACCTACAGCATTTTTCTGGTATAGCACACTAGTAGTCCTGGTAATGCAGACATGTCCTGCAGATGAAATGATCACCTGGTCACATCCGAAAAATGTAAAGTTTACATGCAGATTATGTTGTTTTTTCTTTTATTTGTTTATCATTTGTTATAAATAAAAAGACAGGAATATTGGATTTAGAACTTAAGCACAAACAAATCATAGAAGATAAATTATTCTGAAATTACATTTTGTGGAAGTGAAGGAAGAGTAGCCTCATAGCAGAGAGAGAAAATCTATTACAACCCAAATGTGTTTGAGGGTAGTGTAGTCAATAGCCCAAGCTATGTTATTTCAAATTAATGGGGCCTGTAAACACACTTTTCTTGGCACATCTTATTTGTATCTGCTGAAGTTATATACAGCTGCAAAGCATCACCAGAAGTGGCACTTTGCAGAGAAATCTGATTAAGAAGATGAAGAATTTTCATAATTCTAATTAACTAAACTGAATGGGGGAAATCTCTAAATCCAGTTGACACATAGCTTGTTTTGTATAAATCCCATTTGCCTGGGAACAAAGATCCAGTAATCAGCGATGCTACATCATGAAGAAAAATCTAAAATCAATAGTAATAATAAAAAAAAAAGTAGCCCTATCTAGACCTGTACAATTACAGAAGCATATCCTTAGTACTGTGGATGCAGTTAAATGAAACTAGTGCAGCAAAGGGGGTAGTGAGAGCAGACATTTATAAGTGGGAATAGAGATAAGCTGTACTACTATAAGCTATTTTCACACTAGAGTACTAATACGGCTAGTGTAAAGACAAATACAAAAGAAGCATTACACCTCTAACTGAATTAATTACATCAGCCTGTAGCCTCTACCTATGTAAGGCATCAGAATAGACTTTGATCAATTGAACAGCTTAGTGATTTTGACACTCTCCAACATGGCTCCGAGAGCCATTCTTTCTCTATTTTTCAGGCTGTTTGCAATCTCTTTTTCATATACTGAGCTGTCACAGCATCTCAGTAGGATTCTGCAAGGTACTCAGTATTAGGATTAATACAAACAATTGCAAGTGATATGTCCTTGAAGAAAAATAAAACAAAAAAAAAAAAATCCAAGATTTTTTATGGTTATCTTTTTAGAATTTCAAGCCTTTTTTATTTTTCTTACCAAAGTCCATTATTTTTCAATAAGCTGTACAGAGAAGATGCCTTCAATGAGCACAATAACTGATGAAAACACCTCTGATGTACACTGAATGACTATTTCGGAGGACACCAAATCCAAATTCATCCTTTGAAGCACCTGGAAAGACAGCCTAATCATTCTCAATATGATTAAATAGTTTTAAATTCATGTAAATTACGTAAGTATATAGTGTCTGCACTGTTTGTTAGACATGTACTTCAATGTTTTGGGGTGGGGATTTTTTTAGGTATACCTATCTCTATTAAACATCTATACCCCTCGAGCAGATGAAACTTCACAAAACTGCAGGCCTGGGAGGAGTTTGGAAAAAGGGATCTAGCCCTCACCTTGTCCTAGAGGTTTTGATGGGTAATTTCTGACAAAATAGTGTTTCTTTACATCTGTTTCTAAAGCATTTTGTGATGGAGACTCCATAGACTCTCTTTGAAATCAGTTTCAGAACCTCACTATGTCTTGATCTCAGACTCCTCTCCACAGTTTACACCAATTTTATCCTGTCCACCACAGTCATAGAAGAAGACAGCTTCCCTTATTCTCTGCATGAGTGTTTTACATATTGGAAGGTTTGTTACTGTGCCTGGATTTTCAACTTTTGATAATTCTCGCTGCTCTCACCTGTGTGAAGAATGTTCAGTTTATCTTACTGAAATTCAGGACTTTTGATCTCTCAGAGCTATCTGAAGTAGCAGTAGATGTAAAACATCAGCTTGCTATAGCATTTTTACCTGTTTGCGTTGTATCAGAGAAGATGCCTGTCTTTAACCAAGGTTTCTGGCTTTTCCATAATGCATTAAATAGGTTTGATATCAGCAAGTTCCAGGACAGCTTCAGACTAAGAACTTGGAGACATGAATTTTTCTTCTATTTCTGACCTTGGCCACCATGCTTTTGCCTCAAAGTGTCTACTTCCTCTGTAAAAAAACTCCCACTCACAAAATGGTGCATAAACCCCAGGCATATTTTTCAGCTGTTTGCCCACGCTATCCTTGTATTGGGAACTCTGGAATAGATTGTACATTAGTCAAAGTATTTGTTCAAATCCACAGAACGGTGATAGGTAACTGACATACAAGACAGGCTGATGGCTTGTCATAGGCTGTTTGAACTGTCAGGCTGCTGGCAAACCTTGGATTTTCAGTTGCAAAGGATTTCTGAACAATATTGCAGAGATGCAAGTTCACTCCATTCCTGCACCTGCATTATTAATGATCTGCCCAAACTTAGTTTAGATGGAGATGCTTTGAAGTTGCTTTAACGGTAGCTGGTAATTTGTTGTTTGTTACGAGAGGCAAGGGCAGGGAATTGATTAATTCATTCAGAAAAGGAATCGATTACACCCCTAAGCATATGTTTACCCTTGTAAAGAAGAGTTTATAGAGTAGGGTGCTTCACAAGGACTTTGGGGAAAAAGAGAACTTCTGGCTGGATTTTAATTGCCTATTTAGATGTTTAGGTTGCTTGCAGCCTCTGTTTCCTTTGAAGTTAAGAGTCCAGAGCCCCAAAGGACTAAAACTACAAAGTAATTACTGATTGTTAAGGGACTATACTTTCAAAAAAACCTGCCCAGATTGTATCTTCTCTATTCCCCCCACCACACACCCCCCAGTATCCAACAGGTAGCAAATGTCTAAACTTCCCAGAGACTTTTTAAGCCTCCTTCATGGGAAGCAATTGGAGAAAGCTAGCAAACAGCATAGGGAAAAGTCATGGCACAGTTTAAAACCTGAGTGAGAAAGAATTAGACGTAAGTAGCTATTTCTCACTGTTGACAGAGGTTAATACTAGAGTGACCTAGGGAGCAGCCTTAGCACTGGACATTCAATGCACGTATTAATGAACTGGAAGGGAAGGTGAATAACAAGGTGACTGTATCTCCTTGATTATTTTAGATTCTTGTAGCCAGTGAGTATTACAATGAACTTTGGCAGGATTTAGCAAGCCAGGGATACGTGTCAGTTGCAGTGAATTCACAAACTGCTATGTACAATTTTTCTCACTGCTGTAAATTAAGAAAGAAAAATTTGCTTCTCCCTAAGAACAACTAATATACTGTCTCAGGGTTATCATTTTTGTTACTGCTCTTAGGCTACGTTTTCTGCCGTTTCAGCTCTATTCAGAATGAGGTGAGCATTAGTGATAATGCAGGAAAAGAGGCCGGGTGTCAGCCCGGATGTAGTATGGGGAGGGAGAATCTGCCTTTTCAGCATCCTCTGATATCTCAACTGTTCCATCAAACTGCAGCATAAATTATTTGTCCAAAGACCCAAAAAATACCTGTCACATTATGAAATCAGTTCTCCTGAATCTGGAGACAGCCACTTAATCACTTGGAACGTCCTTCTCAGCGTGGGAAAGCAATGAACACCAATAATCTACTGGCTGTCCACTGTGTCTTTCTGTACTGTATTTGTACTTCTCCCACTACTGCTGCAATGACAGCAAGACACTTGTAAAAGCCATGACAGCTTACACCACTGTTTCTCATTATCAGTTGCATAAGGATCCTTTACACCAGATCCCAACACATTCTCTTTGAACAGAGATTTTCTTCCTCCTCCACTGCAGTTCATAGAAGCTCATTAACCAAGCCTGCAAGATTATATACTAAAAAGATGTTTAACAGTGCTTAAAGCAAACCTAGAGGTGACAGCTGTGAGAAATGAAGTCATCTGCAGCCAACCTACACAGGCATTCCTGCCACTGCCAGCTAAAAGACGGGGAGGTGCCTCAAGGACAGGACAAACCCAAAGCTTTGTCACACCAGATTAGCTAACCTTCAGACAAATAGATGTGCACTTCACGTCTGTTGTGACTGCTTATTGCAAAGTGGAAAGAGTTTAGTACTTGTTTATTTTGTTGAAATGTACATTTATCTTTGTTACTTCTGTATTAAGGATTACTGGATTGGGTGACTGGTTCTCAAATGTTTCTGCATAAGGACTCTAGATCAAAACATAAGAAAGTTTCACAACTTTCAACCAGCTATAAATAAATAAATGGACTTGGTCATTCCCAGTAAGATGAGAAATAAAACCTTGAAGTGTAGAAAGCCTGTGGAAAGTAGTGCTTAGTAACTGTTGTTCCTTTATCAGCTGCCAATTTTAAACACCCTTTTGCATTTTAGAAGGGCTGCTGTGTATGTCTATTTCAGGAATAAACATTACAACTGTTTTCCTGTGCTTTTTGCAACACTGTATTTCACAATGCTATTTCAACCCTGCAGAATATAGTGGTTTTACAGTTCAAGATTAAATAATAGCACTATTTAGAAAGCAAATATTAAGCCAAAGAGCTTCAAAGCTGCAACATTTTGGCTTTCATGTATTTAAAATCACAACTAAAATAAAACAAAAACCACTAAATTAAATCGAATAATTAATTCGTTTGAGAAGAGGTTCCAATTAATACCCTCAAGGCCAGACTTACAAGTTTTTCTCTCTCCCAAATTACAGAATAAAAAAAAGCCCTCAAACCTTTTTCAGCTCTCATCTTACTACACTGAACTAACGCTTTCTGGAGCAGAAAATACTGGGCTGTGCAAGCCTGAAGTTTATTAGCAAATGCATTGCAACAGATACTCATTGCTTTCCCTTCCTATAGATTAGCTGCCCACGCCATCAAGAATGCTCTGCTGTAGGAATTATGGATTTGAACGCTGGTCATATTTTGCCACTCTATTTTTTTTCCCCCACCCAAATGCTATTGCGGTACTTGCTTTGCATTATTTTTGCTCTTTGTGTTGCCTGATAATTTTCTGCATTCCCCAATAACACACAAAATTTCCTGCTTTGCGCCTCATGTACATGCCCCTTTAGAGATCTTCTCTGCAGCTGTCACTTTCCAATGTTATTTCCTCAAAAAAAAAAAAAAAATCACCAATTCATAATCAAAGAAAAATAAATGGTTTGGATCCTTTCCCCAAGACAGGATGACTATGATTATTTCTGTGTTCCCAGTTCTCACTGGTATGAGTGACTCAGTTTCATTCAATCCTACATTTTCCTTCCTTGATTAGCACGTACAATGAATACAGCTGAATGACTGCACTCCCACTACAACCCTTAGTTCTGGAAGGACATTTACTCCCAGTGATGAAGGGTCACAAGTCATGAAAAAGTGATATTCAGTCTAACCACAACCTACAAAGTGCATCCGCTTTGATGATACAGTCACACACACTGCATGCGATCCTGCACGCTTCTTCGGCTTCTTGGCTTGTGTTTGCTGAAAACTCCTCTCTGCCACTGGGTCCACTGTTTAACATTTCTTGGCAAGCAAGCAGGAGAAATTCAGAATTCTCCAGTTTGGTAGCAATATCCTGGGCAGCTGTACTACACAGGTTAACACTTCTTAAATGCATGAGTATTTCCTACTTCTGATCTTCTCTTTCCAGAGGGAAATCATAATGTTTCCAACAACTAATTTACTAAATAATCACGAAAATGAAGGAAGCACAAATTTTCTGGGGATTTATTTATATGTTGGAGAATGAAAAAAGAATAAAGAAAATTCCTATTTCTTTATATACTTAGCTATGTTGTATCAACCTGAGTTCCTTTACTGCAAAAATAACTTCTTGTAGGAACAACACTCAAAGCTCAACTTCGGTTTTACAAAAGTGGAACACTTCAGGTTAAAACAGTGGAACTATTCAACACTCCCCCTAATATTTCTGAAGAAAGGGAAGCACTACATCTCCCAGAAACAGAAAAGCTCAATGTTTCTGAGCAGACCTTGCCTCCTGTAGACACACAGCCTGACCATCAGTTGAAACAAATGCCATATGGAAACATTTGCCTGACGACACTGCAAAATAGAGAGCAGATTGCTAACACAAACATCTTTGAGACCTAATATTTCATGTTTCTCTGGTGTAGTCACGTAACTTTGGGGAAATTGGTTTTCAGATGCTACCAGTAGTGGCACAGGTCTGGAGATGAGACCTGGATGCTACTGTACCAAAACACAGAAAAGAGGTTGGCTAAATTGCAATTCTCAGTTGGTGGACATTAATCTCCCAAATGTCTTAGGTGGGAACACAGAGCTCATTTTTGCTGCTGGCTTTTTGTTTTGCTTTACTTGGAGAGGGATGTTACCTGTGGTTTTGTTTGTGGATTTTTGTTTTAACTTCGCAAAGGAAGTGGAAGATTCCTATGGCTCTTTCCATACCTCCTTGTCACCTGCAACTCAAAACCAAAGTACATTCATTTATCTCCTTGTTATAAAGAAAGTGTTTGGATCAAACTGCACTGAATTTTTCAGTTTTCAAGAGGAAATTCTTATGTATTAGTATCAAAATCCAGAAATCAGAGAAAGTCTTACCACTTATTACCTGGCAATCACAGAACCACAAGTAAAGTAAGTTACCCTCTTTCTTTATCTCTCTGAAATAAAGCAAAGTAACTAACAAAAAAAAACCCCAAACACCAAAATTCAACTTCATGCTAGCCATTACTGTGCTTATTTACACACACAGACGTTTCCCCCAGGCTACAAGGGATTATTCTATTTTAATCTAAGAACATACAAAGTATACATCCCAACTTTAAAACAGAATAGGGAGAATAATCAATTCATCTATAATTATAGGCATATAAGGATTTGTAAACACAAGGAAAAAGTTGACTGAATTTCTCATTTTGACAAAAGAAATCCTGAAGAAAACCCAACTGCCAATAACTTTATAAAATGACGATGTTTTACAAAATTGTAGAATGGTTTGGGTTGAAAGGGACTTTGAAGCTCATCCAGTTCCAACCCCCTGCCATGGGCAGGGACACCCTCCACTTAGACCAGGTTATTCAAAGACCCTTCCAACCTAGACTTGAACACTGCCATGGATGGGGCAGTCACAGCTTCTCTGGGCAACCTGTGCCAGTGTCTCAGACCCTTATAGGGAAGAATTTCTTCCTAATACCTAATCTAAATCTCCTCTCTTTTGACTTAAACTGATTCCCATTTCTCCTATCGCTACATGCCTTTGTAAAAAGTCCCTCTCCATACTTCTTGTAGCCCCCTTTAGCTACTGGAAGGCTGCTCTAAGGTCTCACCAGAGCCTTCTCTTCTCCAGGCTGAAGAAGTCAAACTCTCTGCCTGTCTTCATAGGAAAGTCCAGCCCACTGAGCATCTCTGTGGCCTCCTCTGGCCTTGGTCGAATAGTTCCATGTCCCCCTTGTGCTGAGGACCCCAGAGCAGAACACAGGACTGGAGGTGGGCTCTCACAAGAGCAGAGCAGAGCAGAGGGGAAGTATCATCTCCAGTCACCTGCTGGTCACACATCTTTTGGTGCAGCACAGTATATAGTTGGTTTCCTGGGCTGCAAGCACATATTGCTGGGCCATGCTGACCATCTTTTCAAACAACACCCCAAAGTCCTTCAACACAGGGCTACTCTCAATCCAGTTTCCACTCAGCCTGCATTTGTTTATTACTCTTAATCTGTCAAAAAACAAGTTTAGTGTAATTTCAAAACCTCTGTAGGACAAGTCTTATGCTTTTATTTAATAGGTCAACTCCCTAATAAAGCTAATAGCCTTTATCACTGCTGCTTATACTAAATAAAACTTAAAAAGAAACGTGCTACCCTCTCAGTATGCATCCAGAGTCTAAATCATCAGTAAATTAGATGGCTGACTGGTGGGTGTATCCTAGCACACCTACTTGCTACCTGGCAACTGCTTGAACATCATCTTGGGATGGGATCCAGTAGAATACACTTTCTTTCTGTATAAGGTTGACACTAAACAGGTCAAACTCGTATTATCTCTTTCCAAATCATCACTTCACTCTGGTACCTTGTCACTACAGGAGAAGAACAATAATCTGGTTGAAACCTGTTTTAATAGGTGACAGTTTTCTGCTCTAGATGGCCATGAAATTATTGACATGTTTTCGTAGCCAGCAGTGGGGAAAAATGCACTTGGATGTCCACAATGTGTCGCAGCTGCTCTCTGCAGCAAAAATGCTTGTGTTTGCAGCAGGTAGCTCTGCATTGAGATGGGCCTCCACTTCATAGCAAAACTCCAGTTCAATACAGCAGCATTTCTGAATACAGAAAAGTATTAACATTGTAAGTCAAAATATCATTGATAAGAAAAGCCAACAGGATTCAGTCAGTGGGATTATAAATTCTATCTCAGAAACATGTACACAAATAAATTAAAATACCAAATGCTTGGGAAAACAGGCTGGTAATACCTTTTTTTGCCTTATCACCTCAACTATTGCACTCTAGATCACCAGGCTGAAGCTCAGTTGTTCATGAACTTGGCTTATAATTGCTATTGAAAAGCAGCTTGTCTCCAATGGAAATTGTGAAGAAGTGAGGTCAAAATAGAAAACGGTCCATGAAAAACTACTCAGTCACTATGGGATCTTATTTTTATAGCCTTCACTTGCCCGACTTCTTTGTTGGTGCAAAATTCTAGAATACTACAAAGCCTACTCCAGCTCTTCCCTGGCTGCTAGGTCTATCTTTTTACTCTTCTGCATTACAGCTGGTCTTTTAAATCCTGACACTTACTATAACAGCTTATCTAGGTAATTAAGAATGTCTGTTGCCAAGTCATCCTGCTATTAAAATACTTAATCTTGGAGGATTGCATTTACTCAGGTATATTTTGAATTATGCTGTATCACAACAAAATATACTCAGGTATATTTTGAATTATGCTGCATCACAACAAAATATACTCAGGTATATTCTGAATTATGCTGTATCACAACTAACAAGAAAACTGGAGTTGCATGATATCCTCTATTTCTGCCAAAAGTATGATGTTCTAACCATCAACAGTTCAGTAGGTAAACTAAATACCTTGCGGGTTGAAATTACCTTGCTCCAAAGTTTCACATAATACAGTCATTTACATTCTTCCTACTGACCTGTAGCACTGAAAGAAGTCAAAAGGGCATCTACTCATGCAACACGATGGTTGTAACAGTCGCATTACATCCATGATATTTCAGGGTAGCACAAATAATCTGTGTTACCACACAGGAATATAACATTTAAAGTGCAGAACAAGCCTGCAGTAGCAGGGAGATAGGACAGAAGTCTTTCATTTACTGGATTTCTTCAGTCTTTTGTCCTGTGATTTTAATTCATCCTTTCCTGGTATAGACAATAGACAGTCTTGGAGTATTTTCTAGCAGCATCTACAAACAAGTTCTCTGCCTACTTTCTAGGCACCTATTAAAAAGGGAAACCTGTGCATTCAGGAAGGGCAGATACAAGATGAGAGAATTGGAGGACATATCACAGGTCAGTTCTGGCATGTGGAGAATAAATGCAGTTGACAGAATGTGATCTTTAGAAACCACTCACGGAGACTTTGACATTATAGTACATTTCACTCTCTGTGCATCTCTCAATCTCACCTCTGACAGCAAAAAAATCCCCTTCAATACCAACCTCTGAGTTTTGCAAATTGGAAACAAGGGAATTTCCGTTCCCCCTCAACCTCTTCCCCCAAGGCAACCATCTGCTAAGGAAGTACCAATTTCCTTTTTTTTTTTTTTCCCTTTGAACAGAGAAGAAAGAATGACAATATATATTCAGCTGTTTATCCTGAGAACACAGCCTTAGAAGCACCTCCTTAAGTATACAGGTTATGAAGCTTTACTGCTGTAGGCTGGGTCTTTTTCTTTCAAGTTATTGCTTAATATGGCTTTGTAAATATTTAAGTTTATAACTACCTTCAGAAATGTCATTAATTTCTAAAAGCTAGGGGCTTGTTCTTACATTTTAAGCCGCTGACACTAGAAATTGGTGTGCTTCCCATCTGTTTCACTTCTCTCTTTACATAAGCTCTTCTGTGCTTTTGGGAAGGTTATTGACACTGACTACAAAACACACAGAAAATCTTTAAGGTATGTCAGGTCCTGAGAAATAATCCTTCAAATAGATCACAGGATCAGTGCACAAAAAGGAAAGTAATTAGGTTTTCCTGTTGAGAAGTGAAATCCAGCAAGGTTTGTGCATAGACAAAAAAAAACACCAAAACTGTTGTTTTGTATTGATCCCAGTTCTAACAATTTCATCCAACGCTTCAAAAAAACTTAACCATTTCTTTCATATTCTATTTATGCCTACTGTTCAGGATTTGTCTACATCTAAATACTGGTATCAGATGTAGGATTAGCTTTTAATAGCAGTTTGTAAAGTTGGGAAGTATCCTTCAACACAACTGTTCTTAGATAAGAACACAGACAGTAAAGACATCTGCACTCTGAACCTTACCTAGTATTTCCTCCTATGGAAAAACTGTCCATAAAACAAACAAATAAAAAACCCAATAACACGTACACAGGAATGAGGCACACTTATCAGTTGCTGCTGGCCATCAGACTATTTGAGCTGCTTTGGTCTTTACAACGAGCATGTCCTTCTCTCCAGTATTTCACTGAAAGGTTGTGCAGAAGTCCCTGTTCTCAGTTTAGCACAAAAGACAAATTAAGTTTCTTGTGAAATATTTTTCCATATTTCTAGTTTCCCCACTTTTACACAATGCCTCACTGTACTTTTGCTTTAAAAGTGTATACTTAAATAATATAAAATAATAAAATCATACAATACTTAGGGTTGGAAAGGACATATTAAACAACTCAAGCAATTGGACTTAAATCTATACTTGCAAGCAAAGTTAAAAAGGGAAAGTCTGGAAAAGTTACCATAGAGATGCAACAAGAATAATAATTATACATTTTTATTCAATTTTACTTATTATCAACTCTGCTTTCCATAAATAATCATTTAAATTTCTTTGAAAAAGTAAAGGAGAGAATAAATTACTTTAGTCTTCACAGATAATGGGAGGAACATCCCTTTATCTACAGATGGTCTTTTAAAATTTAACATGAATATGAGATCTTCAACATTATGCATTACCATTTAAGCAGGAAATGCAGACCACAAGCCCACAGAATCAAAATCTCGTTTAAATTGATGCAATTTAAAAACAACTTTATATACTGGCTTTCATTCCACATTTAACTCTTATAGGTACGAGAACATTTTAATCGATGTACATGTAAGCTGGATCTTAAATGCCTTCAGGGCAAATAAAAAGTTGCAGGCAGAGACTAATGAAAACAAGAGCAGAAATGGAAATAAAACTCTACATTCTCATATCGCACAATTCAAGTTTATTCCATTCATTCTTGCAACACAAACTGAAAAATACAGTATCATTTAGCATTCTGATGCCTATGAACCATGATAATGATGAACCTGTGTCAAAACAGTTAACAATAGTGAAAAGAGAAAGTTGAATATCAAAATGCACAGAGAACTAATCTTCTTCCATCACTGCGCAGAAAGATGATTGTTTATCCATTTACAAAATATAATTATGACGAGTTCGTTTTGAAATTTTGCATGCAACACTGCAATTGCTTGACCTAGGACACTCCTTTCTTACCAGCCTCTTCTACAAATAATTCAGTGAATATTCAAGGATAAAGTTCTATTTAACTATCATACTCCTTTTCCCATTTGCTCTCCCTTAAGAAGAAGCAGCAGAGGGTACGAAATCCAAGGTATACTTAATGTTATAACTTATTCAGCACAAATTTCAAAAGGAAAAGGTTTAAGAACAGAGTGGACTTCCAAGTATATGCTATTCCAGTATGACAAAATATTTAAATTCTGTTTATAGAATGTAAAATAATCTACAGTTTTGTATTTTCATCTAGTTAGGACCTAGTCAAAGACAGAGGCAGCCATCCATTATTTTTTCCTCAATATAGCTAGCAAGAAGGGGACAAATGAACAAAGCCCTGTTTCTAGTCAATGACAAAAGCACAAGCTTTTATTATTATTTTTAATCTTGGGCAAAATGATCAATCACCTCTTATGTAGTGCAAAATGCAAAAAAAGTATTTCTTCTGTATGAGCCAAATATTAAAACCCATCTTTTAACTATATCGAAAGGCAGCTTGGGTATATATTACAGCCAAATTAACACTTGTCTCACTGAAGTTTATTTGTATTGCCCCCTTTTCCTCCCCCCCTCCCTCCCCTTCAAGTGAAGTAAGAAAAAATTAGGTGTCCACGTAACTCTAGAAAAAGGAAGGCAAAATTGCCTCAGTGAATCACCAGTTAGTAGAAGAGTTAGTAGAAAGATGATGTTTCTTTACTATGAAAATGCTCACGTAAGTGAGAGTTGAAGGGAAGGATAGGAAAGGATACAGATAAAAAACAAAAACAAAAACAAAAACAAAAAACCAGAAAACAAACAAAAAAACCCCAAACCTGACCTAAAGAAAACAAAACAAAAAAAACCCCCAAAACAAACAAACAAAAAAAAAACCTCTATGGTCAGACAGCTTGACACTAATCAACACAAAAAACTTGAATAATCAAGTTTTCCACATAAAAAGATTGCAGTTTTCTAGACTAGTACTTTAATAGCTAAGTATTTAATAGCATAATATGGAGGCAAATTTATACCAAAGATGCTTACTTTCATAGCTGAATAAAGAGTTAAATCTATAGTCTGTGTTCACACTATTACAACAACAAGACAATCCAGCACTGATCAGAGATAAGATTAAAGAGTTCTCTTTAAATAGCACTAAAAGCATTGCTCACCAAACATGCTTGTTCTCTTATCAGCAGCTCGTCAATTGATTTATCACTGATTTCCAACCCTTCTGCTCTTCCTTGCCACCCATCTCAAAGAAGCAAAGAGTAATTGCACTGTACAGTTTATGGCCAGAGTTGATTGTTTCCTCCATCTTTTATGGGATGTGGACATGTAAATCAGTTTCTGCTCTCACTTTACAGTCAACACAAGGCTTTTTATAGCTGAGACATTAAATCATAATATGCAACATTATTCAAGTAAAACTAAGTCTCCATTAAATATGAGTGGTAGTCACCAGCCTACTTCTACATATCCTCTCAATTTCAACAGTGATATCAAAATAATATCAGCTACTTTTGTTTAAGAATTCAGCACGAGACATTATATACACTTGTTTCTGTATTTTGTTTGTTATCAGAAAGTTTGAAATCTGTATTCCAAAAAGAGGAAGATGTATAGTTTGTGGTATACACTTTTCTGTTACAAAAACTGTTATGCAGTTCTGTGTGAACTAGCAGTGTAATGAAAATTTTCAAAATGAAAGCCAGAAGCTCAGACATTCCTGAGGACCATAAAATGTGATGGGAATACCTAGAACATCATTAAATACCTTCCCATGAATTATCAAGGCTGTCACAGTACTGTCATAATTACTGGTATAGTAAATCTTATCTAAAAGCCAATGGTTAATGCGGGTTGCACTGAGAACATTTCAGCCCCGCGCCTTAACTTCACAAAATATTTAACAGCTTCATTCAGCCAACAATGAGATACTGATTCAAAGATATGCAGAATTAAAAGTTGGGGGGTTTTGTCCTCCAGTAGTTAGAGCAAGTTAAGACTTCTACTTGTACGTCTTCCTGTTCCTAACACCTGAACTTAGAAAGCTTAGACATATTCTAAGTTTACCAGAAATATTTAGCAACAATTTCACCTTGTATGAATGTCTAGATATTGTTTATTTTCCACTTTTGACTTGATTATCCATGTGTACCAAAGAGCTTGTAGCTTTCACATGTGTCTATAAATTTTATGCTGACATGGTGAGTAAAGTAATTCCATCTTAGAATCCTTTTGGAAATAACTACAGTGACACTTTGAACTTAAAACACCTGGACCAGAATAAACATGGGAAAGAAAAACCTCAAATTCAAGCATCAAAAAGTACCTTAGCAAATATTCTGGAGTGTAACATCACCATGCCTCAACTGATCTTTCCTGGTTTATTCAATAGGTCAGAAAAATATTAGTGTGACATCCAATTAGTCAATATAAAGAACAGGTCCAATAACTAGTATCAAAAGTCCTCAAAACTGCAACATAAGCTTTAGGCAGAAGAATAATAAAGCTAACCACAGAGAGAAAAGCAACCCAGCCACCTACATTACTACACTTCAGATTATAGCAGACACTAATAGTATGGGACTATTGTCTCCTTCACAATTAGTTCTAGGAACATAGCACAGTACTTCCATCTAAAGGAATCTTTCAACAAAAATCTTAATACTAACTAGGAGGTTTACAAGCATAAAATTCAAGATCATGGTCTGTCTTCCTTTTTCCATTTTCACTAGAAACAGGAAGAGATTGTGCACTGAAAAGAAGTCCTAGAGGGACACTGTTCGTAATAGTCTTTTAACCCTCTCCAAAGAGATTATCTTCAATACAAGCCCCTAACTAGTCTGATTCAGAAATAATTTCCCTCCCCCCAAAGTATTTAGCTGAAGAAGCTTGAAGATGCAAAAGAGTGACAGACAGGCAGCAGTGTGAGGCCACAGGAGAGACAGTTAAGATATCAGTCCATCCGTCACTGAAGAAGAGTTTTGATTGCCTGGTTGTCAGTGGCTTCAAAGGCAGTTAGTCCATCTGGGCCTTTCACAGTCTTATCAGCACCCTGTGAAGACATCAAGAAGGACTGTCAATTCATAAAGCCAGGCTGTATGTATTAAGTGTGTCACAATAGCTACTTACCTTGGATAATTATATTGATTACATACAGCTTTTTAGTTCAGTTCTCATTTAGAAACCAAGCAGACAATATTTATGTACAAAATTATTCAGCATGCAGCTCATCTAAGTCTCAAAATTTATAGAAATTTATAGAATTTATAATATATATGTCTATAAAATTTATAGAACTAAAAAAGAAAGTCATGTAATCTGTCACACAGCAAATTACAAGATCAAAAAGTTATCAATCTTGGATGGAAATAGAAGGATTTTTCTTTGTTTCCAGCAACTACTCTTACAAAGAATTCAGTGTTACACACTGCTACGAAATCTATGTTTTTTCACATGCTAGCTTAGACAAATAATGTCTGGAAGAGCTTTCTTACTAACAAAGCATACTATTTTCTTTCTATATCATAAGAGACTACCTCCTTGTAGGATTGTACTTCTCTCCAATTTTGAAAACACAAAACCAAAAAAACCCACCCCCCTCTCTATTTAACAGCTATTCAACAGTTATAATCTTCGCTATCCTGGGAGAAGAAAGGCAACAATAAAAGTAGTAAAGGCTTAATTTTGCAGGTGTTGATTATCTCTAATGTTTAGATAGCACTCTCAGATGAGAATCTGTGTGGAAATCAGAAGGGCTTCAACACTATTCTTTGAAATTACACTCAGAAAACCTGAAGGAATTTAGATTAGGAGAAAAATGGAACCATGCACTAAATGGCTTGTCAGTATTCATCTTGAATCACAGTTTAAAGAACTTTAACTTATAAAACTCTCCACCACTGTTATCAGCATTTAGGGTGTAAAATATTTAAAATTACTACAGTTAACAGTTACATTACATGAGAACTGCCTTCCACCCTTATGTACATTTGTCTTTCAGAAAAGCTCCAAGATAAATACTTGAATTTCTGAAACAGCTTTTCTGAATGTAGGATGAGAGTCATGACTGCCTAAAGGAGGACACCATTTAATAAACTCAGTGTTAATAAATTAGGAGAACAGCCCCTTAGCTAGGCAGAAAGATTCTTACCTGCACTGTATAAAACGAGAAGGAAATAATAAAGTTCAGGTCAACAGGACTAATTTTCAGAAGTACAATGCTACCTGGGAGCAAGTTGAATGAAGAGTTTATTAAAGTACAATGATTCCACAGTATTCTCTACTACCCCAAAGTAAAAAGCTACTAAAATTTTATGTTTGTGTTATGTTTATTTCTTAAAATACACACAAACACATACATAAACTCTCTTTCTTTGGCAGGGTAATAACAAAGAAGAATCATCTCCCTCAAGCAAGCGACTGGGCAAAGCACAAATGTTAAACATGCTCTGGCGTGGGGCAGCACGGGGAAGCAATGAAGCTGTCACAAAGCCCTGTGAAAGTGGTGTTGGGGGGCACTTATTGAAGCTGGCAGAAGACTGATTTCAAGCATCAAGCAGAAAACTTCCAGAACAAGTTACATATGTATGGCATATGAAGTTACAGAGGCGGATGACAGTCAGCTTGTTCAAAACAGATGTGAATGAGTTCATGGACAACAAACCTATAAACATTTCTTAAAGAGGGCAGATGTAGTTGCTATACTGGGGATTTTAGAGGTACACGTGAATAAAGGGAATATGTAAGCATAAGCTGTCATACTCACAACTCTGCCCCAATGGCATCCTTTCTGCCACCATCAGAGGAGAAGAAAGGTGCTAAATAGCCTAACACAACTGGGTATTTCTTCTAACACGTTTTTTGTAGAAAGCAGAGACCAAATTACATTGGATATTTTTGAACAAGCAGAACTAGTTTGAAGGCTGAACAAATGGATTTGTTCCATCTTTCACTACCAACCTCATCCTCCATTCAAAACCAATTCAGTTGTCTATTGTAACATTATATTGTTTTTTCCTACATTACACCCAAAGCAAGTATCTTTTTACATTACAAAATCAAATAGCATTCTCAAAGGAAAAAAAAAATGGAACAATTTGAACTTAATATATATTTCTGCTTTTCAAATAGGTATCTCTTAAGTCCACTATCCCTAAAAAGAATAAAACCAAACTGAAATACAGCAACTGATGTTGCTTCCGTCCAGCTCACTGTTCATTAGATATCTGTTACTTTGTTTTGTAGAAGGCTGGTACATAACAAAGCAAAATAAAACTCTGGTATTTTAGAAAACAATTCAGTTCTCTGACAAAAGCTACTAAAAGTTAATTTCCCCATAATAATAGAATATCTCCCAATATGTTACTTAACATTAATAAGAGTACTGAAAAGGCAGAAGAATATTAACATACTTCTGTTTCATTCTGAGGTCAGAACATGCTGCAAACAACTTTACTATTTAAAATTACAAATTCCTAGAAAAACATTTTAAGATTAATAAAAAGGACTATATAGTTAACATACTAGCAAGACAAGAAGACCTGCCTTTGAACTTTAAACAGGAAGTGCTCTTTAGACCAAAGCTAATTACTTTCATGTATTACAGTAAATCAGAGCAAAACAACATTTGCAACAGAAACTCAGATGCTGATACGGCAGTTTTAGGTATCACTCTGCAAGCCTCCATAGGTCTACTCTTTGGGATGTCTACAGTATGATATTCCACGTATTTTCATAAACTTGAAAGATATAATAATGTCCTGGTTTTAGCAGTGGCAGTCATTTTTTCTCCTTCTTGGTAGCTGGTGCAGTGCTGTGTTTTGACAGCACTCCGAGAATAGGGGAGGGCAAGAAAGGGGGGGAGTGAGTGAGTGAAAGCTGTCTGGCATTGGTTAAACCACGACAACTAAGAAATCCCAAAACTGTTTCTAGGTTATATACTGTATAACTAAGCTTAGATAGTTTAAAAAGGAAGGATTATTTAAAAAGGGCAGTATTGTAGGAACAGGCAAAATGAATTCTTCAGAAGATCTGTTTTAAGGATACAATATTTTGACCTCTAGCCTGACCAAAAAGTGTTTATTAGAAAAGCACATCTCAGCTCTGACCCAAAGGGTTTGCGCTACTTCTGGTAGCTGTAACACATTAAGACTGCACTCATTCTATTTTGGTAAATTCACCTATCCCTTGTTGAGGGCAGTAAAAACCATCTTCATCCATTGTCTGTTTCATTACTTAGAGCCTCAATTTTTGAGAATTAATATCATACCTATTGCCAAGAGTAGGTTAATGAAGCTTTTTGGAAGCTGATCTGGCATACATGTAGCAGCTGTTTGTTAACCTAAACATCAAAATCTTGCGCCCAAATGGAAGGTAAAGTCTTTTTTAATGCATAGAAAAGTTTCAAATACAGGACTTCATATTTTAATTCCTCCCCACTTAAGTAAGTTTTACAGTTTTATAACAAATTGGCAATTTCAGACTAACATTTGAGCTTTAATCCCTATAGGTCTGGAAGGAATGACACTACTTGAACATCTTAAACATGCCAGCAAAAACTTTGGTTTTGATCTGAAAATTTAAATTGCCACATTATCAACGTTTTAAGTTCATATTGGGCAGGCCTGCACCAGAGTGGTGCAGACCTGCCCAACTGCAGTCTGCAGACCATCAGACTACAATTCTAGTATGTTTAAAGCCATTTAATGAATCTAATCTAGCAAAATCATGACTAGTAATAGTCATCTAGTAATAGATTATGGCTGATCACTATTATTTTTAGCACAGCAACAGTGCTTGAAATCAAGCATCTGTATTCTCAACTTCTGAAGTTTTCAAAGTGCATTTATGCTTCTTCTAGTGCAATAAATCAAACTGAGCACTGTCAGTTCCAAAACTAAAACATCCAATCAGCGCATCAGGAAATCCTCAACAAAATGCTAAATTTGGAAGAAAGTGTGCATCAAAGGCCCTTTTGAGAAACTACATTGGAAGAACATAATATATACCCTTTAAGTTATGTTAGGTGTCTATCAGTACTTATGAGAGCAAAGTCAAATAAATATTTCATTTAGTTGCAAACAATTAAAATTGTTTTATTTCTGAAAAATAATTATGTTGATTATATCTGGTTGTATGTTTAAACTTGAATACCAATAAAAATTATGGTAATATTTCCAACCCTAACTATTCTATGATTCTATGTAAAGCTACAGTTCAAAGTAAAACCTTATTCTTACTGTAAAACCATGAATCAAAGTGGTTTTTAGCTATGCTTTATGAGCAGAAAAAATAGATAACAAAATATTGGGGGTTAAATCTATGCAACCATTAAAATAGATGAAAACTTGGGAAAAAAAACCTTAAAACATTGTCAGCAACTTCAATACCAAACAAAGGGCTTACCAAAGAGTAAACACAACACTGTTTGCTTTCTGAAGCTGCAAAATTACTGCTTAAATCTGCTGGAGTGCTCACTTGCTATCACTAACGAACATTAAACTCGCGTTTAAAATGCTTTCTATAAAAGCCACCAGGAAATTCCACCAAGTGATTATTCACAGTACTTAACTCACAATTTTTGATCAATGTATTTTCCAAGGTCAAATTAAAGACAGGTAATTCCATAACTTTAAAAGAAGGTCACACTTTAAACACTCACAGGGATTCTAAGACGAAATTTAGAGCTAAAACACTTGATTTATGAAGCTCTGAATACCCATCCAGAGACAGCAATTTGAAAAGCTGGAATAAGTGTTACAATCCTGTGTGTTAAGGGAGGTGTTCTCTTGCAGATGGTTTGGTTTTTTTTTTTTGTTTTTTTTTTCTTTTTAATCACTCCAGTATTATTATGTAGCCAAATATTAGAGGATCACCAAGTAGCTTATTAAATATTAACTATGTCATAATTTGGAGCTGTGGTTGACTTAAGGCAATTCAATGCAATTCTAAGGGGGACAGTGGGACGGTAGAAGCAGAAAATGAGGTCTATTAAACCTGAACTTTTCCAGAGTTAGTACATTCCAATTCCCTGAAGCTGCACAAGAAAAGCATAAAAATGCATTAATCCTTACCTCAGGTACCTGTTGTCAAATGGTAACAGCTGGTGTTTCTTTAGCTTATCAAAACTAATAAAAAAAAACATCAAACCAGGTCTTCAAAATGATGATGATAAATAGGCTTGCAAAAAAATACTTTCTCACAGTTCTCCAAAAATAAGCATGAAGTATGGTAATGGAGAAAAAGAGATCACTTGCGCCTTTGCAACTAATAACATAAGGCATGTGTGGCTACAAGGGACACTAGAGGGCTAGCTAAAAAGACTTTAGCTTCATTGTTTGCATCTGTTCCACGTCTCTTATTCCCAAATTTCTTCCACAGTTCATCTATCCCTACAAAAGCAGTGCCACAACAGAGGCAGCTGAGCAAGCATTTAGTATGTGGCAACAAGCAAACACCATCTGCCATTTACAAAGAACACCACAGAGACTAGGTTAAGCAGTAAAACAGAGAAATCGGGTTCTACTGTACACATCTACAAAAATGAATCAAACCCGGGAGACCACACTTTGGAACAGGGACATCACACTGCAAAAGGACTGAAAAAACTCCCATGGCAGCCGCTGAAGTGAAACTGAAGATACCTCAGTTCCATCTCTTGATTTGGCAGCAGTGTTTCTTCAATTCCAACTAAATCTGCAACAAAATCTGCAACAAAATTTTAATTTGGAGTCCTCGATTGGCAAGTAACTAACTAGACAAATTAACTTGCAGTAGGGACAAATGAACAGGGTAAATGCCAAGCCTATTCCAAGGAAGCAGTAGTAATAGGCAGGTAAGAGTAGTAAAAGGTTGACCAGTATCTCCTGTGAAACTAACCTTTGCATTGGCTTAGCTGCAACTTGTAACTGCAGTCTGATGTTTTTAGACAGCATGCTTATCTCACACTGAAGGAACAGTATGGCAAGAAAGCCTCTGTACAAGCACTCCCTCACTCGTGACATTAAAACTGCTGCAGAACACCACAAATGAAGTTTCTAAGGACAACTCAAGTATCTGCACGGAAAATTTAAACATAACTGGTGTTTTGTTAAAAAGCATCCTGTGGCAAAACCTGCTTAGTTAGGTCGCTCCCGATATCCACAGACCCTTATCAATCCCAAGAAGCCTACCAACAAGGCTATTTTTTGTAAATCCTTGCTGGATTCCTCACCCATTTCCAAATGCTGCCACACAAAATCCATTTTAGGGAACTGAGACTACTTAGGCCATTGAATGTTTTGTCTTGTCAAAAGCTACTGCCCCAAAATCTGCTTTAATGCTGGAGTATTTAAAAATGCCAAGGAAAGGTCCATTTATAGATCAAAATCCACACTTCTTTATTTTGTTTCTTTAGAAAGTAGCAAGTTAAATTCTATCTCCCTACTACAGTTATGAATGCCCAAAACAAAGCTATTCAAGTTAAGAGTTAAGGTTAAGAGTTATAGTAAAACCACCTGGATTTTCAGAAAGGAACTTATTTATATAATTTTATTTACATTCAAGCCCCTGACAGCCACAAGATTTAGACATATTGCAAAAACTCTCCCTGCAACAGTGATTTTATTCGTAAGCTGACCAAACGTAGCCACAGGTAATACTTCCATAATAGTGGTGATGATACAACTTGACAAACTATGTACGGTTACATTCAGAGACCTGAACACCAGCACAATGGAAAATTGTACCAAGGGAGGTTCGTGAGAAAGACAAGATTTAGTGATGGACTTGGCAGTGTTAGATTAACAGCTGGGCTTGATAACCTTATGTGTCTTTCCTAAATGATTCTACAGTTCTGTCAGTTCAGCTGTATATAGGCTGCCAGTGATTCCCAGATAAACCACCAGGCTTCAAGATTCCAAAGTGTCATTTGTATTTTAGACACATTGTCACCACAGAGTTCAACTTCCACATGTGATAAGCATTAGCTAAGAACTCCAAAATGGTCCTTTCTGATCAATAACAAGTAACAGATTGTGCTTTATCACAGGAAACCCTTGTCGAAAGTTAGCTGAAATTCCATGAAACAAATTGCTGCCATTCAAATTGTACCAAGTATAGAGATCAATACATTCTTACAAGCTGCATGAAAACTAGATGGCTCAGGAAGGATGTTAATGCCCCTGCTGACAAAGACTACAATTAATATATAACCTTTACTATTCGCCAGACAACTTATGAATGAAGTTTTGAGGCATTGTATTTATTATTTGAGCAACTTACTTAGAATGCAGAACACTTCAAAACAAAAGAAGAAAGAAATACAACATGGGTTAAAGGATACCTTTTTTGTGACATGTGTATAATGATCCTAAATAAAGGATCAGTCCTTATGACAAATTTAAGCAATTTGGCTGCACCATCTGAATCCTAAATTAGCAGTCACAGCATTTGTTCACAGGGAGGCATAACTAACATAAGACAGCATCTCAGAAGTGAAGAAAAGTTAACTGCCTCAATGCTGCATGAACTTAAGGAAAGCTTTACCTTGGAAGTGCCATATGAAAACATTACACAGCATGAAATCCTTTGGCGAAATGATTTCAGTGGATTCATATTCTGAAAACATACTGTTAACCTCCTCTTTTCAAAGTACAATATAACAAGAACAAGCACATATGGAGACAAAGCACTGCTTGATTTAACTGGGTCTCCTTCATTCTATGAATCAAAGGTAGAAGAGAAACAGACCAAGCTTATTCTCCCCAGGACAAAATTTACAAGCTCCATAACACAGAAAGCTTGTCTTCCTACTTTTACTTCCCTTCGCTCTGCCAGCCCACATGGGTTTTCAGTCATCTGGCAAAAGCAGAGGGAAACCACACCTCTGAGCAGCTTCACAGTGGAGATTCCATCACATAAAACACTTAAGCAGCTGCTAAAGCTAAATCCCACTCCTCCCTGTCTGCTGAAGGAGTGCACATTTTTCTTGCCTGATTTGCAGTTAACTGCTCTCTAGCTGGAGCTTACAATACTGAATTGTCACTATTTTTTCACACTGCAAAAGTCCTGGAACTTCCTGCTCCAACTATTTTCTTCATGAGCAGATTACCCTTTCTGGTTTAGCAACATAAACAGCATTTGTCTGATTTTCTGACCTTATCTGCAGCATCATAATCTTACTGGGAAAAAAAATAATAAAAAAATCACAGCAACATACTTTGCTAATGAATAATTTTTTCTAAACATATGCCTCACCTTTGACAGAAGCAATTTCACACAGGAAACATGGCCCTCATAGACTGCTGATAGGAGTGGTGTGATATTGTGTTTGTCTGGAGCCTGTAAATTGAGACAAGGTTATTTGAAACACAATTTCAGACAGCATTAAAAGGTTTCACTTAAATCACTACCTTCACACTAGTGTTGGTAAAACAAAATGAAGAATATTATCCAGAATTTTTTACTCTCCTTTTAAAAAGAATAGCCATTGTTTAAAAAACAGGTAACAGCAAGATATTTCTTCTGTAAGACTTTTAAGGTATCCTAAGGTTTGCTTAAATTTTTAGGCCAATGACAGACATTGCAGGGTGTCAGCTGACAAGTTTTTCCCAATTTAAAACCACTATTCCTAATTCGCCCATTTCCCAGCCAGCCTTATTTGGAAACCAGTTTTAGCTGAAACACTGTTTAAGCTGTCTTCTCCTCTCTAATCTATAGCCCTGGAAAGAATAAGAAATGGAGCAACCAAAATACTTGTATCTTTCCTTCCTTTTTTACCTCCTCTCCCATTAGAGGAACTGAGGAAGAGACAGTCTTTCCAGACATCAAGGAAAAAATCCAAGCCATTTTGCTATTAAGGACCAAAGCTAAGATGTCCTCCTATACATTAACTTTCAGAGAAATATAGAATCATAGAATAGTTTGGGTTGGAAAGGACCTTAAGATCATCAAGTTCCAACCCCACTGCCATGGGCAGGGACACCTCACACTAAACCGTATCACCCAAGGCTTCGTCCAACCTAGCCTTGAAGACTGCCAGGGATGGAGCATTCACAACCTCCCTGGGCAACCCATTCCAGTGCCTCACCACCCTCACAGTAAAGAATTTCTTCCTTATATCCAATCTAAACTTCCCCTGTTTAAGTTTGAACCCATTAGCCCTTGTCCTGACACTACAGTCCCTAATGAAGAGTCCCTCCCCAGCATCTCTATAGGTCCCCTTCAGATACTGGAAGCCTGCTATGAGGTCTCCACGCAGCCTGCTCTTCTCCGGGCTGAACAGCCCCAACTTTCTCAGCCTATCTTCATACTGGAGGGGCTTCAGTCCCCTGATCATCCTCGTGGCCCTCCTCTGGACTTGTTCCCACAGTTCCATGTCTTTTTTCTGTTGAGGAAAGCAGAACTGCACACAATACTCCGGGTGAGGTCTCACAAGAGTAGAGGGATAGGATCACCTCCTTCAACCTGCTGGTCACGCTCCTTTTGATGCAGCCCAGGATGCGGTTGGCTTTCTGGGCTGAGAGCACACACTGAAGCCGGTTCATGTGAAGTCTCTCATCAACCAGCACCCCCAAGTCCTTCTCCGCAGGGCTGCTCTGAATCTCTTCTCTGCCCAGGCTGTAGCTGTGCCTGGAATGCTCCAACCCAGGTGTAGGATCTTGCACTTGGCACGGTTAAACTTCATAAGGTTGGCATCATCCCACCTCACAAGCATGTCAAGGTCCCTCTGGATGGCATCCCTCCCCTCCACCGTATCAATCGAATTATTCCAAAGCACAGCATTTGGGGTGCATGGTTAAAACATTTAGAAACTGCACTTCATGGAGAACTTCACTGTTTTGAAGTGCCAACACAGCCCAGCCCAGCCAAATCTCTTCATGACAAAAGGCCATGCGTATCAAGTTACAGTAAAATGACTAAGTTTGTCCAAGTAAAAATGTCTCAAAAAAAGAGCGAAGCACACCAATTTAAACACAGTTGATCCTGCCCTGGACAAGCATGCATTGTACTGTCTTCTGAAGTCACTTCCAACAAATCTAATATGCATTTCATGCAAACTTTATTCAGATGTGATCCCTGGATTGATTTTTCTAATACTGGTCAAGTTAAACTTTTTATAACTATAAACGACTTTTCCTAGTGTGTCCAAAAAGAATAAAAACTTTTAATACATGTAATCTTAAGCTTCTAACCTGTAGGAAACCGCCTGTCAAATATTTTTAAACACCGCAAATTGCTTAGGTGGATTCAAGTTTTTCAGTAACCATTTAGGTACTTATACCAATCCCTTGGGGAGGTGGAGGGAGGGGCAGGAGAAGGAAGACCCTAACACTCCAACATCTGTTTGCAAATTGATGTACATACATTAATATCGGCTCCTTTCAATAGCAGAAACTCCAGAATCTCAAGCTGTCCACAGTCTGCTGCATAGTGAAGAGGCTTCCTCCCACCTTCAAGTGTCCGGTTGACATCTTCACCCTTCAATGTAAATGTAATCTAATAAGCAAAATTTTAGAGCTAACACACCAAGACCAGCTTGAAAAAATGCAACACCTTCAAATATGCTGAAGAATGACCCAAATATTTAAGTCATTGCCCAAGAAAAACAAAAATTGAGTTGCTTAATTTCCTTTCCCCATCTATACGTTTAAGACTGTAATACAACTGTGGTCCATCCTGCCACACTGCATCTTAAGTGTATTAAGTATGCAAGTGCACTAGGCAGCTTATGATTAAAGAAAAATTAAAACATCATTAGAGCCTACAAAACATGCTCCCATTGGCTCATTTTGCTTTTCCTTCACCCCAGCTAGGATTCTAGTTATCTGACTAAGTTACCTGCTAATCTACCTAAGTTTACCTGCTTCTATACATATTGATGTTTTGCATACTGAAAAACCAGACGCATAGAAAAGTCAGCATCACAACTACTGGCAAATAAGTACAGTCCATCCATAACTTCAAAACCAATCATGAAACTGGGCACTGTTTTATAAATAGCACCTGCCAATTCTACATGACACAAAGTCTGAAGACAGTTGAACAAATCAGGACACAGGAAGTTGAATTATAATGCCACTCATACTAGTGAACTGAGACATCTCGCAAGGCGTAAACAAAATTTAATTTAGTGAGTGCTTAAGCAGCTTTGTTTCCTCACCTTGGGTTGTGCAACTAGGATAAACTGATTTGCTGCACTTCTGTAATGACAAGAAGTTACTGGAAACCAAATACTGACAAGCTGTGTGGCAACTTCTTGTTCGTATCTGCAAGTAATGTTAGTATTTTAGGGAGTGGCTAAATTTAGCATCATACATCAAGCCCTGCACCTCCACAGAAAAACAAGAATTTCAGTTGCAGCACCACTCATGCTTCTCTACAGAGCCCCTACACTTCCCTTATTCCTGCCTCAAATCTCTAGGAAGAGCACAGAATAGAAGGCTTGATATGTATCTATCAGACCCTACCTCCCTTCTAAGAATGGAAGGGAATACTGTCAAAAGGAAATCCTATTCTGGATTTGATATTCTGTATTACTAGCCAACTGAAGAGATGACTCTAGATTTCTCATATCAATAGGCTATTCAATTCTTCTCATACCATGCTGAAAGTCAAAGCAATACAACAGTGTTTAACTGTTGTTTTCAGTTGTTAAGCCGAAACACTGTACATTCTGTGATTTGAGGTCAGCAATTCACACTATTGAAGGTTCTGGCTTCAAAAAAGCATGAAGTGGCAGCAAGTAGCACAATTAAAAAAAACACCTCTGCCACCACTGTTAGTGACCCTGAAACACAGCTATGGCTTCTAATGCATGTTGGATGTTGGGGAAAAAAAAAAAAATACAAACCCTATTTTATCTATGTTATATTTTTATCTATGATTTGCAGAAAAGCAACAAATTATACTTCTAAACAAAGTCTGCCACAGTTGTAGATATATGGATTATCAACACCGTACAACAGTTCATAATGTAAAATGTCAAATTCCAGTGTGAGCAACCGAAGGTTTAATTCTTTGTTTACTAGTAAAGTTGTTGCAGATAGTCCTGTGATGTAACTTCTCTTGCTGAATTTCAGTCTAAAAAAGTTGGTGGGAATATGTTAACAACTGTGTCCCAATTAAAAAAAAAATAAAAAATCATCCAGATCACACAACACTAACAGCACACCAATAGCCACATTATTGAAAAGTATAGAAAGAAGCAGCATATACTTAACTCACCTAGAAAGTTAAGCTCTATCCATACTCTTACTTGCATCTTGACACTTCCCATCAATTTTAACACAGATGGCATTCAAATAGCGCATGATGTTAAGAGACACATTAAGGATTGGGTTGCATATGCTCAGGAAGCCAACCATGTAGAAGCCATGCAATCACTACCCCAAAATGGGCTCTAAAATACTCTGATCCATGCTAAGACACGGTAAGTAAGGCAGTAATGGAGAAGGACAAGCAAGTTAACCCCTGGTACAGCACCCTGTAAAGCTATGAAGTTCACACACAGAAAGAAATTTAGACTCTTACCTTAAGACTGAGACAGTCCTGCAAAGCCCCCCCTTCCTTAAGCTTATAAACATCATTTGGCTCATTGGCTTACACTTACCATTGATCCCCTCATTCTCTCCTAAACTGGCCGTGGAATAAATTTCAGCTAGACAAGACAAAGTTTCAGAAGGATAAAACAACACCCAACCACCAAATTTCCTAAGTTTCCCTTAAAGATGATGAAAGCCTGTTTATAGGGGAGTACCTAGCAAAAACTCTGCAAAGAAAGATGTCTTAAGTGCAGATCACATGGATTTGAATACTAGCACTGAGAAAATGTGCCAGCAGCATTCAAAGTCAAATCTAAGAATGTCTTAGTCTAAATTAACAGAAACAAGATATCCTGTAAGTTACAAAAATAAAGCAAGTCCTCCTAGGCTCTGTAATAAACAAAGTCAAATACTCAGCTGTTTCATGGGTGTGAAAAAGGCACTGTAAAACAGACCACTGACCATTCTAAAACTTCATTTGGCCTTTCCTACTTCTAATCCAAGACATATAGAAGTAGGAAGGGAGATAAATCAATGTAATGTACAAGGATCAAACCTGGCCTTGAACATTTCCAGAGCCAGGTTGGATGAGGCTTTGAGCAACCTGGTGTAGTAGAAGGCATCTCTGCCCATGGCAGGGGGGTTGGAACTAGTTTTTTTTTTTTAAAAGGTGCCTTCCAACTCAAACCATTTCATGATTCTATGGATGTAATTTATAAATAAATATGCAGATATGGATCTGTCGTGGTTTAAACCCAGCCAGAAAGCTCGTTCACTCACTCTCCCCCTTCTTGCCTTCCCCGAACTCCCGGAGGGACGGAGAAGAGAATCAAAAAGAATGCAACTCACACAGGCTGAGATAAGAACAGTTTAGTAACTAAGGTATAACACGAATCGCTACTGTTACCACCAATAATAATAATGATAAAGGAAATAACAAGGGAAGAGAATACAACACCTCACCACCCGCCGACTGATAACTCTCCCCCCCCAGCCCGACCAAACACCAAATGATACCTCGTCCAACCCCACGGTCCAGTAGCCCTTCTGGGTAACTCTCAATTACATCCTGGGCATGACGTGCTGTGGTATGGAATACCTCTTTGGTCAGTTTGGGTCAGGTGTAAAAATTACTTAGCAACAACTAAAAACATCGGTGTTCTCAGCTCTGTTCCCAGGCTGAAAGTCAAAACACAGCACTGCAGCAGCTACTAAGGAGGAGGAAAATGACTGCTACTGCTGAACCCAGGGCAGGGTAGTACATGCTCAGTGGTTTGTTTTGTTTTCTGGGGCTTTTGTGCGGGGGTTTTTTTGCCTTTTTTTTTTTTTTTTCTCCTCCTGATGGAGTGCATGATCAAAAAGATTTAGAGACCATTTGTCTATAGCTCTATTGGTAACTACAGAAACAACAAGTGAGAGAGTTTCCTTCTGGAAGACTAAGAAGTTTCAGTGGGAATTCTATAGGTCAACTAAAAATAACCCTAAACCTTACCTCTAAACACAAATTAATCAGATTAAAGACCAACTGTTATAAAACTCGTAAGAATATCCTTACAGTTCCACTTTGGAAAGAAAAGGTGTCTTTAGACATGAAAATACTGACTTTGTATCTTTATTTGAAATTCTACTAAATGTTTCAATCTTTGCCTACATCAGCTGCTACTTATGTGCTTAAATAAGTCTCCAAGATACAACTTCCATATAAAATCACCTATAAAATGAGAAAGTCAGAAAATTGCTAGAACCCTCATAATCAAAATTGGCAGTACACTGGTGCCAAAGACAGTAGCTACTACAACTGCAACAATAAGCCTTTCAGTTTGCTAGACAGTGATGTGAAATACATCTAACATCCTAGGTAAGGGTGTCAAAGATTATCTAAACAAGCTGCTGCTCTCCTTTAAGCATAGGATGTACAGTCCTGTGGGTGTTGACTTTTGTCTTCACTGGATGAACACTCCAAGTTGGATTCTCTTGATTTTCCACAATATTCTGTTCAGCTACGCCAGGGAAAGATGTTGACTTAAGACAGTTGGGTACCCAGTTTTGACAGACTGACCAGCCATAACGGACAACATTTTGTATAGGAAATGCATCTTCTCTATAATGAGACATCAAAAAAGTGATTGACTATGCACTAGAGAATTTAAGAGTTCACATTATCAAAGAAATTATACTTTGTAGTTATAGCAACAAGCACCAAATGCCAGTTCATATGATAAAGAGAAAATCTAAGCCTAAGGTCAAAATTTGAGTCCCCTCTCAGATAAGGCAGCTCTGGTAAAGGTGTGGCTAATTATGTCCACAGAACAAAACAAAGTGGTACCTAAAGTCCTGTAACAGGCTGAGATAGGAAATAGCACTGGACGATTAAAAAAATCTCATCAGATGATGATTCTTCATACTGACATCCAAGACAGCTAAGCAACCAGTATCTTGGTAGGCCGAAGCTAAGACTGTACCAAATCACTGCTAAAGGTTTATTTTAGAAAAGACCATACTCAGCTCAGGCATATGGTCAAAACCCACATGAACTGCCAAAGAGCACGATTTTTCTTTTACACCTGCAGAAACAAAATCTTACATATATTTAAAAAAAAAAAAATAAAAAAAAATGACAGAATAATTCTCCCAGAAATTTTGATAGGATGTTTGCCATCTTCTGGAGTCTAACACAGCAGCAACGAGGTTAGTAGTTATGAGGGTACAAGAAGACATACTGTAACCAGAACCAAAGAATCGTATTAACTTCAAAATAAAACATACTCTTAGCCAAAGGCTACACCTCTTCTGAAAGAAGATAATTTAGTTTCACTTTCCAGAGTGGACCTACCAATTCACTAACAATAGTGTGAATGTTTATGCAAAACCTCAAAAAATAATTTGTCTTTGCAAAAGGAAAAGGCAACTAAGATGATTAAGGGAGTGGAGCATCTCCCTTATGAGGAAAGACTGAGGGAGCTGGGTCTCTATAGTTTGGAGAAGAGGAGATTAAGGGGTGACCTTATTACTGTATATAAATATATAGAGGGGGAGTGTCACAAGGATGGAGCCAGGCTCTTCTCAGTGGCAAACAATGAAAGGACAAGGGGTAATGGGTACAAATTGGAGCACAAGAGGTTCCACTTAAACCTGAGAAGAAACTTCTTCTCAGTGAGGGTGACGGAACACTGGAACAGGCTGCCCAGGGAGGTTGTGGAATCTCCTTCTTTGGAGACATTCAAAACCCTCCTGGACACGTTCCTGTGTAACCTTATCTAGGTGTTCCTGCTCCGGCAGGGGGATTGGACTAGATGATCTTTTGAGGTCCCTTCCAATCTCTAACATACTGTGATACTGTGATACTGTGAAAGACATGACCACCTCATTAATGACCTTCCCGAGTACATTGAGTTTACTTAGACATTTAAGGCTAAGTCTGGCATAAACCTCATCAGTAATGTTTTTCTTTGGAGAGCAAAGACCAGCTATGTAACATTAAAATCCAGTTCAACACATAAAATATCAGAAACAGCAGTTAGCTGGTATCTGCTTTAATCTCCTCTACCAAAATCTGTTTATAGGTAAAGTCTCCCTGTGTAAATCTCCAATTACTAACATGACAGCATGAGATGTTATGTCCTATTTAGAGATGTCACATACATGGATAACAGTACAGTATTCAATTAAAAGGACTTTAAGCATTGGTTTCAGTTGAAAGCGGACTACCAAATTTTCATTGAAGAAAGTGAAAACATTTTCAGAATTTTCTCTGCTTTTTAAATAACTAATAGTAGCATTCATTGTAGCATCATCTGAAAGCAACTATCACCCACTTTCTGTAACGGAGCGATTCAATCCATAAGAACAGCTGTTCTAATTTCTTCAGTGAGTACTGTCAAAATTACTCTTGAACTTAATTCTTCTATTGCCCTCTATCTCGCACATTTTCCTTGCTCTACCTTTTCTTGCAAACCTACCTACACAAAACCCCTGGTAGTATCTCATGACCTTTTCAGTTTAAGTCCACTCAAGGTCTTTTTTAGTTCTACTCCTGCACACCCTGGGAAAGCATCTACATTCTTTTTGGAAACCCACCCCTAATTTCACTTATCATGCTCCCCCTCTTTATATCTAAGCTCAGAGAGGAGCTCCCTAACAGCCAAACTGCCCTTCTGTCAGAAAAGCTGGAGTATCCCAGAGTTATCTGGAATATTCTGCACCTTAACAGCTACATTGAATAAGTCTGCCCAATTTAATTTCTTGTTCTTTTGTAGCCTTAATTAAAAGAATGAATGATTTCACCGACTTTGCCCCTAATGCACATTACAACATCAGCTCTTTGAAAATGTTGAATGAACATAGTCATAAGTTTAGTCATAAATTACAAGCTCATTATTTTCCAGGCAGATTATTTAACCACACGAAACCAATCCTGTCCTTGAACAGCCCTTACCTTTTCTGTAGACCTTATTACACAGACTGTAGTCCATGCCTCCTTTGGTCTGACTTTATCTGCTAACTCACCCCTTCCTCAGTTCCTGCCAGTTTCAAAAGCATTTAGTCAAATGAGCTAAACTAAACACATTTAGTGTCACTCTAGTATCCCTACAGCATACTCTGTGTGCTTCAATCACAGGCTTATTTTACAGTAGCACACCAACTGAAACCAAATCTGAACCATGTATCCATTCACTCAGGCATCGTGGCTTGCCAGTAGTGTTGCTCTAGAACATTATCGACGTGATTAATGTCACAGCTTACCAATCAGTTTAGAAGCCATTTATAATAGTACTCCTAACCACAGTTTGATCCTTTGTACCCATGCATCAGAATTACTGGCTGAATGATGAATCCAATGTGGGAACTAGTAAGTCAGAGAAATAAATTGATCATTTTCTTCTTTCCAGTTCAATCTGTCCTTTCATCTTATTTACCACTTGGCACCTGATCACACCAGAAATAAGTAACTGGGATTTACACTGCAGTTCTAACACAGGAATAGAAACTGAAAATTGTGACCTCATTAAATCCTATTGCATAGGTTAACTGTATTAGTAGAGCAGTATCTGTAATACTGGTGGCATTAAAATGCTTTTTCAGATTTAGAAACTACTTCATATCCCCATATGTACTTATCCTGTCATGCAGATATAACTTAATTTCCCACAACCCTTTTATTCCGGTTTTAACGAAGGACACCATATCCCGTGCAGTCAGATGTCCTTAAAGTGCAGGGAAGCATCCTACAGGGTACTAGATAATTTCTGTCTCTCTTATTCTGGAAAAAGATTAATTCACTGTACACTCTGTTGCATTAGTTCCATCTCTTCACATACAAAGGATGTCTATTCTTATAGAGTATTAGGTAACTGACATTTTAAATATAGCAGTAACTTTACTGCTGTTGTCAGTGTGAAGGAGGAAGAGTGAAAAAAAAATCCTCCTTCTATAAAGTTAAGTCCTATAGATGAGATATTCCAACTATCTTACTGCATACTGAGGATACTACTTCCAAATTCCTCATATTTTACTATCTTCTACACAGGCCTTTGATCATACTGGTTGCATTTATTTTTAAAATTTCAACAAAAGAGATTACATGAGATAGTTCATCACAGACATTTCCAATCAATCTTATTGTACATATCCATAGCAAAAGATGTTAAGAATTCAGTTCGTGGAAAGCAAGAGCATCTCAGGCTTCAAGCATTTATATTCCTCAGGGGTAGGAACAATAGACAAATACGTGCAGATGACAGAAAAGTAAAATTTGGGTATTATACCTTATTTTTTCATTGTCACATCACAGTGCATGGACTTTGCATCAGATGGATAACACGTAATATTACTTTACACAATATACTTCACTTTAAAGTATATTCTTCTACACCTGATAGGCTGAAAGAGTAAGCTTTTCGGTTTTTGGTGGAATATAGATAATCTGAGCCTTGAGAACACTTGTACTTCCTCAGCAATCCTGATGGCCCCCAAACTCTTCACTCTGACCATGTTCCAGTATATCAATGCCTTTCTTGAACTAGGAAGCCCAGAACTGGTCACAGTACTCATATGCAGCCTCAGAAGTAGTAAGAAGGGAAACATTTCTTTCAACATGCCAGCTGTTTTCTTGCTATCACAGCCCAATATGCTGCTGGCCTTCAATAATGTAAGACTATGCTGCAGACTCATCTGCAGTTTCATGGTTATACCAGGACACTGAAGACCTTTCTAAAAAGCTCCTGCTTAGCCATGTGACTAACCACGTCATATGAGAAACCAGGGCTCTTTGCACATAAGCCCAAGGAATGTTTCAACAGTGAGAAAATTTCAATAGTGAGAAAACTGCTAGTTTGGAACCTCAACTGAACTTCAGCTGTCATACTGCCACCCCAACATTTCTGCAATTTCTACATTCTCTTCAGTTGACCATTTTGCTTTCACCTTCTGTGTAACTCTGTGTATTGATTACAGATTGCTGAAAATCTGTGACCAGGGAAGAAAGTTCTATGTCCAAATAACAGCCTTGAAAAACACTCTCAACTCAACATTTCTCACACTGTTATGAGACCCAGAATGCAAAAGCCCTCAAAGCATCTTAACCTTCACTTTAAATGAGCTGTGCTATCACCTCATTTGTATTCAAATAAAGAAAAACAAAAAAAAAATAATCTGATCTTCCACCATAGAAACATAATTTTATAGCTCACCTCCCTTTAATTCTTTTTCCACTAATCAGCTGCTTAAGCACAGAACTGGAGTCTCAAATACCCTGTTCTACAATTAATTTTCTTTGAAGGCTTGAGAAGAACTAAAATTGCATGCTATGAGTTCAAACACAAAGAAGCTCTCATTTTTCACTACTGTCATCACGAAAAAAAAAAGTAAGTGGAGGTTTACCACTGAAAACTCAAGTGCTACTATCTCAGTTTTCTTACTATTGAAAATTTTCCACTGTTGAAATATTCCTCACGCTTATGTGCTGAGAGCCTAGACTCCTTACAGTGACCTGACAGAGTGCTTTCATCCTCCTCAGTCTGCTTCTGGAGTGGTTCCATATGTATTCCATTCCATAATCCTAGTTCTCACCTTATGATCGCCAAAGAGCCCATTCACATACTGCTAACTTTAATTCCAAGATGGATTTGTAGTTGTCTTCTTCCAATATATGTATTTCTGTAAAATGTTAGAAAAAATCAACAGGATTATAGAACACCACTTCTTAACAGAGCTCACTGTATGAAAGTATTCACCTGGTGTGAAATTTATGCCTTCAGTTCAACAATCCCACAATGTTCTAACTCTTCTGAAGTAGTGGTTTACTTCAGTTGAGTTTTCCCCCACTACAGAATAGTCCCAGCATCTAAAAAGCAGCACTGACTTTGAAGAAGGAGTTTTAATTCCTGCCTAGATATAAACTAATCTAGCACTTTCACAGGTCCTTGGAGGCTACTGATAGAAACACCCTTAAAACAAAATCAGTAATTCAGGCCTGATGGCTCTTTGTAAAAAACCTATTTCTACTTTTCAAGTGTTAACACAACTCACAATACCTTCAAGTAGCAGCAACAACAAATTAGTCTCTTCTCCCAAATTGGTTATACGATCTTCTCTAGAAATTTTGTTATGGTAACCAAAAATGGAGCACTAGCCTGAAGCAGTTCTTGTTGGGAAGAGCAGAGAGGGTAAATATCTGCGTCCATTACTGAAACTGACTTAAACTACAGTAGACTTATCCTCAGTTACCTGCTTACCCTCAATATATTAATACAAATATTAAGATAACTGAACCACTAATCTAGTACTTTAGACAAGGAAAACATTTTTGTAAGCTTCTAGGTATTCTATCATAACTGTAGACTAACATGCAATTTTGACGTTGCAGTCCATTTTCATTAAATAGAGACAAGAATAGGAAATCCCAGGCATCCAGGAATTTAAGAAGTCATCATGGACTGGCCAGAGGGCAAAGATTTGGGAATGTCCCCAGAGGAGGAGGTGATGCATTCTGAAGAGCCCCCACCATACAATAAACTGTCAGAAAGTGAAAAACAATATGCCTTGTTTACTGATGGGTCCTGCCATATTGTGGGAAAGCATCATAGATGGAAGACAACTGTATGGAGTCCCTGACGACAAGCTGGAGAACCTGCTGAAGGAGAGGGTTGATCAGGTCAGTTTGCCAAGGTGAAAGCCATCCAGCTGGCCTTGGACACTGCTGAATGAGAAAACTGGCCAGTACTTTATAGTGACTCATGGATGGTGGCAAATGCCCTGTGGTGGTGGTTGCAGCAATGGAAGCAGAGCAACTGGCAATGCAGAGGTAAGCTGATGTGGGCTGTTGCACTGTGACAAGAGATTGCCACTTGGGTCGGGCGGGGTATCGGTCTCCAGGTGGTGAGCGGCTGTATTCTCTTCCCTTGTTATTTCCCTTATTATTATTATTGGTGGTAGCAACAGTGGCTTGCATTATACCTTAGTTACTGGACTGTTCTTATCTCAACCTGTGGGAGTTACATTCTTTCAATTCTCCTCCCCATCCCTCCAGGAGTGGGGGGAGAAAAGTGAGGGGGGGAGTGAGCAAGTGGCTGTGTGGTTCTGGGTTGCTGGCTGGGCTTAAATCACAACAGTTCTTTGTGTTTTCATCAAATAGAAACAAGAAGAGTTCAAATGACCAGCCTGTAACAAAACTTGCTGCACATTATTTAAACTTTTCTATTTTTTTAATTCCTGCAAGAGAAAAAAACCTCAATATACAATGCTTCCAGGATTGCAGAACTAATAACTTGGTCCAGCAAATGAAAAACAAATTCCACATTTCCACTCATCCTGATGCACTGAAACAACTATTCAAACAACACAGGAGGCCTAAGAAGCAGAAACATATACATATATATATTCTACTCAGGAAGATTATTGAGTCTCAAGTTTTCTTGTCCTTATCTTCTGATTCACAAGCAAGATGTCAAAAAGTTATTGACCCTACTGCCCTGGTCAGCATTCAAGCCTAAAAACAAGAGTAAAACACAGTGAAATAACTAACATCTCAAAGGCTGTTTAAGTCCAAAGAATAGAAAGGGAAGGAAGAAGACTGAGTGTTTACCTTGTGAATTGTTTACAATTTTGAAGCAGGTTTCTTCAGTTAAAAACCAGCAGTAAGCTCCTGCCAAAGCTGAGAAACCAATTAATCTTAATTGCAAGTAGGCAGTTTCCCATGGCAACTGCAAGAGTTTTGTGCAGGATTCAAGTGGGAACTTGAATCCCCTATATTTTCAAAAATTACTTACTTTCAGTTGACTAAATAAATTAACATAACCCTGTCTCATTCAGCCTGCAACAGGGAGACCACTGCTGCTATTGCTCAGCAGTTCAGCAAATTCTGACCATTCTAGTAGTTTTCTAACTGCAGCCCGAGTGGACAACAGTTGTCTGAATAGAAGCAAATGCCCTACATTTATTGGATGCAGTAACTGCTTTCCACTTAGATAACCACAGAAGATCTAGAAGTTCTTTGGGTTTCATTTTGGGCTTTTTTTTTTTTTTTTTTAACAGCAGAGAGCAACTGCATTAGCTAAACCTTTCCACTGATTGTATTCATGGTAAACAAAATACACCTTTTTGACACTGCCAGGGTTTTTCCTGTCCTTGAAGTTTCACAACCTGGAGCAAAAAGGCATTTTCTCCCTGCTGTCCTTTCTACCCTGTATGCTTTGGGGAATATATGGGATAAGATGTTCATCCATTCCTTTTATCACATCTTACTGAAATAAAAACAGTAATTGCAAAAACTTCCACAAGAAATTCTGTAGATTATGTTAAAAAAGAAAAATCAAGTTAACAGATGTTGAGAAGGGAACTTCTTGAATACAGAAAGTTACATTCCCACTAAAAAAAACTCACACTATCACTTGGTTTACACAAGTTAAGGGGATTAGTTAGGAACCTGATGTTGGATTTTGCCTGTCTTGAGATGGCACTTGAAGTATGCTGAAAAGCTTTTATAAGCACTCCTACACTTACTTTGGCTTAAGCCAACAAAAAAGTACTTAACAACCATACTTCTCATATTTTATTTGTTAGCAGTAAAATAGTATCCATCTTATCCACCGTCATCAACTGTAATCTGAAGTCCTTTGTCAAAAGAATACAATTTCAGAAACAGCTGTTAAATAAAATGAACTACTGAGCCATCTGTGCTTCAGTTGCTGTATCGGCATTTTTAGAGACAAACCTGACACATGAGTTGCTCTGTAGAACAGTAATGAACACACCATTTCCTACCTACAGCTTCTGGAAACACGTGCTATGATCCCAGCTTCAGAGATGTGTCAAATATGTGCATTATTGGAAACAGTTGCTCCCCTCCCTAAATCCTTAACACCACCAGGGATGGAGCATTCACAACTTCCTTGGGTAACCCATTCCAACACCTCACCACTCTTACAGTAAAGAACTTCTTCCTCATATCCAATCTAAACTTCCCCTGTTTAAGTCTGAACCCATTACCCCTTGTCCTATCACTACAGTCCCTAATGAAGAGTCCCTCCTTGTATTAGGAAGTGATGAAACAGGAGTTAAGAGACCAGTTTTGTACGTTCTCTTACCTTTTAAACCTATTTAAAAGTTTTGACCAAAAGCACTGTCTCTTAGTTAGGTAACAGCTCAGATTAATAGCAGTAACTAGTTCTGACAGAATAAGCTGTTGCAGACATAGGTATTATTACTTCTACCAAGAGACTCTCTGTCCAGAGTACTGCTTTAACTGATTATGTTGGTGCATTAAATATTCCAGATCATGAACTGAAACAGCCAATGATCAGACACACTTTCTAAGCTACCTTTGCTTAGAAGAATTGTTAGGATTTGTAATTGAAGGAAAAAATGTTTTTACAGAACCAGGGTTTGCCTATCAGACATGATACAGGGGACACTACCAGAAGTAAAACCAGTTAACCACTAATTCTTAAGGAATCACAGCCAGATCTAATGCCTTTATACCTTAATTTGACATGAACCTAGTATTCACTCCAGACAGCTACGCTGAATACTGTATCCACTAAACACAGAGCAGTGTCCATTTTCACAAGCAACACTGAGCTAGCCTAAAAGGTTTTCTCCTCCAGAAGTGACGGGCCAGACTCCATGTTTTAATACTGCTGCATTTTGATCCAATTTGGATTATACATTCTAAGAGCATACTAAGCAGAAAATATTCCAGCCTACATAGGTGCTAAATGATTGCTGAACTGTTATCAACCATATTTAAATCAGAAATCAGGCAACATCAAGTTTGGACAGATAAAAATGCCCTGTATCATGCTTCACTTCGTTGGTGCCACTAAGTTTGTGTTAGAGTAAAATATTAAGTCCAAGGATAAAGCAATCCAAAGGTTTAATAATAGGATTCAGGCTATTTCCATCATTAGATCATTGCTCCAGAAGATAACCAGCTGAGCAAGGAATAAAAACCATTACCATCCAATCTGCACTTAGTTACCATCTCTGAATTAAAGCATTTTCAATTACTGCAAGAGATCCAACACCAACATTTGTATTAAAATCCTCAGGACACATTGTCCAAAGAATGCGCAGGAAGCAACTGTTTTCCTTCTGGAGCAGTAAGCACCAGCTATTGCATTTCAGTCCAACAGATGCCAGCTTGATAGTTTTACTTCTACACAGGATCTAAAGACCTGTGATAACAGAAAACACCCCTCATAATAATAAATACTTATTCTCAAAGTTAAGGTTGTACTCTGTCATGAAGATAGGAGAGGATAAACAGGAAGATGAGTATATCTTCCAAAAAAAAATACTGCTATAGTTAAAAAAAAAACCAAAAACCAACCAACCAACAAAAAAAAAAAAAAAAAAACAAAACCTAAACAAAAAAACCACTGAAATTTAAGTGAGGCTCAACATCATAAGCATGACTGACTTCTCTAGAATCTGAACACAGGATATTGTCCTAGGAAAGATAAAGTAAGTGTTCTGTCAAACTCAAAGCAGTGAAGCTTAACTTCTAAATAAGTTTTCATATAAGATTAACAGGCATTATTTTCCAGTGCACATTGAGTTTACATCACCTTCATATAGCAATGCATAAAAAGAAGTATCAAAATCAGTATTAATGAGTTCCAGAAGTTTTGTGCCTTAACACAGATTTTTGATAACATGCTGAAGCAGTTCATGATTAGAATCATGCAAAAACAAACAACTTGATCAGAAGAGCTATTTTTAAGTTAATCAAATAAATGCTGCTTTCTAATTACTTAAGACACTTGCAGTATTCAGCTTCACTGTATTACGTCCAATAAAACTTGCCAATATTGATATTACACTTTTATTACTTAAATAATCTACAAAAGTTATGTTATTTTCTCCAGAGTTTACTAGGAAGTACTTTTGAAAATGCTTTATTTAATACATTTAATGTATTAAAATGTATTTATAATATAACTTAATAATGTAAATACATATAATGTAAAATTTATACTATAAACTTATAATGTAAATTTAATACAAGAAGATAACTAAAGACTATTACTATCTCCAAGATAAGTTTAAGCAATGGATAATAAATGCTTCAAGAAAAGCCAAATTCAAGTTTTTTTAAACCATTCTAAGTAGCTCTTCTTTGGCTAAATAGATAGATAATACTGTTATTGGAGTTACTGAGTCAGCAATCCAAGAAATACAGATTATCCCAAATGTTTCACGTGAATACAAAGGTTCCTTTGAAATTTTATACAGGGACATACACAAAAGTGCAGATCTCACTGCACAGGAACTCTCCTGATCATTCTTTTTATGTAAGGACTTGAAACCACCTCCTCCCAATTGCACTACCTGAATCAAGTATTGGAAGTGTTTTGAACAAAAAAAATAAATATCTTTTTTAAACATTTATTGCCTGTGGTATTTGCATTTGTAGCATCATTAACACATCAGTTTAGAAGAGGTATGGCTGATGGTAACTGTTCCATGGACAGCCCTGTATCTTTTGTCTCAAATGGCTTTCCAACTCATCTTTCCTCCTTGAAGCTAGTCTCTAATTTATACACAAGTCTGTGGTGTATAGCAAGTACATGAATTATTGAAATTTGGGGAAAGAAAGCATCAGTCATTCAGCAATAATTATCAAGATCTGACCTTAGCTCATAAGAAACTTTGAGCATATTGACTCCATAATTAGATACACCTTAGAATATTCTTTGAACTTTTGCTGGAAGCATGACAGACAAATCTCCAGAATATACCTTTCAAGTGGTGTTTTGGTCTGCTCAGCTTATTAGCCACTTCATGCAATTACTCTGTTTAGCTGAAGGCTAAGTAAAAAGATTTCACTGTTTCCCTTTTGGCCTGTAACCAGTGGGGAAGACCACAATATATAAGCAAGGACAAAAATCTACACCATACTCTAATTCTTTTTGCAACAAGGAAGTTATATAAATTCTTTTTTTCTTATTTTTTGAGAAATGCAATAACCCCAGGCTTATTATATATCTGTACTGAACTATATAATTACACTGCATACAAGAGACTAAAACAGACCATAAAAACAGGCGAAGTGCTGAAAAGCACCAAAACCCAAGCCCTTCAAGCTACTCCAAAGCCATATGCATAATGAGTATACAAGACCCTATTTCTGAGAATTAAGACAAGAATTTTAACTTATTCAATAGCACTTATTAATACTGACTGCTTTCCAAGCACAGATACTAGTCCTTTAAGCTTTTAATGAAACTATTGTTTCTCTCTCCAACTATGGCATGTGATTGCAGAATTTGCCATCGGTGTTCTCAATCAACATAGGCTTCAGCATCAATTTTCAGTAAAAAAAAGCCAGTAGAATATCCAGCATCTAATAAGTATTTCAAAGTCTTTTTAATGAGTTGTGCAGATTTCTACCTACCCCTCCTCATAACAAGCTAAAGCAGAAAAATATCTAATTGTTCAAAACTGCTGAAACTGCAACTTGGAAGAAAAACAACTGTTGTATAACTGACTGGTCAGTTATTGGCACTTACTAATCCCAGCTAATGCTTTTGTCCTAGTAATAGAAGATCTGTCTACACAAATGACAACTGCCTCTTTCCACAGAACTGTATTGCCTCATAAATGCCACATTCAATGTGGACCTTTGACAAGGGGTGAAATTAAGAATAACTTAATGCAAACCTTCAACCTCAGAAGCGCGCAAATTACACAGAAAGAAGTAACTTCATTCACACTTTTCTCTAGACACATATTCAGAAGTCCAAACAAACACGAACAAAGCCATTAAAAATAAATAAATAAAAAGTATTAAGAACACTTGGCCAGGGATGCCTATAAAAAAAAAAAAGAACGTGACTTAAGCAATACAATTTTATACACCCCCTCTCTTTTTGTATCTTTCCTAAATTTTCTCTTCTGACCTTTCATTTGAACTTTTAAAATGCCTTTCAACCTCATAAAAATATTTGGACTTGAGAACCCTGTATTTGAGTCCACTATGTTTTCCTTAAACTTGAACACAGTATTTGACCTGCAAGTCCTGGTATTTTAACAGCTAAGAACATGCTCTGTCAGAACAAGCATACAGGCATTGTTTGTTCTATTGTGAACTGCTCAGGGAATTTCTTGTTTATGAATTTTGACACTGCTGCAAGAGCCATTCATTAAGCATTTTTACTTATGTGGCCTGCATGACTCACCAATTTACCCACCAATATTCAATGCATAACCTTCACAAATAACAGTACTTTCCATATATTATTCCAAATGGAGGCACAGTACCACAATACAGACCACTGCCAAACTTTCTCTTAGATATTTAGAAAGCATAGCTCATCTTCTGTATGCCCGCTTATTGAAATAAAAATCAACTAACTGAATTGGAAGACAAGAGCTAGTGAAAAACATGGATTTAGTACAGATAAAACTTACACAAGAGGGAAAACTGAGGTTAGAATAAGGGAAGGTGAGAAGAAAAGGAGCAGTGCTAGAAGTAAGTTTTTTCCTCACACCATTGAATTATCTGCTTGTTATTCATAATCTGTTCCTAACTTTGTCCTTGTCATACTTGGTAATGCACCCGCTAAAGACTACAAACTCAGACAAAACTGGATATAGTCACAGAAGAGATAAAATTTACTTTCAATTTAGGGAATGGAATATGCTAGTAAGACTGTCTGCAACAACAAAAAAATAAATTCAATGTTTTATTCTGATTATTCTTTACTTTTTGCAGCAAACACCAATTGGACACAGCACAAGTCAGCATAATAACAGCCCAAAGAGAAACAAATAAGGAAGTACTTTTTTATAAGCATAAAAAGTCAAACATGAGTCACATACTTAGGCAATCTCTTAAAGACACAAGTTTCAGAGCACAAAAGCCAACTAAATGAAAAAAAAACACCAAACCAAACCAAAACCCACACAAAAAAAAACCCAACACAAACAAACAAACAAAAACCACAACACCCCAGTAGTAAGCCTGACATCAACATCTCAAAGATACTACTACATTTAGCAGTTCCAGATTTGTGATCAGTCTTATCCTGAAGGCTATTTACATATCAGATGAAAATGGCTTCAGGAGTTGTATCTCTACCTTCATAGAAAGGTCAGATTTGAGGATTCTGGGTTGGTCATTCAGTCAGCCAGACATTCATTACGCCACAATGCCACCACAAAGGATTAGAGGCAAGTTTGTTACTCCACACTGTTGCTATAAACTAATTTAAAAAAAGATGTACAAACTATTAATATTTTGAACAATTATTTGCTACATATCCTCGGACTCTTCCAGATCAGACTGGTGGAATTAATTTGCCATCTTGAAATGCTGTTTTTCCATTAGCCTAATATTTCTTTTTGTACCCACTACTAAAAAGTAGCTGCTGTGTTCTTCTGAAAGTTACTGTAGCACATTCATAGCCTTTTAGTTAAGAGTAACATGAATGTGGAATGTGCTAACAGCAGGTTACAGTAGCAAGCAACTGTTTTATTTCACAAAAGAAATGCTTAGGTCATCATGTCGAAATATGCAAAATGTATACATATAAAATCAAACACCAAGTTTAAGTAGAACTAAGCAGTAAAACAAAACTGTCCTTAGCAGTCACACTCCAGCACACTCAACAGTAACGAAGAGGAAAATAACAGAAAGCCTAGAATACTCCAGATAAGGAAAAAAATACATGCTACAAGTACGGGTATAACACTGAAATATGCAAGGGGCTTCACAGGGGATAAAACTCAGTCCAGAATCTCCAAGGTCACTGCTAACCCTGATACTCCCCTTGACAAACTACTGAGGCATGCTTACGCTGGACTGTAATCGCAGGCTTTCAGGTTTCCTTTCACTTAAAAGCAAGAAAACTGTTTCCTAACCAGAGGCAATTCAGATATCAATGTAGTCAAAATAATGACATGCACTTCAGCATTCAATCTAATGAGACATGGTGAATTTCAATGTATCCAAGGTATGGTTAATCTATAACTCAAGTAATCTACCCATACACAATGACCATTTCAGTGTTTTTTTCATTTAGTTTGTTCCTAAAGAAGTCATTCCACTCAAAAGAACTGAGGTTACCCCTCAAAAGTTAAAAGCTATTTGTTTCTATATTCTAACAATTCTTCCTGCAGACAGAGTTAAGATTCTTCTCTTTTTCACACTATACCCCTGACTGCTAACTCTGTTTCAAAAAGGTATTCCTAAACAATGTTCTTGTGTTAGCCTCTCCAATTAGTTTTGCAGTAGTCATGTTTTATGTATTTCTCAAGATATGCATTCAAGCAGCATTATATCCCAAAGAACTGCAAGACTGTAGTATTACAATTGAGTGAAGGATGTACAGATGCTGTTTTGTAGCTAAGTTATTGAAGGTCCTCTAGGGATTTGGCTTTGTTTCAGCTGTTTGTTTTATTATGTAAAAACCAAGGCTTCACAGCATAAATGCTTACTATGCAAGCACAGCATATATATAATAAAAAACACATATGTCTTACAATCTACCATAACTCCAACCCCCCAGTCCTCTCAGCAAGAAAAACCCGGTGCTTCCAGTTTGGTTGACTGCCCTATCTTCTCAAAGTATTAGGCTAGCTGATTTACCAAACATCACTGTAAGCAGCAGTATGTTTAGGAGGCAATGGTGTAGGAGAATACAGCAGCTTGTTAAGTGAGGAATTTCCAGTTAAGCTATGGGAGATGAAGTTACTTTAGAACAAACATTTACTGTAACCTTTTCCTTACAAATCCACATTTATCTTCCTCAAAACTTTGTACCCAGTGACTGAATGTGAATTATACTTGGCCTGAGAAATCTACTGCTGACTGGAAACATTACATGTACATGTTGATAGAAAAGTCTTTTAAGGCAACTGTACAGCTTATCTTGTTCCACTGAGGGAGGAGGATAAAGGAAAAAGAGCAAACACCATTTGCATTAAGAAGTTCTAGGCTTAATATACCCTGATCTTCTTCCGACTAGTACATTTCAACCCCTATCCCCTCCCTTGAGTACAGGAAATTTCTCTAACCCACATGGATCCTCCTCACCCATTTAACTGCACATTTGATTCATCTGTTCCCTTGAAAGCTTCTCCTTTCTTTGGGAATTTTAAAAATCTGAGTGGATGTATGTGGGAAGAGAGCAGAATTCCTTCAATTCCTGCAAAGGTACCTTTGAATCAACATATGCTGGATGTGTTCAAAAGGAAGACATCAAAGGCAAACAGTAAAAGCTATTTTTTTAATCTAGTCTTCATAAAAATAGATGACACCATACATAACTGGTAGCATAACACACTAACTACAGTACTTCTGTAGAAATTAATATTTACCACACAGAAAAAAAGTGGTCTTTACATTTCTCTACTTAAAATCATGTCTAGCAAGATGCTTCTTACAAAAACCTAAGAAGTTTTACAGGACTATTCAAAGTATACGATAATCTTTCACACTTTTATCAAGTAGAAACCAACAATATCTTCCAAATGCACACAGTCTGGCAGGACTAAAATTTGCTGAAGAAGAAAGCAGTATCATTTGTCATTTATCTGTTTCATTGCTACCCCTCAGAAATATGTTTCTGTGAAAGATTCTTTCTGAAGAAAGCATCTTAAGAGAATGCAGGATCTCTTTACATAGAAATGTATGAAATGCAAATAGAGACAATTCCTTCTACCTCTGTATTCCTTCTTTGTCCAAGAACTGTTGAAGTGGCAGAAATTTTCCCTATTTAAGGACAATAATCCCCTCTTTTCAATGACATGGTTTTCACATTATAGGTTAAGTTTCACCTGTTGTTTGAATCAAAGTCTGACAGATACCTTCCTCTTGGTACCTGCTAACTAAATCAAAGATTAAAAAAGGAAATAATAATGACTCCAAGAGAGAACCTTCCTCTTAGTACCTGCTAACTAAATCCAAGATAAAAAAAAGAAATAATAATGACTCCAAGAGAGAACCTCCACAGCTTATTACACACCAGTGAAGAAAAGCAAAGACTGATTTATAGCCTCACTGATGACATCCATTTAAACTATTATTTTTAAAGTGCCTCAGGTCATCTAGTTAGCATTTCAAGCCCTGCCATTCAGATACAAAACAAAAATCAGAGCTCAAACCCTTTATCTAGTAATTGGCAGCAAAATTGCAAGATTATAGTTAAAAGCTGTATTGTGTCCTATCAACTAATAAGGAAACAAGACACAAAACCAGTAAGAAGCTGGAAACCAAAAGTTTCAGGAAGACAGACAAGAAAGAATTTTATGAAGATGAAGACTCCCACATCACAGGGAGAGGAAATTTCTACTACTGCAAAGTTTATATAAGTAAAATTCCTGAACATTAAATCATACTTAGAACAGGAAAGCAGCAGGGAGCAGAAGCCATATAACTGATAAGGAAGACCGTCAAAAAAGAACATGCAGCATGGAACAGATACTTTTCTGAGACCTGTAACTATCAAAACATGATTTGCCTTCACATACTTTATTACTTTAGGAACCAGGAATGCAAGTTCTGAGATTTCTCCTACAGTTAGGATTTATAAAGTTCTCTTGCCCCTTCTCAATGCATATTTCCTGTTGTGCAGCAAAACATGAGTTCACTTTTGTACTCTTTTCTTTGCTTAAGGTACTTCCCTCTACTTCAGTACTTTCGCAAAACACACCAGAATCTACCCACACCCCCATAAAGTCTAACAAAAATTAGCCAAAAAAAATTTAACAAACTATTAGGAAGGAAGAGGGTCAGTCAAAACTTGCCCATATAAGCTTTGTTTCCACAGGAAACCAGGCTAAGTGTCTACTAGCCCACAATCTGCCAAGAAAACATACTGGTCTGAGAAGAAAATATTAGAGTTCTTGCACTACTGGCAAGTAGGATGATAGAAAGCGTATTTGCAAGTGGGAGAGGGAAGAATGAACAAGACTAGGTCACAGATGAGGAGAAAGTTCCTATAGTTTACTCACTTTCTACATCAGAAGCAGCTCTCAAATGTGTATGTTGTTCAAGGATTCTAATGTTTGATTTACTGCAATTATCTAACCACAGTGTCTCTCTTTTAAGGATTTCTACCTCATTAGTGAAGTTAGATGATGACCTTCAGCCTCTTTACTATAGCATCATCCAGGCTGGCTCAAGCTTCTTTCAGCAGCAGATGGAACTAAGTATTTGACTTTGCACTGAAGTAGATGAAGAGTGATCAAATCCATTTGCTACGAGTTGCAGTACCACTCAGAAAGAGTGGGAAATTGGAAATTAAAAAAAAAAACAAAACAAAACAAAAAACACTTTGTGATTAGCATTGCAGTTTATATCTTGCAGATATAAATTGACTCAAGATGGTTACTGCCAAAGTTTTTGCCTCAGCAACAGATACACAAGGCTCCATTAATCAGTAGTGTGCAGCGAGTTCTCTAGATATATATGGAATTCATGTAAAAGCTGTAATAAGAATCCAAATCTGCTGTTGAAACACTCTGGAGGCCCCCAAAGCTGAGAAGAAGTAAGACACATCAATGCAGCACTCAACTTTATTAGACAGAGGTACAAAATCCTTAAACTGCTGAATTATAGTATTCCCAGTTGTTACTTCTAGCACTTTAGAGACAGAGCAGAACATGTGAGTGCGCAGCCACTGTGATGCAAAGTCCAGTAGTTCAGCTGAAATTGTCAGAGAAGAATAATCGAGCCAAGCTGTTGGACTTTGTACTAAAGCAGTGGAAGTACTTGCACATATTTCTTTTTACCAAGATTGCTACAAGCTTGGGTAACTTTCAAAGTTGACAAGTGGAGTAGGAAGAACTTAAGTCACCACAGCAAGATGTCAGCACATGTCAAGCTCCCAAATACAATAATTCGCTTTTTCAGAGATCCAAGTAATTATAGCTAAATTACATGTAAATCTCTGCTCTGATGTAACAGATTCCAGGTAATATTCCTGAACACTAAGAGTTCACTGAAGCAGAACCTTGGCCTTACGTACATGCACATTCCCCAGAAATCTCATTAACAACTGAAGGCAAATGAGGACAGAATCCAGCCTCCACATACAATGTACCTCAAGACTTTTTAGCCATTACACATGTGTCTACTGTTCCTGTAGCACTCGACCTAACTAGATATCAAAATACTTCACAGAAGGTTAATGAATTAAGCCTCAACGCACCCAGTGGCTTAGCATCACCCTATTAAGGATGAGCCCTGAGGCACAGAGAGGAAGGATAACCAAACCGAGGCCACACATATGCATATACACATAAGATCAACGAGGCAGACTAGGATAAGGGCTGTCAACCCAGAAAATTTCGCATACTGACATACAGCAACTTCTCCTGCATGAACAAGGGTCGACGGGGGGGCAGGAGGAGGGCAGGGCAATGAGTGAGAAAAGGAGTCACAGAATATCAGGTTGGAAAGGACCTCAAGGATCACCGGGTCCAACCCTTCTAAGCAAAGCATGACGTAGAGTAGGCATCCCAGCACCCTGTCCAGGCCAACCTTAGAAATGTCCAAAAGGAAGAAGCCCAGAAACTGAGAGGGCCGCAAAGAGGGGGAGAGGAAGCACACCCAACCGCCTGGACCCTCACCACAGTGCAAAGCTCACAGATTGCTTACCCGCAATCAGGCTGGATGGGGCTACCACTCTCCAGCCCCATCCAGTCAGGACCCGGACGGAGAGCCCTGAGAACTCCCACCTACACATTCCTCCCTCCTCAGCCCACAGCGCCGTTCCTCAGCCCTTCAGCCGCCTGTTCCTACCTTGGCCACATAGTCCTTCACCTCATCCAAGTCTCCGTTTTTGAGGGCCCACATGAACTCCTTGTCAGACATCGCGGTCGCCAGGTAGAGACGAGGGCGGGGGGGGGACGGACGAGGCGGCTAGGGTCCGGCGGCACCTCCAGGGAGCGAGGGCGGCGGCCGCTTACTCGCTGCCTGCCAGCTCTTGGACGTCACTGAGCACGGCGGGAAGCACGGGAACGGTCCGACTGCCTCAAGACGGGAAAAGCGGTTTACTTGAGCGCAACACTTCCGCTTCCGGTTCCCATACCGATCCGCTGCCCACTCCACCAAAGCACCCGCGCACGAGAGAAAGGGACGTGAAGCGCATGCGCGACTCGCAGGCTGCCGTCGAGTCCGCTTTACGCATGAGCCGGCTCCAAGCGTCCGTGTGTTCCCGGGGATACCGCGGGGTTAGAGGGGCTATAGCGCATGCACTCTGCACTCCGGCGACCTCGCCTTGCAGGCGGCCCCGCCCCCTGCCGCGGGGATTGCCATGGTGACGCGGCCTACGCTGGGCGCGGAGGCGCCGCTAAGCTTGCCGCTGGCTGTGCGGAGATCCCGGCCCTGCACTCACTTCACCCGGTGCCCAGCACCCTGCGCCAGACGTTGCGTCTCTGCCCAGGGCGCTGGGGCATGCCGGGGGAGCAGCGGGCCGTGCTCGGCTTCGGGGGGGGGGGGGGGTGCGGCAGAGCAGCTGGCTCCTGTCTCCAAACCGGTTGAGGAAGTGTTTTAAGTATCTGTGCCCACTGAGGGAACCGAGCGTCTAAATAGCTGTTCTGCAAACCCCAAGGCACTGAACATGCTGTAAATAATTATCATAATGCTTCCAAAACATGAGCGGGGAGATATAAAAGGAAGTATATGATAATTAATTGGTATGTTGGAACTTGGTGGTTGCATATGTCTTTTGAAACCACGTGTTTAGCATACGGAACATGCAGCCTGTTGTGTGAGTCATGCTTGACTGCTAGCAGGCAGCCGCTCTTCCTAACCCTGTCTGGCAAGCAGCACCCCAAACATCCTTGGAGAGAAAGCGGCTCTGCTATGGCTGTACGCAGTCTGGGAACAGCATGAAAATGTATGGAAATTGTTTAAGGGCTTTTACTTGCAAGAAGGAGGGGGCAGCCCATCACACAGGACAAGAAAAATTTTAAGTGGGAGGGTGCTGTACAACTCGTGATTTTCCAGTGTTTTCTTTATAGTTCTGAACCACAGAAATGTTAAATATGTAGGGCTTTGCAGATTTTTGTCAGGGATTAAATGGTATTTAACTGAAATAGCTACATTGTTCCTTGGAAGGAAATAAAAATCTATAACCTTTCAAGCTGGATTAGTTACTGATTTCACTTGTAAACATAGAAGTTCTGGAACGTGCGATACTGTCCTTGTTCCTTTTCCTAATGTCATAAAAGAAACCAAAATCTCTGTAAGACAACTGGCAGTGCCTTTGCATTGTTTTGTAAATGTTCCCAGCACATGCATAAATACGAATTTGTAAGTACTTAATTTTCAATCTGCAGAAACGATAAGTGAGTTTGGATTGTTTTAGTAAGCTAAATACTTTTTTTTTTTTATTATTTTTTACTTTTTTTAGGGAGACTAAATAATCCTGAGTTAATAACTCTGGTGAAAACATATTTAAAATTCTGAATACTGACTTACATATTTGAATATGCATCAAGGAGCAAAGTTGTGACCATATTAAAAAAAAAAAAAAAAAGCTGAACAATTTTCTTGCTATATTTGTAGTCACTAGTCCATGAATCCAATCTTGTAATTTTACCAACAAATTCCCTGTGTTATCCTTACTCCTCTCTCATCACTGAAGCAGAAAAGGTTTCACATTCCTCTCTTTCTCTACAAGTTCTTTTACCTAAAGTACATGTTGGAATCAGACATTTCTCCCCTTCTACCTAATACATCCCTGTTCTAGAGGTACACTTGTCAGTTATCTTCAAGCCCAAATTCTACATGGATTTTGTCTCCTCAGTGACTAACACTGATGTCTCAGGCATGCATCCAGAAATAAAAATCCATACCTGATACCATTTTCTAACTATAGAATGCTGTCATACATGCCTTAAAAGCTGCATGCACTGCCTTAATCCTCTTTTACTTTTTCCCAGCTTAGTTCCAACTCCTAGAAATCTGTGTGTGTAAGAATTTTGGTTCTTAGACCAGTTCTTAATCAGAAAAAAATGTGAAAGAAATGCAGTGAATAAACTTTTAGCAAAGTAATTTCTTAAACATATTTTTCTCTCTGGAAAGCACTATAAAGTTACTGATACTTGAAAAGAAATGCAGTACTAAACAAAATCTGTGAGACCTGGGCTTGATTATAATCCTTAAACTAGGAACTGCTTTTGCACATCTTTCTGCTTACCTTGTCTGTCTTATAAGTGCTCATTTGTGGAAAGGATCTTCTCTTTGTAGTGTCTTGAACCATGTTAGGAGAGCTGTAGGCTGGCTGCCATTTTGATGTTTGGAGAACAAATCCATCTTTGAGAGAGGGTCCTAATTGTTAGTCATAGAATTTATGCTGGCCTTTCAGATATAAGTCTTCACAAGGAGACATTCCCCTCTTAGAAACAATAGTTTAGTCTCATCAGCACAAGTTTCAACACAGCATGCAATTCACCCTCTGGAAGAGTTATGAAGGAGTCCCCCAAGCAAAGTGTCATTTGTGATTTGATAGAGATACAAGCTAAACGTATTATAAGCAAGAATAAACATTATCATGATCAGCAAAGATCTCTGTATGTTCTCTATGAATTTGTGCTTCATTTTCTGCTTAAAACCTGTTATTTCTATTCAGCATTCTCAAAAATTTGAGAGGAAGTAGGAGGTATATTGCCTCATCAAGAGACAGGGAGCATCACGAGTTACGCATGAGTTAAAGATGTAGGAAAACCACTAGATCAAAGATCTGTGCCTTCTCTAGCCCAGTTATTCCTGCCGAAATGAAATTCATCTATCTGCTTATTGGTGAAACCCTGTTTTGAAGGCTTATGTAACTGCTAAAGTGTCCTAGAGACTCATCCTGCTTTGCTGACCACAGCTTCACTTCCCTGAGTGAATCTCACAGAACATAAACTTTTTTTTTGCCTTCATCTTCATATATTTGCTCATATGCTTTTGCATATTAATGTAGTTTTGCGTTTATCTGTTTCAACAAATAGATTGTAATTCATTGTTATATTCAATTATACAATGCTACTATTGTATAGTGCAAATGATGAATGCAGAACACAAGTAGTCTAGAATACACGACAATACAATGAATTTTGGTATCCAAATTTAAAAAAAACCAAACAACAACAACATAAAAACCCAAGAAAGAGACTTGAATACACTGGTTTCCTTGTGGGTTTTATTTAAAAAACGTGTATTTTATCTCATATTTACTATATTCCCTTTGCCAAACAATTCATACACAGCTATTAGTTCCCTAGCAAGAGGCACAAAATATTGTCATATAAAATTTATTCTATTAAGAAGAAAATAATAAAGCTAACAGGTAGCAGACTAGATAAAGTTACAGACTTGATACATGAGGTCCAGCAATGACAGGTAGAAATTTGATAATTGACGTGCTTTCTGTTTATTAGTTGGTCATACTTATTCTATTTGATGCAGTTTGTCTGCTGTCATTACTGGAGAAGAAATACTAATATCTTCTCCTTATTTTTTTAATCCAGCAACAGTTTTTAATTCATTTTAGTAAAGTTTTGGGTTCAGTTTATGCATCCTAAACCTTATTGTACAGGATATGAAAGACAAGTATCTTCTGTCCCCCTGAGTTCTTTCTTTAGTTGTGTAAATCTTTGGTGAAATAGTTTAGTATTTGCTGACATTACTGCAAATAAACTTCTTCTTAACCTTCAGAAAATCTGTGTAAATATTTGAAAAGTAAATATATATACAGGGCCAGGTTTGTATGTGATATGAAGTGTTTGAAGGAAAAGGGAGTGGAAAGGAAAAGGAAATAAGAGTTATTTTTTTCTCTCCCAAGGTCAAGCAAGGCTTGCAGGCAGGGAAACCCAACAATTGTTGACTGTAATTTTTGTGGTACTTGAAATAGCAGAGGAAGCAAAGTCAGACATATAGCTCCAGTTTTGTGTTACTTGTTCATGAATCTCAGTGAGCCTGGATGTTGGAAAATAATGCAGCCTTTGATAATGAGAAAGAGTGTCATTCTGTAGAAATGCATCTTCCTGTGGAATGGAAATGTCTTTTCTTGGATGCTATTTGGTAAACACGATCTAACAGTCAGTTTAGCAATTCCTAAACAAGGGGCTGGCTCTGAAAACTGAAGCAAGGAGTGTATCAGTGTTGACAAATACTCTCATCAAGATCAGAAGGTGAATAAAGTTTGGAGGTCTGACCCATAAATAAGCAGGCTGGGCTTGTTTTTTAACACAGAGTACAAATCTCCTTTTGGCTGTAGGCCTCTCTTTTAGTATCATTAATAGATGCCAGTAGGTTTTTATAGTTTTATTTGTTTATTTCACATTTAAGTATGCATCTTCTTTTATTTGCAAGAGTATGGGTATAAGCCATCATTACTGTCTTCATGACTAAAATGAGCTAAAATCCTTATGCTTCATCCCAGAGAAGATGCCTTTATTCTGTATTTCTCTTTTCAGGAAATTGAAGTTCAAAAAATTATCTCTTGATAATCTTAGTTATTTCTCTGAATTAACGTAATAAAATTATAAAAATATAATAGTTTAGGTTGGAAGAAACCTCTGGAGGTAATCTGATCTAATCCTTGCTCAAAGCAGGCCTAACTTAGATGAGGTTGCTCAGGGCTTTTTCCAGTCAAGTTCTGAATATCTCAAAGTGCGATGAAACCACAAATTTTCCTGTCAACTTCTTACAGTGTTTGACTGCTTTTGCAAAAGAAATGAATAAATAATTTGCATATCTAATTAAAATTTCCCTCCTGTAACTTTGTTATCTCTTATGCTATACCTACCTTTTCAAGAAGAGTTTGGCTCTGTCTTCTCTCTATATTTGTATGAGGTATTTGATGACAGCAGTAAGATCCCTCTATCTCACCCTTAACACTGTCATCTCAGGTCTGAACAGCCAATTTCTCTCAGCTTTTTGTCATCTGTTGTGTGCTTACGTCAGCTTATCACCTTGTCCATCTTCTGACAGACTCATTCCAGTATGTCAATGTCATTTTTACTCTGGAGATCCCAAAACTGGAAACAGTACTCCCATCTGCAGCCTCACAAGTGGTGATTAGAGGGGATCAAACACTCATTACTGATTATTTCTCTGAAGGCTGAAATTGCCTTCAAGTGAGCCATGATGTGATGAAGGGTTAAACACTGGGGAGCTCATGCTGGCGTGAGTGACAACAGGGTCTGTTCCAAATCAAGGGACTGTTCAGCTGAGCATCACAATTGGGAGAACTTAGCCCAAAGCTTTGCTGATAGTGCAAGAGTCTGAATAGGTTGCAGTTTGCTTTTTCACAACAGTATGGGCTTTGCAGTGCTGACAAAGGTGAAATCTTTTGCTAGTAAGCAAATGAGTTGGACACATTAGAGACCGATACTAACAAAGAGGAACATAAGCAACATCATTTTTCTCACAGTACTCATTGTTACAGCAATAAACAACTGACTACTAAAAGTGACACTGATGTGATTTTCTAGTTAAATGAAAATAAATGGGTATTGAACTTGCTCAGCTGCATAGAGATAATTCTAAATTATAATACTGTGGGTGAAATTCTGGGATTTTAGAAAAAGTTAAAAAATTGAAACTTCCTGGCTTTATAGGGAACAATTGCAGCTCACAACATTCTGCCTTTTGTAGAAATGACAACCATTGAGAAAAAAAATGACATCTATTCATGCATTTTTACCTTAATTCAGAGAAGATGTCTGTGTGAAAGTCACAGTTTGCTAAGTGAGTGTAAACTGGTGTCATTTACATGTTGGGTAACTGAACTACTGTAGAGGTTGAGTAATAAGCGTAGAACAACAAACAAAAGAATATTTAAGAGTTTCAAGGTAAGCCAGAAAAAAAACATTTTATATTTAAACCTTTCTTTGCTGCCCTTTGCATTTCCATCCAGATTAGTGCCTTGAGACAGTAAACAGTTGTGTGCAATCTTCCAGGTTTTTTTTATTTGCATAAGAGGCATAGGTCTGCTTCTAGTACAAAACAGCTCAAACTGAAAAACCTACAAAGATGCTACTGAACCTTTGAGTTTATATGCAGAGAAAGCCATCTCTGGAGATTCGGTTGTTAGATCTGCAATTTTCCACTCATAGATTTTGTACTACATCATGTGTTAGGGTGTCTTCACACTTAGAAACTAAGAATTTCCTGGGACTCCTTTTTTTTATGGTGGCAAGATTTTGCAACGAGGGATGACATTGACTGCTGGCTTCTAAATCTTGTTAATTTTGGAGCGGTCTTATATTTTTTTAAGTGCTTCAAGCGCTGTTTGAGACTCTCCGATTCCTGTCCAAACACAAAGTTAACAACCTTAGATCAGCATCCCAAGTTGCAAAATGAAACTTAAACATGAGCATTTATAATACCCACGTAAGAAAGCTGAAATATGCTGCATTTAGGGTCTTTGAAAGTTTTATGGAAGAGTATTTATGGATCTAGCCGTAAGCAATAGAAGCAGATGCAACTGCCTGAGTACTGCACACAGATTTTTGTGTATGTAGTCTGTGTGTTTACTGTAAACTATCATTGTTCTGGGAAGTGCATAGGTTGTGATTATGAAGTATGGAATAAATCTTTTTCAAAGAGGTTTTCAAGTTTAGATTGTCAGAATTGATCATACAACTTATACATGGAGAACTCAGTGTCTGAACATTTGAAAACACTGATGAAATATATATGTTAATATTCTTTTCAGTACCATAATAAAATCAGGACCACTAATTCCACTGTGAGTGTACCATTTCAGACCAGTATGATTTTGGCTTCGTGTAGGTTCTTTGGAGGTACACTTGTCCTGTGAACATCAAAGGTTAAACAATAGACCTTCAAAATGATATAGTAAATCTCAGTTCTGTATGTTTGTGCTTATTTAAACACCCTAATACTTTGAGGAATGTTTTGTATATTCTAATGTGTTTGATAAACCAAGTGTCTGCTTACAAATATACGAAGACAATAACTTCCTTATTTTCTTGGGTTTTGCATTGTTCACTAGTGATGTTTAGCAAACAATAAGCAATAACAGTAACAGTCGCATTGCCACAGGGAGACACTGTTGTCCAAACCATCATTTTCTATGCCTTTGTTTTCCCATTCATAATCCAATACTTTTCTACAATTGTGAAGAGCCTTGAGAGTCGTGGATGAAGGATGCTATATCCATGAAAAGATATTATAAATACATGGTTGTATTCACAATCATATGCTGAGATTCAGGATAGGTAAGTGTAAAGAATCAGTGATGATTGTTACTGTTAATCTTTGGAGAATAATTAAAAAAAACCCTTAGGATATTTTGTTGAAAAGTAGATTTTTTCTTTTTTCCCCCCACAAAAATGGGGCATATCCAGCTTTTGCAGACTGTGTAAAAAATAAATATGCTTGGAAAGAGATGTAGAAAAGGCTTTAGCTTCACTACATGTACTTGTGCCTGGTACGGCACTGAAAATATTTTGTTTTCTATATTAACAAAAATGTTTTCCTTTCACAATAATTAGCCATATTGCAATCATGTCTCTGCTTGTGTCTTTCTTAGAAAAATATGGACAACATCTGTAAACCAAAAATGCAGTGCTTGAGACCTTTTTTCAATGCTTTTCAGATATCCATATGACTTAGTGCTCAGTTTTAATCAGCAACATTTTCCTTAGTTTGTAGCAACAACCAACAATTATTTTTTTTATTTTTATTTTTTGCTTTGTCCTTTTCATTCTTGATTTCTTTTTTTCCTTCCATATTTTTCTCTTTCTCTTCTGCATTTGCTTTTTAATACATGGACTATTGCTTCATATTAACAGAGACAGAACTGTGGTAATACTCTTACCATAATCTATTTATGTAACAGTTTGGGCTATGTTCTCCTTCTGCAAAAGGGAATAGCTTCCTTGAGTGGGTGTATGTCTCCTCTTGTTACATGGATAGTATGGATTATGAAACATTTTGCTCTCAATTTGGCGAGTATCTATAATACAGTATAGTTTGGAGCAGTGTTGTGTTGAAATGCTGCCCCCTCCATCCTCCCAAGGCATGTTTTTTTCTTATCAGGTGATAGGAGGAATAAACGACATCCTAACTGTAAGCAGTTTAAGATTATATCTTTCACCTTAATAATGCAGTTACCGAAGGCCCTGGCAAGCCTGTAACATGCACTATTCCAACACTGTATGTGGAAATACTGCAGGAGCCTTACAATAGTCATACTGGAATGAGTCCAACAGGTTAGCTAAATAATGCTCTGTGTATTCTGTTGGATTGCTTATGTCCTGCATATGTCATACTTCAGAAGCATAGCTGCTAATGCTTGTGATTATAGGTACAGTGACATAGTATACAGCCATCATTACTGTTAATAGGCTGTAGCTCTTCCGTTACTCATACACCCTTTACACATAAACATCTGCATTGCTTTTTCTCATCCTAGGAGATGCTTTGCTGGAGCAATGGAACCAGCTCAGGTGCCTCTGTACTGTGCTATCCAGTGTATTTGTACCTTTAATTAACTGTATGTGCTAATGAAAACCTTAGTTTAATTTTCCTAGAAGATTCCTGAGATTATAAATTTGCAAATAATACAGAAAAGGAGAGGGAGAGTCCTATGCCGAGAATATTTCTGCAGCTGCAGCTATTTATAAAGTTTTGTGCTCATTCACCATAAATTTGCATAGCCACTTGTTAATCCATGCTTTGCTCCAGTCAGTCAATATGTTTGGGAACTCTGTCACTATTCCTGTGAAGATACCTACTCTGTTTCTGCCAAAGGGGATGGAGTATAGAAGCAGCACTGTCAATATAGCCTCTCTGAATAAATTGGCACATACTGACTACTGCCTCATTCCATATCTGTCCTGTTTCTGGTATGGTCTTTGTTGGCTTGTGGAACCACACTTATTCAGTATTTAGAGTGTTTTGTTACAATTCCCAATGCAGATTTTATTGTGTACATGCTAACAATAAAGTTTGTACTGTCCTAAGCAAAGAGCTGTGACATTATTTTTCTCTCCACCCACTAGTTACTCCAATTCCTCACTGCTATGTGACACGAAATTCAGGGCCCTGCAGTGGATGTGGAAATACAAAAGAGGGACAAACGGTGAATTTTCCTGTGTCTATATTTTCTTGTCCTTCTCCATGGGAACTAAGGAGTGCTTATCCCTCTCTGTTTGTTTTTTTTGGGTTTTTTTTTTTTTTAGGCATCTAAGGAAATGGAGGGATACATGGATATTCGCCTACACAAGTGTGCAGACATTAACACAATGCTGTCACATATATAAAATGTATAGGGAAAACAGGAACCAGAACAGACTTTTGTTCTACCTTTCAATTTATTTCTGTAGTCCCTATTCACAGTGGTAAGAGGTAGATCTCTCCTACTACAGAAGTAGAGGGCTCCTACTATAAGAAAGCAAGTCATTAGCCACAATTGCAGAAATAAGTTTGCACTATCACATGTAGCAATTACACAGTGATTTTTGTTTGTCTATTCAGATAGATAGAAATCCAGAACAGAAGGGTTCCCACTCTTACCCACTTTGTGTGAGGCTAGTTCTGACATGGAAGCAGCTGCAGAGATGTAGGACTTATTTTTAAATATATGTTTGTAGGAGGAAAGCTGTTGTAGGAGGACAAGGTTTATCAGAAATCAACAAGTATTAAAAGATTAGCAGATTCTCTTTTACTTAGTAACACATATTAGGCACGTTTTTCCTTTTTATTTCCTATCATATTGTGGCAAATAGGTCTAAATTTTTTGTATCTCTTTTTGCCTAATACCACTAAGGACTTGCATACTTAAGACAGCTATCTCACAGTCCCGTAGATTACAAGTACAGATTTTGGCTAACTTGAACAAAGCGATTTTTCTGGTGGATGTGCTTTTTTAACAAAGCTATCAGAGACAAGTATCTCTAAGTACTTATTTACAGATCTATATAATGCATTAGGAATGTAGAAGGTACAATTAGATGTAAAGCTTAGTAAATGTTACTGAATTTTCAATCATTTCTTCACTCTTGGTATGGTATTGGATAAAACATAGCTATTTGCAAGGAAGCAAACCAAAGCCACTGTAGCCTTTTTTGGATAATTGAGCCACTTTAATGTCAGTGTTGGTGGAATTATTTTAAATGCTTCCAAGAAAATGGACTTCCAAGAAGTATAGAAGTACTGTTTTAGCACTCAGCTGCAAATCATAGAATCACAGGATGGTTTGGTTGGAAGTAGCCTTTAAGTTTATCTAGAGCCAACCCCCTGCCATAGGCAGGGACACCTTCCAGTAGATCAGGTTGCTCAAAGCCCTGACCAACCTGGCCTTGAACACTGCCAGGTATGGGGCAGCCACAACTCCTCTGGACAACCTGTTCTAGTGTCTTACCACCCTCACAGGAAATAATTTCTTCCTAATATCCAATCAAAATCTCCGCTCCTTCACTTTAAAGCCATTTCCCCTTGTCCTGTCACTACAAGCCCTTGTAAAAAGTACATCTCCCACTTTCTTGTAAGCCCCCTTTAGATCTGGAAAGCTGCTCTAAAGTCTCCCCAGAGTCTTCTCTTCTTCAGGATGAACGAGCTCAACTCTCTCACCCTCTTTCTCCATAGAAGAGGTGCTCCAGCCCTCGAATCATCTCTGTGGCCTCCTCTGGACTTGGTCCAACATGTCCACATCCCTCTTTTGTTGGGAGCCCCCGAGCTAAACACAGTACTTCAGGTGGGGTCTCACGAGAGCAGGCAGTATGAGGAGTGCACCAGGTACTTAGGTAGCATATGGGAAAAAGAAACATGTTTGTTTGAGAAAATTCTTTAAAACATTTTCTGTGAAGTACAAAGCACCTAAACTTTGAGCTTACAGATTTATATAGGCTGCAAGGGAATATGCGCATGTATATTGCAGGGAAGATGCATTATGATCAGAAATAGCACTTCTGTGGACAGGAAAAGCCTGTGAGGCAAAGGAGGGGTTCGCAGCCGCAGGTCAGCTGTCCCACTGGATGGTGCTACCAGTTTTGTGACAAGAAGTGGTCATTTGTGCACCCTTAACTCTTCTATTTCCACCAAACAAACAGATGCCCCTGAGAAGCTCACTAAGATAGTCAAAACTGAGTGGGTGATTCAGGAAAGTAGCTGCTGAACTATTTTTAACATTTCAGGACAATGTTCTGCATGCATTCCAAGGCTGGGACTGCATTTCTTATTCAGCCAACAAAAATAGAGTATTACAGTGTTTTTCTACTTCATGTTCTCCTCCTCACGCACCTTTGTGTAATGAAAGAATGTAGAAAAAGTGCTTCAGGAGGCAACTGAAGATCCAGTAAACAAGCAAACTTTGTGCAGATTTGCACACTTGCTGACTGAGATGCTTACTGTGACTATCTTCTATTTATACATAATGTCCACATTTAACTGTCCACCTGTTTTCTAATAAAACTATTTCCGCACCATTGCCATCATACCAGTGCGTGTGATCTGCCTTGAATATAGCAGTTTTCAAGAGCACAATTTTGCTTTCTGACATGAAAAGTAGCGAGTATTTAAATCCTGTTATGCCTGTGTGACTCTGGTCCCTCATTTCTCCTGCCAACGGAGCTTAATAAAATCTCCCGTTTCCTTGTGGTCATGAATTGCACCCTGGCTGACCTCTAGTGGTTATCTTCGTGAATTCAGTCTCCTGACTGCGGAGGGAATAACTTGAACTTCTTTAGCAGTCAGGAAAAGGATGAGCACAGGTGTAAGACTACCCCCGGTTTGAGAGGGTGCAACACCAAGAGAAACTAAATGGCATTTCAGGATCAGATCAGGTTGTTGGATAAAGAATAGTGTGATTACTTGCATGTGTTTAAAGCCCATAAGCTCATTGAATATCTTCTGCACGAGTTGAAAAAATACCTAGCCATCTTTATAAAGTGCCTTTTTTAATTTTTCTTTCTTTATATTGAGACCTATGGATAAGTTTTGCATTACTTTTTTGACAGGCTGAGAAAATTGGGTTATTCAGCATGGAGAAGAGAAAGCTCTATAGAGACCTCATAGCAGCCTTCCAGTGTCTGAAGAGGGCCTAAAGGATGCTGGAGAGGATCTCTTCCTTAGGGACTGTAGTGATAGGACAAGGAGTAATGGGTTCAGACTTAAACAGGGTAAGTTCAGGTTAGATATAAGGAAAAAGTTCTTTACTGTGGGGATGGTGAGGCACTGGAATGGGTTGCCCAAAGAAGAGGTAAATACTCTTATTGGCATTGTTCAGGCCCAGGCTGGACAGAGCCTTGGACGAGATGATCCAGGATAACGCATCCCTACCTATGGCAGGGGTTTGGAACTAGATGAACTTAAGGTCCTTCCTAACCATTCTATGATTCTGTGTCTTTAGGTAGACTTGATCTACCAGTGGAAAACAGGTAGGGCCCAAAAGAGATGCTATGCTGTTATTAAACAGCAACAGCTTCTTAGAGATCTGTGTAAGGGTGTGTGTACTCTCAGTGCATTGATCTGCACTGATATTCATCATATACCAGTACTTACATACTCAAAGGTTATCTTTATTGCCTGCAAAACCAAGTAAAGGCATCATTGTGATATCTTACGTCTTTGCAGGTAATTGTAGAGCATGACTATATGCATGCATGTACATGTAGATTATGCAGATATGTGTGTGTTCATATTTCTGCATGCTGAATCTCCATGCAGATTTCTGTATGCTGTAATCCTATTTCAGTGGGTGCAAATCAGTCTGAACTCCCAAAACCTGTTTTTCCTTTGAGCATTAGTCATGTTCTTATCTGTGCCTTTAAACATTTCATAGCTTACTTAACAATTGCTATAACAAACTATGGATGAAACATAAATAATTCATATCATCAGAACAGACATGGAAGTAACCAACAGTTACCTGAGAAATGAATGAGCACATGTTCACACTGCTGTTACAGTGACTTGTATCTCAGCAGATCAGCTCCACCGAAGTCCCAGATGCTGCTGCACTTTTCCATCCAGAATCTCTGTGGCTACATTTTCTATGCTAATAGAAAAACAATCTTGCTGTGAAATGTGTATCTATTTCTAAAATATGATCCATTATGTATAGTTTTTCTCCTAGAGGAATGAATGTGTCTTTAGAATGTTTAATGTCAGTTCATACACCAGTTTCTCTTGTTAATGATTTTAACATAAGCAGCTCTGCTGCAAAATGTTGACATTATAGATTTTTTTTTTGGCTGATAATGATATTTCCTGTCTGCATTACAGATACTAAAATTAATAGGAGAAGCCTTCCTGTAATTGGGAGGGGTTTGTGGCTAAAAGACCCACTAGACAGGGTAATGCTATAAAACCTCAGTGCACTGATATCTGAACACCTGAAAAGGAAGTAAGGTTTTCCATGCAAGTGGCAAGAGCAAATAGGAGAAAGTGTGGGAATGTAGTCTTAGATAAACAGATTTATTCTTTCATTCCTTCTGGAGCCTGCTACTGTTGTACCTAATTGCTGGTTTAATAGATGAAATTTTAAATTAAATTTGCTGTTATTGCACCTTGTGTGATCAATGAACCAGACATGGTATTTGAAGCAATAACTTCATAAAGTGCAGTTTTGGATCTGAACTGAAAATCCTGTGTAATATTCCACACTACCATCAGTGAGTAGCTGTTCCATTCGCTTATGGTTAGGGGAATTTTACTTTGTGATCATCTGACATAAAAAAAAAGATCAATAATTAGTATTTCAAGTCAGTATTATAGAATATCAACAGAAAAGGATCTGAATTTAAACTCTATTTAATAAACAATATTAGTGGATTAATCATGAGATTGTAAGCAAGAAACTTCTTTAATCCATTGGTAGTTTTGGTAATATCCACTTTCATAGCCTTGAGCTAGTAATTTTAAACACATTCTGTCAAGATTTTCTGAATCAGGGAATTATGCAATTTAAGTATATAACATAAGTGCAGAGTTTTGGCCATGATAAGCAGGCTTTACCTGTTCAAGGTCATTATTAATGAAAGTAGATTAAGATTGCAAGGTCAAGCACTTTTAAATTAGGATGTACCAGACTGATTATTGTCCACTTTACCATTATGAACCGGTGGCTAAAATTTAGCAAAACTAAGAGGAACTGGGATGATAAGCAGGCAGCCTTAATTAAAATCACCATTCACAGCTCCTCTGAGAAAAATAATTAGATGCAGGAAAAAGGTAAACTCAGTTTTAGTCTTGCTAGTGAGATGTGTCCGTATAGTTCAGTTGAATGGTACTATACATTCACTTTCTAAGAAACTTAAGAACTGGATTTAATCTGCACTGATGTTTTGGAATTATTACTTACCTTATTACTGAATTTCAAATAAAACATTGCATATTCCCTGTTGTGATTCATTATGTATCTGAAAGATTCAGGGCATTTTGAGAGTTATATATTTTCTACTGCTGTCCTTAAGAGACTGATTCCAATTAAAGGAAACAAAATTAATTTACAGATGACAGCATAGAACCCGTAATGGAATGTAGATGGTAGAGTTTGTGCTGGTACCCTGCCTGTGCCTTCTTCAAACAGGTAGTCAGTATTGCCTTCCTGTCAGAGTGGTTGGAGGCACTAGTTAGCTCATATTCCCAAGCTTAATGCAAGGTTGGAGTATTAATTTTGGATGAGCCACCACTAGGAGAAATGCTTGGAGATCTTAAATCACTTAAATAGTGATTTAGTACCTTTTTAAATAAGGTGATGTTATACTGAGTTTAGCTGGAAGTTGTTCTGCACGAGGGTGGGAGGGTAAGTGAAGAGAGAGACTGTGCAGTCTCCTGTCTGAAACACAGTGAGAAAGATGTAACAACGAAGTGCTTATTAAGAGGATTGCTTTAGTAAGAGAATAGTAATAAGAATATAGATAGTGAGTAAACCTTACACCCCTTCAGGTGCTAGGCACACTGTGTTCACAGAGCGTTGGATGGAGCCTGGATGGATTTTCCCACAGCGCACTGCACAAGGCAGAGCAAATCCTACCTGTAGAGAAAAGCTCTTTCTTTTGGTCATTCAAGCTAACATATAATTTCCTTACAAGAAAACGACTCTGTTCCTACAGGGTGTTCTCATGAGAACTTCTAGCTGCACTTTTAGATAAAGGCAAGGCCAGGCAGATGGTGCCAGCACCAGTACCAAGTGGGACCTGCCTGCAGCCTCTCAGTTGCTATGATCTGACTGAGATTATCCTGCAGCCAAGGATGCTGTGCAGCACAACACAGGCCTGAGGGACACACTGGACTTGAAGCACAGCACAGGCTTGAGCTTGTGCAGGTTAGCTGTCATGTGGATCACTGACTCCTAAATATGAAGTGGTTTATTGGTCAGGATCAATACAGAAAAAGGCAAAAAAGTAGGTTGAATAACTAGGCACCATACCTTCTAACTTGTACCCCTCTGCAGGAACAACAGACAAATTAACATGGCTTTATGAAGAGTTTTGCTAGAACAAGGACTGAGTTCTCCCAAAGGATTCTCTTTTCTTTGCCTGTTTTTCTCCTGGCGTTCCAGTAAGCAGATTTCCATTTACTTCACATGTAAATAAATGCATGTTTTCTCCTGTTGCCTGGCTTTACTTTATTAGTATTTTCTATGCAAACTCTGTCATTTTTCATGAGACAGTGACAGGATCTGTAGAAATGATGCATTTGCATTAAGCCCTTTAGATCTGACAAGCTATAGGATTTTCATGCAGTTTTGTATACAGTTTTGATATTTGTCATTTCCAGATCAAAGGCTAGAATTTCACTCCATGCATTATAAATAAACTCTAACAAAACTTCAGGCATAAGCTTTTGAAAAGATAGAATATTCAAAGTTTTCTCTGTAATATACACATGCCCAAGGAGTTAATTAACCTGAAAAATTAAGTGAAAAAGTGACATCTGATATTTAAAAAAGTCTATTAAAATAATGCCAGTTTATAAAATACACTGTGTGCAAATTTGACAGTTGAGCATCCCCAAGCTGTTACGGGGTGCAACATCCCTCCTACAGTTGCCACAATTTCAAGGTAACATTTCAATTCTTACTGTAGGAATAGAAAGAGATCAAATAGCCAGCAATGACAAGAGACATCATGAAGCCCACAATAATGGGCAAAGTTTTGTTAAAATGCAGGCTTCTACTCTAGAAAAATGCGTATCTGCTGTCAGGTTCAAAAGAAGGACTTTTGTGCGTGATGGGAACAGATTTCAGATTAGCTAAAACTAGCTTGGGAAGATGAAAATAAGACTTTGTGTTGTCACCGTCACTTGTGGATTGCAAAGAGTTGACACGCAGGATGGGTATAAAGGGTTATAGACACCAGTGTTTATCCTGTCCCAAGAGCCAGTGTGATGTCAGATGTGACATGTTACACTGTCCTGCAGGGTGTCACAGGAATGTAAATCTGAGAGGTCTTCATGAGCTCAGCAGCAGAGTGGCTGAAGGCTTTTGATAAACCTGGTTTCTAGCATGAATTTGCTTTATAAAAGCATTGGTTTGTGCTTCCAAGGTGGGATCTCATTTCAGATGTCCTCAGAACCTGAAAGGATTCACATCTCACTTCTGGACTGTGGTTAGAACCATGTCTAGTCTCTATAGACCTTTAATCTGTGGGGATTATACAGATCTTTAATCCCCAGGGGTTGGATGCAGTTGTAATTGCTGGTAAGGGTATTACAAAACCGAAATGATCTTATTATTATGGAATGGGTTGCCCAGGTAAGCTGTGAATGCTCCATCCCTGGCAGCGTTCAAGGCCAGGTTGGACGAGGCCTTGAGTGATATGGTTTAGAGCGAGGTGTCCCTGCCCATGGCAGGGGGGTTGGAAATTGATGATCTATCTTAAGGTCCTTTCCAACCCTAACTATTCTATGATTCTATAGCTATATGACATGATAGCTGTTGAAGTTCAGCATAGAAAACAAAGATCAGTTTATAAATAAGAAGAGCTGTGAAAAGGCTATAAAATATTTAATGCTATTTTGTGAACCAATTTTTCAATTTATACTTTTTATATACTGACTAGCTTCCTTTGATCTATATTTATTATCTGCCACTTGCCTTGAAATGAGAAATATAACCACTTTTGATAAATGGATTTGAAACATTATCTAGTTTTATGGTAGCTTCTTTAAGTTACCATTGCATGCTTTGCTAAGATGTTGTTTCATAACTTTCTGAAGGAATACTTTGGTACTCTAGGGTAGTGACAGCTTTCTCTTTTTTCTGGATATAGTTGAGAGGACATGTGAGAGGCAGCAACTGTTTCACTTTGTGTCAATAATAATTGAAATAATCTAGTACTCTCTTCACTGGCATGTGGAGGTCACTCATGTAAATCCCCTCTCCAGACCTCTAAAAACCACCCTGATTTTTTTTCCTTAAATTTGAGGTGATCCATGACATTCAATTTTGTCTTGAGCTGAATTTCTCAAAAAAAGATAAACTTACATGCTTGCTGCTTTGCTTATTACATGGTGTACTTCAGGGTTTTTAAAAACAATAATCTTCTTAACTTAGGTAAGAAATGTTCCTTTATACTGGATCACTAGCTCAGCAGAATAATTTGTTGAATCTGATATTATAAAGTGATTCAGTGAAGGTTTTTCAGTCTCCTTATTTATATTTATTAGAGAACCAGCTACCACAGAGGACTTACACCAGAGATGACAAGATGTTGCAGGGCCAGTGCTGAGCTAGGAAGGGGAAGCCAGCTAAAGGACAGTCTCTCCATGGGACTCTTCCTCACTGTACCCAGTGAGGACTTTCCCGTGGACTCCAGCAGCTGCAGACTCATGCTGTATGACCAGAGCCAAAGGCCCATGTATCAGTGGTAGTCTTCCATGCAACTTGGGAGGTAACAATCTGAGTAGATCCCATGTGCAGAATATGACCCTAGCTACATCTTGAGGTATCCAGAGACTTATATCTGTCAATTTATTTATACGAGAACACTCTTGCTTCTTAAGTGCTTTTACTCCTTCAGCCTACTCCCTGCAGGAGACAGAGGGCTTGGAAAAGCAAGGCAATTACTGGGGAAACAGTCCAAAAAAGTTCTGCTTTTGGGAACTTTCTGTACTTCTGCTTCAGCCAGACACTGTTTTTTTGCTACCTGGTAAGAATAGATTGTCCTGTTTTTCACTATTACAAATGGCATTTTTTAACATCCACCCCCCATTTATCTTATGCAGATAATTAAAATTTATATATGTATGTTGCAACTTTTGTCAGCAGAATTTATTTTTCACTGTGGTTTCTTGGATCCCTTTTTCTTCTTTCCTTTTCATCAACAGCTCTCATACAATCACTGGCTAAAACACCTATCTTTATTAATCACAGCTAGATGTGCAGATTTATAGCCCATCATCTGTACACTGTTTTATGGTACTTGTTTATGTTTGAGTCATCCATCTCAAGCCAAAGGATGGAAGCAGGACAAAATAAAAATACAAGTACTATTCTAAGTACTCTTCAACTTAAGTAACCCCTTTTCAAAAATGCTGAAGGAGATTGGCAAGGATATGGCGATGAAATATAAGTTCATTATTCACCATAATAGAGTAAGCTGGGAAGGGAAAAAAATCTGTCTTGTGTGAGTGTATGGAGATGTAAGAGGAAGGAGAGGAAGCCAGACTTGTTAAACTGAAAACAGTAAGCCATTTGTTTCTGGATGGGTCAAGCAGAGAAGAACATTCAAATTTTGGATCTAAGCTTTTTGAGTGAATGTACTGTGGGCATTTAATGTAATTTTTTTTTTTACCACGTCTCTACATTTTCTTTCCAGCAATGATATTATTTTCTTCAGTCTTTTGTTTTACTTGCCTGCAATAGTCCTTTGAAGCTTCTTAATAATTTCTTTATGCACTAAGCAATATTTACTTATATGCAAGGAGAAAGGACTGCACTCTAGTGGGCTGATGAGTTACTGCAGTTTAAAGGTCGGCAATAACGGTGACTATGTCAGACTCTGACTATGCTTAGATTAACTGAGAAGAATATTTGCCTTTGGGATGTAAAGTTCAGACCTGCTAAAAAACATGCCAGTGTGTCAGTTCAGCAGGGGAAATAAGCACGTCCTTCACCATGAGTTCTTTCTTCTGTTATTTTAAGTTCTTTCTTCAGCCTTGCTTAACTGCAGGCAAGGAAGTTGAAATCTTGTGTGGAATCGGGGACTGTCTGTGAAAGGTAAAGTTTTAAGATGAATATGAAGGAAGGTAACATAAAAACAGGAGGAAAAGGTAATAAAATCCTTTTGTTACTATTATATTGATAACTGTCATACAAAGCCCTTTATGCTGAGTGAATGTGATGCAGCTCCAGAAGAGAAAAAACTGATGAAAAGGAGTCACAGGTTTCCATTGTATTTGTCTGAAAGAGTAGCAATTTAGACTCAAGTGCATAATTCACAGGAAACAATTTATCTGATGAGTTTGGCATTTTTCTTAGATCATGAAATATCCATGAGCAAATTGTAGCTTCCTTACATGTGCCCATTTTTTCTTTTGATGAGTGCATTTTTCAATTTTTCCAGTTTGTGATTGACAGAAGTGCTTTAAATACAGACTTGTTGTAATTGGTCATATAAGTCAGACATTGTTGTGTTTTCTGACTCTTTGGGATGCTCTTTTGCCTCCATTGTCTCATTCTAAACGTGATGGGGACTCAGTGTGCCTAGAGCTTTGGGATTTCTCCCCCACAATTCCTCTTCCATCCTCTGCCTTTTTAAACTAAATAGACTAAATGTGAGTACTGCTCCCTAATAGTGAAAAAACCCCACTCCAAAATCCTGGAAAAAGCATGAAGAGAAATATTGTGGGCAGGAAAATTACCAGAGGGATGGGTGAGATAATTGTTGAGAGAAGTTATTTGAGTTTTGGGGTATTCTATGAACCTAACTATATTTTAAATATAAAATTATATTTAATTGTCCTGCTTTGAAGATATCTTTTCTTTCTGTCAGCCTCTCTCATTTCCCCCCTTTTTCTTCTCATTCCCTCTCTCCCACATCATCAACGCCAGTAGGCTGGCTGGCTAAAGTCCTTCTGTAACACAAAAACAAGAAAAGGCAGAAGTGCTACTGAACTGAATTTCATTAAAACTGTGAATGAACATTAGTGTATACTTTTCTTTCACTCATTTGTTTGGTTCTTGTGGTAACATAAAAAAGCTGTATAAATGCATCAGCTGAGGAAGGCACAGAAAGATACTAGCTTATTAAAAGCATTTTCTGTAAAACGATATTCCATCACAGCGCTAGCAAGCTCCTGTTGTAGTTTTCCGTGTCAGCTAATCCTTGGAGATAGAATGATGAAGCTTTTCTACAAAAAAGAAGAAATCACTAGGTAGAAAAACAAGAAAAGGAGCAGGAGGATAGGAAAGTAAGAAGATTATTATGCCAGATGCTCACTTGCAGCTGATTGATTATATAGAGTCATTCCAATGCAACATATTAACTTGTCCAGCTGGGTATGTGCCTGACTACTATGACACCATTACTCTTAACAGGAAAGAGGTCCTGGGCTTGAAGGTTCAAATAAGGATTCAGAAATCTAGGCCTCAGTCCCTAGTTCTGGCTGAGACACCTGTGCTGTTCTAGGCAAGTATTTTATCATCCCATGTTTGTCTTCTCTTTGTGTTCTGTGTATTTATCTCCTTCTTACATCATGTCATGCCTATTTTGTCTGCATTCCTCATGGGTAGAAACTATGACTAGCATAAGCTGATTGTTTTAACAGTCAGAGTTGTGGGTAAAGTTAAAAACTTAGTGGCAAACATCAGGCCTTATATTCAAAGCCTGGCTGTCAGCAGTGCCAGCTGAAAACCACCCTTATCCACCTTCAATTCAAGAAGGGCACAAGCTTCCCAACCCTACTGTCTCTGGCTTCTCATCATCACCTGGTTCTGCATGGGATCATGTTTAGCTCCTACCCTCAAATCAGACCTAGCCTTCCCTCCCCCTTACACACTGTTTCTCATCAAGCAGAGATCCTTGCACTTAGCACACATCTGGGGCAGTAACAATAACTCATACAGTGATCAATCTGTCTTCTAAAAGCCACATAATATTTACTTAAAATAAAATGTGTTCAAGAAAAATGTATCACAAAACCAGTAACCCCAATTATATGTGTATACTTGCTCTTTTCCTTACCGTTTCCTGGATCCAAGAAGACTGAATATCCATATGCTCCCTCCAAAGACTCTGCCTGTTAGCCTGGTGGCAGTTCTGGTAAATGACCTTCCTTTGCTTCTTCAGAAGTGCTTTAAAAGATGTTACAGTTCTGATCTGCAGCCTGCTGGCTTTGTTAGGAAAGTGATAGCTGTCTGCCAGAGATAGGTTGCTTGAAGCTGTGGCTGTACGTCACATTCTCACTGAAGAGTGTTCTGTGTGTCCCTTGGTCTCCTCTAGATACATTATATAGCTTTTTTGCTTGCATTCCCAAAACCCCAAATCAGTAAGTTCCTGTAAGGCACAGTGAAACCTCACTGTAAGTATATAGTGACTAACCACCCAGACAATATTCCTACTGTGACCTGCAATATTTATGCCATGTCTATAAAAAAGCAGCTTCACACTGTCACCCAGAAGTTCCATATATGAGACTATAAGTATGTGAGAAATGCCCTACTAACTCAGACTGATGGTCCATAAAGCCTGGTGTTGTGTTCCACACAGTGGCACTAGGAGATGTTTTTTAGACAGTGTATGTCAGTCTTGATGCTTTACTAGGAGATGTTTTTTAGACAGTGTATGTCAGTCTTGATGCTTTCTTCTGTACATTCCCCTTATACTCCACCCACCCAGGATTCTAGTAATAGGGTTGTCAGAGGTATCTGTTTTGAGACCTATTGTCCATGACTTTTTCTAACCATTTTTTAAGCTGCTGATACACTATCTACATCCACAACTTCCTTTGAAGATAAATTCTGGAGTTTCATTACCCTTTGTGTTAAGAATTCCTTTATTTTATCCATTTTAAATTGATTTCTGAATAGTTTTGATGAGTATCCTCTAGCTCCCATATTGTGGCATAGTAAATAACAGTTCTTCGTTTGCTTTATGCACTGCTTCAATTATTTCATAGATCTGTATCTCAGTTTCTATCAGCCATTCTCTGAAGACTTTTAGACTTTTTAGTGTCTTCTCATAAAGTAGCTGCTCCATCACCCTCATCATCTCAGCCTCACTTCACTGTACCTTCTCTAACTCTACTACATCCTTCTTGAACTGCAGGGACCAGAACCTCACACAGCGCTCAAGATGTGGGCAAACAAAGGTTCTAAACAGCAATAAACCAAAACCCCTGTCTTGTTCTCAGTACCTTTCTAAATGATGTCAAGCATTTATTTATTTTTTTTAATTTGATGACAGTGGTCTCGGATGTCTCTGAGGTCTTTTTGCTGAACTCTGTCTGGCAGTTCTGAATTTGGTAACTTGTAACCATGATTCAGATTATTCTTTTCCTAGGTTCATTGCCTTATGTTTGTTACAAAACACGTATCTGCACTCCTGCAGAATATTCTTCTATGCCCTCACTATTTTATGAAGTCCTTTAGGAGTTCTGCACTATTGACATGTCATTTGACCACTTGTGAATCTCTGGAAACAGCATGCAGGACTCTACCAGAAAAAAGTGTCTTCCCAGGTCGCACATAAACCCCGCATTTTCTTACTGGCCGCAGAAATGGAAGAGCAGATGGGAAGACACATATGTCATGTCTTTTCAAGGCTATGGGCTTGTGCAGGGCCTCAAAAACATGGCCTCAGATTTAACATAATTGCTAGAAAACTCAGCACAACAGCAACTAATACTCACTTCTTTCCACGCAGCCAAAGAAAATCAAACCATGCCTGTGTAATGTCACGCTAATTGCCCTGACATGTAATACCTTGAAAACTAAGCATAACATCTTTGAGCTAAGGGCCATGTGCCAGACTATACTCTCAGCTTTGTTATCCTTTGGAGCTTAAATTTCGCCTTCAGTATTACTGTGTATAGAGCTTCAGCTTTTACAGCTGCCTTCCTTTTTAAAATGGGTGAAGTATGGGTTTGTAAGTGTCAATATGAGCAGGATCCCAGCTGCCATTTAAGCTTCATTTGAAGGTTTCCATGAGTACATATATTCTAGTTCTTAGTATAGGTGGTCCTAATTCATCATACTGTCTTGTAATTCTTCCAGCACACATCAGATTATGCAGAGAGAACACACTCTGATGCAATATGCTAACCGTCACAGGTGGCTTTACAATGGTTAGAACAAGTCACCCTTGCTTTATAGGGATGAAGAGTGAGGTAAGCAAGCCTGTGATCATGGGGAAAATCTTTGCTGTGTTGTAAAATGCAATAGTCTGTTATAGAAACTCTAAAATGCCCAGATGTCTCACACTGCAGCTGTAAATTATGCTTTTATGCATATAAAAAATCTTGTCTAATGTTTTTTTCTATAGTTTTAGGGGATCTATTTCTTCTTTTTTTTTAACAATCAGCAGAAACCACAGCTTTTACACCACAATGGAATTAAATGTATTCACTAACTTAATGAATGCATTTCCAGTGACATTTTTATTTGATAAGCCTGCAGCAGATTAGTAGTTCAAGGTGTCTTTTGTTCAGAATAAGACACTTTCCAATTTATTACAACATACTGCCGTCCCATGCTTTAAAATTAGCAGGTGAAGCTTTTCAAAGCCTCAAATGTCATTTAAATGCCTAATTTCTATAGAAAGTAAATAGGAGTGAGATGATACACAGTTGTTATTCATGCTTTTGAATATCTTTCATGCTGTTACTAGTCCTCATAAATTGGTCAAAACTACCATATTGTTAAAAAGAGATTCCAGGAGCCTCCAGTAACTTCCCATGCAAATGGTTACCTCACGGGTGGCCTGACCAGCAATGCTTGGCAGGATTTTATGTTTCCAGAAGCTTCACTAAACCAGCTATTATGGTTTTAAATATAGGTCCCGAGTGCTCCAGAAGGTGCTTTTCAAACTGCAGTAGGGATTTTAGCTTGTGAGTTCACTCTCAGCAAAGACAATGAAGCAGGTGTTAAGAGTGCCTTTGGGTGTTCTGAGAAGATAGCAATAAACATACCCCTTGGAACAGTTCCCTGCCCCATTTGTTATTGCTTTGTCATAAACATTTGTCAATGAAGACTGATTTTCAAAAGAACCACGTTTGGGAGTCTGGAAGTAAAGAGCTATAACATGAAACATCTTTAAAGGTAAATCAATTTTTGGACCTAATCAACTGAATAGCATCCCTTTAGCTTCAGCATCAGAAATGCTGCCTTGTATTAATCTGATGACTTTTCCTTTTTTTACTTTCATGTATAAATAATAGTGCACACAGTGGTAAGTTCTTATAAGAATGTAATGACAAAGGGCAATCAGAAATTCGTTTTAACTCTTTATAGCTGAAAGAAAAAGCTTTATATATAATAATGGAAGATGGATGTGCCTGCTTTGTTAAATGTACTTTTCTGTTGTGTTTAGAAGAAAACAAACAAACGAGTTTATCATTCAGCCTATCAGCTTTGGTTTAGCTGCATGTAATCTTAAAATGCCCAACAATTATCCCCAAAATACTGATTTAACAGTGGCTTAAGATACTCAGTTTGGTGAATTTCATTTGGGGGCAGATAATAACTCAGACTCTTAAGTCCTAGACTCATGAAAAGTTATAAGTGCCCAACTATTCTGTTCGTTTGTTGCATAGACACCTCTCTGGATCTGGTCTCCAGTGTCTTAATGTATATTATTTCTCTTGAAGGAATGAAAGTCCTTCCATTTTCCTAGGAATTATTAGTCGTTCTTAAACAGTACATTTGGAGAAAACAAAAATATGGTTTACTTTAAATGCAAGCCTGAATCATCTCACATGTTTGGTTAATTGAAAAGAGAAGTTTAACTGAAGCCTAAAAATAAATATGTAATTTAGGATAACCAGTGTCTACACAGCAGATAGTCTGTATGAAGTTGTACTGAAGAAATCTGTCAGCATTTCTCATATAGAAGCACACATGGAAAAAGGGATGTCAGAGACTTTGAGACACTTACCTATCCTCCCAGCTTGGAACTGGTCTGGTTGACAGGTTTGTTTTTGTCCCCAGAACCCCCAGTGCAGCCAGAACTACATTGTGCTATAGGAGATGTCTCTTAAAATTTGTAATTGTAATCACTATTCTGACTTATGATACCTTTCCCATGTTGTAATAAGATTAAAATAAATCTAAAATTTGGAATTAACCTTCTTGTTGGAAATACTAAGAAGTCATTACATGCCATCAAGACAAAATCTGCATTACATTCAGTAAGTAACCTGTAGAAATTTGGCCCATTATGTTTATTTTATTAGGGTTTCCCCCCTTTCCTACCCTTGACCCCTGAAAGGAATACAAACATTTCACGGATATAGAAGAAGATTGCTGTGAAGAAATTAATCTTTTTATCACCATTGAGAAAATTTCCTTGGAGGAGAGTGAAGCAAAATGCCTCTGTGTGTTAATTACAGTGAAGCCCTCAAAAGAGAATTTGAACAAGAGTTCAGTGGTGCATAGGATTCTACCTACCCTGTTATATAATTGGCAAGATGTATGTAAATTTAGACATCCAAATATAAGCTCTCCTGGCAGTTTTGTTTCCTTGGCTTTTGTTTCAAATATCTGGAAACAGGTTTTTTTTTTTTTTTTGTCCACTTCAATGAGGCAATAAAAAAGTCACCAGCCAGCTAAGCAGAAAAGAAGACAAAGTTAGTTCGCATTGACAAATTCTGCTTTTGTCCAGTTCTACTTTTACAATGTTAAATTGCTGCTGCATATCCTTATAGCTGCATGGAACTTTTAACCCAGTTCTGCCATTTCCTGCTTATGCATCCTGGTCCAGTATCCGTCAGAACCTTTTCATCACTTTCAGTTAAGACTAATTATTGTATATTCTCTACAGCAAAATAAGTTTTATTTTTGTAAATGTCTGAGCAGTGCAGCTTGCACCTAAGCCACTTAAATAACGAATGTTGATCATTGTAGTCCCCTACTGGTGCTTTCTTCTTAGGCTAAAACCCCATAAACTTTCTGCAGAAGGCTTTTTAAAGGAAATTGTACAGTACTTCATGTCATGCAGATATCTTTTCTATATGCAAAGATGAACAACTGTCACTTAAGCTACTTTTACAAAGCAGATTTATTACTTACTTCCCAAGCGATATGATAATTATTGAAATTTTAATAGTGGAATCCCCAGTTTGCAATTAGCAGGACTTCTCTTACAGCACACCACAATAGTAAAGCTTAAGCCTCATTTTTTTTCCACTGTAGTTTTTCTTGGAGAAATATTATAGATCATAGTCCAGCTGCATAAATAACAATAAAGTCAAATATTATAAATCAGTGGTATATAACTGCATGTAAAAATATAAATGAGCATATTACCTTGCCTGTAAGTATACATTTACAGTAAGAATATACACTTAAATAATCGTTATATATATCCTAAATATACTTAAAGAGATATTCAAAATTATAATAAGTAAATATTAAGGTTGCAAAGACTTAGATATTTAAATGCCAAAGAGAACTTGATTGAGGTTTTTTCCTTTGTACATGCATTATTACATCATGCCTTCTTATGTAATCATTCAGTATTTTTATGCTAATTTCGATGGAAACAAAGCTCTAGGACCGTGTGACATCATCTCCTAAAAACTTCCATATCCAGCGATGAATTTCAATCAGTTTCCAGATACAGAGGTTTTAAAAGCAAGCATGTTCTGCTGGATTTGCTGGAGAATGGACAGCAGAGGATAAGAAACACTTGCAACCTTGTCCTGAATGCTTCCATTCACATGGCTGTCACTGCTCATTTACACACAGGTAGTGGGAGATAATGTAGTGGAAATAGATTACTTTAGACTAATACTTGAGGTGCTTGAGTAGACAAAGAGGTGGTTATTTTGTTCCTACTTTGCTGGAGGACAATTGGGAGTGGGAGAGAAAAGGGAAAACTGGTTACGTCAGCTTTATAATCCAGTTATATATGGAGATAAAGGAAAACATTGCTGTAATTCAGTTAGAAAAATCAATCAAAAAAGAGAAATCCGGAAGAAAAAAAGGCTTCATCAGTTTTAGTACTTGCAGTAAGACTTGTTTCCATGGGAAACCCCAAAGAAGAAGAAAATTGCTTAGGCAGTGACTGCACCTAATACTAATTCAGTTTTCACTTTTTTGTAGGTTTTGTCTGGTGGGGTCTGGTGGTCAAGACACCTTTTTGTGTTTGTCTCAAAACAGCTCAGAAGACAGCTCGTTATTGCTTGGGCAGACGGCAGGGGGCAGAGCGGGAGTCCTGCTACACCAAGGTGGGGATGCTTCTCTTTGATGTCTGCCCTGGGGTTGTGAAGCTATAAACTGCCCGAAGACAGCGACAAACACTGCGGTGCCTACCGGGTCACAACGTGAACTGGGTCTGGGGCTCACCGGTTCCCCTGCTGATGAATCTCACGGTGAGAGGCTTCCAGGAGAGCCAGACCCTATAAAAGGACACTGTCCTTCAGTTACGCAGTGTGTGCTTCTCTGCTGTGGACCACAGTGGGATCACTGATCACAACGGCTACAACAACTGAAAGAATTTCCATTCTCTGACCGAAAAGGTGTTGCTAGATCCATGGGTGGTGAGCCTATTTCTATTTTCTTTCTTTCTTTCTTTCTCCTTGGTATCTCTTATGAGAATAAGAGCCTGCCAAGACTTCTGCTCCTCCTGAGACAATTTTAGGGAGGTTTACAGTGAAATTAATAGTTTAATTTTTCAGTGTCTGGGGGACCTGTGGTTTCTCTGTGAATGGTGCAGTGTTGTAAAAGATCACCTCTACCTGATGGGTGGGATGGCACATGGGGTACTTCGAGTTGTTCCCTTCTTTACTCCAGTGTAAACAGGTTTATTCATTTCCTTGGGGCATTTTTATGATGCCCTCACTCCGTTCACTTAAGTCTTTATATTCCTTCATAGATTTGGTTGTGTAACATCTCAGAGTTGAGGAACATTTATTATGCACATCTTATGCGTCTGGAACTGAGGTGGAGAGGTTAAACCACTTGGTAATTAATTCATCTAAGGGATGGCTGAAATGACACTCTTTGGCACTTTTGCTGCATGTTTCTATCCTTGGAGGTTTTCTCCACCTGCTCTTTGCAACCTCCGCAGGCTGCCCACAGGCCCCAGCTTAGCCCTTTCTGTCACCAGGGAAATATTTGAAGGCTGAGGCAAGAGATAAGTTGCCCAAGGGACAAATGTAGGTGGTTACGTGGCACATTAAGGAGTGTGGGAAGGAATGGAAAGTAGGCAACAGTATTTTAAGACCCATATGCTTGCCTTTTCCTTCACAGCTTTCTCAGGTTATAGCTGCTGCTGTAGAGTGGTTCTCAAGCTGTTGCCTGTGCAATAGCAGTGGAAGGCAATGAAGTGAGCAAGGCCCTTCCCAAGTGTGCTAGACAGCCCTTCATTAGAAGTCCTACTACTGCTTACCTCCTATTTCAATAACCTAATGTCCTGATACCAGCATGTTTAAAACATTCCCTAATACTGGAAAGATTTGAAAAAGTAGGAGAAAGGTTATAAGTGTTTTTGGAGCCTCGTGCTTACTTTCTGCCAGTGCTTTTCTCATTCTCTTTCTAGATGTTGCCCAAAAAAATGTTGTAACATCAGAATAAGAGAAATGTCCAATTCTCTGAAGACACGATACATGGTTTAGTAGGTGAAATAGTTTTTACTGGTACTACAGCGTTTATTACTTTTTCATTTCCCACAGGAAAAGGAAATGTCACAAGCCATGTTGTAGCAGAATTGATTTCCCCTTTGTTTAATGCAGACTGTCTGCTCCTTGCAAAGAAATAGACTATGCCTCTTTCCTGTTGCCTACTTTGACATACTCCCATTTCTCTCCAAACCTGACCCCTACTAGGTACACACAGAAATCAAATTCTGAATATGTCTGGAAGAATGTTGGAGCAGCTGACCTGGGATCTTTACAGTCCGTGTGGCAAGGCTTTGGTTGTTTTTGACTTGGTGCAGCAAATGACATAAACTCTACAGACCAAAATTTGCTGTTTGCTTTAAGTAGGTACACTTAATTAAAAGAGGACCTTTTCTCTATGATGAGTTTATATCTAAGCACATCCACCATCACGTCTCAGTCCCAAATGCTATAAAAGCCCTTAAATACATACTCAGCTTGAGGTATGCTTTAATTACAATCGTGACTATGGATGTGCCCCATTCTTTCCTAATACTGTATTTTCTCACAATAACATCCTTTTCCACACACCTGGGCCTTGATGAGAACAAGGACTGAAATAATTCATGTTTTGCCATAATTAAAGAAAAACAGAACACAAACTTGGCTGAATTATTTTCTTGGTGGGCTAGGAGAAGCATCATTGCTCTCCCTATCTTGCTTGTATATATTTTGCAGACTCTGAGAGCCCTTGTGATGAGAAGCATTAAGGGGAGCACTTCTGTATTAGTGAAGACAGCTTCTTGGCCATGCTGGAGAAAAGGCAAGCATACGTCAGGGGGCAGCAACAGAACATTTATCATGTGATACCTAAGCATGGGCATAGGAGGTAGAGCAATGAGATAGAAAAAAAAAAATAGGGAGAAAAGGGGAAGTAGAGGAGTGACTGTGTAACGGATCATCCAAAAGGATGTGAGTGCAGGGAAACAGTACACAGAACATGGCACGTATAGGCCAACCTATGGAAGGTAACAAATACCACAGTCATAGAATCCTAGAATAATTTGAGGTTGAAGGGATCATTCAAGGTCATCTAGTCCAATGCCCAACTTTACAATAAACCCGGCATCTTCCTGGGTTCCTCTTTATCTTTTGCTGAAGTAAGAGGATAACCAGAACTTTGTGAGGTCTGGCCTAAAATGCAATTCCCCTCAAGATTTTGCTCCAGACCAGTTGGACCTGGGTATTGAAAAAGACCAAAATAACTTTCTCCTTCTCTAACATTTATGTTAACCTACTCTTTGTTATGTTAAAGACTCACTGTGGTTTTAGCCTCCAGCTGACAGCAGTGGCTGTGTGATTAAGCATCCTGGCAAGCTCCATCCTTGGCTGCAGCACTGGCAGCTGGGGCCCTACACTGCTTCCCTGTGTCCTGGGAGGCACTCTCCTGTAAGCTAACTCTATTTTTACCTGTTATACGAACAACTACTTTGGTGTTGCTCACTGCTCCCACTGGGCCAGGATTTTGCTATTCCATTTTACCTATTTAATATTACAATTACCATCCTATTCTAGAACAGCCTTTAAAATTTTCCTGTTAAAGTTTTCCTTGTTAGTTAGCATTTCCAAAGGTCAATGTTGCTCAGCCACATGAAAGAGGTTCAGCCTTCAGGGGGCTCTTCCTGCCAGTCCCACGCTTACACAGCCCTCAGCTGCCTCTGTCTGTGTGCTGGAGAATAAAACCAAGACTTGCCTGACTATTTGAAGGATGGGGACCTTTGCAGTTTCTTTCAGTAGATAAGCCACACTTTCCCCCTTTTGGTGCAGGCAGGATTTGTGAGAGGGGAAAGCAGTGTAGTTGGAAATCAAACTCTGGATTCTGGTCTACAAATCCCTGGAGAAATCTGTGCATACACAGGTGTATTGTTGCTTTGACATTCATGAGGGGCTCCCTCTCCCCCTACCTTTTTTAAATCAGTATGAGATGTTTCTAACATATGAGTTCAATGCTGGCATTTCTGATGAATCCTGTAGGATTATGTTGACAAACATGGTGTTTATTCATAGGCAAAACTTGAACACACTCTAGCTGTAATGGAGCACTGGCTTATGAAGCAAGCCTGGACTATGTAGTTATGAAATAATACGGGATCAATTTCAAAGGCTTTTAGATGCCTCATTCCAATTTCCTGAGTGTAGTATGTAGAAATGTCTTTAAAAATCTGGATCATAGTTTGACAGGTTTATAGATTCTTGTGAACTGCAGCTGCCAGGCAGGGCACATAATGAGAAGAGATAACTGAACATCAAATCTTATTACTGCCTCATGCAGAACACACACAGCAACGCTTTCAGCCCAGTTTTAAGAATTTAAATGCAAAACCCAAGTGGAATTGTGTAGACCTTTTTTCAACTTCAGATGTTTTGAATTTCTCTGCTTTTGTTCTAAACACTTTGGTACTAATAAATATCCCATGCAGAGGAAAACTTAAGCCAAACTGTACACTGTCAGGTTTTTTGTTGTTTTTTTTTTTCTTTTATTGCTAGTGGGTATACCAGAAGTGATTTTCTTCTTTGTTGTTGAAACTTGTCTAGAAACTGTCAGTTTTGCTGACATTTCAATTGGAACCTCGTCTCTTTCCAAATTATACACTCTAGTAATGTAATTTTTTGTTTTCATGCTATTGGAATATTTGTGGCTTTTTAATCCAAAGAAAAGTTTGGAAATAAAATACATAGATGTTCTACATAAAAGGCATTACACCAGGATAACACAACAAAACTTCTCTTTTATGAAACCAAAATATTTTGATCCGCATCCATTATTTTTCTTTCTCTGCTGTTCTCCAGCTTGTGTTTACTTCACAGCACAGCTGCTTCATTTGCAATTTTTCCTGCTGGTTAAAAAATAAAATATAGTGCCACTCAATTATCCTTTTTATCCCTGCTACCTGCCTTTCTATTCACTCTGTTATTAGTCACTTAACCTTTTCAGTGTCAGTTCCTAGTGACTACACCCTCAAGCACAATGAAGGTCTCATGAGTTACACCCATGCTGACATGAGGTTTTAATTGTAATGGAATTCAGTCACAGTATGCTGAGGAATAAATATAGCTCTGGCTTTAAGTATTCATTTACACTGTTTCAAACCACATAAAATACTTGGAGAGTAAAAATGTAAAACCATGTTATTTTACTGACTCAGTGAGCGATAGCAGAGACCATACCACACCTCCAACAGATAGCACAATTGCAGTCTACTTATAAACGAAATTGGGAGATGCTGGCATTGGATGCATGAATAACAAAAGGATGGCTCCAGCCCAATTAGTTCAAAATTATACTTTATAACTGAGAGTGGAAGTCATTTTACTATAGTTGAATAACTCTTCCAACTTTCCAGTAGCGAATGTGCCCCGTATGGACAAAGCTATTGCTTTTTACTTTTTGAACATGTTTTTATGTTCTCTGTTTCACAAGTTTCAGATAATATTTTGTGCTTATTTCACTTCTGGACTGCTCAACAGAACTGTTTATTTTGAGATCAAACTGAAATCAATGAAAGCATGTTGGTGGTTCTGGATCATGCAATAGGCAATCCAGCAGACCACAATACCAAATCTCATTTTAACTGTGGGATCAAATTCTGTGCTTACTGTGATTGATTTTGCCACAGATTTAGCAATCTCTAAAGGACATTTTCTTTGCTCTATTTCTTGCTATCTGCCATCTGTTGTATAATGCTCCAGCATATATTGATGCTTAAAATAAAACAGAATACCCTTCTTTCAGCACTTCTTACTATTTCTGATTTCTCAGCTGTGTAATGACATATATTTATATCAAGCATCTTTTGTGTTTTGTTCATGGAACACTTAGAAAATATAATTACTTTTTTTTTTTTTTTCCAATGACATTATGAGCCTTTTGCTATCAAATTGATCAGTATATAAATAAGGATACACACGCACATAGGTTTATTAAACTCCATATGCCATTTCAGTTGCAGGTTTGTCTCAAAGAAGAGCTGACCAAGAACAAGATTCAAAGTGCCAGCAAGGTGCCTGGGAGGGGGGTGGGGGTGAGTGGTCATAGGCTAACACAAACCACTGAGACTAGCAGTTTTCTTTAAGCCTGCTTATCAATCATGTAAAGAGTTTTTCTGTGATTCAGAGAAGGGCCCAAGCTACTGTGAAAACAAAACACAAACCAAACCAGATTTTTCCCTGTTAGCTCAGCAAACCAGGCATTAAAAAATTTGACTGAATGTGACCCCAGGCAGCATGCTGTAGATGGCCTGATGGAGTAGCAAGGTGAGACTAGGTGATCTCAGTCTCTTCCTACCTCAGCTGCTCTCTGCATAGCAGCCACTTTTTGAGTAGACATTCTTCTTATCAAAGCTATAGCATGTGTTGCAATGCAGAAAAACTGCTTTCTATGGAAGTCCTAAGAACCAAGTTCTCTGAGTTCCTGGCAAATTCCCAGCCATCCATGTATTTTTGGTGATTTTTCTTTTTTATCCCAAATGAAATCCAAGTCAGCTCAAACTCATGATGCTTGCCTTTTTGACTTTTTTGAACATTAACATTCTACTGAGTAATGCCTCAATGCTTTCACAGGGTCACTTCATGCTACTCTTCTTACTGTACTTGAGGATCTCTTAGGAGGCTACAGGGCCTTTGGTTTGCTTTCATATGCCGCAAAATGTTCCAATGTTCTTCCATCTGTAACATTTTCAAAAGGGATAAAGCCCAACCTCAGGTCACCTGATGGTTGATGGCATGGAACCTGTGGACTGTCCACAGATCAAAGCAGACCTGTCTCTAGGAGCGGCAGAGCAATCACTCATATGCCAAGGAAGGTGGAAGGGAGGTTGTCGATGGGGAGAGAACGTCTCCCTGCTGCCACCTGCTGTTGGTACTGCTTGGGGGACAATCCGGTGCATGGGCTGTGGGCACGGCTATGATTTTGAGCATTTGACCGCCTCAGAAAACTAAGGGAAGAGCAAGAAGCATGAAGTATGCAAAAAGCTGTTCAGATACCTCTGGTATGTTTTCTGGTAAAAAGCATAACGATTTAGATAATTCCTGATTAAGGTGGAAGCTGAAGGAGCTTTGGAAATCCTTATGCTGGAAAGGAGTACTGACAGAAGGAGTTATGCCAAATTCAGGTGCTTACATACTTTTGAATGTAAAACTAAATGGCTTGCTCAGAAACCATGGATGTATGAGAGCAAAAAAGTAATACCAGCTCTCCTGAATTCCAGCTGGGTCACCTAATCACTGAACAATGATGGAGTGGCTGATGTAAAAAGAACCAGAAGGGGAAATCTCATGTTTACAGCCTGAACAATTACAAATTATGAATGATTAAAGTATCTAAGGTATCCATACTCCTGGAGCTTTTCTAGTAAGTAAATATCTCTTGAGTACATTTGCGGTTCCCCTTTTGGCACCATAAGGACCTGCACTTTCACCATTTTCTGAGCCAATGACAAATGATGGGCTTGTGACTTACTGGAAATGAAGATGGCTTTTATGATTATATGAAGGTCTTGGCTTTTGTTTTAAAAAGTCTTGGAAGGGAGCATTCCAGAGAAGTGTTACAGTCCCACTTTCCAGGGGGTTCTGAAACTTGAAGATTTTTATTGTAGTTAGAATCCAGTACAAAGTCAGTTTATACAAGCAGCTGTGCTTGGCAGGCTGTCTGGAAAATCCAGAAGGCTTCTGGGAACACTGTGTTTGCCATACATTTCATCTTTGCCCTTGGCAGCAAGCTCCAGTAACTCGGATGACAGGACAGAGTAAAGTAACATTGGAATACCAGAAACCACACAGAAGATGTACACATCTCCTAGTTTGTGTTAGAACTTGTGTGCTACAGTAATACAAAATACTAGGAAAGTCATAATAAAGAAAAGGAGAAAGGACTACCTTCTTGTCCAGTTCTATAAGCCATGTAGAGATCCTTTCAGTCAGCAAGAAAGAGTTCAGTGGACCTTAGGCAGCTGGAAGAGCTTGAATACTTGTAGTTGAAAAGAGGATCTTGCACAGAAAAATAGCCTCAATAAAATAATCCCTTGGTCTCATAAGAACAGCAATGAAACTGTTTAAAAATTGCTCAATCAATCATTCAGGGAATGGATGTAACAAGGAGCTGAGGTGGTGTGAGTTACTTTTCTCCCTGTTCTCTAGCTACTGAAGGTTGTTAACCTGGCCTTGCTGACCACACCAAAGGTTTAGCAAGATGAGTAGCACTAAGCTGAAAGATGTGTAAGCAGTGTCAATACAGTATTGCTGATATTTTTTCCCAGCATCTGAAGAATTCATTCTGCTATCCAGCCTTCTACCCTGAAGAAAAATACAAAAAGGACTTTAAAACAGAGTTTGGAGCATGATCCGGTCAGATTTATGTTTTGATTATCTATGCCTACACAAACATATGCCTACACAAACATATGCCATACAGTTGTGTGTGTCAGCTGGTTTCTGTGGAGTTTCTGGGCTAAGAAGAAGGTGAAGACTCTTGTTAGTCTCAGAATAAAAACCACACCTTCTCCCCAGCCCTCGAATGCTCCTCCCCCAACAACCCACAGTTATTGATAAAGAAAATCTAATAAAGTTGACACAACTGAGGGGAAAAAATTGATCTTCACTATCACACATTTGTAATGTTGTAGTTTAAACACAACATGCTGCACTGTAAAATACTTCTCTGCAGTATGATTAAACTCCTCTTTCCTTATTTGTTTTTCACAACTTCATACTTGCATGGAGCCCCAGTTGCTATTATCAAAGAAGATTAAAGTACTGCATCATTAAGACTTTCTAATCATCCAAATCCACTGTACAAGGTGGTTTAAATTAAAATCATTAGATGTTTCAGATGAAGTTGGAAAATAGAGAAAGATTAATGGTAACAGGCATAAACAAATCACAGGCAAACACCTGAGCAGGCATGACATTTTAGAGCAGGATTTGGAAACATCCTTTTCCCCAGTCTCAAGCATTGATACTACAAGCATTGAGGAAGCATTGATACTACAACAGAATCTGATCCTAAAAACTAGAGTAGCTGCAGGGCACCTGCATTTGTGGGCGACTGCAGTGGAATCCAAATGTGCTTGGTATCTCCTGAGGATTAGTTCACACTACAGCAAACAAGATGAAACAAGGCTAATGTTACAAGGATGGCTTGTGCGGGAAGCAACCCCATCTTTCAGGTAGTATGATACTGAGGCAAAACTGTGAAACATTTGAGAGTGAAGTTTAGGTAAAGTTAGGATTAAAAAAAACAAAATCTCTTTAGCATAATTCTAAGTTTTGTGTCAGGAGTTGATATGCAGAATAATACAGGATTTTTTTTTTCTTTTTAGGCAAACTACAATGCTGCCAGATTAAATCTGGAAATTGAAAGCAATTTTGAAAAATGGGCTAGAGCTTACAAGAAAAAATACCAACAAGCCTAGTGATTAAATAATGTGGATGTGTGAAAGAATAAGCCTGACCAATGTAGAGGGAAATGAATCACCATATGAGAAGGAAAAAAAAGTATTCCAGAACACTTCTGAAAAAAGTGCATGCTACATCAAGAGATATTTAAGAAGTGGGAGAAGCTGAAATGAGATAGGATGGCTGCACCTGACTGCTGTTGCATTTATGTGATGTTTATGACATTGTTGGTCACTTCATCATGGTTAAAACCTAAACAAAAAAAACATTTTCTGCCACAGAGGTAAGAGGTTGAATGTATTAGGTAGCTGCTCCAGATGGGCAGAAATAGAGCTAATGACAGTGGGAGATAGAAGTAGGATGGCCAGGGCATCTTATAATTAATGTCAATGAGGACTTCCATTGCTGAAGAGTCATCTAAGGAGGTTTCTATTTTTTCTAAAACAATAGAATTTAAACAACACTCACTTAAGACACAAAACCCCCCAAACTTGGGAACTGCACTGAGCTAATGCGATGTTCTAAGAGGACTAGCAGAACCAAACATCAAATTCAGGAGGAGCTCTTTATATGAGTGGCTCCTTATCTTCCTCAGCCTCCTCACTGAAATGCTACTGGTCTCAGGAAGACTAGAGGAATGTTTGGTTGCTGTCATGCCCTCCCTTTTGATCATCATGCTGAATGACATTTCTTCATATGTTGCTATGCACCCATGTCTGTCAGCATTCATTTCTCCTATCTTGCCTTATATTTGTTTCTTTGGGGCCAGGAGCAAATTCATGTTGTTTGAATAACCGGCTTTGCACAGTGATCTGGATCTATCACTTCTGCTCCTTTTTCCTGTACAAGGGCAGCATTTCTTCAGTCAGCTATTCTGAGACTGAGGACAACTAAATGGAAGGGGAAGGAAGCCTTCCTATTCTGAGATGCATTTCTATAGTTCCCGAAATGCTTAGGTCGTAATGCAAAAGCCTAGCATTTATACTTAGCCAGCCAAATAATATGTCTCAACTTAGACAATGGAAACACCTTCTTTAGCTCCAGGGCTGTATGAACCAATAGTCAAGGTGCAATATGGCAATTGCAATTTTGGGCTTTTCATCTCCAGTAGAAACTCTTGTTAGTTAAGAGTTATTGTACAGATAAATATTAATTTAAATGACAAAAGGAAAAATTACTTTGGCATTAGCTGAGATATATTAGCTCCTTTCTGAGTAAGTGCACTGGAATTCTGTTATACTGAAATAAGCTTACTTGAAGAATCACTGCATTACCTGAAAAAAATAATCCATTAAACTTTATCCTTTTGGGGATTCCCTATTAACTATGTTCACTCTGTGGAAGAAAATGTTGAATTCAAAATATTTTCACTATTGGTATTTTAATCAAGTGAGTTACATCCCTTATGAATACTTTACTCTGGACTTAAAAATCTGCATTTAAATTGAGATTCTAAAATATATAACCCAAGAGAGTATGAATACCTTTTTCAGACATATTGCACATGAAGAGCATGATGCTTTTAACTTATTTGTCATAACCTACTAGTTATCAGGAAGCCAAATTTCAGGTTTAGATAAAAGATAAAATAGGAGGTTTGGGAGTAGCAACTGAAAAGTGATTAGGGATTGGTTTCTTGCCATCTTGAATAAATTAAGAACTCAAAAGTTAACTTTAAAGGCAGTGATTTAGATTTACCATGACTATGTAACCTGTGTCATCTTTTCAATAAACAGGAGCAGATACAACCAATATGGAAAACAATGTGCATTCATCTTTCCTGGCATAAATGTGTATGCAGAGGGTAGCAGGATGGTGGACTACTGGTTGTGTAGAAATGTAATTGTCTGGTATTCACCAGAAACTGATGCTGTCCTCCACTGGTACAAGCTGTCATCACTGGGCATTGAGCCCAGTAACACAAGAAGAGGCTCTGACTCACAAAATGTTTTCTTTTGTATTTTCATGAGTTGTCAATGTGACTTATTTTGTGGCAATAAACATTATTCCTTGCAATGAGAAAACAATTATGTACTTGGGTCTGCAAAGCAAATCACATTCCCCAAGTGTTTCCTAGCATCACATAAATGTAGTAAGAGTAAAAATTTAATTGAGGAAAAAAGCCAGTTCTCTTCTCGAAGAGCTTTCACCAGGTAGGTAAAAACAAGTGAAAACAAATAATCATAGCCTTAATCTGTGAAGGATCTGATATTTTTTTCCTACCTAGTGGCTTCAGCTGTCTTCCATAAAGCCCTGAAATGACTTCACAGCAACGTCAAGGCTTCAGTAGTTTGATTCTTTGCCATACATTTGTGTTTCCACTCCATGATACAAAAAACATTCGCATACATTGAATGGGAAAAATATAGAAAAGAGAGAGTAGCCATCATCTCTGGAATACATCTTTTTAGAATGCTCTACATGCTTTCATAATTAGCAGCAGTAAATTTTGCTTTTTCTTTCCTAAGCTTTTGCAATAACTAGGTCCAGCTGCAGTCAGGTCTTTCCTTGTAAAGTAGGACTAGACATCTTGGTTCCTACAAGCATGGGGAGCCTCTTATTGCCCGAACACTTAGCTCCTTCCATAAGGCTTCTCTCTGATTTGCACTGTTCAAGTATGTGATATGTCCTAAAGCAAAAGAAGATTAGGAAATAAGAGGAAGGGTTTGGAGATCTTAGAGCATTATGAAGCTGAAAAAAATTACTTGAATGTCAGAGAACCTTCCATCATCAAACAGTTGTACCTAAGTAAAGGTAGTATGACCCGGAAGAGCCAAGTTGTCTCATGTCTTGTTAACAATAGGTATTTATGAGAGCTTTTGGGGTGAACAAGTGAACAGTTCACAATCCTTTTAAGCTTATTTGCCTGTTTTGCTCAAAAGTTTAGGAAATTTAATTTGTAATTGGCTCTCAGATCCATAGAAGCTTTTACCATTTTAACTGGACATTGGAATGAAGACAAACAAACAAACAAAAAAATAAAGAAGACACTGGCTTCCCTTGTAAAGATTTGGTTGCTTGAGCTATGATATTTATCACATCAACTAATGTATGTGTGAATAGGTGGTCATAAGAAGAACCCCAATCTGTTTCTCCCTCTGCCTGTTTTGCAACCTGTTCTTCTGTAGCTAACACTGAACTGCCTTTGTGTGTCCCAGGAGAGACTGGTGATAGAAGCATTACATTTTCATTCATGACAGGTACAAGTGGCAGCTACACTATAAATCACTATAATCTGTGCTGGTTTTACTTTCAGACCACTTTGGCAATCTGTTGTTGCTGACCCTCAGCAATTAGAGTGCATTTTCAAAGTTGTCTGAGAAAATTTCCAGATAAGCCAATGTACAAGATTTACATTGAAGCATAGAAAAGTGTTATTGTATGTTTATATTACAAAGATGTCAACATTTACCTGCCAACCATATCAACTATAAAAATAAGAAAAATAGATATGAGGAAGTTCATAGTGATCATTTACATTTACATAGGTAAGTGATAAACCCCTCCCTGTTGCCTTAATTATAACTAAGTCAATGACACAAGTTCAGCTTTCCCTCTAAGGAGATTTCATAATTACGTTCATGAGTGTTGTCACAGTGGACAGCATTCCAAAGACCTCAGTAACACCTACTTGTCTACCTTACCTTATTTCCACACAAGAATTGCTATCATATACTACTTTCTTCACCAAAACCCCAACTAAGATTTTACTCCATGTACTACAGGCTAACAGTCCTTGAATAATGCCCATTTGTTTCTAAGTCTTTTCCCCCTTTCCTATTTGCCTGAGGTTTTTAAATAACAAAGGCTTCTTCAAAATAAGAATTTTCTTTAGGAATAGAAATATGTTCATAAAAGGTATATTCTTTCCTGTTTAAATCAAAACTATTCACTGAATTCCACCCATATTGTCGTATGATTCTGTTTCTCCTTACTGTTTTTTCCAACTCAATTTTCTGGCTCAAACTATTGTTATTGAACTCTAGTGTATATAATTCTTTCTTGTGGTTCTTTCTTTTGCTGGCTGAATGAAAGCCACCATCTTTTATTTGGGCTTCAAGCTTAGGTCTTAATTCATTTTCTTTTGGTAATGGCAACATAAGACAAACCCATATGGCTGACCAGGACATGTTTATTTTCAAGAGGTCGGGCTGAATGACCAAGCCAGATTGGGTGTAAGACTAAATTTGTCATTGTGCAGTGATCTGTAAAAAATGTTAAGATTAGTTTTACTAACAATATGTGAACCACAGTGTTGCATAAGGATTGGGGAAAAAATAACCCCAAACAAAACCAGCTTTTCCTGGTATTGCAGAAAGAGTATACTAAATTTCAACAGCAGCAACTTCTCTGCACCGTGCTCTGGAAAAAAAAAACAATTCTTCCCCTGTCCTTCCCCAAAGTAAAATGAAAACAGGAAAAAAAAATTCCTTCCCATAGGTATAGAAAATATATCAAATCCAGAGCATAAAGATACTTTTGACTTGCTTTATGTCTATTTAATATTATTTAGCTAAACAGAGGTACAAATCCTTTTGATATTTAAATACCTGCTACTTGCAGAGGAACAATTCCACATATTTTGCAAGTATCATCACTTTATAGATTGTATTGTAGCAGAAAATTAAAAACAGGGTCAATGATAGGTAGCATTTAAAATGGGTCATTTAGTACAGTCATCAAATGCACTGTTGGTTAACATCTGAAGATACCCTTATATATCAGAAAGGAGATGTATGCTACCAAGTGTTCTTTTTACTTGAAAGGTAGTGGACAAGGAACACCTGAGTTTGGTAACGTCAGAAACATATCCAAAATGAAGCAAGCAAGATATGGAAGACTTCAAAAAGAAAAGCCAGTTTGTGGAAAATATATGAAGTAGTTCAATAGATAAAAAGGTTGCAACACTTTTTCTAGTATGGCAAAAAGAATTTTGTTCCGATGAAACTTCAAACATAGAATCTTATTTTGTTTATAAATTAGGAAGTTTCAAGTATTTAAAGTGCATCTCATCAGCAAGATTTCCTGCAGCATTGACCTGACAGTTTCACTGATATAATTGCTCTATGTATGCTGATTTCAATACATAAATTTAAAAGCTGCTGATGAAAGTTCTCAAAAACTATAATCTTCTTTGATTTGTGTTATATGACATGGCCTCTGGGAAAGAGGCTGTTCAGAAGATGGCATATGAATGACTGTGGTTTGACTGGAGAAATAGAAAAAAAATCAAGTAATCTTCATCTTCAAGTCTACTTTTGAATTTTCAGTTTAGTTCCTTTGGCTGCAGCTCAGAAAAGAAGCTTTTCCAATACTTATGGTTTGTTAGCAGGCTCTTCCATGATGTAGGTCTGCATGTGCGCATATGTATATTGCAGCCCCATCATTCAGAGGCAGGAGTAAGACAGGTGATAGAGTGGTGAAGTATCTTTTCTCTGAATATTGCATGAGTCAGAGAAAATAGAGTTCAGGCCGCCAGGCTAATATTAGCAGGGGATGGAAAGTTCTTTACTCCTGAGATCATCTGCAATATAGTCAGTGATAAAGCACAGGGAAGATTTATGCTAATAGAGCCTGTAGGTATTAGACAGCAAGCCAGGATTTTGAAACCCTCTGAATCTATTTTCAGCCCTTTAAAAACAAAAGAACAGAAAATTTGAAGGTGTATTCCTATCCTTTTGTCTTAACAGCTGTGGCTTATTGACTACACTGATCCCTGTGACCAATTCTATCAGTCTTGACTAATGATTTGGAAGTGAAGTTCAGCTACCTCCTCTGATTAATTCCCTGCAGCAGCCAAGCTCCATTCAAATTACTGCATACATGAGAAGAAGAAACACATAATGGTTTTATACCAAAAACCAGAGGCTGGAAAATTGCTTTGGAAGACTGAGTATGATTTCTCACAGGCTCTGTTTGCAGTAAACATCATTCACATTTAGTAACGTAGTGACTTGGGATTTAAGGTGGTTGTGAGTGTAATTCATAAACTGGTTCCAAGGAATTTTCTGTGGTTTTGAATGGCTGATTTTTGTCTTAGTCACTGCTTAACATTTTAAAGCCAGAGTGATGACATCTCCAGCCTCCCTGAGCACATGCATCTTGGTAAGTCAGTTTGAACATAGGACTTCCCAGGTACATTGTGTTTTACCTCATTTCAGCAGCAGAGACTTCTGTATAAGCACACTAAGAAAACCCAATAAACAAACAAACAAAACACACAACAAAGTGATAGAACTTAGTAAGATGGCTTGCAAGTTGTCGTGCCCTGTGCTGCAAACCGATCAAGGCTCAAAGGTTAAGCAGCCACGGATCAGGGCTTGGACAAGAACCTCCAAGAAAAGTGTGCTAGATTCAATACCATTTTAGGGATCAATAATCCACTCTGCTGTGTGTGACCTGGGAGTGTAGGGGGCACTGTTTTAGGCCTGCAAATCAGTCTATGGTCCTTTTCTTCTGTGGCTAGAGGATCCATGGTGTTTTCAAAAGAGCTACCTTATTAAAATTCTCAAAGACATAAATTTGTAAATAACTTTTCTACTTTCATCCTCAAAATATGCTACTTCTCCCAACTCTCAAAGCCAAGCATTGCTTAATTTCAGATTTTTTAATTTGAACATCTCTTCTTTCCCTCACCCTTTATTCCACATCATATAATCTAGAATCAAGTAGCCCTTGCAGTCTCTCACGTTTTCTCAGATCTGTGCATTCCCACACACGTAGGGATATCCCCCACCCCAGGTCTGTTTATTTAAATAAAACAAATGAAAATTGTCTTTCTCAAAGAAAATGTCAAACTTGTCAAACTTGGGCAAACAACTTGAACAAATCAGTTAAAAGCTTGGTAAATGAGTATAAAGAGGCCATTCAGTGTCATCGAGAAGGACAAGTGGGGAGAAAGGAGTAAACTATGCAGAAGGGCATATTCAACAGAACAGATTATCCGTTTCCAGTTTAGATTCTTCTGTACAGAAAGTGCTCATGACTGCTCCTGTGGGTATTCCCAGCATTTTCAACTGGACTGTCTGTAAAAGATATTGTTCCTTATGTATGAAAGGATGTCCTAAGAGAGGCTCTGAGACTGCGCATCTGTTTGGCTCCGGTGTTAGCTAACTTTGTGATAACTTTGTACTGCACTATATTTTTGAAAAGACTTTTCTGCTACATACATAATTTTAATTTCCACCTGCAGAATTCCTTTTCTTGACCTGTTCGAAGACCATTTAGTGATGTTTATGTGCTTTATTCAATTACAGCTTTGTTCCAAAGGCTGCACTTTGGAAGAGTATGGAACGATCTCTGTTATTCATTCATAAAATATTTTGTGACGAGAGTTACTCTGTGTTTGTAGTCTAAATTGTTCATATTTTAATTTGAAAACTGAGTATCCACAAATGAGGTGTCCCTTGTATACTTTGTTTGTTTCCTAGCCTGTTTGCCCATGTATCTTTCACTCTTCCCAGTAGTTTTTGAAGCTATTGGATTCTGGTTATGACTCAGATAGCTGAAAGAGATTAAATCCCCAGTAGCTGTGTAAACAGGAATAGCAGGCTAGGGGGAGAAAAACTAGCCATAATAATGCTATTGGTAGAAAAGTGAGAATTCTGCCCCTTACCCATTCTGGAAGGCAGCAACCAGCTGGCCAGCCAGTGTGCACCCTTTGTCTTGCCAAGCTTTAAACACAAAGTTCCTAGAGAGGAGTGGGTTAGTACAGACTATAAAAGAAAGCTGAGTTTGGGGACTTGGGAGTACTATCCAAGGTGTGCATTGTGTGAGATAAGAAGACATAAGTTCACAGCTTTATCAGCCCCACTGCTTATGAAATGCTGCCCATCCATATTTAGTATTAGAACACATTTCAGTTCATGTTTAGTAAGGCTTATAATTTTAATGTATGTACATATATAGAAAAGGTGGTATTTTCAGCTCTATTTAAATTGAAGAATACAGCAAGAAGAATATGGGAATATAGCAAGCTCAAGAGCCCATAGGAGTCCTGGTCCCTGCTGTTGTTATTTATATTAGGGCCACCCCTGCTGTTGAAACTTTGAGGACCTCTTCTCTCTAAGACAACATTCTGGTAAAAGAAAAGCAAATGGAGAAGTCCAGAGCCATGAAGCAGTGTGGAGAGAAGTGGCATACTCTTTGGGTTACCATCATTACAGAGCAACATTATAAAACTAACAGAAAAAGGTCAATCTTATTATGTATGGTCCCTCTGATATTCATGAGCAATACAGATTTTTTCACACAAATGTAGTTCATGTAAAATGTGCCTTAATGTTTATACAGAACAAGCTTTAGAACATTATTTCACTATTTGTTGATCCTTGCTTCTATATTCCTCAGCTCCATCTCAGTAGGCATGCCTCATCTAAGCAGGCAAATACTTGCTGTAGTCAAGTGTAAACAAATTCTTCCTTCCTGAATGTGAAAGCTGTAAAGAAACATGGTGTGTAGTATATTATTAAAAATACATGGTTTAGATAAACATAGTAAAAACACTGAGCCACTATGTTTGTCATCTGAAACTTGCCATCTGTGGATGACGAGTGAGGGTGCTATATATAGAAGTGAGCTCACTGTGTACAGAGTTCCTTAATTTTATGGGAGGCAAATGTGTTAACATTTCCTGATGGCTTGAAAAAAGCATCAAATTGCCGTCCCACTTTGCTATGTATGCTGTTAGCCAATGCCTTGAAAAAAGTGAGCTTTTCCTACTTACTGCAGGTTAAGGGGAAGAAAGAAAAAATAAACTCCCTTGATTTCTCAGAGCTTGTACACAAACCCTGAACAGGAAATGCAGATTTGTAAAGACAGTTATAATGATTTGCCATTCTTTTTTTTGGTTTGGTTTCCAGAAATATTTCTGGAATAGTTAGCAGTTTCATAAAAACAATGAATTTTAAGCACATGATATCTTGGCTGTACAGAATAAGAACTCTGAAGCAGAACTGAACAAACATTACTTCGGTAAACCTGGAGCTAAAAGTTAGATTCAAGTCTTTGGCATATGGAAAGATAAAAATGTAGTTCTGATTTTTATATGGATCAACACATTTCATACTGTGAATGCAAATGAGTCACAACAAGAGCTTATGAGAAAAGTAGACATAAAGAGTCATCAACAGAAATTCTCCAGTTAACATTGAATTATGAAAGGCATTCAAGCAAGTTAAATGTAACTTGAGGGCTAATCAAAACCAAAAAAAAGGTCTGAATTCAGACTCAGCTGTGGTTCCCTTTTTAATGGCAAGTGTTTATTCACTTGAATGAATTGAATAGGTAATTCAGTGGGAATATTTGGGATGGGTTGTAAGAGGAGTGTGTGTTAGATGGCCTGAAATTGCTGCCTACCTTTTATGCACATTATGGTGCTTAGCATGTCTCTTTTTGTCATTCAAGATTTTTGTGTAGATGCCTATATGTCTGTCTGCCTTCTGATCATTTATTCCCTGTTGTAGTATGAAGTAGCTAAATGGTTAAGAATGATGAATAATCCCTTCACATACAATCCAAAGCATGTAATGAGCTTTTTTGTTTGTGTGTTAGTGGGAAGAGGAGGGGGACTGTGAAACTATGGATGTTAACTTTGGCTTAACAAAATTCTGGGAGCAGTCTTTTGGTGTCCTGGCATTGCAAAGCACACTGGAGATGTATAATATGTTAGAGAAGACCAGGCACACACCAGCATGATGACTCAGTGAATTAACAGTGAGATGCCACCTCTGACTTCTGAGGATATTAGCTCAATTCTGAATACTGATGGCCAGGAAAACATCTGTTTTTAGTGTAAATAAAAACTGCCACTTGTCTAGGAAGGATAGACAAAATGTTCCTTAAAAATTTCTTTTAGCTGTTTAGTATTTACAATAGTTTTCGGTCTTAGCAAGTGTGCTTGTGAAGTCCTGTGGCAACAAATTCTTATCTTTCTGTTTGGTTCCTCAATCTCTGGTGCAAGGAAAAATCCCATTGGTTTCTGTGAATGGCAAAGATACCAGTTGGCTGACTGAAAGATTTTCAATTAAAAGCTATAGAGGCAGATCATGGAAGAAATTGGACCATTTATCTAAATTCTTCATACCTGTAACCAAGATATCAAATAATTTCCAAAGTCTGTACCTGTCACTGAGAAGTTAATGTTTGACATTAGACTTGTCTGTGCAGTTAAATATTTTGAATAGGTGATCTGGAAGTTTTATAGGAGTTTTGAATACAGTTTTCAATCACGCATGCCCTTGATAAAAAATATAGTCCTGCCTGCTTTTATAACGTATCTCCTTCTTCCTGTGGCTATTCTACCGGTTCCTTAGTTCACAGATACTCCTTTTGAAGGAGACCTATCAAAAATAAAATGTCCAAGGTTTAGCCCCAGTATTAGGTTTCATTTTTTATATTTCTTTTCTCCTGGCTTTCATGTATGTTGTTCTTTTGATCCTAAATTCTTAAAGTCAGTGGCTTAATACATAACTAGAAACTTTAGGCTATGATCTCTTGGTTCTGCCTTAACTCATGCTGGTGACAATTCTTGATGCTGGTCACAGAAAATAACTGTCTTGTCATTAGAAGGAACTGGATATGAGTAGTAGCTGTTAAGAATATGCTGGAGATGTAGTCCTGTGTGTTTAGGTCACAAGCCCAAAATGTCTGATACTGATAGAGAACCACATGGTTAAGAGGTATAAAGCCATCTGATCCAACCAGAAGCATGGTTGGCCCTCAAGAGCCTCACAGATAAAGTATGGTCAGTACAAAAGGAAGAAGAGAAAGGCTACAGTAGGCGGGTGGGCCTCAGGTTGCCTTAATCTACCTGTAGTGGCAATTTCAGGATTGGGGCCTTTGCATAGAAAAAAAAAAAAACAACACAAAAAAGGCAATAAATATTAGTTGATTTATTAGAAATTCAGATATGGCTCTGTGCTGTTAAAAATTTATGCTACCTGCTCTAGTTAAAGCCTTATAATTAAAAACTGATTGTAAAAATTAAAAGCATGTTGACTAAAAAAATTCTATAAAGATAATATTGACATACAGTCGTCATTTAAGAGCCAACCTGACTGAATGCAAGATCTTGAATTGTAGCCAAGAAATACTGCATTTGTGAACTCATCTGTGCCATGTTTCTGACTTTATTCTTGGACTTCTAATTTCCTCCTGTTTCACATATGTTTTCCAACACCTCTTAACCATTGTAAGGTCAGATGTTTTAGGAACAGGCTAAGCTAGATTTCCAAAGTTACAGAGCTGTAATTCCCTGCTCTGCATTTTTAAGTCTTAGTACCTGTTTTCAGGTTTCATAAAGGAAAAGAGTTAAACCACCTCATTTTGTCTACTGCCCAGAACTGAAACATCAGGTCATCGTCTCCTTGGTAAGTTTTCTGTCAGGGAAGACTGATACCATGAATTTCCAAAAATATTTTAAGGCACTTTTGTACCCAGTGTTGCTGTGAGTCCTTTCCAGATCTCTCAATGCACAGTCTATGTCCTGGGAGGTAAAAATGGAACTGTGCAGGTTGACTAGGGATTAAGTTTGCTAAACTTCAGGGGAGTCTTTAGTGGCCACCTGTTTTAAAAAAGTAACCACATTTCTTGTCAGAACTTCTAGGAAAGAAATGGCACAAATGCAAGTTACTTCCTTGACCTGCTTATCAGCCCTACGTAGAAGTTGATCTGTAGAAACAAACCCGAAGTGTGGCCTTTTCTGTTACAGAACTAAAAGGATCCATGCATGAATGGACAAAAGCCATTTCTGGGCAGGCAGTTTCCTGCTGTGTCTCATGTGATGGCTCTCTAGTTGACAGCTTTTATGAGAAGGTGCTTCTCATGGATAAAATAACAGAATTGGACTAACACGGGCTCTCACAGAGATGCTTCCCTTTGTCCCTTGCACAATATAATAACTTTGAAATTGAAATTGAATTCTGAATTGAAAACTTCAGAGCTGCAGTTAGCTAGATTTCACCCTTCCTCTCCAGTACCTTCCAGAATTCAAGGTCCACAGATCTTAATTTTTTAAAGTGCTTTCACCACTACATAGACCTGAAGCCTTTAATCAGTTTTTCTAGGTATTCAAAATGTAGGCCAGGAGACAAATCTTGGTAGCTTGTTTATTTAAACAACAGCTATGTGAGTCTTTGCTTGCTTTATTTTTTGACAGAGGGAATAATGGAGCCATTTGTCCTCTCCTGTCCTATAAGTCTGAAATTTAGTGTTATTCATTTGGTTTATCATGCATGTTGTTTTAATGTGAAAGTTTCCTGTTTCCATATCTAATGTCAGAATGCTGTATACATTTGCATCTAGCTAGGTTGCTGCATCTTTCCATCTCTCTTTTCCTAGGCAAAGGTATGAGGAAATCCATTTGGCTGTCACATTACCAGCATATAGAAATTATTCATGGAAGACCTGTAGGTTATCAATAAAGGCTTGAATAGTGTGTCAGAAGCATGAAAAAGTCTACCTCTGATGGTATTCAGAGAAAGATTACTTTCTTTCCAAGCTATTAAACTAATTTTTAACCAGTTTTGCCTTACTGTCTGTCACTTAATTTCTGATTTCACCTTGTCTAGAAAACTTAAGCAAGTGCAGTTCATACAACAGTGGCAATGGCAGCTGTTTTGTATTTCTATAATGTGAATCAGCAATGCATATACACCAAGTGAATAGCCTTTTGATAATCTGTATTTCAATAACTAGGCTGCAGTGCACTGATTTAAATCCAGGGAAGAATGGGCTGAGATGCTCAGTGATAACATTTTAATTAATTCCTGCTCTCTCATCAGCGACTGTTAATCTTCTGCAGATGACACACACTGGCAAGCAAACTTACCTGAAGTATGAAGGAACAAGAAACTTGGATTGGATAAAGAGAAGGTAGAAAGTATGGATGTAGAAGGTAGAAGTATTGATAGAAACTGCTTGAAGAATTCCTCTGTCAGCCTTGGACTGGCCTAGAGCCCTTTGTGTCCTGACCTTCCTATGATCCTTGATACTGGAGGCTGAACCCTTCTTAGCTGGTTAGTCTTCCTACACTGATCGTGTGGGTTTCTAGCAACTAATGTGAGGAATTCATGCTGTGGACTCTCAAACTCCCAACTGCAGTTTATTTGGAATGGGGAGATCACAGTGGCAAATGAAAAACAGACTTTCAAAATAATAATGCAATATATACACCTATATAGGGTTAAATGTTGCAACGATGAGAGTGAGCTACAGGCACCTGACTTTACTTCTCAGTATGAATGAGTTTCTTTGCTGTGCATTTAGAATAGAGAATTTAATTAGAAAAAGTGAGCTATAAGCCTCATTTAGCCCATGAGCCATGCATCTGAACAATTTATCCAGTCCTCTTAAAATATTAATGTAATGGTACATATAAATAAAAGTTTCTTTTCCCCCCTTTTTTTTTTCCTTTTCCTGAGTCATCATCCACTGCAGTCAGTCTACAGACACCAGCATATATCAATCAATGCATTATGGACCAGGCCTTATTCTAACACTTTGCTTCTAGAATTAAAAGGTTTGTGTTTCACTCACAGCTATATGGTACTTTTGAGTCATGGATAAGTAGGTGTGCCCTACTGCACAGGAGTCCCCCGAGGGCACCTCACAGAAGTTCCTGTCAGGTCACCTGCAGCCAGCTCCAGGAACATTTCAGCTATATGGAAAGTGAGGAACTTTGGCCTTGAGCCTGTTCTTAAAATACAACGTAGTTGTTCTGCTCACCAAAATTAAAGAGTTATGAGGAGAGGGAAAAATAAAGTGCCAAAACCAATAGTCCTTAATTTTAGTAACTGGAATTGACTGTAAAACACAAGGTGGGAAGTTAGATAGTTTCTTTTTCACTTAATGATCTCTGTGCTGATTCATAGAAACACCTTTTTTCATGATGTTTTTTTCATCAATAGCTAAAAATGTAGGGCAAATGTAGTAAAAAAAAATACTGTATTTTTCTAATGCAGAAATAAAACAGATTTCTGAGTGTTGACATCACGCTATGCTGCTAGACATACAAATGCCTAGGTAGGGGCAGCTAAGATATTAGGATCAAGGTTGGAGAACAAATATTCTTCTCATATGGAGACAGTGGCTCAGCTGGCCTTGGCAACTCCTGTGTCACAATATGGAGGGGACATCTCATCAGCTAAGCACAGGAAAAGGTTGGCAAACCTGTGCTGTAAAGATTATTGACCACTATTAACCTAGCATCCCAGAAAGGCTGAAATCTCTGGCATTGTCTGGGTAGCGATTGATTTCATGCATAGTCACACACACTAAGGTACAGAGTCACATGCTCTAGTACAGAAACCAGGTCCAGCAGATGTTCAATTTACAGCCTTACTTTCATCAGTCTCTCTTCGGGGACCTTCACAGCATTGCATGTAAATGAGGAGATAGCAAGCTTCTTGCTGCTGCTGCTGTAGCAGCACAATCCACCTTCTTAGGCAGATGGGGCCAAAACCCCTTCCTCTTCTGCGCGCAGCCTGTGACAGACAAGCACATACTTAGGCAAGTGTATATGGCTCCTATTATAAACAACAACTCAGTGGTATACTTTACCATTCTATATGTATGTATGTGCTGTATCACAGTAAAAGCTCACTGCCTCAACCAAAAAGATTGATTGAGAAACTCCGGTCCGTGTGCACATGCCAGGTACTACTCTCTTCCTACCTATCATGGCCTAAAGGAATAAGGTGGATATCTTGCTCACAGTGGGAACCTCAGCTGATCAATGATACTTTTGCTTCCACTGATTCTTGATTAAATATCCTTTCATTTAACAGCCCCTTGAGTTTAAAACAAAAAAAAATTACATCCAAGAAAGCTAATATCTAGATTTAATATTTATTTTCAGATACACAATAAAGTTGCTTTTAATTTTATTCTTATATACTTGGTGAAAAGAGCTAAATATGCATATTTTTAAATAGAGGAAAGAAGTGTTACTGGAAAATGAATTCTGAGACAGCCACTTTTTTGACATGTGATTAACATCTTTCTGTTTCATTACTTGTGTCAATTTAATTGGCTGTGAAACTACAACTCTTGAGTTCTTGTCAGCTAAAAACTCAAGTCATTGTTTTCCAATTTTAATCAAGAAGTTCAAGAATTTGCATACGTAGTTTTGATCAAGGACACAAATTCAAGTCTGTACTTCACAGTTCCTTGAGGGTCCCCTACAATAAAATCCACCTGTTGATCCTCAGTCCAAGGTCCTGGCTCCTGTATTTTTTATTACTGAACAAAACACAAGCACAGGTCCCAGAGCAAACACAATCCACAAATATGTAGATTATAATGTTTCCAAGCTCACAAATATTGGGTCTTTAGGCAAAAGAAAACAAGCTACTGTGATATGAAGAGGTCACATTTTATAGAAGGCTGCCAGAAGTTTTCTAGACATGTTGGAGGGGGGGATTGTATCATTCTTATTTTACAGCCAAGTGCACTCTATCAGAAATCATCTTACTGTACAAATATGGGTGAAATGAAAATCAGGTTCACTCTGCCAGACCAGAATCAGGCAGTGACCTTGTATTTTAGAGACAAAAGTATGGCTAGGGAGCCCTTTCTGTAGTTAATTCACTTTGCACGCCTGGATTTAGTAGGCAGGGGCTGAATAAGTTGTGTTCATCAGCCCTCTATGGCAAGCAGTTTGATTCCTCCATGCCTGAGATTTATTTATTTATCTATTTAGTTTCTTTTTACTCTCATCACTACTATTTTTGTGAGTTTATATACCTGTATGACTAAAAGCTAATAAACTTATTAATGAAGATCCTTGCTATTGTTAGCACAGGTTCAAGGACCAGTTGAAAAGTGTTTACAAGACCTTAAGAATTACCCACACTTAAAATACTGTGGGCCTACTGAAAGTCATACAGAAACAGATGAGATCAAGCACACCCATGTTTTCAGAAAGTTTGAGAAACAGTATTCAAATGCGTTCCTTCATTGTTATCTTCTTTCCTTTCATCTTCCAATTTCATTCTGTCTTCTTATCTTCACTATATTTCTGTTCCCTCCATTAAGTCTATTGTTTTCCATCTTCTTTTTATTCCTTTTCTTTTTTCTTTTCTTACACCTCTCTCCCTCTTATCAGCTCCTTTTTATAATAGTCGCAGTTGATAAATGTCATGTACCCAGTATCTTCACCCTATTAATCTGTGTAACTAATTTTCTATAGGGACTTCTTAAGTTACCCAGGTACTGTGCATGCTTAGATATAAAGCAGAAATATATGGGATTTTCTTTTTTCTCACAGCTACAGGAGTTCAGCTGCAGGTTGTGCAGAACCAGGGTTCACCAGTGGCTGCACATTCTTCAGTCCCTGTGTTGATAGCCTCCCTCCATCCCACTCTGCTCTCATCTACCTTTGTGCTACCCTGCCCCTCTCTTTCATCTCCTCCTATTCATGGTTTTCTCCTGCAGTTCAACACAGCCTTTCTCACTTCTTGTTCTCTTCTCGAGACCTGCTGCCTTCTACCTCCTGTTTATAATTAAAATATCTTCCCAGTTTCTCTTCATCATTGCATGCCCTGCCCTTGCAAGCTTCCTCACTCTTCTATGTCTTGTTTCTCTTGCACATGGTCTGGGCATTGCTGAAGGGCGGATTTGTGCTCTCCAGTCTGTATTCACCTCAGTATAAAGTTGCAAGAAAGACCAGACAGTTACTTGTCCTGCATTCAAATGGGCTAAAGCCTGGGCACAAGGTTCAACTTCTGGTGTCTTTCTGTACTCTTGGTGGAGAAGGAAGGTGGAGTGAGGACAAGATCACAGTTCAGAATTGCCCTGAGTCCTGCAGACGCTCTGTGAGGATCTGCTGTAAAGCTTCATTTTCCCTTGTGAAAGACAAAGAAGGTGCTGAAGAGAAAGTCCTGCTCTGTCCCTGCAGACACAGGTAGGAACGTCTCACTGCAGACAAACTCTTGAGCTCTTAACAAGTTTTGATTACATCTGTGCACAGAGACGTTTTCCAAAGCCTTTAACCAAATGTGGGAGAAATTTCCTGGGAGCTGTAAGATGCGTATCACTGCCATATGCAGGACAGAGCAAAGGAAGAAAAAGGGAAGCACCGTTGCTGAATTTGAAGTGTCATCTTCAAAGGGCCTCCCGGCGAAATGTTTTTTAGGGCATTTTTCAAATGGACAAACAAGTATATTTCTCCTGCTTCTTCTCTGAAGTAACTAGCTTATTCTTTGCACTCTTCAAAAAATATTCACCTTCTCTCCTTGCTTTCCTAGGATTAGCTGAGATATAGGAAAGGATGCATGTGGGGGTGGTGGGATGTCTGATTACCAATTCACCTTTATGAGCTTTATGAAGTAGAGTCTGGCCAGTTAGCACCATTCTTCAATGACTGTAGATGAAACACAACATGATTAAAAATACCTTCCTACCTAGAGTGTCTGAAGACAAAATAATCAGTTTTGTCCAAAGTGACACCAGGGTATTTCCTGACTGCTCTCTACTCATTAAAAAGGCCTTGGGAGCAGCCCATTGTAGAAACTCTTGAAAGATTGCTGCAAAGCAAGATAATTTGACCCTTAATCAAGGAAGTCTCGAAGCTCACCTTACTCTTATCTTGGTGACTGGCTATTATGCGATTTGGTGCATTTCCTCACTGCAGAATGATGACGTTGCCTTCAAACAATCATGCTTAGAGTAAAAATTGCACAATGTACTGAAAAGGAGGAATTGAATTTTCATCTCTTTGTGCAAAGTACCAAGAGAGGTTTAAATGAACAGCTGTCACTCTGAAAGGGGAATAGGGAATAGCACTCCACTGCTATCCTAAACCCATACACACACATTATTCCCTCAGACTGGTAATTTCTCCACCTTATAGAAGTACTATTTTCACTTAGGGGGCAATATAGAAAGTTAAATGTTCTCAAGGCAGAATACAAGACAACATGACTTGTAGATAGATTCCATCTGAAAACAGACTATATCTTCCCATTTGGCAATGCAGACAGAAGTGTCAGTGCTTATCACATTGTTCTAGTGCCGCTGGAAGAATATGAAGAAGATTGAGGACAAGAATGATGGTTGTGTTTGCATTTGCCTTCCTCTCAGGAAAGTTGCCTTTGAAAATGTAGCTGCTAATGCTCAGAAAGATATTTGAGAGGTTGCAAATATGAAGTAGTGTAGCTTTGTGAGAGCATTTTTGTGATCTGAATTTAACTTTCTTCTGTGCAAGTGCAGTTAGAACCTGTAATTAAAACACTGGCTATGTGTTTTAATACCAGCACTCTATAGAAAATGTGAGGATTGTAGCATCATGGAAAGTCAGCATTCCAAAGCTGTTACAGCAAAATGCTTACAAATGTCTTGGGGGTCATGAAAAATGTGTAATTACACAAATTGAAGAGGTCTTACTTTGATTTTGAGGCTTCATGTTTTTATTGAAGTAATTTTAAAATGCAATTCCAGAGATTTAAATATTTCATAAGCATCTGTCTGGTTTGGTTCCTTTTTTTTTTTTTTTTTTTAACTAGCATCTCTAATTAGCTTTGTCAGAACTGTATTTTGGTAAATATTTAATCAGTTCCTAATTAAATTAATAAGGAATTTTTATTCTCTCCCTCTAAGAGTATATTAACTTTAAGAAATAATCTAATTATGAGGCATTCTAAGTAAAATGCAAAATAAGCGTAGTTACAACTTTTTTCTGTGCTACAGACTCGGAGACATACATCTGCATGGAGAACTACGAACAAGCATATTTGTACCTTCAGCAGAAAGGTAGCGACAACAGTTGGTTTGGGCTCTGTAATTATTGTATTTACACTAAAGACATAAAAACCAAAGCAAAACAAAGCCAAAAAATCCCAAAACCATGATCCCAACCCTTTTCTTCTGCTTCCCATGGACAAGCAGGTGTTCAGCAATCCCCAGGAAAGTAGGGCTTCACCACACGTGACAGTGGCTTAGGAAGACAAAAGCCATAACTCCAAACTTCCCCCCCTTCCTTCTTCCCATTAGTTGTTTATTATTATTATTTATTATTATTATTATTTTTATTAGTTGAGCATGACACCATATGGTCTGGGATGTGCTTGTGACCTTGACTCTGTATCATCACTGCTCAGCAGTATCTAAAGCACCCCTGTGTTATCAATGCTGTTTTCAGCAAAATCCAAAACATAACCCCATGTTAACTAATGTGAAGAAAACTAACTCTATCCCACCCAAAAATAGTACATATGGTGAGCACTGTGCAAAGCCTTTTGTGGTAGGGAAAGAAAAATTACTTCCCAGCCCATCATGCAACCATGGCAACACGCCATGTCTGAGGCTGGACTGACTATTCTACTCCTAGAAGTAGATACATTTCTATAATCATGCAGTCTTCTAAACATTTTGCTTTCACTCTGATTTTTTTGGTCCATAGAGCGAAATACCCTAAGATCCAGATGTGATGTGTTCTGTGGTCATAACAGTGTAATAAATTATTTATTTATGCCCTTTAGAAAATAGAAATGATAGTTTGAGAGCTCTTCGCCATGAAGAACAATTTTACTTCCAACCAGATGATTCCCTCAATAGTATACAAAGCTGGATTTGTCTAATGCAAATTATCCATTTAAATGAACTGAGTCTTGAAACCTTGTAATTAATCTGAAAACAGAATTCCCATAGAGACCAGAGCTTCTTTAGTTTTGGAGTAAAAATTTTCTGATTCAGTCTCATATAAATAAATCACACATATGTCTGTGTCTGAAAACTAGTGCTTACCGGAAATAACTCTAGAAACTAAGGCTGATGGCAGTATAAAGAACAGATGAAATGGTTCAGATTCCGTTGAATCGAGGGCTGGAAATACACTTCTCAACCACAAATACATATGGAGCTGTCTGCTTTGGAGTGTTTTAGATAAATATATTTTGTTTTGATTCAGAACAGCAATAGCATTTAGTTGGCATTTAGATTTATGATAAAGAAGTAGTATAGTTCAGTACATTTATTTTACTCCATGTACTTTCTTGTTGCACACCTCTCTACACCAGTAGAATTAGAATCAATACAGTGATTTTCTTTGTTTTGTTTGCTGCTTTGCTTGCTCACATGCAGCATCCAGAAAGCAAACCAAGAGTGAGTAATTGCTGGACTCCCCCATCCAGGCTCAAGGCCTACTGCTTTGGCCATTTCTCAGTCTGAAACACTAATCCTCTTGGGCTTTGGTGATTCACATGCAGGAGCTCTGCCACATAGATAGCCCCCTGTGTCCATTCACCATCAAGAGTTGGGCTCAGCTTTCCATAAAAGAACCTCTACTTTTTGTTAAGTATGATGCAAATTGAAACACAGATGTAAAATATCACCCTTGCAGGCCCAGTTATCTGTGGTATGTACTCTGGTGAGAGTGCCATAGGACCTGTGTTCAACTGCAGAAGGGTGTTTTGAAGGAGTAAACACTTGCACCCAAATTATAATGCGCAAAAAACTGGATGAGAAATTTTGGTAAAATAAAAGTGACAAGTACTACATATGGTCACTAGAACCTGCAAAAATATTTGTCTAATATGATACCTCTGTGGAAGACTCTGTTTTAAGTTATTTGTAACAAGGTATTATGCTTCAGTACAGGCATTTACAAAGCTTGAAGATGTCCCCTGCTGCTGAGACTGTGAGTTTTACTTTATTTTTTGTTAGAGTATGACAGGTTGAAGCATGGCTGGTCAGCTGTCAGGGATGGTTTACAGATCAGGTTAAACATGCTTGTGGTCCCATGGTAGGCTTGGATCCCAGCAGGTTTGCAGAGAAACTGAACCCTTTCTTCTGCTCAGGTAAAAACCAAACAGACAATCACTTCTAAGCTGTTTATTTTTACCAGTTTTCAAGAGAACAAAGTCTTCCTAATTTGTATTGCAGCAGGAGGAATCTGCCTTCCATGTCCTTCTCCAAACCCTTTCTCATGGCACTTTATGGAAGAGTTTGCCTTACTTTCCTGCAGATATATATAACTAAGATCTAAGGTGCTGTAAGGTTAAATGTCAGAATGTGTATTTTTAAATTTTTATTTTTGTATGCATACACACATACATAAATCAGTGTGAAAGCAACAGTAATAATAATAATAATACAGTATCTATTGCCATAGCGGCAAGATTACAACACTGGCCTTACGCTCTTTCTCTCTTTCTAGATACGTATACTTCTGTGCATTTATATCTATGTACAGTGGGTAATGGTTTGTGCCCTGATGATGTAAAAGCAGTCAGTGAGGCTGTGGGAGTTGTGTCAGGAAGAGGATAACTGTCACAGGCTCTGTGACCCTGACTCCAGAAAAGAGGCATGTGTATTCTTAATCCTACTTCTGTACATGAAGCCACACTAATTTGTCCCTAGCTTTTAAGGAGATGTTTGGGCCTCACTGTAAATTTTATTAATTGTTGCTTAGATGATTGAGAGTTTTTGTAAATTGGATCCTAAATTGCTGGCCAAAACTGGCTATGAATTTGGGTTCGGGCCAGGCACAGATTAACACCAAGGGTATGCTCATAGTCCTCCAACCACCCTTCCTCTCTATTCTAGTATTTCCCAGGACATTAAACACATGAATGGTCAATAACTGCCCAATGCTTATTTACTTTGCCATGTGCATGACTGCATTCCTTGATGTGAGTATTAAATTTACATTTTTCACCACATTTAGAGGCTGTCTGCTGCACCAGTTCATAGATTTGCTTCAATACATTTATGCTACTATTTCATTATCGACTGACAATTAGCAGCTTTTCATGATTAGATGGCAACAATATAGAATCATACAACAGATAGGGTTGGAAAGGATCTTAAGATTATCGAGTTCCAGCTCCATGCCACGGCCAAGGATGCATCACCCTTGTCCATGTCACCCATCACCCTGTCCAACTTGTCCTTGAACACTTCCAGAGATGGAGCATTTACCAGGGCTTTGGGCAACCACCAGTGCCTCACCACCCTCACAATAAAGAACTTCTTCCTTATATCTAACCTGAGCTTCCTGTGTTTAAGTTTAAACCCATCATCTCTTGTCCTGTCACTACAGCCCCTGATCAGGAGTCCCTCTCCAGCATCCCTTTAGGGCCCCTTCAGATACTGGAAGGCTGATATGAAGTCTCCACGTAGCCTGCTCTTCTCCAGGTGAAACAGCCTCAACTTTCTCAGACTATGTATGCTATTACAGAATTTCTTCACACGTGACAAAAATAATTTGTTAGTAACAGCTCTTCTTTCCTCAGTTGACTGTTTCCTCTGGGCTGTCAGGGTCCTAAGGGCACAACAAGCCTTAATAACCCTAACCAGCCTCACCTGGGGTCTCTTCCCAATTGCTGATCAGGAGCTTTCTGGGAGCTCCGCCGTGGTCCTTTATCCCTGTCCAATGGGACTCCACTGGGGACGGTGCTGTTCTCCAGCTCAGCCGTACCTGTGCCTGGCCAGGGATCCTCCTGATCCAAGCCCCAACTTGCAAACTGACTTCCTGGCTTGATCTTGGACCTGTCTCATCCCTTGGTGATCTAGGCTCTTGGCTGGACCTGGTGACCATCTGTGTCTGCCCAAAGCACATAGTATTAAAACTGATTAGTATATGTCACCTGTCACAAGCAAAAAATTGGCTCATTGCCCAGTGTTGGCAAGATGTGGGAGAAAGAAGGGTCTGGAGGAACAGGACCAAGTGACCTGGCAGAAGAAATCACCGGTGCCAGTGCTCACATCATGTCCCCACCTGCTGTGATTATGGCTGCTGTCATTCCTTTAGAAATAGGCAATACCAGTTTGTTTCTTGCTTTTTGTGTCCATTCTGCACTACCAAAGTGGTAACTTTTCACAGAAGTACTGTGCCTCTATGGGGGACTGTTTTTCATGGTTTATTTGACCACTTCAGTTTCAAAGTTGCCCCTCATCTTCAGATACTCATGAATACAGATACCCACTATATTCACTGCAGGATAGTGCTGTATCTTTCATTTTACTCCCCTGTGTTGATAATAAGAAAAGACAGTAACACTCTACATTGACTTATTAACCTCCAGCTCAGAGCTCATCTTGTGATGTGTTGAGAGTCCCTGGAAGACGGTTAGCACCCCTGGCTGTCAGCGGCTCCAGAGAGAGTCAGCCACCAGTCATAGCTACTCATACTTCTTGAGGAGTACCAGTCCCTGCTAGTATTAGGCTCCCAGAGAATAACCAGCTCTTTAGCACATATTAAAGAACAAGGAGGCTATTACAGATGATGGAATGAAAATCTGCAAAATTCATCTCCACATGTTCTTTGAAAACAAGCTTTTCCAGTTAATGATACAAACGCAGTGTTACGGCTGTATATTTCCATTTTTCCCTTGGCTGTTCAAAAAGTCTAAAAATAGCAGTCAACTGTTCTACAGCTATTTGGGGGAATTAGGCTTATAGCTCTTGGACAGATGTACATTGTTTTGATAGGTGGGACCTTCATCTGCCAAGTAGCTCTTTTTTTTCCAACTAGCTTTATCCTCTATGTTTTCTTTCTTTTAAAAAAGGTTATGAAAGGAGGGTTTCATGGAGTAGCAAAGTCTGATCTGAGTATAGACAAACAGCAAATGAGATTTCTACCCATCACCCTGCTGCTGTTGCAAAGTTTTTTCACCCTCACCTGTGTTATTGCTGGGCTGGCTTCTATAGCTACTCACATAATGAAAGATCCCCAGGAGATGAATATTAAACCAGGAACATTTAAATAAATAACCAGATGGAGCTAATAAAGCTGAATAGTCCCTTCAGGATTTTAAAAGTGCTTGTTTCTTCAACTTACACTGTATAAAACCTGGAGACACTGTCTTTTCCCTATTCTATAGGCAGCACTAGGATCATCCCCTCTGTGGAATAGTTTAGACTGGGAAGGTCTCACTTTTCACAAAATGAAATCTCCTAGACCACTTGTGTGCAGAGCTGGGGTCTGCCGACTCTATACAGTTTCCTTAACATTACTTCTTAGTGGCAGTGGGTCAAAAGAAATATCTCCTGTCAGGTTTAAGATTAGAAACTCTGGAGGTAGTGACTCTGGAAGTAAATTTAGACTAACTGGTTCAAACATTACTTTGATGTTTTCCAAGAGTGCAAGAGAGTGAAAAAGATCTTGGTTATTAAAATAAATAAATAAATAAAATGCTTCTGCTATCCCAGAAACATACTAAATGGAAATGCAAGCAGACATATCCTTTCTTCCTGCCAAGTACTTCATGTACTGTGTGTTCCCCAAGCAGTATTACGAGAGTATAAAAATATTATCTAAAATAATGTCAACAAGCAATGTAGTTTTTACAGGGTAAAAGATAGCCCAAGAGGGGGAAAGAAATTACAGAACCTTATTTTAAAATTAAAGGTGAGCGGATCAGCAGGTATGAAACCTATCTGTTTGCAGCTTTCACTGTATTGTTGGCACTTAACAGAAGGAAACAGGAAAGAAGAGATAAGATAAATCCAGAGTATATTAGCATTCGGGGAAATGCTGAGTGTGCTGGAGGAAAGAAATCACGGAGTCGAAAAGTATAAAACATTATTTGACATTCACATGAAAAAGAAGATGCATTTCAAAGCACTGCATAAGGTGGACTATTCATCAGGAAACCTGAGGTCTCAGGAAATATAGATTTTTAAATTTAAAATCCAATATAGAGAACAAGTCAATACATGTACTGGAGCATGGTAGAAGTGTCAGTCTCAGCCTGCTGCAATATGAAACATAGTTGTATAAAATGGAAGTTATTCTGACTTTGATGGTTCACAGATCTGGTCCTTTGTACTTAACAATAATGACAAATCATCTTTTCTTACTACCAGTAAAGCAACCTTCTCTGATTTGAGTGATAAAGGAGAGATTGGTTATTCTGTAGAGCCACAAAAATCGTGGAATGGCTGAGGTTGAAAGAAACCTCCATAAACCATCTTCTCCAAACCCCCAGCTCAAACAGGGCCATCTAGAACCAGTTTCCCAGGACCACATCTAAGTGATTTTTTAGTATCTCCAAGGAGATATTCTAAGATATTCCAGTTTGTGCATTCTTTTTGGGTAAACTTTTGTGTTTTCTCTTTATTGTCCTTGTTTCCTTATGTATCTTTATATATTTGTGTGTATATAAAAATGTGGCATACACACAAATATATATGTACCTATGTATACATCGGAGAGCTGCACAGAGTCACCTGGGTGGGTGGAAAGCACTGGGTGATGTAGGTGCTGCAGTGCTCCCTGAGAGCTAGCTGCTCAGGCTAGCCCATAAGCCACCTCTTTTACATTGGCCCAATATAAAACAAGAAACAGAAAACCCCACATGACTGATATTTCACAGATCATCTCCACATGTAAATCTAAATAAAGTAAAATATGTTTCAAGCCAGTCTGTAACCCACTGCTGCTGAAGGAGTGTGTTCTCATGTTTTTGCCACCTCCCACTAATGCACTGGCCCTTTTCTTGAGTCAGGAGCAGCATTCATGCACCCACAGTGAGTCTGACCAATAGTTAATCCAGCTTTAAAAACAACCAATCCCCCCTTCACCCCTCCACCAAGGATCAGTTCCCTGAACAACTCATGAATTTTGTACTGGGCCAGGTATCTAGGGAATAGGAAATATAGCAACAAGAAAGGGTGAAATAACTTTTCTGTGGTGGCCTCATTATGATCTGATAATGGAACAAAATATCAATTTCTCAGAAAATTTGCAATGATTAGTTCACCTAGATGTATATAGATGAGCAATCAAAAAACCCCATGAAATATCCTAAATTACACAGAATACTTAAGGGGTATTTAAGAACTTAGAAGTATTAACACAGGTAAATACATCACAGCAAGTCTTAATGCTTAGGTCTTATATGTGATATCTGAAAGTTAGAATGTGTAAGCACAGTACAGCAATAGCCTTTCCTGCCTTAATGATCACAAGAAAGACAGCAATATGTCTTACTCATCAATTCCTATAAAATATATCCTGTCCTATTAGCCCTATTCTGTCTTGCTTGTTATCACTGATGTTGTGCATAGATTGAATTCTTAAATGAGAATGTCTGATGTCAACTTCTGAATTCTTACTCAAACATGCATGTGAAAGCTTACATTTAACTATTTAAATAGCAGGACAGGAACCTAATATTAAGCACTGATATTTAGAAATATTAGCTCACTCTTAACTAGCTTAATGAGCCAGTTTGGGCTCATCTAGTAAGTGTGGGCAATATTCACTATCTCCACTAGTTTTGTGGTAGTGTAATTTTCTAGTAATCAAGGAGCTCTTTACAATTCCTCCTTTATTATACTGTGGGCTACCAACTGAAGTAGTTAATATAAGTGATACAATAGGATTAATGCTAAAAGCAGACTCTAGGAATGTTGTATTTGGTGGTGTAAGGGCAAGCTGTATTCAGACAGGGCTAACCTGTACTTCTGGGAATGCAGTAGCTCCATAGGATGGAGCTGCAACTATTGATAAATTGCCTGTCTGGATTTTTTTGTCCTTTGGCCTCAGTACCATCGTTTTAATACATACCAAATTGGATGAAAGGACAGGATGTTAGAAGGAACAAACAAACAAACAAACCACCTACCCAGTAAAGTTACCACATGCTCAAGCCATAACACTTGGAATTTGGAGATGAATCAAAACAAATACAAAAGAAAAGATTGAAATCACAGGACAGACAAAAATGGATCTTTTTAAAGCCTGTCCAGTATTTTAGCATTCAAATAGCTGTTTGATTGAAAACTCAGCCAAAGATACGTGAGTACAAAAGTGAGCAGTGTGGTTTTTTTTGAAAGAAAAAATACAACGTCTGATTGTGCAGCTGAAGTAGGAAGGGAGGAAGAACCCACTTGTGAAGGGTTTTACTTGGCATTTTTCATCTGTTCAGAGATGACAGTATCAAGGAAAACTGAATGCACAAGCACAGAAATGGGGAGGGTGGAGTACAGAAATACCATAGCAAGCATTTCACAGAAAGTGAGTAAAAGCATGATACACTAAAAGAGCTATTCTGGAGATGGAGAGACATAAGCACTCATGAAAACTTTGTGTTAACCCATGTAGTACTCCTCAAACCCCCAGTGAAGCTATGGAGTGATTTACCCACCAGCAAAAGAAGCAACAGAACTACACTAATAGTTACAAGTCTGGTAGAAGCTGAGTGCCCAATTCCCTTTGCTGTCAGTGAAGCTTCACATTTCTTTTGAGGAAAAACAAAAAAGATGACTCTATGACACAGCTGCTAGGAGAGCTGAGGCAGGTGACTTAGTACTGACAGTGCAGACAAATTTTAGATGAGTTTTATAAGGTAGATTTCTCAGTCTGGTGAATAAGACATTCACGCTACAAGCCCAAGAAGTATTATTCTGAAATAGGCTGTGTGGACTTTTCTCCAAGTCAGGAAATTGCAGGAGACCTGAAAAAATAGACTATAAATGGACAGTTCATGAAGTCATCAGGAGCTCCAGTAGCTGCAGAGGGGGGAGAGGAGGAGCACGGAAACTTAAAGTCCCATTCCTGATGTGTAGCTGAAGCAGCAGGGAGCATTTGTAAATAGACCCTCCAATAATATAGAAATGTGGCACAGAGCCCCCAGGAAGCTAGGCATGTGTCCTCCCAGTACTAGATATAATCTTGTCAGAATTACTGAGCTGCAGGGGCATAGTCAGACAGGGGAAAAAAAAGACTTTATTATACTGCCCATTGTGCCTTCTGAATGCATAGAGATGACTCAGTGCCTGCACCAGTAAAAAATGGTAGAGGGCCTGGTATGTATTTCCAATGAGAAGTATTAAGTGATCTCAGTTATGTCCCAGATCAGATCCACCCTTCCCTGTCACATTTGCACCCTGCCTGTTCTTTCAGTGTTGCTGGCTTTTTCATTATGCTGCATTCAGCTCTTTTTGCAACTCCATGGAAAAACTTTTGAACTCATTTTGAATGGCAAATTCTTTCTCAGGAGAACAGGCTTCTATTGCCAGTATATGGTAACTCTGCTTCACACCGGCACCTGGTTCTTTTTTCTATATAGCCACTCCACATCCTTATTCCTTCAGAGTTGGAAGAAGGTTGCTTGGTGGAGCTGGGAAAAGATTGTACAGTTACATTTTTCCTTCCAAACTCTTCCTCCTTTCAAGTTGCTTCTTTTCCACTAGGTGCCACTGAAGGCTAGGGGAGCAAATAAACCTTAAGAAAAGCATCCACCTTGTCCAAAATCCAGAGCTCTTGGGTTTCCTGGCAACTTGGGAGTGGGGTTTTGATGTAACCTAAAGCTTGTGGAAATTGCATTCCTAATTATCGCCTGTACTGTTGAATGTTGTACCTTTCTGTACTAATCCCTGGAAGATGCAGTCTTTGGAAGAGCATAATAAATGCATAAAAAACTCATATGGGAATTTGGCAATGGCATAACTGTAGCCAACCTTTTGCATGGTTGTGGGAACTGCTGCTCAGGTCCTGACCAGCTGGGCATGACTTGTAATTGCCTGGAGATGGCTTGCAGTATCTTAGGATCATGGAGCACTAGAAGGCATAAAGCTACTTCTGTCTTTCCCTTATCCTTGCCCTGATCCAGCACTGCTTATAAAAGCTATGCCTGGCACATTTCAAACTATCTGCAATTAGTTGGCTTTCACTGCAGAGCAGAGAGTGGTCATGAATATTTACTAGAAATTTTAATATCAATGTATAATTTTTTAAGACAACACTGATGATGAACAGAAAAAATTATGGAGTTTTACATCAGGAGAGAAATTAAAGTGTTAAAAGAAATCAATTTTCAAATGATAGTACTATAAAAATGCTGGCATTGATCCAGATTTCCTTTAAAAGAGACTTTTTCTTTTTTTATTTTTTTAAAGTCTGACAGCTACAGAAAGTTTCAGCAAACTTTTATTTGAAATTCTCTCACTCCTCTACAAGAAGATTCTACTTTAGTACTCAAAGGGAAGCTTTATTCCAATCTGAAGTCATGCAGTAGGAGAGGTCTAGGTATGTGAAACAAGTATATAATCTAGAGTATGTGGTAACATAATTATTAAGAAATTCTTTCCAAAAAGAAGACAGCTTTGCTTGCAAATATGAGAAGAGTAAAAGAAGTTATATTTTTTCACTTGCTCAATTTATTCTCTTCAGATTTCGCAATAGTCTCAATGCACGGACTATTCCTTAAAACTGCCTCCATTTCCCCATGACCCTTAATGTATTAACATTATTCCCAATGAACTTAGTATGCTCTCTGGACAGAGTGACAAGTGCTACATTCTACCAGCTTGCTGAATACTATCTCTGTTGACAAGTGAGTTCTCAGTGCTGTAAAATTTACACTGGGACAAACAGAAACCAAAGTTTCTCAGACATGGCACATCAGCTCTCTGCATATGTATAGAAGCAATTCTTGCGTGTTTTTTTTAATGTGCTGCTATTTCATATTCAAAGTTGGAAAAATCAGCACAAGACACAGTGAGGGACTGTATCATTTGCAACAGAGCTCTGTTTAGGTGAAACAAGGCTATATAGATTTATTTTGTCTGACACCATACCCAAAAGCTTGCCCTCATAGTCTCTGTGAGCTGTCAGCTCTTCTCATCCATCAACCTAAACGTCATTCTGCTCCAGCACTGTTATTATCTGTCTTATCTTCTTTTCTGTTGCACCTGGCAGAGTAATAATGCTTTTTGATGGATTTTCACTTAGGTCTATTGTTTTACTTCCCCTCCCTTTTGAATAAATATCCTGTGGAATGCAAACTTGGAAGGATTTCAGAGAAGATTTTAATAGCAGGGATAAACAGAATTCTTTAATGTTAATTATTTGCAAGCATTGCAGAGTTTGTTTCAGTGTCTCTGTGTTGATGCAGTATAACTGTGAACAAGTACACCATGTGGTACTAACAGAGTTTCTTAGTTAATCCAGAGTGAATATTTTTTTTGCAAACACTACCCTGTTGGAGATAAAAAGCTGTGCAGAATAAAGTCCACATACCCTACATAGCCATAGACAGCTCAGGTGACTTGCAATAGGGTACAGGAAAAGTCCTCAGCTATGTTGTCAGTACCAAAATGGACTTGCTTTCTACTCTGGCAGCAGTGGAATTCTCTTCCTGTGTTTGTCCTTTGAACAGAACAGCGAGACCAGAGCAGTGATCTCTGAATATGTTAAGAGATCTGCCATATGCGGGAACTGAAGATAACAAAGTTAGACTCCTTTAAAACACCTTTTTGTAACCAGGGAATAGACAAGGTGCTGAGGCTAAGCTGCTTAGAGGCACATGTCAACAGAGATGATGTGGAGAATTTAGTTAGGAAGCCATGCGAGTGACTGCCTTGTTACAGACATGAACTGCAGAGGGTCTGTTCTGCACACTGCAGGGGTGACAGTAAGTGCCTGTTGCTCAGCACACTGAACTCTTCATGCTGTGTTTGTTCTAGTCTTACGCCCAGATTCACAGCCTTTACAGGCAAGTTTATAGACCTTGGGTACAGCCTGACAGGGCTGGGAATCGCTGCATGCTCTTGCTGCAGCCCTAGGCAGTCTCTCATAGTAAGTACCCTTTACCTGTTGCTGACTGGGTTTGTTACCAGGACCCAAAGGAGGCTTTTGCTTTCTGTGGGATAGGTTGTAAGAAGTAAGTTTCCCGCTCCATGCACCCCCACAAGATCTCTCATTTTTTAACTTCAACTTCCCCCTTAGCAAGGGAGCGGTGGGTAGCATTTGTTTTCTCTGTAGACACAAGCTGGAGCACATCTACAGTAGCTTAGGCTTCAGGGCATTTCTGGATCAGTTTTTTTCCCCTTTTACTGATGTCCAAAGAGACTGCAAGGGCATCAAGAGCCAGGATGCAGCAGATAGCTTCAGTGTTTTGTAAGGCCACTTAACACTGCTTACGCTGTTGCTTCCAGAGGAGAACAAAGGTCTCCCTGCAGCAATTCAGTGACTTCCAAGAAGAAAACAGAAAGAGGCTCTTTTATCTATTCAGGTCACTAGGAGCTGCCACACATCCCTTTAATGTTTAATCAACGATCTCTATTGCTCTGTGACATATAAAGCAAAAAGCAAATACTGGAAATGTTTCACCTGGAATTAGGTGAAACAGTTGAGACTGCAAACTGCCTAAAGAAAAAACCTGTGAAATAATAATGCTGATTTTCAGAAGACCAAACATACTGCTTCTTTTCGCTGGCAATTTGAAATCGATGTTTTTACCAGTATGTATGACTTCTAATCTTATGAGTGGGTGATAAGAAGATGACTAGAATAAATAAATGCAGAGATAAGATTAAATATGTATTGCTGACATGACTGTGGAAGTTGCCTAAACCAGATTCTCCACAGATCACTGTTGATTACCTACTGGTTCTCCTTAAATTCCCAGCCAAACTTGCTACAATAAGAGCACAAGCTGCTAGAGGATGAGTTGCATCTTCAACTTGCAAAGGTCGTGATGTCTGTATAAGAAAGTGAGAGGGGAGATTTTTCTTTTACTCCCTCTATGTGAGTCTCACCCTGATCACAGGCAATGAGGTAGCTTCAACTTTCTTGCAAAGCCTCAGCACTCTTCATCATCAACCCTATGTCATCAAGCCAAAACAGCTGACTCAGCACTTGAATGAGCGAAAGCAGCACTTGGCTATAGGCATGTGTGCCTCATCATGTTCAGAGCTTGTGAGAAACCAGAAATTGAATTATGACATCAGGTTTTCTTGGAGTCCTCCGTCTGACCCATTGCCGCACATAGTCTATTAGTCAAAGCCTGTGGCAATTTCACATTCAGGCCCTAAAGTGATAATCTTAGGGCACACTGATTTTTTTTTTTGTTTGTTTGTTTGTTTTTCTCAGGTGGAAACAGAATCTGGAGAAATGGATCAACAGATACATGCAAGCAGAGGAGTTAATACCATTAATCAGAAAGACAACAAACTCAAAAATAATTCCTGCAAAACCCTGTTGTTAAATTCCAGCAACTAATTGTATGTTGTTAGCATAAACTGCTTGCCAGCTTCAAGTTATGACTAATTCCGAGACTCGTTTTTATTGCAACTGTGTTTAAATGGATTTATTTATTCAATAGTTTAAATGTTGCATTTAAAGAAACTGAATTTCATCTGAAACTGTTTTAACCTACTGCCTTCTCATCCCTGACTGCCATAATTAAATGAAGGGCTAGCATATTACAACTACGAGGAAGTAGTTATATATAAAATTGCCTGTGGTACAGTAATGACTTGGAAATGGGTGGTGATAAAAACGTGTGATGCATTCAGAAAGGTTTATGGTGACAATTATGTGCTTCTTGAAGTATCTAATCCACCATGGATTGCGTTATACCCAGAATTGCCTACATGTAGTCTAACAAGGACAGGGAATGAAAAACACCGGCATGCAGAAAGTTGATAATAGAATATATCTGCAAAACTGGAGCTGTTTCAGCCTGCTGGCTGCATATCAAACACTGTCAAAAATGATATTTGTTGAAAGAAAAGGGAAACAAGTCACAGGTGACAATCTGTGGGACGTTTTAATAATCTGAGGCAGGGGAAAGTAGGTCATCTGCAGACAAAACAATGGACAATAAATTTGTCTCTGATAGCCCGATATCAAAATGAAGGTGGGTAGGTCTTCAGTGGATAAATACCTTTCTTTCTTGGATAGTGTAATACTTATCCACGCTGACATTTAAATTTTCTTCATTATGTTTCTGAGGGCAAAATTAGAAAAAAACCTCACTGGTGATCTGGGGCCCTTATTTTTCTGATTGTTGAACACAAAGAGGCCAGAGTTTTGAAGAGTAGAATCAAAATGGGGTGCCTCAAACTTTTCCATGTGGGTCGTTAAAATTCTATGCCCCCTTATCACTAGGCAGTTTTGACAAGCTGGTATGATGGTAAGTGCCAGTGTTCTCAAAGTCTGTTATTTCAGGTTGCCTACTGATTCTGGAAGACACTGTCCTGCCAGCTATGTGCAGTACATATTGTGAAGTTTATGTTCTGCCCTGCCAATAACATTTGACTGTGCTTGTGTTTTGTTTCCTTTCCAAAGGATTGTGAAGTCTGGTTCATAATCTGACATCTGAGTCTTAAAAGAAGCAAACAAACACATACATAAATAATTAAATAAATGCATACAGAGAGATTTCCAGCTTGTTTCGGTGCCAACAGGCAGTAACTTTCATCATAGTGGCCAAATATGTAAATTATTTTTATTAGCTAACTTCACGCTTGTTTGTTTTCCTACAGACTTAAACCCTAAATCATCTCTGTATTTTTTTTTATTATTATTTTATAAACATTCTCTAACAGAGTGGCTCATTCATGTCATAAATGATTTCTCTATTTTGGGCTCATATGTATGGTACAAATCAGATGCAGTATGGACAGTGTGATAACTTCCTGCCTGAGGAAGAGGTAGACACGTAACTGCTGTAGTCTCCCAGTGTCCCTAACAAAGAAAAGAAATGTTATAGCAAGTAAGTTGCCCTTCTTTCAGTGTCATGTTATAGTAAAGGTTATTGTTAAGACATGCTGGTGTTAACATTAATGAGATGTGTGAGGTTCTGTCTTTACACACGTTCTTTCTACCAGCATAAAAAGATTGATTTATGGCTTACTGTAAGAAATTCTTAACATAAGAAATTCTGTCCTGGGACTGAGCATCATGTTCAGTCAGAGCTTGGAGAACGCCAGCCACAAGTAATGTACTCACCTGCATTTGTTAGCACATGTCCTGCACCTAAGAATGCCTTCATAGATTGCTATGGTGTGAGAACAGTATGTGAGAACTGGCTGGTCCTTCTTACTCACATTACCGTAGGGCACATACAAATATAGTATGCCTTCAGGATTAGAAAACAATACCCTATCTTTTAAGTCTTGTAAAGGTCATAAAAAACCCCTAAACATGCCTTAGGGTAATATGCCTAGTGAATACACTCACCCACAGTATAACACTGATTTGAAGGTATGAGGGTTTGGGAAAAATAAGACTGCAGGAGTTAAAATAAGCAACATAACATTTCATCTTGGTATTTTTTCTTCCAGTAGTGATTTTCTTTATTAACTTTTCTTTGTGTTGATTGTTTACTGAGAATGAAAAACAGTAGAAAGATTTTTCCTCTTTCTTCAAACTTTGTTTGATACCTTCCCACAGGGAACCTGGCTCTAATGTGAGGAGAATTTTTGTGGATAATTGAAGAATGACGGCAGAAAGGTGTGGAGCAAGTCTCTCTTTATTTGCTGGTTTTGCTTTTATGGTTCTTATTTTCAACTGAGTCTTCTTACTTTATTGCAGTTTTTATAAAGTTGGTGACATGGATTTAGAAGCAAAGATTATTTTTCAGCTTGTATCTAACATCAAAAGATGTTCTGAGAAATCATTTCGAGGTTTTCAGCTTAAGATTTAGTTATCACATACGTATATATAAACACAGTTCTGGGCCCAAATCAGGGGCAGCATAACATCTATTTGTGATTAATCTCTGCTAATAATCCTTTACTCTCCAATGAAAATTGCTTTTGGGTCTATCTACATAATTTGACATCTCACTATTGTTGCTGTCTCTTCCTTGATGTCCTGGGTTTAGCAGTGGCAATCATTTTTCTCTTTCTTGGTAGCTGGTGCAGTGCTGTGTTTTGACTTTCAGCTGGGAACAGAACTGAAAAACAATGATGTTTTGGTTTGGCCAAGGACTTTGTGGGCCTCATGCTTTGCCAGGGAGGAGGGGAGCCGGGAGGAAGCAGAGACAGGACACCTGACCCAAACTGACCAAAGAGGTGTTCCATACCGCAGCACATCATGACCAGGGGGTAACTGGGAGTTAGCCGGAAGGGCAAGGTGGACTGCAGGGTTGGAGGAGGTATCGGTCAGTGCTTGGTCGGGCTGGGGGGGCAAGTTATCAGTCGCCTGGTGATGGGGTGTTGTATTCTCTTCTTTTGTTATTTCCTTTATCATTACTATTATTGGTGGTAGCAGTAGTGATTTGTGTTATACCTTAGTTACTAAACTGTTCTTATCTCAACCTGTGGGAGTTGCATTCTTTTTAATTCTCCTCTCCGTCCCTCCGAGAATAGGGGAGGGCAAGAAGGGGGGGGGGGAGTGAGTGGACAAGCTGTCTGGCATTGGTTAAACCACGACACTTGATCACCAGAATACAGAACACGGCATCTTCAGTTCTAGGGAAAAGTTCTTTCTGCCTTAATTTCTTGTTCACCTGACTGACAATTTATAAAATTATGCAGTATATAACAATATATGTTTGCAGTGGATACTGTATATTTTTACCTGGACTTGCTTTCAGCCGTATTAAAATAGAATGATATTTCTAAATTTTATTATTTTATTGCTTTTTTTCTTCCCAGATAATTTAAATGTTGATTCTTAACAATCAGGAGCATGTCTGCCATGTACAATTTTAAAGAACAGCAATGATATTTCTAATCAGTCAGTGTTTTACCATAGACTTGCTTTTTATTGGTAGATGTTTCTTTTTTCTTTTTATTTCAAGAAGGTCAAAATTGCATTCTGATGGAACTTTGATTCTATTATAGATTATTCTCTGAGGCAATTTAAATGAATGATAAGAAAATTATATCACAGGACTAAAATTTGAAAAGTATCAAATCAGTGACACATACTCCATTTTTCCAGTACATCATCAATAAAAAAAAGATAACAGGGAAAAAGAAAAGAAAATGGCTAAGTCGTGAGTTGATTGCTTGGAGTATGAAATAATACACTTCTTAGCAGCATTTATCTTCATTACTCCTAAAGAGCCTAAATAAATCCTAAATAAATAAGATAAAGATTTCCAAACTGCTCTTCATCCTGAGATTGTCAGTAGCAGCCAAGTTTGTGACATCTCCATTGAAAAGGTTGTTTACAAGGCTGGACTGATTAAAGTGATGGAACTGGAAAGTACAGAGATCACCAGTTTAAAAACCATGAGGCGAATGAAATATGTGACCTGACTGTGAATCTTGTATGCTTCAATATGTTGGAAGTGCAGTGGAGGATGATATGATATGATTTGATTGATCGTGTTATGAACTCTTGGGACCAGGAGATAGAAGTTAGATTTGTTAGGCTAGGACATCTAGCACAACCTTGGAATTCATCTTTTTTGTTCAGTTGCAACTTTTCCTTTAAATTAGAGCAGGTGTTAACAGCTATGAGGTCAGTAGGCCTCACCTTAGTCTCTGAAGAAATCATGGAATACTTTGTCATGGAGTCCATTTCCAAATTTGTGAATGGCACAACACAGATTTACTAAGGGCAAATCTTCCTTAATCAAGGTGAAATGACTGGTTTTGCAAGCACTTGCTCATTGCTATTGATCTAGATGGGACATCATCACTCCCTGAAGTTGTGACATTTCCAAGAAATCTGAGCCCTAATTCTGAGAAGGCGTGCTAGCTAAGTTAAGCCAAATGCTTAACTCACACTCTTCCAAAACCTCCAGAGACTTTATATCCATCTGAGGTCACCAAAACCCAGCAGTAACTGTGTCGTTTGTGTCATAAATGCACTCACTAAAAAGAAGTAGCATTGGCTTCCTGTGGTGTTTAAATAAAACCATAGTAAGGTCTAGTGGGAACACAAGCATATATACAGCATCACTAGAAAATCCAGACTTTTCTAGTTTCCAAAGCAAATCATCTGAGTCTGTATATTGTAGTACTGGTTAAGCCTTACTGGAATTTTTTTCTGGCCGCTTCCCATAGTAGTTGTCCTGTTTTTTGAATATACATTTGCTACTTCCTCCCTGGACACTTTAAATGGCTATTAGCTAAAACTGACTAAACCAGATTTGACTGGTAAGTCTGTTCTAAGCAGCTTTCAGGGAATGTTAATGCACAATTCACAGTATTCATTACTCCCTGAATTAGGTTACTATATTTTGCATTACTCTGAAATCCTACTGGGAATCCTGGAATTTACCTCAATTTTGACAAGATTAGAGAAACATGGGACCTAGCTTCTGACTGTATGCAGCATGCAGACTATCTAGCCCTACTTTTCTTTTTTTATTGGAAACATTGGGCACCTTGAGAGTTTAGATGAAAAACCTTAAGAGTTTAGATGAAAAACTGGCTTATCCAGGAGATTTGCCCATAAGTGTTTGGAGGGGATCATTTAAGTTCTCCAGTTGGTCGTTTGGGAATTCCTTGCAGGGAAGCTGCTGTTCCCTTTGCACAGTGGGTTCAACACCCTCTTAACTTGACACAGGCTGGGGGGATCTGGAAATGAGTAGTGTCATATATGTGGGGCACCTCCTGCTGATCTCAGCACAGAGGCTGTATCTCATTGATATATGGGGCAGTTTAATCAGTATCTTTGGTTTTATGTGGTGTTTGAGCTTGGGCCATTGATAAAGCATGTCCTGCTGAACTGAAGGAGGTAAGGTGCATATCTCAGCAGACTGTTCCTCAACATACTAGGCAAGAAAAGTGGCAGCATGGGTCAGATATTTCCTCCTTCATGTCTTAAACTGATTTGAAAAACATCCCCTTTAATTATGGTGTGTTGAGGAACTGCCCGGATGCCTTGTTCCCCAAGCCAGTGAAGCTGATGTTATGTGAAAAAGGATCAAACATCTTTGGGTAAAAAGTAGCATAAATGACCAGAGGAGTTTTAAGTGGAACTACAAGGGAAACATGAATACAAAGACTGTTTTGTCTTAACAGCTGGAGAAAAACTCCTGGGAATTGTGTCTTCTCTTAGGCAATGATTGCATTCTTCTTGTTTGCAACTGAGTGCACAAGAAACAGTTTTTCCTAATCTGCTCTTCAGCAGGCCATATGTTTAGGTCTTACCTTCATTTCTGTGATGACAACCCTTAGCCATTAATAAACCCACAGACTCCTTTGAAGAAAGCATGATCAGTATTTCAGAGATTGAAACTGGAAGCACAGGTTAGACTAAGACTTTCCAGCTTTGCATGAATTAATGGTGTGCCAAACGTCCAGGTATTCTTCATTTTAAGGTTAGTCTCATATGCTGAAACAGCTTTCATACCCAGTAGACTATCCAACTTACGCTGATACTTTTTAATATAAACAATGGCCACAGTCTCTGGTTTATTACATAAAGCCATGAGATGGACTTAAACTACAAAAAAAAAAAAAAAAAAAGAAGAAAAAATAACAAACCCAAACCACCTGAATTTTGACTAAAATTCAAGAGGTTTTGATTCAGCAGTGTAGTCCAATCCCTACAAAAAGTAAAACATCTGTAAAAGAAGCTTGGAATGTGACATATCTACCCAGCACAAAATTTAAATTTAGTGATCTGGCTGAGATCTGGCTCTTCTCAATGCACAAGACAACAGATGCTCCAGAAATTAGACTCTGGTATCCTAGCTTTCTGTTAGGGAACCTGGCTCAACCACACTGTTTTTCCCTTCTGATCCCTCCAGTGGAAAACAAAGTATGAGGCAAGAGGGAAAGACCTTATGCATAGCAGTATGTTTTTCTGGTGGGAGGTCAGGATGTAGTTAGGGTTATGCATGCAAATCTGGGAAGACAGGATTATTTCAGCAACACCCAGTATAGTGTCTTCTAGGGCTACAACAGCATGACATGATTTCTAGGGATCTAGGAAAGTCAGAACCTTTGTTCAATTATCAAAAATTGTTGCTATTCTCACTACTGTCAGTTTAGACGATAGGTGTGGAAACACTCTTAAAGAATCAGCTGCAAAAAGAGTAAGTCTATTCCCACCTACATAGTTCTCCATCTGGAGTAGATCAGTGGCCACAGGTTTATGCCTCAATCATTGAATCCTGGGTCAAGTGTCATTAATTAAATAATTACTCCACAGGCTACAAGAGTGAGGAGGAAGTATTCCTCTCTGTTAGATATTTTTTTCAAGATGCTTTGTATAGTAGGGTTTTCAGAAAGAAAGTAGATGGATGGATAAGCCTAATTCTTGCGTAGAGGGAGATGTTAGTCTCTATAGCTGAAGACTGAAAAGGTTAGAATAAAGTATTGGGCAGTGGGTAGGCAGATTTATTCAGCAGTCTGATTCTCTTAGTTGGGAAGGGTAACGTCTGTTATTTTTGTTTGGTTAGTCAAAAACCTTAAAACCTAGTACTAGCACTTAACTTCTGGGAGCAGTCATTTTAATGTCAAGTTAATTGTGCTTCAGGGGCAATTACAGAAACATCCAAAATTTTTTACTTGAAATGAATCATAGTAACCTTAGCTAGGATTAGGAAAAGTTGGAAAGGTTTTAGGTATTGTTTTGGTCTGAGGGAAGGCGGGGGGGGGGGGGGGGGGGAAGGGAGGTAAAGGACAGAGATATGTCCTAAAAGACAAAAAGACTGTTTCATTAGAACAGAAATTGTTCCTGCCTGAAGGATACCTCTGTTATGGGAAAGATTATATATTGTGTTCTAGGAACTTTTCTGTGTGAATTGTGGTTAAAGCTTGTGTCTGTCTAGCTAGTGCTCCCATTAGAAGTGCCTTTGCCCTGTATTAGTAGTGCACTACCTCTGCCTTCATAGTACCCTGACAAGTTATTTCATTTCAAACCTATTTTGGGGGAGAAACCCTGGTAGAGGAATTTTGCATTTTGTAAGAAATTTGGTGTTTAGGTATGTGTTAAAACTGGTAAGTATCATTGCCTACCTCCCTGTGAAGAGATGCCTTGAGGAAGGGTAACACTTGTGTCTGAAACAGCATTGCAATGTTTTCAGCTGTGTGTTTGCAACTAACACTTTCTCTTAATCCTCTGACTTAGATTGCTATCACCTTTTTGTAATGCTGTCAGATTGCTGAATGATAATTTATTTCCATGATTTCTTTTGAATATGCAGTCTTTCAATTTTAGTACTCTCATTTTTTACAGTTCCAAGCATGGAAATTCTTTCTGTTTCCCCAAGACACACATCAGATGTATCTGTTGAATTTCAAGTCTCATTTCTCTAGCATGCATGCTAAAGGCTCTAGAGAAAGCAAGTATGCAAACAAATCTGAAGCTGAGTGGATCTTTCTTATATGAAGCTGTTGATCTGGGTATGAAAAGTTTTCACTCAAAGACTTATTTCTTGTAGTCCTTTGAACTGTCATACTGTGGCAAAAAAACCAAACAAATGAAAAAATCCAACCAAAAAAACCACAACCAAACATTTTCATAAGCATTTTATCATTTCTGTGTGAGAATATCTCCTGTAAACTTTAAGACAGTACAGCTTAATGTCACCTGGGCATTTAGTTAATACTACTGTTAGACCTGGCCCTCTGTAGCCCACAAAGAGCCAATGTAACACCCTGACAGCTTTAAAAGAGGCAAAAGCAATTCAATACTCCTAGGATATGAACAAGTTTTATCATCTTTTCAGATAAGAAATTATTTCTTTTCATGCCATATGTTTGGGGGTCAGAAGAATCTGAAGTGACTGAGGCTGAATAGGCCCTGTAAATTTTATGATGTGATCAATGGCTGAGATGAAAGCATTCTCTTGCTCATCACAGCTTGTTCTCTTTGATTAAAATGATAAAGTGAACTATCTTGCACTGCTAAAAATAAAAAGACATAACTGGGAGGATGTTTCAGGCTGTGCTACCCCTAACCACATCTGTCCTGAGGATGAGCAGCTGTCAAACAGTGCAATGTGCTGCTGTGTTTGCTTATCTCAACCTCAAATGAGCCTCTGGGTTGCAACTTGTGCTGTACATATCTGCAACAAATCTCATGCTAGGGGTTCATATAGCATCAAAAGGCTTAATTATTCCTCACTGGGATAATGAATCCCTGTTTGGTTGCGGGGGAGGATGCTTTTTTATTTTTTATTTTTTTTTATATATAAGCTTTTCCTCTTACATATTTCTTTTCATGTAATGATGGGAATCAGTGAAAATGAAAACCTGTGCCATTTAAAAATACGCTCCTTCAATGGTCCGCGTTCTGAGCATGTGGTGTGTCTCTTAAAGGAAGTTTTTGAATACCATCTTTGTTCTGGTAGCTATCTGCAGTTATTGAGTTCCCTTTCTGTACCGTGGAGGTGTGTGATATTGTCAGTATGGGCCTTAAGCTCTTTATTTTTTGTAGGTTCTCGCTCTACCAGTGCCTCCTCTTTAAATGGCAGTGTCTGCCCAGTGGGTTTTAGCTCTGTGCATCAATATTTGATCTCTCTTAAGAACATGTATTTTCTGTACAGCTGTGTCTACAAGACTTCCCTATCAAGTGAGACTTTTTTCTTTGAAAAGTCTCCCCAGAAGTTTTCTAATACAAACAGGCCCCTTGTCCTCCGGTGTTGTGTGCCATTTGCCTGCCGAGCCTTTCCGCTTTTGAAGAGCTGACTCTTTAAATGTTAGTAGGTCACATTTTGTGTACACTCTGCGTAGTTCTTAGAGGTAGCTTCCAATCAGAAAATTAAATCAGTGAGAATCAGCATAGAAAGATGTGCTAGCCATGAAATCAAATAGAAGAATTAATGAGCAAAGATTCCTAAGTTAACTGAAATCATATTCTACTCAGTGAAGTATGTATAATAACAAAAGCGTCAGTCATTTGGGCCTGATCTACACTTACTGTACATGAAACTACTGTCACTGTAACAAGTATTCCAGATGTGTAGCTGTGACAAGGCTGCAATGACAGGGAAGAGACCCTGAAAAATTACTGTTCCCAAAATGCTTATCAACACATGAGTTTCACACTAAACAGAAAATGGTTATGCAAGTGTCAGGGAAGAATTTCAAGGGTTTCAAGAGGTGTCTAAATTTGATGCTAGGAAAACAGGATTGCGGCTCAGGCAGGAAAAGTGAAAATAGATTGGGTTTCGTAAAAATGGCTCTATGCTAAAAAAAGAAAATATTAGAAAAGAGTAATTTCTCAGATTTAAAACACAGGCAGATGAGATATTAACTTTAGAATGCAGCTTGCTGTGACAGTGTAGCATTTCAAGTCAACATTCCCAGCAAATACAATCACGTAAGAGATAAAAAAGAACACAAAATTTGGCAGTGTCATATATAATGATTTCATTTGACACACCTGACAAGAGTTTACAGCAAATAGTAATTCATAATGGAAAAATCTGGGCAGCACTTTGACTGGGAAATTTGACCTAAGAATAAGGCAGTATAATCAGAGAAGCAATTACATTTGAAGGCACCATTAAAATCTGACAGTCCTCTGGAATTTCAGAATGGAGAGCTTAATAAATCACACAACCTAGAAAAAGGCATAACAAAAGGAATACTGAAACACTACATTAATTGTGGTCAGAAAACATTCTCTTTTCTGGTTCATTCATTCTTCCAAGTTATTTAGCCTTACCCTTGGAGATATTTGGGCTAATTGATCATATCTTCAAATGGGAAATGTTAGAGTTACAGGTGTACTACTGTGCAGTATTCATGGCCAAACACACATTTTCCAATCCCTGGAAAATAGTTGCTAACACAGGGTATGCTAAACTGCGAAAGCTGTCTGATTGTCTCTCTGAGAAATGCACAATGTGTTCACACTTCAGACTGCTGCAGAAAAGAATACTGACAACTACATGACCTTACTAAATCCTCGTTATCAAATAAAGAATTAAAAAAAAACCCACCAAAAAATCAAAAAGCCATGATGCAAACAGATGACTCAGAAAAAGAAAGGGGATGAAAACATAACTAGAGCCTCCATCCTGACTCTCATTATCCTTTATATGTGCGGTCTTTTAGTCAGACTAAACCAAAAGAACAATGAATGTTGTGTAAGACAAAATGTTTGCAGCCTTCTCCTCCACTATCTGAACTAGATGGCTCTCAAAGAAGCTTACAGTAACTGAAAACAGGCTACTCTGTAATAAGTAAATTATATTTTTCATTCCCAAAACAGATAATGAAGACCAAAATTTGAATGCTACCTAGATCTGAGCACGGCTTCTATTCCCTAAACTTAAGCCTCCTATTAAATGTGTCTGAACTTAAAAGTGACTATCAAAATATTGTAAAAAGAAAAATACACCATCCTGCAGATGGGTCCAGCCCAAGGAAATAACTCTCTAATATTCAGTTCCCCAGCAGAACTCCTTCTGTGACCTTTCACAAGTTTTTCCTAAGCTTTTCTGACAAGGTGATGAAATCTGGCCAAATCACTTATGGCATCGTATAACCATTTAGCCTGGGAAGGACCTCATGGGATTTCTAGTCCAACCCCCTGCTCAAAGCAGAGGTAACACTGAATTCAGACAAGGTCACTTATGCATTCATCCATCCAGGTCTTTTAACCTTTCTAGGAGATAGGTCCCACAATCACTCTGGGCCTTTCTCCAGTGCTTGATTATCCTGACAGTGATCTTTTTTCTTCATTCTGTCTAGACATAATTAACACTGTGTCAATTTATACCCATTATCTCTCAGTCTTCTACTGTGCACCTTGGTAAAGAGCTTGGTTTCCTCTTTTTTTGATGACCTCCTTGTATGTGCTGGCAGACTGCTATTATATCTCCCCAAACCCTTTGCTTCTCAAACCTAATGATCTCAGTTCCTCAGCCTTCCTCACAGGGTGTGTGCTTCAATGACAATTGATGCTTGCCAGAACCATGGTGGCAAATCTACATACACTGTAGCAGCAGCTTCAAAAGAGAGACCATGCTGCTGTCTATGGAATGAACGCTTCAGGTTTTGGTGCCACCTCAGCCAAAGTAGCAGCTGTTTCCACATCTCCACTTCCCAGAGCTGTAGAAGGCCAAAAGGAAGTCTCAATACACTTCATCCTTAAGACTGGCATGTCATCTGATATCTCTGCCAGAAGTAAAGTCCTAAGCAGTCAAGGAGGTTTAAGTAGTATGGTTGACTGCAAAAACACAAATAATATAGTTTATTTTTAAGTTGGTCATTTCAACAAGCTAGTGCCAGTTGCCATTGCTAGTTTTGCAACATGTATAGCCAGCTCCAGTGGATCCAGAGCTGAGGACTGCAGCTTAAAGGACAACAGATCTAATCATCACTGCCATATCTGCTTCCTGTAAAATGTGAAGTATCAGGTCTAGTTTGCTTTGCTTTGCAGAAGTTTTGCAGTTCATAAAATAAATTTGCATCAGTATTTTCTGTTGCAGTCAAAAGATTCTTCCATATGTTGAAAGACATCCCTTCGTGTCATGGAGCATTCTCAATGTTAAGGACCCAGACTGTGTCTGTGGACCTTGATTTCAGATGGCCTGATTCCCTAGAGTAGGAGTACGACACCCATTTACTGATTGCACTGTTCATACAATTAGCTTTGGAGTCGAGGTTTTCTTTTTATGACAAACCAAGGAGGCTGCAAAGGTAATTTACCAATTTACAACTGTCTTTTAAATCCTTAGTAACAAAACTCAGATACTGTCTTTTGTCAAGATCCTTAATCCTCTTGTTAAAACATTTCTTGTCACTCTTTCTTTTTTTTTCTTAAGAAAAATGGGTTGTGAAGAAGTCATCTGGACCTTTTCCCACAGGATTTATGTTACCACATTTGTCAGTTCAGTTAGATACAAGATGTTTTCTCAAGGTTGATTTACCTTTACTATCTGCTTATATGATGGCCCAGCTCAATCAGACTTGATGACTATGGAAAGTTATAATCCCATGTCTCATCCACAGCACATTCATGTGAAGTGATAGGATCTTGGGAATAGGGCAGGGCATATCTCCTGGTCCTTACAGTGGAGCCACTGTCTGACATTTTTGTAGTGGTGTGCTGTGAGATAATTTGCTTGTTCCTTCAGAGAATGTGAATAATAACTTGTCCTAATATCCTCTCCTGGCATACTTGAGCTATGTTTACTTCAGTCTGTGTTCCAGCCCGTGGCAAAAAAGTCTGTCTTTCATGACTTATAGCGGTGTATCTTCCATGTATTTGCATGCCTTTTCTCATATTAGAAATACAACAGAACCTACCTGTCAGAGTGTAGGGAATATGATCTCCTGAACACAATTCCTCACTTGCTCCAGAGAACCATGGTAGAAGTGATGATGCAGGTACTGTAAATTGCATGATGACTCTAGCCTGGGGTCTAGTATTTGGGAATTGTTATTTGAAGCAGAAGAAGAGATCAAGTACAAGCCCATGGGGAAATACAGGAGATCCTGGAGAACCAGAAATATTTGAACGGTTTGATGCCTCTATCCTCATTCCAGAATGAGCCTGTTAACAGCATTCTCTACCATTAATTCTACTTCTTTCAGACCACCTGGATCAAATATAAGGGAAATAAACCCTATCATTGTTCTTAAGCAAGAGGCATTTTTATTGTATGAATTAGGGTAACATTTTAATAGCAATGGCAGGAATTCTCTTTCAAAACTCTGATGTGCAATCGCTTGTCCGCAGGGGTTACATTGAATAGAAAAGCCAACAATGGGTAAGGCTAACTATTTTGGGTTTATTTTTTGGTCTTTAATTTTTATTTATTTATTTTTTTTTCATTTTAACACCATATGGGGTAATGGTTTTAAATTAAAAGACGAGAGATTCAGGCTGGATATGAGGAAGACATTTTTTTCGTCAGAATGAGGGTGGTAAAATACTGGTACACGTTGCCCAGAGAGGGGTGGATGCGCTATCCCTGGAGACATTCAAAGCCAGGTGGGAAATGGTTCTGAGCAACCTGATCTAGTTGAAGATGCTCCTGCTCATTACAGGCGGTTTAAATGGATGACCTTTGAAGGTCCTTTCTAACCCAAACTATTTTATTATTCTATGACTGTATGATATCTTATTTTTGTATTATCTTTGAGAAGTTCTTTGAACTTGCCCAGACTTTGAATGATGCTTTCATACTGCATGCCTATTTTGCCATTTTATTGTTTAATTATGGTCAGGAAAATGCAATGGATTAGTTTGTACTACCAATGTCAAGAGAGCTGGAGGGTTTCCTTAGTCAAAAAGATGGAAGTGAAATTCCACTGTATTGATTTTGATTTTATTTTTATTCGGCTCCTAGTCCATCATAAACTTGCTTTTTATTTTCTGATGACTCAGTACTGTGAGGGAGAATTCACAAAGCCATTATGGTATGTTAAGGGTAAAGGTAAACAGAGCTGTTTTCTACATCAAATCAACTGGCTCTAACAAAGTTCAGCCATCACCCTTTTACATCTGGGGTGGGGTCTGCTGCCCTCTTATAACTTGGAGGTAGAGTGTCTGGAAGCTATAATCCCAGTCCTGTAACTTTAGTAAATCAAAGTTTATTTTAGCAAATTAAAGCACAGGTCTGTTTATTTCCCAGAGATGGTGAGTGATGTTATTTTAATATGAGGAAGCAGGAGGTGATGGTCTGAAATGGTTGCTCATCAAAATGCACTGTCTTAAAATTCAGCTGGAGCTGGAGGACATGATATTCACGGATTTGGGTGATGAGAGGGTCATTGTGGGAGCCTTATTATTGAAAGACATGTTAATATCAAATGCAGCAGAGAAAGTTGTGGTGGGTTGACCCTGCCTTTATGCCAGGGGCACACTGAAGCATCTCTGCCTCACCCCCTTGACAACTGGACAAGGGAGAGAAAATATAACTAAAGGCTTGTGGGTCAAGATAAGGACAGGGAGAGAGCCTTCACTGATTAATGTCATGGGCAAAACAGATTAAACTGGGGGACATTAGGTTCAATCATTACTAATCAAATCTGAGTAGGATAATTAGAAATAAATGAAAATCTTGAAACACCTTCTCCCCACCCCTGCCTTCTTTCCAAGCTTAACTTTACCTTCAAATTCTCTACCTCCTCCCTGAGGTGTCTCACAGAAGGTGGCGGATGAGGGTTTTGGTCAGTTTATCACACACTGTCCCTGCTACTTTTTCTTCCTCATGAAGAGGAGGAGCTCACACTCACTCCTCACACTCTCCTCCTGCTCCAGTGTGGGGCCCATGGGCTACAGCTCTTCACAAACTGCTCCAGAGTGGGTCCCTTCCATGGGGTGCAGTTCTTCAGGCACAGACTGCTCCATTGTGGGTCCCTTACACAGGGTGCAGCCTTTCAGGAACAGGCTGCTCCAGCGTGGGTTCCCTGCAGGATCACCAGTCCTGCCAGCAAACCTGCTCCAGTGTGGGCTTCTCTCTACATGGGGCCACAGCTCCTGCCAGGAGCCTGCTCCAGCTTGAGCTTCCCACGAGGACACAGCCTCCATCAGGCATCCATCTGCTCCAGCATAGGGTCCTCCGTGGGATGTAAGTGGGTATCTGCTCCATCTGGACCTCCATGGGCTTAACCACAGGCTGCCCGGAAATCTTTGCTCCAGCCCCTGGATCAACCCTCTCCTTCTATGACATGGCTGTCTGCAGAGCTGTTGCTCTCACATATTCTTAGTCCTCTTGTCAGCTGCTGTTGCACAGGTTTTTTTCCCTTAAGTATATTATCCCAGCGGCGCTATACCACTCTTGCTGATGGGCTCAGTCTCTCAGCCTGGCCCAGCAGCAGGTCCATCTTGGAGTCAGCTGTCGTTGGCTCTGTTGGACATATAGGAAGCTTCCAGCAGCTTCTCACAGAAGCCACCCCTGTAGCTCCCCCAGCTACCTATACCTTGCCATGCAAACCAAATCCAAAAGTTTAGCTTGAAAAAAACTTTTATTTTTTCTTTTTGAATACAATTTCTCTACTTTCCATGCTCTCCTCCAAATTTTCTGTGTTTTGTGTGGCTGATCTGGCACATATCAAAGAACACAAAATGCCTTATGCAAGATTACTTTCTTGTTCTGGATGGATGTGTTGTGAATATAGCAGTACACTCATTGGAAGGTAATTCTTCTCTCCTTTCACACTGAGTATGAACATGTACTTAATGAGCTACCCCTTTTCATTGAATTATAGGATTGCTGAGAGTTAGTTATGACAGAAATCGATGTATTCAAACAATCTTTTGATGTTGGTCTCTGCTAATGAAATCTGGATATATTCAAAATGTGATAAGAACAGTCTGCCAGAGTTAACCCTGGGATGCCTATTTCATATTAACTGTATAAGTAGTTATGCTCTTAATTCAGGACAGTAGGTCTTGTTCCAGTGGTGATAGGGACAGCAAAACATACTCTGTTTATTTTAGTTTTACAGCAGTATGTATAGATCAGTCGGGATGACTGGGGTTAGTTCACTGTATCCTTTTTGAACATAATCCTTTTTTAACTTTAACCAAAGAGCACAGGGTCTTCTGATCTGTGTGCTACTTCAGGCTGCCTGATTTTGTGCTTGCTACCTAGTCATTAATAAACCAAAATTAGATGTGAGAAATGAATGGAGCTTGGCAAATAAAATTTTGTTTCAGTAAAAAAAAAAAAAAAACCCAAATGAACAACAAACAAAAAAACCCAACAAACCAACCCCAAAATATTACATCTTTCTGCTTAGGGAAAGTAGATTTTCTAAAACATGATTTAAGGAAAACATGATTTTCGGAAACAGAATCATTTGCTGGAATGAGGCTTATGTTTGGTTTGGTTGTAAACCAAATAACTCAGATTTATTGACAACCTGTTTGACTCAGGCACAGCTTCAGTCTGAGCTTAGGTGGCCTTTCAGAAAACATGCTTAAAATAAACACATTTTTTAGGTTTATTCCACCCCCAAGTACCCCTTTATTGCTGATCTGAGCTTGAATCACAGCTGAGGTTGAATTTTGGGTTTTATATTACAACCGTAATCTGAGCTTTTTTGTTGTTGTTGTTGTTGCATGGTCTATCCCCCTGTAGAGAGTTAATTCTACTCAGTGAAATTTATAGTAACATTGCCTGTAGACCGAGACATTTTGTTTGCATTGTACATTTGTGTTGCTTTGGCTGGGAGAGAGTTAACTTTCTTCATAGTAGCAAGCATATGGCTGTGCTTTGGATTTTGCTGGAAACAGCATTGATTACACTGGCATGTTTTAGTTACTGCTGAGCAGTGTTTACACAGAGTCAAGACTTTTTCTGCCTCTCAACCCACCCCACCAGTGAGCAGGCTGGTGTGCACAAGGAGTTGGGAGGGGGCACAGCTGAGACAGTTGACCCCAACTGACCCAAAGGATATCCCAGACCATACAGCATCATGCTCAGCATGTAAACTAGGCAGAAGAAAAAGAAAGGGGGAGATGTTTGGAGTGATGGTGTTTGTCTTCCCAAGTAACCATTACGCATGAGGTAGCCCTGATTTTCTCGGGATGGATGAGCACCTGCCTGCCAATGGGAAGCAGAACAAAAGGTTTGAGGTCATGGTTTTGGGTTTTCTTTGGCTTTGTTTTGTTTTGTTTTTTTAATCTCTTTAGTGTAAATACAACAGTTACAGAGGCCAAACCAGTTTTTGTAGCTATCTTTCTGTTGAGGGTACAAAGATGCTTGTATGCAGTTCGCCATGCTAGATGTATGTCCCCATGTCCAATTCTCTGCCACATCCCACTAGGGGGGAGTGAGCAAGCGTCTGCATGGTGTTTAATTGCCAGCTGGGGTTAAATCTCAGTCCTTTTAACAATTATGTAACATATACAAGAATAAAAGATTAATTACTACACAAAAAGACCCCCAAGTCACATATGTATTACTAATGTTGAAAACATTAATCATTATCTGACAGATTGTAGACTAAGTATTATGAAATTAAAACAGCAAAAAGCTAGTATGCTCCTGTGATCAGTAAGGAGAGAGAGACAACAAAATTAGGATTTTTTTTTCTTTATAGGAATGTGCATCAAATTTCCTGGGTCAGGGACTTTTCTGTCAGCAAAGGTTGTGAACTCAGGTTCTCTCCTCCTTTAACAGGTCAGTGCTAAATACCTTTCGTGGTCCTGTGTTAAGTCTTTGTCACAAGTCTCTCTTGTATATTTCTCTTTTGCAATTTTGTTCTGTATTGGTGTTGTGGTATCTTAAACAATCATCTCAAAACCAGATCTGTATTTCCTTGGCACTGGAATATGGAGATTCAGTATGGAGAAGATGGGTTACTGCAGTTCAACCTTCCTGGCAAACTGGCCCTTGGAATTCACTTCTGCCACAAATACAATTTGCTTCACAGCAAAAGCCTAATGGATGAGCCAAGACAGAACTGCACTTCTTCCCCTTCCTAATTGTAAAACGGAGAGAAATAATGGTGTTTGTAGAATATTGCACATCTAACACTGCTTTTCAAAGCATCTAAAGGTACCAAATCACAACTTTGTAATTAGCCCTCATCAAGTGAAAAATGTTGAACAGGGTCCAACTTAAGTCACTTCTTATTTGTTGGAGTTTTATCATTTTCCCAGTAGTTGATGCAAAGCATTGACTTGCTTTAGTGTAATTGAGGTCCTTAAAAAGTGCAGTTACTACATAATTATCTAACAAGGATATTGGAGTTTAGAAAACAGCAGATGGATTCTAAGGCTTTTGAATCACTTTGTAAAAACAAGAAAACAAGCTAATAAGAATTGTCTCAGCCAATCCATAACATGACTATACCTTACGAAGTCACTGTAGATGAAATTCACAATGCAATTAATTTTAATGGAGAAACAGATCAGATTTGCCTTAGTAAAGTATTAACATTTTCAACAGCAAATAAAACCAAACTGTACTAACAAGTTGATAGTGAAGAAATGATAACCCAGTTCTCAACTTGATTACACCCTGTGGGGCAAAGCAAAGTGTAACACTGTACTGGTCTGAAACCCAGTTTTCCTTCTGTCTGCTTTTGATCTCATGCATTAATGAATTCAGAAAAAGGCCTTTTGATGCTGGAAAGTTGATCAGAAATCCCTTTGGACTTGGCAGATAACATTTGTTGACCACACGTGCAAATGGTTATCTGTCATTTAGTGAGTGACACAAGACACTGCCAGGGACTGTGTCATGGGCAGACCCATCTTCTGGCAGGTAGCAACCAGCTGTGAAGGAAACTACTGCACAGGCAGGTCTGGTTATAAGCAGCTGTGGCTCATGGAACAGCAGCAGACTTCTCCATATGCAACAAGTTACAGTATAATTTAAGCCTTTTCCCCCACAGTAAGGTGTATGACAGTAATGTCAGCATGGTTTTGGTCATTGGTATGACCTCTCTTACGCTTACTTGTGCCCTGCAACAACTGAGTCCCTTGAATTAGCCCAAGTGTTTTTATATTCTCAGTCCTGTACTTTTATAAGGGTCGGTACTTTTAGTTTGTATGCAGCTATTGTCTTTTGTTAGAATCTTGCACCATAGGAGTTGCAGCAGGTAGACGCAAAAACGCTAACTAATGGATTTTCAACCCACTACTTCTCAAAGGGAATTTCAAACCTCACATCTAATTCAATATGCTCATCAATCATTCACAGAATATTTCTGGCACTCTTTCAAAAAGCATTTCAGTAAGGTTTGTGAAGTGCATTTAAGAAAAATTAAAAACATCTGACTGACAAACTTGGTGACTGTGGTGTCTTCACAAAAGACATGATAGAACAAATGAAAACCATGAGCTGTGAGTGAATAACACTGCTAATGTAAACTCTAGTCTGCTAATTAAAACTCCATGGGAGCAAATGTTTCCTACTGTATGCTAGTAACATCAGTATAGTGCTGAAATTAAACTATGGTGGACCTAATGCATTACCCCTTAGAGCTAATTGTCTCTATTCAAACTGCGTTATACAAATATATAGCTTTCTCCATTCTCCTTACTGATAATGCCTGATAGATATAGAATAGAACATCTTTTTGCTAATACACAATTCTGACTTATGCTGATGCAGTTGGAGGGACTCAAATTCTCTTTTTAAATGCTGTGGTGGGCTGAGGCAGACCTATATTAGCTTTAGTTGTGGGTTTGTATCATACCTTTTGTTTGCAAGATACCATTTATTTTGGGATATGTTGTTTTTGGAGGGAGGGTGACACACATGCTCCAAATGTAAAGCTTCCTCCCTTCTGCCTTTTCTTTCTTGCCCTCTGATGAAATGTTTTTTGGAACCTTTTTAAATGTATCTATAAGTTGGGGTTTTTTTTTGTTCTCTTTTTTAATTTTTGATGAAAGTGAGTGGGGTGTGGACTACTGATTTTAACAAGAGTAATTCACATAAAAACAACCAAGAACCAGTAGAAATAAATCAATCACATTTGTATTTGATGAAGGCTTTAACAGTGACAAGACTCTCAAGATACATCCATTCTTTTCAGGGTATCACTGAGAGAACCTGCATCCCAGGCACTTGTCTGAACGCAAGTAACAGGGACACAAGCAAAAGACTGCAGGAGAGGTTAGGCTAAAGTGATTATTGCCTGCAGGACTAGCTAGAGTTTCCATTACCTCTGTTATTGGTCATGCTGTGTTTCTTTCTTCTATGCACTTTCCTTAAAGAACTAGCTGTGAACACTCATCCTTTCAGCAAGAAGATGGTTAGTGGATGAAGGGGCTCTCTGGTTACTTGAAGGGCTCTTTGGTAACAGAAGAGATTTTTACAGTTTTCTTAGATTTTTACTTTTTTTAATGCCGTTTGCTCCATGTTTTTATATTACAGCATGTCTGCATGTGGGTTTTACATGCTTTTTTTTTTTTTTTTTTAAGAGACATAAACTTTTGCCTTTTTTTCAAGGCTGTTATGACAATGTGAAAAGGATTAAACAGAAACATTTAAGCAGAAGTAAATATAGTTTTCCAGACAAGAAAATGACTGTGTATGCCACAGAAGGAGTTCAAACGGTTTGGTTATGACTTGGTTTTGAAAATATATAAGAACTAGAGGGTTCTATTTATCCATCTATCTATCTATTTAATGTGCTGTCATGGTTTCAGTCTTACATAAAACAGGTAAGTTTGTCAAGCAAAAGTTGTTTTATTTTTTTGAAAGAAAAAAAAAAGAGAAGGGGAAACTTTGGAGGGACCTTATTAAAATCTCTGAAAAGGTTCTCTTTAACCACTGACAGCCTGACAGCCTTCTGTAAGGCACCTCAGTATCATTTAGGACTCTTTTTACAAAGGGAGGGAGCAGGAGTGTGTCTCTGTGAGTCCCCAGGGGCTGCAGCATCACGCAGTCAGCAGTCTAGATGAGAATATGTTTGGAAAATAGGTGGTGCATCCATTCAGGTCATGCTTTTTCTTCAGACATGTGGCTATTGGTTAATGACCTGGGAGGAAACCACAGGGAAGCCAGGATCAGGGCAAGTGCTTCATAGCAGGGCTATGAAGAGACACTAGTTTTCAGTTCCCTAGTGTTGACAGGTGGTTGAAGTTGTGCTGAATTGTTCTTTGAGTCTTCAGGAAAATTTCAAAGAAATTCATTTTGCCACCTCTTTGAAATTGCTCTTCAGGAAAGAATGTTTCATACAGGGGCTATCAGCATCAACTACCAAGCGGAAAATACATGCAAAAATGAACATAGTACTCCTCAGTTTGTTAAAACTCACCTGATGACCTTATTGACATGCAGTAGCACTGTTTCCAAGAGCTTCACAGTACACCAGAAGGGCTGAGTAAGACCATGAAACTGAGACTGTTATCCAAAATTACTGTAATAAATATTGTCAAAGCTCAGTGTTTTTACAGAAATGTAAAACATCAAACTTCTGGATGTAAACCACCCACATCAGTAATCAAAACAGAGACATTGAAACATGGAGATTCCAGGTCCTCATGGAAGCAGTATAATTATTTAAAATGACAATCAACCTGTTTCTAGGTGTTTTTATCTCTAAAATGAGCTAAATACATGCCTTAGGATTTCATCATTTGCATTATCATTTTCCAACCTGAAGGAAATCTGAGAAAACAAAAAAATACAAGACTATTTTCTTCAGTAAGATAATTGATATTCTAACGGTGCTCTGTTTTCATTCCTTCTCATTTGTTTTATTTTGTCAGTTTTAACTCGGCAGCATTCTTTTTCTTGGAATAATAATAACAATAATTTAGATAAAGGTTCTGAGATGAAGATCAAATAACTTATAAAAATGTCATAGCTGAGATTCATGAAGCTATACTGGCATTGTGCTAAAGACTTTACAAAGGCCTGATGCAGCCACAGATAACTGGAGAAGTGTTTTTCCTTATATATTTTTAATTATAAGAAATTGATAATAGAGCTCAAGATAAAATCAGATAAAAGTTCATTTTGCTATTGAGATATAAGTATCCCTAAATGTGTATTATGAGTTCATTCAGTAATCAGTCTTAAGAGCAGTCATTAAATTCATTGTGTTTCTCACATGCTTTCATTTACCTAATTGTGTATTCACTGAGCATAAATTAATAAAGCATGTATGACAATGTCAGTGTGCTCTCTGCACTTTTGTGTGTTCTGTGAATGTTGTCTTTTTTCAGAAGTATAAAAGAACATTTAAAGAAAAAGAGCGGTTTCAAACTGATAGTTTAAAATTACTTCAAGTAACAGGATTCTGAGAAAATTCAAACAATGTTAAGAGCCTCAATATGTTTGATATTGCATAAAATCACAGTAAGAGTTGTTTCTTGCCCTTTCCTTCCAAGATTACCAATTCAGAGACAAGACAGAACTCACATTTACAGATGAAGAACAGCAGTACAGGCTGTAATGCATCTGTTTGTTTGTAGAGTTTATGCTATATTTTTCTGGGGAAAAACATACAAAATAATCTCTGTTGCATGGGACTCACACACTTTAAATTATGGAGAAGGATTTTCTAAATCCCTGTGATTTACATTGTGACCAATATACTTGGTTTGAGAAATAAATACACCATCATCACGCAAATAAACCTGTGAAGGAATCCATAAACAAGGATAAAAAAAAGTAACCAGTAATTCTACAGAATCTCTGCATTACAAGTCCCAGAGATGCTTTTCTTGAATAGAACTAACAACAGCATAGCCAATAGAAATGACCACCAGGAGTGTCAACGTTAAAAATTGCATAGGAACCAAGGAAAACAAAAGTGTGGTTCTTGACTTGCATATAAAACCTAACAGGATCACAGACCTTCTGGAAGCCAAGGGTATTCTTGGTTGAGTTTCAGGTCAGAGTTGAAAGACAGGAAGAAAAGTTATTTTTATCCTCTGTTCTGGAGAAAATTCTTCTCTATTTGTCTAAAAATGGCCACTTGAATTTCCATGACTGCTTTCAACTTTAGTTTAGGGCTTAGAAGTAGTTCAGAATACTTTGTACAGGCTCTTGCACCAATACTGTAACACTGGGTTTAACTTAGCTAACATTCTAGTGTAATGCTCTAGACTGTCAAATTATTTCTCTACTACAGTGAGTTTGACTCCCAGGGTTTAACTGGGAGAAAAAGCTTCAGGGAGGATTTAGGTAAATCAAGTGAATAAGCTTTAGGAGGAAGATGCTATTAAGTAAGAGATACTAGAGACAATGTTAAGATTTATTTTATGCATAGGTGTGGAAGTCAGTGGATAACAAAGTGTGTGCAGGAAAGATAGATAAGCATGCAGTTTCGGTTCTGGTAAATCTGTACTGTGACAAAACCAAATTGTTCCAAGTTTGCAGTACCTCAGTCTTTAGTCAATAGCAGCTAGCCACTGCCCCCTCCTTGCTGAAAAGTAATAGCTCAGGTGAAGTGGTTTGCATGGTTATGTAAAAGCACACATCTGATTTCTTCTAACAGGTGAAATACGTGTGAATGCACCTGATGATTTTTGTATGTGAAAGACGTGGTTGACTATAAGTTTATCTCTAACAAAATATTCGTATGGCCATGCATAATTTCAGTCTTTGTTGGACTTCAAGTAAAACCAGGTACTGGCACAAAACCACCATGCTGTCTGATATGAAAAAACTAATTGCAGGGCTAGCTAGCAAATTTTGCACAGAGAAACCAACCACAGATAAAAGGTGAGCTCACTCATCTGTTATCAGAAAACAGTAGAATAGGTGCATGACAAATTCAACCATTGTTGATAATTTTTGTACTTGGCTTAGCATCTGTTAAAACAGCAAAGGAGGACTTTAGGGGGGTGGGTTGGAATAGCTGACAAGGTGGGCCCTTGCCAGATCATGTGTTGCATGGCTACTGGCTAATATTTGAGAAAGCTCTCAAGAGTGACCTTGGTCTGGCAGAAAAAGACTGTAGGATAAATAGGGCTTCAGCTCTTAGAATGGGCAGGCAGCAGTGGCTTATTTTGTTGGACTGACTTGAATAAGTGCTGCCTCTTCAAGACATGCATTTAAATTCTTGTGTTTCTATTTATGCTGCTCAATTAGAGAAAAAAACCCAACCAGTCCTCATATGTAAAAATTAAATATCTACCTTTTCTTCTTCTTCAAAGGGGAACAATCCCCTCATCTTTTTTTTTTTTTTTTTTTTTTGAGAATGTTATGAGTTTTGAGAAGAAAAATAAATATTCTGGAGTAATACAAAGAAATAACTTTGCTCCAAAAAACAGCATGGGAAATGGTTTTAAAATCTGAATTCAAAAATGTTTCTTTCTAGCTGCCTCCAGTCACCTTTCCTTTACACAGATTCTTATCATCCATGGGTGTCAAGGAAGAGAATAAAAACAGAATTGAGATTCAAGTAATAAAATTGAGATTCAGATAAACAAAATTATTTTTCTAAGGATTTGCACTTAGGCCAATGATGCAAGTAGGAACAGAACCCCAATCCTTGCAAGTATCTGTTGTCCAAAAAAGATTATATGACCACCTGATACTTCTCATTGTGTCATCCTTTTGCTTGGATTTAAGAGAACTGTCCCCCACTGTATAGTCATTGCTATTTCCCAGAGACATCTTCTGGAAGTCTGTAATTGAAATTTGGACTTGACTTTTTTTGTTTTTGTTTTTGTTTTTTTTTTTCACTTGCCTAGAAAGTGATTCAGCCCAGTAGGATCTGATCATATGGAGATCTTCAAAAGAAGCTGCTAATTGCATTGGCTGAGTAAATAGAAGCACTGTGTCAAATGATTAAACTAAGATTACACACACCCAGCCCTTTGTTCAGAGTGTAGTTATGCTGTGCAACCTAATTTAAAAATTATCATAAAGCTCCCCCTGGAGACCAGTAAAGTGTCTATGGATCCTGGACTGTCTAGCAGGTAGACACTAACTGACAACAAGACCAGTGTGTGACTTACTGGACACCACACGAAGCCTAGCTGCTTTGGTAAAAATATGGCTGTGAGATAGGAGTTATGATGTCTGCCTTGATGGCAGACACCTTTGAATCTGAGATTTAAGAGAGGCCTACAAAGCTGTGTCCTTTCACAATGTGATTTTCAAAGTGAATCTGTCACCAGCTGTCACAAATACATTGAAGACTGTGACAAAATACCTTTTGCTGGACTGAATATTTTTCATGCTCTAGGGAAGTAAACAACTAGTTTCTAAACCTGTCATCTGTTTGTCACCATTCTCTAATAGGAGGCTTTACTGGTAGGAGGAAAAAGACTTTTTGCTGAAGGCCCCTTTCATGTCTGTTTCTCTGGCATCTCTGGAAAGGAGACTACACTGATGGCTTTTGGGTTGCATAGAAGGAAGGCAAAGGGTTGTGATAATTAACGTGTTTGCCCACGTTTGAAGTGGGTTCACATGATATTTTGTTTTCAGGGTGAATTCTGATACTAACATCCCGCAGGCAGATTTTCTCAGGTTTCAAAGTTGTCTGTCTTGTAGAGACACAATGTATGTGATGTATCCAGAATGAAAAATGCTTCATCAGAGGGGCTTCTCAAGCAAAACTGTACCAACTCTGTCTTGAGCCATATAACAGAGTTTGCCAACCAGTTACTTAGAAGCATGTTTTTTTTTCCTCTTTTTGATTACCTCTTCTCAGAAACAAGCAGTCTGCAGTTCTAAGCACCCTTTCATGGGGACCAGTTTTGTCATTTCTACTGGCAGTACAGTTCTAAACAAGACCAAGAAAAAGACTTATATCTTGATTAAGGACCTTTAATTTCTATGTGTGTTCTGCTGAATCTAGCTCTAAATCAACAAACACTCCCCAGAATATAATCTTTCAGAGAAGTACAAAGCAAAATCACACCCTCAACTAAATTTTTCATGAGGGATTTTTGCTCTATGAAGACATAATTTTAAAGTGAGTTCATGGCAGAATTCCTTGTGTCTTTAGCCTGGTTGGACTCACTGACTCAATCTAGCTGTTGAATAGCAGGTGTTCCTGTTAAAATAGGGACCAAATGCTTTATTTTTCTTTGGGGAGACAATGAAATATGACACATATGTTTATTCCTGATGCATTCCTAAGACTGAATTGCTCAGCTTTATAATCAGGTAGCTCCAAGTGATTTCAACCACTAATATTTTTTTTCAACCAACTCTATCAAAACAAAAACTGTTCTATAAGCACATAGCCTGAATAGAAAGCACAAAGTTTATTTACTTTCAGGTTATATTGATTTCAATTTAGTCTCAAGATCTTGAGGGTTATAGGGACTTCCAAGAAAGTATTTCTAAACATTGGCTTCATAAATCCTTGAAAATATTATTCTTTTACTAAAACTTAATGCTGAAAGGTGTTTATTTTGTTATTTTCTATTCATCATGAATGTTCAGCTTCAAAAAGAAACAAACATCAGCAGGTAATTCAACTGGCCAAATTTATAACATAAGTATAGAAAAAAATTAAACAGTCAAATTCTCACAAACCAAACAGAGATTGAAGGCTTAATTGTCCTTGCTAAAATAATGTGTTAAAAATAAACTGAGAAAGGAAATCAAGATTAAAAGCTTGTAAACTAATATTGCACTAACTCCAGGAAAAAAATTATCCATAAGGTTTCTGAATAGGTTTACTTGATGATGTAGTCTAACCATCAGTGTGGGTAAGGTACTGTTAATTGATTCATGATGATTAATTTGATCTTTAAGCGTGATCAGTGCTTTGGGTGGTTAACAAACAACCCAGGTGGCTATAAAGCTGGGGTACCTGCTGTGAGGAGGCTTATGGTCTAATTATCTAACAGGAACCGGTTCCAGGAGCACAGTGACAAAAAAAATGCAATCTTTATCATGCACTATTTTCATCTTTTTGTTTAGTCGCACAGAAAAGATTGAGAGTTAACTTGTAACTGCTCTTTGCTAGATAAGTATGGAAGAAATTATAAAAGTCTTTCTGCATTCTTCATGTCTTCAGTTTGGGAGTGACTGAGAATACTGCTAGTCATCCTCTATGATAATATTCACTATATTAGAATGGAGGAGAAACAGCAAACTTCCCTGTTGCTGTGGAACATGGCGTTCCTGATGGTACATGCACAAGATGTGAGAAATAGCTCTGTGCTGAGTATGGTGATGTGAGCTGAAAATTATCTCTTTTCACTCTCTCATACGAAGTTGGGGATCTGGAGAATTTTCTGGGAACTATCTATCTACAAATCCTACATTTGAGAAACAAAACAAAAAACAAACCAAAAATCTGCCACGCACAGGTGTGACCCTGAAGTCCGGACCATTGCAATTTTAAATTCCAGCTGGTTGTTGTTGCAGTGCCACTGGTTTCAGAGCATGTCTACCAGTGGCTTGAGCACATCTCGTCTTAGTTTTCAGACTGCAGTGGAAGCAGCATATCAAATAATTTAATTGGACCACTAGTATCCATGTCTCTAGAGGGAAGCTCAGGCTGATCAGCTACCTACATACTTCTGCATCCCCTTCCGTGGCATGTTGCCAGGGATGTAGTTCATCCTCTTACACCTTGTTTACTCAGCATCCATATTATCAGGACATATGGATATAGGCAATTACCAGAGAAGAAGGCCAGGTTTGGAGCCATTTGGACCATTCCTGTTACTGATCTAAGATAGCAGCTCTTGGGTCAACAAATGACCCCATTGTGGTTGCCATGTTCCCCCAGTTAATGGAGGCTGGAAAATGCATTGCTGCTCTTTTACCTCTTTTGCTCATTGAGTGACAATGGAGAGAAGGAAACATTAATGTGATTGCAATGCCCTTAAAGTTTGCAGTGAATAAGAGTGGCTGCAGGGCTTGAAGATTCAACAGGCCACCCTCTACAAGGAAGCTTGTGGCTGCCCTGCAATAACAGCACATGTTCTTCAGGATCTCAATCCCCCTTGACAACAATCTTCTACTCAACACAGATTTTTGCAAGCATGTGGTATATATATGGTCATATATTAAAAATGCTAGGGGACAAATGTGCCATCTGGGTAGATTAATCAAGAAGGATACTGTTTATTCATCTGGAAAAGACTGGTGAAGCACAGGGGAGGCTTTATCCCTGACATTCTGTGTTACAGTGAGTACATATGTGACATGCATAGTTGGTAATTCATCACTGTGCATTTCAGGTCAAAAAATACCCTTTATTTTTAGTAACATTATCTGTATGCCTTGCATGTTCTAGGTTATCTCATACAATAATTTTATTTTGGGTGCTGAACTATATAACCTGGTAGCAAGAGTATGTGCATTTGGCCACAGGTTTTAAGGGGGCTTACTCTAAAAGACAGACTTAATGCCTGTGTCAGGATTATAGCACCCTGATTTGCCATCTGCAGTCTTTGTGAAGAAAGACAGAGGAATCTCCAGGTCCTCTTCTAGGATCCCTGTGGAATAACCTTGATCTCCTGAAAGCAAAAGAAGTCCATGAAACAATATTTAAACACATCTCCCAGAAGCAAGATGCTTTCCAACATCTGAATTCACATGTCTGTACACATTTGGATTTTATACCCTCTCTTAAATCCATCACTTCTTCCCTCTAATAAATAAACCTAATCTTCTCTGTCTTCCATTCTTTTTTTGTTTCCTCAGGCACTTTCCATCTCTAAGCAGATTAAACTCCCCAAAATGTCTTACATTATATTAAAGAACTAAACTCAAGCATGAGAAATCCTCTTGACATGGACCCTAAATTTTGCCACCCCCTTCTGAGTCAGTACAGTAAATAGTTCAATGCTAGGTCTCTATGCAATGTAAAAGTGTTTCAACAGCTGACCTGAAGCTGGTTTGCTTTCAGGTATTCTCATTTTGGGTCATTAACTACTTCACAAGTCGTCAAACAACAGTTCAAGCAGAAAAAGATCTACAATATGTCTCCAGAGTTGAACATTATTTATTGTTAATGGGAAGCTGCAAATCAATTCACTTCATTCTCAGCAAAAAAATCCCCAGTGGCAGTGCTTATACTCTCATCTTGAAGAAATTGCAATTTTGAGCGGGGATCCTTCTCTCCGCTAATTGTCCAAACTGCTTATCTACAGGTACATATGTTGGCACTGTCTGCTGTTTTCATGTTTCTTTCTTGGGGGAAGAGGCTCAGCTGCAGGAGAAAAGCTTGAAAACTCTTTGTTCATATCCTTACAGACACTCCAGGTGCAGGTGCACCTAGCTTGTTCACAGACCTCTGAAGTACAACAGTAAGGATGGTGTGATACTTTCCGAAATGTCCTGGTCTTGACATCATTGACACCAGATGCTGGGCAACCCATTAAAAATGTCTTTGGTTGCTTGTGACCATTCATACATAAGAAATATCCATCCATAGTTCTGGCCACTTCTTGGTAAGTTCCTCCATCACCACATAGTCCACTTAAAAGGCAGGCTGAAGAATGGGATTTAGTGGAGTCAGGAAATAACTGTCACTCTATCAAGAGAGGAGAGACACTTCACCATTTTCCAGGACAGGCCACATGATAGAATATGTTTGTTTTCTCCTGTGGGATACAGTGGCAAGGCAGAAAACAGACAGTTAGCTAGATTAGGTGGGGATACCTTCTGCAGCAACCTCGCTTGTAGTTTCCCAAGCATTTGGGTGCCGAGTCTCTTAATCTTTTGCCAGCAGTAAGGATCTCAGAAAAGGTGATACAGCTACATCTTAGACAGCAGCAAATGCACATGGTTTTGGAGGGAGTACAGGAAAGCTATCATGCTCTTTGGCTGCCTCCTATCCCTGGCTGGGGAGTAGCAGAGAGTGAAGCAGCTGCAGATTCATGAAAAATGCAACTGCCAGACTTTTCCACCTCCTGAGGTGTCATCTGAAGAAGATGAAGTTTCTTTGCTGGCTTGCTCCTCAGTGTAGACAATAATGTGTTGCCTTTCAGAAATCCAAAGACAAACTGTTTCCTTTTTCTCTTCCCTTCCCAGCGTTTTGTAGTTCCCCTCTCCAATTTTATTAGCAGCAACCTAGAGGTCTGCAAACATATAGGTCCCCAGAAGAGATGGTTTGAAAATGAATGGACATCATCTCCAGGTAGAAGCAGGTACTCATATTGGCAAATAAGTTGCTCAGACCCTAATATAGGACCCAATAAAGCAGGCAGGGCTTGCTCAAGATCACAAACTCCTCAAATACAATGTCTTCTGCAAGCTACCGATAGACTATTATAATGACATGGAAGTTGCTGAACCAGATCAGAGTAGCTGTCTGTCTGCTTTGTTCTTTTACTTCAACAGACACCAACAACATCTTTTCAGAGTGACACACTCAGAGATGGGAAAAACATTTGCTGTTGTCCTAGAATAAAAGTGCAATGCCTTGAGGCTGTGACCCAGGAACATAGAGTGCACAGGGAGAAGGGTAAGTGGAAAGCAATTTATTTGTCCTTTGTCGCATTATAGAGCTCGTGTTTTCCTGTAGTTGTCTATTTAGACATTTGGCTGTAGTCTCTTACGTAATGTCTGTTCTGAGGATATATGTGTTGAAGACACTCCAGTAATGAACTCCATGGGACTTCAATTAGATTCACAAGGGACCCACTTGTGTTTTCTTTTAAAGTTAACTAGACCAGACTTGGTGGGAAATATATCTTCATGCTTTACGCTTCTGTTCCTCTTTCCAGAATCTTTATTTGGCTACAAAAAGTGTCTCAGTTTGTAACTTAGCATCTGCTATAATTGCATATATACACGTATCATAACAAGACTTCCAAAGTCACCACAGGTCAGATAGATAGGTTATAGTGCTACTGCTATTTTAATGTAGGAGTCAGCCTTAATGTCTGCCAGGAGGGTGAAACAATCCAGCTTTTACTGGAAATTGTTTGCAGTCTCAGAGTGGCAGCAACCATTCACACACAGTTCATGGTCAGAAGCAAATGTGCTTATTAGACTTAGGTCAGCTCTAACCTACTGACAATTCATACAAATACACAATTTAATTCACATTGTTTTTTTTCTCAGTATCAGGAAAATCAGCAAACAAAATTTCAATACTTTTCTAATGTAGTATCTGACACATATAAGATGTTGCAGAAGAATATAGCTTTTGCATTGCAAAGATTATAAATTTACAAGTATGCTACTGATTGCAGCTTTAATAATTCATGACTAATTCCCATTCCTATTGGACACACAAGTGTGGAGGAGGTAAAAAAAAAAGAAATACTTAAGCTACCCGACACTTTATCTTTACATTCCCTACAAAGACAGCATAGGCATCATTTTTTAAACATATATATCTGCATATGTACAGTGTTATGTATTTGTACATACATAAATGTACAGCTAAAATCCTGTTACCGTCACCTGGACTTTTATGATGTCACTTTTTGATTATGGACATTGCTGACAGTATAGTGAGGTCTGACAGGGGCATTGTTTCTTTAGTTCTCAAGCACTTTTACCTTGATAAGGATTTTCCAATCAATGCCTTCCATTATCTTCCAGCAATGTTAATTGAAGATGTATTCACATCAAACACTTATATCTTATCTGAAGAAGGTGTGTGGAACAGAGTTCCAGTACAATAGAAATAGTAATATTCTAAGACTGTAATTATATTCACACTTCATGCACTGCTAGAGCTACTTGCAAGTTAATACTATCAAATTCTGCGGTTCTTGTGTCTCTGGATTAGTGATGAAGAAACATTAATATCAGCTAGTAGATGGGAACTTCCTAAACATTCTGAAATGGATTTTATATTCTTTGGCACTCTTCATGAAATAGCAGTCTTAAACTTTTCTTAAGAAATGACTATTCATCTGATATAGAAAAAAAATAAAGGAGTAAAATTCCTTTTCTTAAAGATCAATACAAAATGACTTTTGGTCCCCCTTTCTACTTCAGAGGGAAAAGAAAACCACAGATTAATTTTTACTCTAATGTTGCAGATTATTTTATTAAAGTTCTTTAAAGATTTGTCTTGGTTGGTGCTTGATGGCTCCATTTCCTGAGCCTGTTCAGTCTCCATACAGTCTTGCTCACACTTCTGACCCTCCAGAAGGGCAGAAGGAATATAACCCAAACCAACTGTCAGTGGCACACCATTGAGAAATACCCTGACTTTTCAGCTGTGGGACGTTAGCCAGTATGTGGCAAAGCACTTTAGCAGCAGCTTGAGTGACACTATCTTCTGCAGTAACAAGTGATGGCTGGAGTTTCCTTTTACTTTTTTTTTCCAGTTGGGATTGGAATACCTTGAAGGTAGACCATTATTCTCTATGGTGATCATTATTTGCTGTCCCACTAGGATATTGTCAATAGCCTGAACTTCCCTGATCAGAAAGGAAAGCAGGAGACATGCCAAGCATGCTCATCTCCATCTTGCTGCAGTCTTACTTACTCAGGTGTAGTCTAAGTTTGGTCATGTCTGGAAGCCAACCCGGGACATAGCGCAAAATTATTTGGAAACTAGGATTGGAAATGCTGTTGCTGTTACAGTTATGATGAGTATTTTAACTTAGAAATTGTCATTCTCTCTATAGTGCTCTGACATGCTTCCAGGGTACATCCTTTTGGGTAGCAGGGATTATGGGAGACTCCTTCTGAGACAGAGATTCTGCTTTTCAGCGGAGAAATGTAGCAACACTAAAACCTGAAAGATAAACTGTCAGTGGACCATTTTAAGAATTCATTCAACAAAAGCCACCTTATCCTTGGTGCCATCTTAAGGCATATCAAGGATAAGAGGGTTATGAGGGGCAGTCAACATGGCTTCACCAAGGCGAAGTCGTGCTTGACCAATCTCGTAGCCTTTTATGAGGAAATAACACGGTGGATGGATGATGGCAGAGCGGTGGATGTGGTCTACCTTGACTTCAGCAAAGCGTTTGACACGGTCTCCCACAGCATCCTTGTGGCTAAATTGAGGAAGTGTGGTCTGGATGATTGGGTAGTGAGGTGGACTGTGAACTGGCTGAAGGAGAGAAGCCAGAGAGTTGTAGTCTATGGGGCGGAGTCTAGTTGGAGGCCTGTATCTAGTGGAGTGCCTCAAGGGTCGGTACTGGGACCAGTATTATTTAATATATTCATCAACGATTTAGATGAGGGAATTGAGTGTACTATCAGCAAGTTTGCTGATGACACTAAGCTGGGAGGGGTGGCCGACACGCCAGAAGGCTGTGCTGCCATCCAGAGGGACCTGGACAGGCTGGAGAGCTGGGCGGGGAATAACTTGATGAAATATAACAAGGGAAAGTGTAGAGTCCTGCATCTGGGCAGGAACAACCCCAGGTTCCAGTATAGGCTGGGGAACGACCTGTTAGAGAGCAGTGTAGGGGAGAGGGACCTGGGGGTCCTGGTGGACGACAGGGTGACCATGAGCCGACACTGTGCCCTTGTGGCCAAGAAGGCCAATGGCATCCTGGGGTGTATTAGAAAGGGGGTGGTTAGTAGGTCGAGAGAGGTCCTCCTTCCCCTCTACTCTGCCCTGGTGAGACCTCATCTGGAATATTGTGTCCAGTTCTGGGCCCCTCAGTTTAAAAAGGACAGGGACCTGCTGGAGAGAGTCCAGCGCAGGGCAACTAAGATGATTAAGGGAGTGGAGCATCTCCCTTATGAGGAAAGACTGAGGGAGCTGGGTCTCTATAGTTTGGAGAAGAGGAGATTGAGGGGTGACCTTATTAGTGTATATAAATATATAAAGGGGGAGTGTCACGAGGATGGAGCCAGGCTCTTCTCAGTGGCAAACAATGAAAGGACAAGGGGTAATGGGTACAAATTGGAGCACAAGAGGTTCCACTTAAACCTGAGAAGAAACTTCTTCTCAGTGAGGGTGACGGAACACTGGAACAGGCTGCCCAGGGAGGTTGTGGAATCTCCTTCTTTGGAGACATTCAAAACCCGCCTGGACACGTTCCTGTGTAACCTTATCTAGGTGTTCCTGCTCCGGCAGGGGGATTGGACTAGATGATCTTTTGAGGTCCCTTCCAATCTCTAACATACTGTGATACTGTGATACTGTAAAATGACTGAGTAGAATGTGTCTGGGTGATATACACATGTAGGGAAAAGCCACATCATTTCCATGTTTCCTTTCCCCAGCACCTCTGTGGACTGTTTGTTAGAGACTGGAGACTAGTGTTGCGTGCATCTCCCATGAAATATGAGTTGGCAACATACCTAGGAGTGTAGGAATTCCTTTATGACATTAGCTTTATGAGTCTATGTCTGTGATATTTTGGTGAGAGAAAAATTAAAGTAGATATAGATATCTTTTTTATTTATCACATAATTAAATAATGAAGAGCTGTGAGCAAGTCAGTGCTTCCAAGGCTCGCTTAAAATAAGTTAGTATTTTGAGTATCAGGCAGGAAAAGTTAAGCTGATGGAAACAACTGAAATCAGACAACTGAGGGATCTGTAATTATTAGCACTAATAGTGAGTAGTACTGTACTTAAAGGTAGTACTGAACTCACAGAGGTCCAGCCAGCAACAGACCTCAGATTAATCTAAGTGGAACAGAAACAAACACACTAGTGATTCTTGCAGTTCTGTGGGATATTTTAAGTGGTAGCAGTATCTCTTGATTGCTAATTGCAAATTATGGACATCCAAACTGTAGCTTAAGTTGAGGTTGCACATAGTGAAGTAGGGCTGCATTGATTAGGTAAGAACTAATGGCTTCCTCCTGCTGGGCAAGTACAACAACTAGAAGTGATGCAGACTCCAATGAAATAAGATCTAAATTTATATTTTCCTTCTTTACTTACCTTTCTGTAAAAAGCTTTCTCTTAAGCTAAAGGACATCTTTTCATAGAGAGGTTGCCCTAGGTTTGTTTGCTATTGAGGCCAGTACTTATTGGCAGACCTATGTTTGCTCTTTTTCTCTAAAAGGATGTGCTCAGTAATGTGTAGGTAACTGCCTTGGGACTATTTAAATCCCGTCTTCTTTTCTAGGAACTGCCCAAAACCTGAAAGATTATATGATGCATCCATATTTTTATTTAGGCTAAAGATAAAAGGGCAACTAACTTGTCCTAAAAGCCAAAGGGAACTCAGGCACTTCTTACTTCTGGCAGTCATTGACTTGAATTAGATTTGAATCAGAGAAATGCCCTAAAACCTCTGTGTATCTTGGACAGTTGTTCCATATTTATTTCTAATCTCTTCAAAACAAACTTTAGCAGGCAAGAAAATACATGTGCTTGTGTGTTGTATAACTCTGAAATTGCCTAGGATTTTGAAATCAAAGAATCATGAAAATAGAGCTTTGATGAGTGGAAAAACACTTAAGGAAGAGAGAGACTTTTATTTTTTAGAAGTCAGCTCCCCACTCGCTAACTATAAAGCTGAGAATTTGTCTTAATTAATTTCTTAAGGAGCAAAGTAAGAAATATAACTGTTTCTTTAATAACCAGGGTTGCTTTCAAATCTATACTCCCCAGTACAAGCAGTGGGAATATCTATCTAGAGGTCACTCCTTGGAGAACTTGCCCTAAAGCAAGCTAAGTAATAGGAAGAGGATGAAGGAGTAACCTTGCACAGCTGATCTATAGCTTAGCTCTCTTTGACATAGATTTGCTGTAAGGGTGCTTACGATAGTGTCACAAAGATTCTTGTAAAGATAATGAAGTAAGGAAACACATTTGCTTTGTTCTACAGCACTTCCTTTTCAACACAAAGGAGTAACTTTGGAGGAAAAAACCTCTTCTTTACTTATCATATTTTTACCTGTGTTTTTTTCATCTTCCTCTCATGCAAAGGTGATACGAAGTAAAACAGAAGTAAAAGAGGGCTTTTCATGGTGATACCTAAAATCTCAGTAAAAATAATACCTGTATATTTTAGTCTATATTAGAACTCTGAATTAACTGAATTTTTACACTATTCCAGAGGAAATTATCATTGCTATTTTATAAGTGGCATAATTCATGCCTAACATTAATGAACTTCCTCCCCTTTTACTCTGAAATAGCAGTCTGGAGGACTACAGGTCAGTGGGCTTCACCTGAATCCTCTAGAAGGTGATGAAGCAGCTAATCCTAGAAACCATTTCCAGACACTTGAAAGACATCAGGAGTAGTTAGCACAAATTCACCAAAGGGAGGTCATATTTGAGCAGCCTGATAAACTTTTTATGATAGGAGATCACACTGCCTTGGTGTATGAAGTGAAAGTCATGGATTCTGTCTACCTTGAATTCAGTAAGACTGTCAACATCATACTTGGAACTTACATATCTTGTAAGTTCCTCATAGAGAAGCTGATGAAGAGCAAGTTGGATGAGCAGACCGTGAAGTTAATAAAAAACTGACTGAATGGCTTGTCCTGGTGGGTGCAGACCAGCAGTATGAAGTCTAGTTGGAGACCTGTATCTAGCAGTGTACCTCAGGTGTCAGTTCTGGATCTGGTCCTGTTTAGTATCTTCAGTAATGATCTGGATGATGGGGCAGAGTGTACCATCAGCAAGTTTACTGATAACACAAAACCGGGAGGATTCCATGATATAGACATAGAACTGTATAATTATGCAGTAATAGAAATAAATAGCTGTGATAAAATCACCTAGTAAAGGTAAACACACTTCTATTGTTTATTATTACAGTGCTTTTAAATAAAATTGTGTTCCTGTTGTGCTATAAGAATTCCACAGTGGAAGATACAATTTTGACACCCAAATTAAATCAGTAGATGATGTTCCTCTCATTTTAAATGCATGGTACCCTCATAACTTCTCCTTATACCCACTCTTTCTTCAAAATTAATAGCATTCTGAACCACCAGTATACCTAATACTCACAAGTATGAATCAGGCAGTTATTGTCTACCAACATAATTAAAAAATCCTAGCAACAAGTTCCATTTGCAAATTTCAGATAATTTTTTTTTATTCTTTTCTACCTGAAAATGTTCCCATCAAATATTTTCTCTGTGTGCAGAATCCAACATTTTGAAAGCAATGCTTCTCATTGTGAAGAAGTTTTTCAAGACGTTTCTTGGGTGAAGAAAAATTGAACATTTCAAAATGTTAAACTGGGTGAAGGAAGTAATAAAGGATTTTTCAGCAAATCAAGTATTGAAGTAGAGAATAAAATATTAGCCTTCCCCAAAAGTTTTTAGTTGTCTTCCATCACCTTATCTTTCAGAATCCAATGCTTATTTTTTAGAAACAACTCACAACATTATTAAAACAGTCACAAGGTATTCAGACTCTTTCTCTTCAAAGACCACAGTAAATCTGAACAACTGTGTAGTATGATATGCTGGGGGGGCAGGAAGGTGAGCATCCGCACAAGTGGGATCACACTTCCTAAGAGTGCTCTTAATAATAATCCTCAGGAAATGAGCATGTGGCATGGGTCTCTGCATGTTTTACCAGATTTCTGCTTCCACTTGTTTGCTTTGTTGCTCCCTACTAACAGAAGCTGCTGTGTGTCATCAGCATGTTCTTGCTGCAGCAAGACATATTGGATAACAGAAGCAAAATGGTGAAGAAGGCTTCATGGATCATCTAAAGCAGGATGAATTATGCTGTGAAGTTCTTTCACAGCTGTTTGTCTAATCTCATCATTTAAAGACCCCTGGCAAATAGATTTTCACAGTTTTTGCAGTTGGCGCTCTCTAATACCTTAGAAGTCAGAAAGGTCTTAATAATGTTCATTCTATTACAGTTGTGAATAAATTCTTTTTCTGAGTTCATCCTTCAGGACCCATGTTGGCTCCTTTGATCACAATTTATCATAACCACTTATTTAATTAATTATCATATCAATTCAAATATTCCACATTCTTTTTCCTGTATAAACTCATTCCTCCAAATTTTTTCACTGAAGTGAACTAAATTATCCTTGGAGTTATATTTTAGAGATCATTTGTTCTTAAAACCCTTTTCCAAAATTTTCTTTTTTTTTTTTTTTTTTTTCTATTATGGCACATTTTCCAGGTTTTTCTCTGAAATCACAGGGCCTTAAATTTATACTTTCTTTTTGAAAAAGAAATAAAACTGAGACTGTCAAAAAATCAAACAACTCTGAGGGATTTGACTTCAAGAAAAATGCCAAATATCATGAAGCTAGTGATTAAAATTGCAAGAGCTGGCAGCATGACAATTACAGGTGATGAATATGTATGCCAAGGCTTTCCAGACATAGTAATTAACAGATTGAGATGCCTGAATGCTGCATGCAACAAATTTAGAAATGAGGGTAACTCTTCAGCTTTACATTTTTTTCTGGACTGAACATCATGCTTTACCTCAGAAAACACACAGGAGTCACAGCTGAATGTCTCGGAAGATAAATGGCAGAGCTGACTTTTTTGAGCAGTGTACCACCTTCAGCAGATGTATGGAATATAAGCTCATGTATAAAGGATATGATTTTTCTAACCAAATGTGTTAACCAAATGTGTTAACTCTTACTGATGAGGCTGCACCTAGAATACACTGTGTTTAGCTCTGGGCCTCTCACAATAAGAAAGACATTTTGTTGCTGGAGCAGGTCTAGGGAAGGGCAAAAAAGCTGATAAAAAGTTTAGAGGATAAGTCTTATGAGGAGTAGCTGAGGGACCTGAGGCTGTTCAGCCCGGAGAAAAGAAGGCTAAGGGGAGGTGTTGTCTACAACTACCTAAAAGGAGGTTTTAGCATGGTGAGTGCCAGCCTCTTCTCCCAGGTAACAAGCAATAGAACAAGAGGAAATGGACTCAAATTGCACTGGGGAGGGGTGTAGATTAGATATTAGGAAAACCTTCTTCCCCAGAAGAGTTGTCAAGAATAGGCTGCCCAGCTTGGATCATCATCCCTGGAGGTTTTTAAAAGACATGAAGATGTGCCACTTAGGGGCATAGTTTAGTGGTGGACTTGGCAGTGCTACGTTAACAGTTGGACTTGATCTTGAAAGTTCATTCCAACATAAACAATTCTGTGATTAGATGAAAGGAAGGCATTTTAGATGTCATTGTGACTGAGTATGGTTAATCCTAGCACTGTGTCCTTACATTCAGAACAGACTCGCAGTGCCCACATCCTGTTAGCACCCATATTTGGGTCTCTCCACTTCAAAACACAACAACCATCTTGCATACATACACTATATGTGCAAAAGCCACAGCCTTGACATCTCAGGAGGATGTTCTGAATTTCAAAATCTTGGAAGTTTAGAGTCCAGTTATTTTTGGCAAAGAAGATTGATGGTGAATGAGTTCTGTCTGTCAAACATTGACTTAACAGTTTCTCAGATTTTGTTCTTTTGAAGACATATTAATATAAAGAGAAGAAAAAAGCAGAAGAAAACTCAAACTACAGAGTCATATTTCAGTCAAGCAAAATCACAGAGAGATTCAAACAGCTTGGTGTGTTTAATTGAATAAATGAAATATGTAGATGAAAGAATAATCTTTTGATCCCTCTGATGTATTTTTATTTGGGGAGTTAAGAATATGGGCATAAGATCATTTCAATGTACCTCTGTCTCGGCTTAAAGCAGAAATGAGTTTTTGCAGTAAGGAAAACAAGAGGAAAATGCCATGGGATGTGTAAATATGCCAGATAAATGCATGTTAGATTTTCATCAGCCCTTCCTTTTGAAACTGAGCACAAGATGACACGTACCTTTGTAATTGTGATCCCACTCCCACTTTAAGCAGATCTGTAATGTGCAAACCCACTCCTGGCCCCAGGACCTTTTCCTTTCCAAACTGTGTGGCATATTGTAGAATATTGTAAACAAACATTCATTGACTATTTCTATCTTTTTAGCAGAAAACAGCTGCCTTATTTCTTGCTTTTCTTTTGTGAAGCAGTGGCATAAATCTGGCTGTAACTAGCTTTTCAGATCAACTAATAACGGCTTGGCAAAAACTGTTAAGACATTAAACTGTTTTGATATTAGTGCTATTATCTTTTAATCTACACAATCTTGAGATTCGTATATTAGTTCTCTAGGTTGTTGCAATGAAAATTATTGTAAGCCACAGCTCATGAATCTTTTCCTAATAGTTGTTCAGCCAGTACATGCTAATGAACCTTCCTCCTTTACTTGAAATACCTTACTGAGAGGAAAAAAAAGTGGCAGAGACAAAGCATTAAGTTTGCAGTCTATGCTGAGATATTTCACAAATGTGACAGCAGCTGCAGCTGCATGTGCTCTTTGCATTAAATTGCATGCAGTTGATCTAACAGGAACATAATTCTATATAAATCGGAAAAAACAAACAAGCCCCAGACTAGGAATCTCACCTCTGAGCTAATAATATCTCTCTCTCAGAAGTCCACTAATATTCCAGTGATTTTCCATGACTTATGCACTTCTCTTGAAAATGCATAATTTCAGGACAGAAGATTCTAAAAAGCTACATCCCTGGTGCTAACTGCATCCATCCCAGGAAATCCTTCCTGGCTCCCAGCAGATGTGGGCGGCAAGCATGCTGGATACCAATTCTCCTAAGCATTCTGAAGGATCTACCTAACTAGTTTTTGTGTCTTTTTACAGCATGCCTTCTGGCGCAATAGATACATCATGCTGACCATCACATGGACAGTGCACCGCCTCACCTGTTTCCAGAAGATGGTGCTGCACCCTGCTGCCAGTGCAACTCCTGCTGTGGCTCCAGCCATTGAGTTTGCTGTTTCTGTCTGAGTCACACCAGACTTCATAACCTGCTGCAGCCAGTTTGTGTAAAAATTCAAAGTAAAGTCATCAGACTTTTAAGCAGCACAAGAGGTAAAGGTAAAGCAAGAATGGAATGTAATGGCATATTAAACAGAAAAGAGTAGCAAGGTACATTATTTTGTACCCCCTAACAGTATCCATCATTTAAGAGCTTGCATTTTGCTGAAATGATTGACTGGATTGTGTTTTTCCTCCACCTGTCTATTTACTGTAGCATTCTGGTTTCCTGAACATACATCAAAAACCCCACATCAAATCCCATTTGAGGTCCTGTATAAGAAGTTATAAGGGTGGAAATATTCCCTTTTAACTAAATGGAAGGCTACACTTGCCTGCTGACACAGACATCAAAGCAGTGAATAGAAACAGGCCAGTAAGAATTATAGGTAGAATAATAGGTTTTTCACAGTGCATTGCTAAAAAAGAAGAGTAGATTGGCTGTTGCACAGGACATTAATTCTTTAGCTATAGCCTGAGCAGTGTTCTGGTGTGGATTGATTTGTCCCAGAAGTATCTGAGAAGAACAGTCACTTTATAGGATATATTTTTCTTATTTACTTATTAAATGGTGCGCCTCATAGTACTCTTTTGTTGATCTATATCTCTATTTCCTTCCACTCCATGTATCACTTTATTATCTGGACTTCTGCGCCAATCTCTGTATTTTCGTTCAGTGCCGTTTCCCTTATAAGGTTAGCACCTGTCTGCCCATCCTGGCTCCCACCAGGCCTATGTGAGCCTTGTGCAAACCCCTTAGAAGTTTTCTAAACTGCAACTACAGCTTGAACTGAACATGGGAAATAGATTGAGTCAGTCCCATTTACAAAATATTCTAGTATCTTTGTCTGCAAAGAATGTTCTTTTGAGGAAGACACACTTAGGTACAGTCTCTCCAGAATATTTCTGTTCTGCTAACAAGGAGTATCTTTGCTTTTTAATTCTTCACTTCCCTGCTTCAGCTCCCAACTGTAGCTTCCCAGCAGGACAGCTGCTTGCCATGAGAGTGGTATGTGTGCAATTCTGTCTGACACACACATTCCAGATAAGCAGGCTTTGTGCTGGGGCCTTGCATCATGATTCAACTCTTGGAGTCTCTTCCCACTTTTCCTCTTCTGCCTCTCACTAAATTCTCTGTGTATCTTGTCCCCTATGCCTCCTCGAACACCAGACAGCATATTCTCACAATACTGGATGGCTGTTCTTGAAACATTTATGAGCACTGCTTCTGGCATCAGACCACCTTTCATTATGCAATAGAATTGAGCCACTGTCTCTAGTCTGCTTTTCCATAACATGTGTGTGGGAAATATACCTTCTTTACTAATCTCCCTCTTACTAGGAAGCCTTAGTGCTGGCCTGGATGGATTTCAGAGCTAGCGTTACAGTTTTGTTTCTGAAGAACTTTCCCTATTGAAACTTTGAAGCTCTCTTTTTTCATATGAGTTGAAGGTGTTTTTATTTCTCATATGGCTGGTTTAAAACTGACCAGGAGATAAAGGTCATGCTTAGAATATGATGTAAATTCCATTCCTTCATATGCTTCTGAATTAAGGTTTCAACTCTGGTTGTTGGGCCTATGTTCAGGTTGTGAGCTAGCATTATGAGTAGTTGGCAGAAGCTGACTGTATCTTCCCTGGTTGTCTAAAGCAAGCTCTTTGGCCTAGGCTGCACTTTATTTATGACTGTTCTGTGTGTAAGTCTAAAAACGTTTCTTGTTCTTTGTAAATGTTGCAACACATGGAGGCAGCCAAGATATTTTGGCTTGAAACTTGTATTTAAATTTTTAAAGAACATTGATCTTCAGGATTTCAGAGATGCCAGTGTGTGAAATAATGATCTCATTGCTGGATGGGTCTTCACAAGCAGAGCGAGCTGAGGTGAGAGGGATTCAGGGTGAGAACAGCCTCTGTACTGAGAGAGGAGCACCCAGCACAGCGCAGCACATGATTTCCTGCAAGGTTAGGGACTTAGCTCCCTGCTGCCTAAGTTTTTGTTTAAAAATGGAATCTATTGTGGTGTATGTTTTTGTATTTATAAATGTATACAAACACACACTTGAAAGTTGTGTATCCATATATACCATTCCACAGTGATGATGGGCTCAATTTGAACTAAACATTTTAATCTCCCTGGAAGGGAGGTTTGAGAATTATACAGGGGATATGCTCTGATAGTTGCCTTTATACTTCCCAGAGTAGAACTGAGCTCCATCTGATATTAGGTGGGGATAGAGAGATATGATCACATATAGTTTATTTGACCATTAGGGAAATGGTTGCCCCTTGTCAGTATAGTGAGAGTATCTAGAGGGTGATGCCAAAGGCAGAGTCTTATCTTGTGTACGTCCTTTGTCAGTCTTGCAGGCAAAGAAACAGAGCTGCTTTCAAAAACATTTTGTAGGAACAAAATCAAAAGCAAGTTCAGAAAGACATTCAATAAGTTACTGAAGTTGGGAGGATGGAAACAGGCAAAAACATCAGTAATAAAAATATGTTAGTCTCTTGGAAGTGTTTATTTAGTGATTTTCAGTATTAAATAACAATGGATATTGATTAAATAATGAAAAAATTTATTAAGCACACATAACCAAGTTAATTTGATTTTATTATTTGAGTAAGGAATTGGATATTAAAAATTCAAGTCTTCTGCCAGTAGCTGTCCTCACAGAATATCACAAGGAAACAGCCAGTGTCCTGGTCTAAGCAATTCTAACATTTTCACATCTTCAATCCTAATATGTACAGAATGGAAAAGGGAGGGAAGTATAAATGTTCCATCTCCTCTGAAGATCAAGTGCAAATTACACTAGATGCTGCCGTGGGGTGGAGTTAGGTGATAAATAAGACCATAGAAACTGATAAATCCTGATTTTCACTACTCAGCCAGAAGTGCTGATTACTGCCTAGAAAATGTAAAAGGGTAATAATCTGACATTTTTGCTGTTAATGAAAAAATTTTGCAAAAGGAAGCTATAGTGAAGCATAATCATATAAATAAATTAGTCCATGTAATAGTAATTTGAGGCATTTTCTAGCAGTCCTCGAGTGTGATTTCCCAAAATGATCGTTTGTTTTGCATATAGATCCTTTGTTCAGCTCTTGGCTATGTACCTACTCAGATGCCCTGTAGAATGATGGACCATGTACCAGCTGCTCTGTCTGCAAAATCTGGTGTGTATCTGTCACCACAGGAAGAGAAACTGGTCCTATTCTCTTCTGCAGTACAAAAAAGCCATTAGGACTTTCCTCTGTACCCCAGGGCTTTCCTCAATGGATGCAGGCATTATGCAGTATCACTGTAATGCTTAAAAGATAGCAGATCCCAAGTGAGGCTACTATTACAGTGGCAATAGCTAGAATTCCCACTTTGAGCCTGCCCCCCTGTTTCGCACCAGCCATCCTCCCTGGGGGTCTGGGGCAGCATCAGATGCATGCGCCCCCCCCCAGTTCAGCAGCGAGGAAGGCAAGGGGCTGAAGGCAGGCTGTGCTCAGGACAGTGCAGTGTAACATGCGTGCAGGTGCTTGTGAGGGGGCTGCTCAGTGCAGGTCTGATGTTTAAGGAAGGGGTAGCAAAGCAATAAGGACCCTAAATTCAGGCATCAGCAGAACCATCTGTATGCAGCAATACAAGCTCTGCATCCACCACCCAAAGCCTGGGAAGCAGATACGGCTCTGTAAATGTAGGGAATGTGGCAGAGCTCCTGGCTTTGTGTGCACACATTGCCACAGACTGAGCTGGGGAAGGCAGATGGACCTCTGCCTCCTCCTACAGACACACCCCTTGGACTAGCTGGGAGGTGAGGTATGCCTGAAGCAGTGTTCCTGCCATCGATGTGGGACCAGGGCCATATGTTGTGCCTTGGTGCACACTCAGAGATCAGTTTACATCTAGCCCATGTCTTTAGAAGTGTTTTCTATAGAATCTTGAATAATTTGTGTGTGTCTTGAATAAAAGTATAACTAAACCTCCATGCAGAGCACAGTGCCACACACTCACTTTGCCTAGGGAACAGCTGAACCCACAAGAACTGTGGTTTACTACAGCCACATAGCGAAAGACCTACAGAAAACGCGAGGGAACAAATTAGGTTGGGGTATAGTAAGAAAAAGGAGAACATACTTCAACCATGGGTTTCCCCCAGAGCTCTTTCCACTCTTGCTTTCTGTACTTAGGTAGATGGTTAAATAAAGAAATATTTTTTCTTTCCTCCTGCAGGCTGTGCTTAACAGCTCTGGGGGCATAGGATCGGGTTTGAACTGATGCAGATGTGTGCATCTGGTATATTGGGGGGATGGGGGGAGTTATTTTCTTTGCTTTTAATGTCTCGGGCACCTTCAAACATACATCCTTGAGGTAAATCAAGTTTTTCATTCCTTATTTTGGTACTTACATGCTGGTTATTGTTATTCAATGCTTATACCACAACAGTCTATGAAAACCATAAATGGGACCCAGGCTCTACTGTGCTGAGATCTACATGAATATATACATATACCTCCACAGTAACAAAGAATATTATTATCTCTCCTTCCAAAATCTATTTAATTGCACATATGAAGGGTAAACGTATATAATAGCACATGCAAGTCCTGACAGTCATGCAAATGGTCTAATCCGTCTTGAAGAGCATCTCTATGAATGATTTTAAGTTAAATTAGAGCTATGGCATACAACACAGAAGTTGAACAATTAGACATATGTAGCCTACTTTAAGTGAATACTTACCTACATTCTAGAATTTCAAGACTCGCTTCCTTACCCTGGGCAACCTGTGGATATTTGCACAGAACAAAGGACAGATTTGGATGTGCTATTTCTCCCAGCAATTCGTAATGTTCATTCTTTAGTCCTACTCAATGCACTGCCTGATCATCTTCATGTCCTAGAAGACTGTGATGTGCTCCCTTTGAGGCCATATTTTCTCCCACACAATGCTATCTGTTCCTATCAAAATGATCACATCACCTTCTCCCTGCCAAACACCTTCTCTATCCATCTCCTGAAAATCCTGAATCCCAGGACCTGGAGGACATTTGCCATGTCTGACCTATGAGAACCACATCCAAATGAGCTACTTCACACTGGTGTCTACATGGATTTGGCACTATCCAGCCAGCATCAGCATGTTCTCTCTGGAAGGCCATGCTGGTAGAAAGAGACTTTTCAGTGGAGAAAATATCCAGTCTTTTTAAGTCTACAGTGCCCATGTCTGTGGCAGAGGCACACAAAGCCATTGAGATCTTTCCAAACAAATCTACATTAACAACCCACCATGGTCATGCAAACTTCTGTCCAGCACAAACCTCCCCCAGACTAAGCCAGGTCTGTTAGTAAGATCTTTGCCTTCCCACCATGCTCCTTGTGAAGCTTTCACTTCTGCATCTACTGCCACATTTGGTTTTTGTCATTATTAACAACCAGCCTTCTTAGAGACAGGTTAATAAGAGATGTTTTCAAGCCCAGGATTTATATTGATATTATTTTTACTTTAATCCTTATTTTAATTCTCACTTTTATGCTTATTCTTACCCTTATTCAGCCAGAAAGCAGAGACTTTTTGGTTGGTATAAGGTACTGTACAAGAACTGCTTAGGATAACATTAGTGGGTCATGTCAAATGAAGTGAGTCAAATGCTGCAGTCTTGCTCCTGCCAGTCATAGAGAGAGACAGACATACCTGGAGGAGAATATTAACCAAATGTCTGTTCGGTGTTTTTGGGAGAATTAACAGGAGCCAGGGAGTGAACAAATGGTGTCTTGGTATCAGTGAAGAGTTCAGTGTTCAAGCATGTGAACTAGCTGCATTTTACTTGTCAAGTTAGACATAGTTTGTGAAGATATGTTTGAGAACTGGTAGAGCATCAATATAATTTTCCTATGAGCTGATTTTGAAAGTTTTTATTCCTCCTCATTGACTTTTTCTCTCACCCCTGCTATTTCTATGCCTCTCCAGAGGCAAAACACCATGTGGAAATGCTGAGACACTAATTCTTTTATGAGAGGTCCGAATTTATGTTGTGATATGCTTCAGTCCCAGAAGGAGGGACAGACTGTCTCCACCTAACACCAGCTGAACAGCCACGTGACACGCACTTGGGCCAATCCAGTAAAAAGCTGTTCATGTAATTCAAAAACTCTTAGCACATCTAGCAATGCTGTCAGTTATCATCAGAGGAATAGAAGCTTTTGGGCATGTAAACTGAGCTATTTTCTTAGCCCTAAGTTATATAAATAAATACAAGAAAATTATACTGCTGAAGAAAAATTGCCATCTTGGGTTTTGATTGATTTCTATTACTTCACACATAATTGAGGAAAGCAGGTCTTCATTAATTAGAATTGGTTTGGAAATTCCATTTGCCTTAAGTATACTCTGTACTGAATTCTACTAAGGAAACTTTGCACACTCAAAGGGGTGTTTCTTTCTGTACCTTTCGGACTAGGTTGCTGCTTAAACAGAAAAAAAAAAAAAAAAAAAAAAAAAGAAAAAATTGGGATTTACTCAAAGTTACTTTTCTTTTTTCATGGTTTATTAAAACCCGCATGGTTGTGGGGCTTTAGGTTTTTTCCTTTGTTTGGTTTGTTTGGTTTTGTTTAGTTGTGGGTTTTTTTTCTTTTTTAATTATTTGTCATAAATATTTTCCAATTTTTCTTTATATTCATGCATATTTAACTGTGATGATTTGACAATCACAATCTTGTACTAATTTATGTCAGTTAGATTTGATTAAAAAAGGGGTAATGTGTTCTTTGGTTTTGTATCTTGACTGAATCACTGTGACTCTTGGAATTAAGCCTTCGTTGTTGAAATAACTTTTTACTAGAGATAGTCATAGTCATATTGTTGGTTCTGAAAGTATTGAATTAGAATCATACTGAAACTGAATCTCAAAGAGATGGGATGCAGCTAAACAAAGTTGCATAAAAATCTTGAATATTTTTAAAAGAGATGGGCTATTCTATTTATCTGTTTCTGCAGAACTCATAAATCAACTCTAAAACAGCTTACTGGGAAAAATAGGCTTGCCTCAGTCCAGTTTAACTGTAAGTTTTCTGCTGATTTCCACCCTGCCCTTGTCTTGAATACATAGAATACTTTTGGATTTAAAGACATTCTCCTGTGAAACAGTTCAGCTTCTTGTCTTTCATTCCAACTCTGTCTGCTTAATTCTGTCTGATATACATATATATGTAATACATATACTTATGTGTGGGTGTAGTAACAAAAGAATTCCAGCTTGAATTAGTTGCGAAGATGCTAAGCATTTTCTTAGTTTAGTTCTACATGCTGCGTATGCTGATGGGGGTGCTGGCAGCAATATGTAACCCATTTCATAGAAAATAGAATTCTAATATCAGATACAGTCCAGGGAAGGTACTTCCTAACCTGTTCTTTCCTAGGTGGAGTGAATCCCAGAGGTAAAGGGAATCTCTTTTAATCTCCCACTACTCATCTCTTATCTGTGGGTTTGGGTTTGTTGGTTTTATTAGATTTTTTTTTTTTTGGTGGTGGATGGTGGAAACAGATTATCTAATTTCTGCTAATCCATGAAATTCTAGTAGGATATTCTGTTCCTTGAGCTTCATGAAAGGTTTGAATCTGTACGCTAATCCTATTTCCAGGATGCTTTTACTGTGCATTCCTTTAACAATAGCATGAATAATTTCAATCTTCATTTAAGATTAACTTCATCATAAATTATAGTGTGAAGTTCGGAAAGAAAATAACTCGCACAAATAATGGAAGCCAGATTTTCAGTAATACTGATGATAATACATGTTCTTTTGAGAATTATCAAATCTCTTCGTTATTAAGACTTAGCCAGCTTTAATTAACAGATCCAATGGATCTCTGCTGGAAGCATGGTGCAGTAACATCTCAAAGTCAGTTGCTAGAGTGCAGTGAGATTGGGGGAGGCAGGGAGGGAAAGCAAGAGGATGTTTAGCTCCTAAATGCTTTCTTTCTGCTGTCTTCACTGCCCAAGAAATTACTGCCTTTGGTCAAAAAGTAATCGTTGTCAGAGGAAAGAAAGTGAGGAGAAGAGAAAGAAAAATAGAAATCAATGGTGACTACTGACCGATAACAATACTGCTGACCATTGCAAATACAGTATAGGGAGAGGGGAGATGCTCCTGACTCCTATGTTCTGCTCCACAAAAATTTTGCAGCTGGAGCAGGGAAAAGATCTCAAAGATTGTGCCAGTTTGTGTTTGAGGCATTTCCTTCTGATTCTGCCTCTCTGCAAATGGGTTGAAGATAGAACTTCCAGCACTATATCTCTGTGTATTATTCACACTCAAATCCCAGGTAGTTCAACTGAATCAGAAGTCCTGTTGATTTAGCAAAGTACAAAAACAACATGTGCTGTTCCACAACAGAAGGAAGCTGCATCAAACTGAACAAAATAGGCAAAACACCAGAGGGAAATAGAGACAAAAGATGTGGTGCAGAGCCTTCAGTACAATGGCTAGCAAAGACTGCAGTGGAGAATAAAAGGGAACCAGGAGTGATTTAAAAGGAAGTACAGCAAGAAGAGTTGTGTATGCCAGGAAGAGACTGGAGAAAAGTAGCTAAGAATACAGGGAAAAAATTCAGACCTCCAAATTTAATATTATTACTCAGTAGTTCGGGGGAGTAAAATGAAAATATTGTTTGATTTCCATGACATAGAATTTGAAAGGGACACTTGACCCAAGCAAAGGTATTTTCTGACTGTAAACATAACACCTTTAGTTGAGTTCCTACATTCAGCACTTTAAGGATGAATTCTTGTCTGGTCACCAGTTTCAGAAACCATGTCTTTTCCATGATTTCTTTTTTGTACCATTGTTACTCCAGTTCAAAACTGTATTCCCTTTTTCTAGGATTCTTGTGTGTCTGTGTCTTGTACTATCCAGAATTTTTAATATTTATTCCTGCTCCTTTTTGGAGGCCATTCTCCCCATTTGAAAGCCTTCAGCCAGCTTCCACAGCTGTCTTTCACTGCAGTTTATTATAGCAGTGACGATTTTGTGTTTGCTGGTGAATGAAACATGTCTGAATACACACAGAACTTTAACAAAAATCTCAGATATTCTATTTGTTGTTACTTGAAGGTCTTCTGTGTGCTACTCATATGCCTGTTTATACGTAAACTTGCATAAATTGCACCACTGTTGAGTTTGGGTATGAGAATTACTAGTTTTCTTCTCTGCATTGAGGCTCAAATGATGAGATAAATGTTTATTTTTTTACTATCACATCTTTTGAAAAAACACTATAAAATGTTTCCAGATGCTTTAGATCCTTGCTAAGCTACCTTTTGATTTATAATTTCAAATAGAATTTGGTAATGAAAGAGAGCTACATATGTCCCTCTACTAACAGACCCTAGTGAAACACATTGCCTTTTATATCCTCAGGTTTCTTGTCTCTACCTTGGTGTATCTGTACTGTTTTATTCCCTTTTAAGTTAGTGGCCTGTACGGAAAATACTTAAATTCATTACTACTTTTTAAGAAGGAAAGACATAAAAAAAAAAACTTTGCTGGTTGTCTGACAGCAGAGAGCTGACTACTGCCTGAAGTTCTGAGACATTTCTAAAATAGACTTTGTTTACTTCACTTTTTCAAAGTGAGATTTTTTGTGTTTTCATTAGATGTGGTGAGTTTTGCAGTGGATTTAGGCAACTGAAAATTATATTTGCAAAGCAAAAAATGCAATACAATAAATCAATATTTCCACATTATAAAATGAAAATTCTTCATTTAATTTAGCAAATCTGGAGCAGAAAGGTAATTTTTTCTAATGCTCATTCATACATTCACTGGGCTCTGTAGAGTTAAGACTGAATTCCAGCCTTCCCGTTAAACCTACCTCATCATTTTCCCATAACTGGTGTTGAGATGAAAAAATTCCATGACTATCATGATGTGAAAAAATATATTATTCAGAATATTTGAACAAAATAGATTAAAGTTGTTAAGCAGCAGAAAAAAAAAAATCTTCTTTTTATCTGCTTTATGTTCCAAAAGTATAAACTCCCTCAGTGGCACTATAAAGACTTTTTGACTACTTAAACCAGTGTAACTTTCATTTAGCATCAAAAGAGGCACAAGTTGGTTATTTTGAGACTTGAATTTTTTTTTTTTTGGGTGGGTATACCTGAAAAAAACATCTATTTTTCACTGAAAAGTCTAAATTAAAAAAGCCCCCAAGCTATCTTTCATATTGCTCCCACTAGGTAATTTAGGTCCATGATCACAGGAATCTCAGTGCCAAATTCTTCCTTCTCTTTGATGTTTTTGCTAGAGATTTTTAATATTTTATTTTACATTTATTTTCTCTTCTTCTCCCTATCCCTTCAAAATAGCGCTATAGAATGAAGCTTCAGAATTGTGATGTTGAAAGTTGATTCTCTGATTGGCTATTGATCAGCCTCAGATTACAGCTGAACACATTTACAATATGCATGAATGCTTTTTAACATGGCTATTGGAGAGAAGAATCTCTTGATATCCCTTTTCCTGTCATTCACATTTAATAGCTCTTATATGTTAATGTAAAAATGGCATATGGCTGTGATAAAATCTATAAAAGGATAATCTCCATTTTTCTTAAAAGCAATTCCACAGAGCAAATGTATCATTCAAAACCTTGTGTCTTGCTGAGTGAATGGTCAAGATAATAGTTACCATGATAAGAAGACCCTTCTTCACTTGCTATCTTCCTTGGGAAAGGCTGGTGGCCACAGTCCTCAGGGCCACAAGGAACATGTGGTAAAGTATTTGCATGAAAGGACCAAGATTCCCAACTTACAGATCTGATAACCAAAATATAAGCAAACAGCAAGCTGAAGAGAGCAGCAAATTGCCATTCGCATTCCATTGGTTTTAATTTTGCCCTGAAAAGATTAACTGATGTAATAACGATAATTTTTTCAATTGTTTTAATCTTTCAGTATATGTGGTAGGTAACATCAACTGAGTGCAATATAATTTTTTATAATATCTGTCCCAGAATGGGTTGAAGCCAGCAACCATATAGGAAAGATTTCTGTGCTGGTTTTAACCTAAGCCTTGCATAAGTTAGTGATACAGTGCTGAAAGATTATGGCTACAGCCCTCTCCTGTCCTAATTTTTCTACAGCCAGGTATTTTTCATATATTTGCTGCAAAACAAAGAATGACCAGTGTTCCTGGAAATTAATATATTCTGTAGTTGTTCACAGTGATGTTAGGATATACAAAATTAATTAATGTGTATGAAAAATATTTTATTTAGAATTTCTACTTCCCACAGTATCAGTTTAACTAGACCACTGTTGGGTTGTTTTTTTTTTTTTTTTTGTGGTTTTTTTTTGTTTGTTTGTTTGTTTGCAAAGGAAAAGTTTTCAGGTAAACTCAAGATGAAGATAAAAAACATTACCAGTACTGGAATTTTTTTAAAAAGAAGGAAGAAACACATACAGGAGGCTTCTAGCTCAACCATAAACTGATCAGAAGCTGTATCAGTTGTGCCCCCAGTTCAGCAAGGAGTCATTAGTAACTTCCTGAGATTCTGAGCTTCCTTTGAAACATCAGTCATTAAGTACCACTGAAGACAGTAAACTAGACTGGGTGACCACTGGCCTGCTCCACTGGGAAAATTCTTAGATTTCTTGTGCTTTGGTCAGTTCACATTATTTAAGGTTAATTGTCCGTTCTGCCACTTCAAGCTATTTTTAAGCTTGCTGTTTCACTGGAAACTACACAGCTTTTGGATTTTCTGATTTAAATGTCAGTGACAAAGAAAAAATGCTGGGGTTTTTTAATATTAGTTTCAGACTGCGCTCAACTACTGCATGCAGTAGTCCTAATTATTGGTCCCCCTCTGAGAGATGCTCCATTTGACTCATTTGTTCAGTCATCAGCTAGACAAATCTGCCAGGGAGGGCCAGGTGGAATGACTGCACTGCATCTGCTAAGCCGTAACAGAAGCCTGTCTATTTAGGTTGATTTGATGCATCTGAGAAGAGGCATGTAAAATTCCAACCATGAAATATCTACCCAGAATGGCTTCAAAGCCAGGCATGAAAAATCTTGAAGCAAAACACTTAAAAAGCTTTTTTTTCCATTTTACAATCATTTCTCCTGGATACTGATTTCCACAAGGACCTTCCAAGACATGAAAGGCCGTTCAGTCTCATTTCTTCTACCTCAGTTGCCCTCTTGTTCTTCTAGTTCTACTGTTATAAGAGAAGAAGCAACAAGTCATCTGTTTTCCTTGTAAGAGCTGGTTCTGTGTAACTGAAGAGTAGTTGGTAGTTTATGTCTAGAAAGCACCATGCCTACTGTTTATTCCTGCTGTCATTTGGATGATCTCCTTGATATGAGTCTCTTCTCACTTACTCACAGTGCACAGTACTACTTGTGCTTATTACTTGTGTGTAAATTCAAAGTGGGAGGTCTCTGCAGATAATCAGGGGATGTTCTGAAGAGTGAAAGTAAGACCAAGCAATAATTTATCCTTGTTTTATTTATCTGCAGTTAAGTAAATCTGCTCCCCAGACTCTGAGCTTATGAAGGACAGAATAAGAAAACATCTTTCCTCACAGAAACTAATGTCGTTCTTGCTAGGCCATGTGAGCAACCAAGAAATCATGTACAGTGATAAGAGCAGCCTCAGTTGAAAAAGTGACTACTGGGAGTGTGTTTAACAGTGACTTTAACAGAAGGAAAGATTACACAGACTAATCCTTCACCACATATCTGGGGGATGCACTCATCTGTACTTCCTTATTAAAACAGAAAATAATTTAGGAGTAGTACCACTAAAGAAAATACTGTTTACCCTTTGGTGCCATTCTTTAGTATGTAAAGATGAAATAGAAAAAAAATAATAATAAATAAATCCTTTCTGTAGTTTTTTTTTTATCAATAAAATCTGGACTTCAAGGTGATTATAAGATTTGCCCCAGTTTAGGTGATAGGGAATACATCATTACATCTTTATAACTGCATCAGCCATTCTAGGGCTATGAACATTAGTACAGAATCAATTATATACACTCAGTTAGGCTCTTTTTTCAAGCTCTACATCAAGCTTTATTTTACCCAGGATATTTTGAGAAGGGAGAATGTAATCAAAGTAAGTTCTGGAGATGGCTTCTGCAGACAATTGGAGAGGCCTGAAGAGCTCTTCAGTGTAGAAGACTTGTACGTTGAAGTCTCTGATAAAGAGTTCTCAGGCAGAGAACTTGTCAACCAGAAGTAAAATCTAGATGCTTAGGGCTGAAAATAGTGAATGATCTGCCTGAACAAAATGAGTCTGAGAGGACACTGCCATCTGAATGTTGTTTCCTAATAGGGAAAATGGTAATTCTTTTAAGGGAACCTAACAAGGAAGGTAAATAATCTCAAAATCAAATCAGAGAACTTTAAAAGATGGACAACAAAAGGAAAGGAGGATAGAGATTTGGGCTTTGGCTTTGTTTTTTTTAAATGCCGTAAATAATAGGAAGTATACTAGAGGATGCTCTGGAAGAAAAAGTGCTTTGAACCTTGGTAACATTAATTGGAGGAGCCTTGCACCCTAGTGACTAAGCAAAGAAGTATTGCTCATAAGGACAAATCAGTTATAAGGAGTTATATGAGCAGGAGAGAGGTAGCATTTTTCATTCTACTGAAAGAATGTGATCTCTGTCTGAATAAAGAAGTTCATTATTTTGTGTTTATCAGGGGTAAAAAACTGTATGACTAGTGAGTTTTTAAGAAAGACTCATATACATAATGTTTACATCTGCACCAGGACAAAGAAAAAGACAAGGTGTTTATGTCTCTCAGCATTATGAACTACAGCAACAGAGTTTATATAATTAGTACTAGTTTTCTCAGTTCAATACCAGATCTGAGCATAATACTAATTTATTTTACAATATCTGATCTTCAGCTTAAAGTTTAAAAATAAATCCTTCAGTAGAGCTCTTTTTTAGCACTTGCAGACTTGGAAAGAATGAAATTAAGACATTAATTAAAATTATGTAAAGTTGCACAATTTTCTGTTAATAAGATCATTTGTTGAGTATTTTTCCCATATCTAGTTCAGTGTTCTTCAACTTTTTTGGCCCTGCTTTTCCTCAGGGAAAGTGCAGCAATCTATCAGGAGCAAACAGCTTGTGTTTAAAGAATACTGAAATGTTTATCGGTCATTTTACAAAGGGCATAATCAATATTTATTCCAGTCACAATTAGAATTCTGCAAACACAGGGCACATCATGTCCTTCTGAACCCAAGTAGTTTTTCTTTGTGCCAGTGCAATTTTATAAACTGTTAGTTTACTAATTATAAAAGTAACAAATCAAGCTGCGCATAAGAACCAGTTTCTTGATAAAACAAACCTTGACCTTAGCTAGGAGAAGGCAGCAAGAACAGCAGATATTTTCTGCAACATAATTAATCAAATAAATAAAATAGAAAATCTCTAGAGAAAACAAACAAACCAACAAACAAAACCTGACACATTCAATGGAAGCACCGCTAAAACTCAATGTTTAGGTGTCAGCAAGAATAAAGAGTTCGCAGAAAAAAAGATCACAAAAAACTGTGGCACCTTTGCTAGTAGATTTTTTCATTTGTATTTCACTGACCTCAGAGAATGAAATTCTGTTCATAAAGCAGTTTACAGAACACATTTGGGCCCCATCACTAAAATTAATCACAAAATTAAATTATTTAGCCACAAAATAGTTTTGTCTTTGGTGAGGTAAATTCTGATTCTGATCTCATTTACAATGGTTTTACATCAGTGTAATTTGATTTCCCTGAAGCTTATGCTGTATAAAAGAGAAGAGAACATGGCTCATATTTTCTGCATGGTCATAAATTACACACAATTGAAAAAAGAGGAATTTCTACTCTGGGAAGAAATCCATGCAAATGTATTTTGCTAAAATTGGGCAGCCTGTTTAGACTGTGCTATTTATATTTTATTTTATTTTTTTTATCAGCTTAGCTCCAACCAGAAAAAAAATGTTAGATTTCCAGTGCAAATGACTCCAAGTCAGTCAAGTGGTTCAGTTTTATTAGGGCAAAATGAAAAAAATAACAATTATCTAGAGAATTTATGAAAAAGAAGCATCTTAATTAGATAATGCCACTTTAGGATATTTGTATTTGTTCAGTACAGTATTGCTCAGGTATTTATCAGTAGTCAGAATAGAAAAGCAAGGTGGATTTTGAGATTGGTGCGGAACATCTTACTAGTTAGGACCAGTTAAAATCCTGGTTTTTGCATAAGACAGAGAAGAATGGTTATGCTTTCTGTGTTGAATTGCTACCCAGTTTTAGTCAGCTCTAGCCGTGTTTTAGCCAGTTTTTTACCTCTCTATTGTTGCTCTCATAAAAATGCCTCCCAGTTAGCAGAACATAAATGACTGCCTGCAACCCTTGCAATGAAGGCTGTAAATTGTAGAGTCCTACAAAGATATCTGAAAGAGTGCAGCCTTGTCTCCTTTTTTCTCCTCTCTTGAAGAAGTAGAATTGTTTCTTGGGTGCTTGTCAGATAAGAAACATGGCTCTGCACAGACCTCTGCATGATGCAACAGGAGCTCAGAAGTACTGTTTAGTCTGCCATGCATATATACATACTGCATTCAGTGGGACCTTGGTTAAATTAAAAGAAAAAAAAACAAAAAAGGAAAAAAATAAAGGGGGGAAGGGGAAGAGAAAAGATATTTTGGACAGAACAAAAGAAATCCTGTATTTCCTGTGAAAATGTTTGATTAGTAGGAAGTATAGAGCACCTTGGGCTGGTTTGTAGTCTGACGGTGCTTCTGGTGAAATGTGAAAAGTCGTAAGTCCTGCCATTATTTTGCACACACAAGTGCTTTTGCCATCAAATGGCAAAAATTTCCTGAACTGGCAATCACATACCAGCTGTGATTACACATGGTATGATCACATACCATACAGGTTAAGAATCAGTAGAAAGTGAGGAGCTTGATGTAAGACTTTTTTGTTGAAATTAGAATTGATCTGGACTTAAAACACTGCCTGTTTAGTGAAAACATCCTTATGTGACTCAGATCAACAACATACAGAGCAGAAGAGAGTTGTTTTTTTTTAATACTAAGGCAGCAGAAAACCAAAATGAATCCTTCAGCTTATAAGACTTCTAATTTTTTGATACTCTAGAATAATATTTTCAGGAGCAAAAGGGCTTCTATCAAGGGTCTTAGGGCTCCAGCTTGGCAGATATTAAGGTTTTCATTAATGTGATTAAAAAATAATCAAGTATAATCACTGGGGGGGGGTATGCTTACAGTAATTTTTGTTGTATTATCTGCATTTTTTAGAAGGTACTCGGGATGTACAAGAATGGTAAGAATATTGGAGAACTAAGAGAATATTGTTTTTAAAATATAGATGAAACAAAAAAAAAATTAAGTATCCTTAAGGAAGCAGAACAGCTTATACAGCTTATTCTACTCTACATGAAAAGTGGTAATGAAATGAGAGATTTTAAATAACATAAAAATCTGAATATAAAAATAACTTTTAGCAGCTATTCAGTTAGAGGGATAACCTACAATCTCATAGTGCAAAAAAAGACGTGGGGGATGTCAGATAGCAAATTGCACCTAAGTCTGTAATGTGCTGTGTCTACAAAATAGAGCTGGCTGATGGGTTTATGCTTTGCAAATGCAGAGATGAGTGGCCGAAGAACAGAGAGGTAAGTAAGTTGTCTTCTGTTGTTGCTCTGCCACAGACATACGAAAACCTGACCCTGTTTCTTGATGCTGCGCTCCCAGAAATGCGGTGATGAATGGGAAGGAGGGAGCTCAGGAGAAGACATAGAAAATCTTGAAGCAAACAACTTATAATAAAAAATAAAAAGAAACTGAGAAATAGAACAATTTGGCAGTGAGATGTCTTGAGAGCAGGTGGTGGGCATAAAAGATGGTGGCCTACAAATATTTGCTGATTAAATTGAAGAGTAAATACTCATTGTACTGCATAAATACTTCTGGGGAAGGGTAAACAACTCCATGGAGTGATAAATATTCCAATTTATAAAGCAACATTTACCTTACAAATATCATAGGGTAAATATTTTTGGTGTTTAAATATTCCATAATAAAATATTTTTGTGAGCACTGCATAGAAGAGTAGCTAGGACCAAATAAATTAAATAAAACCCAATTATTTGTCTTGTAGAGCAGCAGTATGACACTACAGAAATCTCTAAATCCCAACGTATTATGGGGAATTTTCTACACAGGCTACTCAAGAATATGTCTTCTGACTTGAACTTCATTTTGGTAGAAAACCTAAGCGAAAAGTCCCAACAAACACATAAGGAAATAAAATCACATTGTTAATTAAAAACCAACCCCCTATTTTTCTGCAACAAACTTGAAGACTGGCAAAACACTGACAGCAACTTTATGAGATCCTAATTTTTATCCAAAGTATTAGCCCCCACCCCATACAGTTAAACAAAGTAACTCTAATACTGTCTCTTGCCAAAGCACTCATATTCTGTCTTTAGTACTCACTAACATTGTGAATAGCCATCATTAATGTGTCAAGGCATCCACCATAAACATAACATCAAGTGAAGGTAAACGCTGCTCTTCTTCACTTAATTGTTGAGATGACATATCACTCTGGAGGTCTCTAGCCCAAGACACTTGCCCAAAGCATAGTGAACCAAAGTGGTTGTCGTGGGCTGTGTCCACCCAGGTTTTGAATATATTCAAATATGGAGGCAACCTTGTGTACTTTCTGTAGGTGTAGTAAAGCATCACTAAAATCTCTCTTGTATGTTAATGATGGAAATTGATTCCTGCTCCCAAACCAGTAAATTGCTGCTGGTAATTCCACAATTGTATCTCAAGTAGACATCAAGGTTAAGCATCTATCTGATCTCATACAACGAGATTTCAAAATTAATCCACAAGGTGGGACACTGACACCTGCAGTTTAGTAGTCTAATAGTCTGAAAACTAATTTTCTGGAACACTTGGATCAGACAGTGCAGCAGTCTTTTATCTGTTAAGAAAAGCAAAAGTATGGATTTGTATTGTTAGAATGTGCTTATTTCACACACAACCCTCTCAGTACTGAAAAACCACTAGAATGCAAAGATTTACTGGAAGAAGAGTGACTGAAGAAAGAGGTTACTGAAGAATGTGACACTCCATAAGACATCTTTATTACAGTCTTATTCCACCTTCCACCCTTTTTTCTGCTAGTCTTTTAAGATTAGTCCAGTATACAGCCTTGTAGTTTTAAAAAATGTATGTGACGTTTTTCCGTATAAGAAGTCTTGCTGGACCCTTTGGGAAGGAAAATGTTTGATAGTTTGCTATAATAGTCAGTTGTTATTTTCCCCTTTTCTTTTTCATTACATGGAGGACAAGGTTTACCCTATTCTAGTGAGTTTTTTCCATGTGTTTGCTCCTGTAGATATATTACAGGGAAGGAGTTGTAATCTGTGACATCCTTGCTGCTTATTTTACTTTCTTGACTTCCTTACCATGCACAACTAGCTCTTCATTGTTACCCAGAAGCGAAACTTTCATATTCTTTCCTGAGTTTCTGCTGTTCCAGCATCTGTCAAATTCTCAAAAGCATTCCTACCATATTAAGTATGCCTAATGGGACCATAATTGGGTCCCTAAAAAAGCAGTCACATTTCCTTTTACTGGTATATCACTATTAATGGATGCTGCATCATGTTCAAGATCTCCAGCAACTCGGACAGCTCTTTCTGCTGACTCCACAATCTGCTGTTTGCAGGCTGTAATGCAGCGGTTTGATAATCACTGCTTGATGTCCCTGCCAGGGCAATCAAATCAACGCCATCACATAGAAACATAGAATAATTAGGTTTGGAATAGACCTTTAATATCATATTGTTCCAACCCCCCTGCCATGATCTGGGACACCTTCCACTAGACCAGGTTGCTCCAAGCCCCATCCAACCTGGCCAACACTGCCAAGGATAGGACAGCCACAACTTCTCTGGGCAATCTCTGCCAGTGTCTCACCACCTCAGCAATGAATTTCCTCCTAATGTCTAATCTAAATCTCCCCTCTTTCAATTTAAAGCTGTTCCCCCTTATCCTATCACTACATACCCTTGTAGAAAAGTCCCTCTCCAGATTTCTTGTAGGCCCCCTTTAAGTATTGTAAGTCTGCTATGAAATGTTCCCAGAGCCTTTTTTTATCCAGGCTGGACAAGCCCAACTCTTCCAAATTCTCTCTATAGGAGAGGTGTTCCAGCCCTTAAATCATCTTTGTGACCCTCCTCTCTACTCACTCAACCAAGTCCATGTCCTTCTTGTGTTGGGGGCCCCAGAGCTGAATGCAGTACTGCAGGTGGGGTCTCACAAGAGTGGGGTAGAGGGGGAGAATCATCTCCCTCGAACTGTTGGTCACTCTCCTCCTTTTGATGCAGCCATCATACAGATGGCATACATGCATCTGAAGTATCCATTAGATGACATGCTGGAGGGAAGCAATGCCATCCAGATGGACCTTGACAGGTTCAAGGGGTGGGCCAGTGCAAAACTCATGAAGTTCAACAGGGCCAAGTGCAAGGTCCAGCGCATGGTCAGGGCAAGCCTAAGCACAACTGCTTGCAGGGAAGTCTTCGTAGGAGCAGAGTGATCTCTGAAAAGTAGGAGTTGAATGCCTACCAGGACCTCTAAAGTTAGAGTCAACAAAGAATTTGAAACTGTTTTTTAGAGTGGAAGCAGCTTAAGCTTGGCAAGGTAGTGGGGCTTGAGGAATTACATAGGTGTTTCCCATCTCTAACATTTATGATTCTATTATACTATGACTAATCTCACTCTGCTTTGATATTCTCTCCTGTAACCTGTTCCATATGCTTATTGCCCTTTCAGTAATGCCATTTGCTAAGAATCGATGGCTATCTCATCCACACTAAACACTGCAGTAGGACAAACTACATTACTTCTGAATCATCTGAAATAATGGATTGTGAAGTCTAGAGCTGAATATCTCCAGTCTGCATAAGTTCTCCCTCTTAATTCCATTTGTCTCATTTTCAATTAAATCACCAGTGTGTGAAGAGGGGTGCCAGAGGATAGAAAGGGAGGAAAATGGAGTGAAAGATGTGCTTTATGAACCAGGTGAACATTGAATTAGAAATGAAACAGGTAAGGGAGAGAAAATAAGGGTAAAAAAAAAAATTCAAAAGCCTTATCACTAAAGGAAAGTATACTCACTGGATATTAACGAGGTAATGAACTTTCATTCTGATATCCTTAAATCATGTCCATGATATGGATGTTTTCATTAAAACCCATTTAGATTTTTATTGCTACAGACTGCAAGAAATTTGCTGGTGACTTTCCATTTTTCTCTGGGCAGATGCTATGTATACATCACAGACTCCACCGTCATCATAATTGGTAGCCTAGTTGACAAGCTTCAAAGAGATGCCAAATCACAAAGAGTTGTGGAGGTTCAGCTGCCCAAAGTGAAAATCCTTAATGCACTTTGTCATGTATAATTGTGCTAGAGATGTGCCAGGAAGTGCTATCAATATCAAGTTAAATGCCAGCATATGCTAAAGGCCTGGAGAAAAGGGCCAGATCAGACACCCTTATAAATGCTACACAGGAGATGGGATGGAACCAAAAATATCGGGGAGCGTGAATCAAGAGAAAGAATACTTTGAAGGAAAATTCTTTATCAGAAGCATATTCCTACACTCTTAGCTTTCTCTGATAATAAAAGGTCCCGTTGTATTCCTTTGGTATATCACAGGATGAAAATCCCCCCATGGAATGTAATTCAGATACGTCTGAGTAGGCAGAGAGAAAAATTTCAGGATTAAAGTCCCAGAAGGAGAAAGGAACAAAATTCTCCTAACACAAGTGATGGCAAAGGACTGTACAGGAGACATGAGCAATGACAAGTAATGCTGATTAACACAGTGCTATTAAACACAACAGAAAAGATCAAAAGAAAAGCAAGTTAAGGGCAGAATAAACAGTGGCAGAAATAGAAGATAAGGCAAGAGAGAGGGAAAAGTACAGATCAATATAATGGAAAAGGGAAGCGGCAAAGAGGAAAAAGAAGAGTGGCAAAGAAAAACAAGAAATTGCCTAGATTCAATGGGGTTTTTTTTCACTGTTGCCAAGTTTACTGGCTAGACTGTGCAAAGGTACTGCTTGATGCTGCACCTCCTGTTGCTGTTTCCTCTTCAACATGAAAATGTTACTGAAATCCCACTACTTCACAAGCATTGCACATACTATCACCCATGTTGCCTAATTGCTAAATGTGCTAAATGCTCTCAGAATGTTAATGGACAAGTAATGTGTGTAGGAGAGCCCATTTTGTAGATTAGATTTCTTAATGGACTTTCTGGAAGCATGAGAAGTAATTAATCTCCACAGTAACGTACTGTCACCTGCTACTGTGGTTTTCCAAATGTCATTTACCACAGAGCACTTTTTGTTTGTACAGTGTTGTGTCCATTTGGGGGTGGGGTTGTGAGAAGTGTAACTTTTCTTACTGTTGCTTCTGCGGGAAGAGATATCTACAATTCCACAAAACATATGCATGCTTTCCTGCATAGGTTACATCAGGTGTGCAGTAACTTTTATCCCATTCTTTGCAATTTTTCAAGTGACTTTAGATTGAAAAAAAATAATCTTTCCTCTACAGTGTGTGACAGTCCAGTCTCTACAGTCATGTAATGCCTGAAGCTTTCACCAAAGAGGATCCAGAGATCCTTCATTTGGCCCCCAAGATAAGCAAAACCCTAACTTTCTCATCACCTGCTGAATTCACTGAGAGTTTGGCAGTTACATAGGACTTTCAAAAAGCAGTTCAATAGTTTAGGCTTAGTACAAGACATATGTTGGAAAACTTTGGTGTTTTGTAAAGTTCTTGAAATTCCTTCAGTAAGTTAAAAAATAATTCCATTATTCTTTCTGATGTTGTTCTGATCTGTAGTTTGTGAAACTAAAATTCCTTCACTTCTAGTACAGGTGTAGCACTTGATTTGAAGGTATTTGGCAGTTCTTGGAATTGACTGCATACCACACGCTGTTAATGTGTTACAGAACATTTCTAATGTTAGTTCTAATTAGTTCTGTTGCTCCTTTTAAACAGGAGTACACTTTGGCGTATCTGTGTTTTTAGACGGATGAGAAAAAATTTGGAACCAGACAGACTTGTGAATTCTGAGTCAATGTTGTTCTAGGCTTGTGGTTGGTGGCTTTTTATTGTGCATGTTTTGTTTGTTTTTGTTTTTTTTTTTTAATTAAAAAAAAGCAAGGTGATGAACTTCTAAATCACATTTCTGCATTTGTATCCAGATGAAGAAGACTTTTTCTTTACTATCCAAAAAGGAATAAAGTTGTGACAAATAGATTTTGGAAAATACAGAATAGAACTTCCAAAATAGAATAAAATACTAAATATTGAACCCTTTAAGGGAGTAGTGACATGATAGTTAATGCTGAGAAATATGCTGAGGTAGGAGTCCAATGTGAATATTTTGTTTCGGGATTCCAGTTATACAGAAAAAACCCTCACTTGAGTAGTTATCTTACTTTATTTTGGAGACTAAGGCTCATGTAATGATAGTGTCTCTGTTCATTTGACACCATATGGTTTTGGATTCCTCCCGCTTGGCAAATTCTGGCAAATTGGCAAATTGTGGCATATGTTGTTGAAGAGTAGAGGCTTCAGGGATAGATCATTAAGCACTCATGAACTTTATAGTTCTTAGGAGATGGAGCAGAGAAGAGAGACCCACACATCTCACATACAAGAACAGCTGCAGCAGAAGCTCATCCCCTGATAGACAGAAGCAAATCTGCATATGAGCATGGCTTGTATCTTCCTGTGGGGAATCCCATAGACAGTTCCCTGGGACACACCAAAGTCAGTGAAACATAAGGCTCATCTCTACATGAAAAAGTTTCTTTACCCCCTGCAAATGCTTGCTAATGATCCAAGCTGGATTCAGAACAGATTGTAAGGGAAAAATGTTCTTTCATCTCTGCCCTTGTTTGGGGTGAAAAGTTTTGACTACTGCCATTTCAACATTAAGTGGTATATGAGTTAATAAACGAGAACCATTTGTAAAATTAGATTTCTTTTGTTAAAGTGTTGGAGACGCAAAGTATTTTAAAATGGTTTTACTTTTAGTTTCCAACTTAATTTTGCCTATTTGGAAGAGTATGTGCTTGCAGCTAATGACAAAGGTAGAACTGCTGGCCTGCTAGCTTTTATTAACACAAAGCCATCTAATGATGTGTTGGTTTTCTCAATGGAGAGGACAGGAAAGCTCCTTGCCATTATTGTAAGAAGTGTTTTCTTGGGCAGTCTAAGGTAAACAAAGAGGAGCTTTCAGAAAGATGCATTTGGAGATCTTTTTCTGGGTCTAGAAGAGGGAAGAAGACACTGAGTGTGTGTGGTTATGGCAGAAAAAGGACAAGTTCACATCTGTTCTGTGGCAAATTATAGGGAGGAAACCTACTGCATGGGGGCTGGGTATATTTCTGTCTTTTCTCAGTTACTGAGTTAAGATCTTGGCAACTAGTAGGTCAGCCATTGACTGAGATGTGTGTGAGAGATACTGCATGAATTATTTGTGCTTGAGCAATGCTCTGCTCCTTGCAGAGCAAGAGCTTGTGTTACAGGTGGAATAACATCTCTGCTGGGACTCCTGGCACATGAATATAGGTTACATGAAAGAAGCAAGCTCTTTTGTTCTTTACCCTTGAAAGAATCTGATGAAAACATCAATCCTCCTCTTCCAAGTTCAACATTTTTTGCTGTATTTGTTTTCAGTAGGCCTCTGGTTTCTGCAGACTATAGGGACAATGAGAAGTCCTTCACTCATTTTTTCCTTTTAAAGAACAACACATAGACAAATCTCACACGTGTATCAGTCAAAAATGCAATTAGTGTGCTGTATTTGAAAGCTATCATTTTGGGGACATGCCATTATGTATTGCTGAATGTATTTGGAATCCATTGTGATGCTTAGTTTTGTCTAATAATAAGTACACATCAGGAGTGGTTTCCTTTTTGTGTTGGGTGTGTTGTTTGTGAGTGAGCCTCATGGCCTGGTTTGACAAGCGTTTCTTTTAGAGGAAGTGGCAGCTAGTCTCCCAGCGTTGGATGCTAACTTCCTAGTCTAAATCTTTCTCAGAGTGCAAGTATTTTTCTGAGGTAGGGGAGTGAAACAAACCAAGAAAGTAGGAAAAAAGTTTTTAATTCATTCCTCAGTCCACTTCACCATACGGACCCCAAACTGGCATAGCTGAGCAGTTAGGGGTTATTTAACCTAGAACAAAGTTGAGGGTTACTTAACCTAGCAAAAAGAAATGTTCTTAACATTTATCCCATGGTAAATGTGGGATAATTTTACTGACCTGAGGGCAAAAAACAGCTTGAGCCCATAGAATAGTTTGGGTTGGAAGGATCCTTCAAAGGTCATCTAGTCCATGCCCCCTTCATTTTGTGATATTTAATGCTGGGGACAAAGTAGTTTTTCCTGTCTTCTATCAGCTTGTACATGGCTAAGTGCCATCCTGGACAGGGCACATCTCATCTCTGTCCTTTCATTTACCTGCCTAAAATCACTTTTGGAGATCATCTCCAGAAACCTTTCCTAAATCATTTTGCAGACAAAAAACACTGTATAATTGCTAAGCAAATACATTTTTCTTAAGGTTCTGAGACAAGCACTCATATTTGTAGTAAAATATTAACTTGTCTTCTCTGTAGAGAATTACACTGCTCAGGGGAACTAGAGTATGCCTTTTTTAAACTAGCTGGTTCACAGCATAAGCTGGTGTCTTTTGTTATATGGGGCTGATGAGTTACCCTTCATAAAATGAATGTGGAATGACTTGGCTCTGAGTGAGGGGAACAAGATGCTGAGTGAAGCTCTTAAAACTCCCACCAGAGATGAAAATATTTTGTAATGTGGAGGAGAAATAAGGCTAAACCAGTGTTTCACTATCAGACTGTAAAGAATAGCAGCCAAGGAAAAAACCCAAGCAGAAAGGACAGCTTTACTTTTATGATTATTTGTTCTTAAGCAATTTTCTGTTAACTTGGGCAGAGGTTATTATAGGTGAAATTGTAGTTTGAGTACTATACTCTGTAGATATATATTAATGTGAGTGCATGAAAGCCAGCTGTAAGCAGCAGATCACCCACAAGGTTTGCATTTGTCGATTTTAACTGAGCTGCTGCTAAGAGACTAGATTTTGAGAAGGAAGTAAATACCTCAGAAGATTTCTAGCCTTTTAAGAGTTAATTCTTCATAAGAGATCAACATTTGATTAACCAAAAGGAGTCCCTTAGGCCAAAACAATTTTTATTACAGATGGATAATGAAAGCACTTTATGGCATTCTGCTCTGTATGTCTCACTGTGTATCTCAGTGGAGATAAAGGTGCCAAATCTGGGGCTATGATAGTTAATCACTACATAAGGGAGCATGGAGGCTTTTTGTTTGAATGAATAAAACCCATGTAAATGACAAAAGCATGTTGGTTAGAACAATAGGCAATGAAGCACACATGACAAACAACACTTTTTGGGGGTTAAAATGTGGTTCAAAAGAAAGTATTTGCTTAAAATTAAAACAATTGAACTGTTCTAGGAAAGAGAAGAGATAAAAAATCCTAACTCGTCCTCAGCTCAGTATTTTGGATAGTTTTTGTTCTTATGAAGTTGAGACCAAAGCAAAAGATGCACAGAAAATAATTGTTCTGAGCGTGCTAAAGAAGATCCAGCAGAGCTAGTAAGCTCTGTGTTCACTGGAGGGAAAAATATTGTATTCCTTTGCCTTAGTAAGGAAACAAAACAATGAAATACATATATAGAAAGAAATCAATTTCCATTTCCTGTCAGGCAGAGTCATTCTCAGAAAGGTAGCTGACATATTGAAAGTAATAAAGCCAGCAGTATCAGCAAAGCTCCTTCCTTGTTTTGCCATAGGAATGCTGTTTAGCATTGCAAATACATTATGGGAAAATAGCGAACCTTTATGATGGTACCTAAGGATGTTAAACTCTGCAGAAAGCATCTTACCTGTGCAAAAGCATACCCAAGAGAAGAGTGGACATGGTGAAGTGTACAAATATTTGATTTAAAAAGCTTGCTCTGATTGCTTTGAAATGTGGGCTGAGATCACCAGAGCTACAAAATAAAATCCTGTAAAAAAGTAATTAAGAGATAGCACAGGGTGTCTGGCATAGCTTATGCTTCACCCCTATAGCAAAAGTCTGCTAGATAGGCTGTTATTTAAAGGCCACAGGATGATGACTACTAAGATGCTACAGAAAACATTACTGAAAGGATATCTGAAAGTCAGGGAAGTACTGAAAGATCTCAGAACAGTAAAGGATATTCAATGCTGTCACCTTCTGATACATCATTAAGAAAATACTAAGGGACCATCTCATATGCCAAAAGTCAAATAACCAAATAAAAGAATTGAGGTTACTGGCTATGGATGGAAGAAAGCTGCCTGAAGTGAAATAGGCCTAGAGATATGGATGGATATAAAAAGTCCACAGGGCTGAGCTAGACTGTTCCTGCAAATTGGCAGTTAGAGATAAATTTATGTGATCTCACAGATGCTATACATTGTTACAGTTACTTAAAACTGAGTTCCTATTTTAAGCTCCAAAAGGTCAACTCAAAGGACTCCTAAGCAGTCGTTATTTTCTTTCTCTCTTAATAATTAGGAACATGGCTTTGAGAATGTGTTTTCAGATGCCAGGTGATAAAACTCAGTTATGTATAGATATAACTTTTTTTTTTTTTTTGACAAGAACAAATGAAAATAATTACTTTAAAGTACCCACTCATGAGAATAACTTGGCTCATCAGTCTAATTGCAGGCAGACACTGTCTTTCCATCACAATAAATTCACAATGGTTCATTAGTTTCTATAAGACAATGAAATGGATCATCTTGTTAACACTGCCATTGTTTTAAATGGTTGATTTCACTAAGTATGTGTTGGATTTTGCAGTATACCTGTACAACAGCAACAAAAAATTAATTAAGGAAGTGTTTGGAAGACAATGGCAGAGAGGAAAAACAATATTTCCTGCAGATCCTATATCTAGAACTTGACTGAAAGCTGAGAGGTGGTTTAAAAAAAGTATAGCATTGAGTATGAAGGTGTTGAATTATTAGCACTTGCCTGAAAGGCAGTAACTTGTTAAGCTGCAGTAAATCAGTTGTTTTCAGTCACAGAAAATGATGATTTGATTTTTCCCTTACATGAAGAAAATGGGTGTGTGAAAATAAAAATAGGGAAAGTGTGCTTTTAGTATTTTCATTATGATCACGAAAACTTTATTGAAGATATATCACTCTCCCGGTATTTTATATTCTAGATAGAAGTGTTCCAGCCCTAGGGTGACTGTTGTTACCTAACAGGAGGAATGTGGTCATTATTTTGTTTTATCAGCTTTTCTTTCTCTCCCTTTTGCAGAGGTTTAAGCACACTGAGGTCTCACTGAATTCTTCAATCCATTTCCCTGGCTGAGGCTGGCAGTACACTCTGTGGATGTGATGGAGGGATTTTATCATGGACCTGGCTCTGTGTGCAAATTACGGATGCTAACTAGGAAAGGACAAAGAGAGAGAAAAAACTAGTGTAATATCTTAAAAAGAAACATGAAGCACCTCATCTCTGATTCTTTTCTTTCTTACTTTAATTTTCCTAAAAGTGACTTTATTGATTCAATCATTTTTTTTTTTGTTTTCTTTGCACTTCTGAGAAAGAATTCAAGGTCACTGTTTCCAGTGTATACCTTAAGACTCTAACTTTTGCCATAGATATGGGCTGCTAGTTTATTATTTATTTTGGAGGATAATCCCTGATCATCGTAAACTCAAAATACAATATAGCTCACTTATGACAAAGTAAGGTTAGTCTGGGGATTAAGTTTTCCCTATTACATAGCTAAAGCTCACATATTTGATTCTGTTCCTTAGCTCTATCACTTAGATTGATATTTTCACATCAAGCAGGAAAAACTGCCACTCAGGTTTAAAATAAAGAAATAAAGATATTACTTCTTCTGGTCTTATTTCCTTGCAGCTCCCTCCTGGCTTATGGTCTGTTTTGATCCTGTCTGCTCCCCAGGGTAGTTTAACCAAAATTCACTTAGAAAATTTAGTTTTAGTATGCTGTCCTAGCCCCTGGGAAGACTGCGTACTCTGCCATTGACACCAGGTTTGCCTCAATGTCAAGGGTCATGCACATGTCCTAGGCTACTACTGCCCATGTGGCAACTACTGAAGCCTCCTGGACTCTCTTGTGAGACTCCCTCACCTATTCCCACATTATGCCCTTCAGTGGGATATCCACAACTCACACACTTGAGAGGTGGTCCAGCAGCTGGTCTCCTGTGCTGCAATGTCAAATGCCAGACATAGCTGACTACTTTCTGAAGCCCTGAAAAGTGACTATCCAAAGTGTCAGAGACCCTTACACTACCCCAAAACTGAATGCTTTGTCATGGTCAGCATGTTATTGTACCCAGTGTTGCACAACTCAACACACAGATGTTCTCACACTAAGAGAAAGATAAGAAGGTCTTCCTGAGAAAATATCCATTTTACTGGAACATTAGGAGCCAAGTTCTGCCAGTTTTACCTCTGGGCATCAGCTCTTCACTGAAGTGATTAAATTAGTGACATAACATAATACAAGTGAAGGCACAGGACTTCAGCTATACGTGGACAGCCTTCTGTAAAATTTTCTATGGCAAAAACGCTGCTGGAAAGGATCCTAACAGCCTCAAATACCTGCACACTCCACAGAGCAAAGGCCTGTTCTAGTTATCATGTGAATAGTGTCTCTCCCAAAACTCTTAAGATGCCTGTGCTGTATTGCATAAAATAATGACAGCAACACCATGCTTAACAGATGTTTTAGGCATGCTTCAGGCATGCCCCAGAGTAGGGGGGACAACTGTGCTTTCTCACAGGACCGGTTAAAGGCTACCTATTTGCAATTCAGGCAGCTTGTGCTCAGCCTCATGAAACACTCAGCCTTGAGTTCATTTGCTTTTAGGAAAAATCCCACATATGGCAGACTAGCCAGATATGCCTCTGTCACAGGGACACCTGGGACTTGTGGGCAACCTCCGTTTAGGCTCTAGCTTTTGATATCATGTATATATAACACTGAGTTTAGATTGGTGCATATAGTCATTAGTTTCTAGAACACACAGGACTTTGTCCTCTTTCTGTCCTTGTCTCCTGGGCTATGACACCGATGCAACACAAAAAAAACCTGCCTGATGTGCTTTATTATATGTGCTTTCTCTCTACATGATACCATACTCCCAGCCGTGTTCTGCTTGTTTATATACAAGACCTCCCACATTGAGGCATCTGCACAACTACTACAAATACAGCCTTGTAACTGCTTCACTGGAATAGCACTATTAACTAATTTTCCATCTTTCAGGGCTTTTATACACTGTGTGAAGCGCTAGACACAAGGAATTTACAGCAGTCTTCCAGTAAAATCTGAACCACAGGAAGAAAGAAAATTCAAGAGCAGTCAAACTAACCACTTGGACAGGGAAGAAAGGCAAGTAATGTCAGTTGACTGTGCATGAGAGGCCAACTGGCTGCAGGTCACCTGCATCTAGAGAAAGTGAGTACTGATCAGCTCTGTTGGTGAAACTAAATCTCAGCACCTTGGAGCAGGATTCCCTGAAGGTTATATTTTCTTCAGTCGATCTCCCAAACAGGTGGATGAGGTGAGGATTTGCTCCTTATAGTCACATCACAACTGAAACTCAAACTACTTTTTCTCTTTATTCTCCTTTAAAAATAGGAAAGAAATAGCTAACCTTTATAATTCAAAACAAAAGTAATCCCTCCTAGGTTTACTGTCCAAGAAACAAATAAACCTTTTATTAAAATATATATATAAAAAAAAAAGCGGTCTTTTTCTTGTTTGTTGGGTATTTTTGCAAGTCTCTTGCCTTAGGAAAGTGAGTGTGACTTCCAAGTACTCATAATATCCATCCCATTTTCTCCAAACTGACATTTCTGTCACAATTTTCTGTTCAGCATGTTTCTATATTGTGAAATGCTTCTCCTCGAGTCTCACAAGTTCCAGTTCTCATTATTATCACAATGACCTTGTCTTTTTAATAGCCCAAAGAGGAAGATAAAGCATTTTATTTCTGAACACCCCCTTTGTAACCTTGCTGAGAACAAAATCCTAAGAAAACTATGGAACATTAAGCTCTGGCTGTTTTTTTCATTAGCCGTAGTCCTAATTTTGTAATTTGGCATCCACTGAGAGTTCTGGGGTGATAATAATTCAAATCAAACTTATGAAGCAGTGAGAGTGCTTTCTGTGAGCTCTGCCAGTGTCTCTGTTGTTCCCTGTTTTTTATCATCCTTCTATACTTTCATGTGGTTCTGTGTTTTTCAGCACCTCCCACATTTTCACAGTCAATCTGGAAATGCAGTAAGTGAAAACTCAGTGGAGCAGAAGAACAGCTGATGAAAAACAGAAAAGCTAAAAGCCTCACTCACTTGTTTTATGCACATATTTAATTTTTGTGAAAGAATTAAGTATTGTGAGGCAAATGAACAGACCATGCAAAAGAAATACCTTCCAGCTCGTATTCATCAAGCATTCCTATCCTGTGCTCTGATGATACGGCAACAGATTCAGTCCCCTGGAATCATCGCTGTGTGCATTCAGCATGTTGTGGCAGCCCATGCAGTGACAGAAGAAAGGCAATTTCTGTAATATATTCAGGTCTCTTTAGAAAGCAAGCACAGCCATGCTATTAAAAGAAAGGAGGAGGACCTAGGTGGGCTTCATTCTGAGGCTGAGCCATACTGTTTTAGTGTAACTTCAGACTCTGTGTTTAACCCACTGTGTCCCATTTTCTCATCGTGAAATTGGAATAATGGTGCTACCCTACTTCACAGGGAGCTTTTGAGGCTTATTTTGTTTGTGGAGTTTGTTGAACTGGGAAATGAACAGAATAGTAAAATGCCACTATGACACACCATTATTCTCCCAGATTCCACATCCCTTATCAAAACCTGCTGTATCTCTGAAATCACCAGTGTTAGCGGCTAGAATGACAAATGGTATTCCAGGGTTTGGTTTTTTTTCTTCTTTTTTTATTTTATTTTACTTTTCTCAGTGTTTTAATGAAGTTCTATGGAATTGCTTAAATGGAATATAAAAAATAGAAAACCCCAAGTGTTAATGCAATGACCTTTTTCCACCTTTCATTCCTTTATTATATTTCATATCAAAGCACTCTTCCTTTCTAGTAGAATCTGTGCCTGTTTGCATAGCATCTAACAAAACAGTAAGTTTACAATGTGAACAATGAACTGATGGAAATATTTACATTAAAGATTTTTTATTGCAATAAACATTTAAAGTTCCCAGTCAAGAAAACCTTCCCTCTAAGAGAATTTAAATAAATGCTGTTCCCAGAAAGGACAAATCTAAATGTAGACTTGAGAATTTTTCCAAGGCAAGGCTTAGATGCTCTTTGGACCTTTTCTTTTTTTGCTTCTCCAAGAAGGAAAACCTCTGAAGTTCAGGAATGAACAGGCTTGTTGGTGTTAGGTGTCATCATTATCAGAAGTGGGTGCTGTTCCTGGCTGGGGCAGGCTCCAGCTCTATTTGGGGCAGTGTATTGCTCTCAAAGAGCAGCTATGTCCCCAGCAGTGAAACTTGCATTTAAATGCAAGCTGTCGTACTTACGTGAATGATTGACTCAGGTAATGTGAATTGTATTATGTGGAAGGCAGATAAAAAAGTCTGTGAATGTAACTCTTGTCCTTAAATATTTAAGTAATTGATTTTTCTAATCTTTGGGAATGTTTAGGATGTTACTGTAATAAATAAATAGGCAATAAGTAATTTCATGAAGTATGGGGTTTTGCCATCCTGGTTGTCGTTACTGCAAGTGGTCTGTTTACTATGGAAATTTCATATCCTAGGGTGAACCATGATGGTTTTATTTATAGTTTCAGTATGAAAGTACCTCCTCAGGTGATAGGATAACCTTTAATATTATAAGAGCTAAGAAATAAGCAGCTCAAGCTTATTGGAGACTTTGAAATCTGTCTTGTGTCTGACAATTTGGTGCATGTCTATATAGAAGCAATTCAATTTATTTTTCATTCTCTTTTTATTTTGAATTGCAGGTCAGAATTGTTTATCACTCTTCCACTTAGGAAATCAAGAACATTAAAATTATTAGAGTTTGCTGAGAGGCTTGGGGAAACTCTAAGAAAACATTTCATTTAGAAGCAGTCTTGCCTTTGCAGTTTATATTACCTGTAGGTATTTCCCAGCTGGTTACTGTGGAAACAAATGTCATATCAAAGCAAAAGACTACATTCCAGGTACAACAGATGCAACACATATGATCCCTTAAGAAAGGCACCACTCTCAGAGAAGGATTTTTTGGCAGACAACTGATATCTGGACTCTGTAGTTTGGCCCATTTGTGCCCAGCACAGCACTGAAGGCTGAGAACAAACATGAACAATGTTGTTTAGGACACCTGAAAGTGTCCTTCAAATCATTCCTGTCAACTCATGACCCTTGGGAGCTGATCTGACAAAGAAGAGAGAAGTGGCTTTGGCATTACCTCAGCCTTACTCCCCAGGGAGATTTATCTGCATAGAAAGGATGATCAAGGAGTTGGTTTGACTAGTTTCTTCCTGCTGCAGGAGTGGTTCAAAGCAAACACAGGAAGAACTGTCGTTTGTCTTTCTGAGCTGAAAACCTGCTGTTTGGTTTTACTGGGTACTTTCAGCTGGTGAAACTGTGACTTGTTGATTGCTTACCCCACAGAAATGAGCCAACAGAAACTATTATTAATTCAAATAGCAAAACAAATTTATCAAGTAGCTTTAGGTTTAGAAAGAAACAAATATTTATAGAAAAGGCAAATCTTTCTTTCTTTTAAAAAACTTTGAATGAATGAAATCTACTGAATTTTCATTTTAAATTAATTGTTGTTTCAATGTACAGATAAAAATCATTAAAAAGGACATTCAACCAGAAAAAAAAAAAACACCAAACCACCCACCCACACTTCCCTCCCAAAAAGTATGAAAGTACAATAAATATTAACCTCAAATATGAGGTTAACTTGAAATCTGATTTGAAGGGTTTGTTTCTGTTAGTAAACTGAAAACAAACCCAAATGAAACAAAACAAGAGTCCTAATGGAGAACTTTCATTCTCCTCTTCCTTTCTTGGCTTCACTAGGTTCTGTTGGCAGGATGATTTCTTAAACATCTCTGATTCTGCCAGATAATTAAATCCTCCAAACTGGCAATAATTTTATTTATTGTCTCCGTACATTGCACTGAAACCCCTTCCCTGCCTTCTCAGTTCCATAACCATTGGATCCTATACTTTCAGATAACATACCCTGTCCTTTGTTGTTTTCATCTTTTTTGTAGCAGGGACTTCCTGAATTGTGAAATGTACCCTAACAGCTGCAGGCTAATCCTGGTCCACCTAAGCAGTATGCTCCACTTCGGTCTTCTGGGTTTTTGCACAGTATAGCCTTAGCTATGAAACTTGATCAATTTTTTCAAAGATCCTAGAAATTACACAGTTATAAATAGCTATGCAAATTTTATAACCACAGTATTTTACTTAGAGTATAAGCTCATTGAAATAAAGTCATCCTTATTTCTACAATGAGGTCTCACCTCACTGGGGTGTTAATCAGTCATTTGGACTTTACATTAAATGTAATATTTAAAAGCATGATGACACAGAATAAATATTTCTATTCTCCACAGAACATGGAAATGACCATTAATTAGAAAGTGTACACATATGATGGGTTTTCAGAATTCTCCATGTTATTGCTTTTTTTTTTCCCAAAACAGAAGGAAAAACAAGACCTTTTATGACTAGGGAAATTTGCATTACCACTGCTGGTCACAAGAAACAGGTTCAAAGTGCAAAGGTGGATCTCAGGAGTGAAAATGGACCTAATACAAACTTCTTTTCTCCAGTCCTCATAGACTGTGTTTTCAGCAGGATCTGGGATGTAATGCAGAGTGGGAAAAGGACACTTAGAGGAGCTGGCTAGCTTTGCTATGTGTAATTCCTTTACATGAAAGGCATCAGACTCTCAAATTCTCTCCCAGTGGATGAGTTGAGGAAAAGGATTAGCTATGTCTTTTCATTTACTGCATATCAAAATTCGTAAACATTAACTTTGGCTTTAAATTTGTCTTTGTGTGTGAGTTGGTTCACAATATGCTTCTGAGCCCCACAGAAAGATTAATAAATGAAGGAAATAATGCCAGGTCTCTCAGAGAATAACATATCTCTTATGTCTGCTTTATTGCCCTTTCTCCCAAATCACCTGTGTTTGCTATTGTAAATAGTTGTGCTGTTCTTAATAGCTTTGTTTGGTATTCCAAACTGATGTTGCATCAAATTATGTGCTTGTTTGTTTGTTTGTTTTCCACAGGAGTTCTCTTGTAAATTAACGACAGTTAATGGGGAGTTAAACTGCTCTCAAAATTGGCTATCAAATTCAATCAGTAGGGAAAAAAAAGATAACCTTTAGGGAGAATTGACTGTTACAGAAATATACCCCAGGGATCACTGAGAATGACACATGAGTAGTGATGGCCATTGGGGAAAGAAATTATTAAAAATATTTCACAAATAGAAAGCCCAAATCAGAGCCTTTTTTTATCCTTTCAAAAATAATTGTCTCCCTTTGTTGTACTGGATCATGCCATCCGATCTATTATTAGCATTTAGAAGTAAATATAACATTTTCTTTTTGGTCCATTATTCACTGTGGTGCTCCTGGTGGAATCACTGATGTTGGAAGCAAGTAGAAAAGGTAAAGCTATACACAACAGTCTGTCAACTTGTGTCTTAAAACCTGCTCACTTGAATTATTGTGAATTGGATCAGGTACAGAATCAGCTGCAAATGATTGAGCTACAGCCTTGTCAGTACCATTACGCAAAGCTGGAACTGATGATCTCCATTTCTCTAATGTACACAGTTCACCTGTCTCTTAATACCTCATTTTCTCTTGCATTATTTGTCAGAGAGGTCAATACATAACGAAAAATTGTTCAAACAGTACCAATAGGTCTATCCAGAACACAAATAAGAAACCTCACCTCAAATACCCTTTCATCAAACAATACAGATATGCCTCCGGAACAACATATAAAATTTACATTGGCTGCCATGGAGGATGAGCACTGGTAGTGTCGTATAACATTTAAGCCTCATTTTGCAAATGACAGAGACCTAAATAGCATTTGCATAATCAAGTAAACTCCTCAGCCTTGAAGCAAGTTAAAAATCTAGATCCATTTGAAGATATATCCACTGCTGAATTAAAATACTACCTTACATTCAGAAACAATCATGGGATCTTAATTATGAACAAGTTTTTTAGCATGTGTGCCACCTTAACCCAGCTACATCTTTCTTAGCTACTGTCAACAAGATAAAACTGTGAAAACTGTCCTTTTACTTTCTAAGTGAGCTGACACATACATTTTTTGCAACACTGCTTCAGCTTTCTCATGCATGTAGTTTATAACAATGTAAGATACTCACTGTATAAAATAAACATCTAGGATGTCTGTAAGGTTTAGTGTTTGAAACAGCAGTTTGAGTCCTGGTTTTAAATCTCTTGAGGGGAGCAGGGATTGAGTTTGGTAGGAATCCCCTCTCTAACTAGAGTTAAAAAAACCCCACAGAACAACAAAAAGAAAAAGAATGAGAAAATCATCAAAATCATTAGGGTTGGAAGGGACCTTTGGAGATCATCTTGTCCAACTCCCAAGAGGTGAGATAGAATTGTACAAAATGTGTAGGTTACATGTCCAGAATTGGCAATTTATGCGTCATTGAGAAACTTCTTTTTATAGTAATGAATCATAGACATCATAAACTTGACATCTGTTCCACTCTAGACTCTGTTATTGTTCAGCTGAGAAAGGTTAAGTATGAGGGATATATTATGCAAGCCCAAGTTATTGACATAGACAGTATAGTTATACTTTTATTAATGAAGCAGCTTGCAAAGAGCAATACGTCAACGTGAACAACCTTAGAGCAGTCCTACAGTTTTGTTTGGGGGTAAAATAGGTCATTGATCAAATTAAGAGGTTATAATTCTGATAGAATCTCAAAATATTACAAAAGTTCATCTTGAGCTAAGTATAAAAGCAAATATGAAGTTACATAGTGATGTATTTCATATTTCTGTTTGAGCAGGAAACAAATATCTATGTTTCACACTTCTGGAATGAGGTAACTTGCTCTTAGTCTTTCATTTTCCTTTTCCCTTTCTTTTCCTTTTCCTTTTCCTTCTCCCTTTCCCTTTTCTTTCCATTTCTTTTCACAGTAGCACTGAATAGTTGAGGTTGGAAGGGATATCTGGAGGTCGTCTTCTCCAACCCCTGTATTCAAACACAAACTGATAGTGCTACTAGCCCAGGACCATGTCCACATGTCTTTTTAATATCTCCAAGGATGGAGACTCCACAGCCTCTCTGGGCAACCTGTGCCAGCACCCAGTCACCCTCACATAAAAATGTACTCCTTGTTGTTCAGAGGAAACTTACTGTGTTTCCCTTTGTGCCCACTGCCTCTGATCCTGTCACTAGTTACCATTGAAAAGAACCTAGATCCATCTTTACACCCTTCCTTCAGGTGTTTATATACATTGATAAGATCCCCCTGAACCTTTTATTCTCCAGGCTGATCAGTCCCGGATGTCTCAGCCTTTCCTCATAGGAGACAGGATTCAGAGCCTTAATCATCTTTGTGGTCCTTTGCCAGACTCTCTCCACATCTTTCTTCACTGGGGAGTCCAGGACTGGACGCAACGCTGCAGGTGTGACCTCACAAATACTAAGAGGAAGAATCACTCCCTTGAACTGCTGGCAATACTCCTCAATGCAGCTTAGGATACCATTAGATTTCTTTGCTGCAAGAGCATGTTACTGGCTCATATAAATGATGGCTTATTCCTTTTGCCCTTTCCCTTTTTTTTTTGTTTTCCTGGGGTTTTTTCCTCTCTCCACACAGTTAATAGAAAAATTAAAAAAAAAAAAAAGCCTCCAGCTTTTACAGAGCTTTCAATTCTTTCTCTAAAAAAGCATTGACCTGATACTTAATAATTATCTGAGTAGATTGTTTTACCTCTAAGGATGCTCATAAATTTTACATAAGGTATTAGGACACTTCCAGCAGGCAAGTGCTTCAGCTGTGTCTCTTACTACTGCATAACACTCTTTGAATAAAATGTGTCCTCTAGACTCTGACTGGTGACTAGATAAATCAGGTGTTCTTAACTTAGGTACCTGATGGATTTCATGAATCCTTCTCTTACAGGTCACCTGGTTCAATCTCAGACAGCATAGTTGACTTCATGAATGCAAGTTACAAGTATCAGTTGACTGTCTAATGGTCTATGGAAAATAATTGAGCTTATTTCAGTCTAGCTTTGAATGCTTAACTCTCAGAAATGTGGGCACTGCAGAAAATTGCAGTTGTAATCTCTTTACCCTTGATGATTGGGGAAAATTAAATCTAGTTTCAATTCATATGAAAAAACCCAGAAACAAATCTTACAGTGTTGCAAATTTTTACTAAGGCTTTTGTCCAAAATCTTGGAAAGGGTCCTTTTTGCTCTTGTTTTAGTGATTAGTCGGAGGATAAATGATTTAACTTCTGTGTGCATCTAAGGTGACATGCTATAATTTGTAGAAATGCCAGTGCAGTGAAATAACCCAAACACAAATGAATGTACTGACAATTCCTATGTAATTACTTCAGAGCTGTCACTTTTCAATGTGTGCTCAGTGCATTAGTGCAGAACAAATGTGAAACACCCCAGTAATCAATATTCCTTGTCAAGCACAACTGTATTGCCATGGACTTATTACCATGTTATTCCTTCTGATTCTTCTTTTTTATTTGATTAACCTAGAGTAAATTGCATTACCATTCCTAACATACAACACTACAGCTTAGGTTGGATCATTCACAAACTCTGAGCAGGGTGACTCCATTGTTTTGCAGCCTGTTTTTAAAAGGCTCAACAGCAAGCCATGTCATCTACAACAGACTGGGAAAACGGAGTTGCTGAGATTCTTCTTGTTAAAGCAACATGGACACAGGCTATGACAGTTTGCTTTTTTGTGTGTATGTATGTTTAATGTATATAAGAGGAAAAGAACAATGGCTGGGTTTACTGAGGTGCTGCACTGGATCATTGAAAGTACAATTTTGTGATGAGCACTTTCATCAAAATAAGGCAGTATCTTATCAGCCTGTCTAGATTTATCTCTGTGATAGCTGGCTGCTTTGTACAATGCATTTTCTCTGTTCATGAATCTAGAGAATGTGATCTAGTCCCATCAAGCTTTCAAATTCATTCCATTCAGAAATAGGTGTAGGTTAGAAATCTACCACAGGTCTGTGACCCATGTTATCTCCTCAAAATTACTTCTCTTTTAGCTTCTGCTTGGTCTTTATGTCTATAGGGACTGTGTCTACAGTGTTTGGTAGCTTAGATCCCTAGCTCATTTCACATCCTGCTTCCTTTGTCATTCATGCTTGCTACCTGTGCATGAGTGTGTTCCCAGGACCTTTTTTAGAGTGAACCAAATACTCTATGGTGAAATGCAATAGGTTATTTCCTCTAGGACCATCTCCCAAAGCTCAGTGGGAATAAATTTATATAAAATCTAACTCTGTTTATCTTATCTAGTCCTCTGACACTATCACAACAGTTGTTGCACCATTAAATATACTTATATACCCTTTCTACCATGATCACACTTGTACAATACATAGCCTTTGGGTTGCACAGTACAGCATTACTCTGGCAGGCTGCACCATGCCCCTAAAGTTACTTCAGGCACTTTCATCTTCAAAAGTCAGAAAAAATAAGTATGATATTTCAGGGTTACATGACTTCTACACAGGATAAAGGCAAGCCCAAGGGCAGGTACTATGATGAATAAAAACTGACAGCTCAAGACAGCTATCTGAGAAAGTGTGGACATAGACTACTCTGACCAACAGAGACTGGGATACAGCCTTTGGGTTGGAGCTCTTTACCTGCATTGCCAAACCTTCACCTGAGAAGCCAGACAGTGGTAGTCCTTTCACAGATTTGGATCCAAGTTTCCTGTGACAGCGACATCAATGTTGGCTTCCAAACTTGTAATCTAAATCTCACCCCTGGGATTGCGCTAAAACATAAGAAAGAAGCTGCAAATGCTCCAACGTGGAAAGGAGGTACATCATGTAACAGTCAGCTGAATGCCAAGTCACTAGTTGCCCCAAGTCATTGACTCCCAACACATCTTTTGCTATTAGTAGTAGAAGTATTAGCATTAGCATTAACATTAGTATTAGTAAGGTGGTAGTTTCCAGCACACAGGCAATCCCATAGAAATATGTGAGAAACAAAGTTTGAATGCCTATGAAGGATAGATTTTAATATTTCTGAGAGATTCAGAATCATATCGCAATAGTCCTTTGTCTCATAATTTGTAAGATGAGCTATTTTTTCTGGTGCTTGCAGAAGAGTTAGCACTGATTCTACCAAGTTCTAAGTCACTGTCACAGAGATGTTAAGAAAAGTATGTAGACAACAAATACAGCCAGTAAACTGTTGAACAGAATGGCTGAAATTCAGGAAACTAATGGCCTGTATTACTGTATGAAGCAAGTGAAACAAACTCTTCACCCAAGTTTTTCAATAATTCACTCCCTCAAAGATATTTTGCTGGAAACAAAAAGTAAGAAACACAGAAAATGCAACAGTTCAAGTAGCAGATTCTGATTGTCATTTCCCCTTGAAGCTCATCCCTTTGGCCTCTGCACCTGGGTCCCATTTCCCTCTTGCTTCTTCTGTTTTTAAATTAGTCATATGATACATGTAGTTTAAAAGCTCTCAATCTGCAGTACATGCGACAGCTGTGTGTACAGAGAGAGAAAGAAGGCAGAGGTGTACAATTAGGGCACAGTGGAGAAAGCAGCAGAGACAGCTCCAGTGCCTATGTTCAAGGAACATGCTGGTCTACCACTGACCTGTGGGACATCATGCTGTGAGCAGAGATATACCGGGCCAGGAGGTTTAGCAAATATATTCCCATGACTGTTAGAGTGAGAATGGACACTAAAGAGTATTGCAAACATTTTCAAGATCTGGAGGACTGGAGTTGGGGAAAGAGTAAAGGATACAGTTAGATAGATGGAGTAGGAACACCACAGGCTCATGGAATGCCACCAGAGAAATAACAAGAGAACATTGAATTCTGGATAAATTATTTTCCACAGATAGTGAACTCTGGCACCGGCACAAGCAATTGCCACACAAAAGAATACTCAGCAGCCACTGAAAAAAGAAACATGGTGCAGGTGCTAGGTGACTGGCAGCAGCTACGAATTGCTGTACAGCCTGGGTAACATGGCTCGAAAACTAGTGTTCAGTGCATGTTGCTGCTGAGAGGGCTGTGTTTCAGTTTTGCTCTCAGGTCTGAGTTAGCTGTCAGTTGCTACCCTGGGTAGAATATTGCTGATGTTATTCTTCCATATATGATTTGCTGTTCAGTTTAAATCTTGTAATCCTAAAACTGAGCTTTTCTGAAGAGTTTAAGTCATTTATTCTATCATAGGAAAAGGTTTCTCACACTTTAGCTCTACAGAAATTACTGAGTCTTTAATTATTAATTATTTTTAGTGCACTAATATGGTAGATATTTCTAGAGATATTTCTATACAGAAACTGTTTGTAAAATATTGTCATATAAATATTGCCAGAATAAAAATAAACCAAAACACTCAAACATTTAATAATTCCAGAATCAGGAGAACATTTTAGATTGGATATTCGAACTTTCCACAGAAAAATACTGAAATCTGTTGCAAATTTCACAATATTTACATTGTACATTGAGCTTATTTCTTCTGGGTTTATGTTCTGTATTTCTTGAAAAGCTTATCAGCATCAAAATTTAGCTGTTAAGTCATTTTTTAACTTTCTGAAATTTTCTATTCCCGAAACTGTGAACTAAAATGTTTTTATACAGGTAACTGATAATTTCTATTCCTTTCTGCATGCTTATATAAGGATGCTCTTTGTACATGTACACTTTTCACTTTAACTTATTCACTTCAAAAGTTACAAGTTCAACTAAACAAACTGAAAAACACATGTTTTCCTGAAAAATACTGTCCGCCTCCAGAGACAAGTCATTTTGTTTCTCAAGAGCATGGGATGGTGAAAAAAACAGTAACGAGGCGGGGAAGAAGATTATGACAACAGAAGCAAGGTACTTGTTCTGCAAAAGGAAAACCAAGTTTCTTTCAAATGTTTCTGTTGTGAATTGCACAAAACCCTTACAGGAGATAGTCAAAAGATGAAATATTGTCTCATTTTATGGGAAACTGATGATCACTGCACACATGTCAAGATATATCTTCAAAATCCGTTTCAACCATATTGCTTTACCACTCGTTTTTATGCTGTACTTTAAATGAAAATTCATGAAAGGGTCAGCACTAAGGGTACAGGGCAATTTATTTAAGTGCTATACATTTCAGTAGAAGCACTGTAGCTTCAAATTTTCTTTTGCTGAAGAGCAAGCTGAATGCAATCAGGATGTGAACCAGAATCAAAAGCAGTGTGTGCAACGGGTACGCAAGTGTGCCTGACACCCATGGGATCCGAGGTCAATACCCAGGTTTGCGAGAGCAAGGCTGTCAGATCTAAGGTCAATTCAAAACTATGACTCATGGGAAGAGACGAAGGATTCATCTAGCAGGATAAGGAAGTGATAAAAGGGATTACACAAGTTGTATGCATTATCAAATACTTTCATTATTATGAGCTTGTGCAAAGAAGCTGATAATACAGAGAAACTATCTTTTCCATACTCCAAGGATATCATTGGTATAGTTTCCCAATAACAGCTATGTAAAAATAAAAGCTACTGATTGCACCTAGAGAACTGGTGGGTTTGCACTAACCCTGACTACTTGAGTCTAGGAAAAATCTCTGCAAAAGCTACCGATGGTTCTGTTCAGGTACACACACTGATTGGCCATGTATTTCAGCCTGGGAGGGCTAAAACTGCAGCTCAGTGTACTCTCACTGTAGCCCAGGAGCTGCCTCAGACTGCCAAAGCTCTGTACCTGTAGGACCTGAGGTGGCAGTCAAATAGCAATAGCACAGGAAAGTTTGGAGAACCTGTAAGACGCTAAATTGTCCTGGGTATCTTAAGACTAACACAGCGCCAAGGCCCTCTTAACCCAAGAAGATTCAGGGATTGAGGTCTTTCTCAATAGTCTGAGGACAGAAAGGGAACTCTTGTTCAGAACCTGCCACAGCCAGAGCCAGGGTCATTGCCACACCTGTGTGGTGTGAAACAGTGCCTCTTGTCCAATGAAAACTTCACCGACACAAACCTATGTTTGGCATCTGAAAAATTTGCATCCCTACTTTTCCATGAACTTTGGTGGACATTTAAGTGTTAGGCCATGCAAACTGAGCTCTTAACTGTACTGAGAACATTATGCACTGCTGCTATGTCATTGTAGAAAACACTGGGTAACTCGCTGCCTTGGTAAAGCTTGAAAACAGTTTGTTATTCTCCTTTTAACTTATTACGTAAATATTTCTTGCGATTATGTTAAACACAGGATTTTTCCAACCCTTTTCTTAGTAATTTTCTTAATCCCCACCAGCATTACTGCCAAACAAAATGTGCATTCAATATATTCAGAAGTCAGGAGTGAAATCAGGTGCTTCTATTTCCAGGGCAGATAGCCTCAACTCACTTAAAAAGAGCTTGCAATTTTTCAGAAGGGCTGACAATCAGCATTCTTTAAAGTTTTTCATGCTAAGCAATCAGAACTATCCTTTACCTTTCAGGAAAGCCCTTGTCACACTAATGCATTTTGCTTCATATACAGACACCTCTTCCAGGAATGTATTAATCTGAGCTCATGGGCTTTATCCCCATGAATGAAACATCCTTCCTGAACACTTGCTTGTGCTAAAATAGATCTGCACAAATATTTCCAGGAAAGTGAAAATGATCTTGAATTCTTTGTATCCTAATAATAAATTTGTTATGCAGTCTGCTGTAATAATGAGCATGATTTTTCAACCTTGACATTAAACACTCTCATCTTGCTCAGTATCTTCTGGTTTGGAATGATTGCTATTTTCCATATTTTGGTTGCTGAAAAGCTCCTGTGTAGCAAACAACTGTTCTTTGGGACAGTCACAAATTACTGAGTTTAGCTGGAGCCCTTGTTCAGATGGGTTCTCGCTTTTACCATACACCTACTTTTCAGCAAACAAGGTGTGAAAAGGTGCCTTTAAGAAAATATCAGTAACATTCCCAAAACACTGTCCTTCATTTGTGAAGAATAAAATCACCCCTTCCTTTCTTACAAGTGCCAGATTGAATAACAGGTATGACAAGGGTAGGACATAGTTGAGGGATTGGATTATTTTGCAACAGCTCTAAGTGAGCATAAATACTGAAAGAGGCAGGCAAATACCATGGCAGAGGTGAGCCGCAACTGAATGACTCACCTTATTCAATCACTTTAGCTTCTGTGCTGTGGGAAGCAATACAAGCTCAACTTTCTGCCAAGCTGTCAGACACAGCTGTGGTGAAACCCATTGTTGTAATGGGCAGTAAGTGTTTACAAGGGATTGGGTTTCTTGCTTTTATCTTTGGTCTCCATCTTCATCAAAATGTAAACTACTTGAGGCAGTGAATCAGTGTGAATTTTGAGTGGTAAAGTCATTTGGATTTCAGCTGTGTGCCCTGTAACTTGCTCAGGGTGTCCATAACTGGCTGGCAATGCCCAGCCTGTCACCTCTTATTACTTAATAGGGGTTACAAGCACAATCCTTCAAATAGCTTGCAGAGGTAATGATGAGGGGTAATTGGCTGTGATCATATCATGGACTGCAGTAACAAAGCTTGGGGTGTTTCCACTTGTGCAAAACACTGCTATGCAGTGGGAACCACAGGCTTTGGATGATGTTTTTCTTGTTGAAGTGATTGATGCCTCTAGACATAAGGATGCAGAAGAGCTATGATCAATGCTACTCTGAATGCCATGTGCAACTCTTATTCTGTCAAGTCTCCTAGCAAGAACTGTGTAACTCTATGCTAAGCTTTAAGAATTTTTAGTTATATAGTACCTTGCCTTCACAGAGATCCAAGATTATCTTAGTTGAAGACATCCCTGTTCATTGCAGGGAGGGTTGGACTAGATGACCTTTGAAGGTCCCTTCCAATTCAGACTGTTCTATGAATCTGTGATCATCATAATCCCATATCCTCCAACATGTCCCTGAGTGACCTCTGTGGCCTGAACTACAAGAGCCACAAATTAACAGTGAAAGATGAACTGAGCAGCAGCCCTTTGGTCTGCACTTCTCAGGAATGTGCAATGGGCTTTGTAGATGAGGTGATTTTCTAGGCATCAATATCAACTCCTCTCTTGTTAACCCACACATTATGCCTGTGCAGTAGCCCCTAAGTCCTATATGAGATTACTTTACTTTTCTACCCATCAAGTGGAAAAGCAAGTAAGAACATCTCTATAGATATAGGGAATTTGTCTGTCAGGTTAATGCTAAGCTGCAGGGCATTGAGGTTGGATGGGACTTGGAAATGGTAGACCTTAGGCATGCAGTGCATCCTGCCAGCTTAAGTCCAAACATCAATGGCAATGGGAGGCAAGGATAGGTGAAGAAACATAAGATAATAAAGCATAGACATCGGTTCAAAATTAAACAGGAGAAGTATAGGTTAGACATAAGAAAGAAGTTATTTACTGTGAGGGTGATGAGGCACTGGAATGGGTTGTCCAAGGAAGTTGTGAGTGATCCACCCCTAGTGGTCTTCAAGTCCATGTTGGACAGAGGCTTGGGTGACATGGTTTCTTATGAAGTGTCCCTGCCCGTGGCAGGGGAGTTGAAACAAGATGATCTTAAGATTCTTTCCAACCGTAACTATTCTATGATTCTATAGTTGTACATATGAAACAAGTGATGAAGTTAGACCTGCAGTAGTGTTAGTAACTATTTTGGAATGGCTCTTGAATATTGCTGAGAGACGAAAGTTCAAGATGGCATGCTGTTAACTTTCCTGTAATGTAAATAACACTAGCCTGACACAAGTGAGTACCTGAGTCTGTAGATAGAATAACACATTTAATAATGACCTCTTTTCATCTTGCCTACACCATCCCTCCTATATTGGTATAATGTGAAAAATAGTGCTGGGTCATAATGCTGGTAGCACACAGCACTTGCTATACTATCCTTCCCAGAGGCTGAATGACGATGTAGGATGAAATGGGCATCCCACGCTATTCCACTTCATTTGCAATATCCACTAGGATCAGGCTCATAAAAGTTCATGCAGTGAAGAACTGGAGGATCCAGTCTGTTTCTGCTGTAGAAAAATATGATTGGCTCCCTAGCTATAAGTTAGAACCGCAAATAGGAGAGGGGAGCCTCCACCCTTAAAATGAACAGTATGGTCTGCATGCCATACAAGAAGGCAGACTTACAAACATGTCACTCTGTTATTAATTGATACAATTTAAACTAAATTTTCAGAGCATTATCTATTCCCAAGCTATATAATAATACTTATTTGCAACAGAATCTTGGTTTTACAGCAGCATCAGAAGGAAAAAGCTGGAAATTCCTTTCCTGAGCTTGTTAATCCAAAAGTTATTATAACCCTCCTTCCCTTTCTTGCTTTCCCTGCTCTCTGTCTCACAGCACATGGAAAACGTTCAGCCAGAAAAAGAAAGAGGAGCAATTGAAAGTGCCTTCATCCATGTAAGCAATCTCAATGAACTGAGCACTGAACCTAGTAATGCACAGAGCTTTTTCTATGATGATCAATTGGAGCAACAGCAAATTGTGCACAACCTTTATAGTGCTTTTCCCTGATGAAAAGAATTTTGACATGCTGAGTCTGAAGACATCCCAAGCATCCTACTCTTAAAGAGGTAAATGTTAACTGCTTTCACTCATACTACAAATAGTCTACATGTCTTTGCAATGTGTGGGAACTTGCCCAGGACTCTGCAACAAAATTATCGCTTCTTTTTTTTTGTTTTGTTTTTTTTTTCCCAGGTTTATCTTGACCTCCCGTAACTCATACTTTGCCTCCTGTGAAGGATGGTTCCCTTACTGCCTCCTCTTGACACCTGGATTACACAGACAGAAAACCCAATATGGAACTTAAAGCAAGTCTACTTACTTTCTGATGTCCAGAATCTACTTCTGCAACAGAACAGAACATGACAACAGAACAGAATACAACAATCATCTAGTCCAACTACCTGAGTGCTGACCAAAATTTAAAGCATTTTAATAGCATTGTCCAAATGCCTTTTAAACATTGGCGCAGTCTCACACTCCAGGATGTGGCTTGCAGTCTTGGTAGCCATGACACACTGATAGCTCACGTTAAACTTACTGTCCACCAGCATCCCCAGATCCTTTTCTGCATAGCTGCTCTCCAGCCATTTATCTCCTAATTTACATTTGTCTACTACTTGTCCATCCCAGGTGCACAATCCAGCATTTGTTCTTGTTAAATTTCATATAGGCTAATTGGATTTCAACTTTGGAAATTAATGAAAATTGGAGAGATGAGAAACATATGAATTTAAAACTGATACCAAAACAATCCTCATTCAATTTTTCATCCATATCAGGAAAAAGACAAACACACCAACAAAACATATGTCTTAAGCTACAAAAGATTTGCATCTCCCAGTCAGTGGGAAATCGCCTTTCTTTCTCCTGTCATTCAGCTCAGGAGTGAAAATGAGAGCTAGTAGAGCTGTTCACTCAATTTCTTCTGTCTTGAATAGATGGCTTGAATACATCGTTATGCCAGGTCATCCCCAAAGCAAGCACAGGACAACTCCAAATCTTCTCCTTGGCCAGGCAAGCCCAAATAACTCTGCCTTGAGGAACAGACTGTATGTTCACCTCGTACTAAATTCTGAAATAGTTTTACCCCACTGATGGTGTGTTGTTGCAATAGTAATCCTGCTCAGTACTAGAGGAACCGCAGGTTCAGACCCCTGGTACCTGCGCTTGGCTGAGGAGCCACTGGAACGAGCCTACCATCTGTGGGCTTATGACTGAATGCCTCCAGGTCAGAATTCCTCCTAGATGCTTGATGTTGTGCTGTTGCGTCATCGGTTGCTCGAGATTGACCCAGGAAATGACAGTCTTGTTCAGAATGTGTGGATTAAACCCCTTCCTGAATCTTTGTTAGCGAAGATAGGCCTTCCTCATAGGGGAAGGAAAACTCGATCTTCAAACGGGGGCAGATGGAGCTCGTCTGGCCTTGTAAGGGCTTCCATCTAAGACAAAGACACTCTTATAGAACCTATAACCTGAGGACTTTGCTGTCACCGTCCTAGCTAGCTAGGCCCTGGCAGTTAAACCTTAGGTGTAGAAGGTGGAGCCAGTTCTGTGCACTCTGCGCCCCACCTAAAAAATCCACTGCACAGGCTGGGAGGGCTTACCCTCACTTGTCTTTATGGACAGGCGAGGGTCAAAACAGTAGGTGACAAGGGAAGCTGCAGATCCAAAATTCCATGTGGGCAGTCCAGCGCATGAGTCGCTTGAGATTGCTTAGGAGATGACAGTCCTGGTCGGACACTTCCAGATTTGCATATCCCACATGCCCTTGGTCATCGTGCTTGTAATAACCATGGTTAAAGCCCTTCCCAAATCTTAGCTCACGAAGCCAAGCCATCAAGTTCTGAAATGGACACTTCACAAAAGATCAGAGAGGTCCAAGTACACATAGAATAGTTACAAAGTGTTTTGACTATAACGTGGCTTCTAATTTAAACTGAAGAAGTGAGGTTTTTGTTTTAATAACTCACTTCTTTATTTGATGTTTAAGACATAAATAAACAACACAAATTAAATATAACATTAATAAGAATATGGCACTACAATAATTAGCAATAACAATAATGACAATAACGCTGTCCTGAGAGGTTTCTAATTTATTCCATTAGAGCATGTCCTTCAAGTTCATTGATTTCTAGGTAAGATTCCAAAATGAAACATGAGTAAAGCATAAAAAGTTGTATTAAATTCTTTGAGTTAACATTGCCTACAAAAAATCATATTTGGTGAGAGAAAATAATAGTAATTGCTATTTAAATGAGAAGCAGAAGGTAAACTATAAGTCAAGTGTAAATGGTTTTCCTTTTTCATCCACTGTAATAACAGAGAAATTGAATCTAAATCTGGGAAACTTTTGAAATATTATGTGGTGTAACTGCTGTGGGGAAGCCAGATCTTTTCTCTATTTAATCCCCCTCCCACAGCCAGCCTCCTGGCACCAGAAAATGCCAACAAAAGATGGTCTGTTATTTTGTGAGGATATCTGTCCCAGTTGTGAACCCAGGGTAGGTGCCTGCAGTGAGTCCAGAAACAGTCATCCTGTCATTTTCCTATCATAAGGTAATAGGAAATCTTGCAACTGGTGTCCTCAAGGTTTCATGCATGGGGTGAGGGAGTACTGTGGTCAGGTAGGCTTCAAAAGCAGAGCTGAAGTCACTGAAGAAAACTGTCTGCCCAGGAGTGAATATTGTTTTCCACCTGCATCTGATCAGGTAAACTTCATAGATATTTCTGATGTGAATTTTTGTGAGTAAATCTCAATTATTGAGGATGCAGTGGATGGAAACCACAAAATCAGTAAATCAACCAAACCAGACTACAATAAGGTATATATATGATCAAAATAAATCCACCTGAAAATCAAAACAATGTACATATTTAAAAGATCATTTAGCTGTTTCCAGTCAGTCTCTCATGTCTGCATTTGCAAAGAGTACTTAACAGCCTACAGATTTCCTTCCTATCACATCACACCCCTAAAATGACAGCTGAACTGAGCCAATGCTGATAAGTAACAAAGTATATAAATTGTCCAGTTCAGAAGAAATCCTGCATCTATTTTGAACGTTAAAGACCAGCTCACTGAGGAGAATGGTGTCATACCTCTCCTAGTCCCACAGCACAATGCTTCCTAGTGTTAGAGGCTGCAAAGTAGAAAATAAAGTAGACCCAACCAGGATCCAGCTGCTTTGCAATAATTATGTTGCTTATTTCTTCTCAGTTACTTAACAGAAAACTACACACTCAGGCATACTTCTTTTGCCACATTTCTCATTCTTAATTGTACTCTGTGGAGCTGGTTATTAATTTGATGAAGATACAATTATCCAGCAATGCAGGGGTCCTGCAATGTCTTTAAAACTCAATTTTATTAGAAAACAGCAAAGTTGATCCTGAGGAGAAAGAAAAACCACAAAACAACAAAAAATGTAGAGACAATTATTGCCAGCAGTGTTATGTCATTACCATTTCAATATTTTGGATTAGATGAGAGAGAAGAGACAGACCTATGTAAAAATAATGTCAGGGTAGGCCTGGAGTCAGATATTTTGGTTGAACAACAGCAATTAGCAAAGCAGCTAAACTCACTTCTCATGGTAACACAATAACAAAGCAATAACATGGTATTTCTGTCCAACAAATGGTGGATTTACATCCTGACACAATCAGATCACATCACCCATCTCCAACACGTGGATTGTTCCTTTGCTGTGCTCATTGAGATGTGTGACTCCCTGGAGTAAGTTTCCATGTTAAACAGCAGCCCTCTCCCTGACAGGACATGACTTCTGCAAGATTATCCTGGCTGTTTACACAGGGTGTTATAAATTGTGTCATTTGTATCTTTGCTTTTAATCCATCAAAAGTCAGTATTTAATTCCAACTCTATGGTGTTGCATTATTGTGGAAGCAGAGGGCCTGCCTGCAGTACAGAGAAAAACTGAAGCTTAACAAAAGGCAGTTGAGGAAGCTCAGCCACGTATAGGAAGCCACAAGTACTCTATAAAACAAACACAGTTATTACTAAATTAACAGTATCTTTTATGCACATGGCACATCTGCTGGTGTAGTGCTTTTAATTTAGTCAAAAAGAAAGTCAACAATTCTGAAATATAATTTCTTTGACTAGTAGTTTTCCTTCAGTAACTCATTCATACCAGCTCCTTATGTCTATATCTGAGACTTTTGGGGCTTAGATCATGATGACAATAATAAAGTGCCTAGTACTGGTCTCCTTCTTTAACAACCAGCTATTCCAGACTCAGGGAATTCAGAGACACATGACTACCTTCAACCTCATTGAAATTGTACATCTAAGTCAGAATTTAGCCACCCTGACTACAGTATATTCCTTTGAAAATGTTTTTGGCATCTAAATGTACATCAGTGTTGCATAAAATTCCATAACCTTTCTGGAACCTTCCTTTAATGCCCATCTCTGAGGGCTCCCATCTGATATTTATCAGGCTAGATTATACACATAGACACGCTCCTGACCCCTCTTTGGATGACTTCTTAGGCATCAAAGAAGATAGCATCAATAATTTCCATTTATTCCTCAGAGTGGTAATTAACACTATTCTGACAGAAGAAAACAATACTCTTCTGGATTGCACTGAAACTCTTCCTGAGAAAAAAGTAAATTTATTTTCTACCTCAATCTGCCTGGCCACTGGGGTCAAGGAAGGGACAAAGGAATGACAGAAATCATCCCTCATTTCCAGATCTCATAACCAGAAAACTCACACAAGGCTTGATGTCTTTTATTCTTTCTGTGGATAAATAGTCCAAGCCACTAGCTGTTCATTATTGGGTTTGACTTACAGTACTATGAAAAACAAATAAAAAAGTATCAGTAGTATGATTTAAAAATATATTTATTGATACAGCACAGAAACATATCAGGAACTACATTTCTTCTCATGCCACAGCCTTGGCTAAAGATGAATATGAGCAACAGTCACTGTCTCTTTCTACCAGCCATGAGAATGGAAGAGTTTTGCTGCTTGCTCTGAAAGTCAACAATTCTGGTTATTTTCTTATCACATTGGCAATAATCAAAAAAGGGCCCTCACAGAGAATAGGTTTTGCAAAATGAAGTTCAGCAAGTTGCAGGGTGAAATTTAACTTCAGCTTTTTAATTGTTATAATCAAATAATAGTTATGCTCTTGGGTTTTCTCCTCGTAACTGTATGCGCATACAGTACCAGCTAATTTTTTGCAGCCTCTGAATTGTCAAATGTCTACTAATTGCTTGTTTTTGTAGAGGATCTGTGCACACAGTTTAGACTTGTGAATGTTCATCACATTTGCAGATCAAGAGAGATGTTTTCAAGGATCAGATCATATCTAAAGGAGAAAAATACCTCTAGAAAATACCCCCCATCAAGTTGTTACTCTTGAAACACTCAACTGAGACTCTCTCAAATCAAGGGAATATTTATGTCTAAAAGTTAAGATTGCATATTATACAAGAGAGTAAATTTAGGTGAGACACTGAAATGCATAAACTGAGAATATGAATCCATTTTTTGTAACTCGGGTTTGGGGGACACATCTAGAAAAACAGTGGCATCCAGTTTGGAGTTAAACACATATTTTTTGTAATTAATAAGAAATACAGTTTTAAAAAATGTTCAGATGTTGATTTAAGCTATTCTAGTGCAAAAGTACCCAAAGCTAGGGGGCATTTTTTTAATTTATACACAGGTCCATTTTCATCACTCTGGCAGTGTCAGGTGGGTATGAGTTGGAGCTACGTACTCTTTAGAGCTGACATGACATGCTAGAGCTCTGCACAGTGGGTGCAGAAGATGCCTACAAGGGTCAAAGAAGTTACTCTTCTGGAGAGAAGGTTCCTTTGAATATTCAAGAGAAACTGAGCTCCAATTTGGATGATTTAGAAGAGCCTGACTGTAACAGCTTAGTTCATCTGCTATGATGTTAGCCATTTTGACCTTCCTGATGAAGAGGATTAAAAGTCTGTTTACACATTTCCTAAATGACAATGAAAGAGGTAAGGCCTCTTGTCTGGGGAGGCAGCAAGCTATGAAGAAAAAGGAAACCTTTTTCTGCAGCTTTTTTAAGAGGTTTCAAATGCTACAGTAAAGATGGGTCAGTGGGAAGGGTAGAGGATAGAGAGAAGGCAATCAAGGGTGGAAATTAAAGCTCTTCATCATAAATAAATAAAATTTATTACATTAATAATATCACTACACTGCAGCTCCCAGCTGCAATGCAACTGAAGCTGGCAAAGAGCAGCAGATATCATGTGTCATCCTAGAGCAGTGTGGAGAGGAGGGAATTTTGGCAACAAGTAGAAATTATGCCTCATGGAAGAAATTTTCAGAGATGTTCATCAGACAGAGGAAATTGACCTCAGTAACTCTAAGCTTGTCTGAAAGTATCTATGTATTCAGTTGACCTGATCTGGGAGGAAGAGCACCTAAGTAAGCCTGACAACATTTCACACCGTGGTCAAGGAACCTGGTTTGCGAAATTTGAATGCATACTTCCAGTCTGTGTGCTTTTGATTATCAGTCTGGTTTTCAGTTTTATGAAAAATGTCCTAGTACTACTTCATAACCTATGCAAAGCTGCAGAATTTGGGGAATGTTTGAGAATGGTCTTGCAAAGCTGGTTAGACGGGTAGTCAAAGGCTGGGCTGATGCCCCTTGCTATCAGTGAAAGTGGAATAAGCCTTGGAGTCTCAAATGTCTAGGAATCTCTCTCTGTTGTATAAGAATCATTAAACTTGTAAGCCACTAGAACGTTTTACACTGGCATAGTCCACGTGTACATACATTTTGCTTCTTCTTCCATTTAAGACTTAGTTTGCAGGTGTTATCACTCTACATCCAAATGTTTCAAGTTTCTGAAAAGATTATTATCTCACTTACAATGCATACCTTATAGTAGGAATGCCACTTTTTGTGCTATTAAGCAAGGGCTTTTTTCCCTCCAAGGTAGTAAAATGATGTAAAAGCTTTTCTTCCTTTTCCTCTTGGCTAGAAATTATATGAGCAGGACATAACAATTTTTAAACTCATATTAAACATTACTAGATTGCCAAAAGTGCCACTGAAGTACTATAGGCTAATTTATATGGAAATACATATCTTCCACACTGAAGCTAGCCTCTGGTCAAAAGTGTGATGGTTAAGGAGTGAATAAAAGTCAGCGGTGGAGTTTAAGATTTCCAGAAACCTGGATTAATTGAGGCAACACTGAAGTAAGTGAAGGAACAGGTCACTTCCAAAGTGGAATGCACAGAGAGAGAAGTAAAATAATTCTTCATTGTCATTTCAAGAAGGCTAACAAGTCATGTTAGTCAGAGAGGAAGTTTCTCCTAGTGAGAGACTCATGAGAAAGCCAGCTAGGGTAATTTATTCACAAAGCAGTGAGCAGATTCAAAGATGCTATCTAACTCTCTTTTTTTATGATCCATGGGGTAATAAGGGCAGGTAGTTTTGCTGCACTAGAAATTCGTACTCATTAGTTATCTACTTAATATTGAAGTGAGCAGGGTTTTTTCTACCTATTTTATTAAAAATGCAAACAAAAATTATTTCATTGTTAAATATTTGAATAATTCTCAGTATTCAACATTATTAATGTTTTAACAGAGGTTATACATTCATTTTTTGTAACTCTGTTGTTTGGGGCATACATCTAGCAAAACAAGACAATCCAGATTTAATTTAAAAATAAAGCACATAATATTTGAAGATTCAACATTGGTTCTTATGAATGTTTTGGAACATTAACCTGGTGCTTATTGACAGTGAGAAACATACAAAATTAATGGCATGAAAATAAGAAAAAAACATTTCAGCCAATTGGACTAAGAAACCTTAAAAATTGAAAACATCAATAACATTCATCCATGCTCTGCATGACACTCACCTTAGGGAAGTTATTAATACATTTAGTGTAGGTGATGTGTTTAAAATGGCTTGCAGAGTTACAGAGTAATACATTGCATCCTTTACCTTAGCTTCTCTTAAAATAAAGAGAAAATATATTTAATGCATTAATTTCCATATCAGCTTGAAATATGTACAAGATTTGTCCCTTTCTTAACATATTATTATGCCAGAACTCACATTAATCAATGACTGTGTTATCATTTCCCAATGAAGAAATTAAAATACTTAAAGTTGAGCTTGTACTGCACAAAGGGATAAAATGAAGTAGTTTATTTTTTATCACATCTGCTTTTTAGATGTAAAAGGAAATGGAGAACATAAACAGACCCTTTCAGTGTCAGTTGGTGTTAGTGAGGTCTTCTCATGGTTATCTCCTGACAAGTTGTCTGTTTGTTGTTGTTGTGCATCAGCTTGCATCAAAAACCTGACTTTTTCTCCCTGATCTTCTCCATGTCTCCTATAATTGTGTGTTAAACCTGTAGAAGTCAGAGCCAAAACAAGGTTCTTTGTCTAGAGAACTGGTCATTGCTACGAACAGTACAATTTTTTCCGTGTCCCTGCACACCACTCTGGATGGATTTACTGGAGGAGTAAAAGACAGAGGTAAGGTCTAGTAAGAAAATTGTTTTCTGCTGGTTGTGGTGGGCCTCACTAAGTCTGAAGAAAAGACTGCAGGCTCCGAGGCTCTCCTTCCTCTATTCTCTTCAGAAGCCATTCAGTGGTGTGGTGGCCAATGCCAGTGACATGGACACATCTGCCTACTTCTGGTCTTCTTTTTAACAATTACTAGGAAATGGAGGGGCCAAACTCACAACAGAGCCACAGCGACAGCAGTGCTCTGCTCTTGGCTGAGAGACTGTTCCACACACACTGAGTCTTATGTGACTGTGACTGAGTCTTCTGGGACCTGTGAAGCACCATCCAGATCCTGTAGAAGTCATCCAGGCTTGAACTGCAGAACTTCCAAGATTTGAAGGTTGGAGTTGCAAAGAGTAGTCACAGTCACAGCAAATTCACATATTATCTAGTGATTTACACTGTAAATTCAGTAAATCACTGAATAATACGTGAATTTGCCTCAGTCTTCTGTTTTCTTTTCTTGAAAAGAAAAAAGGGTAAAACCCCACATGCCTCTTTTTCTTCTATAAGATAAATATATATGGTCCATGAAAACTAAAATATTTTAATGAAATATTTCAAAAGACTAACCATCCTATAACAAGCTTTTATCATTAGCTGTGTTTGGAGCTTACTCAGGAAGACAATTGAAAGTGCCTAAATATATCTTATTAATTAACAGGAGAACATCATTGCCAACATCTCTGAATAATTTATCCACTCTATTAACTATTTTGATCCTAATATTTTTTGTAGATATTCATCCTCTGTGAGTGATTGCAGAAAGAATCTTGATCTTTTAATAGTGATATCGATCACTTTTATAGCACTCAGCAGTGATTCTTAGCACCAACTCATAAAACTGGTGGAACAGAGTGATGAATAAGGACTTGAAAATTCAAAGAACTGCACAGATATTAACTAATCACTGCAACATCATGGTGGATCACTGAGCCAATATGTTATTATGCTGATGGGAATAATAACATAATGTGACTTTCCATATCTTGAAAATCAGAGCTCATGACTTCCCACTTTTTTCTCATTCTTTTCTCTATCACGGTGCTTCTGCTTGACAGGCACAAACATTCAATGATAACAACTGAGGACTGTTGAGTACACGCAATAATTTGAGGGATGTCCACTGTCTCTGAATCTCCCATAGACCTTGCAGAGTGTTTAAGAAATTAGATTTAAGCAGCTGTGCCCATCTGAGGAACTGAAGCAATGAACAGCAGATTGTGCTGATGCCCCCAGTCGCTCACACGCATGCTTCACTTTGTTGCTCTCTCCTATACTCAGCTCACCTCACTTTTGATACAGAGAGGGAACATGAACATTACACTGCAGCAGCCAAAGTTGGAAGGATGACATTGAAAGAGAAGGCAACATCATGTCTCCTCATGGAGGTGTAGAAAAAACCCTCCTTCTCATGTCTCATGTGTGAAGGAGCGGTAGGATGCTGAGGGCTTGACCAACAAACTGCTGAGGTTTCTGGGTACTACAGAGCATGGACCCCAGGATCTGTCACAGAGTGCTTTTATTTAAATGAGTTTTCTGACAATTTGTCCCTACAAAGCCAACACACAGAAATCAGACTAAAAATAGCAGTAAGATAATATTCTCATTCATGAAGGTGCCTTTTTCATCCTTGCTTATATTTTTATTTTTTACCTTCAGTTTATGTTTTCTTCTCTTTCATGTGCTACTAATTTTCAGTGATGAAAGAGACTGCCTTCACTGATCCTCCACAGCTGGGACTGTATGTAGCAAAACTGAAGCTATCATGAATAGTTCTGCAATCTGAATTAAACAGTGTTGTCCTGGAAGGAGCTAGCCTGTGTAGTAGGGCTGGTAGAAGCCTTTATTTTCAAACAAAAAGTAACTTTTGTTTTTCTAGCACAGTAATTGAAAAAGAATCCATAAGATTAGTGTTAGAGATTAAAAGTCTCTACATTGGTTGAAAAATGCAAGGTCCTTCAGTGTCTTATGTCTAGATTCCTTTCTCAACAATGTCCAGGACATTTCTCCCTTTCTCACTTTACCACAAGAGGTACTTCAGGATTTTGTGGACATGTAAGAATCACGGCACTAACTGTACGTGATGGTTTGCCATTGAAATGCCTCTGTGGAAAAAGATTGATATACAAATTAAAGGCCTGAACCGTTGCCTCCTTAGGTGACTAGATATCTTTACACTGGCTTTAGTAGACATTAATTCGGGGCCTATGAGACCTGACTATACAGATAAATCTGAATTGCTGTGGGCTGTGGCAGCTCTTGATTTTACACTCTCTCTTTGAAGGAGATTAAATAACTCAAGGTATTGTAACTCTGATCCTAAAGGACTGTGTGAGTGGATGACCTAATTAGCCACTAAACATCATCATTGCTGATGTAAGATGATAGATGTGAAGCCACATGGAAGTATAAAGATGTTTGTGAACATGCAATTTATAACTGTCTTTTGATGACAGATACTTCTGTCCTATGAAATCTTTCAACATAAACGGGGAACCAGCTTATACACAACCACAAATCATTGCTTATTATGTCGGTGCTTTGGTTTTGCAAAACATACTTCAGTGCTAGTTTAAGACAGAGGAGGGGAATAGGACCTCCTGTTTTAAAATACAGGAAGAGTGCCCAAAACCAACAGTGAAATTAAATACAGTGAGAGGTTTTCCCTGTGACCTACTTCACCATACCTCATTCTAGCTTCGGAACTCTTCTCAGCTGAAACTCTTTTTTAAGACTTCAGGCCCATTAAAGATGGGAGAAAAAGAGCTACAGCTCAGCAAATGAGCTAGACTGAGCCATGGAAAACCTACAGGCAAAATATTTGCTTGTAAGACATACAGTCCTGTGGTGCACAAAACAGATTTTTGGTAGCATGAGATTTTAAAATAATTGGTTAGGGAGGTCATCTAATCCATCTCTTGCCTCACATTCAAGCTAGCTTATTTTTATTAATTATTTATTATTAAGAAGTGGAGCCACTCTGCATGAATAACTCAGATCACAGAATTTTTATGCTACTGTCATGTATTTTATTTGTGATTCTCATAGTTTTGCAGCCACAGTCACACCTGGGGAACTGCAAATCCAAAGTCATGTGCTAAACATTCTTTAAAAAAGGTGAGAAGCATTTCTCTCCAATGATGTAACGTTTCCTTTATTGCAGCTATAAGATATAAATTTAAACATGCATATCCTGCACATTTTACCATCCTATATGAACAAATGCAGTATGAAAAACCACATCAAAAGCGTTGCATTGAAGTGGCAAATTCAGTACCCAACATGTAATGCAGATTGTCTTAACCTGTTCCATTTGCCCCATGGTGTATGGTATAAACCTTCACTGCTTGGTAACATCTAATTTCTTTCTACATGCTGTTTGAATTATTGTTATATAGAACAGCATTTTGTTTCTACTCAGCAAATAAGTTTTGTTAAAGAAAGTTTTATAATAGGAAGTGTTAAGCAATTTTACAGTAATGATCACTGACAGCCGAGCCTATAGAAGGAGCAGCAGTTTTAACAAGGAGGCTGGCATTGTAAAAGTAAATGATGGGAGGAAAAGTCAGTAAACAGACTATGGGAGATGTAGGTTAAGCAGCATGATAGGTACATGGTTATAGCAGGCTTTTTAATTGCCCTGTATCACTATCATCATTCACCATAGCTATCATTCCCCTAATTGCCATAGCAGTTGTACAAAGTGTTGGATACATTAAAAAAGACTGGTTAGAGCGTAAAGGATGACACCGACACTGACACTGCTTCTCTTAACATTTTCTCACATCTTTAAAAATGTATGATCTGTTTTAAAGGCTCAGTGGTATCTGTTTGCTTGTTTTATCAGTGAGTGAAAATACCTCCCAGAGTTATTATACACAACAAAAGAGGTCTCTGCTGCTATTCTTATTCATTTTCCTTTGTCTTTCAGGTAAGCTTGTTCTTTGCAGTAGATATAAAATGAACCCTATAGGCAAACCACAGAAAATCGAATCACATTTTTCACTGCCACCCATGACCAAGATGTTGCCATGCCATCTACCAGCTTGAAAACAGGGAGGATCAGGGAAACAAAAGAAAATGAAAAATAGAAAAAAAAAAACAAGAAGAAGCATAGAAGAGAGAAAAAATGATTGATAAATAAATCAAGCATTATGCAACAGATATTAATGTCCTTTACTGTGAAATTTCTTGTCAGCTTGTCAGTTCATCAGTTCCTACTCCAGTAGGAGTACTCCATCAGTTCACTGTCCACCAAATAATTCTATTCTATTCTAATAATCTGTCAGATTTAATCAGAAGGAGACAGCCTGCCGAAATGTTTTATAGAGCTGAGAGTTTCATGTCAGGACCAATCAGTCACTACTGTCTCTGTCAGTTTATCATATATGTTTTAAATAAAGCAAAATAAACTCTGCAAGTAGGGTGGGTTGTTTTTTTTTGTTGTTTTGTTTTGTTTGCTCTTTTTTTGTTTGTTTGTTAGTTTGGTGTGTCTGTGTGTGTAATAATTTGGATTTAATAGCCAGAAATTCTGCTTTTTTTCTTTTCTTTTCTGTAGTCTGAGTAGCTTTAATGAGGTGAAAAAGCAAATGAGAATGAAAGGAATTATGAGACTTTTATAAAGTTTTGGTTTGGTTTGTTGGTTTTTTTTCCCCAGGGTTTTACAACTCATTTGCGCAGATGCCTTTCCCTACACTGTTTAAAAAAGCATTAAACAGTAAATATAAAACATAAATGATTTTAAATATAAGGTCCAAAACTTATACTTCATATAAGGCTATGAAAAATACTCTGGTTTATGCTAAGGATAAACTTGATATGGTAGCCTTATTTATAAAAAGCAAGTATAATAGTAAAACCTGAAATTCTGGCTAGAATGATAATATTTTTTCCTCAATGAATAAGCATCTTGGGGACAGGATATGTATAGACTTTCTAGGAGGGCATATTGAAGGGCATTGGCTGATGTAATCACTGCATTACCAGTACCCAGTACAGCTTTGGAACCTCTTGGCTCTGAAAGAAGATAGCCAAAGCTAAAACTCAATTCAGCATTCTCTGGGCATACGAGATATCCAAAGGATTTGAAATGTTAATACCTATACAATAAACTGTCAAAAAAGCATAGCATAAAATTATGACTGGATAAAATAAGGCACAAAACAGGGGCAGGGGAAAGTATAAGTAGCAGAAAAAATATTTTCAGTCTGTTCTTGTTGCAAACTTATCCTACTTCTCCTGAAGAACATTTTCTGCAGTATTGAAAGCTGAATTATACCTGTTCTTTCTTACTCTTGCTTTGATTTTAGAAGGTTGTATCTTGAAGTTTCTCCAAGAAATATATTTTTATCTGCAGCATTTCTTCACTATAGTCTTGAGTTAGAGGATGACTATTTGGCATAAAAACAGCTAGTGGAGAAGCAGTCCACTGGCAAGAGAAGAAGGAATAATTTATAATAGTTAATGAAATTAGATTTTCATTTTTTCCCCCCCACCTACAAAGTATTCAAACACATAATGTTTTTATTTTTTTTTACAGATTTTGGTAAACACTTCCTTGTGAAAAGTTCATTTAGGAGTAGTTCATTTTAAATATCTGAGCAGAAAAACACACCCTCTCCAGATTAATTATTTAGCCACAGAAATGTCATGGTATTATTCCCATTCTTCAGCTTCAAAATTTTCCTTTTTAAAACACTCCAGCACAGTTGCTGTCCTCCTCTAAGTACTCCATGAAGACTGAAAGCATATTAAACTGATAAGAGACTGATGCATATTTATAATCAGATTTTTATATTTTTTTTCCCCATGATTGTCTGTAAAAGATTCAGGAGAAATATCCAGGATAAAAGTCAGTCTGGAAAAAGCATATTAAGTAACCCTGTCTTATGTTGATAAAATATCACTTCCTGAAGCTGTTTCCTAAAGACTCGAGAGGATATCAAGAACAGTTCTGTATGAATACTTAGGCTGAAAGACTTTGTCCACAGCCTGAGCCCTGTACTGCAATCCTTTTACATCCTTTCATCTTCTCATGATCCAGGTTGGGATGCTTTTTTCACTTTAGGCACACTGGAAAGCTCTCATTTCCAATATGGTCTCCTTGTCTAGATAGTAAATTTTCTTTCTATAAAGGCTCTCTGGAGGTACTGGTATTGGATCTCAACAGAGTCAGAGGTAGAAAATCAGACGTTCTCCTACAACATGCCTTAGGAGCTTAAGTGAGTACCTCAGCTATTCTTTTGCCACTTTGCCATACCAACCTTAAAGAAACTTAATGACTTTTTCCTTGGAATAGTACTAAGACATTAATTATTATCCTCTTACACTCAACAGCCAGAAAATTATTTCTCCATGCCTTTGCCTCAGTCCTTAGCCCCCTGTTAATCCTGCTTCAGCTGTCAGTGAGAAGCTACTGGTATTATAGTCAAGATGTGTATTGCAGGAACTCATCTGAAAAGATTTCTGCACCTGCCATGTAATAGGTTGCCCAAGGAGGTTGCAAATGCTCCATCCCTGGCGGTGTTCAAGTCCAGGTTAGACAGAGCCTTGGGTGATATGGTTTAGTGTGAGGTGTCCCTGCGCATGGCAGGGGGGTTGGAACTAGATGATCTTAAGGTCCTTTCCACCCCTAACTATTCTATGAGTCTATGATTCTATGTGACTGAATTGAGCCACACATGGATTCAGGAAAATAGCTAATTTCAAGCAGTTGTGTCACCAACTGTTCCTCAGACCTATCCCACTTTGGAGAATCTTTGTTGAGCTACATCATGAAAATTGTAGTATTTTATCCTTGGTAAATACGGAAAAAATTTTGCAGAAAGCTAGTCTTCTAGTCTTGCATCAGATGAGCACACTTCAGGCTTGAAAATTGTACCTTCCATTTGACTTAGACTGTACGAGGAGCCTCTCATAGTATTTTATCTGAGGGGCCCTTGACTTCTCCTCTTTAAATGCATATTACATGTGTTTATCAGCTTTCTGTCTGTGTAAGACAAAAATCCTTTGATGGCTTTCTCTGATCACTTGGGGGAGATCTTTAGATTTTATCTTTCTAACTTTCCACAGAGCCTTTATTTTTACATTTCTCCTATACCTCTAGTATTATTTTCTAAATCTACACAAAACCCCTTTTACCAGCCCAAAGACTATGGAGGCTATAATTCACCATCTCTCTCCAAAGCTCATCTGAATTCTAAGTCGTGGGATTCCCTCTAATAAGACAACTCACAGCAACAGTTAGCTGTTCTCAGAATCACAGATGCTCTGTTTCCATGACAGTGTAGTAAACAGAAAACACCAATCACAAAGGAGAAGAAAGTAAATTACCATTTAGCACTGCATAGCATTTCCATTCAGAAAATACTGATGTGCTTGAAAAACATCAGTCTAATGCTATCAGATACATTTTCAGAATTCCTATAGGCTCTAGGAGCTTAATTCTCAATGGCCTTACTTTCTTTGCAGCTTTTATGCCTTTGTAAATTTTTCTGGTTCTTGGGAAAATATAAGAATTATTTCCCTTATTTTTTTCTATGAACAAATTCAGACAAAACAAGGTGAAAGGTGATGGGTTTTTTTCCTTAAATTCAGATAGAACATTTAGGATTTCAAAGTTCAAAGAATTTTCAAAGATGATTTGTAGTTTCACACCATTTCAAAAGACACTGACCCTTTGGAGGTTTGTGATCTGTCTTGAAACAGTTGATGTTAGTATCATGAGATATAAGCAATCTGACAGTAGACAGCACACAGATCTTGTTTCCTTCCAGAGTCCCTTCCTCACAAGCTGATGTTAGTTACATTGAGGAGGCTCAGAAAATATATTTGTGAAGTCTTGTTAAGGATCCTTGGAGGATCATGAGACTGAACACTGACCTCCCCATGACTTGAGCCCTGCCACAGGCTAAACTACTGGCCTGGGGAAAATGTTTTAAACCTTTTCTTTCCATACTAACCAAGGCAAATGCTCAAAAATTCCAGGGCAGGATAATGGAGAGAGCCAGTGGGGGTGCTCCCATCCCAGCCTAGTGCTGAGTGCTCTGTAGCTGAGCTCCCTTCAGACAGAGCTACCTATGCTTTTGGAGGATAGCAGTTTATGGTAATCCTGCCTGCCAAGCTCATGTAGTTAGCTTGTCATCTTTAGTAGTCCCAGTGTGGTGATTCCTGAAATAATTACACCTAACTAATTATCTGAAGTCTGAATCACTGCAATCACTACAGATGACGCTTGACTGGTTGGAATGCAGCACAAACTCTTCTCTCCAGCAGCCCATTTATCTGAGATGAGTCAGGAAAGCAGTGATCTCATTACTCTCACAAGCACCATTCTGGGATATGGTTTAGTCACAGGGATTATAATTTTATTTTCTTTTTTTCAGAAGGGTTATTATGAACAACATAGCCATCATAGCAATAAATGTAGCTTAATTCAGGTCCATGCCTGAAAGTCTTCTGGATAAAAATAAACTTTTGAATCATGCCCATGGTTTATGATTCAGGAGCTTATCCCCACACATGTACTTCAAGAACTTAGGCATAGGTACTTCTTTGCATTTGATTAGAAATGTGTGAATTACTGATTTTTCAGCTCAGTGAATGAACCACAGACACAAAAGCAAAAAAACCCAAAACAACCTCAGTTTCAAAATAGAGTGTATGCACCAGGAAGCATCCATCTGGAAAAAACATGTGATACTTGTCTGACATTTGTATGATGGTCTGAATCCTGCATACCACTGAAGAGACTTCAGTGGACTAGATGATAGGATAGAGAAAAAGATTTTCCTGCCTGTTCCCATATCCAACACTTATATGAAGTTGATGAACAGTATGTCTAACTTCTCCAAGTCCCTGTTGGAAAGGAGGTGAGAAAGAGCAATATCTAAGCCAAAGACAGAGTGAGTGGTAGAGACAGGTATAGTAACAGGCTGCTCTGCTATTTTTCCTTCTGTAACCAGAGACATTTTAATGGTGATAGCTGGGACAGAGACCATTCCTTGGCATTGATAAAGCTGCTGGTTCTGTATATGCTGGCAATACTATACATCTTCTTATCCCAGCGTCTGGATTTCTAGAGGTTTTCACGGAAGCTGATAAGGTGTCCAAAGAATGCTAATTCTGTATGCGTGTGTAGGTGTTTGTGTGTGTGTAAGGGGCAATATGACTTGTCACCACCCTGTTGATAGAATGACCCACAAGTTTCATGAAAAGTATTCATGTCTTTAAAGCACTGCTACCATGCAAGGGAGCCTCACAGCTGGTACTGTCAGATTTACTGAAGCTAAAGGAGCAGTGGAGTGACTACTGTCTCCTTCATGAGACTTATCTATATCCTGAAGTATTATGAAATTTGTGATCCAAACGGTCCTTGTTCTCTCCCACAACCCCTTTGGAACCCACTTCACATTACCAATCATAATAAAACAAGCAATAAAACAGTAAAATGTGAAAGAAGAAATTAGACAATAAATGCACTTGGTGATGAAGTGAATTCCTTTAGCTACTGAATGAGTTTCTGATGAATAGTTGCCATCAGTAGCTGTTTTGAAACTGGAAGTTGTGCAGTATTTTAAAAACACTGTATTTTCCACTGTTAGTGAAAGTACTCTGAGTAAGCTTGGAGTCATATAACCCACGTAATGGATGATCTAGCTCATGATAGATTCTATAATATAGATATACGTCATTGTCATTTGCTAACTGACTTCTCTCCCTTTCTACATTCTCCCTTCTTCAATTTTCAGTTCAATACAGCTCACTTTTGAAAGGTCTCAATCTAATTTAGAATAAATTTCTACAGTTATCTGGCCTTCAGCAATTGTAAGAATTCCCTATGCGAGATTCCACTGAAGGAAGCCAAGCTGGACATCAGCCACTCCTGACCTTAATCATCATAACTGCCCTAAACACAAATATGCAGATTCCATAAAGCCATAGGTTCCAGATTCAAATTTAGAGAGAGGAAAATTACCATTTTAAAGATCTTAGGGTATTTTTGCTTTTAGGTACTTCTAATAGATACTTAATGTCAGGGCAATATGCAAAGACAAAAGATTTGAAGGCTCTAGTGTGCAATTGCTGAAAGCTCTGACTGCTAGCCTGTGTTATTGGCTTCCCTAACGATGCACACAGAGCAGCTGTAGACATAGTATTTACAAAACATCAGATAGCTGTGTAACCCTGACACCTAATTTAGGGGTGGCAGAATAAAGCAAGGTGTTGATCCTCAACCTTCAGTTTCAAATCAGTTGCTGTTCCTGGCTTTAATTTTCTGGTATTCATTCTTGCAGATACCAGGATTATCTTCCGTGCTCTTATCTTTGTAATTTTCTTCCATTTTCTTGCAAAGTACTTCTGCATTTCAGAGCTTCATTAATTCCATTCGAACATTTCTATCAGTCATGTAACTGGAGTTTTGTGTGACATCAGGACCAAATGCAGATTCTGCTTCTGTTTGTCCCTGAAATCCTAATCCTCATAGACTTTCATAAAGTAGGATTTTTTCTTTGGAACCTACCAGTTCCAAAAACATTTTCAGCCAGAAAGGCTTTCACTGCTCAAGGTTGTAAAGTGGACTGAAGACTAAAAAATTTCCTAAAAGGCAGATCTATCAGGTATTCACACTGGAGATAACAGATTGCTATCCTGATCTCTGCTTTGCACTGTACTTCTACCCCATGCAAGGGGTCTTTCAGGCCACTGTTTGCTCTCATGTTTCAGTATGCTTCAAAGTGTTCATGCATGGCATCTGATTGGTAATGGAGAGACACTCTCTGTAATATCTTGCTTTGCCACTCATCTGTGATGCAAGAGCATGAAGACTGCATCTCTCCATCACAGAATGTTATTGGGCAAGGACAGTAGCTAAAAAGAGACGTAGGAGTAAGTCCAAGGAGCTGGGGATGGTGATGGCATTTAGTCAGTCACTGGCATTTTTCCATATGAGTAAAGGGAACCAATAGCATGTAAGGGTTCTGTCAGCCCACACTGGGAAAGGAAATGCCTTTGTCAAATTTCCTCAAATGAAGAATGAACCTGCATCTAAAACGTTATCATGAGACCAGGCCAAAACAAACATTCCACCAGCTGGTTTTATCCATTCTGCAGAAGCTAACCAGGCTACTAAAGTATGCAATTACAAGCATTTGTTATAATTCTTGCCAGATCATTTCCCATGGCAGGAGTTTAAGCACAAGCAGTTGTTCAATGATCTGAAAGCTCTTCATCACACACCAGCATTATCTCACATTTTTGTAGCTCTATGACACATAGACTGATTTGTTTTCATCCACCTTACTTCCACCACCCAAGAGGCGCAACTTCAAGTTTTCACACATTTTACCCTTTTTGCACATATTTTGTGTTGGTTTTGAAACTGGAGGCTGCATTTCCTATGCTGGTTTCTGGTTTTGGCCATAAGTGAGCTCTCTTTGATGGAGTAGTGCTTTGCTGTGTGTCCTTTCAATGTTTTCTGCATTCCTGGTAGGTCCCCTGTTTCATAGGAAAAGAGTTTCAAGACAACATTAATTTTCAGCATCACATTATGCATTTCAAGAGCTTGTTAAATTTTTAAAGAGTTGTCCCTGCTTCAAGAAAGTCACAACCTACAAACATAAGAAGGATGATACATATTTTTGATCTTGTTAAAAAGATGTCAATTTAAATTATGTTTGCTTTATTCAGAATGGCAAGTTCTTAATACTGTAAAGGAAATTGTGGAAATCCATATTTCCACAATATTGGAAGGAGCTCATATTTTTTATTTGCTGTATGGAAAACACCACTGAAGACTTTGAATTATAACTTGTTTTGGGTGGTAATGGAGAATATTTCCTTAAAACAGAATTTTAGTGCTCTGGCTGCTGAAATTCTTTCATACGAACATCTGCATCACTTTCTTGAGTATGTGATAGAGTAGGGTAGCAACCATGAGAGTGTATGCCTGCATTGCACATGTATGCAAAAGAACCATAAAAGATAAAATCCTGCTGAATTGGTTGCCTCACCTAACCTCTGCTGCATCGAAAGTAGATGTTGTTTAGCAATCAAGTTATCTAAATCTTGTTTACAGTAGGTGGATAGACGCAGCTTCAAAAAATTATTTCTGTTTCCCTAAACATTTACCAAAATTAGGCTGGGAATCTCCCAGCCATTAGAGATTCCTGTCTCTCCAGGTGCCCAAACATTTATTTACATGAAATATTCAGCTGAAACCTCCTTTTTGAGAATTTTAAATCAATTTTTTTTTTTTAATAATTTCCACCTAAACATCTAGTTTAACCTACAATATAAATAAATGACACTGGTGTGAAACACAGAGCTGGTAGTCCTCAGGGCTACAGTAACTTGCTCCCTTGTTCTATAAATAAGACCAGAGGCAAGGCAAGATAATTTGTCTATGCCTTTGACAAGCACTGGTATTTTATAACTGGCAGAAGCTAGGGAAAAAAACATTTATTTGCATGATGAGCGACAGTGTTACTGGGGCTAACAAATTCATTTCAATAGAAGTACTCTGAGCTGAACAATTCATTCATTAAAAGAGCAGTTTTCTGATTAGACAGTGGAGCAAATAGCTCTTTTTTTCCCATTTCACCATCAGAGCCACTGTACATAAGCAATAAAAGAAAACAGAGTATATGCTTATTTGGCTGCTACTTGTTCTGTAATTGTACAATGACAATGTTACGGCTTTTTGATGCCATGAGCAGAGTGGAAGGTATGACACCAGATCTAAGCACCTGAAAGTATACAGGAAACAAGACTGAATGATTTTACAGAAGGTTAATGACTCTGGTTGGCTGGAATTTTCACCCTTCCAAATTACTTGACAGATCAATTTTAGCAGCAAGAACATTACTAGCATCAAAGTGAATATGAGGAGGGTCTGGAAAAAGGAGCATTTCACTGGGCTGTACCAAATACTTGCTGTTGCCCTTGCAGCCATGACCTCAGTATTAGGTGATTTGCTCATACTATCTCTTGTGGGAATTTATCTGTAAAGAGACCTATGTGACTCATAGATTACTTACCCAAGACTGTAAGAATACCCACTTGAGCTGGAGATTACATACTCAACGTTACTTGTGATTCATTATACATGAATCTTGCTGCAGTTTAATGGGATGAAGACAGTCTGTCAATCTTTTAATTATTTTATCATAAGGAGTGAACAAACAAACATACACTCAATGCATGATATTCCTAGACCTAATTTCTGCATATTATTAGGCTAATTAAAGATGAAACAATATAATAATCACATTTATATCACAAATGAGATAAAATTGTTAAATCAATAAAGTCAATAGTTTATACCTCCAAATTATTTCAACAGCTAATGAAAAGGAATTGAAAATTCAAAAATATTTGTTTAACTTGTTTTACAAAAAAATTCAGACAGCAAGTTTCTTCTTATCTGAAAAAATAAGTACCTGGGTTTGTGCAGAGCACTTGACACTGTTCCACACAACATCCTTGTCTCTAAATTGGAAAGGCATAATTTTCACAGATGGATCACTCAGTGGATAAAGAATTGGCTGGATGGTTGCACTCAAAGAGTTATGGGCAACGGCCTGATGTCCAACTCGAGACTAGAAGGGCTATATGAAAAGGGGAGGTAATGTTCGAAGAAAGGGTAATAGCTTTAAACTGAAAAAGGTTGATTTAGCTGAGGATGCGCCATCCCTGTAATTGTTCAAGGTGACGTTGGCTGGAGTTTTGAGTGACTGGTGTAGTGGCAGTGGAGTTGGAATTAGATTATCTTTAAGGTGGCTTCCAAACTGTTTTATGATTCTATCATTTTGTCATTCTATCATTCTCTGATTCTTTGATTCTAAAGTTCTGTGGTTTTATGGTTTCGTAGTTCTATGACTATTCTTGCATAAACATTGTGTTGACTTAATTGATAGAGGATAAAGATACTAATACAATCTATTCTCTGCAGGACAGAAATATTTATTCTAGTTTGTGGGGGAAAAAAGGTGAACCAGGGCAAGTACTCAAGAACCACTAAATCTTCCAAAAATGCTACAGATCATCAACATCAGAAGGTAAAAAATTATCACAGGTTTTCTGCAAGTTTTATGGCACAGAGGTGGTTTCAATGGTCTCACAGTGGGATATAACTGTGCAATTATTTGAAAAGAAATCACAAGACCTGAGCAATTATAGATCTGCTTACACTGACAGGAGTCATTGACAAATCAGTGGAATGACTAGTAAGGGATTCTGATTGATAATTAAATTTTAAAAAATCATCAGACTGGATATGTTTTGACAGTGCTATAAACTTAGCACTAGCAAAAAAGTTGATATAACATCCTAAAGAAGAAAGAAAACATTTAGCTAGATACCAGCTAAATATTTTAACCAGTTTAGCTAGATAGTTTAACCATGCCAAGTGCAAGGTCCTACACATGGGTAGCAGCAATCCCAGGCACAGCTACAGGTTAGGCAGAGAAGTGATTCAGAGCATCTTTGCGGAGAAGGACTTGGGGGTGTTGGTTGATGAGAATCTGAGCATGAGCCAGCTTCAGTGTGCGCTTGCAGCCCAGAAAGCCAACCGTATCCTGGGTTGCAACAAAAGGAGCATGACCAGCAGGTCAAAGGAGGTGATCCTGCCCCTCTACTTTGCTCTCGTGATACCTCACTTGGAGTATTGTGTGCAGTTCTGGTGTCCACAGCATAAAAAGGACATGGAACTGTTGGAACAAGTCCAGCGGAGGGCCATGAGGATGGTCAGGGGACTGGAGCATCTCCCATATGAAGATAGGCTGAGAAAGTTGGGGCTGTTCAGCCTGGAGAAGAGAAGGCTGCATGGAGACTTCATAGCAGCCTTCCAGTATCTGAAGGGGGCTTATAGGGATGCTGGGGAGGGACTCTTCATTAGGGACTGTAGTGATAGGTCAAGGGGTAATGGGTTAAAACTTAAACAGGGGAAGTTTAGATTGGATATAAGGAAGAAATTCTTTACTGTGAGGGTGGTGAGGCACCGGAATGGGTTGCCCAGGGAGTCTGCGAATACTCCATCCCTGGCGGTGTTCAAGGCCAGACTGGACAAAGCCTTGGGTGACATGGTTTAGTGTGAGGTGTCCCTGCCCATGGCAGTGGGGTTTGGAACTAGATGAGCTTAAGATCCTTTCCAACCCTAACTATTCTATGATTCTATGATTCTATACCTCTCATAAAAGAAGGATACAAGACATAATTGTGGAACAGATCTTATTTTAGGAAACACTGATAAGGACTTGAGATTTGTGATGGAGACTTATAATTCTTAATGTAACAAGAGTTGTCAAAATGGTTGCCATCACCTTTAAATGTGCAACTGAGGGAGTATTGAATAGGAGAATTTACATTCTCTCTCACAACTAGCTCTGAAGTGGCTGCTACCAGAGTACCACATTTTGTTATCACCCTTTCTTTAAAATGGGAATTTTGAATATAAAGAAAACTTGATGAGTTAGAGTTTAATCTGTTTAGATCACCAAAACTGAATTGTTTACAGTTCATACACTTGGAGAAGAGACCAAAATTAGTAGCAATTTGAGGTTCCTATTAACTTTTATTTTTCTTATGTTTCATCCAGAAGCAGGGAACATTTTCTTTTTCTTCAGTGTAACAGGCAAGAACAAAAATGGTATTTTTAACAACAGAAGCATTCAGTCACTGTAGCAATGTATCCAGGCAGGTAAAACATTCTGCATAATTGAAAATGCATATAGGAATATTTGATTTTTTCCTCAAAGCGATACTCTAGCTCAAGGACATCCTCTGGATGTGAAGTAGGAATTAATAAAGGGCAGTCTAACGGCCTGTGTTAGGAGGAGGTCAGACTTGCAGATTGTGATGTGATTTCCTGGTGCTGACATCTATTAAACCCTCATAAGCACATACTCTGGAAAAACTTGACATCGCCATCAATGCCTCTCTGCTAAAAGAAGCCAGATGATATAGGTCTGATCTGTAACACAAGTATAGCTCTACGGATTTAGGATATGCAGTAGAAATCTGATAGAACAGTAAATAATAAAAAAAAAAAAAAGCACAGTCTCCTTGTCCTTGAAGCTATCAAGACACTTTAAAACATGAAAAGAAAAAGAGAGTTTCAAGGTAAAGACATTTATAAGACCTGGAGTAGCAACAAAGTGTTGACATTCAGGACCAGTTTTAGGGAAGCAGTATGAACCTCCTGCCCAGACAGGCTCCAATTATCCATGTATCTCACAGAGTATCTTGAAGACTGGATTCCACTTTATTAGAGCTTCCACATCAACTCAAAATTTAGGGCAAGACCAAACATGCATTTAAAATTTCAAGCAACAAATGCCTCTTAAAAAAAGGTTTAGCATCCACACTTATGCTGCAGGGAGAAAAATAGGAAAAGTATTTATATGATATAAATAATGATACTTTGCATCACTGGTTCCAAATCTTTGCTTTGAGACCTGGGAAAACCTTCAAACTTTGATGACTTTGCAACCAGGGCAAAAAAGAGGTTTGCAAGTTCCTGACACTGAGAGGTAGCACCACTTTGCAAGGCTTCCTGCCTTCTGTCAGTGAGGACCAAATATAAAGTACTCTCTGTGTCTGTATCCCTGAGTGTCAGTGGTCCCATCCTCACTCTGGATATACTTTTGATATATTGCAATGAATAGCAACTTTTGTACTTTGTTTCTCCTTGTAGCATGCATGTTGCATATCTCCCTCCCTCCTTTCCATTGAATTCCTACATTATTGAGCAATTAGTTGGTTTTATTTTCAGTCAGGACCTGGTGTCATTACAACAAATTTGGACTTTTCACTGAATACTGTTTTTTTCAATGATGCTTTATTCTACTTTCTGTTAGTATGGTCACGTTAGTATGGTTAGTATGACATGTCTTTTAAAAGGCTGCAGGAGGAAGAGAGAATGCCACACAAGCTTTCCCCAGCGAATGTAAAGCCATTTGTACCATTATTTAGGTGAGGCTATTAGAGGTCGTTCACTTACAAATTTACTAAGTTCAAAGAAGCCTCAATATATCGAAAAAGTTCCTATAGTCAGCAAAAGTGATAGCCATATGTATTCCACCCTTTGATCTCATACCTGACAGCTGCTGCTAAGGTTTTGTGGCATGCAATACTAGGAGAAAGGGAAATTGCCTGAGGAAGGTATATGCGCTGATGTGCTTTAGCTCTTAGAAGTCCTAAGGTGATCTAACAAAACCAACTCTTCTCAGGAGCTAAATTCAACTATACAGTTGTGGAGGAGCAACTCTCTCTGGCCCATTAATGTTATGTGAGGGACACATGACTAATGCCACACAAAATAAATATCACTGCTAGTGCTTCATCAATAGTTCCCACTCCTGATAGATGTCATTCTTCATTTATGTCCAGTCACTGGTGTCTTCACAGGCATAAGGCTAGCAAGGCATTTCAGCATGAAAAGATCAAAAGAGGTAGAATTCAAAAACACACCACATCTCCTGGCTGGTGCATCAGAGGAGCTGCATCCCACTTCAGCAATCAGCTCCCCATGCTCCTGCTGACATGCAAACAAATACAAAGGAGGAAGGGACTCTTCACTGACTTATGGCAGAATTTTGGGATTTTATTTTCTGTGTTGAAGAAATTTTGAAAAAATAAAAAGAAAATTTACAGTTCACTGCTGTGTATCTGGCACACCAGGTTCAGGAAACCAGATCCCCATCAGCCCAGCTAAGTACCCCACTCACTCTGATATAAAATCAGTCTTTCTCCAAACCAGTGAATGTCAAATCATTTATTAAAATGTAACTGCTTCATCAAAGAAGACTGAAAGGGGCACTCTGTAGCCTTGTATTTTTGTCAGCCTCCTGGAGGTGTGAGAATTGCAGGATTTGAAAATGAATCATCAAAACTCAAGAAGAGTCTAAATAGTAGACATGGCATTTATATCTCAAGTCTCTCACTTGTCTCTCACTCTTTGATTTTTTACTAGAAATATTATCTTTAACCATAGCAATCCTTTCCTGAAGACACTTTCATTGAAATAATCACATTCCTTCAGGATTTTAATTAATCAAATCATCACTTTCTGACAAAAAGCACTGTCAGGAAATGCTGACCCATTTTTGCTAATACTATTCATTTCATATTTGAGATTAAACCCGTTTTTTGTCAAGACAAACCGGCTAGAAAATAAACTTCTAGTGGAGATCAGGTGAATCCAGAATCCTGCTAGCTTTAAAGAAACCTATAAAGCCTATTTTCAAAAAGGACCCCACAACTCCATTGTACTGCACTGGAAGTATTTTCTATTAAAGAAACAACTGATCAGCAAGCCAAATAAATAAAAGTAACATTAAAAATCTACTAGATTTGCCTGGAAAACTGCTGAAGTCACCTATTCTTTGTAAGTGTGCTAATTTTTATATTTTTCCTTAGGACTCTGTAATTTTGTTCCTTTATATCTGAGCAGCTGGGAGTCACAAAGCTCCTATAAATATAAATATATGCTCTTCAGAAGTCTTTCTAGCGAGCTGCTCTGAAGTCACTGGCCTTCCAGCATTGTGTCTGGTCCTGATGGAATAAATGGCTAAGCTCCTCAGCTGAGCATGACACTTATGTCCTATGTAAAAGTCACATTTCAGAATTTACTACAGGACTGAAATGACAGTTTTCATAAAACCTGTGAAAAAAACATCAAGGTCTTCACAGCGCTGGTGATGTGCAAATTATTGGTAAAGACACTGTTTAATGTACCTTTGCTCTTGAGCACACAGCAGTATTACTTTAAATGAACATCAGAAAAGGGGAAATTTCTGCTCAGCATTTGTCCTCACCTATGTAGGTGCTTGTGCATAGCTGAAACTTACAGTAGATACTGTACTGTATAGGGGGTATTTCTTGCATGTATCTGCTGATCCCTGCTTACATTGTGGTTCAGGGGCTATAGGAGATAATTCTTAACTGTCACAGCAAAACTGCTATTCAGCCCAGAAGCTGGGTTTATCATATAGTCTATAAATAATTTGTTCAAACATTGACACATCATCTGTGCACAATAGAATATGGGAAAGCTTCTTTATACCACCTGTGTGACAATGATTTCTCACACAATGCACCAATTGTGCAGTGCCTGGGGAGTGCTCTCAGGAATTGTCACTTGCTTTGTTTAAATCTGAATGATGAAATGCTGGAATTGCCCATGCTTTTTCTATGACAGACTCTCTGCTCCTATGTCCTGTCTTTTTCCAGTCCAAGAAGCCTCATACTTCTCATCAATCCCAGCATAATTTAATTTAAATGCAATATTCTATTGTATTTATACAATAAAATAGAGTATTGTAAAATACTCTACTTAATATTGAATCTAAATGCTATCACTAGGGCCAAATATGATGTCTCATCTGGAAACTCTGTTTCTTAGCTAATTAATCAAAGGTTAAAGGATGATGAAATCTTCGTAACCCAAATTCTTCCCCTATTTCACTGTGTAGGCTTCAGCCAGCCATGTATTTAATGATTTTGCTGTGCTATTAGATAGAGCTGACAGTACTTGCCTGTCTTAAAGACCTGTGGTAAGGTTAATTAGCTGAGGTTTATGCAGTGTTTTGATAAATTAAAAGTGCTATTTACAGTCTGAATGTTCTTATTAGAGTGTGTTGAAACATCTGCACCAAAGCCGTTTTCATTGGAAAATACGCTTCTGTTGAAAGAAGCATCTTCCCTGGGAAGCTATTATCTTTCTTCTAAAGGATATAACAAAACAGAAGAACATGGTCCCCTCCCTCTCTGAGGAAAAAAAGGGGATATTCAATCCAGCATCACACCCATAGCCACCCTCATCTGAAGCAGTTACGCAAACAAGCCTCAGAACCATCCAGTGGGGAAAGTGCCAGAGGAAAGCCTCAATTGCTTGCTTAAATGGGATGGAAGATTAAAGTTTGCATTCCCCAAATCTGTGTGTGACTTGAGATATTTGAAGAATGGGCTTGAGAAATTGTTTTCTATTTATTATTTAATAAATGAATTTGAAAGGCTGAAAAGCCCAAGTGAGAAAAATAGCGTATGTCCAAATATGTGGTGATTTGTCACAGGTATTCCTCCAATTTTTTTATTTGATGATGTAGCTATAGCGTATCATTTTCTTGCCCTAGTGTGGAAATGGAGCAGAAATCAAAGTAAGATATAAATGGATTTTCCACTGATACAAAGTTCACTACAATTTGCCTTTGGCTGCTTTCAGTGGCTAATAATAGAAATGAGCTACTTCACTTGTTTGTTTTTCAAAACCTAGATGAAAAAGTTGGATTCCTTTGTGTTCCTCCTACCCCACACTTTCTATTTTTATCTGCTTCAATGAGACTGGAGGGGAATTATAGGTTTTAGTGTGCAGGACAAAACTGTGAATTCTTTTTATCTATCAAAATTTGGCTTCTGGATATCCTTTTTAGTTTTGCAAGCATTAAAAGAACTCTTGATTTTATTCTGACTTCATATAGCTCTATAGATCTAATAGAGATAGAAAGGTTTGGGGAGATGATTTTTTTATTTCATGTTTTGATTTTTAGTGAAAATCCTCACAGGAATATGCGTAGGAATAAGAAGAAAGTAAATTAAAACCATTAAGAATGTTTCTGTTTCCTAAACAGCTCTAACTCAGGTTGTCTGGCATATGAATATTCAAATGAAAGAAGAATCAGTTGTCAGCAAGGGTTTGCTTCCAGGTTTTCTTCTCCATAATACATTTTCATGTGTATACAGGGTACAAATCAAGGATAGACACCTTTATAGCAGTCTTTATGGATTTAAAGAAACTTTTCTTTCCCTCCAGCCTCAGAATTCTGTTTTCTGAGTCAAACCCACCTGAACCTTTCTGTTTTTTCTCACGGGCTATGGCTGCTGAACTGCTTATGAGCATTGTCAGTCTCTTCGAGAATCCCTCCAGTTTGTCGGCATCTTTCATAATAATGACGCCCCAAAGAGGACATCACAGTCTAGCTGAGGCCTCTGCAGTACTGACAGGAGTCATTAACTAGTTTTTATTTGTTCATCTCGGAATTATGGTTTCTTTCTCTACCTCAGGACCATTTTCTTGACTCCAGTTCAGGATTCATTATAAACCCTGCATTTTTTCTTTTTTCTGTCCAAACAGGCTTTCTCCATTTCTACTTGTGCATTATTACTTGAATATTGAACATATTTATTTGTTGAGTTTCTGTGCTAAGTTTAAATGAATATCTCAAGCTAAGTTTGAATTTGAATTTGAATTCTGTCCTCACTTCTTGCAGCTTGTCATTCATGGCCAATTTTATAATCGTGCTCCCTGCTTTGTTATGTAACTTAATAAAAATATGGAATTCAGACTGAAATATGCCCTTTCAACTCCCAGGTACCAAGTTTACCCAATTTGGTTGTAAAGCACCTATGATAACTCTGATACTGATAACTTCACACTGGTCTCTGTCCATTTGGTAAGATGTTATAGTCATGTCATTGGGAACATATTCTCTAAAATATTGCAATAAAGACAATATTTTGAGCCTTAAAACAAAATAAAACAAAACAAAACCAAAAAAACCCATAAAATAAACCATGACTTCTACATGTAAATTTAGAATGTAAAACATTCTTCTATTAAGTATTTTTCGCTGTTGAAGATATATTTGATTTTTTCTTGAAGCTTAATATCTAGGGGGAGTTTGTAATTAAAATTAAGTTTAAAGGAAACATTTTTTTGCAACTTTTATTATCAATAATACTTCTATCAGTCTGAGATCAAGGGGTTTAAAAATTGGGATTTGGAAGAGACTTTAAGTAAAATCTTATTGTTGGTCAGTTTCAAAATTTGGTTTACAGCTTGTAATGGTTTAACCCCAGTGCTAGCTAAGCGCCATGGAGCTGCTCATTCACTACCCCTGTGTTTGGATGCAGGAGAGAATTCGAAAAGTCAGAAAACTTGTGGGTTGAGATAATGACAGTTTAACAAGTAAAGTAAAAGCTGTACACAGGAGCAAATCAAAACAAGGAGTTAATTCACCACTTCCCATTGGCAGACAGGTGTTCAGCTAGCCCCAGGAAAGCAGGGCTACATGATGTGCAGCGGTTACTTGGAAAGACAAACACCATATCAACCCCTTCCTTCTTTCCCCCCCCTAGTTTACATGCTGAGCATGACACCATATAGTCTGGGATGTCCCTGTGGTCTACTGGGGTCATCTGTCACGCCTATTCCCTCTCAATTCCTTGAGCTCCCCCAGCCTGCTTACTGATGGAGTGGTGTGAGAGGCAGAAAAGGCCTTGACTCTGTGCAAGCACTGATGAGCAGTAACTATAACATTCCTGGATTGTCCACACTGTTTTCAGCACAAATCCAAAACATAGTCCCATATGAGCTAATATGAAGAAAATTAACTCTATCCCAGCTAAAATCAGCACACAGCTGTATTTAAGACCATTGAAAAACATAGCTACAGGTAAATTATTTTCCCTCTGTTTAATCTGCCTGGATGGACAGAGTTAAGCCATATTAAAGCAGTATTTTCAAACAGCCCTTAGTCTAAGGGTTTATTCTTCATTGCTCATCACCTTGTGCAGTCATCTGCATCTTTGCAAAGACACCCTATGTGCCTGTTCTAATCCAGCAACATTTCAGTTTCAGCTTGCATCCACTGAGACAGAACTTTAACTGGGGAATATTGGTAATGTTTTATTCTTTCAGCAAAATAAAACCTCTCACTTAAACTTATTAAGGATGCTCTGGCCCAGTTCTCTCCTTGCTAGATCCAGCACTCACCTACCCCAGTAGGTAATTTTATTTTACAATCTGTTTAGTAGTGAAACAAAAGGACAGAGTAATTTCTGATCATTGTTTCACAGAAAAGGAAGTAAAGGAGAACAGTACCTTTTTCAGTCCTAACTGCAGTACAGATCACCTGGTTGACTGCCTGTAACTGAATCTGCTAATTACAAAAAAAGTTTTAATCATTATGAACTTTTGAAGAGAACACAATATTATGACAGATACAATGAACAGTAGATGAATTGCATAAGAACTGCATAGTGCAAATCCCTTCAATGACTTTGTTCATTTCATTGTTCAGCTCTGTCCTTTGCATCATGGCTAGCTCAGGGGATTTTTCACCTCTGCCAGCTGCTGTTCATCAGTTCCAAGAGGCAATTGGTGGTGGGATTTGGAGACAAGTATGGTCATGCAGAAAATTGACTGGTTTATTAATGCTGCCTGCTTGTGCAGGTCGGGGAATGCAGGGAAATGAAGAAAGTCGAGATTTACCACACTGGGTGGGAAAGTGCTGCTTCTGATGCCCAGAGATCTTGGTTATCTTGGAGTGTTAAAACTTGCAGGCAAATAAGGGAAAGATGTCTCTAAAAAGAGGCAGAGCTTATGACTTCACTTGTGAGCACTGCTTTGAATATTGCTAATGTTCCGAGCATCAGTTGAGGACACATTAAGTGGTTTATAACTGTTAAAAAATTTACAAAGGAATAATAAATGCTCCCTTGTGTGAAGATCTACATGCTCCCTTGTGTGACGATCTACTACCATGCACCTATTTTTGCAACTTCCCTTCTGCAAACACTGACCGTATCCATGCCTATGTATTCTTATAAGCACTGCTAGATGTAACTCTTGCATCCAGAAATAAGCAGAAGTGTGGGAGCTATTACTGCAGAGCTGTTCACAGTGTGCAAGCTGTATGGATAAGGCAAAGATCTTTTCATTCTTCCCTTAAATAGAAACTAAAGAATTTGTTTAATTAGCAAAAAAAATGTTTCTGGCAGAAATCTAGTCTCTAAACTGGGTGGTGAGACAGGTACAGCTTGATACAGCAAAGGGACTGAACAGTCCCTGTACACCCATAAAAAGAACTACTGAAACAAATCCTGACATTGACCTATCTACCATGCAGACATGCAGGAACTTGTTTCATCATTTAGAAATGATACTGGTAGTGGAAACTACTTAGTCACTTCCTTTATATATAGCTATTAAGGCTGCATGTGCAACACCTTTTCAGGCCTTCTGATTCTGATTGCTTGATGTGGAATTGCTTTTTTTTTTCCTCTTTAAACTGAGAACAGTGAGTACAGTGCCCAGAATATCACTTTAACTACTGCTTACATTGTCTGAAACATGTTTTATACGTGTACTTGAAGCTCAGAGTTAAACCAGCTGATCTGGAAGATTGTTACCCAATAGATTTTACCAGGCAGTGTTTTACAAAGATGCCACTGAAAGGTCAAATACCACGTAATTCTGTTCTGGACCCATCACTGAGTCAGTCATATTTACTTTTACCAAGTGCTTGCTCTGATCTAAGGGCTGCAAAGTCATTGTAGTTTGGCTGTCAGCAAAGTAAAAAACATGTTAAATATAATCTTTGTATTGCTACCTTTTTTTCTTTTTTCTTTTTTTTTTTTTTTTGGCTGGGAGGGGAATGGTAGTTACAATGTCTCCAAGCACATGGAAGGGAAAGGGGAACGCTGACTCTGGCTTCACCCCTTCCTTAGCATCTGTGACGGAAAAATACCCTTGGCGTTTCTACAGCAAATGAGAGGCGATTTTCCCAAACTCCTGTGCAGCAAAGACTTCTTCTTGTGCATTTGTCTTTAACATGATTTAACAAAAGAAACAAAAGAAAATGTGTTGGTGTGTTGGCTTCTTCCTGCAGTGGGCCAGTGCCCAGGCCCTGCTTTCAAGTGCATCCTCAACAAACTGCAAGACCTTTCTTTACCCTGTATCAGTATCTTTAAATTTTACTGACATTCACTGAGCCCCAGAAGGTATCTCTGAGGCCATTAACACTTTGGATTCTTCCTTTAGAAGCTGGATAAGGTGAGCACAGAAGTGTCCTGAGCCAGACAGAAAATATATTTTCTGCAAAGCTTAGGATAGAAACCAGGTCTGTGAAGTCTTGGTGTGCCCCTCCCTCAATCTCACTACATTTTCTCTTACTAAAAAAAATGTGTCCATTGAAGCTGTCTGTGGAATTTGTTTTGTTTGCACTGTATTTGGCAGCTGGCAATGTAAACAAAACAGTTCTTGCAGAGAAGGATATTAGAAGTATCACAGTATCATAGTGTGCTAGAGATTGGAAGGGACCTCAAAAGATCATCTAGTCCAATCCCCCTGCCGGAGCAGGAGCACCTAGATAAGGTTACACAGGAACATGTCCAGGCGGGTTTTGAATGTCTCCAGAGAAGGAGACTCCACAACCTTCCTGGGCAGCCTGTTCCAGTGTTCTGTCACCCTCACTGAGAAGATTCTCTCAAGTTTAAGTGGAACCTCTTGTGTTCCAGTTTGTACCCATTGCCCCTTGTCCTATCATTGTTTGCCACTGAGAAGAGCCTGGCTCCATCCTCGTGACACTCCCCCTTTATATATTTATATACACTAATAAGGTCACCCCTTAATCTCCTCTTCTCCAAACTATAGAGACCCAGCTCCCTCAGTCTTTCCTCATAAGGGAGATGCTCCACTCCCTTAATCATCTTAATTGCCCTGCGCTGGACTCTCTCCAGCAGGTCCCTGACCTTCTTGAACTGAGGGGCCCAGAACTGGACACAATATTCCAGATGGGGTCTCACCAGGGCCGAGTAGAGGGGAAGGAGGACCTCTCTCGACCTACTAACCACCCCCCTTCTAATACACCCCAGGATGCCATTGGCCTTTTTGGCCACAGGGGCACAGTGTTGACTCATGGTCATCCTGTCGTCCACTAGGACCCCCAGGTCCCTCTCCCCTACACTGCTCTCTAAGTATGCTACGGAGCCTCTCAGAGAGGAAATTTTGTGAGGGAATATGTGTAGAGAATTTTTTTATTATTTCTGCAGCAGATTCTTGAAAATCGTAGGCACCCTGTTTTCCTCCCTCTAGCAGATACTCAGCAGCTCATGACCCACATGAAACATCACAGACCCTCAAAGGTAGACAAGAAAAACTGTTGCTGAACCAGTTCATCTTATAACTGTTTGAAAAATGTATAATAACTATCCAAGTGAATCAGTGCTCACTATCTATGGCTTGCTGAATGAAGTACAGCTACAGACTTAAGCCCCGTTAAATGTCAACATGGAATCTCACCAGCAAGGTGTAGAGATTTTCCAACTGATCCATCTATGTATTTTCTCAGAAGTGCTTTGATAGGCCCCTTTCTGGAGAAAATGACTCTCTCAAATCCAATCCTAAGAAAGGCAGTGTTGTCTGGTATTTTTGGAACAGCATTTAGTCTTGAAGATCGGGGGGGGGGCCCCCCCCCCAATCTATATGCATTTGTTAAAACCTCACTGCACTTTGCAAGAGCAAAATAGTTATATCCTGTTACAGGGCTACCTAAAGGAGGTCTAAAAACAAATGGAAAGGTACTTTTTACAAAAACATAGTGACAAGGAAAGGGGTAATGGCTTTAAACTGAAAAAGAACAGATCTGAATTAGATTTTAAGACTTTCTTTAGTGTGAGGGTGGTGAGACACTGGCACAGGTTGCATAGAGAAGTTGTGGGTGCCTCATCCATGGAAGTGTTCAAGGCCACGTTGGACAGAGCTCTGAGCAACCTGGTCTAGTGGAAAGTGTCCCTGCCCATGGCAAGGCTCTGAAGCAGGATGATCCTTAAGGACCCTTCCAAACCAAACTATTTTATGATTCTGTGATCTCTTATTATAGTGAAATTTACTATTTTTAATTTACAACTATTACTGTTCTTGTAGAAAATAATTCCAATGCATCCTCTTCATATATTTTTTCTGTTGTTTTATTAGAATAAACGATTAGATCTGAATGAATTATATGGAAAATGCCCAAACAACCTATGAACCCCACAAGGCAGAGAACAGTGGGGATAGCAATTACAGACAGCAACAAATTGTAGGGAACTGAAGATCTGATTTTCCCACAGGTAATCTTCAACTACTTTTGACTTTAGTGGGCATTCTGGATGTTCAGTGTTTCTAAAATCCAACCTCATACATGCATAGGCCAAGGATTGCATACCAGCTCAGCTCAGAATAGATCTCAGGAGGTCTGAGCCATGGTCTCTTGCTTTAATAGCTAGACTCTGCAGAGTTTTCAGGGAAATTACTATTGTTATTCAGGAAGGGTGTATTTAACTGCATATATAGATCCACAGACTCGACTAGTGTAAATTGCAGTAATTCCACTGACTTCCACCAGCTGAGAATCTTATCTTTATATTTTAGTGACTATTAACACAGAATTCTGACCATTTTAACAGAAGTAGGCTTGATTTATGGGTTTGTGTTTCCTTCTCCCATCACTGCCTACTGTCCAGCCACAGTAACCGTGTATAAATAGACACAACATCATGCTTTCTAATTAACTGCTGCCTTCTGATATTAGTTCACAGGTACAACCACAATCCTATCTTGATATTACATCTAATAATTATCACCAGGGAGTAAGGTATGTTGGAGCAAGGGCGATTAGAAAAAATATTTCTTGTGGTTTTTTTTTTCCTTTTTATATGGGTTCACTCTTTATAATGTACAGATGAATATACAATAAAAAAAGCATTATTTCTTATAGGAGCACATACATGTTCCTAGCTGTCATTCTTTAAGTGTATAAACAGCTTTTGTTGTAATTGATGTGCCAGTTCCTCAAATAAGTACTGATGCACTGAAAGTCTTTTAATAGGTGAAAGCCCACAGATCCACAAATCATAACCATTTGTTCGTATTTCTCATTGTACTAAAAGAAAAATACAGACAGTTGATAACAGTTTATAACAAAAAATGATAGATTTGTTGTTTTTTTTTATGCTTTCAGGTGTGAGTCCCATTTCAGAGTAAAAATTCAACTATATATTTTCTCTAAGGCAGTAACTAGGTTATTTTGTACAACATGAGAGGAAATGCTTGCTGATGGCATAATGCAGATCACTGTTGCATGCAATACTTTGTTTTTGCCCATGTTAGCCCAGGAAACTTGGAATAAAAGGCAATTTCTTATCAGATCTCTGCAGTAAATAAGAAACTGCTCTGTAAGCAACGTTTTATTAACAAGCTGCTGCCACTTCTTCCACCTTCCTTACATGTACATCTTCAGCACAGACTGCATGGAGATCCAATAAAGAAACTGTGGAAGAAATATCTCACTCATTCCAAAGGGTCAAATGCTGGAGTGAGGCCACTTTTATCCTGGATGAAAATATGGCCCAACTAAAAAGAAACCAGCATTGTCGGCACAAGGTATGATTTACTGTTGTTGAGATTTATTTTTCATGTCAGTCTCAGTGTATAAATATATCCTTCCTTTTATTTTTATTTCTCCTCTATTTTACAGCAAAAAGGGAAGATATATTCTGGGCTTGCAGTTGCTCTGAAAGCTGCACTTCTAGATTGTTATAGCTACAGTAAAGCCAAAGCTAGAGTGCAAACATCTGCCCCTTTTTTTTGCAGATGGAAAAACTGCCTTGGAAAAAATAGATAACGACTGGCTTCAAAGTCATGACTCAAATCCAAATTCTGATGCTGAGGGTATCTAAAATATGTAAGATTTAAATTTTGTTATACCTGGCCAAAAATAAATTCTTGCCAAGTACTTTTTTGATTAGCAAAAAACATTTGAGTGTGTGTGATAAGACTAGTCCTTCTTTAAACTTTTGCTACTGGTTGTTTACCTCCATGTTTGTGATTCCTAATGAAGAAATATAAATATTTTTTTAAATCTATCTGAAAAGGCAATAAATTAAACCATTTATTTTAATCAAAATTTTGGAGCTATCCTATTTCCTTCGAACTTTATGGAGTTTTGCTTATTTGCAAAGTTTGGGTAAGCAGCCCAAAATTTTTCAGCATTCATCAGAACCAACCATCCATGTCTTCTTGCAATTCAGGTTACAATCACTTCTGAAGTGAAGAGTGGAATCTAGGTACCTGGGTAAGATTTCTGAGTTTCAGCTACCACCCTAGAAAGGACAGTCTTGCATAGGTTTTGTGTCATGTCTCTAAGTCTTGTGGGCATGTCTCAGACAGCATGGAATGTCCCAGATGGCATGAGATACCTTTGTCTAGGCACCAGAATTGTTCTCAAGGTGTCTAGACACCGTCACTACTAGTCCCTCCAGGGAATGGGTTGTGATGTTCAATTTTTTTCTTCACCATCTTTAAAGTTCTCCACAGCTGCTCAATCAATGTGTCCTGATGTTTTTCTGACATTTGTCCTTGACCTATAGAATTTTCATTTCAAACTTGGCCTCGGATAATTTTCTGTAAAAGGTCTCTCTGGATTTAATGTTTGGCTTGTGTAAGCCTGTCCTGGTCACTTCTATGCCCTGATCCTTCAAGACAAAGCCTTGTTTCCAGTTGCAGTTATTATTTTTGTTTTGATTCATCCTAGATAAAATAAAAAATAAAAAAAAGAATTAGACTTCAAAACTTCAGTGTGGGGCTAAATGTTCAAGCTCAGTAAATCTGTTCTTTTTTCTTTGCTCATTATCACCCAGCATTCAGCCTAGCACCACCTAACAAGCAATCTTCAATCCTTTATATAACTCCTGGAAACTTTCACTTTAATCAGGGCATTGGGAAAGCTGTAGTCTGAGAGCAAGATTAACACCTGGGCTTTCCTGGGTTTAACCCCAGTGATGACATTGACTTCCTCTGTGACCTTGGAGAAGTGATTTGGATCAGTGTACTCTTGGATTCATAAGCATTTAGGTAATAAGAGACAAGGCTAATGGGCCACGTGTGTCTGTCAAGAGCAAGTGGTGCAAAGAAAATGAACCATAACTTACTATGACAAGGTAAAGATTTTTGTTTAAAAGAGAAATAAAAGATACCTTTGAGCCTGGTAGGAGTTTCAGACAGTCTAGACTGTAGGTAAGTTTGAAAGTTCATGAACATGCTTGCAGAGTAATTATCATCTAAGTATCTGCAGAAATCTACCCTGAACTTATTACCGATCCCTACTTTCACATGCAGAGTGATGGCACACAGCATATGAATTAGAGGAGAATGGCAAGTTAAGGAGAGCTGTGAGCACATCAGAGAAAAGGGACAAAATTCAGAATGTTTTTAGCTAATTAGAGAAAGAAAAAAAAAAAAAGTGACTCATTAGGGACAAATACAGTCATTGCACTTAGGAGTAATTGTCTGCCAAAAGGAGGAAGAGTGTCTGAAAAGTAGTTTTTTGTTAAGCTGAAATATGGAAAGGAACACAACCTTAATGACAGTTGACAATGTTACAAAAAGGGCAAGTATTGTAGGAAAATATGTCAAAAATAAAGTATCTGCTACAACCCATCTGAGATGTTCCTTGTTCTTTTGGTGCTGAGAAGGCATCATTTGGATCACTGTATTCAGTTGCAGACACAGGGCATGAGAAAAAGGATGTATAAGAATGATCAGTGTCTGAATTGCATTGCGATTCTAGTTGACTGGAGTGATGGTGTCATGAGTAAATACCTTAAAAAAATTAAGTTTTGTCTCCTGGTACTAACTCAGATGCTTTCAACAATTAGCAGAAAATCTTGGAAGGAGGACTGGGAATTCTCTGACTCTGCCCACACTGCATAACAGGCTCTTTGGACTTTACCAAATATATAACTGGTAAAATTGGAGAAAAGAGTAAAATCCTACTTAAGGAACTGACATTCATGATCTTTTGTCAGTAGAGGCACAATGACTACCCAAAAGGGAAAAGGGAAATAATAATTTAAGTTTTCAACATTTTCTATACATATGTATATTACTTTTCATATCTAGAGTTGATTGGTTGAAAGTGTGATTCTGGTCTCTAACACTACAAGGCCTCTGTGTTTATTGTCTCTCTTTAGTTCTAAAAGCAAATTTGAGAGGGAATGAACAAATTAAATAAAAAAAAACAGAAGAAAACTAGTTGTCAGTCGCACAGATTCATCTTCAGTTAAGATTGGCTCTTTTATTTCTTTCTGACACATTATTACTCTTACCACTACAACTGTCATTCTTCATTGTGCTTCTTATTTACTTCTTAATTGCCTCAAGAAGTATCTGGTATTTTGCAAGAATTACTTTTTTTTTTCTGTCATATCTTATCATGTACATATATCTTGACCTCTAGGTGGTGCATAGCAATTGAAATTAAGATGTGGTGTTAGGAAAATCTTATGCTAAGGTCATAGGAATCGTGCAGTATTAGCAGATATCCAGTAAATGGCTTTAGCAAGAAGATGTAGAGAAATCATGGAGAAAGGTAACATTAGTACTTCTATTGCCTTTGTTGTTAACATTAAGCTTGACCTTCCATTGAAGACCAAACTCCCCACTAGTCACAAGGACCTTGTGTAACTAGTGTACATTGAATAACTAGATGAGGCAGAGAAAGGCTGACCTCAGACATAAGCCTCTTAAGTCAGTCCTCATGGTGCTTCACTGGTAGCAACCCCTGAGGTGGAATGACAGGAAAATACTGAGAAATCTGGGTTTTGCAGAGTGCTGGAGACTTCCTGTGTGTGACAGACCAAACCTATTTGTGAGGTTACAGAGCTGAATGACAGTGAAAAAAGGCCAGATTTTTTTTTTTTGCAGCAATATATGAGGCAAAATGTAATGATATTTAGATGCTTACTTTCCTTGCGCTGCCCAATTACCTCTGAAAAACATATTTCCCTATTGTGCTTCTTTTGAGCAAAATTTTCTGAAACTGAGAAACTTTTCAAATTCTTATGGGTCCCGTGAACATAAAGAATTTTACTTTAGACCCTACCCAAAACTGTACATAAAAAAATGTCTTGGTTCTCTGAAGGGGTATACAGGAGTATAGTACAAATGCATTTTCAGTTCTCCCTCAGATCAAATTAGAACCCCTTTATTTCCCATTACTAGAATTACAAATTTTCTCTTTTATGCAATAAATTGAAATAACTGCTGAATACATATAACCAAAAGTATTAATATGTCTCAGTTAAAATGGACCCAGGAATTTCTAGATGTAAGATGAATCAAAAGGTCGGATTGAATACTGAGGAATATCTTAAGACCATTAGCTTCCAGATGATGGCTATGAAGCTTTTCTGAGCTGTCACTACCAACAATTTGAGAACAAATATTTTAATCTGCAGTTCTTCTTGAACTGAAAGTATGCAAAAAGCAGTAACTTCTGTTAATGCTGACATATTGGAGACAAAATCAGAATAGCACTAGATCAGTACACCTTGCAGTTTCCAGTGTTGCCATTGCTTTCATTCACAACTGATACCACATTTGATCCGGATGAAGGTGCCTGTGCCTATGCCTAGTGCTGCTAGTGCAGTGCAGTGCTTGGGGTGGTAGGAGTAGCTGCTGAACTATAAGAAGAAAAGCTGTTCAGAGGGCATATTACATTAAAGATTTGTTTGGTTGCCCATGTGGAAATTAAAAGTTCCCATGGCAAGTTTTAAAAAGAGTGGAAGATAAACCAAACAATGATTCGCCTCCAGAGCCACTGGACTATTCAAGCATCAAACTCATTACTTTATGAAGTGCGTGGGAATACTTGCAAAGCGTATGAAATGCACTAATCCATCCATTTTTTTTCTATTTTTACTACCTGGAACTGTGTAGGTTACACAATGTCTCAGCTCAGTCACTTTGTTTTGCTTAACTTCTTTCTGAGCAGACAGGAGCCCTGGCTATGCTAGCAGAGCTAATTCAAAGTCTCTCTGGAGCACAGAGTTCTCAGTTTGAACCAACAGCTTTACAGACATACTGGACTCATTTATCTTTCTGTTTGTGACTTGAAAGAAGTGATGTCTTCCATAATCAAAGCTACACTCTCAGGACTGTCTTATCCCACACGATCTCCTGCAGATGAAGTGGTGGCAGGTATTCTGCAGCCACTTATGTCTAGTTTCAATTGCAGGTGCTGAGTACAAGCCAGACAGCTATTGTTTGGCTTAATTTCTTATTGATTTTACTTCAGGGCACTTACCCAAGGGAGGTTAAAGTCTCATAAGTGAATAAGATGATCTTGACCCTTCATTTTAAGAAAATAAGTTCTTTATTTCTCATTCAACTCCATCTTTCTGGGGCAGGAAAGCTGGACACTTCTCATGAATTTTGTCCTCCACTTTCAAGTTCTTCTTCTTTTTCTTTTCTGTAAAGCTGACATTCTTATCCGATAACTATTTCCAGACTATCAATATACCTCACTTTCACAATCCAATATTTTGTGTTGATTGTATATAGTGTATATAAAAGGTACATGAAAGAGCAACTCAAACTACTAAACAAAACCTGTAGTGAGACAAAATTTAGCAGCACATTTGCACTCTCTAGTGCATACATCAAAGCATAAAGGCAGGATGTTAACTGTCTCAGGACACAGGTTGAAAGAGAGGGTTGTCTGGGGAAACAAATGGCAGAGCAGACTGAAGGATCCTGAACTCTGATCCTCATAAAGTCCACTTTAACTGTTTTTGTGGATTACTTTTAAGTAGGAATCTACTGTGCATTTGGAATGTCAATTATCTTTTTCTCTATCCATATCTATATGGAGATAGCTCTTGAACTTTGGGACAAGTTTTGGTTTTACCACACACTCCTCGAATTTTGACCTAGAGAGGAATATGTAGCCATGCTAAGTTACACAACATTAAAGTACTTGATAGTTTTTATAACAGAAAAGCATAGGAATTAATGAAAATATCCATAAAAGTTAATTAAATCGAGGAAAATATTAAAGTGACAAGACTTAAAAAGTCATGAGGATCAGGGAAGCAAGTTATTACATGGAGATAAAACTTCTTATTCAGGATGGAGAGATAACGGCTGTACTCTTCTCTAAGATCTTTTTGAACATAAATAAGAAAAACTTCTATGGCTCTAACTGAGCTATAATTATTTACTACAACTGTCAATCTCTTCCTAATGCTTTCTGAAGTGAGCAAAGTATAACTTATGGAACAAAATGAAATGATAGGTTGTACCTGTGTACGGTTTTTTGAGTTTGACATTTCGTGAGTCTCTTGTGTGAAAGATGCAGCCAAAGGATCCTTAGCAATAACTGTGTGTCTTCAGGATTGTGTAAATAGTTCCCATCAAGCAAGAAATGACATGAAACTGTTTAACATATTGCACTGAACCAGAAAGATACATTTGGATATTTTAGGATTGAAACCATCAATACTAACGTAAATGACTCTCCACTGCTGAACGGGGAGTTGAAGTCACTGGCAGCATCCAAGGGAATAAAAGAGCAGAAGAAAGCAGTACTTTTTACACAAAACCCAAAATGTATTGCAGAGAAATAAATTACAGAATCATAGAATAACAGGTTGGAAGGGACCTCAAAGATCATCTGGTCCAAACTTTCTCAGCAAATAAACGCTTTATTAATGCTGTAGCTCCATGTACGTTTAGTGGAACGGTTAAAAGGACATGGCAGAAGTGACCTATACTGTTGTAAGCTGAGAAAACAAATTTCAAGGGACTTTCCCTCTTTAAATATATTCTGGGACCAAAGAATTTTGACAAACTTTGGATTCCACTGTACTCTGCATGACAAGAATGCCTGCAGGGTAACTGTAGGGAGGCAGTTGCTGTTATACTCATTAAAATTACTCATGTTGTAGCACAGTCATAGAAATAATAAGATTTCTTGATGTGTGTTTGTTTCCTACTGGTATGGTATGTTGTATTATGATAGCTTTGCAGTCGTAGTGTGCTTGTTCTGGTTGAAGAAGCACATTCATTATAAATCCTTCTTTTCAAATGCTTATAAATTTCTGGAAAAGACTAATCCATTAGCCTGGCATTTCCTTTGTTCGTGTCAAACAAAAGGTGCTGGATTTTTTTCACTCTTTTTCTCCTGTATTTGTTAAAACAGATTGGTTGCTTTCGAGTTAACAAGCCAATAAAGACTATGCAGTTTGCCATCACATATTCACATAATATTTTTCTTCTCAATAACCCCAATTTTACCATATTTTAATATATCATGTTTGAAGTGGACATAATGATGAGGACAAGCTCTCTGGGAAAATCTGAAGAAAATCAAAACAAAGCTTGGAGAGATCAGAAAACTCTCATGATAAACATCATATAGATTGATCCAGGATTCAACCACTTTTGGTCTTTCTTTCAACTCATAAACATTATGTTTCCATCTTTATGGAGAACAAAATTTGTTAACTTAAATGAAATGAGCATTTAGCTTGTAATCTCTACTAGATTGTTTTCCTGACTAATTGAAGGAAGATTTTTGAGACTGAGTATGGCTTTCAAGGCTTCACTCTGTTTGGTATCATTTGTCTTTATTCACTTCCTACAGTGTTAAATTTCTGATATCCAATATAAACTTTGTGTGCCTGCCACCACTAACACGTCTGGAGAACTGCTTTCTGAAACACAACAGCAGCTCTTTGAGAGGTGTCATTTAGTCTGTCCTAATATTAGCCACTCTTGACCTTCTGCACACAGCGATCCTTTCTGTGAAACCCTGCTAAGATGTTTACGTGAAAGTGTGATTATCACAGCTTTCATTCCAATCAACATTTCCATGCTTCAGGGCTCTGCATCCTACAGCACACCACAGTCTACACTGTATGTGCGTGCCTGCCTCAAAGTTGAGTTGGACATTCAGCAGCAAAAGGGAAAAAAGCCTGGCAGATCTATTTGGTCCACCATATCAATTCAAGGCTAACCTGCAAATTTTCCCATGCTGCTCCCATGAACTGAGAGATGTTTATTAAAACTAATGGAATTAAGTAGGTTGAATACCAGCAGAGACACCAAAGAACAGACCAAACAAAAAAAAAAAAAAGTGGGGATGTATATAATCCAGATTAACCTCTCCTTGAAATTTTGAATATTGAATTTAAATTACATTTAAATACATTTGAAGTACATGGTAATTGCTTATGAGATCCTAGGAGAATGATTAATATTCAAATACATACAGCCATGCCTTTTTAAAGATATTAGATATTTGTCTTTTAACATTGGTTTCTGAATTGCACTTCTACTTAAATGTGATAGCTGTCTTGTTTCTTGAAATGTGCTGAAGAATAAGTATTACATTTTCTTCATAAATTCAGGGGTACTTCTACAGCTGGCATTAAATGCCATAGCTTTTCTGAAGTGAAAGGGGCTATGATAATTTATAGCAGCTATTCTATAAACGTCAGCAGTAGCTTTCAAAGCCATGTTCCCTGACCCAGATTTACAGTTACCTTGGGAACAATTATTCTGCATTGTATATTTACATTCTCATTGTCACATCTTTTCTGGTATGGAATCTCAGTAGTCATTCTTCTATAAAATTCGCAGTATTTAACATGATGGCAGACATGTCCAACAGAACATGAGCAACATGTTCATGAGCAGCAGAATAGGGGGAAATGACACCATCATTTAGAAAAGACAGTTAGAAGGGTCTGGCGTGTAAGGAGAGAACCTGCAAAATTAACATAAATGGATTCTACCATTGGCTTTAGTGGGAACAGGAGCATACACCTTGTTGTGAAGGATCTAAGGGTTTAATGACATGATCCATATAACAGTACAAAAGGAGACAGAGATGAGTCAGAATAAAAACAGATGATGTATTATAGGGAAATAATATCATGTGTGTAATAAACTCCTGAAGGAAGGAATAATGGAATGCTGTGTCTTGTTCCTTCCTGTCTTCTGACATCAGAGCTTTGACCACAATATTTGAAATAATAATGAGGGTAAATATTAATTTCAAACAGTAACTTTGAGAAAGCTTCCCATGTTCATGAAGTCTGAGAATCTGAAAAGTGTATATTTGTAAACGGAAATGGAGATTCTGCTTCAGGATTGTGTCTAACAAAGAGAGAGACTGGCTATACTCAAATGCAACATACAACATTCTCCTGGTGCAGGGCAATAATGAAACACCCACTCTCTCAGGCCGTGTGAATAGGAGCTATGACTTTAAAGCTTATTGAGTTCTTCAACTGACTAAACCTCTGTTTGTATCTTGCAGACATATAAGAGCATTCTGAATTTAATCAAGTCACCTGCTCTGTATCATACTGTTTCACCATGAGACAGATATGTATTAAATAGTTGGGAGTTGGTCTTGAAAATTCTGAAATTGGAAAGCAAAAACTGACCTATATTTCCCAACTGACCCATAGAAGCTGTGTGGAGCTTCTATGTTTCTGGATGGCAGATGCATCCCCATGGTCTTGTTACCTGAGTTATATAAATCCATGATACCTCAGGGGTCCTACATATTCTTCATATGTATTTTATTATTCCACTACAGAAAAAGGAAGAAATCACATCTCCGCAGGTATAACACATTTTTAACATGGTTAACTGTAAGACTGTAATGTACTGATGCTAAGAGATGTAAGGGACAAAGATGATAAAGCTGGCATATTCAAACTGTACCCTAGAAATCAGTCTTAAGTATCCCTGGGATAATCTGTGACTGCCACAGTTTTTCTCAGTATTATTAAAGCTGAATTTTGTTGTTAATTGTTCTTTTTTTCCAGATGTACGGGTTTATGCCTGTGTACATCTATCCAACTTTCAGAGCAAGTTAGCTTGATGGCAGGGCCTTCTAGAGATGGGAAAATGTGAGTGAAATGTGAATTTTGAGATTTTCCTATCGCTATTTTAAATGCAGTGGAAGTTACATCTCTCACCAGATTGTTGCATCTTTAGATCATTTAGGTCTCAGTTTTAATGCAGATTTTCAGAGCAGACCTAGATATCATCACTAAACTTAGCACATCAATTTTGTTTGTGGGTAGTGTAGAAGTGATTATATTTCCTTTACAATTTCTGATTGAGTTATGACTGTAAAGTTCTTTATAGATCAAATGAGGATCTGGAGGAGTATGATAGAAGCATCTCTCAGCCTCGGTAGTAAACTTTGGTGCTGAAGCAGACAGATAAGAAGTGGGCTTTGCTCTCTCTCCAGGTCTTATTTGACTCTAGAGATCAGGGATTAAAAATCTGGACTAGAGTCTTATGGACTCTGTGATTCTCTTTTCAACATGCCTTTGTCAAAGAGTGCTCACCCCCCAGTCCACACTGAGGACAGTGGCATGCATTTCTGCACTTGAAAGGACAACGGTATCGTTTCTGATATTAAGGAAAACAGCCCATAACATTTCCAACTCTCCTGTTTTTTTTAAGTGGTACTGAATAGATTATCCCCATCTGATGATCATGGCAAGCAAAGGAGAACTTGACAGCACTGATCAGTGATTTTCTGTAATGCAAAATGGATGCTTATGGATCCAAAGCAATTATATTACACATCAGTCCTATACAAACCTCATTTACATAACTGAATCATGAAGCATCTTTGTGCTAAAGAAAGCTATTGTAAAAGACCACAAGAACTTAGTTTTTGCCTAGCTGTATTGTTTTCTCTTTCTCTCTCTGATAAGACTGCCTGAAATTGGCTGTGTATGAGTACCATTTCCCAAACTGCTCTTTGGAGGTGCAGCATCAGGAATAACACTCCTTGTTCATTTGCTTTCCCTTTTTTGCCTGCTAGTGATTTTTCCTCTTCATAAGCTCCTTCTCCATCCTTGCTTTCTCAATGTACCCCTTGAACAAGAAAAGCCTTAGTATTCTTCCCTTTGCTACACAAGCAAATATCTTGCTTGGTTAGTCATTTATCTGCAGACTTCCTGTCACAACACCTTTTTGGTTATTTATCCCCCATAGAAATTTTATGAGATTTTATGTATCTTTCCAAGCATGAAATAAGTACATGCATTTCCATGAAATTTATTTTACAGACTGGTGGGACAGATATTCTCACTGGAGTTAACAGCTCTATTCCATTTTTGACTCACTATTTGCATGGCACCAAACACAGCTGATTTTCATTGCTACATTTCAATCTTCTTTTGTTGTTGTTATTTTTTAGTGGCAGTAGTATATGAGTGTTTTATTTCACTGATGATATTCTGAGGATAGTCATTTTAACCTAAAATCCTAATACCCTTGAATGTATGGTTCCATATCCTTGTTTTAATAGAACAGTACTTGAAGAATTTCATGAAGCTAAGCACTTTTTAGAAGTTTTTTTCTAATAAATGGGTCAAAAACTCCTCTGTCTCCCATATCACCCCTCTGTCAAGGAGGTGATCCTGCCCCTCTACTCTGCTCTCTTCTCTACTCTCACTTGGAGTACTGTGTACAGTTCTGGTGTACAGCCTGGAGAAGAGAAGGCTGTGTGGACACCCCATAGCAGCCTTCCAGTATCTGAAGGGGGCCTACAGGTACGCTGGGGAGGGACTCTTCATTAGGGACTGTAGTGATAGGACAAGGGGTAACGGGTTAAAACTTAAGCAGGGGAAGTTTAGATTAGGTATAAGGAAGAAGTTCTTTACTGTGAGGGTGGTGAGGCACTGGAATGGGTTGCCCAAGGAAGTTGTGAAAGCTCCATCCCTGGCAGTGTTTGAGGCCAGGTTGGACAGAGCCTTGGGTGGCATGGTTTAGTGTGAGGTGTCCCTGCCCATGGCAAGGGGGTTGGAACTTGATGATTTTAAGGTCCTTTCCAACCCTAACTATTCTATGATTCTGTATATAAAGATATATCTGGGAGCCTTTCTTCAAAACACATTCAAAAATTTAATGATGTTTTTAATAAGATACATGTTGGGATTTTCAAACCATTTGCCTAAAAATAATTAAATAATCAAATATGACGGAATGTATCATGGATACCTCCTCCAGAACAAGAGAAGATGGAGCTTAAAACTTAACGTACTAATTGGAATTTTGTCTGCTGCAAATTTCAAATTATCCATTTGGAAAATAAGGATCTATTCTTCAAATAGCAAAAACTGTACAAAAGAGGCTTCCCATCAGAAAAGAGTTTGAAACTTAGCCTAAGGAAAAATTTTACCTCACAGAAAAAGCCCTGTATTTGTGCTTCTAACTGAATACCAAAGGAAATGACCAAGTTACTGAAGAAGAGCTCTCTTAACTAATCCATATTAAGCGCTGAGAAGTAAGGGTTACCTGTGTTAGTTTCGCCTGTGTTGTTTGTACCTTCTAAGACACTGAGAGTTGACAGTCAAATGCCGTTCAAAGAAGCAGTGAGTTACTTGTATCCTTCCTAATGAAGGAGCTGGGGCTTCAAATATTTTATTTTTTTTTCTTCCTCATCAACTGCAAGAATTCTGGTGATGTTACTATGGACAGTTATATTTCCATACCATATGGAGAAGAATGTAAGACTTTTCTATCACATAACTGGGCCAAGAAATCTGTATGTTGACCTTCTGTTACTTAAACAAGTAGCTACTCAGCCATCAAAGTCCATGATCCTGGAAACCATCTTTTTTGCAACGTTTAAGCATATACTTAGCTTTCAACATGAGCTTAAACCCTACTGGTATTAGTGGGACGAAAACATGTCCCCACAGGCTTTCCTGAATGTGTGTTTTATCTTAGCTAACTTTGTCATTGTAAATGCTTTCCCTAGGATGGGACAAATTTTTTTTCTTGGGGGTTTTCTTGGTCTTTAAAGATCCAAACTGCCAAGCTACACAAAGAAAAACTTTTAAATAGCACTAAACAGATCTGATTCTCAGAGTCGGTAAAAAAATTTTCAACATCAGACTATCATAGAAAAACAATAAAAAAAGAAAGCTTGCAACCAACTTGAAACATTAATGGATATATCAACTTTCATTTCCCAATGTTTGCCATATTACATTCACGTTTACACAGTACCCTGTTAAATCAGGGATTATCCCACCACAGTCTCGGCTACGACTTTCAATGACCCTCAGGGATGTTTAGCCACATGTTTAATATGAATGGAAATCAACAGTTGTGCCAGTTCACACCTCTTGATTATACAGCCCATGACAGCAATGCTGTAATTCTTCAAATGTATGTTTTTAATTATGCGACTTCTTTATTTGCTCATTCAGAAGTCTTTCTTTGGTCACTACCAGATATCCTGGTGTGACCTCATTTGTTTTTTACAGCAGCACAACAATTTCCTTGGGGCACTACGCGGTTCAGAAGGAAAAAGTTGCAGCTCTACCAAAGCAAGCTCACATGTGTCAGACGGTTTGTTGTCTCTATTGACTCCAATTTCTCTCAGGGCTTGCTGTGATGGCCAGCATGAATGTTTCACCAGGGCTGGCTGAATTGTGCTATCAAGGCTGTTGTTAGTTATTGTGCAACCATTTTTAGATTCCCTGTACTCCTGGCTCCTGTCAACACTGTGGGACATGTCCAAATAAAGATAAATTGATTTCAGCCTTAAACCACAAGTTAGAGATTTCTGTGAGCTTTGTATAAAAAGCACCAAACACTTATCTGCTGTTTACTCTTGATGCTCTTAACTCTTAAATTCTGCTCGTCTTCCCCTTATTTCAGTGTTCTTAACACTTTGCTCCTTTTGATTCACTTCTGGGGCTTTATGGTTATTAATTTTGAGTTAATTTAATACAACAGTTTGGATCTGATTAGCTGAGAACCTGTTACCTATGAATGTCTCCATGGTAAAGTTTAAAATGGCTTTAAATGAAACACTGCTGAATTGTTTTGTATAAACCTGGACTCCTTCCCAAAATTTTTATTCACTGTTAGTTACACATGTAACTGAGCTTTTTAAAAAAGATTCATATTTTATGTATGTATGCATATGTACATGTATTCATTCACGTATGCATACTTACAAACTCGTAGGCTTCTCACAAGGCCAATTATCTTGGTACTTCCAGCTGGGATCAAAAACAGAACTGCCAGGTAACTTCAAGCAGATTGAGTCTCATAGCAATTCATGAGACATGAAGAAGTAATTCAGTAATAAGAATTAGCAGCCAAGTTTCTCATCAAAACACCCGGGTTTTTTTGATAACTTTGCCTGATGTTACAGGATTACTCTTTTTTATTTAATATTTAGAGAGAGGTTTCCCACTATAATGAAATGTGAAACCTCTTTCAAGACATCCTTAGTATACTTTTATGATAACTGTAACTGACCAGAAACTCTAATTGCATGCGTATGATTCTGATGTGCGTAGTTACATATGCATGCATGAATAGGCACATGGATTTGAAGATGTGTGCATACAAGCACAGGTACATTTACACACACCCACGAACTCCTGCACTCACTAATAATAACAGATCCAAGTGCTCTATAACAAATGAACACTTTAGAAATATTAAAATTTCTACAAGAATATTTGAAATTAAATCCATTTCTTTGTGTTAGCATGCATCTCAAAAAGGCAGAGAACTATTAACAATACTGGCATGAATTGTTAAGCATGTGCTTTAAGATTCTTTATTATTGCTTCCTGGTAAAACAGCAAAAAGAATTCTAGCTTTGCAGAAAAAGGTAAAGCAGAATATTCGGTCACTGTTTAATAACTGTCAGCTTGTCTGCCTGTCTAAGGAAGACTACAGAATAATAATAACCTGCAGACAGACTCTATTCCTAGTGAATTATTCTCATAATTTTTTAATTTATATTAAGCAATAGAACTGAAGTTCCTTGGAATTCATCAGTCTGCAGCAGGAAATGACAGCTGTTTGACGAAAAAAATAAGGAGCTGATAGATTCCAGGTAGAAAAACAGTACAGGTTTTCAAATCTTAGATTATAAAAAGCCATTATTTTATATTCTGCAAATATTGTTTTGATTAATTTGTCCTATTTCTGCAGCATTTTTTGTTCAATTGAATTTAAGAAAATGCCTAATACAAGGTTTGGGGATGTGTTCTCTGTATGGTAAGCACTGTGCAAACACAAAATGAGAAAGAATACCTTCACCAAGATGCTTCCAGTCCCAGGTGGAGTTTCTGAAAAGACTTAGCTTCCTTATCCTGCAGCCATTCAGTACCTTGTGTCATCTCTTTATTTAAACCCATTGGAGAGTTCCAGATCATATTTCTGTCAAAGTGAGATAAGAAAGGAAGTACAATAGGTTGGGAATTGAGGCATAAATGCACCTGATTAGAAGACTCTCTCTGAGGAAGGACATTTAACTGCATGCCAGATTGATTTCCTTGTAGCTTAGGGAGTTTTAATCATCTGTTTTCAAAAGCAGTTCTCTCTCCTAATTTTCAAATAATCCATCACAGCTTCATCTGTTACTGTTCTTCTTTAGAGTAGTAGAGCAGTTTTGGTGCAAACTGCCTGGTCTGAATGAACTATATACTTCAAGAGTTCATTAAATCCTGCCAGCCTCCATGAGGACAGGAAGGTCCAAAGGAGGATCTAGTACTTTGGGCAGTTTCAAACAATTTCTTCAGTGATGATTTTCAGCCTGGGGAATCAGACTAAATCCAGTCTGAAGCAAAAGTCTCTAACTGCAGTGGACATGTAGGGGGCTCAGCAAGGGTTATGTATCTTAGCTATTGTCACCTAAAATGACTAGAACTGGCTTTGGGTAGTAAGAGGACAATAAAATAAATTATATCAGTGGCTATTTCATCTTCTAGATCCCAAGTGCTTTATAAATAGGAATTGCTTTTCCACGAATGTGGATTGAGCCAGTTGCAAAGCGTTTGGGAGTCAGAGAAAGGGCTGAGTAGCTGTTTCATGTACATCAGAGAGGTCTCAGTTAGGAGACTCCAACATGTCTAGTCCAAAATCTCTTGGACTCTATCCTGTATTTCAAACATTTGTAAAATGCATGCATGTATAATGGTTTTTACTGCATCCAAGAAATCAGAAAACTCTGTCTGTATTTCCTGCAAAGTGTTGATTGTGAATAGGTTTTTGGCTATGTAACTTTGAAGCTAAATTCTCTGCCTTTTATTGCACAGGTAGAGTTTGAACCCACATGAGCTTTCAGTTTATTAGCAATGTCTCACATCTATTATCTTGCAATTTCAAACAGCTACATTTTTGATGCATAATTAATTTTGGCATGCTAAAGTACTCTCTACATTTAGAGATTTAAAATATTTAATCTCTCTTTTCTTTAAGCAGGTACTCATTGTAGTTATAAATTCATTAAGGATGTGCATTGCTTCAGGCGCATCCCTACGAATGGTAGTCACAAAGGTCAACCAAAGGAGCTAGCTGGGCACAAACTTATGAGTACCTGTTTTGTATTGCCAAGATGCAAACAGCAGCTTTCTCAATTTGAAGAAAAGAGCTAGCCCTCTTTTTTGTAAAACCCTATGCCTTTCCCACTTGTCAGAGAACTAATCCAAAACCCCCAGTGACATTGATACGAAACTTCAAATAGCATTCAAAGGGCTTTAAATTAGGCCTTAAATCTCCGCTGTGCAGGCCATTGAAAGTCTCATATCAGTCAGTTTGTGACAGTGAGCTTGTTTATCTTTTCCTGTTATGCTGTGGACTACCAGCTTTAAAAGTACTGAGGAAACTAATTAGGGAGTCTTATTCTTTCTCCAGCTGGCAGGACTGGAAACTGCGACTTAGTGGGTCTATGGCAAGGAAAGACAGGCAGAGTGTTTTAACCCCAGAGGCAGCTAAGTACCATGCAGCTGCTCACCTGCTCCACCACCTCAGATGAGATGAGATGGAGAATCAGAAAAGGGTAAAACCTTGGAAATAAATGGAAATAAAATAAAGCATATTATTAATAATAATAGTTGTAATGAAAATGTAGATAACAGAAAGAGAAGCAGGAATAAAACTTAAGAAAAAACCACAAGTGATGCATACAATTGCTTACCACTCTCTGGTGGATACCCAACCTGACCCAAGCAGCGATCAGTCCCTTCCAGGTAACTCCCCCTATTTTATATGCTGAGCATGACATCATCTTGTATGCAATATCCCTGTGGTCAGTTTGTGTCAGCTTTCCTGGCTGTTCTCCCTCTAGCTTCTTGAGTTACTCTTGAATGAGTGAGTCTGGATGATGAGAGAAGTGCACCCCTTCCAGGTCTGGAGTCAGCCCAGACCCACATTCCAAGCCTGCTGAAATGGCCAAGGGACTGTTTCACTAGTTTTGCTCTGTTTTGCCATACCTGCCATTCTCCCGCAGGAGAGGGAGAAGTTGTCTTTGTCCTGAATCACTCTCAGGAGACTGTAGATCACTTTGAGTTGCAGAGCAGGTGCCCAGCATCCTTAGGAATCCATCAGGAATTATAGAATATTTAGAGCTGTTTTCACTTATGCAAAGCCTTATTTTCAGTTTCCAAACTCCTAGTACAGTCCTAACACAGGTCTCTTTTTCTGACATAAGTCAACCAGACAGAGAGAGATGCAGTGTCAGTATATCTATACCCAATACTATGTATGCCTTAGCCACTTAGGAAACTATTGCCTTTTTGAAAACATATTGATACCATCCCTCCTTCAGAGGCACAGTAGAAAGATCATAAAACCTACAGGATCTTCAGGGTTTCAAATCTCCTATGGGTGAAACCTATCGAAGAACTTTCCCAGAAGAGAGGGCCACACATCACAGAGCATCTCCATCTCCATCTCCCCATCTCCAAAATGGGGAGCTGAAAGTGTTTTTTTTCTTGGGCTGAGGCATGACAGAGAGAATAAAGATCAGATATGTGCTTTACCAAAATGATATCATTCTTATTCACTTCTATTCTGATGCATTGTAAAAGTCCCTTCAAATATGTCTTTGGAAAGGCTCATTCACAGGTCCTAGGAAGTTCATAAGCACACTGCAGGACTCATTTTTACAGTAGAATACCCAATTTCTTGCTGCACAGCTTGGTGTGTGTGGACCCTACTCCTAGGCAGTGAAAGGCAACTCTCCTCACTGCTCTGTCTTGGCTTTCCCATTCTCCATACATCCTAAGATGAGGAGAGCAAAACTTTGTCCTTTCTGTGTTACTTTGAGATCAGCACTCCATCTCAGTGCTTACAGCCAAGAGCTGAAAAAGAACAAAATAAACTGAGAAAATTAATAAAAAGTTACTATTAATCTATTTTTATGCTTAAATGGGAGCTGATCTCCTAAGATTCGTCTTTAGTCACAGTTCTGTCCTTTGTTACTTCTTGTGCCAGTGACGACTCTTGTAACCTGTGTCCCTTAGGTCAAAAGGGACAGAAGCATAAGACCCATAGGAAACCAAGCCTGTGGTTGCATTGTGAGTCTGTTTACTCCTTCCTAGTGATGTTTGAGTACACTGACCAATTTAAAAGAAAATTTAACAACAGTGCAAAGTCCTCACAGATAATTCAGTTTCTGTAGGTTTCAGAAAATAAAAGGATGTGAGTGAAGGAAAAGATCCACATAAATATTCCTAGCTGAGAGGAAGGCTGAAGAGTGATCTCCACACAAATTAAGCATTAATTAATCTACCTCACAACATGGATGCACCAGTCTTATGAAAAAAATTGGAGCAGAGAAATGTAGCATAAGCATGAGACAAATTTCTGAAGGAAATAAGGTTTCTTTAATTCTATTGTTTACACATTTTTTTCTACCCATGTATAGCTAACAACAGGTACCTTGCAAAGAGGCAGCATTTTCATCTCCAGTACAGCTGAACACCAGAAGGCAGCAGCAATACCACTTTATCCTCCCTAGATCACCCCATCCTTTCCTTCAGCTTGAAAACTGCATTTCAGATGACTGTCAGCTGACATCCACCTCAAACATGATGGAGGTGACCTTGGCTGAGTTACTCAGTTTCTTTCTTTCCATTAAAAAAACTGAAATAATAACAATAACAACAACAATAATATATAATAATATGTATTTCACAGGGACAGGAGGCTTAATTAATGTTTATGAATTGCTTCAAGAGGAGATTTGAGTATGAAAGCACTATGCAAGTGCAAAGTATTATTTTTTATTATAGCTTACAGCTATATAATTGATTAAATATTCCAAACCTAATCCCACAAAAACTCACTTCTGTACTCTAAACCCCGATTATCTTCATGCACAGACAACATGCTTACTTTGGCCTGATGACATGAACTGCATAAGTGGTCTCTTCTGTTACTATTTCTGTGGCCCAGTTGCTGACCTAGTCCTCCAGTATCTATTTGGCTTTAAATTCAAGTTATTTGCTCCAGTCACCGATGGATGCTAGCAAAGGCTGGTTTTGGTATTAAATCACAGCAACCCTGGGTTTAACTAGTTAAATTAAGCCTAGAACAGAGGTTTATCCTCTGTATGAATATACCAGGATGCTTGGAAATAGTGTAGGGATCTCTAATTCAGAGCTCATAGATCAGCCATGTAAAGACCTTGAGTAGGGATACTTAAGGATTTTTTTCAAGGGAAATAAAGATATGGAAGAAGATATATAATGACAGATTAATCAAGGTTGTGAGGGAAGGCAAACTTGAAGGCAGAGGGTGGTAGAATAAAAGCCCTTCTTGACCTTTTATCCAGTTTGCTTTGGCACTGAAGAGCTTTTAAAGAGATTTATCTTAAGACAGTAGCAAACACAAACTGTGAGGAAACTCCCCGGTGACAAGCTGTGTTCTTGACCTGTGCCTGATGGCTTTGCTGGCATATAGGTTCCAGTTGTTCTGTGTGAGCCTAGAGAATTTACTGCAATTACAGAGCAGAGCATTTTAATGGGGACACTGCCAGGCATGATGATATTGGCTGAGTAATTCCTTCTAGCAAGGAAAGAAATGGAGGCACTGCTGTTAAAACACCAAACCATTCTACACCAGTACATCAGTAAAAGCAGTCAGATTTTGCAATGAAAATGAGACATAGGTCTTCCTTAGTGTGACAATGAGGTTTCATGATGGGTATTGATCCTCCTGATTGGCTTTTTATCAATGTGCCTACAGTAGGACTGCACTAAGGGTGAGCGCAGACAAGCCCAGGCTAAAAATGTGCAGCTTCTTGGAGCTGCTGCCAGATTGCTGGCACATCTGGGTTAACTCTCCTAAAGCTGCAGCAATAATCCCTATGCTGCCTCCCTATAGTGGCCACCAGTACCAGACGAGTGTAGGCAAAGCCATACAGAACAATGTAGTCCTCTGACATCTAAGACCAAGCATAGCAGTGAATTAAAGAGAGAGTGGCAAGACCCTCCGGGTGTCCTGTTTATTTAAAGATCCTGAAATAGAGACCAAGTACTAACAGCACCCCCACTGCAAGCATGGGTAATTTTCTTTGAGGGTCACAATAATTTGTACATCATCTTTCCCTTGCAACTTCTGTGCATGAGGCAAAAGTTATGTCCTTGCTGAAAATATACAAACCAATCAAGTTTTTACAGCCAAATATAGGCAATCATAGGGTTTGAGTTTGCTGTTAAAAAAAAAAAAAAAAAAAAGCCTTTATGTCTGTTTAATTAGTCTTAGATTTTTACCTAGGGTCTTGTCACGTCACTTTCCAGTTTTCCTGGTGCCTTTTATTCTGAGTATTTTGGCAGCTCCTGGACATTTCATTTCAGCTGCCCAAATGCTGTTTGAAAGGGAGTGAAGAAAGAAAAAGAGGTTCTTTGTAATCTTAAATGGCAAACTCACAGTATCACAGTATGCTAGAGATTGGAAAGGACCTCAAAAGATCATCTAGTCCAATCCCCCTGCCGGAGCAGGAACACCTAGATAAGGTTACACAGGAACGTGTCCAGGCGGGTTTTGAATGTCTCCAGAGAAGGAGACTCCACAACCTCCCTGGGCAGCCTGTTCCAGTGTTCTGTCACCCTCAGTGAGAAGAAGTTTCTTCTCAAGTTTAAGTGGAACCTCTTGTGTTCCAGTTTGTACCCATTGCCCCTTGTCCTATCATTGTTTGCCACTGAGAAGAGCCTGGCTCCATCCTTGTGACACTCCCCCTTTATAAATTCATACCCTAAAAGACACTCAAACCTGACTGGAAGAAACAAGAAGTCTGAATATACACAGACTGTCATCCTCAGCACTAATAATGTAAAAAGGTACAGCGGTTTGCCAGGGGGGCTTAATGAGCAGCTTGTTTCCATTGCAGCTAGTTTAGAAATCTATATCTTGCTGCAACACTTGTTAAGAAGAATTTATTAATAAACACCTGTCCCCAGATCAGGGAAAGTACCAAAAGGTAGTAGCTCACAAAGCAATTCTAACTTTAGACTTTACCCACTTACTGTGTCCTCTTGCCCTTTTCATAGCACTGATCTCCTGCCAATCTCATACTCAATTATTTCGAAGTTTAAAAGATGCAGAAAAGGCTATGAATGGATGCTACATAACTGCTAGGCAGAAAACTGAGAACTTAAAGGACCCATGATAAATCTTTCTCCATTCTACATACCCTCTCAGCCCACAAGAATTAAACTGAGAGGCATTTGACATCCTTTTGTTGCAGAGTGCTAGAAACTAAATATAATCTTCAACTTATGTCTATATATACCCTTTCCCTCTTTGTTGTTTTAATGTTTTGATGTTCCTTAGAGAATTTGGTAAATGCTTGCATTCCCTATACCTTCTGCTGCTTTTTAAAGTCAATTCCACTCCATTATTCCCAAATTAAACTGTCAGAGAGAAATACTGTATCAATTATGGGGTTCTAGCACTTAAGCATAAAATTGAAAGTTAAAAGTTAGAACAAGAATGCAGCAATGGAGATTTGGACCTCTTACTCTCTGTGAGCTACCCCTGACTTGGTCCATGCTTTGGACGTTGCCTTCCAGAAGGGTGTGGGTAAACCTGAGGTTACAGGCTGGAGTAGCTGAGGACGCGCAAACTGGGCAGCTGAAGGGAAGTGTGGTGGTTAATGTCCAAAAGCAAATTCCTGTCTTGTCTGTGGAGAAAGGAAACCTGACTGAAGTGTGACCCAGTATCCCAGATCCAGGATAGCTCCCTAGAAAACTGCAGGTAGCCTTCCAGGGACACACATAGACCTTTTTTTTATCCCCACAGTTTCATTTGGTACCTTCTGCCAGCATCTGGTTGATCAGTAGCAGCCACACAAACAAACAGCTTCTGGTGTGCTGTGATTGATGAAGAAAGAAAATCTTCTGTGAGGTTTCCTTACTCCATTCTCAGTGGGAATCTTTCCTTTCTGCTTTATTTAAACAGGGAACTCCCCTTGGCATCAAAAGGGCTGCTGTGCCAGAAGCTCCAGTGAGAGCAATCCTACAGCAGTTGTGGAAGAAGCAGCTGGGCCTGGATGAGTATTAATCATTAATTGTAATCTTATAGTGAACATGAGAGCTATTATACTTCTGCAAGATGCTGTGCCAAGCTTTTTGCTCTCTGACAATCCAGCTGTGAAACTTCTTTCTTCATAATACAGTCCGTGTGCTGATTTTTGCTCTTTAGGAAGATCAGTTGTTCTTCATCCAGGTTTCCTTTCCTTTCCTTCCCTTTCCCTTTCCTTTCCCCCCTTTTTTTTTCTTTCCTTCATGTTTTCTAGGGACAAGCTGACTTTAGAAGCCAGACTGATACCCACAGGATGATAAAAATTATCAGTGCCAAGCCGAATTAACAGTGGCTGGGAAAACAAAACCAGTCACAGCTTTCCATCTAAAATGGAATTACAAGATAGTGTGTTAAAAAAATTATTGGACCAACTTAATGAATCAGAGAATTGACTCTGCACTGACTTCATTTCACTTTAGCTTAATATATAGAGACCTATTTTATTAGGTATCAAGGCCTCCCTGTTTAGAATGCTGACTGCCTTTACTCCCCTCCTTAGAAATAGTAAGCATTTGATGAAAAATAACCCTATGGTGTCTTGATTCAGTATTTACAGTGATTGGACTGGGCTGATGTCTTCATTGCAGAGCAAAGAGACAGACAAAATACAACTAATACCCAGGATGACTGAAGCCCAGGGTATTTTGGAATCAGAGGCAGGTATAAGCCTTTAATTGGTATTGAAAAATAAACTGGGCAGAGAATAAGAATAAATAATAAATATGCCTTGTGGCAGAGCAGCAAGAGACTGCTTGTTTTCTTGCTTCCAATGTGGTCCAGTACATCATGTTCTCCCCACACAAGTTCCAGATAACTTTGTTTGGACTGAGGAACTTAAATCCATGTTTCTAAAGCAAATCTGTCAAAATATTTTTATATTAACAGCAGCACAAGAAAAAAAAAACTTGTCTGTGCTTCTTACATGACAGCTATGTGCTGTTGTTTTTGTTACTATTAATTACAGCAGGTGTTATTACCAGCGACAGCAGAAAACCACAGAAGGTAGTCCATGAGCACTGCATCTCACCCCTGTCCAGTGACAGACAATCCCTGCTTCAAGCAGTCTGTAGTATATGGATAAGGTAGAAAATGTTACCCCCACTTTAGAAATGAAATCTTAAAGGTACAATTAATACCTCAGTAATTTACAAATCTGCAGATAAAAAAAAATAAATTATGACAGGACCTTCAGGCTGGAAGCATAAGAAACTCACGTCTCAGGACCACAGTGTTAATAGACACACAATAGTATTTTTATGCATGTCTGAACTGTAGTTTCAGAGCTATTGTCTTTAGATAGAAAAAAACAAAACAAAAATCTAACCTTTTTAAATTTGGCTCAAAGCACTTCAGTTTCTTGAACAAGAATGAGAAAAAAATTACAAACAAAAAACCATTGAGTCTTTCTACCCAAGAAGCCAAAAGATAAAACTTAATCTAACCCTACAGAATCTTTAGGGTCTCTATAGAGAGAGAACTGTGTTCAGAAGCAATGTCATTTGCTTATCAATTGTATTTTTAACATAGAAGGTGGTTGTGGGAGGAACACTGAGGTAATCCAGCTGGTATGGTGAGGTGGCGAGTGATGGAGTAAAAATATCATTATATATTTAGGAGTGTATTTATCTCTTAGTTTCTCTGAAAGCCCATTTTCTCCATAACTTTCAAGTTAAGGAAGTTCATCTGCTTCTTAATAAAATCTCTAAATGAATAAGAATAATTCCATCTCCTTTATTAAAAATGCAGGAAGATATCTCATTTATTCTAAGTGGTTCAAGACATAAAATTAAAAAAAAATAATTTGTTAGAGATGACTTGATCTTTGGAACAAAGAGCCTTTATCTTGAAACACGTGCTGTATTTTTCCAATTAAATACTTAGCAAAACATTTTTATTGCTTTTATTTCTCATGCCCTATGAAAAGCATTACACCATTAAAATTTAAAGATTCTTGAAATGATTATTGAAAATTATAAGCAGGAGGGGAAAAAAGTCCATAATCATTTGACTCAATTTCTTAATAACGTTCACAGAGAAAGCCTCTAAGTAAAGACTATGAAAAAATCTTGATGAAATGAAAAATGGCCTTAAACTTCCCAAAAGAGAATAACTTTTTGTTCCTGAAGACTTTTGTGTGTGCACCTGCATGCGCACATATGTGTGGGCCCCTACGTGTGTGTGTGAGTAGGCTAGTGATCCTGTGGTTTCCTCAAGCTTTCTCCAGAAACATTATCTTGGGTTTTGAGCTAAGGGCAATTCCAGTCTTCTCTTCTCCCTAGAATGGTTATCCTATAAGGATAATTTCCTTACCCTATAAGGAAAATTATTTTTCAGGATAAGAGGATGAGAAGAAAAAAAAAAGAGGACTCGTGCATACTGGGAAGCATCATTGGAAAGCGACTAAGGGATCTGAAGCATAACTGGGGTGGGGTTTCATCACTTGTTTTTAGACATCTGAAAGTTAGCTGAGGTAGCTTAATTCTGTCTATGACCAATGGAGGGAGAAAAGAGTCATGGAACATTCACTCTGTCTTCAGTTAGTGTCTATGATAGATGGGACATACTTTCTTTAGGATATACCTGCACTCTTAGCTTGGCGATAACTGGAGCCTAGATAAATATAACTTTCAGGTGGATCCTTCTCTGTCTGCTTCTGTCTAGTCATTTCTGACTGCTTCCTATCAGCAGTCAGAAATGTCTGTTTATTTTCTACATGGAAAAGAAATTATCAAAGCTGATTGAACAACAAAATGAAAAGATGCTGTTTTGATATGTACAGCAATAACATGTGGACAAGGACATAAGTGAATGCATATATTTTATTTAGATAGTAGTAGTTTCCACTGCCTCATTAAGGGCACTGCTCAAGTGCACTTGTTCTTTAAAACACTGCTTTTTTGTCTGTCACCCTAAATTTATGATAACTGGAGATACGACTGAATTTTCTTGGTAACTTTCCAGCATATGCAGTAATTGAATTCTAAATACACATCCTTGTTGTGGTCACTGGTGAGGGCAACAAAGAAAGAAATAGAATGACCTCATGCCATAAATAGGAAAATAGCTTGTAGTCTTAAAATGCTCTCTTTCATTTAGTGAATGTACTTTTTCAATAGTGAAACATTTTTACACTTGGAAAAGGAAGCTGTTATTTACAGGATCACTCCCACTTGTTTAGAGCATCCTATCTTGCCATATTATTAATACAAGCCATATCCGTCTGTTCAGGCCACCTTCTTTGAAGAGGAAGTTTTTTTGCTGTAATAAAATTAGGCCTCACCTTAAACTTAGAATTCACAATCGCGAAAGAAAACTGACACCAGCAGAAAAATAATCCACCTCACTGCTATTTATTTTGATTTTGTGCAAATCTCATTCCAATTTCAGGCTTTGTGCAAGCAGAGCTAGACAGAAATGATAGCCTCCTGTTTAAGTTTGCAGCTCCTAGTGCCATGCAACACTGAAAGAATCTCGTCTTAAAATAACAGATACAGATCTGTAGCCTTTAACTTTCTAGAGCTTATGTTCACTAAACTATATGTGATTCTCCCTGAGTTATCTGGCTGCTGCTGCTGCTGCTCAGCTGTGTGGGAGATGGTACCAATGTGTGGAGGTAGAGTTATTACAGTGAGAGCAGTCTGATGGGGTGTGAAGTCAGCATATTTCCACCCTGTTGGGCTCTTAGAAGTGTTTTGCTCTACAAATCTGATGAAAAAGCAGCAATTCACCTCCCGTAAACTTCGGCCAGGTTCTCTATTTGCAAAGACAAAGAAAAGTGCAATTACCATTCAATAACATGGGCAAGAATACTCGGGCAAAGCCAGCAGCCTACACTCTGCAGTAAATACATGCTCTTAGAATGATAATCATATCTATAAGAAAAAAATTGACACAGCATTAAAGAGGAGAGGGAAGAAACTTCACATATACATTTTCACTTGACTGCAAATAAGAAATTTTTTGCTGATTGCGAGTGTTCCTGGGATTTGTAGCTTTCGTTTAAGCTAAGCTAAACATTTGGATGGATCTGCCACTTTTAAGACATTAGCTACTGAGTCTCACCTGATTACTCGTATTCAGAGCTGAAAAACATGCTAAAGGGGCTGATCACACACACTGGTTTTGGACTTCTGGGCTGTTTATTTTTGCCTATGTCCAGCCTCTGTAGAATAAGAGATACTACTTCCTGAATTTTTGGTCACACAGTCATTTTTTATCTCTCATATTCTCTGTTAGATTTCAAATGATAACTCATTCATGTTTCTAAAGAAAACCCGGTCTTGAGCCTCCTTCATGTATAAGAGACTGATTAGATGACAGTGCATCACCTATCTACAGTAACATCACAACAGCAAGCATTATAAATTTCAGACTGATCTCCAAGAACACACAAAAAAATCCTTATACCCATCTATAACATTTCTACTTTGCAAATTTTCTTTTTTTTTCCCAACATTTTCTTTGCTTTCCTCTAATTCCCATGTTCCTTATGTGAGACTAACATTTTTAGTCTAAATGCTTGTGAAATCATGATGTGTACTAGGAAAAGCACATACAGAGACAATGGGTTATGGGAAGGTGTGGTGGAGGACATTTGCTCACTGTCCACTGAGAAATTACTTCAGAGAAGGTTAGGCAGAGGTCTGAGTTGGACTCCAGTCTGTTGGTAACAGCAGGAATCTTAAGAGCACATCTGAACATCAAATCCGTGGCATTGCCTCTTGGAGAAAGCTTGCTCAGAGAATGCTACTTAAAAGCTGAATGGATTTTCTGGTAAATTCAGAGCCTCAAGTCCTGGTCATCTCAATCTATTGCTCAGACAACGGCCAAGCTGCTCTCTATTCGTGATTGACTCTGACTTTATTTGCCACATCTGAGTTTCAGACAGCATCATGTGTGCCTGAGGGCTTGGCTGTTCCTCTCTTTTCACCTATAGCTTCTGCCCTCTGCCCCTGAAGTTCGCAGTGATATATGTGTATGCATGTGTATATACACCTGGGTTTCTGCCAGTGCATAACCTTACTGACAGTTTCATAACCCTGATGAAATTTTAATGTCCTTACAAAATAGCAGCTGCTATTTCTTACTGGTCACTGAGATTGCAAAATATTAGATGCTTTGGTTTATTATTTAGTTAATCTTCCTGTTTAAAAGATCACTGTTAGATTAATTTACCTTCACTTCTCTCCCTCCCAAAACCATGAAAAACCCTATAAACTTACTAACCAGCTGCAAAGTAAGAGGCAATAAACAACCATGACTATTTCCAAATCTTACCTCTGTGTTACCTTAAAAACAATAACAATAAGCAGTTCAATGTGGATAGTATTAACATAGGCTAGAAACAACTCCTCACAGCGGTTGAAATACATTTTCAATGGATATAAATCAGGGTAAATCTAATAAGTTCAGCAAAGTGATGTGGATACCTTCTGAAGATTTGGGCTGCTGCATTTAATGTCTGGTGTGTTTTCCTTACAACTACCTTTTTAAATAGCTTATAAACGACTCATGCTGGAGAGAGAGAAGGGAGACACAGTCAGCTGGCTTAGTTGAACACAGTTTGTGCCAAGGCTATTACCTTGAATGGTCTGCATCACTAAGTTTAGGAGGAGTTCATTTTAAGCAGTTACTACTGATGTCAAGGGGTTTTTACCACTTTCCAAGAAATAAGATACTTCTCCTCTAAGCAATTTAACAAAGTTTTAAGCTATTATTTAATTAAATAGATATAAATTAAGGGGATGGTAATGTATGTCAGAAAGATCTAATGTATGAAGAGAAGGCCAAGTAGATGTTCCTTGTTGTTGAGAAAACTGAAAGGCTTGCCAGATCACTTATTACTAGACAGCACAGAAGTGGGGTCTGTTTTCACAGAAGATATTCTTAAAGCAAGCCGCCGTCCCAGCTCTCTTCATCAGCTTGGAAGCATTTTAATGTCAATATAAAAAACCAAAAAACCATTTCCAACAGCAGTAACTAATATCTGTTTATTTCTGCATCCTTTTCTCTTATAGTCCCTGTGATAAAATTAAAAAATACAGTTGCAACCATTTGTTGCTGCACTGGGCTAAATATTTGCAAATGATACAAAGGACCCTAAGTATCTATGCCAGTTCTGAGAATTGTATTTCAACATCTGTTTTGTTTAGATTTTGGTGGGGATTTATTTGCTTGGTTTTAGTATGCTAAGGATGGAACTCTTAACCCTACAGAACAGAATAACATCTAACTATTTCTGCAAACTTCTGTTATGAGAACCTAAGTCAGATGGCATATCTGAGCAACTGCATACTTTGAATCACTTGGGTAGCTTTTCATCAGACAGCTCATGTGGGAAGGAACCTGGGGTGGTCTTTATTGAACTTACTGTTTAGAACAGCTTATTCATGGCTTGATTAAGTTGGGTTGCAGACATCCAAGAAAGGAGATTCTGCAAACTCTGTCTTCAGTATTTCCCAAGTTAATTACCCTCACAATGAAAAACTTGCCTAATATCCAGTAACAGGCTATCCTGGTTCAATTTGGGAGCCCTGTTTTTCACCGTCCTACCATGCACCCTATGGAGGGGAACGTAAGGACCTGGTTTCCTCTTCTTAGTAACCTCATCTTAGGCAGAAGTCGACTCCTAAGTCTTCCCTAAACTTTCTTCTTTTTTTCAGGATAGCAGGATAGCGTTGATTTCCAGGCATCCTCACTCTCAGTCCATGAATCAGGCTGGTTGATTTGGGTTTTGGTGTTGCTTGGGTTTTTGGTGGTTTTTTTTTTGGGGGGGAGTGTGGATTTTGGTGGGAAGGAGTGGTTTCAAACTGTCATCATCATCATCACGGCTTGACTTTGCGAACGAAGATTTGGGAAGGGCTTTACCCATGGTTACTACAAGCGCGCTGATGACTAAAAAGGCCAATGTGAGATAGGCAAATCTGGCTGCAAAAAGCACAGCAAAAGGTCTCCTTGGGTGGTATAGGCGGGGAGCAATTCTTTCTATGTTGTCTTTTCTCCTCGAGACTAGTTCTGCGTGAGTTCTCAAAGGAGTCAACGGCATTAGGTATGGTGTGTCTCCAAGTCTCCCAATTGGAGGCCAAGGTGGACCACTGATGGTAGTCAATATGGCCAAGGCTAAGGTATTGTTTCAGGGAGTCCTTATATCTCTTCTTTGGGGCACTTCTCTTGAGGCTATCAGTGGCAAGTACACCGTAAAACACGATCTTAGGGAGGAGGTGATCCTTCATCCTAGAGACGTGCCCTGCCCAGCGCAGCTGCAATTTGAGCAATATGGCCTCGATACTGGTCATCCCTGCCTGTTTGAGGACAGTGACGTTAGACACATAGTCAGTCCAATGGATGTTTAGAATTGTACGGAGGCAGCGCTGATGAAAGTGTTCGAGGAGTTGCAGGTGATGATGGTAGATGACCCATGATTCAGACCCATATAAAAGAGTAGACAGTATGATGGCTCTATAGACACTGATCTTTGTACTTTTATTCAGGTGTTTATTGCACCAGACTCTTTTATGGAGTTTTCTGAAGGCTCTAAATGCCTTTGCTATTCTGTTGTCCATCTCTCTGTCGATCGTACCATCCAAGGAAATAATGCTTCCCAGATGGCTGAACTGCTAAACTGACTTAAGCTCTGACTCGCCAAAGGTAATGTGGGGATGACGGTAATCTTCTTGTGATGCAGGTTGGTAGAGAACTACTGTCTTCTTCAAGCTGACTTCCAGCCAAAAAAGCTCAGCTGCCTCCACAAAGCAAGATGTTAAACTCTGCAGAGCTGCTTCTGTGTGAGCAACAAGGGCAGAATTGTCAGCAAAAAGCAGTTCATGGACAAGATGATTTAGGGTCTTAGTGTGGGCCTTCAGTCACCTTAGATTGAATAGGCTACCATCGGTACAATATCGAATATAAATGCCATTTTGTTCATCAAGGTCTGCTGTAGCCCTTTGGAGCATCATGCTGAAGAAGATTGTGAATAAAGTTGGTGTGAGAACACAACCTTGTTTCACACCACTGGTTATTGGGAAGGGCTCAGAGAGGGCATCGCCATATTTGACTTGGCCTTGCTGATCCTCATGTAACAGAATAATAATTTTGAGGGACTTGGGGGGACAACCTAATCGCTCCAAGATCAGCCACAGGCCTTTTCTGCTCACAGTGTCAAAAGCTTTGGTGAGGTCAACTAAAGTTACATAGAGCCCCTTACTCTGTTCTCTACACTTTTCTTGCAGTTGTCTGAGAACAAATACCATTTCTGTGGTACTTCGATTAGCTCTGAAACCACACTGAACTTCAGGTAGTTCTTCTGCGATAGCAGGTACTAATCTATTCAATAGTATTGTTGCAAGAATTTTTCCAGCAATGAGAGCAGAGTTATACCTCGGTAGCTTGAGCAGTCTGACTTGACACCTTTTTTCTTATACAGAGAGATGATGATTGCATCACAAAAATCTGATGGTAATTTACCTTGTTCCCAACAGCGCACAACTAGTTCATGAAATTTAGCATGAAGTGCTTGGCCTCCGTGCTTCCAGATTTCAGGTGGGACTCCGTCAACCCCAGCTGCCTTGCCAGTTTTCACCTGCTGTATAACCTTAAGAGTCTCTTCCATGGTAGGGGCTAAATCCAATTCATTTTTCACCGGATGTTGTATAATGTGCTTGGATTCCTTCGCCTTGGACTATACAGTTAGCACTAAAGAGTGTTTGAAAATGTTCAGACCAATGATTCTGGATGGAGATTTTAACTGTAAGAAGTGTTTGGCCATCTTCACTAAGTAAGGGGCTTTGAACCTGAAATGTGGGACCATACACTGCCTTCAGAGCCTCATAGGATCCTCTGTTGTCACCCGGATCTCCACATGATTGAGTCTTCTCTGTTAGGTTGAGTCACTACTTGTTCTGGATGTCTCGAAGTTTCTGTTGGAGTTTGCCACATGCAAGGCTGCTTTTCTTACATGGCAGAGTGGCTGAGCGAGGTGTGCCTGATAAGCAGATCTCTTCTTTGTCAGCAATTCCTGGACCTCCTGGTTGTTATCGTCAAACCAGTCTTTGTTTTTCTTTAAGGAGAACCCAGTGGATTCTATGGAGGACTGCAGGATGCTATTTTTAATATGTTGCCAAAGCTCTTCAGGAGAAGAATCTATAAGCTGGTCTTCAAGCCTAGTTTGAAGGTTAGCCTGAAAGCTGTCCCTCACTGCAGCTATTTGGAGATTATTAACATTGAGCCTCCTCCTCAGAATGCCACTCCTCTTAGGTTTGAACTTGAAGTGGAAATTAAGTTTGTAATGCACAAGGCAGTGATCTCTTTGACATTCTGCACTAGGCATCACTCAGGTGTGACAGACATCATGAATATTTCTCTGGCGCACTAAAACATAATTGATAAGGTGCCAATGTTTACGTTGAAGATGCATCCAGGTTGTCTTCCGGCTGTCTTTCTGCTGCAAAATAACATTGGTGATGGTAAGCTGTTGTTCTGCACAGAACTCAAGTAAGAGACGAACTTTATCATTGCAGCTGCCAACACCATGCTTGCCTAGTACTCCTTTCCAGGCTTCAAAGTTCTTAGCTACTTGGGTGTTGAAGTCACCAAGGATTATGATCTTATCTTCTATAGGAACCTTTTGAGGGAGGTGATGCAGGTCGGAGTAGAATTTTTCTTTTTCTGCAGGGTCAGCTTGCAGAGTTGGAGCATATATGCTGAAAAGAACAACATGCTGCTTATTTGTAGTGGAAGACGTAGGGAGATAATACGATCGGAATGACCTATTGGCAAATTTTCAAGTTTAAAGACTATGGAATTTTTAAGCATGAAGCCAACTCCAGAAAGGTGACTTTGAGTTTTGGATTTCCCTGACCAGTAGAGTGTATAGCCAGCACCATGTTCTTTAAGGCTACCTTCCTCATGAAGGCGAACTTCACTGAGAGCAGATGTTAAGTCATGACAGTTCGTGGGCAATTAGCACATAACAGTGCTCAAGACACCTGCTGTTCGCTGTATCAAGCATGGTTCTGGTGTTCCAACATGTGAGTGTCAATCTGAACAGAACTTTGGAGGCAGGTGTATGCCTTTGTCTCTTTGTCTTTAATAGACCACAACAGAAGATGAACATTGGCCACGGATAGCCAACCAGGTGAAGGGGGAGATGAGTTTTGGTTAGGCCACCTTTTCTAGGCCTCTCTCCATATAGAACAAGCAGTGATCTCCTTGAAAAAAAGGCTGCTTAGTCATTCAGGATGTTGCCGAACAAGACTGTCATCTCCTGGGTCAGTCTTGAGCGACCAATGTCCTGAACTGCCTGCATGCAGGGTTGGGTCCCCGACTTCCAGTGCACCTTATCACCTGCCGTTTCGTCCATCGCCTGTCGCTACAGGGCTTTGCAAGTGTGGGTAAACCCTTCAGGCCTGCACAGTGGATTTTTTAGGTGGGGCACAGCGTGCACAGAACTGGCCCCACCCTTTACGCCTGAGGTTTATCTGCCAGGGCCTAGCTAGCTAGGATAGTGACAGCAAAGTCCTCAGGTCGTAGGTTTGATTAGAGTGTCCTTCTCTTATGTGGATGGCCTTACAGGGGTAAACGAGCTCCATCTGCCCGGGTTTGAAGTTAGAGTTGTCCTTCTCCTAGGATGGTTGCACAAAGGCTAGTGAGCCCATCCTGCCCATGGACACACTTTGTCTGACCCTTCAGTTGAGACCTGTCTGGCATGGGAGACCATACCGGAGGCATGTGCCACCACCAGCATAGCTCCCAACCTCACAAGGGCACGCAAACTCTTTCCCCATGATAAGGGGGTGTCCATGAAAGAGTACTGTACAACCTTTCAAACAGTTCAACCAAACTAAAGTGTTCAGAAAACATAACCTCATACTGTTTTTTAAAGTAAATTACTGTATACACCTGCATGTAGCTAAATATGTATGCATGTAATAAGAAGCATCAGTAGGTTAACAACCCTTTAGTATATATTGTTAATTTATCTTGCTTTTTACCCCTGTCCTTTGCTCTTTTTTTTTGTTTGTTTATTTGTTTGTTTGTTTTGTTTTGGCTGCAGAACTATTTGTTTTGTTTCAGAGACTGCATTTTTCATTTGGCTCTATAGAACCTTAGAAAATGGTTAAGGATCTCATTTGTGGTGTTTAGGTGTTATCACAATAGAGGTAATTATTAGAAATATCAGCATCGTTTTATGTCAACTAAGTCATGCCAAGAACAAATAATAAGATTACTTCATTCTCTGCAACATCTTTGGACTCTGTCATTTCAAATAGCAAAAAGTGAGAGCTGATTTAGGCTGAAAAAAAATAGTTAATCCAATTGTTGCTGAAGAGAGGTTTTGACGAAGGCAGAATAACTGCATTTGTCACACAGGTATGTATTTTAATCCTCACAGAAGTGTAAAGAAAAGCCTGGAATATGTTTGCACAGCTGGGTTTACATTATAAAGTCATTATTTGATATGACACAAAAGCAGCAAAGATTCCCCAAAGACTTCATCAGAGATAGGACATAAAGCAGTTAAGCAATGCACACAGGTCCTTGATGGCCACTGCCTTATGCCCATCTGTATTGCAGAGTTATTTTATGTGAATGTGTCAACCAAAAACATGGCACATACCAAACTTAATTCTAAAAACTGATGCACCTGTCAAGATCTTTTGACCAAAAAAAAAAAAAAAGAAAAAATTCAAAATGTTTGAAACTATCCAAAAGTCACTTGTCTTGCATTTCCTACTAAAGTAGTTACATGTCTGTGGTGGAAGAACTGGTAAAGACAGGAAATTCCACCTGTTGCATGAAAATTAACTCCATCATCCTGTTGAAAATCAATGCTAAAAAAAGTTTTCTTCTGAACTGCTGCTTCTAAGAAGCTTTAACTTTAGACAATTCAATAGATGGTGATTCCCAGGCTGGAAACAAGATACCAGCTGTGGCCCTGCTGTCTTAAACCTACATATCTCTGCTATGGTCTGCAGCAGATCCTTTGGGAACTATGAAGCACCTGACTGATTCTAGCTCTCTTCAAACACTTCTCTGAATGCAACCTGTTAGATGAGGGTTCACAACAATAAACAAATATAGTGCAGAAGTGACCACCACTTGGAAGGCCAGTCTCAGCCTTCAAGTCACTCTGTCAAATGATGAGGATGACATAAATAATATTTATACTTAAGGAGTAAAATGATCTCACTCAGTGCAGTACTGAACACATGAAAAGAATGCTTATGGGCCATCTAAGCATTGTTAGAGGCCAGATTTTCTGCAGAAATTACTCAGTCCTTTCTGATCTTTACTACATTTTACATGGGCAGCACAACAGCAAAAATTTCAAATAGGAAGTAAACAAAAAAACTGCTCCTTACATCATCAGCAGGAAAAAAACCCCAAACTTACAGACTCGTTTGGCAGCAAATTAACACTGTTTAGAAAAATTATGATGCAAATATGAAACATGATAATAAGCTACGGCTAGTCAACTTGAATCCTCAGTTTAGCTAATTGAAGAGATTTCTAGATTAGTCATATATATCCCATCCTTCACTTTCTGCACGGAAAAACTTCAGCTTCTCTTCAGATGCACTGGGGAAGTCCTTGTGACACGTCCAATTCTGTCCTAACTGAGATCTGCAATACTAGTGAGAGCAAAGTTACATCAGTGATGGGTGCCCTTATGGCTGGTCAAGCCTTTTGCAGGGGACACTCACAAGGACACAGTGGCTCCATCTTTAAAGGAAATCTAAGGTTTCAGGCCTTCGTAGGAGACAGGCTCCAGATAAGTGGAGCATTTCAATATTCCTATAATAATGGGGCATTCAACCTGTTTATCACAGCAATGACTCGGGCCTCACAAATCAATGAGCTTTGTCCACAAAGTGCTGTGAACAAATGTGACCTTTTTGATAGTGTACAGTGGGATTTTTCCAATATCTTCCCATTAAAAGTTAATGAAGAAAGTAAAACCTCAATAAAAGAGGGAAATCATCTCTATGATTTAATAACTGATTACAGACTGGGAAAGAAATGGACTAGTGAGCCCTTTTGTGAGTTTTCACAAAGGGTGGACATTGCCAGAGGAACCCCTGAGGAGCCTCTGCTGAAACCCATGCTGTATCTTGCTCTTGGAGTTATCTGGCAAAGTGAGTGTAGAGTGAAGAGGTAAAATCTAAAGACACCAAGTTAATCAATGAGATGAAATTACTACATAGAGTAGCAGAACCACCTTGCAGTGCTAAATGATAGGGCAATGAAATGGCAGAAGAAATTTGGTACTGATAGATGTAGACTAGTGCAGACAGAGAAAGCCTGTCCTAAATACACACTTATGGACTCCAAACTGTCTATCAAAAAAAGCTTCTTGGAGTTGTAGCAGATAATTTTATGAAAATGGCAGTTTATTATTCCGTTGTGAGTAAAGAAAAGAAATTACCAGGAAAAAAAAAAAAAAGGAAAGAAATGGAAAATAAAGTAGAAAACATTGTATCACGCTAAAAATTCACAGCATGACCAAATCACAAAGAGCAGAAGCACTTCTGGTTGCAGCACCTTGGAGAATTGATGCAGCAGAACTAGAAAAGGTGCAGAGAGTGATGATAAGAATGATCAAAGGCACGAATGTCTTCCATTTGAGGGAGATTAAATAGACTAGTGCTCATCTGCATGAAAAAAGATAATTAAACGGGGTAAAATATGGGGCTGTGAAATTATTAGTGGCAAGGAGATGACAAATGAGGAACCATTATTCACTGTTTTTGATAAGACACAAAAGAGAGGCCATCAATTGAAATTATCAGATGTCAAGTTCCACCTAAATTGTATGATTTTATTTTTTTCCCCACTTTTCAATTGACAAAGTATTATTAAACCCAGAAACAGCACCTCTGGCTTAGTAGGGTTTTGAAATGCATATCACTGGATCTAGGCCTGTAGGTAAAGAAGAAACATTGTATTCTTGGCCTGGTATTAGGGTTTTCCTTTAGTATTCATGGCTAGACGTAGCTGGAGACATTTTGTAGGGCTAAATAGATCATTGATTTGCGTCTGTCTGTTGTTCTTTAATAGTAAATATGAAAACATACTGCAGTCAGGCACATTTGCAGATTTTCCAAAACCAGAACTTTGGTCATGCTACAAAGGCTCAAAGTGAACTTTTCCATCCCAGCATTTACTGGTTCGTGTTGTGGGAACTTTATGGTATTTTACTTCAAGCACTTAAGACTTTCCAGATAAATGTTACAGGAGACCTAAAGTCTTATATCTGATTCTTTCCTAAGAAGCATTTTTTTAATCTAAAGTAGATAAAATGTATAGAAGGGAGAACACTGACAGAGATGCACTGAGTTTCAGTTTGAATACTCTGGTTTTTATCCTTTCCTTTCCCTTCCCTTGACAACTCTCCCTTAATTAACAACTGTGTACAGCCCTAGTACTACTGCTCCTGTATGCCTCCTAGTCCAGTTTTCTGAGACAAGCTTTACTACATGGGGCTGCAGAGATCTAAAATTCCTTTGTTACTGGTGCCTACATTATTGGAGGGGTCCATGTTATATGCAGCAGAGCAGCAGTTCTCAGCCATCTGTGTTTTTTTTTTTAATTAGGAGATGTCTTACATCCATGAACCCTGAAAACTGAAATCATTGCTGAGACATATAATTTAGTATCAAAAGCACAATAGGACTTCTTGAGTACCCTGACAGTAACCATGTGCAGGTGCACGGCCAGAAAGATAATGCACATAATTAATGACCAGGTTTCTATTTCTGGCATCTGTCATTAGTTACAAATGGAATAATAATGGATTTATACTGGAAAACAGCTTGACAGGACATGATACTTCATTTTCCAAGCTGCTGTTATATGGGTATTATTAGAACTACTACTAGATATGAAGAACTACTAAAAAATCCCACAAAAGCAGTATAATGCTATTGCAAAAGACAGTATCATCTCACTACAATATAGCTTTTATCTTAAGGTCATGGTTCAGCTCTGCAAAATGACAAAGTTATGCTTTCTTGATTTGCAAGTGTATTCTTTGTGTGTATTCATAGAATCATAGAACCATAGAATAGTTAGGGTTGGAAAGGATCTTAAGATTATCTAGTTCCAGCCCTCCTGCCATGGGCAGGGGCACCACACACTAGACTGCGTCACCCAAGGCCTTTATAGCTGCCTTTATTTTAGTGACAAAAGTTATCACTCCTTCAAGCACTGCTAACACAGCCTAGGTAGGAGAAAAGGCAGACTGAATTTTTCTCCTGACAAACCTGCTTTCAAGTGAGTCGTTAATTAATTTTGAGTGATGAGGGTAGAGTCTGCCTTCAATCACAGACAGTCCAGGATTACACAGGTCTTATGGCACACAGAATCTTCATTACTGGTGATGGCGAAGCAGCTAGACAAAAAGCAGATGGGCTTTTAAACCCCAGGTTGTTTGTAGAGCCAATGGTTAGAAATATCTTTTCTTCTTTTTTTTTTTTTTCCTCTCTTTTTCTTTGTAGCTGGACAAGTTGTTATGGGAGTTACTAGTAGAAAACAACCCCATGGATCTTAGGTCAGTGTTTCTTTTTTGAAAAGAGGAACATTTGAAGACAAACCAAACAAAAAAATGAATGTGAGAAAACTCACCTAGGTTATATGCAATCCTCCACATCACCCTGATATCAAAATCTGTTAACTCAGCTGCTGTTACTTTTGGTCATTACATGGTCAGATCCCAGACAATCCTTTACTCACCAGCAAAATAATAGAATTATAGAATGGTTAGGGTTGGAAAGGACCTTAAGATCATTTAATCCCAACCCCCCTGCCATGGGCAGGAACACTTCACACTAGACCATGTCATAGAATCATAGAATCATAGAATAGTTAGGGTTGGAAAGGACCTTAAGATCATCTAGTTACAACCCCCCTGCTGTGGGCAGGGACACCTCACACTAAACTATGTCATCCAAGGCTCTGTCCAACCTGGGCTTGAACACTGTCAGGGGTGGAGAATTTGCCACTTCTCTGGACAACCTGTTCCAGTGCCTCACAACCCTCACAGTAAAGAACATCTTCCTTACCTTATATCTAACCAGAACGTGGGCGTCTGTAAGAGTCCCTAAACCTAGAGGTCCCAAGGTGTCCTGCAAGTGTAATGTCTAAAGCAAAGGGCAATATGAAAGGAATCCTAAACTTTCTTATTGAAACTGAATGAGTGAAAGCAAAATTTAGAATTCAGTGGCTCCTTTTTCCTACTCTATTTTTCCACTCCTCTTTCTCATCTGTAGTGGAGCCAACAAAATATATCAAACTCTCTCCCATTTGTATTTTTGGTATTAAGATACAGATCCCTTTTGTTGTTGAGTGATCCCCTAATAGGCATGTTTGCATTCTATTGCATATGTTTCTTGTTATCAGGTAATTTATTAGCGCACAGATATATAGTTGTTTGGGTTTTTTGTGGTTTTTTTTGTTGTTGTTGTTGTTTGTTGGCTTGTTTGTTTGTTTTTAAATTACCCCTTAGAAAGGTCATGCATGATTCTTCTTGTCACTCTCCTTAACGAATACAGGTGATTGGGAACTTACTTAGGCTAAATCCAGAAATAAAAATATATAAAAAAAAACCTATCAAAAGTTTCTTTGAAACAAAGCTCTTCTCAGATCTCAAAATCTGGCAGAGAAACTTGTGACTGATGTTATTTTATTGTTACTGTGTGCTAGCAACATGTTTATCATGGGCCATATGAATGATGGAGTCATCACACAGTGGAGATTAAAACTACATTTCAAGTCCAAATAAGACACATAAAGAAGTAATTTTATTTGGGAAACCAGGCTTGAACTGGGAAGAAGGTACATGTTTTTTCCTTTCAAATTTCAAAGTTTGAATACAAGGTTCCAAAATATTTGTTGCTTGTTGATTTTTTTCTTTCTTTGTAAGAAATGTCTCCAAAGTGCAAAGTGAGAAGAAAGGAAAGCATCTGCTCTAATTCAAAAAGAAACCAGGTAAAACTCTGCTCTCCTTCATTGCTGCCACTCTTCCTGTGTTACTTCTGAACTTCTTCACTTGTTTATTCTTATCCTCAACTCACTTACACCATCTTCTTAAAAACCCATTTCCCCCAACCCTTCTTGCCATATTACTATTTCTCAATGTATCTTTCTAGTTCTTAAAGTCACAATGACAAGTCTGCTCAGCTGAAAACAGGAGGAAAAGGGACTGCAGAATTTGTCCTAATTGTTCACTCTTAGACAAGTTACATTTCAAAGGTCTTTGTAGGCTGGGTGTTATTAGGCACCACAGAATAGTTGAAGCTGGAAGGGACTTCTGTAGGTCATGTTGTCCATCCATGATGCTCAATGATCAGCTAGAGCCAGTTTCCCAGGACCAGGCTCAGACAGCTTTTGAATATCTCCAAGACGAAAATGCAACAACCTAGCATATCCTCCAGCATATCCTCCTGATGAAACTGAAAAGACAAGAAAAGCAAAAATAGAATAGTTTTGCTCCTGCAAAAAAATATTTGATAATCTCTTACACCATGTCCTGAACATGGAATAAAACAACAAGAAAAAATAAAGCCAAGGCAAACACTACAGAATCTGGTGATAGCAAAATATCGGAACTGAAAATTGCATCCATGTGCCTTTCCAGAGATACAATTTTTGAAAACAAACTTATGGCAGTACCTGCAGAAGCACATCAGATTCTTCAAAGTTGTAGCATGTTTTCAAGTTCTTTAGCCTACACAGAGGTAGATCTGAAAGGAAAATAAAAGCCTACCAAAAAGCACTGACAAATCTTTTTTCTTTATATCAAATGTACTAATTACTTCAGTTAAAATGCAGGACAAAGACAAATGAGAAAAAACATTAATTTTCCATCTGATATTTCCCAAGCCAAACATTTCAAGGGTTTCAATTCAAAGTTGTTCCTTTTGATTTTTGTGAGGCAAACGTTTTCAGTTTTTCACTTTATAATCACCTTTGTTTCAGTTTTTATTTCATTTTTTGTATGGAAATAGCACATATCCCTACACAAAGCACTTTCTTCCACCTGAAATGAACACTTTCTGACTTTTCAATTCACCAGAGTAACCTGCAGGCTTTGAGTATTAAAGGCAGTAAATGCCAGACCACTAGAAACCTACCTTTCTGTATTTCTCTCACCCTTTCTTTTTTCTTCTGGTACTGACATTTAATGGATAAATAAGTTACTTGTATATAATTGCACTAAGATTGACAATGTTGCTCAGTGACATTGAGGACTTGTGCTGTGAATTGTTGGTTGGGGTTTTTTTCTTTGGGTTTCTTGATTTTTTTCTATAGCATCATCCTTTTAAAAATTACAGTCAGTGTTGAAATAAGGTCTAAATGGTCAAAACTCTTTAAAATTAAGTCTATTCCAAGATAGACAACAAACAGATACAAAATAAGGAACATTTTGCTCTTTCATGTAATCAGTATCAAGGGCTGGTAGCATCAGATAAAAAGTTACATTCTCTGTGCGTTAATTCACTTTATTGTAATCTGTGGTGCACAACATTAGATCCTTAGCCACATTCATGCAACCTGATTCTATGATGATATTTATGCTTACAGTAAAATGGAAATACTATTTCAAAGATCAGAGCAAGGACAACGGCAAAATGAATCAACTTGAAGAGAACCATGAAGAAATCTTGGAGTTTTCATCTAATTTTGTAACTTTGATCACAGAGATCAGAGTGTGCTACTGGAAAAGCAAACTGGGAATAGTCTAAAATATTTATCTCAAATAGAAGAGGGAAAAAAATAGCAAACTTCACATAACATGTACTTGTAAGTGTATTTTGGGGGAAAACTCATAAATGTTAGTTGATGACAAATTCTTTAATTAACATACTGTATCTGTTTAGGTATGCAGCAGCAGAAAATTACGTAGCTTTTACATATTGAAGAGGTTAGAATATTAATCAGGGAAGAGCTTATTATTATTATCAGAGCAGAAAGGATGCAGACAGAATAGTTAAATGACGATTAGCCAGAATATATTCCCCAATGTAATTCAGGCTGCAAATGCATCAGTTTCACAGCTAACTAATATTTATGGTGCCAGATCTTCCTCCTGTTCAGCAATGGAAATGGGATAGGCAAGTACATCTTTGTGATGCTAAGGCAAGATTTGTGTCCAGTCTTTGACTGGTCCACAAGTCTTCATCTATCATAAACTTTTGCTTGAACACAAACTTTTAGGCTGTCTAAAGGACCAGAAGTATGTTAAACAGAGTAGGGGGGGAGAACCACTTCCCTCAACCTGCTGGTCCTGCTCCTTTTGATACAGCCCAGGATACGGCTGATTTTTTGGGCTGCAAGCACAGACTGCTGGCTCATGTTGAGCTTCTTGTCAACCAACACCTTTAGGTTCTTCTTCTCAGTGTTGCTCAGAATCCATTATCCACCCAGCCTATATTTGTGCTTAGTATTGCCCCAACCCAGGTGTAGAACCTTGTACTTTGCATTATTGTACTTCACGAGGTTTGCACTGGTCCACCTCTCAAGCATGTCAAGGTACCTAAGGATGTCATCCTTTCCCTCCAGCATGTTGACCACACCACACAGCTTTGAGTAAGCAAACTTGGTGAGGATGCACTCAATCCCACTATCCATGTCACTGACAAAGATGTTGAATAAGATTAGTCCCAACACCATGCCCCGAGGAGCACCATTCATCACTGATTCTCACTTGGATATTGAGCCATTGGCCACAACTCTTTTGAGTGCAACCATGCAGCCAGTTCCTTATCCACCGAGTGGCTCATCCTCCAAACCCGTACCTCTCTAATTTAGAGACAGGGATGTTTTGCAGAACACTTCCAAATGCTTTTCATAAGTCCAGATAGATGGCATCAGTCACTTTTCCCTTATCCATCAATGCTGTAGGCCTATCAGAGAAAGCCACCACTTTTTTCAGGAACAATATGTCCTTTGTGAAACCAGGCTGACTGTCAAAAATCACCTCCTTATTTTCCATGTGTCTTAGCATAATTTCCAGGCAACTCCACGATCTTGCCAGACACAGGGGTAAGATTAGCCTGTCTTTAGCTTGTCTTTCTAGGAAATGAAAGGCATTCATAAAGTCTTCAGTGAAGAAACATCTTAGATGCCAATCCGTCTGGAAAAGTTTGTCTGAAGCTCTTGGATATGAGCCATGGTAAATCATACAGCTTTAGCCCTCTTCCCTTATTCCAGAAGGAAAGAGACATAATTATATCTCATTCTGGAAAAACTGCCCATAAACAATCCCAAGACAAATTGTACTAATTTCTGTCAAAAGGGACAAGCACCCTCTTCAATCTCTTGGCTAGCAAGCACACATAAAAGCAAAACACTAAAAAAGCAGCTGTCTTCTCACATTCAAAAAGAGGGTATGAGAAAGTGCAAATCCCATGTAATAGATAATATCTGCACTCTTGAGTATAGCACTGGATAGGTGTAGAACTCAGCAATAAAGAACATGTCAAGAACAATTTTGACAGCTGTTTGTTTGAGACATCTTGCAAAATACCACAAACTCATCTGGCTGGTAATTGCCCCAGGTGACCATAGGCTGGGAGCAATGGGAGAAAAGCAGGTGTTGCCCTTGGCTTTCTCTGGATGGACACTTCTATTACACAGCAGCACATAAGAGACAATGTGAACATCATTTACCCAGGCCACCAGCTAATGACTTCTATATGTTGGACATGATCCCGTGTAGATCAGTGTAAATGGAGTAAGATGAGCCATGAACATACAGTCTCTCCATAGCCCCCCAGGAATAATTAGCACTGGGAAAAATGGGACCATGCATTTTGCCATAAAAAGGTAATTACTCTGTCTGTCTGAAGGGAGAGCAATGTATAATTTAAACTGTTTATTTTCCTTTGCTTTCAACAAGTTTCTTATCCATTGCTTTTGAGAGGCTTGGCTTTCTTCAGATTGGTGAGGATTTTATTTTTTATTTTTAAGCAAAAAGTAGTTAATGTTTCTGCTAAGCAGCTAGGAAGCATCCAGCTGTTAAAAGCCTTTAATTGGTGAGTCTGCACTTCTTCAGCCCCTAGGGGTTCAACCCCAAGGTGACAAATAAATAATTTTGTCTTTTTGAAATATCAATAATAACAAAAATTTTGTCTTTTAGAAATATCAATAATATCAATAATTTGGAAATATCAATAATAATAAAAATAAAATTTTGTCTTTTGGAAATATCAATAATAGATTTTGGAAATATCAGTAATAATCCAGGTGAAAACAGATAATAGTAAATTACTAAAGCAACCAGTTCAGGGACTAAGCACACCTTGTACAAAACTGCAGTGGGATAGCCTGGAATTTTCCATGCTGCAATTCCAATGATTTGCTGCTATTATTGTTTTGCACTTCATTGTTATGACCCAGGCTATTGGGAAATACATCATTAGTAACCTCAAGAACTGACCTGGAATGTTGTGGTTTATTTCCCTTCATTACAGTAGAGCCTGGTATACAGCTGTATTAATCAGTACACTCCCAACTTTCCCTGACATGATAATTTGAGATTTCGGTGACTTTCAGAGCACTGAAACTGATACCAAATTAACAGTGGCTGGATTCCAGCTTGTTTTCAGTTTAAAATTTTAGCTATGTAAATTATGTAGAGATTCAGTCTTTCTCTGACAAACATGACATTAGTTCCCCATCTGGAATCTTCATTCTTTGTCTTTTTATCACTACAAGTTGCAAATATGGCAGCAGCTTAATTTAAATCTTTTATTGGAAGCTTGCTCTGCTCTATTGTACAAGCATACAAGGATACAACAATCTTCCTGCTGTCTGGCTTAAAATTAAGCTCAATGCAGTCTGTATTATCCTCAGATTTTCTCTGTCTTGTAACTGCTTTAATTTGTTACCATCTAATGTTGTTGCCATTAGAAAGATGATCGACAGAAAGAAATGGAGTCTGTGAGCATAAAAGAAGGGATGAATGACAGCTGGCAGTTATTAGAGAGTGGTTCTGGAACATGAGTGGTTAATTCCCCACCAAAATGTCTCCTGAAATCTCCCTTTGCTTCCTGTTCCCTATAGCAAGACTAGCATTCCCCCTGTGCCATTGACTGTTTTCGGCTCCAGTATACTGCTTGCCAGAGGGGCTGATCATTGCCTGCCAGTGTAGGTGGTGTGCAGGGTGATCAGTAGCACTGTCGTGTCATCTCTGGCTCCTGCAAGGAAAAGCACAGTATTCTCCTATTTCTGCTCTCACGTCCTGAGGCACCAGAAGCCCAGGTTCCTGGGACATCAGTCTGACCTGCACAGGGACACACAGAATTGCCTAAGTTAGATTCTCATCCAGTTCAATCTTATTACCTGATGGGGTATAAATAAGATCAGTAGATCAGGTGGGAGTTAAGCACTCATTTACAGCATTTACTAGATGATGAAGATAGAGATAAAACCATAAAACATGTTGTTAATAACTTCAATGAACTCTTACTTGAGAGGTAAGGATTCCTCCCTCAGTTAATTTCTCAGTCCGAAGGCTAGAAACATAGCCCAGCAAAACTTTCCTCTGCCAGCTCAGAACTTCCTCACTGTCTTTCCCTGTAAGTCTTGCTCATTGTTTGGACACTTGTTTCATCAAAGCCATAAGCAAACATTAATGCAGCCTCAATGGGGGTTGTATGAAGAATGTTTACTGACTGAAAGATTTGATGTATGTCTCAGTAACTCCCTTTTTTTGCTATATGCAGGAATTCTGTATGTAATGACTTTTATGCCATGTGGTACTGCTTAGTGTCAGGAAGCTGCTACAGAAATGCTCTCATATTTAGGTGAGAATTCATGTTGAATGGAGGGTTGCTGATGTGTTTATACCTCTATCTATTTCTGTTTGAATATAAGTTGCACTGTGATCACAAACTTACATTTTTGTAAATTCTTACACATTCTGAAGTAATTTACCTTTCATTTTTCCCCACCATTCTCCTTCTGTCCTTTAGCCAAAGCAAGATACAACATAAAACTTCTTACTTGTTTCACAGTAACCTTCCATGTACCTATTAATAAAAGAAGACCAGTAAAATAATGTATCTGACAGACCTAACAGTGGTTTGTAATGCCAAAACTGTGTACTTCCCATGGGTGCCACACAACAAGCTAGAAATTACGCAAACAATTTGGCAGCTGGAGTCTCTCTATCTCCCTGCTTTAGCGTATCTAATCAGTTATGTCAAAGTTCCCTCCTAAAAAATAGTGATCCAACCTATATGAAGACATTATTAGAAAACACTTTAAATTAATTAAGTAGTACACAAGGAATTGAAAAGTATTCTTCACAAATGCTTCCTTTCTCAAAGGCTTCTATGTCAATACAGCTGATTTTACAAATCGAAACGTAATGTTTCTAACTGCCAGTGCTGCAAACCCAAACTGGAGTGGAAAATTGAAATGCATCCTTTTTTCGTCATCAGAAATAGAATTCACGCATTCAGAGCTGAGCTGACAGATTTATTAATGATGTGTGAAGCAAAACCGAATCCAGATCAACCTTTCATGGCTGTGTTGCTCTGCAATGTTAACAGTTGTAAAATCATCATTATCTATCACTAAAAAAACACCCAAATTCAATTCAAAGAAACACAAAGGGAGGCAATACAGTAACTATGATGGCACTTGCTTCTGCAGTCCTTCTGCTTGTTATAATAACACTTTAAGTAACAGTCTGTGTCTGTGCTTAATTGTTGCTGTATTTATATAGAAATAAAATGTAACTTGATGACACTGAATTCCTTGGAGAGTGAAGTTACATATACTTGGAGAGTGAAGAAAGCAGAAAGGCTCTCTGAAATAACTGAACAATAACTAGTCATAATAAGAGACTGGAACAAGAATTTAACATGCTGAGAAACTAGAGAAAACAGCAAAACGGATGATCATAACCTTCAGGAAGCACAAAGCCATGCAGAAGTTGTGAAGTTAAGTGTAAAAGCACAAAAGTCTTAACAGGTGTGAGAAAGTCTGCATGATCCTAGTAACTGGCTATGGCTCATAGGTTTGATATTCTGCAGTAGAACATCATAAGAAAAATAAAAGAGCTGCATTCCTTGAAGAATGCCAGGCACAAAATATTATACAACAGAGTATGGTTTTTCATCTCCATTTATGATGATGTGTTTAGGACTGACTTTGGAAGGAAAATCTTATGGGATTATTCTTCTCTTATTTTCTTTCCTTGGATTTATCTTCAAAACAGTATTATGTGAATGTCAGTGGCTTTGTGCTTGTCACTGAAGTAATAGTAGCAGACCATCTGAATTCACAGTTTTGCATTACAAAGCACGTATTTAAAGGATTAGAATATAATCTTCAGGTAATTTTTAAAAAGGGGGGTTGGCATTCCAAGACAAATACACTAGATTTTTTGTGCTACTTTTTGTCCAATTCTATCTCTAAATATATGTCATACTGTGAATAAACAACTTGGATGTCATTCAAGCATAAAAGATCACTAACAGTAATTGTGCTGTATAAGCAAATCAGAAATCTTGATATTGATTTAAATAGGGCAAAGATGTTACACATGATCAAAGTAAAGGTTTATGAAGGAGCCTTTTTATACTTACATTATTCTTTCTTGTGATTTTGCTTCAAATGGAAATGCTTCATGCATCACTATATCTCCTTACTCAGGAAAATGTACTACTTTGGGGTCAACCTATCATAAAAACCTATAAAATGATCAACATTCAATTATTCTTACTATAACAAATACTTCTGTTCATAGCATTTATTCATGTACTGGGTTCAGTTGTAACTCTTTTTTCTCCTTCTTAGTAGCTGGTGCAGTACTGTGTTTTTTACTTTAGTCTGACAACAGTGAGAATACAATGATGTTTCTAGTTGTTGCTCAGTAATGTTTACTCCCATAAAGGACTTTTCAGCCTCATGCTCTGTCTGTGAGGAGGAGCATAGGAAGCCAGGAAGAAGCAGAGAGAGGGTATCTGACCCAAACTAGCCAAAGGGGTATTCCATACCACAGCACATCATGCCCACTATATAAACTGGGGGCAGTTACCCGGAAGGGCGAGATCGCTGCTCAGGTCAGGCTGAGTATCAGTTGGCGGGTGGTGAGTGGTTGTATTCTCTCCCTTTGTTATTTCCCTCATCATTATATATTATTGGTGGTAGCAGCAGTGGTTTTGTGTTATACCTTAGTTACTGGACTGTTCTTATCTCAATCCGTGGGATTTACATTGTTTTGACTCTCCTCCCCATCCCTCTAGTAGCAGAAGGGGAAAAAAGAGGGGGGAGTGAAAGAGGAGCTGTATGAATCTGAGTTTCTGTCTGGGCTTAAATCACAACAGTTCATTAAATTTACCAAAATACCAAATTGTCAATAGAAACCTGCTTAGGGAATGTAAGACCTTATGTGTCGTTGTTGCTCTTACTCATGCAATCATTAACTGTTTGTAATTACTATTTTTTTCATGCAAAACTACCTCCGGTTTCTATCCTGATTTAGAATCAACAGCACCAGAAAGTATAAAGTAAACACACTGAATATTTACCTGTCTATTACTTGCTTAGTTTACAGCAGCGACCAGACAGTTTACAGATGGAAAAGGTAACAGACCACGGTTCAGGAATGCAGTAAATGCTGGTTTAGGTCTCCTTGTGGTGTTGAATGAAAGCTAATAAAGGCACATAGTATTCTAGCACTGTAAATTAATACCAGTATCTGAAATTTGATCGTTAACTCTGTACCTATGATTATGATTCCAGACCTGGCACATGCTATGGCATTCAAATATTATGCTCTAACAAGTACTGCAGCTTCTTTCACAGCTGAGACAAAGCAAAACATCAGTATAAACTTTGTATTGTGTGTTCCTGCTACGACAGAAATTCAGTCAAATGCACACACTTATTTGGATTAAGTTTTTACTGGTAAAAAATTCCTGCAGTGGCTGACCAGATGTTCAGTTCTGTGAACCCAGAGCCACCATCACTGCTACAGATCCTGTGTAGTGCTTGATGTGGAAGAGTGGGGAGCCAAAGTGAAACCTCAGTCATTTGTTGTGAAATCAGGTTAAACACTGGGCAAGCAAAGACATCACCAGTAAGCAGGCTGCCATGAGTGGCCTGCCATCCACTAAAGTCAGACAGACGTATACATACCACTCCATTTCAGTAAAATGTTTTTTTTTTTTATGTACTGCACTTCATGAATAGGGCCAAAGGTAGATAGTTTTGCATTGGGTTTAGAAGTCCAGTCCCTCCTGTCCCAAACAGCTGGGGCTACATTTCTTCTCTCTACTTCTGAAGGAATAAAGCATTCTCCTGTCCTGCCCCTGAACATTGCTCCTGAAGCTCACCTCCTGTGCTTAACAACTCTTTAAAAGTAACCTGGATATACTTATGAAAGATGCTAACAAAATTTTGTAGCTCAAATGATGGCCTTTTTTCCTTTTTTTTAGCACGTATGCTAAAAACATTTAAATGACTGACATTTAGAACAAACAATCATATCTTCTATCACCTTTGTCTGCAAGTGGTTCAGGACTTAGAGTACGGGTGACAACTGTAACATAAACTCTGTTCCTCCTCTGGCACGTTGGAGAAAGAGAGAAAGTCAGAGGTGCTGTTTGTCCAGCAGCATCAATAGTCTCTTGTTTGTTTCTGACACCTGAGCCCTGTCTTTTCTCATTCAAGGTGGACATGGTAAGATTGACTGACCGATTCACCCTTCATTACCTCTATATCTAAAGCAAAGTGAACTCTGAAATGAATCACTGCTTAGGAGGATCTCAGAGGTGGATGCTGCAGAGACATTGCTGTGATTAACATTTCTGGCTACTGAGTACCTCTGACACTCACAAATTCACTAGAACTAATACAAATACACAGACAAGCCTCCTGGATAAAGGAAGAAAATTCAGTGACATTTTTGATAGGCAAGAGAATGATGTAGCACTGTAGAATAGAACCAAGATATTTTCTTTAGCAAAAGAGACAAATAATATTTAGTATCTCTCTAGGACATGAAGAAAGTAGAGGGGTGCTTCCTTTATGTTGTTATTCCTTTGTCCTCTATAGATGCTTTAGATGTGTGTACCTGGAGAAATGAGATCTCGGGGATAAAGTACGTTTTGCGGGAGTCTAGGGACAAAATGTATGGTGTTACTGATTTTTCTTCTGAGAATCTGTACACTTATTAATACTGCATAAAATTACAGCATGTTGGCATCGACTTTTATTATTTTACAAATCACAGCAAAATAAAAACAAAAAGGTGTATCAGAACACAGAAACACTGACAATGTTTCATTTACTTGTAGACTTACATTAATCCAGCTGAAAAGCTGCAGTCCTTCAGCACCATTTGTTTATGACTCTTACGCTCATTTTCTGCCCTCTTGCTCCTTCACGCACTGTGTTTTATTCATGATGCATCCCACCAGGAACTGGAAACAAAATGTTTTCCCTATCTTTCCCTGGTGAAAAGTTCAACTGAAACCATCTTATTTTTTAAACAGAAACATGTTCAAGCTGACAAAGCTGTTTTCTGACATTAAAAATATTGTTTAAGTATAGTTTTTCATAGCAGTCTTAATTTAAGTCAATTTAGAAGGCAAAGAATCACATCACAGCTTTGGTGCTGTATATATAAAACATATTCCTTCTTTAGAAAGAACAGTGCTCTTTCCACAATGAAATTAGAGCATTTTAGCATGGCGCCAGAGACAAGACAGAGCCAGCAATGCTCATCCAGCATACAAAAATGAATACTGGTTTTGCTCCTGAAAACTGTCACAAGTATGCAGTTGATGTCGTCTACCTGGTCTTGTGTAAAGCGTTCAACACTGTCCCACACGACATTCTTGTCTCTAAATTGGAGAGACATCAATTTGATGAATGGACCACTTGGTGGGTAAAGAACTGGCTGGATGGCCACACACAAAGAGTTGTGGTCAATGGCTGAATGTCCGCCTGGAAACCAGTTACGAGTGGTGTCCCTCAGGGATCAGTGTTGGGACTGGTCTTGTTCAACATCATCGTTGCTGACATGGACAGTGGGATTGAGTGCGCCCTCACCAAGTTTGCTGATGACACCAAGCTGTGTGGTTCGGTTGATACACTGGAGGGAAGGAATGCCATCCAGAGGGACCTTGACACACTTGTGAGGTGGGCTGATGCCAACCTCATGAAGTTTAACCATGCCCCGTGCAAGGTCCTACACCTGGGTAGCAGCAATCCCAGGCACAGCTACAGGCTGGGCAGAGAAGAGATTCAGAGCAGCCCTGCGGAGAAGGACTTGGGGGTGCTGGTCGATGAGAAAATGAAAATGAGCCGGCTTCAGTGTGCGCTTGCAGCCCAGAAAGCCAACCGTATCCTGGGCTGCATCAAAAGGAGTGTGACCAGCAGGTCGAAGGAGGTGATCCTGCCCCTTTATTCTGCTCTCGTGAGATCTCACTTGGAGTATTGTGTACAGTTCTGGTGTCCTCAACATAAAAAGGACATGGATCTGTTGGAACAAGTCCAGAGGAGGGCCACGAGAATGATCAGGGGACTGGAGCACCTCCCATATGAAGATCAGCTGAGAAAGTTGGGGCTGTTCAGCCTGGAGAAGAGAAGGCTGCGTGGAGACCTCATAGCAGCCTTCCAGTATCTGAAGGGGGCCTATAGGGATGCTGGGGATGGACTCTTCGTTAGGGACTGTAGTGATAGGACAAGGGGTAATGGGTTCAAACTTAAACAGGGGAAGTTTAGATTGGATATAAGGAGGAAATTCTTTCCTGTTAGGGTGGTGAGGCACTGGAATAGGTTGTCCAGGGAGGTTGTGAATGCTTCATCCCTGGCAGTGTTCAAGGCCAGGTTGGATGAGTCCTTGGGTAATATGGCTTAGAGCGAGGTGACCCTGCCCATGGCAGGGGGGTTGGAGCTTGATGATCTTGAGGTCCTTTCCAACCCTAACTATTCTGTGATTCTATGTGTGCACAGTTGGTGGCTGCCACACTGGGGGAGTGTGGCTTTCTGTCCCACAGCTGAGACCCGCAACCCCATTACTGTCTCATTCAAGTACTATTTCATGTTTGTGCTTGGTCTGCTTATGAGCATAAATTGCTGCATTCTGACTTCATAAATACTCAAAAAGCAAAGTTTTACTAATGAGCTTTTCCTGTTTCAAGGCCTCTGTGTTTTAGCAGCGTTTGGCATCTGAAGCTTGCTGCTTGGATGGTGCCTTTAAGTGTATGTCAGCAGCAAACATGAGAAAGCTGGAACCATACACAAATCCTGTTATTAAGCAACACATGATGTCAGCTAACCAAATCTCAGGGAAGAAAGAACTGTGTTTTTCAAAAATAAGTATGCATGGGGATTCACTGTAAGGAAAATGGACCTGCTAGTGGAGGTAGCCCTGAAGCCTTGCAGAACTGATACACTCATAAGACTCTCTTACATTTAACTATTATCAAACTGTAGTTTTTATAATTGCATCTCTGTGACACAAAATCACGTTTTTTACAATTAGAATAATCACCATTATAATAATCTCTGCAGGAAAGTGGTGGACTCCCCAACACTGGACACTTCGATTTGGCTGGACAGGGTGCTAAGCCATCTGGCCTAGGTCATACTTTGTCTAGAAAGGTTGGACCAGATGATCCTTGAGGTCCCTTCCAACCTATGATTCAAATAAAAACTATTATTTAAAAAAAAAAAAATCCAATTCTTAGTAAATGGAAATTCTGGAGGGATTATGAAACATTTTGCTGTCGCATGTAGCTCATTTTATTCATGCTTCTTCTGTTTCACGTTTGAGCAAAAACAGAAGCACCCACTCTTGGCATGAATTTATGTTATGAAGACAGCAAATTTACACAAAAATTTGTACTTCCCTGTGCTCTTCCTGCTTCATTACACCCAAAAGGAAATATCTAGCGGCAAAGACATTTGTCCCAGGATTTAAAAGTCTAGAACAATTCACCAACCTGGAGAATGGTTAACACACTAACTTTTTTTTAAACCTGAAAGGGGGTCAGTATCTGTCTTCTATATTTTGCTTTTCTGAAATTAAAACCTCCAGAACTGAAAGCTGTCCTGGAAGTCTCCAACACTGCAGAAAGACAGCCCTAGGGGAAAATGTTTCCTGAGCATCAGGTGTGACCACATTTTCTGAGAGAGAAAAATGACATTACTGGTATGAAATTTCAATCTAAGACAGTCCGTATCACTAACACCTTCTATTCCAATAGGATAATTCATTGTTAATCCAAACAATTCTCAGTAGGAATATCTTAATAATCAGCTTTGTCATGTATTCCAGTGTCAGTGCTATATTGCCCATAGACATCATGACATAAATGCAATTTCCAGATGCGAAATCATGCAAAAATGAGGCTAGGTCCCTCCTCTAAAGGAAAAGTTTGTGCTTTGTTCCAGACTTTTAACTGAATCTACCTGATTATTCAGAAAAGACTGGGAATCCATCACACATTTAGGCAATGCATAAGTACAACAAAATTACAATCCCTCATTCGTCAGATATGGGTGCCAGAATACATTCTACCAGTCCTTCCAACACTGGAAGAAATTGAATGCAGTTAGTCCACTCCCAGCCAGACCCTTTCTCCACTAATACTCCAGCAAAATGAATCAGAATTTATAGTTTTCTTTTGCACATTCTGCAAATGCAGGGCATCAAGTATCTTGATTATCTTCTTCCAGTAACAGCCCTAAGACCTTGATGACTCAATGACATTGCCACTCAAAGACAGCTAAATGGCAGCTCTTAAGCAGTGACAGTTCTTCTGCAATTTATGTCAGTGTATCAAGCTCTCAAGCGAACCACTAAATTCAGTCAACACCAGGTATACCTTCACTTCTCAATGCCTTCAGTCTTAGAAAAAATGCTATTCTTTCAAAGGGTTTCCTTGAAAATTCTTCTGATAATTAGTGGCAAATTATGCATTGACTGAAGAATATGAAAGTGAGAAAGTAGAAGTGTAGCTGGCTTCAGCAAAATGGTCATTCTCAGAGTGAAATAGCTCATGGGCAAGAAGTGGAGATATGAAATCTTAACACATCCAAGAATTAAAATACAAGGTATTGTTAGGACCACTTCCTAGGCCACCACTCTGTAGGTCTGCAACAGCAAAGAATTTTCTCTGTCACAGCAGCTAACATCACCTACCCTCAAAAGCAACCTGCAGATCCCAGTGGTAAAACTCAATTTATTTTAACAAAAGAAAGAGAAAGCATGTACTGTATTTTGGAAATAACTTCACAGAGTATATTTAGTGTGATCATGATTTTATACCAATAGAATGCGTTGTAAGCTTTGATTTTGTATTTTTTTTTTGAGGGGGTACAGTTTTGAAACCCAGATATTTAAGCTTTTATTGACACGTGACTGTGAACCAACTATGAAGGAAATTTGATGAAACACTATCTTAGTAAACTTTTCCTGCTTCCTGTTAAAATTAGCTGCTAATTCACCAGTAGTGATCAAAAATCACCAAGGATCTGCTAAGAGCTCAGCCCAGCCTTCATGCTTATCCAAGTCTTGTCCTTCACAGATATAATTCTCTTCCTTTTTTTCTTATTTGTCTCCCATTCATGAGTGCAGGCATTGCTAATTGTCATCTTCCTGATGACCAGATGAATGTAAATTAAAATGAGTCATTGGTGGCAGAAGCTTTTCTACTACTTTGATTAGCAGAAGAAGAAAATTCATTCTGGTCCTGGAATCTGTATAATTACTTTTCCCTGGCAACTGTTCTTTTTTGCATTCAAATAGAAGAAAAATTATGTATCCAAGTAGTCTGCTGTGCTATGATGAACTGCACCGGAGTCTTCAGCAGGAAATCACACCAGTGAAGGGTCATTTTGGTCATTTATAACCTCACTGCATTTAAGACAAGACGTTTTAGGTTTAAAAATTCCATTTATCTTCCTTTATCTTGAATCTAATTAAGTAATATCTCACAGAAACTGAACTGCTTTAAATTTAAATTGAAATTAACATTATCATTAACTTTAGGTAAATGGGAGAGATTTCCAGACTTGCAACAAACATTCCTTATTTTTATGTAACCTCAGCTTGTAGCACTGCTGATGTGCTTCATTCTGGACAGATTATGAATGTAAAAACTTGTTCTGAAGCTCCAGCTGAGGAGAAGGAGGGGAATGGATTGGAGGCACTCATTTGCTCAATAATTGTCTATCTATCTTTCTCTTGCCAGCAGTTCTTCGTATAAACAAAGAAGCTATTGATCTGGTATAGTTATGGTCATTATGTGACAGGTTTGAATAAAATATTTTATGTGCTATTGTATTCCTTTGGCACATCCTGTCCCTTTGGATGGTGAAATTTTTTCTGAATCTGTAGAAGTAACCCCATAGGCTTAAAGATTTCCTTGCAGTGGAGTGAAATTTTTCCCACTTTTACATAAACAGAATAGTTGTACATTTGTGTTTTCTTTATTGCCTCCCTCCCATTGTATTTTGCTGACAATAGCAAGCAGAGGAGAGCTAGCAACATGCACTGAAACAGCCTCATTATTTGTGAACTGATTGTGTGGAAAATATCTGTTTTCTGCCTAGCTTCTCTTGTTTGTACACACTCACTGCTTCCAGTGGTGCAGTGCTGATAGGAAAAAGAGCAACAAAGCACAGCAAATCTGCCTTGCTTGTTGGTTGTCTTAGTGTGTCTCAACCCCACTAGAGCAGGAGCTCCCAATTCATACACAACAAATGATTAGCCACTGAGCTAAATATCCTAGCTGAATTTGACAATGCTGTACTGTCATCTAAGGAATCTTCATTTGAGTATGAGGACTAGAAAGCTTTATACTTGCCTTTTTGCTCTGCCATGTGTACCTCCGAGTATAACCATATGATGGCATAAATGTGAATGGTACATGACAAACAGCATTACTCAAAGACTGTTATCAGGACAATCAAATTGGAAAAGCATTCATTATATTTAAATAGATCTTTAGATTTATCACATTTTTAACCTGTTATTAATTCCATCTTCCCCTTTGCAAACGAAGTGGCAGATTAAGTTTCCCTAAAGTTTGACATTTGGGATTTGTCGAAAAAAAAGCAAAGCTGACAACACAATGTTTCCTAGCTGTTTCTAGTTACCTGCTTCATTGCTGGATTCTACTTTTCCTTATAAACCACCTTTCCTCTTTCAGACTGGGATGCTAACAGGTCTGATTGGGTAAATTCAGCAAAGTCTTCTTTCCTTGTCACATGATCTGTTTTTTACACTGGCCATCCCCACTGTAGCCTCACTTGAACTTGAATCTGCTGTCACTGTTTTTTCTGATTAACACTGAGTACTTCTGGGAGTCCCAGACTGGGAGTCCCAGACAAGTCTGCACACTATTTGTGCAGTACTTGACACAGCCTAATGCTTTTTTGATGTTTTCACAATGATATCAGAAGATCCCAAAGACCAGGAATTCAGCCCCACATTATCAAGTTGTATAGCAACAGAAAATATTAACCAGAGAACAAGCAGTCCAGGAATGGGGCAGTTACTTCCCTGAGCCAATCTCCTCACAGGTTTTACGCTATTTACGTCTTCCAAGAGTCTTTTGTGCTTAGGGCCTTTTCCATATTGAGATGAAATTCTGTGGCTGTAAGCCCCTATTATCTGTTCATTATGTATGTACTTCCTAGGGCAGGCTTTTGAAAATGTCTTATCCCGATGAACACAAGTACTTGTACATATTTTGTTGTCAGTAATGGACCTAACTTCTTTCTCATATATTACCTTAAGAAAGTTTCTTTTTCTTCCTGTGGACACTCTTACAAGCAAGGTTGGATAAGGAGCTGCCCTCAAAGTGATCATGCACTGTTTTAATTTGGTCCCAGAAAAAGGGAATTTGCAGCAATATCACAGAGAAGTGCAATCATATGTTTTCAGTCTTCATTGTAAACCTTTGGCCTCCATGAAGTACTCATGGCTGGGAAGGGGGCTGGGACATGGGAAGATAAGCATGCCCTGAAGCTGGCCCAGATCACTCCTGGCTGATGTAATTTTGTGCCATTTTGATATGGTATTTTCCAACTGAAATAAAACTTGTTTTAGGAAGGCACTGTGATATTTTCCCCAAAGTTTCACTCTAGCCTCTTTGCTGCAGTGGTCTGTGCATTTCAGTGTAAAGGTTATCATGGGAGAGCCTTAGCAAATGTAAGTCAGTGTAGCTCAAGTAGTGTCAGTGGTGTTGTATCAGCTTAAATCAGCTGTGGTCCTTACAAGGCACTTTTGATTGATAGGTTCTGCTCCCTGGGATTCTTGTTAGCATGACTTAATATTAACAGGTCTTAAAAAGACAAGTATCCCCAAAGCTGACACTGGCTTTATTCAAACAGGACAGAATTGTGTGGACCATGGAGGACGACTGTGGTTGAACACAAAGAACAATCTTTCTGAAGAAACCCCCTGCAATTTTTTCAAACAATTTCCATGCCATCCCTCAGAAAGAATTCTCTTATAATCTTCAGCTATTGTAGGGAAGTAATTTTAAAGAGTACTGTTTCTTTTTTTGGATAAATACTAACAATAAAAAATTATTCCAAACTGAAGTGAAGGAATTCCTCTTCCATCCCTGTAAATAAAGCCCTGTCTGACCACCTACTTCTTCAGTTCTGCTATCAATATCTTCTCCTTCGTCACCTAAAAATGTGTCTGTGTACCACGTCAGTTCAATTAGCTTGTTTAAAAAAACTCCAAACTTATACCTTTTAAACTATTGAATAATCTCACCATGCTCAAAGGCAGCAGTCCAGCATTTATAAGTAATCTTAAAAGAAAAAACAAGCACACAAAATACACCACTACTGGACAGCCTGCACTTAGCATACCATGTTGTGCTAATGAGTAAAAAATGAAAGGCCGTGAGGACACTTATTTCACTCATCTGAACCCTCAGACCCTGTAAACAGTGCCTGAGATCCCACAGATCCTGTAAATAATATGGGAGCATTATTTTACTATCTGGAAGAATATCAGTAAACATCCTGGGCAAAAGCAATTTTGTAATTCAAAATGTTCTCTGGAACTTTTTAACTTGTATTAATATTTGGTGGACTGAGCTGTTTATTTTACCAGTTGTTCTTCCTCCATTCATTTCTCTCCACTCTTCAGTGCCACATAAGTTACCAGTCTGCAAAGTGCTGGCATTATTTCATGGTTCTTACAGGACAGTACAGCTTGCTGTCTTTTGCCTCAATGCACTTCTTCTATTGTTTCTCTTATACAATGCATGCAAACAACAGTGTCAAAGAAAATTGTATCGTAGAACTAATAATAATGTTCTAGTGTTGCAGAGGGCAATGATCTGTGGTTTTTTTTTTCTTGGACACAAAGTATTTGGCTTTGTCAACTTTTCTATTTAGAAGTTGGATTAGCACCCATAAAGAAGTGCCCTTGAGCCCTTCTTACTTAATTATAACTCACAGCTCTGAAAGTAATTCTATTTGGAGTTCAGCAATCATGACAGGCAGTTCTTGCAGACTGTTTTTGTTGCATAGAACTCAGAGCACTTTATGCAGTAAGTCAGGGTCATTCTGCAGATATAAAACCTAAAAAATGAGGAGACAGAGTGAATTGCCAAAGTTCATCAGGAATCTGAATAAGAAAAAAAGAAAAAAAAAAATCCAACCAAAACCAAAACCAAGGAATAATATTAGTCCTTAGTACTCTAGTCATTGCAGTACAGCTATCTTGAAGGAAAAAAAGCTTCAGGTCTGGGGGGGAAGTGAAAATATGTTGACTACAAAGGAATTAAAAATATCCATGAGTGTTTTTCAAAGTTTAAAACATTTCTCTTCTTTCTTTTACCTATTTCCACAGGAAAATAAGATGCTCTAGTACAGAACTAGTCCTTCATGTCTCCACACCTTTTTATAGTAATACTGTGGATATGGACATCATACCTTATAAAGATGCTCTGTATCAGTCAGTGTCTACATGGGCTACTCAGAGAAACACAGCAAAAGATAAGAAATCCCATGGACAAAAGGAAACAGGTTTGACCACTAGAAGCAAGGCATGAAGATTTGAATTATTACCCCTAAAAAAAAAAAAAAGAAATATGATTATTAGAAAGGTGGTCCCCAAAGTCCATTGTGCAACACAAGTCATATGCATTTTTCAGAACAATTTCAGTTTGCTTGTTTGAAGTAGAAATTGTTTCTGGATATTAACACAAAAATGTGTAACGTTAGCTGTGCAGTTTTAAGTGATTCATGTGGTGATGATAAACCTTTGCATTTTCAAACTAAAAAACCCTTTTTAACTTGGGTGAGAATCTCACAACTAGCTAAATATCTAGCCACTGTCATTTATACTAGTCTTAGCACAACTAAGATTTTCTAGGTGAGTCTTCAGATTTATTACACAAAGTGGGATTAGATCCAAACATTCTCCAAAACATTACAAGAAATATAAATAACAGATGCATTCTATGATTCTATTATGCCATATCTCTTCTTTCTCAGTTTTTTTCCCATTGTGGACTGTGTACTAACTGTGCGCATTTTCTAGTGCATTCATAACCAGGGTATTCATAGAATCATGGAATAGTTTGTGCTGAAAAGAACCTTAAAATCATCTAGTTCCACCCCTCCCTGCCATGGGGCAGGGATTCCTCACACTAGACCATGTCTCCCAAGGTCATGTCCAACCTGGACTTCAACACTGCCAGGGATGGAACATTTACCACTTCTTTTGTCAACCCATTCTAGTGCCTCATCACCCTCACAGTAAAGAACTTCTTTCTAATATCTAACCTGAACTGCCCCTTGCTTCTTTTGATGCATCCTAGCATGTGGTTAGTTTCTGGGCTGCAAGCACACACTGCTAGCTCATGTTCAGTTTCTCACTGACCAACAGCCCCAAATCCTTCTCCACAAGACTGCTCTGAATCACTTCTTCACCCAAACTGAAAGTGTGGCTTCACTAGTAGTGAGTTCATTAGAAGTGTGTGTTCACTACAACAGTTTTCTGGGAATATTGAGTCTAGCAGTACAGAGAACATGGCAGTCTGACTCAATGCTCCAACACACAGGTAATTCTGAGTTCAGAAATACACTTTATCTCCTTCTGTTCACAGCTCCCTGGGTTTTTTTATGAGAGAATTCCTTCTGCCTAATTAACACTGTGCTCTTCCTGTTTCCTCTCTGTGGAGTCAGGATGCCATTGTCATTTCCATCTCCCTAAAGTTTGTTATAACCTCTGGAATCACTAAATGAAATGTATGCTGTCCACGTTCTTGTCATACCTTGCAAGGAAACACTAAGGCTGGAATTTAGAAGCCTTCTAGAGGAAGTGTAATTCCTAGACATTGTCTACTAATTAACAAATTGACAAATTCCCTGTGCTTTTGTAGTATGACACCCTCAGTAGCCGTTGTCTTTCCCCACTTTATTTTGTTGCTTATCTCAGTGCACGTAAGGTTTCCACTGTGAGTTGACTGGAGCAGGCGAGTTTGCAAGATGAAAGCCCCATCAAACTCTTGAAGACTGTGTCAGTTTTGCCCAACAAACACAAAGAAACTTTAACTGATTACATTTTTGAATTTTTGAGATCAATAAAGGTCATGATATGTTGATACCTTGCTTTCTACTGAGGTTACAGTCTCCTGTCTACATTTTGGAGATAAACTATAGAAGCAACAGAAGGTCATGAGCTATGAATATGACTTACTTAGAAAAGTAGAAAAAGGGAAAGTCAATGATTTCCAGCAAATCTGTGTGGCCAACAACTATTTTGAATGACTTTGAAAGGTTGCACTCCATGCAATGGACAAGTCCACTATATTTGAAATCCTAAAAATGAAATTATGGAAGGAAAAGATGCACCTCTAATTTTCCAAAATAAAACAAAAAAAAAGTTATTAAGATCTTTCAGTTGACCTGAAGTGCTGTAAAGCAATTTACTGTCTGAAGACTTGAACTATAATTTCTACCTTTCCCTTGTGCAAAGACTACAGTTTCGTGTTAGCGTCACGGTAACAGTTCTCCCAATGTATTCATTCCTATCAAGAGTAGGCACGGACAGGTTATGAAATGCTTAACATTATTTTTTTTTGTTGAGACATTACTGACACCTGTAGACATAGTGGAACATTAAAATAAAGCATCTGTCTCCATTACAAGGTTAACAATAATACGCTCTCTGTTTTATAAACGTCTTATTGCCTACAAGAGAGACAAATTTCCATACAGTGAAGTTCCAGGGGTGCAATGCTGTGGAAAGAAATTAATATAGCTGAATGAGATTCTTCATCAATTGGTTTATGCTTATCATCTTGCCAAGCTGTACCAGTGGTCTCCTCATAGACTACTGAGCATTTTTTCCTGGTTCTCTTTAAACAACTTTGTATGACTCAGCAAATGCAGAGGGCTATTTTTCACTTCATACTGTGCTGAAAGAGCAATTTGCTGTGATTCCAGCTCTGCCTGCGCAATCCTGCTGATCAAGAATTATTAAGCATTGTCATCAAATGAAGTTCAATGGTGGCTGTTTCAAAGGCCTATCACATTTATAAACAATAACCATACAAAATGAAATGTGGAGAGTTTATACAGAGCCAGCAACACTTATCTCACTGAAAACTCCAACATGTTTTCCAAGACTATCTTCAGGGATTTCCTTTGCTGATGTACAGCCCTGACAACAGCAAAGACAAACAGTATGCTAGACAGCCTGTCTATAGAGCTGAATGCAGTAGTAATGATGGTATAGTCTATCCCCAAGCCATAAAGTTAATAATCAGTGTGTTGGTCCACACATTGTAAACTAAGAATGTTTTTAAACATCAGGTTTTTAAATGTACAAGTTTTTAACCGTCATTTGAGAGACACAAAAGTAAATACACAAACATGCCATAGAAATCTGGGGTCTGAACTAGTAAAAACATAGACTTCTCAATCTGCTTTCTCTCTCTGTTCTCTTACTTGTCAGGGATAAGCTATAGGGTTTTTTTTCCCTTACTTTTCGCTTGTCTGCCTTTCTTCTTTTCTCTGCTGCCCATTTCCAAACTCATGTTCATTTTCCTCTCATTTTGTCTTTTGCATAAAGTATAAATTTCACCCTCTTTCCCTGAGATGAAATTTTTTTAATAGTTTCCAAAATTTTCCATGGTATCCTACACCATGACCACCAACAAACTTAATGCCTTTGTTATTTATAGATGAAAGATCTGTTAAGCCTATAGAAGGAGCTAGTGAATGTGGCTAGAGTTTTCTTTCTCCCACGTAGATAGCTCATGTTTGTATTTCATCTAGTCTAGCAGGTGACTAAACTGGAAATGTCCAGTTGTACTTTTGTATGGGAGTAAAACACAAAGAATTATTTTCTTGTGTGATAAAATACCTGAAACAAAAATAAGAAAAAGACAAAGAGCTGTTACACAAAAAATGGCCTGCTGAAGATGTCTCTTACTTGTTTATGGAAGGGGTTATTTAAGCACAAATAGCTTTGTGTTTCTCTACCAAATTATGAAGGATTTGAATCATGGTTGATATTTTAAGCAGCTAGCACTTACATAGTTTTATACAGAAATGACACCATTCACAATTGAAGTATGGCTCATGTTACAGTTGGGGGAAGTCAAAACTACAATTAAACCATAGATTTGAACAAAATTAATGGATTAATTTCTCAGATATTGTATCCTCACAGTCCTTTTCACAAAATGACACTTGATCAACAGATATTCATGGCAAGTTTTTCAAAACTACTTGTATTATTATGCAACTCACAAATATTACAGAATATTTGTGAACTGGAGAGTAACAATGTTCACTAAGTACAATCACTATAAATGTTATTCCTTTAAATTTATTCACTTAATATTATTGTTGGTCTTTAAGGAGCTATCTGAAATACGTTTATCCTTTCTTCTCTGCATTTCTTGATATTTATTTTGCAATGGAAGTGGAAAAAAAAACCCACCTCCTTTGAGATTCAGTATTAAAGTTTTGGTTTAATTTACTCTTTTCCATTTATTTCCCTCTAATCTAAACCAGGTTACTCTAGACCTCCATTTCAGCCCCCTGCCTTTGGACACTGGTAAGATTTCTTTTATTCGCCTTTTTTCTTGTCTATTTTAGTTGAAAATATTTCAAGGCCAGAATTCTTTCTTTTTTTTTGTTTTTTTTTAATATTGCTTAGCCCAAAGATGCCTGATACTAGCTGCTGTCACTAAAAGGTATTGCAAGACAAAGAACTAACAATCACAGCACTTTTGCTAATAACTTGCTAGGCACCTTTTTTTATTTCCTAATGGAATTCAAAGCAGTACAATGTGGAGAGTCATTTCTCTGGAGAAAGCTGTGCAAGGCTCTGCAGGGAAAGTCTGTGTTAATTTCTTTTAGCTCAGTTTTCCGCATTTAGGACTCAGCATATGCAAAAGCACCTATTGAATTCTCTGTAGTGCATATCTACTAATCAATAAGTAATTGTGCTCTTGCTGAGTCCAAATGGAAAATGATGCAGCAGAAAACAAAACGTGCTAGGCTAAAACTTGAAGTCCTTAGTTGTTCTCACATTTATTTAGTCACATCTCTAAATAAGCTAAACAAACTGCAAAATTTAGCTTCTTGCATTTCTCTTACTGTTGAGTTTATCGGGGAGGTTATTTCATCTTCTTACCCACCAAATGTGAAAGAGGCTGGTATCAAACTATCAGGATCCATCCTAACCAGCTGTTGTAAATTTTGAAAACATTGAAGGTTACACTACACAAACAATCTGGATAATTGGCTTTTGGTAGCAGACTTTAACAAGCATTAAAAGGAAATAAAAAATAGCCTGGGTGCAGTCTCAATATTTCTGAATCAAATCATTTTATCAGATTGCAGAAAAAAAAATATGCAGAAGGATGAAGCAGGTCAAAGTAGTTCTCCTCTGATCAGCCAGGGATTTAGAAGAAAGGTTCAAGCATTGCTGTTCCTCTTTCCAGCCTCTTCATAAAATCTCAGGCTAAAAGGTGCAAATCCTTGTTTTTCACAAGCTTTTTTTAGTTCCTCTGAGGCTCAGAAAGGCTTTTTCAGAAACAAGAACATTTTGAAAACTTTTTGGTTGTGGATTGAGTTGACAATATGAATTTTTCTTCATGTTTCTTTACAAAGACGTTCTAGGATTAAAACAATTCTTCAGAGCTTAGAAGAGTTATCACACTATTTCTTCAGGTATTTCAGAAAACTTCTGTTTTTCTTCAATTAAGGCAGTCCTGAACTTCTTTTAAGATGAATAAAAAAATATTTCTGGTACTATTTTTTTTCCCCACCACCATCTGCCAACTAGTCTCTCTGAGTGTGAAGCATACAGAATTACTGAAGCTTTATTGTAGCAGAAAAAATGAGAGAGGATGAAAGAAGATGATGGACCTGAGTTTCAGCAGAGACTGAAGCAACTCTGGCTCCAGTGGCAGAAACTGAGGATGCTTTGAGGCCATTAAAGTGAGTGGGATAAAAGTACTATTTAAAGAGACTTTGAAGTGCTATTGCCCTTACAGATAGGAACTGTTCCTAAGCAAGTCCTGAGATCAGGCAGACAACATGTAAATTCCCGTTTGCTGCGTATTAAATAAAAACAGTTTGAGGTGAATAGGAGTGGGTATTTTGACTTGATCCCTGACAGTCCTAAGGAATGCAAGAACAGCAGCTCTCCAGTTCATACCTCCACTGGAAATGGATGCTCTTGCATATCTCCAGCAATTTTTCAGAGGGCAGTTTGTCTTATTGGCATCTTCGCAGACCCCATTTCTGGTACCCCTTCAGAGTTCATTCCAGAATATGTGACCTTATGAAAAGCCAGCTTTTCAAACATGGAGACATAATTAAAACCTCTGAATTTAGCTTTTGTACACTCAATGGTTGGCTTCCTTTTACTGATGATTTGGAATCAAGTCAGGTACCTGAAACACTGGTTGTGGCAAATACATCCAACCTCCTACAAACCCCAATTTTTATTAGACCCATGAAGATGACTTAGTAAACACAACAGGGTTACTAATTATTATGTTTTATTTTGAATGAAGATAACTAAAGTTTATGATGTTATCTTGAAGAGAAAATGTCCGGGTATGTCAGAATTGAAGGCACTGATGGCAGTATATAGATGGTTGTTAGCATATTCACTACGAGGCTGTTCCTCACTGTTTCTGTACAACAGCGGAAGTAAGGTCTTCTCACTGGGTCACTACAGCTGTATTATGTCTAAGAAGGGTGGAATTGAGACTTTCCTTCAAAAATAGACAAGTTCTATTTCTATGCTCAACCAGCAGAACTGCTGAGTACTCTTTGAAGGCAGCAGGAATGCTTGACAGTGAATGATGGTTGAGTGGAAAAGGATTTAGCTCAAGCAGAGCCATTTGTAGCAGAGTTGGTAGTTGGTGAATTTGGTGCTAACCATTGTGACTCCTACTGATGACTGGTTGTTCACTTCCAAATACGTCTAGCTATAGGTACTGTTGGCCCTCAGAAGTCTCCACATAGAATTTTCTATATGGTATCAACTTAAAAAAACTTCCCATATCTGCTTCAGAAATGACAGCAACTACAAATTCTTGACATTCTTTATTTATTTATTTATTTTCTGTAAATCCAAACCCCATTGTTATGCTGTATTAAGGTCCTTGAAAGCATTTTATAATAATTTTGGTTTAGTTACTTTTTATAATTGCAATGTTAATTAAAACTTTAGTCTGTTCTTTCAGGTTACCTTAATTCAATGTTGATTTTAGAATTACTTTGATTTGCAAAGCAGATTAGAGATTATAAACTGAGTAGTTGATTTTTCTTCTGGAAAAGAGAGGGTCCAAAGACAATTTTATACTTAGAAAAAAAAGGCTTTCTTTCACTCAATTAAATTTGTCACTGGTAGAATGGTGGCCAGTTGCACTGAACAGTAAACATGCTGTTCATCTATGAAGTCCCATGAAACATTCTTGGCAGTCACTCTGTAAGCTTTTCATCTATGTCTAATGGTACATTAATCCAGGTGGGAAGGTCAGACCACATCTTGGACTGCATCGATAATTTTTCTTCTTTAAAGGAGCCGTGTCCATGAATGACTTTATCAGAACTCACCTCCTATAGCCGTTTCAGGTGTCCTCACTCTGCCTGTATGGATTTTCAGGTGATAAGCTCTCTGAAAAGTATGCCTTATTAGATTGTGGGGTGGTTCTGTCTAAGAATGGACACAACAAAGTGCACAGAAGGCAACAGAAACCCTCCATTGGTTTCAATGGGATTTGAGTTACATCAAGTTGGAACAAATAACACCTTGATGCCTTAAGGCAAGGTGATTTTGTTTATTTTTGCCTTAGTTTCCCTGTGACTGAAGAAAAAGATCCTTAAGGAATAAGCCGGCTCCTGTTGGCAACTTACACTCACACAAGAAAAACACAATATGGTGCCAAAATATTATGCGATGCTTTATTTGAAGTGGACACCTGCATACTAGGAGATGGCTTGCAACCAATTATTCATTCCTCAATTTGGTTCAATTCAGAAGATTTAATTGGCATGCTAAACTATGCAAGTGTAAAAACGGATTAAAGAGGAAGATATTTCAGATACACATTAGAGGATAGATCTAATCTATTCACATAGGAGCTATAAACATGGAAGAGTCTGGTCTCTGACACACAATTACCTACTAGTCCGTCTTTAATCTGATAAGAAATCAATGTATTTTTTTTTCTCTACAGACTACATAGATTTTTCCTTTTTTATGTGTATGTGTGCATGTATTTATGTGGACATGCATATGTAGTTTTTTCCTAACTACCTTCGTAAAATGATTTCTTGAAGTCCCTCATGTACTGGACATTACATTGGAAGTCACATCTTTGTCTTCCCACTGTCACTTTGTTTGCAAGTGTGAGAGACTAATCTGAAATCAGACTCCACTCTCCACTGCCTCAAAGATTGGTCTGAGGAACTGAAATGGAACTCCACCAACCATTTTCTCAGAGATGTGTGGGAGGAGTTGAGGTAAGATTCTTCAATCCATTTCCTGGGAGAAGGGAATGAGGAGCTGAACTGGGACTCCACCATCGATTGCCTGAGGGATGAATGAAAAAGAGTTGATAAGACTCTTCAGTCCATTACCTTGAGTATTGGTGTGAGGTATATTATCCCAAGAATTGCTGCAGACACATGTGTGTGCAGCTGAAGAGCTGGCCACAAGACCAGGGAAACTGGTCCACCAGGAATGTGTAATACATGACATGAAGAGCAGAGGTACTCCCCCCAACTCTTTACAGAGGGGGGAAAGTTAATCATCAAAAGACACAGCATCAAGAGTCACATCACCAAGAGACACATCTCCAGGAGCCATTGCCATAAGGATGACTCCAGAAGGACACCTCCGTGAGGACACTCTCTATAAGATGTGGCCATGAAGGCAACTCCATGAGACAGACTCCATGGGGTACCTTCAAGGGGACTCTGGAAGAACACCTCCACAAGGACTCCCACCGCTGATGAAATCTTGAGGCACACTCTGCTCTGATACTGAGAGATTACGAACCCTGAGGAGCTCCCACCACCAGCGATGATAACAACAGATCCCTGGGACACCTCTAGACCGACGGTGGTGACTATCTTTCTCTTCCTCTGCACCCCGAATTCTTGCTTCATTTTCTATTTTTTTTCCAATCTGTCCTATCACTATCCACTTTATTACAACAATTTCCCTTTTTATAATGACTGTCTTTTTGTAATTCGTAATAAGCAAACTGTCCAGTTACGGTACTTGACCTCGTTTGTGTCTTAATTTCACTCTTGGGATCATGAACTGAAACAGAGTCCGCCACTGGGGTTTTTCTCTGATTGGACCCTGACAGCAAGATCAGTAATATCTGGATTAGTCTTGTGGTTTTCCTTAACTATTTGTAGAAGTCAACCCAAATGCTGTGCAGAAGTCATAGCCCAAATTCAGAAGAGAGTATTTGAAACAAGTGACTCTTCTTATAAAATCTTCTTTTGAGACAGGTAAGCTTTTACTGAAAGATATGGATATCTAAATTCTTATCAGAAGTTCTTCCCAAAAGAGATTCATCTCCAAAATATGAACCTAAAAATATGCCATTTTTTAAAAAGTATTTTTTCTGAAGTGAATATCAGTTGTGATGGAAGGCTAAAATTTGATTTAGGATGGTAAAAATGAAGCATTTTTTGAAATCCATATCACATACAGCAGAATACAGGTGAAATCTCACTTTATTTTTCTCTTGGTAGCAATTGTAATCTTGGAAGACTGTTCAGTAAACAAAAATGAATGTTCCAGGAAACAGGGTTTACATCTAGGCATGCTGTATATTTTCCCTAGGTAGCTAATTCTTTTCTCCTTTTCTACTTTACTGTGTCTCCAATGACTTCAGTAAAGCTTCTTCAAACATGTACTCCTTCAAGTACTTTTAAATAGAGCAAGTACTTAAGTAGTACTTGCAAATGGAACAACTGTTATTGCTGAACTTTTAACTTTTCCATACTTTTTGAAGACACCATGTCTGATAAATCTCTCCCAGACATCTTAACTGATCTGAGAGTGAACATGGGTAGTATAAAAAAGAAACTATTGGAAATGGAAAAAAACTGAATATGGAAAATGCATTGAAAATAAATGCTAGAAGTGTTACTGCAGAATTGACTACTAGACACTAAAACCCATCATGATGGCCTCTAAGAGATGCACTCAAGCAGGAGAGTTGCTGAGAGCACATAATATCTTGTATATTACTTGCTGTGGCTTCCCCACAAGAAGGGACTGAAGTTTGGCTGACCTGTTAGTTTACAAAGCTCCACCTTCCTTGTGGAGAGCAGAGGCAGGGAGGGGGTTCAATAGGAAGGAAACCCTCACTCTGTTCCCAGGAAGATAAGCTCCAAGTCCATATTTCTTCTCATTCAGCTGAATGTGTTCTGTTGATTTACCTTGTGAAATTCTAAAGGCAGGTTTTGGGTTATTAAATCTTGTAAGAAAGACTGCTGAAAGTGGTGTTGCCTATCTTCACACTTACATTTATATAGTGGCTACACCGAATATTTGTTCCTGCATTCTACTTTTAAGATAGCTTCTCTTTGACTAAAACATCTTCTCCGTCTCATTTAAACATTTTTTCTCTCTGTTGTGGTAGTGCCTGTAGGCTTCAGTCATAGATTAGTCCCACACTACAATGGTTTGTGTACATAAACAGGAGAAAAGGGAATTCTTGCCTCTGTGCATTTAAACTTTGTAGTTTTGCAGCTCTTGAAACAACTTCTGCTTTAACACAGCTGATAAAGTAAAGGAGAAGGAAACTGACCTTCAATCTGCTCTTTCACCTCAGGTCATTTGAGTCTGAAATTGAGAATTGAGTAGGAAATTATTTTTCACCCATTAACATTTTAAAGTTCCTCTTTCCTGGGAAAAAAACCTAAGAATATGAAGGCTACTTGGGTCTTAGTGTTTTCTTAGGAGGAAAAGAAAACAAACTACAAAACAGAGTGAAAGACACCCCACAAGAACCCTATTTCATGATAGAGAGAAAACTGGAAGTCACATCTCTGCAACTTTTTTGTGAGTGTACTGAGCATCTTCCCATCCAGGACCATCACTCTCAGAGTCTCTTCCACAACTCAATACTCTTCTGCCATAACCCTTGTCTCTGCACCCCAACAGCCAGATCATACTCCTGAGGTAAGGAAGACTGGGAGATACTGTACTCCACAGCTTGCTGAGCCAGAGCTTGAACCTGAACTTGGTCTGATCTACAGTATGCCCTAAATCTGCAAAAGCTTTATGAGGATAATTCTCCCAGAATAGATAATTTCTTGCCCAAGAAAATGTTCTGTTTAAATAAAGAAGGTTATTTCCAGCAAGGAAAATAAATATTCATTAAAAATACCTGGTTAGTCTAACCCATGATTTCTATTGCAGAACTGATACTGCCTAGCATATTAGACTTTCCACATAGTAAAATATCTTATGTATGGAGCCAGATCTCTCCATCTTCTAAGCAAACTGAAAAATAGAAGGCTAAGCAGTGCTAGACACAGAGTGACAGGTTAAAATTAATGAAAGTATACAAATGCCACATAGAACAAAGCAAAATACAGAAGTACGGTAGGGTACAATGATGTCAATTTGGAAACACTGAGACTTGCAAGACACATCATAGGCTTTGAAAGTTGCCTTTCAGACTGCTGGGTGTGGAAGCTCTCTGCTTTATTAGCATTCTGATAACAGCTCCTGAATCTGCCTTGGTAAATACTGCAGAGAAAGGGCAGCTGCAAGATCCTACTGTATGCTAAGAAAGTGAATGCTAATGAGGCTCCTGAAGCAGCCTTCCTAGTTCCAATTGGAGATATTAAAAACATGAAACCTGTCCTGTAAATAAGACAAAAGTAGAAAAAAAGAAAAGAAGAAGATCAAATAAATGGCTAACAACAACCTTCTATTATGAATTGACAAAATACTGCTTCCCAAGGGATTTATTCCATCTGGCATCTAATTCAGCTTCCTAAGTACTGGTTCTGTTAGAAGAATCAATGTATGTGAGTGGTGGAAGAAAACAAACAAACTAGCTATCACCAGGTATGTTCATAACCAAATGCTGGAAACTTCCTTCTTGCAGCAAACGTTTCTTTTTCAGAAACAAATTAAGATTTAGAAGCCACAAAGACATGCTTAGAGACTCATGTTATGGTCCCTTGTTATTCCAAGACAGAGGTATAATTTTCTGACTCCTTTCTTGGAAAAGAGCTCTCCCCTGTCCTGGGTTCAGCAGTAGCAGTCATTTTTCTCCTTCTTAGTAGCTGGTGCAGTGCTGTGATTTGACTTTCAGCCTGGGAGCAACACTGATAACACTGATGTTTTTAGTTGTTGCTAAGTAATGTTACTCCGATCAAGGACTTTTCAGTCTCACGCTCTGTCTGTGAGGAGGAGCATGGGAAGCTGGGAGGAAGCAGAGAGAGGGCACCTGACCCAAACTAGCCAAAGGGGTATTCCATACCACAGCACATCATGCCCAGTATATAAACTCTTGGCAGTTACCTGGAAGGGCTAGATTGCTGCTCGGGTCTGGCTGGGTATTGGTCAGCGGGTGGTGAGAGGTTGTATTCTCTTCCTTTGTTATTTCCCTTATCATTATTATTATTGGCGGCAGCAGTAGTGGTTTGTGTTATACCTTAGTTACTGGACTGCTCTTGTCTCAAAGGAAACTGCTGGGGTTTCCTTTGCTGCCAGTATGCTTCCCCAAGAGAAAGAATAGAATAAACTCTCACCCATAGAAACATAGAGCCATTTATGCTGGAAAGAACCTTGAAGATCTTTGAGCCCAACCATATAACATAACACTGCCAAGCCCACCACTAAACCATGTCTTTAATTGCCACATCTACATGTGTTTTCAATACCTCCAGGAAGGGTGACTCAAACACTTCTCTGGAAAGACTGTTCCAGTGCTTGACAGCTATTTTGGTAGAGAATTTTTGTCCTAATATTCAATCTAAACCTCCCCTGGCTCAGCTTGGGACTGTTTCCTTCTGGCCTATCATTGTTATGTAGGAAAAGAGTCTAACACCCATCTCACTACAACCTCTTTTCAGGTGATTGCAGAAAGCAATAGGGTCTCCCCTCAGCCTCCTTCACTCCAGGCTAAACAACCTTAGTTCCCTCAACCATTCCTTCTCACACTTGTGCTCCAGACCCTTCCAGACCTGCCAGTTTTGTTCCCCTTCTCTGGACCCACTCCAGCGCCTCAATGTCCCTCTTGTAGTGAAGGGCCCAGAACTTAACACAGTGTTCAAGGTGCAGCTTCACTAGTGCTGAGTACGGGGGTATGATCACAGCCCTGGTCCTGCTGGCTACACTATTTCTGATACAGGCAAGGATGCTGTTGGCTTTCTTGGCTGCCTGGGCACAAGCTGCTCATATTCAGCTCCATCAATCAGCACCCCTAGGTCATTTTCTGCTGAGCAGCTTTCTAGACGATCTTCCCCCAGCCTGTAACATTGCATGGGGCCACTGTGGCTCCAGTGCAGGACCCAGCACTGAGCCTTGAAACTCATACCACTGGCCAGAGCCCATCTATCCATCCTGTCAAGATACCTCTGTAGAGCCTTCCAACCTTCCAGCAGATCAAAACTACCACCCAACTTGGTGTTGTCTGCAAACTTACTGAGAGTGCACTCAATCCCCTCATCCAGATCATTGATAAAGATACTATTAGAAATGGCCCAAATACTAAGCCCTGGGAATACCACTTGTGAGCAGTTGACAGCTGGATTTCACTCCATTCACCACCACCCTTTGGGCTCAGCCCTCCAACCAGTTTTTACCCAGCTTCTTAAAGTGCATCACATACAAACCATGAGCAGTCAGTTTCTCCAGCTGAATGATGTGGGAACCACTGTCAAAGGCTTTACTAAAATCTGGGTAGACAGCATCCATAGCCTTTCACCCATCCACTTTGTCTTTGAAGGAGATCAGGTTTTTCAAACAGAACATGCCTTTCATAAACCCATGCTGACTGGGCCTGATCACCTGATTGTACTGTATGTGCCACATGATGGCACTCAAGATGGTCTGCTCTGTAACTTGTCAGACTGCCATGCCTGTAGTTCCCCAGATCCTCCTTCTGAGCCTTCTAGTAGATGGGCATCACATTTGCTAACTTAATGGGGGGATACTAAGAGTAGAAAGTCACTTAGTGGAGGTGTGAACAAAAAAGTCCATAAGTGACAAGGATAATGAAGTAGTTAAACCCCCAAAACATGTTCATTGGTCTGCTAATGTGTATCTTTTTCCATTTTCTCTTGTAACTGTTGTATCTGGGAATCATTAAAAATGCCATCATTAAAACCTTTTACTCATTTCCATTGATTTTAATTGCAGTATCCTCAGAAGCCTGTGGATCAATGTATCTCTTGCTCTGATTCAAAAGCCCAGTTGAAAATTTGAAGTAATTTGACCATTTTTATCTGCTCATTACAGCTACTCATTATATTGCCAGACCTATACTACCATAATACCAACAAGCTGCTGTTTGAAAATATGCAGTGTGTTTTGACCTACTCTTAAAAATAAGTTTTTAATTAGAAGATCCTTATCCTTTGATGTTAGGTTAGATGTCTGGCATTCCTATGCTGGAAATCCCAGATCACATTCTCCTTCATTTATATTTCTGTAATCCCATTAGCCTGATGGTTTACACTACCACAGCTAAGTGAGGGAGAATAAAGCTGCCAGAGATATGTATGTAATCTTTATTTACCTACAAATCACCCTGTGAATTGGCAGATCTATCACTACGGTAATGATTTCCAATGGATCAAAAACTTTTGTCACAGAGAAGCTTTTTGCATCTGTAGTGCTTTAATAATACCTCACAAATCCTGTTTGCCTCCTGAAGGCATTTTGCAGTTTAATGGTGTAATATGTTATCCAGAAAGACAGAAATATGTGATAACTGAGACCTGGGACATCAAAAACTGCAAAGTGAATTTCTGAGACTATCAGGGCGCTAGATCACCCCTTTTTTAAAATCTTCCAGCATCTCCAAATCTGCAGGGAGCTGTAGCTTTTGGGGGCAGTTCCAGGAGATGTGGGACTCTAATGAATGGATATGCAGTGACAGCAGAGGCAGGTAAATAACTCTCTGATACTGTGCTGCAGCATAAACCTCATGTCGTTAGTGCAGAAGTCCTATTCAATTGCATTCCTCTTCCTAGAACATTGTAGGAACATCTGTCGCAGTCATTGTGCCAGTACTGCCGTAATTCAGGTCTTCACAGAACTGTCATAAAATCCAACTGGTCTGATCACTCAAACACCTTTGACAGAGCCCTCCAGGATATTGTGAATATGATCACAATGAAAAACCATGGTCAGAACTGCAGCAGTATCTGCTCCATGCAGAATCTGCTACGTTGCCTTCACACTCAGTACAGGAAAAATTTTCATTGGGAAGTGTCCCAGGTGATGCATGCATGCCTCACAAGGCTGTGAAGCATAGCCCACAACACAGTACTTTCTTGCCATGCACCAGCATTTCTGCATCTTCCTGTACAATGCCTTGGTCACAAATTTCTCAACACAGGTAGGATATGCCCTTTCTCATTTATATTGTCATGATACTTAACACATTCTCCAGCAGGCGGTCACATTGTGCACTCTGAATCTGGAAAGAGGACCAATCCACAACATCATATGTATGAAATAAAAACATCAATCTTTCCAAAAGAGGTATCTGAATGAGGAAGGTGTTTTCCACCTGTCTCCATATAAACACTAGTGCAGGATAAAAACTAATAACAAACAAAAATGAAAGAAGGTCCATGACAAAATGACCACTCTCATTTCTTCCTGCCATTTGGGGACAGGAAGCCACTGCTGCCCAGGATATGGGTACTTGAAGAGATCATCAAAAGAACTGTGCTCATGTGGCACCATGAGCCTCATCATCAACAAGGCTGTCTTTGGAGAGGAGAAAAGTGAGGCGCCTCACACACCTGTGTGAATGCTTCTTATCCCTGGCACAGCAATACTTAGTTATACTGTCAGCAGAGCTGAGATCAACCTGTAGTTCTATCAGACCTCTAGCCTCACCACAACAGATATTACTGTTTAGCATTATGTCCCTGCTATCCTACAAAAGAGTTCTTGAGTACAAGGCTTCAGGACTGAGTTTCCCTTAAGTTGTCCTCCTTCTATTCTTCTTCTGACCAGCATCAGCAAGTTACTTCAGGAAGCAAGGATAAACTATGTCTCTCCTACCATGACCTGTACAAGCCTTCCAAGGCTGCTCAGCCTCTCAAGACATGCAAACTTTGTTAAGGAGTTATTGAAGGGCCCTCAGGAATGCCTGATCTTCTGGCAGAACAGGGTGTTGAGAGAAGAAGACTATACAGGTTGTGTTGTGGCCAGTAGTCACTGGTGATCAGGAAGGAGTCCTCTATCCTGGAAAACAAATGACAACTTTAATGATTTCCCAACTTCACCTTAGAATTGGAAACCCACAGTGATGATTGTAGGTGTTATTTTCTTCAGCCCAGACAGTAATAATTGATTTTGTACCACTGACATCCAAACTATCCATAGGATACACCCTCCCAAGCATGTCCCAGTATCTGATCCTAATATGGCCAGATTCCACTTACCTCCAACTCAGTAGAACTGTATAATCCTACAATCAGACACTAGTTTCAAGGCTAAACAGCCTTCTGAGAATACAGCTGCCAAATACAAACTAGAAAACCTAACAAACAGATGCATTCATCGTCGTGTTTGCATCTCTCAAGGTCTCCATCTGAACGCACATGTACATGCACTCAGGCAGACTAATTTTTCATTGGTCATAGACCTCATGCTCTAATAAAAGATTATATTCATTTTGTGAGTGTTATTAACTTAGAGAATGCTTCATTTTACACTCCTTCAAAACTACTGGCAATCAACCCATCTCAAGTGGCTCTCTGCCAGGCCCAGCAAGGTGTTGGATTTATTGCCCACAACCACTACTTTTGTCCAGATTTATCACACCTCACTGTGATGATTAGCACCCTTGATTACCTCTTCATCTTCACTGGTTTGAAACATAAATTTGATGTATAAGATCTCTTCAAACAAGGACATTTCCTCTCCAACAGCAATGCTGAATGATACACAAACAATTGGAAATATGCCATCAGCTTTTTCAGATGCACAAAATTTGTGGCAAGACTCACTCAGGTCTCTGAATTTCATTTTAAGAACATCAAGGGTTTTTTTTGTAATGGCTATTCCATCCATCTAGTAGTCACCACTGTATGCCTATGTTGTGCCCTTAACTGGGGATTTGTGTCAGCAAAGAAAGTTAGTGATAACCAGCTTCCAGAATGAGAAAAAAAAAAAAAAACCAAGATTTATCAGGTTTCTGCCCTCTCCAGCTGCAATGCATGAACCAGTTTCAATAGGCTGTGAAGTGTGGGCGTTTTCAGTCAGAATAATCCAGATGTGAAACAACAATCTTAAGTAATGAACAACAAAGAGCAGAATCTTATCTAGGAGCCTCATGATTTCTTTATTTCATCAGACAAAACTCTCCACCCATACAATCCACTGTGCTTAGACAGACTTACCCAGAAACATCTGCAAAGCTCCCCTACAATTGTCCATTATCTCTCAAGTGAGCAACAGCAAAAATCAGGCTGACTCTGGTATATTAAGACTACTGTTATCTCCACTTTGGCAATATAAGGCTCTTGGACATTTTCCTTGTGTTTCCTTGTCTGCCTGAATTCACCTGTTGTTTCTTGCTGAAAAGCTTAGAGAAGAGAACAGGTGGCATTGCCCTGTATTTAGTAAAAATTAATGCCAAGTCATAACTGCAAACCCAATGATAACATGAACAATGAAGTTTTCTCTAAAAGTTCTTTTAGTGAGCTAGTTTTCTTCTCTGGTGAAATAAATTCCTGTTAAAGTAGACAAATTTTATCGGAAAGTCTCTGAGGGACTGAGTGTTCCCGCTTCTTTGCCTGACATGGCAAGTAAACTATTTCATAAGACTCCTACAGGATTTGTGCTTGGATATTTCTGCTCTTGAGGGACATGATTCACTGTGGTGTTATTCAGGAAAAAACAGGTCTTGGGCCTGGCAGTACCAAGGCAACAGATCAGCTCAGTTAACTTGCCACAGACAGCTTGCCCTCCTGCTTGGCACACCAAAAACCCCAATGGTTTGTGGACACTGAACTAGCTGTGAACACAGCTACATGCAGACAGTGTTCATGGAAGCAAAGCTATGGAGCCAGTACATTTCCCACGACTTTGCATGAAATGGTATTCTCTACATGAAGCAGTGCTTACACATGGGATATCATCCTGGTAAAGCCCCTCCTGATTAGAACCAAAACCGTATCAAATAACACAGAAATATCTGGTGTACTTTGCTTCCTTCAGTCTGCCAACTTTAACTGCCTACTATTCTCTTTGAGCTGTAGAATTTCCTGCCTCTCTCCCACAACAGGGAGGACCAAAGGCAAAAAAACCCTGCTGTTTCAGAACAGTACTTCAACCAAATGTGGTGAAGAAAAAAGAAGACACGAAGTCATGTTATTAGGATACTATAAAAAGCAGAGGTGTTATAGAAGGGGCACACCAGTAAAGGGAAACATGGCAGAATAGGCTCCAGCTTCATTGGGTATCAGAAAAAACAATTGGAAAACACAGTGTAATAGAAATTCAGTCACAATGGCCCTTGAAGGGTTTGTTTCACCATCTGTTTACAGGAAATTCCTCATACATTTTTCCTCCATACATTTAACATCCCAAATAATTTTATTGTCATTCTAAACACCTCTTCTACTTTTGCTCCATTCCCTCTTTCCTCACCTGACATTTTTAAAAATATGTGCCTTCTCCATAACTATAAAGAGTCACACAGGGAAAAGCTGTCATGGCCATCACTCTGTAAGATGGAATAAAAATTACAGCTATTGGATAAGGAAGACATTCAAACAGTAAAATTCTAGTAATGAGTCCACCCAGTAGCCTGCTTTGTCGTAGTTGGCTTTCCACTTGGATCCTAGCAGTCACCAGACCACCTGTTTTCTGTCACTGCAGCTCAGCTGTTCTTCACAAATTTCAGATGTTTGTGCCAGTAATTAAATTGTGCCAGCAAAGCACTACTAAATTCTGTTATTGCAGAAAGGAGCTAAAATAATTGATCAGATATGAGTGGATCATCAATGTGTTTTTGAATGTAATGAAAAAGAGAGTTAGGTCAGCAGGAGGAAGAGGAGACATCAATTAAAAAATGTATTTATACTGGAGTCTCAAAAGCCATTAACATTGATTTCAATCCAGGACACAAGGCCTGGCTGGCAAAAAGCATGGAAGGATAATTCTTTCTTTCCTTTCTTTCTTTCCTTTCTTTCTTTCTTTCTTTCCTTTCTTTCTTTCTTTCTTTCTTTCCTTTCTTTCTTTCTTTCTTTTCTTTCTTTCTTTCTTTCTTTCTTTCTTTCTTTCTTTCTTTCTTTCTTTCTTTCTTTCTTTCTTTCTTTCTTTCTTTCTTTCTTTCTTTCTTTCTTTCTTTCTTTCTTTCTTTCTTTCTTTCTTTCTTTCTTTCTTTCTCTCTCTCTCTTTCTCTCTCTCTCTTTCTTTCTCTCTCTCTTTCTCTCTTTCTCTCTTTCTTTCTCTCTTTCTTTCTCTCTTTCTTTCTTTCCTTCTTTCCTTCCTTCTTTCCTTCTTTCTTTCTTTCTTTCTTTCTTTCTTTCTTTCTTTCTTTCTTTCTTTCTTTCTTTCTTTCTTTCTTTCTTTCTTTCTTTCTTTCTTTCTCTCTTTCTTTCTTTCTTTCTCTCTTTCCCTCTTTCTTTTCTTTTCTTTTCTTTTCTTTTCTTTTCTTTTCTTTTCTTTTCTTTTCTTTTCTTTTCTTTTCTTTTCTTTTCTTTTCTTTTCTTTTCTTTTCTTTTCTTTTCTTTTCTTTTCTTTTCTTTTCTTTTCCTTTTCTTTTCCTTTTCTTTTCTTTTCTTTTCTTTTCTTTTCTTTTCTTTTCTTTTCTTTTCTTTTCTTTTCTTTTCTTTTCTTTTCTTTTCTTTTCTTTTCTTTTCTTTTCCTTTCTTTTCTCTCTTTCTTCTTTCTTTCCTTTTCTTTCCTTTTCTTTCCTTTTCTTTCCTTTTCTTTCCTTTTCTTTCCTTTTCTTTCCTTTTCTTTCCTTTTCTTTCCTTTTCTTTCCTTCTCTTCCTCTCTCTCTTTCTCTCCTTTTTATCCTGTGGCAGAATACAATAACAAAGCTTCAAGAAGAGGAAGTAAATAGGATGTAATCACTCCAGAGAGCTAGAAAAGCTTATGGGAAGCTGTTGATGTTACTGCTTTTGTTTTATCTCCTTTGCTATCATCATTTGCATTTTTAAGGTTGAATATTCACTTTTAATGGACATGAATGCAGGAATACAGAGGAAATTCATTCTGCCCCCCTCTAGCTGTGGGGATTCTTCATTGGGGACTGTAGTGATAGGACAAGGGGTAATGAGTTCAAACTTAAACAGGAGTTTAGGTTAGATATAAAGAAGAAGCTCTTTACTGTGAGGATGGTGAGGCACTGGAGCAAGTTGCCCATGGAAGCTGTGAATGCTCCATCCTTGGGGTGTTCAAGGCCAGGTTCGACAGAGCCTTGGGTGACATGCCGTAGTGCATGGTGTCCCTGCCTATGGCAGCGGGGTTGGAACAAGATGATCTTAAAGTCCTTTCCAACCCTAACTATTCTATGATTCTATGCTTCTAAGCTGCTCTTTCCACAGTCTTATCATTGTCCTGAAGCATTGTGAAAGCTCCTGCTCCTGATAATGATTCAGTCAGCCAGGTTCCTCATAGCTTGGATCCTGTTCAGGTAGGAGTGGTAACATGGACTGGCTTGGATTAACTTTAGTTTGATGTTTATAATATCCCCACCATAAACAATGTAACCATTCTATTCTTCAGCCAAAAATGTGTCAGTTCTGAGTCAGCCCACTCCCATGGAGACTACAGATGAAACAGATGTACTTCTTCCATCTTCTTGCAAGTATGGTTTACCCCCTGCTCTTCCTTTTTAGGTCCGTATGGTCTGCTTTGAATGACCCAGAGAGGATCAATTTATCAGGAAAAATGTAGCCATATGTCTGATAGATGGTCATAAGAACTTCATTGCAGATTGAATCCAAGAAGATTTTATGGTGTGCTAACAGTAATCCTTCTGCTTGTGTCTGTAAAGGATTTTCAAAACTGCAGCTACATGACTACCAAGTCTAGTTTTTTTTTCAGTGTGGTATGTGAATGAGAGTCAAGCCACATGATAAAGAACTGAAATAAAATTCAATCTCTGTAAAAACGGAAACCGACTATTTCTGTCCCACCCATACTCTTGAATATATGGTGATAGCTCTGCCTTTGCATCTTTTTTAGACCTCTTTTGAACCGATTTAATCCACTAATCCTGTGGAAAATTTTCTAGGCTCCAGGGTTTGGGTTTTTGTTAGTTTTCAAGTTGTTTTTTCTTCTAATGAAAATTAGAAGAAAATTCAGCTAATGATTTAAGGTTGCTCAAAAAGAGGTCCGACAAGTGCCAAGCTCTCATGAGGTAAACAATGGAGGAGAGAGGCAGTACATTGCAGGGCCTGGAGTAGAAGCTTGTTTTTTTAGCAACAGCATACTTTGGCCCGGAGATATTGGATATCTCCTTGAGAATTTGTGGCAGTCTCATTTTTGACAACCTTCTTGCAACTAAACCAATTCCTTGCATAAGTGTGTTTGAAAAGCTTAACTGAAAGTACTGCAAATACCTGCCAAGAAACTTTCATTTTTATATTCAAAGTCTGCAGCAGTTTTCCCCCAAATGCATCTTTCACAATTTGTGATAACATTCACTTTTTTTAATTGAGTTTTTGGACAGTGCTTTCCAAAGAGCAGTTTCATTAGCCCTATGGGATATAGACACTCAACGGGAATGCTGAAAGCAATATTATGATTTGCTCAACATTCCGCATATCCTCTGAATCCTTCTCTAGTGTACCAAGATGTTCTGCTTAGCAGCAGTTCCATGCAGATTAACCACAGTCGTACTCTGTCTCCTTTTTTGGAAGTAGTTCTGAAACGGCTGACCCCAGAATATTTAATTTGTACTTCTAGAAAAATAGTAATCCCTAAGAATATCATATGCACCGCTTAATTCTTGCTTATATCGTACTTTAAGACACGAAGTGAACTTTAAGCCATTCTTTGTCATTCTGGGCTGTCGTGTGGTAAGATTCACAAGGAAGTAAGGTCTGTATTCTTCCTAAACTTACTGTGATCAGGCTAGAAAAATCAGAACAAGGTAATTCTATATGTCCTCTCAGTATGGCCTTGGTTGGCACACTATTAACCCCAATTCCACTAATTAGTGAGAATCAGATGTCCAAAGGCTCAGACTATTCTGCTCTCTACACAGGACAACACTTGTAAATCTTTTACTGCAGTACCAGGTACACAAGTTAGCTAGTTTATGTGTGCCAAATCAAGTTACAGATCAGAATCATAACAACTTTCTTTTCTGAAAATGGGGATTTACTTTATTCAGAGATAAATGTTTAATTAATTTTAGATTAATTTAAGATGTTGATGCCACTTATGTTGGGACTAGCAATCAGAAAGCTGCCATAACTTAATCGGGGATGTGGTTGGTCTAAGACCTCAATAATGCTAGCCAAACATCTTCTGGTGAGGCACTGGAACAAGCTGCCCAAAGAAATAGTAAATGCTCTACCCCTGGCACTGCTCAACATCAGGTTGCACAGAGCCTTGGGTGACATGGTCCAATGTGTGGGCTTGGAACTAGGTGATCTTGAGGTCTTTTCCAACCCTGACTATTCTGTGATTCTATGATTCTATAATTTTCTTCCATTTATTCTTCTCATTGGCTGCAAGCATCCAAGCCAAACAGTATTTAATAAACACTGCAAAACTCATAATTCTTTCCAGATTGCTGCCTGAAGATATGAGAATTGGAGCTAGTTGTTGGGGTTTGTTTGTTTGTTTGTTTTGTTTAGTTATTGCATATGAGCAGTGTAGTTAGAAAAAACATGTATATCCTGAGATGAACATTCAGGTGATTTAAAAGAACAGCAATTCAAATGTGGTTGTAGGCAAACATTTCCTGACATATGTCTCGTGAATACATTTGCAACTGTATATTACCCAAAATGTCCCCTGTACATTCATGAATCTTGCATAAGGTGCCCACTCTATCCAGTTGGCTTTTAAAAATACTGGAGAAATTACCTAAGCTGTTACACTGACATTCTTTCTGTTTTTTAAATAAATACCAATTGTTGTATCAGTACTGTCTTCATTACATTACAAGTTGGTCAGTAACATGTTGCATGTAACTGTTACACACTGTTGGGAAACAAAACTAATTGTCCATGAAATGGACAACTGCAGTAGCAGCAGAGGAGGGAAGAAAATAAGGAGACAGATCTTCAAGTGAATACTACACTTTGGCTGTTGCTTTGGAAATTAATTTTACCAGAGTATGACTGTACGTTTTAGCAAAATCACTTGACAAATACATGGCCCAGTAAGTACTCTTTAGCATTATAACTGAAGCCTCATTAAAACGAAACTCTCTGACAAAACAAAGAAGCATTTTGGTACAGATTATATGTACCTAATATCATGGGAGTGGTCTACAGATCAGGTGGAATTCAGTTCTTTGTTCACTTGCATCCACTTGCAGCACATTTTGGCATGACTCCTTGCCTTACATTTACATTAGTCTGTAAAGAAGAACAGATGAGTGATGTTAAACCTCTGGAGAAAAAACAAATATGTTGGTTAGTTAGCCTTGTTTTGTTTTGCTGTCTGAAAATTTGGGAAGTTCAGGGGAATACTTTATTAACAATTTCCTAAGTCTTTGTAGAATTTTTATCTTTTGATCAAAATCAAGGTCTTAATTTAAAGCTTGTTGGTTTCATAGCAATAAGTTTTATAGGCTTAATGAGCATCAGACTAGCCAGCAGACCGCTGCTGGAGAAGCCATTCATTTTCTGTAAGTATTTGCTTACATAAATAAATTTAAACTTTTCTTAAGTTGTGCTCTTGCACAGAAATGACCTCATGATGAATTTGGAAGTAAGGCTGGAATGGAGGAATTGATGCAGGAATATTTGCTTTCCACTGCTTCTGGAAAAATAAAATCTCATGAGGCCTCAGGATCAATGGTACACCATATGGTAACCCTCTGATCACAGACTAAAATATTCTTCACTGTTCAGATATAACCCAATCAGGACAGAACTAGGGTCAGATAAAATGTGCAACAGTTAATGCTAGAAGGAAAAAAAAAAAAAAAAGTTTAGGGGTCATGATTAGTGAGGTTCATATGCTGGAAAATGAATCTGCACAGCTTCTAGCATCCCCCGGTTTTTGTGAGCAGAAGTAAGTATTGAACAAATCAGCCTGAGGGTACCATCAATATTTGTGGGTGCAAGTCCCATGTGCACAAGTATGTTCAACATGTGCACTTAAAACTGCAGATGCTAAAAAGGGAGCAAATTCTAAAACACAGAACATCCAGAATATCTGTTTACTCTCTGCTAGACAGGACACTGTCATAGGGAAACTACTAGGAAGGATAGGTCAGAGGCACAGTAAGCATAGCAAGGGAATTTGGAGAGCCACAGCAGATGAAAAGAAAAGCCACAACTGATTTGTCCCAAATATAAGGATGACAGGGAGCTGTTGAAGCAAGTCCAGAGGGGGACCACGAGGATGATCAGGGGCCTGAAGCACCTCCCATATGAAGACAGTCTGAGAAAGTTAGGGCTGCTCAGCCTGGAGAAGAGAAGGCTGCGTGGAGACCTCATAGCAGCCTTCCAGTATCTGAAGGGGATGGATGCTGGAAAGGGATTCTTCATCAGGGACTGTAGTGATAGGACAAGAGGTAACAGATTTAAACTTAAACAGAGGAAGTTCAGGTTAGCTATAAAGAAGAAGTTCTTTACTGGACAGGTTGCCCAAAGAAGTGGTGAATGCTCCAATCCTGGAAAAGTTCAAGGCCAGGTTCGACAGGGCTTTGAGCATTCTGGTATAATGGGAGGTGTCCCTGCCCATGGCAGGGGGTTGGCACTAGATCATTTTAAGGTTCTCTCCAACCCAAACCATTCTATGTTATTTCTGAAGATAGACCCTAGTGAGCTTTTTTTTTTTTTCTTTTTTTTCTGTAGATTTACAGGTTTCTTTGATTTAACTGCAGAGCCTCCCCCAGGTTTTTCTGCTTCTTGGCAGCAAGCAAAATGCTGTCCACTGTCTTGTACTTGTCACACAAAAAAAATCAGTTCATACCCCATCTTTCCAGAGAAATTCCTGAGCCTCCCATTCATCTCAGGCACTAGCTGCAAAATACGCACGTTGTTAGAGCACTTCTAGACCTTACATTTGTCTCCCCTGCTTCCTCCCTCCTCCATTTAACACCAGCTTCCTCTCTGTCCCTCTGCATAATCTCTTGCCATCTGGAACAGCCTTGCAGTATCTCTCTGCCTCATCAACTCTCCATCTCTTTTCAGATCTCATCTGTAAACATCTCTTCATTCCCTTGACTCTACTTCTTAATTTCTTTCACTCTCTTTTCTCCCTTATTGGCCTTTATCTTTCTTTAATATATTCTACAGGCAGCATCTTTCTGCCACTGTTTGTCTGTAATTTATACAACATAATATCCATGGTCTTGTATTATTCAAACTTGTAAAGGATTTTAGAATACAGTTCACACAAAAGGAGCTATGAAAAATACAGTCGCACTGCATTATTGACAGACTGTTAAACTGAGCCTCTTCTATAGCCTTTTCTTTTCCCTTCCCTTCTCTTCCCAACAACGACCCCTGAAGGGCACCACTTGTTACCCATCTTCAGTTGGATATTGAGCTGTTGACTACAACCCTCTGTGCACAGCCATCCAGCCAATTCTTTACCTACCAGGTATCAAATTTACCTATCCAACAAATCCATGCCTCTCCAGTTTAGAGACAAGGATGCCATGCAGGACAGTGTTGAACATTTTGCACAAGTCCAGGTAGACAGCATCAACTGCTTTGCCCCTACTCATCAGTTCAGTAGCCTCATCCTAGAAGGCCACCAAACTGGTCAGACATGATTTGCCATCTGTGAAGCCATATTGGCTGTCACCAACCATCTCATTTTTCATGTGCTTTAGCATGGTTTCCAAGAGAATCTGCTCCATGATGCTGCCAGGCACAGAAGTGAGACTGGTCTGTAGTTTCCCAGGTCTTCCATTTTCCCGTCCTTGAAAATGGGCATTATATTTCCCTTTTCCTAGTCATCAGGAACTTTTTCAAATATGATGTTCAGTGGCTTAACAACTTCATTTGCAAGCTCCTTCAGGACCTGTGGATGGATTTCATAGGGTGCCATGGACTTGTTCATATTCAGGTTCTTAAGATCCTTAAGTGGGCCTCTGTGAACTTCATGAGGTTCAACAAGGCCAAGTGCAAGGTTCTGCACCTGGGTAGGGGCAACACCTGGTATTAATACAGACTGGAGGACAAAAAGATCGAAGAAAGATTTCTGGAAAAGAACTTGGGGTACTGGTGGCTGAAAATCTGGACATGAGCCAACAATGTGTGCTAATGGCTCAGAAAGCCAAATATATCTTGAGCTGCATCAAAAGGCCAACAGGTTGAGGGAGGTGATTCCACCTCTCTGCTCTTCAGTGGTGAGACCCACTTGCAGTACTGTGTCCAGCTCTGCAGCCTTCAGCACAGAAAAGATGTGGACCTGTTGGAGCGGGTCCAGAGAAGGGCCACAATAATGACCAGAGGAATGGAACATCTCCTCTATGGGGAAAGGCTGAAGGAGCTCGGGTTGTTTAGCCTGAAGAAGAGAAGGCTCTGATGAGACCTTATCATGGCCTTTTAATACTTAAAGGGGGCTTATAAGAAAGATCAGGACAGAATTTTTGATAGGGTTTTTGTGATAAGACGAGGGGTATTGGTTTTAAATTCAGAGACAGTAGATACAGATTGGATTTAAAGGAAGAAATTTTTTATGACGGGGGTCATGAAACAGTAGAACAGAGTGCCCAGAGATGTGGTAGATGGAAACATTCAAGGTCAGGTTGGTTGAACAACCTGATCTAGTTGAAGATGTCCCTGTTTACTGCATGATGTTGGTCTAGATGAACTTTAAGGGTCCCTTCTAACCCAAACTATTCTATGATTCTGACTATGATTTTATGATTCTAGTAAAGAAAACTTAGTTAATTCTTACTCCCCTATTGCTCCTCTACCCTTTGGACTGTCAGAGGCCACCATGTGCCCCACATATATGTTTAATCCAAGTCCCAAGTATTCACCTCCAATTCTCTGAACAATGATGACTTCACATAGTTAAACACATGTGATTGGTGGAGTCAGAAAGCAATCCTGTGCAGGCCACCTTAAAGAAAGGATGAAACTTTCAAACAAAGTTCGTCAAAAGAAAATGGAAAAAATAATTTAATTAATTCTCAGGGTTTTATGGCCTTAGAGAATCAAAGTGCATAGTCACACTCCTGGGCACAGAGAAAGAAGGAAGCAGCGAGAAGATTTAAGAGTAAGATTTGTTACCTTGCAGATATGCCAGACCACAGAGCTAATGTGAATGAGCTAGCAGGTTAGGCTGCACAAATAAGCACTAAGGAAGGATGAGGATTACAGATCTCTTCTTCCTTCTTGGAGGTCATACTTGGAAGCATGTCGATGATCTTAAGGTCCTTTCCAACCCTAACTATTCTATGATTCTATGTTGGAGATGCTGGTCTTCAGAGCACGATAGTCACCTGGAAGATTACATGTCCAGAGTACTGGCCGAAAACCTCAGTCACACTGTTGCCCATGGCAGTACCAGGCATTTATTAGCTGGCATAGGGTCTTACAGAAAGGGAAAAGGTGCCAGGTGGGAATGAATCATGTCCTTCTGATCAGCTGGGTGGACTGGATAATTATGAAGCAACAGCAAAAGCAGTCAGACAGAATAATTTAAAGTACACCTTAAATTTATTCTTTTAATTTCCCTTTCAATTCTTTCTTCACAAATTGCATAAATATGAATATAAGTCATCAATTAGGGTAGAAGATCTTAAAAGTCTTTAATCAAATTCTCATTTTAAGTCTCCATTTTCGTTGTGCCTTTCTGTTTCTCTCTTGTGGCTCTGTCTTTTTTTTTTTTTTACATTTTGCTTGCAATTACTTGCATGAAACTTATTTATATGTTTAATTTACTTTATGATTACAGGTACATTCTCATAGTCGGTGGTAATTATTGCTGGAGCAGGATGTGATTGGCATAGGTAACAATGACTAGTCTTAGCATAAAAGCCTGAAGTTCTTTTCCTTCCTTGAGAAATGATGTAGAACTTTCCTCAGAGCTTCACTATGAAATGGGAGTAAGGTCACTTCAATCTAGAGGCCAGTTATTATTGTAGATTGTAAGTCAGGTCCTCACCTGGGGCAAGTAATTGTAATTTTGGGTTGCTGTAAATGAGTTACGATGTCTGAAGCTTTCCTCCCTTATTTTTATGTACTGTCTTTTCTGCACTGTTAATATTGCAGAATATTTTATGGACACTTTTATATTCTGCAGGTAAATGAGATGTTCTGAGATGGTCAGGGAAACTAAAATAAATAAATAAATAAATAAATAAAGACCTCTCATCAAGGTAACCTCTATAGAGAGGAGAGTGCAGGAGTAAAGGGTAAAAAGGCCAATTGCAATCAAAGAGAATATCTGACCAAAACATGCTCAGAGATTTATTGTCTTAATGTAAAGAAGGATGAGAGTTAACCTGCTACTAAAACTGTGTCCATAGCCAAGGAGTGGATATAACAGCACCACTAGCTCTACCAGGTGGCTGCTAGAGAGCAGCATGACAAGAGGCAGCAGGTAAGGAAACAGAAGGGAATGGAAGTAGCAGAGGAAAAAAGAAGTCTGGCATTGACAAGCTTAGGATTTGTAAGTCAAATACAAACTCAGCCAAGATAAGTGAGAGACATCCCAGTGTCTTGGCCAATACTGGATCCAGATCTTGCTGAGCTATCCCATTTGCAATAGAAGCAGGACTCCTCACTCCAGTCAGTGCTGGACTGCTGTTACAGCAGCAGCTCAACTGAATTTCAGTTTAGAATTGCCTTCAATAAAATCAGGCAGATTTTCTTTCCCAGCTTGTTAATACATTTAATGAATGAAAGAGCAGTAAGGGCAAATGATCTAGTATTTGCATTCAGTGTTGCTTGGAATAAATCAAAAAAAGGTCCTTGTTTATACCTCCAGACAAAGCACAGCCTAATCAGCACTACATCTTCTGAATTTGCATTCGAGGACAAAGATGAAGGATTTTTTTAACCATCATGTAACAGAAGTTGTGATGCAACAGATAAGAAATAGGGCTACACAATGTCTTGTTAGATGAACTGCTGTGAGGACAAATTATTAGATGACATTTAACCTATGCTGACATTTTTGTTTGCCCTTAGAACATCACATAATTAAATGTGAATTTATTGTGACAAGCCAGATGGTTCTGTGGTTACTGCACAGGAGTCATGACATACCAGATCTATTCCTGGCTCTGCCACTTATCTGTTCTATGACCTTTGCAAATCACTTCACCTCTTCACACCTCCAAATTCCATTTCTGATACCAGAAGAATAATGTGATTTTAACTAAGCAAAGGCTTAGTACAGTTCAGTGCATTAAGATCACTAGCTGCTTCACCATTAATGAGAGGACAATGGACTTAACCTACATAATCAGCTGGCATTAACTGGTCCACCTCTCCTGACTTAAACAGACTGTAATTCATACCATTTGAGGATTTGTCTTATTTTGTGCTCGCATTTAATCTGTAGTCTGAATAGTTTACTGGTTGCATTTTTCCATTAGGGTCGCATTCTGCTATAGTGTTGTTAATAAACTATTAACAAATTTATCAAAGGGTAATAAATCATTGTGAAGTCATATAAGTTAATGGCTTGCTTATTATCATTGCTAATGCATACCTCACATTTCAGCAATGTGGTTCTAAGGTATTTTATTTAAAATAGTTGTTACTATGTTAGTCTTTATCAGTAACCTTTAAAATGTTTTAGAAAACAAGATACATATTTTTATAGAAGTATCAAGGCCTAAATTTTAATATGATTCTTTGATTAAAAAGATTATAATCACAGAATCACAGAATCCCAAGGGTTGGAAGGGACCTCAAGAGATCATCTGGTCCAACCCCCCTGCAAGAGCAGGGTAACCTAGAGTACATCACACAGGAACTTGTCCAGGCGGGCCTTGAATATCTCCAACGTAGGAGACTCCACAACCCCCCTGGGCAACCTGTTCCAGTGCTCTGTCACTCTCACAGTAAAGAAGTTCTTCCTGATGTTAACGTGGAACCTTCTATGCTCCAGTTTACACCCATTGCCCCTTGTCCTATCACTGGATATTACTGAAAAAAAGCCTAGCTCCATCATCCTGACACCCACCCGTTACATATTTGTAAACACTGATGAGGTCACCCCTCAGTCTCCTCCAAGCTGAAGAGACCCAGCTCCTTCAGCCTCTCCTCATACGGGAGGTGTTCCACTCCCTTAATCATCTTTGTGGCTCTGCGCTGGACTCTTTCAAGGAATTCCCTATCCTTCTTGAACTGAGGGGCCCAGAACTGGATGCAATATTCCACATGCAGTCTAACCAAGGCAGAATAGAGGGGGAGGAGAACCTCTCTTGACCTACTAACCACACCCTTTCCAATGCACCCTAGGATGCCATTTGCCTTCCTGGCCACAAGGGCACACTGCTGGCTCATGTTCATCCTCCTATCCACCAGGACCCCCAGGTCCTTTTCCCCTTCGCTACTTTCCAGCAGGTCAGTCCCCAACCTGTACTGGTATATGGGGTTGTTCTTCCCCAGATGCAAGACTCTACACTTGCCCTTGTTGAATTTCATCAAATTTCTCCCCTGTCCAGCCTATCCAGGTCTCGCTGAATGGCAACACAGCCTTTTGGTGTGTCAGCCATTCCTCCCAGTTTAGTGTAATCAGCGAACTTGCTTAGAGTACACTTGGTTCCCTCATCCAGGTCGTTGATGAAAATATTAAACAGCACTGGTCCCAGCACCGACCCCTGAGGGACTCCACTAGTCACAGATAATATTTCACACATCTCTTTTTAGCAAATACTTTCTTTTAGTAAATAAATTTCAGGTAGAATATATTCATAGGTGCAATGGAGATTTGGTTTTCATCACAGAGGAAACAAATATTCCATTTCTATAAAGATTTTATTTCAAATTGCCTTTTACATTAGCAGTGGTGATCTGAAAATGAGCAAGATCAATTAAAAAAAAAAAAATTTCAATAAAAAGGAGAAAATAATTAACTATAAAGAGATATAGTCTTCCCATATATATTTAGAAAAAATGCCTTTTTTCAAAATAGTAATAAACTTAACATTTTTGAAATTGAAAGGAATTTTAATCTCTATCTAGGACTCAGTTTTATATGAGATACTCCTACACCTTTGAAACTCATGTGGGTTTTTTTCCTTCCAAATTGAGACATTTATCAGAACCAAGAAACCATCAAAACCTACTCTTCTACATTTCTCATGTGTTCCAAGAAATACCAAATTTACTGAGAAAATGGCAAAATTTTGTGTCTAGTAACAAGCTATTATAACTATAATTTGTATTTGCTGAGGAGCTGATGTGCAGAGTGACTGTTTTTTAAGGACGGAAATCTGGGCAAAAAGCTATCGCCATTACATAATGCAAGTACAGCATTTGATTAAAAATTGTTTCCATTTCCTTCATACTTTTCTTTCCATGGAAACACGGACCAAGGCATATTCCTTTGGCTTACATAAGCGTAATCCTTTCAATCAAACTAAGTATTCAAACAACTCAGAACTGGTAGACTTGTGTGCTTCTTCATTCCTTCTCTCACCTTCATCCCTGCATTTCTATAATTCGTACATACATTAACATTCTGTTGCACATTTACATATGTTGCACTTGATTTATAAACTTCATCTAATGACCTAGCATCATTCCAACAATAAATGGATCCTTCAAAGTATTCTGCGCTATTTGCAACCTTTCCAGCAAAGATGAGTAGACTTCAAAGCAGAGGCAACTAATGCTTTTCCTATGTTTTGCTGATGTTGGAACTTTTATTTTTCAATTTGAAAAATAATAATTTTCATATTTAATTATTTGCTTCTAAAAACTCAACTTCCAGTGCCATTGTATCTACATCTGGAAGCTGAGGCTCTGAGGCATGAAATTTATTGTTAACACTTTTTCTGACAAGTTATTTACTTGTTAGAAAATAATGGTGATATGGATGTGTCTTTTGAATACTAAGTAGCAATAGCAAAGTTGCTGCTCTTTCTTCAAGTGCTTCCTGCCTTCCTGATGGTACGGATACTTGCTTCAACCTCTAATAGCAGAGGTAGGTTTTAATGTCTCTTTTTAAATAAAGGAACGCAAAGTATGAGCAAAACGCATTAGAGCATCACTGACATGTATAAGATACCTTTAAGAATATAGCCGTTTATACCATATTGGATTGTAACTAGCTGCTGGAACTTAAAATAGATAAAAATTGGCCAGGTCACTATAAGATTAGATATTTTTATCAGAAATCTCTACGCTTTATCAAGTAGACAGATGGCTACATTTCTGCAGGGGCCCAAGATATATAATGGAGTTTTAATAATATCCCTAGGAATCCAGTTTTAACAGCATAATTTAAAACTCTTGGGAGACAGTCTTTCCAAGGGTACTACAGGGCTTTCAGTCAAAATGCTCACACCTCTAAAGAGACTCCATTTACACTGGACATACTACTAATGAGTCACTACACTAGATCACTGGCACTGAGCCCAGGCAGCAAAATTTGACTCTACAACCAAATTTACCTTAGGCTGGCAGATGTGTAGATCTGGGGGTTTGGCTCAGATGCTTACATGAAACATTATTCCCTCTTATACCTTAACTGAGATTCAAAATTATGAGAAGATGGTAATAGCATTCTCACATGTGACTTCTCCAACCCATCACCCAAAGGGAATTTCCCATCACTTCAGCAGTGTGGGCATTATTCAATGTTATGCTTTTTCACAGCATTGCTCTGGCCTTTCTCAAAGGATTGCCTTTTAAGCTGTACTTCATTAAAATAGCCATGTGTTTCTGTTCCCCACCATCAGTGGCAATGGTCATGTGTTTCCAGAGAAAGCTTTGACACTTGTGATAAAGATGTGCTTTGGTACAAGTTGTGTTTCAGCAGGTACAAGAAGAGAGGGTCTTTCTAAGGCTCTTACCTCTGTTTTGTTAGTCTACATGGCTCTGTATTGGAAGCGGTTACAGGCCATATAAACAGCATCCATATTATTTAGTAAAGGCTTCAAATCAGTCATGTTTGCTTCTCTTGTCTTTCATGCATTTCACATGGATGCTTAAAGCATAACTGTGCACCCTTAAATACTCATTTGAACATGAAAACTAGGACCAGGAAGAACAAACCTTGTCATGTGACTTAACTATTTACCCCCTGTGAGAAACAAGCAATATGTAAGTAAAGCCAGCTGCGTGTGGAGCTGCCATATGCTGAAATTTACTGCTAGAAACTACTTGATGAAGGCTGTAACTAACATGCACTTGCAGTTTGCTTCCCAGCCAGACCCAGGGGTAACGTCTGTAGAATGAATACTTTGACCAGCTTTTTTCAAGGTATACCTGGGTCTACAATAGTATTTTATATAGAAGGTTTCTTTAGAAATCTCCAGTAGCACTTAAATAAAAAAAATAATAATTGGCATGTTGTTATTTTTTTTTCCATAATAATGTATTCAACTAGTTTTCTTGGTGGCTTTATTGCTCTGAAAATGTGAATCAAATTCCATAAAAAAACTACCAAAAGTATTCCGAACAAAGACTAAACATGGTGATACTTGCTGAAAAGGTTGTATAAATTTTAAGTCCTCCCAGAATGAACAACACTCTGTGGGATTATATAAATAAAGAGGTTGGTTTTGTTATGTTCCAAAGGATACCTATGCAAAACAAATTAATAAGAATGGGAGTGAGCTCATCATGGTTTTAGAAAACAACTATTTCCTGTGTTTGGAAACAGAACTGAAAGCAAAGTAATCCTTTGCTGGAAAACTAAAAAACCCCAAACAATTGTGTTTTCCATGATTATGGATGAGAACCTGACCCTTTATAAATCAATGAAACTTTTGCAATTCATATTAACAGAGCCAGGACTTGACCCTCTGACCACAAAGAAAGGTTGTTAAAAGTTTGTCATATTAGTGCTGCATAGTAAACCTTCTGCTTACCAGCAAAAACAGCCAAAAAAGCCAAACAGAAAAAATGAAAGGAATCATATTATTTTGACTTATTTTTTAGCAAACCAACCCTTTTTTTCTTCCCCTCTCTCTTTCTCTGAATAGCATACTCCCTCCCTTCAGTTACATTTTGGGGTATGTTTTGAATCATCTGGGCAGGAATAATCTGTCTTGCAAATGACTTTCTGCACTGTGGATCCTGTTTCTCTCTCCATATAGAAAGCAATGACATGGTAACAAGTACAAGAAAGCTTGTCTTCTGTTCCCTGGTACCAACACATAGAATAATCCTTACTTAACAGAACTTGCCCCCGGTAGCCGCAAGAGAGGTGCCCCAAAGAAGAGGTATAAGGACTCCCTGAAACAATACCTTAGCCTTGGCCATATTGACTACCATCAGTGGTCCACCTTGGCCTCCAATCGGGAGACTTGGAGGCACACCATACATAATGCCGCTGACTCCTTTGAGAGTTCACGAAGAACTAGTCTCGAGGAGAAAAGACAACACAGGAAGAATCGTGTCCCACCTGTTCCACCCAAGGAGACCTTCTGCTGTGCTTTTTGTAGCCGAATTTGCCTATCCCACATTGGCCTTCTTAGTCATCAGCGCGCTTGTAGTAAGCGTGGGTAAATGCCCTTCCCAAATCTTTGTTCGCGAAGTCAAACCATGATGAATATTCTCTTTTTTTAATTACATCTTTGAACATCTTTATTTATGGTTTGTGGTCACTTCAAATGTACAGTGATGTTTGTGTGTATAAAGGAATTGAACTTTTATGAAGATGCAAAGTGAAAGTAGTTTTTAAAGGGTAGATGTAGTCTCATTGTACAAGCCTGCATGTTAGTTATTATTTTCATAAGCCTTCACAAGATGTTTGAGTTTAGCTAAAATGTTCTTGCAAATTGAAGTAACAGTGAATACACTAAGAATAATCTAAAACAGAACCAAATATATCTTAGGAATTTGTTTGAACTTACATAAAATATTTTCTATAGCAAGTACCCAGTGCTTATTACAATCTTCTCTTCTTAGACCAAAGGCTATAATTCTTCTTTCATTTATATCAGCAGTCACTGAGAATAATTACCTCAAAATCTATAGAGCTGCCTGGTGCAAAACCAGTGTATTTGGAAGAAAAATCAAGCTTCGTAGATTTATGCTCATTCCTTGATGATAAAATTGCTTGATCTTCTTTTAATTTCCTATTCTGTTTTCAAAGCAAGAAGAAAATGACCCAGTATGTTTTCTCAGACACACAGCTACAAGCTTCTTAAACTGATCTCCACTTTGGTACAAGCTTTAGAAGCTTAACACTCATTCAGCAGAGAATTATCAATGAAAGCTTGGGAACATTCACTGTCTGCCCAAACAAATTAATCCCTTGGGAGATAAGTATCCAACATCTTAGCAGGAATTAAAACTTTTTTTAATGAATGGTTTTATTGTCTATTATAATCTTTGTTTTACTCAACAGAGTTGCCTAGGTGCAAGTGACGCTTTATATTTTGAGCCAGTCTGATATATTTTCTGGTATTCACAAGAAACTGCTGTAAATTTGTAGAACAGTTTGTTCTGGTGCATCTTGGACACAGCTGTGTGTCTTCATATCATGAGTAATTAGGCAGGCACAAGAGGTGTCTTACAAAATCTTTACTCCTTTTAACCAACAGAACCTTTTCAAATTCCCTCCCACTGTTTCCTCAGGGAGTGACATGGAAGTTTCTGTTAGAACATCTAATTAAGTAGAGTGGAGATTACTTAAGACCCCTCCAGCTCCCTGAAATCAAAGCACATTTCTCCTAGGGAAGCAACAAAAGTTTTTCTAGACCTGGTCATGACTGCAATTTCTGAGTTCCTAGAAATCTCCTGAATGTTACTGGTCTGCATATGCAAAGGCAAAGTTTGCTGGTATGGTGAGGATCAATCACACAAATGATGGCTGTTGATACTATTTTATCAAGTACTGCCAAAGAAAGGCTTTGCAGTACAGATTTCAGTTATATCTTAGCTGGAGAATCAGTTTCCCAACTGAAGCTATCATACCTGTTCTACAACCTGGACTTGCTCTGGGGATCTGGGCAGTAGCATCTTCCCTGGGAAGGTTTGTACCCACTCACCCTTGCCAGTGGCAGCTCATCTGCCAAGGATATGATGCTGGGAGTTGCACTTCTCCAGCAGAATTTGAGGCTGGTTGAAGTATTTTTTTAATGACTGCTGATTTCTGGACCTAACACATAACTTTTTATACTTCAGGATTTTAAATTGCCTACAGGGAAAAGACAGTAGGTTGCAAAGCTCTGTTTAGTGGTGTACTTTCATCTTTACCATGGGGAGAGAAATGAAAGCAAAGATGATACTTCAGATGTGGAAACTTTCCTCTTTAGTAACCCAATGTTCAGATTTTTCACTGACTGTGAAAGGCTATACCCTTTGGATTTAGCCAGAAGCAAGAAAAGGACTAGTGCTTACTACATACAATTAAACACTATTTTAGTCTAGACACTCTAGATCTATAGATCTTTTTGTTTGTCTGTTGGTTGGTGTTTTGTTCCTTTTTTTATTGTTACTATGTGCAGTCTGTGAAAGATGAGCAATAGGTAATCTAATGCAATCCAAATCCATAGCTGTTCTGATGAGTGGGATTGTTCTACTAGATAAGCATGAGCTTCCCTGGGGCTTCCTGAGCTGACTAATAAGGTCAGTAGGGAGGAACCTGCTGCAGACAAAGAAGCACTGTTGTTAAGAATAGATTTTCATTTTTCTCCTTCACTTACCAAGCTATTACAATATCTGAAGTGTAAAATCTAGCACACCTAGTAGCATTTACAGACAGGGAGAGCAACTGGTTCACTGATTCATGAGAGTCAGAGTGCAAGTGTCCCACTACAGCTGCAACAGCAGTCCAGTCACTGCATCTTCACTACTTTTTCCTTTCACCTTCAAGAGAAAGTTCACATTGCCTGCACTGCTTTCCCATGGACATTTTTCATTTTTTATGGAATTCGTAAGGGAACTTCAGGCAAAGTCCAACCCCAGAAACATCTACTGAAACTTCTGGGGCAATTCAGAACTCAGAAAAATATAGCAGACCTTAGGCCATAAAATACATTTATTATCAAAAGAAAAAAGAACCTATCCTTCCTCATGCAAACAAGGAAAGTTATACATGCATGTGTACGTACAGAGAAATATCTCACAATGATTATAGCTAATGAGCCCTCAATGCATACATTTGCCCTTCCGAAGCCATTATTCAATAAACCTGGAATTATTTATCTAATTTTTATTTTCAAATATGAACACTTACTGAGTCTGTAAATCTCGGTTTTTATTTCTATTGAACTGTCATTTTTAATTTTGAAGTGTGAAGTCTTTCTGGAAAACAAATGCAAGTGGATTGTTTTATATTCAGACATATGCTGAAATAGGAATAACAAACACTGTCTTTTTCATAAATCTATTTCACTACGGCAAAAAGCCATCTTCTGAGGGTGACATTATCACTGAATTATTTATCAGCTCATATTGTCACTGATATCCTATTGAGAAATATAAATCTGGAATAAGTAGATGAAAAAAAATATTATATACTACATTAATCAACAAGTGCTGGTCCTGCAAGCAGTTAAAACACCATACACACCTATGTGCAATTTCCAATGCATTTTTCTGAAGGAAGAGTCATAGTGGACAATGCACTTTTGCTGAACACCCAAGTCCCATAAGGCACCTCTCACTCTTTCAGTAAAGAACAGCTTTCTATGTTAGTGCACACTGTCTGCCTTGAGACAGAGGTAGGCTCCTGCCAACTTAAAAAAAAAAAAAAAAGCCCTGTTACTCTCTTTAGTATAAAAAAACAGTTTCTCTGTTACATGTTGGGCTGCATCAGCTCTCTTCCACAAGGTGTGTCTTGCTACCACATCCTTGTATACGTACTGTCTCAAACCCAAAAGGTCTACTGTTCAGATAATACCCAAAATTTTGCTTGGCTTAGCCTCAAGGTAAAGAAAACTCATATTTTATGCCTCTGCTTTCCAGTTGCTCATCCACAACCCCCTGGAGATACTTTGGCTATTTCTAGGGAAGGCAGGAAGTATAGCTAAGAAAAACAAATCTGTTCTCACTAGTCGTATATTTACAGCTCCATTAGGAATTTTTTTTTTAGGATATATAAACCACAAAAGCTTGAAAACTTCTGCTCTAGGATCTTACAGTCTAGACATCAGGCACTTGGCAGTCCATGGAAGAAGGACAAGTCACAAGGGAACTGGGGTGAAGAGGATGTCGCTGGAGGGAATAAGATCCGTTAATTTATCACATTAAAAATTGACATCTCAGCAATCATGTTAAATGGGTTGTGTTTTATCTCATAAAGAAATATGCATGGCTTATTCTGTCCTTTTTAAAGCAGTGACTTTCTAATAAGGTTAGATTGTGCTGTGATGAAGTAGACCATTGACTTTAGGTAGGGTTTTGCTCTTTCTAAAAAAGCAGCTGCATTCTTGAATCAGTCCTATTTACCCACTTAGTTAATAGATTCCCCTGTCCCCTAAGACATAAGAACAAACACATAAATTCCTAGGAGCTTCAGGGTGGGGGATGTTCTTTTCCTCATCCGTAAGTGGGATTTTTACTGAAGTTGCAGATGTTGACATGGATGGCATTATTATTATTGTTGCTGTTATTGTTGTTGCTATTTTTATTAATAAACTAAAAAGCAAACCATAATAGTTTAGCAGAAAAATATCAATGCAGGGAAAATATTCCATATGCCAGTGTATAAATAGATCTGGCAGAGAACATAACAATAGCTCTGCTGTTGCTCTCTCAGAGCTGGGCTGATTCTGATAAAAACAACAGGTGATTGTTTATGCTGTCTTTCACTGTAGATGAGAGGGAGCCATTGTAATGGTACTGCCTATTAAAGAGGATATAACTCAGTGAGGTAAACTGTAGTTATGCAACAGGAAGAACACACTGAGTAGGTTTGAACATGTTCACAAATAGGTTGTCTCTGTTGGAAAGCAGTGGTGAGTTCTGCCTCTGCCCCACAAATGCTTACATGAAAGTACAGAATACTTTATGACTGCAAGTAGTCAGTGCCCTGTGCTGTGCTCTTAATCCCAGAATTACCATTTTCTTTGAGCAATGTCTGTAGGAACCATAGCCTTGCTCAGTACACCGATAGTTGGATATCTTGATATTGAGTTGCCTTACAGATGCGGCCTAAAATTTGCACGGCCTGCTAGGAAGGGCATGGGAAAAATACAGCTGTTAACACTGGCAACAATTTACTTGTTAACCATAGTCCCCAGAGCAAATGCAATTCTGTGCTTTGCTATTTTGAGAGGTTGTGTGGCCTAAAGGCTTAAAATAATGAGCAAATATTACCTCGTTTCCCTGCCTTGTACAGTGGAGATGCCAATATTAGCTGTCCATTACTGAATTCAGGCAGAATAAATTAGTTCATATTAGCACACTTTTTTGAAACTATGCTTGAACCTGCTTATTGTTGAGAATCCTTATCCCAAAAGCAAAAGGATCCTGGTCCTTTGTGGGTCCAGAGAGCCATGAGGAGCTCTAGAATAATGATCCCATTAGTGACTTCACTCAACTAACCTGGTTAATCTGAGAGGGCCTTGGGTCCTGGATGACAGCTTAAATAAAGAATGCACAGATAAAAATAATACTTATCGAAGAGGTCTTCCGAATTCTCTGCATTGAAAGAAAAGGTGGAATAAATCTTGTAACAGACAAAAAAAAAGGTAATACTTGTTCAGGCCACAAAAAATAGGTCAGATATAAAATATCCCATATCCATACTCATCATACAGTATAAGAGGAGTTGAACCTGCTCTGTGACTTCCTAACAAAGGTAGCTCGGAAGATGTCAGCTGATCATTGTAAAAACAAAGAGGATGAACACGCTTCACATTTATGCTAATGCTAAAGAGCATTTTCTTTCTCCTGGAAACAAATTATAACAAAACAGCAACTGTTCTTCATACTTTTTTTCCTTTTTTTTTTTTTTTTTTTTTTTTGTGCATATATGTGTGTTGGATATTAATTACCTATACCCTAGAAGTCATGAACAAAGATGACATATTTTCATTTTGTGGCAATGACTCTGATTACACCACACAGGGGACCATGCAACAGGCAGTTATTTGTATGATTTAGTGAAGACAAACATTTATCTTCCATAGAGGTGTTGTGGCTAAGCAGATCATACGCTCATTACACAAATCGCATCAGATCTGTTTCCCAACCTATCATTTTACCTGTTGCAGAACCAGAGTTCCAGCTCTTAGGTGTACTTTCTTACCTGTCAAAGTATAGCATACTAATAAATCTATTATTTTTTTGTTACCTGTTTGAGGATAGAGAATTATTTTACTCTCCTTATTTTTAGTGGCCAGAGTCTACCATCTAGATCCAGTAGAAGTATTGTGTGATGAATGTACTTTTTTCTATTTTATTGAAGTACATATTTATTTGTTTTCAAGGTGTTTTCAAGGCAGATTGTTTTGGGGACATAAATCTTTCTGGTTACTATTAATTAAGGATAAAGACCCTTCCTCCCTTCTCCTTCTGAAAGGCTGGTTTCTTAGATTCACAAAATGATGTTTTGACACAGCTCTCCCTAAGAATAAAAAAACTTTTTTTCAGTGCTCTCATCTTTACAGTGCAGAGCAAAAAGAAATTGTGAAACACTGATGGGTGTCACCAAAAGAAATTGGCCTTTCCAGCCAACTCTAATTTCCACTGTAGTCTAACTAACTGCTTACTTAGTCCCTTGTGAATCCATCTAACTGTGACACCCTATGTAGCCATTATTCCATGAGCCGCCACGTAATGTTAATGTCCTCAAATGCTATTTAATATTTCATAAATTTGTCCAAGAAAAAGATAACCTAGAGTCCAGTTTATTTTTCCTTTCATAAATCCTGAATAAGCAGCACAGCTTTATCACCTTAGTTTTTCCAGGTTTTAAAATGTTAGCAATAAATTTCTGCTAAAACCAGCAATAAACAAGCAGCAATTAGTGAATCTGGCCACGTTCCTACCCATGGTCACTTCTACTAAAAAAAAATAAATAATCAGATGTCTTACACAAAGTCTGGACAACTTGAGCCCAGAGGTTTAGAGCACATCAGCAGACATTTAGAACTCAGAAGTCCCTCATCATAGTGTGGGAACTATGGCTGGCTTGTGTTGTGGTGTAATCCTGGCAGGCAGCAAAGCATCACACAGCCATACTTTCACTCCCCTCAGCAGTGGGATGGCAAGCAGAATCAGAAAGATCTAAATGAAAAACACATGGGTTGAGCTAAAAACGGATTAATTAGTAAAAAAACAAACAGACAAACAAAAAAAACAACAAAATCAATGATAAAAAAGTAATGAAAAAAAAAAAAAATCCAATTGTTCTCCAACAGACAAGAGATTCCCAGCCCACCTCCGAGCAATAGCAACCCTGGCAAACTTCTCCTGCCACTGTATCTCTCACTGAGCATATCCATGGTATGAAATGTCCCTTTGATCAGTTGGGTTCATCTTTCACAGGTGTGTTCTTTCCCAACTTCTTGATGAAAAGTAGGAAAGGTCTTGATGCTGTGTAAGCACTACAGCAATAGCTGAAATATCAGTGTGTTATCAACACTGGTGTCATCATAAATCCAAAACATACCATAGCAAGCTACTATGAAGAAAATCAACCCCTAGCCAAAACCAATACACATAGCTACCAACACTGTGTACAGGAACTGAACAGCTAAAAGCCCCAAGTCTCCTTGCCCATAGACATGCACAGAGGCTGAAACTTAATCTGGTGGCATATACATAGTTAGAAATATTGAGCACAAAGGGTCATTCTTTGTCTGAATTCTTATTAGTCAGTTCATACAGTTGCCTACTGACTGAGTAATCTTTTAAGAATCTTAAGTCTTAAACCTCTCCAGGAAGACCCAAGTACCTGGTTCAAGGCTATATTGTCTACAAATTAGTGCGGTACAAACTAGTCCATTTGCAGGACTAGACCTAGCTGTTTGTCCTTCAAAGGCCCCAGAGGATGGCTTGGGATGATGAAAAAAGGGTTACTGTTCTGTATATGTTTCCCTGCATACTGTTATTGCCTGGAAGTGAAGATTATTGTCTTTGTTTTCCATGTTTTGCTTAGGCTCATTTCAGACAACAGTTTGTACAAAATACTGGAATTGACAAATGGAATGTTTTTTCAGGTACTGCTATTTTCTTTTCATAAAACCATGCTCGATCTAGACCAGAAGTGGAAATCTCTTTCAGGAAAAACTATTAGAGAATAACATGAAGTCTGTAAAACGTGCTGATATTCACAAATACATTAAAATAGGGAAAAATTGGGGTGGTGTGAGAGACTGATCTGAAGTCAGACTCCACTATCCCTTGTCTCAAAGACTGGTAGAAGTTGAGATAAGACTCTTCCTTCCATTGCCTTGAGGACTGGTGTGAGGAATAGCTGTCCATTATCCCAAGAGTTGCTGCAGACACTGTGTGTGTGCGTGTGTGTCTGTGTGTGTGTGCGTGTATGTGTGTGTGTGTGCAGACATGTGCAGTTGAGCTGGTCGCAACACCAGGGAAACTGGTCTACCAGGAACGTGTAATACATGACAAGACAGAGATACTCCCCCCAGCTCTTAGCAAAAGGGGAAAAGGTAATCACCAAATACACACATCACCAAGAGACACAGCTCCAGGGAGCCATTACCGTGAGTATGACTCCAGAGGACACCTCCGTGAGGACACTCTCCACCGATGACTACCCTGAGGGACACCCTCCATGAGACATCACCATGAGGGCTACTCCATGAGACACAGTCCACTGGATACCTTCAAAGGGACTCCAGAAGGACGCGTCCATGAGAACACCCACCGCCAACAGGCTCTTGGGGGTTACTCTGTTCTGATGCCAACTACAAACCCTGGAGAACTCCCACCACCAAAGACGACAACAGTGGATTCCCAGGACACCACTGGATCCACTATCTATCATCACTAGGTGGTGAGTAACTTTCTCTCTCTACCCCAAATTCTTGCTTCATTTTCTACCTTTTTTTCCAACCTGTCCTGTTATCCCCTTTATTACAATAATTTCCCCTTTTTTCACAATAACTGTCTTTTTTGCAATTTGTAATAAACAAACTGTCTAATTGCAGTACTTGACCTCTTTTGTGTCTTAATTTCACTCTTGGGATCACGAACTGAAACAGGTCTGGCACTGGGGTTTTTCCTCCAATCAGCCCATGACAGGTGGGAAACCAAGAAAAACAAACAAACAAACAAAAAAAACCAACAAACTACCATATCCCAGAGATATAAAAAAAAAAAAAAAGTATGAACATTTCCTGATGTATTTTTCTTTGATTTTAAAGAACATTCCAAACTACATTATCAAAGTTTCTAGTTACTGGTACAGTAGGTGGGCCTTAATTCAATGAAACACCAGTACAGAGACATAATATTAATCATGTGCTTAATTCTAGCCCTATTTCATGAGTATTTAGGCACATAAATCTTAACTTTATTGAAGCAGAGACGTGAGTGGGAGGAACAAATAACCCATTCATTAAGTTAAATAGATACGTGCCTGGTTACTACTCTCTTAATAATCTGTGCTATAGCACCTTTTCCACATTTATCTTTCCACATGTTACTCGAAACGCTTTAATTAGTAATGTCTCATAACACTCGTTTGAATGAGATAATCACTGTAGTGATTTTGCAGATTAGAAGAGGAAGACAAGGCAGACTGTACCCTATGTTTCTGCTAAGTGCTTCAGTTTTTAACCACTAGCCTGCAATGCTAAATTTTTGATTCCCACCAATATCTCCTCTGCACAACAGCTGCACACACATTAAACATTCAGCAGTTCAGCCAGAGCAGCGCTGTGTTTGGAGCACAGGTGCAGTATGCACATACTTGAAGGAACTATTTTGAAATCTGTCACTTAAGTTATTCATTAAAGCAATGATCCTGATTCCTGAACTTGTTCTTTATCCCTGAGGTTAACAGCATAACATCCTTATGCAGAAGAGCAGCCAAAGATCTGTTAACCTTTAAACCAACACTTTGTGCTGAGCATTGAACACTCACATGGGTGTTCACAGTTCCTCTTTTCATGAACTGATGTTCTTATTACGCTATTGGGACTCACGACAGAATATCCCACAGGTGTTACAAAAGTTATCAACACAGACCTTATGTTTGTCTTAAAAGGGAAATAGGAATGAAAAAACCTCTCCCTCATGGTTTATGAAAGTAGCCTCTTTACTTGGGTTAGGTGCCGTGCGCAAATTCAGCTTTAATGGTACCTATAATATTTCAAAAGATAATGCACTGGACTCAGCAGTTTAAGTAGTCAGGTACAGTTGCTCTCTGAAGAAACAAATCAAGAGCAAAATTTTAAGTTCTCAGTATTTTATTAAGTGACTTTTTTCTAAAAGTTCTGAAAAACTTTGACATGAATATTCCAAGTGGCTCATAATTAAATGCCACTAAATTTACTTCAGCATGTTTGTCATTAATGTAAAAAAGGGTCTATCTATCTACTCTGGAGGAAAAAAACATACTTTTTTTCTTTCTAGAGGGTTTATACAAAGTTTCACTGCATCATCTGTTGGCTCTACAAGTGGTGCAAGAAAGAATTGCTCTTAGCAAAGGCTATTCAGGTGTCGATGTGTGTATGGTACAATGAGAAAGAACAGAAATTATAGTAATTTCTTATTGGTGGTAGAAAAGATGGTTTGATGAAAAGACTATGTTTTGACCTAGCAGGCTACACTAATAACTTTGAAGATGAAAGAACATATGAAACTTAAGTTCCTCATTCTAAAATTTCATACAGAAATCATATACCAATGGATCCAGGTCTCTTTCTGTGTAAGATTACCACATTTTGTGATCTATAGCCTTACTGGACCACCAAACATTATTAAAAGTGTTCCTGCAAGTCACACTGCTGAAGAGCTCTGGAGCTCATTTGGTTTGCTGGCTGAGCTTGTCCACATGTGATTCATTGCTCTTAATCATTGCAGCAACGTAGAACTTAATCTGAGACTGCTCTCTTTACAATTTAAAGGCTTATTAGAAAGGCTGCTTATACTTGATTTAATACCAGCTTCAGCTACAAAACTGTTGTCATGGTTCCTCAAGAGATTTTGTTCCTTTCCATGAAAAGCAATTCCCCCAATGAGCTATTGCACAAGAATGTGAAAACAGGCAATTTTAAGATGTACAATATGTAAATACTGTCAGAGAACCCATGTATTCTACATTCGATGTCTGCTGAGTTAAGCTGCAGCAGAAAATTTTGTTGTTGTTTTTATTACTATTACCTTTATTAAAGTTATCCTATTGACAGAAAAAGAAAATAATAGAAGGAAGCAAAGAATGGCTTCTTCCTGTCATATTTACAAATGCATTTCAACTTTTCGAGGTGCATTTCACTAAGTGTATTGGTGCACAAGGCACAGTTTTCAACAGAGGATGCAAATAAATTCTCCAGGATGCTTAGGAGAATATTTAAGTTCTTTTTGTGAAGAGAATGAAAATAAGGAAGGAAAAAAACATAGCAGGATTTTTAGCTTTTATAGAAAGATATAATTGACTACAGTTAAAAACTGCACAGGAAAAAATATTTAAGATTAAAAAATATGAGTTATGGAATATGTGGCATTAACTGTTACTAATCTTATCTTGATTCATAAACTGAAGATTGAGAATCTGTAGGTGCACATCTGATATAAGTCAGTACAACATCATTGAAACTCTAGAAATAAGATAGAGGGGAAGCCTAAACAACTCCATTTTGTGGTTGTGTTGGTTTTTTTTTTTAAGAATAAGCATACAAGAGAGAATTGTTATAATAAAATTATTAGGAGTTAGAATTTAGCACTCAACTATTAGCAATAAAATGGTTTGGAAATTAGTTCTGACAAAGGGACTCTAGTAGCAGTTCAGAAGAATGCAGTGAATTGAGCAAGGCATTTGTGCTGGACTGGAAGCAGTAGGAAAAGTAAAGAAAGTTGAATACATTTAACAAGTTTGGTGACTGAGCAACAGCACAATGAATGAAAACCAGTGTTGATAAATACAAAGCCATAAATGCCGAACAAGAAAAAATAGATGCTGATTTATTTTGCTGCAGTTTTTCAGTTAAATATCCTAATGACTTGAGTATAAATCCAGACAGATTAGTGATATGTTAAGTTACAATAGCTAATGCTAAGACAAACAGCAGAAGAGATAACATAAAAAAAAAAAAAAAAAAAGAGAATTTATGCAGCTGTGATTCTCAGTGAATAGCAGGACACTTCTTAGAGGAAACAGATTATCTCATGTCTAGGGCAGAAACTGCTTTGTTCTTTCCACTGAAATCTGGATTCTGGTTTTTGTTGGAGGACGGCTGCTAAATTTGCAAGTCTACACACTGGGGATTCTTTACTTTCCTCATGCTGTGAGTCAGACACACAAAAAAATTCAAAGAAATTCCAGCTGTGAAAGAAAGGACATGAAAAATGTATTGATTATGTATGTTGAACTCAGAAGAGTAAGGTAAACAAATAGAATATGTATTTCTAAGGCCACATCCACAGAGGACTGTAGAGTGTAATGCAGAAACTACCAAGCAGGACATTAGAGAGCTGGCAAAATATACAGTACATTGTAATGACTCAGGAGATACCAGTTCAGGTACTGAAAGCAGAGCTAATAAGAAAATGTACATGCTTAATTGCAGGAGCACCTCTGTCTCTCATGGCTCAAGACTCCTGGCACTGTGCCGTGCAAAGCCTTGGTGAGTGCGTCACTTGTGGCACTACCAGTGGGTGAAAGGAAAAGGATAAAACAGCGTGATATTGCTCCTGCCTATGGTGAGCCATGTCTGCACAGCACACAGCACAAATAGAACTACTTCCAGTCTGATTCAAATCAGGAACTCGCTGGGCATTAAGGAGGAGGTCTTATTGAACATAGTTAATGCTTGGTTTTAAGCTTGGTTTTAAGCTTGGTTTTAAGCAAACTTTTTGGTTAATGCTTGGTTTTAAGCAAACTTTTTCTTGTTGCTGATTACTTCTTGCTATTGTTGTTTGAATTCTCATCCTATGAGTATATGTGTGACCACCGTAAAGTCAAGCTATTTGAACAGGCAATGTTCTTCTCCTGCAAGTGTCACTGCTCCAGTAAGTGACAATAGGCACAAAATATAACACTTTCAGGAGAAAGCAAGAGAAAACAAACATCCCATTGGAAAATGCTCACTGCCAACCTAAGAGATATGGATTCCAATTCTCCCTACCCCAAAGGAACTGCATCAATTTCCCTGTTTGTATTTTCTCTTAGGATGGATCTGAACTTCCTGCAGAAGTAGCTTGCTAAAAAAGTGATCAGAAACTCTTGTTAATGATTCTGTTTCTGGAGTTATGGGGTTTGGATGGGCTTCCAATAACCATTCACTCTACGCGTGTTTCGGTGAGTAGTATCAGTACCAGTGAGACTTTGTACAAGCCCTGTAGCAGAATGACAAGTACAAAGGAGAAATGCCTGCAGAGTTACGCTACCACAGAGCTTGGTCCTGGGCTTGAACTGCAGCAAGAGCCTTTGACTTCATTCCTGGTGAAGATGAATTCTTGAATCTGCTTGTAAAGTAATGTTTTGGGGAAAATATTTCCCACAGAATGGTGACCCTCTTTAAATTTCTTCACCAAACCAGTGGTCCTCAAAACCCCTCTGGAGTCACTACAGCTTTGCACATAAAGCTGCCAAGAGTTTAGCTGCCCTGAGAAAAATTTCCATTTAAAATACCTCTTGATCTTTCACCAGCTAATTAAGATAAAACAGAATGCATGGCTTGACTGAATCTGCCTTCCTATGTCCACACATAATCCCCGAGTGTAATGCAAGCAAAGCGGGCAGGTTTCCAGTGACAAAGACTCCCTGAAGAAAAGCTCCACCAACACTTCTGCAATAACACAACTATTTACTTAGGGAATATTACTGGAAGGAGATATTCATAGTCCTGAGCTTCAGGTTACTGTGCTCTTCAATGTACCTTAGAGCTTCTCTGAAATTGTAAAAGAGACAGTGAAATCTTCCTCATTTCTAGCCACTGACTGCAGCTAATGGGTACATTCAATGCACAGAAGCAACTTTCTCCAGCTTGCTGCAGGGTGTCATCTTCCCAGGAGCACATTTAAAACACATTTAAAACAACAGATGTGACCTCAAAGCACATCACACCAGTGCGCAACTCATTATTGGCTTGCACTTGCTTAAACTGCCAATACACATACGAGCAACGGCCGTATATTCAGAGGGGGGTGTGTGTGCGTGCACAGCCGGACACCAGGACAGACAGCAGCCGAACACACGGACACCCGGACACAGGGACAGAAGCTCCCCCGGCGGCGGGCAGACCGCTCTCCATGGTGCTGCAGGCGGCGGCCCCGCGATCCTCCGGGGGCTCCCGCTGCTCTACCCGTTGCAGGATTTTCCTGTTTCCTCAAAATCAGAGACGTTTCAGGCTATAAATCACGGAGTTGCAGGTCAAGGAGGGTCTATGCTTCTATGGTCAACGTCAAGTAGAGCTTTTATGCGGCGCATAACCCACTCCACTGGCACACAATTTAGAGAGGATTTTATTTAACTCTTGGCCTTTCAAGAGCTTTGTGCCACAGCTGTAAAAAAATCTTATTATAATCACAATTGTATGACTATTTGCCCGCTTGATAATGTAGGGGTTTTTTTTAAACTCACATATTACATAAACTGAAGGCATATAATTCCTTTTTGTTTTCTTTTTCCTGAAAATCACTTTTCTGTCTGTATTCAGAAGTGTCTGGCAGACTTGAACATATCCTATACTATCCTTTTCAACAGCTGCCTTTCCAAGTCTGGACAAAGATGACATTGGCTCTCAGCAAATATATTTGCAGGTTGTTCTGTAACTGTTTTCACATCTGCCTACTTACATATTCAATTACTCACCTGAGGCGCTGCAACATTTGCAAAGAACAATTATTCCTATCAATTACACAAAAATGCATAGCATACACAAAACCCTGCAATTCATATGGCTTTATTGATAGGTAAACTACTTGCATGTATGCATTTAAAATTGCCCCTTCAGCTTACTGTGCCTAGTAGGATGCTCTTCTAGATACTGTGTTTATCCTTAATAAAATTGTAGATTTTATTTTCCAGCTCGCCACCTAGCTGCTCTGCAAGAAAGGATCAGTTTGGCTTTGAAAATTGGACTCTGAGACCCATCGAAACTTGATGGGAATTTCCATTTCATTGGTGTGGTCTGTTTTGCATAGTTCCTAGTATGTCAGGCTTTGAGTCTTAAAGAGGCCACAAGAATGCTGTTTCGGTACAGGGGGAAAGTGAAAGAAAAGCTTGGCAATCACTGTTCCTGGGGTGTGAAAACAACACACCACCTTGCTAGCTGATCTGTAGGTCTTAAAGATTTCAACTGGGAAGAAGAAACTGATATGCTCTCAGTTCTCTAGCACTAGTGAGCCCCTGGCTGCAATGTGTCAGTATTTCAGTTCCTTCCCCTGAAAGATCTAAGTGTTCCTTATAACGTTCTTGTGGCTGCACTGCTCTGGACACAGCTAAGTGATTACATGTCCTTTTCTGTTAAAGGTTTGACCATCAGTTGATTTAACTCATTTAATTTCCACTGATAAATGTCTATAAGCAATTTATTTGCATGGAGTCTGGTTCATCATTGTCTTGGTTTGGATTTGCTCATTCCTTTCTTTTTTTTTTTTTTTTTTTGTTCTCTGCAGTCCACACCATCAGGATGCTTTTCTGTTCCATTGTCCCATTCTTGCCAGCATTTTCTCAGTGTCTGTCAAACACCTAGAGCCTGCCCTGGTCCTTGCCAGGAGTGAGGTGTACAGCTCAGTGAAGTGAACCCAGTAGCCTCCCTCTTTCACTTTACACCCTAACTGCCTTGTGCTGCTTGGGTCAAGTGGCTCTCTGAAGATGTCTCTTCTTTGCGAAGAGGTTAAGTCTTCCTCCTGCTCTTCCCCGTCCTGTTAGCGTAAAACTGGTGGCAAAAACTCCAAAGGAAGAGATGCTCCATGGCTCTCAGCTGTTTCTCTTTCCTGGGAGGTGACATGTCCGCCTCCAGCAGGGACCACACTGGGGACCAGACCTCTGAAGGGAAATCAAGCATTTTGGTTGGCAGAGCTGACTGTCTCTTGGGCTTGCTCTCTCAGTTCTTCAAGAAAGCCATCTCCTGGCTAGGAAGCTGGTCACCTAAGACATTGCAAACAAGCTGGAAGGAAGCCAAACCGTTCAGACCCCCTCTGCTAGGCATCCACATGTGTAAGGGTGCACCTTCCCTCCTTGCCTCCTCTGAGGAAACTTGTCAAGTGAGAAACAACATGCAAAGTCATCCAGGAGACTTTCCTTGGACATTCTTATTCATATAGGGATAAAAAGAAGCTAATAGGAAGGAAGCTCTTGTCTGCCCTGGCTCCATGTGGACACGAGTGTCTCTGGGAATGAGAGGGAAACCAGCGGTTTTGCCTGGGATCTGCTATTTTCTCATGCCACCTATAATCCCAGGCCTGTTTCAAGGGAGTGAAGCAGACGTGACACTGAGACTGGGCATTGAGAAGGGGGCAGTAGATGCTGTGGAAGTGAAAGGATGACCCAACCAGGATATTTTTGTCCCCAGACCGTCTGCTTCCTCCCTCACCCTTGAGGGGACCATGAGTCTCTCCACATATCTCTGTGGCCCTCCAGAGTGAGTGAAGGCTGAATAGGAGGGGGACTGAACCCCCCTGCGTTTAACAGAAGAGATCACCTTGGAAGTGGTGCCAGGGATACCTCTCCTCCCTTTTTGCCCGTAGCCCAGTCAAGATACAAAACCCTGAGGACAGGAGACGGCCCACAATGAAGTCTCCTTAGAGATCAATTGGCACTACGGGGTATGGATGGGTATGAATGTCATTTGTTTTGGAAATCTCCTGGCTGAAAGTTGCTATCTTTACTTTCCTGGGTGAGCCCCTCAGTCCCTCCCTAAGAAGGGGAGATCCTTCTTAGCAAATATTCGCTTCCTCATGCACTTCCTTTTTTTTTCTGCCAGCGAAAGGCTGAGCACTTTGTTCTGTCGTTTTACGATGAATTTACCTCTACAGCAGCTTAGCACACTGTAAATGACTAGGCTCTCCCGCCCTCCATTCTCTTGCGTGAGCCAGAGGCGGGAGATGCATTTCAAATGTTTTAAACTCAGGAGCAGCATTTTTTTTCCCTCAGGAGGTGTGTCTAACACATAGCGCTCAAAAGAGAGAAGTCGGTAATAACAGATGCTCTGTCAAACTTAAAAGGCACTTCTTACCACGGAGTGACTGGGTGCCATCGAGACGTATCTGCTGAGACTGATGAAGAGCAGAGCTCCGCTGGTTCAGGAAGGCACCGCTGCTCACATACCTTTCGGGTGGAGGGGGGAGATTGTCCGCTCCCCCCTGGCGGGCTGCAAACAAGGCAAGGTGGAAGTGGGGGTCACACGGCAGGGGGTTCAACACTGGCCTTTTATTTCCGTAGAAAATCACAGGAGAGGGAAGGGGGGGGACGGGGAACGGGGGACGGAGGAATCGGGGGTGTATGGGCCGAGGAATGGAGGTGCTCGGCGGCTTGTGTGAGGTTCCCACTGCTGAGGATGCCCCTCCAGCGGCCCGAGCTCTGCAGTCGAGAGGCCACTAGACGCGGAGCGCGGCACTGGGGAGCCCCCTGCAGCTGGGTAAAGCTGCGCCGAGCCCCAGCCCCAGCTCGGGGGAGCCTTCTACCTCCCCTCCAGGGGTGGGGAGCAGCCAACTGCCCCGACACCTCCGTCCCCTTCCTGCAATGAATGGAGGGAGGGAGGGAGCCTCCCGAAGGCTGCCGCGTGCTGCCGGGGTCGACCCGGGGCAGGGCCGACAGCTCTCACCGCTCCTCGCTTTAGGAAGAGCTAAATCGCGGTGCTCGCGGTGCTTGAACTCTAATTAAATCTCCGGAAATCAACGTTCACAATCGAACACTCGCGACGTCACTGGGTGGGGGTGGGGGGAATCACAATAACAACAACAATAAAAAGAAGTGCAAGAGGAGGCAGGCATTGCTCCTTTTGAGGCTGCTGATCATCTTGATTAATGAATGTTAAAATATGTTAAGCACCAAGGTCCCGGAGACTGCCCGTAGGAGGTGGTGGTCGGGGCTGAGGCTGGGTCTCTCTCTCGAAGTCAGGCTTTGTGGGTAACTGTTCCCCTCCCAACGTGGTTGTGCCTGCAGCCGTGCAGACCTACAGGGCCACAGCCTGTTCATGGTTTGCTTTCAACCTCGAGGTGACAAATCTCATCTGAGCTGCCTAGAGAGCTGTCTTCTAACTCTGCTATGAAGTCCAGGCAAAATTTTATGAAGGCAAAGGAATCAAGGGGCAGATGTCAGGTCTCAGCTTGATGCTCTCAAAGTGACCCAACCTTCAAATCCTGTAAAACTGCTTTCAGGTAGAGAAACCTACCTGAAAATGTATCTGTACAAGGCTGAAGCATGAGTACCTCCAGAATTGAGAGCTCTCCACCCCCAAATTAACTCTACCACCCAAGGCAGGAGAAATACCCACCCCAGGGCAGAGTAATTCCAGGCTTCTGCTACCCTGGAGGTACATCACCCTCTTGGGGATAAATCCACTACTGAGATCCTTCCAGGAGTAGAAGCTAAATATACGTGAGTAGTGAAGGCAGCTCCTCTGCCTGGGCAAGCCCAGGCCAAGAAATACTTTCTGCAAAGTGAAGAGGGGTTTTGGAGTGGAGAGGAAAGGACTGGTTGGGTTGCTATCCCATCAGCCCTTCAAGAAGAGAGATGGGGCAGGGGAGGCAGGGCAGGCAGCAGCCAGAAGCAGCGGTCACCTTCATAAGGTGCGCCTCTCTTACCTCTTCACTTATCACTTCCTCCCTTAATATTCTTTGGACAATAGATGAGATGGGTTCCTTTTCCTGTTTCCCACCCCGACAGCCCTTCTACCAATGGAAAACTCATCACTCCAGTTTACAAATCAATTCTGGTCCAGGAGAGAGGCAAAGACAAAGCAAACCTAAAGGTGTTTATATCTAGATTATTCCCATTGAACTGGTAAATTCCTTCAAGCAAAGTAAGTACTTCTCAGCCTAGAGACTAATAATTAAAGGGGACTGCTTTACACACAAGGAGAATTAACTCTTGTTCTCAAAATGTATATGCTTCCCCTAATTTGTCTGTCATTGTGCCAGGGAAGCATCTTTCTGTGAATATTTCAGCACAATAATCAGTTAAAAAACCTAAACTGGGTTAGTGCAACAACGTCTTTTTCAGTGTGTGGAGATTCCAATGCCTGCAATAATCTGAAAGCAAGATCTTTTCTCTTCTTCTCCTCCTGTATGTTGCTTTAGACTTATAGCTATCATGGAATTGTGAAAAGTAACCAGAAATAGAGGAGAGTGTTGTGGGGAAAGATGGGGAAGAGGTAATTGAAAAAAAAAAATAATCGGTTCTGATGTGCAAATTGTAGATAAAGACTTCTGATGAGGAAGAGAGGAGTGTCTAATGAAGAAGAGGGGAGAGTGTTTTGAGAGATAACAAGAACCAGTAATTTCTATTCAGCAAAGCCACCAAATCAGAAAGCAGTGCTGATCTCATTGGAGGAGAACCTTCAACAGCAACTAATCCTGTCATATTGAAAGAAAATTGTAAATATTCTCCGCAGAAATTGTCTGCCCATTGCAGCTAATCGAGCCCACTTCACGCTCACACACCCCCACGCATCTCTTATTCCCAGCCCCACCGGTAGGCAGCAAGGGGACCCACAGCCACAGCACCCTAGAAAGGGCATTCACCTGAGATGCCCACCTAGGCTTCCCGTTCCCCAGCCTCTTCCCCGCCTCCCTCCTCCCTCAAAGTGGCAGCTTGCCCTCCTTGTCTCAGAAGCGCTGGGGGAAGTACGAATTATTAGCAGCTCTCTTAACGAGTTCCAGTTTATGGTTGGTTTTGGGTTTGTTTTCTCCAGTCCTGTGTAAACCGTTAAGCCAGGTTTGACAGCTCTATTGCTCTGCGTTATTTATCGATTCCTTTTTCGAAACCTCAGCTTGGCTGAGCCGAAGCAGGGATTCCCCAGGGCCGACCAGGGTGTGAGTGTGTGTGTGTGTGTGTGTGCCCGTGCATGTGGGAGGGAGTGGGCGAGCAAAGGAGAGACAAAAACTCCGTCAGCCGAAGCAATGTTACCTCTCGTTTAAAGCTTCCAAACTGTTTCCCCCCATTATCACGGTACCAAGTAATCTGTCTTTCCCCCCACCCCAACCCCCCTCCCTCCTCTCGGAAGATATGGAAGAGAAAGATAAAGCGGCCGCCCCGGGGCTCTGATGCGCGCAGCCCGCCCGCCTCTGCCGCCAGAGCCGGCGCGACGCTGTAGCCGCCGCTCGCAGCAGCCGCTCGCAGCGGGATGGGATGCAACTTCTGCTAACTGGATCGCAGGTAGGAAAGCTTTGGCTTTTACTGACTTTTTCTCTCCTGTTTTGAATTTCCTTTTTCTGTCTGTTTTATTTTTGTCTTACCCACACACTCCCCCCCACTCCGCCGCCGCTTTTCTTTCTCGTCCTCTACCCTCCGCCCCTTCCTTGCTTCAGATAGGATTTCATCCGCTGCTGTCATAGGAAAGCTCCCGCCAAGAAAATCATGTCCAAGAAACGAGCTTACGTTTTACTTCCTGCTAGAAGGAGCAGAACAAAACATAGGGAAACTTTTCCTGAAAGACTCCATAGAGGTGCAGGTCACAGAGGAAAGGCAGCAAGAAGAGAGAGGGCAAAGGGATTGTTCCCAGCCTTTCTCTGTTGAGTTACAACTGCGATATTCATCCCAGGATCTAGTCTAGCATGGTACAGCAGAGAAGGAGAGACGCAGTAGCTCGAATTAGAGGAATCCTCACATATTCTAAGCGCTGTCCACGTGTTTTTTTATATCTATAAATGCTGCATTCCGGCACAGGGGCATCTCCCGGACTATCCTTAAATCCCGCTGTGACATGTTTGTTGATGAGTCCTGCAAAATATCATCGGGAGCGGTGAGCACAACTGTCCCCGGGGATCGGACTCTGCCCGCGGAGCAGAGGGACCGTGCAGGGATTCGGGGTCTAAGGGGAGGAGGCTTCAGATATGTCAGTGCGGTCCCTCGCCCCTCAGCCTCCCTCCTGTGAAGCGTGCACCTGCCCGGGGTCAGTGCTCGTCTCCTCTGCCTCAGGTCTCACGTCCTGCCTCGCGGAGGGGGAGCGCTGCAGGAGGCGGGGAAGGGATGGGGTTTCCCTGGCCCATTTCCTACCCGCTTCCATGCGCCTGGGGTCCGGTCCCCTGCGCACCGAGGGAGCCAGGGACGAAGGGGTAAGGTGCTCCAGGGCCGGCCGGCTCGCCCCGAGTGAGCCCTCGGCAGGGCTGAGCCGGTCACTGCCGTGACTCCGGGCTCCTTTTCTCTCGTGCTGCCGCCACGGGGTGCTTGCGGCCAGAAGGAGCGAGCTGCTGTATGCTGTGGGAGAAAATTGCCTCCCGAAACAGCTCTGAGGCATGGAGGTGCTGGTGCTCCCCAGAGCCTCGGAGGCTTTGGAGGGGCAAGGTGCTTTCCGGGGTGCTTATTCTTATGTAAAAGTCGCGCCCAGACATCTGCCCGGCTAGAGCCCCTCTTGCTTTCACTCTTCGCCATCGGTGTGCACCCAGCGCCGCGCTCGACCCTTCCGCGCAGCTGGCCAGATGCCAGGATGATGGGAGAGCTGGCAGGCTGGAAGTGGCAAGGCTTTCATGGCTTCTCCCCTTCACCCGTCCCCCTGCCAGGCAGCTGGTGCTGCCGTGGAGGGGCTTTGCCTTCACAGAGTGGGTCCCATGCCAGCTTTGGGGAGAGGCTGTCAGGACTTGTAACTCGTTCCCTCGGGCCTAGGGGAGAATCTTTACCCCTTCACTGGGGAAAGGGCAAGAGAAACTTCCTCCCTCCCCTGTAAGATTGTTTTTTCCTTCTATTTTCATGTGCTAAAGTTCCCTTAGGGCAAGAACAGGCAGCTTCCTTTTCAACTAGAAGAGGACTCTGGGGATAGGATCATTCTCAGTGCAAATCTAGCCAGAATAGTATCTATCTCTCCCCATTTTTATGTGTCAGCTAGTGTGGTTGCACACATCGGCTTGTCCCTATCCCTTAAGGAATATCTTCTTTTGCCAAAAGGGAAAAAGACAAGGGCAGAAAACAGAAGAGCCAACCTATGCTTGACAGCCTGCTTCTTCAGTTTTGGGAAAAACAAACAAACAAACAAATAGACAAACAAAACCAACCACACTTCCCCCCCCCCCCCCCCCCAAAAAAAAAGAGAAAAAAAAAAAAAAAAAAAAAAGAGAAAAAAAAAAAAAGACTGCTAATGAGGAAGGTAATACAAGATAATAACACAGGATATCAGAAGTAGGCTCACTGCCTGTTTTTATGGTATTGCAATGCCTGCAATCACAGCCTCTGTCTAAATACATACCAGCCTCAATCATGCGGTTTACGACACCAGCCGCTCTTGGTGACTCATCTATAAACTGCGTTAAGCTACACAGAATCCTCTCCCTCTCTCCTTCAGGCTCTTTATAACTTTTGTCGAACTTCCCTTCTGAAGGACCTTTGGGCTGCAAAAGCAGTGCTGTTCGCTTTCGCATCAGGAGAGTGAGAAGTTCTATTGGCTCATTCACCTGACGAGCATGTGCCCCACTAAACTGCCCTCTCTGCCCCTTCCTGCAGCACTCCATGATCTCTGCATTGCAGTCCGCTCAGGAAAGAGGCTTAATACTTGAGAAGAGAGGTCTAGGAAGTCCCCAAGTTGCTTTGGATCAAGGGCAAAATAATGAAAAGGAGAGCTCATGTTCTTCTCCCATCCAAAATTAAGATTTTAAGTAATACTCTCTACTGAGAAGTTTGCAACTCTGCATCTGGGCAGAATTTGGGGAGATCTGGACCATGTGTGATCAGGAGTGTCCTGGGAAGGTGGAATGAGTGGCAGCTGTGCCAAGCTGTGCCATCACCCAAGAGGGAGACTAAGACACAAAAAGGGAAAAACCAAGGACATCAATGAAATATAGCATCTGTGAACAAAAGCATGGTTTGTTTTGTGTTTTTTTTTCTTTGCCTGCATGTTCAGTCTCATGTCCCACTATCATTTTGGTTGCCATCTCTGCGCTGACTCCCTTTGTGTGTTTCATGGTTCTCAGTTGCACTATGTGCTTAGATGTTTCAGCCTGTTGGGTGTCTAGTTCAGTAATCTTTTGAGGACACCTATCATGAAATCTCCCACTGTTGTTGATACAGTCCCAGGCAGTTACTCTGCCCTACTTTACTCCTGTAACCTACTCACCTGTTCACCCAGACTTCTCCGCTAATATTGTGACCCACGTGCAAAAGACTTATTTTCTGGTTGCGTTTCCATAGCAGTAGAGCATGGGGAAACACAGACAAACTAGTAATTATGAAGCTGATTCTCTTTCTGTGACATCAAGACCTCTTTGAAAGTTGAGTTCAATTTAGGGGAAAGTGAGGATGCACAGAGAGATGGGTTTTCAGCCCAAAGCTCAGATCTCTGAGCCCTCTAGTGCTAGAGGGAGGGTGAGGGAAAGCATCCCCAGGCATAAGAGTTGTGAGGCTTCCTATCACATTACGGGGGAAGGAGAGGAACAAGTGGTGTGAGTTAAGGATATTCCTTCCAGTGTCTGTCTCCAGTCAGATCTTCCTTCTTCTAAATCCCAAGCTACAAAAGATAAAAGGCAGACGGGACTCAACTGGTCCTCCTTTGGTCACCCAGAAATTAATGCTGGGGTGGGTTAAATTGTGGAGAAAGCAGTAAGAAGAAATAAGATCTGGGAAGCCCAATCTTTATCTAGCCATTTGTTCACAAATTTTGGATCTCTCTGGGTTTGAGCTTCACAGCTTGAAGCAACCTGCAGCTAATTCTCAGAGGTTTGAATGCATAGAAGAGGATTACTCACCTGTGAAACCACACCCCTGACCTTCTGTGGGCCCTTTGGGTGCATAGACAATGGCAATCAGGATAAGAAAAGCTGAGGGAGCTTAGATCTAGCTCATATGAATGACAGGGGTAACTTTTTCACAAATGCTTGTAGCCTTAAATCTTAAAAAGCTTAAACTGTATGATAGCTTTTGAAGCCCTGTTAAATTTGGGCCTGGTTTCCCATCTTAAAGAACCAGGTTGCACAAAGGATCAAGCATTGAGGACGGCTGTAACTAAATGAGACAATTAGCACATCCCACACGTCACCCTAGCCATCTTTTCCAGTTCCTATATTTTGGTAAAGATAGCTTTATGTTTGCCAGGGTCTCCATGGCTTTTCCTGGATCAGAGATGCCCTAAAGATGTAGACTTGCCTACTTCATGCCCTCGTCCCACCAGCTGAACACCAGCCGCCTGTGCCTAGCAGATTGTATTGTCTAGCCCTCCACACCAGGTTGAGTAGGGATCTCTTGCTGACTTATCCCACTGCCTTCCCACATCTCCCTGATGCAAGTGGGCAGAATTAAAAGATAAGGCTATCCCTGCAGTTGTATTAAAGCGCTGCATCCCTTTCCCTTGGGCCCTAAGCTTGTTTCTATGTAAAAATGTTTTAGCCTATGGAGCTGCCAGGCATTTTGAGCTATCTGTCCTACCCTTAAAGCTGTATTATTTCCTATATCTAATACCATCTATTCCCTGCAGAGGACACATATCAGCAGGTGTTCCAAAAAGACTTACATTACATATAATGTAAGTGTAAGTCCCAGGAGGATGGAACAGGGTGAAATAAATTTCATCTCATTTTCATTGAGCACTTCCTAAAGAATGCTTGCAAATGGGAGTAAGATATACAATGGGATTTCAGTAGTCCATGGGCTTCATGTATTCATTTTTAAGAATATGATAAGGATAAAATGAAACAGACAATAATTTAGGGCCAGCTGCTTTGCTGAGAGCCTTCTGTTTTCTTTTGGATAAGACGATTCTCTGATTTCTGTCTTTCCAGTATCTCTTTTGACTCTCATGGGCTGGATTCTGATCTTAATTACATTCTTTCAAATCATGAGTGACTCTGTTGACTTTAATTACTTCTGGTTTATTCTCGTGTTCTGGTTTATTGAGCTCAGAATTTTACTTTCACAAAAACATATTAAGTGTTGTAATTAGAATACGCCAGTGTTTTGACAACCATTCATGGAACAGCTCTGTTTCACCAGTTTCTGCTGAAAGGGAAAAGCAATGTGATGATCAGCAATGGGAATAGTATGGGGCACCTCTGACAGTGGTGAAAATAAAGATCTCTATGAGCTGCCACAGCACAAATAGGTGAGAAATTCTGTAAACCAACATCTCTTAGGGTTTTCCTCAAGCTCTGAGTAAACTGTGGCAGGCGTTGGGTTCTTTATTGTTTTTTGTTCTTTCGTTCTTTTGTTCTTTTTTTTTTTTAGAAAGAAGTGAAATGAGACAAAAAATGTCTTCATAGATCTTTCTTCTGAATCGTTGTGAAAATTAGCGTTGGGAACCAAGGAGATAAAATACACCTAGTAACTTAAATGAATTCTCTTGCTTAGTAATCTCTCTGGGTCAGAATCTTCAGGTAGCCTGAATATGTAAGCTCTTTTAATTTCAGTGGAAATAGGATGATCCTTAAACTTTGGAGATCAGACCCTTTGTTTTTATAATCTATTCCAGCATGTGAGAAATAAAAAATAGCAAAATCTGCCCATGGAAAACAGTAAATTTCTGGTGCAGCACACAGGATTTTCAGAGGTTCCTGCTTTCTCCTGGCATTGCAATGAATTACTGATGCCTATTTTATGCTTATTTATCTCATATTTAGTCAATTAGAAAGCAGAGTGGTCATATATTGAAAATTATTCATACATTTATTCATGAATAATGGAAACAAGCTCATTCCACTATGATTTCTAAGGTCATTTAGTGCAAGCTGGTGACCGATGATTTATTAATGAAAATATTCATACATCTCTAGAGTTTCATGAATGTTAGCATGAATAATTAACAAAAATTTTGTTATTTGTTATCATTATTCATTATGTTCCTTTTCAAAATGCATCAGTCATCCAGTTAAAATACATTGAAAGATAATGATAACAACATTGGATCAGGCAGGTGTTTTGTCTTGTCCAATATAGCATCTCTATAAATGTCCCTTACCACACACTTCAGAGGCAGGTGCTGGGAACACTGCCCTAGACATACGCAATGCCCTCAAGTAAAATGTTTTAATACCCACTGGCCTGTGTTTTCTCACAGCCCAGAGACCATTTCAAATGAAAACAGATACCTGACTTCCTCACCAAATGGAAACTTCTGGCAGTTCTAGACAAACTGCAGGTATACTCACTGGCCAGATAAGCAACTGATCTGGTTTTGACTCCTAGTAAATTCACTACCTTAGTGACAGCAGTGAGTTCAGTAGGTTAATTACATATTTTCTTGGCAAAAATCACACTTCAGTCAACCTTTGCTCTATTTAAATTAGTTGTCTTTCAATGTTATTGCTACCTCTCTGTTATATGGTGTGACAAGGCTAACAGGAGCACTCAGTTCGTTATATAGGCGCCATTCATTTACTCAAGTCATTTACTTTTCTCAGTTAGGGTCCCAGGGTTGCCACTCATTTTGCATGACTTAAAGTCTGCTAATTCTGCTATCTCCTTTTTTTGATGATGTATTGACCAGTGCTTTCCAGGTGAGGACTATTGGCTTGTACCGGTTTATACAATAAAACTTTTTTTCATTTTAACACCTTGTACTCCTTCTATCCACTAATGGAAATTTTGTTTTGTCTGTTGGGTTTGCGGGGTTTTTTTGACCATTGCTGTAACTGAACAGGATTTGCAACTGAGTTGTCAATGATGATGCCAATATCCTTCCTTGAGTGGTCACAGCTGGCTTAGAATTCAGGAAGGATTCTAAGAATTTCACTCCACCTGTGATGGTTCTGCATCAGCCAACACTCATTTCCATCTGCCATTTAAATGCTAGGTTCACCCAGCTTACTTATACTCTGAAATGTTTCAATTCTTATTCCCATTTTCTAACAGCAATAATTTCAGTAAAGAAGTTATACATGGTATAGAATCTTAGGCAACCCAACTGTTGATCTTTTACAGTGAAAAATGATCATGTGTAGTTCCTGCTTTCTTTCTCCTAAAGTGTTTCAACTTGCAATAATAAGGTACTTATTTTACAAAGATTTATATTTTTCAAACGAAGTTTGTCAAACAATTTAAGAAGATATGCAAATAATTATACATATACACACATTTATCAGATTGTTTTTCTTGGTCTATTAGCTTGATGCTTCAAAAAAATTATAGAAGAGACAATTTTTTTTTTTAGCAAACTGGTTATTTTTTCGCTACTGTATGTAATTCTATTTTTTTTGTTAGTTTGAATCAATTTACCTGGAAGTGAAATAAGACTTTTCAGTATGTAACACCTAAGATCAGTCTAGTGCCTGTCCTAAAGATAGGTATGCTTGCTGTTCCCCTGCAGTCCTTCTGTAGTGTATCTGACTTCAGCAACAGCTTACTTATTTTTGCTATCAGTGCAGCCACTTCATTTTCAAATGCTTTCCAAACCCTTGCATATATAAACCGTAAGGTCCTTGTGATATGCTGCTGCTTAGTTTATCTGTTTGTTCCAGTGTTTCCACTTCCAATGTTTCACATTCTGATAGCTCATGTCCTTTGTTGTCTTGAAAAGAATAAGTGTAGCGTAGACAATGGTACAGCATCATTTGCGGGGAAGATTTACCCAAATGAATCATTTGGAACCTCCTCAAATTCCTTTTGCTCCTTAATTATTCCCATTATCCTCTTGGATATGCAACAGAACCCATTGGTTCCCTCCTAAACTGGGTGAATTTAAGACTTTTCAGAAAAGTCCTGCAGCTCCCTTTTCTGTCCCCCGCCCCCAAAGTCATTTAGCTCATCCTTGGACCTCTTTATTTATGGTTGATATTTTGCTTGTGTTTTATTATAATTTCACTCTCTGAGCCAAGGCCTTCACTAGAGATGAAGTGTCATTTCCTGAAAGCTGGTTGCTTGGCTCAAACTACCCCTTGGTCCTTAACATTTCACAATACCTTTTTTTTTTTTAACTTGCTTTTCAGTTTGCTTTCTGCATGACTTCACTGAATCAGAAACTGTTGGTAAAATCTATGGGTTTTACTTTCTCTTTCTTTTTGTTTTATTTTTTGCTTTTCTTTTTTTTTTTCTACCTCCACTACTTTTAAAGCAGTTCAATAACTGTTATCAGTTTTAACCTCACACTCTTAACGTAGTAATAAGTTCATTACTATTCAGTGGTTTGACTGTCTGATTTCTTCAGTTACTTAAGACTAAGTTAAGAACACATACTGTTACATCCTCCAGTTATTCTAGAAATCACTTTTTTTAATCCTCATGTACCAGTCAACCTACCAAGGTAGAGGTGGGTGAAGTCATCCATGATTACCATTTTATTAGACTTAAATACCTCTTTGATCTCTCTCCATATAACACATTCAATATCCCAGACATTTCCAGGACTAAGCACGATAATGCTTTGTGCAAGCATTAGGATTTAATCAAAGAAGGATATTTTTATACCTAGCACACTGCACCAAGACCAAGATGATCATGGATAAGCTCCTGACCACGCCACCAACCTCCTGCCTGATCTTTGACTCTTTCCTGCAGCCTGACACAAAGCCTGCTGAGGTCAGAGACAAACTCTTGTTACCCTCCAGGTATGCTCAGGTTTGGCAGCCTGAGGTGGAGAGTGTAACTCTCCCTGGTTTCATGACAGTTCTGTGGGGATTCATTGAATGCATTTTGTCCAGTATTGAGGTTCAGCTGTGGTGTTGACACGTGAAAACAGGACCAGACAAACTCCATCCACAGGGACTTTCTTCGCACTGGGGTGTTGGAAAATGGAGTCTTTAGGAACTGATTATCAGGAAAGATTCTGTTCAGAACTGAGGGCAAGCTAAAATGTTCACCATCTCTCAAAAAAAAAAAAAAAAAAGAAACTGAAGCTCCTAACTGCTCCAGATTTTGGTGAGGAATAAGAGAAAATAAATGGTCAACAAGGCCAGTTTTACATGTAATAAAGCAGATCTCATAATCAGGATTATCTGAAAAAGTGAAAAGAGAGAAATAAACTAAAGCTAATGTTTAATGTCTGGATCTAGGCCTGGGGCTTTACGCAGTTCTGTGTATTTTCAGCTTAGCCAATGTTAAGCAGAGGTAAACTTACCAAAGTAGGGTTCACAATGCCATGACCTTGCTCAGATCATAAACTGCATCAGAACTGTTTGCAAAAATTATAAGGACTTGCTCATGTTCCTGCTCCCCGCTGCTCCAATACTAATTTCTCATCTAAAACAGATTAATTCAGTGGAATTTGAGAGCAGAGCACATGGATGGAGCAATGTCCATGTGTGGACAGAGAGGGTACACTTTTTTCCTCCAACACTACCTAGTGTTCTTGAAGACTATTATTGTTACTAGTCTTGAGGAATATTACATGTCTATGTATTCATTATTGTTATTATGGTAGATTAAGTGTAGTACTTCACACACGTCAATTGATACCAAGGCCAGATGATGTATTAAAAAAGGTTGTCTCTGAGACTTACTTTCCTATGCATCGAGCAGCATTCTGCTATGGTAGGAAATTCGGTTCACTCCATTTTATACATAATATTGCTTGGCAGTAAATTAATATATGTGTGGAAAATTAAGGCAGATGAGGGTTGGTTGTGGGAACCTTCGTGAGGGGGTTAATAGGGAAAAGTATACAGACAACTTTTTCCTGACTGAACTCTAGAACTGTTGCTGAACATGCATGTCGAGGGAAGACTGGCTTTTAGGGAAGGAGAACTAGCCAGAGGGTTGTCTTCTCTGCTGTTGCTTTTCCATGACAAGGGTAAGCTGCAAACTGATCTGATCCACTACTGGCGTCTTTCACCCACACTAATTTCACTTTTCTAGCAGTGTATTCTCAGCTGATGAAAGCTGTCAGAACATGAGTGACATGAAAGGAGAGGCTACTATCACCAATCAAAATGCTATATTTAACCTGGCAATGTCGTGCCTTCGCAGGTCTGACCTTGAGCCCTAGCAGTAAGGGTATAAGCAGAGCAACTTGGTTGTAAAGTTTCTACATTTAGCCAGACGTAGAATGTTCTTAAATATAAGGAAAAACAGAGAATAAGGAAGGTAATACAAGTTGCCCTTCTGCTTTTGACATTTGTGATAGCCAGCACACTTACCAACCACTAGAAGGAAAGAACACATGAAGGGGGTCACTGTTAAATTCTCATTAAAAATGTCTGTTTGATGTTTGCAAGTCATTTTCACAATCTTCTCCACTGGGAGTGAACGTAGGGAACTTTACTGAAAGGTTTTGATATCAGAAGCAGTTCCCTGCAAGGAATATCCTACTGTTATTAATCATTTTGTGATGTGATTCAGTAAAGGGAAAAAACCCAAGAATATACAACTGGAAATAAGTAAGGAAAGAGAAAGAAAGAAGATGAAGAAAAGCATTTTGTCTATTTTGTCTGAGAAGAGCTTGTAACTATCTCTCTTCCTTTCTTTAGCAAAAAAGTGAGACTATCTCCTACTTTGAAGTATAGGAGAATGCGAAATACCTGGTTTAAAAAAACAAAGATAACTCAAGTATTGCCATTCTTTCAAATGACAAATCTGACAATGTTCTACATTATTGTTTTTAATGCCTCTTAAAAATCAAAGTGGGGTGTGGAAATGACACATAACTAAAAAGATGAGGAGTAATTTTCTTGTTACTTTTTTTGGAAAACAGTGGCAAAGGCTGTATTCCTGGTTTCACAACAGGTTGCTGAAATGGCCTTGGACAAACTCAGCAAACTCCTGTACCTCAGCTCTTAACGTGGAAAATGTGTAAGATAACACATGCATTCTCACATGATTTGTCTGCCCTTCCTCTTTAGATTTTAAAGTGTTTGCGAGCACTTTTGTAACAGTCTGCACAGAGGAAGTTTAACTAAATTTTGGACATCCATAGAAACGAATGACGTATCTTTCAAACATTTGGTTGCTTTTTGTTCCATATGAAAATTAGCTTATAGCATGAACCTGATATTTCTCTTCAGAGAGTAATAGCTTTTCCTTTCACCCCTGTGTGTTGCTGATACAGACAGCTATACATGGGATATCTCCCAGCAGCATCTATCTGGAGCAGGTCTATGATAGATCTCCTTAAACCCTCAGCAGTTCTATCCATCCATGCTAGCACTGCAAGGAAAGAGAGGAACCGAGAAAGGTACACAAGAACGTGACAAAAAAGTGGTGAGAATTACCTGCCTTCCAGAGAGGAGACCTCAACAGACTAGGACACATAATCCCAGAGATGATATGACTAATGAAGAATACATGTGGTCTAAGCAACCTTGAAGAGACAGAGAAGGTGAACAGGGTTTGTTTGGGTTTTTCCACAACCACAGATGCAGAGGTCTCAGGTGGATATTAACAGACAGAATTTTTTTAAGAAACACTGCATGGTTGAGCTGTGGCACTCAGTGTCCCAGGATGTGTTTCTGGTTCCAAATTGTAATGAGTAAAAATGATCAAATTAGACACAATACAGAAAAAAACCCAAAACCCAATCCCAAACAAAACCCCCACATGAAACAAACCAAAACCCAAACAAACTTACCTGAAGCTTTGCGATGTGAATAAAGTCACAGGGAGTTCCCTACACCACCAATTGTTTTAGCCTCTGAAATGTATGCTGGCGTAGAATCACTGTTTGCCCATTGCCTTTGCTCTTTTTTACTAGCTGCTTTTGAGAAAGGACAGCAGGTGATCTGGCTTATGGAGAGTTGTTCTTTCAACTCTTCTTATTCAGTCTTCTGTTTCCAACAGATAAACTGGAACTATGAATCTATACACTCCAAAAATAAGGAAGGATGTGACAGGCATTGAGAGAGACCTTTGCACTCCTTTAAATATGATAAAGAGGAAGCCTCCCTCAGCAGTTGCATGTATGCAATTTCTTACTTCATTAGAGCAAACCTGCCCCTTCCAAACACTGAGATGATTCCTTCTTCTTGCTTTTCACTTGAGAGCTCCAAAATCACAGCCTTCTCAAAGCTCTGTATCATGTTCTGTATCAGGGCTTACACAATACTCTTAACTAGTGAGTCCTAGAAAACAAGAACATTACAGAACAGAAAACTAAAGCTGAATTTATCATGGAGACACTTTCTGAAGATGATCTCTGCTTTACTGATATCTTCTATTTCTCTTAGTGCTGAGACATAGGCTTATTGGAAAGCTGTCTAGGTCAGAGTTTTCATGTTATGACCATGAACCCATGGGAATCACAACATCATTCTTTCACCTCTGCAGCATTGCTTTGTTCTGCAACTACATGCCAATTTAAAGGCATGAACTTAAAGGTGAGTTGAAAAGCCTTGAAATGAGTAGAAACCAAGCTTTCTGTTTATTAAGAAACCCACACAACAACAGTGTTAAATTTCCAAGCTCGTAATAGCTGAAGGCCCCACATTTTCTACTGAATATCTGTAAAAACGATTTCTAGCCATATTGCTTGCTTAAAAAAATCAAGCTGTTAGTGTGTGTTCTTGACTCTGGCTTTAGAAATCCAAGTTTAGGTACAATATTTTTATCTGTACGCCAAAATCTTCAACAAGCAAAGCAAAATTAATCTCAAGAAAAACATGTGCTTGGTTCCATTTTATCTGGAACTTAATTCCTTTCCTTGCTACCCACATGCTTGTAAAAAGCTGCAGCTCTGCTTGGGCTATACTTCAAAGCTATTTTATATATACATAGATGTTCCAAAATACGAGAGGCAAAGGAGAGCCAGGCCCATGCCACACAAATTAGCAATGCATTTTTTTCTGGGGCAGTGTTTGTAGGTTTTAGAAACCAGTGGGCAATGTTCAGGTAGGTGATATAGCATGACAGGCCCCAGTGAGTTATTTTTTCTCTTAATAAATATTTCAATAGCATTCTCCAGGTTATTCTAAAAAGAGGACAATGGAAAGTAGTTGAGTTTGCTTTGCTAGTAGCTAGTAGCTAAGTTTGCTAGGTTGTTTTATAGTTTAGCATGCCTTTCACCTCAAAGTTATCAGTTCCTACATCTATCGCCAGAATTGATATTTTTACTTTTCCCAACCCATTTCAGTCATTTGGTGATTTCCTCAATATGTGTGGTGATACATATGTAAACCAAATAAACAACATAAATTAATACATGGTCTATGTTATATGTGTTAGTGTAATAGAAGTTCCCTCCCACTACAGCTTTTTGCTCAAGCGATGTTGAGACAGGTTTACATGCATGGAGATTTATTAGTGGAGTCCACAGCTGATGGCCTACGTTGACTCTAACTGTGAAAAACTGGGGAAAACATAAGCCAGGGGAAAATAAAACAAAGAGGAGAAATAGAAGGGAGAAGGGAAGTTTTCCTCATGGCACTCAGCTGGGAAGAGAAACAATGATTTCCTGACCTCTCCTGGCTGTCCTCTGATGTGGAAAAGCTGGTTCTACCCCTAACACTCTTTCTAGAGTAACTATAGAGTTTCCAGCAACACATGCTGAAACCCTGAGCTTCTTACTACTTACTGTTAGTGTTGATTGGAGAGAACATGCATTAATAGGGGCAGGGGCTGCATGGTCAGTTGCTTATGTGCATATGAACATTATTGTGTTCCCTGCATTACTCAAAAGCTATAACCAAAATGTAGCAAAAGTGGGGGGAAAAGTCTCAGTCTCTCACTGGTGGCAATAACTGCCCACGAGAACCCACCACAGAAACACTGTTGGGGTGTGTAAGTGCATGACTGTAAAGATAGCAGCATGAGAATAACAGCATGGGAACAGTGAGGGGAAAACACTGTCCCAGGGCATCTGAAAACAACACCCCAGCAACCTGAATGGGAGTGTGCAGGGCTGTGAGGGAAAGCAGGCTGCAGATTTGCAGAGAGAAAGCCTTTAACCACACAAACCAGCAAAAGCAGTATTTTCCTTGTATGGGAAGATGTGACTAGTTGACATAGTGGCACCCTAGAAGTCAAATGTTCTGCGGTTCAGGGAGAGGCATTGGCTATGGCTGCTTTGAGTAAAAGGTGCAGTTTCTGAAGAATCATTCTCACTGGAGACTGAATCACCTTTTCTTTGTGTGATCTAGGGCACAGACTGGCTGCTATCTCTCTCAAAGGGGATCTTTCTGCCTGTGACTTGAATGAGAACCTACCCCTTCTTTTTCCCCACTGTTTGAGTAACAGTTGAAACATCAAGTTTCCCCACTGCAGTTTCCCCCACAAGACCAGCTGAGCATGTGTTGATTCAGTGCTAAGGGTGATGGCATAACGAATGCCTACAGCACAACAGCAAAGGAGAAATGCATTCTCTGCTTTTTCTGATACACTTTACATGCAACATTCAGTTTGAATCAATGGGGAAGAGCAAAACTCCTGATTGCATATCTTAGTAGGTGAAAACCTCTCAATTTAACTTTTATTCCAGCTTGAGTAGGTGGTATAAAGAAAGGGTTCTTCAGTCCTTTCCTTCAAGGCATGAGGAGGCTGTGGTTAAAATTGTTTCCTAACCCTCTGGAAGTGTTCTTAATGCAATACAACAATAAGAACAAGGAGAAAACCCCAGGAGAGCTCTCTTGTTTTGTTTTTTGTTTTGGTGTGTTTGGATTGTGGTGGCTTATTTTTTTCCTCTTTCTCTTTCTTTCTTTATTTATTTTCACAAAAAAGGCTCTAAGTAAAGATTTCATTTGCTGCAGTTTATTGCTTCATAAACCAAGGAAGAAAACTAAAAGTACAACAACAGCCAGGAAGGGAGAATATTTTTTGCAGCTGAGCAGATAGACAAAAGGTAATAACTACATAAAGATGAATCATTTACTTATTTTGAAGGCCTATAAAGACCTCTTTGATAGGGATCTCAACAATTTATTTATTTTTGTTGCACTGAGAAGCACCCCATCTCTTCAATTTGCCGTGCTCTGCCATGAAGCCAGTTCCTGCACTGCAGAATTAAGAAGTAATTATTACCCTTTACTGTGTAATGATTATTTATTGCACAGGCCACATAGAAGACTTCTGCAGTTGTCATGCCAAATCTATCCTTATTTAACCTGCTCTATTCTGCTGCAACAATCAGCCACAGAGTTGGAGAGGGGCACCCAGGCTGTGCACACCCTGTTCTGATTCTGCTGCATCCTGGACACTAAAAGAGCACCACAGCCTCATCTAGTGTGTACAGGCACAGGGATTTTAAAGACTGCTATCTCTTGCCCAGCCCAAGCTTCCCTGCCATGACCTGAAAGGATTAACACGTACCCTGAGTGCCAGACCTCTTGCTGCTCTACAGTGAACCTCTCTGGGTGCTTAAAGTGTATCTTCAGCAGGGGTCTAACCCAGTCCTTGTCAGTCGGCACATTTCTTCTGATATCAGGGCTTGGCAAGCTGGGACTTGATAGGTGTTTAGGAGAGAGACATGAGAAGAGGGGGAGAGGTGCTAGAACAAGGTAGCATCTCACAGATGCTCTTGCTTTCTCTGGTAGGAGCCAATGTGTTTTTCCATGTAACTCTCAGTGCTGCTGCTGTATCTTAACCCAACTGTTGGTCCTCTTATGGGGGAGAGTTGCTTAGCTAGAAAGGGAGAACATCATTGCCTTTGTTTGAAAGTGGTGGGTAAGTGCCAGTGTGGAGAAGGATTGCATGTTGTCTGCGATCCCTCTGTTCCTTGAACTTCAATGTGAATTGCACAGTGAGGAAAATGAGAACTGATCTTTCTTTAAAGAATTTACAATATAATGACATAGATGTTTGGGTTTCTATAAGTAATTATGTGCATGCCGTCCCAGCTGTATGCTCAATCCTGCAGTCCTGCATGCTGAAGGTGCAGGACCAGATCCTTTGTAGCCAGCTCAGCTCATGACTAGATGAGATTTGATACAATACCTGTATTTCATGCATTTTTTTTTTATCTTGCTGCTTGCTGAAATTACTACCTACAGCCCCTCAGGGGGAAAAGGGAAAAAAACAATCTGCAAAAAAACTCTGCATTCTCCTCAACAGAGCAGATCATGTCATACAGCTGATCTTACTGTTATTTATGCAGAGATGATTATGCTATCTGCCACACAGTGAGAAATGAAAAGCTTAATTGGAGAAATAATCTGAAAATAAAATCATTCCTTTCTTGATGTTTCTTCAAAGAATAAATTTTGCCAATGTTGCTCCACTTTTTCCCACTTTTTTCTTTTTACATAATCTATCAATTCTGTAATTAAACATCTAACCGAAGGGAGCAACGTTTTTATGAAAACCAGCAAAAAAATATTCTATGGAAAGCAACACTCTGGTAATGAGACCTGATGGGAGACAAAGGATGAGCAAAGGATAGGGAGAGGAGTGAGGAATATTTCTCTTTTAAATCTACATCCAGTAGATTGAAAACAGAGACCTTTCCCATTCAGTTTCTTTCTTACTGTTTTGTTTTCCATACACCTCTCCTTTCTAACATGAACTTCTCAACACCCTTTGAAAAGAGGCAGCCCAGTCATCAAATGACATCATCTGTTAAGTCTTTGATTCAATATGTTACATAATCACCTAAAAAAACCCAGTCACATGAAGAGTTATTATCTTGCTTGGTATCACATATTCACTACAGGAAAGCATCACTGTTCTGAACAGTGTGCAATTTGTTCTGTGGGGCTTGTCTGGTTGTTACCTCTGACCTTCCAGTCTGAGGAAGAGAAGGCAGGAGGTAAAAAGTCATGAAGCTATAGATAAGAATAGATGTGAGACAAAACCATGCAATCCTCTTATATTCCAGACTGTCACTCTCTCCACTTAGCCTTGCTCATGTGGTCATTATAAGCTTGTGCCACCCTCTGGGGTAATGGTAAAGAAATTTGTTTGCAAGCAAGTCATCTGATGAGGCTGGTGCACTGGAGTATAGTGTCAACACAAATGGCTATTAGACATAATTAGTAGTCTTCTGTACAGGAAAATGGCTGTATATAATTGATTGTCATTAACCTGCAATATGAGAGAATATTTTTGCCTAATAGCCTCAAAGAAAGTTGTTTGAAGATGGGCTTTTCTGAGAACATTCTCTGAGTCCAAGTGACTGGTCACTGGTCTCATCAGACAGCTGATACTCTTTTGCCGTCAGACCACTGACAATAAAATGACATATGCTGAACAATCTGTTAATTGTCATTAATTTGTCCATTGGATATTTTCCCCCTATATTTTGAATTGTCCATCTGCAAGTGTGCTGGCTAAGCTTAGCAGCCTGATTAATAGTTTCAATGATCACGTCAAGGCAAAGGGATACTTTTAAGTTTTTCATGTTCATCATTAAGAATTTAGTTTAGAATTATTTATTTTTTTTTTTGCATATGTCTGTTTGCTTAACTCATGTGATATAGCTTCCCATCTTAATTAAAGATATTTAATAACTTGATATTTATAAGCAGAAGCTGAAAGTACTCCAGATAATAGGACAGTCAGATAAGCTGGCCAACAACTGTTCCTTTTTGCTATAAGAAGGGCTCAAGAGCATCATAGCTGAAAGGACAGATATGAAACCAAAAAGATCTTGGAGAAAAGACAAAACCAGAGTAGTGGGCTGTTCTGCAGGGACTGTATTTATTGCCCCTTTTTCCACATTAGATAATTATTGCAAATCTCTGCTGGCTGACTCCATATCTCAGCTTGTTCTTGAAGATGGTTTGCAACAGGACCATAATGCTCTGACCATAATGCTGATGCGTTACAATTTAAGGCTAAAGGGGATATTATTTTGCATTGTCCACTAGTCTTTTTAAAGGGAAAGGTAAGTGTCTTTAGAGAGGCATTAAGTCCAAGTGCAGGTCCACACTGTGGGTATCTTCAAGAAAATGGTAAGCAGTACTAGAAACTACCTTTGGGGACATTTTCATTGCTTACACCAGGACTACCACCACACAGGATAGAAACTGTGCTGCATCTCTTCCATCCTGGCTGCAGCTCAGGGTTCAGTCCACTCCAAAAGTACAAATCTGGTTGCCTGTGTGTGTCCCAACGGAAAATGTGTGATTCCAAGACAGGTTTGGCTTCCCTGGGAAGGTAATTTCTGTTTCACAGTTTCATTTCAGCATCTGGCTGCTCCCTCATCCCCTTTCTGGAATGCTTGGGAACTGCAAAGTAAGCAAAGGGATTCCAGTCTTACAATGTTTCCGCTGACTTAGCACTGCCATGTTTTTATGCCACCTGCTGTCTCTTCTGCTCACTGTAGGACAGATGCTACTGCTCTTTTATTCACTTCAAGTAGTACATCACTGTTGAAGAAATGCCCCAGAAATGTTTGCCATATCAACTGCTACATACTGTGAGTGACAGTCCCCAGGTCTGGCACAAAATACTGACAGAATGAAATGGTATCCAGTCTGAGAAAAGAGTGCAAAGTCTTTCATGATTTCTGTCACCCACATTTCTTAACTTCTCCCACGCATACAACCTGTTCACACATGCTGAAAATAAAGGGTATAACATCTGAAAATGTTTGCAATGGATATTTTGCTCAGTGACAGTTATTGAACTAAGCAACATAGCAGGTTTTTAAGAAGCCTTGGTAAGTAACATGGAAATATGTATCACCTCCAAGTATACTGTTATGCCTCCTATGATTGAAATTTCTAGTGGTATTAGTTCTTACCTCCCTGATTTTATATTGATTGCTAAGTCAGAGTTCAAAAAGGTATCCTTCTACTTAAGACTTCTGATTGATGAACAAAGTGCATGATGTTCCTTGAAGCAGGAATAAATATTTACTACGTATCAGTATGTGTAATTACTGTACTCTCAGGTAGGGGCATCAGTCATCTATGCCTACATGGAGATTCTTATATTTCAAAAATTTCTCAGCCTCATGACAAAAAAAGAGTATAAGACACAGACAGGGCACCAGAGACCTGCAAATAGACACAGAAGTTGTCTCAGCAAGCAAGGTTGAGAAATTCTATTTAAGATGTCACTTCTAAGGAATCTGTTCTTCATTTGGTGCACTGTTTTAGCAAAGCAGAGCTTATGAAAATCCACTTCTGTGCATCAGAGTAAACAAAGGCAGAAGGAAGAATAAATGTTTTCCTGTTGATGTCAAGAGGACCAGAACCTAGATGTCCTAATGTGCCAACTCTGAATTCACTATGCTCTCACTATATTGGATCATCATTTTACATATAGGTGGTTGGGTTTGAGTTTTTTTGTTTGGTTGTTTTGTTTGAGGTCTTTTATTGGGTGGGGGATATTTGTTCACATGAGCCAGGACTGGAGGAAAAATATTATGTATATTTATAGAGTGAGACAGGCTACAACGTCACCCGTCAGAATAGTTTAATCTCTGGTATTATTCTCTGTTCTTTCTCACCCTCATGTCAGTGCTGCCTCTCCCTCTGCCTTGAATCTTTAACTCCTTCCTCTGACAGGATGTACAGTAGCCAGAGCAGTATAAATCAAAGCCTAGAATCAGGGAAATTAGAATAGATTGGAAGTGCCAGTTCCCCAAGATGGAAAAGAAAGAAACAAGACGATGGGAGATCAGAAGAGTGATTGCAGCTTCATTACAAGGGCCGTTGAACCATTGGAACAGGTCATTGCCTGTCACAAACTGTTTTTATTTTCCAGCTCCTGACTGATGCAGAGCTTGATCTGAAATAAATGCCATCTATCCACTTTATAAATCTCCTCACTGTACTCACATTTAATGTTTACGGGTCTTCACATTTTTCAAGTAAAATGTAATTTTATGTTTGTGGTATCTCTATCGTAAAGCAGCAGGAGAGAGGCTGAAAGCTACATAGGAGCTTTTACTAGCCCGTGCTGAGTGTAGACTGAGAAGAAATGAACTCAGCCACATCAAAAGCCAGGATAAACCATCGTGGGACTTCCATGCAGTGCACTCTTAATGTAAACTGCTTCCTTAATCAGTGTCAGGTTCAGACATTAACAACAAATCATATGAGTGCTCAAAATATTCCAGTACTGAATTTTTGAAAATGTCTTTCATGAATTAACTTAGCAGTTAAAAAAACAGCAAATTTCTTCAGAGCAATTCCATAATATCAAGTTTTGATAACAGAAGGGTTTCAGAGACATGTCATTAGGAGTTCTAGATTTCAAGACAGCAGTAAAAAAATACCTGAAGCAGAAAGATGTAAAGATGGTGGCTGCCTGACTGCTGGCTCTTTCTCTGCTACATTGCTACATTGAAAGCAAGTGTTAATACTGAATTTTGCCCTTGAGAAAAAAAAAAAAAAATCTCTGTATTATAAATATTTTTTTTTTATTTTAAAACCTATGTGTAAACCAATAGCTGATCTATTACAACAGTTATAACTGTTAGACCTGCTACTGTGCCAGCACACTATACCTGGGCTTGTTATTTAGGAGTTGGTAACTGAGCAACATTTGCAATACAGCCCATGAATTGGTGGAAAGGCTTATTTTATTCAAGCTCTGCAAACAGCAAAGTGCTTTGGGTTATACTTTTTGAGTAGCTGCAGTCTTTAAAAGCAGCTTCAGTGTCCTTAGCCTGAGGTAGAGTGTTTTTCTCCTGTAGACAGAGTTTTGAAACTCACTCTCTCAAGCAAGTCTCAGAAGCAGGTAGGAGATTTGCATGACTAAAGGTTGTTTATGTGAAGACTGCAGAATAGGGCTCCTTAAATGGGATTGAGGAGCTCCCTTTGCATGCAGTGACTGTTTCTAAATAGTGAGGGAGGATCCAGCTCCAATTTCCCACCTGAGTGTTGTAACTCTACACAGGAAGGCTGCTAGTGACATGGCACAGGAATTGTTATTTTTAGAAAATGCAGAATGTATGTGTACATGGACAAACATGAGAAAATCTGCTAGTATTCAGTGTCAGCTCACTGTAAAAACTGGTAGTGAACAAGCCAGTTAGGTTAGTTATGCATTGGTTTCACTGCACCCCACTGCTGGAGTTTTGTTCCCTGCTCCCATTAATTATACTGGGTTTAGCACATAGCTAGTCTTGGAAGACAAAATGTTCACCCCATGTTTTACCATGTGTTGTTTGAGACCAAAATAATCTTATTTTTATGCTTTGATGAAGTGTCGGTGTTGCTTTACGTTAACATGTCATTGACTGAGTAATTGCTCTACATGAACCAATCTAAGTTGAAAGCTCATGGCAACAACTGGAGTAAAAAGAAATAATTCACCATGTTTATTCCATGTATCTGTTTCTTGTTTCTTGCCTGAGAAGTGTTTGCACTATCTACATGGAATTGAAGAGTAAGGTTTCATCTATGCTTGCTTCTACTGAATGTCCAGATTTAGGACTCAGTATTACCATTTTAGTTCATGTTTTTTGACCCTCTCTCTTTGTACTCCTAATTAATTTTTAAGACTCTGAGCTGACTCCACAATTGCAAGGACCTTTCCATTTCAGACTCAGCCTTTTTTAAAATAGTCTGCCTCTTTCATTTTCAATCATTATAGTGTTTCTTTATGCATTAAACATCCTTATTAATATATGTATTATAGAATTACTGTGTCTCTAACAAAATAAAGTATTTTAAAGCAGACCGGTTTTGTTTCTTTTCAGACATAGTAATTTCCTATGTATAAACTCTAGAAAACACCTAATAAGAGAGCAAGATACAAAATAAACAGCTCAAACTGCCAATAACAGTAATTTATTTGTATTAAAAAACAATGAATGTAAAAAGAAGAGACACTCAAGAAAATAATTACTTTAATATGCTTATTAAATACTTCTCATCAGTAAAATATTTGATTTTCTATTCGCTAAAAATTCTAGTAAAACATATCTGTCGGGGGGGGAAGACAAATTGCTTTATTAAAAATTAGAAAAAAAGATTTCTCAGTTCTCAGGCACCTCATTGAAACTGTTTGCTTTTAATTTATTTAATTTTCAAACAAAATTTTAAACCTTGCAGATATTTTTACTTAATATTGTTTTGAAAGATGGAAGTGCCAGCTCAGCAGTGTGCAAGGTATATGCGGAGAAGCAAAATAAAATGTCATGTCAAATTAGTTAACGCAAAGAGAATAAGGGCACATATGTTTAAAATGATAATTTGATAAAAGACATGTATTTGTTATTACTGTGATATTAAATGCTAATATTGTGACCCAGAAGCTTGGTATTTTTCTTGAGTAAAATGGAATAACATTTTTTTTGGCTGGATCCATTTCCATTTGGAACACCTTGCAATTTCCTATACAATAGATAATTCTACCTATTTCTTTTGTGAATAGGATACTATAAGAATTTCTTAGAACAGAAAGCATCGATTTGCAACAAATACACTTTCTGAACTTGAAAACACTTTGGCATGCCTGACTTTGAACAAAAATACTTTTTTGTAGCTTCTGTGGGACTGTTCAAGTGTTTGAGCAAAGTGAGCATGTATGAGTTTGAAAGTAACCCTTGTTCTGTCTTTTGGAACAGTTTAAAGCCTTTCAGGGTGATCATGTTTTATCAATATCACCGTAAAACATAAGTACTTGTTTAGGATGCTGCAGAGATGGAAGAGACATTCTTAAAGCCCAGGCTGCTCTGGAAATAAAAGATAACACAACTTTATTCTTTATGTTTTTATTGATTATAATCTTCATGCTTTCTACAGCAAAGATTGTTTGACTTTCGGAGGGTTTTTTTGAATATGTTCTCTCTGCTTTTCACTTTCATTTTTAATGCTCCATATGTTTATGGATTTTCTTCAAGTTTTACTGAAGAAACTCCTGGAAGGTTTATGAGAAGTAAAAAGATTAATCTTAAAGTCCTTCTTGCTCTTCACTCAGTAGTATTCTTCAAAGTGAGACTTTTCCTTGTTCATGTGAAAGTTTGAATAAAAACCTTTTTGTCATCCATGGCTGTTTGCAGCTAGTAACCTTTTCCCCAAGAACAGTGGGAACAAGTCTTCTAGTTTACCCTGGAACTATTTAGGAACTATTTAGGTCTTTTCACTGGAAAATAGTTCACAGGATAACTGCAGTCCATGGATGATGTAGACACCTACATAGTTTCACAGACAGTCCTCTACCAAGGAGAAGACCTTTGTGATATGTTGGAAAATTACCTGACAGCTGGTAAATGGCACTTCTGTGTGACACTTTATGCTGCTGTTTATTAAATAAAAACCCATAGAAAATTACTTAAAGCCTGGGATAACAAAAAGTCCCACGAGAGCAAGGATAGTCAAAATACCTGTAAAGAGGTCTCTTGTTCCAGGATATTAACAAGAGGTTGCTTGCTGTCCATTATCTGCTTTTTGAGAAGATGCAAAATATTTCATGGTACTGCTTAACTAACCCTATGTAATATAGTTCTTATAGGAATTAACATGACAGTGGCAGATTCGATGCACATCTGCTCCGGTTTTGTGACGATGCACACTGAGCTGAGTTGTATTCTGAATTTCTCAGTCATATCCTGTACTCTACCAGGCTGTTCTAACCAGTTAACTCTGATATGCACAGAAGCTTGCTCCAAAAAATACTGTATTTCTTGGGAGCTTCAGTAGTCAGAGAGGAAATCAGCTTTCCACTCATTTAACAGGGAAAAATCAGTTCTTCTAAGACATTTCAACTAGGAAACATACATAAAAAGAGCAATCATTTTCTGAAAGCAAAAAATAATAAACTGCTCATCTTCCAGGGTTTGTTCTGTTGTTAATTTTTTTGATTTTTATTCTTCAATACATCACAGCCTTTTAATGTAATTTTGTTTTCTCTATTTTAATCGGTTTATCCTTTAACTATGACATTTCTCTGCCTGCCCGTTTTTCCTTTTCACTTTTAGATGAACTCATTACAAACTAGGGAAACCTAAAGAAAAACATACCAAACCAAAGTTAGATTTCCAATTAGGTCTCCAAACAAGACCATCTTTAAGTGAGAATGTGCTGCAGGAGATATTTCTGTTCTGAAAGAGCAACTTTCCTTTTAGATAAATGTTTACTTTTCTATTTAGTTTGGTCAGTATCAATAACAAGAAAAAAGATCATCATACTCTCTCTCTATATTTTTAATTTAACACATTCTATAGTAAGCAGCATACAATTTTTACTGGGTAGGAGTGATGTCCCTCAGGTTGTTCTTTCTGCTTTAACAAGTTTTCTTTCTCTCTGTGATCTGTCATAAATGATGTGTAGCAGACTTGCAGAAATTAGGAGCTTTCAGACACTGGCAAAGCAGCATGCCTTCCTGAAAATTAACCTGATTTCCCGAGCTTGGCATTACAGCAGAATCACAAGGCTTTGAAATGAGAGAATGAGATATGCTCTTACCTTCCTCTCAGTTTTGCCAATTTCACTCTCACCAAACTGGGCATCATAACTGTTTGCCAAGTTAAGCAAGCAAACAAACATCAAAAGTTGCATAAGAAGCAAAACTCTAAAGCCTTCAATAGAACTCCTTATGTTAAAAAGCCACTTTCTCTTTAGGCGAGATCCTGAGGCCATTGTTATGTTCCTGTGAAAAATTGTCTTCTACATGTGAGGACTGATGTCCTACATAGAACATAGTTATGAAGCACAGTATTTCTATAACAGTAGTATGATGAAATATGACGTCTGCCAGGCCAAAGTTTTTTGATAGTGTAATGGATAGAGCACTGTTTGTTAAAATACCATGGGACTATTTCAAATTTGAGCTTCAGCCTTTTAGTGCACAAAATGGTTTGTGCTGTGCTTGAGATTTTTATGTACATAGGTGGCTCATTGTTGGCCATTAAGCAAATGACTATCACATAGATAAGTGAGCTGACAAGGGATTAAAGCATCAATGTGAACTAAAATCTCTTTTGAAAATGCCAGGGACACTAGGGTGTTCCTTGTCCCACTTGATCAAGATAAAATGTGCCATGTCTCACACCAGAAGCTAAATTCATCAAAGATTCAAGTTTTGTAGCCAACTCCCAGCAAGCTATTTGTTTTCAATATAGAATGATACAGCTGGTAGGAGTTTTTATCAAAGAGTTGTCTGATTTAAGTCCCTAAAGGAAATGACCACCTACAGACTGGGGTAGGATTGTCTCTTAGGGTGCAAACAGGTAGTCTCTTATTTTGCAAACAAATTCCTCTAGTGACTCAAGCCTCTGATTTTTCTGTGGATAACTATCAGGCTGGAAATATTTTAGAATACCTCCCAGTGCAAAACTCTTCAGGACCCAAATTCTCTTCTCTTCTCTCCTTTAACGGATATCTCTGATGAGCAATTTTTTCATAATGACTATGTCTTTAATTACACATTGCAGTGTGGGTGAAGTTATTTCGGACCTCTCTTTCTGTTTCTGCCTGTGTAGCCAGATAGCTACTTGGCTTTATAAGACAATTAAAGCAACTGAAATAAACCATTCATCATTTCAGTATTGGTTATAACTCTTTGATGGAGGGCATGTGGCAGTATTTGGGGACAGACAGTTTGCATGGTCAGTTGCTAAGATATCGGATAATGTCAAAATCATGTCTGAAATGATGGATTGTGCTGTCCCTTAAAAAGATTTTAGCTGCACGTTGGTCTTCATCTGTCTTCAGAAAAATGCTGGCCATTAGAAGAATCATTTCATTTTTGACATGCTGCAAAACTGTATGACTCAGCAGAGTGAAATGCCCTCTAGATACAGTATCCATCAGCAACTATTCATTAGTCCAATAATGCAGAGTATACAGTTCATATAAAATAAGTTCTGCCTGGCTTTGCCCATTAGGTAGAACTCTCAAGTCACAAGCAGCTGTCATGGGAGAAATCTGGCTTACAGAGGCCAAAGTAGATCTGCTTTCTCTTCTGGTCATCACAAAGCTTCATCTTACACCTTTGAGGACAGGTAGTATTAAACAACATCTTTCTCCAAATTAAGATGAACCCCCAGAGCTCCTAATAGATAAGGATTTCTTTTTTTACTCTTGAAAGAAGGCTGTACCTTTATAAAACAAGTATCTGTTTTGATCAAATTCTCCACAGAAGTGAGTGAAAATATTTTATTCAATTTCACCCAACGAAGATTTCACCCTGCTAATACTAATCTATTTCTCTGACATATCCCTTTGACTAGTAACTTGACATAGGCAGGAAAGCCTAGACTTGGCAGTGCTTTCATCTTATAGGCATAACTTACACCCAGGAACCTTCACTTCTGTGATAATTATAAAAATAACTATCTAAACAGAGCTTTCATCTTGCTGTGCCGAATTCCCTTATGTTACTAGCCATAATTACAGGAAAGACTTCAGTAACATTTTAGGGAAACCTATGAGGCTTATTTTCTGAGATTTTAGGAATCTCTTGCTTTCAGTTGGAGTTGTTAAAGCTCAACTCTTCCATGAATTGTATTAAATCTCCACTGTGTTTAGTCGGATGCTACTGGAAATGGTTTACATTTTCATGTTATGTATCCTCTTAAGGGAGTAATAAAATATGCTACCAATTGATTGGACTTCAGTAGACTGAAAACTCCCCACTGCATCATATTCAATACATTTCTGGACTGAAACATGCCAGCTGGTTCAGAGTATTTAACAGAATTGCATGTTATCAAAGTATGAGAAATAGAATATGGTATCCCACTGCAATGCTAGGTAGAATTTTAAATACTGAAATTTAATTATTCAGGTTGTATTAGGGTAGCAGTTCTTTATCTCTTTTAATCCAGCTCATTATCATTTGAGAGGAAAGACTTCTGAGTCAAGCACAATTGCTGGTAATTTACTGCTGGTGATACCAATGGTCTCTGGAGGCAGGTCTCTGGATAAAACATCCAGCCATTGCAATGTTAAAAAAGAAAGACTAAAAACCAGAATGGTTTAAAGGAATAAGTGAAGAAGAAAAAAATAAATAAATAAAAAATGTTCTTTTAGGAATGCCTTTCACATAACTTAAAATCACTCATGGATGGGTTTTTCAGTAACATACAGCTGAGACCTGGTATTTTGTGGACAATAATGTTTGTAGCAGAATAACCATTAATCTTAATTCCTTATTCCAAACCAAAACACACTATCAGAATTCATGGGTTTTGGAAGGAATGCATTCACTTAAAACTCCTCCTTGCCTTCTTAGAGGAGAGAGGAAATCACAAAGACTAGGTTGTATTTTGAGATCTGCAAAAGATGTTTGTCCACTTCTCCATAGCAGCAAATTCTGCTTAATATTGGAAATGGACAGTGATCAGTCAACAAGCAGTTACTAAGCACAACCAGGCAAGTCAAGAAAACTTGGAGCAGATCCCCAGCCAGGATGTTTGACATAAACAGAAACAAAATTTAAATGTTTTCTGTATCTTTTCTTTCCCAAGAAAGAACATTTCAAGCTTTTTATTGGCACATTTATCAGTCTGCTCTGTTGTTGACAGTCAGGAAGTTCTTAAGGAACTTTCTCTGTTGGTGCACTGGAATTTGCTGTTACAGTGATAATATCATAAGGGAGAGTAACTGAATGCAACATCAATTATCTTTCCACAGTACTATGGTATCTTGCTGTCAGTCATCACTGCAGCAAATTTGAAGTATAGGTTTACAGTCCTAGAAGAGAAATGAAATACACAGGAGAGGTAAGTGAAAACGCAAAAAGCATTGGAAGCTGCTACTACAAATTTAAACTGTCTTTCATCTTCCCTAGTACTTGATGGCAGCTCCCTGTCTCCATTCTTTAAAGATTTTCTGATGCCAATTCTTTTAGTAAAGCATTGTTCAGATTTATGCTTTTTGGAAATTAAACAGAGGACAACACCTACAGTGCCATTACACAGTAAAGTGATCAAAGGGCTGCTGATGCCTTGTAGGAAACATTCAAAAATGCAGTCTTGTAATTTAGTTGATCTATCAGATACTATGTCTTTTATTTATTTTTTCCTTTCAGTTAGGTTCTGCCACATTTTTTTCATCCTGAGAAGAGCTACTCTTCCCATCAGACTCACAAGTTTCTGTGGATTTTGCTCAGCAGCATTCCATATATTCCAATTAGGCTATCTGAAGAATAATGTCTTAGTAAGCAGGAATCCCATACATTTCCTTACAGAAACTCAGGAAGTAATGTACTATTTGCTATAGAAACTGAATATATGTAATCAACATAATTTGAATTACTGTGCATATGTTTGCTTGAAATGACTACTGGCAAGTGCCTGAAAGAATAAGAGTTCATTTATCCTTTATGCTTATATTCATTATTTGCCTCTGCCATGACATCATAAGCATCTAATGTTAATGGCATAAAGAGCCTTGTAATTTCAAATTAAGAGTAAGCAGCAAGAATATATACACATCCTTAAAAACCCTCAGCTTTACCCCATGCATTTTGGCTCTGGACAAATATTTATTGCAATCCATTGCAGAATAAAATAAACACCACACACTGCTGTTGTAGAAACCAGAAATTTCTTGAAAGCAAATACTTCAAAGACATCCATGTCAAGCATTGTTATAGGGATGCACTGCAAAATTCAGCAATAATTAAGGAGTATGTTGTTAATACAGTGTAGTTTTCTAAACTGGATTGTCACTGGCATCTCTTTATGTATTTTGAGAAATATGTAACATATATATCAATATTAAATGTTAGATTGTGCTTTCTTGTAATGATAATGCAACACTTTTTTTTCTACAAAAAAAAAAGAGAGAAAAAGAGGATTAGGGAATCATTTTTACTATGCTGTTGAGCAGAACTCTAAGTGGGTGCAAGTTTTCCTCTCAAGCTTCTCCTGAGTTCTCCAGGCTTTTACAGAGTGAGCCTACTCCTTGTGCTTCTTCCCTGTGACAGGTTGGTGGAGCATGTATGAGGAGTCTTGTCTCTACATCTCTATCTGTCAGTAAGTGCTGTCATGTGTTGTCATTATGTATCAGTAGTGAATAATTACTACCTTCTTCCCCCAAAAAAGGAAAAAAAAAAAGAAAGGTGATTGGGGTCACGGAAAATTAATGTCCAACTTACCTGTAAAATTACAAGTATCAGGGCTTTCTAGTGCATGTTTTTCTATGTGTATGTGACCTGTTTTTGTACAGCTGCATAACTTATTCTAAGTCTACCTCTCAAGGTTTGCCTCTCCACTAATGTAACCGTAACCTGAGAAGATATCTGTGAGGCACAAAGTCTCCAGCCATCACCCTTTTTGGTGATTTTTTTTTTTTTTACATTATCTTTCACTCATTAAAAAAACCCAAAACCAACAAACTGACCAGCAACCACAAAGCCAACCAACCAACCAACCAAGGGCAAGCACAGCTTAAACAGGTAGCATTTGCACAGGCACTGAAAAATTAAGAAACCTAGACTGCAAATGAGTAGGAGAGATGAGAACCAAAATATATTTGTTCAAAATGTCTTGCTATCGCTCCCCAGTAGAACAAGCTAAAGACTCTTGCCAAGAGTGTACCACCACTCAATTTAATCAAAACATTGGTCATCTGTTTGCATAAAATAGTAATGTGGCATTTAGTCGTCTCGTGGACCCTAGCATACCCATCTGTAAAACACATACTGTGTTGTAAAATTCATATAATACCTTGCAGAGGTTTTGTAAAGCTTAGCTAATTAATGTCAAGCAGTCTGACAAAATTTGCTTTTCAAGTGAAATTAATTTATCTAAACCTTCACAGGGAAGAAGATTTCTTAAGACTTTTTCATAAAGCTCCTATAGCCATCATGCTGACCATTTATTATTTATACATCAAAAGCAAACTGTAGGAGAGAAATGGGCAAGCCAGAAAGCTTGAAAATAGTAGCTTTGGTTGAAAAAGAGGTCTTATTAGGGACACAAATGTGAAGTATAGAGCCAATTTATGACATTGTACTTGCATGTTAGGTAATGGTAACAAATTATTTTGGAAGATCATTATCATTCTGCCAGAGCACCTGGTTTTCCTTGATCATAAGTATGTGATTTGGTATTGGAAAGATTTGTTTAGGAAGGAGAAAGACAATCCAGAGCCTGACCATCTTTGAGAAATACTGAGAAACCTCCTTCTTTTATAAAACTTCCTAAGCCAACCAAAAATAACTTTCGTAATAATTTCTCAATTCCTTCACCATCCCTACAAAAGAGAACAGTCACCCAACAAACTTATTTAGAGATGTTTAGGACATGAAGGAATCAGAGATTTTGTAATTACTGCTGAAGGTTTCCACTTTGATAGTCTAATAGATACACAAGCTACTGAGTATGGAATATGTAAAGTGACTGCCACTTATCAAATACTGAAATGAAAGATATGCGCCACCTCTTGTCCATGTGTATTAGGATTTACAATGGTGGAAAAGGGGTAGTAAAAGAAACAAAGGAACTTCCTTGTTGTGGAAGAAATGGTAAAGGATTCAGGAATTCTCGGACTGTTCAACATGCTGAGGATGAAGAGGAGCTCCAGCACCCACTGGAAGCAGTGCTGATTTCATAAGTTCATGGTTCGACACCATGGATCTCCAGGTGGGTCAAGATTATAGAGATACACCAACCTGGAGGACTCCATGCTGTTGAGCTGTTCATAAGCAGCGGAAGCCAAAAATCTCTTCTCAGCTACCAGGTTATTTTCCTTGTCTGCCTATGGAGCTCTGCTGACTGCATTGTTTGCTATCACTTTGGAGGATTTTACCTATGGAGAACACCAAAAACCTTCCACAACTGAAGAGAGGAGCAAACCGTGTCTATTGGGGACTAAAGCATAATCATATTGATAAGGAGATAAGGTGATTTCCAGGTCATTACTGAGTGTGTGCATATGTGTACTTGCTTTTACAGTGGATTTTCTTACACTTTTCTGTGAATACTGTAAATTTCCATTCATTGTCAAAGGGAGAAGCTGAATGGGTATATGATGTCCTCTGTGAAACAGCTACCAATGTGAAGTTAATAGCTATCTAAAGCAAAGAAATCAGGCATGCTCTGAAAGGGTATGCCTACACTATCAAAATATATGAGTATGGTTCCATTCTCAAGCCCATACCTGTCTTCCATCCACATAGATTACCTAAAGGGGTGTTAACAGCTCTGGATTTAGGTTATTCTGTGATTTTTCTGAGAAAGGAGATCTTGAGTCCACTCCCAGCCTCTGTGTGAAACCAGAGTTTTGTTTAAGTGATATTGACAAACCAGGCTGTGGTGGGGCAGGGCATCTTATGCTTTTACAGCATCAGCAGATACGTGAAGTAGAGCTTTTTCTGTGCTTAATGTGGACATATTTGCTATAAATACAAGTGTGGATGGAAACCTTTGAGGTCATGGGGAATAGTGTCTTTGCATCCACTTCTGAGCCTCTTTTCACCTGAAAGCGTAGACATACATATAGAGGATCACGTCTTCTTCATGATAGTAACTATTTATATGCATTGGTATAATTCAGTACTGAGCAGTCTGCTGTTCCTCTGGGTAAAGGCAACTCTTGGCATATTGGAAGAGGGGAATTACCTTAGAGCAGAAGACAGCTGCTCAGGTCAAAGTCCTTGGTGTTGTTGGGTCATGCCCACTTGAGAGCACTAATGCTTTTCAAGGAGACAGACAATGAGCCATTGAAAAACACTTTTGCTCTAAGAAATTCTCAGTGGTAAAGCTTAGGCCATTGTCTACTAGACCTGTTTACATTTTGTATTTACTAGTCAGGATTTCTATCTGAGGGTTGAGTGGGAGGTTGGAAGAGAATAGATGTGAGCAAAAACTCTATAAAGCAGGATGCATTTTTATGCATGCTGAATTGAACCATAATTTAAATATATCTGGACTGCCACTGATGAGCAATTTAAAAGCGATGGAATTTGCACAGACTTTTGCTTTCTATTAGGCTTTTCAGGAGGAAAAAAAAAAGGGGAGGGGGAATAAAGAAAAAAGAGAAAGAGAGAGAAAGGATTCTTCACGGGATAAAGTGACTTCCAAGGATGCACAATGGATCTGTATTATACAGTATCGATTGTGACAAGCCTGTGAGTTACATGGAATTACAAGCTCCCTTGCTCTCTGTTTTGCTACGGCCATTCCATGTGTTACAAATTGATATGGGACCCACAGCTGAGTGGTCATTGTTTCATTCTTTTACCTCAGCCCTTAAATCTGTTGGTAATGAATAGGAGGAGGGGCGAGTTGTTAACCAGGGAAAGTAGATGCAGTGTATTACTCACTTTCATATGCCCTATTAGCATACTGCTAGATGACATGGGGGTAACAGCCCTCTCCAAAGCAATCTGCAGTAGTTCGACCTGCAGCAGCATACAGAGAGCAAGAAAGCACACTGGGTGTCATTTTCTTGTTGGTGACCTAGTGTCACAAAAGAAACTTTGGATTCCAGTCAAGTCACCAGATCATTGTTACTAAGCAAAATATTTTTAATGAGGAATAAGTACATCCTACCCCTGTTCAGAAGAGCTTTGTGGTGTAGTGTGTTAAATTCTGGCTGCGTGAGAGGGTTGTGCTCAAGGAGATTGCTGTTGCTTTTGAAAATTATGTTCATCTATTAATGTGTCTTTGATTGTCCTCAAACAAACCCTGGAGCAGAATGGGACCTTGCTGAAACAGAGGGACTCAGATCCGTCTGTACCAATATGTATAGGCACGCCTGGAGAGAGTATGCTGTTATCCTTGTTTTCCCTTGCCTTCTGAAGAAGAAAGTAGATTCCTACTCCCTCAGGCTCCTTTAAGAAACTCTGTGCTAACTTTTACAGGTTTAAGCCTTTTTTTCCCCTTATTTATGGCTTTTAGTTTTAGCCTGTGATTGGTGCTGAATTACAATACACCATGGCAGCTGCTTATTCATGTGTTATAGATGTAGCTTTAACTCCAGTCACTCTCTGTCTCATTGCAATAGTCTCTTAAAAATACAAACATACTTAAAAAGTAGATTACGTTTTGAATTAAATGGAAAAAATATGACCATTTTCACTGTTTATGAAATTTCATGGCATTTGGGTATTTGTTTGCAGGCTAAGTATTTCCACCTGGTTTGTTTAGTTTGCAAAGCGTAAGGCATACTCCAGACTGGATAATCAAGTTGCCCTTCTCAACCTGCTGATTTTATAAGGGTTATAAATCCATCCTTTCCATTCTGGAATGGCTGGATAAACAACAAAGCAACTGCTTGAAACTGGCCCATATAAAACTAGGTACAACAAACTGCAACACTAATCCGTCAGATTAATCCAGTTTACTGGCAAGGGGGATGTTTCTAATCTGTTCAGCATAGTGCAGCTTAATACATGTTAGAATTCAATTTCCCCATTCCCTCCTTTCACCATACACACTTGGAAAGAAAAAGGAGTAGAGGTAAGTGAAGACAATCTCATCTTCTAGCATGTAAGCTAATAGAGTATAGGTTTAAAGTTATGCCATCATCACCACATGAAGGTTTGCTGTCTTTCCTCACTAGAAGCATGAAGCCACTTCAGATACAGGACACTACAGAGCAACACAGAAGCCTTTACACAGTATCAAGGTTTGATCTAGCATTAGATAGCTCATTTGTGATTCCTTTCTACAAACATTAGGTACAGACGCAGATTCACCTCAGCACCAGGAATCTCCCCAGATCAGTCTTGCTGAAGGTTGTCCCTCGCCAAACGTCTTTTAATACAAAACATTTTGGTTGTTCTCAATCCTTCCAGGTGTTGGAATATTTTGATAGAACAGAATGAGGACTGGAAACTTACTTTCTTTCAAAATATTAAATGCTATCATTACCTGATCCACAGAACTGGGATTTTAAGGAAGAAAATAACAAAAAGAGAAAACATAATTTGTGTTAAAATTACAGAATCTGGCAGTACTGATTCTTTCATCTTATTTATAGAGTTTTTTGCTCTATAAATTATTATTGTCCTTTTCAGGAATAACAACAACAAAAACAACCACAAAATAAAAAAACAAAAAAAAAAAAAACCACCCCTCCCCAAACACAAAAACACAAAAAAAAACCCAACCAAATTAAAAACCCACCCCCAAACTAACCAATAAACAGCAAATAACCAAACCCATAAATAAGTATGAATTCTCAGCAATGGCTGCTTCTCCCAGCTGGAGCTGCTGAGATTAAAATTCTGTTTGTTGTTCAATATTACTTTATTGGATGAGAAAATTAAGACTCTTTTGAAGGACTTCAGTAAGATGAAAGCCAGTTTTAAATAGGAACAGAACCTATTCATAAGTTGGATTATTGATCTCTCTTTCTTTATTTAGTTGCACAAAGGATGCAGCCTTCTCATTGCTGTATTTTCTATCTGGAGTGCAGAAACCATAACCATCATGTATGTTCCATCTTTCTCATTTTTTACAACATCTGGATGCAGGTTGCTTCTTTCAGAGGTAGGTGAGAGGATAGATCCCGCACTAAAGTCCTAGCCTGAGCTCATATCAGACCAGTCATACAGTTTACTCCCTTCTTGAAGATATACAGGAGGTGCTTTCTTACTCCCCTGTATCAAAGATATTCATTATAGGCACTACTCGGTAGGTGTTATTGATGGGCTGTGGTGGAGCAATACCATTACCAAGCCATGAAGGAACAGTAAAGCACATGTTTGAACAGTTAATGTAGTATCAGTCTAAAGTGTAAAAAAGGCAATTCTTGATTCACATTATATATGTGCCCTTGAAGATTCCTACTTCAGTTTACTGGTCAAACCAAGATTTTCTATTGTTAGCAATGCAGAGCTATTGAAATCTGAAAGAGCAAGCTGTGTTCTGTTCTTATGTATGCACCATCAGCAAAATTGTCAGCTATGTCTTCGTCACTGCACTTTTATTTTTGGAGGTTTTAGACATGAGGCTGTATTTTCAGGGGTTGTAGACACTCAGATTAACTTTTTACTTGTGGACTGAGCAAATACGGCATAGAAATCCATACAAGCCAGTGAATACGGACGAGAACCCTGCCTGATACTTTTACAGTATGACTTTGGTGGTTACTACTGACCTTTGCAGTGAAGGCAAAAAAATACCATTATTACTCTGTTTTGTTTCCAGAACTCCTTTCCATTTCATTTTTGCCAACTGTGAGCTCTGTCTCACAGACATAATAAAGAGAAGAAAATAATACCTTTAGCTTGAAAGCTTTCTAATCAAAGGCTAGAGGGTTGACATTTTACCTAACAATAGCCAAAGAAATCTATTTGCTTTAAGAGCCTTTGCTAATGTCAAAGAAAATGGATAATACCTTTACTATTTAGTGAGCACCAAGGCTTTCATAACACAGGTGTGATGATGTCTCATCTTTATAGTGGGAAGCTTCACAAGTGAAATCTACTTAGCCCAATGAGGTACTCCAGTTTAGTACTGGAGGTGGGTTTCCTCCCAGTTAGGTTTCAAAGTCTACTTAAAAGTTGGGCTTCTAGTCTACAAGGTCTGGCTAAGGGTTTCTCTACATTAAAGAAACATCCACTGGTGTCAATTAATTCCATCCTACAGTGGGGCTAAGGGGATTAACTTCTATCTAAAGTGTTGTGCTTTACTGTAGTGGGACCCTGCTTTCCGAACACTAAAATCAAGTAAACAGTATCCAACAAAAGGTGAAAGAAAATAACTTCTGAACTCCGTTTTGCATGTTGTGTCTTTCCAGATCCAAATCCCGTTGAACATTTATTCCAGATGGAAAGGGGCATGTTCCCATAATGCTTGATATAAGACTTACAGTGAAGTATGAAGAGCAAGGAATGACAGGCAGAATATCCTAGTGACAGAGACCTGTTGGTGATTGTAGCCCAACAGACAGTGAATAATAATGTCAGTTCAGCTGCCAACAGACTAGATTGCCAGTCATGGCATTTTGCAGAACATTTCCGAGAGTGAGTTGGTTCATAAGGAAGGCTTGTCCTGCTTGTTTTGAAGTTAAGCAGGAACTGGCTTTTAGGCAGAAAATGAGGATGATCAGCTGGAGATACTTTGTCGTCAGATAAGTTTGAATGCTTCCGTAAGGATACTGTCAAGGAGACAGAAATGTCCTGGTGGGTACTTGAAAGAAGAGATTGTGCTTGTTCTTCTCCCCTGCCACCCTGTTTGCTGAGACTATAGAAAGTTATGTGGAAATTACTGGGAGCTGATTCATTGATTTCAGCAGGAGTTTTACCAACAGGGAAAGGTGTATTTCTGAAGACATTTGCACTATGGCAAGCATTTTAGTAGCCTCTTCTTTTCATAAAGAAAACGTCTATGATATCAGATGCTGAGCCTGGAACATATCCTAATCCCCAGCGCAATATTTGCTAATACTGTCTTAGCTGTAAGACACAGAGCAAACTACATTTGTGTATGAGGGTTTTTTTTCCTAACAAATAAGGTACGTCCAAAATTGCTGTACCTAATTCCTATTTAATTAATGGTGCCACTAAAGGAGAATTCAAAGTTCCCAAGAAAATTTACCTTGTACTAGATGCTGAACCCACAGTCAGTTCCAGCTCAGCTATAGACAGCTGAATTCCCTGGACATTAAAGCTCCACAAATAAATTATTTTCAGAAATAAGCAAATGACCAATGTCCTACTATGATACTGCTGTCAATGATCTTAGTCCCCTTTTCTAACTTAATGTTCTCTGTGCCTCTGTTATGTGTGATTATGCCAATATAGATAACTTGCTTATAGCTACACCAAAAATTGTTTTGTTTTGTTCTCTTCTCCTCACTTTTACAGCCTTTCCTTCAACCCCAAATCTGTAGGTCTTCTACCACTGATTGCTCCAATTTATCCTTCCTAAACTCATTCCAGGATTTTCTAGGAATAGAGGTATATGCAGATAGTATTACAAGGCTATACTGAAATTGTGGAAAAGATCTCTCTACTTCTTCCAGTATGTTCACATATTACATGAGAGAACCCTCTTCTTCATATTGAAGAATTACTATTTTTTATATAATTTAGCACACTGTAATACAGAACAATATTATTGTTTTTTGCATTTATAGAAATTCACTAGAGTAAAATCATGTGTGAATTTGCTAGTCATCCTTAGCAATATCAAACAAGTTCAGCAAGGTAAAGTTGAAAATCACATGGAGTAAAAATGGAAAAGAGCTATTAAACCACCTACTGGTGTATGTTTCTTCTCTTTCAGGGTTTTCCTGCAAGCATTTTAATGGTGTCATGATTTAGAAATTGTACCAGTAGACACTAGAAGTGTACTCACATATATGCTTTTACTCTACCTCTCTGGAAGGAGTACCAAGAGTATTTTGATTATCCTTGGTAGATGTTTGTATAACCTGGTATTAAAGAACTTCATGGATGGAGGTGTTAAAAAATTCTTGTGATACACTGGTCCAGTATTTAACTCTCCTTTTAGTTAGAACTTTTCCTAATTAGCAACCAAAATCTCTTTAGTTGCAGGTCAAAGTTACTATTCCTTGTGTTACTGTTTACCACCACAGAGAACAGTTTCTGACACTTTGAAAAAGCTTTCTGAAATTCAAGCTTATCTAGAATTAAAAAAAAAATCCATTTCTCTCAATTCTCTCTCTATTGCATAGTTTCTCAACCTCTGATCACTTTAATTCTCCTGCCCCAGACACCTGACAATATGTCTGTGCATTTGTGAAAGTGACATGTTAAACAGAATGTAGTATTTATCTTTTCATAGCAACATTTTATATTGGCTTCTACTAATATCCAGATCTTCTTCAGTGCTTTATTTTCCCTTTTATGTTTGTCTATCTAATTTTCACTTCCTTTATGTAACATTTTGTTCTGGTCCTTATTAATTTTTGGTTTATGATTTATTATTTTTCAGTGTATTTGATTATTTGGAATTCTGCCCCTTATGCTAGGTGCTTATAATTCTTACACACGTACTGACATTGGTATAGTCTGTGAATGGTCAGTTCTCACTAGCATACCTAGGGATTTGGGGGGGAAGAGATTTAGGGGGAATCTTTGTGGAGCCATATCTGTTTTATCTGCACCTGACTCACTAAAAGAAATATGCTACTCCAAGTTATGGTTTTTTTGGTAAATGACCTTTCTCAGGAAAGTGTTAAATCACACTGTTCCTTGTTATCTATATTGCAGTGCAGTATACTATCTCATTAATGTTACTTCTTGCTCAGGACTCTCAGTATATTCTTCTTCTCACTTTCATTGCATATTTGTATTCTGACTATTTTTCTTCAAATTTGATAGCTGATGTAGCTTTTCTCCTGTCCTGGCTCCAAATGTCCTGAGAAACCAACTCATAAAAATATACCCCTGAAAAAGTCTTTAACAAGATGTTTAACAGTAATCCCGAGTTTAAAGTAAAAATTACAGCATCAGATTTCACAGGTAAGGGGAAAAACTCCTACCCTTCTCTTTTTCATGTGGTTAAGTGCACTCACAAGGACATATGACAAAAAGAGGTGTCACTGTGCAATGTTTCCATCCATATCCTGGCCACCACCAGGTCTACAGGTATATTCCTAAAATTTTACAGGAGATTTTAAGAATTTCCCTAATAAGTGTTTTTCCAAATGAGAGCTCAAGTCAATTCCTATTAGCTTTCTATCTGCTCTATTTTTTCTTATATTCACATTATTTCATTTTTAAGCTGTTGATGTTCTTGTATTAATGAATATGTTAAATAAAATTAAATCAAACAGCTCTCCCTGTAGCCACATTAGAGGATATCACTCCCGGATCAGACATACTGCAGAGCTGTCAACTTTATTTGCAGTCTTTATTTTTTTCATTGGTTCCTTCACCATAGTGTTTCTTTTTTAAGTCAGATGGGGTTTCTGAGGGTCTACATTAGATACTTTAACATATTACTATTTGATATTGTGCCTCTTAGATCATTATATGAGAAATTAATATGGAGATGAAAACTGAAAAACCTATTACTGATTTATCTTTTAGTACCTGCAGATACTGAACTGAGGGTTCTGGTGCTACTTAAACACATGTGTTCTTTAAGTGAAACTACATGCTGTTGATGCGCATAATTAAGTGCTGGGTTATAGCTGCCCAGTTAAGACCAAAACTTACTATGTCTTGCCTAGGGGCCAGAACAAGGTAGAGAAAAAAGGCACAACTAGGAAAGGAAATCAGAGGGTGAAAGGCTTGGGGAAGCAGTCAGCAGCTACTGCTTCCGTCGGGAGTCATCACTGCAGCAGTATCTGCTTTTAGGTGCCTTCTATTCTTTCCCCTGGCAGTAGCAACAGGGATTTCTAGAGCTATGGCCTTGGTAAAGCCAGCAGCAAGCCCTGAGCTCTGCTACTGCTCTGCTTATCTGGCACTGCACACAGCGGTTGGTTCTGCCCAGCATGAGACCTGTGCCTAAGAGTACTGAGACCAAACACTTGTTAGATCTTTACTGAGCTAGTTAAAATGATACCACTCTCTGGTATAGATAGGATCCATCCCAGATTCCAGCACATGAAACATTCAACTTCTCATAAGGCTGGCAAAACACAGGGCCCTGGTGGCACTGCTGTGATCTGCTCTTAGCAGGCTGGGAATATGCAGCCAATCTCATTTCATTGCGAGTACCAGATGCTACCCCTCAGCTCAAGACACAGAGGTGATAAGACAGTGTACCAGGTCTATTTATAATTATAACCTTTAAAGAGCTCATTTTCAGGACTAAGGTCAACAACATGATAACAACATTGGGCTGCATCTCAGTGTGGTGGTGGTGAAACATGGTGTCACAGTGGCATGGTATAATGTGGTGTTCTCATGTCATGTATTGGCTCACATCACTTACACATAGAAAACACAATACCGCTAAGTGCTCTGGGGGTAGGATGCAGTCTCCACTTAGAGATATCCGATATTAATACGGTACTACACTCAATTGTACTTAAAATCATTAGGATGAGCAGGAGCAGCCTGAAGCACAGTGAGAAAGCAAGTTTTTAATGGTATTTCATTCTCCTATCAGTATCCTCTATCAAGATCTACTGTGTACCTTTCCTAAGGTGGAATTTAGTGATCTGATATAAGTAGAGATAAGTGACAGAGCTCTTTTATTTAACAATGTGCCTGCAACAGCAATTTTTGTCTTTAGTATTTATTAACTTGAAAAAAAATGGAAAAAAAATTTTGTCTTCATCAACAGGCTCAAGCCTTTCTTCATACACATGAAAAGAACAAGATCTTAGAGAATCTTTAGGCTGCTCCCAGCTATTGTGTAGCCAGAAACTAATTGAAACATCTGAAGCTTTAAACATGGGATAATTCACCAACAGCAAACACTGTACAAATCCTCCAGAGAAAATCTGTCGTGTGTCTGTAAAAGCTTCAGAAGATCTCACTTTTCTTTCTTTCAATTTTTGTCTCCCCATTTTCATGCTTTTCATCCTCCCGTTGTTTCTCCCTTTATCCCTAGTTTTCCTTCCTCTGTCCCTCTTTCTACTCTTGTATTGTCATATGCTTCCCATTGCCTTCATTCTTTTATGGGAAAGTTTCATTCCTGTGATGCGGGATGTTTTCACAGAAGGTATTTCAAAACAGCTTAGAGACATTCAGCTTGCCACAATCAGATGCCAGTGTTCAGCTATCATTGAGGAGATACTCATTGCAATTCAGTTCCCGAGACTTCAGAGACCCCCAGTAACTTCAGTGTTTGTATCCCTGGTAGGACCCAGCAAAGTACAGCCAGTGACCTCAGGAGATTGCTGTGAGGTTTTGTTAATCAATATACACGGAAACTTCCAGAGATGAAGTTGCAGAATAAAGTTCCTCTTATTGCAGGAGAGCAAACTATCAGAGGCTGCAGGAAGCTTTTAACAGGAATAATTTTATGTTGCAAGTTGTTCTGCATTCATCATGAAGCCTCTAGGACCACTGGTCCTCTCTAACAAGTGTTTTGATAAACAAGGTCTTGTCCCCAAAGAATTCCTGATTGGGATGTGTCATTTCTTCTGTAAAGGATTATTACAGTAGGCAGATACTTATCATCTCCTAACATTCTTAAGGTAACAATGTGTTTTTTTTAAAAACCTAATCAAATTACACTTCTTCAAGGTTGTTCCGTGCTAATGGACGCTATTAAACTGATAACTGAGAAACAAAGTCCACTGCCTCATAGCATAGCTACTATCAGCATAACAAAATTTTGCATATTTAACAGCACTTCATGACCTTCAGGGATCAACCCTCATCCAGGGACAATCCTCAAAGTCAAGGATAATATGGCTTTCAGTTATATTGCAGCTAATGCAAGGAACTATTGCCACTGTTCTGCGTATGCTTCAGTCCGTGGTCTCCCCATAGCTGTTAGGCAGAGCATGACCATTAGAGCAGATAACCTAGCCTGCAATTTAGTCCTAAGAGACTGCAGAAATTGGTGTAGAGTGAGGTGGGAGATAACTAAACTATTTTTGGGAGCCTCTCCTTTGCTGTACTCTTTTGTCGTATCACCTGACCAGAAATGAGCCCTCTTGTCTCCTGCCTGAATATTGTGCATGCCATGCAATCAAGATATCATAGGTTTGGGCATAAGCCTGGTGTGTGAGCAGGGTGCCCATGCTGTGGGTCTCAAGAAGAAAGGCCAGGATATCCAGTCCTTGCATGCTTTCATTGGAAGCAGTGTCACCTCCACATCACCTTTGTAAGATGAAAGGTTTTCCAGCCGTGTCCTAAGAAGTTGAGACCCAATGTGGAATACAAATGTTATTAAGTGGCAGGGAGTTGAAAAAAAAACCCAAAACACCCAAAGATCTAGAAAGCAGAGAAAGAATTTCTGGTTCTTCCACATAAGACTTAATTCAGAAAAATCAATGAAAAATATCAAGTGTAAATAAACCAAAATTCACTCCTAATAGTTCCTGCTTATCCAACTGTTTATTCAGGGCATATCATAATGTCAAAATTAAACTACATGAAACCAAAAAGTGAATAGTTCCTTATGCTGTCTATTCTAGCTTTTTTTTCCCCACTCTCTACTTAAGTTTTCATCACTCAATTTGAAGGAGTATGGTAGGATGAAATAATTCATCTTATACTGAGGTTGTGAAATGTTCAGATAAACGTGACATGGAGATTGCACAAAGCATAGACACCCGTTTTTTTTTCTCCTTCTTCTTTCTAATTTGCAACTTCCTCACATTCCCAATTAATGACTTCTTCAGTGCCAGATTCCTAAATTCTTATTTACGCTCAGTGGTCAACCTCTGTGTCTAGTATCTCAGTACTCTTTTCCAAATCTACATTTTTTTTTACTACGCCATAATACTAGTACAAATAAAAGGGGCAAATGAGAGTCTGATGATCTATAGAACCATTTTACTTTCATTCTTTGTCTGTGATGTTTTTATTTCTTTTCTAATACTGGGTCATTTTGAAACTTGTAACTGGGTACTAAATAAGATGAATGGCAATGAAGCTGTTTATATCAGTCAAACCTTTAAAGTAAATAGTGGTAAAAAGAAAACAAAAAAGATGCCTTTTATACAATTAACATAATTGTTTTAATAAAATAGCTGCAGGGAAATATCTATACGCTACTATGAGTAACGTTTCCTCACACTTCTGTATGTTAGGGAGAAATGTAGGAACCCAAATGCTTTTTGGAACTGAATGAGAAGTGCAGATACTGTATTGTTGTTTTAAATCTGTAGTCTTCTGAGTCAGCTAGGCATGCTTCAATATTTTTTCTTTTTCTACTGCTAATATGATTCCCGTAATCTTTAACTAGAGATTATAGTCACACCAGGTTAGCCTCTTACTGCTGGGCTGGTGCAAAATGCCATGCCATTTAGAGACACTTGGAGGGGCTCAACTGCAGTCCTGCTGACAGAGCTTTCAAAGTACCTTTGCAGAGAGCACGTCCAAATTCCCCTACAATAAAAACTTGGTTCCACATTTGCAAACATAGCTAAAATACAGTGCTTATTCCCATCACTCTCCTTTCAGAAAACATTACGGAGAGGAGAAGAACCTGGAACACATTTTGCTTTCTATTGTCTCCTCAGGCTTACAAATGCCAAACATATTCTTTATTGAGTTTTAATACTGAAAAAAAAAATACAGCTAAGTGAGACATTTGCTTAGTAGTGGAGTATAAAAAATTGCAAAAATTTCAGGTTGAATCAATACAGTATTCTTTACTTCAGCATGTGTGGACCTTCTGGAAGGACTTCTTTCTCAAACATGCAACATTCCTGTTCTTAAAAGCAATGATTTCCTGTTCCATGAACAATAGTTGACACTTCCCTCCCTCTCTTTCCAGAAAGGTTTCCTTGTCCTGTGGAATTTCATTAAATTAAATGGATTGTCCAATTTTTTCTCTTGACTTTCAACTATTTACGTATTCATTTACTCCTACTGGGTTTGAATAGACAAAAGATACTAAAACTCTTACCTAAAATAGCATTATTACTTCTAGTACTGAACTTCAATAACTTCCATCATCCTGGGCACACCTCAGAAACTGCAATTACATCTGTTTATGACTGGAAATTATGAGCCAAGTTTTCTGCTCATATAATCGATGAATTTCTCCAGTTGCATAGTGGAATTTTGCCAGCAGAAGATTTGGCAGAGGATCAGCCTGCCACAACTAGAGAGAAATCATGATGGAATTTAACAGAATTTCCTTGTATTTATTGTTAGACAAGAAGAGAGGAGAAAAAGAGCCAACTATAAGATCTTGTTTCATTTCACTCACAATCTCTCAGATAGAAATTGAACTTATTGTGAGATCCAATTTCTCAGAAAAGGACCATTCAAATTCCACAAGCCACCCTTCTTTGTGACCTTTTACTCGAATTTCATGTAGCCTTGAAACGTTGGCATTGGTGGTGCAGATAGTTTGAAACATGCTCATTACTTCCAAGATATTTTGCCCCCTGTGCTTCTGCAGTAGGGCCTCAGCCTCACCCACCTTATTCTTAGCCCAGAACCAGCAATTAGGTTGCCATTCACGTCAAACCTGTCTCTGGCAAGAGGAGAGAAGCAATGTTTTCTCTGAAGAATATCTACAACAGTGTTACAAATATAAATAAGCTGGGACAGACATCTTTCATTTCCTTAAACATATTAGACTTCCAGTGTCAGGTCAGCATTTAGACTAAGTATAGAGAAAATGATGCAATTAGATCTTGAATCACACACCTTTCCTGAGAAAGGGGTCTGTGATAAGAAACACTAAGCTCAGCTATGATGCAGTACCACACGCCCTATTAGGGCACAGGTAAAAGCTACATCTTCTAGTTGTCACTGCTAATTGAAAAGAAAATTCTTCACCCTCTTTAGTGCTGGTGTTGACTACAGCCATATCTGCTTTGATAAAGTTTGGGGATGCATAAAGGGATAAATGAATCAACTGAATGCTTGTAATGAATCCTTATCTTTATAAGACCCTTTCCCTAACTTTTTATAAGGTATGAATCCTGTTGAATTGTTATACCACCTGAGGCCTAAAGTGCAGGGCTCTGGACAGAGGTGACCCTCAGCCTCACGTGTGCAGGCAGGGAGGTTTCACACTTTTAGTAAAGTCTCTCTGCATGATTCAGCTGGAATAAAAAAGATAAAATTATGTTAGAAATTGCAAGCAGGAACCTGCTTTGAAGTATGCCAACTCTGTCACTCACAAATATTTAAGGAACAAACTGAGGACTGCACAAAAGTGTGGGGGACCAATGATGGAAGTATATTAAACAGGTTTCAGATATGGCTCAATCTATATATTATACAGTCAAGGTTCTCTGACTGCTAAACATCCCCAGATTCTTTCACCCTTTATCACTCTCTGTAGCAAAAGGCTAAAAGAAGAAATCATTCCCAAGTGCTTCCTTGTTTTTAGTATGTAGCTTCTCCCTGATCAACCGTCGCATGTGTGTTTAAGACATGACAGTTGAGAATTGTTTCTATTGGAAAAACAGCCTCTACAGAGAACATCATTTTCCATGAGGAAAATGACGCTTTCTCACAGTTCCCTGTTACCCATATGTTGTCTGGAAAGGGACTTCAAATACTCAAGCCTAACATGACAAACACCATAATTTGCATTATCAGAATCTGAAATTCTGCATTTTGGTGAAGATTTTAGAAGAAACAGAAACAGAGAGGTTTGCAGTTTACATCAAATTTCTGTGGTAATTTTTCTTCAAAGTTTTGCTCTGTTTGGTCAATTTTTTTCTTTCAAATAGCTTTTAAACCAAAAATCTGTTCTTTACCCTTTTAAACAGGGAATTTACACTACAGTTCTGTAAAATCGTATATACACCTATACCATTAAAATAAACCCTTCAATATCTCCTAACTGAAAATTACTTCAAAATATTTTATAAATGTTTAAGATAATTCTGTCATTGTTATATCCAAGCTCTTTGTCCCTTCTTACATTCTTGTGTTTCTTAGTGGTGTCCAACTAATATTTTGAAGGCAGCCCTTTATTGCAAGATAACAGTTATTTTATATGCATATCAATTATGCGGAAATGTGACTTAATAAAATTTATTTTTCTGAAGACAAGATAATCTGCAAAATACATCTTAACTAGTTACAGACACTTCATTAATGTCAAGTGCTTAAACCTTGGTAAACCAGAACTGAATCTTGCAGTTGCTGTAAACAATGAAATTAACATGCATATCTCCATGAAATGGGCTGTTTGATATTTTGGTTCCTCTAACAATATCAAATTAATACATTTTCTCTTTTTGACCAGATGCAGTGTCTGGCATTGTACTAATTCAAGGAACATTTGCCAGTGTTGGTCATATTTTCCCTGATAAATACAAAACTAGCCATAAATTGTAATGTCAAATTAGACTCGAGAAATACAGTAGTTTGGAAGAGTTTTTTTCATTTTTAATATTAGTATAATGGTACGGAAACACTTTTGACTTATGAAACATCTTTTAGTTATATTCTACAAAGTCTCTTACATCTAAAGACATTCCCTATTGTTCTTTAAAATGCAAACTTCATATAGTAGATGATGTGTTATTTTTCTCACACTCTATTAGCTTCATAGTTTCATTAGTAACATGTGGAAATTTAAAACATCACTTGTTGTCTTGCATATATGATGCAGAGAGTCAGATCTTTCATTCTTCCTCCCTGACTACAGTTTACAGTTTCTTTAATTTTAAAGAGCAAATAGATGTCTGTGTAGGGGAGTGTTTGCTATGGACAAGCCATGCAGATGATCAACCTTGGCATTGTCCCATGTCTCGCAGTGTAAAATTTTCACCGAGCAGATTTCAGGTAAATCATCTTGCACACTTCATTTACTAATACTTCTTCAACATGCATGTCAATTATACCATTGGTGTTGTTCAGCTTGACTGACCATTTTCCTTCTTTGTTATTCATTTCTCCCCAAGGAATGGTAGTTTAACAGACATTTCCAGTAATGCAGGTAGTTAAATGAGGCAGTGAGTTATCTCACTGACCACATGTTTTTTCCCTTATAACAACCACTGCAGACCGGCGTCATGTTCTTTTTCAGGAAGAATTCATCTTCCAACCTGGTAGACTGGTAGAACTGGTCCCTTCCCTGCCAATATGAAGCAGAAGGTTGAACAGGGACATCCACAGTTTGTGCCCCATTCTGTGACTCCTCTGGTGTACCTGTCCAGCCCCCAGTAAGCCCAGCAGCAAGACTGCTTAAGAGCTGGCTGAGGCCACAGAAGGATGCTCTGGCTTATGCGGGTCATCAGCCACTTGTGGTTGCAATTTCCATATCCCTGATAACAGGTTGCCTAGAACACCACAGTTCCAAACCTCATTTTTTACATGAGGTGCTTTCACATTTTGATGAGCACATTCTTTCTCATTCCTGTAATGGGAACAGTCACCATGAGGCAGAACACAAAATTATATTTACCTCACCCCGTTAAGCTCAGATCCAGCTTTTGATAACTGCAGGTCAACTGACAGGGCCATGGTAGCTTTTATCCTTGTGCTCAACTGGACTTACTTTCCTATGGGTAAGAAGCTTTCCTTCCCATTCTCCCCTTCCTCTTCTTTGCTATTTTAAATGGTGTAGTCATTTAAAAAGTGGGTTTCTTATACGACATGGACATTTATGCAACTGTGATGCTTTCAAACCACTGCCACCTGAGTGTAGGTTACCTTTTAATGGCTGTCTTATTTTTGCAATAAGCATATCCAAAATCTTTTAAAATCTACTGATAGGCAAAAGACTGCCTTATGTTTATAGCAAGAAGTAAAACTATCTTCTTGCATAAGGAGGTGTGCTGACAGAGGTGTTGTTGACATCATTTTCTATGAAAACTGCAGTGAGTGATGCTGGTAGGATGGTGAAAAACAGTTAGGGTTCTCATACCTGTCCATATTTGATAAGAGTATTACCTTGTGGTTTACTACATGTGTTATCGGTGACTCCACAGAGTCACATAATAGCCCCATAATGTCATCACCTAGGATTTTAAAGGGAAAATAGATAATATACGTAGCAGTCTTCCTGAATCAAAGGCATCCTGGTCTGGCACAGTTTCATTTGTGTAGGAATGTTTGAAGAGTCTTAGCTCTGTTTCAGCAGAGAATAAAAAACAGTATTAAGACCATTAAAGGGGTCCTCAGACAGAATGGTTTCCTTCTGAGAAATGGGAAATAACATGACAGGCACAGACCCTGTATACAATAAATGGATTTAAATGAACTGAAAGTCAGAAAGTGTCATCTCCTTTAGGGTGGTTTACATATGTCTAAGTGCATGATACTATGGTAGGACCATGTACATAGGGAAATAAAATTGTCAAAATATAACAGTTCTAATAAGGTATTTCAGATAGGCTTAAAGAATGCAATTATTAGTGTGTAAAGTGACCTTGTTAACAGGGTCAATGACTAGAAGTAGGAGGAAAAGGAGAAGTCAAGAGGAAATTTAGAAGTATTCACTTTACATAGAGAAGAGATGAAGTTTTTTATATGTATACAGACATAAACAAACAAAAAGGCAGGAAGAAAATATAGTAAGTTAAAATCTATGTTGCTGTGATCTAAACTGAAGTTGCATTGAAATATCAGGACACAAATGCAGTAGTAGCTAAGATATCTCTAAATGTGTCACAGTGGAATAATGTTCCCATTTATTCTTGTAGCATCTGGTTACTTTGTATGTGATTGACAAAATGTTGCCATGAATTTTTTTATTTTGCACAAAAAATGTTTTGGATTACAAGGTATTTCCATAACCAGGAATAAAGATAATAGAAATAAATAAGAGGGAAGGACAATTTCATGAACAAGGGAGTGAAAAACATACAGAAAACTGGGTTCCAAATTGTACTGTTATTGACTCTCAAGGCTTTCCTTTGGAAAAAGTTTAGGGCAAAATTTTCTTATTTTTCATTTAATTCACACAACTGTGAAATAGGTTGATGTCCTTGCTGCTTATGCCCAAAGGGGATTTCTGAGTGCAAATTAACTGTAATAGCAGTTTACATGTCACCTTCCTTCTCCATTTCAAAGAGGAAGCAGAGACAAAAATCTCTTTTATACCATTCTTCCAGCCATGGAAAGTCCTTTTAGGTGACACCAGGCATAAGAACTGTTACAAGATACGACTTGTCTCTGACTGACCACATGAATTAGTGTGCCGCAGTCACGTTGCTGATGTCTTCTTCAATTCTATTGCACAGATTTCTTTGTGGAAAAATAAAATGTAGCTCTCTATGACTTTATCCCACAATTACTTGCCTGTAATAAGTATTTTTTATTACAGGCAGTAATATTTCCTTCCATGTTACCTCTCTCATTGATACACTCATTGAGAGGGAAGAGTTTCCTTCTTTAAATATTCAAGGGCAAGATGCTCAGGCACTGGCATAATTGAATTCAAGTCACAATGGAGTTATATGGATTTATATGAGCTGGTGACTTTGCCTTGAAAGTTTTAAAGGAACACATCCTGTTCCTGTTAGACCTCTGATCCCAAAGTGAAGAAGAAATCTGTTCTGCCCTGAAACATAAGAATTACTTCCATCAGTTCAGACAAGAAGTGTGTTGAAATCTCTGCACTCTCCAGGCTTTAGATATGTTCAATACTGTCTTCTGCAGTCACCCTGTACCTCCTCACCTTGTTCCTTTCCATTATATTCTGAAAAGTTAATAACAATGTCAAGACAATCATGAAGTTACTATACAGTGTCAGTTCCTCTGTCTTTTCTCTGCTGTGTTTTACTTTTGGAACAAGTGTACTGTCTATATACATTGGAGAGTTAAATTAATCTCTCTATTAGAACTGTGGTTTGGCCATGAACTGTGTTACTTGAAAGTAATTGAAACTTGGAGAAAGTTGTGGTTGTGAATACAGGAGAATGCTAATGAACTGCAGCTCTTTTTCAATCCATAAACAGAAAAGTTATTCTTATTGAGGAAAAAGCTTACATTCAGTTTAGGTTCTGGCTGAAGCTAAGATTGATGTTTGATTAGTAAACTGTTTACCTAAAATGAGAATATACCTTAATATTAACCTAAAACTCAAACTAAATTGATTTTCAATTATGGAAAGATTTGGTTCATGTGTGCATTTGTCCTTTTATTATTTATCCATACATGAAAATACCAACAGAGAAAAATAAAGACTGTTCTCATCAATCTAGTTCAAGGAACAGAAGAAACAGGAATTCTTAGAAATAACAAGGGAAAAAGTGATCAAAATTTCAAGGAACTTTGAGATATTTGCTGAGGCCAGCAACACTTCAGATTCTTACAAACAAGGGGAAGAGCTATTCAGCATGTGGATTTCTATTGTATTTTAGTTCATGGTGATGAAATAATTGTTTTTCACAAGATTTTCAGTAGGATTTTTTTACCAAGGTTCAGAGACAGTCAATTCGTCTTCAGGCAGAATTCTGAACTATTGGATGCTTATCTAAATTTCTTTAAGCACTTGAAGGATTATCTACTGCAAGTTCAACCCCAAACATTCAAAATAAAAGAAGCCGATTAAATGTTCAAACTGGTCATCTTCTCTATGTGACCCTAGCTGGAACAAGAGGGTAGACCAGATGACTTCTGAAGGTCCCTTCCGACCACAACCATTCTGTGATTCTATAATTTTTTTTATTTTTTTTTTTTAATGCTAGTATCCTAAGCTCGCCCTGGTCTTTAAAAAAAAAAAAAGTACAATATTTTCTCCTCTTTTATTCAGATATGCAGCACTGAATATTAAGAAGGCTGTAACCTAGATATCTGGTACCATCACTAGTAATGCATTTGTGTGTTTCATGATTTTCAATATTAAGCTGGTTTATGCATTTGTGTGCTTCTAATTTTGTGTGAAAAACCTCAAATTGTCATTGTCAAAACACCGAGTGCTGAGATACTTATCCAGTGTTGAGACTGCAGGACAGCAGGCTGGTAGAGAAGCCTTGGAATTGCTGATGCTGCTTGTCATGTCTCTTTGAATGAAACTCCACAAAGGATAGTACCAGCAACAAGTGTGAAAGAACCCATTGTTGCCATACACTTGCAGAGGAATGGTGAATTCTGTAGGATAATTTGAAACACACCTACCTGAACTGTGCTGTTAACTATTTTCTGGAGTTCATGTCTATGGACTTTATTATAACTAACAGCCTCTACTGTTCCTACTAAGTTCTTGCTTTAAGAGCTCCTTGAAGCTGTCCTATAGGAGCAAAATGCCTTTCATCCTAAGCCAGAGGAAATGGGGAGAAGTAGTGGGATGGGGGAAGGACTGTGAGCCCAGCTCAAACAAATGGACACATGGAATGATCACAGATATGTGTATTTTCTAATGATACTGGCCTAACTTTAACTTCAATATACCTTTTCCTGATAAAGTATTCAAACTTTAAGAATATAAATATTTATGTGCAGTCAAATACACAAACGCACACTACATACATGTATAGATGCATATGTATTTACACACATACTTGAAGGACAGGTGTGAATAAACTGAGTTATGAGGTATGAAACCTGGCTCATCACTGCTTTGTTTCAGCACCGTGCTGTTGTAATATAACATATTAATGTAGGCATGCCAACATAAAAGTGGATTAATATAGAAAGCATCTATATGCTGCATGTTGCAGATGGAGAGGAAGGTCACACGAGTAGCAGTGTTGACCTCTGGAGTCTGAATGTCCTTGTATCAGACCTTGGTTTTTGCAAGGAATTCAGCACCATGATTCCCATGACAGTAGTCATGGCACTGACAGGTATCACAAGAGGTAGCAGAGCAGCATAGTGGTAGAAGTAAGAGTTCACGTATCTAATGCTGTGATACTGCAATCATAGGCTGCAGACCATGGGAGCAGCGGACAGCTATTTCTAGTAACGTCCTTGACAAAAGAATTAAGAATTAAGCATTGCAGTATAGAGGTGTATTTTCAACAATCAGCTGCTAAACCTGTAAAGACTTCTATCTGAATTGCTAAAATCCTTCAAGGGAGGGTTGGTCAGTGCAACACAGTTCCCTCCAAAGCTGTTTTTTCTACCCCCAGTGTTTCTGGTTTTCAAACTGTTTTTCAGTTTCTTGACATCAATTCTATTATCTATCCATCTATTGCAGTTTTCCTTCAGCAGTTATTCAAGCTAAGCAGTTTGATTAAAATTACATAATACCTATTTCTGTATAATCAGGTTTTCTTCTCTGTGGCTCAGAGAGCAAGAAAGCCTGAGAGTCTCACATCTGCTGAAGAGCAGTTGAGGCTTTAAAAGGAGCAAGGATAACCTGTGAAGAGAAACTGTGAACACCAATATATAGTCCCACTATGGGAGAAGAAAAAAAAGAGTGCATGGGAATTAAAACTGGAGCGACTTGCCCCCAAGCAAGAAGTTTTCTCCTCAGGGTATACAGTTGGGTTTCTGGGGTAAAGAATTTTCAGTGTTGCTTTTTTTTTTAGCCTTTGAAATGTGCTGCATGGAACTGCAAGGAGGCAGGCAACAAGGACACACTGGGGAGGCTGGGCTTTGGGAATGAAGTGGTTGTCTAATCCAGCAGATGGTCGACTTGCAATGTTTTTCCTCAAGCAAATTCCCATAGAGGAGAATTCAGTTGGAATTTGAACCATAATAAGAGAGTGCTATGGATTCAACTATGATTTTAGGGGCATTACTGGTCTCTTAAGTATCTATGATTATAAAACTTGATATACTTGTTTTTCACATAAAAAGAACAAGAAGTGAGGCATCAGGACTTCAACTGTGAGGGTATATGCGTTTTTCATTGTAAGTTATGACAGACCTCTCTCTATTTATTAATAACTTGATTTTGAATATAACATTTAAATATCCCAGAAAATCAAAATGAAACCTTATATTGCATCCAGTTTTCACTGGGAAGTCAAGTTTGCTTGAAAAAGGCTCCATATTTCCAAAACCAGGATATGAAGGATGATGAGTAGGAATCAGGCTTTAAACATGTTGTGAAACAAGTCAGAGGCATTTTGCATGAGTAGAACTTCGCAGAAAAGTGCTTACACTGCTGTTGCTAAAATCCCTCTAAGCCACCCTGGGTTACCATAACCTTCACTAGTTCCCTTAACTTGCAAAGTATGTAAATTTAAGCCCATCTACCCCATGGAGTTGTAGAAAAGCTTTCAGAACTGGTATTTAAGACAAGCTTTTGTACACAAGAGATTTTCTAAACTATAATATATAACAATATTCTACACAGTTGTCAGTAAGAACAGCTAAAGTTAAACCACAAAATCACAGTTTTACTGACACTTTTCAATTATATAAACAATGAAGGAGAATAGATGCAAGGCATTAAATAATTCTAATATGGAGTTGAGTAACTCAAGAGGATAGAAAAGTGAATGAAATGCCAATATTGATTTAGGAAATGAAATAGATTCTTGATGTCATTTCACTGTGCAGTTTGACAATGTCTGAAAGTACAGTAGCTGCAGCCTGCAGCTGGAGGAAAGAAAAAATCCTAATTATAATTTATTCTGTGGCCAAATTCCTCAATCACATCTGATCTGATTTCCCTGATCTGATGTCCCCATATTTCATCACCAAAAAAACCAAAAATCCCTTTCCACTGCCTCAGATGGCTCTGCTGGAGGGTAGCACTGTTGGTTACCTTTGTGCCTCACCTGGTGCCATTCATTCCCACTAATAACAATCAGCATAAGCTTGCCACTTCCAGGACAAACATGAAAGTCTTCAGAGATTTGTACAGGACAAATTTAGGGAGAAAAAAAAATTATGAGGACAGAAAATGAAGTTTAATTAAAATATTAAATTTCTGTCATATGCAAAATGGTGTAATTAAATGGAAACCTGTGACCTGACATCAGACACTGACTTATAGAGGAAACATCTACTGGTTGTTGGTAGAGTAGACACATATGGCAATGACTTCCAAAACCCCAGTTTTCATTTTATGTAGGCATAGTACCCAAAATGATCATCTGTGCCTAAATTAGCTATTCTTCCTAATGACTTCTGTGATCAGTGCAGAATTACGTTCCTGCAGAGAAAGACTCTGAGGAAGCACCTATTTTGTATACTCAAAGCCACTTCACAGAGGATCTTCTTTTCTTTGGTTCTAGAGAAGACTACAGAAATAAGCCAGCTATTTCACTGAAAGTGGGAGCAATGAATCCTTCTCCTTCCCATTCATGTCTCTCTGCTCATATGTTATTGTAGTTTCTCAGGAAACATCTCTAGTGCAGGGTTAACTCAGGTTACCAAAGATGGAGACATGCAATTAAAAGCAATAAAATCTCTGTGTCTGCGTTATAGCTGATCAACTGATTAGAGGTAACTTGTTAAGCCTCAGTAATTCAATTGCTTCCAGTCATATGCATGTACCCTCAGAGGCATCATGATTCCTCTGTAACTGGATTCCCTTGGTCAAACATGGTCATGCTGCAAACATTGAAGCTGTGGGGAGAGACTGGTTAGTGACACACTCCATGCAGGGATTAGCAATAAGTGGCTGAATTTCCCTTGCTGGTTTGAAAATAAGAGTTACTCAACCTTTAGCATGGGCCTGTGACAAGCCAGCTAATTCAGCTCTGTTGCAGTATGGCGCACTGCATTCCAGCTGTTAGCAAGCCTCCACACCCAGATGAGGAAGACACCAGGCACTTCAGTTAATCCACCAGCATGGATGGGAAACTCAGCAAAGGTATCTAAATCATTGCTTAATTCAAAGCAGAGGCTGCACTGTATGTGCAGGAGCTGAGCCAGAAACAGTGCTGGAGCTATACCTTATGGTAACACTTTACTGGGGACAAGCCCTCCCCATAGGATTAAACTGCAGTGACATACAGCCTCATAACAGTAAAAAGAGAGCACTTGCAGGAGTTTTAATGTATTTTAATTCACACAATTAACTGATTCAGTTTGCCTCTGCTGTACGCCCCCAGGTAGCCAAGCCTGCAGTGAGGGTTAGTGCACCATGAGCAACCTGCTTGTGGTGGCAGAGGTGAGATGAAGACCCCTTGAAACCCAAAAGGTGGCATATACGTTGCCACATAACTCTCTTATCCAAGTAAACTAACATAACTGTAGCACTTAATTTCAACAACTGACTCTTTTTGCTGCTGTTAAAAAACATATTCCAGTTTTACAGATGTTTGCCTGCAGTCAAACCGCAAGATTTTGGTTCCTATTACGAAGTTATTAGGCTCCATTTCCACATCAAAACAATAATTTCACCTCCTCTATTTCCTTTAGTATTAACAACAGCAAAAAAAAAAAAGACAGCACTACCATCATTTACGAGAAATATTTTAATAAAAATGAAAAGTAGACACAGTTAAGAAAATGTTTTAACCAGAGGACCAGCACTACTCTCTGGCCCAAGAATATTAAATGAAAATAAGTGAATGTCTGAGTTCATGCAGAAAGATATGGTGTCTTCCTAAAATGCATATCTCTTCAAAATGCACATCTCTTCCCCGACACACTGCATAAAGAGGTCTTGCATGGTTGTGCTAGCATCAAAGTTCTCTGTATCTTCAGTGAACCAAGTGAAAGTCCTCTCAAAGATGCTCCTTCTAATTTTTTTTCTGCTTGAGTAGGAAAGCAGAGAGAAATCTAAAACCTTTTGACTATTTCCCTTAAAAATCTAGAATATCAAAGAAGCAAAAAGAAAATAAAAAAAAACAACCACACCAAAACAAAACAACAAAAAAAGACTGCAACAAAACAGAGCTTTTTCCCCTATAATAGAGGTCATAGAATACATCAAGGAGAACATTTAAAAAAAAACCTTTTTTTTTTTAAATCTAAACCCCCCAACAGCTATCTGTTCCATCATCAGTAGTACTGTAAAATATTTTTAGTATCAAATGCATCAGCCTTTGGAGATTAATAGCCTTCTCTTTTGATCAAGAATGCAAACATTTTCCAGTCCAATATTTCCAAACTGAGATTGTTTTCCACTTTCTTTTATATGAAAATAGTTGAGGTGTCAAAATTTCATTAGCGTGGGTCAAAACCAAATTATTAATATTTCCTACAAGAAGACAATTTAATTTTCTACATTTCTCTGACTGAAAAGTTAATCAGAACAGTGTGTATTCTATAGCGTGCCGGTTTTGAAGTACCTGAATACTCTCATATCCTATTAAGACTTGGTTTCTGTTCTGTGAAAGCACTCTTCACCTCCATCCTTCAGTTCCCCTCAGAACCCACATTCTTAAGGAAAAAAAAAACTTTCTCTAAGAGGTAGTAAGCTAACAGAAATAATGTAACATCAAACGTCAGCGGAAGATAAATGGGCTACTACCTGACTTAGTTGCTCTTAAGCAGTTGCAATTGTTAACAATCTAAAGAAGTCAATAGGCTAAAGGGAAAGGTTGAGCTCGAAAAATTGACTGATGGCAGTTAAGTTAGATAAATAGAATAGGTAGGTTTCCCAAGTACGCCCAAAGTATTACATTACATACTAAGGTGGTAAATATAGACACACCTGAGGTTGTCCATGTACACTGATAAGCTTTGAAATCAAAGTAACCTTCCTATTGAAAGAAAATAACAATTAAGAACCTCTAGTTAATCAGAAACAAAATGCTGAAGAGGGAGGAAATGTGTAAAATGGAATGAAGTGTGTCATCCACAGTAGTTTCAGCTCTCTTGTCCTTAGTTTCAGTTGTCTTTAAGAAAGAAAAGATAGAAATTCTAAGGTCTAAAAGCACTGAGAGGACACATCAGTAAAAGAAGGAATTGAAGAGGCATGATAGTCTACTTCGAAAAGAGTTATATCAATCATGATAGAATTATAAATGAATTGCAGAGATAAGGCTAAATGGGGATATCTGTTTACCTTGAGTTCAATAATACAGGATGCATTAATAGGCAGCAAATGTACAACAGGGGAAAAGGAATACAGCTTCATGCGACATTTAATTAAATTGAAGCTACTCACTGCAGGGAAATTTTACTGATGCTAAAAGCTTAGCAACATTTTTTAAAAGATCGTGCCTGTATGAATTACATGGAGGATCTATGCTTATGTTTTGAAAAGTGGTTGATTACAGATGATACATTATTGCAGAATGAGGTACATGGCTGGACACCTGGGGCTTGATCCCCTTATTACCAAAGTATGTTTAGAGCTTTTAGGAACAGAAGAATTTCAAGCACCTGTCCTGCTATGACCCCACTAGTATCAAGCACCTATCCTGCTATGACCCCACTAGTAAAAGTGTCAAGAGTGCTTTGTTGTTGACTTTCAATGGTAACAGAATAATGCAAATTCTAGCCCCTTTTTGGAAATCCCTTCTTTAAATCTCCCTCTGAGACATTCAATGGCAACCAAGCTGGCAGACAAACCATCAACATGCACCAGCATGCACTAAAGGCCAGCTAAATAGTTTATTCTCATCCTTATTCCTACAATGCAATCACCTTAGCAGTATGAGGACTCTGAAGTCTGTTATACCAACTGACAAGAAAGAAAATAGAATTGTACATGGTTTACCCCATTTTATTATTGCTGATTCTTACGCATCTCCTAACAATGACATGCTGTTAGAAGATAAGCCACCAGTAACAGATCAGCAGTCACACATAAAAGCAATACTAGGTTTGCACTGGAGGCAAAATAATTTAAACGTTTATCAAGGGCTGTTTTATAGAATGTAAAAATAATAATACCCACAGAAGCAGAAGTTGAGCAGTATAATGATCAACAACCCTATTTTGCAATATGCCCTATTTCAATTTGCATAGTTTCACAAGGCACCAATCCCAAAACTAGTGAAACACAGTGGAGAAAATCCTTCTGGCTTTGCTAAGCTTAGATTCATCTCCAGAAATAAATTTAATTTATGACATAAGGTTTTTATTTGATGAGAAAACCACTTTTCTATGTTCCTTATCAATGCCAGGTGCCACTCATTTACATTTCTAGACACTTATACGTTATTGATATAGTTTGGGGAAACTAGGCAGAAATGCCTAGAGAACATCTACTAGTGTGGAGAACATCTACCAATGGGATTTTTTGTTGCAGTGAGTTGACCCTGCTTATATGTGTCCAGTGATGCCATGTGCTCAAAAATCATGCAGATGCCCTTAGTGACATGGTTTGGTGGTGACTTGTCAGTCCTAGGGTAATGGCTGGACTTATCTTAAAGGTCTTTACCAATCTAGCTGATTCTATGAATCTATTATTCTATGTCGTACTTTCCCGTATTAAATTTGCATAAAGAAAAAAGTTAGTGAAACCTGAGGTCTGTCCTATCCTCTTTTTCCATAACACACACCGTTTTCTAGGAAGTTTTTTTATTTTTCCAAGCCTGGAAAGGACCCTGTCCTCAGGGTCTGTGGTGTTCTGCCACTCTTCATTCTTATACTGGTTTTTATCTTGTTTCTCTTTCTTCCTAGCTTCTGGAAATCCAATCTTTGAACACAAATGCAGTCTTTAATAGTAAATAAATTTAGCCTTGGATAAATTCCCCAGATAAAACTGATGAAGGGAGGGCACTTTTATCTCCTGTGACATACTTTTGACAAAGTATAACTAAAATATTTTCATGCTGGCTTGCTCATTCTGTGTGCCTTTCATGAATGATGAAGTCTATCAAGCTATTATTTGTCCACACCTTGTGTGCGGAAGGATTAACCCACTGAAGTGTTCAATATCAGTAAATGACCTGGAACTCCATAAAAACACCAATTATTATGTGGTTAAAGATGTCTTAGTGCTCTCTCAGGAAGCTGGAATTTTGTCTTCATTCCTCTGGGAGTGGGGGGATGCCTGTCTCCAGAGACTGAGAAAGCATGTACAAATGTACAACTAAGATGTAAGTTATGGGACTGTGAAGAAGAGAAGGGGTATTTTCATTAATTTATTCAGATGCAATGGAAGAAAAATGGAACCTAAGTCAGTGCAGAAAAAAGGTGCCTTGCATCTCTGAAAAGATGGGCTTTTCCACCTAAGCCTCTCCATTTTGGCCTGATACAACATAACGGTACCATGTCCTGGGGTCACAAAAGCTTTAATAATTTTTGATGGAGCAACCAAAAAGAATTTTAATTAATTTGAATGTACTGATGTTTGGCTGAGTGGTAGGCAGTCTGGAAACCTAGTGACTGGGGAATGGAGCTCTGCTCAAAGCCATAATATCACTTTTGGGTTTTTAGCTAGTAGGACTTCGCTAGCTTCAATGAAGCTCTGCCTATTTACTGCCAAAGAGAATATGAAACATCAAGCAGGCAGACATATCACTAACTTCTCTTTACAGCATCATGGCTCTCAGACCTTATAATACAGGAATGGCACTTCATATACAACTGGAAAGATACCACAGGCTTCATCTTTAAGACTACTATTCTCAAGGGTTTTTCTGTAAGTATGAAAAGAGTTTGAACTACATCAAATAATACATTTGCATTTGGTGGGAACTGCATATAAGCCCAAATGTAATTATAATATACAAAAAAAAAATGCTCGTGACATTAAATTACACAACAAGATAACAGAGAAAATCTTAAAATTAATTCTAACTAATTAAAAGCATTGCTCAGTTAATGAATGATTCATGATTCATATTGCTCAAGTTGCCAAACATTATATCAAATTACAGATTGGGCACATCCTTTCACCATTATTAATAATTGCAATTATGCTACTGTAAGTACTTTCAACTACAAAACCTGATATCTTATCCCCTCCAAGCCTTCCTGCTTCCTCCTCACAGCAAGACTAAGCTAAGGTCCCTAGAGCCTGTTTTTAAGAAAACATGTTTTTAAGAAAATATCATCTCTGGAAGATCTAATGTTCTAACCAAGGCTGAAAGATATGCATAGTCAGGGGTGATCCTAGCATGCCCTGTGCTAGCCAAAAAGTAGCAACATAGGACTTGACGAGTGAGTTTCTAATTCTCCCTCTGCTAGTGTCTGATAGTGCTTTAAATGATCTCATCAGAGATATCAGAAGCTCCTAAATAAATACCAGGATGAACAGTTGTTACTAGTAAAACTAAAAAAAACTAGTGCCTTTCATGTGATCACTGCATCCCCTCCTTTTTTTTCTCCAAGTTGAAGTCTCCAACTCTCTGATGGCTCAGTAGGTCAACTAAATAAACCTTGATACAAACAGAAGAGGTGAAAGATGTTTCTATTTGAAATGTTCAGAGAGAATTATCTTAACTCAGTGTAGCCATTATACAGCTTGGAAACAGTTGCTTAGAGTATTTTGTAGTAAATGGTGGAATTAAGCTTTCCTTTCCCTGTAGTTTAATTGCTTATTTATTTATTTATATACTTACTTGTTGGGCAACAGGGAGCATTTAAGCTGACTTTTGAGGTAATGAGAAACATAATTGAACTAGGATATGAAAAGATGAATGTAAATTATATTTGGATCTTTTCTAGAAGGGAATTTTTCAATGACTCAACAAAAAACAAAGAGCACGAAAGCTTTTTCTATAGTAAAGAACAAAAAATCTCTGCCTGCTGTAGTGCCAGCATCAGAAGATATGAATACTGTGGAGTTTGTAGAAGTATCTGCTTTAGGATTTGGTATTAGATAGATGATTTTATTTGGGTTTCTGAAATATATTAACCAGAAAAGTTTATTGACCTTTCTAGAGCTGGCCATGATTTAGTTTCATTAAGTGCTAAAAATCAAGTCACTCTTCATGTCAAAAGATTGAAGAGGGCAAAGTCACTTTGATGCTTATTGAAATAAATGCTGAACTGCCATCACGGTTGCCATTGCTGCATTCACTGACCTTTTGCCTCAGTTTGACTCAGGGTGAGAAATTGAGCAACTGCTTTCATAACGATTTCCACTGTTATTTTGTACAGCAATGTGCTTGAATTTTTCTCATTTCTTTGTTTCCCTCCCTTCACAAAACGCATAAATATACCCTTTTCTCCCCTCTGTGAATGTTATCATGCTAGTGGAGCACTGACAAATTTGAACTGATTAGTTTACTAGTAGGTAGTATTTGTCATCCTGTATCTACCCTGAACTACTGCACATTGCTTTACTACTGTACCACTGCACACTGCTTCAACTACATCAGAGCTTTCCTTTTTTCTCCCACTCTAAATCCCTTTGCTATTGCTCTGGCCTCTCAAATAAACAATGCATAGCTGCCTGACATGCCAAATCTATGCATCTGAGGAACGTCCAGTTGCAGTAACCTACTGCACAGCAACAAAATAAAAAGCTAGGAGAAAAAATTATGTGGGAACCCTTGCAGTGTTATGACGCAGTTTATTTGCCATAAGATGGCCATTGCTGGATATCTCCACCTCCAAGAAAGCATGAGTGCATGAAGATTTAACTTGTAACCCAGCACAAGATGAATGGGCACATTAGTGAAATGACACTTGCAGCTGAACATAATAAAAATCATCTCACAAGGGGGGCTGGCTGGTCAGCTTTATTGCCATGCTGTTTACTCATTTCCAGGTATCTATAGCATACTTGATTGACTGTCATATTTCTTCAAATTGTGTTGCACAGTAAAGCATGAACGGGAGATGAAACAAAGATGAGAGACTGAAACAGTCCCTAAGATTAAACAGGATAACAGAGACTAAACGGCACAGTTCACTCTTTGGCATGATGAGTATTCATGCTTCACATCCCAGGGCACCCAGCTGAGGTGCTTAGTTTAGGAGCCTAAGAGAGCAGAGAGAAAGACTTCAGGAAGCTAATTCAGAGCTCTGAAGAGCCAAATCTATTGTGAAAGAACCTCTCCATTATCATCCATTGCAGAGCTGAAGATGGGCTGCTAACCTGGGTATAATTAATTGTCAACTGTTCCAGGTATGAAAACTCTCTCCTCCTTCCTTCTTTTGCTCAGCAGTAATTAACCAGTAAACCAATAACCATAGCAGTCAGATATTTAACTGTACACTAGCACAGCAAGACCCTACATTTGTCATAGTACAATTCCAACTGCATGGCTTTTATTCCTATCCATGGACAAGGACTTTTTCTTATTTTATTCCATTTGAATTCCACATTTTGTTAATCTTTATCTCTTTACTTCCTACAACATAGTTGCATAATTCTGGAGTGGAGAACCCTGAGTAGGGTCATGAAATATCAGAAGAGGGAACTGTTCATTTGTCAACCTTCACAAGATTGAAAAAGTCAGTAAAGGTTGTTATCATCACTGTTACAGTCAGTGCAGAAGTGACATTAAATCTTGAAGTTATTCCTGCTTGCCAACAAAATTAAATCTCCTCTAAGCTGAGATACATCACATGTATCACTTGAAATGTCCTGCCTTATACATTCTTCTATATTTCCAAAGAGATTTGAATATAATTTAAAATGAAAGTTGTAAGACTTTGTTCACAGTTCTGATATATATATATAAAAAAACAAACAAAAAACCAAAGCAAACAAACAAACAAACAAAAAACAACACCCAAGTCAACAGAACTATGTGAGCTGACCAGATTAGGACAAAGTTTAGAAGTCTTATATGCCTGTCAGCTGCTCTGCAAAAGTCACCCCACCTACTAGACATTATTCCCTTACCAATCTCTTTCCAATTTTGTCCTGGAAATGTCTCATAAGCTAATGCATGTCATTGGCAGCAATAATAAACGTGGGTTATTACTTTTTGGATTTTTCTGAAGATAGGTATTACCCCACTGCTGAAAAATATTACTTATTTGGAGACATGTAATGAACACAGAACATCACAATTTCCTGGGACAATCCAGAATGGATTCTTTCCTATTAACCCTGAAGTCCACCACACTGAAAAAAATTGTGTAAGTCACATGAGGCTGCTAAAGAAGTACCTGTATGAAAAATAGATCAACTGCTTCTTTTCAGACAACTCTTTGCTCACATTCTTAGGTTAACCCCTCATAAGGGGATTCTGAAAACCACAGAAGTGTTTGTGTAGTGAAAGAACCAGACTTACTATTAACTGGAACATCATTGCAGGAAGATGCTCATGTTCCTATTAAATATTATCAGGTCTGCCTGGAAATAATAATTAAAAAAAATTACAAGACTCTGGTCACCCATACTTTAATCTCTTTTACAGGATTTGAATTAGTTGCCATAACGTAAAATTTCTTGCAAAGAATGTCACAAAGGTAACTTTCTTTAAAGATGTGATCTTCTTCATTTAAGGTATACTTTAAAGTTGCATTTCAAGTATTTATGATGTGGTTAAGGAATGATACAATCTAAGTGTCATAAAGGAGATTTTAGACCATGAGATCAGCAAGTTTTCTGGGCAGCAATAATTTTTTTTTAGATTATGTAACACAAAGTGATGGTCATCCCGAGTAATTCTTGAGATCCTGAAAATACATCAAATAAGTGAGTAAGCATAGAAATAATAGGATCAGTGAAGTCATAGACTGTTCAGAGTAAAAAGCACTCCAGTGAGGCAACCTGCTTCAAATCCTCCTGACATATCACATAGTGGAGAATGACAATGCTGGACAATTAAATTGTTGAGGGATCGCAGCTGGGAGATTCTCAGCAGAGGCTGGTAGACTGCTGAGTTTGCAGCAGAAGAGCAAGGCATGGTAGAGCTCCTGCTCACACAGTATCTGCAAGGCCAGAAGAGGCAGAAGGAGGAAATAACCAAGTAGTTTTCTACAAGGCACAGAATAGTTAGGGTTGGAAAGGACCTTAAGATCACTTAGCTCCACCCCTCCTCCCATGGGCAGGGATGCCTCAGACTACACCATGTCCCCCAGGGCTCTGTCCAACCCAGCCTTCATCTGTCTGTTTATGTGAAAAAGATCAAAGGGTCTTCAGAAAGTTTGTACAAATGTTTGCAGAAGGAGCAGCCAAATGTAGGGGACTTGCTCTGCAAACCAAGAACACCAATCATTTGACAAGAGATTTCTAAAACACATTCTAAGCACCACAGCTCTTCAGGTCTCAGAACTGGCTCTCTTATTTCCTGAATATCTACAAAATTGGATGTAAAGATTAACAGGGAAAGCAAATATCAGTCAGAATGTGGTTTAGAAGTTTGTTCCAGAAAGAGAGATATTTCCTCTGAGTAGAAAAAAATGATTATGAAAAAAAGATGCCAGCTTGAAAGCAGCCCTGTGGAGTCTTCAAAACCTAAATAACTTATCTTTGATAATCTTCAGGGAGGACAGCAAGCAACAGAACAGAGAGAGATGGTGCACAGCTTAGTGGATACAAAAGATGGAACACGCTGTGGTGTGCATCAAACAATCTTTAGGGAAGCATATGCATTTGGAATATTTTCAACAGTTTTATTTCAAATGGCATCAGAGGACTAGTTATGGAAATGGATGAATTAATGAGTCAGAATGTATAGACATTCATGGGAGTTTTTCTGTAACTGAATTCACTAAAAGATTTTTTAAAGGAAAGGAGAGGTGAAAATTAATGTTTTGCAAGCATCATGCTAGGTACAGGGTTTTGTTGTATGACTGCCAGTTGGTTTCCCAACACCAGTTCTTACAGACTGAAGGATGCGAAAGTAGACTTGAATCCAGAAATTCTTAATTTATTTAGTTAAGTTTGCAATTTTGATAATAATAAGAGATAAAGGTTTGAGGTTTTTTAATTTTATTTTTTGAAGGGAGGAATTAAGAATTTGTTAGTCTATGCAACTATCTTCTACCACTCTTCTTATAATCAGAAATAGAAACATACGCCACATGATGCATGAACCAGATATAAGCAAATAACACAGTTTAAAAATCTACTTTATAACATTGTCTCACTCTGAATTTTCTTTCCTACTTCTTTCTTTCTGTTTATCACAATATACACAGCTTTCAGCTCTGGTTCACTGTATCTTTCCTTGGCCTCCTAGTTTTTTTCTTTTTCTATTTCTTTGCATTCTACTATATTCCTACTTTTGTCTTTCTGCTATCTAGCATATTCTTTAACATTTCTTTCATCTTCATCCTAAAATTACTGCTCTTTACCTCTTTACCATACCCATGCTTCCCCCTTTGAACAGTTCAAGCCCCTTACTGCAGTTTCACATGTGGCAATGAATCATCCCTGATACTCTGTCCTGTGGAGGCACAACCAATCTTCACATTTTTTGCATCATGTTACTCGGTCCATCTTTCATGTCAGTCTCTGATCACCAACTGATGCTTTACACATTCACTATCCACAGTAGCAGAATTTCCTCAGGAAAGCAATGCAGAAATACTTCACCAAAATATGGGTAAGAAATAGATTTCAGTAGACATCAGACCACAACCAAGTATGATTTATGAGCAAACAATTCAGTGAAAAAATATATAGACAAAACAGGAAAGATGAGCACATGATGCTATAGGAAAGAAATTCACCAATGCAAATTTTAGAAAGTTACTTTTTCCCTAGTAGGTGCCCTGAGAGAGAGAGAATTTTCCATAATAAATAAGATCTGACAAATCTGAGACTCTGTAGCAAATAGCAACAGCAATTTTTAGAGGTCTGAAGCCTGCAAGTCCCCTCTAGGACAGGGAACTGTATACACAATTCATTCGCTTTGTGGCTGACAAGAGATCACATTTCAGGTCTGCTTTCCACTTTTGGAAGGATGCAACTTTACTGGAATCAATGATATTTATCTTTCTTTAGTACTGGAATAGTGACACATTATAATGTTTTAACTATAACATTCAAATGGGTCACATTTGTACAAAATCCACCCATTGCTTCAGTACTTTTCTTTTTTCCTCTTCATATGAACATCTTGGACAATTTCAAAACTCTTTAGTGAAATATAAGATTAACCTAAAAGCATGTTAGCAGTTTTGACAAGGGCTGAAAGTGCAATGGAAAGGCTCTAAGAAGAAAATGTGTTTTAGAACACTTGTATGCCATAGAGAATTAGCTATGAATATACAGTACCAGAAAAAAATATTCAAATCCTAATTTTCATAAGAGCTGTCTTATGAAGCACTCATGAAAACTGTATTGGAAAGGCCTGTACAAAGTAATGAGGTAACGTATCTTCTGGATGAGTCATGAGCTGACCTCTTAAAACAGCACCTGAGATGTGCTGTCATTAGAGAGAAAAATCTTTTCTGGGTTTGCGAGCCTTTGTCACTACAGTAATAGTCAAATAGCTCCTCAAAATGAAACCTGGATAATTAACTACCTTTCTTCTGCAAATGCACAGAAGTAATCTTTTCTCATGATTCAGAAACAGCTGAATGTTAATACTGGACTTAAGAGCCAAAGAAAGCTAAACTAACAACACATCTATGTGGTAAAGTCCTCACTTATAATGAGATTACAGAAAGGATATTTTTAAATTTGTTTCCAGCCCGCCCCTTCCAGAATCTTCCTTCTGATACTCCCCAGTACTTTTTGACTGAATGAAAGTGTCCTAGAACACTTCCATCTTGTGTTTGTACAGATACTGTACTTTATACAAATCCTGTAGGGCAGACTGAAAGGAGGATCTGCTCACAAGCAGTCCTGTTATTTTCATGGCACTGAGGTTATTTTCACTCTTAGGAAGAGGTATTACTGATTTATTCATGTACATCAAGACGTATGTATTCATAAAAAGTCTTACAAAATGCCTAAGCAGGCTAGACAGCTAAAGCATAGAGAAGCTAAGAGGTGCTAGAATCTGGCTCTGGGACATAATGGAAGTTTATCTTCAAAATCAGGACTTGCTAGGACTTCATCTTCCAGTAGATTGATCAAACGTTTTGTGGTACTGCCCTGATTTCACCCTGACATGGAAGGAAAGAGACATCACCCCCAGTGACCCTCTTTGCAAGAAGCTGAAATCTCCTTGCAGTAATTCACTGGGAATTAAATTGCTGTAGATTCACAAAGCTGGCATATTGACTGAGGATACAGGAGTGTTAGAGAAGCTACAGCAACTTTACAGTCTATTTTTCAAAGTGCCAGTGGCTACCATTTCAAGGTAGGTGAGACAAATAAGAGAATTGAAGAGATTATCTGTTTCCAGAGCAGTTTAGTAAATAAAGAAAGTGATGGTGGTTGGGGGTGGTGGGGTTTTTGCTTTATTCTTGCAGTTTTTAGGGGAAATACTGCAAACCTGTCAGGCTCTTGCCAGTTCTTGCTGTTACAGCTGGAGCTCAACCCTTGCTTATTCACTGTTTCACTGGACAAAGCAATATGGAATAAGGGCTCGCTTACTTTCAGCACACATAAAGATAAAAAGAAGTGGAATGATAAGCATGAATCACTTATTATTTAGCAGTCTTACTTGTATCAGTTGTGCCAAGTTCACACCAACTTCATGGTATAATTTCAATGATTTGATGCAGGTTTTAGCTTCATTGCATTAAATGAATCCTCTTAGATTCCCTTAGTCTTTTCTCTGACCCTGACTTCTCCTTTATTTTCAGGCATTTTTCTAGCTCTCCCTTAGCAAAAGCTCTGTATATGTGCATAGAAATGCCTGACATCAGCCTCAAAATCCCACCACTTCCAAGCAAGCATAGGCTCTGTGTAACAATGCGGAAGCACAGGGATAGTCTTCACCCATTTTACTGGATGCCCTTCTTGTAAACAAGCAAACAAACAAGTGAAAAGGTGAGCAAACCTCTGGCTCCCTTCTTTGCCTTGAATTATGGCATGCTCTGCAGTTATATACTAGCTCTAGTGTCTTGAAGACTTATTGTGCCTAGCATTACTCAAATGTGAAAGATCACCCATGTCTTATAGTTCTGTTAGCTCTGAGTTGCAAGATAAACTCGAAGCATGCGAAAGAGACAAAATGGTCGAAAGAAGACTGAAATGGAGAAACAGATTACCATAACGAATAGTGTTTGGGTACTTGAGGTGTCTTTGAGGTTAAGGTGATGTACTGTGTCCATATTATTCAGGAACACACAATGATTCCAAACAAGTTCAATCTAAGTCATTGTTTTTATAGCAAAACTCTTGTTTCTGCAAAACTGTGTGTCACATTGTGCAATGTGCAATATCATCGTTACTTACAGTGGAATTGGTCTGCCTTGACACATCCTCCCAGTTCTTTCATACTCAAGTATTTTGCAAAGTATATTTCTGATATTTTCAGGACAGCCAAAAAATAAGAATGCTGATTTAGCTGAGTGTTAATTAGAGCTGGACTATTTATGGAGGTAACTCTTCACTGAACATCAGTATAACTTTTGGACTATGCTTCAATCTGTATACGCTCATCATCTTCCATGTTGGATGAATATCAGGACCACTATATTAACAACCAAAACGGTAATACAGTGAGCCTGACTATTTTCCAGCAAGCCTTTGTGTTTGAACTGTATGTGGTTAATCATCTTAATGCTTCTGTGTTGAACCTTTACACTGGAAAACTAATATAAACCAGAGAGGAAACAGATGTTCCTTCAAGGCCTGCATGCTTTGGACCAGAGATGGACAGCAATCCTTGTTCCTGGTAAAAGCATTTTGGAGGCAAGGGAAAAGATACACACTATGTAATAGGGATGGAAAAGTTTACCTCTGTGTGATCCTGTTCACTAATATTCTATGGGTTTGCTAGGGCATGCTAAAACAGCCATTTCTCTAGGTTGTGCATACACTAACACTTGTTTCAAGCCAATACAGAGCTTGGGATCTTCTCAATCACTTCATTACAATTGTTAGGTGAACCTGTGATAGGGAAAGGAACAAAATAATGGCTAAGGGCAAACATGGAGCCTGTTTCACCTGTGCTTAAAGGCCTTTTAATTTGATATGAGCTGAGGTATGTACTTGAGTAGTCACTCTTGGGGTTGATTATCACCAACATACAGCTTTGTTCCCATCATAAATGTCCTGCTCAGACTGCGCCCTGCACTAACAAAAGTGGAAGTGGAGCAGAACTCAAAGAGACTGATCTGTATTCCTTAAGCTGCTTTCTGTGGGCTCTTCCATTCATACGTGTGTCCCTTTCTTTCACACTGTTTGCAAGGGTGGTCAACAACAGGTCAAAGCTGTGGAAATAGGGGCAAGAGGGATCTTTTACTGATTCTCTGGGGCAATCTTTAGGCTTCAGCTCCTGGGAAGCAACAGACATTCCACTTTGCAGAGCACAGGCTTGTTACTCCCCCTGGGCAAACCCTGGGGCAGTTAATTCTAGCGCAGATAATACGCTGTGGGAGCCTTGACTTGCATGTGTCAGCTCTGAGTAAGAAACCAAGGATCTGCGTTATGGTGATTCTTTTTCCTCTCCAGTGTGCTTTTGGCAGACTCCCAGACAGCTTTCTGCACAATCATGTGGGCTGCTTTCATAACATCTGACTCTATATTAAACAAAGGTATATGTGTTTCTTCCTCCCTGGTCCATAGTGACTGAGAATTTCATGGCATATGCTAGAATTATATAAGCACAGAAGCATGGTATAGTTCAGATGAAAGGAACCTCAGGAGGTCTCTACTCAAACTTCCTACTCAAAGCAGGGTCAGTATTAAGCTCAGACCAGGTTGTTCATGGTTTTAAACACTGTGTCTTGAAAAACTCCAAGGATGGAGTGTGTACACTGTCTCTGGGCAACTGGTCCACTGCTTTGCTGTCCTCATGGTGAAAGAATTTTTCCCTAAATCCCATCAAAACCTTATGTCTTTTTCTCTCATCCTCCCACCACACAACACTACAAAGAGACTGGCTTCACCTTCTCGGTAGCTTCCCTGTAGGCAGGTATTGGTAGGCTGCTATTAGGTAGTCCAAAAGACATCTCTCCTTCAGGCTAGAGAAGACCCTTTCTCTCAAACTTCCCTCACAGGTCACATACTTCAGGTTATCAAATAATATATACTCTATGACTGATATTGGACAGAGGGCTTTTTGTCAAACTACTTTCCAAGATGGATCAGTTACTGGATAAAAGCATTTTTTAATTCAAAATCTCTGCTAGATTACAGAAGATTCTGATGTGCTGGACACAACCCTCCCTGGGCATACCTTCTGTCTCATGGCTGATGTGAAATGAAGAGATATGCAAAGCCCCTGTCCATTGTATGACAGCCACTGCCACCACAGTGGTAACACTTGGGAGAATAAGGACAGAATACAATTTGAGAATCAGCATCTCCCAGTGGTGATTCTTATCCCCAGTCTTGCAGGCAGAGCCCAGCTGCCCCTGGGAATATTGCATCGGTTCTTCCACTCTGTATGGTTTCAGTAACTGAACTGAAAGAACCAATCTTCCATCCAACAGCTCTCTCAGAAATTTCGTGTAGCCCCCATTGATTTCCTTGAGAGGGAAACATATATATATATATAGCATTGCTTTTTGCTTTTCCTTTTACACAGGAAAGAGTTTAATCAGTGCCCTTTGTGTTAAACCATTAGATGTGGCCACCTGTGGTATCTTGAAGTTATTCACATTTTTAAGTGTTTTTAAATGTTCAGTCTAAGCCACCCAGAGTTTTTCCAGCAGGGGGGAAAAACTCAGTTGCCTGGAAGCTTTTCCATTACCTTACGCCACAGGAGTGGCATAAAGCTGCTAAAGAAAAGTCTGAATCTAGTGCTCATGTTTCTACTACAGGGAACAGGTTCTCCTTTTTAGGAGGTGGGAGAGCAAATGTGGGGGAGTTCAATTTGCTTCCTGATATTTATTTATTCTTCTGTCTATTCACTCAGCATCAAGAGATGAGTAAAAATGGTAAAGATTTGGATTCTTTTTGTTTTATTCAGAGAAACACTTGCCTATGGCAGTCATATTATTTCTTTCCCCTCCTTCTGTTTGCAGTATGATGACCTCATCTTTGCCAGGACCTCCTCCATCCCATCCCACTGCAGCTATTTCCACAGTTTTAATTTCCAGTTTATAATGAAATGTCTGTTATCCACAGCTCCTCCACAGAACAGGTGAATCACAAAGATGAGATTTTATTCCTTAGTTGTTTTGCTGCTTGTGTCTGGTCATGAGACTATTATTATGATCTTTTTTTAAGGTGCTTTTCCTAGTCTCTGTCATTTACAAAGTGTTTTTATCAGTTAAGGATTCAATGTTACTTTATGAACTTAAAATGGTTATATACGTAGACATCCATTTAGCCATAAACACAATGTGTTGAGCAAACTGCAGCAGATGCTTAAAAGTGGGGAATTATTGTAAAATAAATACATCTGGAAAAAATGTATGTGAAGAAGACTGCATCCACACCTCTGGGATACTCAGAAGCACATCAGGCACCAATCCTGAGTCCAGTGTTATACTTTGTAGAATTGTTTTGCAATAAGTTATGTCTGCCAACTGCCTGGCTACAGTCAAAGTTAGTTTCACGTGACCCTGTGCTAAAAAAAGGGAAAGCGCTGTCCTTCAGAAGGAGGAAATGTGTGGCTGGGCACGCAAAATGCTACAAAAGTGCACTGGAGACAAGAGTTTTCTCCCAGGTGACGAACAGCAAGCGTGATCCCAGGACAGTTTACAGCAGGGAACAGAAGAATATAGTTCTATGTCCAATAAAACAATGAAGTTGGGCTAGTCCTCAGACACCAATCCTGGTTTTCCCTTTTTTCCCTGGTTTGTCCTGAACCTACCAAAAGCAACAGAAGTTTTGCCATACACAAGGCTTTTGACCTACTGATTATTATTTTTTTTCAGAGCAAATTACCATGGGGTTTCAGACTCTGAACTTCACGTTTGGATGAGTAATGTGGCTTGTATGGTAGACCTCCGCTTTCAGTGTTCTACAAGTCAGGCTTCCACTGCTGATGTCGATATGTGAAAATTCACAACCCACTTCATGAAATATCTGCAGTATCCTCCCAGTGGCTGTTTTCATGAGCAACCTGATATTTAATTCATTTTTAAGAATATAAACCTGCACAAAAGTAGAAAGTTTGCAGAGCAGATGAAGTGAATCTACACAAGCAAATATTATCTGTGCATTTTTGTAATGAGTAGGTAGTTTTATTAGCTGCGGAGGGAGCTCAGATTAATTCTGTGAATCTCAAAACCAAACAGTATATAGGAAGACACATCAGAGACACTGCACATTCAAAGGCTGTGTGCTGACAGAAACACTGCTTATTGTTGATTAGCCCATATAGTTTGAATTACTCTGGATTTACCGTCTTTTGTCTGACACTCACAGTTCTGTCCAAACCGCTTGTGTACACTGTGATAAGAAGACAGATGAACAGGAGAAAATGCAATGCAGATCAGCTACATCAAGAAATATATCAATAAAGAACAAAAAATAACAGGAAATAAAACTACAGCAGAACATAAATATGTATTCCATATATACATACACAGAGAAAGAGAGATTATGCTCTGCAGGCATTGATTTTCTATCTGTTGCAGACAGATTCTTTTGAACGAAATGGGAAAAATAGTTGTTTGAATAGCGATTAGCCCTTAACACCTTTTGTATTTTCTGGAGTAGCTACTGTCACTGTTTGTGATATAACAAGTCCCTGAATAAAAATAGGAAGACAAAAGGAGATAACTGAGACAACACAGTAGGGATAAAGCTTTAGGGTCCAGGCTGTAAAAGGAGTAAAGGAAGGAAAGCACACAAGTCCCTTCCTTAAAAGGAAGGAAACAATACTGAATAAGGATGGTGTCAGCTGAGCTGAGCAAGATTGGATATGCAATGTGCAAGACAGCGTTCCTGCTGTGTGAAAGAGCATATGCCAGAGATATCTAACACAAGCATGCATTAGCTTTATATTCACAGACTTCCTACATGCATCCTGTGAGAGAAAAAGTGCAGAGGTATCTTCTGAATGTTCTCAAAGTAGCAGGAAAAAGTCTGTGCTGTTTCTCTGGCTGTGCTGGTTGCGTTATACTGAAAGTTCCTCACAGGTGCCTATTTAAATTTGCCTATTCTGTCCAGCCAATATGTTTGCCACAGTGAAAATAGGAAGTGAGGAAAATCTTGGAGAGCAACTGTTGCCCAATGTTAGTAATAACCTAAGCAAGACTGTACAAATAACAAAGTCTACTCTGTCAAAAGTACCGAATAAAGAGGTAACAGATACTTCCAAGAACTGCAATTAAACTTACTTTGGGAGAAGTACATTTGCAGTTCTGATCTTGAGACCAGAATACCTCTCCATTTACCTTTGCTATGTGTTTAGGATTTGCCTGTTATGAACATAAATATTCCCTAATTGACACCCTAGTTACAGCTGAAAGCTTCAGACAGGGTAAGGAATCTGCTGTGCTGGACACTGCCCAGGTGCTCTAGGAAAAATCCTAGCTGAAATACATTCCTATATTCAGTGAAACTGTATGGTGGGTCACCATTCTATGCTTAGTTCAAATTAATGCATCAAGAGGTAGCAGTTCCTAAAGGAAACCGTTTGCCAGCAGATGACCATTGTCCCCAAAGATGGACAAAGATGCCCGATGTCCCCAAACAACCACCATGCTAATGTCAAGGTAGATGAGACATAAGCTTTTAAGCTCAATGGGTAGGGCAGAGCAGCCTATTTGGTTAGTGAAGTCCTTCCCCAGCTCTCCGAGTTACAGAGTATACAAGGAGAAAATACAAGATGTGAAGCACTTTGATATCTGCAGTTCCCAGCTCTCCCCAGAGCTCAGCTGGTGATGGGAGGCTCCGCCTGGGCTGGAGGTGGGGGAGATGGATGTCACTTCAGTGTGATTTTTATGGAAATCAAGGAGAAGGCTTCTGAGTCACCAAGGCCCCTGTGGCATGCCTGCCAGGGACAGACTTTGGTAGGGCTCAGCCCTCCAAGAGAAGCAGAAAGGACTCCTGTAAATAAGGAAATTTCAGTAATAAGTAGTTGCTTTGTGTCACCAGTTTCTCACTCTGAAGGAAATAGCCCATTAGAGTCAGAACAGTGTTAACTACTCGTTGGTGAGGCAAAATCATGTGGGCTGATTCTCTCATAGCTGACAAAGGTATTTAGAGAAAAAAATCACAAGAATTCAAAACAATTCTTAAGCCTCAACACTTGTTTCAACCTGTGTTGTTCACGAGGATGGAGCCAGGCTTTTCTCAGTGGCAAACAATGATAGGACAAGGGGCAATGGGTACAAACTGGAACACAAGAAGTTTCACTTAAACTTGAGAAGAAACTTCTTCTCAGTGAGGGTGACAGAACACTGGAACAGGCTGCCCAGGGAGGTTGGGGAGTCTCCTTCTCTGGAGACATTCAAAACCCTCCTGGACACGTTCCTGTGTAACCTTATCTAGGTGTTCCTGCTCCGGCAGGGGTATTGGACTAGATGACCTTTTGAGGTCCCTTCCAATCTCTAGCATACTGTGATACTGTGATACTGTGTGGGTAAGGAGAGACAAGCATACTTTATTCGTGGCAAGCTCTTACTCAGGTGTTCTTTTGAGGCTGGAGAGAGCTTTCATTTACTTTTTTTCCCAAGAGGCTTTCCACAGTCCTTTTCTTGGGCTCTAAAGAGAAAGCTCCAAACTGTGTGTCTTGGCTCTCCAGGAACAAGAAATGTCATATTCTCATGAGCAATCTTGATCTCATAGCCTTAAGAATGTCATAGCAATCAATTACTTTTCTAAAGTGAAGCATTAAACTTTTTGGCATTCCCCATTAATAATAACTACCACTGCCAGTTTGCTTGTAAGTCTCTACACAACTTTCTCTTGAAAATAAAATTCTAATTAAAGTTCTAATGAACTTTCTTCTCAGAAAGAGAAAAAATTGAACACCTTTCATGCCTTCCTGTATACAGCCTTTCAGAAAAAAACCTTTTGGCTCACTTACCCAGGTTCACTCTGTATTTTAATACTGACTGCAGCAAACAGGCAGATCAAACCACTTTCTGACTACAGAAGCACAACGTGCATCACAAGATTGCAAAAGAGAAAGTATGAAAGCTATGAGCTTTCCTTCTTTTTACTACATTATTTTTATTCTCAGCCAAATATAGTACAGTCTTTGCATTAGAATAGTCTGGATCACTATTTACTTAATTCTTTAACATCACCCTGTTTCCTAGTATTGAAAAAAATGGAAGGTATCACAAGCTATGTGCAGCTTGTTCATGACAAATTTTCTAGAATGGAATGCCTGAAACTCAAATTTCTATCTGTGTTTGATGTCCATGTGTATTTACATGGGTGTTTAAGGCATATTGGCTCAGATTAGTTCAAGGTAAATTGCATCAGTTTCTTGCTATCTGGAGTTCTAAATCAGTCCATTAATGTAAAGCAACAGACCCCCTTCACCTGTGAAGACTACAAGGCAGCAAGAAGACGTTGTCCCAGAAAAGATGTAATAGTTCATTTCTTTCAATTTCTCTATCAAATTGACAGTTGAAAATAAGCATGAACTATGTAGCTATGTCCCATTATAAAAAGACTGTGCTCAAGTATGGGGCATGAATTAAGTACATCAGAAGGTGCTACTCCTAGCATGAGTAGCTAGGAAAGACATTTGTCTTATTATCTGATATAATTATATTATTTGGGAATGTAATTTTTTGCGTGCTTGATCTACTTTTCACAAATCATGCAATTCAAATGTGTTACCTTTGATCTAAATGGATTCTGAATTTGCAATACCTACATTGGAGGTAATGGAAGAAAGAATTAATACACTTCTGTGTAAGATGTAAGTAAGGAGTTGTCCTGTGTTTTTCCACATCCTTTGCACTATTTTTGACCCTTGCCTGTTTCCAGCCTGTGTGGATAACAGACATCCCTTGTGTCGGGTCTTAGAAACATAAGCAATATTGTTGATGTAGATGAAACAGTGATGGTACCACTCTTCCCCTTCCTTTCTGTCTCACCAGAGAGTTTCCAGGCCCTCATGGAGCCTCTCACTCCTGTATAATGATGTAACAGTCACAGTGGCAACCCTTTTTAAAAACAGCAGAACCCCACAGTTCCTTCCTGAAACAAATAAAAAAATTTGGTGCCTGCTCTTGCAAATGTTTGAGAAAATGATATGGAAGTATAGATACTATACTGATATAGTTTGTATCCTACATAGAATCCATACTAAATTAATTCCTGAGATTAATTTTCTGTTTGTCAAAACATAAATATCTAGACCTTGTTTTGGAAGAATCATAGAATAATAGAATAGTTAATGTTGGAAAGGACCTTAAGATCATCTAGTTCCAACCCCCCTGCCATGGGCAGGGACATCTTACACTAAACCATGTCACCCACGTCTGTGTCGAACCAAACCTTGAACACCGCCAGGGATGCAGCATTCACAACTTCCTTGGGCAACCCATTCCAGTGCCTCACCACCCTCAAAGTAAAGAACTTCCTTCTTATACCTAACCTAAACTTCCCCTCTTTAAGTCTGAACCCATCACTCCTTGTCTTATCACTATAGTCCCTAATGAAGAATCTCTCACCAACATCCTTATAGGCCCCCTTCAGATACTGGAAGGCTGCTATGAGGTCTTCACACAGCCTTCTCTTCTCCAGGCTGAACATTCCCACTTTCTTAGCCAATCTTCATATGGGAGGTGCTCCAGTACCCTTATCATCCTCGTGGCCCTCCTCTGGACTCATTCCAACAGATCCATGTCCTTTTTATGTTGAGGACAACAGAACTGTACACAGTACTCCAAGCTGAGGTCTCACGAGAGCAAAGTAGAGGGGCAGGATCACCTTCTTTGACCTGCTGGTCACGCTCCTTTTGATGCAGCCCAGGATACGGTTGGCTTTCTGGGCTGCAAACACACACTGCTGGCTCATGTTCGGTTTCTCATCAACCAGCTCATGTTCAGTGACCAACACCACCAAGTCCTCCTCTGCAAGGCTGCTCTGAATCTCTTCTCTGCCCAACCTGTAGCTGTGCCTGGCATTGCTGCTACCCAGGTGTAGGACCTTGCACTTGGCATGGTTAAACTTCACAGTTTAATCTCTTCTCAGAACAATGTGACACATCCCCAGTTAGTTACTGAGATTTTTACTATACGGATTACCAGAAGTCTTTTCATTTAGATGTAGAGCCATAATCTAATCAGATTTGAAATGTTTCTAATATCTGGTGGAGTAAAGGAAAAAGCACACTGTGCCTTAAATTGCATGGTCTGAGATATGCAAATCTCAGACAGTTAAGAGGAGAATAAATGATGCTGTCAGTGGTATGGTGTGTTTGGTGGCATTTGTTTAGAATAACCAGCATCACTATAAATTGATATAAAATTGTTATAGATTTCTTCAAACAGAGATGACTGACATTTTTAAATGCTCATTTGCAAAGTCGTAAATATAAAGAAGTGGATAATTAAATTTAAAGGGCATTTTCCAGGCATAATATTAGAAAGATTAAGAGGTTAAACATTAACCTGACAGTAAATCCCTCCCTTATGTTTTCCTGCAAACAAGAATGTCTGCACTTTAACTATTCAGTGCCATTCAGTGCATCAGACATCAAATGTGAGTGCATTGCATGTCACATACTAAAACAAAAAGATCGATAGTCACTCATTAAAAATGTAAAAAAAAAAAAAACCCAAACCCCAAAAAACAATTTTAATCCTAATTTACATAGTGTTTTATCCCTTAGCCCCAGAAATTACACTGTAGATACTTCATAAAAGCCATTCAAGACTTCATGATGTTATGGGTAACATGTTTAGAACCATAAAATGGACTGAATTTAGAACTGAACGTCATTTACACTCAGAAACAAGAGAAAATGTTATCTTAGTGATGTTGCCTAAAGCCCGAAAAGGCACTGCCAACCCTGAGGTTTTCTTATTTACTTTATGACTGGATATGCAGCAAGGAGCACTACCTGCTTTTGTTTGTGCTACAACTGCAAGTCCTGTTATGAGAAAGTCTGAGGGTAACCATCTTGGACATCATTCCAGCTTGACACAAGGAGCCTGCTCAGAGATGGAAAGTTGCTTGCTTGCTGTTTGACAAGCCCACGCTAAGATAACAGCATCTGGATTGGGATCACACAGCTGTTTTCTTACTGCCAAATTTTTTATGGTCTTTGTAAAGTAAGAACTAAAACTAACCTACTGAGAAGCAGTTATTCCAAAGTATCTTAAACCTGTTATATCATAAGCAGGAAAAAAAAAAAAAAAAAAAAAAAGGACAGGCAGACAATCTTTCTCTTTCTTTTTTCTCTTTTTTTTCCTCCAAACATTTCCTTTCAGATGTCCCTTTGAAGTCACAGGCTTATAGTGTGAGTGACTAAGAGCAAGGAGCTGTGAAATGCGCCTTTGAGCCATGTACTTCTCAAAGAATATCACAAGGCATATATGACTGGGGTACACGACATCTGCAAATCAGCATGGCATTATTGAGGCTTTGTTCAGTCTCAAACTCTGGGAGCTTCAGAGAACTAAAATCTTCAGCAAGGAAAAATCACTTTTCCCGTTCTCATTCCACCTTCCTACTTTTGAGGGGTCTCTGCTACCATATGCAATGACTGTGTTAGTGTAATTTGCTTATGAAGAAATAATAGAACATACACATAAATTCTATATATAATATAATTCTTGTATGTGTGTACACTAGGTATAGATTCCATTTTCTGTTCAGTTCAGCCTTGCTATTGCTTACTGATGTACGTTTTCCTATTGTTAGACATATACTCCCACTTCTCTGGTGTTGTAAGGTCACCCCATCAAACTACCCTCACAATACACCACTTTTCATGCTTACTAAAACAATTCCTGTTCAGATGGATCTGATTTACTTCTTAATCAAACACACAGATTGGCAGTTCAGGTTACATCTGCTGATTATCCACTCACGGGTCTTCTGCATTTCTCATTCAAAAACATTTTCATTACATCTATTACATAAAGGGTATTATAAAAGGATACTCCACTGATAATTCTCAAACAGGGAGCAAAATTGGTTCTCATGATTTTGGAGCAGTCAATACTGATGTATCAGGTTTTTACGAACTTCAAAGAAAATCTGTTGAAAGCTAGAACTATTTCTGTAAGTTATTTGGTGGAGCCACTGATCAGCCTCACTCAATAATCATCCCAAGTGGGAGGGCCGCACTGCAGTGTGTCATTATAGCTTTGCTTCCTGCTAGACCTGCCAGGAGGTTTATATGAGACTGCATGAATCTTTTTTGACTTTCTGCAGTTTAAAGTGCTCAGAGGAAAGAGAGCTGAGCACTGCTAACAAAAGGAGTAACTGTTAGACCAGAAGATGAGAGAAACAACACAGTATAAGGTGTGGAAATGGTAGCCAGAAGACTGACCTGAACAGCAGAGAAGTGGAGAACAAGATAAGAAAGACCAGAGAGGCTGAAGGTAACAAGGTGCTGCAATAGGCAGCAAGGAAAAATGGGAAGGGTATGAATGGGAAAAATGATGTGGGTCTGTCTCAGAACCACTGTTTACAGATCAGATAGTGCCTCTCCCTGAAGCAGAGCTTCTGCAAAGACCTAAGAAAGGAGTGTCGCTGTCAAGGATGTGAGGCAGCACTCACGGATATAACCAGGAATGGGGCAAAAAATGATACCATGACAACTCAAATACCCTGGACGTGACTTTACGGAGAGCTGTGACTGTTCTGCAGACCTGAGCTGTGCCTCTGACAGTTGAGCTGAGACAGCAGGGACGTGGTGTGCTGGACACCAGGACCCAGGGTCCCCAGAGTTCAGTCACAGTTTTGCTTACTTTATGCGATTTCTTTCCATTTGTACTTTTTTTCCATTTTACCTTCCCCAGGGATTAGAGGGAGAAATATAGAAACCCTTCAAGAAAATCCAGCCTTACCTGGAGATAAATATATGAATCCTATTTGATTATCTAAATCTCATACTGTTTGGAGACATATCCATCACAGAATGGCTGCTAATGGTCTCAGACCCAAGGTCATGGTTTTGCTTCAGAACTGAGCAAGAAAAGAATAAGGCAAGGGGAAATAAGTTCATATCCACAACATAGATAATAGCTTGGGAAACAACAAAAGCAATCTACCAGGGAAAAAAATAATCTATACAGGAAAACTGAATACACTGAAATTCCTAATTAGATGAAAAAGGGTAATTTTAAGAAAAGAAATAATTTCCACCCTCATTTCCAAAGAGGGTATGGAGGCCAAGTCCCAGTGAATGGCAGCAGAATTTAAGAAATTAAATGTTTGAATTGCTATTGGAAGTGAGATTTCAGATCTTCAAGTCACTTTAGTGTTTTGACAATGCTGCTCAAAGTGTACTTTGTGAAGGAATGCTAACCAATGTCTCTGTGGGCTGGTATGGGATAATACAAATAGGTGCTGAAACTGGGGACAGTGAGGAATTTCTACTGAAAACAGGTAATAAGGGATGACAATTCAAAGACACCAGGTGAATGCTTTTTCAGAACTCTGTTTCTCTTGCACTCTTTTCTTGCTTTCTCCTCATTAACTTTGCTTTGCATTCACTTCTCAGTCTTGTCCCATTTCCTCCCTCTTGCTTCAGCCCATTTATTATTTTCTCTCTTCTCTTGCCCGACACCTCTGATATGTCTTTCTTCAGCAGGCACTGGTCCCATGAAATAGGTTTGTGTTGCATGGAGACACATTGCAATGCAGCAATCGCTGCTGAGTGATTCTGTTGCTGCGGAATGGCACAGTGGGAGAGATTTCACCTCAGACAGAACACCCCAGGGACTCAGCAGTTTGATGGAGGAGATTGTTCCTTAGGTACATTACTAGATAGTGTTCTTATCTAGGTAGTATTTCACTTCCTTGCTTTACCAGCTCTTTACCAATTCAAAGAGTTGTTAAGTAAAGATGGGATTAGATGGAGAGGACTGGACCATGTAGGCAGCACTGCAGAAGATGAGGGTAAGGTAAAACCTCAGGAAACAAAATAAATTCATTAGTAGTCTTTTTAATCCTCAGATGTATTTTCTGTGGAAAGGTGGTGTGAGATGAGGAAACAGAAATTGCAAACTTACAGACAATGACAGATAAGCCTGGCAACGAAGAGATAGAGTAATCTATAGCATGATTACAGAATTTCTGGATATTAAAAAAACAGTTTGAAATCCTCAGTACCAGAAATGGGTATATTCATACAAGTGAAATAATTCTAGCAATGGTCTTGATGAAGCTGACGTGGTGCTTTTGCCATGACATGAAAGAGGTTCCCATGCAGTAAATATAAAAGCATAGTCTCCAGAAGCCTGAATTTCAAAGTCAGCCTACCTGTCTCTATTTGTCTCAAAAGCCTTTCTTCTCTTAAAACAAACAAACAAACAAACAAACAAACAAAAAACAGCAACAACAAAGAAACAAAACCACAACAAAACTCATCTTTGAATTAGAATGAAACACACAAGGGAGATCAAGTATATTGATCACCATTGCCCTGTGAAAGCTTTGTATCTCACAGGCTTCATTGCTAAAGTGACAAGACCAGTTTGTGAAACCCTGTGTGGGATAGCAGGATTTTCTTTACACACTAGTGTACAAGGATTTTCTGTGACGGGGCATAAAGTTTTGTGTTTAGTCATCATAGCAAACTGTCTCCCATGAGGAAGAAGCTGAGCTGAAGCCTTTGCACCCGGGGACTACATTCAGTGTAACCTTTTCATGCCTCAGAGCGCAGATCTTTGCATACAGAAATGCCTGCTCTTCTCTATCTTGTGTTGGTTAATGCCCTTTAAGCTTTTAACAATTTTGGCTTCAAATAATCCCATTTGACACTTCTGAAACCTTGCATTTCAAATGTTCCCATTAGTTTCTTTTGTAAGCATACAAGAGAGGTCAAAGTTTGTTGTGAACTACCTTTGTAATGTCACTTTAAAAATCAAAACGAGCAGAGAGCTTGAGAATATTTGCTTATGCATTTTGGCTTCCTGGCCCAATGATGCTGGACGTGTTTTTAACCGAAGGTACGTCAGAGACAAGTTGCCCAGTTTCTATTAGGTTAACCTTGTTAAACATTACATTATTGTTTAACATAGGATAGGGGCTTCTCTTAATGCCATGGTGAACTATTCATATTCAAAAGTAAGGTATTTTACCTTGTTAAGTGTGCTGAGACCAATATCTGGAGTCATGCATCAGAGCCAGAATTAGCCATGGATTTCTTAAACCTGTAGTGGATTAAAAATGCAATTAGCCTGTAACTACAGTCTACATAATTAAAGTCGGTAGCAGTCATTTAGTGAAACATAACACAGTCAGAGACTTAGAGAGCTTATAATAATGTAGTAACTGAGCATAAATGCTGCAGAAAAAGTGCTAAATAAATACTTCATTCCTTTGGCAAAGAATATGTAATATTTAAGCTTCTCTGTCCACAAAAGGAAGATTATTTTACAGACTAGCTGTAAACATTCATAGCTGTGATCAACAAGCTTATAATTAGCTCTAGCAGTTCAAACATTTTATAAACATTTTTTTAAGTATTGTTAGCATCTGTTCATCTTTCCCAAACTACTTTCAGGCTGTGGAATGGGCTTGGAAATATGAATTCTGTTTTGGGAATTAAGTTGCCATTAGTTTCTGGTAAGGTAAAGAATTAATTTCATTATCTTTCACTATCACTGCCTAAAATACAGTCTGCAGAAATACAGACATAAAAAATGGGTAATCTGCCCTCTCAGAAACAGGTTTGCACAGATTCAATATATGCTTAAATTCTTGCATTCCTTTTATAATCTGAGTCAGCTTTCTCCTCTGTGCTTCTAATCTACATCTTGGTTAAGTGGTTAAGTAAGATGGAAGATGTGTAAAAACCCCCAAGGTTAATGGACACAGAAGCAGAACGGACTACATTTTCAAGCTCTTGAGAACTTCATGTAAAAGTGACCATGATGGACTTCACAAGAATTTTAAAAACATTTGCTGAGTAAAGAAACTGGGTACTTTCCAAAACAGGTTCAAGGATCATTTGGAGGCATCACAAGTGAGTCTGCTAGATCATGAGTGAATAAGAAAATTACTAGTGAAAGCAATGTACAGACACCATTTCCAACCAAGCGAAAAGGAAAGATTTTCTTTAAGTTTGGTAAGAGTCCTTCTGGGCCCTCAGCACAGCAATATTCCTGTCAGAGACACTACTGAGGGCTGCAAAATCTATGATGAAGAGTGAGAGGTTTATCCAGAACCTCCATGATTAGGAGGGATTTGCAGAGATTCACTGAAATGTCACAGCATCTTTGCTGGACATACTGGCAGGTAGAGGGGGTTAATCAGCAGTTCTTTGAGAGACCCACCTGTACTGTATTATAGTTCTCTGTTATTATTTCATCACCAATATTCCATCAGGCTTTGTCAAAAAAACCCAACAAAAACAACCCCTGGAAAACAAACAAAACCTCCCCCCAAAAAAACCAAGAAAAAATCAAACAAAGAAAAAAATTAAACCAAGTAAAAAACCCAGGAAAAGTGTGCATTTGTTTTTTTGTTGAGTGACTTTTTTGTTTGTTTGTTTTGTTTTGCCAGGTTTGGTTTTTTTTGGTCTACGTGTTTTAAATAAGAGATGCATTTCTGTTATGCATTATCTCCAGGTATTTGGAATAAATTGTGAACTGGTTTCCATCAGCCTTCTGAACCCTTTCCTCTTTCACTAGCTTTGCCACTTGTCACCCAGGGACTTTGAGTAGATCTCATGAGGTTTTTCTATTTAATAGCACAGGCATGATATCTGATACAAGGATAATGAAGTACTGTGCCTCCAAATTGTGCTGGGCTGCAGAGGGATTGCTTACCTATCATGGCACTGTTCCTTCAGAGAATATATCTTAGAACCTAATGATCTTCAATTCAATCTTAAGAGAAGCTTAAAGAGCGCTTCTGCTGAGGCAACCCTCCTCATGGATGATTATAATTTCAGTCTGAGTACTCATATGAGTATTTTATCTAAAGTGCCTGAAGAAGACATAGTCAGATAACACTTGTTTTGTTAGGGTTGACTGGTGTGAGGAGCTTTGGACAACTTCCAGCAATGGTGGTGCAGTGCAGAGAGGAGAAGTGACTTACTGAAATCAATCACTTTGGTCTTCCTTTTCTAGCTAGCCTATAACCTCTGCAAATGTAAATCAGCATAGATCAACTGATGGAATGTGTGTGTGGCAGGAGCTAGTCCCTAGTTTTGCCACCTTTTAATGACACCAGACACTCTTCTGACCCATTTACATCCTACTCTGAAGCAACACTTTAAGTTGCATCATGCCCAAAGTGGTAACTAAATAATGCTGGTTGCAGTAGATAAGCTCAGGCCTGAGCATGTGTGTCTGTTCAGTGGCTACCCCAGTATAATTATGCCTCAGTATTCAGACTTGTTTGCTACAAATACACTGTAATATATTGGTTTAATAATGTATTCTGTAACTGTAATGGTTTCAGAATATCATCAAATTTTATCTCTGCTCCTTAATTGTAATTAAATGTAAATTGCAATAAAACGTGGGGTTCCTCTACCTGAGAGAAATGTACCTAAATTTTCAACACATATTGAATCCATACTACTGCTGGAAATAACTGCTTGTGGTAGCTGCCTTTCTGTGCCTCTAGATGGAGATCCTACCCATTTAACTCAACCTTCCAGACAACTGTGTGATGCTTCAGTAAGAACTCCATTTTGCTTTTCATAGTTCATAGACCAAAAATTAGTTTGTTCTCTGATTTCTGAGTTATAAAATTCTTTTGATCTCAGTAACTAGATTTTCAGACCCCTCTGACTTCACAGCTTACCTTACCCTATACGGGTGACTTTATCATAAGCTTCCATCAGAGTGCAGAGGAAAGCCTTGCCATAACTTCACAAGTCTTGGCTATTTGCTTGATATTTTGGAACCAAGGGTTCTTCATATACAACCCTAGCTCCTAGCAAGAGTAAGCAGAAACATGAGCGAAATTACCTATCTCCTCTAGTACAGAGATAAAAATCCCTTTTTGTGGATCAAAACCAGTTAGATAAAAACACGCGTAGTAAACATATTTTTCAGGTTTGCCGAACCATTAAGATGCAGAATTTAGCTTGTAATAGTGTCAGCTGCCCAAAGACAGGATGCAAATTCCCTCTTGATTACATAGGTCCTGAAAAACAAAGATATATCTGCAGCTAAAACTACACTTACAGAAAGAGAATTAAGTGCCCTAGTACCACTGGGTGACTATCTGCATAACAATAGTAATAGTAACAACAGTACCAATATAATAGAAATACATAATACCTTTGAGGGAAAATTCCTTTTTTTTTTTTTTTTTGTTTTATTCCCAAAACTAGAGAGATTACTGAGGAGGGTTTGTTTGGTTGTGGGGTTTTGGTTTGTTTGTTTTGTTTTGTTTTGTTTTTTTCCTACACTGCCCATACTTTTCCTTGTGTGACTTTGAATGCAAGCCAGTTGTGCTCATGAAACTATATTTGCCAGTTTTAGCCTACAAGAACATGAGTAAGATGTAGTTAATAGCTGTACAAATCCTCAGACCCTAACAATAACATTGAGACAGCAATGTGGATGCCAGTGCTGCCACCTACTCAGGTACTGCTCATCTGCTGCTTTGGGGGTGATATTTTTCTTTTTGCTTGATTTCAATTGTTGTTAGTGGCACAGTGTTACTCTTTTGTTACTGCTCTACAACTCTGATCCACTTACTGTTTCAAGATAGGTGCTGAAGTTTTTATTTTGCTTTTAGGTGTCCTTCACAATGAGATGGGGGAAAGTAGATCTAGACAGGACCACAGAATATCTTTCATTGTAGGACGTGTGTTGATTAAGAAAAACAAAAATGCATGGAAATAGAAATAATGGGCCACACCAAGGCAGTGACACTCTGCAAAGATGTTTCTAGTTTTAAATGGAATGCAGAAGATAACTCATGGGGTGAAGGTTTTAGTCTTGCAGCATTAGGGAATTTTCTGAAATTTATTTTTTATCAAAAGCCCAGACTAGATCTATAATGTCTCATAAAGCCTGTAATAAATTCTGACGGATGTGCCTTGTGTATCTGTCATGGGCTTAGGGCTTTTGTTTCTCTCTTTTTTCCTTTTTTCCACTTAAATGGTGCCAGGAAGGAATATTAGAATCAAAGCCAGTGCCGTAAGGAGCAAAATCAGTTCAGGGGAAAAAAAAAAAAAGGAAATTATTGGTAGAGCAAAAATCAAATCCATTTTACACAGGTTTGGACTGAAGAGGAACTGGATCAAAGAGGAGAAGTTTAAAAGGTATATTTTGCTTTTCTTTGAGACTTGAATGCTGAAAAGTGCTCAGAGTAGCAATGCACATACGTTCCTGGGTAATCCCATTTAAATCACAAAAGTTACTTTCAGGTACAGATCGTTTGTTACCTCTTTCATGTCCTGACCTTTATATGGTTTCAGAGGATTCAAAGAAGCCATTAAATCCTGACCATATTTAACTTGGAAATATGCATAATACAGGAGAAGGATTTGTCTAATAAACTTTGACAGGCACGGCATATCAGCATTTTTTTCAATATGCACAACATTTTTATAGTCTGTTTTGTGAGAGATGCTGGAGATGTAACTTAAATTTAAAGTTACAATGCTTGTTACAAGATTCATTTGCACTAAAGGGATGGAGTCTTGTCAAGGCAAGTGGAAAGTACAGTCAGAAGGATATAATTTCTAAGTACCTCCTGTCTCTTCTCCTTGCCCTCCTGTTTCTGCAGGCCTCCTCCTCAGGGTCTGCAATGGAATAAAAGGAATACACTCAATAGCATCATTTTGCTTCTTTATACTCACTGTGGTTCCCTTTTACAATGAACCAGCTTACAGACTTCACCCGTTAGACATCTGTTTTGCTGTTCCAAGCAACTGCTAAGGAGGTAAATGAGGAAAAGGACTGTGGCTGCCAGCATGCTATGTGAAGGTTTATTCCAGCCTGTGACAGCCTGGACTCTGTTACTCCTTCAGTGGTAACGGGGGTCCAGGTTAATCCACTCATGCCCCGCTTCTACATGTCTACCACTCACTGCAAAAGGACTTTACACCTTCCCCAACACCGTGTCTAGTTGAGAGAAAGGAAGTGAATGACTTTCAGCACTGAATTCTTTACAGGGGAGAAACTATTGCACTGGAAATGTTTCCCAAGTACATATCAAATATCAAACAGTGAATTATTTTGTATGCGGATTTCTTGGCTTTGGTCATTTTTCATATGGTGATTATTGTGTTTGCATTCCAGAAAGTCATGTGTATTTTAAAATGTTTTTCAAAAAATGAACTTGTTTGGTTTTGAGGTCACAGGAGAAATTTCTTGCCTTTTCTGGGTATTCTCTGTTTAGCAAGAAAGCACTTAGTATAGAAGGATAAATTATGGTATCCCATAGGAGCCAGTGTCATATTGTGCAACTCACACAAACACCCATGCGCTTGCAGAGGAGAGCTCTGTTTGTTCAAGAATAAGATCTGGTACTTCTCATAGCGGGAGGTCATATTACCTTAAAAAGCCTCCTCTCCGCAGGTCTGCCTGATGAATAACATCTGTTCCCATAACAACTGCCTCTCCAGTAGGAGAGATGGGCTCCATGGCATGCCAATAGCAAAAGTAGTCCACAGACAGCCCTATATCAAGCAAGCAAGAGGCCACAGCGAGTAACAAGAGACTTCAATACAGACCTGATTCAGACCCTAGTGGAAACATCAAGAAAGAGTCTGGCAGATTTCAGGGGGTCTTAGGTTAGAAAGCGTCATAACCCTGTCTCTGCTCCTATAATGGTAGTACTACCATCTTAGATAGTAAGATTTCTCCAGCCCTATACCTTCTCAGCAGCAAACAGAAAACCATGGTTCACTTTGTAATCATATTCATGCAAACAAACAGAGAAAGTGAAAGCAGGTAGGTTTCTCCATACTTAAAAAAGATGTAACTGTAATTTGTAGTCTCAGTCTACCAGCCTTCTCATGGCAGGAAAGTTTTGTGCAAAGAGAGATCGCTGGGAAAGGGACTCCTTTGCTTTGCTTCCATTCAGAAGAAGACAGTGAAATCCTGTTCCACACAGGGAAAACCTATTCATAACAGGTAAAATAAACTTTTAGCTTTCATCCAGCTCTTTTCATCTCAGGTAATAAAATCAAGGGAATTTATATTGAATTACCAATATTTCCACTGGAAGTAGGTAAAAAATTTAGCTGAAAAGACATAGGAATAAATTTTGCTGGGAGAGAGTAATTTGGTTTCACAAGTATCAAGGTTTTAAAATTCTTTTTAGTTTTTCAGGGGAATGAAAACAAAACCTCTGAACATTTGTCAAAATTAAATTGTAGGGAAACACTTCTAACAATAAAGCACAATTTTTTCAGCTCTGATCCTCTCTCACTCTCTTCCTTTCCTGCTTACCCTCTCACTCTCTGTCACCAGAGGTAGCTGCAGAGCCCTGGATCACAAACTTTTCAGAGGAAATTGTTTTGAAATCAGTACATCTCAGTGAATGAATTCTGTCAGGAATGTTCATAAACAGTTGTGCTTGGGAAATGTTCTTGTCCCAAAAAATTGATATCTTACACATCTAAACAGCTGCTCAGCTGTGAGGTTTTGGGTCAAAAGCACGCAATGAATTGCTGAAAAGACAGTCCTATATATTAAAGATGTCTGGGCTATTCTCCTGTCTATTTTTTCATGGAGTATAAATTCTGTTATATACCATTCAGCCTTTTCTTGCTATACAAATCACATATGTAATTAAAGCATTCATTCCCACAGTTTTGTTCTCTTGAATGTGATCCCAAGGATTTTAAGGATGTACCTGAAAATAGACAGTGGGAAAAAAAAATTCAGTCTAGCCTTTGTTTATTTCTGTGAGCAAAAAAATCTTGTCTGGTTTTAAAAGCAAAGGCAAACGCATGAGCCCCACTTTCTGCCAGTTGTATTTCTTTAAGTATAATTATATTTAAGTATATATATACAAGATTACAGAGTTGCCTCAGACAGAAAACCTTTACCCTGGTATAGCATTTTGAGTTTTCTATGGAGACAGACTTGCTTATTTTTTCTTAGAGGTTAGAAGGGTATTTGCTGTTGTGTTGACATTTTGCATCATCTTCTTCCTTTTTCATCTGAAGGAAAATATGCAGTGCTGAAATAACAGTGAAAATACATTGCTCCATTTCAGTGACATGAATTGTATATGTCTGTGCATCAGCAGGTTAGTTCCAGGGGCCAGAGGAGGATTCCTTAATCCCTGATATATAGAGGAGGCAAACACAATGGATTTTTTTCTTTCTTTGATTGTGTCACCACTTCTAAAAATCTCTGTCCGAAGAAGTTATGCCTTGTGTGGGGGGGAAAAAGAGAACATTCCAATTAGAAACAACCTAACTTCTCTGTCACATCTGGCCTTCATGCCTCAATAATCCCCTGAGCAGAGCTCATAAATAATGAGTGCTCAGAGAGTGACTGTACAATTCCAGTGCATTCTATTGAATTCCAGGGGATGCACAAAAGGATAGCACATATCCTGAAGGCAAAAGCGTGTGCTGTTTTCTTGGTCTTCTATAAAATGTATATTGCTAGTAGTTTAATCACTGTTCATTGAGTCCTGATGGTAGGCTATAAAGGGCACAAAAGAAAATTGCTGTGCATAAACAGAACTGATTTGTAACTGTTTATCATTACCATGCTATCTATGTCAGAGCTTCTGTTGTAGCTTTATGTGATACAGTTAAAATATACTGTGATTTGAAAAAATATAGCAAAGTACAAGCAAGCAATCATCAAGAGACAAACTCATCATGTTAAAAAAAAACAACAAACAACAACCCTTTTTTCAGGTACAAATAGTCTAAAGGATGTAAAAAATAATCTTAATCTCACTTAAATGAAAAAGAATAGCCACATGCTTAACTGAGGTGAATTTACTAATTCAATGGACTTCAACAGACCTATCCTTCTCTTGTTCATTGGCAGGATAATAACTTTAGTTTCATTCAGTGCCAAAATCTTTGCAAGTGTTGAAAAAGAAAAGTAACTACATTGTAAGAGAATGAGAGGGAGATATAATGCGATCTTGTTCCATCAACCTCAGAGAAGCATACTCAGGTGGAACACGAAAGAAAGATGGAAAAGTAAGTCAACTTCACGTGATGTCTCCTGGTAAATCACCTTCACCTCAGGTTATGAACATGGCACACCCTCAGGACTGGACTTTCTTACTTCGAATATGGTTTGAAATAGTCAAAGAGGTAGGAAAGAAAACAATATACATGTCTGGTTCCAAAATTTTCAAGTCTATATTAGTTTTATAAGAGGACATAGAGAAAAATGCATCTGAGAACTTAAGAACCTAGATCTGTGTTCAAATGCTGTGTCTTTGTCACATATTTAGAGGTACCCTCTTGGTATGTTGTTCCTAAAAGGATATTATATGTTGCAAGCTGCTTTCATTAGCCAAAGTTAACTGGTCTTGCTGAACACATCTTCTACCTTTAAACTCTTTCCAGGTAGTTTTTCAGGGATCCATTTCATAAAGGCAGAGGGACTAATTCTGTGATGGTATCTGTTTTGTTTTCTTTCCTCTGCAGGCTTAAGTGATAACTGGGTAACTTGTTAGCAGAACAGAAATGAATAACTCAACGTACATAAACTCTTCCACTGAAAATGTGATGGCTTTGGAGAGTCCCTATAAAACTGTAGAGGTGGTCTTTATTGTCCTGGTAGCAGGGTCTCTCAGCCTAGTCACCATAATTGGGAACATCCTGGTCATGGTGTCAATCAAAGTCAACAGGCACCTACAGACTGTCAATAACTATTTCCTGTTCAGCTTGGCCTGCGCTGACTTGATCATCGGCATCTTTTCAATGAACCTATACACCCTCTACACTGTGATAGGGTACTGGCCTTTGGGGCCTGTCGTGTGTGACCTCTGGCTGGCTCTTGACTATGTGGTCAGCAACGCCTCTGTAATGAACCTCCTCATTATCAGCTTTGACAGATACTTTTGTGTCACCAAGCCTCTGACCTACCCTGTGAAGCGAACCACTAAGATGGCAGGCATGATGATTGCAGCTGCGTGGGTGCTGTCCTTCATCCTGTGGGCCCCTGCAATTCTCTTCTGGCAGTTCATTGTGGGAGGAAGGACTGTCCCAGACGGGGATTGTTACATTCAGTTTTTTTCCAATGCTGCTGTCACTTTTGGTACTGCTATTGCAGCCTTCTACTTGCCTGTTATCATCATGACTGTCCTTTACTGGCAAATCTCTCAAGCCAGTAAGAGTCGAATAAAGAAAGGAAAAAAGGAAGCTGCCCAAAACCAAGATACAGTTTCCCCCAGCCTTGTCCAAAGCAAAACAGTGAAACCAAACAATAACAACATCCCAGCCAGTGGTGATGGGTTGGAACACAGCAAAATTCAGAATGGAAAAGCCACTGGAGAGACTGTGACGGAGAACTGTGTTCAAGGGGAGGAGAAGGAGAGCTCCAACGACTCCACCTCTGTCAGTGTGGTCGCTTCCAACATGAAAGAAGATGAAGCTGCCAAAGATTTCAGCCAGGCTTCTGCCTCCCAAGACCATCTCAAAGTGGGAAACTCCAAGCTGACATGCATCAGGATAGTCACCAAGTCCCAAAAGGGTGATTGCTGTGCTTCCACCAACACTACTGTGGAGATTGTAGGCACTAGTGGGGAGGAGAAGCAGAATAGTGTAGCCCGGAAAATTGTCAAGATGACAAAGCAGCCAGCCAAAAAGAAACCACCTCCTTCTAGAGAGAAAAAAGTGACAAGGACGATTTTAGCCATCCTCCTGGCCTTCATCATCACCTGGACCCCATACAATGTGATGGTGCTCATCAACAGCTTCTGCACATCCTGCATCCCTGGTACTGTATGGACCATAGGTTATTGGCTCTGTTATATCAACAGCACCATCAACCCTGCTTGTTATGCGCTCTGCAATGCTACCTTCAAGAAGACCTTTAAGCACCTTCTTATGTGTCATTACAAGAATATAGGAGCTACAAGGTAAAAATAGTAACAAAAAATAATAATGGAAAGGGTGAAGAAGATCCAAATTAAGTTAAAAAAAAACACAAACAACTAGATAAATGCCATAGCACTTTATGCTCTTTTACAGAATGTGCAATCTAGGATGTTAGTGGAAATACTGACATGGAGCATCAGCTCCACTCCTGAGAACTACACTTAGAAACATTTTTTTAAATTATTGAAAACAAATCCTGTGGACATGGAGATGTCTGAGGAATTATTCAAGGATATGGACTGGAGGCACAGTTCCTTGCTTTCTGCAAGTATTCTGCAGAAGGGCTTTAGAGTCTACAATTTTTGGTCATTCTGTGCAAAATCCTTGTTCTTCTCTTCCTTCCTTCCCCCCCCCCCGTGTCTGTTTAGTATGTTTTCATCTGGGAAAAAAAAAAAAAAAGAAATTTTAACAGCAACTGTGTGGAAGAAGCATGGGAGTGAGTTTGGAAGATCATTATGTATTTGAAATTAATCATGGTAGAAGGTTTCTAAACCTCAAAGTTGTCTAAAGCTTTTTTGCCACTGTCATGTAAGAACTTTAATGTTAGGTAAATCATGATGAAAGTTATTTTATGTTGTTTATAACACTACCATTTCCAAAACTGCATCAGTTCTGAAAGTGTACTTATGCTCAATGTGTAATCATTGCTTAACCTATTTAACCTATCCAAAATCTGTTGCTTACCACAGTTTAAGGGGCTTTTGTTCCTTGATTCCTTCATCCCCTCAAAATAAAAGTATAAAGTTAGTCTTTTCCAGATTGTCACATCCAAGACTATTTCAGCATCTATGTGCACGAAAGATTTTGAGACAATTTTGTTCACTTCGTTTGTCATGTAACATCCACCAGTGGATCTGTCTCTCACTTCCATCAGCTTTTTTTGTTTTTTGTACTTTACTTGTCCAGGACATACAAACCGAATATCAAAAGAAGTCCTAAATTCAAAGATCTCATCCAGTCAACCACCACGGTGGCCAAACAAAGGGCCTCAGCTGAAGAATAGATTCAAGGGTTTTACTAGAAAAATGGATGTTAAATCCTTTTAAAGATGGATGTGCAGATGGAGAGGTATAATGAGACTCCACAGGAGTAATACTGATGGTCATGCTTTTGACCAGTCAAAAAAGGATTCACACTCATTTTTTGAGGAAAAGAATAAATGGACTGATGTGTCCATACAGATCGAGCTCTGACTAAGCCATTAGTGTGAACCTAGAGTCCTTCCTGGGTGTATCCTGGACAAGATGCTTACTTTGTGGAAAAGATTTTGGCTACATCTCCTTCTGGAGCAGCTGGGAGCAACATTTTGACTGTAAGCCAAGGGATAATGCTAATAAAAAGGCAGAGAGGAAAACAGTGATTACACAAAACCAGATACTGAAATAGTCTGGTTGGGGGGCTGGCAAAGATCAAGTTCAAATACTATCTGCTATTTCACACCAGCGCAAATTCCAGTTCTTTCTGTCTGGCAAATATTTTACTATTTCAATATTTGATATTTAATGTAGCACAACTGAGCACTGTGTGGACAGGACAAAGTTTATCTGATTGCTGAAAACAGCAGTTGTTTGAGTTATGCATATTCTAGTTACCTCCTTCTTAGTAACCTTAACTTCAAGGCACTATGAAGGTACACCTACAGATTTTCTTCTCCCAAAAAGTAGCTTGCTGCACAAACAGTGTCCCAAGGGATTGTCTTCTGGAGTAAAAGCCACCTACAAATTATTCTGTTGTTTCATGTTGCCACATTAGAGTCTTCCAAAATGCACTTCAAAATATCTGGCCTTCAAGATTACAGGGAAATTAATCTTGCTGACTTAAAATTTACATTTGACAAGCTTATTGGAATACAGTGTCAAAGCACTTTGGCAATCTGACAGTTTTCATGTTTCAAAGTACACGTTCCTAGCAGAAAGTGAAAATGAGGAGGATTAAAGTTCAGTAAATTAAGGCTACATTAAACTCAGGATTAATGTGACTTAATATGCATTCATTGATTTTATACCCCTAGTGATTTCATCTTAATATATCTAAGTGTCTCCATGCAGCCAAGGATCTAATTTTACAACCCTCACTTGCCTTGAGTCATATTTACTATCACTATTTTCATCTTCCTGCTTGCAAGAAAGAATAACTCAGTGATAAGGCTTGCAAAACTCAGCGTTGCTTGTCTTTCAAAACTACATTCACTAGACTTATCTTGACAGGTCAAGGGAAAAACTTACATGATCACTTTTAGATGATTCATTCTTTTACAGTGTTAAGTAATCCAGACAAAAACCAAAGATACAATGAAATCTGTTCATTTTCTACATCTTACTCCTTTAGAGAAGGTTCATAAAAGAAACACACCTGTTTGTTTCTTTCAGCAAGTACTGAGAGTATAAATACTACAAGTACTCAAATTGGTAAATAATGGGATTTATATTGCTATTTAATCTTTTAACTTCAGTTTTTCAATGGGAGTGAAAATCCTGTATTTTGATCTTTGAAGATGTCACTTGTTCATAAATTATTGATTCCTCTACCAGCTGAGGACACTTCTATAGGTTAAGATGTGCAAGATGTAGATTACAATTATCCTTTTTATCATGTGATGTGAGGACATTCAAAATACTATAGAGAAAAGCAGGCATTTTGGGGCCCGCATTCATGAAGCAAACAAACAATAACAATATTAAAAAAAGAAAAACCTTCAGTTTGAAGCTTCCTAACACTCTTCCCTAGCACCACCCCACTTTTAATCCTAAAGGACAAGATGCTTTGGTTTGTGTTATACTGTATTTAAAAGATTTGCAGGGCACACAATCCTTTGTGTTTCCACCTTGTACCAGCTCAATGAAAAAACGTTTCTGTGGTACATCCACATTCACAGCCAATTAAGCAATGTAAAAATAGATGCCATAATGCACCTACACATATATGTACTGACGTGCAAACACACAACCCAGCATGGTTTATATACACGGAAAATAATCATCTATCATTCAAGATATTGCATGGGATGTTGTCTGTGTTGTGCTCGTTGGCAGCTGGTGGATGGTGCAGAGCCAACTCATGACACTGTCTACCTCCTACAGGAGGCAGACAGGAGGCAGAGCCTGCCTTGAGGTCTCTGGGAATCTCTCAGGTCCTAAGGTAGTTTTGTCTCAGTAAGACAGAAAGTGGGATAATCTTTCAGAGCCACAGAATAATTTATTCTTCTGAACACCTTTTGAATTCTCATGTCTTTCCTTTGTGTCCCAAACCGTGTTCACCAGGTTTTATTTTCCTTCTGAGTGATAGCTTTGCAAGATCTAGATGTTGATCTTGAAAAGCAGCACTCCCTGGGTACCTCCTTTTGTTTCCCCAGGATGCCACCTGTGCCCTGACACCCCAAAGATCTCAGGTGGCCGTGCTGGTGCTGCCACATCTTCACCTTGGGCTTGGCCAGAGGGTCGCGTTAGCATGTCCACACTATATGCTGCTCTGGCCACTTTTGTTTCACATAGCGATTGAGAAAATTGTGGGTGACTCATGAGAAAAAAAAACCAACAAAACAACAACAAATTGCAGCTAGCACTTCTGCCCCTCTCCTTTTCTTCATCTTAATTATTTCCAGAAACAGGCTAAAACTGAAAAGGCCCAACCAGCCCTTGACAGCAACCCTGCTGCAGCAGGATCTGTCACGTCAGCAGCCCATGGGGTGTGACTTGTACTGTCACAGGCCAGCCCTACCTTCACTCTCCAGGGAGAGAACAACAGCCTGAAGATATGTCAATCCAACTGGCACCTTTTCTGAGTATTAAAGACATCTGCAGTAAAAAACAGAAAACAAAAGGAAGAATGAAAGAAAGAAAAAGCTGCATTAATGTCAAGAAATCTGTTTTCCAGTAAAGACAGAACCTAAGAAAACATTTTGTCAGCCTCCTTTCTGCTTGGGATTTTCATTTGATTAACTAGGAATCGTGATGATATGCTCAGAGATAGCATAGTGTTTGAACATTGCTTCATGAAAAATGTTCCAAAGGCAACAAACACATCTGTATAGGTCAGATTGCTTTGTCTTTCTTTTATGCCCCACAAATGCTCATGGGGACAGGAGTGCCCAAATGGACATCAGGGATCAGGTTTTGGCATCCACAAAGCAAAAAGAGAAAAGCAAGCGTTAAACCCATCAGCTTTTTATTTTATATTATTGTAGAGGAGAGAAACATATTCATAAGAGGTGTTGCCTTTAGTGTGCGTGGCTGTGGTGAGAACAGCCCACACACAGGTGAGGAAACTCTGGATACCCCAGAAGGGAAGAGGCAGGAGGCCATGGGCAATTTTTTGTTTGACTGATTTTGTTCCCTGTTCTTCGTTCCTATGGATTGCCCCAGTGCTGCCTGAAGATGCAGCTCCTGATTTTTCCTGTGGTGTTGAGGTGGCCCACTTAGAATTTTTTACCTTGAATGGCAGCACCTCTCCTTCCACTTTTGCTACCAAAAGTCATCCTGGTACTGGCCTTTAAGTACCACGCAGGAAAATGCAGCATTCTCACAGCCATCATACTGCAAAACTGGCATAATGGGGCTGGGGATGAAGGAAGGATGCTGCTTGTATTTGTTTTCCCTCCCTCTCCTGACAATAGTTCCTAAATATCTTTGGGTTTTGACAAATCAGGGTGCTGCTTGTGAGAAGCTACAGTTTTAGGAAACAAAGAGAAGGGAAAGACTCTGGTCCCATGTGGGGGATGTTTGCTGACAGTTAGTGGGCTTAGTGTCTAGTATCTTTGATATTTGTAAGGATCCCCTCTTAGATGGCTCTGTACTCTCAGTTGGCAGTAGTGCAGGTGGTAGAAATTGAGAAGCTAAAAAGAAGCTTTTTTTCACCCCTGGGTCTACAGATGTTTCATATAACATGTTTGGAGGCACTTGCTTGCGGTATGATTCCTATGCATTATTGCTTTCATTGTTCTTGTATATCATGAAAAGTGCTAGACTTTTAAGAAACATTTATTTATTTATAAAAAATCTTTCCCTGAAGGAATACGAGGGATGGTCCTTAATTTGCTGTGGCGTCTTCTTTCTGTGCCTGCCTTTCCTCTTTTGTCACAGTATTGACAAAAGGCTTTCTACCCGCCCTCCTTTAAGTATGCCATGCAGCTGCATGGTGTGCAGTTTCTCTTCCATTTCAGGCACTGTGAATGCTGGTATCCAGACTCTTTAACCCCACCATAATTCTGCCCTCCCTAGCTTGCAAATCCCCCTCCACTGAAGCCCAGACTGCTGTGTGGAGTGAGATGTTTCATAAATCCTTTCTGCATGGGCTTTAAATTGGATGTAAAAATAAAAAACCAACAAACAACCCTTGTGTGAAACAAAGCCAAATCAATTCTCTTCTTTCCCAGTTTTGGGATTTCCACATAAGAAACAACCGTGGACAGTGACAAAGACTGAATATTCTTGTAGTGAAATACCATGTTGCAATGTGCATGGATTAATTTTATGCCACGTGTAATGGTAACGCAGCCCCCCATTCTCTTGAATACCTTTTCATTCCTGTGCTTGCTAGCAGAGTATTCACTGAGAAATGAAGCCTAAGAATGTAATTATAACAAGGCTGAGTTGGACATGAAACATTTCCCACAACCAGTTCAATTATTTCTCCTATATTTTTACTTCCCTCCTTTTGCTATGGCCTCTTTGGCTACACTGTGGAACCAGTGGGTTACACGAGCTTATGAATTCTCCCAGGCCTCATATTTCTGAATACTGTGTAGATTTGTTATACACACTTCATTCTGGTATTAACAAAATAAAAGGAAACAAATTCTGGTCTCCTTTTGCTTTCCAAAGATCTCCACAACCTGAAAAGTGCCATTAGGTAACAACTCTTTTTTCATCATCTTTCTACAGTGAGTTTTTTTCTTTTTTTGTTTCTTTTTGACTGTATTTGTCTAGAAGCACACAGAAACTGTTTTCTCTGAGGCTCCCTAAAGAGCTCTGACATACTGTGAGAAGTGGCTGTGGGTGATAAGTGAAGCAGTATGATGACAGTCTGTGTTTCAGTGGCCTTTGGAAGGAAGGATTTTGCTGGATGTTTAGTGTTTGGACTGACTCACCTGACAGCACTGAAGAAAGCACAGGGGGACAAGATTGTCATGCCCTAACTAGCAAAGGGACAGGCAGTTCACAGTTGGATTGCTTTTCTGCTCCTCCAGCTCAGGTAGGCTGTAGGGAGCAGAGGGGAATTTCTGCCCCCACTGAAGGATCTGTCTCTACACCTCTACCCCAAAGACAGCCTTTCTCTGAAGCACATCATGGTAGAAGTGGTAGTAATAATAATAAAGACACTGGTGAGAGTGTCATGGCTGCCGATAAAGATACCTTCTTCTATCTTATCCCTTAATTCTGGCACCACTTTGCAACTTGTTTGGAAAGTTAGAGACTACAGTTTGTAAATACCTCTAGGTAACGTGTTTTAACATGACCAATACCATTAACTTAACTGTATAAACAAATAATACATCATGTGTAATACTATCCAGATAAGGTTACAATGTAAATATATCTACGATGAATGTCCAATTACTCTTCAAGCTCTGTATATGAGGACAAACTTAATCTCTGCCTAGACTTTTTTTTACCTTAAGGGTATGGAAAACCTGTTATTCATTTATATAACAACTGCATTCTTTTCTTCAAAAGAAAAGGCTACTGCAAGAAAGAAGGGAATGCATTACTTGTATGTGATATTCAAAATCATATGGCAAAACTGGGAACCGAGGATCTTACAAGTTGGAGACTAGCCAAATTCTTGATGCCGTACATTTGATCACATATAAATAAGATAAGCACAAGTTTATGGTTAGCTGTGTAAAACTGACCCACTTGATTATATATAGATTATTGATATATATTTATATATGCTGTATAGATATGCACATATTATACACAACATTCATACAGTGAAAGCGAAGTTTGATAAAGTTATATTAACTGGGAAAATGGATGTAATGTGGGCCATTTGGAAGAAAAACATCTGTGTTATTCAGCAGCATTTAAATATGTTATGCAGATTGAAGGAAGAATGTGTTTCACCAAAACAACTGATGAAGGACCGAGATGATGAGGGTCTGAAATATCTTGAAGACACAACTAAAATGACATGCAATGTATGTATATGTACTTCTGCTGAGTTGTATTCCTAGTTAAAGCATTGCATTAAACAGTGAATTATAACAATAATAAAAACGTTTTTGTATGTGGTATCTCTGTTTATTTTATTTATTTTTACTGAGTGAGCTACCCTGCGAAATGTGAAACAGGGATAGTAAGAGGAGAAAAAAAGTTTCCGTACAGCAGCCACAGGGCTGTGAGAATGCCTGTGGAAAATAAGAGAAAAAAAATCTAACTTTCTGTTTCCAAGCCTTCCTGGCAAGTTCAAGAGAAGTCTGGAATACCATTTCCTTGACATCCTTGTCTTGTCCCCATCTCTGTTCCTCCTTCAGTTCATCTCCTCCAGGGGCTCTGCTTCCTTAAGAAGATTTTTACTTTAACTGTAAGGTCCCTTCCGCAAGCTGAGGAGGGCCTCCATAAGACATTTCTCCATATCTTTCTATCATTCAAATGTTAACACGGAATAGGTAAGACTCTTGTAGACATCCTGTTATATCAAAGCAAAAGAAATTTTTAGTTAATTATGTAGATGACACCACTAACAGCTAAATGTATTCTGAGCTTCTTTTGCCTTATGAATGCAAACCTAGCTGTACGACATACCTCAAAAGCATCTGGGAGTAGGAATAGGTTGTGTATCTTCAGCTCCGCAGGCTCTCAGGATATTGTCTCACTAGCACTTTAGCAACAGACAAGGTTCAGATGCAGCAGATGAAGACAGTGTGAGTGACTAGGGATCAATCTTGCCCATGTAAATCTGGTGCACAGTCAGTCTAGCAATTTGACATGTGACTGATAGTGGATCTCAATGCATCCATCAGCTCTGTCAGGATCAGGATACATCAGCCCAGCAGTTCTGAAATGGAAATAAATAATTTTAATAAGGTAGTCTATATTAAATTTTTCTTTCTGAATTTTTCCTTTGTTAATGAGGATTTTCATTGTTTTCACCTTTTCAGGGCTTTATGCTTCTCTTTATCCCATCTGTCTAAGACTTCCCACCACTGCCATTTGCTCCGTGGTTTCTTTGGTCCAAGACCACCTTCAACCATTTCATCACCTTACTGTCCATCGGCTTTCAACAATGAAATCAAGAAAAGTCACTTTTTTAATATGCTTTTTTTTTTCTCAAAACAGTCTGTAAAGTGGGAAAATACTACAATGTCTCTTCTACAGGTAGATCCTGATGTTCTAAAGACACTTGCCAAGATCACAACAGAGATACAAATCAGTACCTTAGTTCTGTTTTCCCAAGTCACGGTCTACCTATTTCTGATCTGTCTCTGCCCTTCAAAGAACAGGTTCCTGGTTTCAGGCCCTGCTATACTAACCATCACACCACAGACCATATGTGTAACTCAAACTGTCAGTATACTTCTACAGTCCAGGTAGTTCTCTCACACACACTATACCATCCTCTAATTGCCAACATATGGCTTCAGGGGGCCCTCAAGATGCTGACAGTGAGAGTTTTAACAGATGGAGTAAGTTTCTGCAAATATGAGGGTTAACTTCCAGAAGGGTGGAGGTGCCAATCCTATCTGGAACACAGAATGGCAGGCCAAGACGTAATCTCCTGCTCTATATATTTTGGAAAGCAGAGCTCTAAGCACCCCTTTTTTTTACAGCATGCACATTTATTTACTTGTACATGTGTGTAAGTTCACTTAACATTACAGAAAGCCTGCAGCTAAAGGCACCTGTAAATTCAGAGCACTGAAGCTAAACTTTTGCTTGTCTTTCCAAAGGAGGTTTAGGTACCTTTCACTGGCAACACATATTTTTTTAAAACTTTGTTGCTGGAGCTGATGGGACACAGAGGGAAAAAGGGACCTGGATGTGCCAGGATGTGCCTAAGCCGTTCTCTTAGATTTATAGTTTCACCACTGGCATATGAAAAATGTTACATTTTGCTTTAAAAGTGTAGAATTGTGCTCAAACACCACAAAAATTGCACCTCAACCTCCACCTACAGCCAGGAACACTTACAGTTAATGAAATAACTAACAATACTCACCCTCTCCCCTCTGGAGAGACATCTTTAGTCAATGTCCCCCACATTCACAAGTGTCTTTATTAGTGCTCCTTGTGAGAGCTTTTATTAGCAGAAAAAATCTAAAATGTAACTACCTGCTTCTCCCTGAGTTCTGGAAATGCCCTGAGAAAATCAATACAGAGAAATGCTGCTATTTTGTAAATCCATTAACTCCATTTCTGGCTTTTTGCCAACCGGACTATGCACTGTCTAGACATGGAAACCTAGTTGGCAGTGTTTGGAAACTGACTTTGACACCTTCTTCTCAGTGGAGCTTGGTAACTTAATTTCTACCAACACACAGAACCAGGAAGAATAATAAAGCCAGCAAGAATGGTATCAAAGAAATGGAGAGACAAAAATACCCCTTTACTTCTTCCCTCAATCACTGCTTCATCTCCCCGACAGCCTTCCCTTTCTTGCTCCTTCCTCCTTCCCTTGTCCCTTTCTTCCTCTCCTGTCTCTGAAATGTCTCAGCTAGCTCTCTAGGTTTCACTGTCTCTTTAATACCTTTCTAAAGGTGCTGAATAAATCACTGCAAAAGCAAAGCCTTTGGTTTAAAAATCTGACGCAATTGTAGGAGGAAAGGAGAAAAAGAGGAATGCTTCAAAAAGTTCTTGAGTAAATTTATGTTTAGAGACCGGAGGCTTCCATTGACTCCCACCATAATCACTACTATGATTTTGCCTGCAATTGAAAAACACTGAGAAGCAGGACTGAGCAAAGGTGATTGGATCCATATGGCACAGGAGAAATATTCCCAAGTGGAATCATTACTGGTGGCAGCTGCACCTAATCATTTCATGGGAGTATGGGCACAACGGATCTGTGGCATCATAAAATTCCTCCTGCTAAAACTCCAGCATAAAAAAGAATAGGCAGCAAGGTCAAAGCAGTTAAATCCCTCCAGCAGAGAAGATTTAGCTCAGCTCGCCTTACAGATGGGCAGACTAAGAAGTGCCAGCAGCCCAAAGGAGCAAGGAGTTCCCTCCATAAATGTCACAATTTTTGGCACAAAGGAAGATACCCCTGGGTCATCTGGCCAGGCTGACTTTTTGGGTAACAAAGGCTAAGCAACTGCCAGTGATTGCATATGTTACAACAGAAGCATTAGGCTTCAACTTTTCTGCCCGTAGCCAGCAGATAAAGAAGGATGAGTGCAGAACTGAAGTGTATACAGACTTAGTTACTAAAATGATGTTCTATAGAAAATACAAATGAGACAATTCAAATATGGACATCAAATCCCAGATTTTGTTATGCTATCTTCCTAAAATGAAAAATAAAGAAACCAGAAGTTTTCCATGGTTTTGTTATATTTTCCATTACATGTATGGAAAAAGAAAAAAAGAGAAGAAGAATGTCTTGTGTTTGGCAGCTTTCACATCATGCTGAGAAGCCATGAGCTAGACAATTACAAAATAATGGAGTTGACTAGGAACATTTTTCCATTATAAAATATTGATTTGTTAGATTTTTTGTTGGTTTTTGGGTGGTTTTGTTGGGTTTTTTTCTTTGTTTTTTGTTTTGGTTTGGGTTTGTTTTTTTTTTTGTTGTGCTTTTTTGAGTGGGAAGGGGTCATTTTAAAAGGATCATGTGGTGTTGAAATGTTCTAGGAAAAAATCAAACATGACTCAAGAGACAAAAGACATATGCTTACAACACATCTGTCCCTACACTGATCTGAAGTCCTCCCTAAATTTGGTCTTCCTATGTTGCTAGCTTGTCTGAGTGGATGTTTTGTGCAGCTAAGCACAGGGTGTCAGGGAGGGCTACACCTAACAGTAGTACACTGAAATTGGTCCTCTTCAGGCAGCCTCTGGAGAAACTTCATATAACCGAGCTACAAATGGATATTGGTGATAAAGCCAGCTGAACACTGCTATCCAAACACGTCATTGTAAATTTGAACAGGACAGGGAGAGGATATATGGCTTATGGATAGTCTTGAGCAGAGGATGTTAAAGAGATGCACCATACTAAAACAAGCATAACCAGATTTCCATAGCACATCACAGAGAAAAGAAATTACTATGGCTTTTTTTCTGGACATGCTTGTGTCCTACTCCAAAGCAGGCAATCAGCATGATTACGTTTTTATGAACACTTATATTAAGAGGTACTCTAATACTTTGGACCCTGAAAATGGGAAGTATTTATGAAAGGGAGGAATATATATTTTAAAAGATGAGTGTTAAAATATGTGTTAATCCCTGGGCAGATAAGTTTCAGAGTAGAAAGGGGTGAAATGTGACTCAATGATGTTTGCAAAGAGCTATGAAGCCATGGCAAGAAAAGATGAGGCATGTCATATTTCATCTGTCAAAAGTAGGGCACACTCCTAGGAGCAATGTAGAAATAAAATTTTCTCTAGAACAGGATCCTTATTTAAATGGGTTGAAGACCTCTTTGGATACAGTTATTTCTGCCTCATGATAGGGAGAGCCAGAAGGACTAGCTCTGAAGACTCTTGAGCAGCTACAGTTAAATGAGATTCTTTCTAGCCCACTTGTGCACAGCTCCAGGGTCTTGGTGTTTGTGAGATTCTATAGATGCAGCTGTAACAATAATTATTGTAAATGGTGTTATGCTGGAAAAAAATTTGCTGCTTAATGATTAATTAGTTACTTGTGCTCACAGTCAGAGTCATAATCTCAAATGTAAGCCTGATATGGGTTGTGCTAGGGATGAGAGAAAAAGTAGAGATGGGAGGAGAGAAATCCATTATGCAAAGTTGCAAACTGCATGGAAGAAGAAAACAAAATTAATTGGTTCTTATGCCTTTGCTCTGCATCCAGGAGTGTCATTAGTCTCCCAGTCTCCTCTGGAAGAACATTTGGTTCTTAAAAAAGCTGCTGCTGCTGCTGTGATGTCCAGTTTCACATGTCCTTGAATCAGCAGAGCCACCTTTGAGATAAGTTCCCTGAGGGTGTAGGAGAGCAGCCTTTTTTCTCTGCTTTGATTGCAGTGGTCATGGCTGGCATGAAGCTGCCCTGTTCATTCCCCACAAAGGCTCTTCATGTGAAGTGAACAAGGAAATATGGCAAAGAACTCTGGACTGGTGCAGTGCTGGCTGGGAAAAAACACTGCTGTGCCAGTCCTGTCTGACATCCCCATCATGTTAACTCCTCTTCGTCACTCCCTGTTAGCATGCATCTTGCTGAAGGTGTCAGGAAAGTCACTTTGTAATAACATTACTTCATATGAATGCTAACCTGAAATGAGAAAAGCCTTACAAAGGAAACTGCTAATCTGTCTACAAAGGCCTAAAGTGACAAAGCCTCAAAAGGCAAGAAAGAGAAAGGAAGTAATTTCCGTGCACTTTTTCCATTTCCATCCTTCCCCTCCCTCTCTTACTTTACATTTTGTGCAGAAGGGACAAAAAATAACACATTTGGATTTAATTACATTTAAGCCACTGCTCTTTCTGTTATGCTGAACACTTAGGTTGTGACTGTGATGGATAAGCAATAAATATACCGAATAAAAAAGAAAATACACCCTTGGTTGTTCATTTGCCAGGAGACTCTAGTTTAAAGTCTTTTCAATTGCACAGCTCATCTGCTGCTGTATTACCTTTTGCCTACTTTTCAAAGCTACCTCTTCCAAGGGGCTTATTTTCCATCAGGTTATGGGCCTAATCATGAAACAATAATTCCTCAGGGCCCAGATAGTGCTGATTATCTTCTAATGAGATAAAGTACCTCTCATGTCTAGGTCAATGCCTTCAAATCGTCTCTAGTTCCTCAGTGGCTAAAATTGATCACACTCTGTTGATGACAAAATATGTTAATGATGGTGACTACTACTGCACAAAAGCAAAGCATGCAAAGGAAGAACCTAGATGAAAATCTAGAACTTAGGTAGGGAGGGCTACGATTTTTATCGTTGACTTCTGTGTTTTTTTCATCAAGTCATCATCTGAAACAAATTCAAAACTAACCTTCAGCAAATATGAGCCCAGTAACAATTTGTGAGTACATCCCAATTGTGTATTTGTCAGGACATTACATGATGATGAAGCTGTGGTTCGGTTGGTTTTATTTTTTTTCACTATCATACCTGTAGTGATGCACACATCAGAAAAGCATTTCAAAACCAGAAATGAAAAAGCCAGTAAAAATGAAAATTCTGTTTTACACAGTTCTATCATTTTTTCATTGCTTTTTATATATATTTCTATGTGGTGTTATAAGAAATCAATGCATGTCATGTACCACGTAACATGCAATTTTGAAAATAGTTTTCAAAATTTCTCATTTTATAGAAAGCTGTAGAAACAAGTTTTTCCATACATAACAAAATAAAATAATATTTTATTAGTTTGCCATGAATATTTCAATGTCTCTAATATCTGTATGTGTTTTCCATATGCATATACACATACAAATGTACAAGTGAAAATGTTTTCCAGTCTCATTGAAAAAGCTCAAGACCAAGTTGTTGACACGCTAGACATTATACAAGTGTACAGGCACCGAAACTGTAGTATAAATAACTACTGTTTCCTTAGTACAAATATTTATTTCGAGATTTATACTGAAATTTGCATTCAATGTAATTATGTGGTCAGTAAAGTTTGAGCAGACAAAAAAAAGAAAACTGCTATTTTAAAACTCAGGAAAACAGTGAAAAGCAATACCTTTTCCCAGACTAAAGCACAGATATTTGCTGTCCTGTTTTATTCTGTTCCTCAATTGCAAGAGGTGGCTTAGCCCTAATGCACAGCCTGTCTTTCATGCTTGGTGCAAACCTGCCTCTCCAGACAGCTGGAAACGATGAGGTCCTGTAAGGGTTTATGCCAGCTGAGCAAGGGCAAGAAGGACCATTGTAAGACAAGAAGGGAGCTCTCCTCTCTGCACATCCTGGGTGCCAAATTCTCCACACCCCTCTGATGCAGGAACGCAGCTCCCTCTATTGATCAGCGCAACACAGCTGTCCACCCACGTGGTTACTAATGGATAATAAGCAGCTCAAGCACCCACAAACAACATTTTTCTTAGTAAGTACCAGCCTGGAATCAATTAAATAACTAGACGGGCTCTATGAAGTGCTATAAATTGCACGTCATAACTCTCAGGATGTTTCACTGAAAACTCCCACACAAAGCAATTACATGTCAGATGCTGCTGTGTCTTAATCAGGTGTTTTCGGCAGGGTCAGTGCAGAGCGGCAATCCTGCTCAGAGCCATTGGCCCTCTAGGTCCCTCCTTGATTAGCAACCTTGATGGCTGTGTGGTCTTCAAGACCAAGAGCAAAAACTATGACAGCCTGAAAGGAGCATGGAGAACAAAGCACAGGAAAAAATAATTGCCTGCATTTGGCTTCCAGGAAGAAGCAAACCCTGTTTGCTGGCCGGAAAGCCCTAAAATGTGGAAATGTGTGGTATTCCATTTACACTTCTTCATTTAGCAGCTTACTGGTGGTGTATGTGATAAAGGCAAAGGTACCTAAACACACAGCAAATTTATCTGATTTTCAGGCCAGGGAAAAACAAATTAAAATAAATAAAAGGAGCTAGGTAGATATAACATTTGTGTTCAGGAAAAAGCAAGACAAGGTTTCTTTTTCTGCTTGTTTTTCTTAGTAATAAACAAGTTATTTTAAGTACTCCTAGATATTTTCTGTATTGTAAATCAACTGCCATCCTGGCTTTATCATATTTCTCATGCAGAGACTGTAATAGGCTAAATGGAAAGGAAATGTGATTTACTTCAGGTCAGTAGTCCACAGCAAGGGGAAAAAGCGAGCAAGCATCTTCACCAGAAGTTAACAGCACTTGAATAGGTCTCATTTCCCATGTGTTCACTTGTGACACAAGTTTCAACAAGAATTATAGTACAGTAAGGGAACAAAACATATGCAACATATCCATACTTTTTACTGTAAGGACAGAGAAGCAGTCATACAATATTACAGAGAAAAATATTCTCCTTAAAGGAGTTACATGATAGCTGATCAGGGACCTCAAGCCTGCAGGTATTGGACACAGGCACAGTGTGAAGTAACAGGACTGCATGTAGATGACTAAGTATAGGACTGGTGAAACATCCCTATGCCCAAATACTTGCAGCTGCAGTGTTAGAGATACTTCTGCCTGCTGAGTGATGACCAGGGAGGCTCTCAGTCCATGCCCAAGCTCTAATGGGATTCAAAATCTCATAAACAAATACTCCTCTGCAGTCTGGACTGAAGGAATATGGGTTCTTGGAGCAAACATTCCACCTGGGCTCTGCTGGCCACACTGCCAGCAAGACAGCACAACCCACCTTTAGCAGTCCACCCCATGACCACAGACAGCACTTAGGGAGTATTGGGTATGGTCTGCTATGGCATGGCAGACCATACCCCTGGAGTGATGCAGTGCGGTGTCTCCCAGCCATGCTCCACACTGGCAGTGAGATCAGGTTGTCAGCAGTGTCTCCTAATAAATCCTGGCTGAACTTTACCTACTTTTCAAGAACTACTTAAATTAGTCTGGGGAAAAAAAAAAAAAAACAGCTCCTTCCCTACTGGACACCTGGCTGGGGCAGCAGATACCTGTGCATGCCTAGATGTTAGCTGGACCAAGTACCAGCACTGATTTTTCCTATTTTTTGTCAGTGCTCCAAACACAAGGTTAAGTGGTTACTCTGTTTAGCCTGATAAGCAGAAGAGTTTTAGCTGGATCAGTTGCTCTTACAGATTCAAACAGAAGATGGATGCTTGAATCTTCTTGGACATGACAGACAGGGATGTAAACCAAGGCCAATGTATTCCTGGGCCACTAAAGTATTGCTTCAAGTCTGACAAGCACAAAGCAGCAAGCTGGGCCAAAGCTGTGCCTAGGAATACAAAGTAGAAGAAAATGTTCCATTTTATTAAGCCCTCCTTTTTTTCCTCCTTGCCTCTAGTTAACCAAAAAAATCAACTCCTTCCCAGCAAGTGAGCTTTCAGACCTTCCTCTCCAAGGCACTCAGCTCCTTACAAAGGAAGCTTTTTAGGGCCCTGTCACTGAAGGGAAGCATGCCAAAAAGTCTGACACTGCAGTGCCCAGCTCCTTATGTGGCTCTGAGTTTATTAATGAGGTAGATGAATGTTTTGAAGGTCTGCATCTGAACACATCCCTGAAAGTCTATTCCTATCATGACATATATTGGCAGCAACTCAAACCCAACAGAATAACTACAGCAGTAGCCTAGAAAAATGTAACACTTTCTTTCAGTGCTCCAAGAAGGCAATGTATTCCTCCTGACACATTCATCATTACAGATACGTCTGCAGTTGAAGATGATTGCTGCCTGCTGTGTAATCAGAGGGAAATGCATTGCAATAATAAATCATTCACATGGAGGAGTTTCACAGGCAGCTCTCCCAGCTGGGGACCCTAGGCTGCCACCCAGGATGCTCCACCACCTGTCCAGTGCTTCAGACTCTTCAAACCAAGACCCAGAATGGTTTCTTCTCTCCAGCCCTAGAAGAGGGATGTTTCATATGCAGCTCTGTAACTTGATATACACAAACACAACGTAGGCTACTAGGAATTACACACAGAAACATGACTGGTAGATGAGAGAATGAATCCAGGTTTCATTGCTCAGGGCTATTTTTTGAACTAAAACTAAGCTTTCGATCTCACCCAACTCTCCCCAGCCCTGCCATCCTTCCTCTTTTGTGCTCTCCCATTCCTCAGCTGTCAACTGGGGAAAGACCTAGGGTAACCCTTCAATTTTGCTGAGGGGCACAGGCTTCTGGAGTCATGGAGATCCCAGTGGCAATGCTTTCACTGTGCAAGAGGCTGCATTTGAACATGAACTCCCTTCACTGTAGGGAGCATCTTCCTCTTTTCAAGGAAGTTACAAGAAACTAATTTCCAGGGGATATGAGAGCCCTGTTCATCTTTAGGACTATCTGAAATGGGGTGCCGAAACAAATGGAGGCGGATTCTGAAGTCACAGCTTGCAAATTTTTGAAAATAACGAGAAAACTGCAGCCTTCCACGTGAGACTTCTTTAGATGGTGCTGTTTATTTTGGAAATAAAACCCAGTTCAGGCAGAGACTCAGATAATCCAAAGCATGCACAGAACCTCCTTTGAAACTTAATCCATTTACAAGCATCTCATTTTGCAGTACTTGGGGAATGTTCAAAAGAAGTGTATTTTTAACAGTGTGTTAGATTCACCACACAGTAAGAAAGCATGAGGGCCGCCATTTGAGAACACCATCTCTGTGGTTTTAGATAAACCATCTCTACTTATTCTTGAAGCTTTCCTTATCCATAGCATGCTTAGCAAAACATGAAGAAGAGGAATGTTTCAAAAACAAATCATCATACGTTTATGATTAAAATCTTCCCATAACCTTCCTCTTTCATCCTTGGGGACAGTTTTATGGGCACATATCTATATATCCTTTTGGAAGTCGCCTACAGAATCTCAGTGAGAAGAGAGTGAAATTGATCAGAATAATTTATTTCCTGTGCAAATCACAGATCACTGATCAGTATCATCACTGATACTGGAGAGATTCAGCATTAGTGTTCTGTTGTAGCCAGTGATAACCCTATTCAGCAGTGAATTGGTCTGATAGTAATTTGCGTTTGTCAGCTATTTTTCTGTTTAATCATGTCGATTTGTTACTTTGCTAAACATAGCTAATGAACATCTACATAAACAAAAATCTACAGTTTTTTTCTATCACCTCCCTAGAACTAAGACTGCTGCTTCAAGGGAGAAAGCTGGTGTGTAATCCCAGGGCCTGTGTGCTCTTCAGTGTGGGGAAAAGTACCAGAGAGTGAGTTCAGAATCTTTCCTTTGAATGCTGTCATTTGAGCTCAGATGACAAGATGCAGACTCTTTCAGTTCTGAAATAGAAAATACAAGTTTGAGTCAAGCAAAGCTACTTGTCTAAAGTTTCTTGACCATTATAACTGGGGAAAATAGAAAGCCAAAGTTTTATAATGAATAATTGAATATTTTTATGAAAATATAAAAAGAAAGATTTTTTTTTTTTAAATCACCTAAATTGTATGTAATAGGGATGGGAAACAGCTTTGTTTCATTTAAGTAGATTTTGACAGAATGACTAGTGAGAAATAATTTTCCTTGACCTAATATTTTTCATTACTATCATTCACAGTAACTTATGACACAAAAAGTAATTGCAAAACTATCTAGAAAAATCAATATGATTACCTATTCTGACCTTCTGCGTAAGACAGACAGACCATGGGACACCATTGAATGATTCTTACAGCAAGTTCAGAAATTCCACTTGAATTAAAACTTATTTCACAGAAATCTTTCTGCTCAATCTTGAGACAGTTTTAAATTACCCTAGTTTAATGATGGCAGTTACTGGCAGGTATAATCTATTTCTCTAAAAGGTGCTTCAGTGGTTGATTATCCTTAACTTAAACATTTGCCATTGACTTCTGCTCAGAATTTGAGTAGCTTCAGCTCCCGGTCATGACAGCCCCTTTGCAGTTTTTTATGCCTTCAAAAAGTTCAAATGTCTCCTGTTAAATCTGCTCCTCTTTTAGGCATTTATCTCCTCTAAACAGCCACCATTTACCTTTAAAGATAAACTAAGATGACTGAATGCCATAAGGTTTTGTAGCAAACAGGATTTTTCTAGGACTCCGGTATTTCTTGCAGCATTTTTCTAGACATTTGTTTGCCGATATGCTTTATAAAATATGAAATAGAGCTGATTGCAAATACTGTTTTATTTGAAACACCTTTTCTCAATGAAAACCTTTCCATGGAAACACATTGATTTACAGGAGACTTCTGAACCACCTAAGAATTAGACCAACAATCAAAATACTTTCCAGGAATGTGGCTGACACATGTTCAAGTCATCCTAATTCAAAGCAGGGATCTTGAACCTTTAACTCTCTTGATCCAAGGGATTGACCTATTCACTAAAACATCAGTGCTGTACATTGATTGTCTCCACTTGGAGTTATTAAAGTTTATGTAACACACTGAAATTCAATGGACCCAAACTGAGAATATAGTAGCTCATAATATCGTAAGAAAGACCTTTCTTGGCACCACTCCTGGCATGAAAATCTTGGATTCAAATCCCTGATGCAAACCCAGCAAAGCAGACAACCACAAAGTTTTAGCCATGACCTGCTAGGCAGCACCACCATCCCATGTATCCTTCTGAAGGACTGTCTGAAAGGGCAAATAGTCCTGATGCCCAGGCCCTGCTGCAGCAGTCTCACAGGCTGGGAGTTCTGCAGTGGCAGGGAAAGGAGGTGGCTGTGGCTTGGGACTGTCAAGGAGGCTTAAATGTTCCAGGTGCCAAGGTATACCCAGGCTTCAAGGCACCCTGTGGGGCACTAAATCCAGTCACTTCAATTTAAGTCCACAATGGCCCCAGGGAGCAGTACCACTGCTTGTCACAGGCTAGCTTGATTTTTTTAGTATTCTATAGCTCTCACACAACAAAAATCAAACATTTTCATTTTGCAGAGCTAAAAACAACGACTATGCCTTGAAACACGTTTCAAGACAGAATTCCTGCTTTTCAGATAATCTTGGTTTAAATACAAAAGCTGTATATTGTCTCTCTCCATGTGGTGGTAACAGTACCTCTGCTTCTGATTGATCTTTATTTACACTATCAAGGACTGCATGGACTCTTGTCTTGCTACCAATCATCCTTAAAGCTCATGTTGCAGTGATTTTTCACTCTGATCCTTCAGTCCTTAATTTCAATCACACTTTTTAAAACACAGCCTTCAACTTATATAAATATGGCCTACAATTTTCATTCCTAGATGAATAACTTTGCATTTAGCTGTATTAAAAAAATATGATTGTTGCTCAGCTGAGCATCCCTCTGCTGGCAGCAACATACAGCTCTGGAAAGTTTCCATACATCTCCTCCTTCCAGCTGGAGACAAGACTTCCATGGCAGATCTGACCGAGAAAACTGAGCAAAGCGAAAGGGATCAGGATAATAAGGGTGCAAACAGGAAAGCTAGGGAGACTTGCCCTTATTTCAGATAGTTGCATATAGAAAGGCAACTCCAAAAACTGCAGTGAAAAGATACCAAGTTCTTAATCACATACCAGCTATCTCTCCCAGTGAGGAAAACCAGGCCTTTGAAAAATGTAGAGCATCCCACACCTTGTAGCGTCCTCTCAGTCTGCAAATTGGCATTAATACCATCCCTCCCTCCTGCAGCTTCAGTCCTTCATACAGACAATCAGTTTTGAAAGGCAGTCATGCCCTTCTCCCTCTCTCTGTGGTAAGAAATAAAAAGCAGCCCAGACGGAAGATTTTATATGCCAATGGGTGGGGGTCTGACTGTGTTTTCCCAAAATACAGATATAATTACTGGGCCTCAGGCAAAGGGAAAGAGAGAAAGAATGTGTGCCTAAAGGCACACAGCTTTGCAATTTAACTAGGTCCTCAATAGCTCGTCCAAGTAAAGGTACTGTTCAGCTGAATTGTTGCCTGCCCAAGAACACATGGGAGTCAGGCTTTATTTTTTTTCTGAAGCACAGGGTGTTTTTAATGTTTGGAGTGTGGTTTATTTTTTTTAATGACTATCCAACTTGTGTATTTTAGTGCTTGTTCCAGCCTCCTAATACAGAGCAGCTTTCCTAGAAGAATGGTAGGAACTGGTGAAGTGACTGTCTCTGTCCCAGGCAACGGACGCACAAAGGAGTCTTCTGTTTGCCTTGTACTTTATGAAACTCTACTCCCAACTCTCTCTACAGAAAATGTAACTTTCCAAAGATGTGCGCAAGCACTCTTGTAGGACTATGCCTTATATGTGCAAGTTTGCTTGTGGACTTTTTCTTTTCAATATACTCGTATAATGTAGATTATTTGTAATTCATCAGCCTGTATGGACTCCTCCTACCAGTGTCTGTTTTTCCTATTTATCTCTGGATGAATGCAAAGGATCCAATCAACCTAGCATTTTTCCTGGGACAGCTAACTCCATCTTCTCAAGGAAGTGATCCTTCAGGCCTTTAGTGTGCTGTTGAGGCTCCTGAATTACACTTATATTTCAGAAGACAGTAGCTTTGTGCCTTTTATTTGATTTGTAGGCACCCACAAGTTTTTCTTCCATTCATCTCCCCAAAGCCAAAGGACTTTGAGGGCCCACAGAGCACATCCTGAACAAGCAGGGTGTATCCCTGCACGGAAAAGCACAGTGGAAGTAAAAAGACAATGTGTTTGTAGAATCATAGAATTATAGAATGATTTGGGTTGGAAGGAACCTTAAAGATCAGCCAGTTCCAACTCCCCTGCCATGAGCCGGGACACCTTCCACTAGACCAGGTTGCTCAAAGGCCCATCCAACCTGGCCTTGAACACTGCCAGGGATGGGGCATATCTCAGTTACAGCTTTCCACCTGTCAGAGTGAAGGCTCATTAATCCACACCCCAAGTGGGCAGCTGAGGCAGTGAAGGAATCTGCAATGATACTTTAAGGTATTCTCTCCCTCATGTGACATAACATATAGAAGTGTTACGACTCCAGGTTAACCCAGGCTCTCCCAGTATCTACTAGTAAATCAGTTCCACTTCTCGTTGAAATACGTTCTCGGTTAGTTATGCAGTCCATATTTCAAAGTGATGGTCTTTCTTTGGGAAATGTTTGTTAAAATCCCACAATTAAAAAAATTCTATCCAAAACAGTCCAACACTCTCACTCTTTAACTATAATGAAAGCCCAATCTGTTGGGTTTTAGAGTTTCTAAATACAAGCCAATAAAATTCCCAGGGAGAGCAGACAGCTTTTATGAAAGCAGTGTTTAAGTGAGAGAGCTAACATACCCATAAAATTACATTTCAACAGAAGAGTCTCATTAGCTGTAATTGCATGTTTTCGAAGGTGTAGTAGGCTCTTGGTCTCACAGACCACTGCACGTGCAAAATGGAAATACAGAGGGCTCTACCTTCTCTGAGGCAGCAGTCAAAGGGAGGGCCAGTAGAAGACACCTAGACAGCTTGTGTCAAACAGGAGCAGTTCTCTATCCCACATTTCAAAAACCTGCCTCTGAGCCTCCAGGCCTAGCAGTGAGGTGGCACGGGCTGCGGCAGCTGTCACACAGCTACACAGGAACAACATCATTTCACACTAGGAAAACAGTTAGTGTCACAGCAGATTAACATAAAACCCTATTTCTTTTCTAGAGTGGGGAATCTCTTGATTACCATAAGCTGCAACTTCATTAAAATATCACAAGGAAAAGCAAATTTCTGACATTTCCAATGCTTTTGGGTTTTTAATTCACTCATCCACACAAGCAGCAGTTATCAAGAGTGTGGGAGGACAACTCCTGTTAACCAGAAGCAGCCTTCAAGGGCAAACAGCTCTGATCTAGGCTCTTGAGGAAGGGAAAAAGACAATCCCCAACTGAAATAAATCTTCAAAGGATAGCATGAAGACTATTCTGGGTAAAAGCAAAGTGTGTGTGTGTGTGTGTGTGTGTGTGTGTGTTTCAAGTTTATTATCCCTTTTTTCCTTGATTTTCAGTTTCTAAATCAGATAATATAAACTGAGATTTTTTAATTTTTTTTTTTGTTTACTGATGTACTGCTTTTGGACTCCATTGGGCAACATTTTATATAAAAAAAACCCAAACTGGTACTGATGATGGTGCAGAAAAAGAACAGTCTATGAGTTAGGGTAAACATAAAACATGGGTAAAATACTGGCAACCCTGTGAAAGGCGAGATAGCAACAGAACAGCGGAAACAGTCACATAGAGCTGGTAGCTTACCATGTTGCAATTGTTATGATGTCTGTGGAGAGCGGCTCTGGAAGAGCATTTGTTCCATCTCCAGCTGAGATGAACCAGAGAACGCCTGTTTACTTCAGACAGCTTACTTCAAGCTTTCAGAGAAATAATCTGTTTCTGTGAAAGCTTTCTCTCTGTTAGGGAGAAATATGATGGATTTTTAGCAGGAATATGAGAACAAGTCTCCCTCCATTTAATGCAACTCTTGGCTGTTTTTTTCTAAGCATTATATAAATTATTCGGCAGACAGAGCTAAGGAGGGGGGCAGAATCCAGCCTAACGGTAGTTCACTTTTTCCAGCAGTGCTCTCCTGATCACTAGGATATGCGGGACTGGATTAATATCAAACAAGAATTACATTTTGAGAAGATACCTGAAGCTTTGCCACTTGTTTTCCTTCTGTACCAGATTAAAGGCCAGACCTCTTTGAGATACTAGGTGAAATCAGATTTTGCTCTATGATCAGTGGAGGATGGAGACTGCCCAATTTCAGGTCCCTGTTGCTCTGGAATTTGCTTCGGCCCTAGCACAAGCCCCCCACAGCAAGCTATAATGTCAGTCTCAATGGGGTTATCCATTTGGCAGTGCTGGACTTTCACTCCACGTCCAACAAATAAGTTTAGAGTAAAAGAGAACATAAACCAGACAGGTTCTGTCACTCTCGCATACTAACATTAGCTGAGAATCAGGGGAGTTCATGTAACCCAACCCAAGGAACTAAGGGCTAAAAAGAATTTTTGATTGAAACTGAAAAGCAATGACTAAATAAGTAAATAGTATTCCATACACATCCTGTAACACAGAGATATTAAGTGTATGTGGCCAAAAATTATACTGAAAAGTGTGTATGACATGAAGGATGTGATATTTGCCATACAAAGCAAATAATAACTTACTAATGTAGAAGTCTTACCCAAGTTACCTAAATTCATGAGCTAAGGTTGCAGAAGTGTTTTTAAAATAGCAATAGGTAAAGCTCTACATAAGCACAGGCCTAATAGGAGTGCACCTTCTCTATGATGATCTTTCTTTTATTGTAATTAATTTCATGAAATTATCTCAGTACATACTTTATAGAAGTTGGTCAAATATTGCAATACTGCTTTACCTTAATCTAAGGAAGTTATAAAATAAGTTTATCAGCTGCTCTGTGATCAGACCAAGCTCCCCTGATGTGTGCCTATAAATATTTCCAGCTAACTTCCTTATATACTCCGGTTAAACTGGCATGACCTGCTTCTATTGTTACCCATTTATGCAAAATTCTATCCCCATTTTTATTTTCTTACCTCCCTAATGGTTTCCATGTACTATTTCCTACATGCAACATCTTACACTTCTATCTACTGAAAGATAGGATTGAATGATAGCTCTGCTAACGTACATGTGCACTTTGACTGGAAGTCCATTCAGTCTGATGTGTCACCTCATCAAATGTGCAGTAACCTAGAAAAAAAAAAAAGAAAAAAAAAAGAGAGAGAGAAAAGGAAAAAAAAGGTTATGGAATTATTATCCTGAACAACATTTATTCTTAGAAATTGGAAAATTGTTAAAAGAACATTTTTTATTCTGCTTATGAGACTTTGAATTTTTAAGTAAAGGAAAAAAAAAACAGAGAAAAAAATAGCACAAAATCTTTAAAACAAATTACTGACCTCATGAATGCTTCTAACCCAGCAGCTAGGACAGCTCACTTGGAATTAGTCAGCACAAAGGATCCAAGACATATCCCTTCTAGGATCCCTCTGGGGTTCTACTGACTTAAGTGCACCATCAAAGAACAAAATCAGGTGCCTCCAAGTCATCTAAAATTAATTTCAGGGACAACCTGTGAATTTACTTTTCATACAGAGTGCACTGCTGCATTAATTCTGAATGGACATTTATGTGCTTTTGAATCCCAAACAGTCCTCAGGCTTTGGCTGGCTTTTCTTTGGTCCCTTCCATTAAGGAATCATGAACATTTTAGAAGCTCAGTTTTGCATAAGAAGTCAGCTTTTTATTGATTAACGAACTGATAGCGAATCGACAAAGTACATATGTCACCCCTCTGAAGAGAACATGCCCTTACATTATCATGGGCTAGATCCCCAGTTAGTTCAGTGCAACGACAGAGAAGGTTCCAACTTCCAGGTGCTTCCAGCACACAGGACAAGTTCTCATTTATCTGAAAAAAGGACTTGTTCACCTCTGTTTTACACTCAGCTTGCACTGAAGTCTATGTAATTACTGCCATTTCTTAAAAGAGTAATTTTTGTGTCCCTTTTGAACTGCTGTAAACAGATGATGTTTCAAGACAGAAATCATTAAGCCCAATGAAACATATTTTACTAGCAGCAGAGCATGCGACTATTATGATTCTATGATTAATCCGAGGGCTGCGGGTCATGCCTCACCTTGGGCATCAAAGCGGACTGCTTATGCTAATGCCAGTCAGCAGTTCAGCCCGACACAGCTGCTTGCTTACTCCCCGAGTAGAACAGGGGAGAAAATCAGAAGGGTAAAAGTGAGGAAGCTCATGGGTTGAGAATAAAACAGTTTAATAGGTAAAGCAAAAGTTGTGTTCAGAACCAGAACAAAAAAAAGGAATTCATTGTCTACTTCCCATCAGCAGGCAGCTGTTTAGCCACTTCCAGGAAAGCAGAGCTCCATCATGCATATGTTACTCATGAAGACAAATGCCATAACTCTGAGTGGGTTGTGTCCCCCCCAACTCCTTTCTCCTTCTTCCACCAGATCTTTACTGTTGAGTACAACATCATATGGTATGGAATATCCCTGTGGTCAGTTGGGGTCAGCTCTCCTGGCAGTGTCTCCTCGCAACTTCTTGTGCACCTGCATCCTAGCCACTGGCAGAGCAGCATGAGAAGCAGAAAAGGCCTTGATGTTGTCCTTATGTTCTCAACAGTGTTTTCATCACAAATCCAAAACATAGTATCATACAAGCTACTATGAAGAAAATTAACTGTCTCTAATATCTATCTTTTCAAGTCTAATAGCTTAATTGTAACATGGAGAAATAGAAACTTGGTTTCAAAGGTTTAATTTTATGGTCTGGATCCCAGGCATGGTATCTGATTCTGCCTTGCCTTGCATTTTCTCTGTACACCTGTAAGATGGAGATTGAAAAATTGAGATTATAAATATGAACTATTTTCCATTGGAAACACACAGATGTCTTAGGAAAGCATTGTGAGCAGATGGCTTTCTGGAGCCAATACCAATCCAGGTGTGAGCTGCTCAAACTGCCCTCCACAATTCCTTCATCTCAACTCTCTCCATTTTCAGTTGCTCCAGTAGAAGCCAGAGACTGTTGGAGAGGCTGGGCTGGCTGCTTACACTTTAACTCATCTATTTTGTTTGCACTGATGTCAACGTAATTCCTTTGAGTTTTTAATGGGGAAAATGAAGCCACCACCACCACCTTCTCTCTTTCTTCCTTTTTCCCTTTACAGGTGACATCAGGGAGAAATTGAATATTGTTCTTTACATGCAGAGAGTCACTAATTAAGTTCAGTCACCTCCCTCTATGTATGTCCACAGTCTTCTAATATTTTTAAAAGGCGTCACACAAAAATATTAGCCCCAGGGAACAGAGGAAAGAAGCATAAAGTTTAGCAAAATAAATGCACTTATACTCACACTGATCTCAAAGAACTGGTCATAGCACATTACAGGATCCCACAAAATATAATGGAACTTCCATAGGATTTCAGAAAAAAATCACCATGCTGTTACTCTGTGGATAGTCTCAGAGACTATATGGGGCAAAGAGTAGGCACTTGAAAAGAAAATAAAAGACCTTTTCTGAATTGAGTATGTTACATGTCATGAAGCTAGAAGGAGTATATTATTCCCACCAAACGCAGGAAGGATGGGAAACAGATTTTTCCTGATAAACAGCCCTGGTCCTAAAGTGAGATAATTACAGCTGCACTTGTCTTGGGGATGATATGTGCCACAGGGGAAAGGAAAGAGAGCCAAAATCCCCAGCTCATTCTCACCTCTCTTCTGCATTCCTGGAGATCATAAATTACAGGAACCTACTGTGAAGGGGCTTGCTAAGCTGTCCTGGTTTTGACTGGGATAGAGTTAATTTTCTTCTTAATAGCTGGTACAGTGCTGTGTTTTGGATTTAGTGAGAATAATGTTGATAACACACTGATGTTTTAGTTGTCGCTAAGTAGTGCTTACCCTAATCAAAAGCTAATCAAGGACTTTTCAGTTTCCCATGCTCTGCCAGTGACAAAGGGCACAAGAAACTGGGAGGGAGCACAACCAGGAAAGCTGACCCAAACTATTATTTCTATTAACTTTATTTCAATTATTAAACTGTTCTTATCTCGGCTTGTGGGTTTTAACCTTTTTTTCTGATTCGCCTCCCCATTCCACTAAAGAGCAGGGAGCAATGAACATGTTGCTGTGTGATACTTAGTTGTTGGCTGGGAGTTAAACCACAATATAAGTGTTTCCTTACTTTTCCTCTCTCTTTAGAGAATTTCCAAGTCTATACAATGCAATAACCCCATTTTTAATCCTCTTCCAAGGTTAGTAAGTTCCCCCTAGTACTGACATGATAGGTATATGAGCCTAACACTTGCCTAATTGCTCTTCCCTGTGTGGGTATTAAGCTCTGAAGGTGAGAAAGTAATAGGCTTTTGTACATTTGAGGTTAGAATATAACAGAAAAACCCTTGCTTCATCCTAATTGGTCCGGGGGTATATGCACATATGCCCATATATGTTGTGTATATCTGCATATATTTGGACACAGGCTAATGTCTGTGTGCGTGTGAGTGTGCATCTCTTTTTGTGACTTACTTTTCCAACAGAATATCTGCTGGTATCTGAAAGTTTATATGTTTATTTGCTGTGCATTAAAACTTTCATTAACACACAGTCCTTCAGAGGCTCCCAGGGTCTTGTTTTGCAGACAAACTTTTGCTGCCCACAAGGATGCTGCAAGAGAAAGAGAGCTTGTTTCCAGTGTCAGTTTATCTGCAGTAAACCCACTTTCACTGCCTCACCAGAGAAATAAATCTGGAACTTGTAACTACTCTATGGTTTATTCTGAAATAGGTCACGGACATGCTGACAAATGAACTGTATTCAGTATTACTACTGTTAGAGCCGCAGGGAACTTTGACTTCCTTGAGAGAAGTAGAAATAATAGGGTAGAAGTATTTAAATATCATCAGGTAAAATCATACAATGTGCCCAAAATCATCTTCACCTTCACAGACTCCCTGCATCATCTCTGAATTACTCCAACTCCCCATCAATTTAGAGAACAATTTTTTCAATGTGGAACCTAGAGATCAACAGGTACAGCTCCATCAGGACATAACGAGGATGACATTTGAGAATCATCTGTGACTTGCTACGGTCTTTCCTCATGAATGTTGCAGTATAGCTGTTTCACAAAGTAGATTTCCAAAAACAGAGACAGACAGGCATCTTCTAAGATGCTGTGACACATCCCTGTAACACTGTTAAGTGCACTCCCTGAAGTGATATGCTATAACGCTTTGCAAAATATCACAATCAACAACTGTTACCAACTAATTAAGAGAATTCATAAAATCAGAAACTTGAAGTCAACGCAGAGATTAATTTAAATTAAGAGTCTAGAAAAGCTAGAATGGTACAGATGATGGATAGCTAGTTTTTGTTCTCTTTCTCTCTTAAAGTTTCTTGCTCTTGCTCCTGTGCCTTAGTTAAAGCCTAGTTCCAGTCACTGAAAAAGAAGTTTGCTCAGTAGAATCCTCAAAATATTCTCTTAAGTTTCCTGATAACTTAAATTTTTCACCTTTGGTGAGGGAGGAAAATTTGTAGGTAGGTGAGCAAAAAGGATGAATATATGTGGCCACTAATTTACCAGTGCAGCACATCAAAGATGGAAATATTCACAGTGAATTTTTGTTTTTCTCCACAAAATTTAAAATTTGAAAAACAAACAAAACACAAACCCAGCAACAATTTCTAGCAAAAAGAAATTTTCCAGCTCCCTGAGAAATGCCATCTGGGGAGGAAAAAATAATGTTACGTGAATACATGTCCTGCTTTCTTTTCAGTAAAGGAGACATTGCATAAAACAACATCATCATTGGTTTAATCATAGCATTTTTCACTTTGAGATTTCAGAACACCATCAATATTTTTCTTTTTTATTGGGCTCATCCTCAAGCTCTTTCTGAATATGCATAAATAAATTCCTGTCATTCACTTTTAACAGCAACAGTTTATTTGCTTTCGTCATAAGTGTCTACAAATTACCATTAACAAAGAAGTTAATATTCCTCAAAGATACTCCAATCATTCAAGATTACTGGCGTAGGCAAAAGTTTGGGGTATAGAAAAGAACAGAAGGATTTAATGGATCCATCTGAACTGTCAAACACAAAAATCAAAATTTTAGACCATCCTAGATGCTCTTTGAAGTAATTTAACAGCAAGAAACCTCTCTGTGGTCTACACAAGCATTCATATATCAGTAAAAGAATTGTGCGCCTCACAGTGAGAGTAAAGAAAAGCTGATTGCATGGTAATAGCTTTTCTCTTGAAACTGCAGCAGGTGAGGAAGCAGGACCAATGCTATGGATTTTGCACCATTTCAGTTTGTTGCTGGTCTCAAGAAGAAAATTTAAAGCTACTTCACATTGCACTTTTCTTTCTAGCCCTTGCTCAGCTTACAGTCTAGCCATCATTTCGCTCAACAGTTGCTTTACCTGGTGACCAGAGAAATGAAGCACTTCCCTAAAGCTGAAACAGCAGCAAGCATTCCCTCATCCTTTAAATAAGACATATGTGTTTCTGTTGTCTGTGCCTGTGGTTTTCTCGGATGGGAGCTGCCAAGGCTTCCAGCATGGTAAGCATCAATAGGCATCCATTGTCCAGTATTTCTAACAGGCTTTGACAGCCCTTACCTACAGCTTTCTGCTCTCTCATTCACTCTTCGGGCTTGTAATTGCATGAGGAAATGAAGACAAATATTTTTCCATTTTTTCCCCACAAATTGGTAATTATAATTTCTTTCTAGTGCTCAGCTACTAAGAAAAACAAACAAACAAGAGTTAAAACAAAGACAGTAATCAGTGAAAAATTCTTGAACAAATATAAGTGACCAATACTTCAGAAAGTACCTCACAGATAACACCCATAAGCAATCCCAGGGTACCACTGTGACAGTCTAGTCTGGCCAACAGCACAACGTAGGTCACGCAACTTTCAGGAGTGAATTATTTCTGTTTGGACAAGTGTGTCTTCTATGGAGGAATGACCATTTTTAATGTCACAGTTTTCAAGAATGGAGAATCCATCACAACTCAGTAGAGATTCTTCCAAGCTTAGCTACAAACACAATTTAAAATGTGTTTCACAATTTAAGGAATTGTCTCTCAGGAATGTCATTTGAAATTGTTCAGGTTACCAGATGGTTTTAAATTCAGGAAAAAAAAAAAAAACACCAAATAAGCTTTCTGCAGGGCAGAACATATTGTTTTCCTAGAATACATTTTATTTATTGTTTTGTTTTTAAAATGTTTGAAAAATATAGCTCTCAAAGTGACACACCTGCCTGACCTTCAGTCTATCTATTTGAGGTGTATTGTAGAAGCATATAGGGCCTTAGCTTTTCCTTTTGTCTTTGCATTACTTTGAACTGGTAATGACATATGTATGCTGGCTAACACTCCCCTGAAGGAACCTGGAGTGATGAAAATGTTTACCTCACCAGGCAGGCTTCCTGTAAAACCTTCTTCTTGCAATAAGGCACCTACCCTTATTTGACCCTGCATTTGATGTCAAGATAATATGTTGCTCAGGATGTCACAAGCTCAGCATAATTTTCCCTCACTAGAAGAGAAAATACAGTCAAAGGAGGAGATGGGTTCAGAGGAGGCAAGATTCAATTTAATTGCAAATATCTACAAAATTAGTGAGAGATAAATTGGTTTATGCTTTATGAATAGAAAAGAGTTAAATTTCAATTTTTAGTGTGGTCCTTCATCCAACTGTCTGGCACAGATGTACACTTTTGCAGTCCTTACATATGTGATAAGATAATGTAAGCACAACACCAGAACTATCCATTTAATTTAGAAGGAACTAGCATGTTTACATATATTACATTCACATATTCTGTAACAAGTATTTTTTATTCACTGAAAAACATGAATCAAATACTACACTTCTTATGTACTTCAGATAAAATTCAAAGGAAAAAATATTATTTTCATATTTTACTTTCCAAACTAAGCAGAAAATACCATACCTTTTTTCCATTGCAAGTTGTTTTTCTTCCAGTTTGAGACTTATGTCTTCAAAAGTCCCTTTAATGGGAAGTTTTGGCATGTTTCCTCACCAAGTACAAAAAATCGTGGTTTTTTTTTTTCAGAATGAAAAAATGTGGAAAATAAAGTTTCTGTAATTATTTTAAATACAAAAGAAATAGCTTTGTCTGTGACAATGCTAAATAGCTTTAGCTTTTACAAGGCAATTGCACCAAATGGACTTATCGTTCCCAACACCTTCTAAAAAAATTGTCCTATGCCAGTGATCCAAACTCCAGAACACTGACACCATGTACCTTCAAAGAGATAAGAGAACTAAGTGGTTGTTGCTGAGGTCTGGTTCAGCAGAGAAGCCTGTGAGAAAGTGTCTCTAACTCAAGCGTAACAGGGTGCTGAGGTTTTTGCCTGGGCTGGGCAGGTCAGTGTCATTAATGATCCAGAGCAATTCACTTCCTTTGAGCAAAATGACAACTGATGCTTTTCTAAAACTTTCTCCCTCTCAGTGCAAGGCCCACAGACAAGTTACAGTCACTGTGCTCTTATTTACAGAAGAGGAAAAATTGTTCTCTCCAATGCAAAGTACTGTAATTGTCTGGAAACCCTTCAGATAAGAGATACACAGTTTTTGCAAGTAATGTGAATTCAGTGTATATCACATAGACGCTTTTTCCTCTGCCACCTCCCACTGTCATTGACAGTTGTTAATGACAATGAACTCATCCATCACAGATGCTATATCGCTTTAAACCCTCAGAGCTACAATGGTACACCATATACTTATAATGGTTTTATAACACCGACATTTATATCACCCTTAATGGCACAGCACAGGGCATTTCTCCACATCCCCATTAAGTCAAACAGGAAGTTCACAGGTGTATTTTCCTATTGGTATCCTTTATGTAAAGTGAGTGTAAAATGTTAGCAAATGGTAGAATGGCGACTACAAATCACTACAAATAGCCTTAGATCAAAACAAAACTTATGCACTAGAAGGCTTCACCAAGGATCATGTTAAAGTCATGATGCTAAGAGAACATAGAGCATACTCTTGAGATAGTTTCCAAATGGACCTAATTAACATCTTCAGACGCTAACTGTGCTGAAGCCCAGTGTTGCCGAAATCATGCCTCATTTTCTGATCCATCCTCTTATACTCTTCCACAGTCTTTAGGTAAACTGTGAAAGCTCCTTGCACAGTTGAATGTCATCAGATTACCCTCACCTAAAGGAGTTCTCCAAAGGGTAAACATAATCACAGTAGAACTCAAGACTGGTCTAGAATTTTATTTCACCACCGAGGAGTCTGCTTCTTTCATTGTTTGTTTTTGGTTTTTTTTCTCAGTAAATATAATTCCCTCTTTTTCTTTCCTAAATGAGGTGTTTTCTTTGTATCGTGTCTGTTGCTACTGTGAAAGTTAACCTCTGCCCTTTACTGTCTTTCTTCCTTCATTTCTTCCAACCATAGGCCGCCTTCAGTGTTGATTAAATCTAGAGGATTTTAGGACAATAAAGAAAAAGGATATGACTTTGAATGCATGAAAGTTTTATCACTATACTGTGTGTGCCATAAGATACCAAAAGGCATAAATGCCTAAGATTATAACAGTTTACACAGCAAACCAGACAATCCATTATAGCTTATTTCTAAGGATGAATTCATTTAGCTCAGCAGGCTGTGAGTCTAAAAATAATTATAAATAAAAAATAAACTGACATAGGTACAGTCAAAACAGAAATTGAGTAGGGAACAAAATAAGAGCACACCATCTGCAATTCCAGCAAATTTCTAAATTGCCTTAAAGTTACCTTTTTCTAACAGACACCAGTTCACATTTTTTCACTTTTGGAAGTGAATTCAGTTCTCTCTGACTGAATTCCCTCCTTACTTTTTCCTACTCTTTCAACAGCATGGAAATGCATTGCTATTAGACAGCCATGCTGTCCAAACTGTACTGAAGAGCATGTGCCAAGAGGCAGGTGAGGTATTTCTCTGCATTGGAAGTGTTGTGCTGGAACCAGATACACAGGCAGGAGGAGTCAGCATTGCTGAATGGTGAATGGGCACAGCTGGGAAACACACACAGCACTTCTGGCATCATGATAAAGTGGCTGGAAAATCTCTGACTCTCTGGCAAAAGAAGTGGGCCAGCCTGTGAGACTGCACCAGCTTTAGTTCCTGCTGTTTTATCTCTTCACTTGAATGTCATTAAGATTATTTCTCTTAATGCACAGTTGTAATAAAATGGAAAAGTTAACACATATATGAAACAACAAAGCAATCTTTTGCAATGCTATTTTGCAATATACATGCTTCTTCAATATCTCAGTTAGCTTTCACCTCAGCTTCACCTGTTCTCTTGTGCTAAACTAGAATATCTCCATCTGATAAAAAGCAGTCTCTCTTGGTTTTGTGGTCTTTGCTGCCTCCTATTCTCTTGCCCTGAGAAGAATTAAGGGGACGAACCTCCTTCTTTATTAATACCAATTTCATGGTATTACTATTAGAGTCATTCCTCCTTTTCTTTCTGTAACTATCACATAAAGCTTAACATAAAAAGGAAAATCAGGGAAGGGGACTCCAATCCACATCTATATGGTTGATTTCTGAGTGGTTACTCTCCCAGGCGTGATCATTTCCTAACATACAGCTCTTAAATTTTTCCTGAGCTTCAATTAATTGGGCTTTCTTATTCTGGTGCATGTGAAAAAATAGATTCTGACACCTTTACTGTATAAGTAACTTCATCACTGACACTTGCCCTTCTCAGAATAATTACCTGCTAGTGTAAGAGTACCACACATATAACTTATTGCTGCCAGAAATGGTAAAATGTAGACCTTTGGTTAAGATTTTTTTTTTTTTTAATGAAGGTAGAGTGACAGAGACACCACATTAGAAAGAGGGGAAAGGTTATTTTGTGCAGATAAAAGTTGGTGTAAGAAAGATGTGCTATTACAGCACTCTGCAAATAGCAAACATAAGGAGGGTGAACCTACAGATTTCCCCTCTGGAGGAATATCTCTTTCCCTACTGTTTTCTTTGGAGGTAGTGTTCCTCAGTTGAAGGTTAGTCTGGAATATTTCCTTGAACCTTCTAATTTGATCCTGAAAAGTCATGTTCAGGTGGGGATTATTTCCTTATTCCACCTGGATATGATACCAAAGTTATCAGACCAGCAATTCAGATTTCAGAGGTTTCAGGTGACCATGAAGAAGAACAGCATACAAAAAACTCCATTAAAAATTTAGTATCTCCTTCTGAAATCCTGATACTTCAGAGATAAAGAATCCCATCAGTATATTGTCTCCTGGTTTCAAAACAATAGGCTTTCCAGTTTGGAAAGCTCATATTTGTTCACACAATACCTCAACAGATTGCTGTAAGTATTTATTCTGATGCAGCAGTGACACAAGGCTTCCTGCATCGTTTCCATTAGCTATGGAAGGGTTGCTATCACTAATCCTACTAATAGCAACTTGCCAGGCCTTACTTGCTTAATGGACTCACAGAATGCATTCAGCCACTGATTTCCTTCATTTGCTGTCAAAGTTGAGGTAAAAAATAATCTCAAGAGATCTCAAACTTGCCCTTTTCAAAACTTTATGCTTGTCAAATTTAGTGCAGAAGATGAATTATCAATGCAAGCTCTGGGAGAGCAACAGTTTGGCACATACAATGTCTCAGATTGATTCAGATACACATGCTTCTGTGTGTCAGAAGAATCACAAACAGGATGCTCTGTCAGTGGTGCTCACAGTAGACGTGCCTAGCTCCTGTCCAAAATAGACACATTACCAGAAGCATAAATTCATTCTTCACTTTCTATGTGCAAGAGCAATCAGGCAAACAGAAAAGCAATGCCATTCATATTGCCTCCCCTCCTCTACAATTAGCTTTCCTTTTAAAAGGTTGCTACAGGCTATATTCACTGTGGGAAAGAATTGCAAATTGTGCAGGAAACCTATTTCACCTCAGGGAAAGAGTGGTCCATAATTTTATTCCTTAATATTATAAATTATGCTTTTCTATGCTTTAAGGGTTAGAAAATGCAGTGAAGATTAATAACATCAGTGTTATTAATTATGACCCATCAAAATACACAATAAGGAGGGAGTATTCTTAGTGGGGGGCTATTCTGCTGGTGTGAAGAGAAACGACTTAGGAAATAGCCATGCCTGAGTCAGCTGACAGAGAGCAATTAAAGCTTGCCTTTGGCCCATAGAAAACAGGCAATAGCATAATTGTACTCATTGTACTTTTTAAATAAACTTGTCAGACAATGCACAGAAAACATAACTATGATACCTTGTGTCAAACTAGAGCCACAGCTCCTGCAGAACAAAACAGTAGCAAGGAAATATAGCAAGACTGAGGGCAGTAAGAAGACCCTGACATCAGTAGCAGATTACATAGCTAGACTGGCAGGTCACTTGTAAATAATAATGCAACTGTACTTAGAATAGCATAGGAAAATATTTCACTTTATGAACTTCAGGTATTACATATCCTTTTTACTCTATTCATGTACCTACATGAGGAAACGGACAAAGATAATTTATAAACAGGCTGTATACACAGTCCATGTGATATAAGCAACACACCTGCAGTGGAAATAGAGTATAATTTCCAAAAAGAGTTAGGCTCTAGATCTAAATAGAAGCTTAGACACTAGAGAACTGAGCATCATAGGTACTTATGGAGACACTGTCACGAGCTGAGGATATTTGTACTGTTCACAGACAGTCTGGAAAATCCAAGTCATATTTTGAGTGTATATTCATGAGCTAGCCACATAGGGCGTTCAGATTAAGGGGTTATGCCACCAGTTTCTGTTGGCAGGCTAGTGGCATATGCCCTGGAAAGTCAAGAGGAGAGTACTGGCTTTAATCTAGGAAATGAGGTGGTCAAACCAGAATCCCTTTCCTTACTACAACCATTTTCAGCCTATGCCTAACCAGAAGTGTTAAAAAAAAAAAAAAAAAAAGAAAAAAGACTCAGATTCTCAGATTACAGACACTACAGTGTCACCGTCAGTGAATCCATTGTGGTTTGTGGCATTTATGTTCCTATGACTTTGGTGGTCATTTTTTTTCAGTTATCATAGAATTTTAGAATCATTGAAAGGGTTGGAGAGGACCATAATATAGAATCATAGAATCATAGAGTAGTTAGGGTTGGAAAGGACCTTAAGATCATCAAGTTCCAACCCCCCTGCCATGGGCAGGGACACCTTGCTCTAAACCATATCACCCAAGGCCTCCTCCAACCTGGCCTTGAACACTGCCAGGGATGGAGCATTCACAACCTCCTTGGGCAACCTATTCCAGTGCCTCACCACCCTAACAGGAAAGAATTTCCTCCTTATATCCAATCTAAACTTCCCCTGTTTAAGTTATAACCCATTACCCTTGTCCTATCACTACAGTCCCTAATGAAGTGTCCATCCCCAGCATCCCTATAGGCCCCCTTCAGATACTGGAAGGCTGCTATGAGGTCTCCACGCAGCCTTCTCCAGGCTGAACAGTCCCAACTTTCTCAGCCGATCTTCATATGGGAGGTGCTCCAGTCCCCTGATCATTCTCGTGGCCCTCCTCTGGACTTGTTCCAACAGATCCATGTCCTTTTTATGTTGAGGATACCAGAACTGCACACACGCCAAGTGAGGTCTCACAAGAGCAGAATAAACGGGCAGGATCACCTCCTTCAACCTGCTGGTCACGCTCCTTTTGATGCAGCCCAGGATACAGTTGGCTTTCTGGGCTGCAAGCGCACACTGCAGCCAGCTCATGTTCATTTTCTCATCAACCAACACCCCCAAGTCCTTCTCCGCAGGACTGCTATGAATCTCTTCTCTGCCCAGCCTGGAGCTGTGTCTGGGATTGCTCCGACCCAGGTGTAGGACCTTGCACTTGGCATGGTTAAACTTCATGAGGTTGGCATCAGCCCACCTCACAAGTGTGTCAAGGTCCCTCTGGATGGCATTCCTTCCCTCCAGCGTATCAGCTGAACCACACAGCTTGGTGTCATCCGCAAACTTGCTGAGGGTGCACTCCATCCCACTGTCCATGTCAGTGACGAAGATGTTAAACAAGACCGGTCCCAACACTGATCCCTGAGGGACACCACTTATAACTGGTCTCCAGCTGGACATTGAGCCATTGACCACAACTCTTTGTGTGTGGCCATCCAGCCAGTTCTTTATCCACCGAGTGGTCCATTCATCAAATTGATGTCTCTCCAATTTAGAGCCAAGAATGTCGTGTGGGACATTGTCGAACGCTTTGCACAACTCCAGGTAGATAACATCAACTGCTCTACTGCTGTCCATCAGTTCCATAGCCCCATCATAAAAGGCCACCAAATTGGTCAGGCAGGATTTCCCCTTAGTGAAGCCATGCTGGCTGTCACCAAGCACCTTGTTGTTTTTCATGTGACTTAGCATGCCTTCCAGAAGAATCTGCTCCAAGATTTTGCCAGGCATAGAGGTGACAATGACTGGTCTGTAATTCCCTGGGTCATCCATTTTCCCCTTCTTGAAAATGGGGGTTATATTTACCTTTTTCCAGTTGTCAGGAACTTCACCTGACTGCCACGATTTCCCAAATATGATGGCCAGCAGCTTAGCAACTTCATTTGCCAGCTTCTTCAGGACCCGCGGATGGATTTCATCAGGACCCATGGACTTGTGCACAGTTAGGTTTTTAAGATGGTCTCGAACCAATTCCTCTCCTACAGTGGGCCCAAGATCTTCATTCTCACAGTCCCTGCATCTGCCTTCCAAGACTTGGGTGGTGCGGTCAGAGCCTTTGCTAGAGATCACTCAGTTCCAACTCCCTTGACATGGGCAGGAACTCCTCACACTAAACCATGTCACCCAAGGCTCTGTCCAGCCTGGCCTTGAATACTGCAAGGGATGGAGCATTCACCACTTCTCCGGTCAACCTGTTCCAGTGCCTCACCACCTTCACAGTAAAGAACTTCTTCCTTACATCTAACCTGAACTTCCTCTGTTTAAACCTATTCCTCCTTGTCCTATCACTACAGTCCCTGATGAAGAGTCCCTCTCCAGCACTCCTGTGGGACCCCTTTAGATACTGGAAAGCTGCTATGAGGTCCCCATGCAGCCTTCTTTTCTCCAGGTTAAACACCCTCAAATTTCTCAGCCTGTCTTCATACTGGAAGTGCTCCAGCTACTCATTACCAGTCTCCAGTTGGATATTAAGCTGTTGACTGCAAGTCTCTGCATGTGGCCATCCAGCCAATCCACTGACTGGTCCATCCACCAAACTAATGTCTCTCCAGTTTAGAGACAAGGATGCCATGCGGGTCAGTGTTGAAAGCTTTGCAAAGTCCAGCTAGAAAACACCAACTGCTTTGCCCCTATCTATCAGTTCTGTAGCCCCATCATAGAAGGCCACCAAATTGGTCAGACATGATTTGCCCTTATGAAGCCATGCTGGCTGTCACCAACCATCTCATTTTTCATGTGCCTTAGCATGTTTCCAAGAGAATCTGCTCCATGATCCTGCCAGGCACAGAGGTGAGACTGGTCTGTAGTTTCCCAGGCCTTCCATTTTCTCTTTCTTGAAAATGAGGGTTATATTTCCCTTTTTCCAGTCACCAGGAACTTTAGCTGACTGCCACAATTTTTTAAATACAATCAACAGTGGCTTATCAACTTCATCTGCCAGCTCCTTCAAGACCCATGGATGGATTTATACATAATACAATTTGTGATAATACAATTAAATTAAATGTTATAGTTCTGCTGATTGTACTGATTGATCAGTGCTTCACCTATTTTAGGTTGCCTTTAAAATTTTCAGGTCAAAATAAAATGTTTTTTTTTGTCACTAGTTGAAATAAGTGACTTTAAATACTATTTGGAATGGAATACCAGTGATTTTCAATTAATAAGAAACTGTTTAATATCAATTTTAATTAATAGGCACATTAGCATTAAATTAATGCTAAATGGTATAGACAAACTTTTCCCATGAAGCATATTCATTCTTTTACAGTAGGCAATAGTCAATATCAGGTTTCCTCAGCTGAAAGATGTTTTTTGATAAATGAGCATTTATCCCATTTATGCCTCTTTAGCTACCAGCTCTATCTGATCTCCATTATAAATATTCCCTGGATAAGACATTCTTGTAAATTTTGACGTGCATTAATTCTATGTCTCCTGCCAACTAATTGTCCTTTTCTTTGAACTTTTTCTTTGAGCTTCATCTCACACATACCATTAACTATTTTTTGCTGTTCCACAGGATGAATTCATAACATTTGATTCTTCTCCAATTTAAATGAAGGTCAACTGCTTATATCAATAACATAGTACTGAATAGGGAAGAAACAAATTAAGAAAAAGGCTTGGTATTTTTTAAAGATAATCAGTCCCATAACATACTCCTTACTTATAGGATATGGCAACTTCTGTGATTCAGGAATCATTTTTAAAAGTGAGCACTATGTGACTAAAAAAAATGGATAAGGATAATTTCTTATGGAAAAACATTACCACTGTGTGAATAATAAATTACTATTGAGTTGCATGGGGCAGGACACAGTATACACCATGAGTTTTACTCAAATGGAAAACCTAATAGCGCTCTGTGTTGGATCATATCTGAAACTGATGTGTTTGGACAGTCTTGATGAAAGTGTATCAGACCCCTCTGTACCTCTGAAGCTCCTCTGAAACCTTGCTTCTCAGGTATGGTAGGACACAGCTTGAAATCTGAATTACTCATAATCACAAAAACCCTGGGGGTTTTAGACACTAGGTGGTCCTTAAGCCATAAAGTGAACAAGACTTCTTAGGTTTCTGAGTCTCATCTCTTGTTTTCACAAAGACCATGTTCTTAAGCTCCTTGAACAAATTTATTGACCCCCTCAAAACTTTGCAGAGGAGTCTCTCAAAAGAGGCAGCTATGTCTGGTATCTTGAGTATGGAACTGAAGTATATCATCCCAGAAGGGAATCAAAGACACAGGTAGTATATTAATGAATCACAGTATAAATATAATTTAAAATGAACTTTTCATTTTTCTCATCTGGGGAATTCAATAGCCTAAAATGGATTTTTCAGTGAGCTATTGAAAGCCTCAGCCTGCATGCTTTCATATAGATGAGCTATTTTAGTCAGAGTAAGAAGCGATTCTTGAAGTCTGCAAATGTTTAGTCTTGCTGAATTGTCTTCAGAGAGAAAACAAAAAAAGCATTATACAGGAATTTTGTGCAAAGCAGCTTGTGCTGTGCTTGTGAAGTGGCAGCATGTTAGAAAACTGGTGCGACAGTTTGATGGGTTTCCATGGAAACTGCTAGACTTGAATGCCTGGGTGCACAAGCAAGCTTGCCAGGTGCCTGTTATTGGTTTGGAGGAAGAAAAAATTACATTTCCATGACAGCTATAGATTAGCTGAGCAAGTATCTTTCAAAAGTGATGTACTTGCAAAAATAGATAAGCACCATCCAGACTAAAATTTTTTGCGCTTTCTACAACAAACTGCATAATTTGATCTCCCCTAGAAAATGTCCAGATTGCAGTTTCTGCCTGTTGACTGTTTCACCCAAGATACAATGGTCTTCGGTAGCAAGGTAATTTTCTGTAAAAAACTTATAACAAAGCAGGTAGGATGGAAAAAACAAAACTGAAATGGCAGAGTTCTCAGAGAGCCACACAAGCATTTTAGACGCCAGTGAGATATGTAAGAGGATGAACCACAAATAGGGCTTATTTGATAATCCTTTGCATTCACTCCACTTGTCTACTGGGCTATTTTAAAAAATCCAAATATAACCAGGCATTTAGCTAGTGTAAATCGCCACTGCTTTGATGAAATCAGTGTAATACTGAAAGCTTCTCTAAACCGGATATTTAACACAGTATTCTTCAATGGGAAGATACAGAGTAAGAACAAGGGACAGGCTGAATTGTACCTGGTGCCTCATCACCAGTGTAACTATGTTGTCTTCTTCATTAACTCTTTGAGTACAACTGATATTTGATAATTTGATATTTAAATAAGCAAATTTTATATTTGAATAAGCAATGCAAATATCAGAATGTCACAGTCACGCCAAGAGAGAAAGAGATTGAAAAGTTCGAGAGGTAATAACAAGGAGGCTTAGACTTCTGAAAAACTGTATAGGAATGTGACTACCATAACTGCTCCAGACTGAAGACTTATTTACTTTGGCATCCATCAGATAAGGAGTCTTCTCAGAGGTCACTTATAAAATGCTAGTGTTATGTGAACAAAATCTCACAGAAGTCAATTCACCAGTTTCAGCTGACAAGGAATTTGGTTTTATACACTGGAGAATATTGAGGGAAGAGAAAAATGGGCTGTATGGAAGACAAGCATAGGAGGAATTACAGAGATCCTGAAATACCTGGCCTAATTCCAAAGAACACAGTGCAAGGGTAGAAACTCAGATGTTTCTTTGTTTTGTCTAGGTCCATGAGTCTCTCACACAGTTGGAGGTGAAAAATTTGTCAGTACATAAGGATCTTCTAATACTCAGTGTTTCTGGGAAAAACAGCTTTGAAACAGACTGCTGACAGGTATTGTGCTCTGGGAAACAGCAAACTGGTGAACTTTGCGTGTCCACATCTGTGTAGAACATAATTGCATTCCAAGAGCTTACTTCTCTGAAGGGAGTCTATACCCAGGGAATTTACAAGAGATGTCAGAGAACACTGCAACTTACCCAGATCAAAGAAACCTTACAGGTACTTGCGCTTATTCCTATACATGCCAGAACAGCCTAGTAAGTCACCAAATATGAGAGGTCAATTAACAGAGTCACTGAACAAAATCTGAGGACTTTCATGAATGGATCACCTGAGCTCTGTCATTGTCCAGAAGTGCTACACTTCCATAACTGTTAGCCCCTTTCCAAACAGTGGGTACTTGCTATGGTTTTCTATACTTAGCCACACACAAAATGGTATCTCTAGCATCAAATATCCATGTCAAAAATAAGTGACTGTTTACAAAAAGCTCTATTTCACATAGCAGTCTCTCAATTATATATATGCAGATGGCTTTATATTAATTCAATTATACCCTTTTAAAAGAACTGTCAGCTGCAACAGAGATTAACAGCAATACTCAATGGAAGCACAGCCCCAAATGTGTATTTTTAAATACTTACTTGCTGTTTCATGAATTATTCCTTTTCAAAATACATATTATGTCTCCCTTAAAGGAGCAGTTTCTGCATCTATTTTAAATGTTGATCTAAAGATCTCTGAAGGGTCTAGCCATAAGTCTTTCTGAGGGGTAGCTACCGAGACACACAACTGTTGCAGATGTTATTTCTTTTCATACTACTTCTGTCACAGATGGGCCACTTCTGTCATAGCAGTAGAGGAGGTGGGAATGAGTGTTACTGCACAGAGGGCAGATGGCAGAGGTATAAAAGAGTCTCCAAGCCCTATACATTGTCCAATAGGCTGAAAACAAGACAATGTAACAGCTTCAGAAAAGGCACAAATTAGTGTTTTGTACACACGTCCATTATAGCATATGGTACTTTTCCATTCATTTGTCTGACTAAATCACAGCTTCAGGATAAAATGATGAGACAAAAAGAACCCTGTACAAATGCATTTAGTATAATGGCTGAATAAGCTGACTCTGGAGAATCTTTCATGTTCGAGCAATTTTTTTCTTACTGTTTTTTTCTTGACACTAATTCTCTCTCTGGCTTCCTATAATACATAATTGATATGGAAATTAAAGCATGAGTGAAGATCAAACAAAAAGTCACAGTACTTGAACTTTGTTATTCTTCCTTTCCTGGACAAAGTAATTTGTATTACAGTAAACTTAATTACACTAAGCAAATATCAATGTCTGAAACCAAAGACAGATTACTGGACAACAAGATGCTGGCTGATGGATTTGAAGGATGTTTTGGGGTTAATAAAATATACAGCTTTACATATTTCTGAAATTAGAATTCAAATCAGGAAGCCTTTTAAAGTACCAGTTTTGAAAGGAGACGAAAGACAAGAGCTGTCAGCAGGATCCCATAACTTCCTTTCATGCTACATGCATATAATGTTTATTATAGTTCTACCTCTCTACTGCTAGGAAGCTTTTACCAAATGGGAAATCCACTAGCTTACCTGTTCCTAGCTGCAGATGACATCTTGCAACACTTTCAAGCCTGTCAGAAAGCACTGGTCGCATAATGGGGCTTGAATGTCCTACACTAGATATTGAGACAAGGGGGCACAAAATCACAAAATGGAATGTATAAAAAACCTTTAGAATCAGTTTTAAGCAATATTAAATTTGATGGCTTTGTAACAGTAGCAATGGAAAATTATTGAGGTGCATGATACATAGAAAAAAATATAGAGCACAGCTAGAGAATATACTGAGAATTCTCACAAGATAAATCGTTATAGTTGGCATAGTTTTAAGAAAAGCAGTCAAGAAGAACAGGACACAGGGATAAGGAGTATCTGGGAACTGCAGGTGTCCAGGATGGGCTACAGTTAAACTAACTGATAAGTAGGAGGATAGGAAGATTATTATGTCTCTGGTGTTAACGAACCAATTAAACTGGTAAGAGCATCTACTGCACGTGCTTCAAAGGCTGCCAGAAGTGATGAAGATTGTTGGAAGAAGGACCCTCAGAGACCACCACCACAATTCTGTACACATGTGGGGAACTCTCTGGAAAATGATGTAATCCATATGTAGCCTCATGAATATGTATGTATGCCCAGGGACTATATAAGGATGGCTTGTATAGCAATACGGGCACACACGTTAGGAGGAGCTATCCCCCGTGTCTCCCAGCTCCACAATAACGAATACCTGCTTGTCAGCTTGAAAATTTTGTTGGCAAGTTTGTTTCTGGAGTTTTCTCCGAATCAATTTAACCACTATCTCTATGGAGTAAGAGTTTCAGAAAACTACACAATAAAAAAAAAAAAAAAAGTGAAAAAAGAATTAAAAACACAAAACTATTCTGGAAAATTAAATTTAACTTCTCAATGGGCATTCAGACTTTATCAATTTTAAACTCACGCAGCCGTAAACTCTTATAAATATGTCTATCATCCAAACGTTGCAGTCAAATGAGAATGAGTCAATATATAATGCCCTTCCCCAGAGCTTTGTCAGGGTTAATCAAAAAAGAGCTTTTGTAAAGGTTCTCATGGGCCTGAAACACACTTTGAATTCAAGCTCTACAGTTTTCACTCATACTGACATGAGATAGTGGCTGTGTGACAGCAAATTAATCAGTTCTATGAATAATGAGTCAACCAGTGTGATAACATTCTTGACTTTAGTGCAACAAGGCAAGAATCTGAAGATGCACTAAACAATGTCAAGGTTTTAAGGACTTGTTGCAAGTTCTACTTTACTTTTAAAAGTGACTTTCAGCTGTTTTAGGTGGACTTTGCAAGGGACAGCAAACACTTGTTGAAATAATAATTTCTTCTGCAGATGTTGAGAGGTTTTTCTTCTGAAAGAGCTGCACTGATGAGGACATAGAAGCAGCTTGTGGTTTTATAGAAGTTTCACTTGGAAGAGGGATATGATATTTTGTGAACTGGTAACCTAAATATGAAACACAGATGTGCACAATGTAAAATGTACATTCAGTTAGTCTGACTTAATTCTTCAGAGTTAGAAACAGCTGAGGTACCTCAGTAATAGAAGAACCACCAGGAGCCAGTTAATGACCTGCAAATGCTTTGATTCATCAAAGAATTATGCACATACTTGTGGACTTCAACCAAACAACAGATAGACGTAAAGGCTTAAAACAGTTTTGATATTTAATCATTGGCATGTACTACCAGTCTTCCAGAACTGAAGCACAAGCCAGCAAGAGAAGTTGCCCTATGTTGAACTCATCTTGGAGTGATGTACTCTATTGCAGCTTTATAACACGAAGCATGATCTGGGAGAACAGTTTCCTCATTGTACATGAAGATACAGTTCACTTCTCAGCAACACTTCATAACCATAGGCCGTTAAATTTTGCTTGCATTAGGATTCTTTTAGATTGGCCTACTGCATCCCTCAAATTCATACAATCACTGGAGTGATGGTTGGAAGGGATCTCTGGATGCCTCTGGATGCCCCCCACAGAAAGCAGGGCTATTGCCAAGACAAGATCAGGTCAGCTGTTGCTTTACCTAGTTGAGTCCAGAGAACTTCCAAGTATAGAGAGTCTCTGATTGGGTAACCTGACCCTCCAAAGCTGCAACGTGTGACTGACACTGCCAACAAAAGTATCAGGCATCCCTGTAGCACCCAACGAAGTAGCTGTATGATGCTGGTTACTTGACCAATAGTCTCTTCACCAGGCTAAGCTAGCCCAGTTACCCAATCTTTCCCTGTAGGTGTGTGCTCTAGGCCCCTCGTCATCCTATCAGTCCTCTATTCAACTCTCTATTCTATCCCCTTCTCTCTTGGGCTGCAGTTCGTGAAGTTGAACATATTTGAACTAGAGCTTTGACCTATGTCAAATAATTTGACCTATGTCAAATTATGGCCCCCGCCTTGGACTGCTGACCACATTGTCCCCAACACAATACATATGCAGCTTGTGTAATTTGCAACGAGAGTGCACTGCTAACTCACAGCTTGGCATCTACTGTAACTCCATGTCCCTTTGCAACCAGTCTGTTCCCAGCCTGAACTGATGCCTGGTGTTATTCCTCCCCAGGTGCAGAGCTTTGCACTCCCCTTCCTGCAATTCATGAAGTTCCTGTTGGCCCAATATTCCAGTTTCTTTGGAATGTAACTCTGCTGAACATGCTCTGTTCAGCATGTTAAGCATTCCCTCAGTTTAGCGTCATCTGCAAATTTGTTAAGGGTACGTTCTGTCCCCAAAGTTGAGTAATTAATGTTAATACAAGCTACAGGAATTAGTACTGATTAGATGTTATTCTGTGGTGCTCCCAAAGCTCATGTGAGAAAAATGAAACATCCCAGTCAGTATTTCTAGTTGTTAAGAAACAAGTATGGAATGCCAGAGTCCGCAAAGCAGAAACATCTGCTGAATAGTTCTTGCTTGTTGCAGCAGTGTGCTCAGGATGAGTGCAAAATGAAGAGAGAAAAAGACACGCTCAAAAAGAATTAACAAGAGCAGAATAGGTACACTGGCTAATAAAATGTGGAGGACAACTGGCAGGGTGGACAGAATTTGCCATTTTTATTTTTTCCTTAGCTTTTACTTTCTAACTGAGTTCTTCACTGTGAATTTTTCCTCCCCGATGTACAACACACCTTTGAGGTACCTCAGAAGTAGAAACTGAAAACTAACTTTGCAGTAAGTCTCTACTGTTTTACCAGTAGAATATTTCCAGGGTGAGTGATAGTTGATGATATTCATATAGGAAAAAGTGTAGGAGCCAGGCCCAGTCTCCACAGAGAAGAAAAAAAAGCAAACCACCTCTTGTGATGTGCACTGACTAGTATTTTCTTAGAGCAGCTTTCCTGGTTCACACTTTTTCTTCTCTGCAAAAAGTATCAAGCAGGCTATTTTCACTTAGCACAAGGCATTGAATTTCATTAGGTTAGAAGAGATCTCCATTTTGCTTGACCCTACCTTTCACGTATCATCATTCCTCAGGACAAGAAAGCTTCAGTGTTTGATATCACAACCATATCTTTGTTTCAGGCTGGCCATGGCAACTGCCCTCCTGAGATACACTTTTGATGGAATTGAGAATTTACACTTCACCAAAAAGAAACTCATGCATTTTTTTCTCCTGAAAGAGGAAAAAAAAAAAAAAAGAAAAACCCAAACCCTTATGAAACAGATTCCTCAAACCTGAATGAGAATTAGGTGAAGTGACCAGCTGTTTCCAGGGAACATGATGATCCTCATCCCATTACGGACATAGTATGCCTATCCTGCGCCAGAGTAACTCCATCAGAAGATACACTTACATGGTTTTACCACAAAGAGTCTCCCATGCATCCTTTAAAAACTCTTATAACTTGAAAACAGTTTGCTTCATGCGACATGTTAGCCCTTACGTCTGCTCCTCCGGTGACATAGGAGAGGCTGTTCCTCTATTGACATGACACTACACCTTTTCCCACGTTTTACTGTTTGCATAGGGCCACCAAATTGCATGCTGAATTTGCATGCCCAAAGCAGTGGCATAGTCAGCCCTCCTTGCAGTAATAAACAGCTAATCCACAACAGCTGAACAGCTACAGATAGGTTTTTTGAAACTGTTTCTCCATTCAAATGATCTTACACATGCAGGAAAACAATTCAATCTCTGCTCTCAACAAAGCTGATTTAGGCTCACACATACTAGTATTATAAATCGCCTGACAAATATTTGCAGGGAAAGGAACTTTTTTTCTGTTACAACTGTTTTGGGTTGATTAGTGGAAACCAACCTGAGACACATTTTGGAGACAGAAGAAGCATGAAGTGATTAGGACTGCTTTTTATTTTAAGCTTAATGCAAACTGAGGCATGACAGTAACTTAGCCTTTTACATTAAAATTTGAACTCAGTAAAAGCATTGACTATCCTAAAGCCTACACATCCTCCATCAGAAAGAGAACTGCAAAAGCATTTTACCACCAACAGCAACCCTAGAAAGAATTAGCTCTCCTCAAGATGATGCTCCGCCCTGAATTGTTGAGTGAAGAAGAAGCTGAGAAGCTCTCCTCTGGCCCCAGGAACACACTGCTGCTTGCTTTTCCCACCTATGGTATCTTCCTTCGTTTTTCTTCATCTTCTCCCTCAACCTGGTGCTAACATGCTCAATTCTTCGTCTCAGTGAAGAACATTTACTCAGCTGGGAATTACATATGCAAGGGAGGTCTCAGTACCAAGCAGCTGTCGCAAAGGGCTGGCTTACATTTGGTTTGAATTTAGGCTCAGCTGGAAGAGCAGGGCACCTTGTGGACTCTGACTGAAATGCATGGGAAGTCACCTACCCCCTCTAGGCCCTTCCCTCACTAGCTGTTGTCATATCAGGCTTTTTTTCATTTGATTTGGTTTTTATCATCAATTTGTACAAATTATTCCTGAGCTAGGTCTATACAATACATTAAACCACAGGTTCATTTCCTTGCAGGTGTGTGCTCAGCAAAGGTGGGTCTATAAAAGCTGCCATCAGCTATTGTCAAATCAGAAATGAGAAATGTTGTTAGTGAGAATTGCGATTCTTTTTTTCCACTAGCTATGAATCAGTGCTCTACTGCTTGCTTATTGAATTACAGAATATTGGCAAAATGATGCTATTATGCCCAAGGAATGTTCTTTCAAATTTTTTATAATGACACTGCACCCACTGTAATTGTGTAACTGCACTTCCTCTGGATTGAGACAACCTGCACTGTGGGGCTTCTCACAGTTTAAGAACTAAAGCCCTCACATTGTATCAATTGAAGACAATGGCCAGGCAGCAGGGGGCAAGAAGACAAAAGGTGCCTAGAGGTATTTCATCTGTGGTCTTCCTAGGTGCTCCTACCCTTAGGGTCCTGTGTGCCTGGCCCCAAATGACTCCTCAGAAGACCAGCTGGTCTCCCTACCCCTGCAGTTGCTTCCAGGTAGCTTCTTTTAGACATTCCTCTCACCAAGACATGGCTCCTTCCCTGAAAAGCAGCAGCCCTGGTCAGCCACGCTCAGCTCCCTTTGCCTTGGCTCAGTGCTTCTCCAGGTAGGCACCAGGATCAGGAATCCACTTTTCTGCAGCTCAGCATGAAGAAGCAGCTATGGTAATCTTCTCTGAACATAGGCTTACATTGCTCCAGACCTGTGAGGTTAACACAGAAGGTTATGATTATGATCTTGAATAAAGATTAGCAAGGGTGTATGAAATGTAGGGCTAGCACTGAAGAGTATACTATAGACATAATATATTCAATCCCTTGAAAGACAAACCAGTGTCTAGACTAGTAGAAAGACCGATTTTCTCTAACCTGATTGCAACTGTCCACAATGTGGACATCTGGAGATGAGCTAGGCACATCAGGCCCACTCTGCAGGCAGTAGAGAAAACATAGTCACTTCCAGAGTAGCAGCCCTTTGAACCTCTTCAGTGCCTCCTTTTGGATGAGGTACAGCGTATTCAAAGACTCCCACTGTTCCTCACAGTCTGCAAAGGGGACCAAGGGTGATGCTGCTGCAGATCACTATATGACAAGTTGTTCTTCCAGCTCAGAGCTCTGTTATTCAAAGGTGAATGGTTCAAATGGAAAGAGAGGAAAGGCTTTCTGAAGAACCTAAAACTGTGACCTTTCTGAACCTTCCAGCTTCAGTTTGCAGGAGCTGGGTGGCTGCCAGGAGAAGCATCGTTTTCTCTGGGAAGCTAATGAAGGAAGCGTTTCTTCCACAAGTCCTGCTCTGCCACCAGCAGCTCCAGAAGCTCTGAACTGTGGAAAATTAAAACAAGAGCTCAGGACCTGAGGACAAGGATACTGAATGAAAAGGAAGGTGGTGTCTGTCTGAGAAGCCAAATCTAGCAGAGAAGAGCTGTAGTTGATGAAGAGTTGTAACCAATGCCCCTGATGGCTGTTCATCCAGTAATATGAAGGTTGGGTACCTGTTTGTCAGAAAACTGCAAAGGATGTCTAGACCAAGATGGTTCCTGGATAAATTCTTGCCTCCTAAAAGACAGTGAATCCAGTATAACTTAGGAGAAAGAGGAGCTTCTGCAACAGCTTCAAGTAGGGCTTGATGACTATTGAAGAGAAATTGGGCTCCTATCTGCCATCTGGAAATGTAACAGCTGAGAAAAAAGACAAAGAGAGAGAGGTTTTTCCAGCTGTAAACTGAATTACTGCTCCAGATGGTGGCAGAAGAAAGTCACAATACAATCACAGAGTATTTGCATCCCTGTGTATTCTGATGATTAAATGCTATTTGCAACTTTCTTCCTTCTGCAAAAAAACAAAAGGTGTAATAACCAAAGAGGCAAATAAGATGAAACTTCGCTATTACAAAAGCAGATTGCTTTCTGCAGATCACACTTTTCACCATGTCTCTGCTCCCCATCCTGCTCACGTAACCTGTAAAATATCATCTTTCTTCCTACATATGCCAGCAGTTGTAACTGCACCTAGCTGGAAACTAGAGAACTGCACAAGAAATTAACACATTAGGAATGTCTCTACAAATTCATCACTAAGAATTGTCTAAATGGTATGAAAATGTAAAGTAAGAAGACAGCACTGTCCTGGTACAGTGCCATTGTCATGTGGTGAATGTCAGAATTTCACTACTAGAATAAAAGAGGTCCATATCTGACACTGAACACTGACCTACCAAACTTCACAGCCACCAGGACTTTTCATATCGCATGGCAAAAGAAAGAAGCTCCCTTCACTTCACTAACTTTAGAATGTGAGTTTTTAGACTCAAAACAGTATTTTTTGTCTTAGGAATATAGCAGTTGTTTCCACCGCCTGCTCACCAGGCAGATCCAGGCAGACAACACAGAGGAGCAGTTCAACTGGAGCCATGGTATTAATAGCTGTGAAGAAAAGGACATTATCATGTCTAATACAGTTATGGACAGATGGCCTACTTGTAGCACAATAATCCTTCAATCCAGTTTCAGTCTGTAAAAAAAGTCCTCTGCTTCAAAATAAAATATACCAAATAATGACTCAAGACCCTCTGCTTCCTTTCCAAGGGTAAGTCTCATTGCAGAAATAAGTTTCCACTTTTCCTGGCTGTTTAAATCAGCAGCTTTTCTTACCCTGAAACAGATTTATAATCATATTTTTCTACTACTACATCCATTGCTTTCCTGTTGAATGTGACTCCCTCTGCTTCATTTTAGCTGCTTGCTCTCCTTCAATTGTAAGATGTCTGTGAGAGCCCCTGCAGAACTCAGTAGCTTGCAGCAAAGGCCTTATAGGAACAATTCTGTTGTCCCCTCCCACCACCATTCCCCCAACATCTGTGAAATCTCAGCAGTTAGGACTTGTCAGGCTGCACTAGAGCTTTGCATAGCTCAGTTTGAAAGAAGCCAGACAAGGTGAAAAGGAGAGGAATTTTTTTCCAGCTCCTCTCTTTCTGACAACTTGACGGTTTTATATGGGAAAAGATGAGAACACGATGATTTAAAAAAAAATTAATAATTAGGGAATGAAGTGGGGGCAATCACGTGGTAGCTGGGAGGCAGTGAATCACAGCTGTGTCATGACAGCATCTTTGGACTGTGCTAAAATGTCATGCATTAAAAAGACCTGTGTACCCCCTGAGTTGCTTGGTGATGGGCTGGGCATAGCAGCCATTCTGAGGCAGGGCTGAGGGTAAATTGAATGTTTTTAGACTGCCTTTATATGTCATTGGCATACCAGCAAGTACATCCATCCACTAGAGTTTTAAATATGACCTTGGAAGGGCAAAGTGTAAGGAACATTGGGTGTGAGGTGCCTTTCCAGACTGTCACATCTCCACGTTACTCCATACACTCAAATCTGAAAAACCCTAACCCAAATTTCCTGTCTTCTCGGTTCTGTCTCTATGATGATTAATAACAGCAGAAGCTTCTGTGCTGTCTTCTCTTTTCTCACTCTTAGAGTCGTGTATTTAGATTGTTGCTAATAGCTGTATCTGCTGTTTCTCCAGCATCTTTCAAATCTTTGCAGTATCCCAACCTCGCATTGTGCTTTTGATTCCTATCGCCAAACCACTTTATTATTGCTTTTGTTGGCTAACACTGCATTGTATTCTCTCATCCAGCATTTAGTGCTTGCTTACGCTGGTGTGGGCTATATCATATCTCAGATGACCTCTAAACCCCCTAGCTCAGATACTGGCAGCACTCTAGTTATTATAAAACTGAGGCACACAGTAAATTAATCCATGCAGTAGTGGAGCTGAAGAACTGCATGATTCTGTGGCTAGTCCATGAAATACCATAATTAAAACTCCTTCTGATATCCATATGATATTTACAAAGTGTAAAGTGAATATAACCATTGCTTACCAAGGAACACCACACACAAATAAATTCATTCTTTCCTGTATTCCTTATTTTAAATGAAACAAAAATTCAGTATTATGTTAGACCTGAAGAGCTAACAGCATTTTATCAGAAACAGAAGATATTCATCCCTCAGTAAGTTGTATTCATCTATAAAATAAAATATAGCTCTCATGTTATGAAAAATACAAGGGACTAAACTGTCCTGAGTTGACTCATTTTCCTCTTCACACCATTTCTTCCCATGTTTTGTATTTGTGGCCGACTTCACACTCGTCTGGGGATTGTAATTACAATCTCTTAATTTTGTGACTTCTGCTCATTTAAATCCTCATCTGTGAAGCTGATGAAGCTGCAACTTTACCACAAAAAGGTCCTCAAGTTGAAAATGCGTCCCTTGCACACTGCCACTCAAAGCAGCCAAACAGCAGAATGATGTTATCCTGAACGAAAAGCAATAGCAAAACAATGAGGATCAACCTAGCCCTGTCAAACTGCCATGCTCAGCCAGGCTGCTGCTAACAGGGCTTTGAAAGGGCTAGCAGGCGCTGTGACTAGAAGGCAGTTCTGTCTCCTGATAAAGCAAGCAGACATGCTGCATTTCCTTGTAATCTGTGATGCTGCGTCTGCCGTCTTTCTCTATTCAATCTTTTTTTTCTCTTGTAGAGAATAGGGGGTGGAGAACAGGAGGGAAGAGTCTGTATGAAAAGCCTCTTTCATTCTTCCCTTCTTTGGACAGTCTACTTCGGTTTATTTTATCTTGACTGTAGGAAAGAATAAAATAGACTGTCTTAGGACTTGTGTAAACATTATTAGCAGAAAAGGCTTTGTTTGCTCTTCCCTTCATGATTGAAATCTACAGGCTATTAACATTAGCTGTCATTTTTAAATAGACAGAGTATCAACTAATCTCTTGAGTGTGCATTTTCGATACAGCTGTAGCTAACAGTTGTCACTGTTCAAAAAGCCAGGCACCAACATCACCCTGGCAAAAGAAGTGTCTGAGTAACATTAAGCAGCAAATGAAATATTACTGAGGTAAGAGGACCCACATCACCCTCTTTCTTCCCTTCTCTCAGTCCATAGAATTCATATATTTACTGTCAAAACTCAGATTTCCTACTTTTGTTACTTTTAATGTATTTTCAAAATTCACTTCTTAATGACACACAGCTTTATAATAGGAACTTTATAACAGTACTTGCTGACCCAACTATGCTCAGCTCCAGCAAGCCTGCTCAGTTTTCTTGACTCTCATGAAGTGGTGCCACCATAAACCACCACAGAACTGGCCCATGCTGCAGCTTTCCACATCCCTGCTATCCCTCTCACGCTGAACATGGTGCAGCAAGCTCTGACAGAGCTGGTCCTGCAGACAGAGCTCCTCTTCAAACCACATTCATTCACATACCTAAGGCACCACACAGCCTTCAGAGCTCATCTGCTGTGATGGAAGCCACCACTCCTTCCATTATATCCCAGATAGACCCAGGCTTCTTTCTGTTCCCTCTCTGGTAGCACTGCCTTTAAATCTCATTGGCCTGCTTGTACTGGAGTAATCCTTCAATCCAGTTTCAGTTGGTAAAATAAGTCCTCTGCCTCAAAATAAAATACACCCAACAATGACTCAGGACCCTCTGCTTCCTTTCTAAGGGCAAGTCTCATTACATAAATACGTATTCTTTCCTTTCGAACGGATTCCCCCTTCCTCTCACTCCTGGGACCTCTGAGCTTCACTTTTAATTGCCATTGCATGCTCTTTTCTAGCAAATGGGACACAGATCTGCTTGATGCCAGTCATACTTGCTTGGCTATGAATGCTGCAAGCTCTGTTTCTGCCCCCATGTAAAAATTACATGAACGGAACTGAAAACAGAGATTCTGCATTCAAATTATTCCAGAATAATTCCACTGGGAGTATTTCTGGAGTATTGCTTTGATCCCAGAATATTTACTGTTTGACCACAGGGGATTTTTTTTAGTAGTTTTGTGTGGGTATAAACCTCTCCTCTGTTCTGAAATAGTTATTGCACAAACATTTTTTGCTCAATAGCTATTCTTTCAATCACCCCAGACTACTGTAAGATAGAACAAAGAGGAAAAAAATCACAGCACATGGGAATTGTGGTCAGACAATTCCTAAGGGAAGGTGGACTAACAAAGAGGGCCTGCTCTAGTTTATTTTTTCTTTGCTACCCTTCAGAGAAAACTTCCAAATCGAAAAGTGTTTGCTGGATGGTTTTCATTGTCTTGCTGCCAGGCTAGTAACTGATTTTACCACCTCATTAGCTAATCCACTCCTAAATTAAATATGGATCCAACAGGCATATATGCAGGAAGAGGTAAAGTAGATGAGTGTAATGGAAATGTAATTGATTTTAATGTGTCGTGATGTCAGTAAATGCTCTACATTAATAAGTGTTCCAGGGCAATCTGTCCTCCAACTTAACTGCCCATACAGGATGTTAGCTTATGGAGGCATATATACAGTTTTTTTGGTTATTCCTCTGGTGTAAATGTCACAATTAATTGACAATGGGATGTGAAAAGTATGTTGAATTTTAAAAAAAAGGGCTGAGGATGGTAGTGCTTTTTTTTCACTTAGATCATCAGGTAGATTTGCCCTCACTTACCTCAACCCCCAATACTGTCTCAATCCTCACTTGATTTTCTAGCAAAGATGGGAAGTGATAAGACTGTGTCAGCTGCAAAAATGGGATGGGAGGGACAACATTACCTGATGGCAAGTGCAAGAGGGAGTTCTGGTCCTGCTTAATCAGTGAGGACCAGAAAGGACAAAAGCAAGCATGAAGATGTTCCAGACAGAGATTGCCCTGAGGAATGACCCTGCAAAGCCCTGCACCATGTGCCAGGGCCCCTTTGGAAGATAAATGAGTTGTGCCTGCAGTACAGGTACAGCCGGGCTGCCACCAGAACATCTTCGCTCATCCACCAAGCAAATAATGTATTCCTAGTCTGTTCCTTGTGGGGAGGTGGTAATGGTTTTTGCTGGGAGAGCCTGTCACCCCTTGGCTCCCTGCTGGAAGCCTGGCAAATCACAGCAGAATGATTTGGTGTCAGTGTGCTTGTAGGAGGAGACCATCTCAATGGCAGAGATGGCTAAATGCTGAAAATGTGTTTTCACAGCTATGATGAGAGGGAATAAATTCATAGAGTGCACTCTGTCTTAAAAATTACATGACAATTTAAAGGATGGGAGCAATGGAAAAAAAATCAGCAATGATGTACTCAAGGCAGAAATAGGTGGAAGCCAAATCATTTCAGTATAAGCTAACGATGTGTCTTTTAATCAAATTCAATGTAATGATAGGCCAACTATATCTTTTTAGCTATGACTGAAGAGAAATGCTTTAAGATATTACTAGTCCTACTGAACCACCTGCACTTTTTCCACTTTTTATCCAGAAAGCTCATGTTCTCTTCAGCAATATATGAACATAGCAGTAAAATTTCATTGTTTGCTCACGGGGTCACAGCACATGCCAGCCCCTGTCAGCAGCAGCTGGTTTGTATTCAGAGTGTATGCCACGACTTAATAAAATCAGCATAAGTTCAAATTTAACTACACTACAGGAACTGAAAATAAAAGCACATTCCCTAGACAGAGGGACAACTTTCCACTTTAAATTTCACACTGCCAAAATAATTAACTGTACAGGGGTGTTCACCTGGTACTGAAACTTCCCAGCTTACTAGAATTTAAATAAGGCATTTCATAACTGAGGAAAATGAGGGCATGATGGTTTAATTCTTCTGACTGTTAGGCTCTCACATATCTCAGTAGAAATACAGCCAAAAGCAAAAAGTCAGGAGACTCCCAGATAAAACAGAAAACTCCCAATATCAAGTGTAAAATGTCTTCAACTAATACTAGTTCTGATTATAAATGGATGCACAGATACTTTTTCCTGTTTGCTTTCTGGAAAGAATCTGGCAGTGTGGTTTGCTGGCAAAAATATTGGAATAAGTAGCTTCTTTTTGACAACTTTTGAATCTGAAAATATTATAATTCCTGCCAGTAAGGCAATTTTAATAGTTTCACAGGCTCACTTAGGGATAGAGACACAGCCCATGCCACACTCCATGTATCCAGCTAAAAATCAACCAACGCAGCCAAGATATCACAGAGCATATCCTTGCAGGAGCATGCTTGCAATTAACTTCCAACAATTAATCCCTCTTGTGCAGAACAGCATGTAAGAGCAGCTCAGGCACAACAGAGGTACAAAAGAGTGGACCCTGAAGAAAAAATTGAGAATTATTTGCTCATTTAAAAATATTAGTGAATGTGGGATAAATACCATGGCTTAAAAACACTGACACAAGGCTCATGCACAACATCTCAGGCTTTCCCTAAGCCTGTGTCAGGGTTCCCCCTCACACCCAGAGGAAAGGAGAGCAGAAGATGCGAAAGGGTGGCAGGAGCTTCATCTTTGTGCTCTGCAGCAGAAGGACACACTGCCAGGCTCCCTGGGCATACCTGAGCACTGGTCCCTCTGGGTTGTCTGCTCTCTTTGCTCTCGAGCCCTGTCTCACTGTACTCAATGACACCAGATTCCTGTTGCAGGGAAACAGAAGGAAAGCTTGTTTAATAAAGGTTGCAGTGAGCAACTCAACAGGTAAACATTGGAGACATTACAGAAAACATGAGGATTTACAACCAGGAAATAGCTCAAGTCCTGCGAGCAATGAGTGCTGCCTCCACATGGCCAGAATGGTCTGTGGTCTCTTCCTTTTCTCCCTTTCTGGTTACTGCCCCTGAATGCCTCTTTTATCTGTTATTTTTTTGTCTTTTCTTGCCTGGGATGGTACTGTGAAGTAGTTTTAGAAGTCAAGTAGTTTAGAAGTCAGCCCAGCCCTAAGAGTTTACTTTAGTTCCATTCCATCACTGCTGAATGTGCTTCATGTAGCAGTCTCTTCTGATGAGGTGAAGACTAGAAAGCAAGTAGCTTGAAGAGGCATAACGTGCTATGACAGAGAGCAGAGTATCTGAGCAGAAGTCTCTCACCAAAGAACAGTGATTTAAACTCCCTAAGTTCTTGACATGGTATGAGCCTAGCATGCTCAAAACTTGCTGGATGTTTACAGGGATAAATGGTGCTAAGGAAGCAAAGTTTATTTCAGCTTTTTGTTCCAAACCAAAAGGTACCTGTAATCCATTCTCTTCCCCATTAAGATACTTTGTCGCAGAGCTTTTAACTGTTTTGAGCTGTAGTCCTGTCTAATTTTAGGAGTGCTGTTTCACAAGTCTACCTGGCAGACAATGAAAACAAACTTCTTAGGAAAAGATGCTTTGTCTGGCAGGAGGCCAGGGTGTGCACTGCAAACACTAGACACATGTAGGAAGAAAACTTATTCTGTCAGCTCTACAGCTTCTTAGGCAAAATGTCCACAAAACTGAAAGCTTAGAAAAGCTTGAAACTGAAATTGAAAGCTCAGTTTTCTTTTAGCATTTTGTGCACTTCACTGTGAATCTGCCACCTTTCTCATCCAGTGTGCATTCAGAATTTCTCATTTTGTCCTTTCCTCGCATAATTCAAATTGACTTTCTGGTGCAAACAGAGGTCATTGGGGTGGAATGACTGCAAATGACAAACCACATCTACAAATAGCCTAACTGTTACCACAACGTGTCTGAGGTTCAATGCCTTTTTTGCAAATAAAAAGCTGTGACTTACAGTAATGTCAGTTCAGTACTTCCAAAATTATATGCTGGTTGGCAATGTAAAACTTTGTATTCTTAGACAAACAATTGTTTTTTTTTTCCATGGATATGTACAAAGTGTCTCTTCAGGCCTAAAAACAGCTTTATCTTCTGCTGTATCCATTTCTGGCAGGAATTTGTGTGTCTTGCCTTTTTCCTATCTCCATCCCCTGTCTCCCTGAAAATCTGGACTGTCTAGTCCTGTTAAGAGATCCACACGACCTGTTGATTTCCCAGGTCAGAGACCAGGCCAGTTTTGCACAACTGAGAAGAAGGTGGCTCGGATTCAGATATCTGACAGGAATGTAAGCCAAAAGCAAAATGGATGACATTTTTCTTGCATTGTGAAACAAAATAATGACACCAAGGCTGTGTAGCAGGGACACAAGAGACTGCAGGATGTTATACAGGGAATAAAGCATAGGAAGTTTAATAACAGCCTTTTTTGTTGTTGTTGCTTTACAGATGGAAGTCCCTCACTAAGGGAGCAGTTACCCTACAGAAGTACTTTTATTTAGTGTGCTAATCTTCAGGCATCTCTGAAGAAAGCAGTTCTGAAAGCCAGTGACCATGTTACTATGGTGCTCCAGGTGCATTCTCTACACTTTGGACTGTAATGACAAAATTGCTTGAATAAATTGGTGTATGCAATTTGGTTTCCATTTTCCTGCTCACAAACTAATCTCTATGCCTACCAGTCTGCTACCGCCTTTAAGGATGAAACATGCTTATCTGGTTTTCCTCGGTTCTCTCCATCACAGTTTTAAGGCTTCAGCCATGCTTACCAACAAACTTTTTCCATCACTGATTGAACCAGATCAGTTTACATATGCTGGAAATTGGCTGCTGTTTCCAAAACATGTTACTGTGGTGGAAGACACAGTGTGTGTTTGCTTTATGATTTCCTTTTGGCTTAACCTCTCCATCTCACCTCTCATGGCATACATTTCAATCAGACACTTGCCTGCAGAATACTTTCACCATTTCTGGAAGGTCTCATCTGATTTCACTCAGAAAGATCTCTCCTCAGGTAAAAGTATTGTATCAGAAAAGCAAAAGCTTCATGTGCAGGAATTACAGGAATGCATGAGAATTAATGATAGCAGGACTAGTAATTCACACTCGAGAACTAAAACCTTTTTACCATTGCCCATTCCAAAGTAAGCTGCCTTTAAAGGCATGACAGAATTAAATAGAAGGACATACTGTCAGATTGTTTGACAAATTTCAGCATAGATCCTCAAAGGTGTTTTTAGCCAGCAAGCAGTACTGTTCCTGGAGATGTAGGGAGAGCTAAGGCTATCTGGAAATAGTCCTGGGTGCTTCAACACACCTGGGGGATGTGTCCCTTAATTCAGTACATGCTTTACTGAATGGAAGTTCAGTCCCTGGAGGCAGTAATCTTCACAGCCCAGCCTACTGCACCTGCTACAGAAAAGACGATTGTTTTTTTTATTTTCATAGATTGCTAAAACCATACTCAGAAACTTAAATTTGAAAGCAAGTTTAGCCTTTCTTTTCAAAGATGACATGATTTGGCTTTAAGGCAAAGCCAGCACCATGTCAGGAAGCATGTGGCAAATTCAGAACCCCAGCCCATCAGCTCTAACTCATGTGCTTAATTGTTTTTTGGAAGGTCCCTGACAGCGGCTGGCCCCCTGGATCAACAGCACAGCCTGCCAGCCACAGCCTCAGGCCTCCTTCCTCTGAGAGTCACACCTCCCACCTGGCATGGAAAGCACAGATCTAAATATGTGGTTTTGTCCTGGCACGCCAGGCACTTGGCTTAGAGCTCCTGTCATTGCAGCCACTGATATGGATGGAGGGGGCAGAGCGCTGGGCTGACTAGAGCTTGCCTGTGCCAGAGAGCAAGCAAAGAACTGGGATGTGAATAAGAGGGGTACTGTGGCACTGTGATAATTTTTTTTAAGTTTATGTAGCCCCTGTCAGCTGAAGAATTTAGAGAGATTTTTTGGCCAGATCAGCTTTTCACAGAGAGAAGTAGTTCAGATACCAGTTTTAGGTCTCTCAGGAGATGCTGAATGCCTTGTGAATGAAGCCCTAAATCTGTCAACAGGCAGTGCGAGATAAGGAGTGGTCCTGCAGAGCTATTCCCAAACCCTCCCCATTCTCACTGCATGGCCCCTTCCTGCGCTCACTTGTTTCCAGGAATTACTGGCCTGCTGTTGAGAAATGCGGCTTCGCTCTGGTTCCCAGCATGGCCATGAAAGAAGTGGGGGCATCCACATCCACATGCACATTCATTCGGGGAGAGGAGCTTCCCCTCACACCTGCTGTGTGGCACAAAGGCCCTGGAGCCTGGCAGGGGGCACAGCCCCTCTCCAGGCCTCCCTCCCTTCCTCCCTCCCTCAGCTGAGGCAAACAAGGGAACAAAAGCCAGGACTTTGTCTCCCCTCTGCTTCAATACCCATGTCAGGGCCAAGGCGGAGGCTACAAGCTCTCATCTTTCACCTCTCTCCCACTCTGCCGCTTGGGCTGTGCTATGTGTGCAGTCCTCCCTCCCCTCTGAGAAGAAAGATTTGCACTGGGACTTCAGATCTGATCCCTCACTGCCATAATCTATGGCCTTAGCCCACTTACCTTTTACTTTTTTTTGGCCACTGTCATCAAAGATATTAAGACCCCTTACATATCAAATTCCTAAATACCTTTGAAGTTCTGGCCTCCAGTGCTTGCAGTTTGCTATCTTAACGGGAGGGCAAACTACCAGGTGAAACTCAGGTCAGCCTAGTACACTTAATTTCCTTAAGCTCCCTACACTGCTGGTGAGGAGAGAGACCCTTCATGACATTATACAGATCTGCTAAATTAGCCGTCTACTCTGAATCACCTTCTGAATACACTTGTCACGCTCCATTGACTACAGCAGGGGTCTATGGACAGCCTCTGAGATTAACCTTCCACCTCACCCACAGGGATGGTAGGTACTTAGCATTGGCAAACTGCATAAAAGTTTTTGACTCAAAGGTGTTAACTGAAAGTGTATTACTAAACTACAGTACAAGGCAAAATAATGGCTATTAAATTGTTGTTGTCATTGCTACTAATAACAGCAAATAAAGAAGCATATTTCTGGGTTTAAGATTAGAATGGTTTTCATCTCCCTTCATGAAATCCATCTACTCAAGGGACTGGTAGCATAAATGCTGTGAAGTAGGAAGGTTGAGGGCTTTTCCATTGTTTTCTCTTCCTCTAAAAGCTTGTTGTTCTTCTTTTATTGTACCACTTTACTGTGACCTTACATTAAGGTTGAAGAGCACTTACTCTTTTGGGTACATACTGTACTGAAAGAAAATTCACTGGTCTTTTTCTTCCCATACTGGTAGATAGAGCAGTGCCAGGACACAGAGCTTTCCAGATAAGACAACAAGTAGCAGTGATGATACACAGGCCCAGTTCAAATTCAACTGCTTACAGAACAGTTTTTATCACAGGGAACTTCTGTTTTGTCTTTGCAACACTCAGTTGTGCAGGCAGCTTGATGGGCTCCTGTCATCAAAGGAGGACAACAGCAAATAGAACAGATGCTGTACTTCACTCCCAGCTAAGGGTAAATGGAGAGCAGGTCCTGCCACACCCTGGTTTTTGCACTGGGAATTGTCCTGTTAAATCAGTTGGACTGTCTGCACCGCATAAAGCACAGCACTCATGCAAATCATTACAGGACTGATATATTATAATTTTTAGGATCATTGTATGTTATGAGTCTCAAGATGTTTCCCCAGGCTGAAAACAGGACACTTCCTGTTCAGAATATATTCAAAAACAGGTCCTGAATTGAACATAAATCTTTTCTAGTGTATCTTGTTAGAAGACAAAAGGAGAAATCTCTGACTTCCTCTGCAGCCAGTTCCATCTACTGCCCAGGTAATCCTATTTTGGGGATGGGACTCTTCAGCACCTCAGACTGAACCCTTTTTTATATCTTTCTGTGACATGCATACCTGTTTTCTTGTGTTCATCTTTACACCAGGGATTCTATTCTCACCTTCCAAAATCACCTCTCATCTTCAACATTTCATTCCCAAAACTGCCAGCCCCACTAAAGTTTGGAGAGTATATACAACAGGGACTCCATGCAATTGCAGACATCATGGACACATCTCTTCCCAGGAAGTCACTTACTCCCCAAGTTTTGATTCAATGGTATGTGGCCTAAGCCCAAATAGAGTAGAAGAAAGGAATAAAGACAGTAAGGAAGAAAGAAAAAGAGAGGGAGAAAGGCCAACAGGGATAGTACTGCCCTGTGTTACATTTCTTATCATTACCTCCACCACAAATGCTTTGAGGAGAAAGTGGAAGTTGGTCCATTCTTGCAGCTGGAGATTCCACTTGCATCAAGCACATCTCCAGGAAGGCACCTTGTCAGACTGAGGAACCCTGTGCATCCTGCAGTGACACCAACTGCGTTTGACCGCAGTTGAGTATCTAGATCCCATGAGCATCTGCAGTGCTATGTAATGAACAGTAGAAATACAAGAATTAATGTATAAAATAATTAATAAAAATAAAAAGCTAAGGTATCTCAGACAGAAAAAAAAGAAAAAATACTTGGGGGCAGAACTCTTTTGTTATGAACAGGTTTCTGAAGATGTGCATTAGGGTAAAAAACCAAAACAAAATAACAGCTCGTATTTCAAAATGCAACAGTATGCAAATTAATTACCAGTGTTATATAAAGCTCTTTTGTTTTCCTCCATCCCAAACATACTACATTGTCCTTTACTTTGCCTTCAGAACCTCCAATAACAGTTAACAACTGCTAAATAGCTATCAATCAAGTGAAAACATTTAGCATTATATATATATTCTATTCATTTATTTCATTAAGAAGGATTCTTTCTTGTGTTCTGGTCTGTAGAGGTTTCGTCTGCTGAACAGGACTAAAAATAGTTACTGACCTTTTCAGATCCAAGCTCTCATCTTTTGTTCCTGGGACAGAAATGGAGCAAAGCAGCAAATTAAAAGCATTAGAATGTAACTAAGAAAGCAGAGGCTGAATAAATATAAATGAAAAAAAAATGTTCTTTGCCAATGAAGAAAATATTTTCAACAGTGGCTGTGTAGCAAAGGAGCTTTCTATAACTCAGGGTAACGAAAGAAGGGAGGTATTTTTCTCTAACAGACACTCTGTGTGTGTGCATATGTATTTCTTTTTAATTTTAAATCTAATTTGATCACGAGTCAATGGTCTTTCTTAAGAAATGCTTTCAGTAAGCAGTGAAGATTTTACAACAAACTTATGTTTTACTATAAGATTACAGGTTTTCTTCTTTCATTTGGTTTTCTGTAGTCGATCAGTACAGACTAAGTAAGATGAACCAAGAAGGGATCTCTGTGTAGGTGGCTTCCCACATCACCACATAAGATCACAATGGACAAAGAATTGTATTATTACTTTGTGGGAATGCTTAATCTTGAACATGAACAGTTCATTGGGCAAATTCTCTATTCTCAGTGAAAATCACATTGCTCTGTCATTTACAAGGCAAGGGATGAAGTGAATGTGTTGGTTGTGTGTGTATGCGTGACTATTGTGTATTTGAGTATTAATTATAATTCTACCCTGTGCATCCCAGAGGGATAAGGAAGTACAAACAGGTTTTTAACTTCAGCTGTAGAAATGCATAGATTGAGTTTACAGTTCTCAAAGTGGCCTTCACACTGCAACTGGTTACTTTTGCATAGACATCTTGTCCCACTCACCACTGGTCAACCTCCTCGCATCCACAGACCCACTTAATGAACCACCAATCCCAGAAATTTGGAGCACAGAGTGGTAGCAGAATTTGGGCCTCTTCCGCATGAAATCCTCTTCATTCATATACTCCATATATAACAAAAAGAGGCTACGCAAGCACAGAGATGGCCTTCTAACAAACACTATTCCATGAAGGCAACCCACCAGGAAAGAGCCAACCTAATACAATAGAATCATAAAATAGTTAGGCTTGGAAAGGACCTTAAGATCATCTAGTTCCAACTCCCCTGCCATGGGCATGAACACCTCACACTAAACCATGTCACTCAAGGCTCTGTCCAACCTGGCCTTGAACACTGCCAGGGATGGAGCTCTTTGCCAGGCCTGTTTATAGCTTAGACAGCATTTGAGGATAGAGATGGGAAGGACAAGAGAAATCAGACTGTGTACCCTCCATGATGGAGATTTGGGAAGCTAAGCATGACTTGAGACAATCCTCAAGCAGCTCAGGCGTACTGAGATCAGATATCTCCCATGGAAGAACCAGAGCATCTTAAAACTCCCTCCATCCCTGGCAGTGTTCAAGGCCAGGCTGGACAGAGCCTTGGGTGACATGGTTTAGTGTGAGGTGTCCCTGCCCATGGCAGGGGGGTTGGAACTAGATAATCTTAAGGTCCTTTCCAACCCTAACTATTCTATGACTACTTAGCAATCTGAAAATGCAACTTAACTGCTAGGTAGCATATTAAAAAGAAATTTATATTTTTGTTTTGTAATTCAATAGTAATGAGTGCTTGGCTATCCTTTCCAAGGATGCGATTGCAGTTGAGGAATCCATCAGTGTTTTGAAGAATGCACTGTCGGTTTTCATACTTCACCATACTTCACTTTCTTCCAAACAATTTCAGAAACCTGTATAAATCTCCTGGACTTGTAAACAGTGAAGCATCTCCCTCTTTTGGCAATAAGTGATAGAATGGCTTGTACATGGTAATTAATTATTCTAACATTTTAACTAACAGTTGAACACAGAAACAAAACAGGAAAAGTATTTGGAACAGAAAGTAGATTTAGAAAAAAAGGTTAACTGAAGAACAAAAAGAAAGGAAAAGAACACACAATGAGCATTACCTGAATTTCTGTCTAATTCTATTTAGTTTATTAATGTAATTTAACTTCTTTATTCTATTTTTGAGGTTTAATCATCTCTCAATGAACACACAAACCCATTAAAGTCACTGTTAAAGTAAAACTGCTGATCATGACAGGGCTGGGAATAAGGTTTTCCCACTGCTCACCTGATAAGAGTAATTGCAAAAAAAAAAAAAGCAGAACAAAACAAGCCTAACTCCTCATCTGTGTTTGTGTCAATATTACACAGGTTGATATAACTGTATACTGAAACAAGCTGCTTTACAGAACAGGTAAGTGTCAGGAATTCAGGGCAGACTTCATTATACACAAAACAGCTGTTTTCTGCTGGAATAATTTTCTGGCAGATTTCTTTCTACAGACTAAAACTTTTGTGAGTTTACAATTACAAGTGTTTCTGGGACCTACAGAGGGTGGGAAATTAGTACAATAAAGAAAGACCAATAAGAAAACCTGGAATTGATTTCAGAATCTTCTGATGTCCCCTACAGTTTTTGCACCCAAATGAGAACACGACACTTCTGTGTATTAGTTTATTTAATTCTTTATCGCCACTAAGAGCAAGTAAATTATGCTGATACAAATGGTAAACATATACATTCGCTAGAGCCTCCCACAATCCCACAGAGCTAAGGGAAACATTAAGGGATGTTATAGGATTAATGCTTTCATTCTACAATATGGATATATGGCTTTCATACAAGTTTTTTTTTTTTAAAAACCGAGAAGGTAACACACTGCTAGCTTACAAAATCAATATACAAACTGAAAAGAAAAAGGAACAGGAAAAAGAAAGTAATCCATGAGAAGACATCATATAGCACTGGTTTAATAGATATATACAGAATTAGAAATCCATTGAACACAATATTCAGGCTTTAATTTGTTATTTTGACTTTCATTCCTTCTTTGTGTTTAACATCCAAACTACATGTATTAAGATGATTTCAGTTTTACTTTATTTTTTCCATCTTTTTTTTTTTCACATTTTCCTCACTTTTTGTGGGCAGAGAAAAAGCTTTTTTTCTGCCTGCGTTTTTATGTTCACACCTAACTGAAGCAGTCCGTCCACTTTGAAGCTTTGAATAAAGCCCTTCCACGCACTTGGTGTGACAGAAGAGAACATCACTGTGATACTAAGTCCTATTGGCCATTTCATTGGCATGTGTTTTGCATTTTCCTCAGACATAGCTATCCTTAAACTGATATGCTAGTGAGTGGGAAGAAACCTGTCTCTTCATCCTACATACTGTTTTTGTATCCTTGTGTAAATACCAACACAGGACAAAAAGCTCTTTCAGTTCTACTTTAGCTTGAAAACATAGGAGCACTATTTGTGAGATATATTTTGAGTTATGTATGCACTTTTTTAATAGTTTTGCTTCCTCACATATGAATACATATTATGTTTGGAGACCTGCTGTGCCTGATGATGATATCCTCAATTAGGTGGTTTCTAGCTCAAAGCTGCAGCAGTACTAACCTGACTCTGCTTCAGGTCCCCTCAGAAACCACAACACACTCTAGATTATCAGAGCTATTTCCTTCAGATATAAAAATCTAGATGAACTTCATAATTACAATATGGGAAGTGCAATGAATGACCTAATGAGAAAAGTTAAATGTCTTCTTGCAAGGTAGATCAGGGTGAGGCAACTCAAGTAGTGTAATTAATTGAATGAAATCGGCTATGGGTAAGACAGCTGTGTACATTCTACTGTACATTCTATCTGTCTTTCAAGCTTTACGTCACCGAATTCAGGGCTAAATACAGTCTTTAACTTTAATGACCTTCTGAAATAATACTTGTGAGCCTCTGTTTTATCTCACCAGTAAATTCATACATTGGACACATGCTACCAGTTTTGTTTGGGATTTTGTTTGTTATTGTGTATTTTTTTAAAGCAAGGTATAAGAACTGCAGGCACAGTTTTTTCATAGGCAAATCACTCAAAAGCCGAGCAATTGAAAGGCTAGGGATAGGAGATATCTACTGAGTTGTTAGCTATCTGGGACCCCAAGACACTCCCCATTTAAGTGGCAAACTGCAGAAAGGGGAAAAGGATTGCACAGCCCCACCAAAGAGATAATGATAGTTGAATATAGTTGAAGTCCCAGGTTTCCCTTGAAATATCTCATTTCTGATCAGGTCAGAGGCATGAGGCCACAAGGCAGACTGCCATTTTTTAAGAGAAACATTAAGAAAATTGTTAGACTTCAGCATCATTTAGTTTTGGTCCAAAAGTACACACAGTTCTCTGCTGAGCAAGGCAACCTAGACCTTCTACAAACGCAAATACCAATGGGGTGGAAGAGGCTCTCTCCATGCTCTATTTGCTCAGGCAAGTCTTCCACTATTCCCAAAGCTATATGTGACATGTCTTCTCTATTTAACTTGATGGTAAAAGAGGGGACAGTGGGAAACAATGAAGCTTCTTGCTATTGTTTATCTACCTAAAGTTTTTTTCTGTGTGAGGGCAGACACTCTTTCACCACTGTGTCTACTTTTCGATCAGATGTGATGCATTTCTTTCCACCAGGAAGCCTTGCCCAGGCTGAGCTATGACAAAGGTTTTACAAGCAAATCACCCTCCCAAAGAATCCAGGGATTCTTTTCTCGTTCTCATATTTCCGTGTTCATTGTCATCTTCTGATTAACAAGTTGCTACTGTGTTCTTTTAACACAATCAGAGGTACCTGACAGTAGGGGCTTGCTGGGCTGTTTCGAAACAATTCCGTGAGAAATGGAGAATACAGCCTCAAGCATGAGGAAGGACCAATGATATCCACAGAAGTTTGGCTGAAATGTAGAGTGCCTTAGCAGAATTGACAGAAAACCTACAAATACTATAAAAAGTATGGATGAGTGGAGGAAGAAAGACAACAGGTATAATCTGTTCCCACAAAGGAAGGAACGCAATCAGAAGTTCACAGAAGGTGCTGTCCTAGAGAGTTTTAAAAGATTGAATATGAAATACCTATCCCTGTTGACATACTGCTTCCCCTTCCTGTAAGAATTTAGGAGATGTAAAAGACTACAGTATTCTGTCAAAATGGTGTACACCTCACCAGTATTTTGCTTTAGAGAAGAGTCAGGTTTACATTGTTAATCTGTTGCACTTCCTAGGCTGAGGGAAAGTCAGGCTGGTTTTTGCCCCACCCTCATCATTGACATTAGCCGAAGGAAAGTCAGATGAAGTTTATTGTTATGTTAAGGGATTTCATGAAACAAATGGGAATGCTACACAGTGTTTATCTTCAGACACTTCCTGCTAGCAGCAAGGCTAGTTTATGGGGGTTTATAGCCTGTTTCTATAAACAGTCTCCGTAAGTATTCACTTCACCTTAGTTTGTGCTAATCCTCTGTTGTTTTACTTGAACTGTTCATTGACACATACCAAGTGGTGAAGGATATACACCAAAGATACAGAAATAAGTTATGTTTTCTCCTATAATCATAGCTTGTACTCCTAAACCAGAAAAGACACATTATTGTCTCTGTTTGACCTTACCTCTGGTTGGACATGTATTTTTGAGGCTGGAGTGGGACTTGACTTCTCTGTAACATTCTATATTTGCTTATTTTTCATTAAGGCACAAATCAAGCAAAGCATAATCAATGTGCCAGCCACTAATCCTGCCTTCCCTAGTCAAGGAGCATGCAAAAGAAGTTTGTGTAAAATGCTCCTGACTTTATACCTTTCTCTTTTTCAGTCTCCAGCACTGATGATATGTATTATCATTATTATTCTTTCATTTCTTCAGTCCAAAATATCATTATGAAATTAGAAGATGAGAATCAGTAAGTTATAACTTAGTATCTACCTACATGTACAACAAATGTTCTCACTTCCTGGAGCCTTGCCCCATAGTTCTGCTGCATTCAGTAGTCTGTTAACTATGCCAGGCTGACAAGCAATGGTTCTCTTTCAATATGAGCACTTCTATCAGCAGGTATGTCAAAGTCAGACAATGCCTCAATCACCAAATATTGTTTTAAATCAAGATACAGACAGGCCTAATTGCTTAGAAGCTTGGCTCAGCCTACTCAGAGGAAGGGAAATGAGCTATACCTAAATTTCCCTAATTTTAAACTTGCTAGAATCCAGAGTCTGGATGAAGAGTCATCCTTAGCTGATGTTCAATAACTCATCTCTTTTTTCTCTAAAAGATTTGAGTGCTCAGAAAAAAGCCTTTAATTTGGGGAATTTCCATCATCTCCCCATACCATACTATAGCTGCAGCAAATGAAGATGGAAACCACTTCTCGAGAGGGACATTCATGAAACAAGCTTCAGTTGGTTAAACTAGCTAAGCAATATGTCTATGCTAAGTCATTTTCCACTTTAACAGGATAGCACCAAGAGCGTAAAACATATTGCATCTGAAGTAGCCACCCCCACAGCACTGTCAGACAAGCTTGCCCTCCCAGAGGAGGGAGGGTAGAAGATTAGGAAGCAAATAAGGAGAAACACCAGAATAACTCAAGTGGAAACTGAGCAAGATAGGATGGGAAGAGGTTTTGTTCATATTCTTGCCTCTTGCTTTCTTGACGATAACGCTAGTGAAGCAACTGCTTCTGTTAGGTACGAGGCACCTCCTTTCAGAGCTGACTGGACTAACATATTCTATTCAATCTTCCTCTGTGTTCTGCCATGAGTTACTTTTATCATCTCCTTCATCACCATAGTTTCCACAAAATGTTTTCTGCTAATTTTTTTTAGAAATTTTCTTCACTGTTTATAAACTATGACAGATAAAACTCCAATAACTGTCAACAATAAGATGCTAATAAAGATCCAAATATATCTGGCTGAGTAGTACATACATAGAAATACGAGAGGAATTCTCATATTTCACACACTTTGCTAGCAGGACTGCTGCGCTTTCTTCTGGTCCTAACATGGTCATTTTTTATTTGTTTCTTTGTTTTCTGTAAACTCTCTCTATGGAGGCCCTATACCACCACAGAAACATGAATGGCCTCCTTCAAAAACTAGCAGGAATGTTCCTTTAACAGGTCAGATGGGCAGTTAATCATAGGGGCCATAAGATGTTGGAGGAAACTCAGGGGAAATTATTTTCTTCTTACTCACAGAGGTGGAAATCAGAAGTTATATCTAAGGTTTGCTAAAGGGTAGTCAAACTGTTGGTCTCAGCATCGTTCCCAACTCCTGCCAGCTCCCTGTGAAACATGGTCTAGATTAACCAGTGTAAGACAATGGTGCAACAGTGTTTGCACTCAAAGCTGAACCACTTTAAGTGAACTGATGCAGCATTTAGACAGACAAACCTTTGGTGAATGAAAAAGCTTCTTTCTCCCTTTGCTTTCAATCAGACCTACCAATCCATTTAAGTCTGAGGCACAAGCACAGGTAGACCTGATTAGACCATGAGCAAAGCAAATAGCACCCAGAACCACCCAAATATGAGCCTTTATGATTTTGGATTTGGTCATTGCACATCCACCACATGTTGGGGACATATTTAACTATACCACTGGCTCAGGTATGTCTAACAGATAGTCAAAATAACAAGGACATCAACACAGACTGCAAAACACACCCAAGAAATCTGGGAAATAATCAGGTGGCTAGTCTACCTTGAGCTATGTGCAGGCTTGGCTAGCTGGCTTCAGAAGGGTTTAGGAACATCTATGGATGGACTTGCCACACTGTGAGTTCAGATCAGCCATACCCTCCATGTAAGAAAAAAGAGGGCAAGCTCTGCAACTGTTATGCATTTTTTGCATAGAAAAGGGGAGTGATGTTAGTCTGGAAAAAGACTCCCTACTTGTCTACAAGCTAAACCCAAGAGAGCAATGTGATTTACTCAGATGTACACACGCTGCTGCAGCTTCACTGAAGTCAGTGGGTACCTGCAGGATTTCAAGGAGTCTATTCATCTTGACCAGCAGTCAAGCAAGGATTTTGAAATTAATTTGGGCACTGAAAACACATTCCCTCTAAAAAGTCTGGTCCACTGGTTGTTTAGTGTATTAAACAACTGTTTAGTTGGGAATAGACCAGCCCTTTGTTAGATCATTTTTCTACTTTGTGACTTTTTGTTACTATCACTTAAAATAGGCAAAACTGAACAAACTGAAAACCAGCTATTTTTTTTTCCCTACAGATAATTTAAAAAAAACCCACCTAAAATCACAGAACTCTTTTTACATTGAGTGAAATTTTCCAAGGTCTTTTTTTGCTTATATAAAAATGGATTAAAGAAAAGGTACTGCTTTTATATTTCCCTTCTACTTTACTAACAGAGAAACAAAAATTACTTGCATTCCTATTGGTTTCAAGTCCCACCAGTTTGGTGGTTTTTTTTTTTGGTTAAAAATAGAAACAACTTCTCAGGCAGTTTCCAAATAGATTTCTTCTGTTACTTCCCATCAGACATAGTATTTTTCAACCACCTATATTTAAAATCAATATGAAGATTCCCACTGGTACAAAAGGGAGTTGGGTCAGGAAGAATCACAAAAATTTCAACTAGATTTTTGTCAAAAGGATATTCCCCTTTCTGGCAAAGTAAACAAACAAAAGAAAGCATTTTTCAGTTTTCATAGGTAAACCAGAGGACACTACCATCCACCAGCAATGATATGCTGAAAAATGGAAGTTTTGCTAACATTCTACTTGGAAAAAATCATTGCTAGAAAATAGTGAAAAATTAGGACTCTTCCATGACCAACTGTTGAGTGATTTCAAAATTTTTACTGCTAACATCCAAAATGTGACCAAGGATAGGAGTGCTACAGGTTTTTACCTAGAGATAGTGGCATTTTGGAATGAACAGTCACAACACACCCCCAAAATATTCCATGCCTGTAAATACTCAAGAAAATGACCCCATCCTTTCCTTCAACAAATAATTTCATAGTTATCAAGATGCAATAAGTACTTAAGAAACAAGTTGGGGTTTCTTCAGATATGGAGTCCCAATCTTAAATATAATTTCATCCAGCCAGACTCCTATGATCACACAGGGCACCACTGGCTTCAGCAGAGCTCTACATGGGTTCAAGTTCTGCTTGCATGGAATAACTACCAGACTGAGACCTATGGCAAGACTTGAGAATATTTTAAAAACCTCTACACTGTTCAATACACGATAGACATAATTTTCTAAATGAGACTGGAGTCCTTTATTACAGGCCTCTAAAAGTTGTTGTTAGGGTTATACATTAAAAATACTAAAGTAATAAAAAAAGAATTTTTTTTCTGTGTTTGCTTGTTTCCTTCTATGATACCATTAAGCTATAAATAATTTTAGGATAAAATGCCTAGGTATAAATGAAACTGTTAACTGATCATGTTTGCTGATGTCCCTTTCTCACATTGCCCAAGTTGGCTCCATTAATCCAGCATCTTCTCTTGTTTCTTGCCTTCCTTTTTCTTCTTCTTGGATTCTGTCAAGATAACAATAACCATAAAAAATTAGAGTCTAACAGTCACTGCAACAAATTTCATTCAATACCCTGAAACTTCCACTTGTTTTCTCTGTGTATGTAAGAACTAATTCTGATTCCTCATTCTGAACAAGGAAAGGGAAAAGAGAAGGAAAAGAAATTAAAAAAGGAACAGCTGAGACACTAGAGAAGATGGAAAGGGGAGTGCATGTGCTGTTCAGAACCCTTCCTATCCGAGCAGCTGACCCTGTTTGGCATGCAAGGCATTGTCTCAGGAACTTGCTTTGAAAATAAGAAAACAGCAGGCAGCTCCTGGAGAAACCGGGTCATGGCTCACTGGAGAGCTGGAAGAAAGCTTTGCACACACTATCCACACACATACCCTTCTTCCTTGCTTCCTTTCTGTTTCATTGTCTGTCTTTGGCTTTCTCTAAAAATAAGAGAAACTCTAGAGTGTGGTGAGAAAGCTCACTTACTTCTTCAGCTTCTCCATTGCCAACTCCTTTCCCTTTGTCTGGGACTAACACCTATGTACACTTGAGGAGCCTGGAGTCACTAGAACATGGTCTGTCCAGGCAGCTGGTACTGACAGGATGGCGAAGGGACTAGGAAGCATCTGCTTCTCTGATTAATTTGGGGTAAATAAGGTAACGATGTGAAAGTGCAAGTTAAAGTTTATATTAAAATCACCATTTATGGTCTTATAATACCATACCATATAATACCACCTTTCACTGTGCTAAAGGGGAGGGTGGTATTCTACAGGCAAAGGAAATTCACAGAGGGACCTAAGACATGAATATGTATCACATGTCACTTTGCAATGGGCAAAATAACAGGTCTCACAGGGAATGTGAATAAATCAAATCTTCACCGATACCACCAAAAAACACAGCACAACAGGTACTACAGAAAGAATGAAAATGAGTTTCTGTGAAGCATCCTTCCTGGAACCAAAACAGCAACCAAGTAGACTCATGTTTGCCTTAAACCAGGTGCCACTTTTCTCCTTTGAATCCAGCCTTTGTTTCTTCCTTCTCAAAAAAAAGACCTCCTCCCCACCAAAGAAACCAAAACAAGACAAAAAAAAAAGAACCCCAACCAAAAACCAAACCAAAAAAATCAAAAGAACAACAAAATAACAACCAAAACCAAAAAGCAAAAGAAAACCAAACCCCAACAGAAAACATCTCAGATTAAATAATGAATAACCATGAATGAGAAGACAAGCACTTGGCCCTTTATGTGGTACACTCTTCTTTGTGAATATGATCCTTTTCTCTCTGACCAGTTTGCAGAACACAGATAAGCAAGCAATAATCACCTCTTGTAAAACCTTACTTGCATTAAAGCCAAAAGAACTACATTGACATCTTTCAGCTATGCATGGGGCCAGGGTACCTTCGACAGAAGGCAGGCTTAAGTCATCACATTTCTCTGATGTTTGGGTTTTTTTTCCTGCTAGTGTTTCAAAACAAAATCTTCATCTTTTTCAACATGACAAAAATTGTTTCTGATAATCCTTCGTCAAAGCAAAATAAAATACCTATTTTATGCTTAGTCACAAAATCTGCTGTATAGAATCTTTCCCTTAAAAACTCTTCTTAACATTTAAATGGATAATAATTTAAAAGTAATTTTGTTTGAAAATAAGAAAATGAACTATTATTTTTTTTTACCCCTGCCTTTGTATGTCAGTGTTTGTGTGTGCTTGTGTGTGTATGTCTGCCTGCAGTCCAGACCTGTTCACTGAATCTGGCATTATTTTACATGTCATTCTAAAATGCCACTTATCTTTAAGTTCATCTAATTTGCTTTCAGCTAAAGCTTTTTTCTCCCTACAGATTTTCTGTCTCCCCTCCTATCCTCTTTAATCCATGTTTGCCAGCACTTCCTCTGATTTTGCTCTGTATCACTGAGCCTCCTGGATTCTGTATTGATTGCACTCTGACTGTCTTTCCTCACCCCCTAACACTGCTTTCTCTGACAGAAACAGTGGTGTTTTACTAATCACACCAGCATTTGAATTTGAAAAATCTATTTAAACCCAGTACAACCAGAAAGACACTCTGCAGACTTCAACTAAATTTACCAAAAGCAGAGCAGACATATGAATGCAGGCAGACCACTAATAGGACTCTATTGAAGAGTATGTGCAGTTTACAGTAGAGGTGAAGTCACCACCAGTAAAAGATTTTTGTCTGGACTTGTGTGATTGCATCAGGTCCCCATCTTCACCTGACTTGAGTACCAAACAATTCACTGTTAATCCATCTGCACTTGGCCCCTGGGCATCTCTATCTGCTCCTGTAAGCAAAAGCTCTATTCTGCCCTGCTGTCTACCTTGTGATAATCTGCATATCATCCAAACTGCCAAACCCATCTACCTACAAAGATAAGTGATTCTTCTTTGTGTCTCAGCAGAGTAAAACCTTTATGGTCACTCATGGGATGTAAATCCTTTCACATTAAAGGTACTCACACCACCACAGCTTACTCTTTCAGACAGGTAAACTGTACTGATGAAAAGTAAATTTGCTCCATGAAATGACATGCATCCCCCAAGTTGTGGCAATATTTCAATATTTCAAAAAAAAAAGAAAAAAAAACAAAACTGCTCAAATATTCCCCAGTCCTTAAGTTCTTCTAAAAATCTTACTACATACATCAATAACAGATACTGGCCCATGAAGATGTTGCTGTTAGTCTTTTCATGCACAGCTACCCGCCAACTGTTTTGACTATGGGCAGGCTACAGACTACTCTATGTCCATGGCTAACAAAATATAAAGTTGCTTTAAGATGTACTTTGTTCATGTTTTCTCATGCTAAGACCTAGTTTTTGCACCTGTGGCATTCAGGCTTTCACTGCCCTCATCTCTACTCACCCTGCACTACTATTTCTACTTTTATGACCAGCTATCAGCTCAGCTTAAACATCCACACTGGAATCCATGTCACTCTGATCATCTGGTCTGCCAAAGTTTCCCTTCCAAAAGTAATCAGGCTTAACTGAAAGGGTCACCATGCCAGCAGTGCCAGCACTGACACCATGCTAGGAAGCCCTGATCAGCTGAGAATACAATGCCAGCTACCTGAAAGCTCAAAAGAGCCCCATACACCAGCACCAGCTGTAGCCATGTACAGTGAAAGATCCTCTAGATGCCATGAACCGTGACATCTCAATATAAAGCTTTGTGAAAGGTATGTAGACAGGTATGTAAAATTGGTATTTACAGTGAAACACATAATTTACATACATTAAATGCTTTATCAAAGGTATTTCTCCTAGAGCTACCAAGATCAGGGTCAGCAGTGAGGTGGGCGTGGGTGCTGTCTCTCGCTGTCTCTCAACACTTGAGGTGAGCAGGCTATGCAGTGGAGGGAACAGATGAGCACCATTCTTTGCCTACTGCTCTGAGTGCACTGTGTGTTAGTGTCCCAGACAAACTGTCCTTCCATTGCTGGCATGGCTCAGCATATAGCCACACTGAGGAAAGCAGTAGCAGGATCTATGCCTTCCTCTCTGTCTCCCTTCACATCAAGGAAATACTTATCTTTACAATCCTTGCGCATCCTTGAGCAAGACAAAGATACTGGAAGAGTGAGCTATGTATGTTCCAGAATATTAATAAGGATGACAGAACAGTCCTCAGTTTTTGTGTCTGTGTTAAAGCATACACTTTCCTCCCTCTCATCCCACAGTAAGAAACTGCCTAGTGGTGCTCTTGCTCAGAGGCTGGAATTCTGGACCTGGGGACACACAAAGAGCAAATTCAGAATACCTTTTTCTCCCTATAGGACCCAGCAACAAGAATTGCACAGACATCCCACTCCCCTCCTGGAACCCAGAACAGTTCCAGTAAGGTGAAAAAAAACCCTATGTAACATTGTACAAACAGTCCTGCAAGACAAAACTGTGCCAGTGCACACATACTGGATTACCTAATCATCCGTCACCTGAATATGAGCAGTTGAATGCCTGAGAATTATTTGCAGTATTAAAGGCTGTGTGGTCGTGGATTAGCAGTGAACCCACTTCTGTGATGACTAGTAACAAAAATTTCAGTGAGGATCTTGCAGGGTAAACAATTTAATTTGATAAGCAGAACTTTATGGCATTTGGAATGGCAGCAGCCGTCTTTAAATAGTCATCTTTATTCTGAAGACTCATTCTCATTCAGCACAGGAAAGTAATTTTGTCAAACAGAAGCCACACACCATTTGAAGCCACCCTTAATGCGTAAGGCACAAAAGGAAGGTAATTACATTTTAATGGAAGCCAAGCTTTCTAAACCAAGATTTGCAGGTATTTATTTTCATTTGTTGAGAAGAAGGTAACAATTCACTCATGGCACTTCTGAACTCCTGTACATAAAAGGAAAGCAGTGTCCCCAAAAGCAATACAAATCATTTGAAATAGCAAAAGCTGTGCTGATGGAAGGTTAGAGTGAAGAATTTCAACACCAGGTGTTCAGGGCGCAGTTTTGTCAGGAGCTAGCATTCAGTGCCACTGAATACAGAGGAAGGCAGCTCTTCTGAAGGGCTCTCTACCTCTCATTGGGGAAAATTTTCCAAAGCATCTGCCTGCTATAGTGAAAGGCAACGGTGCCACTGGGTGCAGGGAACTTTCGAATCTGGGGGATGAAATGCCAAGCCATATGGAAGGAAGCACTCTTGACATTGATGAAGCCAAGAATTTTATCCTTGGGTGAAAAAAAAAATCTCACTTTAAAGAGGCTCACCCTGCTCTCTAGGAACAGAAACCGCTACCTTATGATTTCCATGGCTGTACAAACAAATCCCTTGATTTCTGAAATGGTATTTCTTCTGCTTCTAGGGAAAGGGAACCTTTCATGGCCATAAATTCCTTTTCTTCCTATTTTCCTGCACAGCATTTATATATTCCCAATAGTTTCAGAAGGAAAAACTATGTTACAATAGCAGTTTTCTTCCAAAATAAGCTCTTCTCAGAGCAACGCAGTCCTACTGGTTGGAAAAAAAACAAGCAATACTCCACTAGCTAAACAGCAGTAGAAGGCAAGTCTCCAATGAATCAATGACCTTGACGTGGCTTTTACTTCATTAATATATTAAAATTGATTGTATTCCCTATACTTTAGCTCTGTGTTGTTTAATGACTTTCTCTGATTGCCTGTGTTTCCCAATTTCTCCACTCTTCCAGTCACTCCCCTCCAGCACGTTTTGTTCTGCTTCTTGCTTTGCTAAATTTCCATTTTGAACAAACTTGGAATTGCTCCCAGTTGAGAACAAGATGAACCCAATTCAAAACTAAAGGGTGGAGCTAAACCATAGAAGACAGAATAGCACAATGTGATGTGCATTACAAATGGGGAACAGCTAGATTTATGTCTGTAACAAATACTAACATACCTGATAAAGGAATGGACCAAAGAGCGGCTCATGGAAAAAGTTTCACTCATTTTCTTTCTCATTGGAATTGCAAGAAGAAATAAATGCAAGGAAAAAATTAATCCAATTTATCTGAAACAACCTTAACAGTCAGATGGCATTGCTTGAGCCTGACCTACAGATGCAAGACATTTTAAATACTCCCTTTACTATCCTTACAGAAATCAGTCAGAAATTACACGTGAGGTAATTGGTTGAAACCAAGGTGTTCATCAGAAAGTTTTAATTTTGGTGATTTTCTTTAAATATTGGGAGAAAATTTCAAAATCGCCTAGGCAAAGGCACACAAAAGACCACAGACACACACATATTCTGATTTTGCTACATGGCCTAATTGCCCAAAGACAAAGATCAGGAAAGTTTCATCTCATTTTCTTTATGTCTGGGTCACACATACATAAGATGTTAGAGTCTTTTGATTAAGTACCCAGAAAATTGCAATGGATAAACTTTCCAATCAAAGCCTGCTTTGCAACTGGAAACTGCTGAAGGGGTCTGGCTAAATGAAAAGTGACATTCATAAATAGCTCACGTTGCTCTTCTGTTTGCTTCTTCTCATCGGCCTATGGTACATTTGTACTGTTCCTTCTGTATGGTACAAACTTTCTGTTGTCATGTTCTACGCACGAAGGACCCAGTCCCTGCTGGCTTTTCAGCCCTCCTTCTATGCTGTACACAAAATCCCTCTTAACGCCAGTGAGACAGGTGCAGGCACAGACTAATAGAGAATTCAGTCTCTGTGTTCACATGCCTGAAGGAGACTGTTGAGAACAAAAAGTATTAATAGTCTGACTAGAGTTTGGCATACACCTATACAGCAAAAAGATTACATGTTGCAGCAGTTTATATGTCAAACTGAGATCTATATTATATATAAATAAATATATAGTTATTTAGCAGAAATTTATTTGTGATAGACTGTGAATAGAGACCCTGTTTCACTTACTTAGTTTTTGGAAACCAGGCATACATATTTCTCAGCTGTGCCTTTTGCATCTGCCCCAGACAGGATCTACCCTCAGGGCACAGGACACAGGCTTGGCTTTGATTAGTGCTCCACACTGAAAAGTCTCCTGCAAAACTTCTGCAGTTAGCTCAGACAGAAGATAGAGCAATGGCAAAGTAGAAAATGAAATAGAGGGATAAAGAAAGGGAAAAAGCTTGAAAGGAAGGGAAGGGAAGAAGCGGAAAAGGAAAGGAAGGAACAGGGCTTTCTCTCTGTTTCACTGCTGGGAACAGTAATGAGTGTAAGCATTTGCTGATGGCATATCTTTTATCACAGCAAATCCCACAGCTTCAGGCATTTTCACGGCTCAAGGGCACAGACTAATGCCAAGGAGGCTGACTGCTTTTGCAAGCCAGGAAAGTGAGACAATGAGCATGTAACAGAATTGGCACGCAAAAGGCGATTTAAACTTTCAGCCACAAAGGTCTGTATTAAACCATAACACAGACTCCTGCAGCCACAAAGAGGGTTAAACAAGACCATTCATCACATCCAGTTTTTCATCTTTTGGGGCAGCAGAATAAAACTAAAAAATCAATACAAACCAGGAGGTGAGAAAACATTAAGGTCTACCTTTTTCAAAAACACCTGTAAAAGTGGCAGAACAACTAAAAATTGACATATACTCCTTTCTTAAAAAAATATTTCTCTTTGTTCCTCTCCTACAAGCATTTCCTACTCCCTGGAATCAGGGTTGTGTCAATCAGACTGATATTATATTATGATCTAACAATGCATTCAAATTATTTATCCAAACAGTATGATTTTTCAAAGGTACAAAAGCAGTCTCAAGGGACAACAGAGTGCAAAACCACCAAGAAACATACAGAAATGGAAGCAGAAAAAAACAGCATTAGAAGACATCCAAACTTTAGTAGTTACAGGTTGCACTGGTAGCCTCCTAGCAGCTTGAGGGTGGTCCACACTGTACCACCATTGTGTTAATTTTTTCTTACATGATTTACTGTTGTTCCCACTTAAATTGAGAAAAATCATATTTCCTCGTCTTATGGCCTCAAGGAGCCAAATCACAGAGGTAAGTCTCAGAACCTAAAGTTCCCAGTGAGTTTTACTTCAACCTGAAATACAGGCCTTGTCCTCAGACTAGCAAGGGGCACAGGGAAACACAACCAATCAATTAGTACCCAGCCTCACCCCTCCAGACTACTGTTTCTTCCCTTGGTTTTCAAATTTCCCAGCTCTATAAGGCATAAATTATTCATGGCAAAACTGCCTCTCACAATGTTTATGCAGTGCTTAGTACAATGGCACCCTTTTTCAGCTGGGGCCTCTGGGCACTCATGCAATACAAATAATCATGATGATAGCAACAATAATAACAGCCAGCTATGCTGCTCCCACTGTGCATCCACAGCCATTGTCTGCCCCTGGAGAGCTCAGATCACTTTATTTCACTGCAGGCCCCTGGTCAGCGCAAGAAGCCATTCTTCAATAAACCTGCCTCATCCTCTAGAGCAGGAGAAAAACCTCCCAGTTCTGCCTTTCAGGTTTTTCTTTATCACAGCTGTCTCCTAATATGCGAAAATCCCTCATTTTTATATCTAATTAGTTGCAGCAGATCCTATTATTCTGCCTCCTGTAATACTAATTATTACACTAGCTGCATGCCTGCACGACTAATGAGCTACATTAAAGATGGGGAATTCTGAAACCTACAAAGGAGATGCAGCATGAGTGTGATGCCAAAACAGGAGACATCAGCATCTCTCAAACAAAAGAAAATCAGAGTCCTAGCAAGTAATTTCTTCCCCCCCTCTTCCCCGGCCCCTCCAGCTACCCTTTAGGAGCAGACATTTTGTTGCGGCACAAAGGCAAAGTTCATAGAATCATAGAATCATGTTGAGGGAAGGCACCCCAGCAAAAGCAGACTGTCCAACATACAAAACAGAGTGGACCACAGGTGGTTCTTTCTGGTGATGCAGCACCCAATGAAGAATCATAGAATCATAGAATCAAAGTTGAGGGAAGGCACCCTAGCAAAAGCAGACTGTCCAACATACAAAACGGAATGGACCACAGATGGTTCTTTCTGGTGATGCAGCACCCAATGAAGCAATGAAGAGATTCCTATCAGGAGAGCAATTCATTCAGACAAAGGCACTGTCAGCTCCTTGCAACAGCACCAGCCAAGTCATCCTGCCAAAGCACAGCCAGCCTGTCCTGGCAGCGCGCTGTGGGTAACATGTCCTCTCTGCAGGTAGAAATCAAGGCTGACACTCTACTGCTCAAAAACCACATGTTGTTTTCTGTTCCTGGCACCGAAGTAAAGACAGGGATATACCTGATCATTAACAAAAGTCCAGTTCCGTGTTTTGACACCAAGCTCCCTAAGAAGACACAAGATAAGTCAGTGTCAAACACTGTCTTAAGTCCACTGAGATTACTAATATCAAAACCAAAGACCCTAATTAAAGACTGCAGTTCAGTCACCTTGAAGTAAATTCTGATAATTGCAATTACAGGCTAGGATAAAAGGGAGCAGCAGCTACTAGTCAGAACGTGGAGCTAAGAGTCAACAGCTCCTAGCTGAGGTGGGCTGGTCATTTCTATTTCCCTAAATTCACAAGTAAAGCTCATCAAACAATATGAAATTATTAAAACCAGACAGAGTGAGTCTTTCCTCCACTGTGGGAGCACGGACACCTTGCTAAACACAGGGAACTGCAGAGACACCTTGCTAGACTCTCAATTGCTACACCTGATCCGCATTACACAAAAGAGATTACAGCCATTAACTCAGGAGGTTTTGCCTTCATGTGAGAAACCTTTCCAAACACTGCATGTTGAGGATGTGATCTTTGCGTGCCACTCCAATTATTAAAGACACGAGCAGTGCAAGCAATGCCAATTTTGACAACCTTATTTGGAACTGTTTTCCTGTGTGGCAAGGGCTGAGCTTCATAGAACAGAAAATTGATCAAAAGGTGGGAAGGAACATTTATTAAAAAGAACTAAATACAGCTAGGTGAAAAAAAATTACCAGAAAGGAGCATAATTCAAAAAATGAAGGGTACACTGCAGAAAGAGCAGGCAGAATGTTCATTCTATTTAATTTTGTCTTAATCAGAAGAATAAATATGTGAAAGTACAAAAGTTATAGGGAGAAAGAGAAGAAGAATGAGAGTGATGGAGAGAGTGCAAAAAGAATTAAAGCCTACAAGGCAACTCAGCTCAATAAAAATAAATTCCCCCTCTCTCAGCAGTTAAAGCAAAATGTTTCCTGACTCCTGACAATACCCCATTCTTTTACTTTCTGGCTGGCTGGAACCCGAACAACCATCAATCAAGTTTGGGTGGCCGTGAAGTAGGCCAGATGGAGTATGTCGGAAGTGTTTTCTGCTCTTCAATGCAAGTTGGCCATTACAGCAGCTACCCGACAGAAGTACCTGAGTCTTTCACATCTGTCAAGATAGTTTAGGGAGACCTTGAACATCCCCGGCCTTGCAGACACTGATTAGAACTGTGTGTGCTAGAGGAGAGGTGGCTGCTTCCATGGGGATTTTCTGATAAAAAATAGCCCTTCATCCTTTCCAGCCTTTGTGACAGGCTTTCTCATGACCTCATTTGTGCACTAAATACACAGACCACGGTGTCTGGGATATCCCTGTAGCTGATAACCTTTCTGTCCAAATGTTCAAAGAAAAACAACAGTTTTTATCCACTGTTTACTTTAGCACAGCAGCCCAGGACCAAGCTATTCTCTTCCAATCTGAGAACACCTCAGCAAAGCCATGGAGAAGAGCTTGTCAGAAATCAAGACAAAATTAAAATTCCTGATTCATCATCTGCTCCCCCTTAAGTCCAACATACAGCAGATTCTCATGCAAGCAGTGAACTCCAAAATGACCATGTTGCAGATTACAATCTATACTTAGAATCAGGTGCTTGGATTTAAATAATACTGAGACACAGCAATGCTAATAAGGGCAATTTTTTTTTCTAGTTTCCAAAATAATGAGAGCACTTCAAAAAGATTTTAAGGCTTTTCCACGAATGCTGACTAATGAGAAAACAAATCCATAAGAACACTTACATCATTAGTTTATGAGGCAGGCACTGATTCCTGAGGTTAATGAATATCTACCTCCTTGTTTAGCAGAAGTTTTGCTACAGCTCATAGAAGCTCCTGGAAAGCCAAAATATACTTTAACAGCAAATCTGCAAAACGGTAACCCTTGGGATTTCACTGAAGGTATAGTTTTCCTTTCTGTTAAGCACTGATTAAACTCCTTTGAAACAGCAGTCATCTTTGAAACAGCAGTCATCTTCGAAACAGTTAGCCGAGAGCAGAGACAGACACAGGATTCATCCTACCAGCAAAGTTGCTGCACGTTCATGAGCTGAAAAGTGGATAAGCAACACGAGAGCAGCAGTTACAAGTAGCATCCATTTATTTGTGTTTTTCTCAAAGAACAGAGAAGGTGAGGAGGAACTTTATACACCAAGCCAGAGTATGGATTGGGCAAGCCTAGGAGAAATAATCTGTCCTACCCAGACACCTTCTTGGCTTCTTAACTGTTCAAATTAATTAACTTTAAAAAAAAAAATAAGAGTTAGGGAAAATTCTGATGGTCTCAGATAAAGATACCTACTCCACATGCAAGCAGTGATCAAAACAAAAACATGGGTTATTTAGTAAACGTAATAAACAATAAAAGAAGTATTACAATCGTATTTTCTGTTTCAACGCAAATCTGTAGAGAAGTTGGAATACTGTGTACAGTCCAGCCTCTTCATCTCAAAAATGATTTTCAGTCATAGAAGGAATTTAGGTAAGTTCTGTAGAGTATGAATGGATTAACTGTTATACAATGAAACACTGAAGTTAGAGGTTCTATCTTCAGAAGACGGCAAGCATTAAAAGTAACAGGAGATAGATAAAACTGCAACTGATTGGAGAAGCCAAATAGGGGCTTTCATTCACCTCATTTAAAATGTAAAATCAGAAGGAAAACTGATGTAATTGAGAGATTACAAACATGACCCAATAGAAGGAAAATTCCAGCGCACAGGAAAGGAACTTAGGGAAAAAACAAAAACACAAATTCTCCTGAATATACTTGGTATTTTCAATGTAATATTCTCACTCAGTTCACATCTTTTTTTTGGTGCTCCCAACCTATTGCTGTTGGAGATGTATTCAGTAACACAGGTCTTGAAGCATATACCAGTCAGAAAGGTAACGTTCAGCAGTAAAACAGATTCCTGAAACCAATAAACCCCCCACTTACTGTTCTGCCAGAGCTCCTAAATGCAAGAAGGCCACTGCTCTGCTACTCCAGGCAATCACAGTACAAAGGGGTCTGTCGCACTTGATCAGAATTTATACGTCTATCTATGTTTCAGTACAGACCTTATGCAGCACTGTGCCTCAAAACAAAAATGCTGTTTCCAAGTAATGTATAATATGCTTTTTCTCTTACAGTCTTGAACCACTGGTGCAAAGCTATGGGTGGAAAGGAAGCCTAATACATATCTGCAGTCCATTCCAAAGGCTCAAGACAATAATCTAGATTTTCCTATCACCAAAAAATTAAATTGGGTCCTATTCTAACTATACATTGAATTCAGTTGATTTTTCCTCTATCTACATATGGGTGGAGACTTACCTCCAACCTGCAATTTCCCTCACTTCAGGAAGGAAACAGACACTCTCAATTCCAGCCAACATGTCAGCACTCAGATTTTTAACTCAGAAATAAAGTTCAGTAGGGCACAACATTTCACACAGTACTAATCTGCTTGACCTAATTTCTTACTCTAGTTCCTCCCTACTGCTGCCAACATAATGTGCAGTGTAGCTCCTGGGTACCCACAGATCTGCACTACCAAATTCTTATCCTTAGCTCAGGGCCCAGGCAGGCTGTGAGTGTGTGACTTCCTTGCATGCTGTTCCTACTAATGCCAACAGCAGATGAACGAGCAGGTGGCACACAGGAAGATGCTGTGAGATTTCTAACGCAAATAAAGAGAGCAGAATTTCTGCCACAGATATTCTGATCACATACCTACATTTAAATGTATTTCTCCTTTTGCATTCCTTCAAATGAAATGAAGCCAGGCTTCCTAATCAAGTCAAACCACGTAACTAGGTTTGCCACAGTCAGTCCCAGCCCGAGTTTTAGTCTCAGCTGTAACTCACTCATATCTAGAATAAGTAAAAGTTAACTCCAATCCAGCAATTTCACAAGCACTGCCTTTAAAACTATAACTTTAAAAGACCCAAGAGCATTGCTCTCACAAAATAATGCTGTATCAATGCTCTGCTTTGTCTCCCTCTCCCCTCTTCTGACAGCTATTGATAGAATATACAGACCCAGGGAGAGCAAAACAAGGCAAAAGGCTACTAGCAGCTCCAGCTGCAGAGGTCTTCTGGTAGCATAAAAGGAAGCTTCATTCAATAAACTCCAAAATGCCACCTGGGCAGGGAAATCTACTCAAAACAAACAAACAAAAAAAAAAAAAAACAAAACAAAAAAACCCACACCAAAAAACTCTCCCAAGGAAAAGAAAAAAGTCCTTCTCCCCAGACTATTAAACAATGAAATCAAAGGCCTTCCTGCCTTCCCACTCAGTCACTTCCACCCCCAAATGAAGATGTTTTTTGCTGCCAACTCAACCAAGTCAGAGGGTCTCTGAAAATCTAGTTTCTAGCTGTGAAATATAGTTTCTGCTTCGCAGCTTGTCATTATCTACACAGGGTCTAGGCTAAGTGCTGATGTAGTAACTCCATAAATGTCGTGTGGGGAAGACCAGTTACACCTGTACTGACTGCAAAGCAGACAGATGCATTAGCACACCCAGAAAGCATCTGCAATCTCATCAGACATGTCTCTGGTAGCACAAACAGAGCAGGCCACCTGCAGGTACTCCTCACTCAGATCAATGGTACACCACCATCAACAATTTGAAAATGGCTCATCCCTGTTGCACCTGTCACTCCTAATCACATTTATTTTTATAATTATCCTAGTATTCAGACGCTCAAATGTTTTAAATCTAGATGGTTTTAAGCAAACAAATGCCAGGGTAACATAGCTTGTGTAATCCACTTAAAACACATTACTTCTGTATCTCAAACAAGATCTCACAGTTTTAGCTCCCACTATAAATCATCCTACACACATAACACCTGCTACTCCAACAAGAGAGTATATTAAAAGGCTTTAATGATTAGAAAGAAAATAAGTTTGTCTGAGGAACACCTGGAAACACAAATGCAGAGCATATGCCTTTCTGTGTACTAAGAATTACACTGTCACTTGTGCTTAAACAATAATACTCTCCTTCCTGCTGTCTTTGAATAAAAAATATACAACCTCAAGGGTGCAGAACATCCATGTATTTCAGTATGCAGTAAGCAGAACACCCCTTCTATGCTACCTGTCCAGAAGGAAATAATTTCTTTCAATCTTCAGCTCATTTCCTTTGTTTTTTCAACTAGCCTTTATTTGATAGCAAACAAAACTTTTATAAAGGGTGCCTTCATCAAGAGACATTTTTGCATACTACTATTGGTCTGTTCCCATTAACAGCGGAGTTATGAAATGCATCTGTACTCCGGAATTCTAGTAGCATCAGGAAACCGGTCACAGTAGAAGTGGTCTCAGGTTAAAATCAGAGCTCTTTATTTTCAGCTTACCTCTTGTGTGAGACTGCCCTGACTATACAACTCAGGAATATTGTCTGCCTGACCGCTGAGACATAGTGCAGAACTAAGACAAGGCCATGAAAATACAATCTTCTGTACTGAGTTCCCACTGAAGCATGCGGGACATTACAAATCCAGTGATTTGAATGAACTAGTGTGCAGCCTTCAGCAAATGGAATTTACCTTGAGGTTTGGGTTTGGTAAGCTTCCCACAGGGCTTTGAGATTGTGACAGTCTTCTGGCAGTCAGCATTATGAAGGGCTCTCTTTAAGTTCCCAGTTCTAGTCTTCAAGGCAGTATTCAGGTCACATTCTCCCCAGGCCTGGAACTGGTATTTGCACTCCGCTGCAATAAGTAAATAAATGGCAATTTTTAAACCAAAATGACTGTGAAAACAAAAATGTTATGAGTCTAACAGAGTATCAGAGTTAGTTCTTGTAGACAAAAGGATCATGCTAAGGAGAAAATACAGGCTTCCTGCTTCATATTTGAGTAAAAATGAAAGCAAATCCCTTGAGAGCAATGCTTACCTCCAAATTGCTTCTTCCAGTTGCAGGGGATCTTACACTTCTGAGTCTTGGTGGTTTGTTTGCACTCAGCTCCAGTGCGAGTGCCTTCACGTGTTCCCAGGCCACAGTCACCATTGGTGGGCACACAGACACTCCACTGCCATTCCCCACAGTCAGACTTCTTCGACTTTTTATCTGGATGAAGACAAGGAACCAAATCCAAGCAAGAGAAATGGTTAGTACCCACCAGCCTATGGAAAAGCTCCCTAAATTTCATTAAACAGGCACATCACCTGAAAAGATGAATGAGGAAGACATTTGTAAAACAAGTGCTTCAAAGGCAAAAGTTCTGGCATCCTTTTCACAGTTCTGTAGAGACAGGTCAGCCTCTCTAACTCCAAAGCAGGGTGGATCATTCAAAGTCAGTCCCACTCCCATGCCTACTAGTCCACTTAGATACTCTCAAGTGGATTCTCATCTTCACAGTGGGGAATCACCTAGAAACCCTCAGGGACTGCTAACCAAAACATACAGCACTCATGCAGAAAGGACACTCCTCTGCCTCCAGTAGCTGATGGCATCCAAATATTCTCAGTTCCAACTGAAGCACTACACACTATATAGGTTAGAAACCATAATCGTAGAGTGGTTTGGGTTGGAAGGAACCTTAAAGCTCATCCAGTTCCAACCCCTCTGCCACAGGCAGGGACACCTTCCACTAGAACAGATTGCTTCAAGCCCTGCCCAACCTGGCCTTGAACACTGCCAGGGATGGGGCACCCACAGCATGCCTGGACAACCAGTGCCAATGCTTCACCACCCTCACCTTCAAATGTATGTGTTGATGTTGTGTATCAGAGGATTCAAGCACCTCCAGGGAACAGCTGCAGGACACAAACTTTTCACTTGGTATACCATGCCACATTCTATGACCAAAATTCCAAAGGTGAAGAAAAATCTACACTGAGAAGTGTAATCAAAATGCTGCTAATGCATGTGCTCAGGGGCAAAAGTTAAGGGACATAGTTTCATTTAAAACCTTAAACCCAAGCCTGATAAAAAAAAGACAGCAATGTAATCAAACCTAAGTGTTCATCCCGAAACATCACAAGTAACTTTAAATAACCTTATATAAAATTATTTTCCTTCTAACTCCTGTATATTTACGTTCACATATTCTCATATTTCCATACAGCCACAATGGCTATAAACAGCTTTGTAACCAGAACGCAAATTCAGATAGACTCACAGGTCATTTTAATTGGTGTGTAAGTGGCCTGTAAATCATAAGACCTTAAGAAAACCACCAAAGATGCGTTCCTTAAAAAATGTCACAACTGGGCTGTATAGATACGAATTTCCCACTGCAGGCCTGTCTCCCCTATAATGAGGTGTGAGCTCATCACTGGCAGAAAGCAATTACCGCTGGATGTCTGGCTGTCTTTATGCAGCGGCGAGTTAGTTCAGTTCTTTGTGAGGGGATTTCCACATCACACAGCATTGGCCTAGCATTGTCAGATACAACACTGAACAAGCAACTTGGTGACTACTCTTACATCACTCCTATTTGGTTCTCCCTAAGTCAAGAATGAACCTATTCCCAGACCAAATATTAAACTGCCTTGCAACATCCACTCTGTGGTAAAATAAGGACTATGAGGCTGTCAAGCTGCTAGCTTTCATGGAAACTACCTTTCATTTTCCTGTTTAACACAGAATAACATGTCACAGCCACAAAGCCCCACCCTGTATGTCAAAAGGTTAACAAACAACCTGAATTTCATAACAAAACCAGGAGCATTTGACATTCTCCCACACGTGCAATCTATCCTGGGGATTAACTCTGAATTATACTGGACCTTACCTGGTTTCTCTTTTTTGCCAGCCTCTGTGGTACTCACAGCTGCCAGAATAAAAACAAGTGCCAGGAGGGCAGCTGTGAACATTCGACGTTGCTGTTGTTGCTGTTGCATTCTGGGGATTAACAAGGAAAAAAAGATAAAAAGGTTGGTCAGAATGTAAAAAGTGGGACCCCATCTAATGTGTTGCTACAGCATTTTGGGGAAGCTCTGCTTCAGGCCAGTAAGAAACAAGCAGGTAGACCATAATTAGCCATTGGCAGAACGAATAACTTTATTCCAGAGAGAATACAGGTATTCTTACCAATTCTTTTGCAGCCCATGTACCAAATCCCTGGCCTACATCATTGCTGTTATGGATAAGTATTGCCACAGGAAGTTCAGTAATTATTGCTCATCTCGAGAAACCTGTCAGTGAATCAAGGGTCCTGATGGTCCTGGAACTCCACTCTTCTTTCTTGACCTCTGACTGATATATTGTGTAAAACTAAATATATCATATACTTTGTGTTTCAGCATACCCATTCATACAAAGTACGGAATGCTACACTTGCAAGAGAACAAGTTTTTACTAGGTTTACTTGCCATCTGAAAAGGCCTTATTTCATGAAAACTTATATAGGTAATATGTGATGTATTACCTTAATTGTCATGGGCATCTTGCTATTAACCTTCCCCTCCAATTAGTGTCTCTTCCTGATAAATTAAGCTAATTGCTTGAAATGCAAAACGGGCACAGCAACAGGACTTGCACACACAGCTAGAAGCTATCCATAAGATGCTAATGAACTCAAAATCTGGATTTGGGATTCAAATATTCAAAATATAAATATAAATTTAAAAAGTTTTAAAAAATAGAAACATTTGCTTGGTAGTGAAATATCATTTACTAGCCAATCACCAAAAGTCATTCAGAGCTAGCTGATTTAAATGGCTTACACAAAATCACAGAATACTTAGGGTTGGAAAGGACCTTAAGATCATCTAGTTCCAGCCCTCTGCCATGGGCAGGGACACCTCACGCTAAACCATGCTACCTAAGGCTCTGTCCACCCTGGCCTTGAACACCACCAGAGATGGAGCATTCACAGCTTCCTTGGGCAACCCGTTCCAGTGCCTCACCACCCTTACAGGAAAGAATTTCCTCCTTATATCCAATCTAAACTTCCCCTGTTAAAGTTTTAACCCATTACCCCTTGTCCTATCCCTACAGTCCCTAGTGAAGAGTCCCTCTTTCACTTTGCTATAACTTGCACTGTTTCATTCTGGCATTGTTTATCAGAAAGCAGGGCCATAACAAACACATGTCAAAAATAAGCAACCTTCCCATTTCTCAGAGCCACTTCTCTAGCAGGCAGCCAGGAACCAAGACAGTGGACTCCAGATTTCTCAGACTGAAGGTTTCTCCAGCCTCTTTTTCTTTTAAATGAGGGCCCATGACATTTATGCTGCACCAGCTTTCCAGGGAAGTGTCAACAGCACTAACCACTAAGATAGCTTTAATAACTTAACTAGACCAATGCTACGGAGAGTTTAAGATGCAACCTGATCCATTTTGCTTAGCACAGCAACCTTAGGAGAGAAATAATTCTCAACATGAACAAAGAACAAAATGTATTTGAAATTTAATTTGGCACTCCTCAGTATTCCCTGCTGGCAATCTCTTGCTCAAAAGCAACATAACTGTAATTGACACGGAAAACCCAGAGACTTTTAAGTATCCAGCTTTAATACAGTGGTAGAAGCCAGAGGAAAAAACCTAATGGCTTTGTTGAAAAAGTTCATGTGAAGACTGCAAGAGAGCTGGCATTCAAATGTCTGAAAGAGCTGTCATTAGCACCCATTTGCTTTATTTCAAAAGAAACTACAATTTCCCATCATGAAGTGTTTCCCATGAACTCAAGACCCTGGAGCTAGAGGGCACACAAGTTGTGTGTGAGTTTGTGTTTGACTTTTTCCTTTCTCCTGCTACATTTTTCCACTTAGAGCTTCTCATGTTTTACAGAAAATTAATTACATAAATAAGTAATAATAATAAAAAAATAATCTGCCTTTTTATTCAGCTTACTTCAAACTGGTCTCTCATAATTAAACACAGTTGGAATACTTAGAAGACACTCAACTTTTTCTTTCAGCCCCTCCCCCTTGAGAAACCTCACCACTTTTAACACTGCACCTCACATCACATTTTCACTGCAATTTACCAATTTATCTTGTCACTTCCTCTCTTCCAAATGATTCACAATAATCCCTCGTTGGAGAAGGGAGTTAAGCACTTGTATGGAAACACACAGGGAAGGAAATATACTTCCATAAACTCCAGAAACCATCCCAGCATGCTACCTGGGGGTGTCAGAAGCTGAAACAAGGCAGCACCGGAGGGTTTGCTGCACAGCATGTTGCTGCACACAAGAGATGCCCGCAGTGGACTTGGGACTCCCTCTTTCATCCTTGCTGCCCGCCCCAAGGACCTGGGATGTAGTCACAGGTACCCCACAGTCTGCTAAGTAGTCACTGGGAGCCATGCATAACTGTTTCTAGGGAAGCTGCTTTATATTAAGTTGACAAAGACTCTAATTCAAACCTGATTGACACTATTTTCAGCAAATCAGGCAGGAAAAATAGTTGGGGTTTGGAGTCTGAAATGATCCAGAAGCCCTATAAACAAAACCCCATGGAGCCTGTTTCCTTAAGACTCCAAGCCTCCCTACAGCCAAAACACTTGCCGAGTTGTCTAAAGCAAACACTAAACCTGCACAGTGAAAGAGAGAGATCCCCCTGGCAAAGAGAGCAAGGCTGCTTCCTGAAGTGCTTTTGATATTAATTACCAATAAGTGAAAAGCCATGTTGTGCAGATGCCTTGCTTCACACCACACCTACACCTCGAGTCTCATGTAACCCGTACGAGTACAGAAAATTGCCTGATTGGTTTGTACATGATAGATCAGCAAGGGCAGATGCTCCCACAAAAATACAAATGGCTTACATACAGGACCCATTAGATTTCAGGTATTTTTTCAGAAGGCCAGAAAATCCCACCGATCGGTAATCATTCGAATTCAATCTTCAATTTTCCCTGAAAATACTTCAGGTGGCCATTAGAAACACTGGATGGAGAGAAAAACATGTCAGGCTGTTTTTGAAAACAATATATTATCCTGAAAATAACTTAGTGGGATTTTGGTTTATTTTTTCAAGTATTTCACAATAGGCAAAATGGACTCCTCGATACATTGATTTTTATAATGAGCCTTCTATCTACACCAAACAGTAATAAGCTGTCATGGTTAAATCATGTGTCCTGAAGGGAAACTATTTCTACAATCCTGTATGTGCCTTCTCCCAACAAAATGAGGTACAGGAATTCCTTCTGCCTTACAGTTCATTTCACAATCAATCACTGTTTGGGAGTAGAAAATGAAAGAGAAACTGAAACAAGGGAAGGCAGTCAGAAAATTAATTAGTTCATCAACCATCCATGCATAGATTCAGTTGCAGTTCTGACTCTCAGAAAGAGTCAGGCAGAAGATGCTATGGCTGCAGTTTAAAGGACCATCTAAGCAGAGGTGGACCCTCCCACTCCAAACCCCTAGTATCCGCCTGACCTGATAGAATCACTCCCATCTCTTCTGCACCTGATTCACTAAATCATTCATTTGCTATGATGAGTACAGTACACATGATAAAGTTTACCAACTACTTCAGGAAATATCTATCCCATGGTCTGCACACACCAATCCCAGATCTACTAAAGGCCCAAAACAGGATAGCACGTAGGATAGCACAGTGGCATGTACACTTCCATTTGGGCCCAGAAATGGTACAAACGCTTTCATGCAGTGCCAGGCTTTGTCTAACAGTCCAAGAAAAAGTTTACTCCTTTCAACCCAAGACCCTGCAAATGCAGCTTGCTTATTTCATACTCAAGTTGGCAGCCCAAGGCAGCTCAGGTGTTTTCATCTTTAGAGCTCTGCATCTCAGTGCAAGCCAAACTTGCTGGAACAACTCTGTTGGCACTCATGCAAATTAACTCATGCACAGGTTCTCAGTTTCTCATATCTGAACATGTCTTTCCTGAACATAAGCATCCAGAACAAACAAGACAATTTCAAATAAAGCTTGATTGGTGAGCAAATGTTTATTTTTCCTAGCCTTACTGAAGCTAGTGTATGTAGCACATCCTGGGATCACATATGCCTTTTGCAGGTGGCTTTTTTGCTGTTAATAACTATTACACATAAGACCTTCCCTTCATCTGCTTCCCTTCAAAGCAACTGGCAAAGTCCCAGATTATAAAAGCAAGTATTTTATTATTAGTGCATATGAGTGCAAACTCCCACTCTGAACTATCAGGTTTTCTCACCTGTCCATATCCTCCAGTTCTTCCAGTATAATATGCCAAACATCAACTGTGTTGATAATGCTGTTACCCTGCATGTACTGCAATACTGTATGCATTGCCATTGCTAATGACAGGCTGTGTAGTGAGTTTGTAAGGCCTCATGACTAAGGCTTGTCAAGGATTGCTCTGTCTGAGCTTTCCTTGGCCTGTCAGCAGCCTCAAAATTTCTAATTGGCCAGCCAGCTGTGACTAATTTGATTTACTCTTTTTTTGGCATTATACGGAGCCACCCAGGTTTTATGACTGTTCTATTAATGTACTATAGAGAAATACAGGACTGGTATCTTATCAAAGACATTGGGAAGTTGTGACATAGGATGCAGTATAGACAAGTAAAGGTAGGGGAGATATGAGATGGGACACAGGCTTGACAGTGAATACCCTCCCATCTATAAACAACTTGCCCATGGCTAGATAAAGAAATTAAGACCTGGAGCTAAGGAGACAGGAGTAAAAAAGAGAACACAGAAGTAGTTTCCACCATATTTAAAGGGTGCCATATAAATTTGGATATAACATGGAGCTGCAGACTAATGAAGAAAGATAAACGCATAAAAGCAGGTCAGCAAACACAAAACACAACCACAAGCTGATCCTAAAATGAGGAAGTAGAAACCATCAACAAGAACGTCCTCCTGGCTGAGGATCCCAGATGATGACAAGTCACCATAACCACCCCCACAACCACCACCATACTGAAACCAACAACCTTAGGGCCAAGAAGAGCTGGGAAAGGGTCAGCATTACATTAGAAAAAGTAGTTTAACGTAAGTGCATGTACAACAATTTTAACTGTAGAAGAAGTAGTAGTAGTATTAACATCTGCATAGATATATTCTTTTCTGTAATTACATCCACACTAATAATGTTTCTTGGATTAGACTTGAGATTTCAGTTCACTAACAATAATTTTTTTACTTTATACCAATATACATAAAAGGTCTGTTTCCTCTTTGCCAATAAACAACATTTTGAGTATAACTATGACTCTCTACTTAGTCTTTTAGTACACTATCATTTTCATCCCATGATCATGAATAAATAAAATGCATCCCAAATGCAGACAAAAAATTCCTACAGCCCATTATTTCTCTTCACAACACTGCTCCTTACCCATTTTAGAACTACCTTTTGCATTAATCCTTGTTTTTCCTGCTTGAATGAATAATTTCTCATCAAGTCCCACAACAAATACTTTAATAAATTACAGTTTGATTAGTCCCAGATTAGTCACATCTACAAAATCAGTTTTTAAATGAGGTAGTTTGGGACATCAGTCTCCTTTCAGTAAACACATGCTGTGTTTAATGAAACTTAACATTTACCTCTGCTTCTTAAATTATTCTCTTATTCAAATTTTGTTCTATTTTGCAGTCCATCGAGGGCAGATTAACATGTCTGCAGTTATCTGGATTTATTTCTTTCCCCCTTTTTAAAGAAAAATATTATTTATATAATGTATATTTGCTATGCACCAGTCATACAGGAGCATGTTTTAACCATCTTCATAAATCTGAAATGTCAAGTGTCATTTTTACAGTACTCTGACATGAAAACACACAGTTCTCTCTGTAACAGAGAAGATCATTTGGCTTTTAGGAGTCTGACCTCTGTAACAGTTGCATAAACTCCTGCTTCTCCAGGTGAATCTCATTCACCATATGGTTAATCCTTATGTCCTACGTGTCCTAGTCAGACCTTTGTGAACTGTAATCTTCCAACTGTATGTTCCCTCTCCCCTCACACACACACACACACACACACACACATATATTTATTTGAGTCTTTGTTTGAGGACTAGAGGAAAAAAAACAACTAAAAAAAAAATCAACTAACTAATCAACCAAAATAAACCCTACCCAACTAGATTTGCTTTTGATTTCCTTCAAAAGGTTAGGTTTTGGTGAGTTTTAGCAATCCGAAATTAGCAAACTTCTGGACTTCTAAGACACTACTTTCTTGGATGATCAGTACCATTTTCTGAAATTTGTGAAAGCTCCTGATATCACTTCAGTGGATTGATCCCCTGTTAGATTTGGAATTCCTCTGTACAGGCTTTTTACCCACTCTTTTTTCCTTGAGGAAACAAATTTAATTCTATTTTCCTCTGCATCGATACAATGAGATTTGAAACAACCCTGTATTAAATATATTTTATTGGTCCGATACACATGATCAGTTTCCTTAACTTCTTTAAAATCAACTGTTAAAATTTAAGACCTTAATTAGATTTACATTCATGCACATTGCTCAGTTGCTAGCTGGGATTAAATCACAACAATGCTCCCATGTAATATAAACTGAATCAGCTTGTTAACACTTGATGTAAGTGTTTATTTTTAAGGATGAGCTTTAAGGATGAGTTGTAAGGTTATACTGAATTAAATTCTAAAATAGCATCAACTTTTTACAGTCCTATGGTAGGTAGTGAAAGATCTTATTACATTTTCCTCATACATAACATCACTGAGCCTTCTCTAATCCAGCTCTGGGCTGACACAAAGCCAGTAGGTATTTCTCCATACTCCTCTGAAGTAGTTGAGTCATATGAATCCTATCTTATGCACATAAGTAGCTCTTATCTATTCACAGTGTATCATTAATTTCCATTACAGCTATATGACTTTTACTGTGGTTTCTATCTTTTCTGGACTTTCAAGTCCTGCCTACCAGTCATGATTTCCATTACAGACTATGTGTGGGCCAACCCAATAATATCCATATGTAAGTACTACACCTCTTCCCAGCTTCTCCTATTGATTGGCCAGTTCACTTACACCTGATACTTCTCTCTGATTTCACCCAAATGTCTTCCAAGTACCAGCTTTTCATAAACTGCTTTCCACCCTGACTACTGCAGTTTTCAACAGTAATAATTCTGTTCTTTGTCTTGGCTACCCTGCAACTCTAGTGTTGTTTCTCTACCTAATGACAAATCTTTATTCACCTTGTTTTTCCTTCCCATTAAAAGCATACATAGAATCATAGAATAGTTAGGGTTGGAAAGGACCTTAAGATCATCAAGTTCCACCCCCACTGCCATGGGTAGGGACACCTCACACTAAACCATGTCATCCAAGGCTCTGTCCAACCTGGCCCTGAACACCGCCAGGGATGGAGCATTCATAGACATCACATGTATTTCTCTGTATGCTTCCTTACAGGTAAAGATCCCCAAACTCTCCTCACAACACAAAGCCTTGAGCCAACTTGCTGATCTTCATCACTTAATTGCACCTTCAAGGACCAAAGAAATGCTGTATTCATTCCAAACAGAACTACTACTATACCTTTAGTGGTCTAAGCCTAAAAATGAAAAAAGTTTTAAGGAACGAACCTTTAATTATAACAAGTTGCTCAACCAAATGACACTATCTCTGTCTCAAAACTACGCCTAATCTCATTTCTAACAATTGTTATGTTTCAGAATGATTCTATTAAAGAAAACCTACTAGAATAATAATCAAACACAAAGTTTTCTATAGTCAAATTAAGCAATGAAATTATATTTTACTCTTAGGGTGCTAAGGGTTAAAAGGGCTGGTCAGTGTAGCAAAAAAACCCCAAACCTATTAATTCAGAGACCTACAGCTACTGAGATCCTGCCCAAAGCAAAATCTGTGTGCTCATTCCCTTACTCCTTTGACATTCCTGTTTGTGTTTGAAATTCTTTTGTGGTATAGCTATGAAATTTTGGGAGCTGTGTCAACACCACTAAACAGTGGACACCAGTGTTCTGAGTCTGTGCGCTAATAAGTTAGTTCAAAGTCAGGTAGGAAACCCCAAACCCTACTGAAAAAAAGCTCCCTGCATTTCAGCCACAGGAGGAAGGCTGGGTAGCAGGGCACATACCTTGGCACCAGCCTCCAGGCCCCCATTCCAACATGCACAACAAAGCACAGCTGGCAGGTTGCTCTGTCTGGAGAAATGACAGAGAATCAGGGAGCTTCAACCAACAGGTGCTTCTCAGCTTTTTCTTTTTTCCATTCTCACCTTTGCTTCATTTTGTGGGGGAGACAGAAGCTACTTCACCAATGGATGCAGCTCCAGCAATGCTCTCCCTCCATGCAAGGGAGGAGAAGCTGTCAAGCAGCAGCTAGCTGGTAGGGAAGAGGCAAATGCTTCTAAGGTGAACTGGTACTGGAAGGAATTAGGTCAGCAGTAATATATTCAGCACTATAATGGCAAATTTAAAAATCAAATAAAAATCAAATTGAGTATAACTCTATAACTGTTGCTGCAGATCAGCCAGGGAAAAGAGAAAATTCTAGAAGACTGGAATTATATTTGTCAAACTTTATTTTTTTAAACCAGCATTTCTGCCCAGCTACAGCACAGGGTACCTGTACAAGCCAGCATCAAACAGCTAAAAAGGAAAGATATCACAGCACGACCCTTCTGATAAGCCCAAGTCAAACACTTCGCTTCAAACATTGCAGTGTGCAGCTAAGGGACTACATTTTCCAATATGTAATCAACTTTATGTTCTGTTCTAAACATGAACTTCATTAAGGGCTAGAAAACTGAGCACCAAGGGCAGCGATTATGTTATGCCAATGCCATGAAAAAAAAAGCAGAGAACTAAGAGTTGCATGACTGAAAAAATTATTCAAATATAAACAACAAAGTAAAAAACAATGATCAATTAACATGCCCCATATAGCTTTATTCAAGTAAATAAGCTAAAGTAATTAGTTAAGTTGTGGATAACAGTCCCCCTAGCTTTAGATATTTGCATAGTTGATTGCATGTTTGTCTCTCACATCAGGCTAAGGCAAACACAAACGCTGTGGATATTTCATAGTTCTAGCTCCCCAGACATAAATTAATAGTTCAAGTTGATAACAGATACCCCTGGGTACATGAATTCTGCCTTTTAGTGCTGAGTAGAATTTAGACTGATTCAAGACTCAACAAAACAGTCAGTCCAAACAAAACCAAACCAAACATTTATTTCATTTTTTCCAATTTTTTTGCCAAAACTGAAAAGTTTCATGGGAAAACATCACTTTCCAGAAGATGCCAAGTTTCTGAAAATATTTTATGCATTAAGATAATTTTATTTTTGTTCTTACAAGCTCACTAATATCAAACTGAATTTCTTCCCATTTAAAATACAGTTTTACACAAGCTACACAAAGGATCCGACTGCTTCTCCTAGGCAGACTCTCCAAATACTTGGCAACATAACATCAGATCTAGAAACTAGAACTTCTATTTGGAGTTCTCATTAGTCAGCTCTCCAGGAGCACCAAAAGCTGTGTAATTCCGTCACTGCGAGTTTTAAGCAAAATTTTGCCAACTATAAGCCTTCATCTGGTCACAGAAGAAGGAATCAGTATAAAAGAGGTCTTTCGGAGGGGTGAAACTTTGGTATTCATGCAGTAGTTTGAATAAAAATACCTTCCTCCTCGGAGGAAAAGTGCAGTAACTGGAAATGCAGCGTTAAACAAACACAACAGGTAGTACAGTATGGATGGTTAAAAGGCCAGGAAACTAAAAATCATAAGAGATGGCCAAACCTTCCAAAGGGGATTAAAAATTTTATGCTTCTCTCTTTCCAAATTTCCAGCATAAGATTTTACAAAAATGTTTTTATTGTCAGAAAGCCTAGGGAACCCACCTAATATTTTTAAAACTTTGTAGCAAAAAACCCCAAACAAACCAAAAAACTAAAACTCTTATCATAAAATGTTAAGAAATTAACCATGTCAATACAAGGGTGAAAAAAACATGCTGTCCTTTCAAGAGAAGCATTGCATTTATTAAGTGTAAAAGGGGTGGTTGCTATTTTCTCTGTTGGTTGCCCTCTAGTGTATAGATAATTTTCTTAGCCCTGATCTTCAAAATTTCTCTTCGTAACTACATCATTGAAATGAACATCATTGTTGAAATCCATTTTCTCTCATTCCCTGAGCTCTTATTTTTCTCTCATCCATAATACACACATTTTCTTCCTCTCTTTTGCTCACAGTGGGTCTGAGCGAGTCAGGGTTCTCAAGAGATAACTAATACTGTCTTCTGCAGCTGCCTCTTCTATTAACCTTCCCCTCCCACTGTTCTAGCTGAGAGGTTGAGAAAATAAAACAAACAAAATAAACCCCAAACCAACTGATATTTCAGTTCATTGTTTTGTACTACCACATTCTAACTGAAAAAGACATTTTAAGCCACTTCTGCTACTGTGATTCCCCCCCTGCCCCCCCAGCTCTTCCCATAATAATCACAGCTGCTGCGTCACTATCAACAGTCACACTGGGTTTCTTTACACTTTCATTTCTCTAAGGCTAAAGATGAGATTAAACAGCCCTGGACCTGATCACCAAGAAGACCACAGGAGACTCACCTCCATTCTCTCCAATTATTTTCATTTCAGCGACAGCAAGGCCAAGCCATTGACTCAACCCTCCCATGCATCATCTGCACCAACGTGCATCTCCTGGAGAATACATGTGTTGTGGTGATGAGTTTCCCTGGCCACAACTACTGATGTATTCTCTCTCTCTATTCTCTACCAACTCTGCTCCTCCAACATGCAAACTAAATAATTACTTGATAACGTCAGAGGGACCCAAACATGCCTATCTAGGGGAAAACAAGCTCTTATTACAGCTATTTTTTCTGCCTTTTTTCCCACCCTTGGCTAGCATCTTTGCTTTACCTAATGATCTCCTGGTTGCCTGAGACTGTTAAAACACAAGTATTTTTTCATGGTTTTGCAATGCCTCTGACAGATGACCAGCTACCATGAACACTACAGGACCAGAAAAAGACAAATGAACACTGTAATACAGAGTCTTCTGGTATAAGGAATATATCTGATACCTATTTGGCTAGCTAATGTGTTTTCATCTACCATAGATTAACTTGGGTACCTTCTGAAAATGCTAAACTGGCATTTTCTCCACACTCTTGCTAAGCAGAGGACAGAAAAGAACCTCTCATTGTCCCTGTCTGGCCAAGAGAAAGTTTTCCTCACAATTATAAATTCATTAGTTGAAACAGAATAAATTTATGAAGCCCCATTTTCCTGACTGCAGCAGTAGTAACAATGTCCTATGGGTATTACAGTCAGGAAAAAACCAAAAAGGAGCAATCAATAAATATAGCTATTTTTGTAATCAGGTCCACAGCCTAACATTATTATTATTACAAGAACAAAAACTGCACAGATACACACCGATGTCACCACAGCCCAGCAGTGATCCCATAATTGTAAATGCATCATGATTTGGGAGCTGTTTAAGCTGTGACATGATTTTCATAATGAACAGCTGTACCGTAGAAGTCAGACAGATGCCTCCACTGTATTTTAATTTCTTTTTCTCACTCTGCTCCAATGAGGACATTTTCAGCTCACTGGCAATAGGCAAATTGCAGCATCTGTCACTATACCCACTTCTCCATCTATGAAATAGGAATAATAGCCCTTGACTCCTTCAAAGGAACACTGAGAAACCCATAATAAAAATTATTATGTAAAGGGAGGGATAATTTTACTATCCAGCATCAGCTGCAGCTTGTTTTACTTTCCTGGATCTCATGCCTCCATGATTCCAACCTTTGAGCAGCGTGGCCAGACTCCTTCAGGCAGAGAGCAGCAGCAACACCGTGTAGCTCCCAGCAGCTCAGCATGTTGTTGAAAGAAAATTGCAAAACACAGCATAACTCCTTTACCTTTGATGACTACCTTTCCTTGAAAGTAATCAAATTTTGGCAAATACTTGAGTTTTGATTTGCCTGAGCTGACGATCAGGCTGGAGACCTTTTTTTCCTTTTTACCTCCAATCGGACTCTTGGAAATACTCCATATTCCTAAAGAAAATAGCCCACTTTATTTCCTTTATTCATTATGACTCCCTGACTCCTTTTACATCTGTCTATTCAGACAGTGCTCCAAAATATACAGTGTAGTCAGAAACCTATTTAAGCTGAAAGTACATGACATCTCACCTATACCCTTTAGTAATCTTTTTGAGGGACTGCATTTTTATTATTTTTTTTTTTTTAAGAAATTATCTCCTAATTTCAAATGAGAAATCCCAGGACACTGGGACAGTTCTGCAAAAATGAAGAGGAAAAACCAAACTTCATGTGCAAATGAAGTTTGTGTTTCAACCATGTTGTAGCACGGGGCAAGAATGTGCTTTTAAATCGTTCTCCTCCAAAAGCAGTTAGAGAGCAGAAGACCGCAGTTGTGTAGCATGTTATCACCTCTTTGACAGAGTCAGAAAGCAGATGGCATCCCCAAGGCCCAAATGCTCTCCTCCAGTATAATACCCGCCAGCAAAGAAAAAGAAAAGTCCAGACCTCATCTTCTTCAACTGATATTAACAGAATCATAGGATCCCTTAGATTGGAAAAGACCCTTAAGACTATTAAGCACAACCGTTAACCTTGCATTGCCAAGTCCATCACTAAATCACATTCCTAAGCACTACATCTACACATCTTTTGTATACCTCTAAGGATGGTGGCTCCCCACTTACATCCCTGGGCACCTTGTTCCAGTGCTTGACAACCCATTTGGTGAAGAAATTTCTTCCAATACCCCATCTAAACCTCCCTTGACATAACTTGAGGCCACTTTCTGTCTTCCTATCATTTGTTACTTGGAGACCAACACTTAGCTTGCTGCAACCTCCTCCCAGGTACTTCACAGCCTTTCCTACATAGCTAGAGCTTTAAGAACAGCCACTCTTATTGCAGTGCAATTTAAAAATCACTTAGGATGGACCCTAACTTGAATTCACAGAAGGACATTCACCATCTACTCACTGTGGCATTTAATGGTAACAAAAAATGAGTTGGGATGCAGTGCCACTCCCTTTTCAGGTATAGAAGCCTGACCAATGTTCACTATGACCATATTAGTGCTAGTAATGAGCAACACCTTTCAACAGCTATTCAACAGCTGTCAGGTACTGATGGTGAACAGCTGCATTCTGTGACAGCACCCCAAAGTGGTGTCTCCATCCTTAGATTATCTAGAAACAAACAAGGGGAAGAGAGGAAAGAGCAATCACTTTCAACTGGCAGAACAGAAACTGAGGTTTAGAGACAATAAAAAAAGTGTGTGACAGAGAGAATTTTTTTCAGAGAAAACAGTCCTGAACCTTAACTAAAAAAAATATCCTAGACAGAAAATCCCACTTTCAGTTTTGGCCAGGAAGACAAAGTTGCCTCTGCTCTGGTTATTTAATTGCCATAACTTTCATAATTCAATCCAAGGTAAAAGACACGATAGGCTATTGTAGCTGCATCATTTGATGGAGATGGCAGACAAAGTAATTGTACAGTGTGAAATATATAAGAGGTGAGACTTCGGAATAGCCTTTTTGGCTTAGACTGTTGAGTTCTTCTGCTGTATTCCATAAAATATTTCAATTTTAGAAGTCAATGCAGAGCTACAGGTCACACATGAAAAGTTTTCCTAAGAATTCACTTTCCAAACCACAATGGCTAAAGAGAATTATTTTTTTTTCCCCCAATAAAGTCCAAAATCTGCACAGACTTGCGTGACAAGAGTCATACTAACGACATACAGTATCATCACAGTACCACAGAATAAACCAGTGGATGCCAGAAAGACAAGATGGCATTTAGGAAGAAATAAGTTGGTATTTATAACCTCCAAAGGAAGGCTACAGCCCTGGAGGAGGTTGAACTACCACTGGAAGGCAGGTTTTATTCAAATTGCGTCCTTATTAACATATAAATAAGGTGATTTTTAAAAGCTATATCTATGCCACATATCCAAATGTAATAATAGCTCAGATTTGGTTATTTCCAGGCAATATGCTTTTCTACTTCTTTCGAAACCAGACCGCTTTTCAGTTTTGGAGCTTATATCACAGCAACCAGGCTTTTGCTGAAGCTCTTCGAGAACCACCCCTTTGGGACTTTGAACAATCAGTTAGTCACATAAACTTAGTGATAATTCAGAAATTAAAAGAATAATAAAAATAATTTATGGTTATGCTTTTTTGGTTGAATTTTGTATTGATTTCAAAACAAAAATTTTAAGCTTGGAAGATTTGTCTTCAGCTTCTGTCAGTGATTGGTAGCTGAGGTTTTGATTACTGTTTCCTGCCTCTCAAGAGACCATTACCTACAGCTCAGAGATTTCATAAGCAGGCATCTCTATTGCTCATATAGAGAATGTCCCACATTACAGATATTTCTAATGGCCTCAAAGGCATTTTCCTGGAAGGTAGGATTATCACTAGTGAATATTTCAGTACTTTATATCACATGATTAGCTTCCACAGGAGATGTGGAGAAACTACCTCTACTGAGTACCTTGTAGGACAGTATTTACAGCATTCAGATACGTATGTGAGGGGAGTATATGTGGTATGTGAGAAAAACTTTTCCAGTCCAACAGAGAGGGATGTGAATCAGGACTCCCTCACTAAAAGTCCTACCCAAAAGACTACTAGATAAGGGCAAGGCAGTACCATACAGAGTAGCCTCACTGCTCTCTTCTCCCTTGCATGAGCAGCAGTTACTCCATAAACTTTCACACTTAACCTACAGTTACACATAGCTGCATCTCATAACTGTGTTTCTCAGTGAATAAAATATTTGCCAACTGTGATTCAACAGAATTTTCTTCAGAACATGTCTCTCAGCAACTTTGCAAGACAGTCCTCTTTTTTCCATGTGTGAAAGAAGCTGCTCCTAAGCACTCCAACCACCATAAAGGCAGGATTTTTAGAACAAAGTTCCAAATTTTTATGTTCCCTGATCCCAATGAGAGAATTCCAGTGCAAACATAATGTTTTTTAGACCATATTCCTAAAGTTGAAACCCAGGTGGTCTCTTTAGTTTGCTGATGAGTGGATCCTCTAGGGATCACAATGTTTACACCATTTGGATTTATGTTTTTTTTCCCCTTCCTCATGCAAACTGCCATTTCTCCTTCTCCCATTCTTCTGCATTGCTCTTACGTGCAGAAATTCAGTACTGTATTCCCCCATATGAAGAAACTGGCAGGGAAAGAGAGCAATCTCTTGGCAGAAGTTTATCCTGGGGTTATGCTAACAAACAATCATTTTCTGGTTACCACAAGCATCCCATTGTTTCAGTTTGGCCACTCAGTCCACTCCAGTTCAGCCCTGTTAGTGCTTCCTTAATAAATCCTTATTATCAGGGGCTTAGGCCTCAGCTGTTTGAATTACTGCTCAGCTGGGATTTGGTATTGAGAGACCCAGTCCAAATGTCCTTTAAAAAATATATAATTAAAACACTTACTCTACCACAGAGCAGACACAATGGAATTTTGTTGGCTGCAAGTTATATTTGCACTCTCAAAAGTCTTAAGAAAAGCTGGATTTTGAGGCTTGTTTTATAAACAACACTTGGAGGCTTTGGTTCTCACTAGAAGAGAAATGCAACAGCAATCTTTCACCTTCATCTTTCTTTGCATGTATATGCCTGTTGTTTACAGTGCAAAGAGATTTCATTTCCACATCCATTTTTAATCACCTACTTTGGGTGCTAGATTTGAGGGGGGAACCCTAAAACCCAAAAGCACTTTGAAGCTCCCACTGGGGGTGGTACCGATCAGTGACAGTGCCTGAGACAGCTCCTCCTCCCCTAACACTGCTGACTCAGTGCCTACTGAGGAAGTGGCTCAAGCCATTTATCTGTACAGCATGGGCTTTACAGCTTTGATCCAGGAACCTCCATTCCCCTAAAAAAGCAGCAGGCAGTCTGTATCACTAAGGGCACCAAACACATACACACAGAATTAGCAAGCTGACCAGCTCCAGACCCTGAACTTTAAGCAACCAAAGTCAACTTCATTTCTTCACAAATCAATTAAGAAAAAGAGTTTGCCCAGAGGTTAGCTGTAAAGTCTGGACTGTTAGGTTTCCAACTGAAAAAGCTCACAGCCACCTCCCTCACATACCCCACTGTCAGCAGTGGCTTCCACATCTTACAAGCCAGTTTGTTCTAGGGAACCAGCCACCCTTATTAGGATGCATGGCAGAGATTCCATTTTCTGTAGTTTGCATATAGAATCATAGAATAGTTAGGGTTGGAAAGGATCTTAAGTTCATCTAGTTCCAACCCCCCCCCGACATGGGCAGGGACACCTCACATTAAACCATGTCACACAAGGCTATAGAATCATAGAATAGTTAGGGTTGGGAAGAACCTTAAGATAATCAATATCGTATCATTCTTACTGTCCTAGAGACATGCACCAGTGAAACACGTTCTCATCCTCTCCACCCTCTTCTCTCCTTTGCTCTCTGCAATTATAATCAGATGGCAATGAGAAACTTCATGTGATTCAGCTTCAGTGTGCACTCGCAGCCCAGAAAGCCAACTGTATCCTGGGCTGCAGCAAAAGGAGTGTGACCAGCAGGTTGAAGGAGGTGATCCTGCCCGTCTACTCTGCTCTTGTGAGACCTCACCTGGAGTATTGTGTGCTGATGTCCTCAATATAAAAAGGACATGGAACTGTTGGAACAAGTCCAGAGGAGGGCCATGAGGATGATACAGGGGCTGGAGCACCTCCCGTATGAAGATAGGCTGAGAAAGTTGGGGCTGTTCAGCCTGGAGAAGAGAAGGCTGTGCAGAGACCTCATAGCAGCCTTCCAGTATCTGAAGGGGGCCTATAGGGATGCTGGGGATGGACTCTTCATTAGGGACTGTAGTGATAGGACAAGGTGTAATGGGTTAAAATTTAAACAGGGGAAGTTTAGATTGGAGATAAGAAGTTCTTTACTGTGAGGGTGTGAGGCACTGGAATGGGTTGCCCAAGGAAGTTGTGAATGTTCCATCACTGGCAATGTTCAAGGCCTGGCTGGACAGAGCCTTGGGTGAGATGGTTTAGAGGTGTCCCTGCCCATGTCGGGGGGGGGAGGGAGTTGGAACTAGATGATCTTAAGATCCTTTCCAACCCTAACTATTCTATGATTCTATATGCAAACTACAGAAAATGGAATCTCTGCCATGCATCCTAATAAGGGTGGCTGGTCCCCTACAACAAACTGGCTTGTAAAACGTGGAAGCCACTGCTGACTTGTTTTGGAAGCAGGAATAGAGAAGAAACAAAAAACTGTGATAAAACCCCAAATATGTATTTTGAACTCCTAAAGCGAACTCCTTCTCCATTGCAACTGCTAGTCACTCTGCAGGTTGCTACAGAGAGTAGTCCAACCTGGGAGGATAGGGAAAGTACAGAAGGTTTTTCAAAGAGAAGATTCCAGACAGAATCCCCTGGGAACGCTTTTTGTCTCTGTTCCCATAAACTCAACTAAATCCCTTTACTGCTGTTGCTGGTTGAAGAATTTGGAGAACGGCACGATAAAAGCACTTTTCCAGGGACTGCCCTATACTGAGTGCTGCCATAGGGGTAGGGGAGCTGGTGAGCAGCTGAAAGAGCAGTTCCACAGGCTCCTTTCTGGGCCCAGGGGCCCTTGTCAGAGCAAAGCGCTCCTGAAGGCTCTGGATTCTTTAGTTACATCAGAATCACACAGATGAGTCCTGAGACAAGAGTGAAACTGACCTCAAAGGAAATCAGAGTCATCTAAACTTGTGAGATTGCAGCTGTCTAAGAATCAAAGTAGAGCACCAGACCTTTTAAGATCTCCACTGGTTTTTAGATTTTCAGGATGGAGTAAATAGCTGAATATATTTGTAATTCTAAATGCTACTTTCCATTGGTCCTTTGTGTTGAATTTCTTCCTGAACAGAAAAGCATTACGGTATGCATGGTTGCTACAAATTCTGTAAAACACTAATTCAGTTTCAATGAATTCAATGATCAGTTTTAATTACAGAATTTCACCATTTTTCACTTTTGTAAATTTACCAGAAACAATGATGGAGGAAAAAGCCTTAACAGAACTGCAACAGCTGAAGAGTTAACAGGCAAGAACTGGGGGTGGGGAAGGAAAGAATGAAAGGTGGGAGATGTTAACTCTTGACAGTTTTGGTGGAATGTTATGGCAAGTCATGATTGTTTTGTTTCTGCTCAAACCTGTAATGCAAACTGTCCATTCTTGTACCAGCAACACACCTACCATCAGTGAGAGCGACTGCCCCAGAAAAATTCCAGGACTTTATTGCAAAGCCCCAACCACAAGATTAGTATAATCCATCATGAATTAAATGCATGATTTCTTACTAGGGAAGATAACTCAAAGGTCCTAGAGATAAACTCATTTGCAGTATCTGTATAGGTGCAATACAGCATTGCCCTCTGCTGGTTTTCAAGCTGCCTACTCCTGCAAAAGTTGCCTCTGGCTGAGCTAGAAAGGATGATTTTAAGCAAGCACTGTACTAACTATAGGAAGGTAATGTCTTGCCACCAATTAAGGGATGAAATAGGAATTCTGCTTATTCCTAAACCTTTTACTTTTACATATTTATTTTTTTTCCACAGGACTTCTTCAAACAGGGCCAGTGTTGACTCATTCATTCCGTACCCGGTCCAGAAAGAGTCAGATTATTAACACATTCCCTAGAGTCTAAACACTGAACAGAATCAGTGCACAATCAGATCCACAATATCTAAATAGGCAGAGGCTGAATTTTAGGTGAACTCTGGCTAAACCCATGTCACCACCTTGCAGGTTCTGGTACCCGCAAGAATTGTCCATATTACATGACTGCTTGTGCAACTGGGTGTTTCACACCATATAGCATTCCTGATAGACAAAAACCTGTGCCACCAACTCCCTTCTGGATACCTCCTGGTGAAAAGTCAAGTGCTATTTTCAATCTCTTCACAGGGATGAGTACAGAGACTACCTCAGTGTGGGCTGATGTAGGAGTATGACAAAAACAAGGAAGGGCAAATTGGATGCAGGATTATAATACAAGGCAAATCTTTTTGTCTGTTCTTGCTGTTCAGCATCTATAATTCCACAACTTTTTCCTGGCTTACTGACACTTGGTATAACAAACCAAATGCACATACATATATAGGTATACCTATATGTGTAAATACATATTTGAATACAGCTGCCTGTGATGGGCTAATTATAATCATATGATCTAGCTAAAGACAACAAATCCCACTTCTGTACTTCTTTAGCTACTATTCTTGCTGATCATGTAAAAGACACAGCAGGGCATTTTGCATCCTGTAGCTTGATGCTGTGCTTAATGGGACCACATCCAGAGAATCAGGACATCTGCTAATTCAGACTAATATATGGGAAACAGAGTTAGCAAAATACTCTTTCAGAAAAAAAAGAAGGAGCAAAATGAAAGCTCTTTTCTATTTATACTAATTTCCAGCCCATAGTCTACCCTTGTGCTTCTTAAATGGTTCTTTATTGGGTTTCATTTAACTTTGCTTTTCCCACCATTCTGTCTCCTTTTAGTCTCTACTTTATTCTCCTATTTTAATATTTTGCTCATTTTCCCTCTTCCACCAAAAATACATGCTGTATAACCTCTTCAAAATAGCTGGTCTGCAAAAGCAGCTGCTGATATCCCTAGTTTTCTTAGGATTCCAACTTTGTTAAGTATCTGTTCTACACTGGTTACTGTGGGAGCAACTCACTCTTCTCCACAGGTGGTGGTATTAATAATAATAACAATAAAAATAAACAACTCAGTTTCTAAAGATACTTTCTTGCTTTGTTGCTTGATGAGAATAGCTGTATTCTAAAAAGCTCCCTCTAGTCTGCTTCTCCCTGCAAGGTACTCTGCAGTTCCCTGTGGGAGGCTTCCTCCTAAAAATAAATGTCATGATTTGTTTTCTCTTATGTTACAGCTAATTAAATTTTGCCACCATAACATTTCACCACTTCATTATGCTGCATTTACAAAAGTATCAAGCAGCACTTTGCCCTTTTCCTGCTTCTTTTTCCTCACTGCACTCTCAAGCCGAGAGCAATGGCTGAGTTTTAATATGAAAATTATCAACCCCAGCCACATGCAGTGAAAATAAAAAGCAAACCCCACATTGTTCCTGAAAGAAGTCAGCACCAGGAGTGAAGAAGGTTTGATAATATAGCAATTCCAGCTTACAAACTGCAGAAAGTAGGAAACTTAACTGAAATAAAAGGCCTATGTCACTACGTATGAAAGCAGTCAGACATGAAAATGTGAAGAATGTACTAAAAAGGCTGACAGATAGAACTATTTATGTAGTTAAAAAAAAAAAAAAAGAAAAAAATGGTAAAATGGTTCATATTATCCAGAACTCAATTCTTAAATACAAAGTTTACCTAGGTGCCAAAAAAGTTTTATGGACCAGACAGGCACTAAATTTACAGCATCAGCCCAATTTTTCACTGCCTCGTGTTTTATTTCATTATGTATACTTGTGCAAATGAGCAGGCAATACCATCCATTAACATTTTATACTCACCTTGAACCAGTGACTGAACAACATGCAAAGCAATGCAAAGCAAAAAATACAATAATATTATTGTAATAATAGCAGAAACTTAAACACAAGGTAATTCAAAGATATTATACATCAAAAATATGTTTTGGAATTATCAGCAGTTACTATGACCAGTGATACAGATGATCTCTCCAGTTTAAGACTGACGGAGTAAGTCATAATGCAAATGGTTCAGCAAAGCAGAGATACAAAGGAACATATAAAATTCTCAGCATGTCACACTCAGGTGCACTCCCTACTTTACATTTTAAAGAACAGCCATTCAAGTGGAAAAAAACATTGCAGTTTACATTCTAAATTGCAAAGACAAACTTCTCTTAAGACTGTTCCTGAACTTCGGACATGCTGTACCTGATGTCTGTTTATATTATAGCATACATTTTCTATAATGTTAGCTATTTGTGTTTTAAATCAGAAAATGCTTCGTGATGAGGATAAATCAGAATGTGAAAAATCTCCATGTGAACACTGTCCTGTCTTCAGCCTATTTTGAACCTACATTCCTCAGGTAAAAAAGGATAAAAAATCTTTGCAAGGCTATAAAGGGCCACAGATACAGCAGTGGCTATATTGCTGCTACTTCTTAATAGCAATGTCAGAAAGGTAATTCAAGAAAGCTACCAAATTGCTAATCCTCTTTTCTCCCTCAGGGCGTGGGTGTCCCAAAGGTCTCAGCACATTCCAAAGCAGTTTGCAGTCCCTGGAGAATAGGACTGGAGTGGGAGGACTCTGGCAACATGCAGTCTCCTTTCAACTTAAATGTTGCCAATAGGGAAGGAGTTAAAAATAGTTTGTTGTCTTTATAGGTATGCCATAGAACTGAAATTGTTGCCAACAAGGAGGTAGAAAAAGTCTAATGTGGATTTCAAAATACCTTCCCTGAAAGAAACAGTGGTATTTAAGCTTTCCTGAGACTTTTAGTCCCTATCAGAAAACATACCTATGAGGATTGAGTTCATGTTTCAACTGCAATAAAGCATCAGAAAAGTAGTACAGTCCAAGCTCAAACAGAAAACCCCTTTGACTGACTTAACCACTTAGAACTCTTGTTACCATGACTCTTAGGAACTCTGAAGAATAGAAGAGCAATGCTGATAGAAGAGCAAGGAACAACCTTCCATGGTTGAAAAATTCTGAAAAATACGGTATTTGTTATTGCTCATTACATGCCAAGAGAAAGCAGAGCTGAAAGGTGCTTTACCTACAAGCAAAGCCTAGTGTAAAGGATAATCTCATGCACACCTATTCCCTTCCAACCTCAACTTCTGCAAAGATAAAAACAGTAATAACAAATTAAAAAAAAAAAAAATAGAAGAAAAACAAGACAAAACAAGACAAATCCCAGAGCTCTCCATGGATCCACTGTTGGATCTTTTCTCTCATACACTTGCACAGGTTCGCATGTTCCATTTCTGTAAGGCTGCATGTTTTAGAAAGTAAAAACCCACATTAAGTGAACTTCCTGCCTTTAAAAAGATTGGGGATCCCACAGACTTCATGATTTTTTTCCTGGTAACTTGTTGTGCTGGCAGGGTTAACCAGGCAAGTGCTTGGATATTCAGTCCCAAGCGACTTAGGGCCTTACTTGCATGTGTCATGACCCAATCTTCAGCACCCAAGTTACCACTCAGTCAGCAGACCTTTATGGATTCCAATCATGCACTCTTAATTGTCTCTGTACATCAATCTTCATGATTCTTGATTCCACTCCTAAACTGTTAACAATGAGCTGAATGCACCTTCTGTGATGTGTGCCAGCAGGGGACACGTGGGATCAAACCTAAATCCAGCCTCGCCATGTTAGTTTTTTTCCTTCTGGAGAGTTTATGGTACGCAGGGTATGACAAAACCTGTTGGCTCTTTTCCATTTCTACTTTTTACTAAGGAAATAGAAGTTCAGCTTTTGGATAAGACTTTCTCCCTCTCCAATAAAGAGCGACTGGCACACACACATGCAGGAAGGCAGGGTTAAATTCAGACTTGCTTGAAGTTCCAGGCCATTTCAATTAACTTCTCTACAACTCCCTTCCTAGGTCACTGCATCACATTGACTTACAAGGAAATAAATGCACTGTATATCTGTTTGCCAGTTACTTTCACTTTTTTCTTCACCAACCCTAAAAAGTGCCAGCACAGAGCATATGTATATCTGTCCATTTAACGGGCATAATTGTATAAATTACTTCTGAGAATATTTCTGCTATTCTTTGTTCTAGCAATAGGAGAAACAAAACCACATAAAAGCAGAACACAGAAAGAACAAAAGTTGATAAAAGAGGATATTTGATTCTGAAACATTTCCCTGTCTCCATTTCATTAATATTTGTATTTTCTTCAATGACAGAAAGTAGGAAGAACAGCTCATATTACCAAGGATCACACCACCAGCTTTCTCGTGTGGATTCAGGGAGTCATGAGGGAGCATTCCTGCAGGTAATTAGGCCTGACTGCTAATCACATCAGCCAAAAGTGATGAGGAAATTAGAGCTCTGGTAGAGCAGCTACTCTGATGCTTTTCCTAGGTACCTAGAGCAGCATTGCTGGTTTCTGTGATGCTCTGATGCAGAGAGACCTGCAATACATCCTCACTACCATACCAGGACTGGCCTCCACAGCAGCCTGCCCTTGGAATCGGTGAAAATAAAGACAGAGTGTCTTCTATAAGCATCTCACCCCATCCCAAGGAACATGTTTCTTTACAGGTCAGGGTAGATATTCAAATTCTGATTGGCTCTGTTGATCTGCCGTCATGCTGCAACAGTACAAAACAAAGAAGAGCAGAAATTATTTGCTTGATCTTCTCAGAGACAATATTTGCCTGGCTTGCAGTTTTCCAGAAAAATAGAAAAGCCATGAGATCCAGTCACAATGACCACAGTGAGAAATTGACAGTGGCTTGGATTCACATTTGTCTGTACCTCTTTTCTACTAATCATTTTTAATTTAAAAGAAGGGGGGGAAAAGCAAATATACTATAGCATTGCATTTCTATGTGACCTGTCACTTGAGGTCATATTCATTCCTAAAGCTACAAAGTCAAGTCACGGCATACACACACCTCACCTGCAAAAAAAGGCACATCTGATTAAAAGTTATCAACAGGAAACAGCAAGCATGTAGACAGCATGGCACAGTTTACACCTACACCATCTATACCTGGGACCTGAAAGAAGTGAGCGTGCAAGCAGCCCCAGCAGCCAGTTTTTCCACACAAATTAGTGTCATACAAGTGTCATACATGAAGCACGGGACTGAAGAATTGATTCCCTCAAAAGGCTCTCCAAAAGCCAAGGCTGGATCTCACACAGGTCAGCTGGGATGCCCTGTAACCTTCCTCCCATTCCTTAAGCCCCCAGACCTGGAACCATTTCCCAGTGAATGCTGCCTTGCTGAGTGACTGCACCTAGGTGCAAAGAAAAGCTCGGTTCAGCTGAGCAACAGACTGATCCTTTTCTCCCAGGGATACAACTCTGAGATACAGCCTAGTGCCATGTCGCTTTCATTATCTTACACCCCATATTTGCATTACTGAAGATATCCACAGCAGAGGAAGAACATTAGGTCCCTTGCTTCAGTGTCATGCAGGGTCTATGCTACAGACACCCTAAGAGAGGGAACCAGTCAAAACAGTGAAGAGAATGCTGAACGGTGACTCTCTACTATAGCTATAAGGTTTCCAAGGGGACAGTGGGGGATATTTACAGAAGTTGCATATAATGTTTTGTAGACATGCTATGAGAAACAGTTTCCAAAAGCTGACAGGGATGAGACAAAAACTGTATGCTAGATACAATGAACAGAGAAACCATCAGTCCCAACTCTTGTCACTCAAGGAAAAGACTCTGAAACCCTTCAAGATAGAGGACCATGTCACAGATGGCACAGGCCTAAAACAGATGGGATGAAAAAGGACTTGGAAGAAGGTGATGATCAGGAACAGAATGGACCAGGAGATACAGCGACAAGTGGGCTGTGCATTGAGGAGGAAGGTTGATACAGAAAGTATCTCAATATGAAGCTTAGCCGAGCCAACTGTGCTGAAGAGACGGCCTGAGGCAGTTGCTCCAACACCCTAAGAGCAGGTGACTAGTTTCTGCATGCTGACATTTTTAGAAACTCAGCTAAGGAAATGGAGAAAAATAAAACCTTCTGAATATTCTCTTTTCAATCCAAGATGATGATAGCTTCATTATGCTAGAACTTATTGAGGGCTAGACTTTAAAGAAAAGTACCCTGTAAGATTTCAAAGGATGAAAACATAGATATTATTACTAAACCCTACAGAATTTAACTGAAAACAGTTACAAGTGGATGGCAGATTTCCAGTCACTAGAAGATCAGAGTAATTTGATTCTCCCTCATATAAACATTTACATAAGTCAGAGGGATTTAGCGACAGTAGTTCTACGTCAGCAGAGTGGGATTTCCAGCACCTACATCCAGATCTGTGATCCAGGCTACCCCACCCCATTTCCACCCTCCTACTCCCCTCCTGCCACAGGATGGGCTTGCTGTAAGCAGCTTTCTGCCAGAAGAAGGTTGGATGATTAAGGTAACTACCTCACAAGGCTCAAGGATTATACCTTCCTCTTTACTGATGCAGCAATAACCTTAGAAAGAAAAAGCAGATTCAGACTAGAGACTGAATGTAGAAACCATCTGAAGAGTTCAAGACATTCCAGGGCCCAGGTGACAGCATCCCATTCCCAGAACACTCCTTTTGTAGCAGGAGTTCATCCTCATGGGTTTCAGGAAATCCACATTTAAACACTTGATGCGATCAGGACCTCTGCACACCATGCAGACTGCACAAAACATCCAACCATGTCTTTAGTCTTTTCTCCAAAGCAAAGACAATCCTGATTGAGACAGCTTCTCACCAAAGCTAGCCCACAGCTACTTTGGCTTCCCTACTCCGAGACCAAAGAAAACATATAGGATGTCTAGAAAGCGCTGCAGTCTTAAGTGATACATAGGCCTGTTTAGTCTAGAGAAAAGGAGACTGAGAGGGGATCTCATTAATGAATATCAGTATCTCAAAGGCGGATGCCAGAAGGGTGATGGCAGACTATTTTCAGTGGTGCCCAGTGACAGGACAAGGAGCAACGGCCATAAACTAAAACACAAGAAGTTTCATCTCAACATGAGGAAGGAATCCTTTACAATGAGCGTGGCAGAGCACTGGAACAGGCTGCCCAGGAGGCTGTGGAGTCTCCTTCTCTGGAGACATTCAAAACCCACCTGGATTCATTCCTGTGTAACCTGCTCTCAGTGGCCCTGACTTGGTGGGGGGTTAGACCAGATGATCTCCAGAGGTCCCTTCCAACCTTAACAATTCCGTGACACCAAGCCTGGTTTTGTACAAGGTTGATCACTCACAGACCTGGCGTGCGAGTTTTACAGTCAAGACCCAGCCAGCAAGGAAGGCAAAAGTCCTGTGATTTAATATTTTGTCATATCTACTCTTCAGCAAGATATATCTCTAAATGGAAGGCATAAATATTACAGCTTATGCAATGCTTTATTTCTGTATTTTAATTATCAAAATGGCTTGACAGGAAAGGGGAAGCTGTTTGTGCTTTACCCACTCAGTCCTATTACAGCCTCTGCAATGCAAGTACTCCCCCTCCTCAGATAACACACAGATTAACAATGAAGTCAGCTTTACGATTACTCCTGGTACTGGCATTTTTAAGCAGAGTCAACATTAATAGATTGGGTTTGCTGCAGAATAGGGAAGAGCAATTACAAGCAGCTATGAAAATACAAAGAGTAAACAAGGCAACATCCCTGAGGGTGAAACTACAGGACTGTCTCATGAAGGAAAATGTATGTGGAAAAGTAGAACCAAGAACAGCAAAACAGGTAAATCCAGTCTTTGCATTATATCAAATCTCTATGATGCTCCCCATTCTCTTCATTTATTGTTTTAGGTGAAAGTAATACAGGACTAACCGAACTGAAAGTTCTGCTGGAGAAGATTCGTTTTAAACAAACATCTCACCAATAAAAGCAGATTAAAAATGGAAAAAAAGGAGATAAATCTCTTTTGCAGGGAACAGAGAATGGCCCTAGTTCACCAACCAGTATACGTGGTACAAGTGTTGCTCTTGGGGCAGTTTACAGACTCATGCATTGACACACCAGAAGGCTGTGCTGCCATTCAGCAAGACCTGGATAGGCTGGAGAGTTGGGTGGAGAGAAATTTGATGAAATTCAACAAGGGCAAGTGTAGAGTCTTGCATCTGGGGAAGAACAACCCCATGTACCAGTACAGGTTGGGGACTGCCCTGCTGGAAAGTAGTGAAGGGGAAAGGGACCTGGGGGTCCTGGTGGATAGGAGGATGAACATGAGCCAGCAATGTGACTTTGTGGCCAAGAAGGCCAGTGGCATCCTGGGGTGTATTAGAAGGGGGGTGGTTAGTAGGTCAAGAGAGGTTCTCCTCCCCCTCTATTCTGCCTTGGTTAGGCCGCATCTAGAATATTCTGTCCAGTTCTGGGCCCCTCAGTTCAAAAAGGACAGGGAATTGCTTGAAAGAGTCCAGCACAAAGCCACAAAGATGATTAAGGGAGTGGAACACCTCCCTTACGAGGAGAGGCTGAAGGAGCTGGGTCTCTTCAGCTTGGAGAAGAGGAGACTGAGGGGTGACCTCATCAATGTTTACAAATATATAAAGGGTGAGTGTCAGGATGATGGAGCTAGGTTTTTTTCAGTGATGTCCAGTGATAGGACAAGGGGCAATGGGTGTAAACTGGAGCATAGGAGGTTCCATGTGAATATCAGGAAAAACCTTTTTCCTGTGAGAGTGACAGAGCTCTGGAACAGGTTGCCCAGGGGGGTTGTGGAGTCTCCTACGTTGGAGATATTCAAGGCCCGCCTGGACAAGTTCCTGTGTGATGTACTCTAGGTTACCCTGCTCTTGCAGGGGGTTGGACTAGATGATCTTTTGAGGTCCCTTCCAACCCTTCGGATTCTGTGATATGCTGCAACGAACATCACATCCTGCAGATACAGACTGACAATCAAATCCCACAATTACAAATATGACAGTGGCTCCCCTCCTATTTCAGTGCCAGTAGATTCAGACTCAGAGTCTACTAAAGTAGGACAGTATCTTCCTTATTAAGAAACACTCCACCCTCAGTCCCTGCACTGCTTCCGTCTACCTCTCATGTAAAAAAGACCTACTATGCTTTTGTTCTCCATTCACTTTGCCTTATTTCTGAGGTCCCTTCAGCCTGAGTTTGCATATCTCTGAACCAGTGGTTGCTTTTGAACCTTTCCCTGCTGGTTTAGTTGCCTTTATTACCTGCAGCATGTCACCAAAGTTAGAGATGTTTCTCTCAGCAGTCTCTCCTTCAGCATGGAATAATGCATATTAAGGCTGATTCTCTCCCTAGTTAGAGGACTTTTATCATCTTTAGACTTACATATGACTGAAATGTCTCATTCATTCAGTAACATAAGCATCTCTCCCCTCTTTTCAGTTTAGGGTATTTCTGGTACCTCACTCTACTCCTTCCCTATCTTCTCTACCCCCAAAAAAACCAAAACAAACAGACAAGAATATGAATGTCAGACTTCTCCAATAATCCTCCTAATTCCCCATTTTTATCTCCTGTGGTCACTATATACAGGCCTGGTTCTTACTTTCACTGCGTCTCAAAGACACAGGATTTGTGCAAATTGGTCTGAAAAATCCAGCATTCCTTTTGCATCAAGCCCCTCCTTGTTGCTTTTTAAACATGTCAAATAGGAAAAAAAAACTCATATTTGCTTACTAGCCAGTTACTGGCTACTACTGTCATATATACCACATCTGTGGGGAAAAGCACAGTGAAAATATGGACTTTGAGAATGTATCAAAACAAGAATCTTTAAGAATGTTATTCTATAAAATTTTGGATATTTTTTATTACAAAAAAATAAGTAATAGTAAAAAACACAACAGCAAAAGACAGCCAAGAATCTGTCACAGTTTACTGTCAGCAAAGAGCCCCAACAGCCTCCAACAAAAGCAGCAATTTCCTACCCAAAGAAAAAACCCAGAGTCCTCCTCCGTGTTGAACATGTTAAGGCATTTGTTACAGGCCCACAAAAAAGCTCAGGGACACTAATGAATTGTAAAATAGGCAGAGGAACTATCATGATGCGAAAGACCTTGCTAAGTGCCAAGTACCCTGAGAGAGGAGGAACTGCGTCTTTCCAGGCACCTCAACTTGACCTGGATGCTGAAGGCTTCATATCAAGTATGATTCAGAGTACAGAAAGACTTTTCTTGATTGCTGAGCAGGAACAGTATTGCCCGGTTTGGGACCTAGCAAATATAGCTGAGAAATATAATGCTGGGAGAGGTTTCAAAGAGAGTTCCACAAGGAGTTTAACACCAAACATTTGCATTTTCACTTAGTACAGAAAAGACATGAGACCAAAGATGAAAAAATTTATACACTATTAAATTAGAATGCTTTCCTCCTAGTAGACATTAAGATCAGGTCATCATAAAAGACTTGGATAACCTTAGGGATGGAGGGATAACAAGTACTGAAACTCAATAGTATCAGAAGCAAGATCACACACTTGGGAACTAACAGAAAATTCTCCTTTGAACCACTGGCTCATCAGGGTGCACAAAGCGTGAAAGGAGAGGTTTAACACAGACCCTGATTACCACCACGAGACCATCCAAAGCAGGGATGTGAATATGTCATAGACACCGGGCATAAGGTCCAGGTGCCTCCTTAGATTCTTCCCCCTGAAATCAACCTTCAGAGAAGAAACATCTGTAAATGACAATATTCAGGAGGTTTTCTTTTGAGTTTTTTTGTGGGGTTGTTTTTTTTTTTTTTTAATATGGGGACTAGCAAGTCTCCAAATCTAATGTTTTTAAAACACCTACACTTTGGATATTTGGAAACAGCGTGATACACTTTGCTCTGCTTCACATGCTGTCTTCTGGGACACGGACTTTCCTTTCAGTGACTATTTGTACAATGCCAAGAAAACATCCCTCACCTTTGGCTGAGTCCTCCTGGCACCTCTGTGAAAGAAATGAAAAAATAACCTAATGAAATTCCAAAGTGGCCAGAATACTTATCTGTACTCAATCCCCCTCCATTGCTTGGAGGTGAAGGGTTGTTTACCTGATCAGAAGATTACATTTGTTGATCAAAGGATGAGGGGAATCCTCTCCACTTCACACGCCCCATCCGTATGCAGATTTCGGGGCATGGCCTCACCGAAGCACAGTGTATTGGCAACACAAATGAACTACTCCTATATTAAGTAACCAGATGTAATCCTGACAGCAACTCCAAGCTCTTGGGGTCCTCCTCCTCCTCTGATCTCTCTCTTTTTCCTGCCTCCCTCTCCCTTTGCTTTGATGATTTTGACAGCCAAGTTCTTGGAGAGTTACTCCAGGTTACAACATGTCACCTTTAATGGAATTCAAAGCTTTAATTCAGAAAGTGGCCACTCTTGACCTCTGGCCCCACTGCCACCCACTCTGCTGCCCCCCTCCTTTCTCCATTACCATGGAAATGAATAGCCCAGCGAAAAAATGGGAGCAGGCAAAGTCTAAAGCTTTTCACAGAGCCCCCAAAAGAAAGATGAATGAAACTCATTCATCACTGAGCAAGGGACCCAGAGAGCAACGCTGACTGAAAAGCAAGCAGGAGGGAGAGCAAGCAAGGGAGAGAGACAGACCAAGATAGAAAAGGTTACCTCATGCAGGAAGTTATGTGATTTGAAAAAGAAAAGCACAGGAGGTGTGAGGGAACATAGCTCACTTGCAAAAACTGCAGATTCCGCCGAGAAAGATGTTGTTATTTGGAGAGAAGGGGTTATTTCTTCACCCCCTCCCCATATAGAATTTCTTGTCAGATTACCAGGAAAGCTGGAAATTTGAGGAGGGAGAGAAGGAGAAACACTTGAAAAAAAAAAAAAATTAAAAATTGCAGTGAAAGCCTGAAGGATGGGAAACTCACTGCAATGAAAAAATACAATTAGAAACAAAGCTGTGCTTATAGTGTTTAAATTCCTTTCACCAAATCTCCTACTTTAGAAATATCTTGCCCCCCGTACGTTCACCTGCCTTTCCTCCCCATCACCTCTGCATCACACAGCTTGATTTGTCTTGATATGTGATAGGAATCAAATATCAAGGCAATTTTTAGCACTAGGGATCAAATGCGCTTAAGATGCAAGAGCTTTTCCACTCAGATGTGGCACCAGTTTTCTGGTGTATTTTTCTAACTTCCCCATTTCTCGCAACCTCACCACAACTGCATCGGCAAACTGCTCCTTCTTTCAGGGCATCTGAAACAGATACACAATGAAAGAAATGCCAGATGAAGGAAAACGTGCTCCCACATGCTGTCCTACAGAGCTGAGGGAGCTTGCTGATGCCAGTGACAGACAAAAAGGGAGAGGGAGGGAAAGGAAAGTCATAGACGCAGCAGCTCCAAAAAGCTTATTTGCCCGCACCACTTGGTGGAATCTGCAGTTTTTGCAACTGAACTATGTTCCCTCACACCTCTGGATCTTTTCTTTTCAAGTCACATAACTTACCACATGAGAAGATGAAAAAGAGATAAGCAGGACAGAAGGAAGGCAAGAAGTGCTAGCAAGTGACTCCCTAAACCCAGAATCTTTTACAAAGGTATGAGATAAGTGTCATAGATTATACTGGGATATTTATATAGTTGATAACTTCACAGAATAACCAGTCAAAATTCATCTCAAGCATACCAAAGATGTGGGAGAAGACAGCAGGGCACTTTGGGATGCTTATGGGAGAAAAGCTGTAAAGGGTGGCTCTCAGGAAGAAGCAAATTCTTACCCAAGATTGCCTTCCTGCCTTATCCTAATAGAGAAATGATAATGCAGCTTTTCTTTTCAGTAAAGACCAGTACAAAGCTCACCCATTAAATACAACTCAGAAGAGCCTACCTAGAGGCTAAGTAATAACTCCAGGAGACAGCTGCCCCTTGCAGAGCAATTACCATTCTGAACCATGAGAGTCTATTTCCTCCTTCCAAAAGCTAATCAGGCATGATTCTCTTTCATTCTCCCAGCCCTTTGCCACAATTTATTTATTTTTTTTTTTTTTTTAGTGTTTTTGTGAAAAGATATCACCCAAGAGGCAGGAATCATTAAAGTTTATTCATTGTTAATTCAGTGAACAAGAAGCCAAGCCAAGCTTCCTGGGAATGGCATTAGCACCTCTGCTGGCTAGTGAGCTTAAACCTAGAGCTCATACTTAAGCTTCAGTTTTCTGACAACCTGTATTACCCTACATGGTGGCTAGCCTGAACTACCCTGCAGATTCCCCAGGAAAGAGTTCAGGTACACGAGGAGAAACACCCACTTCAGCCTACACAGCATATACAGTATATACAGCCTGTGAATCACAGTAATAGGTACATTCACAAAGCCTTTTGAAAAAAGAAAAATAAAAGTGGTAACCTGTATACAAATGAACTGAAACTAAAGCTGGTATCCTCCCTTGTTGCAAAGTCTCTCTTCCACAGCTATAAAATGTGTTTATCAAAATGGAAGCAGGCAAAGGTAACACTCCTTTTCGCCTGCTGTTGAGGTGGGATTTTTACATTGTTGCTTCTTTCCTATTACTGGGGAATCACTCCCTCCAAATACCCAAAGGCTTGCTAAGACCAGAGGTATCACCTGTTAAAGCCAGTGAACCGTACTTCACTACAGAAGGATGCCACCACTGAAGGCACAAGGCGGAATCAGTGCTACCTTTCTATGCATCGTAGGAAAGCCAGAAGTAAGGCTACAGGCTCATAAACTGAGGACAAAGGGAGACCAGTGCAACACAACAGGGCGGGGGGGGAGGAAAAAGCCTAAGAAACCTTATGGTGCTGTTCTTCACACCTTGCCACATCCTCCCCTCTCCTCTGGCCTGCAGACCTCTTCCTCTGTTCTCACCCACAAGGTCCTGTAGCTTTTCCTCTCCAAAACTGACTTTCAAACAGAAAGAGGTCTGTGAAAGGTTTTGCTAGTTAAAAAAAAAAAAAAAAAGTTAAGGATGAATGCCATTCAGGACAGTTAATATGATGATGTCATTTCACACAGGCAGAAAAAGCATACAGCTCTGGTCTAAAACAAATTGTGTTAGTCTTACGAACAAGTAACAAGAATATCTTAGCAAGGAATTACCCTCTAAATGGTTCTGCTTTCTGGTGGCCTCAGGCTAAGGCTTTGAATTGTCTTGAATGAAGATGTCTCTAGTTGATCCATGCTTAATTCCCACTGTAGGGAAGTTCAGGTCAGCTCTGTGTTGCACATCTGTTTGTTAAACAGACAGATTTTGGTAGCAGTAAATTGTGCTACAAATGGCTCCACAGCGGTGGGAAGCCTCATTTGGTCTTCAAAGTAACCAACTTCCTACAGTAAATTTAGAAACTTCAGTGCTCCAAACCATGAAGGACACCTGCATGTCATTAAGTACTTAATGCTGAGCATACAGCTTTCTGGGTCACCATCTGCTCAGTAAGAGCACCAGCTCCTGGTTGCTGTTCCCCAATTCAGTGTGCTCCAAGCTTTGAACTCCCAGCCTTGGTAGCTCACAGTTACCCAAAAGGCAGCATGGGTGGGTCCTCTGTGTCAGCAATATAAATTGAAAAACAGTGTCCCAAGAGAACAATTCAACCAGGCAGAGTTCAGTAAAGTAAGTTTAAGGATTAGGAGCTAATCAGAATAGCTCAAAGTGTAAGCCTCTGTTTGTTATATCTACTGCTGCCCTTCTAATCTCATCAAGATGCCTGCTTATCTGCAGTTATCTGGCTCTGGTTTTGTTCTTTAAACAAAGTTCTCTCGTGCTAGCAAGTTTGCAGTGTAGGCAATTATTCCCAGAAGTTTTAAAATTAACATGCATTCATCTAGACAATAACACTTGTTGAAAACACTTTTTCTAGCAACAGGAGGAGCTACCAACTTACAGCTGGAGAAGAAATATCTCAGCAGCTACAGAAATCCAGAATGATTTTCCCTCTGCTTCACAGAAGCCAGGTTGGTCCAATGCTGGCACTTCTATCCAAATTTTTCTGCCTAAACATTCAGCCTTCTGAAGTTGAGTTACCAGATGGTTCCAATACATCATCATTAAATTAGCCAACATTAATCACAGAGATAAAACAAAAGGTAATGGGTCCTAACAGTCACTGGGGAAACATGACCTCCGCATAAAATGAAGCAGGAGAGAGAACAGAGGCTGCTCTAAGGTCTGGGGAACTGATGTAGGCTATAACCACTTTCCAAATCACAGGCTTACAGCGTCTGCTTTTTGCCCCCTGTCATCCCCACCCAAGTTGTATTACACATGAAAACTCAATTTAAAGAAATGTGCTTTATAGAACAGTTCCAAATTCTCAGAGAGGACTGGGTTTTTCCCCATCTGAGAAAATCCTATTCGAAATTTGATCTTTCAGAATCTTCTTAAATAAAGCTAGCAATTTATTATTACTATAGCTAGTGCTCAAATTGAACTAGAATTCAAAGCTGCTAAGCTCCTTCATTCTTTTCAATAAGAGGAAAATCAGCATCTCTTGATTCTGGAAAAAGAACTGGCTTACCCACATGACTAGAAAAGCAGAAATAAAGGTCCTTCAATCCCATGAGCAAAGGAAGATGATAAAGCTGACACTCTCCTCCTCTCTAATGCCTCTGTTTCCTCAGTTTTGCAAAATCCAGATGTCCTTATCCCTACATTAGTTGCACATTCCCCAACTAAAAGTGGGCAAGAAATAGCACACAGTGGTGTGGACACTCTTCTTTGAACTGGAAACTCCTTAGCTTGATTTAGTTTATTTCACTTCTAAAGAGATTTGCTTACATTTAAAAGCTGACACAATCTACCTGTCTGCCCGATACATGTTTTACTTAATTCGGATTCACTTTTCTAGGAGGCAAGGCCTAAAGACAGTAAGACAGTGCTTGCATGGAGACCTTTTGTGCTACAGGATCGGGATTTCAGGAATAAGGGTTGCAGCCTGCTTGTCTGTTACCAAGAAAATCATCTTGATTTGAAAGGAAAGCACACACTTAGCTACCATCCCACCAAGGCAAGGTAAGCAGGGAAAAGAACCAAACCAAAACAAAAAAAACCTCACCACAACACACTTAGAAAGGAAGGAGTAAGCAGCTCTATACTTTGATGATAAATGCCCTCCCAGCATGGCCCTTCTAGTTTCTATAATAAATGTTTCCCTATTCACTCTGTTTTCCACATGATGTTTGGCTCTATTCTACTGGGTTTACAGCAGCTGAGTTACAAATTGATACAATAAAGGGCAACACAAGAGGTGTGACTTACAACATGTTTCAGCCTTTGCCGGAAATAAATTGACACCTACATTACAATATTTGTGCATTATAGTTAAAACGAGAGCTCTATTACTTGTTAAAGCAGGACACATGTGCTGTCTTTCACAGCACACACCTCTGCTTCATTGACCTGCCACATTTCACCTCTGCGCAGCTGAGAAAAACTTTTCTGCCAAGACAAAAAAAATGTCTTTTTGCAAAAGCCCCAAGTCAGTTCCTTTTACCAATTTCTGGAATCTGCAACTTCACATTTGCCATTTACGCCTCATAAGATGTGCGTCCACTGCCTTCCATGAAAGCTTTTGTGAAATTATCATCCTGCCTCCTACCATCAACACTGTAAAATGGTAAATTAGCTTGTAATTGAATTTTTCTTATCATGGCTTTCCCCAGCAAGTTACAGGCCTTCAGTACTTGTTATTTTTCTTCCCTAAAAGTTATTTATAATGTGGTTATCTGTTCTTCTTGAGTCTGTCAGGCAGACTAAGCTCTTTAAGCCACAGAGCAAACCTTCTCCAGCCATTAGTTTGTTTTGGAGAGTTTTTCCCTTCCTTTCCTTTTTTGCACCTTTTGAAAATGTCAACACCAACAGATAATGCCTTATCCTGGTATCTCTGTCATCATCACCATTGCCCTAGTTCGACCCTCTCATGTATATGTCCAAGAATTGGTTTTAGACATTTCTCTATGGCACTAATTCATCTGCCAATGCCTACCTCCTATAACACCTTAAAAACCTTTTTAGTCATTCCTTTCCAGATATTTCCAACTCCTTTCCAGATATTTCCAAGTTTCATCCACATATACAGAGGTAAAAAAGACTAAACCATGCTGTACTATTTTTATATGTTTATTTTCAGTCCTGAAATGTTTATTTTCAGTCCTGAAATGTTTATTTTCAGTCCTGAAAACACAACAGGAAAAATGGCACCCATCCCTAATAGACACAAGAAGGAACAGGTAGAAAAAGGCTTCCTTCTCCCATTTACAAAACAGTAGAAAAAGGTCCTCAGCAGGCTCAGGGTGTTAGAGGATGACAATGCTCAATAAGTTTTGCAACATTGAGCATTTTCTTTAAAGTGTAAGGTCTAATTCTTCATTAATTTTTATAAGTCAAAAAAAAAAAAAAGTATTTTCAGCCTTCAGCTTTGAAGAAAACACTTGAAAGTATGACCAACGTGTTACATTAAAATAATAAAAACCTATGCAGAAGGCCAGAACAAAGAATCCCATCGTTGTTTTGGATTTTCTTCATCCAGTGATTTTTAGGCCAATACCCTGACAGGAAAGAGGGAGGAGCGGGGCTGTCAGTACTGTATTCAATGAGTATAATTACACTGAATTAGCGCTAAGGGGTTTAGAGAGAAGAGAAAAAAATACTATTCCACAGAGTTAATATAAAGTGGGCTTTCATGTACATACAAACCCACAAGGAGCAAGCTACTGCCTGCTGAGACCTATTTGAGAGCCAAGGGATTGATCGGACTCGGCCAGCCCTTGCTTAAGAAAAAAGCTGCAGTTGTGAATTACTGTAAAGCAGTATTCACATGATTGATGGGTTTACCCCCACCACCACATTTGTTTCAAAGATCCATTTTGTCTTATGTGGCAATGGTGTGAATTAACCCCTCTCACAACGGTTGGCTGGATTTTGCAAAACCAGTCCAAGGCCTTGGAGCTTGATGAAGCTTTTATCTCATCCAGCCGTGTGACCGGTAGAAAACGGGAAAGAGATTTAACACCCAGGCTTCTGAGCAGCACCACAGTAACACCAACATCCTCAAACAGTCTGCAAACCTTCTAACATCAGACCAGCCAGCTCCTCACCTGCCTGGAGAATCATTTTTGAAGGTGCTCTGCCTCTGATCTCCCTTGCAGTCTGATACTCCACCCACTTGTCCTTACATCTGAGGAAGCACAAGGCATTTTTATTTCAACTCTTGGCTTTTTAACCCAATTTTCTGTCAGAAATAGACTTTTTTTCTTCATCTTCTTTTTCCCCATGGAGAGCAAGAGAAAGCCTGAACTGTGTATGTAGTAAAGAATGCAGAGACTCCAGGTAGATTTGCGATGGGACTTCTCCTCAAGCCTCAGGCGCTGTAAATTAAAAGAAGTAGTTAGAATAGCCAAGGCAATGGGTGAGAAAAACCAGAAACGGGCCCAGATCATGACCAGCTTTTAAAAAGCTCCTGAAATCTTTTGAATTGACAGTATGACACAGAAAGCCAGATTTCCATGGAAGCCAATCACACGCCTGCTTAGGAACAGGCCCACAGCATCTCAGGAACAGCTTATTCAGCCAGGAATAAATCTGTGTCAGCTGCAAACTGCCCTGTGCTCTTCCCAGTTCCCAGGAAGGTATTACATACATGAATGAGAATTCTTTTTTCTTTATGAGGTAAATACATTGCTTAAAGTGCCAGAGGGGGGAAGATGGGAACTAGGAGGAGATGGACAATGACAATGATCTAAAAAAAAACAACAGAGCATTAAGTGCTATTAGCTACCCCAAGCTGGCTGCAGGCAAGCGAAGTGAAACCTTCCTACACAAACTCTGCAAATGCATTTCAAACTGTGTCTGCACCATTACATTTTTCTTGCCCTACACTTCATAAAACCATGTGTCTTATCCTACAGCATCTCCTCTGTATTCACAGATCTGTCCTAGCCACAAGGAGAAAAAAAACTGATGCATTGCCACCTCAGACATCTGTGCCACCACCAACACACTTCCAGCATTTCTTAATAGCTACCTGTAGCATCCACTGCTCTTCTCAGGGCAGTGAGTACTCCTCTCCCTTATACAAGCCCCACAACCCCGCTTGCTGTCGCCGGCCTGGCCCTGGGAAGAGGGTGTAAGAGCAGGACAGTGCAGATGGCTTTACAATGAACATTAAGCTGGGGAGCTTTCTCAGTGTGTCCTGCCTTGGCTTGCCATGGCACATTGTAGAAGTTTTTTGTCCTCAGGTTTAGAGCACTTTATAATCCTCTTCGGTCCTTTCTTGGACATCATGTTCATTTGCCTTGATAGCTATGGCAGACATCACTGGAATCACAGACACTGGAAACCAAACACTGCAAGAGGTTTCCACCTAAAAAAGCAACCTCACAAAGGGGCAGATGCATCAAATAGGGTCAAATATGGGTCAAATATGAAACACTGGCACAGGCTGCCCAGAGAAGCTGTAGCTGCCCCATCCCTGGCAGTGCTTAAGGTCAAGTTGGATGGAGCTATGGGCAACCTGGTCTAGTGGAAGGTGTCCCTGCCCATGGCAGGAGAGTTGGAACTAGATGGTCTTTAAGGTCCCTTCCAACCAAAGCCATTCCATCATTCTATGAAACACATTTGAGCCACTATGCTTGATTCTCGGCTGGAGATATAAATTCTCAGGTCAAAATGTGCCATGACTGAAAGCATCCAGTACCTACATTAGTCCCCTGTACATGAAAGTTACTAGCAACTCACACAAACCACAACTAGACCTTGGCTGTTCTGGAGCAACTGGGTTAATGGATGAACGTTCTGCATCCTCAGAAGCATACAGAAACTCCAGTCAGACCTTCTTTTGCTATCCTACAAACTTGTTTCCAAATTTTACATGTGTGCATTTTATTAACCCCACAGGACAGCATGTTTCATTTCTTTGTGAAAAACTCTCTCAAATTGCATGGAAACCATCCATTTTGTCAGGATCATTTTGACTTCTGGTATGCTTGTGACCTCTGCTGCTGTGACATGCAAGTTCTGCACTGTTCCACCATGCAAACAGGGAAGGAGAAGAATGGGGTGAATGGCAGGCTATGCCAGGACCTCACAGAGCTGCCAGCAGCCTGCAAACCACACTTAGGAAAAGGATACCAAAAGACAATGTCAGGAATCCTGAATGAGCTGGAGTGGGGGAACACAGAGCAGCAGAGTACGTACACTAGCATTATCAGTGTGCTGATATCAGTGTGTTATCTGCTGTGCTATCAGAGCCATCAAATCCGACAGACCCACCATACTAAGCTGAATGCTCACTGCAGTCCCAGGAGGCCGACTGTCTTTGTTGTTACCTGTCCTATGACAGAATGTCTCAACTGAGCTTTGATCAGCACACTGTTATTATCTTCCCTTCCCCACCAAGTCCCCTAACTGTGTAGTTCAGTTGAGCAGCAATAGCAGCTGGACGTGAAACACAGATATGCTATTAAGAAAATCAAGTCATTTTATTTCCAAAGCCTGTATACAGTGGTGCACCAGTAAAATCAGGCACATTTTTCTTTTCATTCCACTTAAACAATTATTTAAACAAAACCGACTCTTGTCACCCCCTCATTTGACACACACACAGGCCTTGTAGGCAAGTGATCTAAAAGCACCATCATTACAAGCAAGAGGTTAACTTCAATCTCAGCTGGCTTGTTATTCCCGATGCTGTGTGTCACAGCAAAAGCTGTAACACATTTAGCAACTCCCATGATGACAAGAGCCATTAAGCCCCTGTGCCCATTCACAGCACCCTACATAAAGCCACTTGAGTTCATCAAGAATAGGAATGAGCTCTTTAAGTCCAGCCCAATCCAGTTAACAGGCTTATACAGAAATGCTGAGAGACAGGGCTTACAAGTGGCAATGCACCTAATTTGCACTAGTTTGCTAAAAATTAAGGAAGAACATGTATGCACTGCCTAGCTGAGGTCTCTATCTGTCTCTTTCTTCTTCATGTATTCCTTTACAGATGCCTTTCTCTAAAGATAGGAAGCCTTTTAAGAAAAGGCTCAAGTGACCTTTTTGATTAGTAATCATTATAAAACCTGTTCCACCAGCACATACACAAAAAATCCTGTTAAATACAGAAGCCCATTTTAGCCTCCCTGTTCAATTAGCCTTCCCTTCCTGCTCTCGGCGCATGTTTGTGTAACTTGATTTGCTTCTGCTAAAGAGACGTCAGTATGCATCAAAATAGGAAAAAAAGAAATAGATGCACAGAGGTTTTGAGATAATTCATGATAACTCAGTACTGTCCCGTCTTTCTCACTCCATCTATGTACAGAGATGCAACCTGGAGAACAGGTTGCTCCTGACCTTCTGCTGAGGAGCAAGCCCTGAAGTGGATTCTCAAACCCTGTCCTCCCCATTACCACCAAGCATGCAGGATAGATGCAAAATGAAGGATAAAACAACCATTTTGTCCCTTCAAAAACCAAAGATTTTCTTTGGGATTCACTACTTAAAGGTAAAATACCTGCAACCTCAAGTTACTAAGTGTTGGTTTTCCATAAGAGAAATTGGGAGGAGACAGGGAGAGGAGGTTGAGCAAGCATCAATTTTGCCCAGAATATGAATAATTACGAGTTAAATGAATAACATTTTAGAAGTATGAGTTTCAGTATAAACTAACATTAAAAACATTCTCTGTGAGATGCAGGGAGACTAAATCAGCATCAGATTAATTGAACACAGCCAGACTTAGGGGAAAATGGGTAGTTTTCACAGGATATTCCAACTCCAACAACATACTTGTTTTCAAGTAGTTGTCTAATCACCACAGCTGGAAAGCATCAGGGCATCAAATTAAATGTACATGACTGCAATCAGCTTGCATTTCTGGTATTACAGCATCATGGAACACAGTTTGCTCAAGTGTTAACGAAAAGAAAGGCAGTAACACAAAAAGTGTTATATTATACAGCCAATCTAAATCCCAGCAAGCCTTCAGACATATATGCATTTATCTTTACATATATATTTAATTACTTTGGTGGACTTTAGATCAGGCCTTTAGCTAAAACGCTTAGAGGGGATTCTTCTAAAAGGAGAAAATGTACAATCTTGGGCTATATTTGCACACATACCAAGTAAGAAGGAGGAAAAAGTCAGAAGTACAAATGCGATTTTTCAGGCTTTCTTTAATAAGCATTTCCTTGTAGGGAAGTTTGTTACAGGATTGTTTCCAAATACAGATTCTGAGCTACAGTCTTGAGGACGACAGAACACAAGCCTCCAATTCAGACCGGAGATGGCTGATGTAAAATACTCGGTGATCAAATGATAACAACACTACAATTTCCTAGTAATATTAAAACACTGTAATTTTTATAAATAATTTCTTGACATTGTAACCAATTCGTATGGTGGCAGCTGGTTTGAAGGAAAAGCTACACTGAGTTAGTCCTAAACAACTAAAATATTTAATTCAGGAACTACATAGAGCTATGTTTCTAGCCTAATTTCCAAAGGAAGAATTGCAACAGTTCAGATACATTTCCATAGGATTTAAACATAGAATTCCCCGACAATCCTTTGAAACTTTCAGCCCAAAGCTACTACACGATTATGGTGGATACTAAAACTGGGAGGTCATTATCCCTCCCAAGAGAACCAGGCTTCAAGAAGCACAATATTTGGGAGTCACTTCTTTCTGTTCTGTCAGCCTGCTTTTAATGAAGAAAGGAATCAGTACAGATATTCTGAAAGGATGCCGAAATGCAATCAGTGATGATACTCCTGGCCATTCAAAAAAAAATAAAAAATAAAAAATAAAAGACTTCCTAAATGTGGTTTAAGAATTTATTAACTTGTACAATATCCTTAAGAAAACAGAAATCCAGCCCCACTGAAACTAACAGAAGAGAACAACTTTGGCAGGTGAGATCCAAACTGGAGACTAAGATGTCCAACCTCAAGCTGAGAAACACAGAGGCAAATACATAGTGACAAGGCATTCCTTAAACACACAGCAGACTAGAACTCCAGAAGAGCTGATGGGCCCTGCAGACTATGCTGCAGACTACCTTCACGCAAAGAAGTCAGTGAGGACAGAAAAAGAGATTGCACAGAAATTAAATGGCTCCTCTGTTTCAGTTTTCCTTTAAAGTAGAGAAGAGAGATGTATGCCCTAGGGTTATACAAGTAAAAACCTTGAGGCAGAACTGCCAGACAGATTACGGGAAAACTAAGTAACTAAATAACTAAATAATAAACAACTCAAGAAATTTGATTGCGCTAAACTGCATTTCCAGAGCTGAGAAAAATCAGTCAAAGGCAAGTGTAAACCAGCCAGCCTAAAATAGAAGCCCCTCAAACTAGAAAAGTCTAAAATAAAGTACATTTTTCACAACATTAAATCATGCCCCTCTAATCTACAAGAAGCCTTTAAAAACTTATCCTGGCTGTTCCTCACTAGATTTAAACTGTTTGGATTTTCAAAGACTTGGGAGGGGGCGGGGAAGGCTATTAGGAGAGCTTAGTAATTTCGGATAAGAATTAAGGTTCTGTCACTCTTTAAATGTTAGCCAAGGAACTGAGAATCCCAGGGTAAGAATAATAATCAGTTCTTCATAACGAAGGAGGGATTGCAGCACCCACTAAGCTAGTTCAGCCTAGATAAGTGTTCTTGAGTTCATTTATAACGCAACTGAATGAAAGAATTATAAAAAAAAAAAAGGCAACAAAATGTGCTGCCTACATAAAATGGTGTTAGTCAACATTATGGAAGTCTTTGTACTCTCAAACTGCCAGGCAACCAGACAACACAAATATCAGATAAAATGCAGCACAGACATACTGAAGTCTAATGGCAAAAAAATACCTATATGCTTACATACCACTATATACCAACGATTACTAAATTAACTTCTAGACATCAAAAAGTTTTGGAGACAAAAGATGTCACATTTCTGTGCTTAGTGAAAGACTCATTTCAGACGAGACAAAACCTTAGCGCTTCTAAAATTTTAAACCATACTATGAAAAAAAGTTTGACTATGGAAATTATAATGCAGTTGTAGAATGCCAGGTTAAATTTCAACTAAATGCTTGCTAAAGTAAGGGCACGAATTGTGAGCACACTTAGAAATAAACAAGCTGAAGCATTTTGCTGATTTAGAACTATGTGTGGGGCTGTTAAAAGGCCACCAAAACCAAGAAACATGAGAGAATGAGTAATATTTATGAAGGGTGAGCTACTACACTACTTAAATAGAAGAGAGATTAAAGTAAAGAGAAGTTGAGGTTATGAAAATAAGGATATTAGAGACAGAGGAATTCAGAATTAAGATTAAGGAAACCTCAGCTATTTCAGAGTTACAGAAATCCATCTTCAAAACCAAAACAGCTTGGGTGCAGTTTATCTGTTCAGGGAAAAAACCATTTCAGATGTATGCACATTTAAATCTTAAGGAAGATGAATGCTACTTGCAAAGAGTTTTAAGCAGTTGACAGAACCTTATTTTGACAGAACTTGACCCACGCTCTTCTGTACACTTTCATACCTTGTACAACTGGACTGCTACTCACAGGGCATGATCCACGTCTTTGAAAAATTCAGACCTATTTCACTGCCTGATACAGCTTCTGCTGTAGGAGCAGTAGCAGCAGCCTTCAGTGGTTTAGCTCTGCAAGGCTGCAGAACTAGAACCAGATGAGAATCTGAGCAAAAACTAGAGAAGTAGGCAAGGCTGCTCAAAGTGAGCAGCTCACCAGGGATCAGCTGCTGCAGAATGGAAGTTCTGCTACTCCAGGAAGTTTTTAGGCCTAAAATAACTTTTTTAAACCTGAAGGAATGGAAGACAGATACAAATGAGATTTAAAAAAAAATATTTAAAAAAACATAAAAAAAACCCAACCAGAAACAAAAAACAAACCAAAACCCAACCTTTCACTTCACACAAATCACACAGTGCATCATCAGCCAGTGAAACGTGACTCTGAACAAAGGCTAAAATGTCTTTTGCAACAGAAGCTATGATAATACAGGGAGAAATAATTAAAAAAAAAAAAAGAAAGAAAAAAATCCCAACCACCACGTCTGCAGAGCAATTGAAAACAACGTGCACAAGTCTTTGCGAAAAAATGGAATCAAGCTTCCATTTTTATTCAATTCTATAATTTTAGTAGTAACAGTTGTAAATAACAGTTATTTATTGTTACAATTATTTTGTAAAGAAATATCTTTGCAATAATTTACAATTACAATACAATAAATTACAATAATTTACAATTATTGAAAATATTTAAAAGTGTTTACAATTATATGTACTATTAAAATTTCATATATAAATTATATTCTAATTTTCAATGGTATACTTCGAGAAAAACAATTTAAATTGATCAAGAAAGGATAAATTTGAGTGCTCATTCACCATTGCTGTTATTAGACCACTCCTTCTGTGAGACATCATGATCATAAATATGCCATAATGAAATGCATCAGATGGACATCATAGGGCATCATGAACAGCTTACTGTAGTAAATGTATTTATCTGATACATAGGCACAAGTTCTTGTTTCCATTCCCTCAATAGCCATTAAGTGTTCCAAGTGTTCAGATACACACAAGACTTTCACCGACCCGGAACACAAATCTTGGATTAATTAACTCGAAAACTTCTATTTTGATAGGGCTTATGTAAAATATTTATATATATATTTTATATATATATTTTATATATTATAGGACAAGGGGTAATGGGTTAAAACTTAAACAGGGGAAGTTTAGATTGGATATAAGGAAGAAGTTCTTTACTGTTAGGGTGGTGAGGCGCTGGAATAGGCTGCCCAAGGAGGTTGCGAATGCTCCATCCCTGGCTGTGTTCAAGGCCAGGCTGGGCAGAGCCTTGGGTGACATGGTTTAGTGTGAGGTGTCCCTGCCCATGGCAGGGGGATTGGGACTTGATGATCCCAATCCCCCTGATTGAACTTGATCTTAAGGTCCTTTCCAACCGTAACTATCCTTTGCAACCCTAACTCTTCTATGATTCTAACATTTCAAACTCAATTTTTCTTGACTTAGATAATTTACACTTCACAGACGTCTCCTGCCTTGGTTGGTTTGTGGGGTTTTTTTGGTTGTTTCAGAATTTCCTATTTAAATAAGACAAGGAATTCCCACCTGAAATTGCTTGAGAAATCTCAGTTGTTAAAATCCCAACTAGAATTAGAGCCTTATTGCACATGCTGAAAGTGTCAATACAGAAAGATGTGAACTTGTCATTTATAGTACATGGTGCGCAATTGGAAAGTCTAAACTTAGATAACACATTTTTGCTACACATCCCTACAGTTTGGAAAGTTTCTCCAGAGACTCACTTTTGTCGTGAGGTATCTACAGATCTCGTATTTTTTTCCTCTATAAAAATGCAGTCTCCATATCCACTCAACCTACAGTTGCGGTTAGCACAAGAATGAGGGACTACTTCCTTGTAGATATAGTCATAAATAATTCAAACTAGGCTACAGTACATAGCAATTAAATGAACAAAGTACATGCTGTAATACACCACCTTTCCTTTTTAGTTCTTTCCTTATATGCCAGTATTCAATACCAACCATTCTCAAGAACGCTCACCCTTTGTGAAAATTAGCAGAGATGCCATATTTGGGGCACAGAGAAGCAGACAAAGAAAGGTGTGGTGGGTTGACCCTAGCTGGACACCTGGCACCCACCACGACTACTCTATAACTCCCCACCTCAACTGGACAGAGGACAGAAAATACAACAAAAGGCTTATGCATGAAGATAAGGACAGGGAGAGATCATTCACCAGTTACAGTCAGGGGCAAAACAGACTCAACTTGGGGACATTAATTTATTGCCAATCAAATCAGAGTAATAAGAAATAAAAACAAATCTTAACGCACCTTCCCCCCCAACTCCTCCCTTCTTCCCAGGCTTAACTTTAATGATTTCCCCACCTCCTTCAACCCAGCAGCACAGGGGGATGTTGCACTCAGTTCATAACATGTTATCTCTGCTGCTCCTTCCTCCTTAGGGGAGTACTCTTCACACTCTATCCCTGCTGCAGTATGGGGTCCATCCCACAGGAGAAAGCTCTTCATGAATGCTCCATCCCTGGCTGTGTTCAAGGCCAGGTTGGACGAGGCCTTGGGTGATATGGTTTAGAGCGAGGTGTCCCTGCCCATGGCAGGGGGTTGGAACTTGATGATCTTAAGGTCCTTTCCAACCCTAACTATTCTATGATTCTATGATTCTGTGAGCTTCTCCAACATGGATACTTCCCACAGGCTGCAATTCTTCAAGACCTGCTACAGCATGGGTGCCTTCTATGAGTGCAGACCTTCAGGAACAGACTGCTCTAGTGTGGGTCCCCCCCAGGGTCACAAGTCCTGCAGCAAACTTGCTCCAGTGTGGGTTGCTCTCTCCACAGGGCCAAAGGTATTGCCAGAAGCCTGCTCCAACACTGGCTTCTCAGAGAGTCACAGCTTCCTTCAGACATCCACCTGCTCTGGCATGGGGTTCTCCACAGGCTGCAGGTGGGTATATGCCCCACCATGAACCTCCACAGGCTGCAGGGAAATCTCTGCTCTGGCACCTGGAACATCCTCTTTCTTCACTGACGTTGGTGTCTTTCACATACTCCCACTCCTCTCTTCAGCTGCAGTTGTGCATTTTTTTGCCATTTTCTGAAATATGTTAAATACCCAGAGGTGCTAGCACTGTTACTGATGGGCCCGGCCTTGGCCAACAGTGGGTCCATCTTAGAGCTGCCTGGCATTGGCTCTATCGGATATAAGGGAAGCTTCTGGAAACTTCTCACAGAAACCACCCCTATGACCAAAACTTTGCCATGCAAACTTAATACAAAAAGCCAGGACCATGTTGCACATTAACCTACCTAGAAAGAAGTGTTTGTAAATATCTCAGTTGCAAAGTACTAAAAGGATCTATAAATGTTTTTTGAAAGCAGCCTCAAAACAACTTCTCTGGTTCAAAATGATGACTAAGGGCAGCAAGTTCACCTGCTTTTCCTCCCATTCCCATCCCTTTTGAACTTCACATTTTTTTAGCATGAAAACGTGACCAATTTCGCAGGTATCTGGGGACAGGGAGAGAAAGTCCTCTCCACCCTCCTACATTTCTGATTCCAGAAAGCTTTACAAAACCATTTCAGATTACAAGACCAGCAGTTTTCTCCTTTCAGAGGTAAAAATCTAGGGCTGATCCCAGAGGTTCAGAGGTAAAACCTAGGGCTGATCCCAGCAGGAAGACAGCAACCTCCACCTCGCATCAGGGTAAAGTCAGAATCTTCACAGCACCAGATGATCATACAGGGAAATATCTTGGCAAGGGCCTGGCCTACGTCATGCTTTGGAAAGGTACAATTATTACCATGGACCAGCAGGAGAAGCTTACATTTGAAAGTGGAGGGGAAAACCTGCTCAACAGTATGACTTCTACAATAAAAAGCATATGAGCAGCTCGCGGTTAAACAGATGTCCATAAAAAATATCTAGTGAAGCTGCCAAAGGCCCCATGGTAATTGTATTGCTATAAAAATTATCACAAGAGATTTCACCCCCACCCACTCATAAAGGGCATGCACCTGAACATACGCGGTATCATCAGAGACTTTTATTTTCACCGTGTTGAACTTCTAAATCAAGGCATTGATCAAGCAAAGGTTTCACATGCACTTCTATATTTACACTGTTTAAGTAAATCCCACTGTTCCCAGTGAGGTAACTCATAGCCCATAAAGCTGTTTCAGTGCAAAAGATGGACAAAGACTATAGGTCAAATTAAAAGTGACTGAGAGAAGAGGCTGATGCATCTTAAAACACATACACCTATAATTTCAACGGCCACTCAATATTACTGAGTCCAAAACACAAGCTAAACTCCATGTCCTATTTAAACACAGGTTTTTGTGCAGACAAACACAAAGGGAGCGGAGCTTGTATTTTCTTCTTCATCACCCCATAAACATGGCTCCCACACTATTTTGCAAGCATAGGAAAACTCCTGCAAAGTAGATTCAAAGAGACATCCCTATTTAGGCAGCCCATAATCCTTGCAGCACTTTACAAATCCTCTGCTGGTGGATGATCTAGTTATGATTAGTAATAAGAAGGAAACAAGAGCAGCTTTTAGGCTGCTCTGAACAATGTGGGTCTTTGGTCAAACTGGACAGAGCATCACCACACCATAACAGGACCCCCCATGGCTTTCTGCTTCAGTTCTGTTGTTTTGTTGGGGGGTTTTTTTATCCCACCACTGCATAAGTAATCCTAAAAAAGGGGGAAGCCTGCAGCACGGAACAAGTATGCTAATGCCATATCATACCAACTGACACGCCAACAGCAATCACACACACACCCGCTCACACGCTTCTGCCAAATAATCACTTAGGCAAACATCAACTGCAGAGATTAGAAAAGCATCTGACAAGGCGCAAATCATACAAGAAACATGGGCTGCAGGGACAGCTTAGGAAAGTGAGGATTTAGTAAGTGAAATGACATGAAGTTCCCAAATCAAAGCTTGCAGTGGTTTGGGAAGATTGCTGAAAATCCTATCTTGGCCTTAGAGGGAAAGCTACTAAATTTTTCCATCCCTCGGTCCCTACTGCATATCAGCTGCACAGGCAGGCTTCTAATAAAAGCAAGTGACTTACGCAAACAAAAACATCTTTCTGACCTCTGGGAAGGCAGCACTCCAAGCAAACAAGCAGGCAGTCAGGTGGCACAAGCTATCAGGAAGCAATCAGAGCATCTCAGGGCCCTTTTGTCAGGACCAGAAAGAAAGCTAAGCCACTACCACAGTGGAAGACTGGGTTTCCAGGAGAAATCACCCTAGGTGCAACAAGAAGTTCAGCCTATTTCTGTTTAATATGGTGGGGGTAGGAAGGCTGCCTTTGAACACGTAATTTTTATTGTTCAAACTGAAGGAACAAGGTGTTTCCATAAAGGAATTAAGGCAGAGTATCAGAACAATCTCTTGACTTATCTTTGATTTATTAAAAAATGCTTCAATCCAAAGGGACTTCCAATGAACATAATGAGATTCTGCTGCAAGAAGAGTCACAACCATTTATCAGCATTATCATCCGTGTCTTACTTTGAAGACTCCATCACCAAAACTAAGGGGTGGGCACTCTTTCTAAATCTTAGGATGAATTCTATAGTCCTTATTCTGATGAAGCTCTTGCTGAAATGGCAACTTTGTGTGAATAATGGTTGGAGGATGTGTGCCTCGTTTAGCAATAATCTGTGCTTGACAGGAAGAATATAATTCTTAGTGAACTGAAAAAGATCTCGATATAGAAATGGAAGAAGTTCAGTTGTCCAAAAGCAAACTGTGACCTTGTAGCACCATAACACAGCAGGGACAGCACCATACTACAGGTGCCATATTTCTACCAAGGCTATTTCTGAGTCCTTTTAGAAGATCGTTTACAAAGACAGTAGACCTTTCTTATGAGCTCCATTCATTACCATCTAACAAAGTGCCTAGAAAAGCATCACAGAAATGTTAAAATGTGCATTGAGCCAATGTTACTCATCCCATATTGCTTGCATGCTGTAAGCTAGTTAAAAAAAAAAAAAAGCAAAATACCTGTAAAATAGTTATTTTTAAGTACAAAGGTTTTGATATGAGAACTACCTACACACAGTATCAAGCACATTTTGGACGCTCCTGTCACGGAGGCAAAGATGCTCCAGACTGTGAGCCTTCTGTTGCTGGCTACAGATGGGCGCATACATTTGCATTGCACAACTAAGGCTCTTTTGCACTTTTGAGAGACATGATGTGTGAGAAGTATAGCTAAAAAAATAAATAAATACATAAATAAATCAGTTGTACTAGCGATCCAGTTAAAACAAGGAAGCCTTAAAGGCAGTAGTCAGATCATCTTTAGCTGGTTATGAAACAAAACAGGGTTTGTGCCGCATATCCAATGGAACTGAATCTGAGAAGCCAGTTCAGTCATTTTTGTGGCTTGCAATCAGACAGAGAGACTCTGACTTCCACAAATAACTATATATTTACTGCTTGTGTCAACACATAGGGAATTCCACCTTTCTTATATACCCATAGAGCACAATTATCTGGGTTTTACCTGTCCAGCCCTTAGGGACAGCCTAAGTCAACAGGTAGCAAAGTCAGATGGTGAAGACAATAGCAGAGTGATCTATCTTCCTTAATGAGCTCAGAAAATGAAGACCAACTTTGCACTCAAGCCTGAGAAGTAGGTTACTACCATCTTGTTGTGAGCATTACTAGTGCTGGGCCTGTCTCCACTGCCAGCTGGACCAGTCCCATTAAGACAGCAGAGCGACAGCTCAGGTGCACAGAGAGATGCTTCCTGAAGGAAAGAGCCCATCCCTTTCTTTAATATGAAAAAAATTCTATTTCGTTTACACTGTTAGCTAGCTGTGGACCAGTCTCAAAACAAGCATTTGGACTGAGGTATTAGAGAAATTCTCTGCTTTCTCTTCACTCCCCATGGGCGCTTGACAATGGTTTCATCTGCAGCTGAATAGGGGATGTTTACAAGGTCCAAGCTACACTGGAATTCCATAGAAACTAATGAGGAAGGAATATTTTTATAACACTCCTGTGAAATATTTAATGAGCTCTGAAATGGTGTTGGCAGGCCTCAGAATAGAAAGGTCTAGTTCAAAACTGAACTTTGAAATTTAATAAATGGCACTGGACTGGAGCCCCAAACACTATTTATTTTCAGAGATTGTTTTTATCAGAAAAATGCCCAACCCCTGTAATGCTCTTCCGCTCTAAAAGTCTTTACCCCCACTGTTGCAGCTGCCATGTAATCAATGGCACTTGCCAAGCAACGTGTTCCTAGAGCCCAGATTAACATATTAATACATTTATCTTAATGTAATGAAACTGGATTTGCCTCAGACATAGCCAGCTCTACTCCTCACCTCCAGAAGTTACCCACACTGAAACCAGAATTTGCTATTCTGAGAAGGCAAGGAAGGGCAGAGATATTTTTTTGAGTGGAGGGATGCAGGGGGGTGGAAATCACCTGGCTGCATCAGTAATATATCTAGCTCTTTATTATATTCACATTCCCCCTTCTCATCTCCCATGAAACTGCCTACAGCTGTGTTCTCTCAACCTTTGGTCTGAAAGATATTAAAAAACATTCTGAAAGATTACTACAGTTTTTAAAACGTCACTCCCACATATGTAAGCAAGGAAGGGAATTAGAAAAGTTTAAAATAAAATCATCAGGGTGCCACTGCAGGAGGCAGAACCAGATATTTTAAATGGTTCAGTGATTCTATTCCTTGGAATAAAATACTGGCCAAGAGAGTGTCTAGTTTGGTAAAGTCCCACTGACTTTTTCTACCATGGTAAGGTAAGCCATTGCTGAAAACATAACAAACTGAACTACTTTAATACCCTATGTGAAACACAACCTCCAGCAGGGCCTTTTAAGTCTCAAAGATCCTTACTTTTCACTAGTGGAAAGACTGTAGGAGCCTGAAGAGAGTCTGAAAAGTATTAATGAACTTGGCATCAGAAAGTCAGGTCTTCTGGCAACTCAAAGCCAACAAAATTTTAAGCAGCAAATTCCATACTGACTGCCAACTTTTATTTCATGGGCTGGATCAAGCTCATGTTAAAGTTAGTGGGATTATAGTGTTTCTCCAGCTGACAACCACCTCTGTTTGATACGAGATCAATGGCTCGCAAAGCAAATTTAAATCATTTTAAAAAAATACTGCTCTTTATTTAATGTCTATTACTGTTGGCATAAGTAACAGGTATCAGTCCCTTGGAAGTTAATGACACGCAAAGATATGCCTTTTCACATATTACTTAGTTGCTGCTGTGTCAATCCACAAAGACACGACCATACCATTTCTTACGCAACTACAGTGCTCTATGGTTTGTGGTAGTAAAACACGGAGAAGAGATTGCTTGCTCCTTTAATTTCATTTTTTCCACACTGCTTCTGCTAAAGAAACTAATGTGAGACAATTGACTTAAATTTCCCTCAAATCTCCTCAAAAACACACTGAACACTCGACAATGCCCACTTTTCTATTTTCATCTTCGCAGCTCCATCGGAGAGGACCCTCTATGCATTCAGAGCAACACAATGGAGAATGATTTCCAAAGCATTAACTTGGAGCCATTGAGACTTGGATGTTTTCAAAATGACTCTATTGTGCTCAAAGGATTCTAGACTACCCCAGTTACTCCAGAAGAGAGCCTTTTTCCCTTTCTCAAAATGTCCATTCCTTGAGCCATCCCTGGAGTGCATTGTTGAGGCTGATTCCTTAGTGCAGCAAGTTCCATCAGTCAAAGCTCAACAGATACAAATAATATCAGGATATGGATATAAATTAGTGCGACAGAGCCTAAATAGTTTTGACAGGTTTAGTAAGTATATATAGCAACACAGAATGCTATTCCTGCTGTCAGACATCAGTATGTAGACAGAAGATTGGGGGCACCATGGAAACCCAGTGACATAAGAGTGGTATTGATTGGATAGAAAATGAGGCTGCAATTTAAGCTTAAGGCTGCCAGAGATGCCAAGAATGGAGAATGACCTCCAGCAGTGAATTTTCAGCATAAGCTCCCTGTGAACAAGCTAGTCCAAGAAGGATAAATCAGGGACAAGCTCACCAGGGATATGGCTCAACCAAATGCAGGCTACCCTAAGCAGAAGAGAATCACTCTGTGTATGCGCGCGTTACAGTGACCTAGTTCGTTCAAAGACAGCATTTGAATGGTTTATTATAGAGGCCTGAAACAAAGAGATTTCCTCAATTAAAGTCCTGAAATGAATCCTCTAAATGAAAATGCTTTTGATACACTGATCAGCAAGAGGTTGTAAATATTGAAGCAAAGTGTACATTGTTAAAGACCAGTTCCCACAGAAAACACTGCGGTTGGGAGTGTAGGTAATAAGGGGGCCCAAAGAGAGCAGATTTCATGAGCAATGCCAGCTCCATTGCTAATGCCCTACTCTTACACTAAAACACTTGTTACACCATAACACTTCATAAATCATACCTTCCCTCCCACAAAAGCACATTAAAATAGAGTCGGAGTTAAATAAATGCATTTTCAGAGTTCCTGTAAAGGAGTGGTTTTAACTGTTATCTGATGATTCTGGAACAACCATTCCCAGAATGATCAAGAAGAAACATGGGATGTGTCAGGGAAGTACCTTGCAGGAGCTCTAAGTGCGAGAAGTCAGCTAAGTAATAATATTCACATTAGGGACAGAAAGATGAATCTACACAAAATATCCACCAGTACAGCTGTGACAAGAATATGATAAGCCTCCAAAGTGTCCAAAGTGTCAGTATGGGCGCAGACAAATACAGGCATGTGGCATGTGGCACTGGGATAACAGCACTATGATTTGTGATACTATAGTGAGACCAGCCTTCTGTTGGCAAGGATCTATCAGCCACAGGCTGCATCTCAAATAACTGGTGATAGACATCTGGATAATTGCAAAAAGTCTGTTTTTCTTATGCCACTTCTACATCATAAACAAAGACTTACCATTTGTAAATGAACTATTTCTTGCTGGCTTCTCTCTTTTCCACCCAAGAGCTTACTCTGGTGCACACTACATTCAGTAAATTTCTGTCCTTTGATTTCATCCAAATCTTCATAATAAGGCACCAAACAGTTCAGCTTCGCCTCGAGATAGGAATACATGAAATTCCCGCCTTCCTTCTCTTTACAAAGAATCACTAAATTATGCATCTTTTTTTTTTTTGGGGGGGGGGGGGGTATTCATTTGGCAGTATTCATCACTACAGCAAATTAACCAATTTTGTCACAAATATGCAGGTTTGAGCCACTTCTCTGGATCAAAAGTGCAAGGCTGTTTTTGTTTGGGTTTTTTTTTGGGGGGGTGTTTGTTTTTAATTCTTATTTCTTTGCAGGGAGGAAACAGAAATACACAGGAGGAAAAAAAATAAATTTGCTTTGTAAATCAGATCAAGAAAATGTAAACAACTATTTCTTTATCAAAACTTTTCCTTCCCTTCTCTCTTTCTCTCCATCTCTCCCTTCCCTCCTTTTCCCTAATAGAAGCAGTTACACAGTCTATTTCTTGTCCAAAAAGCTGAACTTTGCTAACAGCTCAAAACCAAATCAAGGCCCAAAAGGGAAACAAGGAACAGACAGAGAGCTCAAGAGTTGATGAGCCACAGGTAAAGTGTTCTTCCGCTGTAATACAAGTCCTTGACAGCAAACAGCATCTAGCTAAAATACCCACCACTGTCCACAGCTACAGGGTTATGTCAGAGAGAAAGATTTAATGCATTTGCAAACATTTCTACAATGCTCCCATGACCCAACTAGCCTCCAGGGTTTACACCCTAAAACCCAGCTTCAGAGTGGATCACCAAGCTAACACACAGCATATGTTCACCGTCGAGGCAAATCACCTGCAGTGTGGAAGACAGAAGGGTGCAATAGCCCGCTAGAACACGCAAAAGGAGCCGGGAGCTCCCAAAGGATGAAGACTACCTTCCCCTTATAAAAAGCTGTACTTTCAAAAAGGAGAAAATGAAGGAGGATATGGAGTTAGTTGGAGACCGTAACACCTTTGCAGAATAATGCGTATGCTCAACAGGAGGAAACTGTGTTTTCACTGTTGTTGGCCCAGATTTTCTCCCAACCTATCCCTCCAGAGATGGAAGACACAAACTAACGACGGCAGTTTTAAATAGATCTATAGGCACTTGCTATATTCGGTTGATCCATCAGAAGTGAACTACGGATAAGAAGACAAAGTCCCAAGAAAAATACCAGTTGAAGTGCTCGGTCCGAGGGTGCAATTTAACCTCATTATCCCGAGGCTCAGCCGGGACATTCCTGGCACGGGGCAGCCGGCATCCACAGGGGGCTTGCCGGCTCTGGTGTCACTCCGCCGCCCTTTTGTCCTTTCGAAAGGGACCAGACCAAGGACTCCTGCCTCCCTTCCCCGCTGCGTCTCCTCCCCCACCACCACCTCCCTCCTCACTACCCTAGCTTTTCAACGGTCCCACTTACCGACCCACCGCCGCTACCGCGCTGCCGGCACCCCCAGACCTCGCACCCCGGCTGCCCCTCGGTCCTCAGGTGTCTCCGGATCCTCAGATGCCCCCAGCCACCCCACCGGGTCCGGGCTCCCACACAACCCCACAGCCCCTGTCCCCGCATCAGCCGGACAGCGAGAAGAAGCAAGGTGGGACGGGGGCTGCGGAGCCCCCTTAGAATAAGCCCCTCGGAGCCGGGCCAGGGAAGCGGTTCCCGCTTCCCACCGTTACCCCGGGGGAGCGAGTGAGCGCGAGGGGCACCACCCCTCGAGCAGACCCCAGGAGCCCCACCGCCCTTTCGGACTTACTTCGGGCGGCAGAAAGCTCTTCTCCCGCAGCTGAGAGGGGTAAGCCGCGGGCGTCCTCGGTGAGCCCCGGCTGCTGTTGCTGCTACCGCCGCCGAAGCGCGTCCCTTCGCCTCCCCACGGACGGGCTCGCCTCGCTGGCCGCCGCCTCAAACCCCGCTCCTCCCGTGCCCCGTCTCTCTCCAGCCGGAGATTTCTCGCCGAGATTTTTATACTGGAGGCAGGGAACCTGATCCGCGCTTTGACTCAGCAGAGCCCGGGCTGCTGCGCGACGGCGAGTGGAGGGAAGCAGGCGGGCTCCGGGACAGAACGAGCGGCCGCGCTGCCCCCTCGTGTGATGCGGATGGGCCGCGCCCGCCGGGCGGGTCACCCGAGGGGCAGCCTCGCCCCCGGCGCCGGGGGCTGGCTGGGGGGGGGCAGGAGGGTGGGAGGGGACGGGACGGGGCTCGGCGATAGCTTCGCGTGCGCCTGCTGCCGAGAGAGGGAGGGATTGAGGGAGGTAGCGAGCAGCTCCGGCTGCGGCTGGACTGGCCCCTGGACCGGTACCGAGCGTCTCAGCCCAGGCAACTTCTCCTCTTCCTCACGGCACCCCCGGGCCACTGAGTGGGTTACCGAGGGCGAGAGGGGCACTTCACGGCCGATGCGGGGGCTCCCCCGGGGGTTCAGCTCTTTTCCGGGCACAAATATCCATAGCTTTTGCTTGGGCAGCCTTTGGCTGTTGGGAGTTTGGGGAGCTTTTAAGTTTAGCCTTGATGGCTTCCAGCTTGCTACTTGAATCATGGTAGTGCTGGGCTGGAAATGCTGCTGGGAGGGAAACCCCCCACGAAAAAAAGAAGATTAGAAAAGAAAAAAGAAAAGAAAACCAACTTTTAATTTCAACTTGGACTAAAAGTGCCATAAGAACAACTTTTGCAATGGCATTCCAACACTCCTGGTTGTAATGGTTGCTGGAGTTAAGGCTTTCATTCAGCAGCAGGCTTTTCCAACTTTTGGGCTCATTACATCCATTGAATAAGAGTGTTTCCCAATCCACAGCTTAATTTAAAGCTAAGTGGACTTGTTCCAAACTCCAGGCAATTTCTGTGTAATTCCCAATCCCCAGGGCAAATCTCTGCCTTGGTGTGGAAGAGTGGGCCCATTGACTGCTTGGGTCTCAGCTGGGTTTGTAGCTCCAGCTCCAGGTTTACACATAAATCCATTTCAGATTCTTCTCCTGTTTCCTGAGGAATGAGCTAAAAAAGTAATTTGTCTGGCATTGTACACATTGCATCATCTAACACCTAACATCTGTGACAATGAAAAGCACTGTGCAGCTAGTCCCAGAGTGGGCAATTGCACCCACCTGGAGTCTTTCTTAGTAAACTACTCCCTTCCATCCACACCTTGGCATCTTCTTTTCATCACACAGTTATGTGTTTAGTCCTGGCATGGCTGTTCAGGATTTGCACCACTGGCAGGTTTAATGACAAGTGATGTAATTTAAAACAACAACTTTGATTTGCAGTGTAAAGTGAGGGCTTGAGATGGAGAGAATATCCTTTCCAGCAGCTGGACGAGTGGAAATGAACACTCAATAGTAAACGTCGTCTTCGTGTTTCAGAGTGTGCAAAGCTGAATGGGCCCTTGATAGCTAGGTTGCACCTTCCTGAGGGCTTCTCAATATAATGCTAGTATCACAGTTCTAAGCACCACAAACATCTAGAGAAAGACATTTTCCGTCAAAAAATACCTGGTCGTGGTTGACACTTAAAGCCCTCAGAGCTTCTCTATAACAGCCACAATAGCACATTTCGAATGTTCCGTCATGTCTAAATAACAAAGAAGTAGGGAAGAGGACAAAGGCTGATCTCTAAATTCACCTTGATTGAAACCAAAACAGGTTGCACCAAAGTGGGTCAAGAGATCTCTTCCTTTCCTGACAGAAATCTGAATCATAGCTAAAACAACAAAAATCAGATTTTCAGTTTTCCAGAAAACAGTGGGAACTTTCTGCAGAAAGAAACGGCTTTTTACAAAGATGCACATGATATTAGAAGCCTTATTCATCCACTAGATTTTAGAAGCAATGTCAACAGTCTTTGACCAAATTTACTCACAGCTTTTATCCATACCTACTTTTTCTAAAACCAATTTCCTGAAACTGTATTTACATACACAGAACTACTTTTATTGATACGACTTGGGTTTTGATGCAGAAAGTTCAAAACAAAACTGTAGACGAGGTTAATATGGCTGTTTAGAGGGCAGATTATGGTCTGAAGCACCTATAACTGGAGAAGAAAGTATATCAGATTTCAATTGCCAAAAATTGTGTTGTAATGTTAATATTATCTGTCTTAATGGAACCTTGAGGCTTAACGTGAGGTTTCCATTACAGTAAGCACTGTATAAATACTGAAAAATATTCCTTGCCCCAAATTGCCTACTGTGTTTGATGCCTTTGATACATTGATATTAACGGAGTATAACACTTGAATTTCTTGACTGAACCTTTGCTATTGAGATAGAACTCATAAAGACATAGAAGCAGGTGAGACTGTGAATGAAGCAATCTTGGGAGGACCAATGTAATTTATGTTGACAAAAAAGAGTCATCAACCACTGCCTTAAATGTGCCTATTGTGGTGGTTCCCAATTGGAAAGAATAGGACAGCATGGAGAAAAGGAATAGAAGGAAGATATGCTATGACCATTTACTTGCCACAGGAATTTTTTTAAATATTACATAAATAAATAAAAACACAGTTTTTATTAAAAGAACTATGAAATTGGAGAGGCTTATCTACAGAACCTCTCTGCTGGTTTGTCTCTCCAGTTCTCCAGCCAATGCTTTATTTCCTTTCCTACACGATCTCTGGAACTAAGCCTAATCTACATTTCTTATAACATATAGAAAAATTCATACTGAAAAAATAGGTTTGGACTATTACTTTTCTAGTCTGGACACACAGCTAACTTAGAAAGGAGAATTTGCTTAGGGAGTGCCAGTGACACTTACAACTAAAATTCTCGACATTTGCTTACAGCTGCTGGTTCCACCCTGATCAAGCAAAAATCAAAGGTGAGGAATGGAATGGAATGGACTGGCAGCTGTAGAAGTTCGATTTCTGGTTTCCTGTATCCTCTTTGCTACCTGAAGCAAGTATTGGCAACCTAATGAAAGAGAGAGACAGGGCTGAATTTTCTTTTGAAAAGTTAAGATTAGTACTGTAAGAAGTTATAAAAGGATTTCTGACTAACGCCACATGCAAATGCTCTCATAAACCATCCAAAAATACTAGATCTGATTTAGAATTCTGGTTCAGTCAGTAAATGCTCAAGGCAATCTGGGGGAAAGAACCTCTCACCATTAGATGCAGTTTGTGCCAAAATGCAGAAAGCTGTCCATAATAAATTTCCTGTCAATGAGTTTTGGTTTTCTTTTTCCTTTGAAAAGACCTGAACACCAAATTTTCCCTTTGAAGATGGGTTTTTCAGTACTTTTAGGTAATCATTTCACAAGCATCTGAAGGAGATAGATAGTTACTTGGATCTCAGCAGCTTCTGAAAGGGGTTTGCACTTTTTTCCAAAGACACCCTTGAAAAATTCCAACTCCAAAGCTCAGACTACAAAGACAGAGAACAAGGAATGAGAGAGTTTGCTCCCAAGAAGCACTTCACTGTTTTCAGTCCCACTGCTGAGTAGAATGCTGCTCTACTTTTCAAAAAGCAGCCACCATCCCATGTACACCATTTAAGAGGTCACCTTGAGCTGAGCCTGCTTGTTTGTTTCAGATACATTATAAATACCAATTTCTTTCGCTTGCCCTCCCTAACCATCAGCAACAGCAGCTCCAGGAAGATGCAATGTGATTCTAGAAAAGCAAAGAGAATTCAACGGTAGTTTACAGATTTTTTTCACCTTTTGCTCCATTGTTGTTCCCTAGCCATTTTGCTGCAGACCCTGGCAACTGAGTGCACCTCATCCCCACTCCTGTGGTAAGATCAGATTCCCATTAGAGATCCTGAATTATTTAGTGAATGCATTGAAGATTGAAATCAACTACTTCTGAGCTGTGTACCTTCTCTATCTATCTTTCATTTAAAGTCCACAAAGTGCAGGCATATTGTCACAAAGAATATCAACTGTATAATTAGAGTAGAAAAATCTACAGAGTTAAAAAACGGTAATTCATATCTTGCTCTCTAGTATTAAAATAATCTAGTATATAAAAAGTCAGATTTCCCAGATGTCTGTGGAAGAAGGCAAACAGAGAGCATGAAACCAGAAGAGTTATTTTCTCATGCACATATGCTAAAAACTTAAGATGTTTGAAAACAAGGTCAGTGTCCCAGAACTTGGTCTTAAGCTTCAGTCACCAAACCGTGAACACGTTGTAACTTTACACATTTGACTGCTTCTATTTTGTACAAGGGGATTAAAGCTTCTGTGCTCAAAATTATTCATGTGCATACATCTGCATATTGCAGTTTGAAATCCACAAATATAATGTGACACAGCAGGCCTTTCCAGGTCCTCAGCATTTAAAAGACTGCTGTTCGTACTTTGGCTTTTCTCTCTTCTTTTTCTTTTGTGCTGGCAATCTTGAGAATGGAAGTCTGCCCCATCCAGGATTTCAAGTCTATTGCACTAAAAAAAAAATATGTCTTAGCTATGGTACAAAAATTGCTGCTTTGAGTACATTATTTCTCTTTTCTATATAAACAAACATATTCATTTCACTCTAGTTTTACAGTTTGGGGAGCAGTGTAAAGCAAAACAAAATGGCATTTTATTTTGAAAGGCTGAGCAACAGCTACCATTTCTGCTCTATTTTCTAGAGTTTTGTCATTACCTATTTCTTTGTGAAAATCAAAGCAACATGCAGAAAGAAACAAAATGTTCTTCCTTGAAACAGAACCAGTAAAATTGATGGGTTTATTTGGTTTCAAACTTCTGGCAGAAAATTACTGAACAAATAGAATGCAAGTTTCCTTTTCAATTTCTCTCAGGAAAAACTTGATTTACTAATAGCTATTTTTTCTAAAGACACTACATACCCACATGCCTAATTACTCTATGAAAGGACTAGCATTAAAGGTAGAGAAGATAGTGCTTATAATCCCTCCGAATCAGTTCTTGATACTCAAGACAGTCATCTAGTATCAGTCACAGTACTAAGTAGCACTAGGCACTGAACTGAAATCGTAGTGACAAGACAGCAATAACAGATTTGAGGAACTAGCTACATAGCAGGCAAGTGATTAGAAAATGAAAAGCATTCTCATCTTTTAGCTAGAGCAGAAATATGACATACTACCATTTCCTAGTTCAAAGTAAAATTATGGTAATCACATTTTGAAATACCTAACTAGTACTTTTCATTCTAATGATGCTTATATAATTAAATATTTCTTAGTATACTGCCTTAAGAATAAATTACTACTATTGTGGGGAACAGTCTAAAACCACTATTAATTAATTAATTACTAGTAGTCTAAACTACTATTAAGACAGTCTCTGCATCCACAGTGTGATGCAATCAGCATAACTCTGAGTTGAATGTATGAACAAAGAAATTCCACCTATCAAGATGATGGGGTTTTTTATCAAATTATTAGCTTGACAATTTGTAAAGGGTTCACCTGTGTAATTATAATGATGCTAAACTTCACATTTAAAGAAAAATATAAGTAGTTTTGACAAGTTTTCCTTATGTGCAATAAAATGATGAGGTGTTCTCCTTTAATGCAAATGCAGGACAGCTAAATCGTTGATTATGAATTTTAGTGAAATCACAGCAATAAAAGGAACAATGGGAATATAATATTGACAAGTGATTATCAAACACATTCCAAAATACCATTATTGAGACTTCTTCATAGCTGGCTTTTCCACAGATCTTCAGGTGGTAGTTTACTAGCTAGATACTTTCACAAGAGAATAAAATAAAAGTGAAATTGTATTAAGGTTAAGTAGTACCCTTTCCCTGATATCATTTTTACAAATAACCATGGCAAATGGGAAATTTAGGAGATATATCATGTATAGATATAGACACAGACGCACTAACATAAAGGTCTGTTGTTGGAAACATAGGAACTGGAAGACGAACAGCTACAACCTGCTCATGTGCAATGCCTCATTAGTTAATGTAATGGCCATGATTTTCCCCCATAAGAACAAAATTAGGTACATCTGTTCTTAACTTACTGGCAATTTCTTGCCTGACATTTGAGCCAGTTGCATGGCCTTCGCCATACATCTTTGATGGAAACTCCTGAGGGATGCTGTTGGCTTCAATGTCAGCTTGATCTAGGTTTTCACGCTCAGGAGTTTAACAAAACATGGCATCAACCTTTGCAAACCTAGACCTGGACTGGCTGTCATTAAAAAAAAAAAAAACAAACACCCCAAAAAAAACATGTTAAAAACCCTTTAAAACCTTTTAACATCCACATTAATGATTTCATACTGACGCTGAAGTATGGACACTACTATGGGCAATGCTAGCACTTCTTGCTCAATGATAGGAGTTTCTGCCCAAAGACCTCATTCCCAGCATTATGTGATTGCATTAGACATGCAGTTTTCAATAGCAAGAAGTGAGCAAGCAAATAATGAGGAGAAAGTACTGACTCTTCCACTCCCACTTTTTGATAGGAAAATCTCAGAATAAGAATGTTATAAAGCCATTAAAAAATCCAAAGCTAATAAAAATGTTCAGAATATGTGTTAAACTCTATAACATATACATTATAACACATTAACACATAAAACATATATGAATGTATAAAATATGGAGCATGTCTCATGAGATTTTTTTAATATTTTTTAACTCTTTGAACTGTCAATATAGTAAGAAAGACTTAAGAAAAAAAGCTGTACTTACATTATGTGTTGTTTACTTTTGTTTTCTCCTCCAACACATTCTTCACTTCAGTGGTTCTTGCTTCACATCAGGAATTCGAAGGGGGAAAGTGTCTTCCCATACAGAATAAATTCTGACATGACTCAAACATTCCTAATTTTAGGGTCATTTTAACAAAACCACTATATATATTGATGATAATAGTTTTGTCTATACCATTCATTTTTTAAGTGAAATTATGGAGATTTTAAAAGCAGGAGGATGTGATCAAACATACTTGATTTTACTTTGAAGAACAGGAACAATCAGGGTAACTCTGTACAATCTACAGCTTTTCCTTTTTTTTTTCTTTTGGAATTATTATTTCTATTGAGAAATGAATAAGCAGCAGGGTCTCTGTCTTCTGGGATCCATCAGGAACTTTACTTCTTTCGAAGATCCTGTGTTCTTTTAGTATTATATATTCAATGTTTAAAACAAAGGAACAGAATCCTAGCTAAGTTCTGCAGTCTCTTTCATCCTAATTTTAGTATTAAAGCTAATTGGTGTATGCCATTATTTTTCAAATTATATTAACAGGCTCACAGAACCTAAGAGGATAGATGAACATGTATTTCAATAGGAATATTCCCATTTTTTCAACTTGCTTTTCAATACTATGTGCGATTGCATATACTTAAAGTTCTTCAGAATTGTTTTTGTGTTTGCAAGCTATCCCTTTTCCAATTATCCAGGCTAAACACTAAGGTTTTGCAAAGCAGATCTTTCCAAACAGCTAGATTGCTCTTTTTCCCTCTCTGCATCTCCACCCTCTTCAGTATTCTTCCTACCCTTTCTAAATAACCTGCATCCTTCTCTTTGTCTAAATGATGCTAATATAAGATCCTATTAGTACAGCGTAAATAATGCATATCTAGAAATTGCACCATCCTCAAAGAGTTGAAAGCAGAAACAAGATTTGTGTTAGGAACCACTGTTCACTGCCTAAAGGCAGTATGACTTTTAATGAAATGTTTGCAATATTTAACAAAAATGCTCATGCTCCTGGTATAATTTGCCTATTTACATTTCCTCCATGGTATTTTTTCAGGAGTTAGAAAACATGAGTCTTTAAAAAGGAGTTTGCACGAGTCAACGACCCTGCCCCATTGTTGTCTGAACTCTTTCTTTAGTGACATGTTTTAGATTTTCATTAACTTTTTTGTATGTGTGTGACATCTGTTTTATTTCAGCTGTCTGGAATAGGAAATGAGGAGCACTTTCGTAGTTGGATTGCCTGTCTTTACTCTGGCATCTACAGGTACCATTCATTTTCCAACTGAAAGACTGGTTTGGAATGTTGTAAAATGATATTCCCTTTATGTCTCAAATTGTTCCTACAGTGTTGGTCAGAAAAATGAGAAACACCTAATTTTGAAACATAGTTATAGGACCAGGTCACAAGTGTAATTCAATGCTCTTTATATGGTGTTTTTTCCCTGGTTGTTCTGATGATGAAAGAAGTGCTGGGAATTTATGAACTTTTTTAGCATGCATGGGTTTTCTTATTCATGAAATTGAAAAGTGAAGATGGGAAAGGTCCCTGCAAACTGATACACTACCTGATGTGGCCAGGAAAAAGTCATCATTCATGGAGTCCAGGTTTATTAACAGGGATAATATTTTTATTCAATCCTATATGAAACCTCACAGCTGGATTTTCCCCCACAGCCTGTCTAATACTCAGATTCATTCTGTAAAGAATGCCCAAATCAGACTGTAGGCAAACACGCATTCAAAAACCTCTCACTGTGGCACCTATTCTCACCTATGATTTTCCCCAGTGACATAGTAAGCCAGCTGCATGAGTGAGCCAGAAAAATTTAGCACTTTGTTAAAAGAATTGTTCTAGGAAAGAGGTTTAAGGCAAATATTTCTGAACCCAAAATAAACAACCCAAAACCAACCCACAACAGGTAAATCCATTGGAATTTACACCTTCACAGGCTGCAATCACAGTGTGTTCAGAAAACTTTACGATCACAAGTACATGGATTCACTGAACATCAAGATGTCACGAAACTGTAACTGATTCGAGCTCTCCTTTGATTACCACTTTTCAAAATTCAAATCTTACCCACAACGATTATTGAACAGAATTTGAGGAAAGCCAACAATACCATTTTAACATTCAGGTGCTTTGGTGTTCGGGACAGTTGAGAAGAGGAAGAACATTGAGTCTGGAACGACTTCAGAATGCAGATTGCTGTTAAGCTCAGGCTGTCTAAAAAATGAAGACAAATTAAAGAAAATGGAAAGTGATTTCCTGTTCCCTGTGTGCAGAATTACTTGACCAACACTATGAAAACTGTAACATTTGTAACTGTAAAAGTCATTAACCAAATGTCCTCCAGCTTGAAGAGGTTGTTTCCTTTATCTCATCAATACTTTAGACATGAGGGAAGAATGAACTGCTATTTTGAACCACCATTCTTATGTCAAATTTTGCATTATGACTTCTGACAAACACTTGCTTAATTAGCATATAAAGCAGATTAAAATAGTCTCTTTTGCTCAAAGCTAGTTTCTCTATGCTGAAGAAAAGTCTTTCTGGTGGGGTTTTTGTTTTATTTGTTTTTTAAATTAATACTTCAGAGCAACAGCTAAGAACGGGTATATTTATTTCAATGAGTTTGAAAAGCTGAGGTGAATGAAAAAAAGACTATGAACAGTAGCTCTGCCTTAAGTATAATTAGTTTTATGCAGTTATAAATAGCTGTAGCACATTTTCTCTGAGAACGAAAAGCTTCATCAATATTATTGCTTGCTGTAGACTGGTGGTAGAACTGGTGGTGAATAAAAGTTAAATCCAGCATTTACATTTTTTTTAATTGAAAAGTGAAATAAATAATGAGTCTAAGTTCAAGCCCCTGGATGCTAGCTTGCCTCTGTTTATGTGTAGGACGTGAACTGGACACTCTCTGCCACTAGAGTTTCAGCCCATGTATTGTGCTCACCCCAGGCCATGGCAAAGAGCAGTAGCACAGCTTGCTCTTTTGTCTTGTGGCTGCAGCAGACTTCATTAGTCTCCTTTATATCATGACTATGCAAGAAAATGATGACAAGAAAATGACTGAAAGACAGTGGTGGTTGAAGCCTGATTCAGATTGCTGAACTGTATCTACAACATGACACCTGCATAGGAATCTACACCTCCTACCTTTGTGGCAGGAAGATGAGGAATGAATAACCTGTTTGTGTGGAAATTATATTTTCTCTTTCCAGTCAAGCACGCTGCTTTTCTATGGCCATATTTATGTAAGCATGAACACAGCTGTACCCTGGAGCAGATCATTTTTTAACTGTTACACTTAGTTCACACTGAGATAAAACCATTTTCTTGTTGTTGTTGGCCAGTATGCTGGTATTTGAACTTGTTGGGTAAGCAACTCTGTCTTATTCTATGGACTAACAGAGGACATAAGGCTTAGATGGTGCTCTGTAGTGCTTTTCAACACTGTGCTTGCTTTAGAAGGGACAAAAGAAAAACAAAAGAGAAAACATTTCCATGGCTATTGTTTTAGTGGCTCAGAATCAGACTTTTGCCTAATGTCACGTGTATCCATGGAAAAAATGTGGTAAGGCTACAGGCTGTTGCCTCCTTCTCCTCCCAGTTTCCATTCAGAGGCCCAACAAATTTGAGAACAAACCTGTTTCATATTTTCTGCACAATAGAGATGCAACTTGTAGCTTCAGGGGACAAAAAACCCCAACAACTCCCAGCAAAGTGCATAAGTTCATGAAAAAACTTTCGGCACAAGAGAGACTGCAGAAACTAAAAAATTCAATAGGAGACACACAGCACAATAAAATTTGCCAGATGTGAAGTTAACGTAGTGGGAGCCAGGTGACTTGCAGATCTGTTCTTTTTTTCTAGCAGTTATTTCCTGGGTGCCTTTGAGTAAGTGTAAGAAACCTCCCTTTAGCTGCCTGTAGTGTGTTCAGCCCCTGATTCTACAAGTGACACAGCTTTTGTGTTGCCTCAGATTACCAAACTGGGGGCAATAATAGTCCATTTGTCTATTTGTGTTCCCAGTTCTTTGCAGCAAGTACCTGTTCCTTTCTTTTTGTTTGTATATAAACCCAAGGAAAACCTTGATAAGACCTAAATGATGGTCCTAAACACAAGGATCTGACCCTGAGCACGCTGGACTAACTTCAAAGTTGAACATGGTTTGAGTGTGGGGCTGGACTGGATGTCCTCACCAACCTAAAATAGCCTATGTTTATATTTCACTGCAATAGAAATTCAGTACGTGTTTTAATAAGCAGATAAGTTTGTCATGAAAATCTGCACATTGGCAAACCACAGCTTTAGGATTCAGACAGCCTTCTACAGTTCCTAATGCCTTCTTGTGGGAGGTTACTCATGGTGACTCCCACACCCATCTTGGGTTCAGCAGGCTCATAGATCTGTGTACAGGTGGTGAGCCATATGCCACCTCTCACATAAAACAGGGGTGCAGTTAAGCCTATTTCTGATGTGAGATATCTAGGAACAGCAAAGGCAATTCATGAAGGCAATCAGTGAGAGCTAGCCCCTTTGCCTCCCCAGGATAATTGTGGTAGACTAACTAGAGATTCTCTGACTTCGAAAGGCTTTGAGCAAGTCTCCCAGTGGTGGCAGACTTGGAAATGAGCAAGAAGCCTTAGCCCCTGCAAATAAGATCTGCTGTGTTTAGCAGAAGAGGATGTTGCATACATTGCCTGTGATCAAACAGCCACCAGAGAATATACTGAATTTGTATCATCCATCTCCACTTCCCGTGAAACAATCGATCAAGTGTTGACTAAATGCTGTGGCTGCAGAACCAAAGTGAGCTTTTTGCCATGTGAGTAGAGAAAACATCTCTTGCTGTGTGCCTGAAGGAAGCCCACAGTCACCTGCTTTTGGTTGCTAGCATTGTTTCTGTGATTTAGTGAGGATACATAGCAAAGAGCTGCAAAAAAACTCTCATATTGGTTAGAAATGGAGTGAAGCAGCAGCAAGTAGGTTCAATATGTGTCAGAAAGACAAAAGTGCCAATCTGAGACAATTACAACTAAGCATCACAATCTGGAGGCATAAAGTTCATTTCTAACATCACAAGGCTTCATCTCCCAAAGACACAGGTAGCAGGAAAAGTAGAAAAAACAATTGGCAGTGACCAATTGCACTGATGTTCCTGACTTATTCACCATTCCCAAGTCCTTGGATTCAAGGACTTCATAGAATAATTTAGGTTGGAAAAGACCTTTTAAGATCATCAAGATCAACCACAAACTCAACACTGCCACCACTAAACTACGTTCCCATGCTCCACATACCTCCATGGATGGTGACTCCACATACCTCCAGGGATGGTGACTTCCTTGGCAACTGGTCTCAGTGCTTGACAACCCTTTTGGTGAAGAAATTTTTCCTAATACCCCATCTAAACCTCCCCTGGCACAGCTTGAGGCCATTTCCTCTTGTTTTGTTACCTGGAAGAAAAGATCAACACCCACCACACTGCAACCTCCTTTCTGGTAGTTGTGGAGAGTGGTAAGATCTCCCCTCATCCTCCTTTTGTCCAGACTTAACAACTCCAGTTTCTCCAGCCACATTTTGTAAGACTCTAGACCCTTCAACTTATACATACATACAGTAATTTTTACAGATGTCTTTTTCTGTGGATGACTGAGTTGAGATACTGAAAAAGATTGTAATTTAGAAGGCTTTATGAATCTATCTTCTGGAAAGATTAATATCAGTGTTTGGGGTTTATATATATATATGTATATCAAATCCAGATACTGTATTGCCAACTTTACAAAATCAGAACACAGAAATTACAGAAATTTAAAAAAAAAAAAAAAGAAAAAAGAAATAATAATCTTAAACATGAAAAGTTTGGAGAGCACTCATATTCTAAATCAAAGAGTTTTTCGTAATATTAATTAGACCTTACTCTCTTTCCCACACACATGCAGATGCTTAACTTCTGGCTCTGGATCTGACCTCCTTCATTATCAAAGGGTGAAAGAGAGGCCCAAATGATCTGCAGAGCACTGCAGTGTTGAACTAGGTGGCCCAGGAGAAGGTCTCTTTAGAGATGGACAATACTAGTACAATTCAGCTTTACTGGAAATCCAGTGTAAGAATTTCAGGGTGACTTGTGGAGTCATTCACTTATGCACCTACAGATGTACTGCTCACATGGTTTTGTATTACAGGAAATTTCGAGCTACAAGCTTCAATCTACAAGCCGACTGTTAGTTTACCAGAACATTAATTCTGGTCATGTCTATGAATATAAGCAGAATGTTAGATGGCACGTAACTGAAAACTAAATATATATTAATATGGAAAACCTTAACTGAGAAGAAAGACTAAGGAGAACTTTTAATAGCTGTGTTGCACCAAGAAACTGCTAGTTATCCAATGACCCCTTATTCTGCAATCATTCAACTGGACACAGCTGATTATATCTGCCCTTCTAGCATACATTTGGTAAAAGGGAGAAGGGAAAAACAAGGAAAAAGAGTGAACAGTCACAATAATGACCCCTTATATTTATATGGAGTCTTACATCCCTATATTACCTACTTCAGGGATGATAACGAGACCCATTAGCAAAACGCAGATACTCCTGGAGTATAAATGTATATTCATAAATGGAGTGAGAAAGACCAGAGCTTTTAGAACATCATCAGTTCTGTCAGCAAGAAATTTATGTGATTCATACATGCATTAACAGAAGCAGGCAGGTAATCACACCCCATTTCTCAGAAACACAGTCCTCAGCCTGCTGGCTAATTATGTCAGCAACAAACCCCCCAAATTCTAGACACCAAACACTAGCCTGAATGACAACAGATTTGTTTGACTCATGGCAATTCATGCTGGATGGGGCTTCAGGACCCAAAATACCTTTCAGAACTACCTTTTTAATCTTACTATTTCATTTTTAAATCTCTTCTTCACTCTCATATCACTCATAAATAAAACAACCAACCAACCAGACAACAACAACAAAAATGTATGCACCCTCCACCTTTCATCCAGCAAAACAGAACATCCACCAGAGCTGATCTACACCCACCCTTTGGTGAGAAGCCTCACGCTTTCCTCTAGATTCTGAAGAATGCTGCACCTAAAAACTGAAACCTCTAGAATGGGAGTGAATTACCCTATGCAGTTTCTTGCCAGACCGTTTGGTGCTTTAGTGACAAACGTAGAACAAGTGAAGCCACAGTTAAAAGTTCTTCTGACAGTCAGTGCTACTGATTTTTGTTAGCTCCCTGAGAAGGTAGCAAACTGATTACAGCTATTAACCAGGCAGTGCTTCACCTGGCTTCCTATCATGCTACAGATTATCCAAGTTTAACTCGCAGCAGGTATCTCTCATTTCATATCCACGGGACACAAAATCTTTATTTGTCTGGGTTTTGGAACTCACAGCTCACTGTCCTACCTACGGGATTGCTTGCCTTACTGAATGAGAGCAGCAGGATCCATGCAGCTGATAGCGGTACTTTACTCACATTCACAATAAAAACAGTTCCTGACAAACACACACAGAGATACACACACTCACACATCCCTAGTGCCACTTAAGATTATGGACAGATGGGGCAGAAGAAAAGAGGGAGCCGCTCTTTTCCTTGAGGTTTTCCTTGTTCTGTGGTATGCCTTCTGTGAATGAATATGGCTGCAAATATAACACTCATGTATCAATATCAACCCTTGAACGTGAAACTACAAGACCCAACACCTTGAAATTATGGGATTGCTTCCAATATTTACCTATTTTTAAATTTAACAACCTTGGCAACATGTCTTACAAGCATCACTATGTAGTTTAAAAGATCCCTTGTGAGAGAAAACCAAATTTTAACTGCAGGGAAATACTGAAGTCACTTGGCTGCAGTGAAACTGCAGGGGCTTGGGGTGTTTTTCAAAGCAAATGATTCATTTCAGGATTCCTTTTCTTTTTTCCTCCCAAAAATGTTTTGGGCTTTGGGGTTGGTTTGTTGGGTTTTTTTTTTTGTTTGTTTGTCTTCATTGTCATTACATTCTTACTATGAATGACTTAGCTTTTTAAAGAAACAATTAAAAATTATTACATTTCATATGTAAAAGAGGTTGCATGTAAAAGGGAAATCCCCACCTAAAGGGCATTAGCCTGTGAGAAAGAGACTTATATATATGTGTGTGTATATATATATTCATTTCACCAACTTTATGAAATATTTTTGTGTGTTAGGTTGGCTAGAAATAAGCCCTGAGGCAGCTAACACAGCTGAAATGCTGAGGAACAAGGGCAAATTACTATGGATGAGCAAAGCAACAGTTGGACTCTCTTCAGAACTACATGCACGTGCAAGGCCACACACATCCAAGAATTTGGGGTGCAAAATTGGTAGGATATCAAGCTGTACTCTCATTTTTTAAAAGCACCACTGAGCAGCTCTGCCTGCAGGTGGTGGAACACCTCCAGATGTTGCTGTGAGAGCAGCTCTGAGCACATCAAAAAGCATCTCCTCCACAGGCATTTCCAGAGAGCAGCTGGCAGCCATTTGGAGCAGCTTGTTACTGTGAAGGACCCCAGAGGGGTTAGTGCTTTGTACCACAGTGCTTACGAACGGCAGAGCTATGCTTGGTAGTGCTTTCTGCTGTGCAGTGTAAGTCATGCCTAGGTTACATCCTCATCCAGCTCCATCCAGTCCTGCACAGGCAGAACAGTTCATCATTTTAGCACTATTATTATTAATAATAATATTCTTAGGCTGTCTGAGGCAGCCGGAAAAAGGGGCTTAAGATATGCTTTAAAAGAGACAAGCACACAGCTGGCTGCTGGCAGCAGCGGTAAGCATCAAAGGGCTTGGAATGGAGGAAGGAGCCAGAACCATGTGTGAGGGAGGTGTTTTTGTGGCAGGCGCTGTCCCAGAGAGACAGAGCAAAGGAAACATCACAAAATTATTCAGAAATACAGTTTCAGGATGGGAGAGCAGAGGCAAGAGGCCCGTTAGGAAATACTGAGTTGTATGGGAGAAAGACCACAAAAACTTGGTGTCAGAAATGGTGCGGAAGCAGGGAGGGCGGCTGCTGAAGACAAGAAAGCAAGCAGTGGCCATGACAGAAATTTCTTCAAACACACACAGCTGGACAGAAACAAATTGAGCCATTATATGATTATGGGTTAGTCTAAACCACTGCTGAACTGAGAACCTAAGATAATTGGGGGTGAATCAGAATGTACACTCAAGAAATGCCCCTGAGACGCATAACTAAGACCCTGAGGTGACCTATATGCCTACATTACAGTCCTGCTAATCTCTGCTATATCTATTTTGCACGCACTGAGTGCCATGCTGACAATCTGAGTTTATTGAGGGACTGAGAAGACTTCCCTGGAAATCTTAAGGGTATCATTAACCTTTTTCATTACCATGAGCTTGAAGTTAGCTTATCCAGAGGCTTAACACCCCCTTCCCATCTGTCCCCTGCGCTGACACACACACAAGCAGAATCTTCACCCTTGCTTCCCTTTGCTCCACTCCCCCTAACTCTTCTCAGCTTCTGAGTCACACCAGTCTTTTCACTTTGCCAGAAAAAGTGACCCAGCTCCAGTGGCAAATAATACAAGGAAACTCAGCCCAGCCAAGGTACGCGCTTCTTCACTTTTATTCTGTACATTTCCATGCAAGTGACAATACAGAAAAAGTGTCCAAAAGGAGCAGTAACCATCTCTTTCACTGGATGCAGATTTCCTCTTTCCCCCAGTTTAAAATCAACTTGTTTAGCAACACAGTGATAAAGATACTTTGTATAAATAGGAAATGCAAGAAAATCAGGGAAGAAAATACTTTCTCGCTTTGTTACAAAAACACCCTCCCCCTTCCCATATTCCCCTTCACTGCTGATTACCTGGACCCTGATTCTCTGTTAAACATATAGTTTCACTTCATGGGTGCTGCTGCATGCCTCTGATTCCTTTTGCCAGCTGGCAGCCTCAGGATGCATAGCTCTGGGGCATTATGCATGGGGTCAGGCAGCATAAAAGAGCCCTTTGTGATGTTATTACAAATCCTGGAACAGATGTGGGTTCAGATAATAGGATTGGTACAAATACTGGAACTCTGGATGCCCATGAAATGTTGGCTGAATATGTGCATTTGTTGTTTGGCTTTACTGCTTTATTCAGGGGACTAAACACATTATAGAGTGGGCCAGATTCTGACCTCTGTCACATGTTGGTTCACCTGGAAAGAATTCAGTGCAGAGCAGATCAGGATGTGTCATTTGTCCTTCCTCCATCATCTCTAGGAAGCAGCAAGTGAATATCTATATATCACTATATAGCCTGTTGGAAACTCAGCCTTTTTATCATGACCCTGCTTATTATCATCCCACATGACAATGACTCCTTCTTAGCCTTGTTCCTTTTTGGAGGAGACACCTTCAGTTCCTCAAGTCTTGGCTAACTGTTGTCCTTGTTCTTTATCCGTTTTCATCTCTCATTTGCCAATTGGCTAGCATGGAGACCAGAGAGTCTGTTCTCTCAGCTGCTTGGATTTGTTCCCCAGGAGCCTTTCACATCAACAAACTCAAGTGGTGATTTCTGGCCTGTTGGAAAAGATACTGTGATACCTCAGTGGTAGGATAGAGATAACAGAAAGTGGCATTTCTGAGACTGGCTCTCCCAAATGAAAGTCTATGCTCAATGAACTCAGTGTGATGGAATACAACTCTAACATTCAACAAAATACTGTTCTCTGGAGGAAGGGCAACCACCAGAATGCTTTCATTGACTGGAAGTATCACCCAAGTTAAAATTTTTAATACAAGGTAGCTCAAACATGGAAATCAAACACAAACAGTACAAAGTAGCTTGTTAGAAACTTTCATCCTTCAGCACTCTACTATCTATCTCAATTTAAGTCACCTAACTAAAAAGCCTAGGACAGGGGTACTCCCAACATCCTTCAAAAAATGGTTCCAAAAGAAGCAGGATGTTATAGAGTAACATTACAGGCACAACAAAAAACCTAATAGTTAATATACAGCAGGTTTTGGCCTCACAATACAAAGCGCATTACCTCTGTATGTATGGGGAGATGATACTATCCCCATTATGCAGATAAGAGAACTGAGGCATGGGAAGGTTAAATAACTTACCCAAACTGGCTCAATGAGAATGGAAGGAATAAAACCTTAACCGCTTGATTTGCTGCCTTCTTCTCCACCCCTTTGACCACAGCACCTCCGGAGAGATCTGCTGATGATTTACAACACACAGCAAGTGCTTTCCCTGTTCTGTGACACAGCCACGTGCACAGTTAGACTAGCGAACTAACATAAGACAGAAGCACATCATTAAACAAAGTTATAATTTGTTGCATAACCGTAATGTTTTGTAATAAAATAGATGCTTAGAATAAATCCCCACTGAACTACCAGTGCCAGTCTCATAAACGAGGTTCAATCTTTGCATACATTGCATTTTCATTTTCACGCACTTGCAGGTCGATGAGTATTGGTGTCCATAGGAGAATCGTGTTTCCCACAACACATCTTGTTTTTTTTCCCAGTGCAGGGCTGCAAAGCTGTAGCTGTTCTAAAAGCCATGAAGAAGAAAAGTAGCAGTAACAGCAGCACAAAGGCAGGCCTTTGGTTTGTAGCAAAGTGTTCTGCTCCCTGACTCAGAGAGGACACTGAAACCAGTTTTGGACTGCCAGAGGGTTTGTGTTGGAGATGCAGAACACGAGTCCTCAACTATATCATTGGCTAGATTTTCCAACATCTTTCAAAAGCCTCCTGCTTCCCAAAAGCTGGCTGCATGCAAAATGCAGCATGACTGGCATAGAGTTTACAGTACAAAAAAAAATAGGGCAAAAGAAAAATAACCTTTGTTTCCCACTGTAAAAGCACGTTTCACCTTGCTGAGATTTCTGCAGGGAAACACTGGTGTTTGTGTTCCATGCTCCCCTTCCTGATGCATCGCACTGCGACAGGCCAGCAGCCAAGGCTGGCAGCTCCTAAGTCCATTTGGAAAGGGATTTTAACCCTTAATTTTTGCAATAGAATTACAGTACATAAAGCGTATGCAGCCCATCATGTAAGGGCACCTAGATGGCACCCATTACGAAGGGCAGATCCACAACAACTGCTCTGAGAGGAAACAGGCAGAAAAACACATCCTGAGGCTTCCCCCTGCCCTGGCAGCAGGATGAGAAACAAAAAGAGCATGGAAGAGCCTTTAAGAAAGGAAGGTATCTCCTACAACTTTCTGATGTCTGTATGTATTTTACACCCCACCTGGCACATGGTGGGGTGTCTGGAATAGGTAGCCTCCAAAGAGTTGCTGCTTCTGCCAGTAAGGTGATAGATGGGTCTCTCTGCACATAAGGCATCCCCCCACCCCTTTGCCATTCCCCAGATCTGTGAGGTGCAGCAATAAGCTAAAGAGACAAAGCTCCCAAGAGCTGCTTAGTGCTTTGAAGGCTCAGCCACTTATTTTCTTTTCTCCCAGAGCTGTTGTGTGATCAAAGGAGGCAGACAGAGGAGAATCACTCTGCAGTGACATGTAAACGGAGCAGAAAACCTGATAAGCCCCTGCCATCTTCCTGTGATTTTTCTGAGATATATGTTGAGCGGAAAACCATACAGTAGCAGGGCCAGCCATTTTGCATGAGAGATCAGCACATTTGCTCACCCGTTAGAAGCAGCTGCCACTTCTCACAAGCACGTAATGGAGCAGCACTATCGCATTTGCCTAGGTGAAGATTATTTTACAGGAAAAACAGAAAGGGAAGGAACATTAGACAATTTTTTTTTTCCTACTGATATTAAAACTAGGTCTGAAAAGGTCAAAATCAGCTCTTCAGGTGTGAAATACCCAAGTCTATCATGATTCCCATCTTTACTAAGAGCCTTTAGTACTGCACATCCAGCTCATACCCAGCACAGCAGAATTTCAACGTGCCTGGGCATGGGCAGAAGAGGTCCAACAATCAGCGTGGTCAAGCAGAAGTGTTACAGAGGCAAGCACATGAGCAAGATTTTGACCTTTCCAGTCAGAAATGAAGGTAGCATGAGGTAAGGAAAGAAGAGGTGAGCAAAGAATAAAGACTTCAGTAAGGAAGGTCTGAAAAGGACAGATTAAAAACAAACAAACAAACAAAAAAAAAAAAACCAACAAGGAAGAAAAAGCAAAAAGCACAAATTTAAACAAAATTACGTTGCATTTTCTTCCTGTCACTAGCTGCCAGCAAGTTCACTCTTTTCTTAGCTTTGACATGAACGTACTGCTCCTGCATGTTGTCCTTATGGACACTCTTAAAATAGTGCAAGACCACAGGAGAAAACAGTGTGCAACCACACCCATCTCCTATTAAAGCAGGCACACTAACAACAGTTTTCCCATTCTGATCAAGAAATTATCCTGATACTGGGAAAAGGGCTGAAGATGGAGAGAGGAGAAGAAAGACAGCTATTCACTTTGTGACCTACAGCCCAATCATTTCTTTTGTGGTGGCATTGTTTCCAGTCATTTGGAAGGAAAACCTCTGGTATGGCTAAGGAACAGGGAGATGTTTCATTGCATAACTTATGGCTTATGTCTCACTTCTTGAAGCTTCAAGATGTGCAAATAGAAGGGTGTGCCCCACCAGCCTCTGCAGTGAAGAACGGGGTACCTCCTGAAGCTGGATGACATAGATACTGGGAGCAGTGAGCTTGGATAAGAAATGCTCGCTTTATTAGAAGTAGAGACATCTAGTTATGGTACATAACTACTCATTACAGTGATATTCAATAGCTAGTGTTTCAACTCCCTACCCAGAAAATAGCAGTGCTTATGGAAGCCATTCTGTAGGGTCCCTGTTCCCAGAGGCCAGCTTGTTTGTTTTTTTTACTGATTTTGCCCTGTTTTCATTTTTTGTATGAATGTCATAAAAGCCCTAGAAAAGTGGGACTATTAGAGCCCAATTAGCCAAGTAGAAATCACTCATGTCTGCTGCATCAGGGCTGAAGAGCTTCTTGAGCTGCTTCTCCATACCTACAAACTTAACAGGTTCCTACAGTTCCTAGACAGGATCTGGGTTCTCAAACACATGTAGGAACAGGGACAGCCTTCTCCCTCTGCTTGGCCACAGGCTGAGGAAAAAGCAATAACTGAAGGTCATTAAGGCAGTTGGAACCAGAAAGACATTTTTCTCATTAAAATAAAGTGTAATACTGAGAAATGAATTGCTACTGTGGTTCATGCCTTAGTACTCAGATAATTGCTGCAGCACTTGTCATAATGGAGCACTGGATTGTCACCATGTACACTTCACTGAGTTACACATCAAGCAGACTCGGAGACAGGGACTAATTGAAGAGCCAGGTGTTACACTTTGCCTGAAAAAGAGTCTGGCTCTATATGAAGCAATTACGAACAGTACTGTACTGCTAAAAGAAGTAGTGCTTATTTCTCGCATGTCAAGATGCTACAGCTTTATGTATTTTGTGTATGAATGATGGAACTGTTAACATCTTGGTGAACTCTGAAATAGCATTCCCAAATGAGGCTTCTGTTTCTAGTAGATGAGGGCAACGTAATAGAAGTGAATTTCTGAAGAAAGTAAGTCTTTCGCTTGCTCAGATATTCACCTTCTTGCATGTGTCTGTCAAGAGAACCACTGCCTTAGATTTCACAAATCTCTTTCATATAGGGGATCCAAGAGCATAAGCTGACTGTTTTTAAAGGGCTAAGCACCAAATCATTTTCTGAATTATAGATGTGTTTATGTTCAAACAAATGCTTTTGTTGCAAGGTATCCTCCTTAGATTTAAAAGTTGTCAAGTGCTACATCAGAATGAGGGGTTTTAAAATGAGCTGCTTGTCTTCCTCAGTCTCTGAGTAACTAGATACATGTGTACTGCATAACTGCATAGGATAGATTGTCTTTTTTCTTTTAAAGCAGTCTGAGAAACAAGAAACTGCAGCTGAGACTGGAATGCGGCACTTTATAAATAAGGCAGGAGACAAGATGCACTCTGATGGCTGAATACAGTAAAGTTATTCAGCTCTAAGCCTGCCTAATCACTGAAGTCAAATGTAATGAATTTACTGGTGTGATCAAGGCCTGGGGGAGGGAATTTTTCCCTCTGCAGGAGCGGCCCCATACGCGGGCCAGGAAATCCCTCGGCCAAGGCAGGAGGTGTTGCTCCAGTGCACATGCACAGTGGATGAGAGAATGCCACTCTCTGTGGGCACCACCAAGGGCAGCGGAGCTGGAAACACACTGGGGAGTGTAAAGGAGGTCCCTGACCTCTGGTCCCCACAGAGGATATCAGGTAGGCAGTCCAGAGAAGCTTGTGCCGTGGCACAACTTGGAGTACACTTAGCTATGGCCACTGCTTTGGCTGCTGGGTAATCCATCCCTCCCAAGCCAGTTTTTACATAGTATTAGAAGTGAGAAACTGCCCAAGTACTTGACCTACTTTTGGAAAGCCCAAGCCAACCGCCAAGCTGTTGCAGTCTGTCTGTACTGCTAACTCCTCAGCAAAGGCTGAGACATCCTGACTCCTCCATATATTCTATTCACAGCAACAGGGTGCAAGGCTGGGTTATAGCTCCTCTTGAGTCATTTCCACAGTGAAGCCATGAGCTGCATCCTGCCCTTCCAAAGGGAATTGAAGCACTCAAGCTGAAGACACATCCTCCACATAAAATTCTGATCTTTATCAATATGCTAGCAAGTTACTTTTAGCACATTACTGAGTTGCTATTGCAATCAACAGATTCTGGCAGGCACCTAATGTGATTTAAAGCTGCAGATGCCCACTACTGAGAAAAACAGTTGCCTACATTGTTGTCAAAAAAGCAAAATGAGACCATGAGTACCACAGTGAACCCTGTAACACTGTGTCCTATAGCTCCACAGGTATTCAGAAAGGCAAAGGTATATGATAAGCTATCTCCAGGACTGCTGAAATGACTGAAGGTACTCACACAATTGATGCTTTAGATTAATTAAGAAGCTAATAACCCAGTATCATTTTGGTGCTGATTTAATGAGGAAAAGAAAGAGATGAAATAATGCCTGATGAATAGAAAATAATAGCTACAACAGAGACAGAAATGTTACTTTCAACAAGTTTAAACACCATTCTTATAGAATACTTCTATGTGGACATTAGTCAAGTGCAAAACAAAAAGCAGGGGAAAGAAAATGACAGACCTCAAATGGATCAGCACGAGGAACTGTTTCCTTCTTGGAGTACATGGAGTGCAATGACAGAATTGTCATTGAAGTGTTTTCAAGGTGTACAAATTCCCAGCATGTCTATGAATTTCTTGAGTTCCATTAAACTCCCAGCAAGCTTAAGGTTACCAGTTCTTTGCCCATTTCATAGCTTTTGCCCAGAGTCAGATCATGTCAACATGCTTTTGATATACTGAAGGATCAACATATACCCTAGAGGAGGCTGAAAGTAACCACCTTCTAGATGAGGTTATGTTAGTGACTTTCACTACTGTGCATGTCACTGTCACAGCAAAGACAAAGACAAAAATGAGTAAAAGAGGCCAGTAAATACCACTCAGACATCCTATGGCCACATCATCATAAAAAAAAACATGTGCCCCATCTATTCATCCACACCAGCACGAGCTCTGCAAATACAGCCAGGAAGATCAATGGCAACAAAACATCAATTTTGTTCTATTTTCTTTGTCTATGGTGCTTCTGTATGACAGTTCTGATGTAGCAGGGGACGTCTCATGTAGTCTGAATCAGGGCAACAGCACCATGAGTTAAGACCAAGCAATTCTACTGTTGCTGGGGAAAATTAAGGGTGACAGGTGTTAGTAAAAACATCTATAGCCATCTTAAAGTTCTAAAACACCGACAAGTCATCACATGAAAGGATGAAAGAGCCAATGGAATCTGAGGCTTGTTTTGTAACAGGCAAAATTTGCCTTGAACTCCTGTCTTACATGAGTCACTCAGCCTCACACCTCACTGTATTGAGAGATGTTATAATTAGTGAGAAATGTATGACATTACCATGTCTTGGATAACACAGAAAGATACCTCTATCATTGAAATATGAAATAATAAGAGTAACTGATGTTATTAAATAACAAAAGTAAGTTTATTTTATCAACATTATAAATATTTTCTTTCCCTCCATTTAACTCCAAAATGAGATAGTAAAACCAGTACAATGGAACAATTCAGGAGGTCCTCAAGTCTACTGAAAAGGGTCCCCTTTAAATAACAAATTAAAATGGAAAATGACATTTTGGCAGTCCAGCAACCTCAGTAGCTGAGCATCTCTAGGTACTTTGTCATTCAAGTGGAACAATTCTGAGTGTGTGCACATATGTGTGTCTATCTATATATATATGCATACTTATATCTATAGACATGCATATATATAGTAATATACACACATAAATAAACAGAGCCACTGAATAGGCACTTTTAATAAATCAAAATATTTTACATGTAATTTAAGTGGGTTCCCATCTGCATACTGAAATTTGGGTCCTGCCCAGTGCAGTCAAAATGATACTGTACTAAGTCGAGATCCCAAGTGCTCAAGAGATTCAACACATACGTTGTCACCTCTAACTGCTGTGGAGTCTGCCTGCTTGTGATGGCTGTTTCAAAATTAAAAATCATATTGCACTTGAAAGAGAGTGGGTAAGGAATAATACTGCAGCATCCTGGCCCCAATCTCCTTCCCTCAGTGAACCAACTTTTGATATCCCTGGCTGTGTGTGAGCCATTGCAGAAAACAGTATACATGCTCTGTTATCTACAAGTAAAATACATCTCCACTATCTAATGCATTACATGTGCACTGCTTTGGGACACCTTGAATATTAAAGGCACTACATACAGCAGCTCCTGTCCTATCTCCAGTGCTGGGGTTTATTTTCATCATGCAGTAACTGTCTCCTGCTGAGCACACAGCACAGGCAGCTTTCCAGAGGCACAACACGCTCGCTCTGATCACAGCATCATATTCCAGCTATCAGCGAAAAAGGCAAGCCAGACTCTCTTGGGTGCTCTAAGCTCCTGTGAGCAGGCCAAATGGCACAAAGGAACTCAGGAAATCTGCCCATCCTGAAGAGCTGCTCCAGAGCCAGTCCTGCTGCAGCCACTCCACAGGCACGAGGGATGTCTCAGTAAAGGGAGGACCACATCCTTATTATAATTCACATGTGGGCTCTGGAAGAGCCTGTGGTTAGAGCAAGCCTTTATTGCTCTACCTGCTTCATGGGACTAAAGGACCAGGGAGCTGGAGCAGGCACACTGACCATCACGCACCAGTCTGGCCTTAGCACAGAACAGAACCAAGTCCCTGGTGTCATTGAAGCTTCTTCCATTTCTCACAGTAAAACAAAGCAAAAAGATAAAAGTGATACTAATATAATTCTTATTTTCATCAAATATATAGAAATATTACAGTAATGTCTTTCCTCACAGCTGGGGAGTGATGCAAGTCCTAGCATGAAACAATAGCATGAGGATCTTCCTTGTGGAAATTTCACATACACCAAAATTATACTCTGGGTTTTTTTATTTTAACAGTTGCCAAATTCTGTTCTAATATATACATATTGACCTTTGCCACAAGCCCCTGGATGATTATCAAGGGAAGGAATTTGGCTTTCATATTTTATTTTTTAAACAAGAAATTTAAAGACAGAAAATAAGACAAAATACATTTCATGTTGCCACTGATCTATTGATTACAAATATATATAGTTTCCTTCCAGATGAAGAAATAGTAAAGAAATATTTTTCTCATAACAAATTAACTTTTGAAAACAGAAATAAATTTAACCCCCTTATTTTTAGCTCCTTCTTCTTTGCCACAACAATCACTCTTCTTTGAGGAAAAAAAAAAAAAAAACACAAAAGGATCACATTCATTTCATTTCCACTTCTGCCAAGGAAGAAAAACTTATCTGAATAATGACCTGAGTTATTTTCATGGTTTCCAAACTGCATGTAGTCCTGATGATCACCACCTAGCAAGGCATATGAAAGCAAACACCAGTGTATCTTTCAAAACAAACAACAAAGTAAAATTCAAAGAACTATTGCAAGAATTACGCCAAGAGTGTGCCATGAGTGTCTTCATGGGAACTGGTCAAACAAAGTGGAAGCTCTGTTACTTCTGGCAGTTGAGTTGTCTGTAGCGATTGAAAACCTGAAGGAGAACATTTTGCGTATGCCTGTGTGTATGTATATTTGCTTTCTCTTCTTTCATGGTTATACTCTCTGAGGTAAGACAGAGAACAGACGAGTACAGAAGACACAGTTAGCCTTTACAGTGGCTAAGCAACTTTATGTTTCCGAGCCTATAGTGAATAACAAGGCAAAAAGCTGCTGCTTGTCCTTCTCCTGTGGGATAGCCACTCTGAAATTTTGCTCCCTTGGGGAATCAAACAGTTTACAGGTTCAAATATTTGAAGATTTTCCTATTCCAAATATGACTGGGCGCTGCTCATTTGTTTGTTGACAGCAGCAAGCCTAGGCTGACTGCTGATGTTCTAGGTCTCCTTCCCACCTCCTGCCATAATGCAAAAGGGACTGGTTCCATGAGTCAGTCTGTCAGAATCCCCTCCATCTTGCACTGATGAATCTATCCCAGTGTAAAACTCATATTTTTCAAAATTAAAAAATATCTATCAACTTTTAGGCAGGCTTGAAACCAAAGCTGAATCAGGTCAGTCATTATATGCAAAACAGTGGCATGAGAAAACCTACTGGTAACTTTCTGCTTTGTCATACAACATGGTATATCCCATATAATTAATTTCCGTACAAATGACTGTCTCATGAGGATACCATAATTGTGTACACAGCAACAATAGGGAGATTAGGTTTTGTTACTGCTTTAAATCTAGCTGTTCCCCACACCCTGGAAACAAGGCAATAGGCAGAGCCCTCTCTAAAGGTGAGAAAACTCCCTGGTGATAGAGCACAATAGAGCACTCCCTGGTGATAGGACACAGTTTCCAAGAGGATAGCAAGGGAGGGAATGCAACCAGTAAAAACACTGGGTTTTTCCTAAGGGCATCCAGAGCTCCTCAAGTTTTTTGCTACTGCCTGACCATTTGTGAAGACTTAACACAGAGATAACAGGTACTATCTAACTGATGAGAAGTGAGGGGAATGGGAGAAAAAAAGGAATGCAGGAAACTTGGTTGGGTGTCTTAATGTCCCAGTTAGTTTGGTTCCCCCACAACCTTTTTTCTCTTTCTTTTTTTTTTTTTTTTAAATAAATTGTACAGATGAACATGGGAGAAGTTCATGCTACTTGCTGGAAGCAATAAAGGTAAGTTTCCACGGCCCATGGATTCCACAGACCTTTGAGTATTCCGCCTTATCCATCTTGGGCTAACTTATGGAACCTAACTGTTCCGTGGCAAGACTCAGTAGCCCTTAGAAACTGGTGGCATGTCCTCAGGTATTTTCCACAAGAGTGAGAGACACGTTGGTTCCATCAGCTTCTTCCTCACACGATGCCCGAGTGCCTCAGGTGCACTTTGCGATTTCCAAGGATCCTCTTTGACATTTTCAGGCATCAGACTGCTGTCTCCAGATCCTCATGGGAAAGCATTTGATAATTTTGTCGACTTTCCAGATAGGAAGCCAGATCTGGGTCACCAGCTTGCTGAGCCCTGTCACGAGGGGTCTTACCCTATAATAAAGAAACATGAAGAGAAAGTCTTGTGCTAACATATTTAGAACAGATGAAAGCATTACCCAGAGAAATTACTACAGGAAGGAAAGAAACAAATTTAGATATTTTACTTATTTGTTGCACAGGTTGGTGTTAAGGTTTTCTATTTAAGTCACAAGATCCTGAAGATTTTCAAAGTCCTTGTGTGGTTTAGAACAAACCATGCAGTTCTGCAAGCACATGCTATTTGATACATCACACAGAAGGTCTCACATGCTGGAACTGATTTTTCATTCTATGGCTACGATCCCTATGTTAATGAATATGACTCACAGTACTGTAGCTAACACTTGAAAAGTGTACTTCAGAGACTCCACACTTTGCTAAGGATGTGTGGAGAGAGATGCCCAACGTTTGAGATGAGCTCAACATGTCTCATTCTACCTCAAGTACAGATTAATTTTCAGTGCATCAGTTTACTACCCTGTTATCTGAGCTACCTTACATGTGCTGTTAAATTGATCCACGAGTCTTGATCCCAATCTATGAAAAAATATTGAAAACACCTTAATGTAACAAAGGTAACAAACAAACTCCTGCTCCTTGGATTTCTGGGCGGATGAAGATTAACAAATCAGAAGCCACTTGTCTGGATTTCAGCTGTTGCAGAAATTATTTTTTGTTCTGTATGGTGCTCTCATCTGAAGAAGAGGTGATCTCTGTTCCCCTTAAAGGTGATCCCATACAGCATAACATGATAGGAATTGGTTTTACTTGTCTTGTTACAGCAAAGGTGCTTCTGATACAACCACCTCTCAGTTATGACCACAGAATGCTTATGTTCAGAAATGCCAGAGGGGCAGCTTCTGCACCATGTTCCTAAGTAAGTATTCCTAGGATTTAATTTTGCCCAGGCTTCTATCTCAGCCAAGCATACACCAAGAGACGATCGTGTCACATCACTGAGCATAGGGGCAAGCAAGGGCAAAAGAAAATGGTTACCATCCTCACAAAGCAAGTCAGCCACAATAATGAAACTTCACAGACACTATGCAATCACAAGCCAAGACCCCCTGGGTGGTCTTTGCCCAGAGGCCTCTTTTGTGACCACACAGGAGGAGAAGGATGCTGTGCCACAGAGATGCCTCATTCACACCCAATGCACCATAGAGTCTGAGGCCAGGCTCTAACTATGGTGAAGATGACCCATGATCTGGGTTCTGAAGTCTCTTGTACTTGTTTAAATTAATAGAGTTTTCTAAATAAAAAAGACAGCAGCTTTTGGCACACATGAGGAAGCCTCAATCATGCAAACAGTAGGGATGGATGCTGATTAGTCCCACTTGGCTGCAGTATTTTATAACTGGTTGATGGGGCTGGGTTACCTTTGAGTCTGTCTTTCTCAGCGAGGCTCCTGCATCCACCAGAAGCTGGCAAATGGCACGATGTCGCTGGCAGGCTGCCTTATGTAATGCTGTCTCACCCCTAAACCAAAGTACAGAAACCAGCAGTGAGACACATCACACCATTTTACATTTACAAAGTATAAGGTGCAGAGGACAGGCAGAGAAGTATGCTGTATTTCTGCAAGGTTCCCTCTTTCTGGCAGAGGTAGACTTGTGCACTCTCTCCCTTGGCATTTACATCCTTTGACTCAGTAGGAAAGCCTGCAATGCACAAATAGCAAAGAACTTCTGAGGGGCGGGAAAGAAACATGCACTTAAAACAGTATTCAAAGGGCTGAATGTCCCATCCAACCAGCAGTTCTGCTGTCTGCTGCAAAGGCAAAGTAGCCACCTTCTTATTTCACAGCAGGCAAAACAGCACCAGTGTTCGTTTCTTCCTGCAATTTCTTCAATTCCTTCAATTTTCTCAGCCTTATTCTTAGCTACATCCTAAAAAATTCCTGCCCACGAAAGGCGTGACTGGTATATTTGCTGGTCTGGTTCTGACACTCTGCTCTTGGATGTCAAAGAGCAAGAGCTGTGTTTTTGTTTTCTATCTCTGGACTGCTGAGCTACTGAGGAAGCTTGAACACAGGCTTTTCAAAAGAGAAATCTGTGGGAACAGATTTATAGCAAAGCTCCTCATTCAGACTGGGATATGAGTAATGGGATTCTGAGACTGACTGTAGTACAAAGCTTAAAGAAATGTATCTAGATTCTCCTAGGAAGAGAAGCAAGGTATGCTTTGACTGGGTTGAAAAGTTGTCCTTAATACTAGCATCTAACAAGTAGGGCCGTTACATTACCTACAAAATAACAAATGAGAAGACATTTGTGTGGTAGGTCAATATTACACCTACCTACCTACCTACCCACCCAGAAAGTGGGAGTGCATAAAGGAGTTTCAGCTGCAGTCCACAACAGGGCAGGTTGAAATATTAACAGGCAACCTTGTAATGAATCTGCCTCTGCTGCATGAGAACTAGATTCAGAATGGGATACTGTCCGATTTCCCCCTGAGGTTCAAAAGACTGATTCATGCTGCCAGTTGCAGCTTGAACCTTCCCTTTTCAAGCCTTAGCAGTAAAAGGACTTTTGTAAAGGGAAGCCCTTATAGCCGTGTTCATTTGCTCTTTATTTCAGAGGCTGTGCTATGCTACTGGTTGAAGAGAAACAGTTTGTTCATCCAGGCTTCATCACTCCTGGATTGCACAGATGCATCCTGTGCAGAACCTTTCTGGTGCTTTCCCCTAGCAGAGGAGGGCACTGTGGAATGAGGAATGGTAGGTTTAACCAGTATGACAAAGGCAACTTTTGCTTCCCATATATTTCATACACTTCCCAGGATGGTTCATGCTTCCCTTACATACTCTTTGTGACACCTTGATTATACCAACAAGACAGAGCAGTTTGGAATAGCAAATATGTTGGCTTTGGGTTGTTTGTTTGGCTTTTTTTTAATAATAACACAGGTGATTCAGGTTATAACTACTTGAGAGAAATTACAACTGCACAGCTTATGGCCACTAGGGACAGCTAAGGCAGAGCAGTCTGGATGAAACATGAAGGGACAGAAGAAAAGGTGCAGAGCAAGAAAAGTAATTTCCTGACTTCTGGAATTTACTCTTCAAGCTGGTTCTTCAGTAATTGGATGCCAGAAACATCAAAGCAAAATGCAGTACTTGTATTCCTCTAGAAAGATTAATAAGGTTTGGGAAGCAATAGAAAGGAAGTTCTTTACAGAATTCAAGAAACATTTGGTTGAGGCCAGAAAGCCACATATGAGATAGTTGTCTGGGTTAAGGGAGACTTTTGTTTTCTTGCTTGTTTTTGAAAAGCTGTGCCATTTTACAAGCTTTTTTATTTTAAAGTTTGCTCATGAAAAACAAGAGAAGTCTGCTAGGCTAATGCAGATAATGTGAATTGTGGGGTAGGTTGTACTTACGTTTCACTGTCTATCATGTCCAGTAATTCAGATGGACCTGCAAAAGACAGTCAGGTACGTCATATAGCACTTGTCTGCATGATTAGAAGAGTACAACTACCATAAGAAGGTTCCTGGTGAAAATATGAACAAGAAATCAACTAAAGCACAATTTGCACAAATATGCCAGACTTCAAGGTAATATTTGCTTGGACGAGCCCTTGCACCAGCAAAATTCTGAATGCACAGTCACTGCTGGAGTGTCAGCATCAGGGACTAGCAGCTTCTAAATTATACTGGAAATGAATATTCATGGAGTTTATTTTCTTACACTTCACCTTGCTCAATTAAGTGGTTCACATAAGTACAGGGCATTGGAAATGCTGATATACTGGAAACCCTGATATATTGCAAGTTAAAATCTATTGTTAGTACTAGAGGGAAAATGTCATTAGGAAGTTGAAATTAGCCAGATTCTGTCCTGAATGACATCCCTGTGCTACTCCATTTAATAGCATTACACAGAATGTAGATCAGGGTGGAATATTCCCAGCAGTCTTTATATTGATATGCAAATCCTGTACTCTGCTGGTTAGCAATGATCAGGAAAGTAAGATTAAGAAAAACAGAAAAGATTTTTGTTAAGTGGGACCAAATGATGCATTTATGCTAATGTTCTTTTGTCCTTGATATTCACTACAGGCAGATGTTTATAGCAGCAAATTCCATCTCTGAATTACAGTGATATGGAAATGCTACGATCTGGATAGCATTTGAACCAAGAAAAACTTTTCGCTTTGCAGTCTGTTGTATTATTCTTCTCTCCACTCCTCTGGAGCATAGTGCCAGTTGGTATGGGGCAGTTAGCAAGGGGAACAGGGAAACTTTACAAGAGTTTTCTTTCCTACTCATGAATATTTCTCTTCAACATGCTTTGACTTTGAAATTCAAGAGTCCTCAAGAGCTTACAGCAAATCTCACCTGAAACTGAGGAATTTCTCACCACTTGCTTACAAAGGCCTACACACAGCCTCCCTACACTCCTTTCACTCTGAGTCTGTGTCAAAATGGATCAGAGCAGCCCGTTTCTTCCTCACTGCTTTCACAACACACTCAACTATCACTGGGGGAAGCTGGCCACCTTGGCTCCTGAAGATGCAAGGAGCTCCTTCACTTCATCTTCTGTCATGAGAAAGAGGTGGTCAAAAAAGAGCCATACTTAGTCCCCTGTGCACAGGACATTGCATAACTATCATGGTAGTCCTCCAAACTATTTAGCCATTCTCAATTTTTAATGCACAGCACCCTGATTCTACTGCCACACATCCTCATCTCCACAGTTGTGTTCACTCCTCCCTATCAAAAAGAAGAATCATTCATGCTTCTGTAAGCATGAAGAAGAATACAGGGGGCTATGCAGGGCCCGTTGTATGAAAGAAAGATAATGCCTGTGCAACTAAAAAGAAAAAAAAGCAAAAACAAACAAAAAAAATAAAAAAAAGACTGCTTTACATCTCACAGGAGAAATCCATGTTCCCTCAAAAATAGAGGCAGCTCCCCATGCCTTGCTGCAATGCCACATTCCACTAATAGGTAACCAAGAACGATCAGCAGTGTTTTGGAAAAGATATTGCCAAGTAGGCTATTATTTCCATTCATGGATGGAACATGGAAGGTTGTGATGCAGGGTGTGGAACAGGGTGTACTGGCTGCACTGGGCATAGAGGTATTCGCCCTGGCAATTGGAAAAAGGTGTTCAAACATTTGGAGGAAGAATGGAAAGAAGTTAGAAGAATATGACCTGAAAGGGAGGAGAAGATGGGGCAGAGCAGTTCTGGAGAGACAGAAAGACAAGGATAAAGGAAAACTGGTCTAGAGCAGGAAGAGATAGCAAGGCTAGGACAGAGGAGCTGAGTACTGAGGACTGAGCAGACAGCCTGTGGGTATAGACCTGAGGAGGTGCCAGGTACATCCTACCTGTCTGCGAAGAGTGCTCCCAGCTACTGTCCCAAATAAGACATTGCATGGGAGTGCCCCAACTCTATCCCAGTCATACATAAGGGACACATATTGGGGTTAATCAATTAACAGCACAACACAGTACCAGGGTTCATTTGTTTCATTCTTTCTGGCCTAGCTGTGGAGCTGGAATGCCCCAACTCACTCACAGCCTGAGCTGTGCCCTTTACTTCTTTATTTTATTTTCACTTGTGCTTCTCTTAAACCATCTCACGCCCTCCTTCTAATTCCCTTTCCCCTCTTTTTTGGACCTCATTTTTACATCAGTCTCCCTGGCGCTGCCAACCGACCATTCCAAATCCCCCTCTGCCCCGGGACAAAAGCTGCACAGATGTGGGAAGGGCTGGCACTGGGAAAGCTAACGGCACTGTCATCCTGACCCAGCGGGGAGGCGACTGTTTTACTCTGGGACAAGAGGCAGAGAAAGAAAAGGGGACCATGGCGCAGAGAGAGGACAAAATAACCCAATAGAAATCCGGAAGGGAAATGCATGAGTGAGATTTCTATCAAGGAAAACAGCAGGGGAGGGAATAAAAACAAAAGATAGAAATGTGTGGAGAGGTGGAGGGAGGGAAAATAGAGAGAGAGAAAGAGAGAGTGAGTCTGGGGGACTAAAGAATGGCAGGATAGGGACGGGGGGAGACATTCGCATGAAAGGAGCTGAAAAGCATGACACACTGAGGGGAAGCCCAGCTGAGATCACACTCTTTCCTTAACATCTCTGATAGACTGTCTGTGTAGAATTATTAACTTTTTTCCTTCTCTCCTTCTGGCCCCTTTCACTCCACCAAAGCCTCTCTCCATTTTCTCAGGAGGCAAAGCAGCCTGGGCTGGGGATGGGAGGAGGGAAGGAAAGGAGACATTCAAAAGCAGCTGCACGTTAGCTGAGCTCACTACAACATAAAAGAGAGACTAAATGACCATATTTCAGAGGCATTTCCAAAATATACAGCACCATGCAGTCCAAAAGGCCTCCAGGACAACAGCACACTTTGCCCTCTCCAGGGGATGGGGTTACAGCTACCCACAGGAGACCCACAGCTATTAACCCCTGCCAGGCACTTGTCCTGTCAGTCCTTCATAGAGTTGGGGAAGAAGGATATTCAGTTTAAAGCAGTGATGTTGGAGATTATCAGCATTTCTGGGTGCTTATCTGTCAAAACCCTCTTTGCTTAATAACTTGATTGAGATTGTTATCTGGGGACAAAACTGAATTCGGTTCCTTATCTTCAAAGAGGGAGTGTTTTTTAAAATAACAGTAATCTACAAAGTCAAAGCTATTTAAAGCCTTTGCCTCCCTCCACACTCCTCACTTTTACCCAATGTGAAGATTAACAATGTCTGGTTAGTACTGTTAGTCCCCCTTACCTCAGAATTCCCACTGCAACATAGATGGTAGTCAGGTTATGGGAGCATGCATTCCATAGTAATTCTGTCTCAGTCACGCTGACCTAAACTTACTAAATTTGCAAATTAAAATAGACTGGTTTATATCTTGTACCTTATAAGAAAATTAAGCTGTTTTCTCCTTAGGACCCTCACAAACCTTAAATCATTTTGCAAATCTAGACATACTAACAAAAGTCAGGCAAATACGCTCTTCTTCAGTCTTTCTGATGACTATTCACACTTTGTCCCTGACGTCTCTGTCATGGCAAAGTCTGCTTTCCAAAAGCTTTCTTTGAAACTCCTGAGTCTGGTCAGGATTCAAATCCAAAATCACTGTCAGCTCTTCACTGTCAACTTTATAGCACTAATAGTAACAAAAGACTTTCTTATCAGAGGATGTTATCTAATGGAGCAAGGATGTTGAGGTTTGAAATGTTCAGGGTGGGATGCTTTACTGACTGTTCCATCAGAAGTTCTCACCACAAACTGTTAAAGCAACTGCAAACAACTTTCTTCTCTTCTGTTTAAAATTAAAATACCCTAGAGGAAATACTGAATTCTTTCTTGTCCTTTGAGCCCCTAGACAAGAGGAGGAGGCAAACAGAATGTCTTGTACAATGGTTATAAATAATAAGTAGTTCACAACTGCCAGATAAAGACTCAAGGCCAACTTTGATTCCAAATACAGATGATAATTTAGGAGGTCCTTCTTCTAGTGGAGCTTCTTAAACCTTCATTAATTCTATTTGTGTGAAGCAAGTAAACAGTTAACTCTTCCCTAACGTGTATGCATTATGGTGTGAGACAGTTGCTGACTGCAGCAAGAAACAGATGTGGTTCTGATATCTACTGAGATTGGCCCTTAGTTTCTAGCTGTGCTTCTTAGCCTAGCTACAGACAGATCTTAAAAGGTCACCTTCCTACTACAAGCAAAAGACCCCTAATTTAGTAAGGCAGTCTTGAACAACAGATAGGTCTGTGCATCTGCCATTCCTGCACAGGGAATAGAGAGGAACTGTTTTGCAGGAACAGCAGCCAACACAACTGTTCCTGCAGCAGTAAGCAGCTGTTGCCCTGACACCTACTACATTGGTGTTTCAGCTGCTATTCCAGGCTAGAGCTAGCCCACTGCTAAGTATCTGGCGATACTGCACAGCAGTATCCTTGTGTGACTCACCTCTGCTTTTTCTAATTTAAGAAGGGTTATTTTCCTCCCTTCAACATCTGAAATCATTCTCATCAAGATCACAGGACAAGCTCTCATATTAACATATCCTGCATGTTTGCAGAAAGCATAAAACCATCTCCACTGTATGGAGCTTCAGCATCACTACAGCATTTTCTCTCCTTCATAATCCCAGTGCTATGTACCCCACTCCTGTATTGTATTTTATTTACCCTGCTATTTTCAAACTAGGCAGTTAAAATTCCTGGTGAGGTGATTTTTCTCCTGTGCAATTTTGTTGTTGCTGCTGTTTTCTAAAGATATTCAGAAGATTTTCTTTATGTCATTAAATAACAGGTTTTCTGTGTTGTATGCTGGAGAGTATTTTACACTGGAACTCCTATTAACTCTCTCCAGATATGTATGGGAAGCAGACAAACTACAGAGGAAGTGCAGCTGGGCAGAGGTAACTGCCAGAACAAGAGTAAGTCTCATTTTTATCAAGGGTGGGTATCAGCAGAAATGAGAAGCTAGATACAGGGAAAGCCTCAGATATTAGTAGCATTGGGTTTAATACAGTAATTAATGTTGAGAAGATGCCAGATACCAGAGATGCAACAACAAAAAAAAAAAAAACACAACCCAAGGGCATTATGATGATGATTCAGCAAGAGAGCTTGTTTGTGAGTAAGAAGTACCCAGGGTAGAAATGAGTTTCATTAATTGCTTGATGGGTGAAGAGCAGAGACCTCTATTAAAGCATTGTCCCATGCACTCTGATCCCTAGAGAATGTTAAACAAACAATGCATCTGGAGAAGCCAGAGGACATATGTCTGGAATGCTGCAAAAGCTTCCTACCATCCTTAGGGATAAAGGGGAGAGAGGAACTGAGCTGACATTTGCTAAACCTTCTGATTTGTCTTTGTCTAACAGTTCGTAATCCCTCACATTTCTCTATTCACTTCAAAAATTCCTATGGATTGCCTGCTCATATTCTTACCAGATTAATTGGTCCCATCTTAAACCTTCACTAAAGTAATGGTGACTGGGTCAGACCGACTCAGTTAAGGTATATGTGTCAAAGAAAAATCCCGGAGAAGCAGTCATGACAGTGAATTAGCACAGGTCATGTGCAGTGTGAGGAGAGAGCAGAGGCAGTAAGAAAATTAAGAGAAATCATGTCTGTCTACAAAGTTCAGGGGCACGTACAATTGCTGTGACTAATGACACAAGCCACAGAAGTTAAATAGAGGTAGACTGGTAAGAAAACTAGCCCATATTTGGATATAAGGGCAACTTAGCTACCTATATGTAGGTATCTATACATAAAAGAGTAAAAGAACAATTCAGTCCCCCTCAGTCTGGTATCTGGGACACAGTGCAGTTGCCCACTGTCATGGTTTAAGCCCAGCTGGTAAATCAGAACCAAGCAGCCACTCGCTTACTCTCCCTCATTTTCCCCCCCTCCAGGTGGGATGGGGAGGAGAATCAAAAGAATGTAATTCCCATGGGTTGAGATAAGAACAGTCCAGTCACTAAAGTATAATAATAATAATAATAATGGAAATAGTAAGAGGAGAGACTATTAACAATAAAAGGTAAAGGGAAAAGAAACCAATAAACACAAATGATGCACCATACAATTGCTCATCACCTGCTTACTGATACTCATGCCAACCTGAGCAGGTATCTGCCCTTACAGGTGACTCGCCCCAGTTTATATACTGGGCATAATGTGCTGTGGTATGGAATACCCCTTTGGCTAGTTTGGGCCAGGTGTCCTGTCTCTGCTTCCTCCCAGCTTCCCATGCCCCTCCTCACTGGCAGAGCATAAGACTGAAAAGTCCTTGATCGGAGTAAACATTACTTAACAACAACTGAAAACATTACTGTGTTATCAGCACTGTTCTCAGGCTAAAGTAAAAAACACAGCACTGGACCAAGCTAGAAAAGGCAGGGAAGCTAAAAAGGAAGCTAAAAAGGAGAAAAATAACTGTTTGCAGCTGAACCCAGGACACCCACACACAAATATTTTGTGCCATTTGAAATGCCTACAGACAAGCCTTCGGTTGCATTTGGAATAAGAGGGATGTTTGCTTCTCTATCATGGGTCTCCTACACGCCTTGTATGTCACCTTGTAGACCTATGCAGATGTCCTGGCTATCCAAGGGAAATGACATTAAATAGTTATGTTTAAGCAAATGAACAAAGTGCACAGGTAACTGTCAGCTGAATCAGTTGTTGGGCTCCAATAACTACCTTGACTAGGGTCTCCCTTGAGCCAGTTATGACAGAAGTCTGCTGCTATTAAAGATGTCCTCCTCACTTCCATCTGCCACTCAAAAAGGGCATGTCTCCTCTAGTACTTCTGTCATACATGTACAAATGAACTCAGTCATAGATCTCTGTTGACAGTACAGGAACTTAGGCCCACAGGTTATCTGGCACCTGTATGTAAATGGCTAGCTTGACAAATCAATTTAGGAGTTAAGCTCAAGCTGAATCCCACTCCAATTAACACAAATACTAACAGATGCATATTGCCTCTTCCTTTCCTGTGAATTTTGCTTATTTCTTCTCCTTGTACAATTTCTGCAGTAACTTTCAAGCATTAGCTGACACTTCTTCCACTTGCCAGGAGCAGTCTCTGTGGTTAGTGCTAATAACACTGCTGCTGAAATAACATAGCTGATTTTGACATCTAGAAGTCAAAATAGCCATTGATATTTTGAAGAGGGATCAAAGAGGAGCTGCAAAAGTGTTTAAAAGACTAGAAAATATTTCCTACAGTGAAGCAGGCTGATGACTGGGACTTTAGCAACAATATTACTGTGCTACTCTCCAGCAATCAGTGAACAAGATTAAGGCAGCTCAACAGGCAGAAACTCCTAATGTGGCTGTCTCAAATGTATATACACACAAATTGCTGCATAGCCTGTGTAAGGATGCCTGCAATACTGTTACTGACAAAGGCAAAAAGAATCAAAAGAAAAAAAGGGAAATAACATGATCACAGTCTAAATATAAAAATATAAATAAATGCAAGTATAAATATAAGTATACATATAAATTTGGAATGGAGATAAAGAATCTTTGTTATCAAATCTAACGGAGATAACTTTGTTATCGAATCTAACAGAGACAGAATAATGAAGGGTTGGAAGCAAAGCTAAGCGAACCTAGTCTACAAATAAATGCACAGATTCCTAACCAGCATGTTACTAAATATTGAAATAACATACTAATGGCTGGATACGCTTTCCATTGATGTAAATGTTTTAATGAAGATTAGGTACTTTCTAAAATGCATGCTCTAATTGAAAAACAAATTCATAAAGAGGTTTTGTATGCTAGAAGTTCTAACTAAAGCATCATACTGTTTCTTTACAGCCCCTCAACTGATGCAACTGCAAAAATACCCACCCTACTCAAAAGCCATCTTCATTTTCATTTCCAGACTTCCCCTTTATCTGGAGCCATCACTGTCACTCATGCCACATTCCTAGCCTCCTGCTCACACACACTGCAGGTGGACATTTTGCTGAGGGTGATCACAGATGACTGAGGGCACTTCCAGCCACACTGAAGTTGTACCTGACTGACACTTGGCCGAAGTACAGCACTCTGTGGATTTGCCCACTGTGACTCACCATGTTCCAGGATGTATTTCACAATGTCACCATGCCCTGTTTTGGCAGCATGGTGCAACAAGGAGCAGCGATCGGGTCCTTGGATTAACAAATTGGCTCCTTTTTTACAGCATTCTGTGAACTGGAAACAAAAGACACACAGAAGGATAATACGTGAGGACCAGAAAAACAAATTTGCAGACAAATTATTTACAAATTTTCATAGCAGGTCAGTGCAAAACTGGAATAAAATGAAACAAAATATTAAAAAGCCACCCTTTAGGTCCCAATGAAAAAATATCTGAAACTAGAAGTATTGAAACTATATGTGCTAAGAAAAGCGCTTTGTATTTTCTAAACAATGACACATTTCGACTCTACTGGCAATGAATTATTGTTTGCTAGCAATGTTTGCAAACTGCTTCTGGTGATGCTGTTGAGATATTTTAGATTATACGTATTTAATGGAAAATTCTGCCTTCTCTACTGAGAATTCCAATTTTTCCTCAGCACAGAAGACAAACACATTCTGACTAAACCAGGACTCAAAAATCTGCAGGGACGTGGGGTTCAGGTGCCCCACATCGCCCTTCTCACTTTCTGCCCCCTACCTCGGGCTGGCAGAGGGGGAAGCACTGTGCTGGCTAAGAACAGGCAGGAAACAGCAACATGGCAGGTCTCAGAAATGCTGCAAAATCAGGGGAGGAGGAAAAATGCAGTGCAGATCACTGCAGAGAAGAGGGAGAGGATTGCAACAGAGGGGACATAATTTGCAATGCAGTACATTTGAAGAAAAGCAAGAAGTTTCCCTGTCAAAGCAAACTTGGGCAAAAAGTTTTCAAGCAGCAGAAAGGAGATAATATTTTTATGACTTCTGGTTGAAGGACTGCTCCATAGATGCCACAAGTGCAGTGTCAGAGGTACAGAAGGGGCACCTGCAGGCAAAGGGTTGGCCTAACAGTACTGTCATTTTTACTAATGGCTCCAAGCTTGCTTCTCACAGATAAAATTGCAGTCGTTAATCACAGTCCCCATCCAAATTTGATGGTGTGTTTTCAAATCCTGACTTGGCTACTGAAAAACACAGGCTGCATAACTGACAGAAATGGAACTTCAGACTTGGGGCACAAAACAGTTTTGCACGTGTACCTTTTCCTCCCAATAGCAGACAATACCAAGACACTACACAATTTGAGACATCTGTTAGGTGATAAACCAGCAAGCTGAGATTTGCTCTACCTGGTCTAGCAATTGTCTTGGTATAAGTTAAGAAACCTCCAGCAACTCTAGGGGCTTGGCCAGCAACCTCAATGCCATAAAATATCCTTGACTGTGTAAGGCTACGTCAGAGCTACCCTGCTGTTCAGCACTGCATTCGCCAATATAGTAATTTCCCTGTTAGTAACCGACACATTGCTCTGTGCAGTGCACTATGAATCCTGGGCCGAAAGGTGCTGTCTAACACCAGATCCTATTCACTTGTATTTCACACCTCACCTGACTGATGTGTTCCCCTAATATTCATGGTTTCCTGGAAAGGCTGTAAAATGGCACTTGCCAGCAATCCTTACAGCAGTCTATTTACGTTTTGAGCAGAGGTGTGATAAAATTTACAGTATATCAGACCTGCAAAAAGCTGTGAAAAAGGGGACACTCAGTGCTCTATACTTACCTTCAGTAGATCACCAGCTATGGCTGCCTGTAAAAGTGCTGCAAAAGACAAATAGAAAACTAATGTCAGGCAGAAGGTATTATGCATATAGCCTCACAGCTGAGAACACAGCTCACAGTATGTGCAAGTTAGGACCAATGCCTCAGTCCACTTGCATTCTCATATACTACCAAAATCAATGCAAAATCTGCACTGACACACATTAGAAAGGCAGAAGACTGCCCATATTGCATTAAAGCTGTATGGATATCAGGCCAGCATTGCCGGCTCTACTCTGGAACTGCATGCTTCTATCTCAATTTTCCCCTTGAGACACTTCAGGGACCTTTTAACAGTGGCCATAGGGTGGGCCTAAATCTCAAGCACCCAAGCCATCACTGAAGATACCAGTGACAAACACCGAGAACCTGAAAGTATCCTCAGACCTCTGAGACTTTTCATATTGATGGTGGAGTGGTCAGTTACCCTCAAACACAGTGAAAGTCCCAAGCTGCAGACAATGAAGTGGCAAATGAGAAAATTCGTAATAATTATTAGTATTACAAAACCATTTTGACATGCCAGTGGGCAGCAGGTGCCCCAGGTTTGGCAGGCAGGGTCAAACACAGAGCGGGAGCCAGCCCTCACCTTTGTAGCCTTTGCAATTTAAACAGAAGGAAAAACAGACAAAGAGAGGCAAAGTGAGCAAAGGCTCTCAGCAGGGCAGGACAGAGCACTACACAGAGCAGGGAGCTGCTCAGCACTCACTACTATCTGCCCTGTGCCCATTAAAAGGAAGGAAGGCACACGCCAGGGACTCGGCAATGCCCTATCTATAGGCTGCATTCAGCTGAAAATATCATGGTGACAAGTAACCATAAACATGAGAAGCTGTCACAAATCTACTGCTGTTGCAGCTATTTCCTACTTCCCCCTGTCATGATATATATAGTAAAAAACAATTATGAATAATCTTTCTGAGAAAGCACTTATTTGATTTGCTCTTAGAAAGCACTAAACATCTGCCTCAGTTCATACGTTTCAAGAGCACCTAATCCCTTTTCTATCTTCAAGTCTAGGCAGTGCAATCAAGTTAAGCAATTGCTGAAGTGCCATCCTTGATAAAGATACCAAAAGCTCACACAGGGAGAAACAAGGGGAAAAGAGAACCATAGTATAGCCTGGCCTCTGAAACGTAACATGCAGGAAACTGCACAGTGTGAATTCCACAAGGAGCTTGTTACAGCTTCAGAAATGACAACACCTCTGAGCTAACCACTGCAGAAGAGGAAGGGTGTGCAAACAACTCAACAAATGTCCCTTTCTTTGGAAACACCTGGTGCTGCGCGTTGCTTTCTGGTCTCAGCAATGCCTCATGCCCTGGCTATGCAGCAGCAGGAAAAGCGAAAACATAACCCAGTTAAATTCTGACTTGGGAAAGCAGTAGCAGCAATTCTCGTAATATTTTACAGTGACCATGAATTAAACTAAATCCTGAAAATCCCCCTGGCACCTATGGGACTATGAACACACAGATCTGAGGAATGGAAAAAGACAAACACCAGCAGATAAGAGCTAGAACTGGAAAAATACATGTACATCTTTTCTTCAGATTTAAATTTTAGTGGTTTAAGTCCTTTATTTCTCCCCTCCCCACCACCATAGTTCTAATACTGGCTTAGCCCAAATTACTAGCAGAGCACAATTTAACCCTTGTGCCATTCATTTTCTTTTTTTTCCTCCTTTTTTGCTGATCTCACTGCCACATTTATTCTGCAGGCTACTGCAGTCTGGAATTGTATTAAATAATTTGCTCTCCTAACACATATGAAAATCAAATGAACTGGTAACATCAGCTTTTCATTGCCTTCTACATCCTGTATTTTAAGACACGTCTTCTCAGAGGTTACTTCTTAAAAGGTGGAGATACTTTTTCTTGTGCAAACCATGCTTAAGATTATAGTTCAGAAAAGCCAGAAGAGACATCTAGAAAACTATGAAGTAACAGGAAAAGCCTGGCAAGCTGCGAGAAATCTTCCGTATTTAGTATCCATAACCAGAAGTTGGTCTGATGATAAGGCTATTATGATAGAGCAGCTCTAAACCATATTCAACATTATTAGACCAATCTTATCCTCTCTTTCCTAAGCCTCCAATCCAGCAAAGCATTAAGACAGGTACTTAGCTTTGAGATAATCACATTCTTTCACCAAATCTACCTGCACACTTAGGTGCTTTGCTAGAGTAGAACTTTTTGCATAAATGAATACATTACAGATCAACAAAACCCGCTGGCATAACAAGCAGATTAGACTACAGTAAAATAATTCAATGCTGTAAGCCAGGATGCTGGAAGACTTAGAAGCTATTGAACTAGAAATGCAGAAAGGTTCTTTAGAACAGAGAACACATTTACATAAACATATGAATAATGCTTAGCACACTAACCCCATAAACCCAAATGGGACTGCTGGGCATATTGACAAGGAGGGTGAAGCTGGCAAAAATCACCTGGTTGTTAAAGAGGTAGTAAAACAAGCAAGCAGATGGCATTGACAAGAGAGAGCAGACTCAGAAATTGGACAAAAATGCTGTTAATATGCAATGCCAGGCTAGCTTAAAATTAAAAACATTAAAGTGAGAATAGTTTTATTTCTTCTGATCAGCACTGTGCCACTGGTGTAACACATAACATGAATTATGCAATTGTTTTATCATCTCTTAAAATACCTTCAGGTCTTAAGGATGGCTCAAAATATAAGTTGATTTAATAAATGTTTAAAACTAGTCATTATTTTCTCAACTTCTCATAAGATAAGCGTTTGTCATGACTAATAAAAATGTTTTATTACCTTTTTCATTTATTTAGCAAGCAGATTTATTGCTAATGAAAGATGACAGCTTGACAAAACTGGAGACTGAAATGCTCTGTCCATATAATGAGGAAGCACTCTGTCTGGTAGAAGACACCCCAGGCTCCCTTCTCAGCAAAGATTGACTTCTACCAGTACACCCCTTCAAACAGCCCCTGCTCCATACCTGCTCTATCACTGACCTCTCTGCTGAAACTGCCAGCAAATATATCAGTCACTGCCCAGGGTGATGCATCTTGACAGAAACAATTACCTGCTAGGATATGGACAGGAAGAAATGCAGACTGTATGTGTAACAGCTGCTAGAGACTACCAAACTGTTAGTTTCCACTGGGTAAATTTTGAGATGAGGTTCTGACCACCCCTATGGCGACCTTACAAAAGAAACCTCATTAAAACACACATACATACAAAACAACCCCCAAAGAAACAAAATAAACTCCTATACTTGACTTAGAAATTAAATGTTGAATAGCTACAGGTGAATAGTTCATTAACAGGAAAAGAAAAAGCCACATAAAAAAGGCAGCTAATTGAATCCTGGTAATGCTGCAAGCTAGTGCAGCTTGAGACACAGGAAAAACATCTACTAATACACCTACACATGCTGAAAGCAATACCTTTCCTGTGGCATGTGTCATTCTTCATTTCTATGTTAGTGCCCACAGTTTCTATTAGAAACAGCTATTTTTTATTTCATATTCTAAAAATACACATTAATGCACTGACTTACAATAAACTTTTTGGTTTCCCAGTCATAAAATTAACCTATTAAATACCAGTTGTTCTCTGGTTCTACATGTGAAGTCAGCAGCATTAAAAGAGTACTGCAAAATCAGTCATTAAACACTGGGAAACAGATAATGAAGGAGTGAGGCATTTGTACCTAGTAACTTCACAGGCTGCAAGATGCCTAGGAGATCTTGCAGGGCTGCCTGGATAGTCAGAAGAGAAAATAACCCTCCATAGAGAGCAACCTGGTGTCCCTTCAATAGTTCCTGGTGTGCATCACCCTCCACAAACTATAGAAGTTCTAGGGAAAATTACCTCTAACTTCCAGTACCTAAATGATGAGCCAAACTAGGACAGAGAGGGGATCCTTCAGAATGGCATCATACCAGGGGGCATATCTAATCACCTGTGAGAAGGACAGCAAAAGAAGAACAAAATGGGGCATCCTCATTTTTTTTATGAGCTTCCAAGGTATGATACTCCTTGGACCAGGCAATGGTTATAGTCAGAAATTTTGGGACCTCTCTGTATAACATACAAGTGCATCAGGAGAACACCTCATGTGAGGGCTAACAAATGCAGATCCACAACTTCAACATAGCAAAAGAAAAGACCAGGAGAGGGGCAGAAGTCATTGCTACTATCTCACTCACTTCAAAATCAATGAAAATTCTTAGAAGCAACACAAGGAAGAAGAACTTCAACCAACAACTACCGCTTCCTATTTGCCCTGCAGGAAAACTCCCTTCAGTTTGGTCAGTTTAACACCAAGGGCATAAAAAGGGCTCAGCACTAGGCTACTGTCACGGAAGAATTTTGTTGCTAAAACAGTTTCAGAAAAACCATGGAGAAAAAAATATCTTATAAACCCTTGTAAGCAACATGTCAGGATCACAAGGTTCTTTGTTAAAAGTAGGTTGAGATGGAAGATGTTTAGTAAATTAGTTAAATAATCATTAGTGAGTCAGTAAGATGAGTTGGCTTTCACTGTAAAGAATCTCCAAGAGCAGTACAGTTCTGCAGTGTGCCGCTGTCAGTGGTATAGAAGTAATGTGTCTTTTTACATAAGGAAAAGTTATTCATAAACCATAAATATCTCCCAGATTTTACCAGTCATATTGCATATTTGATCTGACCCTTTCCATACCATATTTACATCCACTGCTGCTATACAAACTAAGCCATGGTGAATGCTATTAAACATGAATGGATATTTTGAAGCTTTCACCATCTCCAGGATATTCTTTAGTGGGTCTAAGAACTGTCACAGAAGGGAGCAGAATTATTTAAAACTATGCTTTAGGGAAGAAGTACCACACAAGGGAGTTGTCACATCCACGATTAAAATGCAGCCAATTTGAGATCTACGAATCAAATACAGTGTGAGAGCAAAGTATTATTTGCAATAATACATCTTACCACGGGTTAAGGAATACCAGGCTAACAATGCATCTGATCAGTGTACGACAACATTTAAGAGCATGGGAAATTATAGCAGATTTCAACAACCACGACTCCAACAGAATTAGGGCTCATAACACTTTTAGCTCTTTCAAAAGGCACAATAAGACCATTGATGATCTGAAGTGCTCAGGACCTTGTAGAAACCTCTTTTATCATGCAGTGCCTGAAACTGTCCAACCCTTTCTAAGACACATCTGACGCACTAACTAATTGAGTTATTGGAATTAATATGCCATGCACATTTCGGTACTGGATGTTTCTTACCAGCTAAAGGCAACTAATAAAAACAATTAGACATTAGAGCTTTGGTGTGGAGTTCACAGAATTTGAAAGTCAGTGTCCACCACCATCTCCTGCTAGATTTTCTCAGGGGAACTCTTAAGGAACACCTCATTAAATACTGCATCATTCAAACCCTGCTGAGCTGATAATGAAGAAGAAACTGTAGAAGAAGGTGACATCATCAAATTTCTTGAGTTATTAAATGTAATTTGGCATTCCAGAACATTTCCATCTCTTTATTGCTGTTGTAGACTGTGAAATTCATAGAGTCAGAAATTTGAAGTAATTACTGTTTTACATGTTAGAAGTTAAAAGCTGACCTTGACTAGAAGAGTGCTTTTACACAGCTGGAGTCTTTTGAGCTGTTAAAGATCAGCATTATAGAAATGATAAGAAAACAAGCCCTCATTCTTAATTTCTCAATAGTTTTATAGAAATCAATAATAACTTCTATTTCAATCACTCAAAAATCACTTGAGTATGAAGCCCATATAGATTATCATTCAGAAATACATTCTTTTCTCTGTAAACAACAATTTACTTGTAACAGCTTTGTGCAATCTAGTTAAGACCAAATCTAATATAAAAAACTGACAGCAACATAACTCACCCAGAAATGTACAGAACTGATTTTTCTTCTACTCTAGCCATGATCTTTAACCTTGGCCTGAAAATGACTGTGGAGGCCACCATAAGGAATTGGTTTGTGGACTACTTCCAATATGACTATGAAAAACAAACATCTAAGATATAGAGCAGTACATATACTTGACATTTCTGAAGGGTCTGCAAGTCCTACAGAAGAGTTTTAGATATCCATGGTGAAGAAAAGTTGCAAATGTCTGCATCTGAGCTTTTACAAACCCTTTACTTGCTCTCAGTATTTAATCTGCTTTTAAAATTACAGAAAAAAAACCCAACCACCCAACTTAAAAATATGTATGCTAAACTATCTACATAACTGAGAAATTAAATTACAAAATTAATAATGCCTTGTTAGAATGACTGTGAACTCGCAGGTCTTTGATCTGCAGACAATCTCAAGCCTCTCTGACGCTGATGATACTTAAACATTTCTGTTTGAAGCTAAGCTGAGTGGAAGGAGCAGTTAAATGTTTCTTCATGTATTTCATACACCTGCAAGTACTTGACGCAACTACTGAAGACCATGAAAAAAAGTAAATGGAAGTTAAGCCTTACGTGTTGAGGGGTTTCCTAGCGCTGGCAAAAAATCCCAACAACAAAAACCAACAAACAGTCCAGAAGTAAATGGTTAAATCTTTGTGTGGATATAAGAGAGGTAAAAGGCTGGCAAAAAAAGCAGCAAAACACCCACTATGCAGACTTGCTTGAACTTCTGCACAAGAAAATCACTTTTTCTGTGTTCACTGAAAAAGTCTTTATGTCAAACAGCTGTCTGACTCTTTCATCCACATTTTCCTCCTGATAGAACAGGGCAGAGGTGCCTGAATAGCCTAACTGGTTAGGCAAAAAAAAGAAAAGCTGTACCAAGCCCCTATAAGGAACACTTACCTGCTTCGGAGCCTGTTATCATACATATTACTTATGTCAAGGTAAGGACACAAACATTTGGTTCTATTATAGCCATCAAGACTGAATTTTCCTTATAACTATGCATAGGAAAAGCTGTGAATTTTCCTTATAACTATGCATAGGAAAAGCTGAATTCAGGAATTAAAAGTCAGTTTTCATGAGAAAACCCTGTAAATACAACACATGTACTGATAAGGAATCTGTCTGGTCACAAAGCTTACTAGTGCTGTACTTACTAGTGCTTTGATGATTAAGAATGCTGGGTATATCTGTGTGAGGTGTTAACCTCCATCTTGTTCTCTATGCTGATTTTTACCTCTACATTGAACTACAGCAGACATGTAGTAAAAGAAAGAAAATTCTCACACTGAACAGAAGAATATATTTTGCATGATTTTTAAAATTTGGTGTTGAACAATCAAATTGAACATCTTCAGCAAAAAGACGGCTAACAGAACAGAACCAGTCTCACATTGCAGTGCTTAAGAAATGAGCATTTGAAGACTGGAAAAGGGAAATATAACTCCAGTTTTCAAGAAGGGGAAAATGGATGACCCGGGGAACTACAGACCAGTCAGTCTCACCTCTGTGCCTGCAAAATCTTCAAGCAGATTCTCCTGGAAGGAATGCTAAGGCACATGAAAAACAACAAGGTGCTTGGTGACAGCCAGCATGGCTTCACCAAGGGGAAATCCTGCCTGACCAATTTGGTGGCCTTCTATGATGGGGCTACAGAACTGATGGACAGGAGCAGAGCAGCTGATGTCATCTACCTGGACTTGTACAAAGTGTTCGACACTGTCCCACATGACATCCTTGTCTCTAACCTGGACAGACATCAGTTTGATGGATGGACCACTTGGTGAATAAAGAACTGGCTGGATGGCCACACACAAAGAGTTGTGGTCAATGGCTGAATGTCCGGCTGGAGACCAGTAACGAGTGGTGTCTCTCAGGGATCGCTGTTGGGACTGGTCTTGTTCAATATCTTCATCGCTGACATGGACAGTGGGATTGAGTGCGCCCTCAGCAAGTTTGCTGATGACACCAAGCTGTGTGGTTCGGTTGATACGCTGGAGGGAATGGAATGCCATCCAGAGGGACCTTGACATGTTTGTGAGGTGAGCTGATGCCAACCTCATGAAGATTGACCATGACAAGAGCAATCCCAGGCACAGCTACACGCTGGGCAGAGAAGAGATTCAGAGCAGCCCTGCGGAGAAGGACTTGGGGGTGCTGGTCGATGAGAAAATGAAAATGAGCCAACAGTGTGCGCTTCCAGCCCAGAAAGCCAACCGTATCCTGGGCTGCATTAAAAGGAGGTGATCCTGCCCCTCTACTCTGCTCTCGTGAGACCTCACCCAGAGTATTGTGTGCAGTTCTGGTGTCCTCAACATAAAAAGGACATGGAACTGTTGGAACAAGTCCAGAGGAGGGCCACGAGGATGATCAGGGGACTGGAGCACATCCTGTATGAAGACAGGCTGAGAAAGTTGGGGCTGTTCAGCCTGGAGAAGGCTGCATGGAGACCTCATAGCAGCCTTCCAGTACCTGAAGGGGGCCTACAGGGATGCTGGGGAGGGACTCTTCACTAGGGACTGTAGTGATAGGATAAGGGGTAACAGGTTAAAATTCAAACAGGGAAAGTTTAGATTGGATATAAGGAGGAAGTTCTTTACTGTGAGGGTGGTAAGGCTCTGGAATGGGTTGCCCAAGGAAGTTGTGAATGCTCCACCCCTGGCTGTGTTGAAGGCCAGGTTGGACAGAGCCTTGGGTGACATGGTTTAGTGTGAGGTGTCCCTGCTCATGTCAGGGGAGGGTGGAACTCAATGATCTAAAGGTCCTTTCCAATCCTAATTATTCTATGATTCTAAGAAAGAGGTTGCTTTATAACCGAACAAGGGGCTGATGGGGAACTTGATTGCCTGTAAGCCTGTAGAGGCATCAACTTATAAATACCGTTATAGCTTAAAAAAGTCTTTCACTAGCCATTTTAGAAAGTCTAGCCCTGTACGTCAGGAATATCTCTTTCTAACTAACATCAGCCATCAGAAAGGAGATGCTGGTGGTCTGCGTCTGAATCAGCTGACTGGCATGGGAATGGAGAATGGGGTTCCTGGATTTTCTAGCGGAGTTCTGCCTGGGCCTAAATACGATGGAAAAAACATGATGGAAATATGACTGCAAAGATGTGCACCTTTTAGAGACTGCCCAACTGGAACATAGTATCTCTTGTGCTAGCTAAAGCAAAACTCATCGATATTTTAAAATCCTGCAAAAATATACCTGTTATCTGCCACTATCCACTGTCCTAAAGAAACAGATGGCAATCTAGATTTCCCCACAGCTTTGGGAAAGGCTTACACCACTTAGGAAATCTAAGAGCAGTGGCACAAGTCTAGGTAGCTCACGACAGAAGGGCTGTGAGTCACTATTTCCATGAAAGACAATTAAATAAAAAGCCTGAGAGCTCAAAATGCTCCCAAGAGATGAAGAAAACCAACAGCGCAACAACCTGCTGCAACCACAAGCTCAAAAAGCACATCAGCTGAACAGCAGCCAAACACAGATGTCTGATGACTATTCAGCAATGGGAATTTTATGGAGGCCTTCACACAGCATCTCCAGCTAATCTATCTGAACAGGAAAATGTGTGCATAAGCATGCATTCTCCTGTGGTTTGAGAGACACTTTTCAAGAATGCTGGCCCTCTGATTAAGTCATACCTCAATAACATCTATTTCTAGGATTGCACAAAGAGGTAGAAAACCCTTCTGAAATATTCATGGGTTGTCTTTTGGATACAAAAAGCACTGCATCCTGTGCAGATTCAAAGGAGAGAACTGACACAGTTTTGACTGCACCTGTTTGCCTAACTTGGGAATAAGATAAAAATTTTAACATATAAAAAATCATCCATTACTTAAGTAGTTATAAATATGCATTACAGACTTATTTTAAGAATTTCTGATTCAAACAACATATAGCATTAAACCACTGTTTAGAGAGAAAATAAAAAAAAAAGAAAAAAGTAAAAATAACTACACAGGCTTGCTGGAGGGAAAGAAAAGCTAAATTCTCACTTACACAGAAGTCCCTTCATGCAACTCTGGAAGGATAAAGAGTCTTTCAAGGAGATGTAAATTACACTCAAGCTGCCTTTAAGGTCCCATTTGCACTGTCAGACTAGTTTAAAGGTACTTTGATGCCAATTAGAGTCCACCCTGAATTGTTTATATGGCACTGATGCTGAGTTGAGAGTGCAATTGATAGTTAAGAATGGAAATATACAGACCCTAATGCCAAACTTTTCCTACAAGACTGTTTAACACAGATTTACAAAAGGAAGGGATGTCCAAAAAGAAAAAGGACTTCCTTTGTAAATGGTCCAAAAGCCCAAAGAACAGTCGCAGATAAACTAAGTACCATCTGGCAGACATCCTCACTTTTTTTTCTTTACTTTTTTATTTTCATTTTTAAGCCAAGACAGGAACAATTAATGTCATTTTCAGGGGCGATGTAGTGGATGAAAATGGCTCTGATTAAACAAGAACACAAGGCAGGGAAGACTTTGGCTGACTAATGCAGCCACTTTATCAGTAGAGTGGCATTACTTTGGCAGGAAGAGAATTCTAGGTAAAACAATTAAGCAGTGGTTTATTTTTTATTTTTTATTTTAATTAAAAGGGTAGCAATAAAAGGACCATTGTTGGCCATGTTTTTCCTCCCCCTTCCCTTACTTGGTGGACCACTACTACCACAGGCTGGCTGTAGTGCCTTTGCCTGGCAGTATCGAAGTAGCTCTTCCTCAACAAGCTAGGTCTTCACAGTAGGAGTAAACAATCTGAAAGTTAGTTCAAGCATTTATTTGTTGACCAGTCTTTGACGGGTGGAGCGAACTGTTTTCTTGTTTTAGTTAAACAAGTTTGCCACTCTTATCTGACCATGGACAGCCTCCATGAGAAAGAATAAACACGAACAAAGTAATCTGCAAGGTTACTCAGAGCTTCTGCTTGAAAACAGGTGCCCTGATTCAGACATCACATTTCTTACACCTACTTCCTCCTGAGGGGAAAGGGGTAATGGCAGTGGGTATTTGGAAAGAAACATTTCCTGGTTTTCCTCTATTACTAATTCAGTTATCTGACAGACCTTTCCTTCCCAGCTGCCTACTGACCCCTCAGCCCGATAAAAGGTGGGGTGCAGGAACTTTTTAAAGGTTTTGGGCAGAGAGACCCTACCTCAGACCTAGAGAAATGTTTTGACAAAATAATTTCTCTTGCTATGGGTACCACAGGTCTGCATTGATACCAGCTGAGCTGAGAAGTAAATGAACAAACTCAGAGCAGATTCCCAAGTCAGTTGGCTCAACTGGCCAAAGACTACTTTCAAAACACTATCCAGGAGGGCTTCCTTCCCAAAGTGGCTAATTAATGAAAAACATGCAGTCAGGAGCCCCCCACTGTACTGTCTTTGATTTGTTCAGAGAAAGGATTCCAAGACATCTTAATTTCTTGCTAGGTAAATGGCTGCAACATCACCCTGAAAAATATGGCTTTTAAGCTGGAGCTGCACAAAACCATTACCCACCCTTTTAAAGGAATCTGGTGTAAAAAGCAGAGGTGCTTAAAAAAATATATATGGTTTTCTTTTTCTTTTTAATTCTACTAGCACTGAGTTGTTTGGGTTCACCTATAGCGCTCTACTCATCCTTCATGAAGGCAGGATGCTTAAAAATCTCTTGAGGAGAACACTCTTGTGCAGACTATGACCAGCGTGTTAGTGGGCAGTAGCTCCAAAAAGAAGAAAGGAGCTTGAGAGAGTAAAGTCCATGTTCCCACAGGCCTCTAGGGAAATTTCTCAGCTGTTGTGCCCTTTTCTGGGACTCCCACAGACATCTTCCTCTTCACATATGTTCAAGACTTCTCTTTCATGGAACAGACAACACTGGAGAAAATACCATAGTGCACAGAACATTCTGCCCCTGAGGCAGGAGTAGATATTGCATAGCAAAGCATTTTGCTGCACGGCGTGGAGCTGCCACTGTCTTCCATGCATACACCTGATAACTCCCTTCCTTATAATTCATACAGTAGTTCTCGCATCCTGAGGACTATCTAGAGACAGGATTATACCTTGCCCCAAGCTTGCTCGCCTCAGCCTTCCAGTTTGAAGCTGGTGCAAGCAGTCCCTGTGGAAAACTCTTCTAATAGAGGCTAATTTGCAGGTCACCATTATAAACTCACTTCACTGCTAAAACACTCCTGGCTCTACACAAATCTCTGCTTAGGACAGGACATCCAGACTGGATGACTCTGATTTACATCATGGAATTACCATATGCTAGAATTTGAAGGACCTTTGAGTGTCACTGTTCATCTTTCCAAGGAGAAAAATTTTCCCTCATCTTCATCTTCTGTATAATATTAATTCATTCATCTTAATTTCTCAGTCATCCCCTATTCCCTCACAAATTTGTAACCAATTACAAGAAAAAAAATAAATAAAAACCCACCAAAACAAAACACACCAAAAAACCCACCAAAAACAAGAAAAAAGAAACACAAAACCCACCACCAACAATAAAAAATACCCAAACCACCACACAAACCAAAACCCCCCACAGTAAAACAAACCCATAAACCCAGAGTTTAATCATAGTAAAGTTGCCTAGAAATTATGCTGATGCAGCAAAAACACGTCTGCTGGAAGCTAACAAGGAAAAAAGCCCAGTTTCATAGGTTTATACAGAAATAAGAAGAGCAAAAGAATAGAGACAAATATTTGCAACCTCCTGTCTCCAGATCATAATGCATAAGGATTAAGCACAGAGGTTGACTGCTACTTGAGGTGTATTAGTATAGCCACTTGAAACTTTGAATAGTTCCATCAAAGTCAAGGTTCCTCTGCAGTTAGGCAAACAAGTATTGAACTGCGACAGCTCCAAGTTTCCACTAGATAATTAACATGTGAATGTTCACATGCTGTTAATAACACACTCAAGAGTTTGCTAGTACTTTTCTTTCAAAAGACTGAAATGGAACTTATTGTATTCTTTTTAAGAGCATTTCCCTCAGTTGCTCAGCTGATGATGAACAACTCAGCTGATGATGAACAACAACCAACTCACAGGGTAACCAAAGGATGACAAAGATAACCCAGATGAAGTTAGTAATGTAAATTATGAGATTATTCAACGTGTTTGCACTGGAAAATTTGTAGACAGACTTTTGCAGGCCAGCTGTGAATAAGAGCAGGCAAGACATGATCTATCATACATATGATGTACAGAGCAGTACTGAAAGGTGATGGATGAAAGAAGAGTTTGGTAAACCTCAGCCATTCACTAAATAATCAGGCAATGACTGTGTACTACCCAGGTAATGCATCGGAAGTCTACAGTCCCATCACAGCATCATACTTGATCTAGAAACAATGGATTTGGTTTCTTTCACTAACCTCCAACAGCTTCAGACATCCTGAGCGTAAGACCTGGATTTTTATAGAGTGAAAATACAGCAGGTGGTACCAATTACTAACAGTAGAACTGCCTTTTCTCCGTCTCATGACATCCACCAGGTCTTCTGTGACCCTGCTGCTTACCCACTGTTGACTCTCTTCAAATCCCAACACCCAAAGAAGACCGCAGTCCTCCATGGATGCACTGTAAATGCACTGGGGCCCACACGACTGAACAGGTAGCCCTTACATTTCTTTCTTCAGAGCCATCACTCTAATCTCTGTTTAAACTAGTATACTTTGGCATTTACTTAGCTTGCTCCTTTTTGTCAGTTAGTTAAGGAATTTGGAGGCTAGAGGGTTTGTCCTTTTTATTTTTTTATTTGTTTGTTGGTTAATTTCTTTTTCTTATCTAATTAAAAAAATAAAATAAAAAGAAAGAAGAAGATGGGTTTTCACTCTTTAGTTATCTACCTATACCAAGAACAAAGACACAAACCTCTTCTACAATCTTTAAGAGATTTGGGGATTTTCTAGCAATACTGTTTCCCTTTCTGTGGGCCAATTAAAATGGCTCTGTTTTCTAACTGATAAAGGTGCTTTTAACACATGTCCACAGCAAGAAGCATTGTATGCTGTTACAATTGTTCGATAGATGCCCAGTCCCATACAGATGGTGCTTTATCCTTACCCTCTCTTCAAGCCAGAATAATGCATTGTCCTAAAAGAGATTAATGGAAGTGCCATTCACATTAGACACTAATGCTGATAGTAGCTCTGTTACTACACTACAGATGCAACTAATGCTTGAAACAATCAGTCCACACTGGAGGAGAAGTAGGACATTCAGAAACCAAAGCAAGGAGCACAGTGAAAGAATCCCTGCAGAATGCAATCTCATGGTCAATGGGAAAGAGACATTAGAAAGGGAAGGCAGAAAGAAGAAAAACAGCAGAGAAAGGGGGGGGGGGGGGGGATGAGGACTGAAGATTAAAGTAGACAAAACAAAGATCAGGAACTGAATGGGAAGTTTAAAAAAAGATCCAACACAGCAGAGAAAGCACCTTTTCACATCAATGGCCAACACATCATGTCATCAGAAAATCAGCACTAGAAAGGTGCCCCATAATAGCTAAGAGCAGCTGAAACACAGTGATACCAGGGAGTGTAAGTTATTCTACAGTTGGATCTTGCCTCATTGTGCACCCCAAAGATTATCACCTTATAAAATTACATGCAAATATTTAACATCTTAAATAGGCAGAGTTGAGTACTGATTAATAATGAAAATAAGAGACTCAAAACTGACTCCTGGATGCCTACTCCAAGAAAAATATACCAGGAGAGGTCTGCACAAACACTACAAAAGAGGCAATTCAGAGATAAGTTTTCAGCTCTCTCCTGGCCCCTCTCTGGTTTTTTTTAGACAAGAGATTTCAGATTCAAGACTAATTTGAGATGCTCCCACACACGCATGAAGTGGACTGAGAAGCAGCTAGGCTCAAAAGAGCTCATGCTGTAGAACTTTTGTCATGTTATCCTTCTAGTGCTGTGCTCATTTACCATGATTTGAATGTGGCATAACAGGAGAGAGGAAATCCAAGTATTAGACCTCTCTGTCTGAAAAGTCACTGGGGTATGGATGACAAATCTAGTTGGATACTCCACAGACATGAAACACAAAACTCCTAGTAAATATCACTATCATGTCACTAATTGTTCAAAGGCCTTTCATCTGCATTTCAGAGGTTTCTTATGAGAGAAAGGAAAATAGAGAAGGAAAAGGCTCTTCAGAAATGTTTATCAAACCTGAAAAACCAGACCCTGGCAGCAGATGGTAGATGGCAAACAGGAAGATTTTGCAAAAAAAAAAAAAAACTAGAACAGCATAAAAATACTGGAAAGAAGGAAATCATTATGACAGCAGGAAATACTAAAATTTAGAGATACACAAGGAAATGCATTTACAATGTCTGTTGCTCTATTAATAGATAAAAATGGAGCAATAGAATAAATGCAAGGGAAATGAAAAAGCAAGAGCATTCTGTCACTAACAAGCTTATGCACTGACGAGCAGCTTGAGTCCAGGTCTTGAAATAGTACATTAGACCATAATGTTTTCAAATTTCTTCTGAGGATTAGATAAATGGCGTATACCGTTAACTCTTACAGGTCTCCAGTACTCTATATAAAGAAGCTGTGCTCAGGGTGAAAAAGCAGGTGAACTATTAAACAGGAAAACTACTGCTGGTTCACAATGTCAATGAGCTGTAAATCACCAGGTACACCAGGAAATTAAAACTATGCTTCTGCCATTTTTGTGTTCTTATTCATTAGTGGATCCACTCTTATCAGACACTAGGAATGGACTAGACAGGCTAGATATATCTTTTGTATTACATATTTGCCCATTTTTATGGCTTTCTTGTAACCTCCTTTACTAAGAAATGACACATCAAGGAGATGGAAGAGAATTTATTAATGACAGTATATTTGACAGCCACTATACTGGATTAAAAAGATCTTGGCTGGAGCCAACGATGATGTAGGTTGATACCTAACTAGTCACTCTGCACTCCAAGTGAACATATTTCAGTGACATGCTTCCAGGTTCAAATCTCCTTACATCTCCATTTGCTATAATCCTTACTATTCCCCATCTGGAACTTTCTTGAATACTACTTACAGTATTGTCCAAATTTTTTTCTGATTGTGTAACTGCATACAAATCTAGTGCCAGAAGAAAACAGATCTTTGTTTCTCTTGTAGTCCAAAATAATATTCCTAATTCAGACCTACATGATGATCTTTCTCCTTTCAGTCTCTTTAGACTCTTTTTATTTTTTTTTCCCATTCCTTGTGCAACCCTGCCAGTGCAATTATCACCTCATTTGGAGTATGCTTTTGGATTTCAGTACCAACACAACCATACTTTAGAGGGATATTTATACCACCCAGGTCTAAGTGCCTAAGGTGGTCAAGTTATTAACCAGCTAGTAACTGAAAACTCCCTCTTTTATCTGTGGGAAAAGATCTTTCAGTCTTCTTCAGAACAAGTATATTACCACAACCTACAACTCTTGCTACTTAAGCTGTGAGTTTTCTACATATAGAAGCTCCCAGCTGTGCTGAAGTCCATACCATGCTACCAAATTGTTTTTAGTGGTAACCCAAGACATTATGGGTTCAAGCCTTTAAAACATAATACAATCTCCTCTTCTACAACGTAAGAGTCAAGAGAGAGAAGCTCATCTTCACAGAAACCATATATCGTTCTTTAAGCCAACACATACTTTTCCAGAGGTGAAGCCTTACACGGTTATGTGAATAAATTGCAAAGACTTGCAATAGTTCCATTTCATTGAGCAAGATTCATTTCACAAATAATTCAACACAGGCTTAACTTCTGCCAGCCCCAACTAAAGCAACTAAATGAACAAGCACTTGATGTCTAGGGGTCAGCAATGTTTGAGCAATATCAAAGTTTAATTTTTATAAAGTAAATTTTCTCCACCACAGCTTGTGTTAAAAAACAGCTAACTAGCTTTAGTCTCATTTTTAATATGCTCTTAGTATCTATACAACAGATCTTACCTTGATCTTCTGAAGAGACCGGTGACCTGGAATAAAACAACAAAGTCCAGTCAATCTTTTGGTTTGAAAAGGCCACAATTAAGTTCAACTGTCACTGTGGGGGATAGGATATGGAGGAATTTAAAGGTTTTATTTTAGGTTTTATTCTTTATTCCTTAGAAGAGAGGGTAGAAGGCATTTGATGAGAAAAAAGAAGAAAAGGGCAGACACCTACTCCAGCAGCATGCTCTGCAGACCAGAGTGGCAGTCTGGAGTCACATCCAAAAGGCAGCTGTCAGCTGCACTATTTAGTATTCATGCCAAAAGTGTCTGTAGGTACTTGGCAAAAAACTGATCTACTACTGTTACTGTTGGAAATAGCTGACATTACTGGTAAGAAAGTCCTGATCCTCCTGATATTGTTGAAGTGACCATAATTAAGTGTGGGCCAGGAGAAAACCTCACAACTAGGATGGCTGAGGAAATTACAGCTTCACGGGAACTCACAGTCATTAAGGTGGCCGCTTTTCTTGCTACAATTCAATGTAGTGCCCAGCGTAAAACACTAGTCGCAATCATGGCAGCTCATGCTATCTTCACAAAAGCAACAAAAGCAGACACAAAAAACCCCAACAAACAAACCCCACCACCTTCCCGCCGAAAAACAAAACCAAACAAACAAAATAACAAGAAGAGCAAAAAAAAAAACAAAAAAAAAAAACATAGCAAAACAACCAAACTAAAACCAACCAAACAAAAAAGTTTGGACAGATGTAATTACAGCAAAAACAAACAAACAAAAAAAAACAACAAAAAAACCAAACATAAGAACAGCAACATAAAGTTACAGGGCTCCCTAACCAGTGGCTTAAGCTTCTGATAATACACCAAGAGTGGGGGATTATAAAACATAGAGAACCTCTCAGTGCACCCAGCAATGAGCAGAAGAACCCCACTGAATTCCAGGGACTTGTGTCATAGTTCCCATTACTAAGGATCACACTCCTCATCGTTTTGGTCAGCACCCACAATAAAGTAATATAAAGAGCTGTAAAATATCGTCTCTCCATTTACCCCTTTGCTGCAGTACCTTGACTTAGCAAAACCGGGGCTAATTGTACAGCCAAATCTGTGCCTTGGTTGTTCAGACTAGATTGACAGCGCACAATGAATTGGACAGTTGCCCCAGCACCTCTCCAGCAAGGATTCTCAACTGCATATATAGCCTTCCCACCCAGGTAACAGTGAGTTTGCTCCTGTGGTGAAAGGGTCAATCCATGCTTCTTTTCAATGTTACAGTTAATTTTGCACCAGTGTACAAAAATAACAAATTACCAAAGATTTAAAAACGTTAGTGTTGCCAGCAAACAGATCAAAGCTGACATGAAAAGCAGTCACGGAGGGGTGAAGGGAAAAGAAAGAACAAAGGGTAAAAGAACACATGTATATTTAACTGAGTCAGCTGGAGATGAGGTCTGGACCAGGGGAAAGAAGGGTTAGAAACCCTGTATTTAGAGGAATAAAGGAGCTAAGGAAGGAGTCATGATCTCATTCCATAACAGAGGTCTGAAAATTAAGGTTGAGGGATTATAGAAGTTCAGAAGCAGATATGCAAATATGTAGGTGCAAACAGGAAAGATGGAAAGAAAAGAAGGAAACTTTCCTAATGAGGTATGCAAATTTTTAGGTTTAAAAAGAGAGAGAGATTTGCAGAGAAAGAGAGGAAAGAGTTACAGCACAGCTGGAGCAATGGTCACTGTGAAAGGAAAAAATGTGATTGCCTAATTAAGATTCTGACTGTGCAAGAAGCCAATGTGTCTGTATGGATCAGAATTAATTAATCCCCTACTCCCATTAAATCCTCTGATTGCTGCTGAACATCCTAGGCATGTATCCGGCTCTGCTGCCAACCAGGCCAGCTCTGCCCTTATTCTTCAGCCATGACTGTGGAAATACAATAGGAATACAGGTAACCCAGAGGATTAGTAGGCATCACTAGGACTCCGTACCACTGCTTCGATCAGTTAGTTAGAGGTCTTCCTCCATAACCCCCAGCAGAAGCTCTCCTGAAGGTCAAAATAGACAGTGTTTCCTACAAGGTTAAAGAATGTAGAATGGCCCATATCAAGAGATGTAAATTTTTAGGTACTTAAAAATATTTTTACAGACAAGAGTCATGCCAGGTTCGTTAGCTCATGTATCCTGACTCTCTGCCCATTGACAATGCAGTATCCCACAGCATCAGTAGAATTTATTCCTTTGTTTTGTTTCTTAATTGAACAGTTTCATCACCTTTCCAATCATTATTTGAAACAATAAAATAAACAATAAAGATTATCCTACAATTTGGCTCTTCTTTGTGCCTGGCAAAACAGATGTTATTATTTCCTTAAAGCATCAACAACAGAAGATATACTATTACTGCCTTCTCGATTGAAACATTGAAAGGAAGGGATGAAAATTATGAAAATGCATATTAAGTAACCCAAATTAGTATGTATTTTCCAAAATACTACTGTCATATACCTTTGTTTTATGCCTTCAAAACAGTGGTTAAAAACGAAAGAAATCTAACAGATACCATCGTTGCTAGTGGGAGTGTTAGCATTTGAAAGCCTTCATCAAGCATCTTTTGAAATCGTGGAGCCTGGTATCCTGAGGAAATAAGGTTTATATAATTGCAGCATCTTGATATGTACATATGCACCTCTGCCTCATCCTAATAAAGTTTGAGCTTGTTGGCTCATTTCACCTACTGTTAACAGAGAGGCTGGAGACCCAATTCCTGCTTTCCCAAGGAAACACAATAGCATAAGCTCAAACTTTCTGCATAGCTGAGAAGCCATAAAGAGAGGTTTTGAATATTTCAGCCACAGGAAAGCCTCAATGGGAGCTTCTACTATTGCAGATACCTAAGCTACAAACACAATAAACTAGGTTTCTTTTGTTCTATTATTGACATAAAATATTTTGGCAAAGAGGACTTTCAACATTCTCCTGCAATTTCAGGCCATACATTTTAGCAGGGGGGAGGTTTTCCAAACCGTTCAAGTACGGGCCTAGGTACACCAAGGGAAATCTTTCTTGTAACTATAATGTAAGAAAATACGGCTGCTGAAAAGTCCACGCTAATAATGTTGGGCATTTTATGCATTGTCTGTTTTACCCCATGCTTATGACAGGCTCTAAGGGAGGAAGGAAAGCAAGTCTAATGACCTGCTCCAAACACATGCACATTCCACAGGCACAGGAGACTTTCCTGATAGGAGGGGAAAAAATCAAGTGGATGCTCATATTTCCGGTCACACGTCTTTCTCTCAGGTCTGTAAGAAGTGTGAGGGATATGCTGTGGCAGCACTGGTCATGAGATGGGTGTCCTGAGGAGGGAGGATTCTCAGCTGCTAACATCTACATGGTAAAGATCTATCTAGCACCTGTCAGCTGCCCTCCTTGTATGATTCTAGCTGTGTGTTTGACTGTCAATAAAGAAGCAAGTCATCTCACAATGTCCAGGACTGAAAAAAAGTAGAGACAAGTCAGAGATATTTCAGAAGAACTAATGTACTGTGAAGATCTGTGGTCCCACCTGGGCCAAAACACTTGGCCAAGTGAAGTCTTGAAGAGGTTTTCATTTGGTTAAACAAAACAAAAACCCCAAACCATCAGGAAAAGTTTTGGACACTGCAATATCCTGTTCTTAGCCATTTCAGAACAGAATAGATGATTTTTTATATGAGCTGTTAGCTTTTTCTGGTTTTCTCTTGGTGTAAAATTAACTTGTAGAAAGGCTCATCACCTCCCCAAGACAGTAAAGACAGGCCAAATTGTCTATGACTGACTACACTTCCAGAATCATGAGATAAAAGTAGCTCTTCTACAAACAACACTTTTCCCATGCATAAACGTAAAAAGAAAACCCAATTTCAAGTATTTTCACAAAAGATATTAATCTGACTTTTATACTGCCCTGGTTTGACAGGTGCTTTATGAAGAGCTATTGAATGACTAGTTAAAGTGAAGACAAATATTACTATGGTGACAGGGAAGGGGATCAGAAGGGAGGAGAAAGGAAAATATGTTATCACCTCCATTTGCCTTTTGCGTTGTTCATACTCCTCCTTTCTCTATAGTTCCTGTAGTAATGTTATCCTGTTGCAGGGTTGCAAGCTCTACTCAGAGCTGAAACAGAACTTGCAAGCCTCAGACTGAAAGAGGAAGCTCTGCATTGCCCATTCCTCCACTCCATATGCAAGCAAAGCAGTACCTTTTATGCATAACACAAAATGTGAAAAGATTTCCTGGGAAATGAGGTAGTCATACTTAGAAATGCATGAAAAAAAGCCATAATAATAATGTAAGCAATATCATACATTCACTAGACGCTTCCAGCAAATTGGAAGACTTATGATACTGAAGGCGTGAGACATGCCCACCTAGCACAGCACTGTGCCTCAGAGTTAATGGCCTGATCCAAAGCTCACTGAATTTTTTCCAGTCACTCTTATAGGCTTTGGATCAATTGCTGGCAAAAAATCTAACCCTCCAAAATAGCCAAGACAGGCTTCAATATCATACAAGCCTTCCCCAAAGAGCAAAATACTCACAGCTGTTTCCAAGTGCACTCTCCGATGTGCAAGCAATAGATTTATTCAGCACTGGAAGGGTGGAAGAGGGAATACTCATTTCTAAGGAAGGAAGGGCAAGGACTGTCACAATTTCAAGCCTAGTCAACCGAGGCTTAGGAACCTCAAGAAATACAACCAGCCTCCAGCAGATGAATTCTAAAAAAAATTTCAGCAAATGGGTACATTACTCATGAAGACAAAAGCCTCTGGAGAAACAAAGCCGGAGCTGATGTAAAGCAGCTATTTTAATCAATAAACCTGTAGCAGAAACCATCTGCACCAGGCCTATTTAAAACCAGGCATTTACAATTTAAAGGCCAAATAACAATCTGCGTGCAGCAATTCTGCTGGGTTTTATGACCATTCCATTTTTTCCCTGCTTAAGCAATGTATTTCTGCAAACTTTCTAATTTAGTCTGACAACAGCTGCCTGTGACAAGGGGAGGGGAAAAGCTTTCATATTAAACCCATTCCTTCTCATTTTGCAGATAGATCTATTCGGAATCAAAAGTGGCATCCCTATTGGGATTTATTCACATATTCCTTGGTTGTAATTGAAGAAAATTATTAGAATATTAAGTGTTTTTAAAATAAAGGTGAGGAAAAGCCCCATTTCAGCAGTCTCTATCAATGTCTCTGCTAGCAGGAGTCACCTGCAGCCACAGCTGCAGGATGTGCCTTGTATCTTACTGGCAGAAAGGCAGAACTGCTTGTTTTCTTGGTCCATCAGCATCTCTTACTTGGAGGCACCCAGTAAGAGTTAAACATAATGCCCAGCCAGGGCATCACCATTTGCTGCTATGGCACCTGATAAAAAATAAAAGCTTAAGAATTACTGAGAGGTTCCCCACATTTCTACTTCGACCCTATACATTCCCAATTCAGAGTGACCTTGACAGGCTAGAGAAGTGGGCTAACAGCAGCCTAGCAAGTTCAACAAAGGGACACGCAAAGTCCTGCACCTCAGGAGGAATAAACCCATGCAATAAGACAGGCTGAAGGCCTAACAGTTGGAAAACAGCTTTGCAGAAAAGGATGCAGGGTGTTAGCAGAGTACAAGTTGTCCATCAGTCAGCATAGCTCTCTGCAACAGCGAAGGCCAATGGTATACTGGCCTGTATTTGCAAGAGCACAGCCATAAGGTAGATGCAAGTGATTTTTACCCTCTACTGAGTGCTTGTGAGACTTGAGAACAAGGCAGACATTGACACCTGGACAGAGTTCCACAAAGCTGCAGAGATGGTAAGGCATATGAGGAGGGGCTGAGGGGCCTGATTTAGTTCAGTGAGAAGAGAAAGCTCAGGGAAAATCTTATTGCTGCCTTCAACTACCTAATGGGAAGGTATAAAGAAGACAGAGCCAGAGTCTGAAGAAAGAAGAGTTGAAGAAGAGGAGAAGCAAGAGTAACAAGTTATGATATGTTACTTCATTCAGAGTGGCTATTAGGAAAAAAAATCACCATGTGGATAATCAAACATAAGAACAGCGAGACTGTGGAATCTCCAGCTTTGCAGATATTCAAAATTCATCTGGAAAAGTCTCTGAACAACTTCATCTAGTTGGACCTGTTTTGCACAGAGGTTTGCATTAGATGACCTTCATAAGCCCTTCCCAACCTAAATTTTTCTACAATTCTGTGAATATCTCTACAAAGTTTTCTGCTTTTACTATCCCAGCTTTCCTGTCATCCTTTACTTTGAAGTATTTCTCATGGACAATGGCCATACTGTCTCACACATGTGGGAAAATGCTGACCAGCAATGCTCCCTGAATCTAAAAAATCCCATTCAAGTTGTTTATTATTTTGCAGAAATATGTTTGGACATGTCCTGTTGATTTGTGACAACACACTATAGAGCCTGATTTCTTCTAATTCTGCTGAACCAAAGATGAGTACTTTTTCTACCATCTCTGTAACTTCTTTCAGCAGCCTCAAGCCTCTGCCACATAAACCACTGCCTCAGCTTCTTCAACAAGCAGTCCAATATACAGGAATGTAGCTCAGTGCTTCTTAGGAGAATAAGAGCAATATTCCTCAGATATATTCCTTTCCGTGTCTCAAGCACGTCTGTGTCCCTTGTATTGTTCGATATTGTCTCTTATATTGTTCCTTATATTGTTCTCATTATTGTCTAACCTTTTATCTCTTACCATTTCTCTGTCCACTGTACAATGTTTTGAATGAAGGCTTGGGACACCACAATGCAGCTATAGCTGAAGTTGTACTGACACCCAGAGGAGTTGCCTCGGAATTGCTGCTTAACAAGGGAATAAAAGATTTTCTTGCAAAATCAGCTGTAAACCCAAACATACTTAATAATGATTTAAAAAGAAGGAGGATGAGAGAAAAATGTTTTAACACATTCTTCTTGAAAAAGATAGTTCTACCTTGGAATCTAAGTCAAAACATGACCTAAGAAAGCTGGCTTGTTACTTATTTGAAAAACAAAGTATTTCAAAATGACCAGCAGGATCACTTTAGGGTGATTGTGGGTTGCTTGTTGTTGGGTTTTTTTTTTTAAATACTTAGTCTCTCTCTTTCTTATCACCACATGACATCAAAATATCTCAGGGGAATACAAGGAATTCATTTTGAAGAGGGCCTGATGCAACCTTCTTTGAAATGTTGTTCTTCCATTTCCAGATTTGAATTAAATCTGCAAACTCCTCATTGACCTGCCTGTCAACTGCTTGACAAATCAGGGGGTCAAAAGGCAAAACAGAAAGGCAGTAGCTGATATGAGTGTAATCCTAAAAGAAATAATGAAAGATCTAGCCACACCATGTAATATTTTGGTGGATGTCCAAGCACTGGATGCTATTTGAAACAACTCTTTATTAAGAAGACCTGGAACAGGAACTAAAGGGGTTAGGTATATGCACTTTCTTAATATTCTACATTAAATTAAGAAAAACCAAATAACAAAGTTAGGTGCAATCAGGTAATAAATTACCTGGCCTTTTTCCTCAACAGTGGATCTGTTTTACTTTTTCCAGGAAAAGATTAACCCAGAGGTCTTTTTACTATGACTTTAATTTTCTATTTAACCCAGAGAAAGTAATTATTTTAGTAACCACAAAGCCATGTCAGCCACACTGCAAACACGTCAGTTACACTCTGATTCATAGGATGCATCCCCATTTGGCCCTCAGGCTAGATAGACTCATAGAATAGTTTAGGTTGGAAGCAACCCGGCTGCTTGGTGCCTTGAGATACCATCAAAATAATCTTAGGCCAGTTTGGGTTTCTAAACAATCTAGAAGCTACCCTAAGTGGTGTGTTTGTGACCACAAAACAAACCGCTCACTCCTGATAAATAGCCTTTAGTGGTTTTAGGGAAAGACAGATTGAATCACAGGAATTCCTCAGAAGTAGAATCCTGCAATTATGTTCATAGACGAGTGGCCTGATCTTCACAAGTGCTAAGCACTAAGCAACCCTTGCTTGTCATTTAAAAAAAAATACGTAAAAAAACAGAAAGATCACCTCAGTTAATATGCATAACACACAGTGCTAGACAGAGCAGAACTGCTGAGATCTTTACACTCTTGCTTTGAAGTGATTCACGGAGAACAAAACTTGTGACCGGAGTTTCACGTATGGTTCTGTGCTGCACTTTTAGACGCCTGGCACAGAAATGAGAATCTAGGAGTCAGGGTTACACTGGCTCCAAGCCATCTTTGGCTGATTTCAGTTCTTGGTATAACTTAAGCCAGGTCCATCTGTCCCTGCTTGCCCATGGGCATCAACACTGCCAGGAACCTCAGCAAGGCTATGTGTCATGGCCCCCACTCCGCATGTATTTCCCTCCCTTGCACACACCTCTGTGCCAGCACTGCTAAATGCTCCTTCAGCTACTGAAGGAGCTACTGTCTCAGCTACTGAGGCAAAGCTGTGGGATTTAGTGCTCCTTTCCCAGCGCAGAGGAGCAGCAGGCAAGCAAGGACAACTTTTCTCCCTTCCCATTTGAAAACTTTTGAGCTTTCAGAAGTTTGTCTTCTCACACAAGAAATCCTTTGGCAGGCATTTTAAGAAGAGACAGTACCTCCTGTACCCTGACATATAAGTCTGAAGCCAGAGGACTAGGACACACACCCTGGACATGCAAGAGCAAGGGCAGCTCCCTGCAGAGTGACCACGTCAAGATGCACAACCTGGGAAATGTGCTTCCTGTCCCTCAGCAGTACTACATGAGCCAGAGAATCTCTCCTCAGCCCAAGAACATCAAACCCAGCTCATATTCATGGGTACTCTCTGTTTCAAGCAACATTTCCCAGAAGAAATAAACCTTAGATGCACACATCCGCCAAGTAAAAACAGCTCACCAATGTATTTTTCAAGCAGCCCTAGTGAAAAACCTTGCTTTTAATTCAATGAGTCAAGCAGAAGCTCATGTCAAAAATATTGTTCCCAGCCTCATCCGAACACTTGAACTTCGTGGGTCTAAAATACTAAACCACAAACTTCAAAAGATGACCTATTTTCACATGACTGTGCTTTGTTTCTAGTGTTTTGTTGCATGATATTTTGACACCCTAGTTTCCAGCCACAGCTGAAATCTGAACATGTAGCTATCTGAAGAACTGAAGTTAGCAAAGGTTTGACTTTTTGGAGTTTAATGATGTGAACTCAGGCAAAGTAGCACTTCCGTGTGATAGTCTAGAGCAGTTATTTTACCAAACTACATCTCTATTCTCTTTACAAGCATGTTAAAAAGAATTTAGGAATATGAACAGGGTATCAATACGTACAGTCTGAATGCATATTATGAGATGTCCTAGTGTGAAAGCTTGGACACACCGTGTATCCCAATGTGTGTTACATATGTACAGGACACTGTTTCATACCCACGTCCTGAAGCTTGTTAGTTTTGTCTTTGATAAGACAGCTTGGTACTGAGTGAGAGCACATTAAGAACCAGTCTCCTCTCTGAGCAGATGGCATCTCCTTATGGCAGGGACAGACCATGTGGACACAGGCTTGCTATTCCTGTGCAATATGCAGAAAGTGAGAATTGGGATGGTTTGGGTGTTTTTTTTCCTTACTTCAACTCTTACAAATAAGTAACAAGTACACGCAAATACAGACGTACATATTACCTAAAACTACAAGGTTCATTTCTCTCACTTTTATTGGACTACCATGCTGAAAGATATCCAGCCTATATTTATACTAGTGCTTAAGCAAGCCCAGAATACATTTTCTTTCAGTCAGTCATCCTACATCAGCCCAGTAAACCCAGCTAGCCCCTCTTCCAGTGCCTTTAATGTCACTGGGGGCCCTAGGTCTGCTGTTTCCACTCCATAAAGCTGAAGAGAGTGATGTTTCTATAGTGTCATCCTTGGCTCCCATGTCTCCTCTACCCTTCTCTGGCCAGGTGCAGTTACCATATGCCTGATGCTTGCACGAAAGCAGTCAGCCCTAAAGATTGAATCACCAAATGTCATTTTCTTTTACCTAGCCAAATGGAAAACAAGGATACAAGAAGTGACTGCCTTGATACATTCCCTTGCATTCTTTGCTGTAGAACTGCTTTATGTTTCAGTGCAGACTCTGCTTTTCAGTCAAAGGGCTAAAGTAAGCAAACAAGGATGGAAGCAAAGGGGAAAAAAAGATAAAGAAAGAATTGTAACAAGAAAAGAGAAAAAAGAATGAATTGTACTGTTTCATCAGCCTTGGTTATCAGCCAGAGGGTGGAAAGCAGATTTATAGCTGTTATGGTAAACCATTTAAAGAAAACCAAGGCACTCAGCTATCTGTACTCTGTCCACATCAATATTATCCTTTAAACATACTCCAACAACAACAAAAAAAAAAAAAAAAGAAAAACCATCAACAAAAAACCCTTACATTCCACACATAAAACTCTTTTTCCTCCTGTTATTGACTGGAACTATTCATAAATCATTGTCAAGGTAGCTGGTAGTTGACTTTTTCAGCATCCAGGTAGGAAGGTCCCTTTGCCAAGCACATGCATATTCTCTTGCTTGAAATCACCCCAAGTTGAAGAGGAGAGCTGGACTGCTTGCATTTCCCTTTTGGAAATCAGGATGCCAGTCAAGAAGCAAGATCTCTCTAAAGAAGCCAATTTGTAGTCTTATGGTGCGTGGGAGTGTTTTGAATGTCAGTATCTGCCAAAATAATTTGTCAGCAGGATGAATTTCTTCAGCTGCACATCAGGTGTTGAGATGCCACAAAAATCATCAAGAGCCCTCAGAATGAGGGCTCAGGGGCAGGTGGGTGGGAAAGAAGGAAACTAAAATTCCACCCAATCCTCTCTGGGGAGCTACATTCTGAATAATAAAATTATTTGGTAATAAGTACTGATGAGGAAAAAAACATCCTACAGGAAGCAGTATGGGATGTACTCTATTTCCGCCACATATTGAAGGGGAAGAAACACAAACCCATCTCATCAGATGTGCCTACTGTTGCTAAAGCCCCTTAGCAATTCAGCACCTCAACAGCAAAGGTTGGAGAATTAATTCTGGAGGAAAACAAACACTATTTGCATTGCACTTACATACACAAATAAGGCCATACATATGAAAAACTAAACCAAATTCTGGTTTCTTCCGTTTCCAATTACAGTTAACATGAGCAGAAGCAAAAGATGATGTGTTAACGCTCAGTAGTGTTGTGAGATGGGTTACTAGGATGTTTAAGTATCAATTACTGATGACTGGCAGAAATTTCAAGGAGGAAAAAACATTATTTTTCTACACCCCAGTTATATAGATAAGGCCAGATTTTGGCAGTGGTGACATAAAAATTCTGCTAATTAACAGGAGCAGAGGTGATTAAATAAGGTTTTCCATATATTCAGTCACTTAAAAGTGACACCAGAGGATTGCTGAAAGCTCATGTTAAACAGTTTCCAGAACCATCTGACTCTCACTGTTTGCAAAGGCCCTTAAGGACTGGTGGGTGCAATCACCATAGAGCCATGGCTCATCCCCTGATCTAACAGGGACCATATGTGGTAAGACTTTCTCTAGTTCAGCTTCCATATATTCAGACATCAGAGCAAAATGACAGGATCTTCCCATACTCAGAATCACCCCCAAGATGGTACCAACATATCTGAAGTAATGCAAATCCTCTTGAATCCTGAGTTAAGAACATCTGTTCTTGTGTTTACCTCACATACACAGTCTGTACATGACACACTTAAGATATACCAAAGACATATCTTATGAAGGCTAGTCTTTGAAAAGATATTTTGGTGCCAACATTCCTCTCCATCCCCTGTGATTTTAGCATTATTTTCCTCTTTAAACTGTGTTCTTTTTTTTCTGTAATTGAGTCAAGATGTGTCTATTAATCCAGGAGTCCCTTCTCCTGGCTATGACAGGGGTGAACATCACTAGAATTAGAGACATTGGTTGGGGAAAGCGGACATGGATTAAGTGACAATGTGGGAGAGGCTCAAATTTAACTTGCGAATTAATATTTATCCAGGTAAAAGTCTTACTTACAGGTTCATGACAAATGATTTGGTAAGTTCATGTGTGTTCTGTGTCTAGAGATGCACTTGAGTTTGCTGCACAAAATTGTAAAAGCTGGACACTCAAATTAACTTCCAAATAGTAACAGATACCAGCAGCAGTAGCTGTCCTTCAAGAAACTTTTGAAATCCCACAGGTTGCAAAGCAGCACAGAACACAAAGCAAGGTTTTTCTTTGGTGCCAATATGGGGAAAGTATGAATTTCACTGGGAAGTATTGCTGTCTGCAGTACTACAGTCTCCAGATTGTTTTCACATTCAATGATTGCACCACAAAATAAAAATAAATATCCTGGGTTTGAGTAGTTTGTAGTGAACTGACTAGACAGACAAAACAAGAGTTTTAAAATATTTCTGAAAGGGCTTGATGGTAGAAACATAGGGATCTTACAAAGAAAATACACTTCTTTTTTTGCCAGCCAAACTCCACCATTTTAAAAAGCCTTTCTGTAGTTTGTCAGGCTGAAATTGTTTTCTTGATGGCAAGAAATGAAGCTTCAAGAAAACTTACTCAAGCAATACCAAAATTCTGCTAGTCTTTCATTGTTACCTTGTAAGTTTTTAAGGGAATGAGAAGGGCAGAATTACATCTTTAGATCCACAGGCACATATCCTCAAGGTAAATTTCCAAAGGAAACCAATAATTATTTCTTTATTCCTCACTGAAAAATCTCTAAAAACAATGAAGGAGGCTAAGATCTTGAAGTATCTGGAGTGATTTAATATCCACAACAGGAGCATAAAGTACATGAAACACCTTCTTTTACCACACCTGGGAACTAGAGCTGTCTTTGTCAAGAAAGTCTCTAAGAAATAAAGGTAGGAGAAGATTTAAGCAGCAAGAGAAGGAAAGATTTTCTAACAGCAGACAAATTGTAGTCTCTGCCTGGAATGTGCACAAGATTTTACATATTGTGACTGCATCACACTGACAATAGCGAGAGCTTTCAAAACACAGGACCAGACCCCACACTGAGATGCACCACTTTTGCCCACTCAGTCTCACTCAGGGAATTTACTTTCCTTAAAACAGCTTCTTATCTATTTGTTAGATTCTTCTTTCCTTTCTTTTCTTTCTTTCTCTTCTTTCTTTTCTTTCCTTTCTTCAAAGTACTTTCCCTATTTAAGCCGTGTTTACCTTTCCCTGAACCATTCTGTTCTCTTTACATCACTTTTCCTCCTCTTCAAGTTCACATCTTTCCTTTCACTAACACCCTCTCCATTTTAATATCACTGTCCTAGTGAGAGGTGAAGAGCTGCTTTAGGCAAATTTTCTCATGCTCCACTTTAAGGGAGTGAGAATGGTGCCTTGCAAGCTATTTGTGAAGGTATCTAAGACAACAGAAGAGAAAGAAAAGGAAGAGTTGAGCATAAACAGACACTAAATTTTGTTATGCTCTCATTTTCTTGTAAGGACTACACAGGAGCATACAGTGAAGGTGAGATGGTGATTTATGCCTTCTCTCAAATGAAAATTATTTGAAAGCAATCAGTACTCATGGAACCTCATCTGGGATTTTGAACAATGGAAAGTAATTTGTATAGCTTTACAAATAGCTGGTTAAAACATACACACTTCACTCTTGTGGCTTAATCTTAAAAAGGCAGCTTGAACTAGATTTGAACCAGGAAACTAATTCAGATTTTGCTATAAAACATACAAGGGCAGACTATCTGCCTATTTAAGAGCTGATGCTGTGTTTTCCAATGCACGTGTTTTGGGGAAACATTTTGATTTTCCAAGTTTCCACCAATCTGTGAAATTTTAAAGGTTCACTACCAATAGGCAGCATCTCCTCCCTAGCATGTCCAAATTCTCTTTATATTCTCTTGACTTTCGCTAGATGAGCATTCATTCTCCTTTCTGCATGCAAATTTGCAACCCTGATGCTCTTCTCACCTTGTACCATGCTAATATTTCTCTTGGGAAAATGAAAAAAATAAATAAATAACATAAAACCAAAGCCTAAACCACCCTGTAACATCTGCACTGATTTCCTGGAAAATGATCTGATTCTTGTAGCTGAGTTAAAACATTTGGCATTTAGCTGTTTTCTTCTTTCCTCTAAGTAACTAGGCTATTACTGCCTCGTAAAGCTGTGCCCGGGTGGTATTATTAGCTAATTAATGTCTATTTCATGTAAAAGGCTGCAGCTACCTTCCAGCCTCTACAGGCGTTTTTTTCTTCCTCTTCCTGACAGGACCAGATGGCATTTTGGCCAACCTTCACCCACCCTTCACAAGCCATGCATTCAACTCAGAGAATGAGACTAGCAGTTGGACAGATGCTAAAAAAGTGGTTCTTACAGCCCCAAATAATGCGAAAATTAATGACTTCAATTAAAAGATGTAGGTCAAACTTTTACCAACGTATAGTCATCTTTTCAATTTTGTATGCTGTTGTGGTTTTTATTTAATTTAATTTCTCAGCTTTCATTACATAACAGGGTGACAAAAATGTAACTAGGAAGAGAAATACCTGGCCAGCAATGAATGCTTACAGCAGGCAATGAGGGAATGTTCATCCCCATCTCACTGCACCATTTAATTGTAGGATAAATCAGGATGATGATCCAACTCATGTTCAAAGGAAGAATCCAAACACATTTTCAGTGGAAACAAACCAGAATACTTTGCTCTCTTCATGACCAAGCACCAGTAGTCCAAGTAATTGTCTTCCCATTGTTTTTCTTCCGTATGCACTGTTCAAACTGATTTGATGTCCCTATTAAGCTACCTGCCCCAGCTCCTGGTTGCTGCAACAAGGCACTGTTTCATGTCCTACCCACTCCACAAATCATTCACACATCAAAAAGCCATCAGAAATTGAGTAAAACATAAAATATCATTAATCAAAAGCCACCTGAAAATTGACTAACATGAAGCTTTCTTAATTAAAAACAAAAAGTAATTTTCTCTCAGAAAGACTCCTGCTTCAAAAGCATTACATACAAATTAATATTTACTCAAATAGGTTGTGATCAAAACTGACACTAAATATCATAATTATTTTTAGATCATTTATTTTTTCTCTTTTTTCATTGATTGAAATAATTTAACATATCTTTTTATTTGCATACTTTGTCTTTTTAGCTACACTCCTCCATTATCAGAGGTAGTTAAAAAGTGTTATTTATATATGTACACACACACATAAGTATACATAGTGATTTCAGAGACACTAGGGAGACTACAGCTATACTATGACCAGCATAATTTGCTACTAGCATCTGAGAAGGGTCACTTCCAATCTCTGTTTGGAGAAAAATGACCACTGAGAAAATAGCCCCTGTGGGTCAAATGATGACGTCTTCTCTCACAGCAAGTCCCCTGTCACTTGCCCTAGTGACAGGCTGTAGGATATTGCACTTTGAGATAGAAGTGTTGTACTGTATTTCAGACTAAATATAAAACACTGGACACTGATGACTCTCAAAAGATCCTTGAGAATTCTGTGTACAGGAGGAACTGTCCCCTCTGTGCTCTGCCATATTCTTTTTTTTTTTTTTTTTTTTGGAATTTTGCTAAAAACCTTTCTGCAAGTTTCACTTGAAAAATAATTTCTGAAGGGACAAACCTCGGTAAAGAACCTGTGAGCTGCCAAAATACAACAGTGCTTTCTAAGTTTTTCTTTAAAGTGATAGGTTAGAAAGATTTCTTAGATTGCAAAGCCAAGCACCCAGAAGCTTCGAAATGCCAGAGGTTTTGTCACCTGAGCATCATACTCCAGCACTATTGCACTCAAACATTTTGACAACCTTTAACCACATTGCCACCTGCTACTTTCTTCTACAGGACTCTTGTTTCAGTTAGAGACCTGCTTGATACCATTTTGTATATGCAATGCACAGAATCAAGGTTTATTTATTCTACCTGACCAAAACTGTGCAGAAACTGTGACATGATTAATTTTCTCTTAAGCATCTCTGACAGAGTCTCCCCACTGTATCCAAGTTTCTTGTGACCATGAAAGTTACCCTCACTCTACGGTGAGGATGCAATATTACCTGGATTCTGCAGCTGGGCAAAAGAGTGTCAGAAGGAAGGAAGTCACAAACTTCCCACTAATTTTAGTAAAACAACCTCAGGCACACAGAATGCTTGTTTCTTGGTTTCCAGCCCTCCACTCTCTTTCAAAGTCTTCTTGCAATGGCCTGGCAGGAATCCATTCTACTTTATAGTGGCCATACATAGAATAAGGAGCCCATTTTTACTGGTCATTTGTGGACAGCTTGTTGTAAATCTGCATCATTCAGAACTTCTGTGGGAGAACTTGAGGGGAGAAGCCAGCCCTCCAGAGTAGCATTCAACTGCCTTAACTGTAATAATACCTTGCTTTTTTACTGCAATCCCCTGCCTCATTTACTATACACTTTCCAGCCTGGCAGTAAGCAAGGCAGTGTCTAAACTTCAGAGCTTGCCTCCAGGTTCGGGACAGAAGCAGCCACAGACTCTTTCCACCATGTCCCTTACCGTCTCGCTCACCTCTTACCTATCTACAATCCGTGTCCTCCTGTATCAGATGAGTATCAGACGAGAATGTGATTTCCCAGACATCTGTATGTCCCCTGTGCTCCCAATTGTCAGCTCCCATCCCCTAACTCTGCTCCCCAAGTTCCTGCACACACTCTCTTTCTGCTTCTACTCCTTTCACTTTTTCAAATCACTTCTCGCACTACAGAGGTGATAACACCTCCATGAGCATGTGCAAACAGAAACTTTTGAAAGCAGAGCTTTTGAACCTGAGGTGTCTCTGAAGCACGTGAACAACCTCATAAGCAGGGCAAACTCAGGGCTACTTAAGACAGCAAAGGCATCTCCCTGGTACTATGGTGACACTTTATTAAATGTCAAGCCTCCAAAACTTCATTCCAATGTTCATTCCTCTACCAGCACGAAAATGCCTCAGGATACAGCTGCTGGATTTTTCTTTATTTTTTTTTAATTTCAAGCAGCACATTTCCCACAGATCTGGTCTTCAGAAACAATGAGCTTTTGTCTAAGTTTTAACTAAAAGAAAGAGAGAAAGAATCAGTCAAAGACTGAATCTTACCATGAAAAATTTCAGGCAAAACAATTAAAGCTTAGAGAAGCTATAAAGAAAACAATTCGTTATAGTAGGCAGTGACAGGTATATTTACTCTGAGCAGTGCTACTGACTTTGCTTGCAATTAATAAATCTACCAAAAATAATTGTTCCAGCCAAACAAACATTTCCAGTTGCAATGATGCAAACAAAAACATTCCTCTTATCAATTAAGTTAGTCCACATGTTGTCACCACCTCTCCACACTGCCTAAAAGTGTCTAAGCATCATTTTTCTCCCAGCTTTGCCAGCTCCAATTTGCAGGCCCGACGTTCCAGTCTGTGGAAAACAGAACCTGAATTCACCATCCTTCACATTACAGAGCACTAAAAAAAGAACTGATCCAGAATCACTCAGGGTAATGGGAGAAAACTATGTGAGTGTCTCTTGGCAGTACAATGAGGATCACCATTTCTTGCCATAACATCTCCTCCTGCTGCCAGCAGTTTCCAGTTTGCTGTGAAGTTCTAGGCTGTAGCCAAACAGCTACACAGTCTCCCATCCACACTGCGTCTGCAGTGGAGCTGTACTCAGCAAGCACCTTGCAGCCCCCTTTCCACACACACCCGAGACAGAAAGACAAACTGAAACAAGGACCACATGGTCACTATTTATGATTTTTCTATAGTAAATGTTAAAACCCATCCATAGGGATTCAAGTACAGTAGAACTAGAAGCATAAAGCAGAAGTGATATATATAATTATAGATTATGTGAAAAAAAAACCCAAAAACACTAGAAATTTTCAAAGCCAACAGTAGGGTTCAGACAAGTGCCTCCCATCTAAACTTTGATAGAGCTTTTACGGATCAACGTAAAAACTTTACGGATCAACTTTGAAAATCTAAAGCAAAAGGACCAAAAAGCTGAGAACCACTTCTGAAATAGGCAAGAAGAATGACTCTTACACAAATCTGAACATGGCAAACATGCTTGTGGTGGTAGAAATCTCTTACAGGTAGGAAATAGCAGCAAGAAAACCACTGTTTAGACATACTACACCAGCAGTGGTATTTCTGATTCAAGATTATATAAAAACTATTGCCTACATCTCTTAAAGTAAGCAGCAATTGTAGAGTCTTCTGCTTTGTCACATTGCGTCAGAGCTACCTTAAGGATGAGTGCTTTGGTCTTTTTCATAGCCATTTGCTATGAAGGTTCCTTTAGCTGAATCTTCACCATCCAAAATAACATATTTACTTTTGGAAACTTGGATCTAGGTTTATTAAGAGTGCAGGGTGCCACAGGGAAAAATAAAACCAAGAACATATAATAATGGAGAAATACAAAGAAACAGAAGAGAAGAGCAAAAGAGAAACAGCAAGAGGACTTCCATAATTTCAGCATGTTCACACAATCCATTAAGCTTAAAGCAGCCATTAGAAGTTGTCTGTGGTAATGGTGACAGTGCATCATTAGGAAGAGAAATGCAGAGGGTTCTTACTGCAGCATATGTGTCTGGTTGGTGCCCTTTTGTTTGTCCGGTACGTCGTAGTGTGGGGAAATCTTGCCAAGGCCACTGTCGCTCAGCATCCTCTTTCGGACTGCAGGGTTCCACCGATCTGATATTCTAGGGAGGGAAGAAGGAAGGAAGAAAAACATTTGCACCTCAAAAATTACCTTGTGTGCTCCACTTTGAAGCTGTCTTATGCTTACTGGCACCCAGCACTTTTCAGCCCATAGCAAGCTAAAAGAGCTCAATTCACTGTGAGCACAAGACTTACTAAAGACAAATAGGACCGTTCCTTGTCTGCCCAGATGATGAGAAGAAACAGACACTTTATTATCATGCTTAGGTAGAAAGGGCTTCAGGGCTTTATACAGTATTATCAGAGCCCTGACAATGCAGAGAAGGGGTTTGTAATTCAATGGATACAGATTTATGGTGGAGCACAGTCAGGGAGTATGAGAAGATCAAAAGGTACTGAAGTGCGTTAGTCCTGCTGTGTGTTCTAGGATATCTAATGAAATAGATGCTATTCCACTGTCCTTCTCTCATTACCATGGCTGTATCTGATCCTTTCAGCTCTCCTCCTAAGATCTGCCCTCACACATCTCCCAGTCCTTCAGAAGAGGGAACTAGAAAAGACATGTCCAACTCTAATATACCTGTGGAAAGCTAGATCCAAGCACCACTCACCCAGAGGCCTGCTCCACTACCAGATCAGGCATTCCTGGTGGTGTCCCCACCTGCTGTGACATTACCATCTCTGGGTCCAGAATAAAAATCTCGTCCTGCGAAATTTCCGTCACAAAGTGCAAATGTTCCTGTTGAAGTGATAGAAGGAACAAGTAATGAGCCTTTATCATCCCTGGTCTCTCAGAGCACCCAGGTGGCTATAAGAAAGTTGGGTTCACATTAGGATCTCTGAAGAGTATTCATGGGACTCTGTGTATTTATATAAGTGCACACACATGCACTCACACTAAAACCAATGCCACCACAGTCACCAATAAATACTCCAGCGATTTCAGGCCAAACAAGATTCCCAACCATCAAACTTCACACTCACAGCAACACTTAAAAGGCTGCTACTTGGTGGCTCTTTGTCATGCAGCTGGAAACTGGAAGCCTACCCATAAAGCCAAAGTCTGCATTGCAAAACGAAGATGAACACCTAATGTTTGTTCTCCTATGATGGCTGACAGAAATTTTCACTGTCTGGGGATATTCTCCCAGACTTCCACTGCTTTTATGACTTCCACTGCTTTTATATTCTGGTTTCACCTCTCCATTACCAAAGATTTCTCTCTCAATTCCTCTCTTTTTTTTTTTTTTTGGTATTGACACTGAAGGCTCGTTGTCCTTCAAAAAACACCAAGTGTGAGTAGGCTTGTCTATGTAGGCAAAACTTTCCATCATTTGTGCACTGGGACTATCACACAGTATTGATCTTTTCCATCACAGAAACACAGGGCAAATGAGTGGGAGGGAAAGATGACCATTTGTACAAAGCCAAGTATTGAAGAAATGCAGAATAAGCCAAACAGAGTCACATCCTCCAGTTTAACCTGTAGCAGCACCTTCTGCATCCTTGTTTTCCAAATGTTAAAGCGCAACTTTATCAAAGCATTTATATCACTGTGCAAACAAGTCCCATGGTGGCTACATGCAGACACTGAACCTGGGACATCTGAACTAAAGCCACAGCTCTTTCTGCTTGAACTAAAACCCCAGCTGCTCTTGCTAGGAAACAGTCATATGTTCATGTGATTCAGAAACAGCTTACACGGTTCTCAGGGGAACCAGACACAAATGACCACTGTGCTAAATCAACAGTTTGCACTTAATACTGAGCCACTAACTGCCCTGTTCAGGGTACAAACCAGAAACACCAAAAACTGCAAAATTTTCAAAGTGTTTTTTAGAAAATACATTCAGACTGTCAGATCTATACCACAGGTTTCAATCCAGCAGAGCTACACTCTGTTTTGGGGTTCTTTGGGAATATTTGATATAGCTGTGATTATAATTCTCAGCTTGCAACATCACCTTAATTTTCACATTACACGTACAGGATCAAGACATCTGGTGACTAAAAGCATCATTGAAAAGATAAACTCAAATACCCTGGTGCAACATAGATGCTCCTGGTAAGATTCGATAAGGATAACAAATGTAGAACATTCTGATCTGTACATCAGATTGGTAGTAATAGAAGGGCAGATTGACAGCAGATATAAAACTTCAATGAAACAATGTGAATTACATCAACAGCAAAATGGTTCAGAATTTTTTCTCTACTTTTCCTCAGTCATCAGTAGCATTTTATAATGCACAAGAGGAATAGCATATAATTCATTTTAAGCTGCATTTGACATAGCTTTAAAAAATCCCTATAGAAAAGGTAACTGAATAAAGATTTACCTGAGATCTGTCAATGCGGTAAAAACGATCAGCAGAAGTTGCTGCAAGACAGAGAAACAACAAAACTGCAGTGAAGAAAATAGCCTGAGCAGAACTCCATGGACAAGATGGGCTGAATTAATATCACTACCACTAAGACAACATCTGTGTTAGTGAAGTCACAATGGTTTCACAAGGACATAATCTGATTCATTCATTAAGTTCATGTTCTTACACTTTAAATGGTGAATTTAAAGGTTAGGCTTAACAAAACATTTTTCAGTGAAATTATTAACTTGAAATTGGTATTTTAAAAATATATAAAATGTATTTCAGGATTATAAGAAGAATTGATTACATTAAAATATGTGACAGGAAACATTGCATTGTTTTGATGAGAATGTAGAAAGCATATAGAACCATAGAATCATAGAATAGTTAGGGTGGGAAAGGACCTTAAAATCATCAAGTTGCAGCCCCCTTGCCATGGGCAGGGACACCTCGCACTAAACCATATCACCCAAGGCCTCAGCCAATGAAATCAATGGGTCTAATAGGATTAATTCCAATTTTTGCATCTAAAGAACAGTGATGTGCTTGAAAGTTCTTTGTATATAAATGCATGTATATAAATGCATGACCACAGATATTCATCCTGAATTACCAATGCACGCAAGGAAAATGTGTGCTTCTCACAAAAACTCACATGAAAATAGGGTAGATTCACTAAATAATAACCTAATGTGAATCTTATCACTGCCATATAATTTACGTTACTAAACCAAAAGCATTTTTTCACCTACAGTGTTCTTCATCACATGTGATTTTTTTGTTTGTTTGTTTCCGCTTTGCATTTAGCTTGGCCAGTAAAATCAGGTTCATTCACTCTGGAGTTTTAACACAAGAGCACAGTGATGTAGCATTGTAGGTTTTGGCACTGCAAGGGAATATCAAATCCCTAAAGACAAAACCTGAATGTATCTATCCACCCAGATTTCTCTAAAACCCAAACAGATTCTCAGGATCTTTTTTTATCGATTTTCCTTATGAGACACAAAGAAGAGTGACTAGAAATTGACAAGGAGAAATTGTTTTTGTTTAAAACAATAGCAAATTCCGTTTTCCCACACTGAAGCTTTTGCAAAAGCAGATGCTTTTAGCTGCTAATTTCAGTGCTCTGGAGCCTGATGTAAAGCCCAGATAAGCTGTCTGCTTTGTCAAAGTCTGGGTGAAATACAAGTGCAGCTCTTCAGGGAGTTACATCAAGCACAGCCTTACAGGAAAAGGGAGGTACATTTCTATCACCTAAACACTATAGTACTTTAAAGAGAAATAATAACACAGCTTTATCAGCTGCAGCACATTGCCACAAACATCTGCACTCTGACTTCAGACAATGCCATGCAGTAAGTGCTGCTCATCACAGCAGAGATGCTAAACCCTAAACCTCTAATCAGCAAAATATGTCTCCTTGGGGTGACAAAGCTACAGCAGACATTTTGTTTGTTAGATGAAGGGCCTGTTTTATTTTTCAGGGGGGAAAAGGGGGTTCTTAGCTCCTTTTTCACCTACTCAGTGTAACAAGCAGAAACAGTTACTCTGCCATAGTAATACTCTTAGATGCACTATCCATGTGCACACCAGAAGCAAGCAGTATGCTAGGCACGAGAAATGGAACATATACTTACCATCTAGGAAGCACCATCTAGGAGAGAGCCTCTGAACAGAAAGTACCCTGGGGAAAGAGCTTTCCTGGTCCTGGATAAGGCAGAGAAATTACATTAAAAAAAAAAAAAAAACAAAAAAAAAAACTTTTTTTTTCCTCTAAAAAGGACTGTTTTCTAGTCTCTGCTTTTCTTTTCATTTTGCTCTACTGATATTGGACAATGTGCAAAACCTAGATAACCCAAACCTACTGGATTTGCTTCTCACTGACATCAGGGTTTGGCTGTAATATACAAAAGAGTAAACTGATATGGTTAGTTTCAGACACATCCTCAGCTATCCCCTTCCCTTCAGCTCAAAATGCCAAAAAGCTCCGCATCAAAACCAGCTTTCTCAGCTGACTACAGCCCCACTTATCTGTGGGGACACAGGAGCAGAGAGAGGTGAAAGAAGTCAAAGACACACATCACTATTACACAGCCGTGAACTTCAATATATTTGCTGCTTCTGTGTCTGTCACCTTCCTTTATTCTACCTCCATTTTTTTTACACTCCCTCCTCTACTGATCTTCCACTTAAAGCAGTTATCCACTCTGCCTGTCTCTGGTGTGTTTCAAATTCACATAAAAGTAAAAAAACCACATTATCTTCTACAGCCAGAATATAAAGAGTGCAGACCTGGGGACCACCACTAGCCAAACAGACAGATATCCTGCATCAATGTGTTCTTATTCTGGCTAAGAACACCTCCTCCTTGAGAACCAACAGACATTACCTGAGGAACCAAACCAAATGAGTGGGGAGGAACAAAGACCTTCTTCCTGACCTGTACTCACCAAGGAGTCAAACAGCTGCCCCTTGCTTATTCAGCTCTCACTGAGCTGGAGAGGTAAAAGGGATCTCAGAAAGCAGAGGGTGGTCATGGCTCTGCTCCATGCTTCCAGTGAATGGTCAGCCAACTTCTGAAAGCCACTGGGACATTACTTTTAAACACAGATAGATCTGCACAGGGCTAAGCACAACGGCATGGATCTCAGGCACACATTCAAAATCTGTATAGAGCCAGATTCTATCCTTATTTGCATCTTAGGCAGTAAAATCAGCACATCTGCTAATGATGTAAGTTCAGGCACAAACTGGCTCAAGTTTAAACTTTACTCCTCCTTCAGACAGCAGATCACAGAGTGGTATACCAAACCACAAGGCAAGAAAATAAAAAGAAGCAATGGGGAGGAAAGGTACCTTTGAAAAAAGTATTGCTGAGTACAGAAAGCCCATGGGCATAGATTGGTGGAAACAGACCAGAATACAATGATATCTCACTAGGGCATCTCAGAATACACACAGGAGCCCAGCACCTTTCCTGACAGCACTATGCAGGACAAACAACTGTTGTATTGGGAATTTCACAGCTATATCAGGTCAGTAGTTGTTTGAAGGTCCAGTGCCAGAAATTAAAGCTGGCTGAAAGAGTGAGTTCTAAAAAGAGATTTCAAGCAATAATGGGATTTCAGAGAGAAGGGACAACTAGCTATGAATAGAATCATAGAATCATAGAATAGTTAGGGTTGGAAAGGACCTTAAGATCATCAAGTTCCAAGCCCCCTACCATGGGCAGGGTCACCTCGCTCTAAACCATATCACCCAAGGCCTCGTCCAACCTGGCCTTGAACACTGCCAGGGATGGAGCATTCACAACCTCCTGGCATAACAGAAATCCACCAGTCCAGCCTGAGCTACAGAAGACCTTTAGAAAGCCACCCTTTAGAAGCCTAAGTGAGAGACTCCAAGTAACAAATCCTACCATTCCCTCAGGCAGCTGGCACCATGGATGTGGTTTCAAGGAGAAAGCAGGCTTCTTTGTATATAAGAGGAAAAGTGCAGAAACAACAACACAAAATTAAAGTTTACAGTGCATCAAGCCAACACATCCGGAACATTCATATAGATTCCCAAAGGCTCAGTTTCCTATATATATTCCTCAGTTTCCTATATATATTCCTCTGTTTACACTGCTTTGTGTTTATATCATTAAGAAAATCTAGAAGTAATAGATATTTCTCAGAAATTAATCTTACTTTTTTGCATAACTGTTTTATTTCTAAAATACTTCTTTCCTGAGTAGCCATGTGTGAGAAAAAGTTATGAAAAAAATAATGTGTCAACAGAAAAATGGGAATTTCATCAGTTCAATTCCCCAGGCTGATGGTAAGACTATGGGGAAGAAGTAATTTGCTTTCTTAAACTGGAGAAAATCTCAGAGAATGCTGAAGGAAGTTGTCATTTCAGTCAGACTTGGTAAAACAATTTCCAAATTGAATACAGAGCAAATGATGCCCTTGTATGAGAGGCAGACATTGCTCTTTGATTTACTTAAAAGCATCTGACACTTTTTCAGCTACCTGATTAAAAATGAGCTCATGCTGATGTTGTTCAGATATGTACCAGTTCTTACCTTCCCCAGCTTCTTGGTCACCAAGGTGCCTGCATGCACTATGTGCTGTTTTTCAAGCAGCTGTGATAATGATTAGCATTTTGATGGACACTCATTTCTCAGCCAGACGAATGCATATCAGTGCCTGGCATGATACTGTTACAAAACGTTATTAATTTCATTTGGTATCATGACAGCTTTTGCAAGACTCATTAGCTTCTGTCATGGAGATTGACTGAAACTTTCTTTACTGCCTTTCCTTTCTGGTTATCCAGTACAGAAATGCAAAGATAACTCCAGACTACTCATTTGTTGTTTCCTCACTGCCCTAGAGTTTGGTTAATAGTCCTGGCAACAGATCTTGTTTGAAATGTTATCTCAGAAACCTACAGACTTTGCTCTACTAAAAAAATACATATGCATATTTACCTTCTGATGCACGATATCTGTGTCTGTAGCTACCCTGGCAAAAATAAAACAGCCTCATTTTTTTCCCATATTTAGACTCATGGATTTTACTTGATCCCATAAAACCTGCTCAGGTTTTTGTACATTTGTCTCCAACTTCTTTGCATTACAGGAGAGATGAAGACAATGACAACTCAGCAGTCCATAAAGTGAACAAAATTACATCTCAGTGGTTTAAGCATCAAAATTAAAATATATCTATGTCTTTCTCTATTATGGGCTTATGGAGTTGTGGGATGGAGTTATGGATTTACTTGTATGGCAACTGCAGTGTATGTGGGAGAGCCAAGGGTTTTCTGAAATCCACTAGGTTTGCTAATGTCTATATATCTACATGCACAAAGCTTAATGTAGCTTAATATTTATCCCACTATTTGCAGAAAGGTGAGCACAGGGATACAAAAGGCCAAAGAAAGAAAACATTGAAAGACAAAGGTACATACTAAAAGGGTAGATTATACAAAGAGGAGAAATGAGTGAAAATTCATAGACCTAGCGAAGTACATAATGCTAGGAAAATGAAGATACAGATAACGCTAGTAAACGCAAATTCAAGTCACAAATTATACATTGTAATATGTTCCTTCTAAGACTTATTACAGTTCAACTGCAGAACTAGCTTGAGAAGTCTCAGGTCTGTAAGAATGATATTTTTTGAGCAGTAAACTCATTAGAGAAACAAAACAGAATGAAAACTAACTCTAGCATAATTTATCTGAGCTTGTTGATGATTCTGCTCTCAATGTTTCAAGGTGCAAAGGAATCACACAAGAGAACTGCATTTATGAGTCTTAAAAGTACCCATGACACCTTATTAGTGAGGTAAGAAGATGGTGCCGTCAACTCAAATATTCATGCTCTTTTTTTCCTGGTTTTCCCCCCTTTCTGGAACATGTAAAGGGGTACCAACAAACATGGAACAATCCTCAAATTAACCTAACAAGATAGTTTTTAGGAATGACCCACTGAGAATAAACCAATGTTCAAAGTATCAGGATAAACAAGTACTAGAGAGAAGACACAGAGGGTGGAGCATTCAAATGGAAATATCATTAAAAAAATGATAGTATATTAGGGATTTCACACTGATGTGCACTAGAGAAGATGCCTCGGCAATTAATTTGTATACTGCTATGACTGCAGAGGTTAGAGACAAGTATGGAGCTGATTTCTGACATTTTATACTCTCTTTTGGCCCCTTCCATACACACAGATTGAGCTCTTCATTTTACCTCAGGCAGTTTCCTACACATGGAGCAGTCAGCAACCTCTTAGGTTAATTTATAATGAGTGGAACAGAGTTATACATGCTGGTTTATTAGCCAATTCACTAGACACTAACACTGCTCTGAAACTCACCTCCTGGGCAATCATTGATACAAATGTAAAAAATATGAGGTTAAAATTGGGCAGGGAAATGCAGAAACAAACCATGAGCTGGAATGAGGAAGGCATCTCCAGGAAAACATGCCAAATTGCATTTTCTCAGTGTCTTTCCTGCATTCAGCACATTTACAGGCATTTTTGCTAAACTGAAATTCTGTATCACCTAGGTAATCATTAAGCCCCAAGAAATTGTCTGCAATTTAATTGCAATGGGTTCCTCTCAGCTGGCTGCCTGTATGCTTTCCCAGTGAACTCATTCCCACCACTCCCAAACAAGACTTGCATTGTTAAATCTAGGAAATGGCTACTGAGACTATGCAAACTTCTCTTGTGATCTTAGGCGCTGTGTCAACTGACCATGGTTTGTGTCAATTCTCAGTGCTAATGTCAGATCAGCTCGGGAGTCAGTAGAGTTAGTTTGAGTTAGTTTACTCCAAATTTAAGCACTGTGCAGTGCAATAGTTTACTGAGAGAAATATGCATTCCAGAACAGTGCTTCCAACTGTAAAGGCAAGTTCTGTATTGCATAAATTGTAGAATAATGTAAAATGTACAAAGAGAGCAATTTTAAAAGCTAGCCACCTAAAACTAGAACCTGTTTGTCACATGCAAAAGACACGTTTGTGCCCAAAATCGAGTAAAAAACTACTCTGAAGATTATGTTAAACTAAAGGTAGATGACTGAGGTGCACACAGTTATTAAGGGGTTAGGCTTGATAGCACACCTTTTTTCATTTATTACTTCAGCTATGCAATATAACATGTCATTGTTCAGTTTCTCAGAGAAACACTTTTGTCCTTTGTCTCACAGGTCACATTCTCTCATTCATTTCAGTATGCAAGGCACTGCTATTGCAATACCACTCATTATCATGCTGTGCTAATTTTAAATATGATTCCATAAAGTTTGCAAGGAAAAGGATTGTGCGAGGAAAGGCAGAAGGAAACTCTTCCATTTGGGGGTAAACAATAATCAGAAATTTATCTAACATACAGGTATCTAACAAAAAAAAGAAAACCTGGCTTCAAATACAAACAGTGCAGCCCAAATTGCTAACCCTCTTTTTTGTTCTGATACTAAAAGGAAAGTTTATCTTACCTGGTAATGAACTCTCTGTGTAGTAGAAGTTACTGACTGTAGGTCCTAGCAGGAGGATGAAAGACACAGCAATGATGAAAAAGATTAAAACAACAAGAACTGCTTGTAGTTTTATTATCTGAAGTAGTTGGGAAACAAATAATTTTGCAAGTATTTCTCATGGTTTTAAACATATGAAACAAACACCACTAAATACTCATGGAAAGCTCACCTGAAGTTTAGATTTGCATGCATTTGGTCAAAAAAAACAGGATTTAAAATATTGAGGTTATGTTAATAGCACTTTACCATATCACAGAGGTATTTATTCCATGGAAACTATCAAAATTTAGAGTACCAGCAACAAAACATGCTAAAATCTATAAATTTCTATTGTAATTTATTTATTTTTTTTCAAATGAGTAATTAATGCACTGAAGAAAGCCACTGGCAGTTCCCCCTGTTTCAAGACAACCTCATGTCAGGGAGGTCATATCAGAATGACCCTGATATTTAGCACGGTTAGGAATCTAACTTATTTTAATAAAGTTTTTGACAAACAGGTTTAGCTCATGACATAGCCTACCAAGAAGCCTGACCTACAGACCATAGCTCCCCAGTTGGTATGCGAGTTGGCAGAGTGTAGAAAACCTTGGCATCTCCATTCCCAGCAAATGGGTCTGAGCCAAATTAAGGTCACACACACAAAAAAGTAGCACAAACCCTGCAGAAAATTGGAGGAACACAGTTCCTCCACAACCGCTGTGGGTAATTCAACGAGAACTTCTATCTGTGCTTACTCGAGGGCTGTACTACTTGCCACCCGATACTTGCCATTAAGTTGCCTGAGCTTAGTATGAGATCACATTTGTAACCTGCTGGAAATATCATCACAATTATTTCATTGTAAGTCCCCAGCACAGAATACTTCAAATAGGTATCACTTTACAATACTGTTTTATGACTGATAATAATAGCACAACTGAGGTCTGAATATTCAGAACTTCAATTGATGAAGGGAATCCTGGCTGACATGCAAAAAAAGTAAAAGCCTGTAGTGAAATACTAAGGCACATATTCAGGTTGCCAGTGCAGAGTTTCGAAACCATAGGGAAGACAGTGGCTCCTAAAGAGTCCAATACGAGAGATGAGGTTCATAGCTCCTGTATAAACTGGACAACCTATTTAGAAAACTAAATAATGTCCTCACACGTTGTTGAGAAAGATCAGTAAAATATTAAAACCAGAGACAGTATGTTAATGAAAATCCTTTAGTTATATTGCTGAACGTATACACATTACAATTTGGAGTCTTCAATTCCCAGGCTGTATTGTAGAATGATCTCTCAAGACAATAAGGGCAACATTATTATTAGCTGCATCAGTATATTTTTCTGTATACTTGGAAAAATCTAGTTGTTATCTATAGTGTTTATTGGTGTCTCAGATTACTCCATGACAGTCTCAGAGAATGAAATTTACATAATTAGACCCACTTGAATACCATGTTGCGTATCCTTACATAATATACTTTCTAATCAATAATTTATATAGTTTCAGTAAGGTATGTGGAAAGTCCTGGTATTCCATTCCAGTTCAAGGAGAAGTAAACTTGCCCATCAATGTCCATTCTGTTATCATTTGAAAGGATTCGGTATGACTTTTCATTTCCTGTTTAGAAAATATGTTTCCATGCTACTCCTGCTTTTATTATCATACATTTTATGTTATCATCATACCCTGTATGATATTATTGTATACAATAATTCTAAAGTTTTACTTTCAGTGGTAGGTAAATTGAAATACTCTCAACATACGGTTGTAGCAACTATTAAATCTCTACACTCAGAACTGGAAGAAGCAGAATATAGGTTAATAAATGATATCTGAATTCTCCAAAATCTCACCTCTTGTAGACGGTCAATGTACATACGACAGGTCTCCAAGTCACAGTCTCCTCGTACAACTATAATTCCAAGAGGAATGGCTGGAAAATCAAAAGCAAACAAAAACCTCTTTAACCAAAGCCTCTAGAACTTTATAAGATTTACAGTATGCTTCGAGGTTTTGTTGTGGTTTTTGTTCTGGGTTTTGGGTTTTTTTTAATGTTTTAGAAAAGCTTTCTACTATCTAAGTCTTAACAGCTATTTAAAAGCAGGAACATATTATTCATCATTAGCTTGACCCATTTATAGTTATCAAAGATTTCAATTTTCAACTCTTTCATACCAACTCTTTCATACCAAACAAAGATTCAGTTAAATTGCTTACTTCATTTTCTGATGTCAACATCAATTATTAACTGCAAAGAAAGGAACATCCCCAGAACAAGAGTTTAAGGTTTGTTCTTACACACTGAAATAAGAGAGATTTCTTTTTCAGAACTCTTAAAGACCTACAAAAATGATTTAAACTACTGAAAGTTACAGCCTGATTTCAGAGAAAGCTGTCCAGCACCATATTTTGATGTAAGGCTTCTTTTAAATCAAAACAGACATTATTCCATCTACACTCAAAATGGATGCATCTCCATATTTTCTCAGAGAGAAGAAGAGAACTTATAAAAATACAGTAAATAATTCCTCTCAGGCAGCATTTTTTATAACAGGAGATTTAGGTTTCCACAGCCATTCCGTTCTTGCAGCCAAAAAAAATCCCAAACAAACCCACAAAAAGAACAAAAGACAAAAAAGTGTATGTGAGTCCACAAGGAAAGCACCAATAGAGCTGCCTACTAAGATCTCATTAAATAAAAAAACATATGAAATCTCTTGAGTGCCTGATAATCTATAAATGAATCACTGAATGAAGTTCTTTTTTCTCCTTGGAGGTCTTTAAACAAACAATGGCACAAAAAAGTAGGGGAGTAGCAGGAAAGAGATTTAAATCCTCATATGAAGTATCCCATAAGGAGAAGAGAATATCAACTCATAAACCATTTTCGTAACTGGATAACAAGAAACAACATAAAGTCACCAACAGTCCTGGGATAAATAGAAAGAACAACTGTGCTGCAGCCCTTCCTGCCATTCAAAAGAAATTGATTAAGAGGATGAGAGATTTATCTACTGAGAAGCTCTTCATTCTGATAAGAGAACAAGACAGCATTAACAGTTAATGGGGATTATGGCTCTTATTTTTGTGGCCCATTGAGACTAGAAGCACAAAGAGAAGCTGAGTGGTTTCAGGGAGGAAAGTAGGGGAGCACCTATGGCAGCCAAAGTCCTCACAGTCTTCAGAGGCCAGTGCAGGACACTGGAGACACATCAACAGTGCTGCCAGCATCATGTTTGAAAATCAGTTCGAACACCAGAAGAGCTATGAACCCAGGAAAACTAGAAGCAGGAGAAACAACTTTTAATGGGATGTAAGAATATAAAGCAGAGATAGGCATGAAGATGGAAAGAAGGGAAGAGCTCACAATTCTCCTGAAGTAACACAGATATCCAAGAGTGATGGCAGTCCTCCACATATTTAGAAATGCCAGATGGGAACAGTGCTCACTGTGACCTCCCAGAATTTTTCCTTACAGAATAGGGACTGAGAGACCAGTGAATGGAAGGCGGGCCAATTACAATATCTGCTTTATGTGCTCTGATGCTCTGGGTTATAGACTGATTCAATTTGCTTATTTATTATTGCTTAACCTGCTCTGACAGGAGACCCTTAAGGTCTTCGTAGGTACTACTGAATGGCTATCTCGTTTCAGTTCAGCAGATTCCTCTGCAGCCCTTACTGAAAGAAGCACTTGTTAAATTCATTTATAGAACTAAAAAAGTGAATTGCAGCAGACACAGCTACACCTCCACAGAGTACTAGGGATCTACACCACTGGCTCATAAACTGTCCCCACAGATGAAGTCTTTCTTCTACTGAATTCCTTCCTTCATAGAGGAATACATGCGTTTAACAGGGACTACAGCTTTGACCTGTCAAAACAATGCAGCTAACATGGAACTGCAATCTTTAGCTATCATCATTCCTGATAGCCCAAAGGAAAAGGACCTTAGGAACACTTGGAATTTTAAAGAAATTCACCAAAATGCTTGAAAAGAAAACACTAATATGCAATAGATAGCTTAGCGGTGACATTTATGGTTTTCATCTAACAGTTGAAGAAGAAAGTCGTGATTCACAAATTTAATTATGTCCCATCTATTCTTGGTGGTTATAGAACAGTTCTGGTCTGGATGACTTTGTCCTTACAAAGAAACATTCCCAGCCCTCATTTTTATCATAAAACACAGCAAGTATGCACAATGCACCACACAGCCAAGATTTTCAAAGTGCTTCATTGCTGCTATTTGAAAAAAAAAAAAGCAAATCCTGAATGATTGATAATGGGGCTGAAGCCATGGATTGTTGCTCATTCTGAATATAGGGCAGTGCTGTGCAACAGAGGAAAAAAAGAGTTAAGTTATAATAAATCAGTTAAAGACATAATATTAATTCACAAGGCATTCGATATCATTGTGGATGCTTTCACACGGGAGCAAAGAGGCTTCTACCTAACTGTGTGGGGGTAAGGATGTGCACAGTACAGAACAGTGCTGTGAGACACTGTGATTACTAAATATGCCAGGTTAGAGATGAGAAGATAAAGTCTTATATTAAGAGCACAGGCAGTGCAGAGCAACTTTCCCATACACCCACACACAGTCAGCTCCTGTGAATATATGGATGCATCCACACATGGGAACACGCCAAAAATAAGGGATAGTCTCAGATCATGAGCCAAGCCACAGCATTCAAGTGCCAGACATTTTTCTCCTGAGGCGCCTGTTTTTCTGGCCACTTACATCCAGCTTCCAGTTTTTTTGTGCCCCCCTGAACAATGAAAAGGACTTTGTCCAGGATCTGTGGATACAGACTCTAATGCTGCAGTGATGAGCAGCAGCGCAATAACCCCAGGAAATCAGACATGCAGACAGTTGCTTCACATTCTGAACCAGTACTGTGGAAAGATTTTTGTTCCTAGCAACACTAACCAAAATCACATATCAGCAGGAGGACGGTTCGTAGATGCAGCGGTATTGCTAGCACGATTCTCTAATTAACTTCCAGATTAGTAGTGATTTCTTAAGTCCTCATGAAATTAGCTATGGAATTTATAAACAAACAAATCTTCCACCTATTAACTGCCCATTGTGCTGAATACCTAAACCTAGAACTCTTTAATACTATTGAGGACAGAAATGGAAGAAGCCTGAATATGCTGCATATGGCACCATGGAGAAAAAATAAAATTCAATTAACTCCCCAATTTATTGTTATGAAAGGATTCAATTTGTGATCTAAACACACTGATTAACCCACTCAAATCCCAAATGAAACAGCCTCAAGACAGATCATTAAGGTAAATGTGAATGCCACAAAAACTCATTCCAAGTCTGGCATACCTCAGGGGACTGGGGAGATTAGACGCTGGGCTGTAAATGTTTAATGTAGCAAATAAAGGATCCTCACTACTGAAGCTGTTATAAGAATATCATTGTCCTGAGGGGTTCCATTGCTATTAGAAACCTGAAAGACCAAATAAATTCTTGGGACAGAATTCTAAAATATTCAGACATTTATATTAAGAGGTTTGGCTTTCATAGTATGGTTTTAAAACAACTGAGTTTGTACAAAAGGATTTTCTTACCACACAAATCTAAACCATGTGTCTCTTCAGATCCCTGTTTTTTAGCACTAGTGATCCACTTTTAAAATCCTCACGTCAGGAGGTAAAACGCAGTGGAGGTTATCAGACTAAACCAGACCACCTTTTAGAAGATAGTCACCCCCTCCAGGCTCTCAGTTACTTCTTCAATGCCCTGCCACAAAAAGGAAGAAGCTCTCTAATTCAGATGAAGAGAGAAAGGATCAAAAACACCACACCAAAAAGAACAGGTTATAAAAAGAAAACTATAAAGAGCTGAGAATTGAAACGGGCAGGGAATTGATATTGGGACTAAGACCTGAAAGAAGACATCTGTCTGAACAATTAGCAAGGATTTAGGATTAAGAAAAAGAATAGGAAGCAGAGCTGTGAGATGTATAGAAACAGACTAAGACAGGGAGGAAGGTCATGTGTGGGATGAGACAGCCAAAGGGGACAACCGGGACTCAAAAGGTAAGAGGAAACCAAATCAGAAAAGTCATAAGAAAAGGAAATGGGAGAAGTACAATATGAACAGAAAAATCTCACAGAAAGCACAAGCTATAGCATGATTGCCTGGAAAGTCTGAAATGGAACCTAACCTAACGTTGTTGTGTCTTCCCACTCCTCTAAGGTAAATATGTATTTGTATTTCTTTAGAATAGTGTCCGTCCCTTCTAGCTTAAAGGAGACCACAGATTTAGAGATGACAGTTTCCCCACTAGCTCAAAAGACAGGGGACTGACTGTGTTGAATATAGATATGCACTATGTGGTGTCAAGAGAGAGCAGACTTAGATCAGGTATTAGGAGAAAAATTCTTCCTGGTGAGGGTGGTGAGACACTGGCCCAGGTTGCCCAGAGAAGCTGCAGCTGCTCCATCCCTGGCAGCATACAAGGCCAGGTTGGATGAGGCTTGGAGCAACCTGGTCTAGTGGTAAGTGTCCCTGCCCACAGCAGGGGGTTAGAACTGGGTGATCCTTAAGGTCCCTTTCAACACAAACCAGTCTACGATTCTACTATAATTCAAGGATATGAGATGACATTTAAAGGGTTCAGACATGCTCTTTCCACCAAACCCAGGCAATGACATACCCTGTTAAATAGATGTTACTATGACTACAAAATCAAGACCTCAAAGTTAGGAAAAGCCAAGATTAAAGTTGCCTATTTTAGCACCTATGTGTATATTCATTCAATTAAAGGCTACCTCCTTTAATTATCCAACCACATCCTGTTTTTTCTTCTGTTGGACTCCTGCGTCTTTCTAATCTTTAAGAGAGAGATTTTGTATGTGTGTCAAAGTGAGAAATGTGATTCACTGTGCTCTCTGGACAAAGCCCACAAGGTCTCATCCATCAAAAGGCAAAAAGAGATGTGTCCTTCGACACAAGCAATGCCTTTGGCACCTTTTTTTGTCATTTCTGTTTCAGTTACAAACATTTATCAGTGGTTTGCATCTACATACACCAGCATGAAAACCTGGGAGCTCAGTAGCAACAGTTTCCAGTATTTAAGTCACTCCTGACTTCTAACCCTCTTGGTTTCGTTTTGCTGGGTGGCTTCAAGCAATCCATCCAACCCTCTCAATTTCAGAACTTATTAAATCATTGTGACAGAGAAATGCATGAACTGGTGCTTCCTTTACAAGGTGGAAGAGAAGGTTTGTAGCTACACAACCTATCTCACCTAAATCCATCCAGATCAAAGTTGCTTCCTGAAATAAGCACATGAACTTAGGTGGCTAATCTTCCATGTCTGACTCCATCTGCTAATTCAGGTTTCCTTCATTATGCCACCTAGCAGGAGGTCTTATGATTTGTTCTGCCCTTTACGTTATGGGTATTCGGGATGTAAATACCAAGTCCTCAGTGCTAGCCATTCCTTATTTATCTAGTGGTATAAAGAAATCATATGGTGTATTCTCCAAATTAACTTCTCCTATCAGATCCCTGAGCTTTAAAGAAACAGAAGACATTCTGTAGGTCAAAGGTTTCATAAGCTCAAAATGATCCAGCAATGTCATGCTTGCAGCCTAGAAAGCCAGCCATATGCTGGGCTGCATGAAAAGCAGAGTGGCCGTGTCACAGGAGGTGATTCTCCCCCTCTACTCTGCTCCTGCAGACTGCATCTGCAGTCCTGTGTTCAGCTCTGGGGTCTCCAGCATAAGAGGGACATGGACCTGGAGCAAGTCCAGAGGAGCATCATGAGGATGATCAGAGGGCTGAAGCACCTCTCCTGTGAGGACAGTCTGAGGGAGTTGGGGTTGTGCAGCCTTCCAGTACCTAAAATGAGCCTGCAAGAAATCTGGAGAGAGACTTTTTACAAGGACATGTAGTGATAGCACAAAGTGAAATGGCTTCAAGATGGCAGAGAGTAGATTTATACTGGATATTAGGAAGAAATTCTTCACTGTGAGGGTGGTGAGGCACTGGAACAGGTTGCCCAGAGAAGCTGTGGCAGTGTTCAAGGCCAGATTGGATGGGGCTTTAAGCAACCTGGTCTAGCTGAAGGTGTCCTTGTCTGTGCCAGGAGGTTTGGAACCAAATGAACTTTCAGGTCCCTTCTAACACAAACCACTCTATGATTCTATGGTTCTCAGACTATGGTAAGGGCATCACTGGTATGAGGAAGCTACAGTATCTCTGCACCTGTATACAACCCAAATTACAAGCTAGACACCCCATGTACTTGATAAGAACTCCTATGATGACCCCAAAACCCTCAGATAATCCACTGAAATTCAAAGGTAGACACACATGCATTATAGATATCTGACTACATACAATCAGGGAGAGACAAGAATTCAAGGTTAACATCATGTCGTGTTACACCACACACTCACCCACCCACAAAACAAGGAGGTTGCAGATAAAAGGGTTTTTAGATTACAGATAGTTCAATTGTTATACACATGAAACAATGTTTCTTCAAAGATTGAGTTTTAATCCAGTGTACCATTTTATTCAAGAGGAGATAAGGAACAGCTGCCTCTGTGTAAAAGAAAGTGTGGGAAACCTGCAGCCGTTAAAGCTGAGGATTATTTCTCAGTTGGTTATGTCATACCCATAGCAGTTGGGTATGATTTGTCCTTAAATCTTAGTAATATTGAGCAAACTAAGATTGTTCTGAAAGAAAGGGCATACAAAACAAGAAATTAGAAGCAGTAAAAAATGACATATTCTATTTTAAATAAAACAGCTGTGCTGTTACTGCTGATGGCGAGCTATTTCACCACTCCATCTTTATGGTGCAAATGTACAGTAGAGTTGGCAGGAAGGACTGCGAAGAGGTGAAGGCAACATGGTTACTAACTTGTTTATAGTTGTTGGTTTGCTGGTTGGTTTGTTTTGGGTTTTTTAAATTTGATTAGTTTCTGCACATACATCCATTGTCAGGAATTTCTTAGTAACTTTTGAAAGGGATAATAGACTGTCAAACAGAAAGATTTTGCTATTTTAAAAGTAACTCAATTGTTCCTGCACAGTTCTGCTTTGGATCACACTTTCATGCAATAACAGAGATCAGAGAGAGTACACAGAACATATGCAGGCAAGAGAGACAGAATTACATTTTGACCATCTAGAAAGAGAAGTTGAACTGACTTGTTGAGTATGATAGTCTTGGTTATGGTTGTGTAATGTAATGTACAAGTATACTGGGCAGAAGTGGTAAAACAGGTAACAAGTGCTTGGGGCATGTATAGGGAAGTGTTAGAGAAGACAACTGCATTTCCAGAGAAGAATATCACAACATAACTAAAATGTTAACATATATCTCTTTCTCAAAAGGGCACATGAAAGCATTCACCCCTCTTTGCCAAAGGATCAATAAGCATCCACTGTACCATCATCAATCATCCCAGAGACAATACTGAGATGTTGACAGAAGAAAGAACGAAGGAGAAAGAAAGAGCATGGGGGAGGGAAGAAATGGTCAATTCAGAAATGGCATCTTGGTTAAATGCCAGCTGCAGTGACAAGGAAAGTAGAAAGCAACAGAAGGAGAATGGGCTAGAACAGTTGTGCCCTTCAGGGGACAAAATTACATTCTTTAATTGCTCAGGAGGCTTTCAAAATGAGGTGTCTACCACCAGCAGAGTGAAGATTAATCTTGACGGAACACTTTGTATGACGAGTTGTTATATGTCAGGAAGTGCAATTTTAGGTGAAGTGGTTGATAGAATCAAATCAGTATTTCAAGCAAACAAGGAGAGTGAAATGTGTTTACTGATGGTTAAAATGATACAGATTATTACACTGATGTCGGAGCTTTCAAAACTCTGTTATGGAGACATGGAACACGCAAAAATGATAATAGAACCTTTGCTATTTTTCCTTCAGGGACAACTCCTTATTAACTGGCTTACTTTTCCTGCTCAGATTGCTGTGAGATTCTGGTTTAGTTTTCACATTATTTAGGGAGATAGAAGTGGTTTTAATCCTGTGGACAGGGAATGAATATTAAGTATAGTATTCCAGAATTCAGTTGTTTTGTTCAGTTCAGTTCTGCCAAAGGCTGGACAAATATGTAAACTGAGTCTCTGTAAACAAGCATCTAGTGAGACATACATGGACCTGAGAGCTACAGTTATGATGAAATAAGTTAACCACACTTACAGGAACAGGCCAACAGAAGTGCTCTTGCATTTTGTTAGTGCACCAGTATTATCTGCATTTAAACTTTCAATTCAGACTGACAAAACTTCAGTTATTCACCTGACATGCAAATTTATTCACTTTCACTCCCCCCCCCCAATATCTTTCTTTGACAAAGAAAAGAGAGTTGCTTCTCCTCGCTCAGCACTTCCCTCATTTTTCTTTGTCAAGTCACTTTCAGTGACAATGCTCCATGGAATGATTTGCTGATTAGGACATAGAACATTTATTTCATATAAGTATTAAGCATATGATAGACCCAGCCAGGTACTAATCCATAGGCCTACCACCAGAAGACCGTTTAAAATTTATCCAATGAGCTGTGCCAGAAACTTACTGCAAATGACCTGCCAATGCCCAAAAGCAATATTTTTAACTCTTGGTGGACAAACATCTACTTTTTCAATGAAAACTTCTTCAGCGCACACTCAGCACATGAACAAATTTCTGAGAAACCTAAAGCCAAACCTCAGATGCGCTAGGTCATTCTCTGGCATTTTTTTTTTGTCTCATCATTCTTATGCTTTTTTGCAGCTGACAACAAATACGCATTTACAACTGCAGTGAAAACAGTGTAAAAAGGCGTATATTTTGTGTCACACTATGTAAATGGCTTTGAAATACAAAAACACACACCAATTTTACATCCATAGTGAGGATAGATGAGGATAGTTCTCTTCAGATGGGAAACCATAAGAAGAACCATAAAATTAACAAGGTTGTTTTTGACCGAGTTGGATAGATGTGGGTTCAATGTAGCCTGAAATTTACTCAAGGTCAAGCTCTCAATTTAAACTTGAAGAAGATTCTTCTCCAGTGAGCCATAAATCTCATTCTTCTCAGCTCAGTGATGAAGATTTTGATTGTTTTAACTATAAGCAAAATTCACTGACAGAAGCTTCATTAAAGGCTGTCAGAACCTACATTAAAATGTAAGCCATTTTAGTTCTTTTGTTGGAAGGTGATCTGGGAGAATAAGCACGGGTGGGACTAAAGGAGTGAAACTGAAACAGTTTAACTATCTTTCAATAGTAAGATAAGCAAACCAATTAAAAGGATTGTCATCCTGTAATTACCAGAGTGCTCTGTATTACAGAGGGAGCTGAAGCTTTGTTGCACAACAAAGTGTTATGCTTGTAATTTTATATGAATAATGAGCCAGATGCATGAACAAGACTATTAAATTGTTATCACAAGCAGCCGTGTCCCTCATTGATTAATGACTCTGTGTGTCACCAACGAAAGGAACTCCATTTTTAAGTGTGGATTGTCATCATCAGTGTTGCCAGAGCAACCGCTGTCTGCTTTTGACTTGCCCCTGTATGTGGCAATTAAACCATTACATGAGGAAACAAAACAGTGATTATTCTCTTTAATAGAAAGCTGTTAAAGAATAAGAGACTGAGGAAACCAGATTTGTTTCCCAAGACAAATGCACCTGAGCAAGATCACGTTCAAGGTCAGAGCACACGCTTAGTATGAAATTTATCATGGGCCCACACATTGTTTCAAATTTGATGCTAATCATACAATCTGGAACAGTTTTATACACTTGCAGAATCCCAGAAGAACCAACAGAAAGACATGAATAAAAAAAAGCCATAGGTGTTAAAACCACTTATTTTATAGGAAATAAAACCAATTTACAGAACACATAGTTAAGAAAACAGGTGAACTGTCTATATATACTCTTTATACAGAGGTTATTTATAAAGAGAGAATACATATGTGCATACACACAAATAGATGAATAAACATTCCAAAATGTATGCTTGACCCTGTGTTTGGGTGGTTTTTTTTCTCGTTATTGATTTTGTTTTGGGGGGGTTTTGGTTAATGCAAGATTTATACAGAATGTTCTACAAAAAGCAGCTACAACCTAGCTTCTTCAAACTTACAAGCTTCTCGGAGTTTCTCCTTGTCGTAATGTAGCCCCTCATATTCTTGTAAATTGATCCTGTTCACTCTGATCCGCAGGCGATCTGGGATGGAATGAGGACTGCAAGAGAAGAAGAAGGCTTCTTAAACAAAGTGTTCAATTGAAGAGCAAAACAAAAACAGGTTATGAAGTGATTTTAACTTTTTCTGAACATTATAATGAGAGAGGAGAAAAGCAAGCCTCTTAAGGGCTGGGGCAAGTCTTCATTACGCCCATCGCTTTGTTTGGGATTATGACTACACACTGTACAATGACATAGACATTACACCTTAAGTGATAAAATAGCATTTGCTGTATGTGCGGTCTGGAACTGCAAAGGTTTTCCTGATTTCTCTAATCTCCATATACCTACCCCTCCCCCCTGCAGTTTGCCTTTTTGTGCATCCCTTGGCCCCTACCACAGCCAGTAGATGGGCCAAGCTGTGGTTCAAGACACAGATGCTTTCTTGGGAACTTTCTCAGGACAACCATTCTTCTGCCCATGAGAACATCCACCCTCATTCCTGGAGGATCCTCATTCAGCATCTCTGTTCTGGGAAACAGGCAACAGAACTGTGGCAAAGAACTGTATTTCCAGAGTAGTGAGTCCAACACATAGAACCCAGGAAGACTTTCAAAAGCAAGCAACAGTACAGGAACCTCATTTCTACAGAATTCAGCCAGATCTAGATACTTCAACTGTCTATATAATTTTGAAACACTCAATAGGTCCCTATATATAAATTTAAGCAGCAATATATTGATAGAAAATTGCCCTGAAAAGCTTTGTTTTGATTTCATTATGGCTTCCACCTTGTAACTAACCTATTATTTGATTTCTTAAGTTTAGCTGAATACTATGTAAACTAACTTAGCCACATTTGCATTTTTTACTTTTAAAGAAAGAGAGATAACCTGTGTATTATAATGCATGATAAATGTCTGTCCCTTAAGTATTGGCCCCTGGGTCAGTTAAAATTCTATGCTTCCACAAAAGGTCATCCATTTTCTCTGTTTTAATCTAGTTAGTAACAGAACTCTGCCAGTGGTATTATTGCCTAATACACACACTGCCTTTAAAAGTTAAAAGGTGCACTGTCATAAATATGCATATTCACTGCTTTGTCTCAATTTTAAAATATTTGACCTAGAGCACTTGCACTGTTAATGCAGGACAGGCCACCTCTCACAAATGAAAACCTTTTTTTTTCTTTTTAAACAAATGAACAATTTTCTTTTTGGCTAGAAAATGCTGCAGACCTAACAAAACACATGGTTTGTGGCCATCTCTTGGTAGAGCTTCTGGGATTGAAATCAGCAATTATTTCAGTGTTACCTTACTGCATGCTTTGTCTCTGTTGGTGTAAACAGCTCTGTCACATCTGAACAGATGAAAATAAAGATTGAAAATTAAGTCCCAGTTAGAAAAAGCTTTATTGGCACAAGTGCTCTTTGCCTAACAAGTAATAAGAATAAGGAATTGAGGGTGCTTCCAAACCTGGAGTGCAAGACAGCCCACTGGAAGGAACTACACTGAAGAAATTCACATTCTGAAAAGGAGTTTTTATATTAGTGATGAAAAGGAACCTAAAATACATGAAGAATAGCCTAGAAGGAATCATAGATAATGAAAAATAAATACTTAACAGTAGCGGCAAGACTGACACACTCAGAACTATATAGGCTACCAAATGTTTTCCCTATCCTGACAGGGACTATTGTGTTCAAATGCCCCAAGATACCAGAAAACTGTCCATATTTAGACAAGCTTTTACAGTCTGATGACAGACACCTGGGGTGGTAGCTTCCAAAACAGCTTCAGGAGGCAGTTTTAACCTAGGTGCTATTATGCCATCCTATAACAGACAGTCTCCACCTGGAGGCTCTACTGCTGGCTCAGCAACTCTGAGAACATAAGTGCATGCAAATGGAGGGGAAAGGTGCATAGATGGAACAAGAAGATAATTGCACTGAGTCTGACACTTTATTTCTTTTCTTTTTAAAACAAGATTGAATGTCACATCACTGGCTGAAGAAATGAGGGAGCTATGTTCCCTTCGAAATTCTATAAAATGCAAGTTTCAAAAATGAAAATCACAAGAGATTTTATTTTTAGCCAAGAAATAACAAGAAATGTTTAAGTGAGAAAACCCAGGAATTTAATTACACAGTCTTTGTCTGAAGGGAGAAAAGAAATTCACTGCATGTAGTTCATGAAAACAGACTGAGAGGTCTGAAAAGTGGAGTCTTTTATGCACTGGTACAAGACAGGAAGAAGCTATGTTGCTTTTCCCATAATGTTCTGCCACTGCACATTGGATGAAGGTAGCTCAGTCATCCAGCTACACAACCTGAAGATTGTTCATAGCTTCTTGTTCACAGATTGTTAACAGTTCACAGATTCCAGATTGTTGTTAGCTCCTAGTTCACAACCTCAGCACTGTTGGTAGCTTCCAGTTCACAACTTGGGGATTGTTGGTAGGTATCAGGAAGGGACTGCTTGTAAACTACCTCGACTTCTTTCAACTCAGCTGGGAGGCAATGGGATGAGGAGACAGGTTTGTTTCTGATTTATTTGCAAATACTCTTTGTCACAATACAGTTGCTGGTTGACATTATATTATGTCTCACTAAATCCTATTGCCTATTCAACACAGCTTTGGCTCTACAATTCACTGTGTGGGTATTGATTCCTTGTGATATCAGACTGGCAATTAACACCAGGGGATGTTGTCCTCACCATCCAGCTAATGAACTTGTTCACTCACAGAATTCGTGAGCACCATACAGAGATCTATTCAGGGAAGCTGAGCAAAATGCTTCCACTATCAATACTTCTGTAGTGTTCACAGATACTGTATAATAATCCATATTATTATACAAATTGCACAATTTATCTTGCTCAAACTCAGCATATTTAGAAACCACAAAGATTAAGTGCATAAGTGTGGCCATGTAAAAGCTAATAATAGTGAGATGAATGTCACTGAAAGCAAATATTAGTACCACATTAATAGAAATGCATATTTCTAAACACTGTATAAAACAACTTGCTCAATTATAATGAGAGGAAGAATAGCTTTCCAGACAGAACAGCAGATAATTTATTTATAAACTTGGGGAGATTGCTGAACTGCAATTCAATCTAAAATATTTAACTTTTTTTACACCTATTATTCTTCAAAACAGCGTATTACATAGTCAATGAAAAGTAATTTAAAGTATAAACGAATTAATTCCATTACCTCCTAAAGAATCTAATTAAGAACCTCATTCCTCAAACTCACCAATCCACAGAATTGCATCCTAAAGGTCAGATACCCCATGGGACCATAAATACAGATTGGGGTCAGCTGAAATGTTCTGTTCATTCATGTTGATTAGCTATAACGGTTTCATTTAAACACAAACCTAAATATCAATCTTCTCAAATCAGAAGCACAGATAGGATAGTTTACCATATTGAATTTCATCTGATGAACTTTTGATTAGCATGGACCAGCAGTGCACATTCAAGGAATTATGAAATAACAACCCAAATGAGCCTCGTAGAAAAGCTATGTACATTATTTAGTTGGAACAAACTATGAAAGATTTTACGGAGATGTCATGAGGTCCGCTCCAAATTATTCTACTCATTAAAAAAATATATTATTTCAGTAATAGAGAATTATTTTCTTTCCTTTTTTAGTTGAAAAATGGCTGAACAGCACAAAGAAATTGCATTATTTTCTATCAGTAAAACAACATTTGACTTTTCTATGAGAATACATATTACCACCTAGATATTGAATTATTCCTATTGTAAAGTAAAATGCATGCTTTCTGGAAATTCTTAAAACTTGCAGGCATTCATTAACATAAATCATAATTTAATTTTTATGTTTTTTCCTGTGAAAAGATATCCATTCCATGGTACACCAGGTTACACATCAGAATCAGAGCCACACTTTTTACTGGGATAGGTCTTAGAAAGTGAAAGTAGGTCTTAGAAGGTGAAGACATTTTTAGCAACACCCACCACCCTGCTAGAAAGTGCTTACCAAAGAAGAGATATGCTTTTGTTTCCCTCCTATGCCTGAACTATAGCATTTTAGGGATTCTAGAAATGTTACTATCACCACCACCCCCTCAAAAAACCCCACAAACAACCAAAACTTCCAAACCTAAAACCACAGAGCTTTGACAGGAAAAAATGAGGAGGGCTTGGTTTTGTTTTGTTTTTTTTTTTTAATCACTTTCATTCTACCACTTCTGGTTCAAATCCCCGGAAGCAAAGCCACGCTTACCTATTCTGAAACCCCCAGCAGAAGATGATCTACCTTCATTCACTAAGAAAACATACTCAGCTTTTGATGAAGCTGTGACTTCCTCCTCTCACCCCTATTAATCATGCAGTAACAGGCAATCCAGAATCCAGACAACTCATTTGGAGCACAGCTGGTTTTCCTAGGAAACTTGCTCCTGCCTCCAGTTACCCAGGAAAGAAAACAGGCACAGCAAGTTTGGGTCCTGCCTAAGGCTTGACACTCCTGCACAGCAACCTGCTAACATTTCTGCCCTGCCACCAGGTTGATTCAACTGGAAAGGTAGACTTTTAAATTATACAAGCCCTAATCCCTATATCAATAATTTATGAAACCTGGGAACCATTTCTTATGCTTTGTGCCTGCATAGAGAAAGAAAAGAATAGTAATAAACAGTCCAACAACTCTACAGAATCCAGCAACAAATTTCTGATGGATCTTATAGCATACAGCCTGCGCCAGCTTTCAGGCACATAGATTTTTATATGATTCGATAAGCAGAAAAGGAAAAGGAAATCTTCTATTGCCCCTCCCTCGCAAAAGATAAACTTTAGAAAAAAATCACATTCCTCTGAGGCACACTTGAAATGACAGATTAATGAATCACCTATCTCCTACAGAAGAAGTAAACATCCAAAATTAATTAAATGTACCAGTGTTTCGAGCAATTGTAAAATGGAAAGCAGCAGCCAGAGGACAAAAGAAATTTACCTCACTTTTGAGATTGCAAAGAGCTTAGAAATGATACATTAAAAATTAATATGGCTTTGACAACATATATGTACTTAAAACATAAGAAGTGCCACAACAAACCGGAATCATCCAGCCACTTCTGATGGACAAATATCAGTGCTCCACAAAAGCCCACTGCTATTTTAAGGCAAAGCTCTTAGTAAGCTTTTTACTTACAAATTACCCCTAAAAATAAAAGCTCAACCACATATTCTTTTTTCTTCTATTTGATAACTGTTATCCTAGATAAACCAGGCTAACCCAACTGTAATGAACCTTTTTGTACTTTCCCACTGCAAGTGCTTGAGTGTTTTGCTGTCTAAAGGCTAGACGCACACATAAACATAAAATGGGCTGAAGTGCCAGATAGAATCCTGCTGGTCTTTGCCATCTTTCTCCTTCTCCATGCTAGCTGTAGTTCTCTCACACAGTGGATTCTCCAATAATAATGGTCCCACTTAAACAGAAGCCCACATGTTAAACCAGAAAAACTGACAGAAAAGATGAGACTCAGTTCCCTGAAATTCATGCATTGGTGAAAAGGAATAAATATGCATAAACATTTTCATCCTTAACTACATATTTGAAGAATAGCTCACTCTCTAACACTTTCCCCTTTAAGCCTTGTCTCCTACATTCTGTATTAGACTCTCCACCTCTAGACGATACCCAAATTCAGCTGATTCTGTTTGGCATTTGGATCTCTAAAAGCAGAAGTTTATTTATTATTATCCTTTTGATATTCACACATATTTTATATGCATACTCTGCTGCAATCATTACCCTGTAAACTCTACAAGAGAGTACTATTTACTAATAAACTGATAATTTATGCATATTTTGCAATTAAAACTTAAAAAAAAATAATCACATCATATCTACAGTGCTTATTCCACTTGTAAAAGGATGACAGGAGCTATGCAAGTTAATTATGCTTTATTTTTCAAATGGTATTTTTTCTCAGAACTCCTTTGCATCAACTATACACTACACAAAAGTACTCTCACACGTGCATCCTTGTGCATCCTTCTCATCTCTGCGCATCCAGCTGGAAAATGCAAGTCTTTACCTTCCTTTTAAAAGAGCCTCAATTAAAAATACCACACTTGTATTTAGTTAAGCATCTTGTGTAAACATTTGAAATGGATTACCCTATAGCTCAACTGTCTCTGCAACAAAGACCATATGTGCCTAATACCTTTGGCTGCCCCAAATTCCCATGCATATCCTGCTGCAGAAAACCTGAGATGTATCTGAGATAGGCTGTATCCATCACCAGGTCTCAGCAGAATCTGCCCGGCTGTTCAGTACTAACTGGAACACAGGCTCTTTTCAATGTTGTTAAAAAAAAAAATAATAAAAAAAGAACATTTCAATCTCAAAGCCATCATAATCTAAATCAAATTTCCCTAATACCTCATGGGTTCTTATTTTAATTTGCCAGATTCATTAATTGGCAAACACAGCGCAGCAGCACGTTTAATCTATTTTTACAGATTTCAAGATACGGAACATCTTTGACTTACAAATTAGTTTGGGGCTCACAAGTCTGCCTCTCTCCCTGTCTTATCCTGGCAGCTGATATCAAATGGGACATTCAAATGAACTATATCAAAACCTGAAGGTCATTTTCCAAGGGATATCCCTCAACTTGGGATCCCCCAACTCAATACCCATTCTCCCAGAAGCACAGCTTAATGTTCTGTGCAAGCAACAAGGCTTATCTTTTTTCTAGAGGCTTGTTTAGCTACTGGATCACTGAGAGAAGTAATCTTTATTACTTCCTGCTCCTCAGCAGAGTACAGCAAATAAGACCCCAGGATAAGGCACAATGAGCTGTAAATCTGTTCTTGTTTGTAAAACAACAATGAGGAACTTGAAGCTTTCTGAAATTTCACAAAATTGTAGAATAGTTTAGGTTGGAACAGACCTCAGGGGGTCACGCAGTACACCCCCCTGCTCAAGGAGGGAACACTTACAGCAGGCTTCCCAGGACCATATCCAAGCAACTGTTACGTATCTCTAATGACAGAGATTCCACAACGTGTCTGTACAACCTTGTGCCAGTGCTCAGTCACCCTTACAGTAAAAACCATTTCTCCTGATGTTCACAGAGAACCTGTGTTTCATTTGTGCCCATTGTCTCTTTTCCTGTGGCATGGTATTGGTGAAAAGAACCTGGTCCTGTCTTCTTTATGAGCTTCCTTGGGACACTGGTGAAGTGTTTGACTGACCTGAGCTTTCTCCAAGCTAAACATTTCCAAATCTCTCAGTCTATCCTCATAGGAGGAATGCACTTCAGTCATCTTCACCACCCTTTAGTGGACTCTCTCCAGTAGATTCATGTCTCTCTAGTACTGAGGAGCCCAGAACTGGACCCAGTACTCCAGGTGTAGCCTCACCAGTGCTTTTTAGAGGGTAAGGATCATCTCCCTTGATCTACTGACAACACTCGTAATGCAGCCTAGGATACTGTATTATCCTACTTTGCCACAAGTGCACATGGTTTTTTGCTGATTCATGGTCACCTGGGTGTCCACCAGACCATCAGATCCTTTTCTGCAAAGTTGAAATTTGCTCTTTAACCAGTTTTCACAAGTAACTCCAGGTTTGCTGAACATTTATGAGCCACCTATTGCATGTGCTCAGTCTTTAGAACAGATAAGTGTTGGTGGGTTTTCTTTTAACATTTACCACTGGCTTTCTTTCATGATAGAGTAGGAATCATTCTTGGAATTAAGTATCTGCTCAGAATACCTGAATTTATAGTTCTGAAATCTGATATTTTCCAACATGTATTTCAAATTCATTTCTTTGATAATCCTAACCCGTTTGGAAAGATTTCCATCATAAGAGTGGCAAAGCAAGACAAAAGGGATGCCAACACAAACCAAAATGTGGGTTTTGACTAGTTTTGAATAGTAAACCCAGCATTTTTTAAGACAAATTACACTGCCTTAGTTGACATATTATCTCAAGCTACGGTTTTTGTTTAGGTTTTTTATAAAGGCATTAGGCTCTTGAGTAATTTAGCTGCTATCTAGCAAGTTAGTACAGTGAAGTTGCTGACAATCAAGACCTTGCCAAGGTGGAGAGGGGAGGGTCCATCTTCAGTGCAGCTGCAGCCAGTGTCACACCACTCCTCTGAGATGGGGGACTCCATCTCACCTCTGGGGATCAGCTCCATCTGGAGATATGATTTGTGGCTGAGTTTGTTCACAGTATGTTTTTTACTAAAACTGAAGGACAGAAAGGTCTTATCGCAACTGTTACCAGGACTGGTGCCACCTGGCACTTAACTTCAGACCTGCCTGTTGCTGTGGATTTGTCTGGCAACCTGGACTCTTGGCTGAACCTGATCACCATCACCAGACGTGCCCTGCTCATCTTACTTGAGTACTGTGGAATTATGTCTTTCCTGGTAAGGCCACTGTCATGTGCCTACCATGCCATCACCTGAAATTCTGCTTCCCATTTGTCACTGGAAGTGGCTGAATCACACACAGGGTAACAGGAAAAGAAAACCCCAGTCTGTGAACTTTGAAAGTAAGAAAAAGCCAGGTACTCACACAGTGAAGGAATCAGGGGGAGCTGAGACTCTCCTCAGGTCAACGGACTGCACTTTATGAATACTATAGGCAGCAGGAAATGAGTGGCCAGTAGAAAGGCAGCACACAGTGTGGACAGACAAGGAAAAAGAGAGGTGGGGGAGAGAGAAAGAGTAGAAGAGAAGAAAGAAAGAGAAGACATACAACATTTAAACAGAAACAAAAGGAATGTGTCACATAAAAGTTGAATGAAGACACATGCAGAACTCCAAGTTCACACTAGGAAGCCAGGAGCAACAGAAGACATGCAAATGGAGAAAATCACTGCTACATGACACATAGGAGCTTTCTAGACACAAGTGATGAGGACCAATGAGAAACTACGCACACTGCTATACAAGGAAGACAAGGAGCCCCAGGACTTTTTTTCACAGGCATTGAAAAATTTCGAGGCAACATACTTCGGAAGCAGGTCCAGAAATGACAACAAACATCAAAGACAATATCTGACTGGATGGAATTGTCTCCAAACACTAGCCAATTTTAGTTAATGTTTAAGAAAAGTAAAATACCCTTACTGAAGATTTTGTATCCACAATGGCAAATTGCTGTCTCCATTCTTCTTCCATGTACCTTAGGGAAACATGTATTTTACATATAGTGACTCCCAAGACTCCTTTACTGTTTATACTCAAATGGTCTCTTTGCTCTTCTCAAACATATGGAAAATGTTTTATTTATAAGCTCTTCCTTCTTCTTTCTGTTCCATTATGTGGAACATTCTTTCTCAACCAAAACTAAAAGCCAGTGAAATCAGAATACTGTTTCTTGAGGTTCAGAAAGTGTTCATTAACTGAAACCTACTGAGAAGCATATTAAACTGTAGTTTTTAATCAGAAAAAGACTCCTGGAAAAACTGAGCCACAATTGTTCTTATTCCATGTACATTTTGTTTATAGGTCATAAGAACCACATCCTTGGCTTGATCACAGAAAACCAGCTATATGTTGTCTCTTTCACATATTACCTTGAGCAATAGGGAAGAATAGGAACGACAACTTAGCCAGCAAGTATTTTAAAGGAAGGACAATAAGAACATAATTCACTTTTCTGCAGAAAAAAAAAATAATAAATAAATGTATGTTTCTGCTGACCTGAATGTAGCAAAAATTTTCTTTTGCTGGTACAAATAGAAAAGACATATGAGAAAAGACACCCACATTTTTTTTCCCCACAACCCCACTATCTGCTTTGTTTTAATCCATAACCAAGTGTGAGCAGCATTGCCTTGTCCTATATATTCCTTGCAACTAAGAAGTTGCTTCTGGCTCAAGAAACTTTATTGGGTTGTAACTTATCTCAATCACAGAACAACACATCATTGGAGGAGGAAGAATTCATGCCTGCCTTTTACATCCCAACAACCTCCATGAGAAACAAATTAGAAATGCTGTAACATTTACCAACTAACAACTTTACGTTTCAAATCAAAATTTTTTAAGTTATCAGAAAAGCACAATCCATAAACAGGTCATCTTCACCTACACAAGGGTAATCATACAATCTGTATGGCACATCGAAACAGCTCAACTTTCCAAAAGGAATTACTAAAAAAAAATGAACGTTTGATGAACGCTAAGAAGAGACATCATGAGTTGCCACAACTAGTTCATAAATAATTGGGGACAATTAATATATGAGAAATTTGTTTCTAGACAATTCAGCAGTGAAAGATTAAACAACTGAATAAAACATTAATTGCCAATAATTCGCCCAGCTATGACAAAAACTGTCCTCTCAGAGCATCTACAGGTTTTGAAGAACAGCAGCAACTAGGAAGATGGGCAACTCTTACAGTTGGAAGAGAACCATGTTTCTAAAGCCCTCTTGCTCACAAGTGAGAGAAGCATGAAATCTTTGTTCTCGCTTGGCTACTTTACATAAGGGCTGTTCAATTCTAAGATACTATTATTCCATAGAAACTCAAGTGCATCCAACAAGGCAAACAATAAACTCACTATCCTCTCTAAACCCCTCTCCCAAAACCTCTAGAACAAAGGAGGGCAGGGGTAAAAGATAGAAAACCAGTGTAAGACTTCTTCAAATTAAGTCTTTTTCTACTAATGATAGTGTGCTAGCTGAAACTCCAAAAAGCAATCCTACTGTTCTCCTTATCTAGCAAAAATATCAATGCCAACAATAATAGCAGCTCTGTGTTACTGTGACACAGATAATTTTTTAATCACTTTACTGGCAAGGAGCTCAAGAACAGCTGTCTAACAATTACGGATAGCTCCAGACCCACTTACTAATCTCACACGTCTAACGTTCAAGCGACAGTTGTAACAGAGCAATCTATCATATTTAATCAGACATAAGGCTTTCTGGGAGATTTCAATGGAACAGGGAGATACATTCCAGATATCAAGTTAAGAAATGTAGATAAACATATGTAATAAAAAATGTTCTCTCTTGTGAAACGCGGCAAATCAGCATCATGTTGAATGAACTTCTTACAATACTCAAATGATTCCTAGAGTTTAACCTTTAACATGTGATTTACTTTCCATCACACCAGGAGATTCAACTCCTCTCTATCCTTCTCCTTTAACACTTGAAAGCAAAGTACACACACAAACATATGTAGACGTAGAAATAAATATACACACATAACATTTCCAATACATGAAGATGAGACTACAGTTCCCAGCAGATCATTTGTATTTTCCCAAAATGAAGGTCTGTAGCTAAATCAAAGGACTCTGATAGCAGCATAGTCTGCTATAGCACATTTAAATCAAGCTAAACCAGAAAAATATCCTTTTGACAACTGGCATATACTATGAATCTGTATTTCCCTACCACATTTTAAATTCAGACCTCAAAATCCAAGCCTAACCATGCTAATAATCAGATTGAAACACTAGAAATTTTCTTCTTATATTTGTGTTAGTGTCCCTCAGTGTAGCAAAAGAAGCCCCAGGATTGCTCTCTGCTTAATTCTGGCTTTCGCAAATGATTAAGTCATTGTGGTTGGATGAAATTGGGCATTGCTGCCCGCAGGCAAATGTCTGCTATTCTTCATGGCTCAAGAGAGATAATATACCTTATGTATTTTCCAGGAAAATAGGAATTGCACATTAGAGATATGGACTTTACCGAAACTTAAAGCATTAGTCTCAGTAAGAGAACAGAGTGCTAAATTGAAAAGGAAGGCACTGAAAGCAACCAGGGAGGCTTTGATTGCACAAATTGACAATCAGTAGGTGACAAGAAGCTCTAAAGGGCTGGAGTCAGAGTCTGAAGCGAAGCAATACCTTCCACTAAACAATACTGTTGAAAGACACAGGCAACCTGAAGTGAGCCTGAGACCTTTCCTGTTTTTTCCAGGTACATAAGTTAGTCCAATAAAAGACATTATATCTCATCATAAACCTTGCCTCACCATTACATCTACACCTACCTTCCCAGAAAAATTAGAACGGTGCATGGATGTTTGAATGAAATGAGGATCCTTGACCACTTTAGGTCTGTAGTTCAGTACCTTTGTATAAGGGACAAACTAGATTTCGACAATTTGTTACGGGGTCTCCAATGGAGCTTAAAATGCAGATCAATAAAGTTGAGAAAATGAATCAAAAGAACTTCCAGGGCAAATAACATACATATGCAGGACTGCCAGAAGCTAAGAGGCAGACTATTGAGCCCGCACAAACCTCTGTCAATAGATAACTGAAACGTACAACACCTTTCTAAAAGCAAGACAGAGTGTAACCCAGAAGATAAAAGAATAAAAGAAAATCAGGTATTTACAATACAGTGGAAAGGGAGTTCAGAGATCAGAGAGAGCAATTTATTTTTTTTCATTAAATGCACTGCAAGTCCAGTACATGCAAAATCCGTGACTGAATATGCTGCCACAAACAGGCCTCCTGCCATTAGGACATGCACATATCCAACTCACTCATTCAGCAAAGGCATAGATGTTCTCCTCTTGCTCTTTTGCACCATGTTGGCTTGGTTCCTTAAGGAGATCCGAATGAGTGAGGGAGCCAATCGACACGGTTCACCATCCACTTGCATGGGGATAGACTTATATGTTAAAAGTGTCACCTCGCGGCACTGATGCAACCTCTCTCCATGACCACCAACCTGGAGCGCAGCCTGCAAAAGAACAGAAAATAAGCAAACAGTTCAACAAACAGGAAAGAAAAGAAAAAATACCTCAGAACAAATAGTTGAGGCAGCTAATAAATCCAAAATGCAGTTCTACTGACAACATCCATTATACAGTGTTCCATGCATGAAACATTCTAACAAAGCACAATGAATGTATTTTCACTTCAGATTTGTAAAGTAGTGCTGAAAATTTCACAAAGAAAAGTGGTGGGCAGCAAACATATCTAACCATACACACTGCGCATCTCATCACATATACACACACATGTGCATGCACAAATCAATACCTGTGTTCATTCTTAAAGGTTTTGATTTGTTTTGGTTAGTTTTTTTGGTTTTTTCACTAACAGTAATGTTACTAATAATTTGCTCCTTAAAACAAGAACCCTAATCAAGTACATCTGCAAGACAGAAAAATGGTTTTCCCTTCCTGAACAGAACAGAGTCCTTAATGTGAATTAGATGAATTTAAAATCATTATCATGAAAGCTTACACAGCAACTCAACCCCAAGATTAGAGAGGCTGAAAAGAGCAAGCAGAAGGACTTCATTAAAACAAATAAATGTTCAAGAATTCATTTGGAAGAAATGAAACAAGGAGAGCAATGAGCAGATCCTTCAAGTTGTAGGCAGACATGTTTGAGCAGAAATGTATTTTTTTAATTAGTAGGACTATTATGTGAGTATTAACTCCCATTTCCCAACCAGATGCGGAAAAAAAATCCTTTATTAACAGGGAACAGCCTAAATACAAGACCTTAATCCTGCTCTCTGTGCTTAATATAATGGATCAACTGATAATATGATCAATAATATTCATAATAAATACTTCTTATAAAGTGCCTCTCTTTCTTGGTCTCACAGACCTTTCTGGTTATGACCAAGCACATCTGGAAGACATATAGAGTGAGTTAGAATTACATTAATAGTCTAGGGTTACAGTGGTTCCTCAGCACCACAGCCAGTGTAGACTTGTAGACCCTCAATTCTGAGCTGAGTTTCCTTTAAACAGCAGCTCAAAGGGCCCTACTACTTAAATCAGTCCCAATTAAACTTGTTATTAGCTTTTGAGATCACTCAAGCCACTGCAAGTACTTAGAGTCAACATTAGTGGCAAACCTAAAAAAGCTTCCAACTGAAAACTGCCAGCTGGTACATGCTAAATAGTACATTTGCCAGCATTTTCAAAGAATACACTAGAATCTTCACAAATGAAGTAATAAAGGTTCATTCCACAAGATCTACTAAGCTAACAAAATTTTTTCTTACTCGTGGGTTATTTCCTTAATCCACTAAATTCAACAAAAAAGAGAGGTCAAGATTGCTGATAAAGACCAACGTTTACTTTTGCTTACTTTGAAGATTAGATTTGTCTTAATTTCTCTTTGAGGAAAGAAAAAACATTGTCATGGGTATTAATTGAAAGTGATATGCTTTGAGGTCAGGTCACACAACAAATCAGTGTGTGAGTTTAGTGAAAACAGGCTTATCCATGTTGATTTTAACTTAGTCCACACAAGATATAGTGGCAACAAAGGCCTAGAAGTATGGACTTAAACATGATCTATACAACCTGCCAGGAGGCTCAATTATGTGCCTTCTGCTGACTACACTAAGTTCAATATGCAGGGCCTTTAATAGATGAATGATAGGCAAGTATAAATATCAACTCTCTGACTGCCCTTAATCACCCTCTGAAGAGATGGTCACTGTGGTTGACCACTGTGATAGGACACTAGGGTATTTACAGTGAGATTGCTTTATGGTAACTCAGCTTTAAATCCACTTTAAGGACAGCATTGACAGAAAGTGCACTGACAAAATTGTTAGTTGAATTTTCTTTCTGTAGCAGAACAAAAAGGAGAGAAAACATTTTTGTCAGAAATATTTTTAAAAAAACCAAACCCTAACCTTTTAATTCATAGATTGAAATATACAAAAACTAAAAATAAACAGCAGTAATTACGTGATCATAGAACATTGCCACAATAACAACATGCCTGCATGCTATTTTTTCTGTAATAATCCTGCTATTTAACTTGGGAGCAATGCACATGCAAATTAGCCATATTTTGCAAATACATTTTTATTCTTAAATAACACTTCTTTTGTTAGAAAACTACAATTTGTCTCCGTCATTTAACAGCAGAGCATGTTTTTGGCCTTGGCTGAATACATGGAATCATGGTGGCTTGCACTCCATAGCACAGCCCACAGAACTCACTGTGCCTGAAAGCATGTGCGATATACTCACCAGTGAGGCCATGGTGAACCCAATGACTTCAATGTAGCCATCATCATGGCGCTGAGGCTCAAAGTCTCTGTGATCTCCAGGGTTTCCCCAGGGCATTGTGCCAGCACAATACCTACAGAAAGAGGTTTGGAAAGCAAGATTTGAGAAAGAAGTTTGCCCTGAGGTGTCCTGACTAGCAACCTGACTATAACCTGACTTAGCCTGTTCTGATATCCTCCAGAATTATCCAGATATCCATTCCAGGATTCGATTCAGGGACAATTAAAAGCTATGTGACAAGGGCTGGACAAAGGGGAAAACCTGCCTCTTGTTTCCAAGCTGGCACAACATCCATGAATGTATCCATCATAATTTTAGCATGTTCCTCTTTGAGAGGAAAATGGGGAAAAAAAAGAAAATAGGTAACAGCAGCAGCAATTATTTTCTCCCAGCTTGCTTTGCTTTCTGTAGATGAGCTGTTGAGCCAGAAAGCTGATTAGCCCCTCTGCTAGGCAGGCATGGGGTTGCAGCCACGTCTCCAGCCTTGGAGCTTTATTTCTTCTCTCTCTACCATTAAAGAACAGATGCAAAAGTGATCTGAGAGTGATAGAATGGGGAACTTTGGAGAGGCAACACCAAGCCAATAGAAGCCTGCAGGGGGACTGGAGGGAAGTGCAGGGCTAAAAAGGTCAAATGCTTGGGACTTCATGTGGAGCAAAGTGGTAGGTTGTCTAAAGCAGTGGTCTCCAAAGCAGAATGAACATACCACAAGGTGTGTGAGAAAAAAAGTATAATTGACAAGACAATTAGGGTGAAGAAAATAGTGTTTGTACTTTTAATAAATAAGAAAAACAATAAAATAGTGCTTGTTCCATTTTTATTACATCTTTTCTTAATCTTTTGTGTTGTTTTATAATGTATGTAATATATTAGTACAGTTTTTATAAATAAATATACATATATTGGGATGGTGCTAATAAATATTTTACTGATAGGGATACACAGTCAAAAACAGTTTTGAGACTATGCTCTAGATTTCAGGAGATGGACAACTTTTAAAAATACACCTATATTTCTTATTTAGGACACCTTCTAACATGCTAAAAAACATCATGTCTTTCAACAGCTCAGTGTTCCTTTACTAGAAAATTACTGATTCTTCCCCTCCTGCCTTCCCTGCTTTCCAGCCCTTTTTCCACACTTTGCTTCTGATTAAGCAAAAGCACAGGTATATTTACTATCTTGTTTGTAGGTTAGTGCACAACTTTTGAAAGTTTGTTTACCAATCACTTCTACTATCTCTGTATCACAATATTCAACTTTGCTAACTAAAAGTGTTATAGGCAGCTAGCTCTCAAGTTGGCAGCACAGTGGCAATACACTTCCAGCACATTGACCCAGTCTAGAGTAACTTGTAAGCAAGCAAGCATCTGTCTTGAACTTACCTGGGTATGTTTAAAAACACTATACACTGGAACTTCAGCTCCTGGATCTTTGGAGTCAGGTCTGTACCATCACACTACAAAGCCAAAGTGACAGAGCACAGAGAAATTGCTGAATGGAGCCACAGACAAGAGAAGTGTTGCTGCTTTGTAACAACTTTCCCAAGACTTTCCTTGGAATGTGTTGCAAATGTCATGCTCAAAACTGAAAAGTAACAGAGCCATTAAACTCTCACCTCACTCTCTCTCCATTCCTTCCCTCTTCCCACAATATTAGGACACAATTTCTTATACTTACCACAACTTTAACATGCTTGGATAAATCTCTTGAGCTTCTTTGCAGAAAGTCTGTAAAGGCTGCCTGCAACAGAAACAAGTGCAGGAATTTTCATTAGCACTTTCTGTCTTCTCTTTCCTTATTTCTCATTCCACCACAGAGCTAATTACCAAAATGCCATTATTTTGATGTAAATTCTTGCTCACGTATTTGTTTCTATATTGAAGGTACATGAGTACAGTGGGAGTCATCATCCAGAAAGATATTATACAGCATGCATTATGAAACCAGTGTTTCTCTCAACTGCATTTTAGAATAAAGTTTTGTCAATGTACATCCTAAATGCAGAAATGGGTAATTTTATTTCATTTTCATCATTAATTATGAAAATTAATCACTCAAAATACCTGATCTCAGACTTCCACTCCCTGTGACCATATATCCAAGACTACTCCTCAAAGCTACAAAGATACAAGCCAACACTTAGGGAATTTCTCTAGGAAAGTAAATCACAGTGTGCTTCCCAAACCCTAAAAAAGGGAGACTGGCTTGCTGAGAATCTTATGAGCCAGAAGCAGATAGACCAAGGCATAACTGGTACTATGTCCAAAGAAGTGGCATGTCTCTCACTTGCTAAGCTCTGTAAAGAAACAGTGCTTCAGGCACTTTTCAACAGACACATGTGTGGCATTGACAGAAGCAGTACGTGTCCACTTTAAATTGCAACAGGCAAAATGAATTGGCATGGGCTTGTGATGTGAGAAAGGAAGGGGAAATGTACTTAAGAAAACATCCGACCAACTAAGCATCATTCTGTAAGACGAATCACAACTCACCCCTGCATAAAACATTTTATTTCTAAATCGGCTGTTGAATTTCTCTGGATTTGCTTCTGTGAAAGGATAAAAAGGAAAAATAAATACACCCTAATAAAACAAGTAGATCCCATTGTACCTTCACATTCCCTGCTAGCACTACACTGCTTTTAGCACACATCACTCTGAAAACATAAATACATTTTTTCTGGGGGCACAGACACCCCCATCTGTTCCATTATCTGCTATCAGCTCTCAAAACATTTATATTGATATTCTTCCCTTTTCCTGTAGAGTGAAAATATAAATTTGACATAGAGGTAAGAAGAATATAATCCGTGTATTTAGCATCTCTCAAACTATTCACCTTTGATCCCTCAGTATCATTTGTGAGACTTCTGTTTCTGTCAGCACAGAACAGACCTCCAAGAGTTATTAGAAATCCATGAAACACCCATGCTTTGAAGCAGGAGTAAAGCACCTCCAAGAGATGGAGAATTTTAATAGTCTAGTAATAATGCACATCTAATGGTTAATTATTCTCACTGTTGAAATAAATGTGGAGTTTTTTTGTCATCTTGAACTTTTCAGACTTTCATTGCCAACTGCTAAACTTTATTATATTTCTCTGCCAGATTAAAGGGCCCTCAACTATCAGATATCTTCTCCTTGAGTAAATACTTATAGGCAGTGATTAAATTGCCTCTTAGCCTTCTTTCCAATAAGCTAAATGGAGCTCCTTTAATCTCCCAGTATAAGGCACATTTCCCAGAATACAGGTGACTCTTGCTCCTTCTTGGAAACTGTTTTCCTAGTCTGTGGCATGCAGAGATTTCAGAAGCAGCCCTTCTGACACCATATTCAGTAGCAGTAGCAACCACATACCCTTGTTTAGTCAAACTATTCTCTAGGGAAAACTATTCTCTAGTCAGTGAAATCATCTGACTATCAAGATTGTTCTTCTGGCTGAAATATCACACTGGTGTGAACACTTCCAAATTACTGCTTCTCAAATGATCACTTAGAACAATGCATCTAGTTCTCCTTGAAGTCACTACATCTCACAGTATGAGGCTCCATTGTAAGAGTTACTTTATGTTTCTTGTTTGATTGTTTACCTTGCTACTGTATCATCCATTTGCTGTGTCACAGGTGAGCCTGGAACATAGTCAAGAGCCACCTGTTCTTGAAACAATTAATTTAACTTCATAAGTAAATCTCATCTCACTTCGTGAGCTGACAGTTATTCACAAAATGTCTCAACACCCCATGTAAGAGGCAGGAGGATCCTGAAGGCTCAGTGCTGCACATTCACTGATGTGGCTATCCCTGATGGCTCTGGGCAACAGCCACCAGAGCACTGGCTTTTATATGGAAAAATACAACAAATACTGACCTGAACCAAAACCCTATCTTAGAGCAGAAAAGGAGCCTTTCTGAGGTCAGGGACTCAGCAGTCCTTCAACACACTGAATTTACTTTTGACATAGTAGATGAGCATGAGTAGGGAGAAGGAAGTCTTTCTGTGATGTGGAATAGAGCCTAAAGTTGATTAGAGTGCAACTTTAATTGTAGAAGTAAATCACTGACTGCATATCCAAGGCTCACTCCATCCTCATCACTCTCAAGCCACCCAGGGATTAGGAAATGAAACATGTTAGACTGTGGGTGTGTGTAGGGGAGTAAGTGCCCTGCAAGTGAACAATCCTGTATGCCAAGGGATCAAACAGCATCTCAACAGGGATAAAGTAAACTCCATCTTCCCTGCTCCACCAAAGCATAAGGATAACAAGGGATAAAACTGGAAAGAGTTTCTACCCAGAACACTTCCTGAAGAAGCAGAGCTAAATATGTTCAGCTTTGAGCCAATCCTCAAGGCACAACCTGATTAGTCATAAAAAAAGTATAAAGGTTGCCATGGAAAAGGTCACGTTAATGTATAGGTTCCTCTGAAATATCACAATCCCTGCTTATTCCAATTGACCAATCTATATTGGTTAAAGTTTCATGACAGGCTGAGAGTTGAATTTCATCTCATTTGGTTTAGCAGGGCAATGGGGGCATGGTGTTTGTTTGTTTTAATACTATATCTGATTACAACAGCTCAACATACGCAACTGCATACAACCACTTATCTTAATGGACCAAGTGCTACAGCTGTGAAAGTGCTTTAAGTTTTGCTGAAGTTTCCCTGAATTCTCATGAATTGCAAATGAGATCGGAAGCTGTTTTGCACTGCTTAATTCATAGAATCACGGAGTAGTTTTGTTTGGAAATGACTTTTAAAAGTCATCTAGTCCAACCCCCCCCCCTGCAGTGATCAGGGACGCCTTCAACTAGATCAGGTTATTCAAAGCCCTGTCCAACCTGACTTTGAATGTTGGCAGGGATGGGACATCTACCACCTCTCCAGGCAACCTGTGCCAGTGATTCACTACACCCGTCACAAACAAAAATTCTTCCTTGTGTCTAGTCCTACTATACCTTCTTTTATTTTAAAGCCGTTACTCCTTGTCCTATCACAACAGGCCCTACTAAAAAGACTGTCCCCATCTTTCTTATAAGCCCCCTTTAAGTATACAAAAGCTGCAATAAGGTCTTCACAGAGCCTTCCTTTCTCCAGGCTGAACAACCCCAATTCCACATGAAAAACAATAAAACCCACACACCAGTAACACCTTCCAGGCTATAAGCTTTTCTCTCCTAAAATACATAGAACTCGCTTTGTATATTATAGTATTTGAGAAGGTAAGAAAGACCAGCAGTAATGACTTGTAAGAGTAGACCCTAGGGCTATGAAAAGCTCCTGGCCACACATACCCACTCACAGGAACATAGCTTGCTCTGCCAAGTATTTTTTTTTTACCCATGTAAATGTTTAAAACACTGGCATCTCTGGAATAACATCTATTCTTTATAGGCCTCCATAAGTTCATTATTAAATAATGTCTCCAGTAAGTGAGTAAGTAGCCATGCATTTCATCTATACAGTATTTTCACAGTCACATTAGCAATGCATACTGATATGCATTCATAAGAAAATGCATGCAGCTGTCATCATTTCATTCCTGTGCCCTTTTGTGGCCCTTCATTATGATTCCTAAGCTTGAAGCAGTCTTAAACATTATAAAATATTCATTAGCTCATTCCATCATATACCCTGCTCTTTATTTAGCATGGCATTAGAGTGCTACTTTTTCATCTTGAAATGACACTGATAGTGTGAAAATGAAGAGAGGCTGATCCAGAAAAAATACCTGCATATGAAGACGAAATAACCAAAAGCTGAACACAAGCAATTGAACAGGGTCTGTTTATATAAGCATGCTTTCCTGAACTATAGTTCCCATCAGTCCAAAACCCACCTGTTAAGCCACATTTGGATCTGTTTGGGGTGATATAACTGCCATCGGCAAGGGGACAAAGAAGATGCTACAACAGCTCAAATTCCTGACAGTTTTGTGGACATTAAAACCTTTCACTTGCAAAGACACGCTTTGGGTCTGTACCAAATCTAATGATATTATGCTATATTCATACATGGGTAACAGCTGTTCAGTTTGAGAACGCAATTATCCTCCTGCTACTTCCACAGTCTTGCAGATTTTCTCCTCCCTCCACCTCCACACTTGCACCTGACTTACATTTGTTTTTCTTTTTGCTCTTACTCTGACACTTCTACATTAGCATCAACTTCTTTTATAACTGTACTTGGTATACATAATTTTGAAGAGCTCCCCTTTTAGCTCTTTTGCTCCAGTGAATGCTATTTTTCCTTGCCCTTTTTTTCATTCTAAAAACATTAAGTCACTTGGAAATTCATAGTACAATCTCTTCCTTTCCAGTTGTGTGTACCCTAGGTTTTTATGTTCCATATTTCCTTCTAAATTGCAAGAATAAGATGTTAAGTGGAACCCTGTTTGTAATTCATAAAATAAATGCCCATTCCCAAGGCTAAGGACATAAAAAAGTTTCTATTACCTCTAGATTCATGGAATTCTAGTGTAACATGTGCATCAAATCCAAGGCTGAAGTAATTATTGAAGACACTGAGAGGAAGCTGTAATCAGATAATAAAAAGATATATAAAAATAACATGAATTAAACATTCCATGACACCTGAAGGATTAACTACTTTAAGCCTGGCATCTCATGAAAACCTACAAAGAAGAAAGTGGAACATATCAGGGAAACGTATGCAGAAGGTTGCTCTAAAGGTTAATAACAGCTTGTGGAAGAGGATCACATATAGAAGCCCAAAGAACACAAACAGTACTTTGCGATCTCATATGTATCTCTGTATCAAAGTATTCCTTATGTTGTTATTGAGGTTTCCCATAATGCTGCTCCACTTAACATGTCAATGCAAAGGTTTTCCTAATTGCTGGCACTTCAAACTCAGCATGACTAATGAAACTCAAGCTGTGTTCTTCCTGCTCCCATGTAACCAGGAGCAACACAAGTCCCAGACAAGAAGCCCTTATCCTATTCAGGATGCATGGGGCAGGGAAGCACATATCTGGCCTCTTCATCATTGCACATGCCCAGCAGGGCTACAGAGAGAGAACAGTAGCATATGATAGATAAGCTGGAAATTACAACTTAAGAGGAAAATGGTTCACAGAATATTTTATGATCCTAACACTTTCAACAACTCCAGTCCAAATGACACATTACTATAAATGTGACCACCACACAATTTTCCCAGTCTTCAACTATCAAGATACACTAGTGGAATAAAATTCTACATCCTGTTTTTAGCTTTGTCTAATGTAGGGATGGGTGGTAGTCACACAGTTGCATCTCCTGCCACCCCAGGTAAACCAAAGAAACAATGACCTTTCAGATAAAATGATAGGGATTATTTTCCAGGATTTAGTTCTTGAGATAAATGCTCAATGGCTGGGAGCTTAAAACAACAAATAGATGGTTAATATAAACTATATTTTGCCCACCTCTGGAAGGACTGACACATGAGAACTCAAAAAGCAAGAGATTCAACTAGAGAATTAAAAAATTTAAGAGCTTCCCCATGTATGCAGCTCACGGCGTAACCAGAAGGTGTTCTTAAGCATCCTACAACCTCTGGGGGAAAAAGGAGATGCTAACCTTACGTGCCCCATCCTCCAGCTCATCCTGTGGCAAATCAGGGTTGCGCTCAACCTGAAGATTCCAGCGGTCCAGCTGGACAATGGTCCCATCTTCTACATGGCACAGGATCTTGGACACTGGCTCATCTGTATAACCCTAACAGCAGAGTATCAGCCATAGATAGTGAAAGCAAAGAAAGTCACTCACCAATTACCTCCCTCTTTCACACAGGCCTAAAACACCAGACCAAGAGCTCCTAAGAACTTCTCAAAATATTGCTAAATTTCAATATACCAAGTGTTTTAACAAGCTGCTGCTGGGGTACACAAGTCTTGGGCAGAAAAAATAAGGTTATAAGGAGAGGAATTCAAAGTGTACTTGTCATGCCTGCAATAACTCCAGTCATGTAGTCAAGGATAAATACAGAGAAATAAAATGTAAACTATATTTAAATTAGAAGCCTGTATATCCTCCTCATTACTTGGCCTGAAATATCAGACAGATACACCTACGTACCACATTCATTACAACAAATAGATCATTAATAATTCAAGATCCCAGACTGGAAACTGAACCAAACCACTGTGCTTAATTGAAGCAGATACTGAACACAGGCCTGCCTGCTCTTTTAGTCAAAATGAAGTTCTGCCCTACACAACTAAAACAGAGCAGCAAGTTCATAGCCCACATATAAAGGTACCCCAGTCAGCACTTACCCCACCCCAGTTGAGAGTGCGGGCAAGGTCGTTCCCAGTGCCAAGTGGAAGGACAGCCACGGGAGGCGGGGGGCTGAGCTGCAGCTCATCGAGAATGGAGAGGATCCAGCCTACCTATAAAATGGGAAATGCAGAGAACCGTAAGTCAGGAAGATTAAAAGGGATGGAAGGGGGGGGAATAAATAAAAAAAAGAGAGACGTAATTTGATGGCACCTCCTTTAAAGAGATGATCAATTAAAATGAAAGGTAAAGGGGAAAATTACAATATCTGAAATTTAACTCCACAACTGCCCCATCTGAGGTTTCACTTCTTGGACAAAGGCACAGCAGTTTTCATGAAGCTCCTGTGCAAGCAGAAGCAATGGGATGTACCCATCTTTAGCAACACACAAAGATACTAAGGAAAGGGAGCACACAGGTTGCTTTTCTGTAAGTAGGAAATGGAAACACATAGAATTACACCTAGTATCATAAGGCTGCCTAAATACCACTCTGAAAAATATTGTGTGTAAAAATGATTGAAGGATAATATGGAGAATTCAATATAATTTTTTAAATTGCCATTTTGCCGAACAAAACTAAACCTTTGACAATTGTTAAGAAAGAAAATGCGAGGCACACTTAAAATGGCGTGGTATCAGAGAGCGTGTCCTGGAACAGAGGGTCCAAATGAAGCCAAGCATGGATCTCCCACAGGTGTCCCATTCCCCAGACAATAGACCTTAATGACGAATTATATGACTCAGTGCAAAGTATTTTATATGTATATATATTCTTGCCATATGTATGCACCCATATATATAAAATAAAAGACTAAAAAGCTGGAATAATAGAGAAAATCTAATCCTCAAGGTCGATGGCTTTGGGTTGGAATAATGAATCTGTCTCTTTTGTATCACAAACTATTAGTTATTTTAGAGAACTGTTTCTCTCTCTTGACCCCTTTCTAGACTACACAAAACTTTCAAATAGAAACCTAGCCAGAAGGAGCAAATTACTGTAAAATATTTTCATTTCATTAAATTCCAAGAGGGGAAAAAATTGTTGCTGAAGATGTTATCAAACCTTTTATGACTGAAACCCTTGCTAAAAGCAAATAAGACTATTTCATAAACTATTTCTCATAATTACAATTACAATCTGTGAAAGAACCTGTGCTGCAATTTTAAATGAAGAATTAAGAAAAAAAATAAACATAAAATAATAAAATCTATTTTTTTTTTTCCTGATGCCAATGTTCAAAGATGCAGTCTCTACTACAAATGATTTGAAATACGATTTCAAATAGATTCTTAACCCAAACTGGGATGGCCTTCACAAAAGGCATCCAGCCTAACATGAACATCAGGAATAACAGCTCAAATTTGAACTACATCAGATGGGGTAGCCTGGCAGGTATAGCAATCACCACAGTACCCAGTATTCTAGGATTTATCTTTCTACAAGTCTCTTGATGGAAAAATTTAATGTTGTATAAATAGCATTTATAAGACAGATATTTAATTAGACTTATTGTCTAATTATTAAAGCATTCATCTGAAATGTGATCCCATATTAGAGCTCATTGTCTGATAATAGCCATCTGAATTACAACTCATGAACTTGGATATCACCAGAAGGTACTTAAGCCTATCACAGGCAACATAGTAGGACTAAGTAAAGTCCTTAAGGGATTTTCAGAGGTAAGTAATCCTCTAACTTTCAAATTAATCTATCCTTCAGTATTAATAATGGGAGACAGAATAGAGTTTCAGCAGCTCCACCAGGACCAGGACTTCCTGAGGAGTCCTTTGTCATTAGCTCTTTGTCATTGCCACTGACTTAATCCATACATCTGTGTGTGCCTCAGCCTCCCACTGGTACAGGTATCATTACAATACCTACAATTTCTGTAAACGCTCTTAACTGATAAGCAGAAAATTCAAATTACTAATTTATAAGTACAACACTGCTATTTTACATGAGGTCATTTCTAAGCCTTGCACATTGGTTTTCAATCACAGATGACATAGACTATCATTTGCCTGTAAATAGAAAGCTCCTGACTGATGTGAAAGCAAAGCTTTTCACTTATGCCGTGGAAAAGAAGAGCAAGCAGCTAATATGGAAAAGTTACGATACGTTCTGGTTCACCTCAATATTGCAAGGTAACATCTGCTCTCATTGAATATTCATTAAGTCTATCTGAGCCAGGTTTTTCATTTCTAGATGTAATGTCTTTGGGAATAACTAGATATTAATTTGCTTCAAAACTGAGCTGCTGCAGAGGTAATGGTCGAGTGCTGATTATACTACTGAGAAGGTGCTGCCACCTGTCGCTCATACCGCTGAAAGGGAAAACAGGATGGTCAGACAGTGTAGTTGCATTCATTTCTATTATTTTCATTTTCAAAGTATATTTATATACTTTTATTATTTTTCCTATTAAAATATTGGCTTTAGAAGATGGAAGAAAAAGACATTCAGAAACAGATTGAAACACTTACTTGCTCTTATGTCTCCTGCTAAGGCAATGCTTTGTGTGTTTCTCAAGGCAAGGTCAGCATTTAGTAACATTTTCCCCAATACCAGCAAGACAGTAGCGTAATCATGGGGGTCTTTATTCACTCTATTCACTTTATTCACACAGCTGGGGGTTTAAAAGAACCCAAAGCAGCTAAGCAGAAAGTATCCCCAGGAATTCAAGCAGTGATGGGCTAACGTTAGCTGTTCAGCTCTCTACAAACAACGGTTAAAAAAATCCTCCCTGAGCTGTAAACATCTACCTATTGCCATCCTGGCCAGTCACTGCACCTTGCAAGCAGCAATGCATTTTCCTTACCATACTTACCATTACACCTATCATCTAACACATGTTTGGGAAAATGAGCTTCACAGATATTAAAGGCCAATTTTCAAATGCATTTAAGTACTCAGTGGCACAGATAGATTTACAAAGAGTAATGCGGTTATAATACCTCCATTACCACTCATGGCCTCCATACCCTGTCTCCAACTGAAGGTGACTAAGTCATTTAAAGTTCTGACCCTATTTTTTTATCCAAGAATATGCAGGAATTCAGTAACAAATTAAAATACTGAATCTGGATCTTCCATATCCCAGGCTAGTAGTATGACCAACACAATATTCGTCCTCACAGATGCATTGTAAAGAAAGTGGGAAAACTCACTTTCTTTAGGTACAGAGAATTATTTGACTGTACTCATGCATCATGGAGACTGTAACAGGAAGGAGCAGAAATTAAGATTCAATGCTTCCAGAAACTGACTTTACCTGCCAGCCCCTCAGATCTGTGTAAACAGTGAGAGGAAGCCAGCAAAGTTAGCCCTTATTTTCTTAAGCTGAACAGAACCTTCATGCATAAAATAGATAGGACTTTGAACATTAGGATCTGTCCCTTTCACTACACAGGTCAAGCCACACAGAAAATTTAAAAAGAAAAAAGTAGATTTCACAAGCACATGCTCTCTGGCTCTGCAGGCATCATGAGGTGGGAAACCCACAACTGCAAATGGCAAGGAATTTAACCACTTGGCTGATGACCACGCGGCTGCTAGGTGCTGGCCACCTACCGTCCCATCCCCACCGCAGGCCAGGATCCGCAGGTTTGGCACTTTTCTGTACAGCTCCAGCCTAGCCAGAGGAAGGAAGCGGGAAAAAGGAAAAAAAGTCAGAACCATGAGGCAGGCACTTTTTATGCATTTTGTGGAGCGACATTTTAACTCACGCTTAGTGCACTTTCAAATATTCTTTGCTAAGGATACGTATGGAGGCAGAAAAATAAAATAATTAATAATTAAAAAAACAAACAAACAAAAACAATCTCAGCATTACAAAAAACCTTGGCAGTGAGGAGACATCAGCAGGCAGCATAAGCACCAACCTAGCCTGAGCCCTGTGACTCACTTCACATCTTTACACACCCACAAAACCATGAGGACATGAAATGGGGCCCTCCTCCATGGTTAGGCAGCATCTCCTGAGAAGTATTGGCTCAGTTTAGCATGTTCCCATGCTAAACCTGAAAGGCCATATTCTCATGTTCCCTCTGGAGGTGACAAAATCTTTCATTTTTTTATCCTAAAGCAAACAAATACAGACATTGAGGTTTTTAAACAAAATTTAGTGTTCCTCATCAGGATTTGCTCAGCCACCATTTCTGAAGCATGCAGAACATGGCAGCTTCTTCAACTAGTAGGTTGGGGGGGGGAGGGTGTTTCTGTTTTTTTAACATCAGAGAAGGCAAGTACATCCAACAGAGGTCTTTCTCTGGATAGCTGATCTAAGATACCAAAGGGAGAGCCAAAACAGCATCTGTGGAAGACATGTTCCTTCAGCTGCTTGAAAGAGAGGCTTAATGAAACATCTTCTAATGGAGGTGCCACATTCAAATGTAGACAGTTGAGGACCAGATGACCTAATCCTCCTTTAATTCTATTGTACAGCTCTGAAAACTCTATGCCTACCTTAAAACTTCTATACACCATGAGAGGAGCAGTAGTGGAGGTGTTTCTGCAGTAATAAAAAACTTGGGTGTCTTGAATAGCAAATACTTGAATGTCTCACATAAGCCACCACTGCAGCCCTCTTCCCCACTACCAAAACATGGATACACAAACCTCATACACAGTCTACTAGTCTACCTAAGCTACACCTTTGCTCTTGATTAGAAAAGAATTATGGTCAGCAGAAATGAAAGCTCAAGAACTTACGCATCTCTTGGCCCTTCCTGAGAGAGATCAAAGACCTGGCGTGGATTCAAATACCACATAAACATTTGAAGAACCTTCGTGCCCTGGGAAGAGAGAAAAATCAAAGGAAGGGAAATCATGAATAGTTTAATGAGTATTAGAAAGAACAGTGTTCAGTATTCACTATATTTGTATTGCTTTTCTTTTTTCAGTGCTTTATAAAGCAACCATAACCTAAAAAAAAAAAAAAAAAACAGGCTAGGAAGCAGCATAGCAGACAACTGCTTTATAAAACAGCAGCCCACCAATCTGGGTAGGGTGCACATGCCTACACAGTAACTAAATTTAACAACACATATCACTAATGGTTTATAAGAACAAGTATTTGGAGTCAGACCAAAGGTTCAGTTCTCACAGCAACCTTTTCTCCTGCCTCTCACCACCTGCAAGAAGAAGAAATCTTTGTTATCCCACACCACCTTTAGCCATCCATGACAGCAAGATGTTGAACAAGCTTGTGGGCAAAATCACCATCACATTGAAGAGTGTCCTGCCCAACATCCAAGCAACGAGACTGCTTTGACCTCCACCACCACCACGAACACTCATAACTGTAGCCCTTTACCATCTAATGAAGCAGGAGTCAAGTATTCTATGGGGCTACAGCTGCCCCAGTGCTCCTCATTCAGTGTAATGCGAACAGCCTACCACCTAAAGATCTAATTTCTGCTTTCTCCAACTCTTGGGTTCATATTCCAGGCACTCAGTTTCCTTCCTTCATGTTCTGCCCAGACACAAAGAGGCAGGATTTCTCTCTAGCAGAAGAGGGCCAAGAACTCTATGGGGGTTCAGACATGCTCTGGGGGTGCAAGTAAGGAATTTTCAATAGCTCGCCCTCCAGAAGAATGGTGCTTCTATCCAACACTTTCCCCTAACTGGAGAATCAAGAATAGCAGTCAAAATGCCTAGGAAAATGTATATAAGGACAGAGAAAATGAATGTGATGTTTGCTGTAGGTATTTTCCCAATCTCAGCTACTTACAGTTCAGGACTTTAGGAACCTTCAGGGTTTTCTCTTCCAAACCTCTCCTTCAGTCTATCTAAACTTTTAGCACACCCTATTGCAAGGAGGTTTTGCAGATGAACTACACACTTTGAGATGGACAAACTGGTTTCTTTGTTTTGAATCACAGCTTTCACAGTTTCATTTGATAGCCTCCCCAATTCTTCTAACAGAGGAGAAAATGAGCAGTGGCTATGCTAACCTCCATGCTCTACAAGCCTTTGTTATACCTTACATCGATCTTTTCAACTAGGAGGCTCTGTTTATCAAAAAGTACTCAGATTATTTAAAATTCAAAAAGTGGCAGAACTAAGCTGCAAAATAGTCACTTGGGTAAAGTTTCATTCCAAGAACCCTAAGAAAGAAATCTGCTGCATTTTAGTTACTGAAACTTGGTTCCCTGTGTTACAAGAGTAGTAATGATTTTTTTTTCAAGTGTTGTAAGAACATGGCATTTCACATCCATTAATTTCATAAGGCTTTCCTAGGAAAATTAAACCACTTTTGGGATAAAAGTCTAAGACTTTATTGGCAAAGTAGATTTTCTGTAGAAAGATTGAGTCTTCTGAAAACCTCTGAACTACTAGTTTAGATTCCTTTCAACAATCTAAAGATAAGAACACATCTCCTCAAATACCCAAGTATCCATTCCATTTCCATGAAGCAGAAAGGGCATTAAACAAGGACCTCTTCTGGAGACTGCACAGGTTTTCCTATCTGACTGACCAGAAACTGGTCTCATTTGCAATGAGTTGTTAAACCAAAACTTTGTGACCTGGATCCAGACAATGCTCTTACCTGATTCCCTCCACTTTTTGGATTGACAAAAACCAGCAGTGGCTTCATGAGAGGAGAGGAGATAGGCTTTATCACAAATGGCCGACCTTTGTTATCCTGAGAAACAGAAGCAAGCAACAGCTTTAGTATAAGCTATAAGTCTCCTTTAGTATAAGCTAAGACTCCAGCACATAACACATGCAGGAGACCTAACAGAGCTCTGACAAAGCTACCTCAGGTACTGGAAATTAGTAGTCACGTTAATGTGATGCACAGCTGGGACTAATTTATCCAGCTGGGACAACTGAGTAAGAAAAGGGGGAAAACATCCCTTCAGGCCAGCCCAAAACTATTTTAAGATTTTACACAATGTTATTAAAAAAAAAAACCAAAACAAACAAACAAAAAAAAACAATAATTCACACAGCACTAATGTACGAGATAAAGCCCTATTTGTAATACAAAAAAATTTCCAGTGGAAAACAGAATAAGCTACTTATTTCATTAATTCCAAGTAACAGATAGGTTCTATAAGCATTTATCTGCAGATGATCCGCTCTTGAATTCTTGGCCTTGCTGCCCTCCCATCTTTGAACAAATGCCACATGAAATGAGAAACTATTTGCCTCCATACACCTGCAGGACACAAGACAGCCCTGAAGTGAGGGCTTTCTCCTAGGATGTAGCAGACACAGATTTAAGTTTCTGGTCTGCATTTCTCCTATGATCCAAGTGAGAACCTTAAACAGAGAGCCCTCTCTATACAGAGGTGAGTCTCCCTCTATCTCTCCCATGCAGCTGTTCATCTATGTGACTAATCCACTAGGCAGTTCCTGGAAACAAAGTCTCCTATAGGCTATATGGCAAATCACACCACCATCTATCATCACACCATCACCCTATCATGATCACAGCACCATCTGTCTACTCCCTCTCTGTAACCCAATGTCAATTTTCACACAGAGTATTTCCAATATGTGATCTGCTGAGGTAGACACCCACAAACTGGACCAGACCCTTGCATCAGTGCACTCACCATCAATTTCATAATCCCAGTTTCACACCCCTGCTCTGCCTAGTGGAAACGCAGGGTCTGAGCTGCGTCTCTTACATCCCAAGAGAATGCTGTTTCATTACGCTGCTGGTCCTTCAGGAGTCTGAGATGTTGTTCCTTGAAAATTCTCATACAAGTTTTATCAAAACTGATCTCACAACTAATACAATTGTGTAGATTTTTCCAGTGGAAAAAAGCCATATAAAAAAAAATAAACTTCAACATCTGCACTTTGGCATTTAAACAAAAGGAGCCTGATTTCAAAAGCACTTGAATACCTACTTCATTGCCTCTTTTGCTGGCTTTCCTTTTAAAGGATGTTCTCTTCTTTCGCCGTGTTGAAGTCTTTAACGAGTTCTACATCAAAAGGAAAAAGAATACATGAAAAGCAAAACAAAATTTAGAAGACAGGCCCAGACAGAGCCCCTTTACGAAGCTCTTCCATGCATGTCCACTTGGAGAATGATAAGAGTATCTGGCACATGCTCGAGATTTAAATTACATGCGCTGCATGCTTTACACTTCCACACCACCGTTTATGGAGAAAGCCACACACGGAGACCAGACTGGTGCTTTGGAACTGGAAACTTTCCCACGCTGTGAGGGGGGAAAAAGATCAGATGCTCCCATAGACTCACATAACACCACATGTTGTACCTGCCAACCCTCCCAATAGGGGTAGGAGACGCCCGTTTCCCCTTCGGGGCTCCAGTCTCCTGCCCAATCAGGCTCGTCTCCTGGTATGGAGACCACCTGCATAAAGATGTAATAAAAAACATGATAAATGAGATATTTTTCATGTTTTTTTGTCAGGAAAAAAAACAACAAGTTTTAGCTCTGGCAACCACTATGACTCAACATAACATAGGCCACCATGGCGTATGATGCTGGCACTGTGGACTCAGTTCCAGCTTATCAAGAAACTTGTGTAATCATCTGCTAAGGAACAAACTGAGTTGTTAACACTAAAAGAGTTGGGTGAGGGAGGTACTTGTGGGGGTTTTGTTTGTTTTGTTTTTAAATAACCATATTACTTAACTACACAGAGAGTGGAAGGTGGGAGGAGACACACAGACCATAAAGCTGCTTGTATTTTTGCAAAACCTATTAAAATAGAACTTGTATCAAAGCTATTCTCCAGGCTGGCAATAGCCTGCTCAATGATACTGAACCAGAAAGTTTTCTGGTGTGATAAAAACAGTCCAAAGAGGGTAATTTCATTCTTATTTTTTTAATCATTTTAATTCAGTAGCTGAAGCCATACCTGCAGGAAATCTTAAACCTTTTCATATGATTGAAATTTTGAATTATAGGAAATACTGTAAATATTTTCTCAGTATTTCAACTCCTAGTCTGGGGATCACCAGGAAATAAAGTAACACAGGGAATTAGAAGAAAGTTTATTGATTATTTTTTTTCTGGCTTCAAGAGGGGAAGCAAGACCCACCCAGATCATCCAAAAGTTCATTTCTGTCCTGACCCTTTTCAAAAGTATACCATTAATGAAAAAAGTCAATGACCAGAGACGATCAAATCTGTAAGCAGTGACATCTGTTCTTAATCCTGCTTGCTGACCAACATTAACAAGAATACCTTCTATATTCTATTTAATACGTAACAACCACTTTCAGAATTTCAAGACTTCAACACAACACACCAGATATGGAAGTTAATGTTTCCATATCTCTGAGAAGTTAAGAAAAAAGAACAGCTCTCTAACTTAAATACCTAAAGGCGCTGTCCTTTTTCACACAGATCAAGAAAAGCCTACTGTAGAGTGCAAGGTCCTGTGCTTTTTATCACATCTCAAAATTCTTTGTGGACCAGGTTAGTCAGGCCTTGTTGCTTACTGTAACTGCTGAAGACAAGACAGCTTGCAGAGCAATTACATGGCATTTGCTCTTTTAGATCATATTCTGAGAAACCACCTAAAGAAGTATCTGTACTCAGATACAAAGCAATCTTGAAAGCATGATAAACCACAAAGACTGCACTGACTATGCAAGTGCATTGGCAATATCATCTGCATAATCTGTCATTGTCCTACCTCAGTAATCTAATCTTTTGTAGACAAAAGTCTTTATGTCAATAGAAACACTGGGACATTACACTCAAAGCTGCCTCCTTTGGGTGTCTTAGCCCAGTTCCTCAGGTGTTCTCTGGTGAAGGAGCCTCCCTGGAGTGGAGCAAAACACATGACAAAGAGGTAGATCTACTCTAACCACATTCTTGTCAGCAGTCTGCTGAAAGGTCACAGGCATATGAAGCCTTTTCCCTATACTCCAGTCCCTACAGGTGTAAAATTCAAAATATTTATCTTGTCGGTAAAGTGCAGTGAATTTTGTTAGAAAATATTAGTCTGTAGCTCCAGTTAGTATCATACTAAGCAAATACTTAACTCTGCCTCTGGAAGGACTGTGTTTGTTATTCTATTTCCACAATGATGCACCTAAGCCCAGTGAAGGTCTATCTGAAGATAGTTTAGTAAAATCCTGACTAATTTTAAAGAATAGAGAATGTTTAAATGGAGTCGTCATTAAATCCCATTATAACATATCTTTTCTCTTGCCTATGGGTGGGGCGGGAAGAGGCATAAAGCTATATCAGTGAAACAATTTCAGTCTAAGCTTTCATTCATCATTATCTCAATCTTCATTTCCGCACTCAAAATGGCACTAAAGTATGCTATGTCACAACTATGTTATTTCACTTAAAAAAAAAAAGTTCCAATTTTAATTTAGTGTTAAGAGAACCTAAAACTTTGCTACAATGATTGCAACTGCATGTCCATAGCAGATGAAAGGTGAAAAAACCTGATTAAAACATATGCAGGTTCTCTTGCAAACATGCAGAAGAATAACAGCCAAGAGTAATCATCAGCCTTTGCACACTGAAGAAACGAACGCATACTCCCTTGTCCACATAACAAGGCGATGAGCATTTTGTGAATGCATAATGTTATTCAGCAAAGTACCTGATAGCAAAGCATACCTTTAAATGGGCACCATATGCAAATCCTAACTTGCCTCTAGAGAGGAAACCTCTCCTTTGTGGATGTCAGTTTGGCCATCTTCAAAAAGAGATTTTTGGTATTATTGAATGGTCAGTATAGGTCTCAGCAAGCTTAGCTAGATGAACAGAACTGAAGTCTTTGTACGGTGCTGGGTGGTGTGAGGGCCACAGACTACCTCAAGCAAATCCTATGGATCCTTTCAACCTTCTCATTTACGAAAATTCAGCCTTCATTTTCAAAGACTTTTAGCATGCTGGGCTTCACATGACTTCAAACAAAGAACAGCCTCTGGGAAGGCAAATCTTGACTGTCTTCTGGTTGTTCACAAACCACCACAGGACAAGGCAACTGCACTAAGCAATTGACAAAATAAAGAAATAAACCTGGAAATGCAAATATTCACTAGCACTTTTTCAAGGTCCTCAAAAGAGAAGAAGAAAACACCATGCTTACCTTGAAGGGAAAAACTTTGAGTTTTACAGTTACTTCCCAAACAGAAGGCAGGCTGAATCAGTAAATACATCAGCCAAATCCTCTACATTATTGTTTAATAATTACTTTTCTCCCACAGTGCAAGCATATAGCAAGTTCATTCTCAGACCTAAGACCACTTAGGCTACCAGACCTCGCCTTAAAAACAATACCACCAATCAACAGGGGTGACCTGCTTTCATGAACTATGAAATAGAATTGATTTGAACCCCAGGGAACCACAACTGGTATCAAAGTGCTGCTAATGCAGTACAGAAACAGTGGAAATCAGTAAAGAAGTTACAGAAGTGGCTTACAATATGAATGACATGGAATAGGTATTGGGAGTTTTCCATTCATGTACATGGCTCATTATACATAGGGCTACCACCGATTCCAAGGCTGTTTGAACCATTCTGAATATTGATCTTGCAATTAATCGCTTGCAAGAAGCAAAAGCTCCCCATTTAGAATATAGATTGTCAGTAGAGATTTGTCCTTAACCAATTACACCATGATGCTTCACTATCACAATGTTGCTGGTAATCAGAGGGGGAGTGTGCTCTTCATTCAAGTCCAATATTTGAAAGGTAGTGAGCCACATTGTATAAAATAAGGATGGAAACCCATTTTTGTAGCAAGAAAAAGAAAAATTTAAATTAAAAGTCAGGCCAAGGTTTTGCTACAAAAAGCCATCTTATTTGCTTAAAAGAAACAACCAACATACAGGATGAAGGCATCACTAAAATCAGTTTCATATGAGTAGGGAATTCAGTCCAGGAGTTGCCTGTGACCAATGTAAGTAGTTAATTAGAGCTGAGGAAATATTTTATAATGAAATGCTTCTAGCCAAATTTATTCCAATTGTGAAACATATGAAAAACAGATTGCTGCTTGAACATTTATTTACTAACTGAATTTACAATAATTTGTGAATATTGTGTTTGTATTCTGTGAATTGAATGCAGTGAATATTTCATAGCGTCTACCAAATGTTCATACAGGGTGAAGAGGGTCATAATACACAGAAGGAGAGCTGGCCAGAAACAGCAGGAGAGGAGAAAAAAAATCTTTAAAAAATAATAAATAAGTAAACAAGACTTCTGCCAAAAATCTGAAAACACATTTGAAAGATGCATCAGTATTTTCTACAGCAATAAGGATGCATACCCCAGAACTAATACTGCAATGGGTACTGTTAAGAAGTTTCATGGAAGTATGCCCATTGTCTGTGCTAAATACCATTTTTTTCTATTTAATGCTTCAATTATTCAAGATAAGGTTTTTGCACGCTACTAACCATGACTTTCAAGGACTTGAGATGTGATGAAGAGGAAATATTGATTGAAGTAGATTCTCTACTTATGACTCAGGCACACAATTCTAATAGATATATTATTTTAGTGTAACATTTTAAACCTTTATTTAAAAGCATTTTTCCCATGAATCATAACTAACTAGGTCATATTTTTATTTTCTTATTTGAACTTCTGTGAAAAAAATAATGGACAAGAAAGAAAAGTCTCTATAAATAATATAAGGAAGATACCCTCCTTTGGCCAAATGCCAAATCAAAAGAAAATTACAAGTGTCTGCCCTGGGTTTAGCAGCAGCAGACATTTTTCTCCTTCTTGGTAGCTGGTGCAGTGCTGTGTTTTGACTTTCGGGCTGGGAACAAAGCTGATAAAAATGATGTTTTGGTTTGGCCAAGGACTTGGTGAGCCTCATGCTCTGCCAGGGAGGAGGGGAAGCCGGGAGGAAGCAGAGACAGGACACCTGACCCAAACTGACCAAAGAAGTATTCCATACCACAGCACGTCATGCCCAGGGTATAACTGGGGAGTTAGCCGGAAGGGCGAGGGGGACTGCAGGGTTGGAGGAGGTATCGGTCAGTGCTTGATCGGGCTGGGGGGGTGAGTTATCAGTCGGCTGGTGATGAGGTGTTGTATTCTCTTCCCTTGTTATGTCTCTAGAATGAAGAACACCGCCTCCCCAAGATCGTGTTGTACGGTGAACTTGCCACTGGTAGCCGCAAGAGAGGTGCCCCAAAGAAGAGATACAAGGACTCCCTGAAACAATACCTTAGCCTTGGCCATATTGACTACCATCAGTGGTCCACCTTGGCCTCCAATCGGGAGACTTGGAGGCACACCATACATAATGCCGCTGACTCCTTTGAGAGTTCACGAAGAACTAGTCTCGAGGAGAAAAGACAACGCAGGAAGAATCGTGTCCCACCTGTTCCACCCAAGGAGACCTTCTGCTGTGCTTTTTGTAGCCGGATTTGCCTATCCCACATTGGCCTTCTTAGTCATCAGCGTGCTTGTAGTAAGCGTGGGTAAATGCCCTTCCCAAATCTTCGTTCGCGAAGTCAAGCCATGATGATGATGACTATTATTGGTGGTAGCAGCAGTGATTTGTGTTATACCTTAGTTACTAAACTGTTCTTATCTCAACCCGTGGGAGTTGCATTCTTTCTGATTCTCCTCTCCGTCCCTCTGAGAGTAGGGGGAGGGCAAGAAGTGGGGGGAGTGAGTGGACAAGCTGTCTTGTCTGGAGTTAAACCACGACAGTGTCAAAGTTTTTCTTTCTTTTTCTTTTTTTTTATAATTTTCACTAAAAATTAAACAGAACTAAAATTTAAAACATCAAAGAAAGGCTACTATTAGTAGATATGGCTACGGCTATCAGATACCACACAGGTGCTGAAAATTAGCTAAGGAGATTAAGTCCCTGCCAAGAACTCACACAGATTCTTCAACAACAGAGGAAAAAAGATTCCTCTGGAGGAGGCTGGAGTAAAACTAACAAAGAAAGAAGAGTGTGGGGAATAAATAAAAGTGCTAAAGAAACCTTTTTTCTTGGAGTGGAGGTGTCTAGGAATCTTGCCTGCCCTCTCTGGGCCTAAAGATGTAATAGTGGTCTTTTCAGTCAAGTTTGGTTATACTATATATACTTCCTTTCTCTTCTCCCCCCTCATTTTTAATATCCAGCTTGTTAGAAGTGCTACTCAAGCACAAATCTGACAGCCATATCCCTAGACTGAAAATAAAAACTGAGCAGTGTCACAACTTAAGGCCTTTTTCCAGTTTCATGGGACTAATTTTGTCATAATGCCTTGCCTACAGCCTGAACTTCTCAGCTTCTTGTTGACAGTCAGGACACAGAGCCAGAAAGCCCTGGGTCAGTTCCCAAGGATGGACACACTGACATTAAGAACCCCACAACACTACTGTATAAAACCAGCATTCCTGTCAATGGAGGGAAATTACAAGAGAGCATGGGTGGGAAACTTCAATATCCCAAACACTTCATTTCAGAAATAAAAAAGCTTGTTTCAGTGCTTTTGAAATAAAACTTTTACCAACATTTCTGACTCCCTGTTAAGTTCAGTGTTTGTTTCTTTCCAGTTCAGTCTGTAATAAAAACAGACTTTTAAACGGGGATTAAAAAATAATACTTATTGCATGATGTGAATCCCCTTTTAATTTTTGGCCAGCTCTCTTTTTTCCCTATTGTGCTCACCACTGAGTTATATTCTCGAAGATATATCACATTCATTGCAAAAACATTGAAGTCTAACGCTCATTACCTGCAACTAAATCAGCGCATGGGCTTACTGATGACTTTCAGCAAGCACTGATGTAAGTAAGAGATGAATGTTTAAACGTCCATTGATGGCAAACTCAGAGGGATGCCAATTCAGCCACAGCCAATTCTTACTGTAGTTCAAGTCAATGTTTGTGAACAGTTTTTCCCTGTATTTGCTCAGCTCTATTTAATGAAACATGCTGGACTGCCTACAACACAGGGGATTTTCTTGCAATATGCTCACTGAACTCACAGTTACAGGAATGAATCTGAGCTGGATTTGCTCAGAACAAAAGTCATGTTTGCTGCTAATTATCCCATACAGGGAAATCTACTGAAGGGCTGAATGTAGGGGCAGGAGGATACAGGTTCATAATCACCATGGATGTATGCTGGGTTTCAGGGTTGAACAAGCATGCCTTAGTGAAGGAGTACTGAGCAGCGAAGCCAGGTTGGCCCTGCACAGCCATACAGCTTCAGAAACAGACATCAGCATGCAGTTACCTGAGGTTTCTTCACCTTAATGATCCAGGTGGGAGGCACAATGACAGCAGCGTGAGCCCCCAGGGAACATGGCTCCTCAATGTGATGTAGCATGAAACAGGTGACTTTGTTATGAAACTGGAAGAGGAGAAAAGAGTAGAGTGGATAAGGCAGCCAAGAAAGACAAAGAGGAAACGTGGCGAGTAAGAAGAGGGTGGTAGCACAAAAACTGGAGCAATATTCCCAAGTCTACCACCTTCAAGCCCTTCAAACAATGGAGTTTTAGGAACATATAACTAAAGATCATCTTCCCTAAAGGCATCTTCCCATACCTTCTTACAAAAAAATCACTCCTGCTTAAACATAGATCAAAGACTGAAGAACACAAGCTAGTCTAATGCAGCTGTATGAGATGACAATGGCAGAGCACTGATGGGACGTAACCAGCAACTATGTTGTGCAGCAAGACTCTTCTAGGGAACTTGTGTCAGCCAGGTGATGCTATGGTGTCTTTGAGGGAAAGAAGCAGAAACAGCAAAACTGGGGGTGATACAGAGAGAGGGAACCCTGAGAGCCATGAAAAACAAAATTACTTGCAGCATGGCTACTCAGTGAAGCTGCTACCAGTCTCCCTGAGTACTGTTCACTTACCGCCAGCTTGCACCAGGAACAACTGATGGCCACAATCTCTTTACTATGGAAGGAGAATTTCTGCTGAAAGCCCTAGAATAAGCAGGAAAAAAAAGGTTAAATTCCTCCTGACTACAATAAAATTTACACCTTTAACCCTTGACAGGTGACTATGACAGGCTAAATCCATCCACCAGTCAGATACATTGGCTCATCCTCAAAGCTCTTAACCACCAAACAGATTTCTGGGGGATAAACAATGACAGTATTCATAGAGAAGGCTCTTCAACTGGTACATTTTCACATACACTTTTAAAAACACTTCTCCAAAATGTCATGTTGCTTCTTAGATTTTACAGTTAAAAACAATGGAAGAAGAAATAGAGAAGGAATGCCTATTGTAATGGATTTATACAGACCTGATAGATTCAGATTTTCTGTTCACCAAAACATTCTCTCACTGCAGACTTGTTTGTTCTAAATATAAACAAGAATTTGGTTTTGTTGATGTGTTTGGGGTTTTGATTTTTTTTTTTTTTTTTTTTTTTAACTACAGAGTGGAATCAACTACAAAGTCTGTGTGGAAACGTTCTGATTGGGAAATTAAATTTATTGTTTTATTGAGCTGACTCAGACCAAAATCTTTTTAGTAAGTTCCAAAAAAACCAAGATGGTCCAATTGAGATCAAACAGATAAAATATTTCTTTATAGTTTTAAAAAGAAGAAAGTTCAACATTACCAGCAGATGTGAGATTTTATTCCCCTACAGAAGAGCTTCATTTTGTAGAATGCAAACACAATTTCAACAGACATATCACTTCACTCTAAATTCTAAACCTGGAAAAGACCACTGGGTCATGAATACCCTTCTTGCATCCATCCCTGGCGGTGTCCAAGGCCAGGTTGGACAGAACCTTGGATGGCATGGTCTAGTGTGAGGTGTCCCTGCCCATGGCAGGGGGGGGTTGGAACTAGATGATCTTAAGGTCCTTTCCAACCCTAACTATTCTATGATTCTATGCTATAACACAGACAATAAATGGTAAGTTACAGCCTAAAAATTTGTGTTCAGTTAAAGCATGTTTTAGCCAGAGAAAGAATTGAAAATAAAATAATTTTAGCAAGTGGTAGAAAGTCCAGAGCTTCATGGAACATTTTGTCATAGTCACCTTCACTGCTTAGATTTCAGATTTGCAGTTGTCTGTATATGTTATTCATTGGCTTTTATCAAGCCTCTCTATACTACAGCTTGCAGAGGGACCACACGGCCAACTAAGGCCTGTTCCTGAAGAAGCTTGTGTCATCTCTGCCTAGATTTTTTCTATTTTTAAACCATTCCCCTAATGCCTCAGGTTTTACATCCAGAGAAATTTAAAGAACAGATTCTTCACGACAATATTAACTAAGCATATTCAGGTTAGGGCATGGTCAAACGGCTCCGCAGAGATAAACTGGCCAGCTGCTTCTGGCCGGGAAGACATAGTCTTCCACTGTATGTGGGCACAAGAACAGAGCGACAGTAAGTATGGTATGAGTGCTGGAATGGAGGTCTCACAGTGGACAAAATGGTCTATTCTCATTCATTTATCCTAGTGCTTCTTAACATTTCTCACAAATCTCACTCTTTTTGTCCCAAAGTATATTAAGAAAAAATTATTTCAGCTCCTCACAGGCATGAAATATTTTGATTTGTTCTGCCTTGTAACAACCAAGGGAGAAATTGTTCTCTCCCACTAATAAAAACCTTAAATTCAGTACATTAATTCCATGGCCCATCAGTTGTGTCTTTTAAACATATGGACTGAGCAGCTTGCCTGGTTCTCGATGGACCGTTTTTCATTTATTCAGTTAGCCATTTGGCTTTTAGAGAGACATTAGAGAAAAACATATTAATGACAAGTAGCAATAAAACACCACTCTTCTTCCTAAAATTGCTTTACAAATGTAAGCTAATTCTTCCTAAGGATACATGTTTGAGGTAAGATAGCAATCTTTTGAAAGCTATCTTTACAAAGAAAGGAACTAATTAAATAAAGCGATGTACTGCAGGTCACAGTGAGATTTGATGCAGACCCCCCCATATTCCACCAAAAATTATCTTTTCTGCCTTCTCTCAGTGAGAAGGAAGACAAAAATTCATCTATCTTGCTCCTGGGTCATGCAAGGAGGCCTTCCGCACAAAGTTAGACATTTTAGGATAGAAAATTCTTTTCACCTTTGTAAGTAAAGCAACCTAACAGTACCTGATTAGCCCTGATTTACTGGCACCCAATTCCTGAACAACACATAAAATCCTATGGTTTGAGCTGCTCCTGTAGAAATATGCAGTGGTGCATGCCAGAGGAAACATATTTTAAGGAATCTGAATCCCTGTCTTGCATTGACAATTACATTTGTCTAAATAGCCAGGATCAAAGTGCACATTAATATAGACAGACACCCATGCACACAAACAGAGCACATAGGGATTACTAGCTCCAAGATGGTTCGGTTGTATTCTCAAATGTATGTATCTTTAAAGAGTATTTTCACATCAGTGTTAGGGCTACTAATATTTTTTTGGCACATATTTCCCAATGATATTTATTCCCTTTTTAATGCTCTCAAAGATATTTCAACATAACATTACTGTAAGAGAGTCATGTATTATTACAAGTCAAATAAAGCCATGAAAGGATGTTGGGAAGCATTGATTCCTTAATTAATGTTTATGATTTGAAACATGAAATAGCTATATTCTAAATGCTCTCTTTACTCAAATTATTATTAATGATCATTAAAATACTTAATATCCAGTTCCAGCCATTGGATAGGACTAATATTACACAACGAGACCTACCAGAATCACTAAGTATTCCATGAATAATGTTTTCTTTTACTGCTTTAAATTTATTGCCATTCCATAAAAATGATAGATTTTTTCCCTTTGTCTTGTGTGACAAGAGAATATAAAAGATGGTTCTTACTCATATGTGTACAAAATGTAACAGCAAAGCACAAGACAAGCAAGTATTTTGCTGTAATAGGAGACTGCTTAACCAATAAATATAATATTTTTCTTGATGTTGTTTTCCTTAATTCTTTCTGTTTCTTGACAGAGAACAACTCTACTAAAGCACACCCATGTTAGTCTTAACTGAATATTTCTTATTTAAGAGGGAAACTGTGAACTTCTTCATATGAGTCAAGGCTGATAGGAATTACAGGACGTAGTAGTCATGTTGCCCACGTGAATGTGTCCAGCACAGGTTTTGATATGACAGCTAGTAAGTACTCCTATTGCAAAATCAACTAATGCCTCTAGGGCAGATACAAGCCAAAATGGCAGAGGAGGAAGGCAGTATCATTTCAAAGTCACACCACAAGAATGCTGTACACCAAGTGCCTTGCTGCACTTTTCCTATGCTAATGGCCACAAAAGGACATCACATTTTTAATGCGTACCTTATTGCAGCTGATAGCTGGTGATCTACATCAGGATCCAGATACAAATCTGATTTTCCTCTGACTTAAGCACTGTGCCATGGAGGTGAGACACAGTCTAACTAGTTGATGTTCAGAGGGAGGAAAAAGTATAATACAGTCCTAGAGAAAGGAAATTAAACCCCTGTGTTGGTTCTTTTAATTATCTCTCAACAGATTTCAGGGATTCATAATATTTCAGAAGAAAGGTCTCCAGTAGCTAAGGTATTTCTTACCCCTTTTTATAGCTTTTTAGAAATAAACCTTTACAATGTATGCAGCAGAGGAAATGTGGAACAGTCTCACAAATCTTAGAGTCTGCCAGGGCAGAAAGCAAGCAACATCCTTCCTTTTTCCAAAAGCCTGAAAAAAATAAGACATCACAATTCTGGCACAGAAGACAGCACTACAAGAACACCATAGCAGCACAGGCTTAGCTTAATGAAGAAAGAAGCTCAAGGAGCCACAGCCTTCCTCCTCCTCATTTTCAGCAGCCAGTGAAGCAACGTGTACCAGGAACACATGATGTGCTCATTCCTGCAGATGCAGCTGCCATTTTTTTTCTCACATGGGAATCTGGGCTGCTCCCACACAACATATCAGGCTTGTCATCAGCCCTTAAAAGAGGCCAGGTGCTTGGGATAGAAGGATTCCAGTGACCAGAAGGACCTACTGGATACTCTGAATTCATAAGTGCCCAGTGTTGTGCTTCGTTGAAAATCTTACCTTTCCACACTGCTTACATTTCCCCTCCTGCCTCCGCCTGTGCACCCAGTGATGGCGAACAAAGTTCTACAAAAGAAGGACAAAAAGATGTGTTATAGGAAGCAATGGCAGCTTGAACTTAGTGCTACCATCTGTGTGAAATTAGTTTACAGACACAAAAGCAAAAGTCCCTTCAATCAATGCAATCATCTCTGGAGCAAAATTCAGCAGCACCAATGGGAAACCCAGACACTGCCAAAACTGGAGAAGGAACAAGGATGAGATGGTGTTCTTTATCGGTATTGAAGTGTGGCCAGGACTACTCTCTTGGTGCTCTTCTACTAAAAGAAGGAAGTTCATCATATGATGTGAAGATAATCATCACCTAAGTACAGAGAGCAGAAGTGCCCAGCCACTTCTGTGTTCAGCCACAACACAGGATCCCACTCTTTTGCTTGGCAGTACAACCTTGTAACACAAAAAATCACAAGTCAATGCAGGAGAAGCGCAGGAGGGGAAGAAGAAGCAGTCATTAAAGCAGTCTTTTCTCTATGTTTGGACTACTTACATCCAGAATGGCAGCAAGAGGTGCGTGAGACACAGGAGGGTGAGCAGGACTGCTGTTATGTTTGCGCCATGCTGTTATACCAGCCAACATTAAATCACTGATGTGAAAGGGAATTGAGCTACCTCTGCTAAGAGCCAGCTGGCCACCAAATCAACTATAGAAGTTAAGAGGTGTTTTTGAGACACTGGCTTCTAACTATGTAAGGCAAATATATAAATATAATAATAACAGTAAATATCCAACACCTTCAAAGGAGCTTAATTCATACAGTAACTGGAGGCAAATCACAAGGGCTTTGAATGTTTGATTATTTTTTCTTTTTTTTTACTAAAAATACCTTAGGATGCTAGAGATACATCTAGGGAAAAGAAAAAAAGCAGGAATAGGTAAGTGAAAGAAGAGGGAAATCAAGAAAAAAAAAAAAGAATTATAAGGAAGAAAATGTATAGAAATGCAACAAAAATAAAGAAGACAGAATAGATGGATGAATGGAAAAAGAGACAACGGAAAGATAAAATTGTTTCTGTCAGTGTAAGTAATGGAGTGCTGCAGCTAGAATTCACTTTACATGTATTCTGGGGAGGAGAACATGTCCCACTGGGAACCAATAATCTGTCTGAGATTCTTCTGAATCTAAAAGCACTGCTACAGGTCCACACCAGATGGATCAGCACACAAATCAAATGAAAAGCAATCTTCATTTGTCCGTTACTTACTTCTCTTGGAGATCTGGAGCCTCCTTCTCGGAAAGTTGGTTTGCAGCGAAAATTAATCTGGCATTGAAATAAAGCTGTTAGAACTGAAAACAAGCTAAGACAGAATTATTCCAATATGTTGATCTAGGTCAAATTTCCAAAATACTTATTATCTACTAAAATATTAACTTCAATAGCTGACCAAAGTAAATAATCTAGATGCCAGCAAATATATGCCATAATAATTCTCCTTGCTAGACTTCTACACAACCCTCATCTTCACTAATGCTATTGCTGCCTGTTCAGCTCAACTATTTAAACTGTCTCCCCCTTGCTTAGAAGGAAACACTTCATCTGTTTTGGCCTTTTTGTTGTTTTGGGGGTTTGGCTTGCTTGGGGGAGGGAGGGCTTGCTTAGGGATTTTGGTGGGGGTCTTTTGTTGGTTGTTTTTTTCTGATGAAAGTCATTTGCAACCAAAGAGGACTAGAGCTGAAGTCTCAAAAGTTAATAGGACCTCAAAATCTAACCTCTGTAAGACCTCTTTGCAAATCCTAGTGTATAGAGAAAACAAAAATACTTTGGAGAGAGGCATGGGAAAAGACCAAAATATATGTGAGTTAAGGATACACTAAATCAAATAGATTCAAGCTTAAGGTGACTATCTTTCAAAGAATATAACACTTAAGGAAACTGCACAGGTATGCTTTTGTTATGAAAACAGAAGGATCAAGTTCACTTAAATTTAAATACAACCGTTCCCATATAAATAAGTTTAATAATGACTTTCAAAATAATAGCTCAAAGGAGAAAAAAAAAAGACAAAATACTCATTACTTAAGAAGAAAATAAAGACATAGCAATATTAATCTTTCTCCTGGGACTACTATTCGCTTTTTTGTTGTCGAGTTGCAGCAGCCTCACAACAAACAAGACCTACAAGTTACGTTTATTTTACTTACAAATGTACACCTTTGCAGAGAGGGCCAAGAAGAAGCCTTATGTACCAGTTTTAAACTCCACAGGCTTAAGAAGGATGCAGACTTTATAATATCTTCTGCTAAGAGATAAATTTCATGGTCTTCAGAATGAAATAAACAAGCTCAACAGAATGGGGTTTTATCTAAGTGCTCATTTTCTCTAGCTGGCAATGCCACCAGCTCGCTGGGCTATGGAGAGTCAGTGAGCACTGCTGATGATGAAGGAAGTCATGAAAAATTCACTGGTAGCACTTTGTGCTGAAAGTGTGTGCTAATGTTAATTTCACTGTTCGTAAAAGCATCGGGGGTGGAAATGGTACCTCTCCAACTTGCCATTACAGCAATCACTATGACATTTGTCAACACAAGTCCAAATACCTGGAAAGCAAAATACTCTTTCCAAAGGGTTCCTGCTATAAATTTGTTACACATCAACTTATTTTATGAAGGACAACATTGCAAAACATACAGGAGTAAAAAAGCAGCTCTAATGAAATCAATGGGGAAATTTCCACTCATATTTCTTTGCACATATCCCACCAAAAGACAAAAAGGTGGGGTGGGGAAGAGAGATTAACACATTACCGGCTAAAGCTGATGAAGACAAATCACTGTGGGGAAAACTGAAGTCAATGACAGACATTCTACAAGTGCTTGGGGGTGACAAGGGCTCCTTGAAGGAACTGAAAATCATGACAGATGCTCACAAAATAATAATGGTACTAAAAGGCAAAGTTTTGAGCAGAAAATACTATAGTCTAGTAAATACCATGAAAAATGTTCATAGTAGCATCTTGTGCTGCATTGCTTGTGATAAATATAGCTGTCAAGATGAGTTATGCTGGGTTAATTGAGAAATTTTGAAAGTCCTATTTTGTACATTACAAGATTCTGCATTTTTTAGCTTCAATTTTCAATCTAGAAGTAGAGGGAAATTATTTAAAAAAAAAAAAAAAAAATGGAAGCATTCCATGGTGGAGCGGGGGGTTGTTGTTGTTTGGAGCTTGCTTTGGTTTTGGCTTGGGTTTTGAGCGGTTTTTCTACCTTTTTTCTCTTTTAATGGTTCACAGGGTTTAGAGAAATATACTTTAAAACATACGCTGTAATTTAAAGTCAACAAATATACTGGTAAAACTGCTATGAAAACCAACTTGGCATATGGTGTTTTCACACTGAAGCCTCAGTGAGACTTAAGTGCTGTCCACATCAGGCTCCAGCAGATGGCAACCTCTTACCTTCTCTAACTGCTCCATGCACGCGTTGTGGACCACAATCTTGCAGGCAGCACACTTCCTCCGCAGAGCAGATTTCTGCAAGAGGAAAAAGAGACGTGTGTGCATAGAGGTGCGCTATTCCCAGAGGAAAAGAAAAGCTGTAAAAAAGAGAGATGTTTCGCTCCTTGTGCAACATATATTTTTTTCCTCTCTTGGTGCTCTCAACTGTTCCGTATACTGAAGAACGGTCTGCAGCTCTTCCAGTTTAGAGCTGGACTTCGTGAAAAAAAACAGAGCCACAGTACTCCAGCTTGTGAACTAGAACTTTAAGTAGCAGATGAGGTCGTTAACAGTGCTGATCACCACTCCTAAAGGGAGCAGCCTGTGAAGATGATGAGCAGAGACAGTGAAAAGAGGAGAAACACCACACATGCAAATCAGAGAACTTGGACCAGTTCAGAACAGTCTGTCATGTCATGCTTATCGTATAATATTTAATTTGATAGGCTTGACCATTGCATTGCAAAAAAATATTTGGGTACTCGGGTGATTTAGCAGAGGATGATAACCTTCATACAGAAGGTTGTTTAATGATTATGAAATATTACAGCAGGGACAAAATTCTCAACCTAATTATACTGGTTAGTTTTATTCATTTCAGTAGGCCTTTAAGGTAATTCCAATTGAATCCCCTGACCAAAGCATATCAAAGGCAAGAGACTGCCTCCAGGAGAGAGAGGAAATATATTTACTATTATTTCTTGCATATACTCAATTTAATAAACCAGATGGAATTAATTTCCATAGAAGTTTGACTTATAAACTTGTGCTTGAGGAACAGAAAGTTTATTAAACACATAATAATTAGAGACTGATTTGCTTCTAATTTTTACATTCAATTTATTCATATTCATTTAAATATCTTATAAACTATTTCTTTAGAATTTTCAATATATTGTAAATAAACTCTACAAGAAACAGGAAGTACAGCTTTAGCTCACATTATAGATAAATTGTTATAAATTATTATAATTTTACTAGTCTCATAATTATGTCTCATAATTTTCTAATTACACCCTATCTGTACGTGCTTACAGTATGTGGAATGTTGTTCTAATGTTTCACCTGAAGAATGACGGTATCGTGTAAGACTAAGCTTTCATGTGCTTTGTGATGTGCTAGCTTTAAGTGTGTTTTTAGTCTGTGTTTCCCAGGAAGAGTGAAACAATATAAAGTAATCCATCCCTAAGATGAAAAACTGCAAAAAGCAAACAAAGATCGTGCCTTATGAGCAGCTTTTATATCTTGCTTTTTATGTTGTTCTCATGATTCTTGAATATCGGTGGCATTGCAAGTAGTTGCAACCATTTATAGTGAGAAGCTATGTTTTCCATTACTTTTAACTACTTTATCATACAATGTCATCTTCGTATTCCAGAGATTATGAGTTAATGTTTTTTATAGGCTAACATTATATGCAAAGTCTATGCAGTTACAGCTTAATTATTTGTCACTACTTCTCCACTGAAACACATTTGATCTTAAATAATCTCCATGTAAAAGAGCTAAGTCAAAGGAAGATGAGGGCTGGCACAGGAAAACACAGTGTCTTCAAAAGATTCAAAATGGAAAAGCATTAGCCTCTTGACAGATCAGGTTAAACTAATCACTATTGAAGTTAACTGGATTTTCCTTTCCATCTCTAGCTCTTAAGGTAATGAAGTCCCATACCCTGGGACTATAAACTCAGATCTTGCTTCCCCCAAATGGAACCAATATACTAGTACTTTAAAGTGAAAAGATTCTCAGTCAGGTCAAGCAAAGTCCAGGCAAGTAAGAACTGAGCAAAGTTAAGCTCTGATGCTTCCTAAACACGACTCAACATCTCTAGGCCTATTGGCTGGAAAAGCTTGTCACCACATACGATGTCTCCTAACATTCCCAGATAAAAGTGTAAATCAATGGATCTAATTAACCAGCTACTGCAAACAGTCCTTCCAGCTCCTAGAGATACATTTTTAAAACTAAGACACAACCTTGAAAATCATATGCAGTATATTACTAAATTTCCATGCTCCTTTCAAGGAGCTAATTCACAGGGAATTATTTACTTAGTCTTAGAAAGGCAAACTTCTAGTAAGACCATAAGAACAGTCATACTGGGTCAGACCAAAGATCCACTTAGCCAAGCAGATCCTGTCTCTAGCTTTGACAAAGCCTAGTGCCTTCAGACCAGTATAAGCACAGGGTAAACACAGAATGGCTCTTCATAGAATACCAGCTTGGAAGGAACCTCAAGGAAACTTTCTTGGAAAAAACACAGACTGGATAAGACAGCCGTTTCCAACTGAATCTTAAAAGTGTCCAGTGCTGGGGAATCCACCACTTCCCTTGAACATCACCACACAATCAACAGGCTCTTACTGTTGGGACTTTGCTTCAGTATTATTTGAAAGCAGGCATAGACTTCCCAGGCATAAAGTAACTAATTTGCTTGAGAAATTCTGGAGAGGTGGATATTAAATTTGAGCTATGGAAAGCACTAGTGTTTTGGATCAAAGGGCCCCAAAAGCTGGAAGTGGTTAGTGAATCAAAATGCTCTGATTTGGATCAAATGACCTGAGGTTTGGGCTTGGGGTCTGTTTTGTTTTTTGAACAAAAGTGAAAAAATGGTATGGTGAAGAGCCACAGGCAGTATCCAGAAACACCATAGAGAAGAGGGACTCCCCTTACACTTTGCAGTCTAAGGCCAGATGCTCCCTTAAGCGCTGATTTAAAGCAAGGGCTTGAACACAGGATTCCTACTGTCTCACCATATTTCCTATATACCAGTTTAAGAGGGGTATGGTATAAGATGGGTTTGGTCTTTTTCTTCTCTTCTGCTGAAGCAGTTTAACTAAAATACTAGGTGAAGAGCTTCTGAAGCAGACTGGAAGTATAAATGTAACTCCCCAATCAAAGAAGAGATACACGAGTTAGAGATCAAAACCTTCAATACGAAAAAGCAAACCTCAAATATTCTTGAATAGGAGAAGGCAAACACGGGAATATGAGCACACTAATGAGTGCATTCAAGAGTTTGGAAAATTCAGTTCAAGTTCTTGTAGTGATTAAAATCACAAATATTTGATCAGATCCTATTCTCAGAGACATTTGTGCATATAAATAAAATAGGATACTTTCTTTGAACATTTCTGAAATATCTCAATATTCTAGCCTTTTTTCCCCTTACCATATCAATAAAGATACTCATTAAAGCCATTCTCATTGTGTATATAATCTGGGTCACACAAAAATCCTTAGGGCTTTTTCCCCAAGCAGCAAAGTCTTAAACTAGAAGCTTTTTTGCTCCTTTTGCATTCTTTCTGGAGCACAGGCATCAACAAAAGCAAACAATTCAAGCTCCCAAGTGTCTGAGTACTATACCAGTCTGAAGTCAGGCTTGTTACCTCAAAAAGGAAGAAGAAAGTGGAAATAACTCACTGAGAATTTGACTTGGCAGCTTTCCTCCCCCAGGTAGCAGAGGTCCCCAGAAACGTTTGTCTCCAGCCACAAATGCTCTCCATTCACAGCATTTTCCTGAGGAAAGATGATTGTTATTCTGCTTTGTGAAACTCAGCTACATGAGTACAGAGGGGGAAAAGAAAAGGAAAAAGATCTGATTTTCTCCACAAATTCACATGTTGTTTTGGTTTTCCACGACGCAAAGCCAAAAGCCATAACAGTATCACCCTGGGAGGCCAACACTGCTTAAAAGATGTTGATGATACAATGAATAAGGTATCACCAATCAGAAACACGTTTTTTTTATGTACAGTTCAGTGAAACTTTGCACTCACGTTCTTCCCACATGCTGCATAGTTTAACTGAGACTCTAGCATGACATATACACAGAATTGTAAATAAACAGAAAATCAAGAGAGGTGGATAAAAACCACAACTACCGAACTTTGAGTTGGAGATGCCCAAATATTTGAGAACCAGGCCCAGAAGTGCAAAATAACATACTAACTATAGCTTTAGGATAATGGGATAGTTTATACAAGGAAAAATGTTTTCTTTAGAATGGCTGGATCAACACTGTATGCTTATGAAAACATCAACAAACAGTTCAGTGCCCAGGAGAGACCAGACTTCAATTTTATGCCTGAAAGAATGATACTTACACTGATATCACTCTCAAAAAAGAAGAAAAAAATCTACCTAGGAAACTCAACAGCTAGTAATGATTGACATGGTGACATCTGATTTTTCTTTGACAGCCTCATTTGACCAAAACTGCACCTCAGTTCTATAAAAAATCTAGCTCTGAGGAAATTTGGTTGTATAAAGTCTAAAGTTTTCACTTGACCATAAACCTGACTTGACTAAAAAAGCCTAAGAAGCCTACTGTACACTACCTGAGCAAAGAGAATAAACACAATTTCTGTTCAGCCAGAATTAGAGCACGATGGAAAACGCTTTGACAGTCTCTGACATTTGGTTCCTACACTGCAGAAGTCACAAATGATGACGCTTACCAAACAGATGGCGTCCGACAGCAGGATGCTCTGAAATAGCCATCTTGGTTAAAATAATTTATTTTAAATACCACTGACAGCTTCAAAGTGCTGAAATGAGAAAGCTTCTCTTTCTGTGTAGATTTCTTAGGTAATGCAGAGAAGCAGAAGCGGCAAAATCCTTTGCTTTCTGGAGTATGAATGCATCCACAATAGCCAAAACCTGTGCAAGTCTTCATGTGGTGCCTACAACAACTATGGCACTCACTTCAAATAAATCAAGACAACAACATCGGGGGTTTTCTGGTACACGGTCTACCTGTCCACAGGTCTAACTTCATGAGATGTTCCCATTGTGTGCTATCCCTCAGCACAAGGGGCTGGATAAAAGTGAGACTTGGATTCCAGTCTACCGCCATTTGTGCTATACCTCCATTTCTTCTCATACGTCTGTCTGCCTCTTCACCTGAACTATAGAGTCCCTGGGACAGAGATTTTCCTGAACTGTACAGTTCAGTGCAAAATAGTTTAGGTGAGGATTTTTATTATGCAAAATAATTTTTGAGGACTTGAACTAGCTTAAGAAATTCTTTGAAACTTACTCAGACGGTAAATTATTCAGACTGTAAGTTCTTTCCCTTCAAGTTTATATTTATATTAAAGTAATTTTCTTTTACAAGAACTGCACCAGTTTTACAGCATACTGATAAGACCACTATGTCCACAGTATTGGTCAACATACGAAATTCCTGTCTAGTTTGTGAGGAGCCAGACAAGAGGACCAAAGCAGGAGGGTATGAGCTCAAAAAGTGCTTGACCTGAACACATCCTTTGTTGACGAAACAGTGCAAACTCAACATTATAAGCCAGAGTTAAATTTCACAGATTAGAAGAGATGTTGGGAAGGATCAGCTGTTAAATCTAAGTAAGAAAGCACACAGCTCTTGGGACATAGTTTTTAATGAGGAATCAAAATTATATAAAAAAAATAGATTAAACATCCCTTCATTCAGACCATGTCCACATAACTTGCCATCCAGGATTTCTAAAGATAAAGTGGCCTATTTCCATAACCTAGTTTTGACTGATTCTATTCTTTACCGTTCCAGACTGTATCATAGATTCACATGTCCGACTTTACATCCCAGTGTAAATAAAATCAGTAAGTAGCCTACAAGGATGACCTCTGTAGCTCATGCTATGATAGAGTTCTGACAAGACTAGATAATAAAAATGTAAATAACCTGATATGCTGTAAGTGGCACACCTCCAGATACCTACTGCCACAAACAATTTCACAATGCTGTGTGTCAAAACTCACAATTTCAATTCCAGCAAACTGACATTGGAAAAAATCTTTCACCCTGAATTAGAGCAAAGACCTGAGACTTCAAGGGGTAATGGGTTAAAACTTAAACAGGGGAAGTTTAGATTGGATATAAGGAGGAAATTCTTTCCTGTGAGGGTGGTGAGGCACTGGAATAGGTTGCCCAGGGAAGCTTTGAATGCTCCATCCCTGGCAGTGTTCAAGGCCAGGTTGGACGAGGCCTTGGGTAATATGGTTTAGAGCGAGGTGTCCCTGCCCATGGCAGGGGGGTTGGAACTTGACGATCTTAAGGTCCTTTCCAACCCTAACTATTCTATGATTCTATGATTCCCAAGATGAAATGTCCTCTTGCAGAAGAGCTTTGCCTGTCGATTACTTTGTCTCAATAAGATCAAAAGGAATTATTTGAACCTCACTGTTTTGAATTTTGCAGGACACTGTCATTTATATGATGAGTATGATGAGACATTCGGTTGCTGTTTATGGGAATCAAGATGATACAGTCAAAGGAAAATGCTTTGACCTTTTCTAAACCAGATTTTCCTTTCAATTTTAATAGTAAATTTTAATAAAAATCAATACGTTTCTATGAAGAATTTTGACTTCAGAAAATCAGCATTTTCTACTCCAAAATTTACAGGCGGCATTTCACAACGTGCAGGACAAAGGGGCACTTCATCTACCAACACATAAGCTGACAAAAGGTCTCTGGGATCATGTCTGGCACGATCTTTGGTTTAACACAAAATTAAAGCACAATAAGGGCTACATCATCATTTCTATATTTTGATACAGGGTTTTTTTCTCACAACAGTTTTGAATTCAGTGTTCAGCAACCTTTTCATAAGTACTTTACCAGCTTGTTTTATTTTGCATTTGACATCTTTGTTTGGCTTTAAGAGTAAATAGCTACTAAAAAGGCAGTCGTCCTCTTTCTGTCCTTTACCCCTTAAACTCCAGTCTCATGCTTTTGCTATTTTCCTCATGCTGGAGCTAGTGGCTGTGAAACTACACATGAACCAGTATAACTAATTGCAAAAAAATAGATAAATTTTCTCTACTAAATCAGTGAGACAAAATGACTCACCCTGGGACAATATAACTGCTGGATCTGACAGATGGAGTGGTGGGTTAAAGGTTGGTTCAGTGGGACCTCATAGTTTTAGTACCAACTCAGTGTTAGAGCAGTTTAACTGATCTGTCAAATCATGCTTTTAGTCTGACAAGTTTTGCTTTGACTTGCTATGTAGTGAAGAGACAGTCCATCGTCATGGATAAAACAGCAATTACCATAGCCTAATATTCTGCTGTTAAAAAGAAAATTGGGAACTCTCCTTCCTTGCCTGGCTTCTCAGCCTTTGCAAGAGTGAGAACTCAGTGTCCTGTGAAGACCTGCTCACTGAAGCGGAGGCAGCAGTGCTTTCCTAGTAGATGCAGTCTGCTCCACAAGGGACACATGAACTCAATATGCTCTCCCACATGGAGACCTCTCACTTGATTGCTCCTGATCCATTATCACCTTAATAGCAAACAAAAATAATTTCAGTACAGCAAACATTCCTTGCATATGAAACAAAAACCACAGACAATCCCTCCTCTCCCTCATGTGAGAGAGATATAGGGATTCAAGGGCTAGGAGTTTGGGAATGATGTAATTACATGTGTGTGATCAGAACTTGTGCACATTTCACCAATTCAGCTACATTTCTTCTCTTAAATGCCCCATCATGGCTAAATGACAAAGTATTACCATTTTTCTAAAGCCCTTAAGTACCTCTATACCTCACTGTTCTTCAGGCTGCAGTCAGCATGGTTGCATGGTTTCAAAAGCAATACAAATAAGCCCAAGTAATTTAATTTGCCATGACAAGCAGCTACAGATATTCAAACAAACACATCAGTCAGTCCAACTTTCTAGTTCAAAGGAGTTGTAACTCCAATTGTAATAGGAAGAATGAAGCATTCCAACACTCCTGCCATGACTGGCCTTCTGCAAAAAAAAAAAATAAAATTGTAAGACCGATCCCTAAAATAAGTCATTAAGAATTTTTTCCCCTTGGTAACACTCCAGTGAGAGATTAATCTTCTTACAAATATACATTTGGGTGATAAACTTATTAGTGTAAAGTTAATGCTCATCAATCTAAATTTAATTAAACCTATTTGTAAGCAAAAATCACCTCTAGCCCTTTTCTCCATGATGTCATTATCAAGCAGAAACAAACTTGTTTGGAAGTCTTTTTCCCAAATGTGTGTCTCATGTTTGGCTTGTGTTTTACTCTTAAATCTGAAATTCCAGAGTTTGTAATGCTTATGTTGCAAACAACGGCAACGTCCTAAATGTTTTTCTGTTGAATTATATTCTCAATTTAACACATTTTAATTTCAGAATATTCTTCATGTAGAAGTCACCTTTCCTTTAATTATTACAAATGTAATACATGGACATAAAAAAAAAAAACAACAAACCCCATTGTGCAGATGCAGTACTATATCATTATTTCAACATAACTTGCAGATACATAGGCTCCAACTTTCAGAACTATTTTTGGACATGTAGCTTTTAGGCCTAGTTCACCACATTCTCTATCTTATTATGCTATTTTCTTTTCCACCACCATGCTTTCCAACATCCCTGCATCAGTTGCCTACTCCTGTATTCTTTGTTGACCTCTTGAGACTACTATAATCTAAAATATCATCTGTATGCTGAAGCAGAATAACAATGTTTGTCTTCACAAAGGAGCAATGTCCAGATGCTGTCAACTGAGATGATGATTCCCTATGTTCTCATGAACCATTATTTCAGCTGACAAAAGATTTGCTGCAAAAAAAAAGACTGAAGTTAAGGGAAAAAATATACCTGTTTTCAAGAAGGGCATCTTCTGTAGTATTACTCTATCCTCTATAATACTGGGGAAAAACATAGAGATGGCCACCATTTTGAAATATGACAACCTTCTTTTTTCTGTTTCAGTCTCTCTGGAAAGAATACTAGCTCACGAAACCTCAATGAAAAAACAACAGCAGGGTAGGACTACTGATTCTGAACCCATGGCTTCCTGCGAAATTTCAGCAGTTTTTAAGGATGCATGGAGCTTGCATTCAGCACTAGTTATTTAAGTGGAACTAAAGCTCTCAGCACCTGTACATGTTTTTACGCAACTAAAGGATACCCATACCCCAGGGCTCTCCTTTCTCCTGTGAGTGTCTGATAATGTAGATCTCTTTAACTGAATACTCACTTCCCAATTGCAAAACTTAGCCATGCAGAAACTCTAATGGAAGGGAAATATCTTTCAATGTAAAAATTAGTATAGCTTTTAGGAACTAATGATATGGAAGCCAAACCTTTCACACAGAAAAGAAATGCATTTATCCACATTATTGAGAGAAATATTTCATCCTATGTAAAACAGATTAGCATATTAGATGCATGTTAATTATCTGAAGTCTACATCACTAGGCACTTATAAACACATACGGTCCATGAAAGTAAATGAACAGCACTACTGACTAATGCTAAAAAGACCCAGAACATAATGCACTGCAAAGTCAGGTTCACTGATTATAAATACCTCACTAGCACAGGCCTTCTTACTGTCTATTTATCTAGCACATTCTTCATCAGTTTGCCTACAAGGGTGTAATGGGACATAGTTTTGAAAGCCTTGCAAAAGTCAACATAACAGCCATTGGTCTTACCTCATCCTCTCATTAAATGACCAAGCCAGTCATTTAATTATAGAAGGCGGTCACGTTTGTCAGGCATTATCTCCTCTCCATAAATTCATACTGACTACTCTCAATCACTTTCTTATTCTTAATATTTTTGTAAATGGCTTCCAGAAGGATTTGCTCCAACACCTTCCTAGAAATCAAAGTGAGGCTGATCAGTCTGTAGTTCCCTGGATCCTCCTCCTTGTTCTTCTTGAAGGCAGGATTGATGTTTACCTTTCTGCAGTCCTTAGGAACCCCCTCTGATCATCATGACCTTTCAAAGACAACAGACTGCTCTTACAGTTATATCAACCAGCTTTCTCAGCACTTATGTGTGCATCCCATCAGGCCCCATAGACTTCTGTATGTTCAACCTGAGCCTTCTGTAATTGAATCATCCTCTACAAAAGTAAATCTTCCTCGGTTCAGTCACTGATGCCAGGGACCTGGCATTCATGAAGGCAGGTCTTACAGTAAACAAAGAGGTTAAAAATAACCCAAAACATTGAACACATTGGGTTTTCCAGGTTCTTTGTCACCACATCCCTTCCCCCATTCAGCAGTGGCCTAACATTTTTTCAGTATTCCTACTGCTGTTGATATGCCTCCAGAAAGCATTTTTGATGCCCTTTATATTCCTGTTAGATTCAACACTGGATGAGGTCTGGCTTTCCTTACCCCATACATATGCAGTTGCGTGGTGCTTTTATAATTCTCGGTGGGTCTGACCCTGCTTCCATATATTGCTAAAAGCCAGTTTTCAGCTTCTACTCAAATGCATAGTTTTGTATTCCTGTTAAGATGTATACGATTCTTTTTCTTTTACACATACAATTTATGGTATAAAGTTATAATATTTCTCATCTGAAAAACATTCACCTTGCACCCAGAGAACTCTGACTGTGCATTCACAGAACACAAAGCACAAATCAGTCTCACATTTTTTTCACAGAACTCCAAGAATGGAAGCTGCATGTCTTCAAGTGATTCTTTAAAATACATAACCAGGGTTTTAAGTTTTGTGGTCATGGGCCATAAATGCCTGTTTAGGAAGAAGGCGAGAAATAGACATCAACAGACAAATGCATTACAGACAAACAAAATAAGATACATTTGACCATCAGGAAGCTCAGCACATGAAAATCCTAGTGACTGTCAAGATTTTTGTAGGCACCAAACAAAACAAGACCTAGAAGGCAGTACTTAGGAAGGAAATTACGGGATGACTCTGTGCAATAGCTTACGGTTATTTTCCTTGGGAGTAAATGGCACCATGAATATAAACAAATATCTAGATCCCCAGTGGTACACAGGCACTGTATGAGGTGGCTCAATCACTACTGGGCTAGAATCTCAGTCCAAATCTTGGCTAGAATTACTTAGTTTACCATTTAACACATGGGAGTGATGCCTAAAATGGTGGAGGGTGGGAGAAGGGGCTATGCTTAAACATATCACAAGGACAGACATTTGAGATGGTTCCTTTATAATAAGGCATATTCTGCATTCCCCTCTGGCTATAACATCACGTACTCCAGAGAAAATATTTCCTATGGCTCTGCTGTGAAAAGATAACATTAAATTAGACAAAGCAGCTACAAGTTAACATGCATTAGGTGTAGCAAATGTTATGAAACTGGGCATTTGTAAGTCTGTTAGAAAAAAGAAACCTCAGGGATGATAGATAGTAGCAACAGCAATAATAAAGGCATACAGTTTCTTATTGTGAAAGGGCTTCAGAGGCATCAGAATCCTCATCTCTATTTTACAGCGAGAGAGGCTGAGGTATCAAGAGGTAAAAAAATTCATCTGAGCTCACTCACAAGGTAAGTTGGCAGAGCAGAGAATGGAAATCCCACTCTCTGAATCAGTGTCCTATTCACAAGACCATCTGATACTGGCAAATCACCTTGAAGGAATAATCAAAAGTGGAGACTATAGCCAGGGAATTCCACTTATTAGTGTGAAGATAACAGTGAGGAAACATTTTCTACTGCAAAGTCAAGTGACAGTATATGTTCGTGTCATTTAGACTTTGGAAAGCTCTCCCATCATGGGTCCTTGGAGAATCCTCCTCAGAAATACTGAAGAGCAGGTGACATAGATGGGGATACAAGATGCACTGATTAATGCTGCCTTCCAGTGATTAAACATGAAAACTTCATGTCTGGCTCCAACACATCTTGATCTAAATATCTTTTCACTCTACCAAATATAACTTTGGATTTAAACATTTGTATTTAAAACTTTTTTTCTTTATTGACATTCGCTACCCCTTATAAACTTTGGTCTTTCAAGAGGATTCTGTGTAAGCTTTCAAACTATTCTTAGCACATATCAGTGCATAACCACATGGGAGATGTATGGGAATGGTTCAAAGCTGTACCAGGGGAGGTTCAGACTTTATATTAAGAAATATTTCTGTAGCAACAAAGTGGTTAAACACTGGAACAGGTTTCCTAGAGAGGCAGTCAATGCCCTGAGCCTGTCAGTGTTTAACAACACCTAGACAATGCTCTTAACAAAGTGCTTTAACTTTTGGTCAGCCCTGAAGTGGTCAAGCAGCTAGACTACATAATAGCTGTATGTTCCTTCCAACTGAAATACTATGTTCTATTCTAAATAGGCCCCATATATAGTAGTCCAGAAGCACAAGAGAAGGAAGAGATGGAAACATGCTCTCTTTCTACAAACCAGCTTGGGCCCAGGAGATATCTAGCCCTACCTACAAAGCATTGTGAGCAAATATTTCTATTACCTACTCTACAGACCCAGTCAACTCTACCTGGGTCTTCAGCCTTAAACTTTGGCCCATCAAGCAGAGGTTAAAAACCCTGCTGCGCTAAAATCGGTCCCTCTTTGGATGGCAAGAAGGCAGTGATCAAATATAAGAAGACAGCTCCTGAGCTTGAAACACTGAACAGCTGTCCTGTGCTGCTCAGATCTCTACAAGTTTCCATCTCTCCCTTGTGCTTCATTTCATAATAGAAGCATGCTCCTAATGACCAGCACTAATTCTCATAGCAATACAATGTCTTACAAGAATGACCAGGGGACTGGAGCACCTCCCTTATGAAGATAGGCTGAGAAAGTTGGGACTGTTCAGCCTGGAGAAGACAAGGCTGCGTGGAGACCTCATAGCAGCCTTCCAGTATCTGAAGGGGGCATATAGGGATGCTGGGGATGGACTCTTCATTAGGGACTGTAGTGGTAGGACAAGGGGTAATGGGTTCGAACTTAAATAGGGGAAGTTTAGATTGGATATAAGGAGGAAATTCTTTCCTGTTAGGGTGGTGAGGCACTGGGAATAGGTTGCCCAGGGAGACTGTGAATGCTCCATCCCTGGCAGTGTTCAAGGCCAGGTTGGATGAGGCCTTGGGTGATATGGTTTAGTGTGAGGTGTCCCTGCCCATGGCAGGGGGGTTGGAACTTGATGATCTTAAGGTCCTTTCCAACTCTAACTATTCATGATTCTATGATTTAAGGATGTAGACAGCACTAGTGAGAGATACTGCTCAAATTAACTGCCAAAAAAACAAATACCTACAGTCCACTCTAAGGCTGCCCTTGGTTCCTTCACAGGTCCATTGGATACTGCGATGTTGACAGAATGCACAGGAGCCAAGTGCTGGAGGCCTGACCTGGAGATTGCTTTCCTGCATATTAAAAAAAACAAAACAAAAACAAACAAACAAATAAATAGAGTGTATATCCAGTATAATTATCCAACATAATTATCCACACCACCCTTCTCCAGAAATCAGAAGAGCCAGTACAGCATCTAATTTCAGCTTGGGCGAAATGGTGCTTGAATAACATCCCCAGCTAAAGCAGTTTAGGAAAAGAATAAAGTAATCTGATCACTGAAAATTACTGTTTAATGAAGATCAGTTACTCATCTGGCACTAAGCTGAAATATCAAATCCAGTGGACTCCATATGGTTCTGTCTGCCAGTTTCAGTGGAGTCCTCATTAGTTACACCTATTTCTTACTTACCAGCTGAACCTGCTGAATCAATCTATACATAATTCCAAATAGCCTTTATTGTAGGAATGAAATAAGAGCTTATATGAAGAGTGCAACATCTGTTGCCTTTACTTAGTTTATAGGCTGGGAAAAGTCATACATTTGGTGTCCGACTACAACAGGATATGGGGATACTACGTAGTCAGGAAGGGGAATCATATGTTAAGACCTTATTTGATCGTAACAGCAGCCCTCAAGGTATTACAGCTTCTTTCCACTTGTATTTTAATTCCTTTTGGTCCAAAATCATTCTAACAGCTCTTGAGGCACGGACATGGCCTCCCACAATCCACAGATGGTGACCAGAAACCCTCCTGGAGCCACACAAGTGATGAGGGAAACACTGCCTGTTTCCCTAGAGGCAAACTGTCCTGCTGTATCCACCTGGAACAGTGAACTACCAGGCAGAAGCACAGTACACTGCTGATATAAAGCTCAGCTGCACTTGGACAATAGGTTTTATAAAGCTTCATAACATTATCGTGTTGCATATTTTAGCACCTGATGGTGGTGGATGAAGCAATCTCACAGCTTCAGCTGCAATGATTCAGAAGAGGACAAAAACATCTGAAGGAGAGATCTCCTTTTGAAAGCCAAATACACTCATCCCCCACAAAGGAAAATGACAGTCTGTTTGTGTAAAGTGCATTTTTGTGATACCGCTCCCACAGTGTGACAGCTATTTATAGCATCTCCTAATCTTACCACTGTCCCAAGGCAATAAAGGTCAATTGAGCCAGTGATGACAATCCAGGTCAGCCATATGCTAAATAAATCTTTTCATTGTCCTGAAAATACACAGTGCAATATTTATCCACAGTAAAGAAGCTTGGAAGCCTCACTGCTCACAGTGCATGTCTGGAAAAATCAAGTGGGCCGAATCAGAATCTCTTAAATTCTCTTTCCTGTGGGTAGCATGCGCGACTCAAAACATTAACATAAGACTCTGATCATCTAATGCCCCCTTTCCACTTAATGTGGGCAAGAGACTGACATTAAGGCTTTTTTTCCAAAACATTTTGCATCTGACAAAAACTTTTTAGAGGGAAGAAGCCCAAGGGAAAGACTTGCACTACTTGGCAATATATGAGGAGTGAACAATTTAGCAAGAAAGATTTTATGCCATATATGTCAGTACAATATAAGCTACACATCTCAATGACAGGATTAAGACCTTAAAGAAATAAACTCTAAGAAACTACATTTTTTTTCTACCTATATTTTTCCAGAATATTGGCAGTTTTCTTTCATGCTGTTTTGGGCATCAATTTATTTATTAGTTCTTCCTCAGCACAAGAGTACATTCTGCGTGTATTTATGGTTTTTAACGAAAATGACGCAGTATCACCTTTTTCACCCTGCATCACTGACAGCAATAAACCTACCTAGTCCTGCCGTCGTAGCAGAGTAAGGTAGAACCCACTTTGTGCACAGTAGCCCTTAAGCAACGGTGGTTGAATAATAAAGAGTTAGCAATTTATTATTTGATGAGAAATGACAACATTTTTAGCCAACGTGGCTTACAGCCTATTACTTGTCAAGCAATACAGCCTGTAAAGTTGCATGCATTCACTAAGCAAATTTACTAAAGCAAAGTCTAATGATGAGTACTCCTAAGACCAAATTTATCTGACCAGTCTTCAGACAAGGCTTCTCCAGCTGGAAGGAAAATTCAGTAGAGACTTAAAAGGTAAATATGCCTCATGTATGGCTACAGACATCTCAGCATCAAGCCTTGGATACAGTTTCAAGTCATACTGGAGATGTGCAAGCCTCCTGCAGCAGAACCTAAGACTTGGCCCACGTCCCTTCAAAAGCAAGCTGAGGCTGATGAGCCTTTTGGGGGAGACTTGGCAGTGTTTTGTGCCAACAGCCTGTCCTTTCTCTGCATGCCAAGCTGGATTTATGGCTTTGCCTGAAACACAGACATGACAATAATGCCCTTTTTTTCACGTTTGTTTTAAAGTAAAAACCTTAAAATTACCTCAGGGATTGCAAATTTATATGGACCAGCCAGAGGTGACCCTTAGGCCCAGGGACAAGCTAAAAATGTCTGCTTTTACACAGCTTCTTATTAGAACTTTGTCTCTGAACAAAGAGAGACAGAGTGTCAAAACACACTGTGTGCACTGCAGAAGCCTTTCCCATTAAAAAAAAAAAAAAAAAGGAGGTCAGGCTAAAGAGCAAACACATGGCCTTCTGATAAGTGCAAGGCAGATGAGACAGGGGAAAACAAGGGGAAGGGAAGGTAGCACAAATCTGATAACAGAACAGATGCTGAGTATCCAGGAGATCATATCTCATATTACTTTAACTAGTATATTACACCACCTGGCACTTTTCCAACAGCAAGGTAACACCAGTGGCTTTTACTTATCCTTCCCAACAATTTCATCTCCACAGCTCTGAGTGCATGAATGAAAACACAGGCTTGACAGACAGCCTTTCCCATAGAAGCAGAAGTAATTGCTGTTCTCCAGATAGAAGACAGCCATAAAAAGTGAAACTGCTTTCATGACATACTCCATTCTTGAGGCTACAAATCCGCAAATTTGTTAATATGGGCACACCAGCCAGCTTGCTGGTGTAGCAACCAACAAGTAAACATTACATGATAAGTAATGAGCTGTATTTTGATAATTACTTCTTCATATCCAGTAATTTTTAGTAGATGTTATTATCAACTTAGCTGACACACCACCACTGTGAATGCGCATGGGTGTACATAGAAGTGTATGCCATTAAATATACAACAAACAAAAAGATCTGCTACTAATTCTACAGTTGATCTCATTAAGAGAATTTAGAGTAGTTCACTGTCTTGGAAACCAAAAACAAGCAGATATTCAAGATATTAAAGTCTAACATGTTTCTTTAAAAAAAAAAAGCATTACAATTTCATTTTGCTGAAAAGTCAGGCGAGACTCAACCTACTTATTAGATCAAAGGATACATATTTGATAAGGGGGGATTTGAGTTTATATCCCAAGCTTTGGCTTTACTGAGCCTTTTCTTCCACCTCAGGCATGTAAAAATCCTCCAATGATTTGTTTAGACTGAATAGTTATGCCTGAATCCTCAAAGACCACAAAAGACAATTAGTCAATAGTGTGAAGCTTATTTAAACATTAGAAAAATCTATTTGGAAAAGAGAGAGTAAGCTAGTGCTGTGCATAGTTAACAGATCTGAGTGTCATTTTAGTCAGTACAACTGTTGGCATAGCCACCTTTCCGGGCAGGAGTTATTTCCCTTCTTTTCATAGACGCATAAGTTGGGGTAGTCTTTCAGCTGCAAGGTTGAATGATCAAAAAAACAGAGACTGGCTTCTACAGCTCCTATGGATAGGATATCTGACAGGAGAGAGATTTCTATAAGTCTTTTCTCAAAGTTAATCCAGATATTTACCAAGGAAAGGGCAGCCATTTCTATACCAACATCTAAGTTACAATAACTCTGCTCTTCTTTGAATATCCAATGCAGATAAATCCTACACCAGCCAGCTTTCAGCTTCACCAACCACAACTTGAAAATCCCTGTACATGGCCAGACAATACATGAACAATTTCTATGTGTCCAAGTTTGCTTGGAGGTGGTTTAAACTCCCACTGTTTGGTGCTTATGAGAGTCACAAACAAAATGTACTGGCTAAACTCAAGTATTATTTAAGTTTTCCCCACGCATCTCTGCTGACTGCACAGTGCTCCTGCAACCTCCTGTTCCCAGCTTGCTTTCTGAGTATGCAATAGTCTCCTCTCAAGCTGACCACAGGCCAAGGACTATTTCACTGCAACACCAAGATTCCCAAATTTTTTGCATTCTGTGTAAAATAAGTCAACTTCAGTCAAATCAAATAATTTGCCTAGTCTAGTATTGCATCTCTGACAACAGCAAGTAGCAGGTGTTTAGAGAAGCACTGGCACAAATTAAGTGATCCTCCCCCTGATATATTCCAGTCCCAGCTTTCAGTAATTGGTAGTTTAAGGACTTCCTGAGCTGGAGGCTGCTTCCAGACCTTTATGCTTAATAGCCTGTAATGGTTCTTTACTCTAAGAATGTGTTGGTCTTTCCCTGAACCCATTTATTCTCTTGGTCTCCACAGCAGCCTATGTAATGAGCTCCTCAATTTAATTAAGGGCAGTGTAAAGTACTTACTTCTGTCTGTTTTTAAAATTCTGCCTGATAATTCAATCGGTGCATCATATTGTGCAGAATAGCAAGTAATCACTTGCCTCTCAACACCTTCTGTGATTTTATGAATCTATTCATGTACACCTCCATTCACCTTTCCCTCTGAAGTGGAAGCACCCTAGACTGTGTTGGCTTTCGCTGATCCTGAAGCTGTTCTATCTTTGTCAATGTTTTCTAGCTCAATTATATCTTTTTTGAGGTAGGACTGCCAGAATCAGAACAAGTATTCCAGAGGTTTATCAGTGATGTCATTGTACTATTGCCATTGTTATCTTTTTCACCTCCCTCATTCTGAGCCCTTTATTTGCCTTTTTATCACTGTGAGCACTAAATTAATCATTTCATAGAAGTACTTGTAATTATCCAAAGTTACCTTTCCTGAATGCTAAATGGTAATATCAAGCCCAAACTTTTAGGGTTTTTTCCCCTCTGTGCATTTTGCCTCCATCAGTCCCACATTTCAACTGCAATTTGCTGCAGTCATTCAGCATCATAAGATTCTTCTGCAAATTTTCCCTGATTAATTGTGCAGAGCAGCAGCAAGCTTTTCCCCCTCACACTTTGCTGTCTATAAGCAGTGCTGCTCCCATCACAGATCCTCAGTTTAACCACGTGGACATCATCCGTTTTAGCCCTAGTTTCTGTGCCAAATGCTTTTTTTCCTACCTCACTGGAAGCTTTCTGAAAGCCCACATGTGCTCCCCTTCAGTCAGACCATCCCAGTTCATGGGTCTCATGCCTGTCAGCAATTTCTGCAAGACTCACAAGACCTGACTTCCTTAGGAAAAGCTGTGCTGGCTCTCCTCCAGCACATCACGTTCAGATGTTCATTTGCTAATCCTGAATCTTATCAGCAGCTCTACCAGTTTCTCTGATTAAAAATTGCTGCTGGGTTATCCCATCAGCACTCTGTGAGCCCCCATGTGACTACCCCACCCCTACAAGGCTGGGGCTGGTTAAAGGGAGCTGTTATAAAGCCCTTTCAGCAAATTACTGTTTGAGTTCTATCAGGATACTTAACAAGATCAAATCCTAGTGATTAGATATTGGCCTTTTTGTCAATGTGGTCTTTAGCTTTTTACATTAACCTTCTCATTTTCCTTGGGTTCTCCTACACAAATAGCGGCTCAGCCTTAGACACTCTCAGTCACCCTCAGCAGTGAACACTGATGCAAGAAACTCAATTAGCACTAAAAAAACCCTCAACTCCTTGTGAAATACTCAATTATGTGTGTGTCATTGCCTGCTGCCCAAGGAACCAGGGTACGGAAAAGCAAAGATCTGGGTAGCTTCCCAGCCACCCAACATCAACTTCTGTAAGACCCCAACAGATCTTTCCTCCTCCCTCTCAACTCCTCACCGCACAGCCCAGTCTGATAAAAGCTGCATGGAAACTGGTACACCTACATGAAACACTGCAGCTCTAAGCAGCTCTGTCCAGCTTTGATTCCAGCCTCAAGCCTAGCCCTTCTGTAGCTAATATGCAGCTTATATCCACTAGAGACAAACTTGAAGACAACGAAACAAATTTCTACTAATAATCCTACCAAGCACTTCAAACAGCAACCCCAGAGATGAGAGGCAACTACAGCACATCAGGTCCCCAGATATGTTCTGGCAGGAGCATTTGTGTCTATCACATCAAGCAGCTTGTATTGATGAGGTACAAGACAAAAAGAGCATCCTAAATTTCTGTAACCATCTCCTTCTTCAAAGAGATGCAGTAGACACAAAAAAAACACAGGAATTCTATGAAAGAAAATAAGAGACAAAGCAGAAGGAGTATAAGACCTGCAGAAAGTTAGATCAGGTTAACAGAGGAAAAGTCCTTATCTCATGATATTGTCTTTTCTGAATTAAAATGCAGTTCACTTGCGTTTCTGTGTTCTCCACACAAAAGGGATATTCTGTAAAAGTAAGTCCATTCAAACTCTGAGTGCAAGCATGGTAGGTTACTTTTCCTACCCCAAAAGGACAAAACAGATTCATGAAACAGGATATGTTAAGAGGCATTCACAAGTTGTGTCCTGAATAGCTGTTTACAGCTTCTTAAATGCAGACATGCAAATCGTTACTACTCTGCAGTTATACTTGGACCTCGGATTAGTGTCAAGACAACACAAGTAGGAGTAGTCCAAGTGCTGGTCAAAAATCTGTAGTATTTTAATTTTTCTGTTCTCTAGCATCACCAGTAGACATACAGTAAGCAATGGATTTTCCTTTCTGGAAAGTAAATTATGGATGCAATGAGATCCAGACCTGTGTTAAATTACCCTTAAATTTTTTTTACATCAAGAGTTAATCTTCTCAGAAGTTGGAGAAAGCATATACCTTCATGTCAATTCCTATAAAGAGGACTAATATCTTGGCCTAGATATAGAAACCACTTCAGAGTCTATATTGCACGAAAGTCACTGTGACTTTGCTCCAACATGGCTTCATTGATCAGGCCCTGGGTTCAGCTAGTTCCCCTGGAAATTCCATAACAATCCTCAGCTTCAGCGCAGAAACTAAAAAAGCCTTACATCCAAGAGTTGGATAATTAATCAGATACTTCATTATAAGAAAAAGTCGAAGTCATGTAGAATATCACTGGGTATCACCCATTTCTTGGTCTTCCTTTTGTTCACTTCACTCATAATTTATTCCTAGTTTTCTTTCTAAACAGGAAAAAACATCAAGGGTACTTTATAAAGTATCCTTTATAGGGTACTTTGATAGAAGGCAACAAAATTTTAAGACAAACAGGGTCCTTCCCAATCTTTTGTTTAAATGTTATTTCTGTAATATGTTCAAATGTGGTGATTACTCTTTCCAGAAAAGAGTGACAAACCTTGGAGGACTCCTTACAGCAACAGAAGTGTCAGTATTAATTTGTTCAGGGAGGAAAGGAAAAAGTTTATACAGTTAGTGATGCAATAAAGATTAAGAGCATCCCTTACCCTTGTAAATCACCAAGAAAGAGACTAATAAAAGATCCTATGAAAACAGGAACAAAATACAAATGTTTCCTCGAAGTGAATTATTTTGCTTAATTTTTGCTGCAGTCAAACCAATTTGTTTTAAGAGAGGCAGTTTATTTCTTTTTTTAGTCTTTAGATATGAATGCCAGGTCTGGAAAAGACCTTATAGGTCACAAAATCTAGTATTCAGTGTTTCAGACAAACTTATCATCTGTTTCAATTCATAAAGTTATCAAGGTCCCTCTCAAATGTTGTTCCTCCTCTTATTTCCACTGAGAAGCTATGCCAGATCTCCATGCTTATCATTAAGATCATTTTTTTGTAATTTCCATCCAATATGCATCCCCCTGCACAATCTTCCTTAAATTTCTACTACTGGAATTATCATATTTCATCCAAAGATTAAAGTTGAACTGACAACCACTGTTTTTTATGTGATATTTCTACACAATAAAGGCACCTGAAAGCCTTGATCTAGAAGTCTTTAAAGCCTTGGGTCGAAACCCTTGGAGTGAGATTATGTAGGATGGAGATGTGTATAGGGAGTTGGAAGCTCACATTTCAAAGATTCTGGAATCAATCAAGTAACTGGGATGATAAAATGTAATAACTGTCTTTCCAAGTAAACAACGAGAGATGCTCTAGGGAACTCTGAGCATAAAGGATTTCCAGCTGCATTACAGACTGGACATCAACATTACAGAAGATTGATACGATTTTGCTATTTCAAAAACCAAAGGAAGTCAGAATGGGAAATATTTTCATGAGAATACATTTGATCCAGCCAAAATCACAGGATATGCAGAAGCTGTATTCTGCAGTTCAAGTGTAGACAAAACATGATGATAGCTCATTGAATGGACTTGACTACAATATGATCATGTGGTTTGGGTTTTTTTCACTGTGTGCTAAATAATATATACTGATTTTCCAAACAGTGCAAATATTCTGTGTTATCACTCTGACAACCAGACAGAAAAACAGAAGATTAGCATCTTGGTGGCGTCAAATAAGCTTAATTTGATCTGGAAGATAGAGAAAGCAAGACAAGAAAGGGAGGGAGAGTGGACTAAACACTCAGCAGTTTAGAACAGCAAATAAAGGAGTTATTTTTATTGTTTAACATTAGTCTTGGAAATGTCTTGCTTCTCAGATGCTAGCACATTGTTTTCAAGGTAATTTTTCAGACCAGGATCTTCCATTGGCATAAGCTATTTGCAAGCTGAAATGTCATTAAGACTCAAGAAATATTTCGTCTCACATAAACTGTATAAAGAAGTATTTTGATTTTCTTCTTTTCTATAAATCAAACACGTGCCTTGAAGTTTTGCATTATGAGCTTCAGAAAGTTGTTTCAAATGTGTATTTTTCTGAACCTGTTTCCAGGTTCCTGAATCCTTTTCTTTCCTTGTGCAGTCTTTCTTCCTTGAAAATGGAAATAATTGGAAATTCTCACTGTCCATCTCCACATTTTTTCCCCATTACAAGCTTCCATTTAGCAAACAGGTTAGAAATAAAGTCTTCTAGACTTATTTTTCCAAAACAGAAATTGAGAAATTTCCAAACAGAAATTGAAAATGTAATCACGATCCATATCACTAGTTAAGAATACTTCAAGAGTTTTTAGACTGTGGATTAAAGAAAAAAGGGAACATTATATGTGATACTAGAAGAGTTTTACCAAATATTGATACAAGAATCAAATTCTCTTCCTCCCAGATGCACAAACATCTAGGGATCCAGGAAAGACCCAGAACAACATCAAGCTTTAAAACAATCTAAAAATAACATTCTTTTCTAAAAAAAGATTTCAAAAGCACACAGGACAGAAAAATACTCTCTTCTGAAAAGCAAGTCAGACTTGCAAATTCCAAACACAATGTTTACAGAAAGAAGGAAGTCTAGGTAACAGAGCAGGGAAGGGAGTTCAGGCTTTGCCTGCATAGTTCAGGATGGGGAGGGAAATATCTTACATTTACCTTTCATTACAGTGACACTTGACAAAGGCAGATAAAAACTAAAACTACCATTCACTAACCAAATACATTTTGTTTTCTCTGTAAGGCAGCAAGCCAAGAAACTCAGGTGACACAAAGGTTTTATCCCTCACCTTCCCTCCCTGGGACTGTATGAGATACAAAGACACAAAAAATTCAGTGAGTACCTTTTTCTTCTCATTCCTCACTACAAAGACTGTATAGTTCAACACCATATACTGCTGTACTTATAAGATCTTGATTTGAGCACCTGGGACAACAGGCACCTATTTCCTAGCAAGGCTGGACAAGCACTGCCATGCTCCAAACACCTGCACCTTTGTCCCCTCCACACCACTGTTGACTTTCCCCTGTTATCTCTGTCATGGTCCATATGCAGCAGACTAAGTCCTAAGGGAGCAGGTGTGTGTCCATCACTTCCAATTCCTCTGTCTGAAACAAACTGAAAGACTTCAGCAAAGGCCAGAGAAAGTGAATGTGTTGCAGTAAGTGAATAGCAGATGAAGAAAATGAAAAGCAAGTGACAATTCCCCAGCATGTCTGTTCCCCACCTGTTCCTGCAGTACCTCGTCCAAATCTTAAATTCATTCGAAAGGTTTTGGTTACTTTTAACAAGTGCTAGGATCAAAGTCTGGAGGCTTCAGGATGAATTTTCAGATCTTTACACAAGCCAAAAAAAAAATAATAAACAAGCATAAGGGATCTGGGTAGAAAATATAAACCATAACAAATAGCCACCTTACCCTCTTTCCATCACCAATGACTGTCTGGCAATTTAGACACAAGGAAAAAAGTATACCTGATGTGACAATATTTCCTCTTCCTTCAATGCACAGAAATCAGAAAAGTTAAGAAAAAAGCTGAAGGTAAATTTCCAGAATTGGAAGAGAAACTGACCCAAGATCTGCTCTGTGGTGTTAACATCAGAATACCCAATATGTTTAGAAAACATTAAATCACACTTACTTAGCCCTGAATAAAACACAAGTTGTCTACCAAAAATACTTACATTTGAAATTTATTTTGAGTAATCAAATTAATTTATGTGTAACCATTAAAAAATTAATAAATTTAAAAAATCAGCCTCTGTACCAAACCTTGTGTTTGGAGGAGGAGTGTTTCACATCAGATTATGACCATAAAATCACCTATGTCATAGAAAAGTACAAATCTCACTAGAATCCCATCGAGGGCCTGCTACCTTCAGCATGCAGCAGCAACTTAAATGGTGCTGCAGGGGAGGTCCAAGACATAATCAGTCTGGAGGGTGATTATTGGCCTGCCTCCAGACCTCAAGGTACAGCTATCATGGAGTCATGCCTAGGTATCACTCTTGGAATAGGAAAGCTTTCAAGGGGACACCAAGGCAGAAAATTGCAGGCAGTACATGAGTGAGAGCAGTGATCTTTATGGCTGAGGAGAGCTTCAGCACTCATTAACAGCTCTGCTCAATCTAATTAAAGAGATGCTGTAACTGGAGAATTTTTTTTTCCTTTTGGAACTAATTTAAAAAATGCTCATTTTTCTCATGATCTGCCCTTTAAACATCTCTTTTTTCCATCTGAATTCTGTTAAAATATACATATGGGGTTTTTCTTCCTCCCTGTTGACTCACCAGTTGTATATAATCAGGCTAAAAAAAACCCAGCCACACAATACAAAGCACTGTCAAATGCACATAACAAGAAAACAGCAGGGAGGAAGAAGATTTGGTTTTCCTCTCATTTCTTTTTGGCTACAGTAATACTGGATATTGTTTCTGTACTGCCTATACAGATACAGGAAAAGACACGGTTTGATAGTGCTCCCTCAGGGTCAGATAAATCCTCAGACACTAGGAGCTGACAGCAGCCTTCCAACTTCAAGCCCACCTAGAGCTGGAAGAGATCTTGACATTAACCTCATTACAGGGCATGCCACACTACTTGCAAGTTAATCGGAAAGATTCAGAGAGTACAAAAGGGACACATAATGCCACACTGTGTTGATGTATTACTTGTTTGCTGGAGTCAAAATACTAATATTAAATGAAGTCACTGAAGAAGACCACCATGGAATTGAAGGAAAATATCTGTTTATGCACTGGTTTTATTATAAAATGACACCAGCTTCTGAGGCTTCTATCAGTGAGCATTAGGATGTGAACGAAACTGACAGCCTGAGACACAAAAATCCTCTACCACAAAATTACTAGAGCAAAAGGTATCAACTGTCCAAACTTCCTGCCCACTTCTACCCTGGAGCTCCTCACCCTCCACCCAGAAGTAACACGTTGAGCAGCAAGAAAGTCCGTCAATAGCTAAGTTCAACCCAACTTTGACCTCCTCTTTTCTTGAGGCTTTTGGGAAGAGATCCAAGTGTCTTTTTCTTTCTGCACACAGTAAAAATACATGTTCCCTAACAGTTGACCTGTGCAGGAATGCTGCCTCATTTTACAGTTTCATACAACTAAATAGTCATTAAATCATGGTGTTTTCAGCCAGAAATAACTTCTGTTGGATTAAAATCAGCAAGAGAAACTGGATTGTTCATCGTGCCTTGAACTGTCACTCCAGATGCAGAGTTATTAAAAGAAAAATAATACAATTCCTCTGAATTAAAAAATAACACTTTCCTTGAAAACTTAATTACCTTAACCACACCAAAACCCAGTAAGGTACGGAAATAAACTTACTGTATTTTTCCTTTCAGTTATTTTAATGTTACATAACCTATTCAAAAACACAGACACAGAAGGAAACCATTTCTTTAGACAGTAACAATCAGATGCACAAAATCACATCTTGACAATAAAATGGCTATTGCTACAACAAATGAGCAAAAAATATCCCAAGTGCTTTTTGCTGCTGATAGATACAGAAGATGCCAGGCCAGGCTGCCCTCTGCAAGCTCATTGCATGTGTATAACTCAGGAGAGATAAAATCTGACCTTCCCTTTGCATGGAAATCTAAACCACTTTAGAACATCTGATCCAATGAAATTGTAATGCATATGTGAAAAACATCCAAGCACAGGACAACTAGGTTACTTGCGGTTACTTCTTAAGTCATTTTCCCAGCACTCAAAATTGCATTGAATCACTAGGTATTACGTTGATTTTGGTTTTAAATCTACTTAAAAAAGAGAAAGAAATCCATCCTGCATATCCCTTGAATAAATAAAACCTTCACAAAATACTAGTGGACAGTGAAGGGAGGTGGGAAAAGAAATGTTTCTCATAGGGTACTACTGTAATTGTACCTTGCCCTCCTTCTAGTGATACTCATCAAGAGAGATAACAAGACAGCTCAAGCAATCCAACTTGGGGAGTTGACCCACAGCACAGGAGTCACAAGGAGGAGGAGGTGAACGAGGCTACATGCACACACCCCCAGCATGCTACTGCATCAAGCTGTTCCAGCTATGTTCTCCTAGCTGCGTTTACCAGAGCAGGACAGAGCGAACACAGTGAAGAAGAAAAAAACACAAACTAATGCCCCATAGGAAATGATAGCTTGATCTTCAAATTTTAAGAGGGGAGTGTGCCCAGTTGCTGCTCAATCCAGGATTAAAATATACTTTTTAGCATTGACTTTTGTTGCTCTTAAGGTGAACACAGTCACTGCTGGTGACAGGGGAGGTACCCACAGAAGAACTACTAGTACGGACTGAGGACCTGCTGGCCAGAACCGTTACCGGCAGAAGTACGGTGCTGTTGTGCACAGCTGGAAAAGAGCTCACATACCAACACATCTACGATAGCAACAGAGAAGGATAAACCATTGGTTCCAAATTTTGCAAATAAAGTACTTAACTGGCAAAGTTAATATGACAACAGGACCATCCTTGCTGGCTGCCTGCACAGCAGGATGTCATGACAAGCTCTACAGTTAATACTGCTTCCAGACAGCCACATCCAGGCTCTAGAGACATGAAGTGATACTAAAAGGTTAAGAAAAGTTCCTACAGAGAAAAATTCACTGGGAAAGCAATTACAACTACCCAGTAGGGTCCTCGCAATTACAGACGGGTAAGTTCTGTAAAGCAAATACTACAGTAAAGCTCTTGTACAGCTAAAGCAGCATAACTCTGGAATTCAGTAAAGAAAACCGCTTTGTATCACTTGAGGCATTATCCACAAATTAGGTAAAAGCACTGAGTTTAAATAAAAAATAAAAAATAGGCACTTCCAGGGAATATTTAAAAGAAGAAGAAAAACTCTCAAATTCCCATTGCTGTTGGAAGCACAGAAACAGGTAACTTCTATGTACTAGAACATTACAACCCACACCCAAAAAAATCGTGTTTTTTTTTACCTGAGAAAATTTCAGTGCTTCAATCTAAATGATTTTTTAAACTACTTTAGTCTTACTAGTGCAAATCAGAATGTGAAAATTACTTCCCCTTAATGATGTGTCATTGTAATTGAGGTCAAATCTGCATCCCTTGGAAGTAAGCTAGCCTAAAAAACTGTTAAGGGAGTGTTTACAGAAGTTATAGGTGCTCTGGAGCTATTTCTTTCACACTTGTATGTAAATCAAAGATAAACTTCCCACTTCGTAAAGCTCTAAGAAAAACAAAACAGTAAATTATGTACAGTAATAAAAATTGTACTATCTACCATGTAATGAACACTAATTCAAATTCTCACACCTATTTTGTTATTCTGATTGCTTTGGTTTTGAAGGCACCTGGTTGCAAAGAGAAATATAGAGACCACAGCCCCTCCACAATGCAGAAACACCTACCTCAATTTGCAGAGAAACTGGTGCAGTAATTTTGCTTATAAAATTGTCATGATTCAAATGCCAGTGGCATTACTTTGACACTGTTGACGATGCTCTGCTAATCAAAGCATACAAGAGAGATGAGGATGAATACCTACACAGGCTATTTGACTGGCTGCTCATTTTGGTAGGCTTGTAAAACAACACTGCCAGTAGTAGCAACACTGTAAGCTTCATTTTCTTGACAAGTCAGGATTCAACTTTCCAGAGTTGAAAAATGCTGTATTAACTGATGAAGACTGTAATTTCATCTGGAGGGAACACAATAAATTCGAGCTTTGTTCTCATGGTCTAACATGTCACCAGAAACCTTTGCTGGCGTTACAGAAGTACTACATACAGATGAGAGTGCATTACCTCATCAATAAAATGCTTAAAAAGCTTTTCCAGAAGCAGTAGCAGAAAAACAAAGAGCAATTGAGATCTGAGAGAAACTGTTTGTTCTATCTTATGAGTTAATTTATAATACCAAAATATGCCATTAACTAAAGTAACAGTTTGTTTGCAACTTCATTTTAAGGTCATCAGCAAAAAGCATGTTTACAGCACTATAAATTGTGAAATTTCATTTCTACAGAGTTGTTCATATTGTAGATTTTAACATACATTATAAATCAAGGAGTAAGGCTTGCATTTGTAGATATGAACCTAAAGAGGTATCTTCCTCAGCCCCAATTTGTTCCCACATTGCTCTGGATCTCAATTAGCTTTGAATCAGAGCTGCTAATATTTTCAACAGATGCTGAGGATTACCATTTTTTTCTTTTACAACAAGGAAAAAGAATTTGTCATCATATCTCATCTGAATGACTGCATCCTCAATTTACAGCAATACTTATCATTGTAATCTGTACAAGATATTGGTCTGGGATCATGTTCACTTTGGTGTGTCCATCTTCACTGGCTTGAAATTCAAATGAGAATGGAAAGCATAAACTGTTTTCTGAGAAATATTTCTGGGGAGTATATGGGGAGAAGGGAGAAAATTTTTATTCAGCACCCATGTGCATAATCTGTCCCACTAACATTAGACTCTTTTAAAAGCTACTTGAAAATGGACTTCCTGTTGAGCTGATCACCCCTAATTGAACTACTCACCAACCTCATCTTTCCCAATAACTTTATCTGACAGGCAGACACTCTCAAGAAAATGAAACCAGAGTCTATACCAAAGGAACAAGGCAAACCAGAAACATGCAGGAAAAGTAGCTTGCCCAGAAGCAAGAGGTCTGTTGCAGGTACCCTGAGCCTCTCCCTGCAATCCCCACATTTAGGAATCTCCTGTGTTGCACTGAAGACCAAATGGCAAGTCTGGTGCTAGTCCCCTCAGGTGGAATATTTGCCCCCAGACACCTACATGCCCTGATCTCATATTTTTTAAGAGCTGCCTGACGCTGAAGTAAATGCAAACACACTTGCTGTCTTTTGTTCAGCTCCGTATGTGATGTCCTACATTCAGGGAGCTCAAGTGAAATTATGTTACCTCTCTTCATCAGCAAAGTTCGGAGAGGCAAGACATGACTTTGTCAAGGTTGCAGTATAAGAGGAGGATTCAGATGAAACAAAATTAAAGCCACTGTTAAATCCAAAGCCACCTCTGTATTTTCATATTACTATTTATAGATGAAACATCATGCAGCTATCTAGTCACATTTTAGGTTTAATTATCTACATGCTCCTTTGACAGTATGACAAGGGACATTTATATATGTAGTTTTCATTATTCCAAACAGATTTTACTATTTGCAGTTGGAGAGTTTTCTGAAGGTTGTGACAGAAATGAACAAAGTTCAGATGCAAAATAAATAGGAACAGCTTCTATTCAAGTGGAGAAAGAGAGGACATCTTTTAAATCAGAACAGGGACTTGACTCAGAGGTGGAAATAATTTGGTGACTTGTGAGGGGATGTATAACATTACAATTGACAGTGACTGGATCAGTATTTTATCCCTCAACTTCTGTAAATGTGTTAAAAACTGTAGTTTCTTGTGCCACTAGTTAAGCCTTTTAAACCATATTCTTCCCTTTGCCTTTTGTGCATTTCATCTTTCCATGCACTGTTCGTGGCACGAAGTAGGTTTATAAAGTATTTTATTAGTCTTCTTCGGTAAATATGTAATATATAAAATATATAGAGAAGGCTGCGTGGAGACCTCATAGCAGCCTTCCAGTATCTGAAGGGGGCATATAGGGATGCTGGGGATGGACTCTTCATTAGGGACTGTAGTGGTAGGACAAGGGGTAATGGGTTTGAACTTAAATAGGGGAAGTTTAGATTGGATATAAGGAGGAAATTCTTTCCTGTTAGGGTGGTGAGGCACTGGAATAGGTTGCCCAAGGAGGTTGTGAATGCTCCATCCCTGGCAGTGTTCAAGGCCAGGTTGGACAAGGCCTTGGGTGATATGGTTTAGAGTGAGGTGTCCCTGCCTGTGGCAGAGGGGTTGGAACTTGATGATCTTAAGGTCCTTTCCAACCCTAACTATTCTATGATTCTATATATCAAGCCTGAATATTTACACTATCCAAATCATATTTAAGCATTCATTCATAGTGTCACGTGTCTCATACTAAATGGCTACCAATATACACCTACAGAAAAAAAAGGTCTACACAGTTACTGGCTTCCTCTAACACAGTGAAAAATTAAGCCATTTAGACATCAATAAATCTTGCATCAGGAAATCCATGAGCATAATAATGAATTAGAAAATGTTTCAGATGATCTTGTTAATTTAGCGGTTGAAGTAGAATTTATACTTCCAATACCTGTTCAGGGATTTGCCTTGTCAAGCTATGACTTTTAAAAGTCCCATTGCTTCCCTTAAGAATCTAACCTACAGACTACCAGAGCTCTGAGAAAAATTTCTGGCTGTTGTAAACTGGTCTAGCTCTGTTGGCTTCACGGTAACTAGCCTGATTTTTCACCACCTGGTATATTTTTACAGGATTACAGAGCAAAGTTAAATGTCATTTTTCTAACTGTTCATCTCATTTAACACACTATCTCTTAAAAGATTTCAGCACTGTAGGCTTCTTTGTTTTAAATGCTTAAACAGGAGAGAAAATGTTACCCAATAAATAAAGGACCTTTAAGATTCCAAAGCCATTTCCCCATGTTTCCATGGAAATGGGGACCTTGATCTTTAAACAGGATGACATTAATGATCAGGTGCCTGGAGTCACACAAAAGAGAGAAAGAGGACAGAAATTACCAGCTACTCAACAGTGTGTCAATCTAGAGCACAATCTTCCCCCTCAGGGGTAGGACTTGATACCACTTTTGCAATCACAAAACAGCAGAAACAGCTCTCACAGAGTTAGACCAGAGAAGGGGGTTGCTGTTTTGTTTTTAATCTGGCTTGCTAACTAAGTTTGCTAACTATAGAAGTAAAACAAATAAAACAATGTCATCATCATCTGAGGGAGGAAGAAGAGGAGGAGGAGAAAGAAAGGGCAGCTTTAATAAAAGCAACACTATAAATGTGTTGCCACACTCCAGCCCCCTCGCAATGTGTCTGTATCTCGGTTTTATGTAGCCCTGCCACCCATGGCTGGGGACTGTAAAGGATCACTCTAGATTGCTATGTTTGAGATTATCACCATTACACCACAAGTTGAAACCAAGAATCAAAGCTTTACTGAGCTAGGAAAGCATACTGTAAGTGAAAGATCTTGCTGTTAAAAGCTATTGGTTTAACAGTGAGTGGAAAGGAATCAGAGTGTGAAATGACTTGTTCAGGTTCAATCTTTGCCATGGCCAAGAGAAGTCAGGTTTCCCCAAGACCCTCATTGCATCCCTCAGCCACTTGATAGCACTGCCTCAGTGCTGTGCTGAGGTTTGCAACCTGGCAGATATGAACTGCAGTTGACTTAAGTCATATCCCTTTCTTCGTTAATTTGTGTCAGTGTCCCTACTCTCCATCTGTCCTAACTGCAATGTTACCATTTTCACTGAACAGAGCTAGAGCTTTTAGAATGATTCAAAGAATGTGCAAGATCAGTTTGCACTGTGCCCACCCAAAGGAGAGAATTTGGGCAAAGAAACATCACCCAGCACACAGGTGCTAAAGTGTCACGGAAACAACCCTCATACTTCGACCAGAGAAACCTTTCAGTGTGCCTTGAAATCCAAGAGAGAAAAAAGCAGTATGTGGGACAAACAAAACCTACATGTCACACACACGGTTTATATTTGGCAGATAAAATATCTGCCAAATTACTATTTTTCAGGACTTGAAAAAAGGATACCAAAACCCAGTATTTCATGATTATTCTGACATGAGTATTTTTACTTTGGATTCCCCTGTTTGTTGCTCAGAACATGGGTCTCTTGAGGTCTCACTGGGACTAACCTCTTGGGAATTGGTGCAGAACTTTGTGATTTTTAACACATAATTAGTGCCAATAAAGTGAAATTAAGACTGGATCTGTAAGCAGGATTGCCAAACAGAAGTTATATTGTGCAAATGAAAATCAGACTGAATTTAATAGCATGCTCTTCTAGGCATGCACAGCCTTGAAGAGACTGTATAAGGGACAAAAACAATTGCTTTCTCTTCCCAAATTTAGATCCATTAAAGAGGGTGGCTCCAAGTTAGTCTACAAAGAGACCAGCTGGGGGTCCTTTCACCATGCCAACACATGAAGTCAAATGCTGAAGATCTGGGGCAGTAGATCTAGAGGTGTGACTTTTTTTTATCAATTCTGTACAAAACTGTGGCCTCCCCCCCTCAGATGGGATCAGGGCACCAGAGGGTAGAAGGAATGCCAAAGGTGATTCTTTTGTGTAGATTAGAATAAAAGATTAGAAAACATTCAAGAGCTTTCAGGTTTGTTTGAACATGAAACTCTTAGGAGATTTCACTGTGGACCATAAACAGGGAAAATATATGCAAAAGAAATATCTTATATACAGAATTTCCCAAATGCTGCAGTAATTCTACACATTAATCTGGAGACAATTATCATTTTTCAGAATGTATATATTTACAGTATATTGTATAAAGAACCAGAATCCTAAGAACAAGAATAATTTTCAGAATAACATGCATTGTATATGCATACAATACTACCTGCAACAAAAGTGCTCTGGCAAAAGAAGTGACTCATTTTACAACTGTGGTGTTTCCCTTCTCATTTGAAATACAGTCAAATCAAAAACCTCCACAGAGGCCCAACCACCAATCTGTTTCTGGATCAACCATGATGCAAGTGATCAGCTTGAAGCCTAGTCATGATGACAGTCACCTAACAACATAACACTGAAACAAGACTCTCAAGACACTTTGACAAAATGGAGTACTTAACCCAGAGGAAAAGAGCAGTCAATTTGTTTTCTTCTACACCATACTAATCAAAAGAAGCAGTGCTTTGCCAAGTCGGACTCCAAAAACTCAGCTCTACAGAAAGACCAGAACTAGAAATAACTTAATGTTTTGGGTAAACTCTGAGAAGATACCAAATATAAACATTAAACACAATCTGTGATACTGATTACAGTAAATGTATGAATCATGTTGCTATATCTACATGTCAATATATTTTATACCAGGATTGCCTTTGAAGCTAATATACTGGTAAATCAATTAAAATGCAGCCAGCTGAGTAAAACAACAATCAACTTATTTGGCTTTTGCCACATTTAGTATTTCAGCATCCTCCAGCATTTATTGATTTCCCTAGTAGTGCCACCATGACAGAGAAACAATAATATTTTGACTTTTAGAAATTAAATTAGAAACAAGAATACACTGGTGCTTTGTTCAACTACCTTCAGAAACTCCAGAGCACTGAAGGAAATCAAAGCTAGACTCTTAGACCATTACCTGAAGCCAGAAGACCCACTTGTTCTCCACCATCTGTTACTACTTATCGGTAAGAAAGCACTGTGCTAACCTACCAACATAAAGCTGACGGGTGGTGTCTGCATCTCCTCAAAGCACTAATTAAAGGAAACAAATGGAGAAATTTCACTGAAGCAGGCAAGACCAAGCATTATGAGAAACAAGATGGAAAGTGGATGTAAAAACAATTTTGCCTTTCCTGTTCTTTAACTTTTCTCTCTCCTATGGTTCTCTAAGCATTAATTGTAGTAGAGATTTGGGGATCCATTCCATTAGAGGATATCTCCAGAAAATATCTTAAAGCCACACGTAGGTAACAAAACAAAGAAGTGTACATATGAATTTACTTTAAAAAAACAAGTAAAGGAAAGCAGGCATTTGTCTAGTGTACAGTCTTTGGAATAAAAATCAGAAACACGCAATCCATTATGGCACTCAGATAGCACAGTTACAAATGTTGAGGGGTAAAGTAATAAAAAATACCAAGCAGCTAATGATATTATTGTCACTTGTGTTTGGAAGACAGGTTGTGAACTACCAGAGCAAGAGTCTGAATGGCAAAACACTAATGATATTTTTTGAAGAAAGTTACTCTTCTTTGTATCCAAACTTTGTTTAGCTAACTGGCTTTGAAAGCTGCTGGACAAACACCTCAGTTCAGTTTAAGTCTACGTTGTGGCGTGCTGTTCTCTGTTGAGATGCCAGAGCCTGCTCTGGAACATGGAGGACATACAGATGTGTTAGCATGTTGCTCTGGCTGGCATAACCCACCCCGCCAAGAAGTCCAAAGTTGCTCTGTTGTAACGCAGGTGTGCTGTACCCTGCAGCAAGCTGCTCATGCCTTTGCATCACACTGTGCCACATGGTATACACACACCACCCATGTTGCACCTGGCTGTCAGTTAATCTCAGCACTCCATTTACTGCCCTATTCCCCAAAAAGATGAATCCTTGCTGTGAAGGCAGCTCTCTTGACAGGGTGCAGAAAGCACCTCCCTCCCTGCCCAAGCTCACCCAAGTGCATCTAGCAGGAGAGTAGGGATGGTAATCAGGAACAGAAATAGCACCCCTATAGCACTGGGCAGACCCAGAAGTGACCTCTTCTGGTTGCTGCTCTCTGTGCAACCATTATAAAATGGCTGAGAAAAATAATTTCACTTCAATGACACTACTGTAAAAAAAGATAAAATCAGATCAGGACCCATCAAGCAGCCATACTGAGAAAAACTAAAAATCTTTATTGTATCATACTCAACTGTTCTTAGGCCAGACAAAAATTCCTAGTCGAAGGCCCTAGTTTTCTTGCATATGGGCTGTGCTATCCTTTAAACACACAGGCTGAATTTTCCCGTGACAGTTGCTGCCTCAGGATGATGACAGTTTTTTCAATTTTAACAAAAATACTTCAGCTGTAACCCAAAACAAAACCAGAAGAACGCATTGTTTATTTGGTGTTTAAAATATTCAGGAGCCTTTACTTCGATCTATTTTGTTGCAGCAGTAGCTTTGGTTTGGCAGAGGACAGGGCATTCTGTAACAGACAAGCACCTTTTGTTGTCCTCATGAAAATCTGCTTGAACTCGACCAAGCTTTTGAAATTTCATACGTCTTTCATGCCTTCTGCAGTTTGCTCTGAATTAGAGCTGAACTGCCCAAAGACCTGCACCAAGGCTGAACAGGTCTTTCCCAACAGTTACCAGTCCGGGCTGCTAAATCCAGGCTCTGATGAAATTAAATGAAATTAAGAAGCTTGTCTCTGTCCTGCTGCTCATAATCATAGCCATATCCAAAAGGAATGAAAGACAAAGATCTTCTATGAAGATGAGATACCAGCTCACCGAGAGAATCAACTTAGGTATACCAAGAACTAAAGCCAGGCAGTAGGAAGAAGGAAAAGAAAGGAGGAAAATCCTAGGACTGGGATTTAAAGTGGGACACTGGGGAAAAGGATTATAAGATAACAGAGATAAGGAAATCAGAAACACTTGCTAAAGCTGCTTGTCCGAGGCAGACACTCAATGCTCTTGAATTCCCAGCTCGTAAACAGGACCAGCACAGCATCCAGGATCAGACCAGGCCACTGCAAAGAGTGTTCATGAAACACTGACCACTTACAGTATGGTGAAGACAAGCAAGAAAACAAAACCATAAGGCCGTCAGTAATTCCTCGTTCATTGCATGGCCTAAATAATCTCATGAGAAACACTAAGGAGAAAACAAAATACCAAATAGCTTCTCACTCAAACAGCCATGGACAACCTGTGCACAGAGGGAAGCAGAAATTCTGTGGAAAAACAGTGTGCAACTGTGTAATTAAAGACTGAATCATAATGCACATGCACAAGCGGGTGGGAAAATTAGCGTCCTGGCATTGCCTAACTTTTGTATGTTTGATTTTGCAGGCCTCATAGCACTCTTTTTCGTAGGGCACAAATGTGTGTCCAGTATGTAAACAAACTCTCAGGGCTGTAATTCAGCATTGGGCTCCCCAAATGGAATAGTTGCACCCTGCTGAACCACTTCCTTGCAGGTGCAGCCATCAGCTGGTGCACTTGGATCACAGCAAGGACAGTGGTCATCTGGAGTACTGCTACTGGGGAGAGTGCCCAAGTCCAAGCTGGATTTATTCTCACTATAGAAATACTCCTAAGAGGAACTATAAGAACAGGCCAATTTCTACAAGCAAAGGATTGACTAGAAAGGTAATAAATAGAGTGTGAACAGTAGGTATAGCAAAAATAGCCTTTAAAAAAAGATTGTAGCTAGTGCACAAGCATTAGCACTGGCAACTTGCTGTAACTCAGAGGAAGGGAACCCAGAGAAGTCAGTCACTAAGGGAGTAGGTTCCAACATCAAGCTGTCAAAGTGTTCTTGCAGCATCACTGATGGGGTAGAGGAAGAAAAAATGAAAAATCTCAACAGTGTCTCCTTTTAAGGTAGCTAAATTGGCTGCAGTCACCTAACCTACCTCCCAGGCCATGCTCCAGTTCAAGCCAGTTCTCCATCTTCCTCCCATAAATCCTGTCTGCCAATAAAATGTGATAACTAATAATGAGATTCCTATAGTCTGTTTTATGATATTTGAAGCACTGCGTGAGCAGTTCAAAGGCTTATGATATGCATTGTTTCTTTTTCTTGCAGAGATATGCTTTTGGTTTAAATTATTCCACCTCAAAGCCAACATAATGACTCAAGGATTCCAGGGCTGACTGTACTGTGTTCACTTCCAGAAGAAAGAAAGGAGGAAGGTCACATTTTACATTTGGATTACCTATAGAAAAGGTTGTAATTAGTCCAGTTGTTTGATATTAAGTGTTATTTAATAAGAAGTGAAAATTTAATTTATGATATAGCAGGTTTTGTAATTTTCACCCCCTCTGCCTGTGCCCTGAATGCATGTGGAGGAGCAGGGGGAACAGAAAACAGATATATCAAGAAATGGAACACCAGCGTATCCTAGGAATAACTGCATTTCTGCGCCCACTCCCAGCTTCTCATCTCCCTAACCAGTATTCCTTGGGTAACATGTCTCATTCCCATCTCTCTCAATGACACCCCATCCTCAAAACAGGTCTTGGGATACAGCACATCACTCGGCCACTGTGATCTCTTTATATCACCATAGATGGGTGTGGTTTAGTATCTATATAGAAGAAGCCTGTCTGTCTTCCCTTCTTCCTATGCTTTAAAACCTGTCTTGTATCGACCCATAATGCTGCCAAAACCATCTTGTGAAATTCAGCAGAAGGTCAAACCAAATCACCAAAACAAATGCATCTCTAGGGCTTTAGGATCCAATTCCTCCTCCCAACACACAATTTAGGAAAATTATCATATTACCTTAACACATACATACAGTAATAAGTGCAATAGTCTTGCCAAGACTACATTTTAATAGATCACATTCTGTTCTAAATCAATTAATTATGTATTTTACTCAGAATGTTCCCAACTAGTTATTCCCTATCACCTAGTAGGCAGTATATGAAGCTAACAGTTTGCAGGTTTGTTTCTGAAGTTAATCAACCCTCCACACTATAACAACAAGTACAATGAGCAACAGACTAAGGAATGACAAAATACGTTCAGCAGGACTGTCTTTGTGCTGCAAGTCAATTTTGTCTGAGATTATCCCATGAAAAACGGATTTTTTGCTTTGCTGCAGGAACTATCAATTCACACTGGGGCATCAATTCTAATGCAGCCATTTGGCTGAATCTCCTCAGAAACATTCCTGCTGATGATCCATGTAGACTACTTTAAAGGAAACACATAACAGCAGCAATAGTGGAAATGATTCTTTGTGACAGCTGTGTTACTGATACAAAAATCTAAGCGCAACTAGAAAATTTCCATCCCAGTTCCATCTGCCAGCCAATGCATGTCCTCATTGCTGAGATTTCCTTTCCTTCAGCATTAACTCAACCTGCTGCCATTAACTTTTTTTTTTGGGGGCTAGTGCCCTCAGTTATATTTATTTATATAACCGCTGCCTACCCCTAACAATTCATGCTAACAGTTGAACTCAATATAGAAGTGATCTGGCAGTTAGTGTTACAAAATACCTTCCAGTAGTACTTAATCTGCTACCACGTGGTTTCAGTGAGGGAACTGTGGTTCTACGGCAGTAGAGCCCTGGTTAACAATTTGGTTTGCTTCAAAATAAAAGGCACTATTTTGAAAGAGGTGTACAGTAAGGTTTTCGAAAATGAGAAATTACTTGAAAACCTAAAGATAGCCTTAGGAATTGAGTGTAATCACCACAATTTGTCAGTTGAGCCTAGAGTTAGACCTTCAAATTGAGGGCAGAGGCAGGAGACAAGTGTCAAAGAGGGCACAAGTCAAGACCAAGGAAGTCAATGGGGACACAGAGGGTGGAAGGGAAGGACAGGCTATGTGACAGGCTCAAACCAGGCAGTGGCCAGACAGCAGTCTGACCTCACAGCCGCTATCCATCCATGTCCTGAAGATTCCTCTCTGGGGACAACCCAGGACAGTTCCTGACAGCTGTCAGCAGCCCCACAAACTGCTGCAGAATGTGATAGGGAGGTGCAGCTCCTCACCCATGCCAAGACAGTGCATGGGGAGACCAAGTTTTAACAAGAAAGTGAGACCTCTTAAACAGCGAGAGCTTTGGGTTTTATGATGCTACCTGTCTGGGTCCACAGAGGAAAGCTCTATTCTTCTAAAAGTCACAGGAGAGTGCACCTCCTGTGTGAAGCTATGGCTGTGGATTTAAATGCTTCCTTTAAGCCTCACCCCAATCAGCTAAAGGTGTACTAAGAAAAGCGATGCCAGTGGAAATATTAGAGTCCAGATTAATACTGAAAGTTTAAATTTATCTCAGAAGTTAAAGTGTTACAACCTCCTTTCTGAGCATGACCTTACTTTGCCAAACAATTTGTTTCTTTAATCATCTCTACTTCCTCTTTTCTTTGGAGCTTCCAGAAAAAAAAATAATTAAAACCCCTCCAAAACTCCATAGAATAAAGCATCTCCTACTGCATTTAGAAAAGAAGAGCAAAGTACATAAATATTTTCAATGGTAATGTGAATGAGCGAGAAAATGCAAGAACTACTTTGACATGTAAGATCTGTTGGAGCCCTAGGTGATCCTTTTGGGATGTTTCAAAGTTCATTCCATACAAGTTTGGTAGGAGAAGGGAAGGATATTCCCACTGAAGAGACCTGAAATAAAGAGCCTTGATTTTTCACTTAGGCACTTTGAGCTCTAATGAATTGTCTACACACAAAAGAGTAACAAATACAGATATCACATTAGAGGAATGAAATGTGTGTACCCCCAGAAAAAAAAAAAAGGTTCCTCATCTTTAATAGACACACATATGGAATATCTGACCTGTCAAGTTGCTTTAAATTGAAATGAAATCCATTAGCGCCTATAGAGTCTTTCTAGAACGCAATGTGCTTTTCCATGTCAAAAGTGCTTTATAAAGCATGATTTAGTTTCCTCACAGGCCTCTACCAGTGCTCCTTCAAGAAAACACAAGTGACTTGAATATTCCCCTTATTTTCATTACTGTACTCATTATTCACCACAGAGATTAGACCCTGTATCCTCTTAGTTTACTTCCTGTGCCAGTTTGAATCATTATCTTCCTCCCTTTCAAATCATCTTCTCCTGCCTTACTTATGGAAAGGTAGGTAAGCACAGCTTTTGTTCCCTTTACCTGCTTATCATGTGGGCCAAGAGTCAAAGCAGGGGAAAGAAGGAGCTGAAGTATAACCACTACTGGAGAAAACAGAACTGAGCACTTTAACAACAATAAATCAAACAAGGCAATAGCTACCCAAATATATGCCTATCACCTGTAGCAATCACTAACAAACCCCACTGCTTGTACCACCTTTCGTCTCTCCCAGACCTTTCAGATTCAAAACAATTATTACAAATCCCACTTTTGGTGGTACAGAGTTAGCAATAAATTGGTTTTGTGGGAAGACGGGTTTTTTTAAGGACCTACCCACAAAGATCGGAAGCAAGTAGGTATGTTGCTTTTTTTTAAGAGCAGAACTTTCTGTCAAAGTATCTATTTTCTCTCAGTTTGACGCATTACCTTATGATACACAAGATGCTGGGAGGTTGCTTTATGCACTGAGTACACCTGAGAGGGGTTCTGAAAATGAGCTGGAGAAGGGCAGGTCCTTGTGTGAACTTACAGACTTGAAACAGAATAGAAGGAACCCCATGTAATAAATCTTTCATGTGAATTTTCCAGGTTGTTCCTTCCAGGCAAACTAGAATATCCTTATTAGTAATGACTAGCAAATCCCACTCAGCTTGCACCCCCACTGTGAAGAAAAGAATTAAGCTCCCCTAAAACTTTATTTATGTATATCTTAAATGAGAGTGATATTTAACAAGACCTACAGCTTTTCCTTCTCTAGGCTGAGGTCACTGTGAGGAAAACATCTCTCCAGCCAGCTAAAGCAATAAACCAATCATTCTCCAAGCCCTTACTTCTGGAACAGAGAGGTGAGAGGTGCCGAACAGATGTACAAGAAACATGAGAGCAGGCAAAGGACACTGGTTGCTCCTTTGACTGGTAGTTGCATCCATGAATGTGTCCAGACCTGTTCCACTATGTGGGTGCCACCCACACCATTCTTCAGCTGCCCTCAGAACAGGACAGAAACAGCTTGTGTAGCACCAGCCTCCACTCACCCAATGCTCCTGTTTCCATACCACGCATTACCCACTCCTCTGAAGGCCTGTAATGAGCAGGAGTCATCGAGCTAAAAGGGAATGTTCCAAGTCCAGCAGTCTGGTCTGTGAAGGGGATGAGAAACCATTTGTTCCAGGTCAGCCCTGGACCCCATGGGGAGTGGGGACAGCAGTCTTCCCCAGCACACCAGTACCAGGAAAGGTTGTTTTCCATGTGCAAAGATAACCTCAAAAGACCTGCATGAAGGCACAGAGGATCTCCTTGAAATGAACAGTGAATCAGAGACAATAAAATCTGACCTTATGCACCTTAGTTTTGATACTTTATACACAGCTAAGAATTAATTTTGGTTTTTAAGATTTTTTTTTCTCTCCTCCACATTTCTTCTAAGGCCCATTTTCACTATGTTTTGGGTTCTCATATTGGTTTTTGAGGTTTTGGGTTTTGGGGTGGGTTTTTTTGGTTGGTTGATTTTGTTTGGGGGTTTCTTTATTTTATAATATTTTTCTTTTTAATGTTGGGATGGAGTTGGGGAGGGTGTATTTAGGAGGTTTTCCCTCCCCACAAACTGTTTTGCATAGGCAAAGCAAAACATTTATCTTTTTTCAAGTCTACAAGAGAGTGGGATCATTGAGATCACCATTAAATAGATTAAGGTACCTGAAAAATCATGTGATACCCAAAACTTTCATCTTCATCATGGGAGCTGTATATATCTTGTCATACAACTGAGGGGACCCCCTTGACTTCTCCTTCAACTCGTTACAGCCAGTCAGGGAAGATGCTCAAAATAAAGAGTGTTTTGATTGTTTGTTTTTTAAGGAAGTAAAAAACCCAGAAGATTTCTGAACTGGAAACTGCAGCAAAGAGATGAGGTTTACAACAAGCCAATGTTTTTTTCTTTAAACCACATTACTCTTCCTTAATGTAACAGGCAAACCTCAGAGGACTGGTGGAGGGCACTGTGTACACATATACAGGAACTGGAAAGAACTTTTCACTGTTTTTCCTGGAAACTCTGTGCCAGCTTCTGTAGAGAATGACTTTTTGGCATGGATCTCCAGGATGCCACATGCTGAAGGACAAGTGGATATAAACTGAGCTCACTGAAGTCAATGATACTGCCTTGCAAGAAACCTTCACTACAACTTTGACCAAAAAGCAACTGCTGAACTCCTTGCGGACCAGTTTTTTAGCTGGTATAAACTGAAACTGCACAACAGAGCAATATCATGCAATGACCTGCTTCATGCTGTAGTTTTGCAATGAATACTAGAGCATTGGGAAAGTGAGGAAAAAAAGAAAAAACACAACAAAACAGCTTCTATTTCTGTTCTTTTGCTTTGCAAACACAACAGAGATCTGACAGAAGTAACCATGTCCTTCTTTTAGACTGATCTAAGTTATGAAGTTTGGGTTTTTTGCTGAGAAAGGGCTACATGTCTTCAACAGCAAAACTAAAAGCATGTGGATAAAAGGATTATTTCAAGCTCAGTGAACTTTCTCTGCAGTTCCTAACTTGTTTTAGACCATTAAACCACACACAAGCACAGCTAAGATTTAGCTTTCAGCACAAATTGAAACCCTGAAACATAGCAGGAATCATCCATAAAAACAAACATGCTCCAAAACAAAAGCTTGAGGCAGAAGCAGATTAACGTGTTTTGATTCAGAGTTTTGCAAGGTATACACGTTTTTAGCTAACTGGCTCCACATTAAGAAGTATGGGCTCCCTACAAAATATTTTAGGGAGAGTAGAGTAACATATCAATTAAGCTGGGTAATAGGGAGATGCTAGGAGAGTGTGGCAAGGGTGCTCTCCATCTCAGCTCAAAATTCACACACAGCTCTGTTGCCTCTGCAACAGCAAGTGCCTCCATGTCTGTACATCCTTGTGTGGATGGATGTCAGCTCACTCAGCATGCTGAACCACTCTGAGCTAGTGGGATCCATTAATCCTGCTAGTAGGGGAGTTTGGATCAGTCTCAATCATGTCAATATGGTCAGCTAGTTTTCAGGCTCAAGCTCACAGTCTGTACTAGATCAGGGCAAAGGGCAGAATAATCTCACCTCTGTCTCCTGTAGACAGATCCTAAGACTGAAACAAAGTGTTTGCCAAAGCCAGCAGCTTTTTCCCATAGTCAATTGGTAATGGATGGTATAGAGAGACCACAAGAACATGGCAAGCGCAAAGATATATTGCCTTCTATATCTTGCCTTCAGCAAAACAAAGCTTTAGTCTCCTTGAGATGGACTGTGTCAAATCCTTCCACATCATGCTTGCCAATGGATTTTTACAATGTTAATTTACGTGGTCTTTATATACAGGTATGTTTGTCTCCATGACACCGTGTGGCAATGAGATCCACCACACAATATTGAATTGTGAACAAAAATAACTCCAATTCTTTTAAACCTGCTTGGCAAGTTTATTTTATGCTAACTCTTGCATCATATGAAAGACTAAATTAGCCCTCCCTACCTGCCTTCTGCTTGTTCTTCATGCCATTCAAGCGAGTACAACTTTTTCTATCAAAGTCTTCTCATTCATAAACTGTTCCATTTCACTGATCAATCTTTTTACTGATCACAATCTTTTTCTGTAGAGCCCGATATCTCCATTTATTGTCTCAGACTTCTTCCAATTTCAAGCCCTGTAGACTCCATTACTATTGCTCCATTTGCCTTATCTGACTTCTATTTGCTTCTCTGAGCAATAGGCAGAAATATTCACAGAATCATCTACAGTGACTACTAAATCTCTCTCCAAATGGGTAATAACTAATGCACAGTCCATCCTTGCCTGAGTTAACGGCAAAGCTGCAGATGGAGAAAGACAACACTATCAATACAGAATTGCAACTCACATTTTATAGTCCAATTCATTCACTACAAGTGATCCTTTTGCAAGTCTATGATTAATTCTCATTTTAAATAGCCTAGAGACAAGATTCGGCACCCCATAGTTTATTCCTTATTTACAAACATTTTCCAAAAGCACATTTAGCAACAACCACTTTAGCTCCAAGTGAATCCCTGATAGCATCCTTCTAAATCAAAAACTGATCGCTTGCCTCTAGGCTTAATCTTTAATCAGTTCTTAGACCAAGAATCTTCACTCACAGACCAATGCAATTTAGTTTCTTCTAGAATAAGAATGTTGTTCAGAAAGAAAACAGAAAAGGCAGCAAATGCAGATACAATATGTCAATCAGATCATAAAATAAACAGCTTTGGCAGGGGAACCAGAAGTAGTGTGACTAAATACTGCCACTTCAGTCCATCTCCAGCCTCAAGCAGATTTGCAGTCAGGGGTAGGGATTTGTCTGCATATCAATAGTAAATCCAAATCCCTAGGGGATTCACAGTTACCTCAAAGCTCAGATGTATGGGAAATAAAGCACTAGACACTCACCCCTAAAGCTGCAACATACCACAGCTCTTGCTCATGGGTTATTTACTGGTGATCCAAAGAAAGCAATTGTAAAAGAGCAGTAGTTTTGATAATTCCTGGAATGTTTCGGGAGGTTGAGTTGCAAGGGGATGACATGCCTTAGCAACATGCAAAATAAATACCTGCCTTTCTTACAGATACAGCTCAAATACTGTATAAACAGAGAGGTAGCAGGCATTACTCAAGGTTTCCTCTGAGTGTATTTAGATTAAATAGATTTAAATATTTGCAGATTAAATGCAATCAAAATTTGCTTCAATATGTGCTTCCACCAGACTGGAGAGACATTCATGCTGCCTTTCAGCTACCACTAAAGACTGACAGTAACTGCTCTGCACCACTTCACCAGCGAGGCCAGCATGTCCCAGGTGTCCACAGAAAACTGGGAAGAGCTACACAAATGAGAAGTGAAGGTGCTCCCAGCCTCTACAGTATGAAACTGGAGGATCCAACAAAGAGACTTAAATTATTGTAGCCCACTAGCAAGGCTTCATGAGAAGCATGTACAATGAAGAAAAAAGCCTGGGAAATCAGCTGCACCTATTTTTTTTTATTCCTGCAATCCCCTTCAGTTCACTGGGCTGTGCAGACAATCATTTCTTATACAGCCCAATAGCTCCATTTGTTGTCTCAGACTTCTTCCAATTTCAAGCCCTGTAGACTTCAGTTCTGCATTGTTTTAAGAAAAGCATTGTAAATCTATTCAAACTCACATGCATCTCTAAATTAAAGTGCACTTCTGAGGCCTTTCTTACCTTCTCTCCTTAAAACCATCAGTGGTCCAAATCTGAGAGGAAGAATGCAACTACAGATCTTCTGTCTCAATGATTTTGATAGCAGAGAGGACAATAAAGACTGAAATTTGTTTTCCATTGAAGTACATTTAAACAGTAATGCAAAATAGTTACGTAAAAAGGAAGAAGTCCTTCTCTTAAGGATGAAAGGCAAAACTTGTTGCCAGCACAGTTCTTCTAATGCAAGCAGCAGAAACACGAAACTTTTTCTGGTAACTGTAAATAGGACATGACTGCAACAATGAAAACCCCACACTGTGCTAAATAAAACAGCTATAACCTGAGTACACCTCGTGGAACAGGAAGTACTATGGTTAACTATGTTTGAAGTCTGCTCCTTTGTGGGGCTGAAGTAAAACTGAGAAAGAGGTCCAAAAGCATGAGCAATAATTTATAAAAGAACCGAGGCTCGTGCCGACCAGGACCAAGAAGCACTGGGCTATAACTAAATCCCAGAACATATGGATTTGTTCTATGTTTAGGAATACCAACATTAATATCAGCAGAAACATATTCAGAAAACCATTTCCTTCTCACATTGGGAATGGCAGAAAAGGATGCAACCTGAAAAAGCATCAGTATAGATCAAGTCAAGGATTTATTGACGCTATAATGACAGCAGTTTTGTATTTTCCCATAGAATGTAATCCTTAACTGCTCAAGGTCCTACTTTGTTCAGAAATAATCATTTATTTACAAGTTCACCAAAATATGAACTGACCCTTAATGTCAGTGAATTTCTAAGGACTAAATAACAAAGAATCAGTTTTGTTCTGTGACTAATTTTAGACACATCTTTCATGGAAGTCACGTCCCAACACAAGGTCTGCTGGCACAGGGTGACCTATATGAAGACCCAAGGAGACAACACCCCCAACTCTTAAATAATACCACTATGCTAACAATTTCGCATGCCGATTTTCTCACCTAAAACGTCCTGCAGAGCTCATATTAGGTAAAGTAGCTATGCAAGAAGATCCTTGTCTACTTTGCTTTGAAGCAGATGAGATCCACCATCATCATCAGGAGTGATAAGGAAAGTCAACTGAGACATCAGACCCACTGTTTGAATAACAGGAGCTTCCACAGTTTCTCACATTGCTCTCCTTCCTGCCTTAATTTATCTCATCTCACCTGGGCCATGGGTGTTAGTTTTCAGCCTCATCTCAGGTGAAGGGAATGCTGTACCCGTATCACACTTTTCCCTTTGGGCAGAAATTTTTGCCATCTGCTGAGTGATTTTAGTACTCATTTGTACTAACCACACTCATTTTGACACCACCTGCTGAATACAGCAATTAGAGGCACATTCCTGTTGTAAGTAAAATCTCAGACCTTACACTCACAGGGAGAAACTAAGCCACTCATCATCTGCTCTGCCCCTGTATCACAGCATTTCAAAAATATCCAGATAGCTGGCTACTTCTCTCCTGTAAAGGGGCATAAAACCCAACCTAGAATTCTCAAGGGTTAAACATAGCAACCTCTATATTCTTTCCATGTCCCCATACCTCTAATGCTTTTGCTAAGGGCACCATCTCAAATTTCTAAAGAATCTTTTCAAACCTCATTTAAAATGGCAGTTTCCCCCTCAGATACAAGGCCACAAGCGCTGCTCTCAGTTCTTCACAATTATATACATATTCACCAGAAAAGAGAACAGAGAAGTAACAAAATAAACCATTTCAGATGCTTTCTTTAAATCAACATAACAAATAAAGACCTCTGGCAGTAGAGCACTGTGCTCCTCCTAGGAGTTCTTCTCCAGTCAAAGCACTCCAATGATTCATTCACAATTCAGAATGATTAGACCAACATTTTCTACCCTGAAGCTGAGGGAAACCTTGAGTTAGGGGAATTTCAGTAAATATGGAAACACCTGGTGAGTTTTATTGAAGATCAGTGCAGGCAAGGCAAGAGTAGGAGTTAAGCAAAGGTTTCCCACCTCAGTGCTGTGTTTGATTAATTATAGTGAAAGTGTGCTCTTTCATCGACTACTTTGAAGTAGAATAAGATTATTACACGAGAGGCTGATCCCTCAGAAATTGCACGAGACCTGGGTGAACCCAGATAGCCACTTACATTTCTGCTTTACTTCCTTTGTGTTCCCCAGAAACCCCTTCTCCTGTCTTTTTTCCTTTTTTTTCCACAATTATAGTAACACTGTTTGAATATTCTCACTGAAATATCAACAGTGACTTTTGTTCCTTGGAGAACTCCACAGCTCCAGAGCACATCACTATATGTGAATTTAGACCATTTTTGCCAGCATGCATTGCTTGACGTTTACAGAACATCACCATAATACATAGTCCCTGGTGCACTGAAATGTGCTTGGAGACTTTTGTCATCCTTTACAGTCTCTACCATTTCTCCTCTCCCTTTTTTCAAATGTGAATTTACTGCAAATAAAAACTGCCCTGCTGACAGGTCTATGAAATGCTCTGCTTTTCCAAAGCACACACAGGATGAAAAATGTATAGAAATTCCTACATTCAGCTTTACCTCAGTATGTTGATATCATAATGTAAAGGGATCACAGCCCCCTCCTCCCCCCCTAAAAAACATAAAAGGAAGTGGATGCTCAGGATCTAAAGTCCGGAGTTCTTCATCTCCCCTTGTTCAAATGCCAGATGGACTGCCATTTAAGATCAGTGCTAAGAGAACGGGGTTGAGACAGCGTCTAAGAGTTAGGTGCAGAGGTTCCCAGCCTCCTTTAAACGAAGCCACAGCACTCTGTATGTATGCGCTTTTGTGTGCTTGCAGCATTCGGCTTGGAAGCAAATACCCATCTGGAGTTTTAAGAAAACATGTACTGACTGTGCTTATCTAAGAGAAATTTGGTTGCACTGGGGTTTTTAGAGACTATTTGAGTGTCAGGAATATTTGATGAAGCAGCCCATTGCATACAGATTTCCCAGAAATCAAAGAATAAGAATACCCTGATGAGCTGTGTTCATCCATCTCCAGGGTGAGATATAAAATATATAGACTGCTTGAGACCAAAACAGATGTAAACTTAAGAACCAGCTACCTAAAATGAGCATTCCATTGGCAGGACAGAGATAAGAGCTGGCAGAACTTACATTCACTTTCTAATTCTTATTGTCACCATTGCATGATGTGTACTCCAAGTCCTGAGATGTAACTTCCTCAAAGAAAAGGTCTTCAGTCAAGTCTGCTGCATCACACAGTCATTATTCTGTGTTCATGTACAACCCCACATGTGTTCAACTTCATTCTTACGAAGTCTAACAGGTGTAAGATTCCTCATTTCAAACAAAGTGGTTATTTGACCCTAGACTTACATCCTGCCAGCTATCACCCTACTGTCATTCAGTCCCCATGTAGCAACAAAGCAGCTTGTCCATCTCCTGATTTCCGGGACCTTGCTGCTCCAGTTTGGAGGTAGGTCCCACACTGGTGCTTTGTAAATTGTCACTAACAGCTGCTGATTTTTCAGGATATATCACATGTCCTCATCAGTACCTCTGCTATTTCACACTTGATTCCCTGCAGTAACCCGAAACAAGTATCATCCGGTCTAGGTGATCAGCCACCTCTCAAGTTCTCCAGTTGCGTTATATAAAACAGGCACGTGCAGATCAAACCCCCGGAGTATTAACAGTAAGTAATACAGAGTAATGTTTTGTTCCTGATGTAAGACTCTCAAATTTGCTTGCCACAAATATTTCCATATGAGGTTAACTTGATTTTAAATTTATTGCATTGGAAAACTGAAGTTTATATCCAGATTACCACAAACACACACAGATCAGAGTTTGCCAACCTGAATCTGACTACAGACTGCTGCTGGCTGAAGATCTTGTAATACGAAAATAGAGTTAAGTTATTCTCATAAATTAAAGGTTCTCATCAGACTTAGTTTCTTCACTTCTTTCCCTCGTTAAAAATCAACACAAAACAAACAAAACAAAAAAAAAAAAAAGGGAAAAAAAAGATAAATAACCACACAACAAAACCAGCATGAATCTAGCTTTTGGACAATCAAGAACTGACACAAGAGTTCAAGAGTTTCCAGTGTAAAGCAATTACTACCATCACCTTTATGGAGCTATGGCAAACTAGATTTTCATTTATGGACCGAGTGGAAAAAAATGCCTTCTAATTGCAGTTAATTTGACCTGTTATTTTCCCTTTAATGAGAGGAGACTAAAGCTTTTAAAGATATTCAGGCTAAAAGCAATTTACAAAATGTTGGCCATCATTAACGTGTACGCATTTTACAGATGAGGAAACCGACATATGTTGTCTCCACCATTTCTAAAACAGGGGGGACTGAAAATACCACTTCGTATCACTTACATGTTAAAAGTTAATTTGAAGTAAGAAGTTCAGCAAACACACTGGCTTGAAAGAGACATTTTCAAAAATGACTGTGCATTCAGCCTTAGCAAATCAGCTTTGCAGTATCAATGTGGGCAATATTTTTCAGAAAGCAGTAATATACCCAATTTTAAATTTTATACACACTCAGAAATTGCACAATTTTTCACTAATACAGTCAGTAAACACAGCGGAGCATTTTTCTGCACAGAGAATATCATAATTAAAGCCATTCAAATAGGTGATACTGGTAACAAAGCCAGAATTATTCCGAACTGTCAGACCTGGGAACATGCTCAGCATCCTGTTGCCCCTTTTCTCCAAGGTTTACAGTTGCTCCCAGTATTATTTCAAAGGGAAAGGGATTCTCAGTTCTCTTTTTGTTTGCTTGAGCTTTTGTTTTTTTCTTAGGGTTTCAGCTTATCAGTAGTGCTGGATAAGCCTGATAAGAACAAAGTGACTAAAGAGGCTTCCAAAAGCATGCATTCAGACAATATTGCACTGCTTACACCCATGAAATCTTTCTGGAAATTGAACCCCAAAATGTCTGAATTTGATTCAAGCATTCATGCTTTTCCAGGAGTTTATTTGGAATTTTCCAAGCTTTTTGCCTGCAAGATCAGTCTACACCTCCCATGAGAACCAGCTTCCCTCCTGGGCTCTTTGCTACCTGACTAGAGGCACAAAGGGAATATCTATGCTCAAGGGAATTCCTCATCCCTCCCCACGTAGGACTGTCAAGATCTCAAGGGAATGTTGGCAAAGGTTTATGCTTATGAGAGAGAGTCCCCATGCTGAGACAGAACAGTGGATACACAGAGGCAGAGAGATTAGACTGTAAATCAACAAATCACAAACTTTCCAGTACTGAAGGGAGTGTTCTAATTCCCTAGAGATGTTTCAGCAGTGAAAGTTTTGTTTTTAACTTAGATGACCAACACATCAATATTCATTAGTAGTCATTAGAAGATTTTTTTTTTATTGGAAAACAAACATGCTAGGTAAAGAGACAACTTTCTAAATACTATGAATTCAAAATGAGGCATAATTCTCACACACATAAGACTTACTACTTTTTTTTCTATTGCCTTGTAGATACATATTTCACTGAGAAATGACTGAGTGCTCAAATAAAAAATGTAACTTCACAAGTCCAGCTCCTCCACGTGCACACTGTTATTTTCCCTAGATGGACAAGTGCAAGATGTGAAGAACGATATCCTTTAAATGAAACTACAGCATCACAGCAACAAGACAGTTACAAGCTTCAGATTATTTTTGAAAACAGGCTCTCCAGAACAAAGTAACAGTTGAAATGTGTCTTGTTGCAAATGGGATGCAATCCTACACAAGAGCTGAAACCACGGTTGGAAGAAAAGTTCTTTGATCAATTGTCTGAAATATTCCGTCTTCAACAAATCAGTTTTAAATTGCTAGCTGAGGGTGGAGAATTATTCCCCTGCCTCCTTTAGAAGTGACAAATGAAAGCAATTTTCTGCAGTGGAAAAAGGGAAGAAGTTTTCAGGATTCATCAATACATGTCAATATGGGATGAATATAAACCTCTCTTTGAATACTTCCACAAGTAATCTCGAAGAGTCAGAAAGTAGTTTTTCTGTTACAAGAATAAAACGCATTTAGCAGAGCTTGATGATTAAGTAGTTTAAGTCTAGAAATCTATCTCGAATTAATATGATGAAGTTTTCTTTTTTTTCCTAATTAATGAGCATTATTCATTATGAAACTCTTTTTGGTTTGTTTTAAGAGTGATTGATGAAGTGCAACTGAACAGCAGGATTCCACCTGGTCCATGCTCAAAATGATGCAGAAATTGTTGTGAAGAACACACAGGAAAATAACTTCCTTCCATTATGTGTACCTGGAAAATGAGGGAGAAAGCTACAAAGGCAGATGGAGGGGGGAAAAATCCAACCACAAAGCCAAGAAGAACTTCACAGGAACCAATGAGATCTGTAGCTAAGTGTGATCTAAAGCCCCCTGCAGACAGCAGCAGTCTTTCCAGATCCATCAGGAAGCCCTGAATCAAACCTTCTGCATTGCATGGCAGAACTCTGTTGGATTTGCAGGTGAGCTGAATCTCTGGCCCCTTGTTTGGCAGAGGAAGGGATGTCTTTCCAAAGACTCTGTTAACTTTTGAAGAGAGTACTATTTCTTCCTCCTCAGCCAGGGAAAAACAAAACAATTTTCTGCAATGGAGACCCTTTCAAAGGGGGAGGAAAGGGTTATGCATGGGCACCCAAGAGGAAGAAATCACAACACTGAGGCGTGAGAGCCACCCAACAGTAGAGAGCTACTGATTTCCAGGAGCTTATTCGAACATTCATTACCAGAGCCCAGGAAAATGGTGTAACTGATGACTACCATCAAAACAACTGGCATTTCTGAATGCATACCATCCCATCCCTCCTTCCTCCCATTCCATCCAATTCCTCCTTCCTTCTCCTCTTCAATTCCCCTCTCAATTCTCCAGCCATTTTCCGCAGCACTGCTTGTGCACAGAACCGAATGCCATGAGCAAACATGACCCTGTACAATCAGTGAACTGTGTTGAATACAGAGCATCTAAAAACATCAGCAGATACAACACAGCATCATTTGTGATGATAACTGTCATTCTTCATGTATTTTAGAGGAAGGAGATCTAGAAAGCTTGAAACGCATTAAGTGCTTGAAGCTGGCAGTCAAACAAGACCAGCATTATGTTACTGAAAAGCTTAAAATTCAACAGTTCCTGCAAAAGCCCACTTACCAGCTATCCAAGGAGCCTGGCATGGACAATTTACACCTGTTCTGGTTCTTGCTGCTTTTGCAAAAGAAATCCATGCATCCCACACTCATAACTTGTAGGAAAAGAAAAAAAATAAAAAGATAAATATATATATATATATATATATATATATATATATACACACACAAAGCTGGAAGTCCAGCACCTCAGAGAGCCAGGATAGGTAGGAAAAAAGAGAGGTGTTTAATTTTTGAGGAAATCTTCTCCAGTTTCAACTCATAAGCCCCTTCCCCTGCCTCCCACCACAGTATGTCAGACTGGATCAGGGAAATCTAAAGCAGGAGGAAGGAAGGAAAAAGTATCAAAGGCCAATTCTTGTAAGAGAAATGGCACTTGCGAGCTGGTCAGGATGAGTCTGCTGAGATGATGTATGGCTACATGGGGAGGGTATATGTGCACACACATGCACACAGACGTCAGACCCTTCCTTGGAAGTGGATTAGGTGGCAGATGGTGTCAGAACGTGAGCTGCTGTCAAGAGCAGAGTTCACACTGTCCTGCTCCTCTGTGCTTAGAGAGGAAAGCAGCAAATGCAAGCCAGCCAAGAAAAAAGAAAAATATATTTCACAAAAAACAACCAAAAAAAAGGCCAAAACTCAAAGGCTGATCAATAGCTGACAATAAGTTTTGACATTGGCAATGGGTGGAACGATGCCCCTTTGCTTGCTTCCTTCTGCTTACACAGACAGGGTCTTTACGGCAAAATCCTCTCTGAAATGGAGGCAAAAGAGGAAACACAGCCTCTCCAAGTGAGAGAAATGCCAGAGGCTCAGTTTTTCCACAGGAAAACTAGAACCTGTGATTACCAACCCAAATATCAGAACCCCGGACAGAGAGCGGGTAGGAGAGCAGCCAGCTTAAGGTCTATTAAAAACGAAGGAGGGGGAAAGGGGAAAAAATCAAAACCAAGAAAACCCACTACTTTTGATTGTGAACACAGTGAAAATAAATGAGGGAAATAACATTTGGGAAGGACGTACTAGCTGAAAGCAGGTACAATGACTTTGTGCAGGCACCTTTGTTGTTAATAATTATTACAGATAATAAGGGTTTTCAGGCTGAGAAAAAGGATCTTTTTCAGTTCCTAAAACCTCATCTCTCGCTGTCCTGACACCTACCTCCCCTTTTTCTCTCTCCTCTGATCATCTGCTTTACATAGCTTTCCTTGTATTATCATTAGCTTCATGGATAATTGATAGCTGAGCTAGTCCAGCTGCTGCTAAGAAAAGAACTACAAGGTGGTTAGACACACACCTACTATAAATAGACACACAACATGGCCAGCGTTTGCCAACATCTGATGATGCCTTCCCTCCTGGGTCCTAAAGTTAGCTAGTTTCTGAAAGTCAGGGAAGCAAAGGAGAGCAAGGTAAAATGCTTTCAATTAATTTTGCAGAGGTTGAAGGGATAAAAATAAAAGTGGGGCTTTTATGACATGCTAAAAATACCCACTCTATGAAACCTTTGCCACAGTTTGCAAGGCACAGTTTAAAAGCCTTTACTTTTTCCTTTTTTTTTTAGTGGCAAACATGAGGCTCAAGAAATTTAGCTGGTGCTGGGGTCTTTGCTGGCAGGGCTGAAAAGGGTTACAAGAAGATCTCTTTGCTGAGCACAGCGTGTGGCAGCTAGACAGAGAATAAATCAAAATTCAATTGCTCTAAGCCCCAAGGTATCTCTCTGCAAAGCATAAGTGCTCATGCTCGGGAGCTTGGAGGGCAAAGGCTGTCAGTCAGGAGTGCAGGGGAATCACAGCTGCCTCTGCACAGCTGGCAGGAGGCACAGGCTGCCTCAGGCACTGAGTCAGCAGCAAAACCTCCAGCCTCATCACTGGCTGGTTCTGGACACTTCTGGGGCAACCTCCTGACCTGCCCTTGATCCCATACACCAGAGGTAGGCTTCCAGCTGGAAAATCCTTTGTCTTGCTTGGCCCATCACCAAAGGCTGGAGGAGACATGCTACTCCACTATGCAGTTGCCTTCTGACTGTGCCTTCTTGCTAGTGACCCTCCCCACTGCCCCCTTCAATCCTGCAGTGGAGAGATTACCTTTGCACGGTTCACCTGGCAGGCTCACCCCACCGCACAGCTCACCTCCCAAGCCCTCCCCGTGCAGTCTGCAGAGCATACAAAGAACAACCTGACTTTCAGAGCAACCTGTCCCTCAACAACCAGATGGTACTTGCTGCCTTTAATTGGGGTAGAAGTGCTGTTAGCTTCCTTGGAGCAGTTCTACTTCTGTCTATGGAAGTTAGGCACAAGCATGTGCGACTCTGCACATTTTGTCTCCCTTTTACAAAAAGCTAGCCCAACACACTGTAAGCTTCAATATTACCTGTTCTTGGATTAGGGCAAATGTTTTTCTATTTTTGTCTTAGTCATTCTGTCCAGTTGCACTTTGCAGATTGATTTCCCACCCCCCCAATGTAAAATGCTTATTTCTGGAAATTCTTAGTGCCTTCCCACTACAAACACTAATGCAGCCTGTTTCTATTTGCCAGGTCTCACTCACCAACAGCCAAATAAGTTTCATCAGTACAAATAAGGCAAGCAGCAGTTTAAAATTCCTCCTGCTTAAGGAAAGCAGCTGCAGCTAAGCATTTGCCCTAGCACGCGTTGAGGATCAGCACTGGTTTTCCTCGCAGTAGCTACCTCTCTTTTCAGAGGTGATGAACTCATACATGCGTTCAGGTCTTTCTTATTTTCTTTCTTGGTGGTACTTTTAGTCTGAAAGCCATTTTGGACTGCAGGAGTACAGCTATGTGAAGATAATCAAATATTTGTCCCAGTTCTCAATCAAATATTGAGGTGGAAAAATCTGGCACTTCCACTAGAGAAACCATGTGTCTCTCACAGCTTACCATGGCAGAGCTGTCATTACACACAGTGCTCAGTCATGACACAAGAGCAGCATCTTAGACCACAGGGAAGGGGTAAACAAACTGAATCTAAGCCAAGTTTCCACGCAGCTCAGTGACAAGCACTAGGCACACAACAAGAACAGTGGTACAAAGCCACACGAGCCTGAGGAGTGGGAGGAGGAGTTTTTCTTTAGAAAGCTCCAGAGATCTGCATGAGGTGGAAGTTTCCTCTTGAGAAACTTGTAGCTTGAAGCTACAAAGAAAAGCTGCATCAGGAGCCAAAGAAAAAACCCTCCCTTTTATAAAACTGCTTACCCAGCTGGTGCCACAGGGCAAGCACACAACTGGGGACACATAGAAGAAAAGCATTCAAACAGATTTTCCTCTCACTAGCCGAAAAATACACACCAAAATGGAAGCTTTAAATATTTAACGTCCAAAACTAACATAAGAATGTCCCAAAACAAGAGTGCTGGTTCAACACAAACCAGTAGCACTCACAAGTAAGACACAAGAGGTTTTACATGCAGCTGGACCAATACCAGCTGCAGACAGGTAAAACCCATTTAGAGATGAAAGGATACAGGTTCACTTTACAGTAGCAGAGAGCCAGAGTTCAGGTGGAGAACAACTAACCTTCCCAGTCTTTGTTACGCTTGCACAAAGTGGTTAACACCACCAAAGGAGTGGGAGGTAGTTTAGCAGTTATCGGTGCTAGGAGTCTCAATAGATTATGCTCTTATTTTGAGATTATGTAAGGGAACAAATTAACCTCCTTTATAAATCTTGGCTTACTTTAATAGATTTAATGGATGTCATAGGGTAGAAATCCCATTTTACATTCTTTTAATTTCCATACTGATTGTCCTCCTTATAATGAAAGACCACTATTTGAGACGCTGGGGGGAGAGCGCTGGTGCTGTTAACCACACAGTTAAACCTTCAGCTTCTTGATTAGTGTATTGCTCATACAACCACGACTGAAGCAATCACCATCACAAGATCAGGAATGGCTTTCCCACAAGCTCGCACCAGCAGAAACCATTGGGATTTTCCCACCCTTCCTTCTAACAGATGGTATTGTGCATCTCCCCAAGATCATCTGGGTATTTTCATCCTCAGATTCCCATTCTTGCAGGGACCCAGGAGGCTGGCAATGTCTGATATGTCAGATGGCTCCTTGTGGCATAAAAGAATCTTTCAAAAGTTGTGCTAAAGAGCTTAGTCTTGCTACAGGGATGTAAGAGTTCCTTACAATTTGCAATACACAAAAATGTGTTCCCCCTCCTCTCCAAATCCAGACTGTGAAATTGTTATATGGTTAACTGTGACCCTAAGGACAGGATTCAATGGCCAGCACAATCCCATCCAAGCCTTTATTCCCGCACTTCATTCCTTTGTTTAAATCTTTATTTTTTTTTCACCATCTTTTAAAAAATTTTAAATAGGTTTTTGACAAGCACAAGAGCCTGCACACCTCACACAAGCAGGCATTTTTCTCCAGCTTAGGCAAAGGTGTGATTGATTTCCACTCATGTTCAGCCCACCACTGAAATTCTGCATTTCAGATGTAGTTCTAATATAACACCTAATTTAACTTCAAACAGGGCTGAACATCCAGAAGTTGCTACTAACTAACGCAGAACCCCAGTTCCTTCTGTGTACTCTGCACTGGAATGGAATGTCTCCAGATGAAGGAAAAAAGTAATTTTCCAAAGAAAAGATTAGTAAAAGTTGGAGGAGTGATGCATTAAAATCTGATCCTGATGGTGACAACTGTAGAAGGACATCTTCTGACTAGAGGCCAGAAGGGGCAAGGTGAGACATCAGGTAGGCTGAAACTAAGGCTTAGGAAACAGAAGCCTTGCTTAGAAACATAGTCACACCAGTATTAAACTCCATACAAACAGCTCTGGCTGAAGATGCCCCAAGGCCTCACCCTGTCCACCACTTGCTCTGTTGACTCAATCTTTGACGATAAAGGCTATAAATGGAAAATCTATAAAAGGTCTGGTAAGCAGAGGGGTTGACTGGCTGCAATCCCCTCTAGAAGAATTCCTTCTCAGTGCTTACAAATCAGAGCATGTATTTGGCACTTCCCTCTCTGACAGTTTAGCCACAAGTGAGTGCCTAGGGTAGGTGCCACAGCTTTCCTTAATACACCTTTTTGCTGGCAGACTAGAACAGGGGAGAAATAATATGTTGCAGGCTACACTCATGAATTCATTCACAGTGCAAGATGCATTGAGGTCTGGCATAAAGTGGTGGCATTTCTAGGCACATCACTGTTGCTGCAAGAACAAATCTCTGCAAGAGAATCCCATACACCCTCCTGGGTTTTGCTATTACTGGCTGGGCAGCTTGAGCTAACGGGCATTTCCCTATAGCTCTGCTTGCCACAGTTTGTCATGGCTGCCCCAGGGGAGCAAAGACAAGCAAGAGAATGACAACGGGCTCCCTCCCAAAATAGTCTGGACATCAGTCACAGGACAAGTTTTGGGCATTATAGGGTCATGTGCTGTATGTATGTTTCAGCCTGTCAGCCACTCCAGATATACAGATCACATCTGCTTTTTGAGGAGAGCATTAGCTGCTACCACCAAATTCAGGTCTTTAAACTCAGGCCTTTGTACAAATTACTCAAAACCATGCATGCTACCCACTACCCATGCTACACTAAGGGCATTCTCTGAACAGCAGAAACAGATTAGAAACTTGAATTTAAGTGTGCTCTGACCCTAAATTCATGTAGCAAATATACAAACAGAGGCAGTGTGGAGGACATTTTTCTTAGCTTGTCAAGACAGACATACCCTGTAGTTGTGGAGATTCCATTTCCTTTGGGAAAGGCATTTGTGTCCTGACTGCCTACTTTCATGGAGATGGGGGTTTTTACAGGTTCACAGGGAATACGGTGGTAAGCTTATACAGGAGCTCACAGGAACATGTCTATCTGAGGAGCTTCTAATGGCACGGTGTCTGCACAGCAACACACTGTCACCCTTGGTTTTTCTTCCCCACTCCACCCCTTCTATTTCCTTTTATTTTCCCACTTTTTTTTTTCTTTTTATAGCTCTATTCTTTTTTTCCTGTCCATCTTTTTTATGTCCACAGCTCTCCAATTAACCTCCGCTCTTCCTTTTCCCCTGAGACTTTAAAAGAAATGCTATGTCTCTCTATATGTCTTTGCTTTCCCCAGGTAATAGGATATTTTCTCCTTTCCCTGCTCCCACCTTTTGGTATTCTCCCCACACATGTCTCTAATTCAGTATTCTCATTACACTTAGTTTCTTTGCCTACCTTCTTTCTTCCACCCTCTCCATTAAAACCTCCTCCTTCCCATTGCCTTACAAATATCTCCCTTTCTTACTCAGTTCATCTTCTCCACTAACTATTCCCCCTTCCCCTTTTATCCTGTTCAGCTCCTACTCCCCCATTTCATTCCTACCCACACAGCATACATTGTGCCTTTCTCCCCCCGACCCAGTTTCAAAACTTCTCATTATATTTCTTTTTCCTGAATTCTATTCAGGTACTTGCATTAGCCTTCTCTAGGCTCAAATGCTCCCTTCAGCATGTTACTGCATATTTCTCATCTCCTACCCTTTCCCTTCCCCAGTCATTCCCCAGCCACCCTCTCCACATTTAACTACGGTAGGATAAGTCCTCTTGTTAACAGTTTTAACCTATCAAAATTTTAAACGTAAGTTTTTCTGATCAGTAACAAAACCCCTGCACCCCCTTGTGCTATTTACATGTTTGTAAACTCTACACATTCCTCAGTCCTGCTACATGCAGTCTTCTGCTGCCACTCATCCTCCATGTGCTCTCTTAACCTGGGATGAGCCATATAGTTTAACCCTAGATGGCCAATGCTCAAGAAAGCAGACACACATTGTATCACACAACTCAAACGGCTCTTTCTGATGGGACAAGCTCACAACTTGCTATTTACCCCACAAATACCAATAACAGCCCAATTTCAGACTTCAGTAGAGGTTGATTGACAGGCTCGCTCTCACACCCTTGCCAGCACAAACTGGTGTGTATCTGCGTGTACATACTCCAGGATGAACAGGGAATGCTGCCCTGTATCTACTGCTCAGCAGTAACATGAGCTCTGATGGAAGCTGTGCCAACCACCAGATGCCAAAGGACAAATACAATTCTTTCTCAGTGTGAGGTATGGTTTTTTTCCAGTAGACAGAAGGGCATGATTATAATGAGCTATTAAAAAATAAAAAAAAATCAAGAAAGTGAGATCAACAAACAAAATCCAATTAAGGAAGTCACTCAGTCTCCCAGGGCTGGAGCTGATCAGGGAGCCATTCAGTAGGACCTTCAATAGGTCTTGAGGTTGTACAAAGATGGTTATTTTCCATGCAGTGCTGATCTCAACAAAAGCTATACTTAACCTCTTTCAGCCTCCTCTCACCCTCAGAATCAAATGACTACATGCTTTGGCATTTTAACTCCAAATGGAAAAACCACAATACCTGGTGAGAGATGTTGTTCTCAGCAGGAAGGCTGGCATCAAGAAGAGAACACACATAAGCACCAAGGCTCTTGGAGCTACTTCAGCATTGTGGCAAAAAAACCCAAGCCAACACATCCCACCAACGCACCAACAAAACAAAACTGAGATTTTAGGTTCTCTGCTGAAAGAGCAAGCTTGTACATACACCTATCCTCTCTGATTTTGAGATGGGGTGGTCTGAAGACCAGAGAAGAAAGCTGGTCTCCAACCTTCCTCAGATCAGGGAGAAGCAGCATGGCTCCTAGGGGTAGGGGGTGACAACTAGACATCGTATCCACAAGCCTTAACTAATGCCTCTTTCTCACATGCCACTCAGCTTCTGTGGTCCCTTCATCTCCCTCTCATCATCTACCATCTTCCACTCCCCTCCTTCAAACCACACAGAGAGGGAACATACCTCAGGGCTGTCTGTAAAATACCGTGCCTCGTGACTTTAAGGCCCATCTAAACTGACACGGAGAATTTGTGCTCTGCCTTTGGTGCTGGTCACAAAGAAATGTCATTCTTCAGCAAATGAGCTGATGATTCTGCTGCAGCTGGGAAATGGTCTTTTTAATCCAGAACACTGGGGCCTTATGCTAAACCATTTCATCATCTCTCCTCTTCCTCCCCAAATCTTTGAGGTGCTTCTGCTGGTAGCCAGTTGCCATAGGAACCCTAATCTTTATCTGTTTTGCTTCTTAAATAAACTGGCATCAGTACTCTCCTTTATGGGCTGCTCAGTCCCTCTCCTCCCTTCAACCCTCCCTCACCAATCAAGAGAGCTCAAAAAGAGGAGAATGTGTTTGACAATCCTCCTTTCCTCCCTTTCTCCACCACTCACAGGATGTGAGCTTTTCACATCCAAAATCCAGAATTTGGCAGAAGCAGCCACCACGATGCAGAAGGGTGCATTAGACCTGTGTGTTCTCTGCTTTCGGCAAATATCAAAGGAAGCAGAGCCAAGACAGAGAGCAACAGGTTGGATAACACAGCTTGAGAGCCAAATGCTACAATGGCAGAGATACTAATCCCAATTATTTCAGATGAAAGCTTTCCAGCACTTCCCATGACACCTGCCGCTGACCTCCCACTGATGTTGCAGTCCCCAACATCAGCCTTGTCCTATCTCACTGCACTTAAGCAGTGCAATTTTAATGCCATTAGTGAGGGGACAATCCTGAAAAAATGTTTCAGAGCTGAAAGCTGAAAATGGAAAGCAAAGAAAGCTAAACACACAGGAAAAATCAAAAAGACAAGGTGCCTGCAGTGACCTAGAGCTCCTTAACATGAAGCAGGTTTTTTCCCTTCTATGGACCATAGATCTAGGCCAGAATTATGTAGGTCGCAAAGAAACCTTGTTTCAGCTGGTCTTAAGCCCATACTTAGAAGGTGGTAACTCCCACTCAGAGACACCTTTCCTTCTTTTCCCATGTATTTGCTTGAAAGATAGGCAAGGAACTGAAGTGGCAAGGAATGCTGGGTGAACGAATAAAGCTGCCTGATTTTGTGTGCACGTGCAATAGCCTATGCACTACAGAACCATGCTTTCCATCTCAGCAGGCATATTCATATGCTAAATGCAGAAATTCTTCAGCTGTTCTTCCCCTCAGAATGCTTTCTAATGAGACAAACCTCATCCAGAGACATACTGCTCCTATCTCATTCATTCACATGGAAGAAACACCTGGAAAATTCATAGTGTCAAGATGGGAAAGAACAGGCACAAAAGGAATCTCAAGAGGGTGAATTCCCTACTGCATGCAACACTGAAGCAGGCTAGCAAACCAGGATCCTACTTACCTGAAACTATAATAACTACACAGTCCTTCATTCACACCACAACCGAAAAACCTCACAACATAGCAAACACATCAGTTTCAGGGTCATCTGGGCATATCCAGGGATCTTCAGCATCTGTTCACTGGCATATGAATCATTGTTCTCACAGAAGAGTTTGCAGTGCTCAGCCTGCCTGCAGAGGATAAGGGCACAACTCTGAAAGCAGCTGGACTGCTGATTTCTAGCTAATTTGAGTCTTGGGCTGGCCTGCATTTAGCTGAAAGATTCAGCAGCTCTGGCAAGTCAGAGCCAGAGAAGCAGGTGCTGTTAGAGTGTAATTTACAATCAGTTGCCATATTGCTGTGTTTTGCACATAGGTCTCCTGCTTGTTCAGCATGCACGCATGCTCTTACATCTCTATTTAGCAGGACTGCAGCTAGGCATCTGCCTGCTTTCTGAGACATATAACTTCTTAAATTAGCAGCCCTTTAAGTTCAGAGTTCAGACATAAATCAGGGGAAGACTCAAATATCCAACTTTACTACTGCAGACTTTAGCTGCACTAGTCCATATTCTGACAAATTGTAATGTCTTATGATCTGGATCATCTTGACATTCCTGCTACTTCTCACTCCCAAGAGGTTGGAAACAGCACTCAAGCAGCCCTCTCTGGGTATATTTATGCATGTGTGGGTCAGGCCCAAAAATAGAAAGGAGACAAGTGAATAAAACAACATTAAGTAAAAGTTCACCTAAGGTTCATTCATATTCTGGATTAAGATGTTGCAAATTCTTACTTTATATTAACCTTTCCTCCTTCTTCTTCCTTAAGAAACATGGACCTTGTTCTTCAGGAAAGCAATTTTTAAATTCAACCTAAGTTTCCTTTTCTCTTCTACTTTGCTTTTTCCATTTCTCCATGAGGGCTGCATTTTTGAAGAGGTGCACATAGCAACCCCAGGTGGCTTTGCTAGCCCCTTTTAGTAATGTATATTCCAGACTGACAGAGTGCACAGATCCGCAGTAAAACATTGTGGTGTTATTTCTTCTGCTTCAATCCCCGTGAGCTTCCCACCTCCATTTTTGCTCAGAGATTCATAGCTGCACAGCCTTAAAAATAAACTCAGTTAAAACAATTGAGCTCCCTCTGACTTTGTATCTGAACTAGAAAGAGATGGCCAGGGCCGAGGGGAAAACTGTGTGAGATTTATTCAGTAAGCATTAATCATTTGCTGTTTATTTGAAATTAAACTCAGAAGGTTTGCATGCTCTACTTTCACACACTCAAGAGATACGGACCAGAACAAAATGGGTGGGCATTGTAAAGAGCTTGAGGGCCTCATGAGAGCTTGGCAAAGCTGTTTCATTGCTTTCCTTTCCACAACTCAGCACATGCAAAATCTTCACAGGGTCCTCCTCAGTTTATGAATCCCTGCTGTGCTCAGACTTCGCTGCCACCACCCCCACTCCCTCAGTGACTCAGACTTATTAAGATAACTTCTCTTTTTCTAGTTCCTCACCTCCAACACACTCAATGCATTAAGGCACGTACTCCTGCACATGCGTAAAATCCTCTCCCAGCCACCCCCTCTCATCCAACTTTCCTCCTACAGTTATTGCACTCCCCCATCCTGGGATGACAGAGCCAGTCAAAACCCTCCCAAATGAACACAACCTTTACTTACACTCCTGGCTTCTCCCAGGCAGCTCGTTGTGAGCTGATGCTTGTAGACACCAGGACAAACAGGTCTGGGATAGGAGACCTTTCTTGTTGGGATCCTTTCCCCAGCAGAGCTTTTGGCAAAGTCAAGGCTTGTCACACACAGAAGACCATCCATGACCAGACACATGACGTGCAGAGGCCACAGTGCTGCAGCTGAGCACATGTGGTACATAGAAGGTCTAGGTCTGACCCATAGGCTGTGTGCAGACCACAGTCATGGTGTCATATAGACTGGTTTTGGAATATTATGGCTGTTTAGCATGCCAAAGCTTTGTTCCATGCAAGAAGAGGAATTTCTGTACCGGTATTTACTCCTGCTTCAAGAGGTTTCAGCCAACAAAAGTTTCTTACCAGATTTTAGGACCAGCAGGTACCCTAATTTCCCACCAGACTATGGATGCTCTGCAGGCAGTAGCTCTTGGGTGATCACTCTAGCCATAACAGAGGCTGAGGAAAGACAAGGAAACAGTCCTTCCAGTCCTTAGGTCTTATTGCCTATTCTGGCAGTAGAAGGACCATGAGCTGCATAGAAATATTGTCACTGAAGGGGAAAATAGGTTTTTGCCAAAGCTGGGGATTTGCTCAGATTAACATCTCTGCTGCTGTAGAGAGCTCCACACACATGCTCACGCTTGCTTTTGTTCCTGCTTTTCCATGACCAGCAACAGGTGGGGAGGAGTGGGATGTGCATGCAGAAGGAAGATGGGAATGGAGAACATGTTCCTGACATTCAGGAATACATGTAGGGAGAATGGTCTGCCTGGATCAGAAACGGACTGAGAAGGCAGGGGGGTTGCTGAGCTGTGGGTCATTTATATAGGAACAGGGACAGGCTTCTAATCCTGGCAGCATCAGGTTGGAGTAGGGAAAATGACTGAGGAGAAGGTTAAAGCAGGAGGAGTGCACATATCAGATTTAAAGAGACAATCTGCATCCTTTGTACCCAATGTAGTCACTCTTCGAATCATCTGATGTCACATTTTTGTACTGATTAAGAGGCAGTGTTCACTTCTGTACGTCTTCATTTAATAACCACTGGCAAAATGCTGGAAAAACCTGGAGTGAGGCAAATGGTTTCACTTTCTGTGCAAACACATTTATTTTGTGGTTTCTCAGATCTTTACAGCTGTATTGGACATGCACCACAGCTACTCCAACATTAAGGTATTTCTTGAACAAAGCTTCTAGGTCTAACCAATTTTTGATGTGCACAAACAAGTGACCCTGCTGGAGATGTAGGAGGGAATTTGAACTGTGGTCCATCTCGGGCGAAAGATCCTTTATTAATTGTACTGCAACTCATTCTCCACTCAAATGGGTTTCTCATTTGCCCTGCAGTAGTCTGCTTTCTGGATAACAGGAGTTGGACTCATTTTGTTCCTCACCCAGAAGCAAGCACTTTATTTTCTCCATGTCCAAATGTGCAGCATAAGCTTTGCACATAAAACACAGAGGGAAACAGAGCTAATGAGAAAAGACACAGGAGAAAGATTACCCTCTTCACTTCTTCATTTTTTTTTATTGGGTTGCATATTTCAGACCCTGGAAAGCTGCTGGATTACTTTGCTCAAAGAGATGCTTAGTTATTACAGTTATTGGCTCTGATAACTGGATAGAAGAACCAAACTGTCACTGTTCAGAGAATAGTTAAGACATCAAGCAGTAACAGAAAGGCAGCAGATAATCCAGGACATCTTTGAGCCTGAAGATGATATTCATGCAGGAGAAGGAGGTACCAACATCTGGACACATGCTAACCTAAGCCTCTGTGATGAGCTGCCAATAAGTGTTTCAGCTCCTGTTAATTATGGTGGTGTTTCTACAATGATGAGATGACTTTTCTGTGGAGAAGAGCTCTCATCAGGAAATTGGTTCTATTGCAATTAACATCTTTGAATATCCAAATTTAACATCCTTCTTGAGCCTTCTCTCTTATTTCAGGAAGTTTATGATCAATCAAGTCCTGAAATAGAGCTGAAGATCTGGGATTCAGAGAAGGGGGAGGAGTTGTATGTTTTGGGGCAGGAGGGTTAAGTACACAACAGCTTTAAAATTGGCTACTTGATGTCTCTAGCAGCATTTCAACCTCCCATCCCCGTATGTGATATTTCCAAGAAAGCTACTGCTATCATCACCACTGTGTAAAGTCAGAAGAGATGACACATCCATTCCCTTGCTTTAGTCCTGTCTTCAGTTCAGCTATAGACTAGGATCTGAGGCAGACAGACAAAAACCACAAACATCACCTCCCAGAGCAATTAATACTGTGTACCATACAATATACCTTTCCTCTCCCTCCCCCAGCAAAACACAAACTCATCAATTTTCACTTCCTTCATTAGAGGAAGTGTCACTCCATCAGTCCCCAGCTACTGCAGCTCCTCATAGAGCCAAGGGAAGCACAAAGTAGATGCCAAAGGAGAAAACAAAACCACTAAAACACATCTTGCTGGTCTTGGTCTGGATCATACTGCATCTGAAACATCCAGTACTTCCAATAGCAGTCCTGCTATAACCTAGATCACAGGAAGAGGTCAAATAAATATTTCCAATACTCATAATTTCTGGGAGGAATGAAAACAGGTCTTCTGTCCCAGGCATACTTGAAGAAGAGCATATAGACCTAGACAACAGCTTTTTCCTCATCTTATACTCCAACAGGAAATCGGAACACTAGATGCACTTACTTTATATCACTATGAACAACTGGGGAAAATCAGCCATACAGAGCAAGGATCTAGTAAAATATTCACTGCAAGCTATTAAATTTTAAAAATAAAATTTACAGCCAATGCCATCAGAAGGCTCAATTTTATGGTTCTTGGGCCATAACCATGAAAAGGGATTGATTTTTTTTAATAGTATGAGAAAGACCCAAAACAATTTTTGCTGTATTATATTCAGTTAGATAAAATTTGATTTCCTTCTAGATGGTAGTAGACCTTTCCCAACTTTAAAAACCCAGCAAACACCAAGTGCTTATATACTTAGCTCAGCAAGCCACTTTAGAGAAATGCTGCATTCAAGGAAATTAAAACATAATACCACTTGAGGTTTTACACTGCCATCTCTTCTCTTAAATATCAAAAATAAAAATTCAGTGAAACTTGAAAAATACAAGAGGAACGTGAGTACGGTGCAGAGTCTTGGACCACAGCTACACCTGTTTGTACAATCATCCACGCATGTTAAATCAAGAAAATATCCCTCAAAATGACACTTGGGCAATAGAGTCCAGCCCAGTAACAGCAGGAATCACTGCAAGTCAGTCTGTTCTAACAGATACGAAATCAGACACAATATGAGCACAAAACTGAATAAATTAGCCCTACAGGCTTCAATATTGAGTCAGTCTTTGTTTTCAAGGGGTGATCTGGCTGAGAGAGAGAGAGAGTAAAAGGCTTGAATAAAAACCTGCTCAAAGAAATCGAAGAGGTAGAATAAGAAAAGTGGGAACTAGTAGGCTGATGGGTTAACACCACCACACAGCATGAGGGCTTAATAGCTGAGAAAACAGGACAGAGGGGGCTTGTGATATTCAGTCCCCGCCTGTGAGTGTGCCATCAGAAGCAGCGTCAAACCTTTCGCAGGGTTTCATCTTTCAACTGAGCAGGCAAGAGAAGACAAGGAGGTCAATAATTAAATAACATTTATGAAGAGAGCAACACCCGATATTATGACTCCAGTGAAATTTAGGAACTAATAATTGGGGCTCCCTTGTACAAAATTACTCTGTATTTAATACCCTCTGTGCAGTGGCTGTTGCAAACTCGTCACCCTATCTTCCAAATCACGGTGATTTGCCTGCATTCACAGGGGAAAACATCTTGACCGTGAGGAGTTACAAATAAATTTGAGGGGTTCTGAAGTAACTGATTTTGCTGCTCTCAAACCCAGGTTCTTTTCAACACAAGAAGGAGGATAACAGGAAAACCAGCCCTAGGGAATACCATAAGAATTCCACCCCCAGGTGAAAACCAAATGGGGAATAACCATGACTGCTTGATCTATCCAGTCAGGTAACCAAAGGGCAGGCATAGAGAAAAGCTTCCTTCAGTACACCAGCAGTCTGAAAGTAACCCAGCATCCTGTGCCTGCGGTCAGCAGATTGGCAGTGGAGACCACCTGCCACATTCAGAGCATCACACCCTGACTGCAGGGGAATGAGAATGACAGAGATCAGAAGCATTAAACAAACTGCATTCTCAGATACAGTCAAATTTGGGTCCTCTTGCCCTTGTCAAAACCCCTCTAAAATTTTTGCACTTCATGGTATAAATTATTAAAAGCGCTATTCAGAGTCTGCAAAGTCCTCTGTTATACCCCAGCACTTCCAGCGTTGCACACCGTACATCTAAAGCCACTTAGTCCTTGGTAACATGTAAAGAGAAAATTCCTCTTTAGCTCTCCGTTTAAATTGCCATGACAGAAAACAACAGGGTGAACCTTTTAACCTTAAACAGTACTTTTGTTACTCTACTACAGAAGCTCTGTTATCGTACAGATATGGACAACATGCTGACACACACATTACAACGACACGGAACGTTTAGATGATCCACACAGATATATACACATGACAACTTGGGCCACATAGATATATACACACAAGCATATATGAAAGCTTCCAACCTCCGTGTGTTCCAAGGATGCTTGTCTTTCCATCGGTCCCACATACTTGAGAAGCTCTGCTGGCTCCCGCACCTCCTGCCCCAGCACACAGTGCCTGTCTTTCTTGCCAGCTGCAGGAGATGCCCAGCACGATGGCAGGAAAGCAGTAGACTTAGGGAGGCTTGAGGAGTGACCTGTGACTGCCCTAGGGTACTCAAGTAGGAAAAAGATGGGGAGGGAAAGAAGTGGTTCCTGAGATGTTACTAGAATCACTGTCATATCAGTAGGCTTCACTTCCCTTCCCATTTTTTATATTTAGGTCAAAACATGAGTAATTACAAAAGAAAAAAAAAAAACACACCAAAAAACAAAAACCTCCTTGACTTATTTTCTTCCATGGATGACCTGACAATGAGAGCCAGGACAGCAAGTAAAAATAGAGCAAGAAAAATCCATGCAATTTCCAGATCCTCCTGAAATCTTATTTTAAGTCCAGGGAACATGAGCATCTAGAGTCAGAGTAGGAAATAAATACTCTCTTGCTTTTGCCTAAACCAGGTGACAACCACTGTGGCTTTACTAAAAGCTCTAAGTGTTGTTACTCATTATGAAAGGCTACAATGTCAGGCAAAGCACATAATAACACTTACCTTTGTAATACAGTATAATAATAATACACTACCAAAATTTTCTGGTACATCTTTACACACGTAGGAAGAAGCTGCTGTATTCATCTTAGAAATAAAATGGAGCTTTGTTTATAGCCACACAAAGAGTCAGAGTGGATTCGGGAATAAATTTACTTAATTTACAGTGCACAGTAATAGTCCATTCCATGCTAATGGCAACTCTTCTGCTTTTCATCAATATGCTCTTTCTACTGGGAATTTGGATGGCTGTTTAGCTGGTTCATTTGCTATTTTGTGTCTCACATCACCAGCTCTCCTCTGCTGAGGTTTCCAGCTTTACAACTGAGGATTATCTCTTTGGGCTGACCATACTGTGAAACACAGGAAGCAGGTATAATTAACCTGGAGAGCAAAAACCTTTCATAGACATCTGTCAACTGTTCAATCTTTCTATTCCCTAAATGAACCCTTTCCCTTAACACCTACTAACCTCCTACCAAAATGGCTGAGCTTCAGTGCACACAAAAAGAAGTCTCTTCCCCTGAGGCTGTCACATCATCCCACCTTCCACAGCTCTCCCAGGCTTTGCCACCCAAGGGGTGATAAGAAGCCTCCACAGTGTCAGCTCTCAAGCCCAGCTCCAAAGGCCGCTAAGCCATCTCAGCCAAGGAGCAGTTCAGTTTTTCTCCTTCCTGGGGCATCCCATTACTCACATTTGTCTGTCAGCTAAGCCAAGGTACTCACTAACCTGGGCTTGCATCTCTGACCTTCACCTTGAGTAACTTCACCTTGAATAACTTCTGCCTCTGCTCTAAGTGACCAGCTTAGGACACTGGGCACGGTACTCCCAGAGAAGCACCTTCAATTTAGAGTGATCTCATGATTACTACTACTTTTAACACTTGCTATCATTTCTGTATGGAGATAAATAAATCCCCATCTTCTCTCGGAGACTGAGAGACTCTTCTAAAATATTTCCATTCAGCAATTTTCCAAAGAGCTCCTTTAAAATCTCTTTTATAAAACCAAAGCTGACTCACCCTCTAATGCAAGATAGTCTGACTCACATTTAACACTTTGATCTCCACAGCTCATTTTGGTCAGCAACTGGCTTAGCCATATCTTTGTACAACATGTAAGGGGAAAGAAAGGAGAAAGCAAGGTGTACTTTAAACATCTATCCAGTTCCAGACCATTGAGAAATGCTCAGGGTAAATCTGCAGAGAAAGGAAAATTGTTTCAGCACCCAGAGACCTATTGCACATTAGAAGAGAAATGAAATTTTTCAGCAAGAGACAGATTTGCACTTTCATGTTCCCAGATTCAGATGAATAGGGGGCTCCATACAAGAGATATTTTGCTAGAGGGGTTTCTTTTTCCATTTAGCTTCATCAAAATCCTCATGATGAAACTGAACAGCACCACTTCGGAAACGAAATAACAATCAAGAAATAATTTCCCATTTACACATAACTTGCAGTGGAATTTATTACTTAATACTGCTAAAGTATATAAAAAGTGGAGCCTTAAAAAGTGAGCCCCAAATTTACGCAGATATAAATTGCTACTGCTTCACCCGTGGGAAGATCAATTCAACCAGCAAGGGCAGCTTCAACATCCCTGTTAGAGCCACACAACCCTGACCGAGGGAAGGCTCCTGTGATGAGAATCCAGATAAGCCATCTGCAGCAGTTTTCCACAGGAATCCAAGAAGCTGGGGAGCAGATCTTATAGAAGTTAATGGGATCTGGGAAGTTGCTTGCCTTTAGCTTTCTCTGAAAGATCTCCAGTTTGTCCTTGGGTATTCTAGCTGTGCAGATCACTAAAAAAATATAAAGCAAGGTGTTTGTCTGCTTGGGAGCAAACTTAGAATCATAGAATCATAGAGTAGTTAGGGTTGGAAAGGATCTTAAGATCATCTAGTTCCAACCCCCCTGCCATGGGCAGGGACACCTCACACTAAACCCTGTCAACCAAGGAACGTACATCTTCTACACACAGGAGATATTAGGGGTAACTTGCAAGTGGTAATAGACTTCAGTCCTGACTAAAGTGAAAGAAATATAAATCCCCAATCTCAAACTTAAGAAGTTTTTTACTAGGTTTGGGTGGGGTTTCTTCATCATAATCTTTTAAATAGGATGAAAAGGAGGTAAGACTGGGGAAGAAAATAGGGAAGATTTTGGAAATTGATTTTAAGTAACAGCAGGGAAAACAGGCTTGGCTGTTTTGGAAAGCAGGGTGCAGGAACCTTGAGACACCCATATAAACACATATAATGAAGCATTCTTGCTCACAATCCTTCCTAGATACCAACAGACAGAAAAATTCCCCATGCTTCATGTACTTCCTCTGTGCTCTGGCAGATGTTAGCACTCAGACCTGCTGCACCCACACGTTTTTGAGTCTGTGCTTAACATCTCATGAGATCACAAAGACCTGCACTTACAGCAGGCGCTTTTGCAGGCAGGACCAGTCTCTAGAAAACCCTCTGCCTGGAGGCAGAAAGCACTGACAGTGCCCATCCCTGCAGCAACTGAACTCTTCACGGGCAAGGTGACTTTGAGAGAAGTTGTTGTAGCCTACAAATGTATTTCACACCCTGTTTGAAGTGAGTAACAGCTTCATCCTGTCCCTCACTCACAGTGAGACACATCATAAGCTCTCCTGTCACAAGGGGCACCTCCATCACTAGCCCCAGCTGCACAGCAAGTGGTCAGTAGAGAGCCAGTCTCAGTTTTTCTCCTTTATGAGGTAGCCAAAGGTCCGATGTATCATATGTCTCCGCAGTTTGTCAGCTGCATGTGACCATTTGTGAATAATGTTCTCCTGCCCAGCTCAGACAAACATACTTGTGCCTTCTCACTGACTGCATGTCATGTGCACACAGGCACACATCTACAAGACACAAGTGAGATATGCTTATCCAGTGTTTGACATGTAGAGCACTTAATGTATACAAAGTGATATACATCAGACCAGTCAACCCTCTTTTTTGTCTCAGGAATACTAACATGATGTCTCAACCCACAACGTTAGCAACAGCATGCATAATACATCTGCCAGCCAACACAGGAGCAAACCCAGGTGAACCATGGCAGCAGGACAGCATATTGTTCATCCCCTCTTGCTCCCACCAGGACACTTTTCCTTCCAGCTGCACACCTTGCCTTTGCTGTAACTGGAAAGGGAAGAATGTGGTGCAGCCTGTTGAAAACAAACAAAATCCCTTTGGTTTTACAAGGACAAGGTCTCCAAACCACATAGGATTTAAGGGAGAAAACTGCATCTGAAAAGAAGCCAGGGCAGAGCTTGTTTCTAGATGCACACCCTGAGCTCCCAGCAGGTCCCCACAAGCAGGCATCACTGCACAGACTGCACCACGTCTCTGGCACAAACCTCAGGGAAGTCTGACACCAAGCTGAGGTGTGCCAGGGGCAGCCAGAGACCCACTCCTCCATCTGGGTAGGGAAAAGCTTGTGGACCACTGCATAAGCATAGATGGAGAATTAATGAGATGGTTCCTTGGGAATCTCAGTCTTGAATTAACTGAAGTTGCACATCCAACGGTGGGCACAACTCAATCTGGAGGAGCTAATAAAATTGTCAGTGCCCTCCTAGCTATTCCTTAAGAAATTACTATTGTGATCTTGTGAAACACCCAAATAGATCATCTGTTTCTGAAGAGAACCACCCTGATCTAAGCAGCAGAGGCTTTTGGCTCCTTGCTGTGCTGGAACCAGCCATCTGGCCTGCTCTGGGCTTGTCATGCCACCCTGCCCTCCACTTACTGCTCTGGGACTCGGGAGCACAGAGCTCCCCAGTCTGCCTGCACAGCTCAGAGCAGCAGTGTTCTTATTTTGCAAAACACCTATCTTAAAGGGCAGGTCTACCAAAGTGCTGCTCATAGCACTTATAAACTGCTCTTCCCAAAGAATGGCACAACTGCGGAGTAGGATCCTTGGCAATCAGACCCCCTGCCTGGGGACACAGGGCAGACTGAGGTGAAACACTGCTTCAACCAGAAGGAATAAAGGTCAAGGGCTTTGGGAGAGAAAAGACAGCTGAAACATTGTACCAGTAAGGTAGCAGTTAGTGAAAGAGCATCCACATCTACCCTCGCAAGACCCTCTGAAATCCTTTATAATGCTCCTCAGGCTGGATCGATAGAGATCCTCAGGCTGGCTAAAAACCAGAGAAAGTCTCTAGGTGCCCAAGCTCATGTGCCCCCAGGCAGGTACCCCAAAAGGACTATTTACGATTCCAGGAAACTTTCAGAAAATTCAGTTTAGCCTTTATTCCTGAATTTCTCAGCAGGGCCAGGGCCACAGAGGCCCACCTGCTGCCACCAGAGCCCTGAGGCAGAGGGTGACCTTGGCACAGCATCCAGGGGTACGTGGTGTACAGGTCACTGCCTGCAAGCCAGCACACGCTGGTAAGGATTCCCACGCACTGCAGTAGTGGGTGCAAGAGCAGCTCTGCTCCAACTCCCAGCAGCAATAACCAGATGGTGCTATTCTCACTCCTCTTCCAAAATCACAGCAAGGATCAACATCGAGGCAATGAGCAAGACAGCTGGATCCCCAGAAACCCCATCAGGAGCCCTGTTTTTCCACTCCCATGAGGTTAGAAACACACATTCCTCTCCAGCTTATAAAAGAGGCACCAAGAAGAATGAGAAGCAGGAAGAGAAAAAGAGTTAAGCAAATGTCACAAGAGTAAGATACAAAACAAAAGCGCAGACGCCCACACAGAGCCCTCTGGCAGCTTCTTGCCCGCGAGTCCATCCCCAGTGCCACCCGCAGCTATTCGCACTACTTTCTGTCCCATTATGTATTAATAATTCTTGTTGATGGCCCTTCTGCTAATACATTACCACTGTAGTGGCTCAGGCCAGGGCAGTAAACAGCAACGAGAACAGTCAAGCCAAGCAGAGCCTGCCTGGCTCTGAGGGAACCTGTGAATGCACCTCAAAGGACAAAGCAGCCAGCACAGATATTATGCTCCAGAAGTAATTCTGCAGTTTTCTAAACTTTGCTTTACAAACCGCATACAGCCACACGGAAAAATGTAATACAGTAGTTCAGATCCCATCAGCTCAAGTGCAAGAACCCCATTTGCCTGATGTAGTTAAGTAGACCTCCTAGCCTTTAGGTCAGAGAAAAGCTAAAGTACCAGATGACCTATTGCTGAAATAATCTAGCTCCAGGAATCCTGACTTTTCCTGATACAACCAATTCCAAACAGACAAAGCACTAAGATTTGAAGCACCCTCACGAAGGAATCAGTTAAGTTGTTCCGGAATTCACTTATCTTCAACATATCACTACCATCATATTTCCCATACTTATTTTTTAAATCAGCTACAGTGAAACATTAACCCCAGTTACATATAATTTTCTGTGCTTAAAAACAGAACGATTCATGGAAGGGTGAAAAGTGTGGCTTCACACCTGGAAAGCACACGTGAAACAGGAGATCTGTTGCTCATTCTAGCACCTCTTAACGTAAATGAAATTTCCTTTACATCACAGCATCCTCATAGACCCCAGAAGCTTAGAGCAATATCCTTCTGGATGCACAACTGTTCCTTTAGTGCGTATTTACTGACTTTCTTCCAGCCTATCATTCTTTATTTGGAGCTATATTTTTATGCACAAAACGGTATCTTTCAGAGGAGGCAGGAGTTATTAAGAAGTTCATCTGTTCCAGCTGCTTATTCCTCACTTAAACTCATCATTAATCCTCTTTTTATGACACCAGAATTGTCCCTATGGCAACCAATTATGATGTCACAAACAAGATTAGAATTTTGGATGGGGGAACAGAATTAGCTTCTTCGCTATTTGTTTAGGTTCCTAGCAGCTGTCACGCCTCATCAAATCACTGGCCAAGAGAGTTCAAGAACTCTTTTGAATATCCCACCAATACCTGGTAATTCAAGGGAAGGAAGTCAGAAACAAACAGCAACACATGCCCAGTGAAGGATGGAAAGTTATATTGCATGGAGACAATCACTTTCTAGCCCCTGCAGGTCATTCTCTCAACCTGTGAAGCAAGAAAGCATTGGCAACTCTTGTGACACTGTGGGTACTCAGTAGTCAGACCCACTATGAACGTGATTTATTTTCCTATAAAAGTCTAATCCTTCTTTGGATCCTACTAAATATTTCTCTTCAATGATTTGCTGCAGCAGTGGAGTCCCCATTAAATAGACAGAAAATAAGCATGTATGGCAAGTAAAGGAAAAACCCCTGAGCTCACTTATTTCATCATATTTTATTCTACCCATCAACTAAATAACAACAATCATCTCTCTTCCTGCAGAATAATCATGAACACACTTGAATGCCTGAAGTGATTTACATTACCCTTCTCTAGTCTTTTTTCATTCCATCTGTACTTTGTCAAGCTCCCAACAAATCAGAAAAAGAAGAATAAGAACAAAGGGGTCAAATATCAGCCAGCCCCGAACCATCCTGCACATTGTCAACAACTGGAGGTGTTGCATATTCAAGATAAAGATGACTTGTCCCCCCTAGGTTTGGGCTGTGCCATTCTGGCGAGGTGAATGAGTTAAGGTAGCAGCAAGATTAAGCTAAAAGCAAAGCTTGTCACAAAAGGGGGCTGGACCATGGAACAACATCAGGACCTGAACAGAGACATCAATCACTCATGCCTCCAATACATGCTCCTTTCACCAGCCAGGTCTGGCTTCAAACCATTAAAGAACAATCCTCAAACACCCGCACAGCCTTGGGCAATCCATGCATTTTACTTTCCAGGTAACTTATTGTAGTTCATGGAAAACATGACAAATGTTCCCAGGGTTCATCAAAAAAGAAACAGAGAGGGCAAAAAAATTACTTTCACATCCTGCATTGGGACTGAATCACAAAACAAGTGCCTCCCAGTCACCCTTGCAGCTGGCAAAGTTCCTTTTGAAGATGCAGTTCACAGCAAGCAAAATGGCAACATCTCTATTTGGCTGTAAAGCTACTGCAGCACTTCTGAAAAGCTGACATACTTGCCAGTATCCACTAAAAGAAGTCACCACCTCCACTTCATACCAGAATTATCTCTTGCAGTAAAAAATTAAATGAAAAAATAAAAATCCAAACACTCCACCCTCCCAAAAACCCACGTTTTTAACGGAAAAAGTTTCCATGTTTTGCTTTTTTTCCTTTAATTTGGAAACATTTGTCAAACACTAAGAGGCACATACATCTATTCATCCTATTTGTAGGAGGGGTCCACATGAAAACTAATTTTAGCTTTGTAAGACTGCTCTCCACAGACTGTCTGCAGTCAATAGAGATGAGCTCTTCAGGAGGACAATCTGGAGCCAGAGCATAATTAGGCTGGCAAAATGGCCCTCAGGAGAAGACTCTCTCACTTGCTAATGACTGTTGAGGACATCAAGGGAAAGCAGCCTCCCCAGCCTGAAATTATCCTTCAGGAATAACCCTCCCCTCCTCATATTGACTTCTTCACACATATCAGCACTCACAGTTTTTCCAGAGCCAGTGAGAAGTGACACCCACCATCAGGACGTGCACGAGGGGACTGATTCATAACAACAGAGCCATTAGAAGGAAATGCATTAGTCTTAATGGCAAGAACTGCATACTCACATGGTCTCGTTCCATGAAAGTTCTTAAATCCTGTGGGAGTCAGATGTCGGGAACAGCAAAACCAACACAAGCTTGTACAAGTCAGAAATCCTTTGACCAGACATAATTTTATAACAAACACTCACTATTTTGCCTATCACTTTTGGGGCTGTAATTGCCAACACCCTTCAGCCTTGAACAGAAGATGGTTATCAACCCTCTACATGCAGCCATTAAAAATACACTGGCTCCCTGTTTCTCCATTGCCAAAATTAGTTGGATGGGAGCTCCTCAGTCCTAAGAGCCAAATCTCACAGAAATTTGACTTCTACAAAACTCTTGCCCTGTTTGCATACTGCAATGCAAACCCAGCAACCAGAGCATGGTGGGAAACACCATCATCCGGACCAGATCCACCACCCGCGTTCCCCTCCCTGAGGTAGGTTAAATGCTGATCCAACTGCTCCATGGTTAGAAAGGAGAAGAGGAAATGACTAAAGAGCAGATCAAGACTTCCTGGGGGCAGAAGCCTTTTCAGCCCTAACATTACACTTTCATTCTCTGTGTAAGGCAAGAGTTGGTGTCCAGTAAGTGACTACTTGCATTCTTATTACCAGGTGCATTCTGCCAGTGGCTGTAGAGGAGACTCACTGGCACAGAATATTCTCAGAAAGAGAAGCAAAGGAAGAAACCTGCCAGCATAACCATATACATGGTGTATTTTCAGCTTTCAGACAACCCTGGAGAATGACTTTCCTGTTCATCCACTACCCAGTATTACCCTGATAATACACTTGAATCATGACATCAAGCAGCTCCTGCTACCAGTCACAGGACAATTCACCTTCCATGATTCAGTCCCTGGTCCTTCAGAAGAGGCTAAGTATTGTAGGGGTGATCAACACGAAATGTGGTTATTCTAATACATTTCTGTCATGGAAAATTAATCACGATCAAGAGATTTTCACAGATGTTACCAAATAACAACTTTAGCTTACCAAAACTCAGCATTTCCATTCTTTGGGAAATTCTCATATTTCAAATCAAAACAAAATCACTTTTCTCTTTTGAATCAAAGTGGAAAAAAAAAAAAAAAGAGCTCCACATGAAGAAATTCCAATTATATCAACTATTCTATATTTCAGTTACCAAGAGAAATATGTGACTGTGTTGCTCTTTATTTTTATTAAAAATATATATTAAAAAATAATTAACAGTCAGCATCTTCCCCAGAGGATTACAGTTGGAAAATATTACCTCAAAATTCCAAAAAGGAAACGGCTGAAATTTTTCAGCCACCCTTCTCCACCATGGAAAACAGGAATTACAAGAAAATCCATATGTTGTGATACCTTCACAAGTATTACCTCACACCCAAATTTTAGTTAACTTAAAATGAGTGAGGGGTTACTTTATTTTCAGGAACAATCACGTTTTCCCATGCAGACCCTTTAGTGGATGTCTTTAAAACCTTCCTTGCGGCTGAGCAGCCACAGCTCAGCCTCATCAGGCACGAACCCTCTGAGCGTATCTGCTTGTTCCCACCACTGCCTTGTTTGTACACCTCTGTCGCTCGAGTCAGATGCTGACAAGCACTGTTGTGCCTGTGACAGCCTAACACTGAGACATTCTCACTGTTTTGCATTTATCCTCCTATTATTTGTGTTTTCACACATAATAGAAGCCGCTTTGTCTGCCTGCATAGTAAATTCATCTCACTGTTGTACAACCTTGCTGCGAGAAGCTGTTAGGACTGATTCACATTAAGGCCAACATTTCCATCAAGCAAATATCAGTCTCAGCTCCTGACAAATCGTGACACCATTTGTAGAGTGACTGAATCATAAACCAAAAGCTCAAGCTGGATGTTCAGGCAGGGGTGGCTGGGGAAGGGGCTACCATGTATGAAGCAGGGGCCACTGCCTAGGCACAGCTTGGCTGCAGCAATACCCAGGAGATGCCCATGTTTTCTGGCCATGATCCCCATTTACCAGTGGGAGCGGGCAGGAGAGCTGACTTGCCAAGGAACAAGTCAGACAGCAGGCTGCTGCTTCTATGGGAGAGGAATTCACATCTTTCTCCTTTTCAGCCTTTGGATCAAATCAGGAGAAGTCTCACTATGATCTTTCCATCACAGCTTATTTCCTGTTCTTTTTCTTTCTCTCTGTTTCACATCCCTAATGGCTTCTTTCAAGCTTGGAGAAATTACTGTTATAAAGCATTACCTAGTGCACTCTAAGCATGACTTCCCACCCTCCCTTCCTGTCCTCATCTCATCTTATAATTGCTAGTGACTCACTGGAAATGCCTATCTTTGGTCAGCCGAAGGGCTGCTAAGTCTCACTGGGTCCCAAATGATCAAAACTTCTTTTTATGACCTACAGCTCCCAAAACATAAGCAGATGGAAGAAGCAGACACACACTGGAGTTCCCAAACCCAATTGCAGGCCCACATCCTCCAGAGAAAGTCAGCTGCAGTTTTATTTAGTAGGATGCACAGCTGCAAAGGGTAGTAAAATAAGATCATTGGTGGCAGAAAGGCAAGGCCATCTGGTATCTTGGCACTTCACGTGTGAAAGAGGATGATCTCCAATTTTCAGGAAGCAAAAGACATGAGTAATCTCATGATAAAGGCCAAAGACTGAAGAGAATGTGAATTACCTTCTTTTTCTGCTAAGTCAGGAGAGAGGCATAATCAGTGCGTGATGACAGCTTTCCCTGCTGCTGCCTGCACTGCAATCCTCCCTGAGCAAAAAACGGCCCTTAGCGACCGGGAAGCGAGAAAGAATGAACCCAGCACTTTCACAACCACAGGTCAGCTCCCCTCTTCCTTCCATCTCTCTCCCAGTGCTAGTACTTGTATCTTCTGTTCACAGAGACAGCAGGAGCTGTAAAGAGAGGTGCCCCCACTACTGGGATTCAGCAGCTGTGGTTTACTCTTCTGTATTCATTTTGTATGCTTGATTTACTTGAATTCGGTACAAGGCCAGGTACTAATATAAACACTAAACTCAAAGTCTTTGTTTGCAAAAAAAAGGGAATTGGAAATGTAATCAGCTATCATATGGACAGGTTGAAGATATTTTCACAGTCCCATCAGAGCTGATGGCAGAATTATATTTGGTTGCTTGCTTTTTGGCACTAAGGAGGTGCTGGTAAGGAAAGAAGGGTGTACTGCACAATCCAGAGATTAATAATAATAACCAAGGGATTAGAGGAGGCTTTTCTTTAAAATTCCCTGTTACCTGATCTCTCACATTTTCAGCAAACATGAGGTGAAGAATGCATTACTTGATCTTGAATAGGTGACTCTGTGTGATTACATATCAGGAAATAGAAATATTTATGTCATGCTTCCAGCTACCAGTTACAGCCAGAGATAGCTCAGCTTTGTGTCTTGCATATGATTAAAAACCAGAGCAGAATTTACTGAACTCAAAAAGAAAAAGGATCATCACATATGAGGTTTTTCTGAAACACAGTCGCTAAGGGGAGAGCTCACACACAAGCTCTGTGGTTCCAGCCTGCTCTGGAGAGCATTTCTCGAAGTGATTCTGGCTTGAGACTACCCACAAGCTTGAATGAGAGTACATAATGCTTGGCTTATGTTGTTGATGGACATCACATTCCCAAGAAGGGTCTGGTCAGAAGCTTGTTAGGAGCTGGGAGACCCCAGGCTATTCCCAGAGGGAAAGACATTCAGTATCCTCTCTGAAAAGCATAAAAGCTGTGTGCCAGCCAACCCTCCCTTTGGAGGGCACCAAAGTCTTCCAGGCCAGACTATCAACAGCTGTCCCTGCTTAAAGGTTCAGGTTTGGCAGGTAAGGGGATGTTAGGGGTAAATCTGACATGCCCAGGTCACTTGTCTGAAGGCCATTGGGTTAGCAGTTTCTAAACACCACATACAAACTTAGGGAGGAGGCATCTTTGCTGCTATATTGGTCTCAGTCCAGCTCCTAACTGCCCCAGCATCACAGCCAACATTAGTCATTCCTCCCACTATCTGCTGAAAGAAGGGAAGGAAAGAGCTGACGAGACAGAGACCAAATAACTCAGCACTCAGTAAATTTGCTGTTCACTCTGGATCATAGCGCATTTATCAAATGACGATATGGCCCACGTCAGACTCAAGAAAATGAAAAACATTGTTTTGCTGTTTGCCATCCATGCTGAATCAAGATTCTCAAGTCCAAAAAAGAGTCCATAGAGGGATCGTAATGCTATCCAGTACCCAAGCCACTGAGAGGCTACTCCAGCACTCTTTGTACTGCATCAGCAAGACTTATCAAGCACCTTTCAGCATTAGTTCAACACCTGAGAAAGCTTGGAAAACAATAAAAGCTTAAAAGCTGGAGAAGGCAACTGGTACCTCCCTTTTACCATAGGTTTGCATTACATTGACAGGGAGAGGTCCAAAGCCAGTCTCTACATCAAACTGCATGTAAAACAGGCACATAACTACTTTGCAGCACCTGCAACACAATCTACCACCACAGGGCTTGAAAACTTACAGAACTGCAAATCTAAAGGGGAAAAGAAATATCTTACAAGCACCTTGTTAGTAAAGAATCAGAGATACAGCACTGGACTACAAAGCTCACACTAGCCTTGGAGGCAGGAAAAGAACCTGTTGGAGTGAGCTCAATAACTTCAATCTAACATTGTAAAATGCGAATGTTTATGTACTTGTTATGTACTTCCATGTTCTTTGTTCATTGTATTGTGCACCACACAGCCCCAGACATAAACCCACACAGAACACTGGGGTCTTGGTAGGAAGACAGAGGAAGGAAGACAGGTAGGCAACAAAGGAAAATGACCGAAATAAAAGGGAGAGAGAGCAACTCAAAAATAAGGAAATCCAGAAATCCTGTCACAGTGAAAACTGGCCAGTTATAAAACAAATAGACTGCCCACTCCAAAGCCAAATATACTGCCCTGCAAGAGAGGTGACACTTGCAGTTTGTTGGCTACCTGCAGAGACAAAACATTAAAATAAAGAATTGGTCAAGTTCTTCTCATTAATGTAAGGCTACCCACAACCAAACACACCAGCTGCATGGGTACTGCTGCTAGCTCATTCCTCAATGTCATTTTAAATCAGGCTAAAACTTGGAGGTGACCATAGTGCCAGTAGCAAAGGATCCTATGAACACAAGCAGCTGGAAAGACATTGGTACTGGATATCCCTTAAGGCAATAGCATCAAAGGCACTTTTCTTTTGTTTCCTGTCTACACAGGTTTTTAACATGCAAATTCTCTCAGCATCTCAACTTACAAAGAACCTCAAAACTCATAAAGAAACTTTATTCACATCTTTGGCATTTCACTTACTTTCACAGGACAGTCCATTGTCCTCATGGGCATCATCTCAAAAGCATAAATCAGGCTAACACTAGCAATCAATAACCAAGGACCTGGCCCAGTATGTACCTACACAAGGTATTTCATTGCCTTCAGAGAAGCTACAGGATGCAGTACTCAAGTTGGAATGAAACTCCACATGTTTTCACAACAAACAGATATACTCCTGGGATCATTCACTAATTGGATAAAAGCAGAAGAACTACCCCATTACCATCCCTAGAGGAAACTCATTAGCAACCTAATGAAATAAAGGGATGACAGGAAGGTATTTTCTCATCATCTTTTAATGCTAACAGGCTTCAAAGCCATTTTCCTTCCTCACCCTCTCCTGTGGTGCCCAGAACCCCCCTGGCACCTCTCAGAGCATCACAGGCAGTCCCCTCTCCTGCACATTATACAACATCAGGGAACAGTTTCAGAGCACAGAGGGATTCTAAGATGTTCAAATCATCATCTTTGATGAATCTGTTCAATTGAAGCTTAATCCCTGCCCCACTTGGAAATTCTTCCCCAGTGGGTCAAGCTTCCTGATGATTCATAACATTTAAAAGAAGTATAATCCGGCTGTTAGGGGCTTTGTTGTTTGTTTTTATGAAAAGCCGAACTCAGGAACATTTGAAAGAAATTAGAAATGTTGAAACAAATTTTATAATTTTGAAATATTTTTTAAGTTAGTGAAATGACAAATACTGAAGTGAGATGTACATAAGCATAGTACTTCTTATAACTACATCTATATTAAACATGAGAATTTCTAGTTCTCCTCCTGTAAAAAGTGTCAGGCCATACCCCCAGACACTTGGGTATCATGCAGCCCTGATCAGGCATACTTTAGATATCCATATGAAATACACCCTCCTTAATAACAGTGAGGGAAGAATGGATAATTTTTAATCCATCTGAAATATAAAGCAAGACATGCCACATTCCAACTACCTGCAACTACACTTCTCACCCCTAACACCTTCCTCCAAGTCCCCGTTCATTCAAGAAGAGCCCACAGCTCTCCACCAAGAGTTCTTCCAGTCAGACAGCCAAAGACATCAGTATTATTTATCTCTGCAATGCATCTATCGCCTAGCTAAGGCTATAGGGCATCCAGCAGCACCATTCTGCAATGTCAATACATTCATTGCATATACCTTACTGGCAGCCTGAAAGAATAGCATCCTACTTCTTCTCACACCTCCTGCTTAGCCACAAAGGTACACAGGAAGAGCAATGATGCGTTAAACTACTATGCCTCAAAACTAAGTACAGTTAGACACCTCCATTCTCCCTGACTACATGGCAATTTGTCTGCATAATGGGGATTAGTGTCAGGTAGTCAGTAGGGCCAGTGAGCTTTCTAGGTAGAATTTGAATCCATAACCCTTCAAAAGAGGGTGGATGGACCAGATGATAAAAGAGCAGTTTCCTATTATGCAGTATAAATTCTGTAGTTAGCTAAGCTTTCAAACACCTGTAAATCGGAAGGGGATTGTGGCAAAGGCAGTCAGAGCTGCACTTGAAGGGAAATCCAGCACTGAAACATTCAGGTTCTCATTACCCAGCCTTTTTCTAACATAAGGGTTTCTAACCACCAAGCTTCCTCAAAAATGCAGCACAGAAAGTATCAGAGAAATACCAGGCTCAACCACAGAGTACAGACAAGTCAGCCCTGCACCAGCTTACTTTATCAAAAGAGCAGTATTTAGTGACCATTTGTTCCTCAGAACAAGCTGATAAATCTTTCCCTTCCCCCTCAACACTTTCCCTATCTTTATGCTGAGCCATTTCAGTAAGTTAGTTGGAGGTGCTGAGACATTCAGAGGAACCACTTAGTGCCCAGTGGCAGCCTCAGGATAGTGAAGTTCTTTAAAAATCATATAATTCAGAGGCAAAGCTTGGGTATATTGTACTCTAAACAAGATCAAATTGTAATATTCATGCACAGCTGTCCTCTGCCTCTCCCCACACTCCAGGTTTTCTCTGAAAGTTGTTGTTTCAATTCCTTTTAGCCTAGGTGAGAGGCCTCACTGTTAAAGCTAGGGTTGAGGGTCTGTCACTTTGTCACACAGACTCCATCTGCTATCCTAAATAAGTTACTTTATCTTTTGTCTCCTTTTCTCACAGTGGATTTACAAAGAATCAGGTTCTACAGTAGTTGTGTTACGTAGGTATTATTACAGCCGTACAGCTGGATAAAGCTGAGATGAAGTGTAACAGATAAGCATTAGACTTCCTTGTTTAAGGTAAGACCCTGACCAGCACACCAGATTTTTCGGTGTTAAGAAACAGCCTCTTCCTTGACACTGCACAGCCTCCTACCCCATTTGTGGATGGAAATTTAGTAGAAAGTACAGATGTTTTTTCCACACAGCTGCAGCCTGAAGAACACACAGCAAAGCCCTTGTCATACACCTTCCTTCACCCTGAAATTACTCACCAGAACCTCGTCTTACCCATACGCAGCCATCAAATACCCAGCACTAACCCTCACAGAGGTTCCTATAGACTGTACATACATACAGAGTCTTCTCAATGTACTCTTACACATTTTTTTATATAAATAAAATCCCACACAGCTTTTAACTGTTAAGAGCTGCAAATGGTCAAATCATTTAAAATAAGAGGGGAAAAAAAAACCACCAACATTGGAACATGCAGGTGATCAGTAGAATTGAGTTAATGCATCATTCCCACATACAAAGTTTAAAAGCAAACAAACAGCTTTATAGGGTGAGGCACAAAAAGGAGCTCCAACTTTCCACATCCATTTTATTCCAAGGTAAATTTCCTTGCCATTAGTTCTGTAACTAGAAGAGGCTGCCACAGAGCTGTGAGCCTTTCATGCCTCTTCTTTCCTTCCCCCAGATATCAAGAGAATCTTGATATCTGGGAAATCCTTTGGCTGACTGTTAGCATCCCGTGCCCAGGTTGTGCTGGATTTAGCAATAACAAGCAGAAAGAGGTTGTTGCACATACACATCACCTTCCCAACATTTCAGCCAAGGTGCCAAAAACAAAACCCCAAGCCAACCAAACAACACAAAGGCACTGTCAAAAGCCTGGTGAAGCTTCAAGAAAATCATTCTCTCAGACCCATGACTGACCCAAGCAAGAGCCATGAACTAACTGCCTACTTATTCCGTAGGACTAGCCAGAACAAAAGTGGTTTTCCACCTCAAAGTTATGTGGCATCCAATTATCTTTTATGCAATGTTGCACCTGCAACACTCCCAGGGCACTCTTGGTCTACAGGTCCATTCTTGTGCTATGCAACAGTTTTATTATATGCTTACAGAGGTTTTCCCTTTCAAATCACTGATGCATTAATCTCCTTCTGGGTATGTACATAATTCCATTGGAGCTCACATGGAGCTTTATTTAGAGTTATCATTCACAGTGTGTCTTTTGTAAAGTGCTGCTAAATCCAGATATAGAAGGAAGGATGTAATACATGCTCTAAATTCAAAGACAGTCCTTTCATTTTTTTGTGACCCAGCGACATTGATGGCCAGACTTGCAGCCATATCTCAAAGTCAGGAGGGTACTTTAAAGGTCAACCTGTTTTCCCCATGGTATTCTACTTTCTGAAATGTCTTTTTCTGCATTTTTGTCCAACACAGAATTTCCACATGAAAGTTTTATAAATCAAAGGGCTTCATGAAGGCCCCTTCATGTACCAAAAAAGTCCAGTGATAAACCCTGGGAGAAAATGATAAAATGGTGATGGATGTTTTGGGTGACAAAGTAAATTGAGTCACTGTTATGTGTGGGTGGTAACAACTCTGTACAGTACATACCCGAAACTCTCAACAAAGACAGTTGTAAGCAGATCTTATGAGATTAGGCTGGAGAGTGAGAATTATCTTCTTGACATTTGGTAGAAGATAAAAATTCATCCATCATTTTCATGCAGAACAACCTCACTCATTTACAGAAATGAGATGTATTAAGATTCAAGGAAAATTAAGTAAAATAAATCGACACAATCAAAAGATCAAAGGCTTTTGTTGGGTGTTTTTGTTTTTAGAAATGTCATTCAGCTTTAATAATTTATAATGCTTCACAGTACACTTGCAAATGCTGTCATATTTCATAAAATAATTAAGTCTTAGTAATAGGAGACACCTCTACCATGCTGTCTGTAACATTTACTGAGAAGTGATGTGCATTTTATGATCATTATCATGTCTGTAAATAAATGAAGCAAAAAGAATGAGCACATTTCCATTCCTTAAAATTTCTGTTTTGGTCTATTTTTGGAAAGCACACAAAGCATATCCCAAGCAGATTTGTTTGGCAAGTTGGAGAGAAACATCAGCCAAAGAAGCTGAAGCCGCCTATTTTAGATGTTTCCAAGTGGAACCGGACAGCCAGTGTGTACGGTGAGTTAAGAAAACCGGTGCCTCCAGCCACCTCCATTACTAAAAGTGAAACACATGGTTTCCTGCTCAAGCAAGCCACCATCACCAAAGGCAAAGCCTCGGAACCATGCTGCCAATTCGCTGCCTATTAGAGGCACTGAATTACGAGAGGATTCATTACAGCCCTGCTTTTGGAAGTCCCGGAGCCATGTACGAACAAGAATCCTAAAGTCTGCCACCCGCTGCCTTGGTCAGGATTTGTCCATTTGGTCAAACTGAAACTGCATTTCTCTAGATAAACTATTCCCTTGTAGCAAGTGTTTGCCAAACACCACTTTTTTCGCCTCTCAAGAAGGACATTAAAACTTAAAATATTATTTTTATTTCCAGTGCCACTAATCAAGATTCCCAGCTTTCTAAATAGTAATCAATAAAAAAAATTACAAAAATCATTAAATTTGCATTATTGATGGTTTCAGTTGTTTGCTTTTTGGACTGTGTTGGTTGTTTTGGTTTTCCTTTGGTTTCGAGTTTGAGTTTTGGGGGTTTGTTCTGGTTTTTCTTTTTACCTTTTGCTATTTCCCCTATGCTTAAAAAACTAAACCACAAGACTGCCTTTCACATAAGTTTTTCAGGCTGAAAGTACCTGCAGGATAGAGCTTCATTGGCAAGGTTTTCTCTAAACTTAGGGTTTTATTGTGGTAATATTCTTATTGAGCATTTCTTTGGTATAATCTGGATTTCTCTTTATTTCAAGAATTATTTTGGGAAAGCTACCTCAATCTCTATTTTTGCTAAAAGAGACCATGAGATCCTCCCAGCCAGATCTCCGCAGTGACAAAATAAAAATCACAAGGAAAGAAAAAATTACCCACCAGCTTTCTGTCACAGTCTCTTGTAAATATATTCTACCAGGGCTAAATAATACTCTAAGAACCAATCTACAGAAATAATTTCTCTTTGGCAAGGGCACATCTTTAATTCACTTCTTCAGAATTATTTTTCATCTCCCAGTTTCTTCACAGTGGGGTGGGAAGCAGATCCTTTGGTTCTATCCGTTTATGGGAAAAAAAGAGTTTTCATTTTGTGAGCCCATCGTTCAGATTTTAATCAGAAAATCCAAAACATCTTCAAGATACTTAATTCCATGTTTGTAGTGTAAAAAAATTACTGCTTAGCTATTGGCATTCTGATGCTAGCATCCGAGTAGTGAGTCGGTTGGCCTCACTGAAGTGTGAGAGGAAGAAGATTGAGCTATTTCTCTGAGCTTTCACTCAGTTTACACAGGGAGCAGCTCTGCAAGATACCCTTTATGGAGGGATTGCCACTTTGGATTGCAGACCACCCTGCCCTCCCACATCAGTGGTACCCACCAGCTGAGCCACGGCAGGGGCAGCACCCCCTAATACATCAGGCAGGGCAGGCGCCCTGTCTGCAAATTAAGATCCACTTAAGGGATGCGTGTTGGCAGCACATGCACACACACAGAAACAGGCACACTTTAAACCCATTAGCTCACTCACAAGCACAGATAAGTGTCATATTCCCACTGTGTATGTATTCATAATTATAGCATATTACCAGAAAGAAAACAGCAAGCAAACATCTACTCCTAACAGAATGAGGAGCTTCTGATGCAGATAATGAGCTTTGTGGATGTCAGGTGCATGGTGGAGATGGTTGGGAACATGGCAAGGTCAAGTGAGTTTCTGAGCTCACTATGAGGCACAGCTGTGCTATTTAAAGCAAGTTTTTCCACCTGGTGGTTCAATATGGAGACAAACATGCCTTTATTGGTATTTACTACACAAAATCATTGCATATTTAATACAGCAGCTTCCACATTGTAAGCCACTGACTGACCACATCAGTATAAATCATTATTTTCCAAACTATGTTACTCATGGTTTTGGTACAATGCTAGAGAAACCAACAAATTATTTGTATGCAACAGCTACGTCATCAGCCAAATAGATAGGCATTACAATGAAAGCAGTTGCTGTTTAGCAACAACAAAAAGAAAGGGGGAGAGAGATAATACTACAAGCCAGCCTCAGGTAAACAGCAGTTTCATAATAGGGAGTGATTAGCATAAAATTGGCACAGGAAACTTCTTCCTTTTTCCTCTTCCTTTCCCCCCCCTGTTATAATACCATGACCTCTCTTTCAGCCACCTGTTTCATTCCATCAGCTCCCACCAACAGATTTTGCAACTCTCATTTTCGTGAAACTTTATTATTTTAAGCAAGTTCCAACTAGTGGTTTGGTTTTTTTCTGCATGTATAAACGCCAAGATATGGGTGTGTTTCAATGTGATGCACCTGCACAGAAAATCCTAAATGAGCTCTTTGGAAACATGTATGAAGCCTTGAATAATCGCTGTTGTACCAGTGGATAAGGGAGTCCAAGTGCCAACATAAGTAGATTTTCCTATGTATAATATAGTCATTTATATTTACAAATGTGTTTCAGCATCACAATTTACTGACAGAAATGGTAGCAATTAAGGAGCCTGAGGGTTGCAGGGTGTGGAGAGCTCAGCGGAGGTCCTTTGTAAAAGTTTTCTATTCTTCTATCTACTAAGATTGTTCTCGCTACAGATAAAGGAAAGTGCACATTATTTGTAGGAAACCAGCTCCAAATGAAAAGGTGTGGAAATCCAAGGATGCAAAGAAAGTGTACTTTCTCACACATATCCCAAGTCAAGTACAATGAGTAATAGGCATCAAGAGATGCTTAGGAAAACCTTTTATATCTGCAGGTTCAGGACTTGTTGTACGCTTGCCTACATTGAGGAGAGTCAAAGGAAAGAAGAGAAAAAAGCCCACAAAGCTTGCATTATAAAACCCTTACAGCGACGATGCAGAAAATTTCAAGTTGTCTTTAACACACTTCTAGATAATCTAGAGAGCAGGACATTATAAACAGATTTTAACACCTTCTCCCTCCCCCACCCCCCAAAAAAATAAAATGGGTGGAAGATGACAAAATTAACGAAATTTTTAAAACTAAACAAAAACAGAGCCTGAATAGAGCTCCTCCAAGTTTTATTGTTAACCCCATGCCTTCTGTACCAAGAGCAGACACATTAGGAATCCTGCTTCATTAGCAGCCTTTTCACAGCCCACCTACAGAATCTGCCTCTACCTAAACAACTTGCACCTCAATGGCATGTGCTCGGAAAACTATGGGGATAGAGATGCAGAAGCGGAGGGAGGTGACTGATGGAATGCTCTTTGGGTGTCCAGTAAGTTTTTTTTCCCCACATCAGTCACCTCCTTATGAATCATCCCAAACTTCACACTCACCAGCGAGACCTTCAGCCCTTGTGTGGAAGTCTCTCAGCATGCATGAAGTATTATATAAAACTTCAGCTATGAAGAGTGCTTTAATTACATCATTTTTATGCCCTACCACGTGCAGAGACCCAAACCACTACTAAGCTACCTCACACGTATATGGACAGCACATTAAATAGAAGTACCTCCATGTTAGGGGAGATTCTTCAGCAAATTTACCAACAGCTGTAGGCACTCTTTCCTTGCAGAGACAGAATATGTAGCACTTTGTGTTTGCCATCCTCCCAGTTAAGAGGGCTCATCCCTAAGCACACTAGACTACTAGTTCCTGATTGCTCTATGCCTCCACCATGGCTTTACAGCCAGAAAGTAGCCGAAATTAGGCAAAACTAACTTTGTGCCATGAAGCTTCCCAGGCAGCAATTACTTGCAGCAGATGCTGGCCATTAGCAGATCCTAGGTGGTAACTGACAAGCCCCACCGAGAGCCCCCTCACCCAGGGGCAGTGACAGAAGGAAGAAATCCATTTATCTGATATCAGAGATATGGGGTAAGTGAACAGCCATAAAAATCCAACACGCTGGTTTTGAAATTAACACCCTGCTCCGGCTATAACGTGTCATGTGGCACCCCGGTGTTCGCCGGCCCTCGGCCGCAGCCACGCTTGGGGCGCTGGGCACAGCAGCTCACCCATCTTCTCAACCGCTGGGGCTTATGCAACGGCTGCCGGCAAGGGTGGGAAACGGGCAGGGAGGGGAGACCGGCGTTCCGGGGAACCTCCAACAGAGAAACCCCTTTCGGGAGCAGCAATGCCACCAGTAAGGTTCTTCCAATGCCTTTTGCGAGCGTTTGGAGGCGCCGAGAACACGGGCGCCAGTGCTTTATTGAAAGGGCAAAGCGTAAAGACAAACCTACTGCCCTGGCAGCCGGGAAAGATCCCTGACTCTGAGAAACTCTGAAGTTCACCCACGTACACCGTCCCCCTCCCCACCTTCCCTGACTCTGCCGCGCCGGAGGAGCACCGCAAACCTGCCAGCAGCCGCGGGGCTGTGGATCAGGTCAGCGGCATAACGGAGCACCCATCTGAGGGGCTCTTTGAGGCTTTGGGATGAAGATAAAAGGCTCGCCCAGCCTCCAGGGTACTGTCAGCACGGGGCTGCCCGCCCGCTTCGCCGCCGGACCCGGCCTGATGCCTCCCCACCCGCAGGCATCCCGTGCCCTAGAGGTGCCCCTAGGCTTCCCAGAGCCGGTCCCACCCGTCCGGCGCCCACCTGTAGGACACCTGCTTCCTGAAGGTGAGGCTCCGCAGCTTCTCCTCTAGCGACTCATCCGCTGCTGACAGCCCCGGCTCCTCCGGGACCCCGGCGGCACCCGCCGTGTCCCCACCACCCTCGGCCCCCCGACAGCCACCGCCACCAGCAGCCCCGGTCTCCTCCCCGCCGGCTGCGGCGGGGGGGTTCATTGCGGTGGGGCAGTGGGGCCGAGCAGGAGGAGGAGGCAGGCGGGCGGCAACCGACGGCTGCAGGCGCTGAGGGGCGGCGGCCGGGGACACGGCGCTCCCGGGGCCGCGGGGCGCGCTGCGAGCAGCGGCGGCTGCAAATGGCAGCGCGGCCGCGCAGCATCCATCGGCGGCCGCACTGCAGAGGGGCATTGTGGGAAACTCCCGGCAGGCCCCGCCCCCTGCCACGCCACGCCGCCCGACAGCCAATCGCCGCCCCGTATCGTCGACACGCCCCCTTAACCCACGCCCCCTCGCCCCGCCTTGGCACGGGGACCGCGGCGCTGCCCGGGGAGACCCTGGCCTCAGATGCGCCCCGTTTCCCCTCGCTTCACCGTTAAAACACCTCTGAGAGAGGGCTCAGGTGCCCCAAAGCACCCAGAGGTGCAGCCTTCCTGCAGCCCTGGCTTGATAGCGCGTTGGCAGCTTCTCATGTCCTTCCCAGGCGATCTCAGCTTGGTGCGCTCTTAATCAAAGCACCTGACTTCTGAGAGATGCGTTTGGAGACAGGCATCACGATGTCCTTCAGTGAAATAAATTGTCCTCCACCTTATTCCCCACTTCTCCCTTTTGTTCATTGACCAAGGAAAACTTGCCAGGGAAGCATCAGCATGGGGCTATTTAAGCATAAGTTGACAGTGACAGTAGTATTAAAAAGCACAGAAGAGGCCAAGGTCTGGGACTATGCATCAATCACAGCAGGAATTATGAATATTTTCTTTATTTTTACTTTTCCATTCTATATTTCCAAAACTTCTCCTAGGCAATGTGATCCAAAATAGATGCAAGAAAAAATAAAATAGAAGAAGGTTGAGCAATGACATACCACAGAGAAGACAAACCCCACAGAAACAGATTTCAGAACTTCTCTGTCTCCACAGATGACTTCCCAAGAGGCCTTGCTCCTCCTTCATGGTCCTTGTGCCACAGTGCAGCCACGGCATGACCAAAAGTTCCAGCTGCCCACGTCCACCAGTGAGCAAACATTACAAAATCTTGGGCATCAGTCAGACCTAGGACAGTCAATAGATTCCTTATGCCCCATCCCTGGCAGTGCTCAAGGCCAGGTTGGATGGGGCTTGGAGCAACCTGGTCTAGTGGAAGGTGTCCCTACCCTTGCTAGGGGGTTGGAACTGGGTGATATTTAAGGTCCCTTCCAACCCAAACCGTTCTTTGACTCTTGCTCCTTCTTTAACCCTAGGTAAAGATTCAGCTTCTCCATACTTAGGACATGCTTCAGTAAGGCTCTCCAAGACAGCCAGATATTTTCCTGTCCCTTGTTGGCAGCAGGGAAGGATGATGGAAAGTGAACCTTTTTACTACAGTTTAAGCATTTGAAATTTTAACCAACTTTCAAATTCATATTCTTCCCTGATGCATAGATGATACGTATGTTACCTACATGTACATGTGTTTCCCCTAATACGCATATAAATGTTCTCATCCAAACCCTGAAATCCTTTCAGTTACTAATGAAGCACACAGATGAAAGCATAATTAAGCAATGTAATACATCGCTTATTAGAAGCAAAACTAAAGCTCTTGCACAGAACTGTAAAAAGAAGATCTGGATCCTGCTCTGAGCTGCCTGCAGAGAGATCTGCAAACTAGCACAGAGCTCCACTGGAACCATCAATGCTTTTGCCATGGAGAGCTGGGACCTCGGCTGGAAAGTCTCCAGTGGAACTTCCAGAGAAATTAGCAGCCAGTGTTGATGGTGAAAGCATCCAATTTAAGAGCACGTGACAAGTACTTTTTGCAGTAGGAAACTAGATCATTTTGAAGCAGAATTGCCACAGACCATTTCAGACCTAGCCCTACAGCCAGCTTCAAGGACAAGAAGCAGTGCCATGAGCCCCTCTCTCATCAAACACGTCTCCTAGGTTTTGTCACTGGGGACAGCAGTACGGTCTGTTGCTGTGAGATGCCAGCTGCATGTGCAACAAAATGCTTTAATTACAAATTAATTTTGCACTTGGAGAGCAGAGCAGTGTGCACCACCTCACAGCTTTATTCTTTTTAGGCTTTGCTCTGCATGAGAGCAGCTCTGTGGCCTGTGCTCCAGCTAATCACTCCACCCCCCCCCCAGAGCATCAGGAGCAAAGACTAACAACTAATCAGAATCTCCTACCCCCTCATCCAGCAAACATCCATGCCACTGAGCCACATCCTCCTCCTCTAGCATGAACTCCATTATAGCTCCTGCCTGTCAGTGACTATTTTGCCCACATGACCACATTTAGCCTGTGCTCAGGGATTACCTGTTTTTCCTCTGTCTGCTGCAATTTGCATGACTCATTTGCAACATGAAGTGCTAAATCGACTTCCTATGCCTTTTCCTAAATATGAGCAATTATGAGAGAATCTGAGGCTCGTGGAGGAAAGCCCTGCTTACACAATTACACTTGGGGCATAACTGTCAATTCCTGTGGCTCGAGAAAGACAACAACAGCAGAAACTTCGTCAGAGCATCACGTTCGCTCCAAGATGTGGCTGCAGATATTCTGCTGCATCAGGAGGGAAAGGATGAGCACAAAAATAGATTTTTTAGCAAGTTTTGCTAGTATCTGGGATCATCATCCTGGCAAAAACATTAATTCCCACAGCAAGGATTTAATTTCTTAAGGTGGCAGCTCAGCCAAGGGCTGGGCTGTGGGGTTAAGAGGAGCATCTAGCACCACTCTGCCATGACTCCCCTGCTCACCTGGGAGAGCTGACAAGCTTCGGCAGCTAGGGAGCTCTTCTTCCTGGGTGGAAACTTATCACATGCCTCAAATAGCAGGATGGATGGTGGGAATGAGAGAGGAAATGAACAGAAAGGAGGGAATTCAGCTTTTGGGAGTAAAGCCAGGGGAAAGAGGTTTATTCCATACATCCATGTGCCTGTTAATGCACACTCCAGTGTGCATTCCTTAAGGTCATACAAACTTCATCCTCAGGATAACCTTCAACATCCACCTTCCAGGAAAACCACATATATTTTTACACATACATGTGTGTACCTATGTGTTTGCACCCCCTCATTTTATTCATTTATTTTTAAAACATGACTGACCAAGCAGCCAGCTTCCCTCCCAGATTCAGTGCTAATGGATATACCCACAAAAACCTTCACTTTTGGTCAGCATTTGAAGCTCAAGTAGAGCATGGCTTATCCATCAGGGAACTGAGGGATGCTGAAGCTTAACACCCTCAGCTCAGCAGATCACTCCATTGGGCAGAGACACTTCAGAGCCACTTTATCCTGCAGTTCTGCCAGCGCTGGCTCCAATTAGCTCTCTGGCAAGTTACCACTTTCTGTTACATTCTATATATTACTTTTTAACCATTTTTCAGCTATTTCTTAGCACTGCTCCCCTTTCTACACGTAGGCTGCCATAGCTGCAAATATATCCCAATTCCTGTTGCCAAGTGGAAGTGACAACAATAGCCTGATCCTCGCTTGGAAGTGCCTGAGTGCTGCCCCATTACAAATACCATGGATCAAAGCCAGATTTTTACCAAATAGGCTTAAAAAAAGAAGGGCTAACCAGAACCTGATGGTTCTCATTAGACAATAGAAGTGAGGCACCCAACAGACATGGACATACTCTACAGTGGTTATCTTCTCTCAGCTGTATCACAACAAAGATAAGTGCCAGAACTTGCAATTTTCTCCTTCTTGGCAATACACAAAAAAAAAGTAATTTAATAGCAATGTAAATCATGTAAATACAGCTGAAGATTAATTTGCTAATAAAAAATTAAAAAGTCATTCCTGGCTTCTCTGTGGACCATTTGAAGCCCACAAGAGACCAGCACCAAGAAAATGAGAAACCAAATCAGCCACTTCAACTTTCTGAAGCATAAACTGGAAGGAGACAAGATACACAGGCTTTACTCGTTCCACATGGACTGGAACATTCTTTTATTTCCGATTGTTACCTCCTCTGGATCACCTTGCTTTGGTTGATCTCAGTGTGCTTTATAGACAGGAGGAAGCCACTGCTGGCCCCATTTTGCAGACAAGTATCTGAAGCATGGAAAAGGGTCAGCCAAATTCACCAGCACGCCACAAGCAGGGCTACACCCAGAAGCTCATTTCCTTGCTCTCTAGTCAGTGTTCACACTCTACAGGACACAGCTCCTACGGAGTTATTTTCTTTCTGGCAAAGGTGCAAGCTTTTGCTCGCTGCTTCTGAACTTCAAGCTAATGAGGTCCATGTTTCTAAAAAAACCCAAAGCAAATGAGCCAGGAAAGGGAGCACCAGTAATGAATCTACCACAAAACACCTGCAGGGGTGGCAAAGTCGGTGCTGCTGTAAAACAGGTATGAGCAACAGCTAACAGCAGAGTGTGAAGACTTACCACCCAAACCACACAGTGAGAGGCATTGCAAGCTCCATTCGGACTCCCTTCCTCCTGCCCTGCAACAGGAATCAGCCTGATTATCATAATTCAGGCTTGAATTCAAACAGTAACACACTCTTCAAAGAACAGCGTGTACTGGAGGGTGATAGGTAGAGAGGCTGACAGCTCATCACCCCGCATTTCTCCATTGTATGTGGGCTTCTTTTTTAATCACAGACTCCCTGCAGCATCTCCTGCTGTGTGATGCTTTAAGGGTAATTCTGAGACCCAGGGAGATTCTTAACCAATCGTTAATCACCAGTCGGTGCTTTGTATGCTTGGAGGAACTGAGCTCAGCTAAAACTAAGCTGAGGGTAACTGCTCCAATCAGTCACGATCTAACGATTTTCCTCTAAAAAATGTTATGTATGGCTTGGTGCTGCTAACAAGTGCCCAGATCGATAGTTCTGGCAAGAGAAATTGCCTGCTCGAAAAGCAACAAGGGGCACCCAGCAGCAGCAAAAAAGACGGCAGCTGCTATAACATCTGAAATGAGAGAAAAGGAGCGGGATGCAGAACTTCAAGGACAAAGTAAAGCCCTCCTCTCGCCACCTTCCAAGAGAAAGCACCACACACCTTCTTCATTCCGGTACAGAAGCCAAGTTTTGTGAGAAGGAGCTGCTTCATCATCTGCTGTGATCACGGTGGGGGGGTAGATAGTATGTCCTGGTGCTGGAACCAGGCTGTGCCTGGGAGAGCTGTTCTGTTACAGCACCGCATGGAGGCTGTGTTTGCGATGGAACAAACCAAAATGACTGGATAAACCAAAGACAAACCTCTCATTCCCATTTTCTTTTCTTGTGATAGTGAATGGTGGCAGGCAGCAAAGCCAATCCTTGTGTTAAAAGCACCAGAGTAGAGCTCAGGAGAGATGAGCTTGCTTTTTTATCTTCACTGCCAATTTCTTTTGCCAGATTAACCTCTTTAGCCCCAAACTGAGACCTTTCTGGAAACTGGCATCAGGCACAAATTTAGTGCAAGCCAAAGTGTTCCAATTTTCATGGCCACTGCCTTCCCCAGCCTCTGAAGAAGCCTTCTTTAAGAGGCCTTCGAAAAAAAGGCACCAAAGCAATCTGTGATGTTCCCATTTTCAGTTCAGTAAAGCTGGAACTCTTACTCCCACTGCTAGTATCTCCTGTGGCGAATAAGCTCTTAGTTGCTATTTTATGGATGCATGGTACTTGCAGATGAAGTCTCTTTCCTAGTAGAAAGCTGGTATAATACAAATGACCACATCATTCATGAAGCCAGCTCTGAACAGGGTATTTTTCACATCTGCATTAGACCATCCCTCGCCAAGTCCTCTGGGTGGCCAGCAAAGACACAGAGTCCCCAGATTGGAAGAAAGTAGGTATTTTCTTTTCCATGTCTACTCAAAGTAGCAAAGGTCAATTCTGTCCCCTGACTGCATGCTGCTTCTGGGCTGCAGGGCATGGTGTCCAGCATTCACACAGGCAAAACAGCAGGTTCTGGATTGCTGGAGAAAGCTCCTGCGCTATCTCGGGGGTGAGTCAGTGTAAGAGAAGGATGGGAGGCCAGCAGAAGACCCAAGCCATAAAAGCCAAAGCAGAAAGAGCAATTTTAAGAGTTCACTTTAGATTAAGCAATTAGTGGCCTGTGTAAAGTCAAGGCAGATAAAGACCTTGCTTCCAGAGGGCTATTTGACCCATATGAATCAAATTCCAGCAAGCTCTAGCAGACTTCTATCAGTAGGCTGAAGGCAGTGCCTCCTGAGCATCAGACTTCCTGGATGCCACTTGTATGGAGAGAGAATTTAATATTAATGGGGCCGTATCACACAGTTGCACTCAAGTGCCATTATCATTATTAAATGCCATCAGCCTTCACCTAATTTCCACCCATCGACAGGTATGATTCTCAGCTAATCCCAGAAAAGGGAGGAGGCAGCCAGCTTCAGTAAAAACCTACACCACTGCTTTTAACCTTCTTTGTCTAGCAATGTGCTAAATTACCAGGGCTCTGTCATGCTGAAGAACTTACTTGGGAAAGCCAAGGGACCAGATCTTTTCCAACCATCAGGAAAGCAAACAAGCTGTACTGGCTTTTTCTACAGAAAATATTTATTTGCAAGAAATGAAAAGCATAACATACTTCGCTACATATATGTTTAGGCTACAAAAGCAGGTAGTCTGTTCTCCTGTCAAATCAAGCTGATGATTTAAAAAAGGAAAACCATCAATTTCTTTCCACCCAATGGACATGTTTGCAGTGTGAACAACCAGGTAGGACTGTATCCAGACAACAGCACTTGTACAAAAATAGGGAGGCCATTGAACGCAGTACTCAGAGCTAAACAGACTTACAGCAAAAGAACAGAGAGATCTGCAGTCAGAAAAGGTTCCAATACAGTTTACCAGGGAGTATAGGTGGTGCTTTTGCACTAATATCACTCTACTTTTCAGTTAGATAGTTTTAAATGCTTGCACAAACCCATAGTGCATCCACATGAACAGAGGGAAAGGGAAAGATCAGCTGAAATGCCTTAAGGGTACCACAAGGTATTGGTTTGCATGGCCCAAGGCAATGGCTTATGCTCTGGATATGTATTTCTCCTCAAGAAGCTAACACCAGGTAATTTACCCATGGAAGGCCCAGCGCATCTCAGGGAAGCTGTGATGTATGATGATGTACTTACATCACAGTGTGGCTCTCTGAGAGCAAACTGCTTCCCTCACTGGCATCCTACTGCCTGTGGGGCAGTTACGGCAGTAGAACCTTTGGGGAAGGGAGATCTTCAGGTCCTCTCCCAGACAACCAGTTCAACGAAGTGTGCTCCTTGAGGTGTCAGCTCTCAGTGGCCACATTTAAGGCTAACTTAGAATTAAAACAAACCCCAAACATTGAAAGCCATAGTTCTGCAGAATAAAAATTACACCGGAAAACACAATAAAGCTGAAAGTAATTGTTCTTTTGTACCAAGCCAGAGCAGTCCTACAGATAGGCCACATAGTCTATGCACACACACACAAACAACACAACTTTCACTCAACAACTGCTAACACGACAGACTCCAGACAGCAATTTACAGGAAAGCTTTATGGGTGCTGGGTGATGTGGAATGTGAACAGGTTTCAGAGAGAAATTCCTGGACTTTCTGTTGCACCAGGTGGAATGTGCCCCATGTGTTCAGGTAGATGCCTTTGTTTTGCAACACTTACTACATTAAGAAAACAACTCGTGTTTTTACTTTTGTTTTTAATTACTCACCATGCACACCTGCATAGACACACACATGCGTGCACTCGTTCTTGCTAGCTGTACAAATGAAGAAAAGCAAGATGCTATTACATCAGCACCACTGAATTAAAATCTGATACGACAAAGTCAGATACAACCAGAGTTCTGTTAAAAGAAATTGACTACCTGCCTCTGCTTCCCCCTCTTTCCCTTAATTATGGGCTGCTAAAGTTCAATAACGTTTTTACCTGCTGTAAGGGAAATGGCATATACCACAAATGTCAAAAATGCATAAACAGGACTGCATAGTATTAAAGAGCAAGGGGAAGAGCAGAGCTAAAACAAGTGGAGAACTAATGAAAAAGATTATCATTGCTGATTTATGGAATCAAGAACTAGGTTTCCCTGGGACACCAAGTGTCCCTTCACCTGCCATTTCTTTTATCTTTTAAGACAGGTCTACAAATTCAGCTCTCCCATATTTTGTTCCAACTCTTGGAGGAAAGAGTATGGAGATGGGCTTTAGGTCAGAGAAGAGACTACTAATAAAGAATATCCAAACTCCATTTCAGCATCACAAATGAAAACTTCCTGCAAGATGCACTCTTTTCTACATAGGAAGTCAATTAATAAGTATAACTTTGTAGAGCAAGAGAAAGGCCTGACATGAAAACCACAAAATCAAACGGCAATTTCACTCTCTGTCCTGAAGTCTCCAAGGAATGCTGATCCACCTAAGCAATGTAGCGTTAGCTGGGATCACACCCTCAATATATCCCTGAACAACCACTACCACCCTATTGCCCATGAGAAAGTGACAAAATCCTGGTCCATTGATTGAATCCTTGCCTCTTATTTGTAAAGGCCTTAACACATAAGCTGGTTCATTCATCTTTGAAATCCCCAAAGTTGTTTATCCCTAACACTATGGTGCAAAGCAGCAAAACATCATAGCACTACACTACTTAAATAGGCTAGTGTAACTTTTGAAGTTACAAAGTACTGACCTACCATTTCACCTTCAGAATACAAAATGTTCCTTTCCTAATTAGTGACTTGAGAAAGAAATATTTTAGTCACCAGGAGTATAAAAATACTCTGTATACTTCTGTTCTCAAATGTGTGGGTTTTGTACAATGGCCTCTTGGCATTAACTAGAATCTAGAGCCCAAATACTCAGTGGAAATCCCTCCCAGCGTAGCAATTAGTATCATTCATTTATTTGACCTACATTCTAAATGTGTCTAGACAGAACTCACCACCAATAGTTTTGGGGGATGGGAGTGGGGAGGTGGGTTGGTTTCTTTGGCAGAAAAAAAAAAAAAAAAGTTTTTAGATTCATTTTCAGCTCTACATTAAAAAAATTAAGAATACATTTTATATTGTTACATAGAGAGATATGGAAGAGGTCCCCTGACAGTATAAATCAGACCTGCAGCCTCCAAAAGTGGTAAGTAGAAGTGAGCTGCATTGTATCAGCTGGGATCTGGCCTAAGAACCTCAACCTAATCCATTATTAGTCTGTGCTGCTGAAAAATATTGAATGCTACAGATAAAATAAGAGAAACGCAGCAAAGAACTATAAATAGCCTGGGGAAAAAAAAACCCACAACATTATCTACACACTGGTAACAAGGTTAGAACTGTCACATGCCCTCCACTGCATACTTTATACATATATATATATAAAATGCCCTACATTCTATCACAGTCTATCCTCCTAGAAGCAAAGACCCCACAGATCCAGCCATACTTTAAAGCTGTAAGCCAAAAAATAAGTTTACTTTTGTGTATAAAATTGTGCTAATAAGCAGCATAATGTTACAGCCAAAGACTCTAAGGATCAGTTAAAAGTCCTCTACTGGAAACAGAAATTAAATAGGACATAAGCCCTCTGCCTACCCTGTCTATGCACACACATTATTCTACAGCACCAAGTCACTCATCATGGAAAAAGTATACTGTCAGAAGGCTAAGACTTCAATATAGATGAGCTAATTAAAAGGACATACAAGCATCCTCTCTGAATACACCTTACTACTGCTTCCCTCTGCCCTTAGCACGAAGCACATACATCTGCCTCTCCATGTTGTTTGCAGTGTACCAACACTAGTACTTGGATCCCCCCTGGACTGCTGAGGCTGGCAGTGTGATTGCATGAGTCCTGCCTTCTCTGTCCCCCTGCTAAGAACTTAATACAGGCATCAGCTACCTCTGGAAACAGTGAGGTCCTTGTCACGTAACAGCCTGTGGGTAGGTGATGACAGAAGTTTCTTTGGCTCCTAGTATATAGCAGAGGAACCTGTTCTATTAAGGCCCCTGAAGAAAAATGATCACAAACATACCGAAGGAAACATTTTCCTTATTATAAAGAAGTCGTATTTAATATAATAAATCCCCAAACAATGTGTGTGCTAGGTTAAGAGATTCCCCAAAAGAGTACCTAAAAATAACTTAGAGAATAACAAAAATTAAGATTATGGAATTAGATTATCAAACAGGTAAAAAGTAATTGGTATGGCCGTACTGGCTTGGATGAGTTAGTTCAGAGGGAGGCCTGACCCAGGCCATGGCTGGCTTAAAATGCTCCAGATGAAAACATGACTGTCTCCCAGTGAGATTTCAATTGACATGCCCAAATTAAGCAAACAAAAGGGCAAAGATTTAATGGTGACTAATGCACTTTTGGAGAGAGGAGGTTGTTTGGGCTTTGCAGAATCATCTGTTCTTTAAGTATGGAGAAATAATTCAGCTTCAGTTTTAATACACTGGAGTCAGCTGTATCTGCAATGGGAGGTGATCCATTTAACTGGTCGTGGCCATGGGATCAAAGCAGCCTCCTACTTATACAGAGTGAAAACTTCAAGACTAGCAAGAGCAGTGTTGTGCTCAGCAACCTGGGACCTCTTTTGCAGAAGACTTGACCATTCAGCTGCCCTCAGAGGTGGCAAACCATGGGTGATTTGAAGGAAAATAAAAAATAGACTGTTTAAAGAATTTTCTAAGCTATGACCTTGTCCACTTACACTGACCAGCCATACAGTAATGGAAGGGTCAGTCACAGCTTTCTCCTGCCACTTTGCTGACCTCATGTGGCTAACCAATGCAGCCATCCCTTGCGCCAGCCACCACTGTTCATTATTTATGTGAAGTCAGGTTGAACAGGACTTTGAGCAACCTGGTCTAATGGAAGGTGTTACTGCCTGCGGCAGGGGGTTCGAACTGGATGAGCTTTAAAGTCCCTTCAAGCCCAAGCCATTCTATGATTCTAGGCCTTAAATCATTGGAAAAAAAATCATACAAAAAATTGTTGGTGCATACTGGAATGATTCAGAGGACCCACTGGGATCACTGTGAAGTGAAGAGGCTTCAGGGAGGAGACTCAAACACGCCAAGAAGAAAACACTTGCAAAATAAGACTACAACCACAATTCTCCTCTAATTGCCACTAAAGGTAAAATAATCAAAAGGCACTTGCATAGAAGAATAGGGCATTACTTAGAAAGCACACCTGTATACCAAAACTCATTACTAGGTCATGGAGTCAGGCACATATTTCACTGTCACTAATCTGAAACACCCTCTTAAAACAGCACGATGGAGACTGTTCCACAGCCCCCTGCACAATCTTTCCATTCATTTTACTGAGTTTTGAGTCTAGCAGATAGGACACTAAGGGAAGAAAGTCTAAGGAAAATGAAGAACAAGAAAGCAGCTGGTGTGGCAGCTGCTGTAATAAAATACAAATCCAGTATTTTACAAAATAGAATACATGCAGGGGATATCTACTGTACATGGTAAAAAATTACTTGTAAGGCTAGGTTAGTTTTTCCCTTATTTATCATTAGGAACAAAAAATAAAAGAGCTTCAAAATTTTTTTTTTTTTTTTAAATTAGCTTCTTCTGGTAAAATGTCAAGTAGCTATTCTGGCCTGCTGAATTAGGCTTTTCATATTAAATCCATCCTCAGTGGAGTCTGACTGCCCTTCTGTAGTCACCAAACAAAACCCTGCTCAAATCTTGGGGTAGGTTCAACTGCACCACTGCAAGGGTGAATTGCAAGAAGCGCAGCTTGGGCAAAGATGTGACCACAAACTGAGAAGGGAAGAACCCTTAAAGGCAACAGCTACATGGGACAAGGAAGAAAGCAAGCAGGAAGAAGAGTACTGGACCAGGATGGATCTGGATACTGCTCTTGGCATTTCCACTGAACTTGGACCAGTGCCCTCTCATCCCTCTTTTGCCTTGTCTCTTGCCTACACACTCAGGTCCTTAGATCAAAGGCTGTCTTGCTATACAGTTGATACATTATCTACTACATCCAGGTCTCAACTGTGCCTAGCTGGACCTCCCTGTACCCCTATCTTTTTGGCTAAGCAACTAGTCTAAGATCACATTTCTGGAGAAGGATATAAGAGGAAGATAAGAGACAGCTTTATTAGAGGACAACTCGAGTGTGTGGGAAGGGAATGCGTGTTCAGTGATACTTGTGTGTCCAATTTCAGTTTGCCCAGACCACTTGTAGGGTTAGGGAAGCTCAGTTCTCTTCATTGCAACTGCCTGAACAAAATCTTGCAAAGCTAATAAATACTATTTACAACAGTGACAGGAAGATGGCAAGGAAAGGAAACACAGGACGATCTGAGACCAGGTCTACATAAGAAATTCCATCAACATATTTAGAAGCCAATAAATTAAATCCATATGGTCCTCTCAGGAGGCACTTCTGGTTTAAGCCTTACATTGATTTAGGTTGTTGGGAAGGAACTGATTTAAGATAAACAGATTATCCTTAAGCAAACTAAAGGACATCCACCCAAAACATTGCATAAATTTAACAAAACCTGCCTTCTAAACAGATTTAGTTAAAATAGCGTAATTCTCCCACACAGAGTACGACAAGACAGCAACTGATCTTTGCTTAAATTCCATAAGGGTGGAAGCGATAAGGAAACCTACCAAGACTGCTTTTGATCCAGAGAGAAACCCACCTCAGTAAATGATAAAGAAGCTGAAGGAGAGAAGAGAAAGAGCTAGGGGAGGACAATTCAGCAGTATCACTGTCCATCCCCAGTATCAGGGACCTTCCTTGTCCCTTCAGAAGCAGGTTACATACATGCTTCTCAATCCCCATAAAAGACTCAAGTGCTGTAGACCAGTAGGCATGGAGCTGTGGCTAGATTCTGAGCAGCATCATGCTCCTCTTTCTCTCAACTACCTTCTCCCAAAAAAATCTATCACCCACATGCTCCCATCGGGTTTGCATATTTCACTCTTCTAAAGAATGTCTTTGTGCTCAGATTAGGATGTGTGCGTGCATGCGCACATACACACCCACCAGTCACCAGCACGCTGCTGGCTTCAACTGCCATCATCATTCAATCCTGCCCTTGCCGTGTTAGACAGGAAAGGAATAAAAAGCAAATATAGGGACTGTGTGTGAAATGAGAAAGGGAGTTACAAAGACAAGAGATCCCATCTGCAGTCACAGCCTCACCAGTCAAGGCAGAAGTTGAACTCCCTCTCTTTTGTGCTTTGGTTCACTGAGGATGACAAGTCAGGGGGACTTTGGCTGAAAATATGTGGGAAAAAGGGAAGTCAAGAAAAAAGGCCTTTTTTATTTTTAAGCGGTGGCATTGACTCTTCTATCTATTTCAATTATCTTCAGTGTTTCATTTCCTTCTAGTTCGGAGTTGACTCTGCAGGGAACAAAAAAACATAACAAAAAAAGTTAACAGTAATAGTGATTTTTAAAAGCACATATGCTGCCTGAATTGGAGAACGCTGAAAAGGCACCCAGTATTTACCAAGTACTTGTCAGTTGGAATATGGCAATACACTGAATTAGTCACCTTTCTGGCTCTAGGTATCACTTTGACACAAGTACTCAGAAGTTATGCTTGGGGTGATGTGGCTCATCCTAGCCCTCAGAATAGCATGCCTTGAAACAAAATCCTTCACTGTTTGGGGTGCTTGCTACTGCTTGTTCACAGAGGCCAAGGCCAACAGGGCAGTAGCAGGATAAGGAAATGTACAGTGGAAAGAAAATGCACACAAATATTTACATTAGTGAATCTCTATCTTTTCAGAGGCCCCAAAAACTTCAATTTATGCTAAAAAGAAAAAAAATATGAAGGAACTCTGTGTTAAGTAGTTCAGATATCTTTACAGGTCTGTCTCTTTAGACAGTCCTGCAAACTTTCCTCAGTAATGCTTTAGAAAGATCACTGCTGTTAGAAGCTCCAACTCTTCACACCCTAACCTCATAGAAAGCCCAGTGAGTCACAGCCTCACACTTCTACCCAACCGGCAAAAGCTTATTCCTTTAGGAGACACAGAGCTAAGTGCTTAAAGTGGGTAAGCGCAACTAACAGGCTTACAGGGGTTAGGTTTCTGGCAGAAGCACTGAGTTTGGTAGCTGTATTACTACAATACTGTTGCAGTCACTTTTCACAGTATCACAGTAACTTTTAAAATAAGCTCTCCAGATAGAGACCAAACTCTTACTTCATATTTCACAGTGCTCAGCATTGCTGAGCCCCTAGTCTTACTGCTGACCTCCAGGCACAAATGACAGTGATATTGAACACTTGTATGACAAGCAGCCCACCACCTTGTACTCACCTGTGCTGCTGCAGGCCTAGCAGCACTGATTTCTCTAGCCTCGTCTCGTTGGCTATTGTGAACTGCATGATATCATCCTGCTGTGTTCCCGGCATGGCTTCCAGGGACAGCGCTGTGTACTTGGAAGTATCTGCTTGCCTGTCATTGCGATCTGCAAAGGAGATCGGGCTTGATGACTCCTCGAGTTGGTGAGGCTCTTCATAAATTAGCAGACTCCTTGACCTCACTGCATATAAAGACAGGAGGCAAAATCTGATTAGAAACAGGAGCTTAGAGAACAAGCCTGCTCATTTCAGAAAATTCCAGAGCAGAACTAAAGCTGCAAGTTGTCTTCTCTTCATAATGATTTACTTAATTTGACAGCTCAGAAAAGATACCACAGCAATGGTCCAGGTAGGGATCAAAAAGCTCTGAACTATTCACAAAACAAGAACAAAATAAACAATTGCTTTGATAATATATACTGAAAACAACTGGTTCATTACGGATAGGTAATACTAAGAATTTCCCACTCAGTCCTCATACTCTTTGTTGACAATGGCAAAGGAATGCCAGCTGATATCAGCTGCACATTTTAACAGTGTAAATATTTGCTACCAAGTAGAAATCCTGCTACCTTTTGCACGCTACTAGGTTCAGTTCCACAAATAGAAACAAAACTGCTTTACACAGAATTACCAAGCAGGCTAGTGGGCCTTGCCTGTGTTTATGAAGTCTGCTGCCATCAGCACAGCTTGCCAAACTATCCTTCTTTGAAAAACATAGATATGACAAATTAATGAGCAGGAAAGCAAGAGGTGCTTGACGAGGGAGTTAGGGATGGGGGTGGAAAACAAGTGCCAAAACACAACCAAGAAAGAAGCAAAACTAGGATAGTTGTCACTTACCAATGGAGTCTGTGTAGGACTCTGGTGAGGAATGCTGCCTGGGCAAAACCATCTTTGTAGCAGAAGGATATGGCCCATAGCTCTGAGAGAAGCTGCCAAAAACTACTGCAAAGCACAGCACCACCATCTGGCAAAGGGAGGATGCAGAAGAAGTAAGTGCACTAGCTCGTGACCCACATGAGAACATCAAAACCAAAAATTAACACAACATAGATCTGACACTTTTCCAAAACAAATAATTTGAGGCTATTTTCATTACTACATCCAGTGTCTGCTAGCAAAGGTTCATATACAATAACAATTCAGTGTTTTAAAGGGCACATTTCAACACTGGAGTTTGCTTTCAATGTCTGCCACCATTTTGGCCTATCAACTTATTTACTCCCAAAGTTGAAAAGCAGAAACAGCCACCATGTATGTTTTACAGATACTGTCAGGAATTTCCAAGGTTATTCCTGCCACTGGCTTGAGTCTTGCTTAAAAGTGACAGAGAAACTACATGACTAGAAAAGTAACTTCCATCAGTTTATAGCATTAGTATAAATGGAACTTGCTGGCTGAGTGTCAGCAGAGAAGAGAGAAAAGTTTCATTCTAAGAGTTTTCCTGTCCTGACTACTATTACTGAAATAAGACAGAGGCAGATCTACAGCTTTGGTTGTATTTTTATTTGGACAATCAAATCTTCCTTATATTTATTTTTACTGGTATCAAAAGAACCAAGCATCATAGGTCACCCTCGTTTTCATTTTACAACCCTAGACATTTCTAGCATTACAATATTTTAGGAAATCATAAAACAGGTCACTCGGAGCAGCAGTGCTTCTTTCATCACTGCAGCACCTAACCAAAAGCACAGGTTCACTCTCCTCCAGAACCTAATGCCTTCCCACAACTATTAATCTTCATCAGCTAGGAGTCTCCCCTACCTTAAAATTGTCAAGTTACGAAGAGAAGTTTTCCAAACTGAGAATTTTCAAGTGAGGGGCTTTGAAGAAGAAGGGATGTGACTCTGAGCAGTGTAATGAAATTCTCATTCCCCCACAATTCCCAGGTTTAGCAAAACTCACCATAAGACAGGTCCCTGTCTGTGTGCTAGCTGCCTTGTATGAACGGGACACTTTCCCAGCAACCATGGCTTGAAGTCTCTGCAACTGCTGCAGAAGTGTTCTGGAAAGCAAAGACAACAGACAAGCATCACACACATTGGTCTACCTGCTGTTTAAATAGCTTTTTGCTTCACGTTCCACACCTGTGGAATAATACAGCATGTATGATAAAGTATAGATAGTTAAAGCTCTCTCCTGGAAGTAAGTAGCAAGGAATATTTGTATTTTTACAAAGTTTTTACATGTAGTAACACTGGGATTTTCAGAAAGATCTTTTGGCTTTCCCCCAACTGACATCCCTGAACAATCACTACTTTAGCATTATCAGAAAGCTCTTATAAATAAAAACATGTTTTCAGTGTTTCTACAGGAAATTATTCTGGTAAGCATACGAACAACTGAAGCTGCTGTACATGCAAGTGACTAGATGCAGACAACCTGATTCTATGTCATGTACTCAGCAGGAGTTTCGCCATTATTTAGGAAGATTCACAAGCAAGTTTATAACTGTGCTAATTGGTGGCAGAGTACATGGCTACCTCATTTTTCTAAAGACCTGATGTACAGGGGTCTACATACTGGACCATTTTCAAAGGGAAGGTCTTAAAGCCAGGCATAGGCACAGACTCCATTTTTCAAATTCTTTTATAAATAAAGCACTTTATTGCTATTTCCTAAATCCTTCAGGAGCTGACAAAAATCACGGATGCTTCAAGTGGCCACTCTGACTGTGTCTTTCAGAGGTCCCAACCACAATGGCAATTCTCTTGTGGTTGGAATCAACAGTCCCATACCAGGAGGATATTCTTCTCTCTTTCTGGCTGATTTTCTTCTGCTGTATCATCAATTACTACAGTCAGGATATCAGTCATTTAAGTGGGAAATGATCTCAAAGTATGATTGGTATACAGTTTTCACAGCAGTTTTCATTAAAGCTTTTTAACAGATGAGGAGTAACCTAAATGCCTGTCCTCAACAGAAATATAGTACGGTATAGTAGCGATTTGCTGTTTGTTTCCAACTTTACTTTTCACTCCTACTGTAGTCTCACAATCTATTGCAGAGGATAACCCCCATAAAATTCCAGACGACAGCTTTGGAGGCTGTGACGTCAAATGCTAAAGCAAGAGGCAAGGTCAGGATGTCACAGAAAATAGAAGGATTATTTTAAGATCAAACTGGCTAAAAGCTAATTGTAGGACAGACCCAGAGGTGCCTTCACAGCTCAATATATACTGGTCTGCCTATTATAGTTTTTTTTTTATCATCAATGCTCATTGCTAATTAGGGTTTAATGAATTCAAGGACTTCAGGAACACATTCTGAAATGAGCACAAGGCATGCTCACAGCACACATTTATCTGGGCCAGCAGATCCTTCTCAATTTATTAAGGAAGGATGTCTTTCATGCTCTTGAGAGGATGGTTTATTCTGCAACTCAGTATTTAAAAACAGAAAGTGATTAGTCTAATTCAGTCCTTCATTCACTATTAGGGAGACCACAGACAAGAGATAAAAACACTGTCCATCACGTAAATGAGACCATCCTAATTCCCTGCTCTCTTCTGTATCTCTCCCCAGTTCCTTCTATTATCCACTACAAAGCATGGGGTTCACAAAGACTTCAGTACATGGTATATATCATTTTCTGGCACAGAACATGGTGCATACACTATTCACACCATTTGTCACCAGCTATGCTACAGAGCAATGCCTTTTTAACCCCGCAATTTCTGTGCTATTTTAGAAGACTAAATCATGCCCCCATTTCAGGCCTGAGTCATTGGGCTCAACATGGAACAGCTCTGCAGAGTGAGGAGGAAAGAGCACTCCTCCTCCCCAGCTCGGGGGCTGGCAGCAGCCTTGAAATGCTGATCCTTCTTGCCACTTTTTGTGGAGGCGTCAGTGAGAAAACAGCTAATGGCTGGTGAGGAAATGAACAGAGAAGAGGCAATTCTCCTCGTTTTCCTCATCCCTGCCTTTTTGTGTCCAATTTAAAAACCTGCTGGGCACACTGGGCCCAGAAAGCTGATTCCAAAACCCTCACTTTTTGGAAAGCATAATTAGGCACTTATTTTGAGGTGTCCTATACAGAGAGGAAGATTCATCCTCTACCTTATGTACCAACTATCTTCATATAAAATGTCTTTCTCTCCCAAGTCATTTATCTGTTAGAGAGCTACCGTCTTCTCAACAGACAAGGACACTGTGTTGGGAGCTGACAGGCTACAGGTTAATTTTCAAACTGAGGAAGAACCAAGGCAAGAGCAAGAAACGAGTTTGTTTGTTCGTTCAGAGATGATACCAGTTTACCTTGCCACTCCTCGGTGCTTTTATCATCTGTTTGAATTCGGAATGGTGGAAGACTGGATTCTGAGGTCAAAAGGCCTCCTTTCTCATGCAAAAGCTGCCTTCATTGTTACTGGATGGCTGCAAGAATTATTCGAACTAAGACAGGGGAAGAGAGCAGCTCTCTGCTCTGTAGAACAGGGATTTGTGTTAAACTAAGATGCTTCTAAATAGCAGCAGGAAGGCCACTAGTGCTTTTAGTGAAACACACTGCCTATGGCTAAGTTCTACCAGGAGAAAATGCTATCCCAAGGCAACATGTATAAGGGGCTTTGCACCCACTAGGATTATTTTCACTGTGTCTGCCACATTTCTCAGTGATATTCAATTAGAGGGTCACCTCGGTAGGAGGTGTGAACCTACTTTCACGCTTTTCTCTGCCAATGGAAGCACCTCATAGGAAAGCTGTAAAGTGACTGAAGACCCCTGCTCTCCCTTCCACACCCTGCCAGCAAATTCACTCTGCCTGTGATATCTTGTTTTTATGTGCACATTGACATATATTCATCTTCAGAAGAGCCCCTTTCACTGCCAAAGTAAGGAACAAGTCAAGGCTTCTCCTTCGCTTCCAGTGACACTTTGATTAAGGAAAGAAAATTTGTCAGTACAGGACATGGCAACCTGGGACATGACTTCCTTAAGTCAGTGTTTAAAATCCAACATCAGTTGAAACAAACAAAACCACAGACAGACAGCTGCTAGAGGACACCAAACACTGCTTATTTTGATTAAGATTTTTCAGAGAATGCATCTACTTTGTGAGAAACAAAACATAATTTTCATAAGGGGAGAGAAAAATTATTCTGTCTTCCAACTGTACACACAGATTCCTTCTCTGCTGTCCTATTTGTAGGAAAGAGAGCAAATCCCAAAGTAAGGTTTTCACTGAAAGACCAGAATACTTCAAAGCAGACAAAACAAAAAACCACCACAATTTTTCCTTATTTGAATTACAGAAGAAAAAAAAAAAAAATCAGCTATTTTCCATCAAGGATGTTTCAGCATAAAAAACCATGACCCTGCTGCTTTGAAAACCAGAAGTTGCTCCAGGGCTGCCATGCTTCGTCAAGTATTATAAGAGTGGTCTGAAGTGAAGTGCAAGAGATCCCATTGCAACTTAAATCCAGATCTTTCACTCCTTGAAAATAACTTGGTAAAATGACTTTACCAGCCTCAAATAAAGGAACAGCCAAACAAATCAGTGAAGTCTGGCAGTTTTGGTGCGCATAAGCCTTTGGTGGGTCAGATTGATATACAGCTTGATCTTTAGATGACTGTGAGTTGTAACAATAGCTTGAACAGAAGCATGAGAAATGGATGAACATCCCAATTGTATTTATAAAGCCATTGCCTTTAAGGTGCCTGTCAGAGTGGTGATCTAAACAATTTGCTAGAGATTACTCCTGGAACAACTTTAGCAGCTACTTGCATGCACTGTCCATGTGTGACATTCTCACCCATATGCCAATTGGATCCTGTATCTATCATTTCTCCAGGAAAAGCGATCGTCAATATATTTATAAATACAGATTCAACAGAACTGAAAAGCAGAAATACTTCTCATATGTCATACACAGTACCAGATGTTTAAATACTGCCTTTAAGCCCAAATTGCCACGGCTCCCAGCTAGACAACACTGGTGCCAGAGACCTTATTCAACCCCCTAGATCGCTGGCAGTTTCTGCCTTTAGGCCCAGTGCCAAAACATGAGTGGATCAAGCCTTCTTGGTGACTGGGACAAGTCAGTTAAACTCTTGGTGCTAGCTTCTTCTCACACCCTTTGCTTTCTAAGACGGGATGCCCATGTGTTTAGATGCTACTCTGAACCAATAAGAGATTGGCTCAGTTGTGGCTACAAGACATAATAGATATGCATGTAACAATGTGCTTCCTTAGTTTTGAGAAAACTGTCTAGAAAGGAACTTGGATTAGTTTCTTTTAAGGGACTGAGTCACATAAATTAGGAGAGGAAACATATGCTAGTGTTCTAATACTAAAGATGCCAAAAATGCTGCAGTCACCCACTCAAGAGTAATGAGAATTAAAAACTCCCCTGCATCTTGATCTCCAGCCTCCTGCTTTGCCTTTTAAGATGCATGAATGTCAAGGGAGGTGTTTCTGGGTGCAAATTTTTTGACCACACTTGCACCTTTTACAATACATCTTTTCAGAGCCAGGATTTCAGGTTAAGGCAGGCTCTGAGGGAAGATTGTTCTAGATTTTTTCATATTACTGATAACAATGTAGGAACTTTTTACCAGAAATTCTACTGTTTCCATGGTTTGGAGCCAGATTTTGAAATGTAAGCAGGGTTTCCCTGAAGTCTTAGGTATGTACCTGTGAAAACGTGTTCTATATATGGAACAACATGCTCTAAAAAACTGATTGCACATACTGAAAGCAAACTCTGCTCTTCAATCATTTTATGTTTTGGAAATTGCCCCTCAGTTCATCTCAACTCCAGCCAGACTATAAGCACAAGAAACTGACTTACAGTACATACACGTGCATGACTTTTAAGATATGCAGCTATAGCCCCGTTTTCTAACAAGGTAAAAAACCCCAACTTTGCCTTCATCTACTCTTGAATGTATGGACTCTTATTTTCCTGATGCCTTTCTCCCACTATTGCAATTTTTTGCAACAAAATAACAGCTGTAATATTTGTAGATCTACTTTTAGATAATACCTTCAATGACGTCTTAAGTTTTTGCTGCACTGAACACTAAACATTGCAGCTAAAGTCAACTGGGGCTGTGCTTTCAGCATATCAAATAACATACATGTGTGTATGACTGCTTGCTAGGTACTCTGAGAAATAAACATATAAATTTGGGCATGCAAGAATAAATCAATACTGCAAGAATAAATCAATACTGCATAATCACTGCTTTGAACTTTGATTCCTGACTGTACATAGGAGATGAAAGTACCAGTTATAGGATGCTGTGAAGACAAGTTCTGAAATATCTGAACAGTTTCTGGATGCCCCATCAAGCCTCTGTGCAAATACCAATAAGGAAACCAGACGTTTTGAATTCACTGTAGGAAGTGGATAACATACGTTAAACAAGGGCCTGGAACCATTCTCTGAATTACACAGTTGCACAGTTATACACTGAATAAGAGAAGTGGCTCTGGGGTTAACCTGAAAAAAAACAAAACCTGTAAGTGGTATGTTACATAATGCAGGCTTGGTGAAAGCAGGCACTTTCACAAATTTCTCAGTACTTCAATTTGAAGCCTTAACAGATTTTAGAGACAATTTCTACCTAAAGAGCCAAAATAACATCGCCATTAATTACAAGAATTTCTGTGCAGAGGGTCAGGAAGATACGCTTCTCTGCAGGAGATTACAAATCAGTATCAGTCCTATTGCAGAGGCAAGAAAACAATGCAAACCATCCCAACATGCCCTAAGGATGACGAATTTGGAGATAGTATCACTTAGCTAAATATTTGTAGAGTATTTCATGTGAGAGAATTAAGATCATGAAATAATAGAGAAGATGCTAAAGGTCCTGTTCAAAAGGATGATACCAAGAAAGCTGTTCTCATAACCACATCCACAACAACTCAAGAGATTAAAACAGCTGGCCAAATTCAGCTGAACTGGCAAGAACAACTCTAGGCTTCAGCACCTCCTGGGACAGATACTGGGAGATAAAACCCTGCTCTACACCTACAGAACAATTCCTGGTTCTTTTATGTAAATCCCTGGAGGAAGATACAAGCAGCACAGAAATGGCTTGGCTCCCTTCAAACAAGCAGCAGATGTCTTTATGCATGAGCAGTGTGTGGGAGACACTCTCCCAGCAAATTTCAGAGCTGCAGGGTCTGGCTCCATGAAATTAGAGATTGGATCCGGAGATTAGAAACAACACATGCCACTCAATTAGCAATACATTGGCTGCAAGACAAGCTCTAGGGCCATTTTCCATGATCATGGATCTTATCTTCAAAACCCAGCCTCCTCCCACACTTCAGTGCCACCATCATGTTCAGTGGTAATATTCAACCATCATTACAAATGCCTGTAACTAGAAGGTGCTAACAGTGGGCTTTATATAGTACCTACTAATTGGAATTTGCCATCATTAGAGAACACAAGCATAAGCCATGACTGAGGCTTCACTCTTGGCTAACATCCGATTAAAATCTCAGCTATTCAGAATTTTCTGCCACGCGTCCTTTGAGAAAGCTACCACTGAGTTACCTATTTCTTCAGAAATGAAGAAAGGATTTCATTCTCCTCCTCCAACTGAAAGAAGCTCTGGCATGTGAGTTGGTTAGAAGGGTGCGCAATAACTGAAGTAACATTTAGTAGTCCAGAAAGAATTAACGATGACTCTCAAGCTTCAGCACTGTAATTTCTGGAAGTGCCATGTTCCAGGTCAAGCTCTCCGGTAAAAGTATTAAATAAAGACTATTTGGAGAGTAGGGCTGTTGTTTTCTGTTTATTGTGCATCACTAATAATGTTTCCTTGGGCAATGGAAGAAATCTAAAAGGCTTCTCAAATGCAACACAGGCTAGGGAAACACTTGACATCAAAGCCTCTATCACAATAATTGGTCTTCCTCATCCTTCTTTGACATTAACCACATCAGATACGGCTATTGCTCACATTTCAATTGATCTCTTAAATACCACATTTTCACTTTTCACTTTAATATTATGCTCAAGTTTTGGTTTGCAGCCTTCATACCTTACCTATTAGTATTCTCCAGCACTTCAACCTTCTTACGCAGCTCACTATTTTCGTTGGAACAGGTCTCAACTCTGGAGACAGCATCAGGAAAGAAAGAGGAACATAAAATCAGTCATTTATTAAAGAGACTGTAAAGCAAACCAAACTTGCTTTCACAGAGAACTCTATGGTCTTGCCTATATTTAATGAAAAGTGACACCACCAACTTAATCACAATCTTTAATCATACTTCATAGTGTAAAAGACATTGCAAAAGTTATTATTAGCTGTGGAGCACCTGCTTACATTGCTCAACTACATCCAAGTAGGTACAGCTCATTCAGGATGGACTGTTAACTACTTTTTGCCCTTTGAAATAGCAACTGCAAACACCCTGCTCTGGGTTTCTCTTTTGATTGGGCCATGGATAGATACTTTAAAGTCACAGAACATGCTATATTGATGTTGTTAGCTAATATCTAATGCAAAGGTGTTCCTTTGCATTTCATTGCCAAGACAAGGCACCAAGCAATTTGGCAAATACTGCGCTTCTGAAATCAGATCCTCAAACTTCAAGTGTATGGAGGCTAAACAAGCCAGGAGACTAATTCCCAATAGAGTGATCATTTCCACACTGCCCCTGGAAACCCCCTAAACTAAAGGAGATTATCATATAATAAGCCAAATAATACATCTAAGTTAAAATACGGGACTCCTAAAAAGACAAACATGGCCATCTGAAATAGCTTCAAAAAGGAAAAACATAAAGGGAAAAAAGCTTTGACATCTGTATGCATAGGGTGGAATTTCACAAGAGTAACTCTGAGGAAGCAAGATTCAGCTACAAAGAGATAAGAAGAAAAAAAGGAAATTACAACCAGGGTATCACGAAAGACGGGACAAGGAGTTTAACTGATCCATCTGTGAAGACAAATACTAGAGTGCTTGCCTCTTGGAAAAAATATTAATTTGGGATATAAATCACTAAGTAGGGGTTTGGCTTTTCTCGCTAAGGGAAGACGATGGGTCACATGCTGTTTTCCCGAATCCTGCTTATTTTCCCAGGCAGACTTGACTCACCCATTTTCTATTCTTGTCTTCATCTGCACTAGAAGACAGAATATATTCACTCAGAATCCACTTTTCTCTGGACACTGCCCACCCACTAGGCCAACAGGGTTGCATGAGGCAGAAGCTGACAGCAGATGGGTCTTGCCTTATTTAATGTTTAAAGTCTTTGACAGCATACTAGTGATGTGTTGCAGGTAGACACAGTAATGAATGCAGCACCCCAGCACACGTTCAAGCGGAAAACAGAAGGGCCTTTTCTCAGTCATAACCACGAGATGGCAGCTGGCACTCTGAGCAAGAAACAGTCCCAGCATCAACAGCTGGATCCCTTCCCAGTCCAGCAACTAGTGCTATTGGCCTGCTTGAAACAGGAAGGAGGCTGGCTTACTTTTTTTCCAGACTGTCCATGTATTCTTTCTTTTTTCTTCTACTTTCTTGGGCAGAAATCTAAAGAAAAAAGGAAGAAAAATACCAAATATTTGTGTAGAAAAAAAAAGCATCAGAGATGAATTAATAAACTGGTAAAAAGCCCTGATGTTATTAGATTTAAGCCTCTGTGCTGTTCTCATTTCTATTGCTGGCAACCAAAGCACTGACTTGGTCTGTTCCCACACCCTGAAGCTTCTCTCAGTAGTAGGAAAAAGATCGTTCCCTGCTCTCACAGAACCAAACTTTAAAAGTAAATCAGATTCATCTGGAGAGAATATCCTAGGAAAAACACTAAAAGATGATCCCAGGACAATGCCCTGCATCTGAGAAAGTAAAAGCCCATGCATGCACTAGAAAGCAGCTTTGCAGAAAAAAATACCTGGGAGTCAGCAATGCGCCTCTGTAGCAAAGGCAGCTAACTATATCCAGGTCTACATTAACTAGCAGGTTGAGAGAAGTGGTTCTCCCCCTCTGTTCAGTGCTTGCAAGACCACAGTTGAGTACAGTGTAGAGTTTTGTGGCTCTGAAATAAATACTTTGGATGTACAGAAACAAGCTCAGAGGAGGACCACTGCTATAATAAGCATGCTGGAACACATGACATATCAGGAAATGCAGAGAAAGCTGGGTTTGTTCAGATTTAAGAATAGAAGACTAAGAAAGGAATCCTATTGCTGCCTTCAACTGTCCTGCGCAGTAAAAATGATTCAGACTCTTCTTGGAGGTGTACAGCAACATGGCAGGAAGCATTAAATGCAAGCTGCAACCAGGGAAATCCAATTAGATATTATTTGGTTTTATCACAAGACTGGCCTAATATGGGAACAGGTTGCCCAGAGATGCTGGCAAGGGACTCATCAACCTTTCAGACAGTAAAATGAGACTAGATGAGTCCCTGAGCAACCTGCTCTAAGCTAAGCCTGTTTCCAAAGCAAAGAGTTGGACCAAAGGACCTGCAGAGATATCCTCCAATATAAATAGCTCTGATTATATGAAGGCGGTGAATAAAATACACAAGGTAACTTCCAAAAATTTTCAAAACTGTATTACAAGACCAAATTCTAATTCAGTGTGGGTAAATTTACACCTTTATCTGCAAAACCAGTAACAGAATGCATTCACTTTAAAATATGTGATAATTTCAACAAGTGAACTGGCCAGGTTTGAAATAAAATGCTTTCCTCCCTATCAATAGGCTCTTCCCCAAGCTGGAAGAAAGAACAGTTGTATAGGGCATTTCACAGCCTTAGTATCAACCATTTATTTAAAGGTCATGAAATTCAGTGATAAAAGACTAGGGCACTGAAATACACAGTCAGATTTTAAAACATGAAATAGTGGAAAAGAACACCATCATCACCATGGAAAAAATACAGAGGTCTTTGCCTACCATAAGGGTAAGATTGTCCTATTTTTAAAATGGAGCCAAGCAACAGCAACTTGATACCCTGCTTGCTAAATACTCTATTGTTCATGTCCTCAGGTAAATAACTAGACAGAGGCACAGAGTCAGTGACAGACAATGTGATGCATGTGTTTAGGAACAAAGAAAAACACTTTATTAAAAGGCATTGTACAGCATTCAGCAGTACCACAGATCACTGCTGCAGAACTGTTGCAGCATTTTTTTAAATGAAGAGTAAGTTGGAATGACCCAGCAAAGCTTGTCCTTTACCTTGTTCTTTATTTTCCTGCGGATTTTCTTCAGCACCTTCTCCTCTGCTTTTGTCAGGGGCAGTTTGGTAGGGATTGGGTACCCCTCTGCTATCAGTGTCCTCTTCTCCTCCTCAGTCAGGATGAGTGGACCAGTCCCCTGTAATTTCTGCAAGAGGTATAGAAATGAAATGATGTACCAGTAAGTGCACACAGCCCTAGAGGAAAAGGGTGTAAGGGAAGAGAGGCAGCAACTCTTCCCAATTCAGAAAACTCTGCCTGCTAAACCAGCAGCCTCTTGCAATTGCGAATGTGTGGAACTGGAAGACCTTTTAGGTAGCTTCCATTCAGAGACTGAACCTTTGGGGCAGGATTGTTCTCAGCCCAGCTCTCCACACACTAAGGCCAAAAGCAAAACTTCTCTTGGCTCAAACAGGGAAAGAGACCAATGAAATAATCCTTCCCTGAAAATCACCGCTTGCTTTCAAAAGGACAAGAGGACAGATTCAGATCTACCAGGGACAGGTTAACCTAGAAGGGCTGGGCCCTAATGCGAAACACAATCCATGGTGGAACAAACCTAAAAACACTCTTGAACCCTGTCTCAACTTAGAAGGAAGCACGCTCTGTTCTCTGTGGGAACAAAACAGACCAGTGAGCAAGAATTACAGGCTGTGCAGTTTTGACCAGAGATCTACTCCTCTAGAGAACAACAGAAAGTTAGCAAATCCATGGCAAAACCCCCAGTACTGAAAAAAGAGAGGGAGAGATACTGGAAAAAGCCAGCACAACTTACATGTGGTGCAGTCAGCAGAGGTGAATTGGAGAGCGCTGAAGCTGTGCGCGATGTCACTTTAGCCGTGGCTTGTAGCTGGATTGGGCTTGAAGGAGGGAGCGATCTAGCTGGGCTCTGCCCTCCTTCAGAGTCACTGCCATGGCTGCTGGGAGGGGTTGGAGGCAAATGCAGGGGATCCACTGCTAAATGGCAAGAGAGACATATAACACAAGGTTTTGAGGTGCTAATTTCAATTTCCACTAGAGCCACAGCCACCATCCAGTTTCCAAGTCTAGGACTGTCTGCTAAAAAGTGGCAAAAAGCACTAGCAAGAGTGGCATCTTGGAAGATTTTCAGAGCATGTAGGTCTCCCAAGAAGGAATGAAATGCAGCAGCTATCTTTAGGCTCAACAGACAAAACAGGGCTCTGCACATATGCTCTCCAGACATTTCTACCTACACTACAGCTTCTTCTCCAAATGCTTTGGAGGTTTAAGCATATCCCTGTAGTACAGGTCCCTTGTCCCTGGGAAGCTGCATTAACAGCGGGGCTCTGAGCCAGCATACTTTCTCTCCAAAACCAGTAGTCTGTCCTAACTTAGCTGCGGACTGAACCAATTGTCAGCATTTTTCAAGAGCGGGGATCTCATCCAAGGTGTTCTATGAACAGGGAGGAGAGAAACAATCTGCCTCCTAAGGACCTGGTTTGGCATAACTGGAAGGAAGTGATAACCTTGTGACAGCAAGTGTACTAATGGAGCAGGAGCAGCACAGGCAACCAGCACAGGAACCTCTCACACTGTGCTACCCAGGGACATTAAGCTAGCTTCTACTGCACTTGCAGCCAAAAGAACCTGTGCTAGAATTGGCAAGCAAAGTGCTGGTTATCTCCAAATGGGTCTGGACCAAGAGAAATGGGGCAATGTCTCACCCACTCATATTACATGGATAATTTCACAGATGTTCAAACCAGCCATAACTAAGCAATTTTCTTCTCCAAGACAGATTTACAGCAATGAGACTTGGGAGTAGGAAGACACAGGGATGAATTTGCCACCTTCCACTTCTGTTATACTTTGCAAATTGGTGTTGAAAAGATCAAATGGGCAGTGGGGGAAGAATTAAAAAAAACAGTAAAAAAAGAAAAGCTATTTACACATGAGCTCTTTCTGTCTAGCATCTGAACTCTAGTACTTGTCAGAAGATACACACTTGAAAAACAGCAAGGCCCTTAATCCCACAAATTGAGCAATCGAATCTACTCCCTGGGTTGAGATATAGCCTCCCTTTTTTCCACCTGCTACATCACTTGTTTCCCTCCCTAGAACAGTCATACTTACCTACACAAATGAGTTCATTAACAGAATATCAAGCATGAGAAGCAGTCATCAGCTCAAATTTCAGCCCAAATATTTGGTTCCTTCAAACTTTTCTTGTGTTAACAGATTATGTTCCACAAAACTGTGTTCAACTTTCAGGGCAGGGATCATTGTCTCTTTCCTCATTCACAGATTAGTGCAAAGGGATCCTAGTAATTCTTAAAAACTCTACTAAAATTAATATGCTACAAACAGATGCACCTAACTTTAAATTTCCCATAAACTCACATCCTTGATATTGTATCAGAGGTTAAAGCAGTAGCATTTCCACTCTTCATGTTTTCTAAGCCCTAGTTAAGTCCCCTCAAATTGATTTGCAGCCTAAATAAGTAAGGATAAAGCCTAATTAAGCCTAAATAATTTAAGGAGTCAAGCTCCCTCCACAAGAAAAACACATAAATGGGTCAGAAAGAATCTGGCTCTTCAGCAGCCTGAGTTGAATCCCTAGAAGGCAACAGCTTCAGCCTAAAGATTAACATGGCAAACGAGGAAGCCAAATATTTAATCAGGCTAAAGTACATTTATTATGCATTCTGGTCATCTCCCACTACATTTCAGTTGGTAAACTAACAGACCTTCCTTAGAAGAGAGATTCAAGAACTGATCCACTTCATGGGGCTCCAATTTTATCTCTGGAAGAACTTTCTGGCTCAGTGGTTTCATCTAGAAAAAAGAAATTAACAGCATGAAAACCCAAAGCACACATCTTAAAAGAATCTTAATAGAGGAAGTTGAGGATAAGTTGTCCATAAAATGGAGAGGTTCCTTCTGCTCCTGCTCTGCTACAGGCAAAGCTTTAACTGCTTCACACAGTTTGCTAAACCAGCCTAGAGAGAATACTGCCCTGAGTACTCCCACTATGGCTCTTCTTACTACTATATTTAGCTAAATAAAAGATTACGCCTCAGAGATGACATTTCAGACTGAAAGCTAGCATGCAACCCACTCAAATTACTTCTCTTAGCAACAGAGCTGCCGCTAGGATTTGCCGGACCGCACAGTCTGTTTGAGCAGAGATAGAAACACTCCTGGCAGTGTTGTCATCTGGGAGCAAGAACAAGGTGCCAGTTACTGAAGCACCAGATTATCAGACCTAAATTCATTTCACAATGTAGAGAAGGAAAAGAGACAGTCATGGATGACTGAAGTTTGAAGGAAACATATGCTTGCCCCATTGATGGGGCTGGGGCACTAGGCTGCAAAGTTGCTGCCCAGAGTCTGCCTGTGTGCTACAGATCCAGGTTTGAGGAAGTCAGTCTGACACATCAGCAAGCTCAATGCAGCCAAACTCTCTCTATAACTGTGTAATTAATCCACACAATGGTAATGAGCCACCAGCTAGTCCTAGTGTACTCTGCAAATCATGGCATCGCAGACTACAGCAGGACTATGTACTGGGGATAGCACATTCAGGCTAGAAGAGAATTATGGGAAACTCATGTTGGATTTTTTCAGTTTCTCATAAAATAATTTGTTGCACATATTTCTGATCCGCAACCAAATGGAAACATTTATTTTCAGCATATACTAACTCTACCCAGCCTGGACTGACATCACACCCTGGGGAGTGAGAACACTCATGCTTCTTCCTCCACAAACAGGGGACCCTGGTGAGCTATGAGCTACAGCAGTTCATTCTCCTTAACCCAACCACAGCCAAGCTAAGCCCCTGAGAACGCCCACTGGCTGCTCCAGCTGTGGTCAGAAAGGCACCACAAATGCTTCTCATGAGGCAGGTTGGTGCGGAAGCAGCAGCTTGCATTGTCAAAACTTCACAGACCTGACAGAAGTGACTTAGGAGGCAAACAAGGGAAACTCTCCAACTGTTTCAAACAAGGAGTCTTCTTCTGATTAGGTGAAGCACTGCAGCACTTAAGCAAGTTATTATGGAAGACACTTAGCTTGTCACAGGCTTGACAGGGAAAATGGGTTAGTTCAGGTGGGACTGGTTCATTAGAAACTGTAAATACTTCTAAAGCCACATGAGCTCCAAGCTTTGGGCCTGATATAGAAAATTGTGCATTCAACCATTAAGAATGGAAGATGCAGCTAAGGGTTTTGAAGCACAAGTTCTTACAGCAAACATTAAAAACCATTAAAGCAGACTGCAGCGTGCATCCTGAATTGACAAGCTTTCGCACCAAGGAGGCTACACTGGTATGCAGTCTTAGGAGAATCTGTAGCTAATTGAGCAGAGAGGAGAACAGAAAATCTGCAGGTACCAGGGCATCGGTCTGTAGCTCAGGTTGTTCCCCCTCCAGTGATGTGGTTGTGACAGTGAGACTGACTGAAGGAGCAAGGCCTGATGTCTCGCACAACACTTGCTCAGTCTTTATTGCTGATGGAGTAAGCTCTGTAGCCAGACACCATTCCTCATTTTCCAGGTCACCTGCCAGGGAAGGAAATTCGACACCACATGTTTAGGTCAGAGACAGAAAGACTACAAATGAAAATAATGACAGTCCTCCTCCAGAGAAGGGAAACAAACACAGAAGGCTATCAACAAAACCCTGCCCTTACTATTCAGCTCTCAGTCAATGCAGACAACCATGCCATTTCAGGGCTGTAACCTAATCCTAGCCCCAGGATACGCAGAGGAGCAGTGAGGAAAGACACGGGACACTAATCATTGCCGAAAGCTGCTTACACGTTGGAGAACAAGACTAAACAAGCCATTTGGTAAAGCAGCCAGGGAGCTATGTCCTACACATGCTAATGCCTGCTGATTCAGTTTTATTCCTCCTTGTAGAGATAGCATTTAGCCAGTTCTGTTCCTTCTACTGCTTGCAATCATCAAATAGCTGGAATGGTGATACTATACTTTTAAAACCAAGAGATTTTTCATACTTTTAACTTCAAATTTTTCTCCCAAGGATTCATTTAGAGAGTATAAAAGAGGATAAAGGCTTTGATGATCTCACAGGAGCAGCAATGCTGTGGTGATCATGCTAATTTCCTCCCATGAGCCTCCGGAAGTCACAGCATGGGATGCATATTTTGACTGGCAGCAATGAAACGTGCATCATGCACTGGCAAAATTGTCCCTTAGCTCCACTTACTGCAAGCTTAGTACTCAGAAGGAAGTCAGGCAACTCTTCCCTGAACAAAGCTGAAAGGTTTGCCTTGCACTGTCAAGAACTGGAAGATAGCTGGCATGGTAAGTTGGTAGTTTCCATTCATGAAACAGCCACTGTTTGGCTTGCTGAGAAGGGACGTACTATCCCAGGCCTAAAATATGATAGAAGAGGAACTCAGAAGATCTCAACTTTTAAAACACTCCTACAAGGCTATTAACAACCCCACTTAAAAAAGATTAAAAAAAACAAATGCATTTTTGGCAACTGTAATTCTGACTTAAAATTATTCCCATCCCTACTGCCAGACTTCAGTCATATGAATTATTTTCTCTTGCAGAAGAGTACCCTATACCAGCTGTACTGCATCCCAAGAGCACACAGCACATTCCTCTGCTACAATTCGTCAGTAGTTGTGGGAGCACATTAAATCGAGCAGCTGCAATCTGAGGCCAAATATACACAAGAGATAAGAGTGTTGATCTTTTTTTCTTTCAAAGCTTTATTCTGCTTTCAAACAGAGTATTTACTGCATATATGGCATTAAAGCAGAGAGCAAACACGTACACCTTAGAGCTTTGAATTAACCTCATGCTGCATCAACACTGTGGGAGGCAGCCATGGTGCTGTGGCTGTGCCACCAGCAGTCTGCAAGGCTGACACAAGACCCTTCCTTACACATCTAAGCCTATGAAGCTGGTGAGGTGTCAGCAGAGTTCAGCCGCAAACAGGTAACAAAAATAAGAGCAGGCTTACACCCTCCAAGCTGTTAAGACCACACACATATAGGGCACACAGGCACTGAGCAGAAGCTGGGTGACTGGAAGAAGGGAGAAGCATGTACATCTCCAGTGCTAGCAATTACTCTGTGGTGAGATCGAACCTCCACCGCTGGCAAGGAAAGAGGTAATTTGAGTAAAGACACACCAAGGAATTAAAATGAAAAATATGTATCCTGTAATCAGAAGCTCAAGAACAGCGAGCCCAGCTCTGCCAAGAGAAGTGCAGCAAGGGGCAAACACCGTATTTAAGTTTCTGAAGAGCTTACTCCCAAAGCTTTCTGGGAAATCTAGATATATAAAAATAGAAGTATTTATGAAAAAAAGAGGTAGCATTGTCTAAATATTAACTCAGGAGAGAGGACATTGCTCTCTTTCAACCCTCCCTGAGCCTCTCTACTCACAAACAAGAGAGCGCAGGTCACTCCCTCCTGACTGCAATGAGCTATTCAGTGGACCTGTGGACTACCCGTACCTCACTGTGTGAGGATCATTCAGATAAAAGCTTTAAAGTGGTATCTTTGCCTGGAAATCCAGAATGCCTTGGCAAGTGCAACTTTAAAACACTTGTTTGGATAACTTCTGCCAAAATCTCCACCACATCGTCTTGTGCAGAGCCTCCGCTTGCTTTCTCTTGTACCTCTGGGGCAAGCTACACATAGCAATGCGATCATCTGTAATCTACTTTAGATGCCCTTTGGGAAGGAAGGTTACATATAAATGAGAGCTATCAGCAAAGCAAGTAATTAGCCCTGAAGTTTCTGAAATTTGTACCCTCATGCAAGTAGAAGAGAAATCTAGCCATGGATGCCCAGTGAAACAGGGTATGTCCTCTAAGGCTGCACTTTGTGATGTTTGTCACCTCTAACTCACAGACTCATCACGAGGATTCAGCTGCTGTAAAACTGTAAGATATGCAGGCCTTCAGCCGGTCATTTTAGTCCTCTGGAATCTGACTTTGCTGATTAAACTGACATCCCTGCCATCACCACTTAGATCCGCACAAACTGCTTGGAGTTATTCTAGGCTTGAAACCCAGTCTAACCAGTTTGTAAGGTTATGGATGGCTTTCAGCGACAGCAACACATTGCATTTAACACCAAAATAATTTTGAAGAACTGCATCTAACACTTCTTTGACACTGCCTGTTATGATGCATTGTGACAGCTTTCATTCCAAATGAATAACCCCGCGAAAGGTAGGGACGAAGCAATACACTGCTGGAATCCCACCTTGACACTCTTCCCCTTCCTACTTTTTCTCCTCTCTGCTCTAAGACAGCTACCAGGACATTTCTCACTCTCCTTCCTTTTCTTCATGAGCACAGCGTGTTGACATTATTTGTAAATCATTCTTAGTTTACTCATATAATACCCCATAGCACCTTAGTCTACTCTGCTAAAACCAGACAAATTCAGGAAAATGGGAAAAATTAAGCAGGATATAGAATACTGGTCATACCGAGAGGCAGAGCACACCCTCTCCAAGACAAGAGTCAGATAGAGGGGTATGGGGAACCATCAGAGAGGCTTCATGGAATAAAGGGGCCAAGCAAGAAGGTGTTCATGAAATACTGAAATGAAAGGACAGCGGCTGGCTCAAGGGACCCACTGGAGGAAAAAAGAAAGACATGGTATGGAAAGAGTAGATTACTGGTGTTGATCAATTACAGGTGTTTATTTTTGACATGATCCTGAACTGTTAAGACTGTCCAGAACAAAAAACAGAGAAAATTATCTTGGTGACAGTATTCTAGACAGATATGAATAGAGTAACACTGCATTGCTAAGATGAAGCAAAACATGCCTGCAAACCATTCAGATACAGAGGGAAGAAAGCCTAACCAAGAGATTTATCTATCCAAATGGCTAGGAAAATCCACATCCTAAAGGTGGCCACTTTGGCTGGTAAAAATCTCTTCCCAGGCTTCAAAACACTGATCCCAAAGTTCACTGCTGAACAAGTGATGCAGGCTGCCAGTCCCCATTCCCAGCTGAAACTTCCCATGGACTTCAGAGCTCTATCATGCACTGACTGTTTAGAGGAGAATTCTCATTTCTTATCATTGCATGAGTCCATGAATGCTAGGCATTTTGGCACACAAAATATGGCCTTTAAGGAGTCTACACAGTACTTATCAAAATCTCAGCTACCATTTCTCTGTGCACTGATAAATTTCACATACAAACTATGTTAACTGAACATTAATGTTGCAAAGCACCCAGGTATTAAGAAATACTTATGAAGGTTTAATTCAGTATACTTTTGCAAATTATATATATCTAAAAATAGGAATGTTTTAACAATATTATCAAACAGTTTCTCTATAGAATCTGTGCTTTACCCAACAAGACAAATGCGTGGTGCTCCCCTAACTGGGGAGTTATTCCATGCTTTGTTATTCTCATGGTCTCATGCACAGCCTCATCTCTCCTTTACCCAATACAATTCAAATTCTCTCCCCACAGGGCTGTTTAATTCCCTTCTAGGGAGATGCTTCACAAACCTGAATTAATTTCCACAGAGATCCTGAAAAATCAAGTAAACCATGGAGAAATTTAGGCCAAAAAGTATCTAGTAATTTAAAATGGCTAAATGGAGATAACTGGAATTGGATTTTTCAAACGATTTAGCACTGTTGTTATACTTTATCAAAATACAGTATACATCGAATTTTCAGGTGCGGCTGTGAACACTACCACTTCTGGAAGTTAAACATCAGAGTTTCAAGCCAAGCATCCAGACAACCCATTCATCACGGCAACCCAGGGTGACACATGCATTTAAGATCCTGTCTTCTGTGTCTGTGTCTAAGATTACATTCCTTCAGAAAGCTTGTGTGCTGCTTCCATTACCAAGATCATCCCACTTTTCCTGCAGACTCACATTTAGTATGCATCTGCCACTTAAAACACAAAAAACAAAAACCAAAAAACCAAAACCCCAAAATGTAGGAGCTTTACAAAGTGACAAAATAAGTGCAATCAGTGAACTGAGGCAATGTTAACACTGATAGGAAAAGCTTTAAACACATCCTTTCCCATTTGCACTCCTTGCAAGTCCAGCTTGGTCCCAGATACAACATGCGGTATGTTCTAAAATGCTGTGCATGAGATAATGCAAGAGGGGAAGCTCAAAATAGGACATATTTACCTCAGAACTGTAAGTGTAAGCACTGCACATTGTGCTTATCTACAGCAAGGTGTCCAAGTACCAAACTCCTGTCCTCTGCTTTTGTTTCCTAATCCTGCTGTAGGTTCCACCATCTGCTGTTAAGATGGGCAATGCTAGCAGGATCTGCTCAATATACCACAAGCTGACTTTCCCTTTTCTTTCTCCAGATCACTAAACCCAAAAGAGAAAAGGCTATGCAACATTCTGCACAATGAAAACTTAAGATCTTTAAAGTCCATTATGAAGGCTGAGTTATACACTTGGATTTGGGTGCACAACACACCCAGGTCAACTTCTTTCTATGCTGCCCACCATAGACATTATGATGATAGTTTTCAGTGGACGTGGATTTCAGTGCTCCTCTATGCATCACAGCTGAAGAGATAATCAGTACGTGTGATTTAGGTGTACATGAAAAATACACAACCAAGAAGGGCTGTGTTTGTACATGGCAGAATACTACTTCTGTTTGTCAAAACCAATTTTTTAATATATCTGTAATATGTAAAAAATGAAATATAATCTCTTAACACCATGTGCAGCTTTCTAAGATACTCTTACTTCTCTGAAGAACCTCAACATTTTGTTTCTTTCCTTGTTCCATATAGTATTATAAGAAGGCAGGGGAGGAAAAGTGGAAAACAAGGTCAAAACTGCTTGCTTCAACTGTACATTTTTTTAATATAAGAGTTCCCAGCAAGTTTTGCTTTCCTTTTAAAAAATATTTCTATCCAACATTGTTCTATCCAAGTGCATCTTCAATCTTGTCCAACATACCAGCTCCTTTCCAGAGAAAAAATAGATCATCTCCAATATTGACTAAATTTCACCCTCTATGATAGATGTACAGCAAAATACAGCTTATGAAGTAAATAAAAAGTTCTGCCTTGCTCCCTGCATTCATTTCAGCACTAGTCATTAAAAAGTTTATCAGAGACACTTTCTGCATGGATAACCACATTACACTGGTGAGTTGCTGGGTATTTTTAAGCAAATTAAGGTAGAGCTGCACTCTATCTCACCTTCACCCCTCCCAAGTACAGAGAATGCAAGTACTCAGAGAAACAACATCATTTCACCATTTTCACATTTTTTTTCCCCTACAGTAAAAAGGAAGACAGCACCACCAGGTAAACAAACCCACCTGAGGGGTATACCACTTGAAAGGGAAAGAAAAAAAAACCCATACCACCATTACCACCATGACAGATCATACTCGCACAGAAAAGAGATGCATGACTGCATGTCATTTGAAACAAGCCTGCAAAGACCTGTAGAAGCACCAAGGGATATGCTTATCTGCATAAGCAGAATGAAGAGGCAGATCTCACCTTCTCAAGTTCACTGTCCAATCAACAGATAAAACAGCTAGAGAAAGACAAACCCAGAAACTTAAGGAGACCACAACAGACTACTGGTCAAAGTGCTTTGCACAGGTAACAGAAGAGACCTCTCTGGACAGCATAATGCAAGAAGATCCCTCATGAGTCAAACTGTTCTCCAGCAAAGCATATTTAAATAATCCCTCTCTTTGCTGTGTCATGGATTTGAGCAAGAGAGCTTCAACTAATTCCTCTGGTCCATGACAGACCTTGTACTGCCATCATGAACCACAGAACCTAGATGCACAGCCGGCATTGCTTCTGCACAACAGTATGCAGTCTCAGACTCAGCTCATCACAGATTAATAAGACCTTTTGACTCAGATGGCATTTATGCTTGAACCAAGGGTCCACATTTGCAAAGCTGTACTTTGAATAAGTACTGCACCCTTGCCTGCATCCTACTTCTGAGATTGCTGCCCCTATACAGCTAGCAGCAGGATCCAAGGGTGCTTACTAGCTCTATGCCACACAAATACAGCTGCAAACTGGGAATACAGCTGCAAGGGGAAAACACCTCTGGAATAGGGACACAACTAGCTTGTGGGGAAAATGGCTGCTCCATCTCTGTCAGCAGAAACGTCCCATCAGGAACCTGAAAGGGGCCTCTGCTGATGCACGAATTCTGGGTGTGCTGGTGTACATGCCACTCGTAAGGAAGTTCAGAGTCCCCAGCTCTGCAGTCTAAGCCTCTCCAGCCTCTCAAAGGCAAACTGGACATTTTTGGAGGAATAAGTGCTTCCTTGTCTCCCCTCTGGGCTCACACCACACCTAGTGCCCAGCTCTGGGCTCACGTAACACACCCTGGCAGGCACAAGCCCTGTTTATCATGACTGAAATGCTGACCTCCAACGCTGCTAAAGCTACCCACCAACTCCCATGAGGTAAGAGCCCATATTCATTGACAAACAGTTCCTCTTACAGATTTTCCAAATGGCATTTCCCCCTCCCAGCATGCACACACACACTCTCACCACAAATAATGAAACCAAACCCGTTGAAACAGCCTCGACAAAGGAGATACTGTTTGAATATCAAACATCAGGGTCCCATTTTTTAAAGTGCCTGCCAGGAAGGAAAAATTAAATAAATGAGCAAAGATGAAAGGCAGTGATATACAGTAATCACTTCACACAGCAGAAGTAGCCATTCTCCTAACAAAGGATCACCTGTCTTACCAGCATTCCCCTCCCTGAGCAGCATGGAGTCCACCTAAACCCCACAGATTATCTGTATCACTATCAAAGTTATTAAGATAGAAACAAGGACACATTGTTCCTCCCATACCTAAATAATCAGAGTTAATGCCCTCTTTCCTGCATAGAATTTGACAGTTTTCAGTCAGAAGCCTGAGTTACAGGTTCTGCTTTAACTTCCCTTCCCACTATGACTTTACCCAAGCATAGCTGTCAGCTGTGATACACTCCTGATGTTTTTAATTCTTTCACTTAGGGGTTAAAAAAATGTTATTTTTACAACATCACCCTTTACATATACGGGAGTGAGGCACAGACTGAGGTGGTAGCTTGGATTTGCAGCCTTAAAGCTTGATACTATTAAATGCCTTAAAAAAATCATAGCATTGAATAAGATATGTGAATATTATCCAAAGAAGTACTACATTCAAATAAAACAGTTCTCTCTCACCCACATCCATTTTCCTCCCCACACCCCATGCAGATGTTGTGAAGGCATGTCCATATTATGGCAGCAATCAGGCTTTGGCATTAAAAGGACTTGATGCTCACAGTGCCTAAGTGAGCATGAACTCCCAGTGCAACACTGCAGAGAAAATGAGATCACTGGTTTCAGAAACAGCAGGCCTGGAAGTGGGAGGAGTATTCCCCTAATATACATCATTAGGGAAACTATTCCTGGGAAATCAGCTTCTGTGGTCACTTAACACAGTTTTGGAAAGGAACAGCAAATGTTCCTTTGCTTAGAAAGGAACTACACTAGCTCAGTCGCCAGAAGACAGCCCCTGTAGAGAAACACCACGGAAGTGTAGTTCATTTAAACTGTATCCAGGCAAAAATCAAGAGGGGACTTAATTACAGTCTACAAACACCTGAAGAAAGAGGTTTCTAAGAGCAGATGATTCTTTGCTCCAGCAGGAATAAAGGCGGTAAAGAGATCTCATATGTGGAACTGGAAGCTAAAGGAGGTCTGACTGCAAATAAAGTTGTCAATTATTAACAGTAAGAACCAAAATGCTCACCTCTAAATCAAAACTGACATTTTTCAGATATGCTGCTGCCTAAGTAGAAGTTACAGGCTTGAAAAACACTGAGGGTTTGGACCTTCCAAACTCCTTGGTATACAGAAGTTCAAAAGTCTTCTCATCCTTTAAAACTGAAGATGCTGACTGTTACCCTTCTGCAAAAAAAAATCACCCAAATATAGGCTATCACCCTCAAATGGCTTCCTCCCCATCTCCTAAACACAGAAAAATAAAAACCCACACAGGATAGAAGCTGCATTGGAATGTGCTCACAAAAATTATCAGTACGGCTTTGACAGCGTCTTTTCAAAACACAAATGAATTTCTTTGTCCACACTTCAAAGTCAAAGCAGAGGAGGTTCCATTTTCATTTCATTGATTCAGTCCTTGGATAAAAAAAGGCAGAGGCAGAACATATCTCTTTCTCTCTAGATATAGTCTATAAAAAAGTAAAATTAGGATATATAATCCACTACACATAACATATTGTCTCATATATACACAATATATACTCATATACTACGTGTGTGTATTACAAAATGTATGAAGACCACGGGTGCCTCTACACAAAGAGACAGCACGACACTGATTACACCTTGTGGACTCCATACATAAGCAAGCATTTCCCTGAACAGAGCACTGCCTGAGGTGATGCCTGCATTTACTGTTGAACGCCTATTTGTTCTGGAGAAGTGGGAACCACGTACTATGATTTCTGAGGTTTTGTTTGCTTCCTCTGGGTTTCTTGTTTGTTTTTTCCTTTTTCAAACTATGTAAAGAGACAGAGTTGAAGTTTAAAAACAAAATTCAAGTTTTAAAAGGGTATTACAGGAAACCATAACCTCAGCAGTAAAAACCCCAATAACAATACAGATCATATGCTGGGGCCAGCCCCAGTTTTGGCACAGCTAAGCATAAAATAGAAACATTCCATTTCTGCAATCACTCTGTCAAACCTTTAGCCAAGGCAAGCTGCTTCAAATCCAACAGTGACTTCAAAGCATTCCTGAGCAGGAAAGCACGAACAGAAGGGGCAGGTGAGGACCAAGACTAGTCTCAAAAGCAGAGCCCTCAGGGGACAAGGAAAGGAAGGCACCCAGCCACCTGGCCACACTTTGAGGAGAGGAACCATGCAAATGACTAGTCGGCTGACCACTGTAAGCTGCCCTGCCAGGCTCACAAAGTAAAACACACTCACAAAAACCACAGACACACACTGAGAACCACCCCACCACTTCACCAGAGGAGGAAGAGCCCCATGAAGTCTCTGCCTCCATGTTCCTGCTGCACAGCAGCCCCACAGTATTACTTGCATTCACCTATCACCTATGGATCTCACACTTCCAAAGCTATGGGCAGCCACTACCGTAAAGTTTGCACCTACAGCTGACAAGACAAAGCATGGAAAGGCAAGAAAGGACCCCAAACTTGCATCTCAAGTCAGATAGGAGGCTGAAACTCAGATTTTGCCTTGCTCCTGGTTCTCTGACCCACAGCCCTCCCTTTCCAAAAGGCTGCAGAGACTGGAAAACTGAACAAAGACATGCACCAACTGTAATAGAAAATAAATCTTTTCCCCGTAACTGTTTACAACTGTCAGAAGTGAATCTGTGTCCCAAAAGGCCCTGAAGCACAGCAGGAGGTCTCCCTTATCCATCCGCCCTATTCTCAGCCTCCCCGCCCAGCTTCTTCATTTCGTTCCAAGAGCATTTTCCAGTTCACAAATACCCAGTGTGCTTCTCCACAGCTACTCTACAGTTTTCTCAAAAACCCCAGGGCTCACAGCTAGAAAGAGGAAACCTGCTGTGAGAGAGGCAGCGGCACAACCGTTGGGGATCATCAGTACATGGGATACAGCCTCCTTTTTTATGTTACAACCTGGAGCCCCTCCTCAGGTCAGATGCCTTATTCATCAGATCAGGCAAACAAAAGTCCAAACAGCCTGCTACAAGCAAGAAGGTCAGGCTTATAAATCTCTGCCTAGTATCATTAGTCTTAAAAGTTTATGCAAAATTGAATATAAGAATAGATTCTCGAGGGTGGTGGGAAACCAAATAACTAAATGCCAGATGTCTTGAACACATGTGCTTTAAAATAGTTGCTCTTGCCAATGCTTTCATAAACTAGACATTTAGCAACTGACACCCTCAGAGACCCCACACTAGCAACAAGCTGCAAGTATTCAGGGAAGTTCTTCTGCACAAAGCTTAGGAAAGAGCCTCAATACAGTGAAGTTGGAAGAGTGAATAACGGGAAAACTGGTGTTGGGTCTTTCATCCTACAGACACATAAATGTGCTCTCACCTTGAGGTCAACAGCACTTACTGGAGAAGTTAAACCCAGCATTATGAGTTTGACAGGTTTTACACTTCTAGCACTTCTTTAAAAAAACTTTATTTATATAACTAAGATCCACAATTACATGAATAGGTCAATTTAGCAATTATAGAAACTGTGGTAATAGCCACGTAGTGGCCAACAAGAACAGCTCACGGCAGAAGTTAATTGTTCCCCTGCAACAGTGGACAATAAGGTGCTTACGGAGACAAGAGTGACTGTTCTTTCCACCACAATGGCTGAAAGGAAGCATTAAATAATGTTTTCAGTAAGGTTGCTGGAGACCAAAGACAGAAATAGGCACTGACTGGCTTAAACATGCCTTGAAGATCACGTGCCTAGCAAGACAGGTTTTTTTCTCAGCTTCCCCATACTCCTGGGCTCTGGAACCCCACACTTGTGAATACACAGATGAAAACTGCTGTAGATGTTGGGTGCCACTGAACCAGATGGACACAACTCGAAAATCCAATTCTCTTCTCCAACAGGCTGGCATGGACTGAAAGAGGAGGACATAAAGGCAGGTTGCTGGAGCAACAAAACATGGGGCCGGCCTGACAGCAGATGGCAGGACCCTGCCCCTGGATAGGCCACACACCCTGCTCTCATTCCTGCCTCCTGGACACCTCCAACAGACTTGCCGCCATGGAAACAAACTTCAGTTTTTAAGGCTGTTTTTAAAGGCAGGCAGATAGGTTTCCCTTTAGGACACCAGACCTGTGTGGTAGAAGACACTCTTGTCCCCCATCGTTGTTTGGCAGTGCACCACTCACTGGCAGGCCAGACCAGCATACAGCTTGGTAGCCACCGACCCACTCCTGGCACAGAAACAGCACCTGAGGGCTGAGCAGCTGATCAGCATCACACAATTAACATGCACTGAGTTACAAGTGGTATGGGGAGCCAGCTGGCATCTCAACATACACTAGCACGTGGCACCTGAAGAGCTGCCTTTGCTGAAAGGAGTTAGCAGCTCCAGGTCACACTAACAGAGTAACTGCTGGTGTGACAGTGACAATAAGGTGTGTAACAGGCACCACTTCCAAGTGTGGGTTATCTGGCCATATGGGATAAGGGGCCTGGACCTAGAAAATCCTGGTGTTTCCCCTCCTTGCTCTTCTCCTTCCCTCCTTGCCTGCCCATGAATGCCCACTGGCCTAGGAGGGGATGGTATTTCTGCACTCTCCGGGAAAAAACCCACCAGCCTCTCATTGCCAAGAGCACTGCTGAGAGTTACAAAGAAGAAACATTACATTACTGACTTCACTGCAAAGCAAAAAGAAAGCCTGTTTGTCACAGGCTTTGTGCACAAGCAGAACCTTGGTCCTCTAGAGCTAAGGGCTAAGCTCTGCAATGCCATCCAGACCCAGTTTAACTGCTCTGTGCCATCCTCCTCTCACGGCTGCACTGCTGCTGACTGTAGGCACATGGGTCCACAGCACGTGTGTCCATAGCACATGTGCAAACATGCATGCAAGGGTCATCCATGAGCATCCTCACTAGCCTGTTTCTAAGCCCAGTCCTGCAGGGCAGGGTCCTGCAGAATCATGAAGCCTAGTCACAGAAAAACCATGGAAACACGACAGCTGTAAGAACTCACCAATCTGCAGTGGGGTGCTTATATGGACAATGTAATATTTTGCACAATTTTTATATGTCCCTCAGCCAACCCCATTTTTCAGCCCCTACCACTCCACAAAACCACTCCCACCTACCCAGGAGTAAGAGATCATGCTGGAGCATACTAAACTGCCCCTCCACACCTTGTACCTCCTGCTCCCCCCCAAGAAACACTGGTGCTCCCAATCTCTGTCCCCTTACTACACCCTTGGGACTGGCATTCACAAGAGCTGTCAGGAGCACTGAGTGCCTCCACCACATAACAGCAGAGATGCTTTCAGTCTACAGTGTGAAACCCTGCAGTGTGAAATCCCATGGACTCAAGGACTGAAACTGTCAGGGTGATGATTTTGAACACCTATCAGCCAGCCATGTGTGAACTGTAATTCTGCATCTTCCTCAAGTATTTCTCTGAGCTTCACTGCTTTGAAGTCAATAGGTATTGAAAGGTTAAGATTAAATAAAATCCCATAGACCAAGAAAAACTCCTCCTCCTCCTCCTCCTCTCTTATGAAACACTCTGCAGAGTGAACAGAACATGAAATGCTTTCCATTCATTTTCTATTTTTAAACCCACTTGTTAATGTTTCTTGGCTTTTTAAAGCACCATTTGACTACCGCTCTATTAATTACCCAGTGGTCTCAGCAGTATGAATTTCTTCAGGACTTTTCCCCAAAGGAAACTCCCCTCACTTTTAGCCTAGTTTGAAGCTTCTCCCCGTTAACTTTCAGAGAAGCTTCCTTTTTGGAAGATTCTTGTGCTTGTTTCTCCTGCTACAATTAATATCTCCTGTATGTATTAAATTAAAGACATTCACATAAAACAGCTAGGAAATACAAAATAGGAAGACTTTATATAGATGATGTTACCATTGAAAAGGCTTCTCACAGGTTTTATTAGTTGTCCTCTTGTGAAATCTCTAACAGAGCACATCTTGTTTTAAGAGCGCTTTGGAGTACAAAACTGTCAGCCTCTGAAAACTCATGTCCTGGTGGATCTTCATAAACAGCTTAGCTTGTTAATGCTTAGACTAAGCACTAATCTCTCTCCCTTTTATTGTGATGCAGCTTAATACTCTACTGCTTTTTACTGTAAAGCTAAAGTTGAAGACATAAACCAATTATTAGGAGTGAAAGTCTGCCATGGTGATTATTCCTAATAGTTACAACATATTTATGGCCTTGCTCCTCCACCAACCACTAACTTTCACCTTGAACTCCCCTTCCTGCCAGCAGGCACTTTCACACCAAAAGAATGAGGTTGGACGTCTTCGACCATTCCTGCATTTCCCTTTTTGTTTCTCCAGATGTTTATACTGCTGAATTAATGATAACTGCCACAAAATGCTCTTGGTTTTATTAGTTTTATGTGTATCACCATTTCCCGCAACCACAGAATCTATGTAAGACTGCAATTATGTCTTTACAAGATCACCAATAACTTCTTGATGTGCTTTTTTCTTTCTTTGCCTTTTTTTTTTAACTTTTTTGCCTTTTCCTTTTCCAGAAAGACTGCAAGACTTCAGCAAGACAGCCGAAGTTACATCCCTATGCATGTATTTAGAAACAAGTAAAATTACATGATTTTCGTTTTGGGATACCAGAAATCTCCAGACGCTCACTACTAAAAATAAGGGTAGTTTAAAAGGTCTATTTGCTTGGTTTTAATAAACAAGAAATTATGTAATTTTGAAGAGACCTCTGGAGACCATCTTGGCCAACTCCTCATTCAAAGTATGGCCAATTTGGATCAGGTTGCTCAGGGCCTTGCCTAGCTCACCTCTGAATATCCCCACAGATAAAGACTTCATAGCTTCCTTGGACACCTGTTTGAATGTCTGATTTACTCTCATGGTGAAAATGATCCTCCTAACAGCCAACTGGAATTTCCTTTCTTGCAACTTGCAAGCTCTTGTGCTATCATCACGTATCTCAGAAGAGTTCAGCTCTGTCTTCTCTGCAACCTTTCATCAGATAGCCATAGACAGCAGTAAGATCACCACTTTGCTTTTTCTCAGAAGACCAAACAAAACCCACATTACCCTTTTGCTTACATATCATATTCTTCAGTACCCAGACTTCACAGTGATTCTCATTTGACTCATTTGGTTTATCAGTCTCAATTTTTCTTCAACAACCACAGATTCAGATACATGAAAACAAGCGCATTTCTGGCCTTTCTCACATTACTTTTTGATAGGTACTTCTAATATAAGATGTTTATAGTACAGTTAGGAACTTCTGCGAAGCACAATTTCCCTGTCTATGGACAAATTTCTTTCTTCACAATGCCTATCTACTTCAAACAAAAAAAAAGCCCTTCTGTGATTTCATTATAGGTATATCAATTGGCAAAGAGCATTAACATGCACCTTGAGCACATCATGACCTCATCAGGAACATTTAATTGCTGCATCATGATGACAAACAACAGTTCAGTGGGTACTACCTTCATTAAAGTTGTCATCAGTCGAGATGTGGGTCAAGGGAGATTGGGGTCGAGAGTCCCCACAGAGGGAGTAGCTGTGTTCTGCCTGGATGAGGGGTGCTGGGGATGCCGGAGACAGTTCCACCTCCATTATTTCATTCTTCTCAGACAAGAAGGGATCATTCAAGAGCTGGCCTAGGACATCAGGTGAAAACTCATCCAGGAACTCTGTGAAGTGCTGTGGAGATAAGAAAGAGGAGGGGGAGTTCATCTCCTTGCTTGTCTGTCATGCCAACAACAGGAGAGCATTGATCAGAACAATTCTAGTATCTGCACCAGGCATCCGTGCCAGTCAGTGGCAGGATCTACCAGCCCTGCCTAACAACCTCCTCCTCCTCCTCCAATCACTACTTTAAGCTGAAGAGCTACAGCTAGGACAAAAAGTCCTCTCAGAAGCATACATTACAACAGAAGTGCCTGTGATTAACTTGTAATGAAAATGTTAAATAGAAGCATGGTAGTCATGTCCTGAAGCAGCCTCTTCACCCCACCAAAGGCACTGACTACAGCATGCTACCAAAAACCATGTCCTGGAAAGCATATTTAACCCAGACAATAGTGAATGATCCTGCAGGATTTATCACCAGAACACTTTATGTGCAGAATAGAATATATTGGGTTAATGTTCACTGAAGCAGAGAAGAAAAAAGAGATATACTCAGACAGACTCTGACACCACATATGACTATTTTAGCTGTGCAGAACATACAGTGCGCTCTAGGAAAACGGGTCCATGCACATCCCTAGCGAAGCAATTAACACATTTGCCATAAAACAGGTTTCTTGGTTGATTTATGTATCTATTTTAGGAGTCACATTCCACCTAGAACTAGAACCCGTATCCATCTTCTAGGCCCCAGAGCTAAAGCTCCTGACAGCCAGTACTAATTACCACTTTTTCTTATTCAAAATAACCACAAACCAACTCTTGCCATCTACTTCCTTGAGATTTCAGCACAGTTCCCATCAATAGCCAAAACTCTTCTTGGTTCTGTTTCCAAGGCCAGAAGATTATACCTTTAACAGACCAAGAAACTGCACTGCAACAAACCATTCCTGTTCATCACAGTCACACAAAGAATCCTATTTTTGTACAAAAATATTTGTACAATGAATTGTAACAAGCTTTTCTGAACAACCAGGCATTCTCTACAATCCTATATAGGAGTCTTTGTTGACTGGTGATGATCCTATGAAAGTCTATGTCTGTTTGATTTGCTCTGTTTTTGCAAGCAGTATTGATCTTGGCTCTTATCTTGCACTCTCCTGCAGAAACAAACACTGAAATTCCAGATTCAGCTTCCTGAAGGCTAAATTAAGAATTAAACAAGTCAATATTGTACAAACCCATGAGACAAGCGGTATGTTTACAGCCCCACGCACACACATTTCACAGCTCCAGCAGCACCTGTGGCCTTGAAGCCTGATGCTGGAAAACACTGAGGATTGCCAGCTTCCAGAGTCCCCTGGAAGTTTGAGCACCTCTTCTGAGATGCTCTCGAATGCTAACTGTGCCTTCTTTCACAATCAATAAGGCTTCAGTCAATTCTGACTGACACTGAGGAAAAGAAAATATTTACTAAACATAAGGCAATAAACAGAGGACCACAGCTGCTATGCTGGAACTGCAAGCTAGCTGAAGGAAAGCCTTTACAAATGGCAAAACAGATTTGTAGCCTCATATTTACTTACTGTAAATGGTAACAGTACTAAACAAACTCTCAGATGACTCAGCAAGAGGGTCATGATCACCTTAAAAAGACTTGTTTATTTTAATTTTGATACTGAACGACTCACTAGCCCATGACATCCAGGGCTGCCTCCCAACATCTGCAAGGATAAATGTATAAACTACAATTCCCCACTATGCAAAGATGAAAAAGGATGCTCAAGAATAGTTGAACACCCTGGGGCATCAATAAAGACAGTGAGTAAAACAGGGCAGGCACTCATTAAAGTGCAAACAAGAGATAGAAATGCCCCCCCATTACGACAAAAGTTGAGGACAAGCCTATAAAAAAGTAGTCCTTTTCTTAAGGACAATTTTTTTCCCCCAGTCTACACCCTTTATTTGGGCTAATGGTGAGAGTCAATTTTATTTGTTTGTGTATTTTCCTCTTTCTAGCTCTTGCATAGATTATTCTGACTGATGACTTGCAGATACTGAACTAGGGCTGCAAACAGAGTTTATACCCTGGTTTCTACACACAGCTAGTGTCACCAGTGTCATCCCATCTGAGGCTTGAAAATATCATACCTAAGTGTTGACTTAACCTGACACCACTTAGATATTCTAATTTAATAGACTCAACTGAAAGACAAAATGACCACAGGCTGAACAGGCTATTTCTGGCAAACTGACAAATAAAGATTTCCATTAGCCTTCTGTCTATTACTGCTTTGATATGGAAATTAATATCAAATGTCATTTCACTTCTTCCATATGATTAAAGGTAGCTGCATTAGATAATTTGTATTATTTTTCCCTTTCTGAATAAGGAATCTTCCTAAAACCACTTCAGGAAAATCAAAGAAGGAAACACACATTCAACTTCCCAAAGCCAGAGAAAAAGAAGACCTTAGGGTGGGGAAGGACGTTCAACATGTTCGTCAGCATTATGTGCTTTCTCCTTTTCACATGCAGCTGCACAGCAGCAAACTGTGAGGAAGAAAACAATCTGCATTTACAACAGAATTGTCTGATAGCACATAAAAGGTCAATCAGGTTATTTAAATGATTCTCTAGTTTCATTATAAATTTTAATCTTATTTTTAATGGTCTGTGATACAACTCAGAATACCAGTCCATAGGGAAGCCTCAAAAAATTGCCTCAGGTCAGACCACATAGCTACTGAACTCTGTGCACAGACAAGTTTAAGAATCTGGACTTCTCACTCAGTGATTACAAAAAAACACCATCCTTGATTTACAGGAATCCATCATATGTCATACACATTCCTACTGCACTGAATGCTTAAAGTTAGCTCATTTTGATTTTTTTTTTCTTTAATAAAACAATTGTCTCATTGAAAGCACGTCCATTTTCCCAGAGAATTAAACAGAGAAGGCATCTGAGCAGCAGCTACAGCAGAAACCACCCAGGAGCAGTTAGGCCTCCAGCTCTTCAAAACTTCCACCTACACCTAAGCTGTTCCCTCTGCCTTTTCAAAGCAAGTTCCCACTGCCAAGCCTCCTTCCCGTCCCTTCCATCCTCCCCTCTGGGCTTCCACTTGCAACTTTGCAGCCATCAGCCACTTCCAGGGCTGGAAAGCCACAAAGTAACCCTCAACTCTGATATGGTAGCAACCAAACCCCCTTCTCTGGGGAACAGGAAAGGGCACTTCAGGGAGGAAACTGAGACTTTACCCTTACAGCCTGTATACATATTTGCTTGCAAAAGAAATTCTTTGTCTGTGGCTTTCAGCTTGGCACATTTCATCCGGATAGCTCACCTTTAAAAAAAACAAAGGAGAAAAGGTGCATTGAAAACATGCCTTTTTTTTCTTCTTTTTCTTTTCTTCCTCATTTGTAATACCTCTCTAGATAGCCCCATTGCCAGCTTTCTGCTATCCTCACACCTCGCTGGCAGTTACAGCACTAATTGCAGACGTGTGTTGGTACAAGGACTCTGCTTGAATTATTAAACTATTCTCTCTACATAGCAGAGATGTGTCCAGCTGGGATTTTAACCTCTAAAAAGTTAGGGATATAAGACAGTTGTAACCTTATCTTCCGCCTCCCCTTCCCCCTGAGCCTTGAGAAGACAAACAAACTAGCAGTGCTCCTGTTTAAGGAGAGAAAGTAAGTTACAGCCTCAAAGTTCTACCACCAATCTGGGTGGACATTTGCTCTCGCCTATATCCCAGGTGCTTTTGGGGAACACAGAACACCTACAGACATCACCCGGCGGTAAGCAAACAGAGGAGAGCCCTTATATCCGGGTGCACGGTGGATTCAGGATAGCTTGGAAGGTAGTATTTGGCTGCAATCCAGCTGCGCCGCAGGCTCCACAGCATCTGCCTGTTCCTGCCAAGACAAAGGCCCTCTTCTCCAGCTCTGCCTAAGGGACAAGGGTTTGTCTGATCAAATGAACACCTCTGAAGTAAAATAAGACTCAGGTTTTGCGAGGTGAATGGCAGTGCTGACTTCTCCACCAGAAGCACTGGTCCCAGTTGTCTAAAGATGTGACACAGACTAAAATGAAACAGTCATGCTCAGAAAACTGGCTTTCTAAGAAATCACTGAAAAAGGAATGAAGGGAAGTCAAGAGCCCCAGACGACACTTCATAACTATACTTGAATTATCAAACGAGTGACAGGCTTTGCTGAGCCTGGAAAACGTGCTGTGTCAGCTCCAAGTCCCACACACTGCTGCAGCACAATTCACCCCTTCCAGCAGAACCACCCCAGAGGGATGCTGCAGCGGCAGCATCCTGATACACTGCAAAAACAAGCCCATTCCCCAAGCACTGCAGGGCAAGCCAGCCTACATGCAACGTGCTGGGGTGAGAACCACCCACAAACTCAAGATACTCCCCTCTTGGGAGTTAATGGTTCTCTCCGGGCTCACCCTGAAGTCTCCCCCTTCCTGAAGGCATCAATTCCCCCTCCACAAGAGAAATTGCTCAGGTGAGAGGATCCCTTCTACGCAACATACACTCACAGGACAAAAATGAAGCCCACCATCTCCCACAGGTACAACACTGCCTAATATTTATCCCTTGTAAAGCCTGAACAGCAGTAATGGGGGCAGAAGGGCAAGATCCTTACTTTGTATCAAAGGAATCAGTGTCCACGTAATGTACAAGGCAGTACTCCTCAAGAAGATGAGGAAAGAGGGGAAAAGACCACAAACCAGCCCACATCCATGGGGAAGTAAACATGCATTGCAGACATTAATTTGTTCCCTCCTTCCTGGCCTTCTTCTCCCTCAATTTCCTCTCACATTAAGATAACAGAGAAAAAGGGGAATAATTTCTTCAGCAACTCTTTTGTGGTTTACATAAACAAAGGTGTGTAGGAGATAAAACACAAGCTATCATAAAAGATAGCAGCATTTCTAGTAAATAGCATTAAACAGATCAAGAAGCATGAATACATCGAGATACCATCTCCTCTTCAAGGAACCAAACACACATTTCACAGACATCCAGCAGCTGCTTATATAGTAGCTTAGGAGGTCTGGGTAGCTGTCACACTTGCTAACAAAAGGCTTCAAACTCTGCGGCATACAGGGAAAGTGACAGTTGGTACAGATGACACATACATGCTGGTCAACCTTCCTGGGTTGAGCTCTAGGCTTGACTGTGTGGCACGAGCTGTAAAAGGCTTCAAGCACCTTGCTATCAGCTGTCTGGGTTTGCAAGTGCAGCATCTACCCATAGGGGCTTGAAGCAAAGACCTGCCCCCTTTTAGGTAATGAACAACCATGCCTAGAGATGATGCCTATATCTCTAGGCGTGTTGAGTTTCCCGCATTTGGGGAAATTACAGGGGTCAGCACACCCCAAGTGCAAGGGATAACCCTCGCCCTGGGAAAACCACCTGCCTGATTATATGGTGGGGCCCCTTCAGCACGCATCATCTCCTTCTCTGGTGACATTCGAAAATCTTTGCCCTCTGGCCAGTCCACGATGACTTCTAGAATTCCTGGACAACTGGGATTTCCTATTCAAGCTCGTTGTGTAATTAGTGCAGCCCACTTACTCCATGTAGCATCAGTTGCATGATGTGCAGAGGAGACCTTGCCTTTGAACATTCAGCCCAGCACGGGCAACCGGGGTGCCAGGAGGAGCTGTGCTTCAGTGCCAATCACTTCTGAAGCAGCTCGACACCCTTCATAGGCTGCCAGTATCTCTTTCTCAGTTGGAGTACAGCTGGCCTCACATCCCCTGTATCCCCGACTCCAAAAGCTGAGGGGTTGACCTCAAGTCTCCCCTGGAGCTTTCTGCCCGAGGCTTCAGGTAGGACCGTTCTCCCTGGCTGCGGTGTACAATGCGTTTTTTACATCTGGCTCTGTCCGGACTGGTCTAAGGGCTACTGCATGAACTGTCTTTCGTTTAATTTGCCCAAAAGCTTGTTGTTGCTCAGGGCCCCATTTACAATCATTCTTCTTCCAGATCACATGATAGAAACAGCTTACAATCAAACCGTAATTTGGGATGTGCATTCTCCAGAACCCTACAAAGGAGGACTGCACACACAAACCAACCAATGACAAAATCGCACCAGAGAACCCTGTGGCTTTCTGCATGCCAAATCCCAAAGTTAAACACCAAGGCACAAAGCTAAAAAGTTTCCTCAAGGCAGGTGTTTTCTTCCCACATATGTTGCTGGTGGTGCTGTTGACTTTCCAGTTGCAAGTTCAGTGCTATCAGTGATGGTCTGGAGATGTCAGTATGTACCAGCTTCCAACAACCAAGACAACTGTTCTCAATACTCACTGGCACTTGAGCATCAGTTAATTTTCAGAGATTAAAATACAAATTCTGCAGATTTTCAGGTACATCACTTCTCTTAACATCTTTCCTTTCTAGAAATCCTTTATGTTTGCAGCAGGGAAGCTGGCCATCACTCACGCTTCTCCAAACTCTGCCACATATTGTGCACCCTGTGATATCCCTCTTTATTAGCTTTGAGAAGAGCTCCTGGTGGAAACCCTGTAGCCTCACCTCCTCAATTCACTCACATATGCCCTGCAGGGAACAGAAGAGCTCCTCTACTGGCATAGGGTGTGTTGATATATCACCGTTACAAGGCACAGATCCAAGTTCCTGCTGCATTGCTCTTAGAAGAATGAGAAGTGAAGGCCAGCCTGGCAGCAGTACAGTATTTTTTTGCAAGTTTGATTCCACAGATGAAGGCTGAAAGAGAGACAAGATCAACCTCACAGAGTCATTCACCAACATCCCCCCAGGGAGAAAGAGTGGAAAAGCAGAAGGCTGCACCCTACAGAGTTTGATGCACCAGGGTACTTATTTTTGGCATGCACTAATTTGCAGGGAGAGAGGGCAAGGTGAGGAAGAGGAACACCAAATATATTTGGCAGTGAATAACTGAAAAAAATAATGCAACCACAACTGAAGCAGCTGAAGTTTGATTTGCTGAGAGACCCCTTGGACAGATCATGGTGTTGAGCATGTAATTGCTGGCATATCTAACTGCTTACTCTTAAACAGGACAGAGATCCTCTTTCCTCTCAGGAAGACTGGATATCTGGAAGAGCTTTCTGATGGCAGGAAAGAAGTCTTAGATGCAGCCATAGCAGAGAACAGATAGACTGAAGACTGTAAACAGTCCCCAAGTCATACCTAAAACACGCTAACAACAACGCACAGGAATTTACACTACCCTTGTACCTGCCAAGGAAAGAAGGGTAGATTTCTAGTGTTTACCTGCTACAGTGTAAAGATCAAAAACAAGATGCAGAGAAACAGTTGCTCTATTATTTTACTCTACTGTAAAATTCTTTACTGTTTAGTCATTAACTACACTGCAATTACATCATTTGAGGGAGGATATGAAGAATAACATGAAACTGGTATTTGCAAACAGTAAAGAGATCCACCATAATAGCAAATACGATTATTCGCAGTCTCACACCAGCACTTACTCATTTTAAACATAAATAATGAAATTGACAGATTTAAAAAAATCTACCGAGTGAATAACTTCCAGGTTGTGTCATCAGCAAAACAAATGCCAGGAAATTCAGAGCTAATAGATTTACATGGTAAATGAACTTGCACATCTTCCCAACTTGCTCAGGTTACACAGCTGGAAATGCTGAACGTCATGCTGAGCAAATCTTATAATCCACTCCACTATGCAAAAATGCATGCATGCAGTTCCACTGCAAACGCTCAAATATTTCCAACCCACAACTAGTAAAGAAGAGATGTATTTAACTAATCAGGGGGATTTCTCAAGAACCATGTTTACTCCTTTGCCTTTCCCTGTTGCAAAATACTGTTTTCTTAAATTCCTCTATCCACCTCCTCCCCCCAAAAAGTATTTTGGATTTTAAAATAGAGTTTTAAAAACCCCACAAAATTAAACTCTATAATAACTAGGACTAAATATGGGTTGAAAGAAAAAAAGAACAAAAAAAAAAAAAAAGAAGCCCTTGTGCAGTTGAGGGAAGGGTGAGAAACAACCCTGAAGTTCAGTGTCTCTCAAGTCCACTATGTGCATGCAGAGAAAAGGATGCTATTGCTCACTCCTAGCCTAAGCCTCTTGGGAGTCACATAAATTAGGAAAATCCTTCTCACATTCCCCTGCCCTTCCCCTAGTGCATAGCTCTTGGATCTAGTCTAAGTTTTCAACAGGCTGAGCGCGTGTTTTGCTATTTCCCACCCTCTCCTCAGAAGAGCCAAAGTCAGAGAGGAGTGAGTCATGGGGACCAGAGGACCGCAGCACCAGAGTGGTGAGTCAGCGAGCTGGAAGCCCTTCAACAAGGCTCCCCCCATCTGTGTCCCTGGCTAAGACCTCAAAATACATTATTAATTTTGTGTTGCAAGCAAGCATCTGGATTAAGCTCTCAGGTCAGATGTATTCATTCCTTTGTCTCGGCTACTTTTTTCCCCTTATTTTTTTTGCCTCTTACACCAGGCGAACTGGTATGCACTTCATTTGTCTCCTAAATCAGCTCTCAGCTGCCAGCTTGAGCAGCAGAACCACAGAAAAACAAATCTCTCCATGCCCTTCTTTTCACCTGGTGAGCAGCAGGGTCATCATTCTTTACCACCAGTGATTGTAGAGCCTGCAAGACAAGCCTAACTGACAGGTCTGCCCGTCACAAACCTCCAAACCATTAGGGGCAAGCCCCTCCCCACCACTCCAGCTAGTGTGACTCACCCCAGACAGAGAGGGTAGTTCAGCTTCCAAAACTTAGTCATTGGTATGTCTGATGATTTTTGGCATCCAGGCAAGATACTGAAGAGACTACTTATGCTATTAAAAACTATTTAGTGAAGAAAGGAATAGATGCAGTTGCTTTGGGGTTTTTGTTGCCCTAGGTATGCGCTAGGCATGCAATGCTAGTCATAAATACTTGTTGTGAGATACTATCATCTTGCTGGGTTATGCCCCAGGTACACCTACATGCAGTTTGGAAGGAACTTGCATTTACCTCAAGTTTTACATCTCAGTAGTGTCTTCTGGGTAGCTACCCAGAGTTTAGCCAAAAAATAAGCAGTGCAAGAAAGTTTTCTGACAAGCTAAGCCTTTGTGTACAAATTTTACAATTCACCAGTGGGCATTTATGGTCTTGTTTGCTGCCCAAGAACTCAGCAGCAGGGATAACGTGTTTTGTTGTTGCACAGCTGGTTTAACTTACAGCCACTTTTGAAAGAAAACAGTTACTCCAGTTCCTTCTTGTATGCATGCAGATAGATCTTAACATTACAGCAGTGTTTTATAACATTTGGGAGCACTGCACTTAGTTTCATTTATCATCTTCCCCCAATATGGAAATGGGAGGGGATGACAGCAAAGAAAATTCATCTCAGTCCTTATGTAACAGCATCCCCTCTCAGAGGACACAGCTAAGCCCTTTGTGAAGGGCACAGACAGTACAATTCCTGTATTTTAAACAGAATCCACTAGTCTTTCACTCATTTTAGATATCATAGAAGATCTCAAGTTGGAAGGGGTCCGTAAGGATCATCAAGTACATCTCCTGTATCACTTTACAGATATAACAGGAAGGAGGAAAGGATAATCAGGGAAAGAAGCCAGAAGTCACAGAGACTGTCCAAACGGCCTACACAGAAATAAAACCCTCTTCCCAGAGATGACTAGCACCATGCAATTTAGGGATGGTTACTTAAAACAGAAGTGCTGTAACCTGCCCTGCAGGCCACTGGTAGTTTGCTCATCTGTTCACCTAGCAAGGTCTCAACAAAGTTCCCACATGCCAGGCAACACTAGAAGCTGCCAACCTCTGCCTACGGGCATAACCTTGCAGAAGCATAACCATCCCAGTGGCACACTCAGTCAGGATGCCATTAGGAGAGCTCACTAAAATTGTAACTCCTCATGCAGGTTCCTGTTAGTGCACGGGACCTCCTGCAGAATGCAGATGCTCTACAGCTCAGCTGTTTCACATTTAAAGTGTTCATAACAGCCTCCTCCCTGAGGACCAAACCAGTATCTTTCAATGGAGGATCTTAAATTAGTCTGAGCAGTGTAGGTAGGAAACAACAACTTCTGCTCCGTGCTCTGGCTTGCCGCTCCTGATTGACAGGACACTTGACATTTAAAATAAAATTGCTATTTTCTTCCCTAACAATGTCACTTCTGTAATGGCTGCAAAGTTTAAATGGCAGGGTTCCAGACTGCAGGAGTGATCATTCCTTCTTTTTCCTAATGCTGGCTGCAAACCTACACACCACCCGTCAAAATTAAAGCTGTCTCGTTATTATAAAATAAGTAAGGCTTTATTATCAGTACTGGCAGCTTAAGGAGAGATTGAGCATTTTATTTCACTAATGAGTGAGTAGGTCTTGGTTTACAGATTTATTTTTGTACTGGGGGGGTTCTGCTGGGTTTTATAAACGTTGTCTAACATTTTTAGATGGTTAAAATCGCAGACGCCTGTAAAGTTTTAAGAAGACAAAACACACCACACGCGTATAACCCTTTTTTGAACTCCAGAAGCACATGCTTGAGCACAAGGGAAGGAGAAAAAAAAAATCAGTGTGGTTTTGCAAAACAAATGTGAAGAAATCCATAGGTCATACCTCCTTACCCGGGTATGAACTCCCCTGCCTGATTAGAGCTCAAGGATCAGCAGCCTTTGGCTAGCCATGACCTTAGCTGTCATGGGTTTTAGACCCTGCCCAGCAGAAACTGCTGCCCCCTCTATCAGTCAGATATTTACTATCAGGGCAGAAAGAAAAACAACACTGTCAGGACTTTCTGTTCAGTCCTGCTGTTGCTGAGCATCACACATTAAGTACCTCGCACTAAACAAGTTAGTTTGATGTCAAATCCTGTTCCAGCATTTGATCTCGCCAGACAGTAGAACAAATTACTACATTAAAGAGCCCCCCTTCCAGTAAGTCCTATGCCTTCCTTTCAGTAGAAACATCCTAGGATTTGATCTGACATACCTCTCATCCTTCTCATTAACTTGCACTAAGCCCAAACATTGTGGATGCACACAGAGCTGATACTTTCCCAACAGCAGGTATAATCAAAGACTTTCCATCTCAAACTGTCAAAACCTTTTCTGCTTGCAACTTTGCAACATGCTTCATGTCAAACCAGCTACTGCCTCAGGAAGCTAACGAAGACTGGAGCAATACTACTTGATGATAACAACTTCAGAAAAGAATATGCCTACCTTGTACCTGAATCTGTGACAGTAGAGCTGTTTTAAATGAGCCAGCCCTGCCCAAACCCATCCCTGAGCAAAAACCCTTGTATTTGGAAGCTGCCTTCAGTGCCACAAGATGGTCCTCCATACCACAAGATGTATATTTCAAGACACAAAAGTTGCAGTTGTACAGCCATAACTCTGCAGAAATTCACACAGGAACCCACAAAAATCGTTTTGGCACCTCATTTTGTATCAAATGGTACCTTGATTAGCACCGGCACTTTGGCAGCCTCCCCCTGAGGAAAGATGCATTTCATTTTATGTCACCACAAGACTGGTGGTGGTCACCCATTTTTTACTCATGCCAAAGACAGACCAGTTTGTTTTCAAGCTCTATTGAGAGAAAGGAAACAAGAAGACGAGATGTAAACAAGATCAAATAAATATATACTTAAAAGCACGTGCAGCATTTGTCTAGACAAATTATTTTAGGATACGACGTACTGGAGAGCCGGTATTCCAAATTCCTACGACAAGTCTTTTGCCACCATGCCAGAAAACATCACTTCAGTCAACTTTATAAAAATAAATAAATAAATAAATAAAATAGGAGCAGTACTGGATTAAGGTTCAGGACCCAAAACAGTAGTACATGGAAGCAGCTGTGTCCTTAGACCACGCCTCAAACAAAAACAGTTCTCCTCTATGCTTCTTTCTAGGGTTGCAGGGTCTAGTGGAACAGCTTAATTAGCAACATGTGTGCTAGCTCCCTCAGGAGTCCTTGTAATATGGGGGGACTTTCAAACCACTGTTACCTTCATTTGCCTGTGCACAGGCATTTCAGCTTCTTAGCCCTCCCCCATTCAGAGCATTCCCTCCTTCTTCTGTACCTCCCATTTCCAGACTTTTGGTCCCAAGCAAGTGAAAAAGAGGCCTAAGCCTAACTCATAACTTCACAGGATTGTAAAATTAGTGAAATTGGGAAGGAAGCTGCAAGTTGCAGGCAAAGACTCTGGAGGAGCAGAGCCAGAAGAGCAAGGGTGCAGATGGAAAGCAACATGAGGAGGAGGGAAAGTCACAGTAAGGGATAAAATTAACCTACAGCAGTTAAGTAGCGCATTAGGGTTGTGCAAGAACTTCCTCCATCCCCAGCTGCGTATTTTTGACAAGTGTCACTGACTTTTGCACCTTGCCATTTACAGCTGCCCATCCTAAAGTGGTTATTCTCATTGCTGCTATGGCGTTACCCTAGTTTATTCTTCCACATCCAAAATGCAGTTTCAAGAAGGAAAGGAGACTTCATAGGGCCCGGCACAAAACTCCCGCATCCCTGAGCCAGCAAGGCAGAGGTACGCTGCTGCAGGAGCAGTGCCAGCACACCCAGCACAGGCAGACCCTTCTCCTTCAATCAACATTTCCTCCAGCCCATGCTCTGCAGTTCTGAAGAGATGGTCAAGCTCTTTAAGCTGCCCTCATAAAACAGAGGATTGAGAGAACCTGACAGAAAGTCTTTAACCAAGAAAGCATGGATGTTGATTGATATAAATCATTCATGAACATTTCAGCACATGCCTAAAAACCAAAACCCTTGCCATCTCACCACAGCAGGCGAAGAGAAAGCCACACTGGGCAAACAACCCTGCTTACCATGGAAACTTACAAGTATTACATATTTGAGTTAACAGAAGAAAGGAAAAATTAAAGAAAATTAACATAAATCAGAACCTAGAGAACAAGAAAGAGTTAATGGAAAATACAATTCAGAGGGGAAAGAAGTCTGCTTCTGAGTTTGTCAGGACCCAGAAGAATGTTAATTATAGATCAGACCATTGCTTGGCTGCAGTTATTGGGGGAGGAGGGAGGAAGATCAAAATGTTTAATTGAATATTCCTGGGAGGGGGTGGTTCTGAATTACTGCTCTTGATATGAGAACAGATGATACAGCCATCCCACAGGATGGTAATGAAATGATTTTCATCCCAACAATAACGGAAGAGAATATAAAACCAACAGCTATGCAAAGCTGGCCATTTTAATTAGCAGACCTAGAAAGCCTCCATCTGAAAAGTCTAATCAGAGCTTCAAGGAGCTCTTGAAACTATTTTCAGTATGAGACAATACTGATATGGACTGTAAAAAATAATATGTAAATATTTAAGTGTAAACAAAGCAAGCAAAGTAACAACAATTTAACCTACCTACTGTTCATTCCTAAGAGAAGAGATGGAGAAGGGAATACAGTAGTTGAGTCCAAGAATTAAAAGGGAGAGAAATCTAATTTATGCTTATACTTTCACAATAACTGGTAATTGAGCTTCTCAAATTTTATCTTTTTTTTTTTTTGTAGTAATGCTACAATGTTAATACCTCTTGTCTCTTGTAAGGCAACTGACATGGTGCTGTACAAAATGAAGCCAGAGCAATATGAAGTCAACAGGCTACGTTCAGTGTGATAAAAGAAATAAAAAATCTCCAGATGCAAAACACAACTCAGCTGATTGCACCACATGTTTGCAGTGGGTTCCCACAGGGACCAGTTCTTGGCTGCAGCCTTTAATATTCTATCGATGACCTGAGAGGAGAAGTCACAGAAGTTTGCAGATAACAGCATCAGCAGGAGCAGCAAGTAATAAAAAGGTCAGGTCACAAACTCAAAACACAGAGTACTTGGTAAGCATCCATAAACAAGTGACATGTTTTAAATAAAGCCAAAGGTTAAAATAAATCTTACTGTTGCAAACAGAAGGCCCCAATTCATGCCTGGGGGCCTGACAATCGGAAACAGAGATCTCAAAAGGACTTGGGACCCTGGGAGAAACAGAGCTGAAGAACCATCCGTGGACAGGACCACAAGCACTTCATGCACAAAGGAGGGCCTGGAGAGGAATTATTGCAGGTGTGTGCGCACCCTCTGAATGCGAGACCCCTTGCTGCACCCCAGGTCAAGCCCCTTGGACAGAGCACTGAGGTCACATGCAGGACCAGAAGCAGTCAAGCAATGGGGACCCTTGCATGGCTATCCCATGCTGTGGGACCAGCACCAGGTTACACAGCTAAAGAATAGCAGAGAGGTAGTGTTACTGTAGAAATTTTGCCTTTAGGGGATTTTTCTGTTTGTGCTAGTTTCTTAAATGAGGCTTCATATTTAAAAGAAGTTGCCCTGTAAAGCTCAACACCAAGCTACAGCTTTGTACTACAGACTCATGCTGACCACACAACCTGCTGCGCAAGTCTGTGTCCCCTGCACAGCCCAGAGGACATGAAGTTCTCAACTTCAGAAGACAGAGAGGTGTGAAGCAGGAATTCATTTTCTCCATACTCACGGTGGATGCAGCTACTACTGGCCACAGGGAGGCTGCAATCCTAAACCACCAAATTCTCAAAAAAGGATGCTGAACAACTGGAATAAGTTCAGAGAACCACTGTGGAGCTGGAAATCCTGCCTCATAATAACAAAAGAAGAAACCAATGCGTTCAGCTTGTCAAAGAGGATATGAATGCAGAACATGAACTTTCTGTAAGTACTGAAACAGGAAATAAGTCTTAGAGAATGGTTCTACTGGCTTGCAGCTAAGTTTACAAGCTGAAGCCAGATTCATTCATAGTGGTTATACAGGGTTGCAATATTAAAAAAAGGAAGAACAATCAATCATGAAGGAATAGTGAATTCTTTGATACAAGCCATTTTATAAATGAAGAGTGTAGGTTTCCCTACAAAGGATTTCAAACAGGAATTCAAACAGGAAACAATCTAGGGAAGTTTTATAGCCCTTGATTTACATGAGACTAAACTAATTAATCATAACTGTTTCCTTTGGCCTTCTTGCAACACAACAAGGCTGTTTACTAGAGCAGCAGCATGTTCTGAAGAAACCAATACAAACGCGGAGCTGTGAAACCTGCTGATGCTGCTTTGCATTCCTATATTCCAGATAACTCGATATCCTTATCAGGAAGGCAGTCACGGAACACAGTTCAAGAGCCTAGGTTTAAGACCAAAGGTTGTTCGTGTTAGACACAACTGAACTACACACAAGCAAACTCTAAATAGAGTGCTTGATAAACTTTGAGTGGCCAGCACATCCCACAGAACTAGCCCACTGAACACCTCCTCCCTTCTTTTATTTTTAAGGCTGGGTTCTCAAGCCCTACCACACAAGTGAGTCAGCTTTCCTCCATATGCCCAATGGTGAGGGCCACAGACACCCCAGCACCAGCTGGGAGAGGGATCCCATATTTCTTGCCATCACCCCAAGAGCTGCACCTCAACAGAGACCTGGGAGAGTGTCATAAAGCAAAAATTTGTCAGGTTTGCATTGGACTTCAGGGTTTCTCAATCAGAGAGAAAACACAAACACCCAGCAACTCCCACACACGTGAACCATTCCCTACCCTTCTGATACTGATCTGTTTGTCAGGAACAGAGGGGCAGCTGCAGTCATGCCTAAGCACAAATGCCTGCAATGAACTGTGAGGACTCGCAAGCACAGTGTCACGATCACTTTCAGGGTCCACATTTAATTTCCAAACAAACCACATCCGATACATGGCTGATTTCAGTGGTGATGGGAGATTCCACACAAGCCCAGACAAGGGGAATACCAGAATGCATAGGGAAATTAAAAGGGAGCTTTCACATGGATTGATTTCAAAAGAAATCATTTAGCAGTTGCTCATTTCAGAGTCTCTCTTACAGTGTCTCCCAGTTAGCAAAGCTGCATGTGTCTGGGCATCTTTTCCATGGCCCATGGTCCTTTCCAACTGCCAAGTTCGCAGCAGTGGCAGCCTGCCCAGAGCAGAGATATCAGAAGCAAGTTACTTTATTCTTTCTTTAAACCTGAGAAAGAGTACAAACACAAGTGTGTAATATGCACCCCGTTCAAACACACAGAGAGAACAAGGTAACTTGGGCTCTTATGTTAGAAAAAAACATCTTTGGGTTTTTTTTAGTTCAATAAAACTTAAAAGCAAAAAGCTGACAAAAAAGGAGACGAAGGGTTTAAAGGAAAGGAGGAGTTTCACCCTGTTTTAAAGATTAATTGCAAGACTAATCATAGAATCATAGACTAGTTAAGGTTGGAAAGGACCTTAAGATCATCAAGTTCCAACCCCCCTGCCATGGCCAGGGACACCTTGCTCTAAACCATATCACCCAAGGCCTCGTCCAACCTAGACTTGAACACTGCCAGGGATGGAGCATTCACAACCTCCTTGGGCAACCTATTCCCAGTGCCTCACCATCCTAACAGGAAACAATTTCCTCCTTATATCCAATCTAAACTTCCCCTGTTTAAGTTTTAACCCATTACCCCTTGTCCTACCACTACAGTCCCTAATGAAGAGTCCCTCCCCATCATCCCTATAGGCCCCTTTCAGATACTGGAAGGCTGCTATGAGGTCTCCACGCAGCCTTCTCTTCTCCAGGCTGAACAGCCCCAACTTTCTCAGCCTATCTTCATACAGGAGGTGCTCCAGTCCCCTGATCATCCTCGTGGCCCTCCTCTGGACTTGTCCCAACAGTTCCATGTCCTTTTTATGTTGAGGACACCAGAACTGCACACAATGCTCCAGGTGAGGTCTCACAAGAGCAGAATAAAGGGACAGGATCGCTTCCTTCGACCTGCTGGTCGCACTCCTTTTGATGCAGCCCAGGATATCCCACCAGGCAACGCAAGCTTCTGGCACAAAAGCAGAAGGGTGCCTCCAGCCAACACATACGCGTGCACCCCTGTGTAGCATCTCCCCAGTCCACATCCCTCAAACGGTAATGCACAAAGCTGCTTTCATTTGGAGCACTGTGATTTAATTAACTGGATACATTGAGCGAGCGCTCGCTGTGCTGTGCAGTGCAGAAGACGACTCTCCCGAGACTGCCAGAAAAGCCTGCCAGAGTCCCGGGGATGGAGACGGGCAGAGGGAAGTTCCAGACGTTGCATAAGCACAGGCACACGTAATCGCTTGTTCGCTCTCTCCCGGCCAACACTAACCCAGACCCCTGCAGGTCACAGCCAAGATCTACTCCAGCTAACTCAGAGGCACCTGGGTGCCCGGGAGAAGGGAGAGGCCCTGCCTGGGGAAGGACACAGGTCCTGCTCACATGCAGCTGTACCAGCACCCAGCTAGCATGAGCCCCGAGCCTCCAGAGGCCCCTCGGTCCTTCCGTGTGTAGCTGTTATCCCACAGCTTAAAAGAAGGAAAAAGAAATAAAAATACAAGTTTTTTTCCAGGCTCTGTCAACACTGCTATAAGGAAAGAAATGCAGCTCAGCGTGCTGTGTGCTGTCCCACACTGCCTGAGCGGGCCCAGGCCTCTCGCCTCCCAGCACAAAGGTGCCCTTTGCCTCTTCATTCCACTTGGACTTGACAATCTTAAAGGTCTTTTCCAACCTAGATGACTCTATGATTCTATGCTAAGGGCAATAGTGAGCCGATACTCTCCTATCACAAGAGATTTCATGGAAGATTGCACCACATTCAATGTCAAGATTATTGGGATTATAAAAGTGACAAAGACAGTTAGGACTGTGCTGAAGCCTGGAGTGAAGGACCCACACGGCCACTTCAGGCTCTGAGGGCTACCAAGAGGAAAAGAGCAAGCTCAGGAGCTCAGAAAGCACAATTTGCATTCAAACTTCAGGTGCCATGGTTTGTTCCATGCTGCCTGTAAGATACCTATAGTGCATGAACACTGGCTGCTGAGCACCGACCTATTACAGACCCCCACATTACACAGCTCAAGTGGAGAGCACCTGAGGAGGGAAACACTCTCCCAGAGCTAAGTAAGTCTGTTCATTTCTAGGGAAACACAGGTACATAGCCAGAAAAATCATCAGGAACTTGGCCTGTTTATCAGCAATGCATAACTCCAGAGCAGTTAAGGCTATATATACACAGAGATATATACTTGTGTGTGTGTGTGTGTGCACGCTTGTGTCTGTGTGTATTAAATATAGCTCAGGTTTTTAGTACGGTGCCGTTGGCTGCGGAACAGTTCGGAGGAGCATCTGCTACAGACCATCTGGACAGGGAGGGAGGGAGAGCGAAACGCTATGGGACTTTTGAGGAATGTGAAACTTGCAGTGGATTTTACGCAGAAAAGTGTTGTGTAAGGTACATCAATAAATCTGTGGTATCAGGAAGGTTCTTTAAAAAACAAGAAAAAAACCAGGAGATGTGATCCTGAAACTGCTGCTTCCTGTGGGGGTTGGAGTTGGCTACAGTTTACTGACCTCATGCCACTGAAACTTAGCATCATTAAAACAAGTTCTCAGGACATGCATCAGTATGGGAGAAGATCAAACACTGGACTGGTGTTGCCTCAGTGAACTGGAAGTGGTACCTGACGCTCAGCAGGTTACCATGGAGTACCTTACGGTTCCATCAAAAAATAAAAGCTCCTAAAATCCACAGCAAGTTTCTATTGATTCAATTAACATGCAAGAACAAATGGTTCATGTGTAAAGCACTCTGATATCCTTATAAGGCAGCTTCATATTCATAATGTATATGGATGCACACATGGAGATAGAATCATTGAATCATTCGGGTTGGAAAAGACCTTTAAGATCATCAAGTCCAACCATTAACCCAGCACTGCCAAATCCACTAAACCATGCCCCTAAGTGCCACATCTACGTGTCTTTCAAATTCCTCCAGGGACGGTGACTCAGGCTGGGCAGCCTGTTCCTGTGCTTGACAACCCTTTTGGTGAACAGATTTTTCCTAACATCCAATCTAAAGCTTCCCTGGTGCAACTTGAGGCCATTTCACCTTGTCCCGTCTCTTGTTACTCAGGAGAAGAGACCAACACCCACCTCCCCCATCCTCTTTTCAGGTAGCTGTGGAAGTGATAAGGTCTCTCCTGTGCCTCCTTCTCTCCAGGCTGAACAGCCCCAGGTTTCCTCAACATCTCCTCATAAGACTTGTTCTCTAAACCCTTCATTAGCTTCTCTTCTCCAAAGACTACAGCAAAATTTTATGAACTGGAAGATTTTATAATTCAAGGCTTATAATGACCATGTCTTATGCAGATTCACTACAAACACTCAAACAAGCCAAAACTAATCATCAGGTTTTCAGAACTGCTGAGCACACTCTCTATGTTTTTCCCTGGTTGCAAGATCTGCAAAGGATAACAAACAAAACTAAAGATGAAGCAAGCTCAAGCTGGCAGTCCTCAAACTTCCCTAGAAAATTGTTAGGTTTACAAAACTGATAAAGGGTTGAAAATCACCACTCTGATTCTACTGACCAGTTGTGGTTCCAGATGGCTCAGGATGGTCTTCGGCAAGAATCAAAATGAGCATGGTTGGCACAAATACCAAATGGGAAGTCAGCACTGGGGATTTCCATAAGCTGAATTGTACCTGTCCTGTAATGGTAGCAAATTGCTGGCATGCACACACTGGGACTCAAGCATAAGACAATACGTAGCAAGTTACAACTTTTATCTTGAAAGAGCAGCTGTCCACCTTTTCCCCACTACCAGTTACCTTTGTTTTTACAATATTTCAATAAAAAACACCTAATAGCACTTCAAAAGGCCCAGTAGGGTAGCATTTTGTAAAAGGAGCCCCTAGGCCATTTTATAGAGGGAGCTAATGGCTCTGTTCTATGAAACGTTCGTTATACAAATCTCCAGTTTGAGCTTCATGGGGACAGCCAGCCACACTCAGAAAAGCCAGCAAACAGATGGAGATAATAGAAATTTAAATGGACCATCCAGCTTTCAGTATAACCACCGTATGTGGTATTTTACCAGTTGCCAGGTGAGTGGGAGAGGCGGGGGAAGGAAGGATCATCAGTCTCCTCATCCTGTCTACACTGGTCCAATCACTGGCTCATGTAGCAGCAGTTAAAACAATTCCCCTTTTGACAGGATTTGTTAAGCCAGTAAGAAAAGGTCAAGACAGAACATGGAAACTGATTTAGACCAGATGCCCATGCTGACAGTAATTCAAACCACATATTCCCCACCTGAAATGAAAATACTAAATAAAAGCAGTGATAATCTGATATGCTTTTAAAGGTTTAGTGTTCTAGCCATTTTTTTATTTAAACAATGATTTGTCTGATCCTGATGTAAATCCATTTTTAAAAGCTCAAGGAGTAAATAAGGATACATGTTGAGAAGCAGCCTTTTTTGATGTGCAGGAATTTGTATTCATGGCTTTTTCTGTTGGTATGATAGAGGCTGTACACAAAGCTGTAACTGAAGGAATAAAAGCCTGATAGGACTTTTCATACAACATCATTGTAAATAACGCTTCTCATTATTAGACTACACCTCTACCATAAACCTCCAAGAGAGGCAACCAGAGCAATAATAAGCAAATTGACTATAGACCCAGCCAAAGAGTATGAAATCTCTCATTACTAAGGGATGCCTGAACCCATATTCAGATGTTCTCCTGGTACACTCTGAAGTTGGTGTTTTGTTTAGAGAAGAAACCAAGCAGCTAAGAAGGATGACAGAAAGGTTCCTTGCCAGGACTTAGAACCACAGCACTGACCTACTTCAGTGCCGAGAGGGGCAGAAAAAAAGGCACAAAGACACAGCTGGGGAGCAGAAAAGGAATGTATGCAGCTCCTTATCTTGCTTTCCAAGACAAATTGCCAAGGCAATGACTCTTTTCTTAACCTGAAAACAAGAGGACACCTGTGTAACCAGTGAGTGAACAGCCACAGGCAAGCCTCCTCTGCTGATATACCCAAGCTTTGTCCTTGGCAAGACAGCCTGCAGCAGCCAAAAGGTCAGGCAGTCATTCACCTTGTTCAGCCTCTGCCGATGGTGGCACAAGAGCATGCTGCCTGTAATGGGAAGAGCCCTGGGGATGCTGGGAAAAGGGGTGACATTTCTCCAAGAGCCACCACGGGTGCTTTTGGAGTAACATAACCCACCAAGCCCCGGGGATAACTGCATCCTTCAGTCACTGCCCCAAAACGCAGGCAAACAAGTTCTGGGAAAATATCTAGTAAAACAGCCCTGGTTTAAGATTAATGACCTTGCCCTCTGGCTCCCTGAAGGACTATTGCTCTTGTACGATGGGAGGAGGTCTTCACCCCAGCCATTTCTGTTCACAGGAGCAAAAAGGTGCCTACTTGCCTTCCTCAGTGGCGTAAAGCTAAAACACCAGAGCATAAGGCCCAGGCACTTCTTCCTTTGGCAGCCTCCAGCAGAGAAGCAAGAGGGAGAACTGGAGGCAGCAGCATGGCTAAGCAATGCTGTGCCACAGCTCCCCAAGTCACATGGGCATGCTTTAAAACCCGTATTTGAAACTAAAAACTACTCAGTGCCCAAATGATAGAGCTGATCACCTTTCTCAGACATCAGAGCAACATCAAGAGCTGTTCTGCCAAGCCACTGATTTAATGAATGAAGTAAATACAGCTTCTCTCAGTCCCAACACCACCCTTGGAAGAACACATATTTTGGAAACCAGCAAAGAAAGACAAGCTCAGAGTGGCTTCAGAGCTACTTCAGCCCAAAGCACATACACAGTTGCTGTCTTCAAGAGGCAAGAGCATCCCCACAGTTCACCCCACCACAGCCCCAACCCTGCTCTCACACCTTATGGGTAACTGCTGGTAACTGACGTGTTAAGCCCCTGTATTTACATCATTCCTCTGGCAGAATAAAACCATACAAGTTCAACAGGTTTTGGTTAAAAGTTACAAACTCATGCAAGGCTCCCACGGTCTCAAAAGCCTGACTGTTGGTGCTGACCCCTGTTCCTTCCCCACCAACCCAAAATGAAACAGAGACACATTTGTTGTAAGACTGCTCCACCGCAGGCGCACAGAGCAGGGACTGTGCAGGCAGGGTTTAAGGTAGAGGTGGGCTCCCCACTGGAGGGAAGCTGCTCCATTTCCCTTTCAGATGGTTTTCTGAGGCTCTTTCTTCCTTCAGTGCAGCCTGTCCAAGGCACATAGAGAATGAGACTTTTCTGAGCAGAGACAGGACCTTGGAAACCCCATTTCATCACCCTGTGGAGGGAAAGCAGTAAGCCCAGCCTCCCCGCCATCCTCCAGCGGCTCCCCAGCAGAGCCCCTGCCCAGGGAGGGGGCTGGCAGTGGTCCAGCCTGCCTGGATACTGTGCCGGGAGCTTGCAGCTGCAGGAATGTCTGGGAATGCTGTGTGCACGCAGCTTTTTTTAATTGCATGTTTCTGCTTCCAATGCTTCAGTCTGTCCTGGATGGCTGTTTTGGGGGATTGGTTTCTTTTTTTGCCTTCTTAAGGGGAGCAATTATGAGGCAGGCTACTGCTATGGCATGCTCCCCTGCTTATTCTAAGGCTTTGAAGGGACACAGAATCAAACCATTTTTGGGGCTGGAAAGGACCTTAAGATCATCTGGTTCCATCCCACCTATCATGGGCAGGGACACCTTCCACTAGACCACGTTACCCAAGACTCCATCCAACCTAGCGTTGAATACTGCCAGGGTTGGAGCATTTACCACTTCTTTGGGTAACTTCCCAGTGCCTCACCACCCAAACAGTAAAAAACTTCTTCCTTATATCTAACCTGAACTTCCCCTGAACATCCTCCAGCCTAGGTGACGACAGTCTTATCTTACCCTCATTTTTGTGTAACAGCTGGGTTTTTTGGAACTCTGAGAAGTCAGTTTTTGCTGTTGGTAGTGGTGGAAAAAGTAGGGCTTTCAGAGGACACAAACCAGTGCGAACAAAACTGATGGAACACATTTCAGAAAACCCCGACATGCCTGGAAACCCAGCATGCAAGGAGGAATGCTATAACAATATCAAGCTATGAAACATAACTTTGGCAACCTGTCGTTTACACCTCAAGAGGCTAAATGCTGCCCATATGCAATGGATGAGAGCACATCTTGAAAACTGTACAAGTTCTGGCAGTCACATGCAAACTACTCAGAACCATCAGCTCTATCATTAAAACTGAAGACTGAGCACAACAAAGAGGCACATTCCAAATGCAATACTGAATTTGAAGCCACCACACCAGATTTCAAATGCAAATGGAGTTTATGAACACGCAGTCTCTTACACCATGACCTTACATCATATCTCTTCCACTGAAAGGCATGGTTTGGCTGTCTGAGCCTCTTTTCCAAATCCTGCGGCATCAGTACTCCACAGGAAAGAGCATCACCAAGAAAATCCTAGTGTTGCTGTGTCACTGGGAATTTTAAGATAAAAATTCTTAACTGGCATAACCTGCCAGAAGCTGTGTTGAATTATTATCCATGTTCAGCAGAAGTCACCATCCTTCCCAGTGGCCTCTGTTCCCTCAGAGAGAGAACAACTTAACTCCACATCTGCTGCTCCAGCCCAGTTCCATGAAGATGGATTTGAGGTCCACTATTCTAGCGAACACAGACCACCCTGGCAGAGCAGTATGGGGTGAAATCTAGTGAAATCCTGCATGGCTTATTCTCACTGAGAGCAGACACATCTGCTCAGCCACATCTGCTTACAAACCCACCTCCTGCACAAGTACTGCTTCTGCACCAATGCTGCTGCTAGATGTGACCATCTTCCATGACAGGGCTGCCTCTGTCTGCTTGGGCATTGGCTCCCACCAAAGAATCGGTCCTGCAGGCTATACTTATAAGATTGCCTCTGTGAGCCCTGGGAGGGCACTAAGCAATACACAACTATTCAAGCCTTCCCACTGAAGACAACATCTGCTTCTGGCATACGATATTCTTAAACGCCATCAAAAAAGACTGCACTAGGTGACAAAGTGCTTTACGATTGTTTATGGTCACCACAGGCAGCCTCAGAGTGAAGTATCTACTCATCTCTGGACTGCTTGCTATCAATCAGACACAGAGTACCCAACTTGCTTCTTACTACAGAAACAACACAGACATACTGAAGCAATTGGTAAAGAAAATTCAGCTGAGGCTCTTTTGGTAAGCAGCCTGACCACTGCAATGATTTTTTTTCTGGTCTTCCATATATAGCTGTGACAACTGCAGTAAAATATTCGCTCAGCCGCCCTCCCATAGCCCACTGAATCTGTAACCACCCACCCACACCACAGATGTACTCAGAAGTTACGAGTCCCTCCCTCCCTATTTACACAGTGTGACAAGCTGGGATGCCACCACTGCAGCAGTGTTAGTGATCCAGCCCTGCCAAAAGATACTAGATCTGTGGCTCCTGTGTAAGAAGCAATGCCTAGCAAGTAGGACAAGCCACCTGGATGGCATCTTCAGTTCAACAGCAGTATAACTCCTGTGTTGTTCAAGCTCACTGTAAGATTAGAGCTGGCTGGAAACAACTATAAAATCATAAAAGGAATTATTTTAATAAACCGTTAGTAAGTCATATTTCAGGTACTGCATATGCAAGGTAGTCTGCAAAATATTTCATGGTTCTATGTTTTCTTTTTCACATACACATCTATCTAGCAAAATCTCACAATATTAATGAGCAAGATCTTCACTTTCCCTTATTGCTACATATCACCATAACTAAGCAAAAGATGCACCTTCCACTTACAGCTTCCAAAATTTCTTAAAGTTACACATTTCTTAAACTTATACAGCATTTCAACATTACTTTGTCCCTACCTTGTCTACCAGCAAGGTAGGGAGCAGAAGCAACACCCCTCTGCCTTGACCACCTTCCTGCGCCGTACGATTTCTAGGACAGGCGTTAACTCAAATAACACGCATTCCTCTGATGGTCTTCTACTTCTCTCTGCCCTTCCCTGGACCCCCTTAACAAATCCTACAGCTATATAATTTCCCAATAAAATACTAGAAGCCCCTTTTACTCCCCTGAGTTGTTACACATGAGCCTGCCCTTTCACATGAGCCTGTCTACCAGTTTGAGAAACTGAGCACTAGATAATACTGGGGAAAGTACCCTAACGGGGCAGAGCTGTTCCTCACATAAAATTGTGAAGAATAACATTTTATAACCTTGTTTTCCCTCACCGACAGAGAGGGATGGAAAAACTCTCCTCTCCTCATCTCACCCCCCACCCCAACGTTTTTGTTTGTTTTTTTTTTCTTCAAATGAACACCACCAGGATAGAAAAATTATTTGCTAAAAAGAAGACTGTGAGAAGTTAACATGGTGGTTGAGCATTCAAATAAACTGCCTGTCAGTACACTGCCCATAAGGTCCTAGTATAGAGGCCTCACCGTTCACTCCCTAAGCAGGAACATCCCTGTTTGGCTTGGCTCAGCCTCCTGAAGCACTGCGTCACTAACTGGAAACAGGCAGGCTTGCACAGAGCTTCCAAGAAGAGGCTCAGAGGAGTGATGTAACACAGGCACCCCCCCTCAAACCAAACCAGGAAGAAACAGAGGATGCTGCTCAAGGAACTGAGTCTTTGCTGTGCCCCCAGCTAAACTAACTTGCAGCATGTTCTGGGAAGCACGACTGTTTTGTCAGCATGTTTACTGATGGCTGGGGCTTGGGTGTCTCTGTGGGTCACAGATGGGACTGCTGAGAGCTGTGGTTAGGAGCCTGAAAGTGCTGGTTACGTTAATTGTGCCCTTGTACTTTACAGAAATCTTTGACAATCTGCCTAAAGACTAGAAGAAAACTGTAACAGCTACCTTCTCCCTGCTGCTACGAAACACTGCACCAGCCTATACGTAACCTCAGGGCTATTTCCACACCAGACCCCTCTCCCCTCCAAAGTACAGAGGAAGAGATCAGCACCTGTATGGGTACAAATTGTCACGGCCAAAAACACACTCAAGTCCAAGATTGTTCAAATATCCCTGCTTAAAGCAAGAGCTCTGAAGCAATGCATTTCATGGACACATTTTCGATAGCCACAGAGCCATTTCCCAGCAGTCCTGCACAGACATTTCTCTTTGGTACGTATTGCAGACCACTGAAGTCACAGCCTGGCCTGCACACAACTCATTACACTTCCTTGTCCCATTTGTCGCCAGGTTTCTTCCCACCCCTACTTGATCCAGATTTTCTCTGGCATGTGCTCATTCACTCTGGATTATCTCCACCGGCCTTTGACTCACATTCTTTCCTTGCTGCTAGACTAAACTGACGGAGTGTAGCCTCTTGGCTCAAACACCAGACCTGCTGTCAGAGATCTATACAGAAGCATGAATCAAGTTTTTTGGGACACCTGCCTGAAAGTGCCTTAGAAGGGTTCAAGGAAGCGAGGAAAAAGTTATTCAAAAGAAGTGAAATTGGAAATTGAAAGGAAGGCCTTCCAAGGCCTTCTAGCAGCACTTTGAAAGTCAAGGTCTTTTAAAAATCACTTCTTGGGGCAGGGGAAGCTTTACACCTCACTTGTGCTTTTATTTCTGTATTTTCTGTTCTGTCTTGTCCATAACCCAGGTGTCCCACTGCAAAGAGGCTGCTTCTGGGGTACAGGCAGCAATCTAGAACAGCAGAACTGCCCTTCATGCTGCTCCTGTACAGGCACACCAGGTCCAAGAAGCAAAGATCTGTTTCTAATCTGCCAACCATGTGCTGCAGCGTCTATCGCTGCGAGGAGCTCAGCTCCATTACATAAGCCAAGCAGAAATGAGATAAGGCAAAGATAAATCTGCTATCCATCAATCACAGGTTAAGCACATGTCCAGGCTATGGGCACTTAGAGCAGTTTAAGGCATTGAATGTCCTGTGCTACTGCTCCACTGCCGCAGGTTATCTTTCTGCAGCAGGACGGCAAGGGTAGTCACAGAGTACCCCTCTGCTCCACTAATTAACTGGTGCTGAAGGACCAGCACTGCTCATCTCTCTTTCACCCTTGGACAGGCATGAGTGGTGACTCCCAGCAGCACATGCAGCCTCAGTCTCTGCTGGTAGACCCAGCTGAGCCCAACCAGCCTGACAGGGCCATCAAGCTGAGGAGGAGCTTCGTTCCCAGCCAGACCTGTTGTCAGTGCTTCTCCAGGAGGCACCCCACGTCAAGCAGCAGGTCAGGAAGGGGTCATTTCACGAGTGCAGCCACTCCCCCCTCAAAAAAAAAAAGCCATCACAGGCACTATGGGAGCTTTATGCCCAAAGGAGAAGCAACACTGCTTCAGAGAAGCTGGGCACTCTCCTGGTGATCATTGCATTTCCAATACAGCTTTTGCATGTTGCCAGTACAGCTTTCGCATGTTTCCAACCTACATCTGTTGTCCACACTAGAATAAAATATTTTCCTCTTAGCATATTCTGAAGTAAATCCAAAGCAGCACCACCACCAGAGAAGGGTATGCCATACAATGGAGGACATTTAAGGCAGCATCTTCTGTCTGCCAGCTACCTAATCCCAGAGCATGTTAAGGAAGACGAATCACTCACCCTTCTATATGTCCTGGGCACTCTTCTCCTCCTGCCTCAACCTGTGTGCTAAAATTGAACACAAGTCCCATGTAAAATACGGCGAGATGAACCCTGCACCACATACAAACTACCTGGCTTGTTAAAATGCTACAGAAGTTCTGGATAGATGTCAATAAGGTAAGGACTGCCACAGGCAATCGATTTTAAGCTTCCTCCAGCTGGTGGTGTAGACAAGCACAGACTTGTAGTATTGTGATGAAAGAGGCAGAGGGCCAAGAACAATCTTCCACTCTTAAAAATCAGGGTTAAAGTTGGTACCATTGGTACAACTGGGATCGTACCAGCTGCCACCTTCAGCTAGCTCTACTTTTAAAATGAAAGCTAAACTTTCCTTTTCTGTCTGGGTATTCATCCCACCTCCTTTTATGTTCAGTCTATTGGGTTTTCCACACATCTCACCATAACAGCTTTCATTTCTTCCTTTCTTCTGCCCTCCTTCACCTGCCAGGGCTGAAGACCCTGCACAAACTGATGGTGATCAGATATGGATTACCCAGTCCGTCCCAGACAGAGGTACAGGGAGTACAAGGCTGTCTTTGGTACTCACATCCAAGAGGGAACATACAGAAAGGTAGCCTTGTATTTCAGGACTAATGCCTTTTTTCTACCAGAAATCTTATCCTTCCCACATGCTTTATATGCTGTCCCCTTTTATATGGGCCAAGGAGTGTCATGACAAAGATAAACTGTTCAAAATACCTTGAAGAGATTAAAGCATTTGTTTAGACTCCACTGAAATCAACACAGTGGAGGAGAATGACCAAATGCTGTGATGCATTTGGACAGATTAAAGGAGTCACATAGGGTGTTCTGTACATTCTGTCTTGCTGACCATGAGCATGTTGACTCCAGAGAGTCAACAGGCCCAGCAATAACGTTTTATAGCATTTAAAGCTAGAAAGGACTATGAGACCTTCCCAATATGACCCTTCCACATGTCCCAGCCCACAATTTCCCTGAGGTACCCTTTTATAGGGCCTGATAATTTGTCCTTTGTTGAAACATAACTGCTAGAACAGAACATGGGTGTGCTTCAAAGACTGAGAAATTAGCATTTTTCCCCAACTCAAGTGTATTTTTAGCTTTTTTTGTTGTTAATGTTGTTACGCTTTCCAGTTCTAACATGAATTATCAAAAGAAGCATTTTTCCTTCAGAATCACCTTAACAAAGCACACGGAGCCATTCATCTACTCTGAACTCTAGGCCATTTTCCCCAAGTTCTGATTCCAACACACACATTCACCTGTCCCATAGATATGGACACATTTTTTGTTCTTAGACACATAACTTTGCTTCTGGATCACAGATGAAAACCATGAGAAGCCTCCTGTCTGGTACCTTTTGGCAGAACCGAATAAATCTGTCTTCGGACACCGACTGTCCAGTAGCAGCTACTCGGAGTATAAATTTTTAATCACTACAATGAAATAAATATCCAAGTACTTGCAAAGGGTCTCCATTTTCTTTTTCATCTGACAGAATCAAATCAGATTTGTCCAATTATACTGCTTTTCATAAAATCCTACCTTCCAGAGTTAAATCGTATTTGTATCCTTCCACTCTAAATACTGAATCCTACAAGATTCCATGTATCCTTAAATAAGTTTGATTCCAGGATATCCAGTGCACAGTTTTTACTTCCTCCCCTTTACTCTTTCTTAATCAATTTAATGTTTTCACGATGTCATGACCCAACAAAAATCAGTGTCAACAAGCCAAACTTCTCCTCTGGGACCTTTCAGCCTATCCGGATTTCCAGTTATCTAGATTCATTGGTTCCAAGACGTTTTGTAACCTGATTACTGGCAATAGTTAATTCTCACACTACACCATAAAAAAAAAAAAAAAAAAAGTCCCCTTTCTACTTGTCTGTTTGCCAATATCATCTTTTCCCCTTGGACAGTCCTAGCTGATCATCCTCAGCTCTTCCCTACTTCACACTCACTCTTTTTTACTCCTCTCTAATTTGTAGGTATTACTTTGGGCAAAATGAGAAAAGGTATTTTCAGAGGACATTAGCATTTAAAAAAAAGAATAGCATAATGATAGCTTAAAATTCATAATCCCCTGCATGATAATGATAATTTTATTCCAAGCACAAAGCTCTGAAGGATCTTGCCGTGGGTACAACAATATTCATTATCTCTGTGTTATGAGAACCACAGCTGTAACCAAAGTTTTCACAGACTCTATTCTGGTACTGATACTGAAAATTATATTATATACATCATATGAAACTGAGAACAAAGTTTCCATAATATTAGTGTAAGCTTAGCATAAACTGTTTTGATCATATCATTTCCACATCCTCTTCCAAACACCTGTCAAAGCAATACGTATTTAAGGTTTTTAATCCTTCCTCATAAACCTGCTATTTCAACCACTTACTTCTGCTGTTGTTCTCTGAATTCTCTCAAATTAGCCTCTCTCTCTCAGATATCCTGGCATCAAGAATTAACAGCCCACAGCCAAACTATAGCATACTGACACAAGCCCCAGGTCTGCATGCATCTCCCCAAACCATACTTTTCAACACCTTAATCCCTGCAATAGCAGTGGTGCCGTTACTTGGCCATCCCCAGTCACAACCCTGGCTCCTTTGACACACAGACTTTACAGCTTTCTCCACTGAGTAACTTCAATTGTCTCTTCCCTTGGCCTTCAGCAATGCAAGTTTCTGCAGATTCTCATTTCATGCCTGTATCTCCAATCTCCCTTTTCCCCTCAAATACCTCAAATTTGAAACAAAAATAAAGCAAGCCCAGAAGTTCCCTGTAGTTCCAGTAGCTCCATCCCAGCTACCGTATCATATAATGTCCCTCTTAAACACTGAAGCCACACCTTAAAAGCAAGTAAGATTTTTAATTCCCAACTAATCTTGCCAGAAAGCTGTTACAAGCAAGGTACAGAGGAGAGGGCTGTCTGTATGCTTCTCTTACAGATCTTTCTCATGAAAGCTAAAAAGGATGCTGTAGACATGAAATGACTTCATTTTCTTTTTAGGAGAAGACACAAGACATTTACTGCACAGTTTTCCAGGTCAGTGCCTTTTTCTTTTTTTAGTTTTGATGTTGCAGACGTATTTGTAGTTGAGAAAAAAATCAGCAACACAAATGAAGTCCATCTTTCCCCTGCAGTTTTGCAACGTATTTCTAACAACCCAACAAACAAGCAACAGCAATGGATAAACATTCCTAAGTCCCAGAGCAGACTCCCTACTGTGCTTTTTCAGCAGAGAAAGATAATAGGCAATAGGAATGCAGCTGAATTAGTACAGCTGAATGAGAAGTCACAAGTCACCCTGTGCGAGTACAAAAATAGGACTTTTCTTTCTCTTTTAGTCCTTCTTGTAAGTGACAGCATCCACTGAAAGCCATGAGGTGCAAACCAGCCAAATAGAAACAGAACTGCAAGAGCACCAAGGCACGAGGAGGAGACAAATTTTGCATTCAGAAAGCTCATGCCTTAAAAATAGCACCAAAGCTCATTTCTGCCATGCCTGTTTATCCAAGGAGTGATGCTGAGCTATGCCTTCCAACTGCCAGTGGGACAAGCCAGCTGAGTACCCCAAAGGCAGGATTGCGGCACAGCACCCTCGCACATCTGGAGCCCTTCTGCATCCGCCTGCTTCTGCATTCCCCAGATGACTGGAGAGCTGTTGTTATTGATTTGATAACCTTGGGCAGGAGCTTCCCAGCAAGTCTCAGCTTTGGCTCCTTCAAGGAAGGGTGCTGGGAGGGAAGGGAGCAGGCAGACATGCAGGCATTGGTCTGAAAAGGGATGGGGGAAATGCCTTCCGATGAGAAGAATGGCAGATGGGCCACAGCCAGCCAGAACAGACACCCCTTGAGAGCCCTCAGTCCCCACAGCATTTCACCAGGGAGGCATCAGAGACTGTAGGCAGGGTCAGTTCAGTTTCCTTCTTTCAAAAAGAAAAACCAAGCAAAACCAAGCCTATGCTTTATGCCTTTTCTCTGAAAAACACAGCTTCCCAGCCTGTCCCAAACACACCAGTCACAACACTGAATCACACACGCAGCTGTGCAGGGCAGACGGATGGATGCCGGAGGGGAGGAGGAGAAAGAAGCTGCAGCACTGAGGAGCTGGAGCAAGACATAATGTCAGTGCTGATGACTAGGCCAGCTACACCCGTGATGAGAAAGGCAGATGTTTTGCAGAAAGTCAGCCGCTGCTTCTTATTAGGAGGTATGAAAGCAGACAGCTCAGATGTCGTATTTTCCTCAGCCTTCATCCTTTGCTAGCCAAGACAGATCCAAAAAGCCACGTATCTGGCTGCAAGAAATAAGGACCTTCTTAGTCGTGGTCCTTCCTGAAGATCTCATCCTGTCCAAGCTTTCCCCAAAGGCAACAGTCACATCCCTTTTACTGCGAGAAAAGCTGCAGGAGCAGCTCAGCAATTTACTGCTATTGAGTTTTGGATCTACTCACACAAATCTCTTCTGTGGGTACTAGAAGCTCCATAAATGAGAATACACATGTTTTTTCAGATAGCCCCCACAAAATCAGAACATTGCAAGCAGATTACTGAGGCCAACAGAAGAAATATAAGGAGACCGGGGAAAAAAGCAGCCTTGGGATAAGCTTCCCCTTGTGCACAAAACTTACTCCAGGGGTGGAGGAACAAAGACCTGCTTGGTATTCAGGGCTTGGGGTGTTTGGGTTTTGTTGGCTGTTTTCCAGGTTTTAGGTCTTATAAACCTCTAAGCTAGTCACACAAGCTACTACACAGGGTGGTCTCGTCCCACACCTAGAGTTTCAGGGTTAGCCACAAAAAGGAATTAGGACAGGTAGTAGCCAGTCATTGTAGACTTCAGGGTGCATAATGACAGCCTTGTCACAAATGGTGTAGGCTCTTATATGGTCCTATCATACAGCAGAAGAGCAAGCAGGTAAGGCTCCCAGAATTTTATCAGGAAAATCCAGAACAAAATTATGGGTGCATAACCAAACCAGGGGTCCAACACACCACTCTGCACATCATGTGTGCTGCACAGAAAGAAAACATACACACAGAAACAAGCATCTGTCCAGGACAGCTGGAACTCAGTTCAGTTTTCCTTCTGCCCATTTCAGTAAATCCAAACCAGAACATTGCTTTTGTGAAACTATGGTCATCAGAAACAACAATTTTCTAACAAAAACCAGCAAAACCAGGTGGCCTCAATCACTTAATAGTGTAACAAGGACATGAAAAACTCAGGGATCAGATTCTGCCTAGCAGTGTCGTATCTAAACCAGAGCAAGGCTGGGTCCAGGGCTGTTGTGGAAGGAACCATAGCACACAGCTCCACCTGGAAGAGGGCTCAGGTGGTCTCTAGCCCAGCCTCCTGCCTAAATATGGTCAATGAGTATATTGCAATATGAGCATATGATCAATGCAATATGCTCAGAGCAGGTAACTTGGGGCTTTATCCAGTCAGGTCTTAAAAACGTTATTGTTTCACAAGACACTATATGCTTAAAAGCATTTAGCCACAGCTAAATGAAGACCCTGTCTGCACACAAAATGAGGGGCAGCACTCACTGTCTTCAGTGCAGAACAAGGGCAAGTGACCTCTCTTTTGGAGGTCTGCATATCTCACGGAAGGGAGCGCACACCTTACCTCTGCAGGCAACCCCAATTCCAGCAAAAGCTGGAAGATGAGTGCTGCAGGGTGTCACTAAACAGGGCTGGCAGAGCTGCAGAAGAGGCAGGTGCCCAGCAAATGCAGCTCCAGGTGAGCCACTACAGCATATCAGCAATACTGCTTTTTGACCCTATGCTATAAGGGAGAAACCTCCACCAATACCAGTACACTTCCCTCCTGCATCTCTGCTCAGGACACATCAGACTTCACAAGGAAGGAGGCCTGAAGCTCCTTCAGGTGCCTGTCCAGAGGTCTAAGAGGTTATCAGATCATCCTGGTCTCTGTTTCTCACCCCATATGACTAACAGATTGTGTGGAAGGACAAAGCACAGCCGCAGGGAAATGTTTTTCCTTGGCAGAGGGGAAAGAGATGAAGTGGGTGTCACATTTTTCCATTGGATTTTTGCTTGTCACCACGGCAGAGCCAGATCACGTACAGAAGATTGAAAGCCAGTTAGCAGCAGATGGCAGGGGGAAAAAAAGTAGTAAGTAGTTTCCAAGACACAGTGAAGGCACAGAGAGGTCACTGGCACTCGTAAGCTACACATTTGGATGGAAGGTAGCTATGGGGACAGCTCTAGCAATTCAGGTTTATCCCATTTAACCAGCCTTTCCTTATTTTCTCACATTGCCTTCCCTGCTTGCCAGGTTACCCTCATGACTGGGATCATTCCTTATTTGATACAGCATTTAAATCCTTCCTGCACACATTTAGCACTGATGCAACTCAATTCAGGGACTCTTGTGCAGTCACAAGCTACGTTTGACAGCTCACAGACAGAGAGAATGACAACTCCTGCCATGAAGAGCTTAGCAACTCAGTCTGGAGACAGTGGATGCAATGCCCTTATTAAAGGGCATCTGCTATGCCTTATTAGACCTCACCATTTTTGCCCTGACTTCTTTACTGCCTATTACTCGCTTAAATGAGGTGAAAGGGTAATATATTTGCCAGTAAAATTGTGGCCCTAAGCCAAGATTAATTTTTTCACTCTGTTTCTGTCACTTTTATACAAGACAAACAATTTAGCTTCCAAGACAGCCTCCACTTTTCACTAACACTCGGCACCACAGAGGGGTGGCAGTACCGTTGACTGGATCCAACATGAGTGCTTCTTTGAATTTCGGGTCTGTCCATTTCTTTGCTACACATCCATATTACTCTCAAATAACCCTTTTTCCTATTGATCTTTGAACAACTGCCTCCTCTAGGTAATCTCCTTTCTTTTGAGACATCCGAAGCATAGTCCACTGGTATCAAATACACACATGCACGCATCAGAATTACATCTAAGCACAACCCATAAAGCAACCCAGTCTACTATTCCCACTTTAGCCCACAAAGCAGTTCCACCACACCTTTCCCAGCCAAACATTATTTCCTGCCCTCCCAACATCAGCACCAGAACCTGGGTTGCTACAGGGTAAGCTATGTCAGGGAACTGATACCCCTTGAAAGCTTATTTCTTGCACGAAAGTCCTTTAACTGGATGAGCTCCCCAGCAGCTACCACAACAGCCTGTGGTTACATCCAGGTGCAGGACCGCACTGTTCAGGTCTTGTTACGCAGAAAAAAACCACACAGCCAAAGGGCATCCAGACAGTACTGATTCCTCATATCCATAATTCAGAGAGATGAATAGAGAGCAGAAACGTGCCCTCCCTGAAGAAACAGACGTAGAGCTGTACTGTGAGAAAGCCCTTCAGGGCCCCACTCAAAACCCATCTCCCTTGGAAAAAAGGAAAGCTGCTCTTGGTAATCGGAGGAGTTAAAGGGAGGGCCTCATAAGCTCAGGGTAAGCAGCCAATATGGTCTGTGAAAAATGCCACTGAGCTAGGTTAGTCACCCTATCTGACTGGCTATCAATAATTGCTAAAGTCTCACCCACAAGATGATCCTTCTCCAGAAGGGAGAGAAGCAATCCAAGACAGAGGAAACAGATGATGGATGTTTAAACCAAGTATTACAAAGTGATTGGAAAACAGGTTTTAGGAATGCAGGGAGGAAGGAGTACAGATAATACGAAGGACAGCAGGGTCAGATAACTGATATTTGAATACAGCACAAAAAGACAACATCTATCTGCAAGTGCAAAGCCAGCAAGATAACTTGCTCAGAGACAGAGAGCTGCTTTCAAAGAACCAGCTCTCCACTTGCAAACCAACAACTAAGCATCTCAGGGGTACCTTGGTAGCTGAGGCACCAAAAGAAAATGAGCCCACAGTGACAGAGACCATACAGTTCTTTGGAGGGACGAACAGCAAGACATTGTATAAGCTAGGTGCCTTGGTCCTTGCAGTCCTGGGTAGGTCTGTACGCCCTGCAGGAGCAGGGCCATGGACCTGTGCTGCTGACAAGGTGCTAGCTCACAGAATGGTTTCGGTTGGATGGGACCTTAAAGCCCATCGAGTTCCAACCCCCCTGCCATGGACAGGGACACCTCTCAGGTTGTTCCAAGCCCCATCCAACCTGGCCTTGAACACTGTCAGGGATGGGGCAGCCACAGCTTTTCCAGGCAACCTGTGCCAGTGTCTCACCACCCTCAGAGTGAAGAATTTCTTCCTAACTTCTGATCTAAATCTCCTCTCTGCCAGCTTAGTTATTGCCCCTTGTCCTGTCACTACATGCCCCAGTAAAAACCTCTCTCCCTCATGAGTCCAACATTTCCCTGTTCCTGCTGTAACAAAGGTGAGCACATCCACTTTAGCTTAGCACTGCAAAAAAGCCTGTTAAGGGAGGCTTACAAGCTCCCCAAAAGCCCAGGGGAACCATGCTGTGTTACCACAACATGGTACTGCTGTGCACAATGGCTCCTGAAGCACTTTTATTCTGCAATAGTTTCTTCCCTCCCGTATCTGTCGGGCAGCTCTGACATAAAAGCGGTTTTACCAGGTGGTGGTATAGGTGACAGCCACAGGAAGCTGAGACAGACTAAGAAACAGCCAGTGGTACATCAGTCAAAGGCCTCTTTGCTTTATTTTTTATATATATTTTTACTGCTTTGTTTCACTGCTGGCACAAAGATGATCTGACCTCACAGTGTACAAGCAGACGGGCAGAGGAGGACATAAAGCCACAATTTAACTGCTATGGCTGAAGTCAGAGTGCATCAGAGAGCAAAAGGAACACAAAAAGATCAAATCAAACTGGACATCCCCATCCGGGGTCTGCACCTAGTCAGATCAGCCTCTTTCACAGACACAGGTGATCCTAAAAAGCAAGACTGCTTTAATAGAACACTGGTCACACACACACACACACACACACACACACACACACACACACACCACCCCAGGATGGGAATCTTACTTAACCCCCAGCTCTGAAAGATCCCAAAGAAGGGACTCTTCAAATTGCAAACAGAGACTTGCAAAGAGCACAAGTTTCCCCTGGGCTCTGTAGATAAGTTCAACAACTCCAGACACAGGAAAACCCTGTCTGGTAAGGCAGTGAATGAATTCTTTTACCACAGCTATCACACACAGCCTGCTCCACGCTTAACGACTGGCTTTCCAGAGTAAGGAAACATTTACAGAGGACAGTGCACATCAGTCACATCCATCAGGAGAAAAAACAGCAGGTTTGTACATTAAAAGCAGACTTATCACCCACTCTTCAAAGTCAGTACCAGGACAGACTAGGTTTTTTTCCCAGCTCCCAGCTTCGCTGCAGATCAAGCACTTCACTATAAAGTTACAGCCAGTCCAAATGAAACCAGCCAGCAACTCAATACCCTCATTTTTCTAATTTTAACTGTCAGAAAATAGGAGGGTAAAGTTTCAAAGTATCCCACTTGCATTTATCACAGCTTTTAGAGGAACTGTAGATCATTCAGACCCATTTATGAGTACCTGACATGTTCCTTGGCAAGCAGGAATAGTTTTCTTATTTAAATTTGGGAAGAAAATGAGAGAAGTGGGGGCTGGCTTTCAGTGCAAAGCAGTGAACACAACCAGCTCTGCTGTTCAGCAGTTGTGGCCCTCCAGCTTTTTTTAATATGGAAAGTAATTCTCAAAATTTAACACTACTGCTTTGTGCAAACTTTGCACATAACTAGTAAAAATTAAAAATAATAATCAAGAAAAAAAATCACACTTTTAGATTTCCACTCTTTACTGGAGGATTTTGTCAAAAATCCTTGGAAGTACTGACTTTATAAATACTTCACCTAAAGTGAGCTGTCTGGTCCTCCATATGCAGGTGTATAGAGAAGAAAGAACGTGAGATTTCAGCTTTCTTGTTTAAAGGGCAGCAGGCCAAACCCCACTTTCAAATAAATGAAGTATCTTCCACCCCAAAAATAAATAAATGGATCAAGCTGTACTGACACCAGATTTTAGACAGCTACATGCAGCTCCACAACCATATATGCTGTGGTAACCACAACGTTTAATTAAATACACACAAACTGTAAAAGTCAAGCACTGCCACCCGTTTAAATTAACTATTGCCAGTGTTGTACTCTGAAAAACAGAGGCAATCCCTGGCAGCTTGTTCAGAAGCAACACTTCTGCAGAAGTCATCAAAACACAAAGTAACAGTGACCATGATTTTTGTGGCAGAGGAAATGAGTCACAGCAAGCTCCCAGTGAGGTTCAGACGCTTCTAATGGGTGATTTGTATCCAAGGAAGTAAGGCCAGCTCAACATTTCCACAGCTGGTCTTAAGACGACAATCACAAGCTATCACAAGCCATCACTGAACACTAACCTTCAGAGGTGGATCACTCTGGTTTTGCTCTTGCAGGGAGACAGTAATTTGATTGCTAAGGCCTGGAATATCTCCTCTGCTCATGCCAGCCTATGCTGCACCTATATTCCAGTGCTGAGCTGCCCACAGCATCACCAGTGACATGGCAACAGGCTTGCTGAGCTGAAACATCACTCAGATAATGGCATCAGCAATGTGATATTTGAGGCATTTCAACTTTTTCATATGAGCTTCAAGTTCAATAGTCAGGCTCCTTAAAGAATAAGCAATTTGGGCTACTCAGCATTTGAAATATCTTTCAGTTAACCACTGAGGACATGACATGTGGGAAGTTAGCCCTAAATACATAAGCCAGCTGTTGCCCCTACGTACCTGTAGGGAAGGTGTAGTTCTATAACTGCTATGCCAAGATCACAGCTACACTGACATTCAGCTGCGTTTTGCTATCATCTGGAAGCAACAGGCAGCAGCTAACGTGTTAAAATAATCATGAAAATTGGGGGGGCCCAGGGAGAACCTGCCTCCTCAATATTAAATAAGGAGGTTTTAAATGTCAAAAGCTCATAAGAACCATCTGCTTGTCAGCTCCCATCCAGCAATAGGACAGGTAGTTGGCATTTCACAGCATGTTTGTCAGACATCCATCTGCATCAGATCTGGCATTTGTCACTGAAGATGCTGTCCCAGCTGGACTGCATACAACCACCAATCACCTCCAACAGAGGCCCACGACCACAAGCAGAGCTCTCCCACTTCATGTCCACCTGTGTGTTATGGGAAGTAACAGCAGCGGCAAGATGGTGAAGAGTTTGTAACCTGGCCACACTTTTGCTCCCTTTGGGTAGTGGCAGGCTTTGTGCTTCCTTTCTGCTTGCCTGCCAGGAAAAAGAAGCAGCATACAATAACAATAACAATACCTTGCACAATGCCAGGGTATGGTATTACTGACACCCAATCATAACAAGCTACAGGGCATATGAAGATGATATATGGCAGACAGATCACATATGCCATAAATACACCTATAGGAAACCTTTCCCCCTTTTCTTAGATGGGCAGCTAAGCCGTTCTGGAAAAATAACAGCTATAAAGCTATCTGGCATCCAGGTGATTACTCTGAACTATGAAGATGCTAATGAGCCACCTCAAGTACTGCTGCCTGCCAACACCAGAGTTGAGCTCCTCGAGGTCCTGCTTTCTCCCATCATAGGTGACAACATCGCCAAGAGCATCAGCAGAGTGAGGGAACCACTCCTCACACTGCTTTGAGTGCTGGTGAAATCATCAGCCGCTACAGAGAAATGTAAATCCCCGGGAGGGCTGGATTTCACCCCTGGTAATTAAGGCAGGCTGGAACAATTTAAAATAGAGGTCAAGTTTTTAAGTGTATGCATACTTTCACACTCATCTACTAGCTTCAAGTCAACCTGACCCAGGAACAGCCTTTATGGTCATAAAAAGGTTAAAGCATAACTTAAGATACACAAAAAGCAGCTGGCTGGCAGAATTCTCCCTGTCACCTGCCTGCACACAGAGTGCAACTGACAAAGGACACTCATCCTTCTTCCTGATTGTGAGCTCTCCCCTTAGTTGTCATCTTCCCTCTTTCCCCTTGCCAGCCAAACTCGTATTCCCAGGGCTTCGTGATCATACCAGGCACCTTTCCTAAGCCCACCCTGAATTTTCCTTGCACATCCAGCTACGGGACACCTAAGAAGTGGGCAAAGCACAGAAGATGACATAGGGCACATGCTCCTCAGCCCTGAAGATGACAGCACAGTGGTGAGCACCCGAGGGGACCCTTCTGTGCTCTATCTGTACATTATCTCAGTCTTTTCAGAAACACCCTGCAATAAGTTTACAAGCACAGCAGAAGCAGCCGGGTCAAACCAGTCCCCACAGATGGAAAGTATAAGCCAGGAGAAGAACAGATGTTTTATCCAGAGAGTTTGTTTGTTTTGGTTTTTGAAAATAATTCCATGAAGTTTTGGACAAAGGTAAATAGAGAACTTGTGTTTCATGATACCAAGTACCATATTTTCCTCCGCACAGCAGGATGCAGGAACATGTACTTCCCCCCCCCCAGAGAATGTTCATAGAATGGTTTGGGTTGGAAAGGACCTTAATGATCATCTAGTTCCAACACCCCTGCCATGTGTAGGATCACGTCCCACTTGACAAGGTTTCAGAAAACTTCTCTTTTTCCCCTCTAAAGACCCTAATACCTCACTACAACTGCTTTATCCACAGTATTTAGCTGCTTTTATTTTTTTACTGATACCTTATTTTGGAATTCAAAAAACAACCAAAAAAGATGAATTTGTTTCAAACTTATTATTTTGTCTTCCAAGACCCTAAAGCCTTTTTATTTGACTTCAAGTGCCTAAAGAAGTTTTAAACTCCCAAAAAAACCAACCAAACAAGACCACCACACAAATAAATCAACGGTAGTCTATTACTCTCAACAAAGGGGCTCACAGCCCAAGTTTCTACAGAACCACCTATGCACTGCCTCTGGCAAAACACACCTCATCACAGCATCTGAAGCTTTAAATGTCCAATAAAACGTGAAAACAGCAGAGGGAAAAATACTGCATTTCCACCCACCCGACAGCCAGGATGGCTTTTTGTCAGGCTACACTTTAGCCCAAGGCCCAGGCTCCTTGAAATAGGACAGAAAACACACATATCCATGTCACTGCAGCCACAAGATCTAGCCCAAGCACAAGATCCCCTTCAGGGCACTAATTAAAAAAATATGAGAACACTAAATAAGAAAACAGAGTTAAAAAGTGGCAACTCCATTCTCATCGCAGGGATCCAAAGCAGGAGGAAGTATTCCAGCACAACTGTAAAATCTCTGAAGAGCCTCTCCTTTCATTCACAACTTTCCCCTTGTTAAAGACTCCGTCATGGTAAAGAAAAAAACACAAGAAACAAGCTGTTTGAAGGAAGTGTTTTCCATTGTTAAGTGTTCCTGTTTGCTCTGTAAAGAAACCCCACAAAACAACCCACCATCATACATAATTGCTTTTCCCCAGATCTACCAGAAGATACACATTGCGCAAGAATCCCAAGCACTTTCAAAGACAAAGAAGCCAAACAATATTTATAGATGGTCACATGCACAGCAGGCTTGCTTCCTGCTGAAACGAGGCTTGGAGCTTGTGCCGGACACGATCCCGGATCAGCGAGGCCACTGTGCACCTCACACAAGTAAGGTTTTCCGTGGTTGCCTTTCAAGACTTAACACTGACACCTCCACACAGCGCCAGCATGGTGCCTCACCGCACATCACTCTGTGGAATCACCCCTGCTCCCACGAGAACAGCTGGGTCAGTCCCTCTCTGTACGGTGATATTTACACATCCCTCTCTTAGGTACAAGGAAGAAACGCAGAACCTGATGCAGCACCTTTCCCAAGGCACCCTGCCACATGCTGGTCACCACCACCATGTTACACTGGGTCTCCATTCGAGTACCAGCTTGACAATTGTGCCAAGCTGGACTGCTCTGTGCTCTGCACAAGCGGCAGGGTAGAGGAGCCTTCCATGCATGCTGTCCCAAAGTGGGCCAGCTCACTTCCACTTAGGATTTGTGGCTGCACATCTGTATAATGTTGTATCTCTGCGCTTCCAAAAAAGCCTCCGGATTCACAAAGAAACAGCAGAGCAAAGATAACAGGACGCATTTGCATGGGATTATCCCAACTACGCGGACTGCAGCCAAAACAAACAAACAAAAATAATCACCAAAACTTCTGTCACTTCCTTCCTGCGCTGGGGACACCAGGCAGCGGGACGGTGCCGGGACAGTCTCGCTTTGGAGAAGACTCCCGAGGGGATCCCTGGAGAAGCCGGGGGTGCCGCAAGGGAAGTAGGGCCCGGGCCAGGATAAGGGCTACCGGCCCCGGCGAGTCGGCGAGGCCCGGGCAGGGGGCAGGGGGCAAGGAGCGAGAGGCTGGAGACCCCGACCTGAGCCACCAGTGCTGTGCACGGAGGGAGGGATCTGTGATACCGGCACAGACGGAGCGCCCCAAGGCCCCAGCGCCTACCCGGCAATACGTCGCTCCCCCGGGGGACACCGGGCCCAGAGGCACGGGAAGAGGCTGCGGGCGAGCACATCCTGGCCACCGCACAGCGACCCCCGCTCCCACTGGGACACCCCACCCGCCCCAGGGGAGGCCGAGGGCGCCCGGCACGACCCTCGCCACGGCGCCCCGAAACGCAGGGGGGGTCTCGGCCGCCCCATCCCGCCGCCCCCCCGCTGCTCCTGGGGGCGCTGCCCGGCCGGAGCCGCCTCCCGCCCGCCGCTCCTCACCGTGTGGCACAGCAGGGTGTCGGGGTCGGCGGGCTCGCACAGCTCGCTCAGCTTGCGGTCCCAGTGCAGCAGCTGCGGCTGCTCCCCGCCGCTCTCGCACACCTCCATGACGGCCGCCAGCAACGGGACACCCCCGCCTGCCGGTCCACCACCACCTCCCCTCACACACACACACACCGCCTGACCCCTGCACGCCCACCCGCGGCGGACCGGCTCACACCGAGCCACCCACTCCCATGGGCCGCGGAGCCTAACCCGGCCCGCGCCGCGTCCCCACCGGGAGTGTGCGGACACGGGGCGGGCAGGTCAACCCGCCAGCTGCGCGCCGCGCCCCCACCGCCCCGCGAAAACGCCACGCCCACGCCCCCGTCTGACCACGCCCCCGCCGCCGAGACCGCCAATCGGGGGCAAGGAGCGCGGCTGACCGGCGGGCCGCGCCCCAATCGGCGCTCGGCCCCCGCACGGCTCCAGCTGTGGAATGTGGGCGTGAGCTCCCCAGGCGCGTCACGGCAGCGGGAGGGAGACCCCCGTGCCCCGCGCTGCCAATGGGGCGCCAGGGGGACCGGGAGCGGCAGGCACGCCAGCCAATGAGACAGCGACAAGACTGCTGCTGCCGCGCCGCACCGCCTATCCGCCTCTGGTGTTGTGAGGGCCAGGGGGGTCGGGCAGGGCTCGACTCCGCCCGGGAGCCTGTGGTCTCTGCTCAGCCGTCCCTCAGCTGCGCCCTGCCGGTCAGAGGCAAAGGAAGGGGCTTCCGGCCCACGGGAGAGAGCGAAGCCGGCCGGGGACTCGTCCGCCACCTCAGGCAGCAGGAGAGCGCTCAGGGGAAGCGGCCAGGGCAACCACAGGCAGCCGCTGCGTCCCTTCAGCATCCAGCAGTGCCGCTGCCGGGCTCCAGTGGACTTCAGCAGGATTACTTGGTCTTCTGGCTTGGTTAAAAAGGAGGCAGGAAAAGCAGGTAATGCTCGGGATTTGTTATGGCTGAAGGTAGTTTTCCTGTTTATTTGAGAGATGTCAGAACATACGTCGTAAAAAACAGAAGTTTTACAATGAATTATAGAATCAACCAGGTTGGAAAAGACCTCCAAGATCAAGTCTAACTGTTACCCCAGGACTGCCAAGGCCAGCACTGAACCATGTCACTGAGGGCCTCACCTGCATGGTTTGTGAACACTTCCATGGACAGTAACTCCACCACTGCCCTGGGCAGCCTGTTCCAATGCCTGATCACCCTCTTGGTGAAGAAATTCATCCTAATATCCAATCTAAACCTCCCCTGGCACAGCTTGAGACCTCCTCTCTCCATCCTCCTTTCAGGCAATCATAGAGAGCAGTAAGGTCCCCCTGAGCCTTCTCTTCTCCAGGCTAAACAATCCCAGTTCCCTCAGCTACTCCTCATATGACTTGTGCTCTAGGCCCTCCACCTTCAAAGTTTCAGCTTTGAACTGCACTTCAGTGTTGTGTGCAGCCAATGGGTACTCCATCACTGTCGGATAGCATTCCCAGCCTGCTGATGAACCAGCAGTGAAAACAATCCCAGTCAATGGGTAATTCTGATATTTTAGGACTTGCTTTCATGCCAAGCAGGGACAACACTGTCATTTCATTGCTCTTTAAAAATGAAAGATGTCAAATCTTAATGATTCAAGAAACCAGGCATTCTTCAGTGCTTCGTTTCAGCTCCTGGAGCTCTGTTGAGGCATTCCAGTGTCAGTTCAACAGTAACTCACATTTCCATGCTCTAGTGTGCATGAACCATATGTGGATTTCCTGGTACATCCTCTCTCTTCTAGACTTCTCATTTAGCCTTCATCTGTTGCAGCACATCACTTTCATTCACTTCACAGAGCAAACATTTGTGCAGCCTGAGTGATACAGCGCTTGCTAAGGAGAGCCTAGACTAACTCTCTGAGGAAAACCAAGTCATAAGGACTTCCTGGCACACAGCAGCCACAACAACTACCAGAAAACAATGGTGATTTTGTCAGGGTTGTCCCTTTAAGATTTCTTAAACCTTTTTTGTTTGATTAAAACAAAATAATTGACAAAAAAACTATAATATTTGGTGAAGGATATGAAGGGAAAATCCCTAACTGCCCCAACCAAAGAACTCCTGCAAAGTTGTTTTAAGTCATTGCAAAACAGGTCAGCCCAGTATATATGCCCTCCACAGCACAGAAAACATCTAAAGCCCAATTACTAGTGCCAGAATTGCTTCCTACCACTGTGGCAAGCCCAACTGGAGGTACAAAATTCTTGTGTCCTGGCACTGCCAGGCACTGTTTTCAAAGCAATTACATTGTGCCAGTCCCAAGGTGCAGATCGTGAAAATTGGAAAGGTCAGTTCCTTACGCAGAAACCATTGTGTTTTCACTACATGAGTTCTTACTTTAAAAGCTTTCATGGCCTTGTGATAATCTGCTTAATAAAAGGCTCTCCATCAGATAGTTGGCTGATACTAGATCCTTCTAAAATTACTGTTGTGACTAGGGGATTTTTTGTGCTGGGGCACTAAATTAATGTTTTGCCTGTATAAGAAGCATACAGGGAGAGCCATGTTTGCCTTGTAAGCCAACAAAGTAAAAGCAACCTTAAAAGAAGGTGGCTGACTGCAGCTTCATTTGCCAAACATTTAATGTGCTGAGGATCATAGAATCATAGAATAGTTAGGGTTGGAAAGGACCTTAAGATCATCAAGTTCCAACCCCCCTGCCATGGCCAGGGACACCTCGCTCTAAACCATATTACCCAAGGCCTCGTCCAACCTGGCCTTGAACACTGACAGGGATGGCGCATTCACAACCTCCTTGGGCAACCTATTCCAGTGCCTCGCTACCCTAACAGGAAAGAATTTCCTCCTTATATCCAATCTAAACTTCCCCTGTTTAAGTTTTAACCCATTACCCCTTGTCCTACCACTACAGTCCCTAATGAAGAGTCCATCCCCAGCATCCCTATATGCCCCCTTCAGATACTGGCAGGCTGCTATGAGGTCTTCATGCAGCCTTCTCTTTTCCAGGCTGAACAGTCCCAACTTTCTCAGCCGATCTTCATATGGGAGGTGCTCCAGTCCCCTGATCATCCTCATCGCTATCCTCTGGACTTGTTCCAGCAGTTCCATGTCCTTTTTATGTTGAGGACACCAGAACTGTACACAATACGCCAAGTGAGGTCTTGATTGCTCCTGCTAAACCCAGGACAGCTGTGAGCACATGTGGCGCTGGCAGACAAGTGGTTTCCACTTGCTCCAGGTTCCCAGGGCTGGAGGGGTCAGGAGGTGCTGGCCCTGGGTGCTGGGGCACCCCAATTGTCCTCGCATGGCTTCCCTGCCCCGGCAGAGCGGATCTTTCAGGAACAGCAAAGAGGAGAATCAAGAAGCACTTGAAGACATCTGAAGGAAGTGTGATTATTTTAAACACGGGATAGCTCTGTGGTAATATGCTAAAGGATGCCAAGTCAATAAAGGTACTGAATATCCTCTGCATACAAGACAAATAGGGAAAAGTCAGGAAGATTAAGCTGCATCTTAAAGAACATATCTAATGATGAACCACTAAGCTGGTTTAGGCAACTTATGGAGTTCACAAAGGAGGTGCTCCAGTCCCCTGATTATCTTCGTGGCCCTCCTCTGGACTTGTTCCAACAGTTCCGTGTCCTTTTTATGTTGAGGACACCAGAACTGCACACAGTACTCCAAGTGAGGTCTCACGAGAGCAGAGTAGAGGGGCAGGATCACCTCCTTGGACCTGCTGGTCACACTCCTTTTGATGCAGCCTAGGATAAAGTTGGCTTTCTGGGCTGCAAGTGCACACTGAAGCTGGCTCACGCTCAGCTTCTCATCCACCAACACCTCCAAGTCCTTCTCTGCAGGGCTGCTCTGAATCTCTTCTCTGCCCAACCTGTAGCTGTGCCTGGGATTGCTCCGACCCAGGTGTAGGACCTTGCACTTGGCATGGTTAAACTTCATGAGGTTGGCATCAGCCCATCTCACAAGCGTGTCAGGGTCCCTCTGGATGGCATTCCTTCCCTCCAGCGTATCAACCGAACCACACAGCTTGGTGTCATCGGAAAACTTGCTGAGGGCGCACTCAATCCCACTGTCCATGTCAGCAACAAAGATGTTAAACAAGATGAGGGTCTCCTAAGGACTGGTGGTTGACCAAGAATACTGGGCTGCACTTTCTCATCCTAACACATTTCTCAGGAATCAATCCTTATTTAGAAAACAAGTTGCACAGTGCATACCTCTGTTGTTCTCCCTTGGATAAAATACTCATAGGAAATTAGGCACCCTGGGTGCAGCTTTTCCCAGCGGTGTCCATTCTTTGCTTCCCCAGGGGCTGTCTTGTGACACTGGTACTGAGGCATAGCTGCTGCTGTGGTACACAGTGCTGCTGAGGATTTGTAAGTATCTTGGAAGATTTCACTGGCACTGAAAGATTTTGATACACAGACTATCTGGTTTTGGACCTTATCACAGATAAAAAACATAATATTGGTAACCAGACACTGGTAACTGGGCATCCTGCCCAGTTCCTGCCACACTATTAAAATCAGCATTCAAGGCTACATCTCATTTTTGAGCTTCAACACTTCTAAAACCTGAGACTTTGTGAGGAAAGGTGACCAATTTGCCCTGCTGGTGGCAACTAACAGCATATGGACCACACTGAAGATTTTGTGCTGCAGCACTGGTTCTTCCAGGGAAAAGAAACCTGTATCAGCAAATTTCTGGTAAAAATTAGCAGCACATACAGGGCAGCAAGAAATACAAAAGTGGAGGAAATTAATCCTTTCCAAAGAATATTAATTATTCAGTGTCCTGATACAACACATGGAATAGCATGTGTCATGCATTGCTACTCAAACTGATGCTACACCAGAAATAAGGCACTGTGGAAAGCACCACGAAACCAGCAAGGACATTACACAAACCCAGCTATCCTCCTAGCTTTTCCCCGTATTGCTTGGAGGATTTTAAATTGTAGATTTCAATAGTTAGTAGCATGCTGCAAATGAAGGCTGTTTTTCTGTTTCATAACTTTCCTCTCAGAGCTGCTTCAGTAGTATTTTTAAGTTCCAACTCATCTAATTCTGAGCATTTGGATTGCTCCTTTTGTGTAAGACCATTTCCTCACCACAGATCTGTGAACTGGGTTTGAATTCACTCTCCAGCACAGGGAAGCAGTGCAAAAATTGGCAACAATCTACACAAAGATAAAAAGGTAGGGGCTTATTGTTTGTAGAGATAGGGCTGAGGGGAGAGGAGATTAGATATTAGGAAAAAATTCTTCACTATGAGGGTGGTGAGACACTGGCACAGGTTGCCCAGAGAAGCTGTGGCTGTCCCATCCTTGGCAGTGTTCAAGGCCAGGTTGGATGGGGCTTGAAGCAACCTGGTCTAGTGGAAAGTGTCCTTGCCCATGGCAGGGGGATTGGAACTGGATGATCTTTAATGTGTTTTCCAACCCAAAACATTCTACCATTCTGTGTCTCAAGGATAGCAGAGCTGAGCTCAACTTTATTTTCCTGAGTATTGTTGCCTTTCTGCAAGGAACAGTAAGCCCACACAGAAAAAACATACAGAAAACCCACACAGAAAACCGAACTAGCTAAGAAAGAGGAGGCTTTTAAGGCAGAGGTTCAAACAAACATCACTTACTTTAAATATCAAAAAAAAAAAAGCTAGCAATAATACAAGCCTGTAAATCACAGAAAGCCTGGCAAATGAAAGGTGCTCTTTTTTCCTTGCAGATCCAGGTTACAGAAGCGACTCCTGTGACCGCATCATTACTCAGTTCTAGATCAGGTCAGTTGCATAAAGGCTCATTAAATATTTACAAGTGACATTTTTCTGACTTGTGATAACCAGGATCAAGATAACCATCCATCTTCTAAAGCCATTCTGTTCAAACAAGTTTGGGAAGTCAACCAGCAAGAAAAGAACAAACAGCAACAGAGCCAAGAGGGTAACAATTGCTAGGCTTTTGACTAGCTAAAATGAAAAATCTTAACCTTGAGAGACACAGAAAAAAGCCATTGTTAAAGGTTTCTTCAACAAACTTAGCACCTCTTAAAGGTACAGGGCACAAATTTAGGACTAAGAACACAAGGAATGACCAAGCGACCAACTTCTATTCACAGTAGTTGTGGAGATTGTTCCAAAATGGCAATGCGCTGATTTTTGTGTCTTGGACATAAAGCAACAAGCAGCAGAAAGAAATGTCACATACACCAGCATGCATTTCCCACAAGAGGACGTCTCTGTAAAAAATCCTGTAAAAGTTGATTTCTTTGTGTCATGTGTAAACACATTACTTGCACTACCCAGTACCTGGTAATGCATTAACAAAGCCAGTTCCTTGAGTAAATGAGATTTAAATCATGCTGCTGTGTGGAGAAGCTCACTACTGCCAAGATAAAACAGCCACCAAATCTCAGTGCATACATACAGACACACTCAACTATTTGGCAAAAAGGCTTCCACCACAGAAATTTCAGAGTTAAAAATAGAAGGTGTGCTTGAGAATAGTGAAGTTTTCTTCCCACAATCCTGGCATTATATTCCTTTTCTGACAGGAATACTTGTGAAAGAAGTAGGATCACCAGTTTCTGGAGACAGCCTACTGCTAAAAACCACGTAATTGGTACCCTGACAGGAACACAGGTTCTGTTTACCAGAATATTCCTAGTTCTTGTACCCAGGGACTTCTCAAAGCACTAATTCAGCTTCCTTGCCTTTGCAATTCGCAGCCTCTGGAGGGGCTCTTACCACGCTCCCACAGCCACTGCTGGTCTTCACAGCAGAGCTGGGACAGGGGTCAAGTGACTACCCTGCATGCAGGGCACCATGCAGTTACCAGGATGCAAGTCTCCTGGCCTGGTTAGAACCCAAGCCAGGAACCTGCTGGTAAAAAACCCTAGCAACTCTTTACCAGTCTGAGCCTTCAGTCATTCTTAATTCATCCTGTTACTCTGTCCAAAGAAATTATGAGCCATTAAGCAGAAGTAAGAGAAGATGCTTCAGCCAAAGAAATCAAGCTTCACTTCACTTCCTTCTTATTATTCCCTGGTTTATGTGGGGTTGGGGGAAAATATGTTCCCAAATATAAGTCACACATCAATTAAAGTTGAAAATGTTCGCTGTGTAACACAGGCATGATGTCCATGTCTTCCTCCAACCAACACACTGGAGAAGAGGATTTCCTATGCCTTACACCAGATTGATGAAAATAACTGAGTGGCATTGAGCTGCATTGCAGACCAGAATAGCTCTGTCTCAGGGCCATTAAGAAATGCTCTGTCATTTTAAAAATAAATCATCTCTATTTTTTATTTCTTCTAATTTATCCCCATAAATACATGAAGTAAATTCCTTGTTAAGATCAAACACTTCTAAATGTCCTGGCTGATGCAAGCAATCAGGGTTTGCTGAATCCAGTTTACATAAGAGGTTAACAGGGACAAGCAAAAGCTGAATGCCATTTACCAAGGGACCCTATGGAATAATACTCATTGCCTGGTTATAAACAAGGTATCACTGTATTTAACTCAGTAGATCCCACTTCCATTTTTTAATATTTCCTCATGGAACAAGTATTTGGCCATAAGGAAACCCCCAACACAAATGCTACACTGATTTTCTCATAACCAACAGTAGTGAGTTATAGATTAACTTTGCCCCACAGCAGCAAAGCAGACATAAGAGGTGTATGCACAATATACCTTTGCCACTGGTTATTTTTGCTGTAACTGTGGCTACTGCTAGTGCAAAATCATTTGTGAAAATCTACCCTACTGCAAAATTGTGATGAACACTCAAGATACTGTACTGCTTATCAAACAGTGTGTTCTCAAGGTAGGTATGTGTGCCTTTGTAGCAGGTCAATCTTAACTAGAACAACTGGAAAAGCAAGAAAAGTTGAAGTTCTTGAGCAGATGTTTTTCTTTGTTGGCACCTAATCCTATACCTTGTGCTAGCTCAGCTCTGTCTCCATCCCAAGCCACGGGCAGAGATAAGAACAGCTGCTCAGTCCTGAGAGGAGTTCTGGCAGTTGTGGCCCTGCCACCTGCAGCAGTGAGGAGAATCAGCCATTTCCTGAGCTCCACAGCAGACACAGTTACAAGCTGTATACAGCTCCACCACCACAGCGGAGTGCAGAAAAGGAAGTAACCACTGAACAAAGGCTTTGCAGATTCACTTGAGGCTTCTTACATATGAGGAAAGATGAAAGACAAGCCACATCATTCAGCAAACAGGAAAAAATTGTGAGGATCAAACACAAATGGTGTTGAATCTGTGCTGATTTTAGCTGGGAGAGTTAGTCTACATAGTAGCTCCTATAGGGCAACATTTCAGATTTGTGTGGGAAGCAGCACTGATAATGCAGAGATGCTTCAGTCACTGCTGAGCAGTGCTTACACAGAGTCAAGGCTTTTTCTGCCTCTCAACCCACCCCACTAGTCCACAAGCTGGGGGTGCACATGAAATTAAGGTGGGGGTCACAGCTGGGACAGCTGACCACAGGGACATCCCAGATGAGGCATCATGCTCAGCACATAAAGCTGGCGGTAGAAGGAAGTGAGGGGGATGTTTGGTGTTATGGCATTTGTCACCCCAAGAAGCCATTACACGATGTAGCCCTGCTTTCCTGGGGATGGCTGAACACCTGCCTGCTGATGGGAAGTGGTGAATTAATTCATTGTTTTGCTTTGCTGTGTGCATGGCTTTTGCTTTACCTGTTAAACTGCCTTTATCTCGACCCACGAGTTTTCTCACTCTTACCTTTCCAATTTTCTCCCCCATCCTGTCGAGGTGGGAGCAAGTGAGCAGCCGTGGTGGGGTTTGGTTGCCAGCTGGAGTTAAACCACAACAGGATCACTATTACAGAAGTGCACCGTCACAACTTCTCCCAGCAGTACAATAGGCTCAGACAGAACAAGAAGTACTTAAGGGAATTAAAGTCGGGACTTCCTATTCAAAAAGATACGAGTTTCCTGTGGACAACAACCCATTTAAGTAGCTAAGCTTTCTCAGTACACCTAACACCTCAGTGTGCCAGTGACATGGGCTAGGATACCAGTGAAAGCATTAACTTCAACCAGAAATAAATGCTGAACTGAAAGAAGTGAAGTTTTTGGTTGTACTGACAATGATCAGAGAGAAGCAGAAACAAGATCATTCTGTATGGGGAAAAGCTGCAAAAACTAGGAAGCATGCCCTGTACTGAGCTCAGAGAGAGATGAGATACAAAATCCCACCAGCTCTGAAGGCAGGAAATTGTCACCTCTAATGTTTTTCTTTCCTTGTTCACATCCTGCTGTATGACAGCGAGAATTTCACTGCTTCTCCATGTAATAGGATGCAATGCCTTTTAGTTCTGCATTTTTTTTACTAACAATACTACTAATTCTCAGTCTTTCTGACAATGAAATTAAGTTAAAGCAAAATAAATGCTGCCTCTACATTAACTGAGAATCCTGGACCAGGAATGTTCACACAGTTTCACGCATCGCAAGAACAGCCACAGCAGTCATTCCTCCAGCTCCTCCTGATGGCAAACGATGGGCATAGCACCCTAACAAGACTGAGCACATGCCCAAAATGGGGTTTTGGTGTATGACAGCACCTGATTTGGTCAAACGCTGTGATCAGTGGAGGCACAGACACAAATGCACAGAGGTCCTTCTCTGGGTCTACAAGAGAAAATTCCAAGCTCAGCACCAGTTGAGGCCAACAGCTCTGCTTTAAACTTACTGTCTAACTGATTTCATTAAGCAAAAATGGCAAATGATACCTATAGAACAGAATGATGTTAAGAGCAAGAGGTGGCCAGGCTGTCAGGCTCCACAAGACCCAACAGAGATTGTTAAGGCAGCCAAGGATATATAAAGTTTGAAAATGGCTGAAGATGCAAAGAGTAACTTCTGTTTACATATTCACCAGCTCAGGAATTAATACAGCTGCCCAGGCTACCTTTTCTCTTCAGAACACAAAAAAGAAATACAGATGATGAACAGAGAAAGCAGACAGGAAAACAAAAACAAAATACACACAGATACCCTATAGGTATCAAAGATTTTATTTACCTTTTAAAGAAACTACAGCTACATACATGATTACAGAATTATGAAGCACTGTAAAACAGAAGGAATGAAATGGCCTGGGTCCAAGCACTAATGACCTCACACCTTTTCTTTCATACCGTCACTCAGGAAAATCACATTATCTGAAAAGAAACAAATTAAAATTTAATCTTCAGGACTGTTTTGCTCTGTTGCAGACCTGCCCACCCACAAAGGCAACATATTAGTGTTAAAATAAGCTGCAAAGACAAGTATTTTGGAAAACAACAGATCATAAAAGTGTTAGATACAGGGTTCTTGCTCTGATCCCCTAAAAAGCTGACAATTCAAAGCGACTATATATACTATGAAACAAATGTCCTAAACCTGATGAAAAGCTGCTGAAGTCAAAGATACCAGAAACATTTAAAATAATTGTTTAATTCTTTGACTATGATATCTATTAGTTACAACTGATCCCTTTTTTTTTCATTGTTTTCAGTATGTGCTACCATGTCACCAGCCTACAGGACTATAAGCTTGTATTTCATCAAGCCTCAGTAATTTCTAAAGCATCTTGAGTTTGGGGATATGGAACACAAAGAATAAGCCATTAGGAAAAATACTGATTAAAAAAAGAGACTTTCTTCTCCCCTGTAGCTGTTTATCAGCATCAACCTACAGCCCTGCTAGGTGAACTGTTCATGTAAAAGTCTGATTACTACTGTTTTATTGGGGCTGCACAGGCGAACATCCAGAACTGTGGTTGGGTTTATTTTTTTTACTTCTTTCCTTCTTCCATTTATCCTTCAGAAATGTTTGTTATACTACCCAATTATTTTAGCCCTTCATAAACGGAAAAAGTTGAGTTTCCCAGTTCTCTTCGTGTCTACCCAAGGGACAAGTCTACTCCCTATCCATTCTGTGCTCGTCTACCCAACTGAGGTCTTTCTAAACTCTCCACCAACTCACGCCCACATAGAGTATCTTTCATAAACAGAAGTCCTTAAAATTGGTCCTTCCACCCAGTGTATACCTCCTGCACCAAGTGGTTTGTGTGAGCAAAGGATGCAACAGTTTGTAACTATATGCTCTCATTTTCTGTCTTCACAACTGGTGCCAGAGGACACCTAGTGGTACAGCCTATTCATTCACTCAAAATCTTCAGGTGATGATACTGAGGATAAGACAAGCCACGCTCTACTTCAAAGGTCTTCGACCCCCTCTCCATTTTAAAAGGGCAAGGTAGGCCTTAGTGTGGTGTTCCTTACCTGCTATAATTGTTGTGGCCTGACGCCTCACGTTGTTTTTATCGGTATATTCACCATAGTCTATCTTCCCTTCAACAAAGATTCGAGCACTGAGAAAAGTCAAGAATATGGTTCTGGTCAGAGAACTGTACTGCTGTTTTCTCCTCTGTTTCTGGATACACAGGCTTTTGCATCAGTTGTTTGAAGCAGGTCTGCTAACTTAATTTAGGACACTTCTATCTGAGCATAGCTTATGGTCACCATAGTTATTGCATTAATTGATTATTAAGGCATTAAATCCTCAACCACATTTGTTATTCACTTACCCCTTCTTCACATACTGATAGGTAACATCCCTGAGGCCCGGTCTGAAGACAGAGATCCTGTGCCATGTCGTCTTCTGACTGATATCACCTGTTACATAAAAATAGCAAACTTGGATGCTAAATCCTCTTTTTGATGCAAATCTCAGAAGTTCATTTCAATGTGCTGGTGTTATCAAATTATGAAAAGTGATTTGAGCATTCAGTCTCCCTCTTCATACTAGAACCAAGTGTTCCACTCAGCTGCATCCAAATGGAAGTATCGTGCAGAAGCACAGGTCAAGCCAAGTGATCAGTTTCCCTGGAAGCCAGTGCTCATACCACAATTTTTTTCATCCTCACACACACCACATTGAAAAAAAAGTTAGAAAGTGACATCTGTAGCCTTAGACTGATGGAAGAATCAACGAATAAAAATGTATCATTCTTCTTTTCTCCCCCCTTCTCTTGGAATATAAATAATAGTATGGAACCTGCTACACCTCTGGCAACCCCAGAAGTGAAAAACTACAACTCAACACTCGTTCCCCTCCTCTGAAGGAAGGCCGATATGCAGACCTCTCTTCAGTACATGCTGCTGGGGATCAGTAAAACACATACATGCAACAGCTTCTCTACTGACCTCAAAGGAATTTCCCTGCACCTGAGAGATTTACATGGCAGCCTGAAGACAAATCACAGTGCTACCAAATATGCAGACGACCTTGAAACACAGCAGAACATTGCTCATTGCAGACTCACCTCCCTGGTTTACCTCACTTTCCCCCGTTCGCCACATCTCATTGGTTGCAAGAGAAAATATGGTAACGGGATTTTTTCCTTCCACTTGCCTCATGATAGGGTCCTGTCCAACCCGACCAAGTAACTGAACACGATTCATGGCTGAAACGCGAGACAGTAAATACATACAGGTGAATTATGATGTTTCTAATCATGGCAAGTCGTAAGTCTGCAGGTTTCTCAAGGGCCAGACAAATTCCTTTCTGCACCTCCTAGCCATTTTGCAAGGTCTTGTGACTTTTGGCTTAGTCAGGCCCTGCAGATGGTCGACTGTGCCTCTACCACCATTATCACTGCTGAATAAGCTCATTTAGAAAGCTAAATGTTCTTCATTCTTTCTGTTTCTTTGTTATCTTTTTGACAGACACAACCAAATGTCTCTTGAGACTATTCTGCATTTACTTGACATAATGAGACCATAGCATTGCATTGTTATGTCCTTAAAACAGTATCTTAAAAACAAGAAGATAGCATTATTACACCCTATTCTTTAAATTAGGTGGTCACTAGTTTTTCCACAGGTACCAGGACTAGGTGGACACAATTTATTCCTTCTCCTTGTTACAGGACAATTGGAGGTGGTCAGGGAAGCATCACTGTTGCACAATGAGAACGTGAATTGAATGGCAAAGTCTAAAGCGTACACCTGGAGCAAATCATGCTGGGGCAGGAGCACCCACACAAGTCCCCCAGGCACATGGGATTCTGAGAAAAAAGCACAAGACGCCTAAAAGCAGGTATGAGAACACATAACAGCAGCACACCCAATTCACTACCACTAATAAAGCACAGCCACATGCCTTTTACAGGTTGTACTCCATGTCAGGGCTTTTTTATGTCCCCCCTTAAAACTGCCTGACTTACTAAAGACCAGATAGAAAGCTTCTTAAGAGGGTTTATTTGAAACAACACATTCTTCATTACTGCATTCAGAAGCTACCACTCCTATCTAATTTTCTCCTGGCCTTTCTAAAACTGAGATAAAAACCACATAGAGTAACACCTAAGGTTCATCTCAGGAGCTACTTACATCTTTCGAGTACCAATGTACCAGCTGCATCAGAGTCATGTCTTACAAACTGACGAAGCACCTGAAGGAACATACGGATGTTAGTTTCCAAGACACAAAGTATGAACAGTATCCAATGTGATTTTGCACCTCATTTTCTAAACACAGAGGTTCTGCAAGTACATTTTTTGGGGGCCACTTATGGGGGACTGAGAGAAGAAAACCATTCAGCTACATGAAAACAATAGAATTATTTTAAAAGTATCTGGTTAAACTGGGGTTAAAAATCTATCTAGGAAAAAGACTGGCCTAAAGGTATGTCTCCAGCAATTATTTCTGGGACATGTGGTAACTACTGCTCTTCTGTAGTACATAACAGGAAAGGGTTGAAGCAGGTGGGTTGTTTAGTTCACTGAGCTTTGTTTTTTGGAAACAAACACAATTTTGACAGTTTCACCAACTTTCTGCTTCACTTCAGAAATTAACACGATGTGCCCCAAATGTACTTCTATCTACTGCTGTACAGAGTATGATGAGGCACTGATAACCCCTGGTTCCCAAGCAACCAGCAAATCAAGGCCACAAAAACCCAAGTGCTGCAGCTAAACACAAGTAAGAAAAAGAAAAGGAACTGACTTGATTCTGGCAAATATAATGTCCTAGTAGAAAGGAGGAGACAATAAGAGCCCAAGAACACCTCTACAAGAGACCCACATACAGGAACTGGAAGAAAAGCCCATCTCCTGTTACAAGTGGTTGCAAAACCTAAAGGAGAGACTGGCAGTCCTGTGCTAAACAAAGAGCTAAACCAGAGCTAAACACAACTTGCAAAACTAAAGTTCTTTGATATATCTGCACAGTTCATTGATGCAGATGCAAATTATTTAAGAATCATTCCATGTGCAGGCCACGTCTTTTAATGCACTGTTTTTTCAGTAGCTGAGTAATTAATGTCCAGCATTCGCACTGTTTACAGAGCACGAATGCAAACAGAACCCCCCTCTGTTCTTCATGGATAACGCCACATATTTTTCCAGAAACAACATAACCACCACCTGCAGTCCCACGGGAGAATCCGCACTCTTTCCTAAAGGCAGAACCGCGGCCGGTTGGGGCAGAAAATACCGAGGCCCCGCCCCAGAGGGGAGCGATCCTCCGAGCCGGGCGGCCCGCACTGGTGAGGCGAGCGGCCTCCCTGCCGCGGGGCACGGGTTCGGGGTCCCGGGTTTCCCGTGCCCGGAGAAAGGGTTATTACAAGCCCCGCGGCGGGAGAAAGCGCTGGGGCTGCTTCCCGCCGCCACCACCCCCACCCCCCCCCCGCCCCAAGGCGGGAGAGATTGAGCGCTCCGCCGTTCCCCTGCCCCGAGCGACCCTGCTGCGCTGCGGGCATCCTGGGGACGTAAATCCAGGGCCAAGCTCCCGCCGGGGCCGCATCCCGGCCCTCACGGACTCATTATGCCGCCTCGCACAGCCCAGCCCTACCTGCCACGCGGGTCGCCGCAACATGCCGCCGTGCCCGAGGAGGGAAAAGCAGGGCTAAAGCAGCGGCGGAGTGCGCCCGATCCCGTCCGGCCGCCCGACCCCCCGCCCTCTGCACCTCTCCCGCCGCAGCCTCGCCGAGGAACGGAAACGGAACGGGAAACCACGGGTCCTCTCCAAAGAGGGTCCGGGAGGAAACGCGGCCCTCAGACCCCGCCGGCGGGTCTGAGGAGGGCCGCAGGGAGAGCGGCTCGGGGGGGGGGCAGGAGAGGGCTGAGCACCGCGGCTGAGCACCGCGGGCGGGCCCGCTCCACACCGTGTGTGGGAAAGGGGCGGCCCGCGTGTGACGCGGAGAGCGGCGCAAAGTGGAAAAGAGCAAAAGAGGCGTGGTTTCGTAGGTAAAAAAAAGATTAAAATCTTTATTTGCACGTTTCCCTTTTAAAGGGTAGGGTCTAACACATTCTAAAAGCGACCTTTGAAAAAAAGTGAAACCCGAAAATAACTGAGTTGCCAACTTTAGCTTCTCCCTGGTACCAGCACAGCATTCGTGTCCGACTGCCACAGGTAGACGTGCGCCCAGCAAGGACTGAGGAAGTTACATTTAGCAGGGGGGGCAGATTTAACACACGCACATGCATTTTACACGGGCAATTAAAGAACAAAAAAAACCCCACACATTTTATGATTTTCTAGAAGGCTGCATGCAGGTAGTTTCACCATATGTCAGATACGGAAGGGAAAGAGATAGAAACCCATCTACCAGCACACCACAGTAATTTACCCCACTTCAGGCAAGCAGTCTTGCTGACAGGCATAAAACAAGTCAGGCATCAAAGGCTAGTCTGCAAGAGTTTAACCAGCTAGAACATTTTGTGCTTACTGCTGGAAGCTGAGGGAAGGAAAGTTTTCCATCAACTCGCATAAGGCTCCTTAATTCAAAAGCCTTTCCTTCTTGTCCTCCCTCAGTGAAAAGCCTCTCCAATCGCACCCCAAGGCCACAGGACTGCTATGTAACCAGTCTTTCCTGATGTGTAGAGCTGTCTATCATAGTCTCTAGCTCCTCACTCCTAGGAGGACCCAGTTGTGGATGCTGTCTTCATGTACCACCACTATCTCCCTTCTAAAGATACACAGGTGGCCAGAGCATTAAGACTACAAAAACGTAAGTAATAGGCCCCAACTAAACAAAGAGGGAAATGAGTAGAGGAAATGCCATCCTTTTCCTTGTACAGCAAAGGTATTCTTAGTCTAGAAGACAAATTACACAAGAAGTTGGTAAGATAGAGAGGACAGTAATCATCTCATGATCTGACACTTGTAAACTAGTCATTCTTCCCTCAGCCAACATTTCATGGTTAACTAATGAGGGAACCAAAAACCACTACAGGGAGAGCTAATATGGAGCATTGGTCTGTGCATACCCTCTGCTTTCACAGGGCCATTCAGCAGCCATTCAGAGCCTTTTGGACAACACAAGTTCAGTAACCCAAAGTAAAGCTAAATGAGCGACAGTTCTTCCCTCCCACCAGGCGTTTGTCGTTGTGCTTAGGAGAGGTTTCAGGCTGCTGCAACTTGACACTTCCTATGGGCTGGTCCTTCATGAGGGTCTGGGCGAGGCGGGCTGCTTTAAGTTCCCTGGAGGGGGGGAGATGGGAGAGTACAGGAAGAAAATCCCCATCAGCTAGCAGAAGAAAGCTGTGCACAGTCTTGCTCAAGGGAGTTACTGCAGTACTCGAACATTGCTGGAGGTTAGTAACTTTCCACCCCAGAGGGTGAGATGAAGATTACTCTAGGTATCTCCAGAGTTTCTACTTCAGAACAGATCAGCTTTGAATATTTAACAAAAGAAAGTTACTCATTAGGTCAGCAACACACTGGCATCACTGTGAAGGGTCCCTCACCTGTTTTTTTCAGATTTGTGAATGGTGGAACTTTTATCAGTCATCTCATACCGCACAAATACCTAAAAGCACATGCTTCTTTTCCATTGCCTTTTCTCCCTAATGCCTGGCTACTCTTCCAGAGCATATTTTGTCCTGTCTACGTGCAAAACCTATTCCCCAGCTGACTGTTGTGTCAAGAGGCGTCATGGGCAGATCCTAAATCCCAGCACCTCAAAAATGTTACTGCCAAGAGCAGTGAGAGGGAGCAAGGGGAAAGAGGATTATTGCCACCACCTGGAACTTCTCTTCCTGCTGTGCTAGACCACTGTCTCAGTGCAGTGTGGATTCCTCAACTGCCCATTGGTTGCATATTGTATCACTAATTTCCATCACCAGTGGTTGCCATAAGCATCCCAAGTTCACTGCTCTAATTTAGCCAACTCCTCCAAGCGAGAAGTGAACCACAGCTGCTTGGGCACTACAGCTCCACGCTACAGCCCCTTCACCCTCCCAGCTCTAGGCAAAGGAGCTGACTGGGTCTTTCTGAACTTTTGGTCTCCCAACACTACTGGTGACCAGCATTCCTCATGCCTATGTCTTCTTGCCTTCATGCTGAAGCCAGCCCTACCTTTCCAGCATGGCAGTCTTGCACTTCTCCACATTTAGCTGCTTCTGGAGCTGCACTGCTTTTCCACGTGAAGGACGGAGAACTGGATGTTTAGTAAGAGCCATGGCAGAGGGTCGTTCTGCTGGGTCAGGATGGATCATGAGCTGGAAGGCAGAGGAATTCAGGGTTTAACGCTCCCTCTTGTCACATGTCAACTGGAAAAGCCTCCACCCTGTCAAGACTATTTCTTCACCTTGAGGAGTTCCAGAAAGTGTTGAGGAAGCTTCTGGGGGATCGGTGGGATATTGCCTTTGCGGATATGGTGCCACATGGCCCCGTTGTGAGGCAGTGGTGCTGTGCCAGCTGCTAGTGCTACTGTGAGTGCCAGGGCAAAGATGTCTGCCTTTGGCAAATAGCAGTATTGCTGCAGAGAGAAAAAAACAGATATGGAAAGGGAACATCCTGATGCACTGAACAAAGGTGGGTTGGGGTGCAAACTCAAATAGAAACAGCCAAACAAATATACATACAATACTGCCTTCACCATCCCAGTTAGCTGTTTTCTTCTCTTTAGGATAAAAACACTGGTAGCAGATAGCATTGGTAACTAACAGCACATTGGCTTTCACCCAGTCATGAGGAACTTGCAGCCCACATTAGGATCATCCCAACAAATCCAGAGGATGGCCTAACAAATGCGTGCCTCCAGCCTACACCACAAGGGAATAAGGTAGCCATGCCCAATTCACATAAAGTATTGTATGTGATGTATGGACCTAACAGTTCCTCATCTGTTTGCAGCACGAAAAGATCCTGTCACTTAAACACCTCAGCTGATGAACACATCCAAGCTGGTTGTTACCTTTTGATTCTCTTCTTGTTCACTGACCAGAGTGGCAAAACCACAGCCAATGTAAGAAGTGTGTTGTGCCTCCCACCTCTCCACACTACCTGATCAGTGCTTGTTGTACAAGGCATCTACCTGGGATAATATATTATAGAATCATAGAACAGTTAGGGTTGGAAATGACCTTAAGTTCATCTGGTTCCAACCCCCCCGCCATGGGCAGGGACACCTCACACTAAACCATTTCACCCAAGGCTCTGTCCAACCTGGCCTTGAACACTGCCAGGGATGGAGCATTCACAACCTCCTTGGGCAACCTATTCCAGTGCCTCACCACCCTTACAGTAAAGAACTTCCTCCTTATATCCAATCTAAACTTTCCCTGTTCAATCTTTAGTAATCACATCCAGTAGTTCAGTCTCATCTGGGTGTGTATATGAAGCGTCTCCAAACTGATAAAAGGCTTTGTCCTCCCATTCAATAGTTGTAGTAATCTAATGATATAGTTACTTATAAGGTATATTGAATAATCATGACAAGCCCCATTCCTGTACTGTTCTTAAAGTGTTAATTTTGCCAATTTCACAGCCAGACCAGACAAAAGAGGAGATAAGGCAAGGAATAGGTCAGAGTCATGATTTTACTGCAATTGGTCTCTGCCCACTTCCACCACCCTGCCAGCAGCAGTTACCTCTTGCAAAATCTCATTAGCCAAAAACCGTCTGTCTCCTTCCTCCACCTGGGGGTTTGTTACTGATGTCACATGACCAAGGTCACCTGAGAAAGAACAAGCAACCAATGTAGCAAACTGATGTAGGTGTCCATCAATAAAAGCTTACATTTCATAGGCATCAGCAGAGCAATTGGGAAGTATTGTGTAAGAAAGCAGGCTTGCTCCTACTCAGGAATCTGGGCTTGGAAACAAGCACATGAGTTTTCAAGGACTTGTCTCTTTAAAGGAATTAATTCTGGTAAGTAGCAAAGGCATTCAGGGCTATGTTGGCAGTTTATTATGCAAGTCTCTTCAGCCAGCAGGACAGAGCAGTATCAAGCAGTGGTGAGCACACCTAATCTTAAACTGGTTGTAAAGTGGGCTTAAACCTACCAATCTTATACACCACACTAGAAGAGAATTCATCTTCACTGTCGCTCTCATCCTGCCCAGCTGGGCTCAAAGCTGCCAGCTTGTGACAGATGAAGATATTACCTGCAAGACAGTCAAGTTTAGCAGTTGTGTGATAGCAGCAGCCACACTGCAGCTTTGCAAGAAATCACAGTTAAGCTAGTTAAGCTTTACAGCCAGAGAAACTACACACATGCTTCCTACCTGTTAGTCTGCTTTCTGACCAGCTCACATACTCAGCAATACAGCTGGCAAAAGACAGCTATATCTTATGCATAAAATATCCCAGTGTTACCAACTTTTCCACCCCTCCCTTCGCCCCCCCCCAAAGCACTTTTGTCAGGAAAGCTGAGCTCCTGCAGAGATTAAAGCTTGTACTGTTTTTTTTTTTGCTGGAACTTAATCTCTCACAGTAGGTACAATGAATATTCACTCATCAGCTCTCAGATGCAAAGGTCAAGTTTTGTGCAACTAGATAACCACAAATAAGGAACTCCCCATCATCATTAGCAGCCCTACTTGCTCCACCAGTATCAAAGTGATTCCCATGAGCTAGGATTACAAAGCTGGTGAGACAGAAGTAAAACGCTGCCAACTGTCAGCAAGGTCTCAGTCTCAGATCAGCAATAATGGCAAGATCAAAAAAAAAAAAAACCCAAACCAACAAAAAACCCAACAAACCAAAAAAAAAAAAAAAAAAAAACCACTATAAGACATTCACCTTGTAAGGCAAAGTTCTCTTTCCTTGGAGGCATTGTAATAGGTCCAGCCAGAAGGACCTGTTATAGGTGCTGTCCCTGCAGCATCACTTGGAGAACCCTCCACAAAGGAGGAGAGTGTTATACTTACTGGGTTTGATATCCAGGTGCACAAGGCCAGAGTTGTGGATGTATTTTAGCCCCATGGAGACTTGTAACAATATTTCTTTCAGCTCTGTTTCTGAGAAATAGTGGCCAAGCTTTGCATTTTCCATCAGCACATCCTGGAGACTCCCACCTAGGTGAAAACAGTCAGTCAGACCTGACAAAGACTTTATGGAGCAGCATATTCAAAACAGCTTAGTAGAAACTGTTGCCTAGGGACAGTACAGGCTTGCTAGTGACAAAGCATGGCCAGGCCAGTTATATATGCTCTAGTGATCAAACTAGGATATCACCATTTGGCTTCAGCCTTTCTGCTAGCCAAAGACTGAGCAACTGCAGTTCTACCTACAGCACCAGAAAGGCTGGCCTGATAGTGATGCTGCTGCATGCCAAAAGTGTAGAAGTTAATTACTTTTCCCATGCTTACAGGCAAAAAGACAGGTATGTGAATGGTGGAGCAAGGAAGTTAAGCTCCCACTGGCAGATTTGATTGAGGAATGTAACATTTGACACACAAAGAGCTTTGTGGGTCTCTATCAAGGCACTCTGGCTATTTCAGGACTAGCCAATACCATAACCCCTCTTCCCCACCAACCTGCTTTTCATCACCTTTCTTTTGGTCTCTGGTGTACATCCTCTAGAACACAAGAAATGCATCAGTGCTACAGCAATGATAACCAATTTGATGGTTACCTCCACCAGATTTGAAGTCATTACTCTAAACAGCTATGACCACTCATCACTGAACCCCAAGACTGTAGAAGTAGTTGAAAGATGAGAGCTACATATTTGCCTTCAGTTCCTCTGGTATCAGAGATGTCTTTTACAATGTCTCCCAATGTTTGGGAGTTTGCCAAGGGCAAACTCAAGTACAAGTGTACCACCCTGCCTGCAGCACCCCACTTATAGTTTACCTCATTATTTAGCTCCATTCCTTTGCAGCTGTTGAGCCCTAGTCATTCTTCAAATCATTACTCTCCTCCATTAAGAAGGGTTTGTTTCCAAGATACATGCACTTAGTTTACCTGCTCGAGTCACTCAGATCAGGTTTTACCTGAGCAGTCCCAGACACAGCTCTAACCATCAGCATGAGGAATACTTCTCCCAGGCCAGCCAATACAGACGAACAGGTTTTAAATTCCCACAAATTAGAGGATATTCACATCTTGTAAGGCATTAGCACCATTCAGAGCTTTGTCTAAATATTATGAACCCTTACTGGATTCTCCATGGCACTGTAGCCCCAGTGCAGCTGGCCTAATTGTAAACCAAAACGTTCCATATTCAAGTACAAAAGCAGGTACCTGCACCCATGCCAAGACCTCAGGCTTTAACAGCACCACAGCTCTTACCATCACAGTACTCATTTTGGATGATCATGTGGTCATCCTCTGCCCATGCCGAGTAGTAACGCACAACATGGGGGTGGTGTCCAAGAACAGCATGAGCATAAACCTCGCGCAGTGCCACGTGCCTGGAGAAGCATGCACAGAGAAAGCAGTGTGACAGGGTGACACGGTCCTGCTTGGGACCAGAAGGGGAAGCCTGGTTTGCAGCCTGGCTTGGGAAAGGGAAAATGGAGGTGTTTAGAAGTTTCTCTTGGGTTTTGGCAGACTGGCTGGCTCTCACAGCTGCTGAAGCAAAACTTAGCCATGCTCAAATGTGCTGAGCAGCTGTCAAACAACAAATCGCTGAGCAAGTCTTGTTAAAGAGGTAAAGGCAGCTTCAAAGGCTTTGCTTTAGCATGCAGGACAACCTTAGCTGGTCAATGTAAGCAGTGCTGGATGCACAGCAGGGCAGGGACGTATCACAAATCAGCTGCCTGACAGTTGTTTTAAAGATACCAGCTGCATGGACATGACGAGTTCAGGTAAGCTGTCATCTCTCTTTGCAATGTATGTGGCTTCTTCCCTTTCTCAGGCATTTATATCTGATAGTCCTAAAGTGGTAACTTCCCCCCATTCTCCCTGCTATTTCTTGGCAGTGCAACAGCAGCCAGTTTTTGCTTATGCCACCCCTCAGATACCTTTACATCCACACTCCCTCCCATCACACCTCCCAAGAACATGCCCATCATTTCATCTGGCAGTTTCTAGCTAGCACACTCACTCATCAGAAGATCCTGCCAGAGGCCTCTTGGAGCGTTTGATGGCATAAACACATCCATCAAGGCGCTTGATGCACTTGTAGACAGAGCCAAATTCCCCCACACCAATTCTTTCTAGCTCCAGGAACTCCTTCTTGTAACGGGAAACCATGTTGCTCTCTTTCAGAGGGTATCTCTACAAGGTCACAAAAACAAGGCAAGCATGAGTTTAAATACTTAGATAGTAACACCCATCATGTTTCTAGAGCTGGTGTGCGCTTGTTGTCACAAAGCACCCATGTTGCTTCCTTTCCCATTGTGAAAGTTCCTTCTTGAAAGGCTCCCTTTCACTTAAGCATGTTGTGCTTTTTTCCTGACCACCTAACAAAGGTGGTCAGCTCATTTTATGTGCCTAAGCCTCCTTGAGTTATGACCATCACGCATGCTCTTTGTCAGCCTGCCCATTTGCTAGACCTGTGGCTAATGGAGTCAGGGATGAACAGCAAGCAACAACAAGATATCTGTCTTCTGTCCAGCTACTGCAGGCTCAAGACAACCTATTACCAGCCTTGCTAGATGGACATCCAGTACCTCTGAATTAGACTCCTGTACTGAACTTGTTTAAGCAAGTGCTATTGCCTACTTTGAGCTCAGAAGAGAAGCTCATTGTGTTGGTTAAATGCAACCACAGCTGTGCAAGAACTGCTTTACTCTGGCATCTAAGGCAGCCTGCAGCAAGGACGTTCTGCACAATTTCAGGCTCTCATCATGTTCAAAGTACCAGCTGTTGACTAATGGCAGTTTAGCAGATCTCAGTGTATCTGTTTGTATTCACAGCAATTTCTCACCAGGAGCCACTTCTCCACAAAGGGCTGAAAGCCTGCAGAACAGCTGGAACATCATTATTGCTACACTAATGGTCATTAGGGAAAGAGGAGCTGCTGGTACTGATGCCAACTGACAGGAAAATAACTGAAGGGGAGATAAGTAGAGATAAGTAGAGATAAGTAGTAAAGCATGAAGTGAACAATGAGAGAGTAGACTAAGTAACTTCTCTTCATCCTCCTGCATACCTTGCAGGGACAACGGCTCATGTTGCACACCGGTTTCCACAGAAGACCCTTCTGCGATTGCTGTAGTGTATTGTATATATGACCTTAAAGGGTGGGAGTAAGGAGTTGGTCCCCACAGCCAGCAAGATGTGGCCCATACAAATCAGCAGCCCTTCACAACAGGTTGTACTTCATAAGGCAGCTATATTTTATAGTATTTTAAAAAGCTCAGGAAATAAAGATACTTACTAGTACACAATTATGTGTCTATATTACATATTCATTCTGATCAGCACTTCATCAGAATATTTCAGTAAGTCAAGTTATTTGAGGCTTTCTTCTGGAGGGGGGATAAATTGTGGTAGCCCAGGTGTTACCTAGTAGAATATTTAGTCTGCAGCTGTATTTTTTTCCATGCAGATAAGTTTTCCTGCAATACCAGTCTTGTCTGCCAGAGGGTACCATTATTCTTCAGTAAGCCGAAGTATTTCACAATTACAATGAACAATTCTACTTACTTGCACAAGAGACTTCCTTCAAGGAGCTGCTCAGGAAAATTGAGATTTTTTTTTTTTCCTCATCTGAAGTCAGATATTTAATTCAGGCTTGGCTTGCTTTCCAGAAACCAGCTGGATGAGTACCTTCCCCCAGATAAACTGGGAATAAGGAAGAAGGCTGCAAGATATGGTTACCCACACCAGCTGCCCATCTCTGCCAGTGCAAGTGGGGGTACATGATACCTTGCAACCTGCCCCATGCAGCCAGGTCAGCACACCCTACCACTGAGACTTGCCAGGAAAGCACAGACATCAACAACAGCAAGAGAACTTAGGTTTGAGTTGCAAGACAGCATTTGCTGTATGGTAGCTACATAAGCTGTGAAGGGACATTCCCTTGGGCCCCAAGGTACACAGACACCCCACAGCTGGACATTTTCCTACTGAACTACTGCAATTGAAAGTCTGCCTTCAGTACTCACCCACACCAGAGCTGTTAAGCTCACCACTTGTGTTTTTGCAGTGCAGATCCATATATTATTTGCAATATAGAAGCATCCAAAGACGCTTAGTACACCGATTCATACAAACAGCAATAAACCTGCTTTTTCAAACCACAAAGGTACAGTCACTATTTACAACAACTCAGTAATACAGAAGTACAGTTCTCCCTAAGGAACCTAAATTACATTATATTTCCTAGAAAAACCTCTTGACCAAAAATCAATGAGTTTTCAGGCTTACTTGTCAAAGTGTCAGATCTGCTTTAGTGCAGGCTTTCTTTAGAGACAGGAATCATTTCCAAGTTCATCTCAAACAAATGTTAACATAAAACATTCATCTTGGGATTATGCTGTCATAAGTATTCATCCTCTGTCATACCACTATGATTTGTACTCCAAAAGCAGAATAGATTTCATCAAGCACCAAATCTTTACAAGCATCTTATCCTCTCTGTGGGGGTGAAATATACAGACTCACCGGCGTAGGTAGCTCCCGTTTTGTTTTACTTCTTGGATCAGGATCCCTCCTATAACAGAAGTTTAGGAAAGTCTGAATTTATCATTTCAAGGCAGCAATCCAACTGAGATTTGAAATTAAAATATCTTTCAAGAGAATCTCCAAACCTTGTTTCACAGTTTAATTAAAGATGTGTTTTGTAGAGTGTTAATATACAACCAGTTTCTAGTTGAGGCCTTAAAGACTGTAGCCCCAGGCTAGGAATCTTTCCGTTTCCATTAGAAAGCCTCCATGTATCAACCTTAGTACTGCTCACAGGACTGAGTGATTGTTCAGGGGCATCATTCTCCTGGCCACCTTATTACTGGTGAAGCTGCACTGGACAATGACCTTGCCCAATGAGCTCCTAGTGAAGAGAACTGCTCTGCTGTGATTTCAAAGGGGAACCCCAGCTGCACATCTGTTACAGTCAGGGCCAGGAGCTGTAGTGCACAGGTATTTGTGTTTGTGTCTTGGTTAACCTAAATGAGATCTGGAGCTTTTGCAGGTCAGCAATAGCCTGCACCCGTCTTAAAAGTCATATTACATGCAAACATGCGTCTAATTTCATCCAAGCTGTGGGTATAAGCATAACTGAATCAAGCTCCCCTCCACCCATGGCCAAGAAAGAGAGGTACAATTTTCCCCTACAGCCATAGCATTGAGGTTAGCTGTTGGTGCTCCACTTACATTTCTGAACAAAAGGAAACAACTTATTTATATTTCTAATACCTTCATGTGTCTGATAATGTTTGCTCTGCACCAATGAATACTATGGAAGTGAATGATTCATTGTTAGCAAACAAGTCCAGGTACTAGACATCTTCATCATTACTACTCACAGCCTCCTTTCAGCCTATTGTTTAAGGGCAGTTCACTTACAGCTCTCCTCTGGTCTTCTGCTTGGCATTAGGAAGAAAGAGCATTTGTCGATACGACTCTGGTGTGAAGGGGTTAATGTTGACAAAAGGTGCTCTGGTAGAGTCATCCAGTTCAGCACCAGGAGTAAATCTCAGGTGTCGGAAGCCTCTGGGTGGGACCTTTGTCCCAGATGAAGGAAAAGCTGTCTTCGATAACAGGCTCTGTATTGAGGGGGAAAAAAAAAAGTGGGGGAAGATAGCCAAGCATTGCTTTTGTTGCTGCAGTGTCAGAATAAAGTCTCTGCTCTCCTGCAAATCAAGGAGAACTCTGCTCCCTTTTTCAGGACAGCTGAATCATTAAACCCCTGCATCCCAAATTTAGTCCTGACAGTTTTCGTCTCCTTCCACAGAGTATTACATTGCTTGCTAAGCGCTTTCAGACTCTATTCTCTCCTCACTTGGGTGAGGCCTGCAGAGCCACTTTGGCAAGCACAGTCCTAAAGAGGAGCCAGCTGCTCATCTTTCCCACCTACAGAGACAAAGAAATTACATCATATGTTGTATTAACATGGAAGACTCGGTTCTGCCAAGCATGGACTGTTGCATCAGTTTGGTCAGGACAGATTTGTCAGAAGAGGAGATAGAACAAGTTTCCTTTTGGTTCCCCAGTAATAGGCAGCATTAGCATAGGGGAAGTTGGTAGAAGTGTTTTTATATAGCCACTGGCAAAGTGACCAGAAAACAGTTCTTGTCAAGAAGAAAACAAAGTTTCAATAATCTAAGTTCAGAAGGAACCTCTGGATCTTCTATAGTTCAGCTTCCCACAGAAGAACTTTGGGTTTCACCTACCAGTCCAAAGCCTTGTGCTGAACAACACATAACTTCAGAGAACCACCCCGTCTTCATATGAAGACAGAATAATCTACTTGCTGTGATTTTACCCCTTGGGTAGCCATCAGCCTTTTGAAATACAAGTTTGTTTTTTGACTTCAGCAGAGTGGTGTTAGGTCTAAAGGGGGTTTTAATATATCCCTCTCCTGGTTAGAAGTCCTTCAAGAATCCAGAACTCTCCCTGTCATGAAGATCAAGATACTTCTCTATGCTTTTGATCAACAGTGGTCTTACTCTTGTGAGCGGAAGCATCACTCCAGGGTCACATCTAGAGTTTCTCCCTTCTCTTATTGAAAGCTTTTGAGGATAAAACCCTTTAAAAGCTGCATGCAGTATCCTGCATCCACCTAATTGATGCTGCACTCATGGATATAGCTACTTCTGGGACATCAATCTGCTTTTATACCCCACTTGGAAGTTAAGCTCCTTGTTTACTATGAATCTGGAAGCACTTATTGATCACTTTTTCATGCTCTGGTTTGCACCCCTTGCTCTTGGATGGAAAAGTTTTGCATATGAACATATCAAAAGCAGTAGATGTCCAAGGCCAATTTACCCAGCAGCCTAGAAGCTCTGTAGAACTGTGGCTATGTTCTAGTCTAAATGCAAGAAAGGGACCTAAAATACCATTGTAGCCTGCTATTGTGTGCATGCAATTCCCATCTGCTCTACTAAGGGCTCTATTTTGTAATCAAGCAGACTTGCCTCCAGTATCATCACCTGAGAGTAGCTGCTGCCATACAGTGTAAGCAACTAGCTCTAGCTATCTGTTCCAGGACTGGGTAAGTCTGCAATCATAATGCATCACATAAACACATGCATCCTAGCTGAGGCCCCTGTGCTCATCTGTCTGCCGCTGGATGTGACTCTGCTCTTACCCTTACTTCAAGTGTTCTGAGATCAATGCTCCCAGCCTTGTTTATAAGCAGATTTAGGCTCTTTAGAGCCCACCTTTTGCAACATACTTGAAAACAAAGACCTTTATCCCAGAAGACAGCAAAGGAAAAGAAATTGTTGGTTTAGTGCAATTGCTGCTCATGGCCTACAAGGTGACAAGCCACAAGCAGCACATCTTGAAGCATCCAGCCAACATTTCAGCTACACAACAGCACACACTGGAAGCACCCTCCACTACCAGTAGATTATCTGGTCTGGAAGAGATTTGAGACCTCTCACCTATGCTCAGGTGAGATTCAGGGAGATTTCTTATAAGTGGTCATTGCAGAAAATTCCCGGAGTGACACCATTTAGAGCCACTTTCCCCTAGGGAGTGGGAGGCCATTCCTCAGTAAACACGGCCACACAAAAGGTCCAGTGTGGGCACGGGATCATCCTTCTCCCTACACAATCAGCTTTCTGGAGGGCAGAAGTACTATTGGGACTGATCTTCTGTGTACCACTTGAGCAAAGGAGCAACTAGGCTATCAGTAGGGCAGGAATGTAGAGCAGGAGTGAGGACTGAAAGAGCTACTTCTGTTGCAAGTCTTGAATGCTAGAAGCCAGTGCATAAAACAGAAGCTATCTAGGAACAGAGGAGCTGGTGCCAAGCCTCCACTTGTGCTTACAGAAGACAAAGCAGATGCATTATATGCCATACAAGAAATTTCACAGCAAGCAGGTGCTGGGAGTATTCTTCCAAGAAACTCAATAGATAAATTACATTTTAGGACAGTGACAAAAGGAAGACAGGTAACGTTCCTCCACAAGCACACACTGATTTGTTACCCCAAATCCCATGGGGGATTTGCTAACCTGGGAAAGTCCCACTTTCAGCAAACTAACTGAGCAGCTCAGCTCCACAGAAAAAACAGAATGAGCATCACTGGACAGCAACCTCATTGGAAGCAATCAAGACTTGCCAAAGTATACCCCAGCCACCACACCATTCCCAAATTTCTCTTTCAAGAGAAAACCCACTTGCATTGAAAAAAATGTGCTGAACAGAGCAGTCAGGAAAGGTGCCTGTCTCCAAGCTCCCCTTGGAATGATGAGCTGCTTGAAAGGAGAGGGAGATGCACTTACCCCTCTGGGAGAACATTGCTACATAGATGTTCACTGCCCTAAACAACGCAAGGGGCACATGGGCAACCAAGACACTTGGTTGCCTGGGTTTTATGGTGTTTTTTTAGCTCAGAATTACCTGGTGCTAACTAATAAGCTTTAACAGCAACTTGGAAAGATTCAAGACTCCACTCCCACACACAGGTGTCTATTCACACCTACAGTATAACCCTTTGATGGCTAAGGAGCTCATGATCCAGGCTTCTAAGAGCAGAGACAAGCAACAGATCCCCTCACCACCCACGCAGCAATGCAACAGCAATGCTGGAGAGCTTGCCCACTCAGACACAGAGAGGATACATGCCATTACCTTGGGAGTGTGCGGGGTGTCACAGAGCTGCAGCTTTTTCCAGGTGATGTGCAGTGGTGTCTCAGCATCACCCAGCCTCTTGCACGCGACTGGGGAATGCATCATGGTAGGACTCATCCAGGCTTTTGTCCTGCTCAGGAAGATGTCACTAAGCTTCTTTGGAGGGGTTGCTGGCAGAGGGCTGCTCCCTTGACATTGCAGGAGCTCACAGCTCCTGGAGGGGCTGGAGCTCAGGCTGTCCTCCTCATTTATACTTCTCTCTTCACTCTCCTCACCACAGCTGGAAAAGTCCAGACGCTGAATGAATTCATCGCTGTTGTCCCAGTCATCCATCTCACCATATGAAACAGAACAGAGCTGGTATGATACTGGCCTGCCTTGTTAGAGGAAGAAGGACAGAGAGAGAAAGGAAGAGAGCATTACTTACACAGGCAGAGTAACTATCCTCTTCCTTGCCTTATCAAGACATTAGCTCTACTCATCACATGCACCCCCCACAGGCAAGTCTTATTGGCACAAGTCAGAAGTCTGCCTTTCCCAGTAAACCTCCAGGGAAAATTCTCCACCTACCAATACCTTACCCACTACTCTCATCACACATAGAAACAGAGCTTCCACATGCTAAATGTGGACAACACACACCAGCCCTCATCCTTTTCTACTCCAAATCTCTCAACCAGAAAAAAAGGAACCCATACTACATACAGCTGTAAAAGCAGAGGGTACCCAAGGAAACTACCAGATACCCTACAGACAGCCCTTCTCCTGGCCAGGCACATTTATAGCCACCCCACACAGCTGGGCCATTGCTAATGGGAAACTGACAGCACCTGAGCACAGTTGCCTGGTGGCCGAGGGGTTCTGCTGTGGATGTGGGTTTGATGTGCTTGCAAGCAGCTCTGCAGGGAGCCAGGGCTCCCTCTGAGTCATCTTGCTTCTGCATGCTCTTCCCTCCTCCAGCTTCCCAGGGTGTGCAGGGAGGTGATGTTTGCTGACAGCCAGTCTGCTCCATGATAATCCCATCAGACATGTAGACTTTGTGGGCTTCACTTGTATGAGGGATTAGTCTAATGATAACAGGGTCCTCTGCTTCCTTAAGTCCGAATTTCACTTCCTGCAATTTAGGTGCATGTCAGTTTAGGCAAGCACTGCAGCCTGCATGGAGTGGCTAATTTGGCCTAAGTATCCTGTGATCAGGAGGCATTCCCATGAGAAAATAAAGGGACATGTTGATCTGAGGTCACGCAGCCCTACTAACCCGATCTTTGAATGAAATGTATGGCCACACAGGTCTCTGAAGTTGCCTGTTCAGACTGTGATGGACAATTCGTTTGGTGCAGGACACCCAAGCATTGTCAGGGGGACATGCCAGGAGCTCAGTAGTGTTTGTTACTGCTTGTATCTGTCCTAGAGGGTGTAGTGTTTCTTCCAGACACAGAGCCTGTTGCTGCTATGCAGACTCCTTTCCCTGGTCCAAAAGCCTGGCAGTGCTGGTGCTGGCTGCTTTATCTGTGAAAAACTGTCTCTGCAGCATCTGAGTAGCTGAGATCACGGGACAGGACCACTTTAGTTCTGCTGTGATCTGACTGTATTAATGAGATGTTCAATACTTGGAGTCTTGGATAGGAATATTTCATTTTAAATCTGAAGAAATAATGCTTTCAGTCCCTGCATCTGCATTTTTATGAATAACCCTGCAATGAAACCCCTTCTCACCAAAGCTTTAATCCCATCTGAAACGTTTTTTTGTTTACTTTTCCCCTCAATGTTTATAGGCAGTGTTCATTTTTTAAGGAAGAATGTGATGTGTAAAGGAGAAAAGTTGGACTTGCTGCATAAAGAAGGCCCCACTTGTTCATCTTGCATCTTCTAACTAGAAGTCACCACATTTTATCATAGAATCATAGAACCATGGTTTGGGTTGGAAAGGACCTTAAGATCATCCAGTTCCAACCCCCTGCCATGGGCAGGGACACCTCACACTAGACCAGGTCACTCAAGGCCCTGTTTCTGTTTCCTCTCTGGAGGACTACCTAAAGATCTGGGGTCAATTTTCTTAGCCCTCAGGAGGGAACACGTGTTCATTTTCTTTTGAGGGAGAGTTTTTCCTCCTGAAAGGGTCACATCCTCTCCTGGCCTTCGTCTTTTCACAGTTGGTGAAATAATAAAGTAGAAAACGTGGCCTTTGTTTTTGCATGTGTCCAGCATGCCCTCAGCACACTCAGAGTGCAGGCCAAAGCAGTGTAAACAGCTCTGGTGCCACCAGGTCTCTTGTCACCAGAAGCCGAGAGCTGGGGGTGTGATGACAGTTCATGTGTACTGCAGAGCTGGCACTGGCAGCCTCTGTTCCCCATCACAGGCTGCTCTCCTCCCTGCATCCCCTCCTCCTGCCTGGGCGCACCACAAATAGCCCATGTGTATGGTGGAGGAATTCTTATTCCAGATTTGTTTCCCCTGCCTAGATCTCTGGGGGACAGACTGACGTCTGTGCCAGCTCCACTGTGGGGATGGAGAGGAGAGAAACGAGCTGTCGCTTTAGCATCACTGACGTGCAAAGAAAATATTCATCAGAATGAAGCTTGGCACTGTCTGTATGGGTAAAGTGAAGCATGTGGCCAAGTATTTGCAGAATCTGGCTTTTCTTTATACAGTAACAAATAATGTGCAGAGTTTGGGCTTTTTCTATACCAGTCACCTTCCACGAAAGACTCCATCTGCTAAACACCACCTACTGCAGTTTATAGCTCCGCAAAGTAAGTTTGTGCATGGGCTTTGTGTAACAGAATGCCCACTCAGGGTCAGAGCTGTCTGAAGTGGAGCTCATAGTAAATGGACCCTAATGTTACGAAAAAGAAACCAAACCCCACTGCTGAGGAGAGTGGATGATGAGTTTCTTAATGGCCTATCGAACACACAGCTCTGCTCAACAGGAAACAAAGAGACAATTAAAGCTTTTATGACAATATCTTCCCTTTAATTGTGGCCTGCTTAATTGTGTGATTCAATTAATCAGAAAGTCCTAGGGAACCGACTTAAACCTAATGACACTTAATGACATTGGCGATCACATAATGAGGATGGTAATTACACAAAAGTTGGCTGCCTGTGGATGCCTTGGTCACGCTTGTGTCTTCGTCTTCCAGCATCAAGCTGATTCTGCCTGTTTCTCTGACAACTGTTCCACATCCTTCTATACCACACAGGTATTTACACACAGCCCCCCCCAATGCCCAGTGTACTCTGGATATGCCACTGACCCTTCCAGGTTTGTGCCTTGCAGCTTCCACTGCAGCAGTTTGGGAGTGTCAGTGGTGCCGGCCGCGCTGCTCAGCACCTGCGACTCCTCGGTAAGATGGGCTTGACAGGGCTGTCCCTGTCCGGTCCTGCTCAGGAAGGCAGCGGGTCCATACTGGGGTCAGTACACACCAGCCTAGATGGCAGGCGGGGCCGGGGGGCAGGAGGCGGTGCAGCAGGGGCAGGGGGTGCTCTATCGCAGGGGACTGCCGGCTGCTCCCCGACCCCTCTCGCTGCCCCCTCCCGGCGCGCCATTAGCGACGAGCCCCGCCCCCGCCGACAAGCCACGCCCCCTCCACCGTCCCGGAGCCGCCCCCCGCCGGCGGCCGGTGCGGCGCGGCTTGGCTCGGCGGGGCTCGGCTGAGCTCGGCTCGGCGCGGCGCCGTGGCCATGGGGGAGCGCTCAGACGAGGCGCCGCTGCTGTTCTGGGCCGAGGGCCCCGCCGTGTCCGCGCCGCCGCCCGCAGCTGAGCCGAGCGGCAGCAGCAGTGGCGGGCGGCGGCTCGGCGGCGGTTGGAGCTCGGCTCCGTGGGGAGGCGAGGGGCCGGAGGAGGCGGTGGGGCCGGTGCCGGCGGAGGAGGACCAGATCGTGGCCGTGTTCGTGGTCACCTTCGACCCCCGCACGGGTGAGGGGCGCCGGTGGCGGGGGGGCCGGGGCGGGGTGGGGGAGGCCGGGGCCTGCCGCGGCCGGGCCTGGGGATCCCGGTGCCGCTGGTGTAAGATGGATGTGGGCCGGGAACCGGCTGCGGGACTCCGGTGGAGAGCGGCCTGCGGGAGCCGGGCTGCCCCCTGCCCGTACTGGAGAGCGCTGCTTCGCGTCCGGCCTCCCGAGCAGCGCCGAGGGAGCGGAGACGGTGGGGGTTTGCGTTTTATCTCCATCCCAGCGAGAACTTCGGAGGCGAGGAGCTGCCGCTCCGAGGAGAGCGGTGACCCGCAGGGACGGGGGTAGCTCCGCAGCGGGACACGGGATGGGGATCCTGGGGATGGTGGCGGGGCACCCCCTGCAGCCTGCACAGCCTCCAGCCCTAGGGCCGAGCCTCTGCCCAGCGCTGCCTGGGGGGCACCAACCTGTTAGCAGCATCCCCAGGGCATCCTGCGGTGGCATGGCCTGGCACAGACCTGCCTGCGGCTGTCAGCGATGGGTGGCGGCTGTGGCAGGCATCAATCTGGCAGGGGTACAGAGCGGGATCCCCAGCAGCCACAGCTCGGCAATGGTATTTCTTGGTGGCCTGTGTGTTTAGAGACTGGCTTCTGGTGGGATCTCTGGGACCCTCAGTGCTTTGAAGTGCGATGCTACAGCCCAGGAGGGCAGAGGAGTGAGGGAATGTGTTTTCCACCTTTATTCATTTATAAAACCTATCTTTTAATTTCAGAAAAGATCTTGTTTTTCTTAATCTTGCTGCTGTATTGGTATCCAGGAAACAGGGCATTATGACACAGAAGGTTAGCACCTCCTGCACATCTTTTAACACAGGTACCGTGCTTTAGGGGACCAATGCCCCAAGACAGATCATTGGGTCTTTCTGCTGCCTGGCACCAACGTGGGGTGCAAAGGCAAGAATGGGGCATAGCTTGTTATGAACAGAAAGTTTAGGAAGTAGCTTGGGAGATGCAGGAGTCCATTTGCATCCCGATGTGGGAGTGAGCTCCTCTTTCCTCTGTAGGCCAACACTTTATTAGCAAATCCATAGCAGAAGTGCTAGAGACAGGAAAGGGCTCTGTGAAGCATGGCAGGGTTTGTCATGGAGGGGGCAGGTGACTGGCATTACACTCACAAGAGGGTCCTGGTAGTGAAGACTGAATCCTGGTCTTGAACTGAAAATCTCAAAGCAGTAATGAAGAGGACAGAGCCCAAGTGTGACATGCTGTCAGAAATGCATGCTGCGAAGCGGCATGGCCACTGTGTCCTAAAACACCAAAGGGCTTTCAAGAAGTTACCCCTCTGCAGTCTGGAGGTCAGAGGCTCTTGACTCATCAAAATCCACAATGAGACTGGATGCCATCTTTCCAGCAGGAGATGGGAAGGGGAGGTGTTTCTCCTAAGTATCCAAAACACCAGAGCATCAGGATGACTACAGCAGCAACAGGTTGTCTTTCAATCTGAGAGCATATGCCTTCTACGGAATGGTGAGATTTTCTGGTCGGCAGAAAGCTGAGCTTTCTCAGGAGCTTGTCTGAACCAGCTGTTGCTTTGAATGGAGGCCAGGGAAAGTTGGGAAACAGCTCTTCTAATGTGCAGTTAATGCTGGGTGTCACCACCCTTGGAGCACTCTGTCAAGTCCAGTGAGATTCAGCTTCCTGCTGATACTCAACATGGATACTGAATGTAAGGAGGCATGATGGGACTGTGAGGAACACATGACACCATCACAGGTGGAGTGCAAAGTGCCTCATGGAGGATGAGGACTTGGAGAAAAGGTCTTGAAGCTGCAGTAGTGTGAACTCGGTAGGGTCACAAAGAGGATATGGGAGTGCTGGGTCAACCACATCAGATGGCATGAAGAACCTTCTTGTCTGTATGTGTGACTTGAAGATCAGCCAGTCAGCATCTGAGCTGGGAATCTGCTTGCTCCTGTCCAGGAAAACACAGCAGATCTCCTTTGCTAGCTTGTTCAGCAATGTGAAAGGCTGAATTTCTGGTGGTGGCTGAGGGGTAGTTGTGCCAGGTAGTGTCTGTGCAGTTACAGGCAAGCAACTGATGTTTTACCGTAGAAGGATGAAGTGATAACTATGCTATTAAAGAACCTAGCAGCTTTCCTCCTAAATTTAGAAGGGCTTGAGTCAGACAAACTCATGTATCTAGCAGCTGCATGTGAGTTAGTGAAGGTAAGTAATGGGGTTGCCAGGCCACTGTTACAATTTCAGTGCCCAGGGACTCTTACTGATGCTTGTGTGCGTGGCTGAACGTAAGAGCCAGAGGAAACTTCTAAATCAGCAGTACTGTCCTCACCTCCAGCAGGGCAAACCTTGTGGCACTTGAGAAGCAGCTCTTGCACTGATGCAGAAAGTGAACTGTACATCAAGTTCAGAATGGTGGCAGCCATAAGCCAACAGAGCCGTCTTCTCATTGCTCCCTGCCCTTTGGCAGCCCCCTCCTTTGGGGATTGAGGAGTTGGGAATGCTCTGACCCTTCAAAAAGCGTGAGCACCAGGCCTGCACAAACACTGCTCCTTGAAGAGCATGGTCACAAGGGGCTTTAATGAGGCTGCTAGATTTCCTTGCATGGGTGGTCCCTTGGGCAAGGTAGTAACAGAAGACCCAACACTGTCTTGGGCAGCAATGGGGATATATCTGGTAGGCGTGACTTACTTGGCGTTAGGTTCAAGTACATGGGCTTCACAAAACTCATCTTGGGTAAAGTAAGTGAAGAAAACAGTAGAACAATAATTTTTTCTCTGAAAGATAAAAGAAGATGAAGTCCATGGCCACATCAACTCTGTCAGATCAGGATAGCTGAAAAGAGGCTGAACCTTCTTAGCCTTTTTCTGTGATGGAGATGATGATAGTCAACCTTGTGGAGGTCCCATACTACCTGTTGGCTTAGAAAGTGGTGTGAGTAATGGAGGGAGACACAGAGGGAAGAGAGGGAAGTAGTGTGTATTGCACCAGTGAACAGGCAAATACTGTGTTTTTCTGTCCCGCATTTCTTCCAGGCAGGAAACAGAGCCAGAGTGACAGCTAGTCACACTTTGTGCCTCTTGCGTCCTGGCACAGCACGGTAGTATAGCACAGCTGGGGACCTGAAAGATCTAATGGTGAAGAGAGCCAGGTGATGGCTACCAAATACTAGTGCTGCCATCATTTCTGTAAGGATGTGAGAATCCAGAGGAGGGAAAATACAAGAGAAAGAAGAAGAGCATCCTTAACTTTGCACACCAGAAAGAGAGTGCTGCTTCTGACGTGGCCTGGAGCTGGGACATAGCTCCCATGAGATTTCCAGATTTGACTCTCGGCAAAACCACTCGCCCGCTCCCTAACGCGGGGTGACTTTCACTGGGAATGTTTCCCGTGCGCACCAGACCTGTTTCTGCTCAGTGAAGGGCAGTGCTTCCTGCTTTTCCACAATTGCTCCCTCCTCAGGTTTCTCAGGCAGGCAGGGAGCCGCTGCCGTGTCTGGGTGAAGTCTCTCCTTTGTTTGCTCTGCTGTTTCACCAGACTGACTTTCTTAGTTCCCTTTCTTAGCCCCGTGTTTGTTCTGTGAATGCCACGTCACCCGTACGTCCATGGGGCAAGGTGGCGTGAGGAGTGCCGGGAGTGCAGGTGTGGGCTGCTTGTCACAGATCCCAGGGAAAAAAAAATGGCTGGATGATGTGTGAGTTGGTTTTGTGGTTACACAGAGGGCAAGGGGCTGTTTCAAGGTGTCTTTTCCTTACACACTGCTACAGAACAGGCATTGTTTGGGCCATGTCCAACACCTTACTGGCGGGTATTAAACCTGACAGTAAGTAGTGTTTGTGACTAAGCTAAACAAAGTCAGTTTCCTTTGCTTGTTGGTGCTCTTGCGTATGGATCTATTAATCTGTAGGTAATAACCAATAAGTGCTTCTCTGCGATGTGAGATTTAAAAGCGGATCTAGCCTTAACCACAACTTTGTGGTTAAGAAGCAGCTAGGAGTTGCCTTCTTCACCCTTTCAAGGAAGGGTCTTGTGCCTTTAAAAAGAAAACCAAATACACACACACATGAAACCCCAAGCAACAAAGGCTGACATCTATATATAATATGCAAACCCTACAGGGGACCGCGCAGGCTGACATGATGTCACTGGCTTTCTCTGCCAGCCTTTCACACGCCTCAGAGGCGAAGCCGCTTCACAGCAGAGCTCTGTGGTTCCACATGTGATTGCACAGAGGGGTCACGAGGCTGCCACCACTCCCCAGCCAGCCCAGCTCCACCGGAGAGATCTGCTTGTGCACTGGAAGTGGTTACTTGGGTGCAGAGCTTCTCGTGTTGCCATGCTTAATGCTGCTGTTTGGGGATTTGTTTTGAAGTCCTTGCCAGGCAGGGTTGGGGGAAGTCTGCTGAACACAGTATCTATGGGAGAAGAAAAATAGCCCATTTAAATGTCAGCAGCTAAGCCTGATTCCTGTGTGAGAGTGCATGCATATACTTGTGAAGTATGAGTAATGACACACAAGACAGGCTTCAGAAATGAAGCCTCATATTTAAAGATCTTTAAAAGTCTCAGCTGGGTGTAAGGCTCTTCCAAATGTCCAGTCCATGGGATGCTTATCCCGAAGGACACTACCTGTATAAAGTATCTTCACACTGCATCTGCTATTGTTTGTTTTGTTTTTAAAACTAATCCACATTACTTCAAATGCTGTTGCTATGGGCAGGCTGGCAGGGGACAGAAACTCAGTGTGTAAACCTGAAGCACATCTCCGTGCAGTGGGAGTGTCCAGAGGAGCAGGTTAGGCTCCAAAGTGCAGGCGTGGGAAATTGTGAAAAGTCCCCTTTTTTGTCCACGATAAACTTGGCAGTGGCAGAACAGGACTTCAGGGCCTCCTTGTGACTTCTCTGATATCATCTGTTCCAGGATCAGGATCCTTGGGTGCCCTTTTCCCCTGAACAACAGCATGCTTTCTGGCCCGGTTGGCAGGTGACAGACGTTTCCCAATCTTGATCTAGCCTGTAATTTATGTGGGTTTTGTTTGGTCATTCTAGCATGCACAGACGTGTTGCAGTACTCTGATCACCTCAGCCTCCATATAAAGTTCAGCTGACTCCTCCTACCCTAAACAAATGTGAGAGGTTCCAGGGAAGTAGTGGTGTTTGGGGTGCTATTTCAGGGGTTCCTGTTTGACCAGCCCTGCCAAACACAGCCAAAGGACAATACTGATGGTGGTTTGAGCGATCACAGAAACTCATCCTGAGAAAGAGCAGCAGCCTGTACTCCAGATGCTTTCTATAACTGATACTCATGCAGACAGCCTGCATGGAACAGCACTAATACCTCATCCACTGTCAGGTAAAATTGTAGCTGCTCTGTGATTAAGCGTATAAAGCATAAACCCACAAAATAGCACTAGCTTCAAAAATGGCTCTAAAAGTCCTGCAGTATCTGTGCTGCAATAAGTAACATTTGCAAGATCTGTGTGGAGTATAGTATGTTAGCTACTGCCCGTGACAGTTTGGCAGTTCAGGAGTTGCATTAGTGCACTGTTAATGGTGATGTAAAAGCAGCGACTTGCTGGTGTTTGCCCTTTTGGAAATGAGTTCAAGTTTACCTAAATAAATGTGCTTCACTGCAGGCAACATGGTGGAGTGGTGTTTACCCCAAGATATTGATTTGGAAGGTGTGGAATTCAAATCTATGGCAAGCGGGTCCCACAAAATCCAGTCGGATTTCATGTGAGTACGTCTGATCTAAATTCCTTATTTCTCTTACCTCTGTATCTACACCATCATCCCTTAATTCAGAACATGCAATAAAATTACCACCCATAAAGTTAAGCCCTGCATAAATGTGCTGCTAAACCGTACCTAGCTGAGCTGAAGGTACTCTTCAGATACTGTCAACATCATACGAAGTACCAGCAAGCTGTGGGGATCTGGTGTATGACAGCTTTGGCTCTGGAGGCCAGCTCGTGAGTGAGGCAGGGCAGCTTCACAGTGGTGTGCAAAGTTTAATGGACATTGGGCAGCTCGTACTGCACTGCCACTGTTGGGACTGTCAGCAGGGGCCGAGGGAGAAGGGAAAAGAATTGCAGAACTGAAATGGGAAGGATTTTACAGGAACTGGACTTAGATAAAGATTCTTAATTCTGCTGGTGCTGTGGGTCCTTTAAGTGTTGTGCTGTGTCCTTGCTCTCTTCTTTGACAGCTCCCTCCTTCAGTGGAAAGAGAGAAGCTTGGAATTTTCTTCATTCCCATCCTTTTACTGACCCAGTGTTGCAATGCAGCAATGTTTTGCAATGAATTGCGGTGTCACAGTTCCTTTTGGTCAGGAATAAGTTACTTTCTCAAAGCATGTGAACTGAACATTTGCACTCAGCTACAGCATGCTTCAATGTGCTGGCACCCAAATTATGACTAGGTAGCTAGACTACACTCCAGACTTGATGCACTGCAGGCTTTTCTTTCTTAAAAGACATGAACTGTGTTGAATGTCCTGTCTTGTTCTTAAGAAGACTAGGACACCCAAGGTCTGTCCTCAGCCTTTCAGATAGCACAGTGGGATTTAAGGGGGTTCCTTCAGAAGGAACTATGTTCCCAAATCAATAATTTAGGGGTTAGTTACCTTGCTTTCTTCCTTTTCCCTCTTTTTTAACATTAATCCTTTTGTCAAACATTTGTTTCCAGTTATTTCCGGAAAGGGCTCTGTTTTGGCCTGGCCTGCTTTGCCAACATGCCTGTGGAGAGCGAGTTAGAGCGTGGTGCCCGCATGAAGTCCGTGGGGATTCTGTCCCCTTCCTACACCCTGCTGTATAGGTACATGCACTTCCTGGAGAACCAGGTGAGGTAAGTTCTCTTGGGAATGGGACTGGCCACTCCCCGCCAAGGAGAGGTAATGTTGCTTCGATGGAGGGCAGTTTTAGGCATCAGAATTTGACTACAACGCTGAGCCACGATTTCCTTGAATGACTGCTTCTCTAGAAAGAGCTACATGTTCACAGTGGGAAGGAGAGAAGGAACTGGTTAGCAGCAGCCTGTTCATTGCTAGCAGGCTAGTCAGATGCGTTCCAAACCCTACTTGCTTTGTGTAGATGTAAGCGTTGGGGAGAGCTGAGAGGACAAGAAGTTTCACTGTTCTTCTGAAAACTATTTTACTAAGGGCTCACAACAGGTTTCTAAATCTGCAGTGGTGATTGTGGCTAGCTGCGTGTTTCAGCTGTGTTGAGTGGACCTGTTTCTACCTAAGCATATTTAAAACAGGACCTGTACTACGGATACATCAGCTCGCTGTCTGCTTCAGTCTGGCTACACTGAAAGCTGGTGTTACTCCTCACTCTTCAGCTGCCCTGCTGGATAAGTCTGTGCAGCTGAGACACCCAGGGTTCCTTTGCTAGCTGGGTGGCAAGACAATAAGTAGAGGCTGGAGACACTACAGACCTCCCCTTTTTTACTTTCTCTTCCAGACACCAGTTGGAGATGCCAGGGCACTACTCCCATTTAGAGGCATTCTATGATGACAAGAAAGGAGTTCTCCCCAGTAGCAAGGGCACTTCCAACTCTCAGCAACCTGTCCACTGGCTGCCATCCATCCACAGATACATGTACCCAGAGATGAAGGTGAGGCAAGGTGCTCCGAGGCTTGCAGGAATGGTCAGTGTGCTCTTGCTTCTTGCTGGTGTTTCATACTTATTTATGTAAGCAGTGACTCCAGCACTTTGTGGGCTGCTTTAAGTAAGATTTTGTTACTTGGACTGTTAAAAGCTGCAGTTCTCTGTCATTGCTGTGTGCTGGTCTTGCTCCCACATTTAGACTTAGCATCTGTGCATGTGTCCCTGATTCACCTCTGAGCTGTTTTCTTCCCTTTCCCTCCACCTGCAGATCACACACCCTGCTGGCTGTATGTCTCAGTTCATCAAATTCTTCGGTGAGCAGATCCTTGTCCTCTGGAAGTTTGCCCTGCTGCGCAAGCGCATATTGATATTTTCACCACCCCCAGTTGGAGTTGTTTGCTATAGAGGTATGTTTCCAGGGACACTGCAGAGCTCTGATCTAGGAGGCTGAAGCACTGCAGAAATGCCTGTGGGTACTGAGGGGACAGACATCCTGCAGGTATCCATTGCAGCCGTTCCCTGTGAAGATACCACTTAGCCTGCATTTGCCCATTTCCTGCAAAATGCTTTTCTTCAGATCTTTTGGGTAAAGACATACCTGGCACTGTTGAACGCAATTCATGTCAGCACGAGACAATATTGTGCTGAATGAATTTGTGAAATCTAGAACATGGGATTAAGTATTCAAAGCCAGGTTAGATGGGGCATTGAGAAACCTTGTCTAGTGGAAGGTGTCCCTGCCCATGGCAGGGGGTTGGAACTGGGTGAGCTTTAAGATCCCTTTCAACTGAAACCATTCTGTGATTCCTGTGGGAGAACTGATTATTTCCTATCCAAAACAGCATTTCTCCACTTGAGAAGTTCTGATGTTCAGAGGCATTAAGTTCTAAACATTGTTTTCAAAAAAGTGTGGGGGAAAACTGTGTAACTGGGCTTCAGAATGCCCTTGGGGGAATACTGAAAGCATCTCAGGATATACTTCTCTTGTCTGCAGTCTACTGCTGCTGTTGCCTTGCCAACGTTTCTCTGCCTGGTCTTGGAGGAACTGTCCCAGAGTCCAAACCATTCTTCTATGTGAATGTGGCAGACATAGAAATGCTGGAGACAGAAGTATCCTATGTGGCCTGTAAGTATGATGGATTAGGTGTGAAGTTAACTTCAGGCTGTAAAGTGTCTTGAGACAGCAGACTGTGGAATAAAACTGATGAGAAATTGGATGTGTGTGGAATGAGTAACTATGAAAGCAGGAGAGAACAGTTGGTCTGCTGGGAAAGCAACAAGCTGCTCTGAAAACCTTCTCTGATTTTGGCAGGCACAACAGAAAAGATCTTTGAGGAGAAACGGGATCTCTATGATGTCTATGTGGACAACCAGAATGTGAAGACGCATCACGAGCATCTCCAACCACTCCTGAAAATTAACAATGCTGACAAGGAGAAGTACCGGCGGCTCAATGACCAGAGGTAACAATGGACATCTGGGTGGTCCTGACAGGACAGCAGTGTGATGTGTGATAAAGAGGACACTGCTCCTTTGTACTTTGTATTTGCAGAATTGTGCACTGCTTCAAGGTCATCTCTTTGAGATTCTGGTTCCACTGAAGCTGACTGGTATGAGAGCCCCTGGGCACTCTGCACACATACAGTCACTGCACTGCACTGCACATTCAGTCACAGCTGATGGAGCAGGCAGAGGGCAGGAACTGAAGCAGAGGTTGTGACTCACCATTCATTCACCACTGATCAGTAGCACAGCTGAAAACAGCCTGCTTTTGAGTCCAGTGCCTTAAAAGACTGTTGCCTCACGTACTGGGGCAAGAGTGTCAGTCTGATTGGTCTCCAAGAAATGGACGTGATGTTTTTAGTTGTGCTTGTCTTCTCATAATGCTTCAAGGTTCACTGTAGGTATGTGCGATCAAACTGTCTCCCTTCTTTCAGGCAGATGTTAATGTATTCTCAGGAAGTGGGCGATGATTGTAACTCCTGTGAAGAGGACCTTTTCATCTTGTGAGTAGCTACCTCTAATACTTAGTTGGTCTCTCTTAGGTTTAGAGATCTGAGCCTCTTTCACTGATTTTATATTGTGCTGGTTTGGTATATTATGAAACATCATGGTTAACATAATTCCATAGTCAGCTCTCTTCCTGAAGGGATCCAAGAACCAAACTGACCCTTCCTCTTCAGGTCATTTTAATTTGACAAGCCAGATGCAGCCATATATGTCTCCACTGGAGTCTCTTAGGTGCTGGGAGGGAGAAGGGAATTGTAAAAATACAATTAGAAATGCAGGAATCCCCTCCCATTTTTTAAGACCTAAGCACTATAGGACCTTTCCTGCCAGAACATTTGGTTCAGGAAAGGAGAGTGCGGGAAGCAGGCACTGTACTGTGCTGGGGGAGGTACACTGTGGATAAGAATGCATGTGAAGGACTGGCCCATTGACGTGGCTGGCTTTGTGCTTGGCAAACAGAGGAACCAGAACTGGGCATAGAGTTAGAGGTATGGAATTAAATGAAAACCACCTCTACCGCTTCTGAAGCCCTTCACTGCCTGTTGCTATTGTTCAGAGTCTGCAGCAGGAGCCAAGTAATGGGATGAAACTGTGTGAAGGGCTGTCAGGACAGAGCTCTGATGGTTGAACCGTGCAGATGTAGTCAGAGCTCTTTGTGAACAGCCTTGCACGTTCCAAGGAAAGCACTAGGTCAGAAGTAGCTCCCCACTGTTGTGTTCTGCACCAGTAATGGAGAATTTATTTACCCAGTGGCTTACTAATGGATGACAATACCGCTTCCTCCTTTGCATTAGGGGAGCTATAGGTCTGGTGTACCCACTTGGCTACCACAAAGTACACATTAGCTGATAACGTGGCTTGCTTCTCAAGAGTCAAATGCCTAGCATAAATAATCAGCCTGACAGAAGCACTGCTATAAATTGAAAGTTACTGCTTTATCTTTGTTTATTCTAAGTCACCCATAGGGTGGGTGAACAACTACTACAGAGTCACCTAAGGAGGTGGGATCTATGATTAAAGGGGGTTAAACACAGTTCTGGGGGTCTGCTGCCTGTTTGTTAAATATGCTGTCTTTTGGGGGTCCAACGCCATCATCTTAGCTGACTTTATCCTGTAGGTTTTTCATGGAGCAGAACAACCGCATATTTCAGACGCTGATGGAGGTGTCAGCCAGCCAGGACAAGACACTGACAGCTGACCATGCACGAGGCATGGGCCTGGATCCCCAAGGGGATCGAAGTTTCCTTTTGGACCTGCTGGAAGTATACGGCATCGATGTTATGCTAGTCATTGACAACCCCTGCTGCACTTAAACCATGGGCAAGAGATGGGGAGCAAAGATGGCTTTTTAAAGACTACCAGACATTGCTTAGGAGGATCACTGGAACTCACTGCAGCCACAGTTACTAAATAATGTTAAAGGGAGAATATTTATAATTTTAAAACAAAATGTGATTTTATTTTCTCTCCCTCAACCTCCCAGTGAGTACCTGCTCCAGGTTTGGTTTTGTTTGGTGTTTGGTTTTGTCTTCGTTTCTCTTTCATCTGTGGTTTTTGTTTGTTGTTGTTTTTTTTTTTTGTTTAGATAGGACCAGGGGCATGTTTGCAGCAATCTTTGCTGTTGCCAGTGATAGCTAGGGTTTGGCCTAGCCTGGATACCTGAGGGCTTAAGGCTTCAGGAAAGCACTTTGTCTGATAGGGACCAATGTGAACTGCTGTAACTGAGCTCTCAAGCCTTGACTGGAAAACCCTCCTATCATCCCCTCTTCCACCTGGGGACTGAAGAGAGCTTCAGCACAACTCAGTCTCATAAACATCTGTCCTACCATGTTTATTGGTGGGGACAGTTAAGCCAATGATAAAAACTAGGACTCCTTTAAGCACTCCTCACCAGCTTCTAGCAGTTGAGTTGGAATAGAGCTGCCCGTCCTCATCAGTGGCAGAAGCAAGTCTGGAATAAGGGGGTGTTACAGGACCTTATGACTTTGCTTGCCAGAGTGGCACAGTTTCACTTCCAGCATCTGAAGTGGTATAAACTGGCAAAGACTACACCTCCCCTGTCTCACAGCCGGAGAAGAGCACCATCTCTACATGATCCCTCCTACCACTTCTTCTGGTCTTCAGTTGCATCACATCTGCTGCTTTGGCTTAAAATCTTCAAACCAGCAAGATGGTCTCCCATTTAACAGGGACCAATATCACTGAGCCACCTTGCAGTCAGTATGTTCTCCAGCCTCAGTTCGGATGGCACTGGGCCGGATTGGGTTGAATAAGTATGCTTTAACTAATGTCACTAGCCCTTCCTTTGTAGCACATGGTACTTGTCACTCCTTTGCTTTAAAACTGTCTGCTGATCCACTTTTTGTCAAGCAGCCTTCAGCACTGCCTTCAGCTGTCCTTGGCTTTCAGTGTGAGGCCGAGTGCCTTCACAGTTTGCAGGAAGTTCCCTTTGAGTTTGGTGTTCTTAACTGGCACAGCTGCAGTGTCTAACAGCAAACCTTTTTTTTTCCTGGATAGAGAAGCAGTAGAACCAGATGAAGAGGGTTTTCTTGTGCTGTGGAAAGAGTAGGATTCAGTTCATGCAGGACCAGTGGTTACCTCCGTGAAAGCTATCCCAGTAAAGAGTAATCCCTTTGCCATGTGAAATCCAAGAATGGTACTGGGGGTTTTAGGTGTGACATCCTGCTTTGCCCCAAATCCTTTATGCAGTAGAAGCATCAGCTTTAAGCTAACTGTTCTTCCTGAACTGTGGCTATAGTTAATTAGCTGCTGCTTCTACCATAACAGACTTCAGCACCCTTGGAGGCTTTCAGTGGTTTGCAGGAATGTAAACTGTAGCTGACGTATCCGTTTATCCTACCATTTTGTAGACTCTCTGTGGCTTGTCTCCCTGGGGAAGGAAGGAGGCTGGCATGGCCTGTTTTGTCTTGAAGGCTATCAGCAGCAGACGGGTAGTTTTGCTTGCTGTGGATTCAGAGGTTTTAGTGCCATGTGGAACTGGGGGCCTCACAAGGCATTTTGCACAGGTCTTGGTATGAGCTTTAGCATATTCTGTTCCTGTGATCTGCCTGTCTCCGAGCAGTCACTCCCCTGCCAGCTTTTTCAGGGCTTTGGATGGTTTTGGGTGTTACAGGATAAAATGGGCTACTGCTTGTATTGCCAGTTGCTCACAGCTGTAATGTTATCATCCTTAGAAGGTTGGGGGGAAAAGGGAGAAAGAGGAAAAAGGGGAAGAAATTGAGAAAGAGATAAAACCAGAGCTGAGTATCATTTAATGCAAAGACCAGTCTCTTTTCCTTAAGAAAAGGCTTTGGTTTTAAATTGGCACCTCTAGTATAAAAGTGAGCCACAGTCTCCATGTTTTCTAACCTCCACTTCAGTTGTAACATGCTGTCTGCAGTGAACATCCCAGAGGAAGTGTAGCTGTCACTCGATTTCCTTCAGATACAAAAAAAAGGAACTGAAACTAGTCTCTAGCAATTCTTCCTCTCACTTTCTTGAAGGTTTGCTACATAGTTGAGCTGCGGTCAACTGTTAATGACTTTCTATTCTCTTTGATGTCAGTCTTCTTTTGGTGAACTAACTAGAAACAAACCTTTGTCATTGAAATTTTACAGCCTCTGCAGCTGGAGGCTTTTTAACACCTTGCACTAGAGCACTCTGTTCACAAGCTGTCAGAACATCAGGTCTACTAGACAGCACTGCTAAGCTTTAGCTGAGCAGAGCCTCATGAAATTACTATTTGACGTTTATTAAACTTCTGCTTTCCAGAAACTAGGACTTCAGCTGCCAGCAGAAGTGTGGGTGCAGAAGCATCAAACCAAGCAGGTTATTGTAAAAGTAGCATTCATGCTACATCCTGTCTGGGTGGCTACAGCTTGTTTTGCTCCTTTGTAACACTGCTTCTCTACAGCCTGTTTTGGGAGGTGACCGCTACGAAAGTCAGGAAGTCGCCAGACAGAAAACAAGATGATTTCTCTCCTCATTCTTCCTTGTTTAATTTGCTGCAGAACTTTCCACCTGCACTCTCCTTTTCTAACAGACACTGCTGTTGGTGCTGTCACATGGGGAAAAAATCCTTGATAAATGGGTACATAATACAAACAAATGGCTACAGCTTGGGACCTGATGGCTTGTTCAGCAGGCTGGTTTCGTTTGGAACCAATTTAACTGAATCTTACCTTTCCAGGAGATGACATAATTCAAGGTAGAACAGTTAAGTGCGAACATTTAAAATCTCCTCCTTGGCACTTAATACTTGCTTTTTTGAATACTAGCAGCTGGAAGGAAGGCAGTTACTGAGTGTATTTTGAAGTAAAAGAGGCAGAAAAGTGTGGCATAAGGTATGGTATTGCTGATTGCCATAAAATCTTCTTCTCCGTACTTTGCCTTTACAGTGGTGCCTTTAGTTTCTGTGATGTGATGCCTCTGGTCAGTTGCTTGTGATCAGAGCCCAGGTTGAATGGTGGTTACTGTAACCAGGTATATCCTGTGCCCTGGTAGACAGAACCTGGAATGTTCCTCTCTTACAAACACCCAAGGCATAGTATAGCCAACTGCAGGTTCTCAGTTGGTACTCACTTGAGTTTAAACAGCAGAGCAAGAGCTTCATAATGGCATCTTAACTCAAGTTGCACTAGAAATGTATAATAAGAAGCAAAGAATTATTACTACTTGTACTATCTCAATTGGAGCGTAAAGCGTGAGAGAAATAAAAACCAGATTTTCAGTCTGAACAAGGGATACCGTATCAGACACTGAAAACATGCAAAAGTCTTTTCACTGCATGGTTAGGAGAAGCTGCATAGAGCCAAGTACAACTAAGAATTACAATGGATACTACAAGAAAGGCATTTTACTGAACTGAGTTTAGATTTGGCTTAGAGACTTATTTTCTAGTATATATGAAGTAATTACTCCAATGTATGTTAGCGCCAATGCTCATGTCTGTCACAGGAGATAAGCTCACCTATCCAGCATCCTTAAGGGCAGAAGAAAGTTCCATCACCTTTTCAAGAGAAAGCAGCTTACTCTACAGCTTATTCTGTAAAGCAGTTACTGTGATACTGCTTCCAGTTTTAAAAACTGCCAAAGTTAATGGGCAAAAAGGTAGGAGTAGTTATGGCCTTCCTGGGGATAGGCTATACAAGGGACAGGCATGTTTTGCTCCAAGACAGAAAGGCAGCGGTTTCTGGAATTGTAAAGCAAGAGCACTCTGTCCTAATGCAGTAGGTCTAGGTACAAAGTATGCACACTAACCCAAATTCTCTCATCCTACCTCTTACTTCTAAGTAAGTTGATTGCTGTTGCTTTTCTATCCCCGCCAAATCTAGTGGTCTAGTGATTATGTTAGAAGATAACATAAATGTCTTTTGCAAGGGACTGGGATGTACTGACTTAACAGAATGATATATCTGTCTAAAACAGAGGGTGTTAAATACCTGTGGGTCAGGATTTCATGTCCTGGTTAATGCAACATGCCATTCAAATGGGAGCGTTTAATGGTGGTTAAAATAAACAGGTGCCTTGGGCTGTCCATACTTAAGTTGTTATCCTTCCTTTTTATTTATGTTACAGTATTCAAAGCCCTTCTAGAGTGGACTGTAAGTTGAAGCCAGAATAAGCATTTTCAAGAGTGGGACCTAGGACTCTACTCCTCCTTCCTGTCTTGGAGTTTATATGACGTTGTTTATCTTGCTGTCAGACAGAAACATGAGAACTGAGCCCTCAGCACTGCAGATAGCAGGTTCAGACCCTGCTTATTTTGTTTAGTGTTTGCCTCACACACCCCCCCTCTAAATGTTGCAATTCAGAGGTCTAGAACCACCTCATAGTGGAAGGCCTTTGAACTATAGAGGAGGGGGGGGAAATGACTTGAATGGTTATTTATACAAGCTATTCAACCTATGCTGACCTGAATATTTAATTATCAGCCTGTGTCTCAGATGATCTTTAGTACTTTAACATCAGAAGAGCATTAGCAACACCAGTTCTGGAGGGAGCTCTTGGTTATCCTCAAGCAAGGAATCAACACTGCAGTGGGAGCCATGCATCTGATACTCTGGAAGAGAATTAGTTGTTTTCCCCGTAAAATGGTAGAGATGAACCAGAAGCTAGTTCTTACCATCTCACCTCTTGCAGCAGACTGGTTACAGTTACAACAGTTCTGATGTTGTCTGCATCTTGCAGATGTGTGGCTGCTTCGATAGGGCTGTGGCTGTGAAGAGAAACTGCTTACTAAAATATGGATATTTTTTAATACAATTAAAGTGTATGTTTTTCAAATGGCTGCTGCCTTGTCTGTCCTGCCACTTGAGAGAAATAAAAACAACATCGCTGATTTCATTAGAGAAGCATCAGCTTGAGGAAAAGTTCAGTAAGGTGAGAACTGCCTCTGACTCTGAAGGAGTCAGTGGCTGCAGAGCAACCTTCCAAGTGTCTCTGTCGCACAGCCAACATACTCCTTGGAGAGTGACCCAGGGGTCCACTGAGCATCCTTAACTGCTGCAGATCAAAAGACAGCACAACTTGGGCCCTATCACCAGCATAACTATTAAAAAGAACTAGAGTCTTCTACCCTATTAGATCTTAGTCAAGAAAGGGATGAGTGCTTGCCCAGTAGCTGAGGTAATTAGTTTTTTCCACCATATAGCCAAGGGTAGGACAGCATTCAGTTTGGTTCCAGCATCCTGTGGAAAATCAACCCTATTTCCCCCTGCAAAGCATTTTTCCTTCAGCAAGTCTCCAGCAGAGGATGCTGCTGCAGTACCCAGGATGCAGTCTAACAAAGCTGGAATTCACTAATGGCCTTATTTTGATTACAGCAAAGACTCAACAGATGAAGTTAGACTAGATCACAGCGTTAACACAGGGACTACGTACAAGCAACAGTCACATCAGAAAAGTAAGAACCCGTTTTTTTTTTTTCTTCCAGTAAGCAAAGCAGAATCATGTATACTTGCAATAAAATGAGCAACAGATAACCTTGCCTAAGTCAATAATATTTCAGCAATTAAAGCAAAGCTATAAACAAAAGCTTGGAAAAGCAACAAAACTAATTAAAGTACTGAGGCTCAAGGGGATGTAGATTGTGTAAGAAATGGTGAGCACTGTTTACATTAGAGAATAGCAACCAGAAACAATGAACAATAAAAGTTATTTGGATGCCCTTATTTGTGTTACTCTACTACGGGAATAAAAGGAATACTTACAAAAAACCCAGACTCATTTGGCTTGTCAAAACATGTGCTTCATACAGCTTTGGGTCAATGATGACATTTTCCAATTTGCTGCTCTGTAATGTACCTAAACTTGAACAAAGGGATAGATTTCTACTATATTATTAACTGGAACGCTGTGCTTCATCCCTGGCAGTGTTCAAGGCTAGGCTGGACGAGGCCTTGGGTAATATGGTTTAGAGCAAGGTGTCCCTGCCCATGGCAGGGGGGTTGGAACTTGATGATCTTAAGGTCCTTTCCAACCCTAACTATTCTATGATTCTATGGAAGAAAAATAATGTATCTTACCCAGGTACATATGGGACTTTTTTAACTTCCTCTGAAGCTTTGAATCCCCCATCAATTTCCAGTTTGTTTTGTGACAGAGCAGATAACCAACTGTTTTAATGTAGCAACTCCAACGTTTCATAGACTTCCTTAGTATTACTATCAGAAAATATTTTTTTCCAAGATCCATGGTTTTGCAAGATTTATACATAGGTCACTAAAGTAGACTTCACCTCCTAAAACAAGGACAAGTGTGCTCGCTCTCATTTTACTTTAATATACAATTGCATTAAAGCAGTAGCATCTGGCACACAGCACTCAGCCTGCAGTGCTGTAAATGACTGATGATGGCTTCTCTGGGGAAAAAAAAAAAAGCTATCAAATTAACATGCATTTCTCAGAATTTTCATTTGCATTTTTTACCCCTCTGAGACCAGCCAAATCAGCTGCTTCCAATGGAAATACCTCCCACATAAAAATAGCCAAATGGCTATATAGACAAACAGACTTATTAGTCTGGTGGGGGTAATCAAGTTAGCAAGGTCTTGTGTGCCTTGAAGAGACCCCGGTAAGACTGGTTAACACTGGCCCCTTTGACAAGAATTCTCATTGTACTGCTGCACGGAGCATCTGCTCTCTGATTCTGGGATCACAGATGAATCGGAGTTTCCGAGGTAATAGCTTCACCTCCACAGGCATAGCTTCATACTCCTCGTTATCAATGCCAAAGGATCCCTCAGTGCCCTGTGTACAGATAACAGTCTGAGCAGGGTCAAACATCAAACACATTATTGCAGCAATGCTGTAATGCTGATACCTGGTTTTACTGATCAACTCAGCTGAATAACTAAGTCTTAACACCAAGATGACTCCCTCCCTATGCCTTCCAGCCCGTTTGGTCCCAACAGTGCAGTGAGAGCTATTCTTCATATAATAGATTCAGAATCTGTTGCATAAGATGTTACCTCACTTAGTTGCTAACTGGTGGCAATTAAATGCTAGGGAGCCTTAATGACCCACATTGTTTATACTGAAGGATTCTTTGCTACTGGAATCAGAATTATATGCACTTAGATCTTGGTCTGCCAGTGGTGACACAAGCTAATCTGCAGAAGTGCCTGTTAAATAACTCCCATTAAATCCGTGTTACAAACATCTTCTGGTATTCTTTTACTATGTTGATCTGAATGTGAGATGCAAAGTAATTCATGGCTCAGGAATTACTCAGCAGTAGAATTTTTGTATTTTCTTTAATGCTGATAAAGTCACCAATGATTAAAACCATTTGTCAAAAATGGCAGGCTGACTTTACCTAAGAACAAATCTGGTGACTGCTTGACTCAGATCCCTGGGAAATTCCAGTATGTGTCTCCTGGCTAGAGACTTAGATGCTGCACTGAGGAATTGAGTGTCTTAACTGGCAATGTAATCAACCTCCCAGATTTGGAGTAGGGATTTCCTTATGTGTAACATCAACTGGTATGATGAAATAACAGGACAGTTTTCCAGCTCGCTCAGCTTCTCACCTCTGGAAGTTGCAAGATGCATCTGCTGGCTTGGATGCACTGACTCCCTTCAGGGCACATATGTGGATCATGCATCTTTTGACTTCTGTTCAAACCAAAAGAGAGGTGAGGTTAGGAGATGTTTCTCTTGGAAACAGCCATCTTTAGGAGTCACATGTCACTGTGGGTTGGTAAATCTACGCTTTTGGTAAATTTGGAGGTTATGCGTATATACAAATATTTGTGGGTTTAAATGTGAGAAAGGAAAATAGACATTCCCTATTCTGCTGCAGTCAGTACATATTGGTATGCACTGACAGCCTCCAACCTGCTTCTGCTCTGAGGCTCACTGGATATATTTGAACACAGTTTTGTATATCTGAACATACAGCACAGTTTGCATTCCTCACTTACATGCTGAACTCTGCAATTCCTGCATATCCCATGCAGCCACGAGTTACCAGCAACCTAAACAACCCTAAGCCAAAAACCCCAGATAGAATAATAGTTAAATTGAACCACTAAATTACCATCTAAACCCCAAAGAACCCTCATCTCACATCAACACAAGTCAGCATAACATTTCTTATGAGCTGCTTTTATATTATTCCATGTGAAGAGCCCCCCAAAAAAATCATCTTACACATTTCAAATGATCTATCTGGTTTTGTCTGTAACTCACTCTCTTCTGGTACCTGTGAAATTCTTATTTATGTACTATACTTAGAGGAGTGCTACTCTCCCACTTCTGTAGATGTCAAACTGAAGAGGAAAGGCAGATACCTGTCTTAGAAAGCTGGTGGTGCAAGTGCCACATGGTCTTTTTTAAGACTTAAGTTGCTGTCCTGTCACTGGACCAACTGTTAGAGAACAGTGTGTTGCAATTCCTTTTCCCAATGCGTGCTGCTGCAGAGTAAGCACAAGCTCTTGGGTATGCTGACCTACCTCCGGCCTCCTGACTGAAAACACACCTAACCTTTTGGATGACCTTTGACAAAGGGGACACCACACCCCAGGCAATAACCCTTCAATTTGGGTCCCCCTCCCAAAACACAGCAGCAAACAAGTAGTACCAGAGGGGACAGCAGAGGCACAGCATTAATACATTACAGCTCTCAAGCACTCTGTCTATACACCAAGCTACCTATGACCTGAGGAATGCAAGCACCCTTTAAAGAAACAACATGAGAAGAGGGTTGAAGCAAAAGATGATAAACAAAGATGAAGGAAGAAAGGTTAAGATACCAAAGGAAAGGGCAGAGAAGGGCAGAAGCAGGATTAAGTGTGGAAAGTTTGGTTTTAATCAAATACATATATAGTAAAAGATTAATGAGTGAATATGAGGGAATTAAACATCCTCCTGGCAATATAAATTATAAATCATTGATGGCATGCAATACTGTCAGTTTATACAGCGCTGTACAAACAAGCAGCAAGATTCCCTGCTTAAAGTTTAACCTACTCAAAGTTTTACAAACAAGGTCTTTCACATTGCACTTTGTTGAGCAGTAGATGGGTTTGATTCATGAGGGTAAGTAAGGCTCTATACATATGCAATTATAGGGTCAAGGTAAGCTCAAAACCACAAGACATGGAATTAAAGATCAGCCAAAGGTAGAAGCAAATAGACACAACTCCACTTGCAGTGATTGCCTCTCTAGTGACTCAGTACAAAAGGATCAGAAATAATTTCCATTGGATTCTTTTATTTCCATTTGATCCTTTGCTATGAGGGTGGTGACACTGGAACAGGCTACCCAGAGAAGTTGTGGCTGCCCCATCCTTGACAGTGTTCAAGGCTTTTTTGCTGAGCAGCTTTCCAGTCACTCTTTATCAGCCTGTAGCACTGCATGGGGTTGTTGTGGCCCAAGTGCAGGACCTAGCATTTTGCCTTGCTGAACCTCATACCATTGGCCACAGCCCATCAATCCAGCCTGTCCAGATCCCTCTGCAGAACCTTCCTACCCCCCAGCAGATCAACACTCCCAGACAACCTGGTGTCATCTGCAAATTTACTGAGGCTGCACTTGATCCCCTCATTCAGATCATCAGTGAAATAATTAGACAACACCGGCTCTAACACTGAGCCCTGAGGGACACCACTAATGACCAGTTGCTAGCTAGATGTGACATTTACAACCACTCTTTGGGCTCAGCCATCCAGCCAGTTTCCAACAGAGTGAAGAACACATCTATCCAGGCCATGAGCAGCCAGTGTCTCCAAGAGGACACTGTGGGAGACAGTGTCAAATACTTTACTGAAGTCCAAATAGCCAATGTCCACAGCCTTTCCTTCGTCAACCAGGCGGGTCACGCTGTCATAGGAGATCAGGTTGGTCAAGCAGGACCTGCCCTTTATAAACCCATGCTGACTGGGCCTGATCACCCTGTTTTCCTGCACGTGCTTTATGATCTCAGTTAGGATGATCTAATTCAGTGGAAAAAAAACAAAGCTCTGCGTTGGCCGGGAATCGAACCCGGGTCAACTGCTTGGAAGGCAGCTATGCTAACCACTATACCACCAACGCCTGACACTACCTATTCTTCCCCCACCTTATCTTAAACATCAGCTCCACCCCTTCTGCAGATGCTCTTGTTCACACAAACCTGATCCACAGCCAGAGGGCACTTCTGTACACCTGGGATGATCTACTCCTTTTTCTGAAATCCAGCAGCAGTTGCTATGAAGGACTCTGATGCATCCCCCCCCCCCCCCCACACACACACTGCACAGTAGTTTCCTGCTGGATATGTTGTTTCCCCTCTCTGATCATCAGTTCTGCTCAGCTTGTGTCAGTATAAAAAAAAAAATACCCTCAATATCTTCACTGATAAGGCATTTTTCCTAAAAACCTTGCCACCCCCCCCCCCAATTCTGTTGGAGTTTATGCATTTTAAAAGAAGAAAAAAAGAGCTTCTTCACACATTTCCAAAGACAAACTTGGTGCTAAGCAATGGGAAGCCTTTCACAATGGGCTTGATTCAAACCCAGCTGCCCAAGGTGGTGAAGAGCATTTCTGAACACCCCAATTTCGCCTTGCAAAAACATGGTGAATTCTGACTCCTCTCTGAAGGACTAACCAGTCTCTCCTGCTGCTCCTCCACCCCATACACCGCTCTTTCTCTTTCTTTGTTATCAACACACTTTTGGATACTTTAATCAAAAGACCTTGTTTCTTTGAACTTTGCTTGAACAGCAGCTCAAAGCCTTTGGTACTGCCTCTAATTAGCTCCAGCCAGCAGGGCACATTAACCCTCATCAGAGGCTTTTTTCTGCATGACAGTGCAATTCCAGACAGAAAATGTGACATACTACTGCGTGAAGCATGGCCAGTCCACACAGGAGACATTCTTTATCGTGGGTGTACACTCCTCCCTTAAGTCCCACAGATTCATCCACATGCCAGCATAGCATCTCCTGTGCCTCCCTCCTTTAAGAAGCCAGATTCCTCTTGCTGTTAATGGGAAATATTTCCTTCTGTGGCCTTCAAAGCAAAAATTTCAGTACCAAGTAACCTATGGTCCACATGGCTCACGCAATTTAGAAGCATGTGGTCACATGACCTATTGGGTATGCGTAGGTCAGAAGATCCTATACCCACTGAGGCTCATAGGATGCTCAATAAGAAGCCTGCTGTTGTTATCAACATCATATACAGGACACAACGCAGGAATTATCAGGGGGTTGACAAGTAAACCTGTGTTGAAACCTTTACGTTTTCACTAGAGGGAGCTCTAGGATTAGAAAACAGTATTAGCAAATAAAAAGGTAACATGCAAAATAGCACTCTGATTTAGTAGGAAAATCTGGTGCTGGCAAAAACTGCACTGAAGATGCAATGTATTTGCTACAGGGACTCTACAGAGAAGCTTGAAAAAGCAGCTCCTATTTGTGTTCAGTGACAGCAGGGGGAACAAGTGCACTATGAGGTAACATCCAAGCCCAAAGGTAGCAATACATTTGCTTTTTCTTTCTCTACATTCTACCATTTCATTACCTGCAGCCTTCTTACTCCACTTAAAAGCTGTACCAATATATTCGCTTAAAGTCCCTGTTGAAATTCATATCTTCCAAAAGTTCTTCCAGCTCAGACCTAATTTCTCACAGGGGCTACAAATCAAGGGAGGTCTTCACTTAGAAGCAGGGACTATCTAGTCAAGGTTCAAAATTCTAGGCACCACTGGTACAAACACATGAGCACTGTGACCCGCCTTTCAATCCACTGAGCAGCTAAGGCTGAAGGATGCCGGGGATAAGCCTGTATGGCTTTCTATAAAACTTGGTTATGACAGTATTATCCAAGTAGCACTGATCAATAGCAATGGGGAAAAAGATTAAAGGTATATCAAACTCAGAAGCCAGGAAGAACCAAGGCAGACTTCTCTGCCTTGTTTCCAGAAAGAAAAAGTAATATGAATTTTAAAGAACACACTCAGTAATCCCCATGAAGCATTACTGATGGGTGTCCTTTGTAGTCCTCTGCTTCTGAATTTTGCAGCACAAGATTAGAGGAAAAACAGCACACTTTCTAGAATTAGTGTTCCGCATCATACAGAGATTGTGTCATCTTTTTGCAGCCTTCTCATACTCACCCTCTGCTTACAAACTGCCCTTTGCTGACAGTATCTGCTTCAATGCAAATATCCATGAAGTCTTCTGTGCGCTGTGCAAAGAAAACACATTCAGAAATCAAGCAGTTAACATTTCAAAGTACCACACCCATGATACTGCAATATGTTCACACAATGCCCAGTCCTTTGTCCCAAAAGGAGGCAGAAGATGCATTTTATGCTTTTTTCCATTCTCATCTTGAGATTCGGGTTATAAATTGGAAGCAGTCATTTCTCATTGATGACTGTTCAAAAGTAAATACCACAAGTGAAATGATTCACACATTTGGTTTCTTGTTACACATCACACTTATTAAAGACAGTAATTAGCACATCACTTGGGTTAACTTATGTTCACAAAGATTTCTAATCAATGGGTCTTTCATGAATTTAAGCAATAGTACAATGATGCAACATTTAGCCACCAAACACTTCAGTAAGACAACATTAAACAATGTAAATTGGAAGTCAAAGTGTTCTTGATATCATTTCTTGAAACTCCTTACTTAGCTTCTTTTCTATTTACAACCTGTCCTTAAGCCAAGTATACAGTAATGCTTCTGCCAGGAAAGCAACTCAGATTAAGATACAATTCATTTTTTATTTATTTCAACATTTCTGTCCTGGCAAAAGTCCTAGTGCAGATGCAATCAAATGACAGAAGTAAGGGTAAACGCTTCTATTAGTAGAACTTGTATTATTTCTCTGCTGTATCTGCAGAGGTAGGCTTGGCACTGCCTGAGCTGCACCTGTATGCCTTTATCAGCTTCTCTTCAACAGGGCAGCCTAGTAATGAATCTGAGGTGAGACAGAGACATGAGTATGACAATACTCAGCAGACATGCCCTGGTATTGATTAGAAAGCTGTTGTTCAGCTTAGATGGCTACAGGGACAACGGCTTCACAAGCAAAAGTTAAAAGGAGTCCACGTATGTAGAAAAAAAGATGCAGCATCAAGATATTTCCAGCCCTAGAAACAGAAAAGTACAATGTCCCTAACATAAACTTGTCCATTTCTCTAGGATAGGCAAGAGAACCCTACACCACTTCTTTGTTCAATACCAGTATTTAAGGTTATCTTGAAGGCATAAAAGAAAAATAAAGGGATGTAAGGGCTAGTCTGCAGCAATAAGATACTCTTCCATTTCTTGGCAGGTCTGTTTTTACTTCACATCACTGACTCCACTCCAAGTCAGTGACCAAAACTGTTGTGTTCAAGTGCCATCTAGAAAACACTACAAAACCCAATACTAATCTCTGTCTAGCTTCTACCATTACTAGCATATTTGTGATCCAAATCATAAGCCACTGTTGAAGAAACTAAAATTTACGTGGTACATTCTAAGGGAAAACAGAAGGACATTTTAAGATCTGCCTTAGTTTTTTTTCTTGTCTGATCCTACACAGACAACGTATCAATATAAGAGAAATTTCCAGGTTCCTAAAGACACAGAATTCTGAGCAAGAAACATGTTTCATTAAATTCAGCACCTCCTGTTAATGTGGGTGTAGCGGTAGTGGCTTCCTGCAGCCATGAGGAAGACATGAAGAGCAGCTCACCACTACGGGATCACTGTGTTAGCATTTTCCAGTAAAATTAAAGACTGCCATCTATCCAAATAGCTTTCACAGCAACCTAAGCTTCTGTTTGGAGAGTGGAACCTCCTTGTTGTGTAATTCTTCCATCTCTATTTTACATGGGTCTCCAGTGCTTTTTCACTGGCTCTGAAACTTGCTCATTTCTGGATTCAGTCATAGGCCCCTCCTGCATGTGGTAGTAAGGTTTGCTTATATAGACACAAGAATGGGACTTTAGCAAGAAAGGAAAACTGTGTGGGCAGGCAGCATCTGGGATCCAGTTATACTATGGTCTTACTGTCAGATCAAGCTGCCTGTTCCGAGTCGCAATGGAAAGCTCAACAGTGGACAGCTTCAGCTCTTCCCAGTCCTCTGGGGCTACCTCCTGGGGGATTTCTGTGAATCAAGAAAAGAAGATATCATTAAGTGGAATTTAATTACACAGATCATTATTTCACTGCTATGAAGCATGAAACATCAATGCCAGCTGCAAAAAATCACTCTGACCCATTGTGACCACTACTGTTGTTTCTTTCAGACGTCAAAGTCTTTAAAAAAGGAGCTTGGGAGTACTGAAGGAAAGACAAAAAAATACCACCAGCATTCACACAGCAGTAGAAAAGAATATTAATCACATTATATAGCAGCTCTGTGAGTCCTTACAGCACGGGATTAACCCAGGTCTCCTGGACTAGTATTGCAAGAACATTTAGAAAACACATGAAGTACTGCTAACAAAATCAAACAGAATACAATATCCAGGATGCTGTGGTAACATGTATTTTCTATGGGAGGAAACTCCACGGTTCAGTTCTCATATATGGGTCGCTCAGCCCATGCTTCCATCTAAATCACCTCTGCTAGCCAAGAAGGAATGAGAAAGGCTTTGCATCACACCAGATTATGCAAAATACACAGTCCTTTTCCTTTGGCAGACTGCCACACTCACTGCCTAGATGAAAACCCAACCCAAGAGAGGCTGCCAGAGCACACAGAAGAAAATTTATGGTACAGGAAGAAATTTGAAGACACTTAAGGCTTCTGCATGGCCCAAGTTTCATTGTTCTATTTTAAGTAACATCTGTTGCTCTGTGTCTGCAACTCCCTCACCTTGGAAAACAAGGGCTGCTTCTCTCTCAACAGCTCACTAAGAAGTCATTCTGTGGGAGGAAGATTTCAAGCAGCTCACTCGTAAGTGCCAAGTATCACATGTGGAGTCTTCCATAGCAATGGCAAGCAACTGTGAGCCTAGGAAACACCCTAGGTTCTTTACAAATGCACTTTTCTTAATGAGACCAGAAGCAGTGGCAGGACCTACTCTGCTCTGCTCCATTTCTGGCAGATAACACACTATCTTGAAAAAGTCACAGTTTTAAATAATAATAACCACAACAAGTATAAAAACAAGAAAGCAGAAAAATAAAAGCATAAACCCTTCTTCCTCTGATCTATTAAAAGAGTAAAGCCTGCCTTTAAGTTTATGCCCAACTACACACACCTCACCTTTTGAAGGAGAGGACCAGTATAACCGAAGTCGTCTGTAAAGCCTCACATACAAAGGAGGTCTGGACGGTTTTTCCTCCGGCTCTTCTGGAGGTCTCTCAGTTGGACCCAGATACATGAGAGCAGCCTGATGTTTCTGAGGCCATTCCTTGGATTTACATGGAAAGAAAAGACAGAAGATAAAGGGCCTTTTATTTAGCACCTAACTGTTTATTCTTCTTAGTTCTTTAGCCTATTTATTCTGTGTTCCCAAGTACTCCTGCAGAGCTACCCAGATCCCACCACTGCCTCAAGCCTACTCCATGGCTCTCCAGCCTTCAGATTCATACATGAGATGATATTTTTTTGCAGCTTGGAAATATTACTCACAGTTCCCAAGTCTACTAATCTATTCCTTCCCCACACAGAAGGAATTTTACAGAGGTATTTTCTCTGTAAGCAGAAGGTAAAGGGATGTTTTTCTCGCTGCTGATGTTTGGCAGGGTGACACAGCTGCTGCTGGCTGGAGGGAACAACCAAAACGGGCAAAGTCAACATTAATGTTTGAAAGCACAATTGGTTTCTGCATGGCACAAGGCAACCTCAAAGAGAACTACACAGTGGGGTCTAGTGCAAACAAATATTACAGTGCTGTGTGCAGCCAAGGGGCACTAAAACCTGGCAGGCCTTTGTTCTCCAACAACTCAAACAATCAAAATCTGACCTTACAGTCAGGTGCTTATAGACAGCAATACAACACATCTTAAGGCAAGTCAGGTGAGCTTTATAAAGCATCGGGGGGGGGGGAAGTAACACATTATTCTCTGTGATATTTCAGATTCTCATGCCAGAAACTGATGGGCTTAGCTCCAAAAATACTTCCAGGTGCTGACAAAGTTTATTTCCTCCCACCTTGTTTTAAAAATGATTTCTGAAATGCTCAAAACACAGGACTTACGGTGGGAAAAGTATGATTGTTTTTTAAATGTAGATACTAAAACAACACAGCCAAGAGCCCGCATGTACTCAATACAATTGTTTTTCTACACACAGAACTTTGGAAGTAGTTTTGAATCATATAGTACAGGTTGTTAAGCAAATGTACCTCACGTCTCTGAGAGCAAGGAAAGACTCCCCTATCATACTCACATAATAAACAGTACAAACAGAGGCTGTATCAGTAGGGCAATACACAAATGATAAGTTTTAATGATTAAAGGGAAAAGTAGCATTACAATGTCCCTACCAATATCAGGGTTGAACTCTTTGCTCTTATACTGTTTTTGGCTACAGGTCAACCTGTTTCAAAGGACAGCCACAGTAAAACCAGAAAAGATGAAGTGCACAGCAGCAAAGACAAAAAAATGTCTTTAATGGATGCATTACAATCTAACTCCCCTTTACAGAAGTTTCCTATAAAGGAAGCATTGGCACGATCACAGACAGCACAGCTGGACTGCACAGTCTGATCTACCACGGACAGCACGGCTGGACTGCACAGTTTGATCTACCCTACCAGCTCCTGGGTATTTCCACAGACTTTCATGAGGCTCCTTATATGTTCAGAGAACAGGAAAAGCATGTGAATGACAATGCCTCACCTTTCATGCAGGTCAAATTTTAATCCTTCCAGGACCAATTTTAAGCAATAGAGAAGTTTAAGGTGAGATATAAGCTATTAATCTTCATGTTCACTCTACTACACATGCAAGCCTGATTATCAACATGCATAAGCAGTCTAATTATAGACACTTCTGCCAGATTAATAAATCAGAATGAAATGTTATCATAAGAAAGACTATTGAGAAAGGTGACAGAGCACTTAATGGTTATCTTCACCACCACTACTGCTCTCCAGTTTCAAAGGTGGCTACTGGCTCCCCCTGGTGATCTTGCAGCAACAGATCCGACAGTAAAGAAATTTACCTATTCCTCCTCTCCTTCATCTCTTCAGAAGTCTGCCAGTTGGTAAGTTTTTAACAAGTTGAATTTCACTCCCATTTTACATTGTTACCATAATCCTTCCCCAAAACTTGCAGATAAATTATAAAAAGTATAGTCAGCCTTTCCATTTCCCAAATACAAAACCCACTTTCCTAGTAATTACTCTTTACCTTAAGTGTACTGAAAAAGTGAGCTGCTTTGGTTTTCAGAGGCCCAAGGTACCAGTACCTGAAATAAGGAACATAAATACTACCTTTAGAATACCCAGGGGTTGATATTGGTAAACGGATTAATCTTGCATGAAGTCAGATCACACAGACTTGTTTGCCTCTGAAGTTAGCACTCCCCTACCACCTTTAGCTTTGCAATACTGTAAGATGTTATTTACGTATCACCAACAGCTTAGCAGCGCCATCCCTTTCCTAAGTTACAAATCAGCAACATGCAGTATACAATCTTCACTACAGGCAGCATGACATCTCACTAGCAGAATTTTACCTAGTTACGTGATACAATTGGGAATGATTTAAAGGTCTGTGGTCTAACTGCTGGTGGAATGCATCTCCACAATATGCAATAAAAAATGAGGTTGGAGGAAACAAACAAACAAAAATCAACAGCTTCAGTGAAAAAAAAGAACAGAGCCAGCAAATATTGATTTTGATCTGAGAATCCCTTGGGACAAATGAATGCTTTACAAAATAAAAATCCTGCCAGCCTTACAGCATTGTATAGAATTTAAAGATCTGACTATATTTAGGCAGGCTTGGCACACATTTTGATCACTCTCTTCCACCAAGGAAGGTCAACAAAGCACATTAAACACCATCAGCTCGAGAGAACTGCAGATCTAAGTATACCATTAATTACTAAGGCAGGCAACTGTCACACCCCTCCCATCAAGCTATGAAATTTGCTGTAAACTAATAAAACCTCAAAAACATAAACCAGCGGCATGTCTGCCCCAGGACAGTGCTTAGCAGAGGGACAGTCAGACAGATTTCTGGAGCTGTGTCTTATGGGTTAACACCCTATGTAATAGCTGCCTTCTTTTCAGAGGAAGATCAATTGTACCAGAACACACCAAATGTTTATTTAGCCCAATAACCCATCTCTTCGTGGGCACCAAAAGCAGAAGTATAAAAACAGGACAAGTACATATGGTTCTTGTCCCAGGCACACTCTGAGCACCCATTCATTGTGGCTGAAGTGCTTTTCCAACTGGGCCCATCTTCTGTATTTGAAAATTCTTGGAGAAAATGAGGTTTGAGGATGTTCATGCTGCCCCACATACAAAAGGTGCTGTCATGCCTCCAGCACCAAAGCCAAAGGACTCTTATAACCCTTATACTGCAGGAAAAGATGTGAAGGCTGACAGCAGGCAAAAGCAGGGTATGGGCAAAAAAGCTGTGAGAGGGAAGATAAGTGCACTTCCTTATTTTTGGGGCTGTAATTGGCAGGAGAGCCTACAGCACAGCTAAGTCGGCACCTACACAAGCTACCAAGAATGTCTCTTGCTTCCCATGAACAAACACGCTGACCATTTACTCCCCCCACCCCACATCACCTCACAAACCTACTCAAATATTTGCCAGGTCTGGTACCTCTTGCTTTCAGACAAAGGTAGCTCATTCACAAAACACATGGTGTTGTTGCTCAGAAGAGGCATGTGCTGCAAATCCTCCTTAACAGTTTGAGAAGTGAACTGCTTTAGCCCTGCTGCTCCTACACCAGATAATGTTAGTCATTTGATACACAGACAGTGGCATATTAAATGTCCATTTGGAGAAAGCCCAACAATTATTAGTTTAGCATTCAGAGAACAGTCATCAGACGGCATGGTTCATGCCATTTCTGGCAGGAACTGAAGGGCATTTCTACTGCATCTGATGTCCCTTGTTGGAATTGAGTTACAGAGTCTGTGCGCATCTTTTTATTGGCCACTGATGAAAAACAATGGCCAATTACTTTACTTAGACTTTACTCAAGGGAGAGCTTTTTCCACTTATGCAATCTGTATAAAGTTTCAGAACTGGGCACCACAAGGCAAGCAGAAAGTAAATGCTTAAAAGAACAGGACAGCACCAAAGGCAGCTTTATTTCAAATGACAAAAAAGCTGAAGTATCTTACACACCCATGTGTGTAATGCAAGACCTAATATAAGTGAGTGCCTCTGCCTGTCAAATGCCTACACTCAAAAATGACTTCTTTATGAGAGAAGGTATGTCTTTTTAGGCAGCAGATGCTAAAAAAGGTACAGTTCCAAAACTCAGCATTTTCTTACTTGCTAGCTTTAACTCCTGCATCTCTGTAAGATCCCCATCTTAAACCAGTCACTGCAAAGACAGGCTGTTCCTTTTCTCCCTGTAAAGAAATATAAACATTGCAAAATGGCTTTCTCTTGTTTGCACCTTTTTCACAGCTAGAAAAAAAAAACCTATATAAAACCTGATTTATGATTAATCCCAGAAACGAAATTTCACAGAACAGGTATGATAAGTAGCTAAGAGCAATAAAGCTAAGCAGATTTTAAGCATTATACATTCTGTCTGCTCCCAGAGAGGAACAGAAGATTTGAAGTTTTGAACAGGCTGATTTGAGTTTGCACACCCAGCAACAACTATGTGATTTTGTGGATACTGTCAGCCAAAAGCAAGAAGCTGTGCACAGTGACACCAAGTTCTTGCTGCAGAAGTGTCCATTTTACAAAATAACAGAAAAACAATGTTCAGAAACCATACAGGCATAGTTAAAGGCTAGTGGGTTTTTTTGTATTTTTCAGTTTGTAAAAGAAAGCTATTAACTTCACAATACATCTGAATGCATTAAATCAGCTCAGACAGCTATTGTTATCTCTCACCATTTCTATAGAAATACCAGTGTTATTACGTTTTGTATTCATCAATACTGCCTGTCCCTCAAGAAAAGATTTTTCAGGCATTCTAGTGTTTTCTCCAGTTTAGACTATCTGACGTCATTGCATACAGTGGAGAAATTATTGCCATCGGAACTGCTAATATCATAAACCAAAATTCATGACAGCATTCCAGAGGAAAAGCAGTCCACCTAAACAGAACACAGAACAGGAAAATTTTAGGCACACTGGGTGCCAAACGAGCAGATGCTTTTACCTTGATTTGCAACACATCAAGTGGAATTGTCTCTCCCTTCAAAATGGCCAATGTAGCATTAGTAATATGTCTGCAAAACAAACAGGAAAGAAGCAAAGGAAAACAAAGAGGAAGGAAAAGAGTAAGCTTTAAAATTACACTTTTTGTTTAGCAAACCCCCCTACAAGTCCATGTGGGGCTTTTTTTGCAGCAATTACAACAACTCCAGAGAAAGAACTCTGGCAAAGCACTTCCGTGAAATCAGACAGCAAACTGGGTGGCTGCAACACATGATGAACAGCAAAAAACCTGAAAAGCAAAATGAAATTCTCCACCTAAGCTTTTCAGAAATTCCTCCTTCTTCAGCTAATGTGGCACATCATGTGCCAACTCTTGTTATCTGTCATTTTGGATACTTACCACACTCAGGACCCGAACAATGGGTTTGTTTTACTGATGGCAAGTATCATAACCTGGGAGACAATGGTCATGAGACCAGTATCGTGTGTATTTGGGATTGAATTGCCTGAGTATCTTAATTTGCTTTGAAGTTTTAATCAACATAAATCTACCTATCAGCAGCGCCCATATGGTTTTTGTCTCCATAAGTTGCAGACCAAAGCTAAGACACTTCTCATTTCAAGTTATAAAGCATGGTACTAAAGATTTTGTAACTACAAGTTTATAAAGAAGTCTATGTCCAGACTTTTGAGGCATTTACTTCATTAAAACCCCTTCCTTGTTTTCAAAGTTCAGTAAAATTTAAATTCCATCTTGCGCACATTTCCAGTGTCTCAGCTGGACAGGGGCAAAAACCGCAAAGAAACCAAAACCCCAAACCAAACCAAACTAAACCAAAACAAAGCAGTTTTCAGATCCAGTCTCATATCCCTGTGAATTAGCAGAATTTGCCCTTAATTTCATCAAGATTATAATACTAAGGCAGAGGAGGAAGCTGTTCTTCCCTCAACTCTTCTTTTCTCCTAGCTCTTGAGTTTCTGCAAGACCTCTACAATTCCTACTCCAAAGGTAAGATAATGCTGAAAGAACCAAAGCACAAGTATTTATTGTCAAGATCTCACTTCTGCACTTAAGTCAGAATTTGTTACTGGTGTGGATTCTTAAGCAGTCTGTTGACAGAATTCCTTTCAACTTCACCAACAACTTCACTGTGCAGTCTGACCTGTACAGTTCATTACTTTGGGATAAGAAGATCATTCATTTCAAACTTTAGAACCCAAACATAAATTATTATTTTAATGTTAGCTGCTGATTACAGGCTCATCCATCTTGCCGATCTTCAAAGCACTCTGGTAGTCTTAATGAAGGATGTTACACCAGTTGAGACTTGTGGGTTTTACATGTGATGGATACCAGCAGGGTTCCACAAAGAAGAATGTTAATGGGAGAACCAGAGTGAACAGATTTCAGGAACAAGGAGAAATACATTCATTACTATGGGAGGAGAGAAAAAGAAAACTTGAAAAGAAATGAAGCGTGGGGAAAAGAAAGATTAGATGACTGGACTTTTTACTTTAGAAGTGGACAAAATAATCTTATAACAAACCAAAATGCAGGCTGCAATTACTGCCAGACTGGCTCACACCCAGTAGGATACTGCCAGACTGGCTCATACCCATAGGGTGCTCATAGAGAAGATTCAGATTGCTGCAGAGTTGCCAGCATCAGTCCCATCAGAGGGATGGGCAAGAAACCCTGAAAAAAATCAGTAATGGCATCCAGCCTTTCCCGTGAAGGTATTTTTGAATGCCTTACTTTGCAGGCACTAAACAGGTTATATGCAGACTGGTTTCTAGAATTCTCAAAGTAGAGAAAGAATGGAAAAAGGGCTTCTTTTTGTTTTGTTTTGTCATATCCTTGCCATACCCTTGTCATATCCTTTCTGACTATTCCTAAGAGCCTTGATATTTTTAACATTTTTTTTTTCAATCTGAGTATCACACAGTCACATATAAACTAGCCACAGCAGATTATTTAATGTTCGCATAATACATACATTTCCTTCTTTTAATTTTTAGTCAGTTTTTGGAAGTCCTTAACTCAGGCAAGTCCAGAGAATCATCAGGCTCTGCCCAGAGACTGTCAATCTCTATGTAACATAGAAGAAAAAGAGAAGTATCAAGCTACCAAGGAGCACTGCTCTTTGAAAACAAACAAACAAAAAGCCCCCTTTCAGAAACATGTAATACTTACTCAACTTGGTTTGTGCTCTCAGGGTAGAGCGTGTGGCTTAGGGTGCTGGTCTTCCCAAGAGGTATGAATCCTATGGGAATCTTACTGAAGGCAGCCTGGACACATGAGGAGAGCAAATTAACATTTGCATAAGCTGAACAAAGCTTCCTGTGTGGAGATCACAGCTGTGTCTGGTATCAGCCTGTTGGCACTCTGCAGCCAGGCACTTCCTTAAATGAGGCAGTAATATGTAATGACTCAGAACACGGCATCTGAATCTGTGAACTCACCACTGCCAACTGGGTACAAAGGAGCTCTCTGTAACCATTGTTACATGCAGGTTGGCAGCCATGTCCTAACTAGTGCATGGATTCTGTCAGAAATCTGCAATCTTTCTTAATACTGACAGCGGCATCACAAGCTCTGAATCGCGTTCACCATTGCAGAAATCCCCCTCCTATAGAATAATCTTGCATGGCAAAGAGATTTTCCCAGTTAATGAAAGGAAATTAACTGATTGCTCAGGCATCCAAATCATGAAGCAGCAGAAGGTCTAATTTTCAGAAGTCATTGACCATGTTATTTTTCTGTACCATAGTTCAGCAAAAGGCCTTGTTGAAGGACCAACTTATTACACTATACCTCATAATAAGCTGTGCTTCTTGAAGCGTGTCAGCAAATCAACGTAAACTACCATATATTACGATGTACCATCTCCCTCTTGGGCACTGCTGCTAGCAGCATGATGATACTGCAAATCTGCACTGACTAAGTAATACTCCCCTCACTTCATGCTCACCCTTGCTATCTCTGTGGCACCTGCAAGTATTCACACATCTCAAACACCCCTCTCTCATTTTCTTCAGAATAGTTTTACAGTGTGCAGATGACAGGCTGGCTGCAGCTCATGCAGTCATGCTCTGCTGCCCTGGCTGCTAGGAACAGTGTTTTAATACATTTGCACAGGCTCTTCTTATCCAGGAAACAGCAGCATGCCATACTCAAGCCAAAGGGAAGCAGAGCCAGAGTGAGGGGGCTGAACTGCACATCCCTACTTCCAGGACAGAGTGATATGAAGGACAAGAAGAACTTCCTGGCCAAAGTTACACAGTGGCAATACTAACTACAGTATTCCACCCGAAATAGTGCCAGCTGCAGAATTTTCTACTCTATGGCAAATCAACCCAAGGTCCACCAAGAGAAGTCAGAAGAAAAACTAGCCAGTAAAGCCTCTAGAACTTTTCTTCCAGATCTTTAGATTACAGAAGTCTTAGGAGCCAACTATAATAATAATAAATTTTAAAAAATTGATGTCTCAGAATTGATATAGCCAGCTCCCCTTTAAACATTCTGGCTTCGCTGCAGAGTTTTTCTTGTCACATTCAGACAAAGCAACTGCCTAAACAGATACAATTCTAGCTGCCAAGGATATCATCATAATCTTGTCTGGATCATTTAATTGAGTTTTTGCCAGCTCCTGCCAGAAGGTTTTGGGAACAATGATTCCCTTCTTTCTTCAGTAACACTTCTCCCTCTTCAGAAAGAAAAATCTCTCTCATTTCCATTTGGAGTGACCCACCTTGAGAGGTTAAAATTTGCTTTCTGCAGCCATTTGCAGAGGTAGATATTCACCCCTTGAAAAAATTAGCAAAACAATCATAAAGCAATAGGAGCATGGCCATAACTGAATTCTGTTTCAAGCCTGTACAAGAAAAACATGTACTTTTGCCCAGTGCTTCTGCCAAACAAAGCAGCACACACAGCTGGTCCATGGGTCTTTGAAAGTTGTGCAGTTGGCTTCTCCATAGTCCCTAGTCTGATGCTGGAAACCTCCCAGAGCTATGGCTTGGGAGCCATTGCACTCCCCCAGAAAGGGAATGAAGAACAATGGGCAGAATTGCAGGACACTGACATGGCTGATTTACTACCCAGCAAGCTGGCTCCAGATAAGTAAGCAACCTATCTATAGGAGACAGCTGAGGCCAAAAGATCAAAGTGGATGCACATGACACTTCCTCTAATAAATAAACAACATTTTTAAAATGACACTTGCTCACCTCATCTGCTCTGCGCAGAAGTCCAGTTATGACCTGAAAAACATGCAAAATGCTCTGCTCTGAGAATTCTGTTTTTCAGTTACAGCAGAAAGCTCTAAAATTCATTAACTATTTGGAAAAGACTTAAGCAGCAGCTTCTCTTTTATGGAAGGTACTACAGTTGCTTACATGGGAAAGGAGGCATGTTCAATGTATGAACATGGTAGAAACAGGGTTCTGAATACACAGGAGTATATGCTGGCATCACAACCAATGCCAGTGTAAATGTTTTAACACCGAACAGTGCTCTGCATAATGCAAAAATAGCACTGGTCAATTCTAAGGCCAGGAGAAACTTGCAGATATATTCTAACCATTTTCTCTTAAGGCTACTACATTTCATTTATACATTGCCTTATGAAGCCAGTAATTACCACCCCAGGAAATGATTTCATAAAATACAGCCTTCATTGAAAAATAGAGTATCCCCCAGCCCTCCCTGGAAAATAGAGTATCCCAGTTTGTTCCTGTCATTCATCCTCTTGACAACAGGCATTTATTAAATACATACCATGCTTTGTCATCAATCCCTTGTAATTTTCATATTATTTGATTCCCACTTAGCAAAACACACATTCCTCTTGGGAAGTACAGAAAGGAATGAATGTTGAAAACTAAACCATTACAGCTACATTGCACAGAAAGAAAAAGTCTTACACAGAAACCATATGTCCCCAAATAATTTTCTCATTCTATAATAAAATTCTGGAAGATATTTATGTCACATACTCTTTTTGCCCCCACTCCCATCATCACTTTTAGACTAGTAAAAATTGGCAGAGTTGTTCCCAGAAAACTGTAATATTGGCTGAAAACACATATAGCAAAATGGACAAATCTCTAGTAATACTTCTTATGATATTGCTACATTAAACAGACTCAATCTTCTCACCCTCAGCCTAGGATTCTCAACAAACCAGGACAAAGCTCCTGCAGTACCTCTTGTACTGTGCCATCTCCTCCTGCAATAATGATCAGATCTGTGTTTTCCATCAATTCCAGCAGCTTTTTTGCTTGTCCCTCATAATCAGTCTGAAGAAACAGAAAACCAAACATGAGAACTCAAGTGACTATTTCTAGGATTTCTTTTCTATAGGAAAAAGAAGAAGAATCATCTATCCATTTGCTTAACAGTTATTCTCGTATAGGCACACAATACTGTATGTTACTTGCAATCACTGAAATTTCTTCAATTTCTAAAACAAGTCTCCTGCCTAATACAATATGTGCAAGCATATAAAGACTAAACGAAACATCAGAGTAAATCTCATTGAATAGATCTAGGATATTGGAGCCATAATCTTATTTCCAGGTAGCTTTTCATTGCAACAAAAACAGAAGCAAATGATGCTCTAGCAGCCAAAGTGCTCAAGTGTGTCTCCTGAAACACAACACAAGCTACATAAAATGCTGCTTCCCAACATCAAGGTGTTGACAAGGGGCTTAGCAGTAAAGAGTACCCTGACTTCTGAAACCATCAAAAACGTTTTCTGCACGATCAATGTTTTTTACAGGGATATCTCAGCCCCAGTTACCAGCCCCGCTCTGCTTTGCTAACTTGTAGGTCTGAAGCTGCAAAGCATCAGGTTTAAGTCTTGCAAAATATTTTTTTCAATGATCAGAGAAAGGCACTAATAAAACCAGCATTTTAACACTAAACCTTGTGAAAAAGATCCCAAGACTTAAAGGTACATATTAGAGTACTTCACTGCTAGGACACAGCAACTATTAAACAATCCACATATCACAGCCTCAAAAACCTGCAAAAACATCTGAATCCTTCACGTTTACTTGTTTTCCTTTTTTCAAAAGAAAACCTCCCTGCTTATTCACACCATTTAGGGCTCAGTGATCTGCCTTCATGATGGAAATGCCAAATTATTTGGGGATACACAGATATTTTCAGTGTAAAACTAGAAGGTTATTTTTAATTATTCTGAACAGGTCCACTGCACATCAAAGTTCCTCTCTTCTCAATTCTGCAAGTTCAGGCAGAATGGACAATTTCAACTGTGATGGGCACACACCACTAGCCAGCACTCAAAATATTTAGAGAGTTTTCTCTCAAACAGGATTTACAGAAGGGCTGCTTTAGACTGACAGATAAGCACGCGTACTGCTTTAGCTGAAAATTAAAAACTCAGTACACAGTTTGTAAATTAACTGTGAATTAAAAAGAAAAAGATTAAGTACCAGCTTAATAACTCAGTATTTATTTCTACCCACAAGATGTCTACAGGACAACTGAGAACTTCAAATGAATACAGAATTTAATTTCAGTGCTTCAAGAGAAGAAAGCAGAGCAGACAATATATCAATATAAGCAAAACCTATCAGTTCTTACCTTAACTACAGTTACATCCAAGCCAGATAAGTGCAAAATTGGAGCAGCATTTGCTTCAAAAAGGTTTCTGGCTTTGCTAGACATAACAGAGTAAAAAACATTCCATTAGTCTGGTAGCTAAAAAAAATTAAAAAGGAAAGAAACAAATGAATAAGAACACAAAATCTACTTAAAAACGAGCATATAATCTACACAATCAGTCACTCAACCTGCCAGTCATGAAAGATGAGATTTCATTTGGTTCAAATGTATTACATTTCTAGACTCATCTCTCAGATGTCAGGTTTTTATTGCAGTTTTAATAAATGCAGAAGAGGTTATCTAGCTTTCTCCAAAAATAATATAAAAAACCCAACAAAACAAAACAAGATCTCCAGAAATTTATTAGAAAATTAATGCCTTTCAGAGCACCAAGCCTTAAAACCACAAATAAAGCTCATTGTAGGTTTTCAGAAACATTTTTTAAAAACCATTTACTGTTAAATAATATAAGTTTAGAAGCAAAGTCTTATGTGACCTTCTTCTGTTAAAGGACTGATACATTTTCTGCCTGTAACTGCATAATAAACCAATTATTCCATTAAGTATAAATTGCTTACAAGCAAACATGAGTCTAGAAGTCAGAGACTTAACTTATTAATATTTTGCATTTTCTACTCATGGGTGTTTCGAACAAAAGCACGTAAGTCCAAGCACTTCCATGTCAGATATATTATTCCTTTCATATTATTACTAACAGCTCCCTGCCTCTCCCCCAAGATGCAACCGATATGAAGCTTAGCTGATCGGCAGAAACAGACATACAGCATATCCAAGATTACTGGTTTTCTGATAATGAGCATGCAAAAATAGCAGCCGACCTCTTCCAGAAGTCTTGCTCTGAGCCCATATTTAGCCTCTCAGTTTGTGGACACAACCCTTTTCAAGGACAGGTTCCCAAAGAAGTAAGGGCACTGCTGGCTAACTTCAAGTCTCGAAGCAATCAAGGTCATCTCTTTATTTCTATAGCTTTTGAGGCCAGAAACACATCACATACAGAAGTTTGGAAGGAATACGAGAGAATTCCACACATGAAGGAATGACAAAGGCCGAAACACAGAATAAAAGAAAAATTAAATACATACATAGGTTTAGAAATCACTCTTTCACCTCAAGCATCTAGTTCTATTTCTCATCCCAATATTTTCAGTGAAATAAAGTTTGGCATAGTTACATAGCACCAGCTTGGCATCAGAGGGAGGTAAAAATGAGCTCAAAAATCTGGCTGGCTTTTAAAGTGGATGGCAGAGGAAAAATACAGAAAGAGGGCCTCACATATGAGTGTAGAGAACAGGGAATTTTACCCTTTGCAAGCTGCCGGGTTGAGGAACACTGTTGCCTTCTTCAATGGCATGCTGGAAGGGATCAGCTGGTTGCCAAAAACCTAAGTACGAGAAGAAGAGCAGAGGTCAATTTATCTTTAAAGCACATTGGCAAATAATTTCAAAAGAATGCATCTCTACAAACACCAATGGGGCTTTCAAGCCTCATGCCGTTCAAATGACTTCCATCTTTAGCCATTGTACAGGTCTCCACTTCAAAGACCTGCCCTCTTATCAACAGCTCACACCACTGTCACAAGTACTCTTCATTTTATAAATCCACCAACATTTCGTTTGTGTCAATGCCTGGTTTTCTGCCATGGGCACAAATCCAGGGAGCTATCCTTGACTTGAAGGTTACTTGATTTTCCTTCCTTATGTAATTCTCATCACCTGCCTAACACCTTCTTTCTGCATCTTTTTCCACTTTTGTACTTTACTTCTTCGATCTCTTATGCTTTTTTGTATTTTCTATGCTTAAGTTTCTGAAGCTAAGAAAGACAATTACCGGAGAAAGCAAACCTCTTTCAAGCCACCTAAAATCATCCTCATCTCTACACTAAAACTGGTTCTGAGTCAAATGATGACAACATATTCAGCAGTAGCACCCAGAAGCCCCAGAAATAAAGTAGGAACAAAAGACTACTGCGCTGAACATAAGACACAGTCAACTGTCCCTGGGTTTTTTTTTTGTTTATCTTGAAAATCCCATTAGCAGGAATTTTTATTTTGAAGAAGATGGACACTGTACACAATGTTAGCTGTTTAAATTTATAATCAATTGCACTTGCCAACTTTGCTTAGGAAACCTCAATGAAAAGAAGCACGAAGCTGGCCACGTTGCTTAAAACTTCCACATTCCTTCTTCAAGAAAGAAAAAGGATGAGAGAAGTTGCTGAGAGAAAAGGAATCTTCAAAGAAAGAGAAACAAATCAGTAACTCTTGAGCTTTACCCAAAAATCATCTCAAAAATAGACCAACTTCTTTTATTGCAATTATTAGGCAGGCATTGGGAAATATAGGGGTCCGTCTAGCAAATTACAGCTGTTAGAAACAACTAATTATTTGCTTGGGGGGGACAATGTGCTGTATTTGCTTGCTTTAAACAGCCTAACAAGACTCATAAAGAATTTATGAGTAATGACATAATCACCTCTTTATGTAATGTACTTAGACATTTATGTTACATACAGGGGCATTGCTCCAGCAAATGCTGATTTTTAAGACAGGAAATAAAAAAATAATGCAACATTCTAGAAATCCTTTTTTTTTTTCTTTTTCAGAACACAATATAAGGAAAGACAACTTAATGCCAACCATTCAAAATGGTTATTAAATCTATATATGAAGGTATAATTTAGGAAAGTCAATGTCTTTTTTGCTTCCTTGTCAAATGCACACTTCCAGGTATTGTATTCTGGACTTTTAAGATGACAATCACTATTTTGCAACTATGAAAACTCCTTTATACAAAGGCTTTATAATGCTTTATGAAAACCAACAGAGAACTACGTTCCTTTAAAGGAAACTGTCCCTGCTTCAGAGAGTGAATTAATTTTCAGCTAAACAGGCCCTCTTTAACACATGCCCAGAGTTCAGCACCAACAAGGTCAATCAGCGAGGCCAAATTTGCAGAGGATGTCCACAGTCAGCTGACACTGGCTTATTCCACAGAGCAAGGTGGAAAAGGTTTAAGATATGATCAATGGGTTCATTTTTATAGACACTTTCTATGATCATCTGCCACCCCAAGGCTGTCATCATAAACTGACATTTAAATTGAGATATGCATGGTGGAATTGTTGTATGAAATACTGCTGTAGCAGATACTTCAGCAGCAAAGTGGGTAACTCATTAATTTGGTATTGTGACAGGCTTAAAAACTTAGAAATCTGATATAAAATAACAGAGACAACCCCCACCCCCCCGCTTCACTCAGACTAAACCTTTTCTTGGGTGAGTCTGTCTCTATTTTCCCCCTATACTTACACAGCACTCTAAAGCAAGTACTACTTTTCAAACAATTACAGATTGTTGTTTCTCTTAAGAACGTATCAGACATTTAATGCCTTACTGCTGTATTGCTCTGTGGTTTCAAGCAGTATTTGGCCCTGTCACATCAGTGAGAATGAAAACTGCAGCAAGAATTGATTACTAGGCTTTCTGGTTCATTCCTGTCTAATGCAGGAGTCTTCTGCAGGATATTTTCCTGGGATTTAACCACTGAAACTGCAGGAAGCTCTATTGACAGTGCTTTTCCACTTTCATTTATGAGAATAAGCCATATTGGAATAGATCCCATCACTTAATAGCTAGAATTAAGAAACAGGAAAGCCAGAATTTCCACAACAGAACTATCTTGTTGTAACAGTCTTTCCTTAGCAGTTACACCTTTCTGACTTAGGACTTTATAAGGACTTTATAGGACTTCTCCTTATATATGATCTCATCAATGCTTTTTTTTTTTTCTCTATTTTTTAATTTGGTCAGCATGCTTCAAATACTGAGGAATTAACTGCTATATTTGGTGATATAAAAAAACTTCCATCACTTCGATATTATGCAATAAAAATGAGTATCAAAAACATAACAATCAAGAACAAATGACAGTATGAGTTGGAAATGCCTTTGATTCGGAAGCTGCAAGTATCATTTATGAAAACAGTACTTTCAGGGAAACATTTTTCTTATTCTTTCATTTATTTCTCATTCTTACTTTTATTCTGGCATGAAGTTCTACAGCCCACACTAAGGTGCTCTGAATATCTTTCCCTCAACAGCAGGCAGGCTAAAACTGGGATTATTCAGGTGTACCTCAGAAGGAGGACAATCTCAGTGAAAGAAGAAAACTAATTTTCGCCATTCTTCTCAGGCATCAGTATGTAGCAATAACAGGAGCACTGTTATACCCTGCCAAAACTCTTTTTTTTTATGGGAATACTACAGTATGGGAATTTACTCATTGCTGGTTGCCCGTACAGGTGACAAACTGCAAAATGCAACAGTCAGTATACTCAGAGAATAACTCTCTCTGAATACTAGTTTCTTGTCAGTAATCAGCAAATGGGTTGTCTCCATTAAGGTCCCAGTACATGGCTTTCAAAAGTGCTGGGTTACCCACCACAATTAGTATCCTTGATAAAGTCACTCAGGATCGAATTGACAAGGGCAAGGTCTCTCCAGCTGAACACTAACCTGAAGCAGTTTACACTGCTTCTGTCCAGAATACACCCATCGTAGTGCAGATTTTAGTCTCCTATTTTATCAACACATCATCTTCATACCACAGTGTTACAGGAACAGAATACACCTGCAGAAACGGACGTCTGCATAGCTACAGCAGTAACTAAGATTCCCCCAATGATAACACTGCACCATCCATCGCAACAGCAGTCAGGGCACAAAACGTACAGTACGCAGCTGCAGGACAGAGGCCTCATCCACCCTTTGGCACTTCAGCAAAAGAACACAGATGGCATCATTATAAAGCTTGTCACGTGAAGAGGGCCCACTGGGAAAAATCTGAGGAACCCTGCACAACCAAGATAAGAGGAAGATTTTAATCTAATTTTATCACTTTAAACAGTATTACCTGGGCTTCTTGGCATGCAGCTCTTCGTAGCAGGTTATCACTATTAGGTGAGACAGAAAAGAAAGTGGACGTTAGGTTGTGTAAGCTTAAAACAATTTGCTCATTTCTAAACGTAGGTACGTACCCATTTTACACACACTCTGAGCACCATGACAGATAAAAACAAACAAACAGGTTAAGACTTATTTAAAACATTTTAAGGATGAAACACACCTATTTAAGCACACATGCATATTTTCTTTCTGCATGTGCACACAAACACCCTCTCTACAGTAAAAGCAGAAAACATCCATAAGAAGGACATGGACCTTCTTACTGAGCAAGTCCAGAGGAGGCCACAAAGATGCTCAGAGGGCTGGAGCACGTCTCCTATGGAGACACGGCTGGCTCGTTCAGCCTGGAGAAGAGAAGGCTCAGGGGAGATCTTAGACTACCATTCCAGTACCTAAAGAGGGCCTACAAGAAATATGCAGAAGGACTTTTTACAAAGGCATGTAGTGACAGGACAAGGGGTAATGGCTTTAAGCTGAAAGAGAGTAGATTTAGATTAGATATTAGGAAGAAATTCCTTACTGCAAGGGTTGTGAGACACTGGCACAGGTTGCCAAGAGAAGCTGTGGCTGCCTCATCCCTGGCAATGTTCAAGGCCAGGTTTGGACAGGGCTTTGAGCAACCTGGTCCAGTGGAAGGTGTGCCTGCCCGTCATCTTTAACCAAACCCAAACCAAATCCCTTCCAACCCAAACCATTCTGTGATTCTGTGAGTCTGTGAAAACAAAGACCAGGATACCAGTGTACTGAGATTACATAAACCAAGAGACACTGTATAACTGTGATTTATTATTTACATTGATACATAACCGTTCTCCAGAACTAAGGTGCACATTTTTCCAATGTTAACACTGTTATTTGCACTGAAGGCACATACCATTCTGGCAATATAGAAGGAGTTTAGAGTAGACTTAAGTGTACTTAAGACCACAGACTTAAACCTTTGTGCATTGTAATTGTGAACTCCCCTCTCCATTTGTTCCTTTGTAAACTGAACACATTAATGCAGGACCTACCACCCACCTAGGTCTGAGCATGGCTCAAAGCAGTAACTCAAGAGAGGTGAAAAATTACTCAACTCACTTAAGCGAAGTTTAAAAACAAAGAAGAAAAGTATTAGCAATGCCACTGACAATCATTTCAGAAATTGGTGACAGACCACATTAGCAAGGTGGCAAGCAGGGTACAGCTGGCAAGCAAACTGCAGACAGAGCTACTGGGTGAGGAACAAAATTCCATTCTTCCCCAGACCAAAAAATGCCCTTGCAGACAAAACAGGGAGTCCTGTTCTGCACTGCTCAAAGTCTCACCAGTCCTTTAGATACCAGACACTCCCACTCCTTGCTAAAACCAAAGAACTCCTTCAGCATGCCCTTGTCAATGTTGGCAAGACAGTATATTATTGCCTCAAAAATATCTAGTACAAAAAAATCCCAATTACAGTCAGCATATCAAATTGAATACACCAATTAAGAGGATTCAAGGCCAACCAGGAAAAACAAGTCATTAGGAAAGCAGAACACTCCTGCCACAAAGTGTGGCTCACCAGGCCAAATCCCTGCAATAGGAATGCCAGAAGGCAATGCCTTGGTCAGACCTGTGGATCCAAACACAAGTGCGACCTATCCAACTCCATGCGTTCATGGTGTTTATCTGTTAATGGAGCTATGTAAGCTGCTCTTTCTGGCATCACCAAAAGTTGCTGCAATGCCATAAAAGGAGAAGCAGGGTGACTTCATGCGAGATACAAAGCTTGGCTCTGAAAAAATAACTCTATCTCAAAAAAGCCACAGATTTATTCCTGGTAATAACAGAAAGACAAAGGAAGAATTCAAGCATGGAGAAAGAAATAATACCTCAACAGGATAATAAGTAACTGTCCGTAACTGGCTAAAAACCCAAATTCCTCAGAGGGAATGCTCTTGACTATCATGTTTGCTCCTTAAAACAAAAGGACTGAGTCATTTGTATTAGGCACCTAAAATATCACTTAGAGGAGCAACAAACTTGATTTTGGTTGCAATAATATAATGAAAGCACAGTAGTTATAATAACTACCTCTGAGAAGGTTTTGTGTTACAAGCTAAAAAACACTGTCACAGCTAATTCCAGTTCAGTCAGGACAGCATAGCTGGCTAAGTGCACACTGTGCTACTGAGGGCATAAGCCCTCATTTGGGACTTCTTTTCCCCCTGTGACTATGTGTGGCCAGGGCAAACACAAAGCAATTGCAACTTCAGTATGTGAAGCTGAAATACAATGGGGTATCAAGAAAAATCCACTCTCAAATGATGGCTGCACAGTTGACAACTGCTGTCTTAAACATACTAAAAAATTCTAGTCAGATTCATGTTATCTGTTTACTTCACATTGATGCCATTTTGTCCCCAGGTCAAGCTGTGTCACATCGCCAGCCAGTATTTTCCTGGTGCCTGCAACCTTATGCTGCAGTGTTAATCACCTTTAAAATGGAGTCCAGCATAGCTTTTCAAATGCAAGTAACAGATACTGTGCTCTCTGACCAAACCTGCAAAGACCATCAAAACAACTGTCAAGGATGCAAGCTTGATTCAACTCACCGGAGTGTTCACTATAAAACTAAGGCTTGACAGTTTAGATGTCAAAATTTATGCTTATGTTCTCCTGCACTGAAGCATCTACAGAAACAGAAGAAGTCTACCCTGACATATATCATTTTGGTGTCAAAAGTTTAGGTTCTGAGACCAGAAGAACCTGTCCGGTAATTTACAGGTTGTCTCACATCTCCAGTAGCATAGCACCCAGAATCCCATGCCATCCCAGCCATACTCAAAGCATTTCCACTGATTAAACTAGGACATATATTTCAAAGTCATCTGAGTTTGGCTTAAAGATGTTTTAAGTATGGTTTAAAGGTGCCATGTAATAGGAAAAAAAAATTTCCTTAAAATGTTACATCAACATTTAACTTATCTTCACAGTTCATTAGAAATAGCACATGTGCACTCACAGGAGCGTATCTGCGAAAACAGCAGTTATCCTCCTAGATCAGGCTCTTGCCTTCATTCATCTCATATGGTTCACTTAAAGTACCGTAAGTGGGTCTGGAAGTCCTGTGCAGATCCTATCAACTAATAAATACAGCTAGAAAAATGTTAATAATATCAAAAAGGTAGTTTCTTAATGTCTTCTATCTTGGTACGTATTAGATTATAGATTATCAAAATAATCTATATTCTAATATAGATTAGATTATTCTCTGGCTGCATATCAGCACCCAGAGAAAAGACTTTAATAACAAACGTAAGATTCTGTTGATTTTTTGTACTTTGTTGACAAATACTAGGTAGCTACAAAGCCTCTTCAACCATACCAGAACATGGGCAGGTGGGGCTGAGGGAAATTACTGCATTGCCTTAAAGAACACAAAGAGATTTCTTCCAACTTGCACCATACCACAGCAAACTAAAAATCAATTTTTACTTAATGCTTCCCCGAAGGGCTTATAGACACAACTCGCCTTAAAGCAAACGGACGTGGTGTATACCTTCTGGTCAACCCAGGGCTGCCTTCCTGCTGTAATTAAGGATCACACAGTTTATAGCCCAGCCAACTTGCTTAAGCAGTAAAAGGTTGGGAGACAGAGAGGAACAAGCAGTGGCAGTGGGGTATGAAAAAAAGAGGTTGCCCTAAGCTGAACCCACAGGCAGAACACTGACTGGTTCAACAAAGATAAAGTCAATCCTGCAAGGCTGGCAGCCACTGCAGTGGGGGGTCTTTGGATAACAAAGCAGGCTTATGCCAAAGCAAGGAACCAACACAGAAATAAAGAACAACTGTGCATAGCTCACCATGTGCCAGCCATGTCAGGCTGCCAAAACACAGCAGGCTGTGAGAGCACAACATCTGTACAACTTGCTTTAACAGGGGCTGCTCTGATTTCTCTGCAAAATCTCTGGCACAGGACTGGTGGTCACTGCTCCTGTTGCAGGTATTTTCAGCTAGAATAGGGAATTAACACTCTTGCATACAACCACAAAGATCCACGCACTTGAGTATGCGTGCTCCTCCAGCTGAGGCTGCATCCTCTGCCCAAGTGCCGGGAGGGGCCAGGGCTGAAAGGTCGGTTCCCATAATGAAAAGTCAACCAGAGAACCAATGAACTCAACAAGACAGTAAACCTGAAACAAAGAAGCTGTTTGAGGCCCACAGCTGCATCAAGGGTAAGCCTTCACCATACAGATGTGAGATATATAGGAACGATTCATGTCAGCAACTTGGGAGTCCTTGTAATCATTGTACTTTGGGTGGAATCAAAAATCCTTTAAATCACTGTACCATGTGTAGAATGTATAAGAATGATCACATTATGATAGATATTCCTGTCAATACAATGATGAAAGAGAAGAAGAAACAAAGGAATAATCCTTCTTAATCAAACGTTTTGTTACTTTAAAGGGTACTTTGTTTAACTACTTGAATGTCTCAAACGCTTTGCTAATTAAAGGGGTACTTAGTTTAACTGCTTGAATGCCTTAAGGGGGTTAGGTAATCAAGAGATACATCCTGTTGCAGGATGAGGTGAAACCTGTGTATTGAATAAGTAACTATATAAGAAATGGAATTTAGGGGGCTAAGATGGTAGTTAAGCTTGTGATAGACATCTCCTGTTAATGTAGTACCAAGGAATTCAATAACTTTTTAAGAAGTTTCTTCACCCGAAGATAAGACCCCAGCAACAGGAGGAGAACAATGAAAAGGAACCACATCGATATTCGGGTGAAGGAGACAACAGGACTGACTGAAACCCAAGACTGAGGAGTGTAAGAGACTGTACCCCAGAAATCTTGGTGTGTGTCTTGGGTGGAGCGAAGACTCCCCGGCGCACCCAGCGCTGCTTGCTTATCACCTCTCGATATTAATCAATTGTAATTAATTAAATCAGATCATGGTCAAGACAGAATAGACAACCAAAGGAACTTCCTTAAAAGTGACCATACTACGAAAGTATAAAGAAGCTCATGTGTGAGATCCCATTTAAAGCAAAATTATCAGCATTAAATCTAAGACTGTTAGGTATATTCAAGCAAGAAGCAGACTAAAGTCTCCTGTTCAGTGTCTGCCTCAAAACACAAAGTTTTGTCATCAGAAACATGATTAAAGCTGTGAATATAGGCTCATTCCCTCAAGAGCTATAAAAGAAATCCTGAAAGAGATTTTATCTTAGCAGAGGGCTTTTTGGCTGCTTCCAATGTGACAAGAGCACAGCATCCTCTTTACTGGATATCAGCATTTATTTCCAGCTTGGCTTCAGAAGGGAATGAAAGACAAATCTTAGTTTTCATCAGCTCAGAATTTATACTGGTTTTTGACAAGGTTTTGATGAAATAAAGTCAGCCACTCAGCAACTACATGCAAAAAGGTGGCAAAGTGAGTTATCAGTTGGCAAACAAGCAGAAGAGACTAACATCCAAATTACAGATAACAATAATACTCAGATTACTGGCAAGCAGTCAAAGATGCCTTGCCAGCATTTTTTATGGAGAAAGTCAGTATTTTAACATCTACAGAGCAAAACTGAGCATCTGATGAGTCCACCATTTCAGTGCAGTACCAAAGGTCCCTCCCCATCATGACAAAGTGATGATCACTCACCCAGTGACACCACTGTAACAGTCTGGCCAAACCTAACAATGAGTTAAACTGATGTCCATCATGTCAGAGATTAAATTTCTGCTGCTTTGATGGAGCTGGTGAATCACTGCACCACCTGGACATACAAAGAACAGCAGCAGCTCAGTTCAGGAAAGGTGATCCAGGACATAAAGGTGAGAGAGGTGTCCAAATTTGGTGGAGATTTTTAAACAATTATATAGTATCTTTATATGTAATCATCCCCACATGCATATGTCAAACAGAAGTACATTATGTGAATGAGCATGTCTCTGACAATCTGCATACCCTCTAAGCTTTGATCTAGTACATTAAATTCAGTGTACCTCGTACCTGTAGTATGATACACTACAGGTTGAAATCACGCTAATACAAAACTTCATGCAATCCAGAGAAATTAAAAGGAGACAATCTTACATGTGACAGAGGTATCTTCTTAGTTCTCCAATGCTACAATAGTATTTGCTATCCTAAATGCAAGACAATGGGTTTTTAAAACATATCTGTTTATGAAGAATAAAGGAATTTTAAGACTCACTAAGGTTTTGTAAGGACAGCAATAGGATTTTAGCTAACAGTAGTTCAACCAGAAATAAAACAAAGTATTTTACTTGCCACCTCCCGATCAATGTCTCTTTTGAGGAGGCATCTTCTGTCCTATTACATACTTCTAAGAACTGTATCACAAATAGGGGAGGGGGAATCAGCACAAGGTTCCCTTTTTACTCTTCCCATTCATCCAAAACCCCCTGATTTTTAAATCAGTCAGTATCTGGACACCTCCAAAGATGAAAGGCCAAACACTGACTAGAAACTAAACGTTGCATGAGGAAAGTATTGTACAAGACTGGGCTAAGAAGCTCCTCAAATTTTAAAGTTATCATCATCCACAACCTTTAGACTAACCCACTGATGAACCATTACACACCAGTGCCCTTCTTTCCTCTACAGCCTGTGAAGCACAAGGCTGTCCACATGAAACCCCAGAGCACAGGCTACAGAAGGGAGACATAGAGATCCATCTCCGGGCAGGGAAGAGTCATGGGAAACAAGTCTGGAAAAAGTAACATTCTTTTTGTCATTATTTGCCCACACAGCATCATATAAAGTCTCACAGAGCATTTCTGTCCCAAGGGGCACATAGGCTGTAGAAGAGTTGCCATTTATTTGCAGGACACGTTGTTATTTACAATAGCTCCACTGGATGCAGGCATCATAGGCTCTGCATCCACAAAGCGGGATGAACCCTGAGAACTCAAAAAAGCAAATTATCATTTCCTTGCAAGAGAAATATCCTAGAAAACCCATGAGGATGGAAAAGGGAAGAAGAGGATGCAGGATGAGAAACAAAATTTTCCTCAGCTGCCAACAAATGAGCAACTCAGACAGCTAATTCCAAGAAGTCAGAAGCTAATCTAAACTGATGATGTGCTAAAAGCAAGCCCCTTCATCAGACACTCCAGTGATCCCAGAAACCACAGCACAAGACTTCACTAAACCTTTAATCTGTTCTAAAAGGGGCAAATACAAGTCCAGGGAAGTAAGCCTCATGCATAGTAATTTGGCCTCTGATGTCAGTAACAGCAAGCCTCAGGGCCAAAATAGCCCTCATTAACCTCTTCAAGTGTTGCCTGAAGCAGTTTGTCCATGGGGCAAAAGGCACCTCTCATGCTCCCCACACAAATGGTACATAATCTGGGAAGAGGGAAAAAAAAAAAACCCAAACCAAAAGCCATTACCACATCTGGAGGCACAACAAGCTGTAAAGAAGGATCCTGACCTATTCCCCGCTGTCCAGCAGCCACAAGGTAAGGTCTTCACTGTGCACAGTGTACCACACATGGTAGGGCTGCTGGGACTACCTCTGAATTTTTACACTCTTGCCATCAGGTTCTTGTGTCACTCCTCATTTTTTCTATTCCCTGGCTAAAACAATCCTGCAGCTAAATGGTTATCACTTTTTCCAAACAGTATTTAAACATCTGAAAGCAGTACTTTACACCTGTGCTTCAGTATACATCAAAATCATGCAGACCTGTTTGTCATCACAGGATTTCCTACCTTGCATTTCCAATTTTTGCTGTTTTTTCCCTTTCAAATATGAGGGGAGATTGAAGAATGGGATGTGTAAACGTTTTTTCTTCAGCCACTACATTGTACGGGCTAGGCACCAAGCCTACAACTTGGTGCAAATAACCACCAAGCACTGAAATTTAAATACCAAAAGTTTCCCTTTTGTTTGCCTTTCGTATTTTCCTCTTTAGTTACTGCAATCAAAGTGGAATGCAAGCTCAAGGGTCCACTGACATTACCCAGAGGCATCAAAACCCCTCAACTTGTTCTGTGCTTGCAATGCTTACAACACAGCAGTATGCTATGTACTACTTCTCTGTCTGTGGGTCCATGCAAATGTACACCTGAAACCATGACCTTGTTACCACTGCTTTCACACAGTTATTCTCCACCCTACCACAGCCTGCCTTATAATCAGCAATTACAAGGAAAAAAGTAATGAGGGAGAGGGTTTTTTGCTGTTTGCCCTGCAGCCAACCAAGCCTTACTGCTTCTGGTAAGAAGTAAGCAACTAAAACAGATGTACCATTCAAAACAAAGACTGATTTAATGCAAAAGCCTCCAGCCAAAAGGAAGCAAAGAAGGAAAGTATAGCAAACAACATAAACTGGTTTATTTTCCTAAGTTTTCCACCGAGGCTTCTACAGCATTTTCATATAAGCAGAAAAGAACACTGCTAAAATCATGATGTAATAATCAAACAGACATTAAGACAGTGACAGTACAGACAGCACCAAAAATATCCAGAAGGTTTTAAAAATAATTTGGCTATACTTGCATTCTAGTGAACTGTATTAACCATAATCTTAAAGGACAGGGATTAAAAATAAGCCTAGCTATTCAAAAATTGCAAGAGGATTTTGCTCAGTATAAGGAACATGCTGTCCACAGACAATGGAAATTACACCCTTGTAGGTATAACCTATGCAGCAGCTGGTGGGCTCCTTCTAAGTGGATGTTAACAGCAAAGCAGGCTCACCATGGAGGCGCAGTGCATGGTGGCTGCTGCTAGGACAAGGCCTCAAGGCACAAGTGCTGATGCAACACAAATGTGGCATTGTTCATGAGGTGTATGGCACCGAGAAAAACAGAAAAGGGAAAACAGGCTCAACACCACCATGCCATGATGGCCACCCTCTACACATCTTCCCTGCCCAGCTCTGGCAGTGTTCAAGGCCAGACTGGACAAGCTTTGAGCAACCTAGTCTACTGGAAGGTGTCTCTGCCCACGGCAGGGTGGTTGAAAATAAGTGATCTTAAGGTCCCTTCCAACCAAAACCATTCTGTGATTCCATGATTTGCATCAGCTGGTACCAGTGGCACCATTTGCACGTGTAGGGCCTCTGGTTTTATTCATCCTTATATTGGTTCAAGGTAATGACACACACTTGGCTGATGACATTTGCTTTTTAAGTTAGAAGAGTGACATCTTTTGCCCCTCCAACAGGCCCCAAAACTACTCAAGCCACCATGACAATACCTCTGTTTAAAACTACCACCTCAAACTTACAACATGGCCAAGGCGGGAAACCACAAAAAGGCACCGAGCCCTCTCCAGGTCACGGCTGCTGAGTGGGAGGCAGAGCCATCCCCTCAAGCTGCCGGAGCCCCTCTGAGGGCAAGCCTCTAGAACATGGGAGTTTTAGTCACCGGACCAGCACGCTGGGCACCCGAGCTGAACGCGGCAGCGGGGCTGACCGCTTGAGGCAGCCCGCAGGCACACAGCCGGGGCGGTGGCTTCGCTCTCCCGCCCCCCAGCCCGCTCCGCTCCGCCCCGGCCCAGCCCCGGGCGGCAGTTACCAGTGCTTCCCATAGAGCCAGTTCCCGCCCCAGCTCAGCAAGCAGACCCCGAACGTGGTTTTCTTCCAGTGGGTCCTCAGCGTCGTCAGCACTTTCATCGCTGCGGCCATGCCGCCCGGCACAGGGGCACACCGGCCGCCCCTCAGCAAAGGCCGGCGGGAACCGCCGTGCCGCTGCCCAGACCGACGCGGCTCGGCTGGAAACGGCTCCCCCGGCTCCGGCGTTCCGCACAGAGACGCCGTCGCGGCCCCGCTGGCTTCCGGACCCCGGCACAAGGGAGGGTTTTTGCCTAGCCTGCCCCCCCACCCCACCATGGAGCTGGACTGAGATCTCATCCCGCACCCATGTAACGGTGCCCCAGCCTTGGGCTGTCAGTGCCCCCAAATGCGCCCCTGGCACCCTCCCTCGGTTTAAAAAAGAAGCAGCACACAGATCCCAAGGGCAAGTGTTTTCACGCTCACCTGTGTGCCAGCCCCCGGCGAGCCTCCCTGTGTTGCTGTCCTCCAGCACCTGAAGTGACCTGCATCCGTGGGTGCTTGTCAGCAGGCCCGAGCAAGGGGAGCAGGGACTTTCTGTGTAGCTGAAGGCAAAAGTGAATAGGTAGGGTTTTTTCACACTGATGAGAAATATCCATGGTGTCCCCCCCAAAAAATCTCCCTAGGAAATATTTCAGCAGATCCAGCTAAAGCAATGTTGACGAGGGAGTACCTGGGGTTTGCTTTTTAAACCCCACCAACGGGATGACCAAAGGCACTAGGGGAAATGTCTCCAACCATGCATGGAAAACAGGCTGTGCTCACAAGGATGCCATGCAGCCATGAACAGCATGAACATCCTGCCAGGGAAAAGTGAAAACACAGCCAACTGGCAAGACCAGCTCCAGGAATGCTGGATGCAGTGTTCAAAGCCAGGTTGGATGGGGTTTAGAACAACCTGGTCTAGTGGAAGGTGTCCCTGTCTATGGCAGGGGGATGGAACTGGATGAGCTTTATAGTCCCTTCCAACCCAAACCATAGTGATGGTGGCCTCCTCTAGCATTAACACGTGATGTGATGGTGAGCAGCCTCAGAGATTTCACAGCAGTGCTGAGTGGAGACATGTGTGGCTGATAGCCAGAGAGACCCTGTCCTATGAGGAAGGAAGAGACATGTCGGGCCATTCAGAATGAACCACTGGCTAAATAAGTGGGGTGAGGAAGCAACACTGCTTTTGTAGACAACAGCCCTTCTCTTGACAGGGCCCTGGACTTGGGGGTTCAGGACAAGAAGGAGCCAGTCTGTCAAGGACCAGCAGGTCAGGGTAATGAACACAGCACTGAACAGAAGGGTTTTTTTCTGCAGAATGTTTTTCCCACTTGCCAAATGCAGTTTTCAACATTTACAAACATGTGAAAGTCAATAAAATGGATTTTCTGTAAAGAGCTTGCCCAAATCCTTCTACTTAATGCTGTCCGGATGGGATGTGCGTGGCAACATAAGGGGGCCACTTGGGGACAGATTAGGGACTACGGGTATGCAAAAGTCTGTTCTGCAAAAATCGAGTTGATGTATAAGATGGTCCAGAAGACACTCTGCTGTTAGTGATAAGGAAAGCAGATTAAACCCTATGGATTAGTTTCCCTATGATGTTTTGGGTTTTCTTTTCCCTTCATTTTGTAGAGTAGAAGATTTGGGATTTGTTTTTCTAAGAAAAACATTAAATGATCAGCTCCTGATGAATATTTCAGGCACACCCCATCCAGTAGCCATTGCTTCCCACATAAATATTCTAGGTTCATCTGCCCAGTGTATCGCAGTGTGCTGAGTACAGGTGCTTGATGCGCTGCTGAATGTTCCAGGCAATGTGGAGTGATTAAATGTCCTACTTTTTTTTGGTGTTCTACTTTTTGTGAGGATTCAGGTGGTGTGGTCAACTGCTGACAGCAACGATAGCAACAGATACTAGTACTCCCCTCTTTTCCTTAGCTTATGAAAATATTATGTGCCAATAAATACTTTTCAGATTCATAATTCTCATGAGGTGCCATAAATAATTTACAAGCATATATAACTTCCTGTTTCACAATCAACTCTACTGAGTACAGTTGTGTTTATTAAAGATGCTTCCAAAGCAAGCTTGAATTTTTAAAATAAATGCTCTTTAATATGCCAATACATGTTTGGAGCAGTCAGAAAAATGCTTAAATGTATGAAAGAACTGAATATCACTAAGATCACTGGAATAGGTTGCCCAGGGAAGTTGTGAATGCTCCATCCCTGGCAGTGTTCAAGCCCAGGTTGGACAGAGCCTTGGGTGACATGGTTTAGTGTGAGGTGTCCCTGCCCATGGCAGGGGGGTTGGAACTTGATGATCTAAAGGTCCTTTCCAACCCTAAGTATTCTATGACTCCATGTCTGAATGAAAATGTTCCTGAGTTCCTATGTGTGAAAGCACATCAGGGGTAAAGTTTTTAGCTCACAGTTATGTATGTCTTTCAACACCCCTAGTAGAGGGACTTGACCCTGCTCTGAGCAGGGTTTCTGGACTAGATGAGCTCCAGAGGTCCTGCACCATCTCCACCATTCAGGGACTGTGTGATGTTGCCTGAGAATTTGGGGTGGTGATTTTGAGATGGGGCTTTTTTAAGAGAACTGCTCTTAGAAGGCAGAAACACTGCAGACAACAATAACAGATTGTGTGCTTGTCTCATTACTTGGCTTTACTTAGGATGCCGCATTCATTCTAAAATCCCTCTTGGCAGACAATGTATGTCCTAGTTCTTGGTTGTGGCTGTCTGATCACCCTCAAGGTAGATCACACCTGCCATGCTGTTGCGCGCACCAGGTACTTCTCTTTTAGCTGTCCTAGTTTTCTGCATGTCATATCAATAGAAGCAGGTATTAGAGTATGTGTACTGGAAAATGAGAGGATAAAGTGTTGATCTTGAACATCCTCTAGATTATATAGTGTATTATGTATTATAGGCCAATTAAAATGACTGCTACCTTTTTCAGAAAATTGCTCAGAGGAGGCTGGAATACGTATTTTCTTTTATTCTGATTACTAGGTGGTTTGTGGGGGAAAAAAATAGAGTCATTCAAAAAGCTTTTCTGCAACTCTAATACTTGACTGGTGATGTGTCACCTAAAATTATCACACAAACTGTGTGTGAAGATGGGTGAGTACCTAATTCCTGTTGCTCAGGTCTAAGCCATTTTTGAAGAGTAAAAATGTCATCATGTCTCTACCACCAGTGCCAGGCTTATTACAAGAAGAAGCCTCAGATACATGACTGTGCTTCAGGGATGTACTTGTTTGTAACTTTAGGAAAGCCACGTGCTTTCCTAAAGCACAAGAGTCTAATTGCTCTTCTAAGCCAGAAAATATGGGTGAAATAATAGAGAGATTTTTCTCCATTCCTTGGCAATAACCTACAACTGATGAGGCCAGAGAATGATTTAGTCTTCTGTCCAGCACAATCTGTCCTCAGGTCCTCATCTTAGCTAACTCATCTGGACTGCTGTTTTTCTGTTGTTGCTGTTTCTCTGGCAAAGATACTCATTTTACTGAAGTTACTGGTTTCATCATTTGATATGTAGTTTTGAGTGGGAGCTTCAGAATCAGGAACAAAAGTCTTGCTCACAGTCACCACTTAGTACCAGTGGGACTTTATTCAAATTCATGGACTGAAAGCTAATTGTAGCCATGTGCTCTATAGGTAAGCCTCATATGGCTGAACTGGATGACCCCATGTGCATCTCTGCTAAGTCCTGTATCAGCACTGTACAAGGGCAGAGAAGAGTTTTTGCATGATGGTAGCGTAAAGGATATATGCCTATGCATGCACAAAAGAAACAGACAGTGAAGTCATTCTATTGTCCTTATAGTGATGAAGAATTGAGACCCCTCTGCCTTCTGGTTATTCTGGAATTTGTGACTCAGCTAAGGATAGGCTGAGGGTATAAAATAGCAGTGCTGCCATTCATACCTCCTGCCATCAAGGTGGTCGTATGTCTTCAAGCTTTTCTGTGCAAATAAAATGCAGATAGCTGCTTGTATTGCAAAGAGACCAGATTTATTGCTGTGTAGAAGCTGTGTGTTTGTCACACCAATGTAAGCCTGTGTTCCTGCTAGAGTGAGGCAGGGTTGTTTCTGATTGTAGTCTGCCCCCCCGCTTTCTACACATGATTAATATCAGTGCAAAGCTTTTGTGCAGCTGATGAGAAAAAACTCAGGCTGTAAATCTGTCGTGTCTGGCACAGCGAGGGAGGTTATAATTTGCTTTACTTTAATTCTACAGCACCTGAACACCAAGCATGATTTAAGGTGGGGAAGAGCCCTTTTCCTTGGTGGATGGCAGCAGGCCTGTCTCTCCAGATCAGGCTGTGGGATTGAAGCCCCAGCCTTACAGGAACATCATCCTCCAGCTTTTCTCTCCCCACAAGCCATGGGCACAGGCTGGCTGCAGACAGAGCTCTTTCTCCATTACACCCCTGGCCACCAACCTGTGTAAGAGAGCACTACATCCACTGAAGCTAATCAAAGAAAGTTCCTACCTGTGAGAGCAGAGAAAGGTCATGATGGATTCTCTTGCCCTCATTTCCAGCTCTGTCTGGAGGTGTGAGTCCCCGGGGTAGTCATGTCCGAAATTAGTGCCTGCTTCACTGGCTTGGAGAAAGATCTGAATCCCACTGGCAGGGTTTTTTGTTGGGTAGCTCAGAGAAACTCTGCACAAGAATAATCTCTCCCCTTTCTTCCCTTCCTTGCTCTTCCTTGGCTCTTCTGTACGCAGAACACGACATGCACTTCACCATCCCTAGAAGGAAATTCAGGACTACGCCTAGCATATTTCTGCAGCAAAAAATCACCACCTTTACACCCTGCCCCCTCTTCCCATGACTGAGCTATTACATAGAAATATTCCCTGATTCTCAGCGTTTATTAACCTTTTTTTTCCAAGGGAATGAATAGAAATATTCACAGCTTTTGAACAGCCACAGAAACCCATTAAATTGCTCTGTGGCAATCTTGTCAGGAACTTGTTCCTTTAGCACAGACAGGTTTCAAAAGGCTCTGCACTCCCTCCCAACCTATTTGGATTCAGTAAATGCAGGTGCCATTGTGGAAGTGTCTAGTGGAAGGTGTCCCTGCCTGTTGCAGGGGGATTGGAACTGGATGATCTCTAAGGTCCTTTCCAACCCAAACCATTCTGTGATTCTGTGGTTAGGGTGAACAGCCCTGGACTCTAAGTTTTACATGTAGCAGGGCGACAGACAAAATGACCCTTAAGAAAGTCCTGCTGATGCAAGCTAAGGCCACTCATCTCTGAGCTCATGCTGTTACTATGGCACTGCCACATATTAAGGGACTTTGCATAGCAAATAGTACAATGCAGAGAGGGAGAGAGAAAGAGAGAGACCAAATGCATAGCACAGACTTTCTCATGGTATGTGTGTGCCACTATAAGCAGCATCTATTTGGAAGGGATGTAGCCATCAACCAGCATGCTGGTAATACCTAACCTCTCCTGGGCTTACACCTGCAAGCAGGTATTTTCACTTCTGCAGACAGAATCTGAGTGATTTAAACCATGAGAATCTCCAGTCCAGCATTTTGATTCTAGCAGACATTAATGCTCATTGTTCAATAGCCAGAATAAATGTCATATTCTCTCCATTTATCCCTGTTGTACATTGGGATGAGACAGTGTAAATTTTAAGGCTTTTCTTGATTTCTGTCTGTCCAGAAGTGTGATGTTGCATACTACTTACCTGTGTTTACGTTAAGATATCACCTACCTGAAAATCCAGCTGCTGCTATATGCTGTCCTGGTTACATCCTATAGCCAGATGATCCTATATTCAGAAGAGCTTCTGAAAACTACAATTACATCTGTAACAATGATTCATTTTTCACTGAGGCAGTGACAGCCTGTTCCATGAACCAGATGGAGTGGGGCCTTGGGCAATTGTAATCAAAGAGCAACAGCCACGGTTCGAAGGAAAGAGAGAGTCCCAGTTGGTTTCCTATTAAATGCTTCTATTTTCATTTTGTTTTGACTCAATTGTGTGCATCACCACGGCCCACTGAACACATCTGGCTGACATCTTAGATTGCATACCCAGCACATTACTGTGTTTGCTCAAAGTTTCACTTCTTCCAAAGTCAGTGGCAGTGCTCTGTGATGGCAAGTTGGTTTATCCTTCTACTTAGGTGGAGTTGGGGGAGCAACAGAATCAGTTGCAGGCAAAGGCAGGCTGAAAAGATCCATCACTGTCATGATGAACCACTCTCATGCCTCTTCACCAGCGAAATATCTTTGCCTCTGTAGAAGCTAAGAGATTAATTTATCATGGATTTTGGAGCACAAAATATAGCCACTTAGTAAGAATATAATCCTGCTGAGTTACTATCAATTGGTCTACTTCGATCCCTGCCAAATGATATATCCCACATCTAATCCTGACAATTGCTTATGAATTGTTACCGGCCATTTCATTGGTCTGTCAAGTAAAGGGCTAGATGTTTTCATGTGCTGAAGAATGCATAACTATACTTTGTTGGGTTTTTTTTTTCTTTTAAATTAGAATAAAATCTGATGTTCAGCTTTTTTATAGTCTCCTAGCTTTCAGTTATTTCAGAGGTTACCTTTTTACTCCTCCCATGAGGGAAAGGTTGCTGGAGATACAGATCCTGTCATACATACTGCTTCCTTAGGTTTTGCAAGACATTAAAGAGTTCTTCCAAACATGTTTCCTTATAAACTCTGTATAAGCATTTTCAGCAAATGTATTCCAATGAGCTCTGTAGCTAGTTTGGGTTTTGTACAGCTTCACATCGCATTTATCTTCCAGAAATTTCCCAAGTGATATGGTTTTAAAAATTGTTACATTATTGTTGTTATTCTTGTGTTACTAATTGACATTCTAATTATAACACAGACATTGCTTTTGAACTCACTGTAGTTTCTTTCACTGCACAGAGTATATTTTCTTTGAATTAGTATCCCATTATGATCTGGTGTCAGTTCAAAGGTTGGATTTGCTTTTTGCACTGGTTAGGCATTCTTTTCACTTAATATGCTGCTGTAAGGATCTATGATAAGATGATACTGGGGGCAGTGTAAGACTCTGGGACTTAACAAGGCTAGATTAGAACAGTCCTGTATTTTACATTAAATGAAAGCAGTTTGAGCCACAGTTACAAACCTGCTATCCATGCTCTCAAAATACACAGGCGTTAGTGACTCCATTTATGTGACATCTTTGCTTGCTTTGTTTTCTTGCTTTACTTTGCAAAGAACAGATGGGAAGAGTAATTTCAGTAGTGAATACCATAAGGTACCTGGAGTAAAGTAAATTAAGGAAATACCATAAATGCAAGAATGAAGCAGTTAAACCTCTAAGAGGAGATTTACAATTAAGAATTAACAGAGAACATATCCTTTGTCAAGAGACAGAAACCACTTGGTTCAGACTGAATCTTGCAGAGGATGAACAGGGCTCTGACATAACATATACATGGAGAAACTCAAGTCATAGAAAAAAGGATATTTAAGATGTCAAACACGTAAAACAGTTTATGTACAATGGAGCAGGTAACATAAGTTGGGACAATGTCTATTATATGATGAAAGGTGCAAGGAGTACTAAGGATTACATTGTTTTACAAAAACATATGAATACTGACAGAAGGAATATATAGGATGGGTAAGGAAAACAAGGGAAGCACAACTTGCTTAGGTGAAAATTATATAGCAAAAATATACAACAAAGCAGCCAAAGATGAAACAGTGTCAGTGGAAGTAAATAGGACATTTACTTTTTAACTGTTTCACAGAAGCAAATGTGTTGCCAGAAGCAGTTTTAGAAGATGCTTGTAGGAGAGTCAGACATAGCGGGAAGTAAATATAGAAACCAGAATGAACAGTGACAAGCTCAATAAGCACTAAGAAGTATGTGAACAAGACTGGAAAATATATTGGAAACTGGGAAATATATTGGAAAAGGCATAATTTATGAAACTGACCCACGAAAGATCTCAATTGAATACAAAGCAGACCTGGAAAAGTCTCTCTCCTTTAGCCTCATGCTACTACCTCCTCTCTGCAATTACTGTCTTTAGGAAAATTAAATTAGAGGCAAAGCGGGGAATGTTAGTAGGATCGTTGGATGGAGGATGTTACAACAGGTACTGTCACGTTCCTCTTTGTAGGAACAAAACACAGTATCTTCTAGTGCCAGACCTGCTAGGACAAAGCTAGGCAAATAATATGGGAAGTTCTACGCAATAGAAATAATGTATGAATAAATTACATTAACTGAAAAAGACAAATGAGTAGATTGTGGGTGAGATGAGAGAGGAGGGCCTGTCCACATGGGCAAGGAAAATATATAAATTCATTGGGAAGGTCGGTAACACAGAGGCATTTGCCCCTAATCTAGCTGCTTGCAGCAACCACCTGGAGCACTGCTGTGCAGTGATGTTTAATGGATGTGCAATGTCAATATTAATACAGTCTGAGAAACTGAAGGAGTTCATTAGGGGACTCTGTTACAGTGGTTCACAGCACAAGAGGTAAGTTATGCGCTTATTTCTCTAAAGATGCTGCTAGTGGTGCTGCAAATCTATGCTCAAAGCTGAGAAACAACAACTTCTGTGCCAGTGAAATGTGATAGTGGCGTGCTTTGGTAAATAAAGAGATTTTGGCTTTAATTTACAGAAAAGAGTGCTTGCTGAAATTGGCCTTTTACACTCAGTCAAGCCAGTTCCTCATAGGAATTACTGTTTGCAGTTACATGCACAGCTGGCAGGCATTTGGGGGACCCAGACCCACTCACAGATACCTATGTGCAAATGCAGTAGGTGCAGCTTAGAATTAGATTTGGGGGGAAATGATATGACTTAGAAAAACAACCAACTGAATATCCAAATTTTTGTCCAACCTTGAGCAAAAGACAGACTGTGATTGCCAGAGCTATACCTGGGAGACTTTAGAGAAAACGATGTTATTAGCAAAATTGCTATTCAAAATTATGTAGAAACTCTCATTAGTTAGGATCAAAATGGTTGTGTGAAAATCCTTTAGGGACTGAGAAATCTCAGGAAAGATCCGGGAAAATATTCCTCAGACATTAAAGGCACTGAGGAAGCGGGTAAAACACCACATACACTGAAAATGCAAGCAATTTAGATGGTTCATTTGAATGAAGTAGGGCAAGCTGCAGAGCTGTGTATGCACTCTGTGTGTGTATAGCAGTTGCCATTGCTTTATTGAAACAGTGGGACATAAGCAGCTCTGTATTCACCAGAGATTGTCACCTCCATCACATGATTAGTTATGTGATCATCTCCAAATCCAGGAAGGGGGGAAGGAAGGGGAAAATGAGTCTGTTGTTTCCTCTGGGAGGGGTGGGCAGCCTCAGCATCTGCAGGTTCATGACTATGCAACTGCTTTGTCCCAAACCAGTACTGCAGATCCAAGCAGCAGCAGCAGATTCTTTCCACTAACGCTTATGCTGAAATATCACTAAGCATCACTTTAGAAAGGAAGATGTGTTGTTAAGACTATGACTTTGATGGCCAAGCACCCCTGTCATTGCTGTGCTATCAGGCTTTTGTTGCCGTTACACATGGGCAATGGGAGCTGAACAAGATGTAAGGCAGAGCTCTTGAAAGCCAGGCACAGTCTGATCTCTTGGACTTGCCAAAACCTCACAGTTCATGACCCAGTGTATTTACAGGAATCCCGTTAATATGTTGGGCTGTCTCTGGTGTGCGTGCTGAGTCCCACCCTGGGCTGTGGGGAACCACATCTCCTTGCCTGCTTTCCTGGGCAAGGCTTTGTCCCACAGCCTCACAGGCAGGTGAAATAGCCTGGACCAAGCATCAGTCACCAGGTATTTCACCATAATGAAATGTGCATCCTGCTAATTTGGGAATAATTGTATCTCAGGTTAGTAGCCATTGATATCTTCCTTCACCAAGTTTATTTACTCTATGACACAGTTACTGTGTCTTAAACAAAAATCACCCTCAAGGTATCATTTAATTATCTGCTCTTCATTCTGCAAATCTGTTTCATATTACCAATAATCTTATTACTACAACTGCAACATTCATTAAGCAAACAGAGGACAATAAAAGTACATACACTAATAGCAATCAAATTAAGTTTGAATCTCAGTGAGTGATGGATAGTTCTGAAGCAGGTTGTTCTGATAGATTTTTGCCCATTATTTTCTAATACAGGTTTAAATAGCTCAAGAAAATCCTGTTTCAATTACAGGACAGTTTATGTGACCTGGTTACCACAAAATGGCACAGTTAGGACGAGAAATGGTCACAGATCCCTTCCCATGTGAGCAGGGAGACCACTCAGCAGAGACAGTATTGCTGAATTTCCATGGCAAGCACCAGTCCTGCTGGAGACACAGTGAAGCTGAACTCTGTGACAGTGATCCGACATCTCTTGGATATGTCAGATACTTCCAGGTGACATACTGGATGGTCTTGCATCAAACCAGGAAGCCATCACCTTCTTCTTGACACATAGCATCTTCTGATGTTGCATTGAACGACACAAAAACTCAGAGGAGTTCTGAGCCATCAAAATTTAAAAGGTTTGGGACAAGATCCTCAGCTTGTCGAAGTAAATGAAAATTCATTCATGACAAGCAGACGGCAAGATTTTTCAAGCTGTTGATACCTATTGGCCGTGCCAGGTTATATTTAGCTGTGTTACACCTGCACAGAGCCACTTGAACATGTGTCAAAACAATTTCCCTCTCTAGCTTTGCTTCATACTGCCTAGTCCAACAACAGATCATTGTTTTTCTCACTGGTAAAATAACTGCTGACAAATGTAAGGTTTTTTGGTTTGTTTTTTTCTTGTCCAGCTGCAAATGCATGAAAATATATTTGGAACATTCTGTGGGTACATTGCACACCTGATGGAAACATTTATGACTGCTTCCTCTCTGGGCACATCAAAAACATCCTCATCCAACTTCATTATTTTTATCAACTGTACTCATACTTGATGTTCATTCTGGCCTGAATTTTTTTTCCTGAGTATCTCCAACACCCTTGCACTGCTTAATGGGGGCTCCCTGGGAAGCAGAATTATAGGAGACCCTTTTCTAGCCAACCCTCCTGGGGGCTGCAGCAGAAAGCAGGGGCAGCTCTCAGTGTGGTCCACAGTTTGGAAATGCACTGTGAGAAACTGGAATCAGCAGTCTGGTTCCTCTTGGCCATTCTGTTGGTAGGATGGAAGCTAAAACAGCAGACCTTGGGAATTGGATTTACCCTCAACCTCCTCTGATCTCTGGAAGCAAAAGGCGAGTGTTTTCTGAGCTGGCAGGAGCAAATATGACAGCAAAGGAGAAATGAGAGAGGAAAGTGAATGAAGGGCTCTGCACAGAGGTGACACCCTTGAGGGCAGAGCTGGATAGTTGGGCCCTTGGTCTTGACCTCGCTATTTGTGGCTGGACACAGGCAGCAGGGAGGCAATAAAAGGTTTTTTATTTAAGGTGCTGACACTTCAAGACAAAATGAGAAAGAGAGGTGCTAAAAGAAAACCACATTGCTTTTCATTTCTCTGTCCTCCCTCTTCCTCCTTAAATGTTATGGGATGAACTCACTCAATTTAAGTACTTGTCAGTGAAGTCTGATGGGACCATCACAAGCCATCCTCAGTGCCTTTGGGAACACTGCCTGAACGCCAAGCACTGGAAGCCACCCTGGCACTGCCTGGGGGTACAGCACAGCTCCCCTCTGTTTTCTCCTCTTTACTCATGCTCACTGGGCAGTGATCCTACTGCATGACCTCCTGCACCCCTGTTTGTGAGTCCTGCAAGGCTGTGCTGCAGGAACACACTCAGTGTTCAACAACAGATGAGCACGTTATTAATGTGTGACTTGAACCTAGCTCTGCAGAGAAGTTGCAAGGATGGTGAAAATTAATTGGTTGCTGCTGGCAAAATGATGCAAAGGGACTGCTTAGTACAGGCTGGGACTATGCTGCGTTTGCAGCAGCACTTCCTTAGTAGTCTTTGCAATAAGCTGTTGCAGATATTGACCTCCATCCCTGCCTACTGGTGGGCAAAGCAAGGCAGCCAGGGGGGTTGCAAGGTTTCTTGCAAGGCCGTTCAGGATGGTGCTATTGGAGAAGGGGGAAAAGCCTGGCTGATTGCCAGGCTTCCCTCAGGGCCATCTTCCTGTCTCTGCAGATGTTCCAGCTTGCCAGGTTTAGCTTGGGAGCATTTAGATCCTGCCTCAGACAACATGAATCTCCACTCTGATCGTGAATGTTTCCATATCATCTGCCCTGATGGGCATCTCTTTGGGGCTCAGACCCAGAATGAAGATCTCAACAACTGCAGAGCCTCCTGGCCAAAAGGAAGAACTGCCATGATGCACCTTTGCCAGGAACAGCAATGACGGCTGCGGTGGGGAAAGGTGTCACCCAGGACACAGAGCTGCTGCGGCCACCTGAGACCACTGGCTCGGCCTCCCTGGAAACTGAGCATCTTTACAGAAAAAGCTGAACTCTGAACATACTATTTTTATCCTGGTTTCCTAAGGAAATGAATGTTCTGTCACTTCATGTCTGCCCATCTGTCCCCATCAACCCTTGAATCCCCTGGCTACTTGCAGTCAGTATCTGGAAAGAGATGAGAAGTGTGAGGTAATGCATGAATCTCCATCTGACAGAAGGGAAGGGAGGGAGGACTCAGCAGTCACCTGTTCTGTTTAAAAGCTTCTTATAAACCTCAGCACATGGTATTTTTTTGCTGCAAACATGGTGGGTAGAGAACTCCTAAAGGGAACAAGGTATGTTGAATGAAGCAGAAACTGCAGCATGTCAGACAGGCACCCCAAGTATGAAACTGAAAAGTTGAGGTTTTGTTCAGTGCACGGAGCAACTTATTTCAGTCTCAGCCTCCTTTTCTCTAACAGGTTTGCAGGAAGATTATAACAAAACATAGCTAAAAAGGAGGAAATACACCTTGCGAAGATGGATATTTGGTTTTGTTCCATGTTTTACCTACTAGTTGAGGATGTGTGTGTCTGCATGTGTGCATGCTGTGTGTGCTCACTTGGAGTTTATTTAGCCCTCGGAAGACATTAAAGTACTAAGCAGCTTTCTGTGCAGGGTTGTTTCAAATATATATGGCCAACTCCAAGTGCCAGCTGTGGCTATGAAGACTTTACCTGTGCATTTTATTCCCTGCTCTCACTCTTTGCCTGCTTCTGCTTTTCCAAATGACATGCTCCTTATGGCAGGGTTTATTTCTCCCTTTATGTTCCTGGCACGCACTGTGAGCGTTGCTGTGAACAGTTAGCATAAGCCAAAGCAAGATCTGTAGTGCTTCTGGTTCTCTGTTTAATACCTTCCAAAATACTCACCATCACCTTTGACTGAAAGGGTTGTCTCTGGGGAGCTGAGCAGGGGGGAGATGATTGCCCAGAGCTTAGACTCTGTGACCTGTCTCCAGCTTTATCTGCTGGCAGTACAGCTCTCAGGCCAGTGGGCCTGCCCTTTGGCCACCAACTCATTTCCTGGTAAAGAGCTGAGCTCCATCAGAGGGCTTTGCTATCACAACCAACGCAGCCTTCATTCTGAGCAGCCAGCTCCAGGTGAGGTCCTCGCCTCCGGGTGATAGCCACTTTGAATTTCAGAACTGAGAAAACCAAGGGTTTATCTGAGAATAGGAAGAAATCACAGGAAATTAAGCAGTCAAAGGGGAAGCTCATTTTCTCACAGATAATTCACGGACAGCCTTTGCAAGTGAATGGCAAATGCAGGAGAGCAGAGAGAGGGTGGCCGAGACATGCTGGAGACCCTTTGGCAAGCATGGGCCCTGCATGCTAAGCTTTGGGGTAGCAGCAGCCTTGTCTACTCCTGGCTGGTGGTAGGCTGACTTCTTTGGCGTGGGTTAGCAGGCTGATAAAGTCATAGCTGAGCTGGCATAGTTCTTCCACTTCTGTCTGATGCAAATGAACAAGAGCACACTCCCCCTGAGCAGGGAGGCAGCAAAAAATGTAGTAAATGCAGCTTTTGAGGTGGTCTGCTTTTGGTCTCTGCAGGAAAAGAGCTCAGCCATGACTCTTTAGAGGGCCCCTGGGGAAGAGCCTGATAATGTAATGGAATAATGAGTGTCGAGCTTTGAAAGCATTTCATTACGAGCATCCTCACCCCATGCAGCACCAGTCTGCTGCAGTTATCATGTGCTTTTGACAAGAAAGGTCACCGTGAGATTAGCCTGCCTCTGAAACAAAGCGGTTGCATTTCAGTGCGAGGGTCTTCACTCCACTGCAGGCAGAAAGCATTAACAGATACCCAAAGCAAAGGGAAAACTGCGCTTTGGGGTGCTACTTAGGGGCAGAGCAAAGGATTTCACTGCTCTTAAGAACAGGAGTTGTTGCCTCTCTGTTCAACCTGCCGAGGCCCCACTGTGTCACAGAGGAAGCCGATGGGTATCTTTCTCTCTCCTAAACCTAATTCTTAAAATACTCACTACTTTCCTTCCCAAGTGAGTAGTTACTTCCCTTCATGACCAGGTAGAGTCTTGAATAGATGGAGGTACCTTTGAGGGCAATGGTGCTAATTCACAGTGGGATTCTGACCACGAGAGATGAGCACTTCTGCTATAGTTCCCAAACTGTGAGCTGCTGAGTGCGGATGCCTGGCAAGATGGGGAGATAAGGCAGCCTCAGCTCTTGCCTTCCCGACTGAGATAGCCTGACAAGGGCACAGCAAGCCGCTGCTCTGCCATGGGCGGCTTGTGTGATGTTGAGTTGTTCAAATCCCTCTGTTCTCTGCTTCCTATGTGGTGAGCTACAGCTAATGAGTCTTCCCTTCTCTTGCTCACTGCCTGCTTTGTCTAGCTGGGTTGCAGGCTCCTGGGCAGTGCTATGGCATTACCTGGTGTCGCCTCTCATGCCAGAGGGCCGGACCCCCATAAGGAAGCAAAGCAAAGCACCACTGAGCTGACAGCAGCAGGGCTGGGCAGCCTGAACACTGCAGGGAGCAACAGTGCGAGTTAACATTGCGAGTTAACATTCAGCCCTCACAGGGCTAATGCAACCCTGGTGTTCTATGCACAAATATTCCCTGATGTCAGGCCACTCTCTTTCTGCAGCACAGGCCCTTCCATGACAGTGTCTGTAGCTCAGCCTTCAAAGAGCAGCCAGCTCCTTCCATTTGTGCTCTTCTTCCCCCTTCCCCATATAGGTGCTGAGCAGCTAAATCCTCTGATCCGGCAGCCACGCTCCCGAAGCCTTCCCTGCCATCACTGCCATGAGACAGGGCACCTGCTTTCTGCCCTGCAACAAAGCGAGCTCTGCAGGATTCCATTTTTAGCACCAATGAATCACATTGTCTCTGCTCGTGGCAGAGAGCAAAGACCTTAGCAGCCCCTGGGTATTTGCTGGTTTCACTGAGCAGGCAGGGATGGCTGGGTGGGCAGCTGTGCCAGGCAGCAGAAGCAAGAAGATGAGAGTTTTAATTGAAGGGGTTTTACTTCTTCATGGTGCTGAATATGCCACTGTACAGCTTTAACTCCCTTCATTTGTCTTGGGGGGGGTTTGCCAGGTTCTGCACCCTCCAGCAAGCTCTTTCCCCTCTTACTCTGTGCTTTATTTGTGTAAGCGCGGGTAATACAAGTGATATCACTCGGAATGTGGCAAGATTTCTCACTTCCTCAGCCATTAGTGACAGGGAAGAGGTCAAGGAACACATGCTAGTACCAGTGAGGTTTTTGACAGAGAATTCACTCTTGCTGTCCTCCCTTCAGACCCTTCATTTGGGTCCTTGTTGTAGCTGATATTTTAGACAGCACCTCTTTGGGGACAGGAAGGACTCCATCCTGAGAACTGCAGTAGATAGGTTGGTTGTTGTTGCTGCAGCCCAAAGTCTGTCACTAAAAACCAGTCAGCTTGGGAAAAACCATCAGCGAGAAGAATGTGCCAGGCACTTTCTGGCAGGATGTTTAGGTGCCTCCTACTTTTTGACTGTCAGACCTTGATAGGTACAGCTGCTCAATCAGGAAAAAAAAAGCAGCCAACACTGGCAATTTCAATATTTAACACCATTCCCAACAAAATAATTGTGGTTTAAAAATACCTTTCCAGTTGTTTTTTTTTTTTTAATAATATAGCTCAAGGTAATTAATTTAAAAGCCATTGATTGAAAGATAAAAAAGTTGTGCTTTTCTCTTAGACCTACTCTTGCTTTTCCTCTGCTTGCACACTCTAAAGCACTTTTGTCCATTTCTTTTACTTTCCTTCTACACATTTTGCCTAGTTTTTATACCTTTACAGTTGTTACGAATGCCCTGATCTTTAGGTGCTCAATGTGAGGCACATGCAGCCCAACTCTAGTTGCACACTCAAAGCTGTGTAGAAAATGCCTGTTTGATTTGTTACTGTTGGCCTGAGGATGCAAGTGCAATGAGGAAGTACTAAGATGAGTGCAGGGTTGTACTTGCCAAGTTGCCCAAAGCCTTTACAGCTGAGCACTAAAACCCCAAAAGGCTATATTTCATACTCACTTTCATTTCTTTATTTACTAGGGGAAGGTAGGTGATAATCTACTGGGATGTCTCTATACAATTCACAGACTTCTAGACGTTAAGTGGCCACAGAAAGGTATTAATGAAAGAACCTTCAAAAGCCATCTGGTCCAACCCCAGTGCAATGAGCAGGGACATCTCCAACTAGATCAGGTTGCCCAGAACCACATCCAGCCTGGCCTTCAGTGTCTCCAGGGATGCAGCATCTTACAGTGTTTCTGATCAGAAGCCATATAATCATTATTACTAGTGTTTTGAAAAGAGCATTTCCAGTGCTTTTCCAGTGCCCCAGTGGTCAGAGGCCACCCACCTTCCAGTTCTGCTCTTTGTCCTTCTTCCTTCAGCGGAGGAAGGGGATGGTGAGAGGTGCCCAGCCCCACTCCCAACACAAGCAGACACAGCCCTTAAAACACACAACATGATTTTTTTATTTGTTTAATCAGTTTACATTCCACAACTGACAGTTTACTTATTTATTCTTTAATTTTCCATGAACAAGTTGTTTAGTTAGTTACCAGACAAGATTTTAATTGATGGAAATACAGTCTTCTGTGCCGATCTGGATAAAACCAAAACCAAACCAAATCAAAACAAAAGGAAAACTGTAAGATGTAGCCAGTTTTTTTGGCAAAGTCCTATGATGCTTTCTGCGACTTTTGTCTGTTCAAAGTTACAGGGGTTTGCTCACTTTCCCTGTTGGTTCCCTGATCTCAACCCTGCCACTAAATGATCCTTCAGGGCAACAGTCCTGCAAACACCGATGCCCGTGCACAAACACCCGTGTGTCTGCAGATTAGCACCTTAAAGTAACAGAACAAGAAGTTAGGGGTTGTTTCACGTTTAAACAACTTCTGTTCACCTCTTCTCAAACAGATTACAGGAAGGAATGGAAAAGTACAATACACTTGATAAGATGCTGCATTACTTGTGAAATCAGCCACCACACTCACATCTTACCAGAGCGACCTATCACAATAGTCAGTTGTTGCTGATGTGTTGTTAGCACCGATGGCCACAGGAGCCACTTTGCTTCTTGTAGCAGCACAGGAGTCCAAACCTCGCAGGACAAGCCACTCTTGAATACTTGTGACAACTGGATGTTGCTACCCAAAACTCATTAAACTGTGCACAGATTGGCTAAAAAGTGCTCCACTTGGTTGAGAGGCTGCATACACAGTCCAAATATCCTTGACAATGCTTGAAAGATAATGAGAAATGGCCACATTTTTGGATTTTCAAAATATGTTGATGTTTAATATATTTTAATGTAATTCCCAATCTAGCAAAGCAATTAGGCATGTGCCTAGCTTGAAGCATGGCAATAGCATCATTAACGGAACATTCATGCTTGGAATTAAGCATGTGCTTCATGGGATCAAAGCTCTGTAGCAGTGCTCTGATGAAGTCAGGATCCTGAGTGTCCTAATCCTGGCTTTCACCTTTATAGCCACCGCAGATTTGGATAAACCAGTTACGGTCTGGGTTTTCAAGAGTGCTGAAAACAGAAGGCTCCACCTGCAACTAGCAGAAATTCCAAGGGGGCATCAAACCACTGAACATCAGGTCTTTTCTCAGGTTTTTGGCTTCCCATCTCTAAAATGGCTATAATAACTACATACCTCCGACAGGTCTGGTGGGACTCGTAGCACTTTCTGAAGACAAAACATGCCAAATAAATGCACCGTATCAATCCATTTCTCTGAGTATGCCTGAGTATTGTGGCATTCTAGGTTTTTTCTAATCCAGCTTTGTTATGTGTGTGCTGCGCTTAGAGGAAACATAAACATCTGGCCAAGATGCATTCACATGATGAATGTCTTCTACCAGTTATATTATTTTACTTGGGAATGTCCTAGAAAAGTGCTGACATGCTTCAATTCACAAGCATTTAAGTAAATTATTATCCTAAGCCTCCCAAACTGTAAATTAGAGACAGTGATGATTTCAGCTTTTGTCATCTCCAAAGGATGGTTATAGGAATTGGTTCATTTCTTCTAAACAAAAAAATATGCTTTTCCTTAAGGAATAAAAGGACCAGTGTGGGAACCAAGGAAGGGTAAGCCTCTAAAACCTTTTGGCTAGTGTGGTAGCTCATGGCTAGGGTAAATATCACTTGGGGCAGAAGAAATCCTAAAGAGCAAATACCTGCATGAGATGCAGTTGCTGTGGATGGGGGAGAGTCCAGTGAGTCTGATTTTTCACTGACCCTTGTGCAAACCGCTGATGCCTTCACATAGGCTTGTTTTGCCATGCCTACACCTATTTGCCATAGGAGTGTGCGATGGCGTAAGTGTGAGTCAGTGAGAAGTCAGATCCAGACTTTGAACTGTCCAAGTTGCTCATGAAGCATGGTGCGAGTTTGCAAGGCAAGGTGATAGTTTAGCTCTCTGATGTGAGATGGCCACGTGAGCTCCACCCATCTTCCTGCCTATCCCCTAGGATCCCTCCAGTGCCAGGCATTGTTGCTGTCCCTGGCGAGGCTTCCTGCTGCAGGGTCACAGGAGTAGTTATGGCTTTTGGTAGGAGGTGAGACTTTTTTTTTAAGAGAAAGTGTAGAATTATCCAAGAAGATAATCCAAGAGCAGCACGGGGGTGAGAGGCCAGGGAGGCCCCTCTTGGCAAGCTGCACCCTTGGCAAAGTCAGTCCAGCTGGGAGGAGAGTGCAGGATGGACACATAGGGCTGCTGTAAAGAATGAGAAAGAAAGATAAACTGGGACAGAGCCACCCTTTAGAGCCTCTTCCCATTTGATGTTGAACATTATCACCTTTTAAAAAGAGGTTTCCTTTGACAGTAAAACTCTGAAAAGTCTGCAAGAGCCTCATGGGACACAGTGAGTTGACAGCTAAAAGAGCAACCTTTGAGAGTCCTACATTCTAGGACCCTCACCACTCCTCTCACAGAGACGGAGGGAAGGAGGGCAGTGATGAGAATTTAGGACCCTTCTGACAAGTCTTTCAGAAAATGGATCTGCATCCTTATATTTGATTTATCCTCAAGCTACTCTTCATTTCCAGAGCTCACTCTTAAAGCCTTTATTTCTTTTTCACAGACATTTCAAATAACAAAGCAGTCACATATGCAAGAGTTGGTATGGAATAGGATTTAGAGAAATGTGTCTTTACAGGAAGCATCTCTATGTTCTCACACAGAGGGAGGAAAAGGAAGAAAGGGAGATATATCTGACTCCTCAAAAAAAGGAAAGGGAGAACAGGAGAAAAATGTCAGGATGAAACAGTACAGTTTGGTCACGGTGTTACCATGCTGGAAAATAGCGTGATCCCTGGAACTCAGTTTTATCTTCCACTTTCTAGCTAAAGTCTTTCCCTAAGTACTGATACAAAGTGTTGAATCCTTTCTTTACAGGTCCCTGCAGGGCAGCTAAAGTCCGTCTTGTCATAACCCTAACCATATTTTTTAAAATCAAGTTGTTCTGAGAGATAGGTGAAGATCGTCAACTCACTGACGTATACTTAGCTGTAGGAATAAGTAGTAGTGACCATATGTTGGTTCACTTAGCCCTCGAGTTTCCAGAAATCAGTTTAATTCTCCCACTCCTCTGGCTGTGTCTCTTTTATTCAGGTGAAATATGGGAATGCACAAGATCTCCAAAGTTCTTATACTGGATTAAATTGCTGGTCCCTTCAGACAGACTCAATATGCAATTCCAAAGTTTCGCTCTGAGAGACTCTCACCATAAGATGGAGACGTATGTTCAGCCTTGTCAGAGCAGCTTTCTGAATACAGTCACAGTTCATTTGCTTGTTTAGTCTTCAGTTTAGTGTTTCTGAGGAAAACTATAATCCCAACAATAAGGGATGAAATTGCAATCACTTTCATCTCCGTACAAGCTGCCTGTAAAGCAGTTATCATCATTGAAAAAACCCATGAAACTACCCAAACTGTACCTTGGAGGAGAATTTTTTGGTTATTACTACCAGCTAGATCACTTTTTACAGGCAAGTTTGGGGATGGAGCAGGAAAGTAACCTTTGAACAGCTCAGCCATTCAAATGTTTAGGATATAAATTCACTCTTTGAAGTGCTTCAGTAATGCCCAAGACTGGCAGAGAAGGATGAAGAGGTCAGACCAGAGATCTCTGACCTCCATCACTAGGACCACAAGGAATTCACCTTAAATGCAGTTTCTAGGGGTTGGGGCAAACACTATTCTTTGCAGTCATTTTGGAGTTTGGGAGGGGAAGCCTGCCATGAACATCTCCTTTTGTTCCAACAGTGAACAATGAATACCTGTGTTTTGCATGGTGATCCAGGCCATGTGTCTGAAGCACAGGGCCATGGCTAATCCCCATATGGATGCTCTTCTGCACTAAGTCCCCGATTCATCTCACCAGGATTTAAGATCTTTTAAGATCTTGGGAACACCCAAGATAGGTGAGTGGTCACTCTATGGAGCAAGAGAGAGCTCCTAAAGCCATCTTAGATGTCAGTTTCACTGGTTTACCATCTAGAAGCAACTTTCTTTACCTATACAAGGATTATTCATTACCTATACAAGAAATGAAAAGAGATGAGCTTGTTAACATAAAGAGCTCAGTTAAGTGCTTAAGGTTAATGAGGACGAATGCAGGTCAGAAAATCCAGGCCTTAGTGTAGCTTGACTTCATCCACAAAGATGCTCCACACAAACATACACCGGTGCAGAAGAACAGCATTCATACAAAGGGCCTCTTAATAAAGAGTGAGTGTGCTGAGAGAGCTAATGTGGAACAGAAATTGTGCTGTTGGCTTTTTCAGTCCATTTCTTTTTCTTAAAGAAGCCCTTGAAATTAAGTCTCATGTATTCACGACTGGATATACGTGTTTGGATATGCATGCTGCTGGCTTTAGTGGGACACAGTGGCAGAATAAGGATTTTCCTGGGAAATAGAACTTTTTCATTTGTTTCAATTTAAATCTGAGATACATGAGGATTGTGAAAAAGAAACAGTCCTTTGCCTGAAATTCTGTACATCAACCTCACCTTATCTCAGGCAATCATGAAGCTATAGACATTGTTCATAGAGTTACAAATATATATACATATATACACATATATACATGTATATGTGTGTCAGCCTAGGGGCTAGATTTACCACTGCCTTATTCCAGCCACACACAAGTGTAATGGTTGTTTTTTACAAAAACAGATTGGTATAAAGTTGGAGTGACCTAGCAGTTACTGTTCCTGTGTCTATGCAAAACATCAAAAGTGGGCTAACATACAAGTACAGCCCCCTTACCTAATTCCCCTCATCACATATACTCATAAATAGGATCCAGTCTTACAGTTGTTAATGAAGCAAATTTCCCATTGATTCCAATGATCTATAATCAAAGGGAATTTTACTTGAGAAAGAACTGAAAGTTCAAGCCCATTTTAGGTACAGTGTACAGCTTTGAAAGTTGTAAAGTCTATCCTACTAGGCCTTAAAAAGCTTTAAAAAAATCCAAGTTAGTGCAGAAAAATATCTTCAAAAGTCCCCAAATATGTTTTTATGTGTAAAGTGGGGGAAATTTTGTCCTGCAAAAGATCAAATAGCAAATACATAAAGGTAAACAATCTAAGTGATGAAATTGCCAAATAAAAATAGCAAAAAGTTTAAGTTAGAGGTCTGTGACTGTTGTTCATGCCCAGGACTTATAAATGATTCAGCACGCTCTAACTGAATGGTCAAAGGGTGCATTTTCGTTGTTCTGATTACTTGAACCTTTTCCTTACAATCTATATTGTCAATGAATAGCCTTTCTTAAAAAAATACAGCCTTAAGTCCAACAGTCAGATGAAAACTGTTCTTGAGATAAAAAGTCACGAAAGCTTAAGCCAATTAGGAGCATATATGTTTGGGGGTTTTAAATATGTGGGTACCAAAGGCATATAGCATTTTACTCCTACTCACTGCCTAAGGAAAACTGGATGCTGAAGCTCTTTTGTGGAGCTGGCCCCAGGAGACTGAGCCATACCTGATTCATGCTCTTTGGTGTCTAACATAACTTCGAAACTGGGGCAAAACCCGCGGGTGACACAGTTTTTTGAAGGCTTGGCTGTTAATCTCATCCACAGCAGAATCACTGTTACTGTTTGCATATTTCTGACCAACTGGCAAAATAACGAGGCTGCTTGAAGGAATTGCCTTTACAGAGATATTCCTATGCCATGCTGCCACAGGTAGGGCTCAGAGCCATGGGACGCGGAGCTCCCTGCTGTGCTGAGCAGCATTAACTGCAGTTTTCATGCTGCTGACAGCCCACACCAGCCCTCTGCAGAGGACAGACTCAGGTGGTGTCCTGCCAGGGCGCTGCCTCTCAGCACAGCAGGATTTGTACACCAGAGGATCATAAACATTTCTGATTTGGAAGTGATATGGTGTGATTTGTTCTCCTGTGGCTGAGGCCATCTGTGTTAGAGAAGCACCTTGCAACAGCAGGTTACAAGAATCAATCTTATGAATACCAAGGCTGGCCTGACGGGACTTCGTTTTCCCTCAGCCTTACTCAGGAAGTGATGCCTGTATGTATTTCACATGAGTGATTAGTACCAGGGTCTGTAGCACTACAAGGTAGGAAGGACTCTGGGTCACAACTGAAGGCAGGTAGGACTTGTGGACACAACTGCATTTTTTGGAGGTAGGATGGCTAGCTCAAGGATTGACTGGATCAGCAGCAGCTCCATCGAAACCAACACTGAAGAGAACTGACGGTCAGCTCTGGAGTCTTGCTGCAGTGTTTCAGGGTGTTTCTGCCCTGAGCTGTTCACTGCCTCCCTTTCTGGGGGATGTATCTGCCCAAAGCAAAATGGGCAGAAAGAAACATATATTTGTGTCATCTCATCTGCTTCCTTTCCCCTGCATCTCTGGGATCAGAACAATACTGGCAACACTTTGTTACATATCCAAATACATTTTGATGGTGAATACCCAAATGGTCCCAGTTACACTGTGCTTCCCCGTGTCTCTTCAGCAGATAGTTTCCATGTGTTTTGCATGCACAACCTAGCACAGACACAGATAGCATCTGAATTGCACTCTAACTCCTGAGTTAATTATAAAAGAATAGAAAAGAAATGATCATGCTGCATTTTGCCATGTATTTCCTCTCTGTGTAGTACACATATTCACAGGTTACTAGCACCCACATCATGTGGGATGTGCATGTGTGTGTGTCTAGGGAAGGAGGGGAGCGAGGGTGCCCATGTATATACATCCTACGCAAGAAAACGTTTGAAGTCACTTTCTGCCACTCTGCAGGAATGTTAATCGGTGAAGGAAAATATAACAGTGCAGTCCTAGGATGGTCTGACAATTCCTGCTGTTGATGCTGTGGGCGACATTGGATCGTCCTCACGTAATTCTACCAGTGCTCGTCAATTCTGACCTATAGCAACTGCTGTTAGGTTTCCTTTTTTTGTTCCCTCACCTTCCCTGGAGATAATCTATCTAAGCCTCTGTTATTTTCATTGCAAATCTTCCCTGAGCAAGGAAGGACGACAGATCTGTGATTCTGAAGTGCTTTACTAGAGGTGACCACCATTTCATTTTCCTCTTGTGGCCTATATTGAGGCAATCATCTAGGCTTTCTCCAAGTTAAATCCTAAACACGTGTAAGGCATACTGTAATTAAATTGACAGCATTGTACCAGGCTCCAAAAGGAAAGGTAGTATCTGACAACTATTTAAAGCCAAAGATTAGATATAGTGTGTAAGCACGCATTTAAATTTCAGTGTTAACCCAGACAGCACTAAAACATTTTCTAAGGCACCTGATCCAAAACCCACTGGAGCCAATGGGAAGCTTTCTAATGGACTTCAACAGACTATGGAACAGATGCATTATATTCCTGGTTATAACTCCAAACAGTAGGGCTATAAGTTTTGAGATAAGCCCTGTCTTCATGAGTTTTTGGTTTAGACTGTCAGAATCAAGACTGTATAGATCTGGCCTGGAGTTTGTGATCAAACTTTAGGCTTTTTTGAAACTGAGTTCCTGACCTTGGAAATTCATCCATCAGTAATCTTTACATGCTGTTTGTGCTTCACGCACGCTCTTTACTCTTTGTCTCTCAGTGGCGCCTGGCAATCATTCAGAGCTGTCTCAGTTTTTCACCTTGAGTCTTCCCTTGCTGGCTGGGTGAGCACAGCAGTATGGGCCATGAAAAAGCACAAAACCTGGGGGCAATGAAATGCGGTGCTGGTTTGTGTGAATGTGCCTGAGCACTCCTACAGCCCTTCTAGGCTTATGTAGAGACACACAGAAGAAAGAGCCCGAACAATGTATGTCTTTATTTAAGCTATACTTGGTAACATATTATTTCCTCTCCATTTCACTGCTGGCAGTTAGCTTGGCACTCAAGAATTAAGGACAGATTACAGTGATTTTCTTCTGAGCTCTGTTTATCAGTGGGCTCCAGGGATGAGCCTGATTTGGTGGTGCTGCATAGTGGGTAAATGGACAGCCGTGGAGACACAGTCTTCCAGAAACCCTTAGGAATCTGAGATACCCTCTGCATATCAATCCTCTCCCTCACCAACGCTGTTTTGTTCACCATCCAATGAACTGCATAGCTAACATGCCACAGTTGAAAGTGGTCCCAAATGACTTGCATCTACAGGAAAGCAGAATACCCGAACTCTCACAATTTTCTCCTTAGACGATGAACATCCTCTGTTTGGAGGACTTTGAGGCTTTTTTTGTGTTTGGTTTGTGAGGGTTTTTTGGTTGGTTGGGTTTTTTTTCTTCCATTTGTTACTGCAGCTGAAATAACATTTAAAACAGTAATTGCAATTTTTCAGAAGCAATATTTCAGAGAAATTGCTCTGGTCACTGGTGGTTTGTGATCCACTTGTGACTGCCCCTGGGATAGAATGAAAGGCAAAAAATCCCAACTAGAAATATAACCGGAGGGGCTCTACTATTTAGATCAGGGAAGATCAGTTGTGTGCTTGCAGAGAGGGAGAAGAGAGAGATGATATATACAGGTGGCCATTATGAGTCAGAAATTTTAACACACTTCAAGCTTTAGCTTGAAGAAGAGGGTGTCCTATACAGTACATGAGATTCAGAGCACATGTACTCCTGCCATGTAGCCCCGTCACGTATGTAGTGCTCCCAGCAGAGACGGACAGCAAATCCCCTGTAGCTAACTCACTGCGGTCACAGGACAACTTCACTGTACTATAACTGAATCACCACATGCAAAATCTCAGCCTACAGATCACAATGGGTTGAGACAATTCATCCTGTGTCCCTGGGACTTGTATTTTATGACATCTGTGTTCTTTGCAGTCAAGTTCCTCTGTGGTCTCTGGAGCATAGAGATATGTTGTCCCAGCAGTGCAACATGAAAGTCCATGGGAAGGAAAGAGCCTCTTGCCTACGGACCCTGCGTTCCCACCTCCCAGAAAGGGAGACCAAACACACCCTGATGTATCAGGCTAGGACAAGAATGTCACTTTGTCTACAAGGGGAGGATAAGAAGAGAAGAGTGGGGGCTGGACTCTGCAGGAAGCTGAACATCATCCAGGAAAGCAGATTCTTAACTTTAAGCATATGAACAGCCTACTGAAGTTGAGGTGATTAGTCACATGCTCCAAGTAAAGAACATGCTTAGGCGCTTTGCCAGAGCAGGTCTGAGGAATGGGGTCACGCCGTTTAATGCTGGGATCACAGCTAACATGTCTAATTAACTACTCCTCAAACAGAAAAACACACACTCATCAAAAAGCTTGAATCTTTGTTCAGAAAGACAATTCAAAGCCTCCCCAGAATGCAGAAACTCAGACTAGATGTGAGTGTGCTTTGGCTCAGGATAGATGGAGACTAACCATCACAAATTTGGATCTGCATGTTATTTTGAGTCAACCCTTTTCTAAAGATGAGCCTGAGCCAACAGAAAGCTGTGAGCCCCATGTAAGAGTACTGAAACACACAGAGCTCCTCCCAGTTCTGTGAGTAGCATGGGGGGAAATTCACAGTATCCCAAGGGGGTTTTGCTCTTACCTGAGGCAAGGACAAGAGAACTGGTGTTTGGAGAAATGGTCCCTTTGGGGATCCAGTTTGAAACTAAGGTAACAGGATCATCTGCTGCTTCAGACACTCCTATAGTTTTTAAGATACTCCATAGCCACACAGGCCTTACAGAGCCTATGCTATAGCAAGTGGAAAATCACAGAATTGGCCCAAAGATCCAGGGTTAACACTTTTCTGTTGTAAATAAAAATAATCATAACCCTCTTCCACCATTGCCACACACAGACAAACATACAGGCTCATATACAGCTTGTAAACCAACACCAGAGAAGGCAAGAACACCATCAAGGCAGAACTATTTGTGCCAGCTGCAGAAAGCAAGGAAAGCTTTGAGAATCCTTAAAACAGCAAAATAATGTCAATTTCTTTACATCTTGCTGTAATACCACTTTCAAAACTGTATCTCTATAAGAAGACACCCAAACAGTCACAGATTGCAAAAGAATACATCATCACAGGAGCTCTCACGCTGCTTTCCATGCCACAGGGCCTGGAGGTGGACTCCAACCAGATACCTCTGTGACATTTAGTTTACCTGGGTCACTCCAGGTATCTGTGTTCACATGAAACACCTTCCCTATCACACTTGGCACTGCAGAGGAGCAAGGAAGTTTGCATTCAAAGGTGGTTTAATGAAAGTTATTATTTTCCTAAAGCATTAATATCTTAATGGGAAGTTAGGTTTTTTTTTGAAAAACCTACTTTTTTCATACTTCAAAAAATTTCTGAATGTTTTTATAGTTCTTATTTGGTTTTCATTTATGGATTTTCTGCTTTCAGGTTTCATTTTGCTTTCCAAGAGCTGTTTAGTGTTAATTTCCTTCTCCTGTTCAACAGTAATTCATCAGCCTCCTTACCTAGTAGGCACTTGCACAGTCAAATGGTTTCAAAGGTTTTCAAAACCACTCTATTTGAAAACCCTGCCAGGAAAAAAAACACCAACAAACCAAAACCCCAAACCTTCCCTAATCAACTTAAAAAGGAAGCCTCTTCAAAAAGCTTGCATTTTCAACATGAATAAATAAATACTTTCTCTGGTCACACTGAATGGAAAATGAAATGAAACTTCAGTTGTCAGGGGTGGCACTTCAATGGCAACACACTGACTTGTCAGATGGCACTGGCATGTCTGGGGAGTTTGTAGAATAGGGAAAACAAAAGCTAGGTGGCTGGGCAAGAGTGAAAAAAACCCAAATCTACCTTACTCCAACATGACCTCCAGAAACTTCATTCATTTGGGCACTGTTAATAAAGCAAGAACAAGACACAAGGTGTAACAGGGAGGGAAGCAGGGCTGGCAGGGGAATACCTGGCTATGCAATGGCTTGCATAAGAATTATTCATTGGTTAGATTTTTTTAACCAAAATACTGGTTCTTACTAACTGTGTAACTGCCATGACCTGGAAATGAATGCCTCAATTTCTGTGCAACAGCACAGTCTGAACAGGTTTCCTTCTTCTCCTGGTGAGATTTTTTTAGATGCAGAGGGTGACTTTTTATTGGTTCATGAGGGCTGAAGGCATGCAGATATCGTGTAAAAAAGGATTGCTGGTACTATCCCTGAATTAAGAGCTTGTTGGTTGAGTTGGTTTTGGGGAGGCCATTTTACTTTGCCTTCCCTCTCATTGCCTGTGCATTTGACAGTGGCACCCTTACTCCTGCATATGGCCATTCAGTCATTGTCTTTTAAGACTCCCTTTAGTTACTCCCTTGGCCCTTCCTCCCCACCTTCCCCTCAACCACTGGTCCCCTGCAAGGACCCACTGCTGTCAAAACCAAAATGCTTTGCTTCCTCTAACAGCATTCACCCACCTCTCCAGACTTGGCGGTTCATTTAGCTCTTCTGGGACCTATGACCTGAATAGGTCATAGGATGGGAAGAGCAGAGGGAAGAAGAAAAGAGACACTTTTGGGAAGTGGAAGTAACAGGAAAAAGAGAAAGACCAAAAAAGAGAAAGAGTCCCATTTTGCAGATTCACAATTATATCATACAATGCTTGAGCTCATGGGAAATGGATCTCTGTTCTCTGCATCTGACCTTTTTGCTTCCATCTGTACACAGTTCTCCCAGATGGAGAGTGGAGATGTCCAGTGAACCAGGGAAATTTCCAAAGACAAGATGTGGGAACGTCTTATTTGGCATACATGAACACAACAAGAGGCGTCTCTTACTTCTCCCTTAACAAAAGTTGGCTCCCTTTCCTCCTCAGCAATGGCTTTTGCCCAGTTGTCTTAAACATCCAAACCAGAAACTTGATGAAATCCCACTCCAGCAAATATCTGGGAAGAACAACAGCCATGGCTCCCCCCACCTCCCTTCTCCTTGGTCGGTCTTCCCTTGGATCCACCATCCTGAACTCTGAGATGCTCCGTGAAAACAAAAATACCATCCTGAAATCCACCAGAGGAGACATGCTGTCTCAGACCTGACGGCTTGCCTCGCGCTTCCGCAGTTGCAGTGCCTCAGTCTTGGGCCACAAACACAGCATGGATGGGTTTAGTGGACAATCACATTGCAATGTTTTAAATTTTTCTTTTTCTTAAAAAAAAAAGTAAATAAAAGGAGAGGGAAGAAAAGGTTATACACACATGTATCACAGCATTTTCAAAAGGCCTTCTGCTGCTTTCGCGTTAGCAGTTCAGCCTCAGTTGTAAGCCTGGATGTAAGGCAGCTGGAAGATTAAAACCGCATTGTTGGAAAGTCCGCTGAGATGTCCTCATGAAGTTTTTGTTGTTGTTTTCTGGTTTTGTTATTATGATTTTCACTTGTTTGCTTCTCTGAAGTTTGGCAGGCAAAGAGAAAACGCTTTTCTGCTTTTCCCCACACATTCTGTCCATTTTGTTTTCTGTGTTTTAAGCAAAAAAAAAATCCCCAACCCATAAACCCCAAACCAATGACAGGGCAGGCTTTTGCCATTTTGTTTTAAGAAAGAAAAGAGGGTGGGTTTCTGATAATGGCCTTGAGGAGGTGCATTGTAAAGTTGGCTCAAATGCTTGATTTGTTCCCTCGCTTGCTGTTTGCATTTTTTTTTCTGGATGCAATGGACAGGCTTTTTTTGCCCCCTGCACCCCACCCTCCATGTCCTGTACAGATTCTGGTGCCAGATTCCCCACATGGACCCCCTGTTCCCCTTCCCAAATGGCAGTAGGTAGATGCAACTCTATGTTCATTCAATCTCTAAGGTATGCTGCTGAAAAGAGTTGGATGGAAGAGCCATGTGAGAGAAAAGCTTTCCCATCGCTGTGAGAAAGAACGAAGCAACAGAGTCCGGTGGAGATGTGAGTGCTGTGTTGGACTCAGCTCTACCTTGGCACTGGCATTAATTTGAGATTAGATATATATATAATTATATATACATATATATGCATGTATAGGCATACATAGACATATATATATATATGTATGTGAGTATTTGTTTGCTATTTGTTTTAGCACACTGTCCCATTCTCAGGTCTAGATTTGGGGCAGTTGGTCCTGGGGACAGGTTGGACAGAAGGGGCCAGAGTGCAGAAGAAGCCAGAGATAAGAGTGAGGCCCAGGCCCCCCCATGCACAGAACATGGACCAGCCATAGCCATGGCTGATGTCATCGGGAAGTCCATACAGGTAGCGGGGGTAGCGGGAGAGCTCAAAGTTGATTCCAGCCACGCACGTGCACAGTGAAATGATGCAGAAGGTTCCTGGAGAAGAGTGGGAAGGGGAGAAGGAGGGAGGAAAAAAAGAAAGAGAAGTTAGAAGAGTGATAGACACACCACTTTCCAAGTCTCCTGACAAAAGCTGGTGCAAGCAGTAAGGAAACACCTAGGGGAAGATGTTTGTATAGGAAACGGCTTAGTCTAGTGGCTCCATGGGGAAAGAACTGAGTGCCAAAGGAGCCTTGAATACTGATCTGATGCTGAACAGAGCTGTATGGAAAAACTTCAGCAGGAACAGTGTTTTCATTATGAGCACTCTCTTGGGAACCTGAATGCTTTGTGAGACTATGGATTTTTCTGGAATTTTGCTTTAGACAACTACAGAATGAATCATCATGTTTCTATGCATTCTTGGGGGGATAAAAAGCTTGAATTTTTCTTTAATTTCATTTTTTCCGTGATGGATTTTATAGCAGAAAATAGTAGAAAATCCTTCACATACTTGGCTCTGATGAAACGTACATTTGAAATGACTTGGGAGATTTTTTCCAGATTTTTCTTATCTAAAAATTTAAAATCCTTCATTACACACCCCCCTTTTAAATACCACTGTCGAAACCTTAAACTCTTGTTCAAAATCCGGATCCTACTCTCTGTATGACTCCAGTCCCAGTCTAGATGCCCTCTGCTGTGCTGGGGAAATCTTCAAAATATCCTGTTGTTGTTTTCCATCTCTGCAGCAATACTTCATTTCTTCCTGATAGCACTGCGAGGACAGGCTTCATAAGTCTCTCAGGTGGTAAGTGTTATGGAAGACACGTGTATCAGATGAGGCTGAACCTTAGCCCACCCAGATGAGTCCAATTTTGATCTTTGGCCTCCAGCTTCATCAAAGCTAAACTCTCGAGTTCCTGAAATGTCACAGTTGCCACCCACACACCAAATAATGGATAGCTACAGATGCTATGTGTCTGTCTCAAGAGATAACAACTGAAGTCATCATAAACTCAGCAGTTTATTTTTACTCTCTAATTCCTCCCTTTGTGGGCCTCTTTGAATTGCCTGAGAGCCATGGGCACAGAAGGCCCGAGCCGTAGCAGGTACTATGCCTGTTGAAACAAAACCAGCCTTCTTGCCTCTCACCAACACCCAATTAGTCTACACTCAGTTGTCTGGATTTTAGCAAAAGCACTGTGAGATCCCAAGCTGTGGAGCTGTCTTTACAGATTTCCAGAAATGGGGGAGTCTTCCGTGCAGAATCCTTTACTAAAAATCAGGTAGTTTGATTAGAAACTGCACACCCTGTTCCATATTTTACTCTGTCACATGGGCTATCCAGTAACATGGAGGTGTCTGGCAAGTACGCAGTTTTTCTCTGTGCTAGTCATGTCAACATGAATAGGACATTGTTGGATTGAGGATAATAGGATCCGTCAGAGCCACTGTGCTCTGAACCAAGCTCCATGGCTCATTTCAACTGGCTGTGGTTAGAACATGACATAAAAGGCCTTTCTTTGCAAGCAAGAACATGATAATTTCAGCTCTCTCAAAATATAAGATTGTTAAGAGAGGTGGGTGGGAAAATCTGTGCGGCCAGACTGGAGCTGATTTCCTAAGTACAAAAGGGAAGGAAATAACTTTGTATTTCAAATACTCCCCGTGCTTTCACGCTTTGTCTTGGCTGTTTTGATCACAAGCTCTACAATGCAACAAGTGATGCTTATCTTTGTATTCGAACAGTGCCCAATATATTGGCACTCCATCTTGCTGGGGGTATTCTGCCCATAACAAACGAACAATAAAGAAGAACGAGTAACAACAATAGAGAATAAAGCAAATCATGAACATCAGACTTCTTCAAATAAAGCCTGTCCCGTTCCTGCCCCTTCACTGGAGGATGGGCTAATCCCATGACAACAAATACTGAGTGCCATGCACAATGTTAGAGGATGCATAGTACAGTCCTCAGCCACGCACACCCCTATGCTTCTGCAGAATGTTTTGTATGGCACAGTGCTATTCATTACTTACACAAAAATGCCATTTTATACCACCTAGAGGAATCTTGATGGTCATTACGTGAGTCCTATGTGTTGTTTGTATTCAGCTAAGCAAGGAATTCCCCACTTGTAGTTAATCTGGCCTCTCACCAGGAGGGTTACTGATGAAAACTGAGTACAGTTACTCTCTCACGATTGTTCAGTAACTTTTCCTCATGAACCGGCAATCATAATAACACAAAGGTTAATCCATGCAAATTGCATGGGTTTTGGCCATCCTAGTGAAAAAGTCATGGGTGGAAATGATGCAGAGATTAATTTGAAAATGTAGTTTGTACTAATCTGGATAAGACATGGAGCTTGGATAGCAGAAGGAGGGAGGCTGTCACCCCTGCCCATGACACTGCCTGTGCTATGGACACAATGCTTCAGAGGCAGCAGGATTGCAGCAAGTTGGGATCACCCCCAACCGTGAGATTCTCTTTCTCCCCAGAAAGTAAACGGAACCTTTACTCACTTTCCTGGCAGCTTCTTGCCGTCAGTGAGGTGCCCCCATACATTATATTAGTGCCCCAGATCCCTGGACAGCCGCAGCAATGTAAACTTCAATTTCTTTGTGAAAACCATTCCCCATAACTCTGACCAAACCTGAAGGCTGGTGGTCCAGCTATAACACTGGCACACGGAATGTGAATGACAGGGGGTAATAAGAGCTCACTGCGGATGTACTAGTATGCAAGCTGGATGGGGGAGATAAAGACCATACCCTTCAGCAGCTGTAGAGAGCAGAAGTGCTAAGTTCTTTGTGGTGGGATTTACACATTATCATCTTAAGTGAAACAGTAATGAATGAGACAAGGCAACAGTGGCGGTTTTGACAAAGGAAATTCACATGTCACTGCAAAATGCTTCAGTCAGGTGAGAGATGAAATTTTACATAAAGCCATGTCTGTGCCACAGACACTGCTGTTTGACATGTATTTAAGCCTCCATCCTGACTCCTTATTAGACAGCTGGGTTCCTCTTGTGCTGGTTTTGACAGTGCCTGTCCTGCTAATGGACTGATGGTCAACAGCAGTTTGAGCACCTGAGCTATTTAATACCTTGTGGCTATCTTGTGCTTTGCCTTCTTATATATTACTGAAGAAGAATATTAAGCATCACACTGAATGTCTCTTCCAGTTAGCTTGGAAGTTTGTTTAGAACAGAGATGAACTTACTTGTTATGGATGTGCATAAGATTGGGGTCCTTCATTCCTTGCTGCAGGGGCAGACATGGTGAGGAGAGGAATGGCTGGGAAAGGTAGTATCATTGATAGTCAAAGCCTAATTCGGTGTGGATTATGAGTCAGAGAACTTTGCTGTAGATGGTTTAAGCATGATTATATCAAGCAGAGCTGTGGGGCTCTGCTGCTGGGAATTGGTTTTGAGTTTATTTGGTAAACATCCCTTTTCCTTCTGACGGCCTAGCTATGTGAGGGGCTGCAACGCCTCCGTTTGCAGTTTTCAAACGTCACCTCCAGGGGAGAGCAGAACTGCTTGCGAGCGAACTGATTTTAACGCAGACAGGCTCAAACCACCCATACCAAATACATTTGAATTCTGCCTCATGCTAGTGACCCCCTGAACCATGTTAGAAGCCACATTCTTTGCCCACAGACCTGGGTCTGCTTCCGTAGCAATAAGAGCTTGAGGGACTTCCCAAGGTCTGTGGTGTCTGGTCAGACAAGAACTGCTGCCTTTCTTAGATATAGTGCAAATGAAGGTGAGACTTAGTGGTGCTAGTGTGCAAACAGACCCTGCTGACAGGAGATTCAACTAAGCATCCTTCTCCCTAGGATCAGGGATAAGGTGTCAGACTAGACTGAAGGAGGCATCAGCAATTTGAAATCAAGGGAAATCCAAAAAGACCGTAAGTAAAATGATCCAGGCACCAATCCTGCCTCTGAGACCCTCCCCTCTGCAAACAGTTTTTCTCATTTGGAAAACACTTCTTCCATGCCTGATGGAAGATGCTTGTTCTCTCCCTTCCCCTCACAACAGGCAGAAATGACTCGCATACTAACAGTGCTGTCAGATGTACAAAGTAAACAAACCCAAAATCCTGGTTCTTCTCCCCTTCTGGGTTGTTGTTGTTTTTTTCCCCCAGCGATGGAAATGTCAAGTGTTACTTACAAACACCAGTAGATAAAAAGAGAAGCATAAATGTATGGATTGTAAGATGCCCTCTAAAACCATGCAGTTCTCGAGTAAATGCAAATCTTTGCCTTTTAAAGTATTCCTAGTAGCTGCAATTGATGGCAATTTGTGGCCACTAATGTGTTGGAAGGACTGCTGTTTATTTAACTATCATCACTTTTTTATTATAGGGTTTGGGGAGAAAAAAAATCTCAGAAGCGAAACAACATTATCTTCACTTTCCCACTGCCCTACTAGCTTTTATTATCTTCAAGGTACATCAAACAAACAAATAAAATGAGGTCTGATCCTAAAGTGGAGTGTGTACCATTTGCTATTTAAATTATATCACAATCAAATGAAATTATTAAAGAATAAACCAAATTCCCTCCCAACACAGTGATGACAAAAGCCTTTTGGAGGGAGCAGCTTTGCAGTAAACTCCTTCTGTGCATGGATTAAACGCCTCAGCAGCATGCAGCTCTTGAGAACACTTTATTGCTCTGTGCATACATGCACAGAATATAAATTATTGCTTAATTACGTACTGTTCCAGCAGAAGCAGCTTGCAGCATCACCGATAGGCTGCAGAATAACCAGGGGTTTACTGGAAAACTGGCCTTATAAAAAAGGCTGAGATGGAAGGATAAGTCCAACTGGGTGGTGGAGATTCAGTGCAGTGCCCTTGCGAGACCATATATGCACTTGGGCTGGAACTTCATGCATTTTTATTTTACACCATGAGCCAGAGTTAACTGCAGGGTCTATAGTGGTGCAGTGATATTGCATTATAGCTCTGTCAGAATGTGGTTTGCATTTGGCCTTTGGCCTCCTACTTCAAAACGTACCAGTGGCATCCGCACCGCACCAGAGCTGTACGCCAGCTGCATGTTACTTCAGCAGCAGTGCCTGTCTATTGAGCTGCCGCTGCACAAGCCATCTTAAGTTATGGCACCAGAGGACTATGTATCCTGTCAGGAGTGTGAATACTTAATGGGTCCCATCCTCAGGCTCATGTAAATCAGCACAGAATATGGAACAATATTACAGCAGTTGAGGGCTGGTCTCCAGTTTGCTATGCTGGTACAACTGACATGCAGTTTATATTGCACATTATAGCATGCTGCAATTTGCACATGGTGACATTTCTGCTACCATATACCATGGTGCATGGGACTGTACTGGTAGTGGATATCCATGCTGTGCATGGCAGGCAGTGAACACCAGCTATGAGCAAGCACTGCCTGAAGTTATGAGTTGGTATGTAAGGCAAAAGCAACACTATTTAGCTAAAGGCACATTGTTTTGATAAAATGATCTGGGAAGGAATAGGGGAGTTGATCAAAGCCTGAGTTGAATAACCCTCTGATTACTTTAGCAATGCTGATTCCTATGACCCATCCAAAATAACTTGGCAATAATAAAGTGACTTGAGTACTTGACTAAAGCCATTAAGCAAACATAATGGCTCATGAACTTGCAGCCACAACACAGGAGGCAGCAAAATTTGTGCCAATTGTAGTAGTGGAGTGTGATTCAGTATTTTACTGGGAGCAGAAGGAAAAGAAGAGGAACTCTTAATGTCAAAATGAAGAAACATCCTAATCAAAGGTTAGTGAAATTGTCCTATCCCGGTGCTGGCAAGCACCATGCTTTGCAACATGCCGAGGCTGCTGGCAGGTTTCTTTCATTCCCTGCAGCACAGACCCCCCAGGATGGCCCCAGCAGAAGCTGAAGATTAAATGGCAAGGGGCAGTGAATGTCTGAGCAAAGCTGAGTAACTCCATCACATCTCAGATTTACCAGATGACAAGACACATAAGTTTAGTATCAAACTGTACCTCAGGCACGTGCTTCTTAGTCTAGGCATTTTCCAGAGCTGAAGGGAAACTTGTCAGGTCAGGCTGGGCTTGCCTTGCCACAGGATATCTCCCTAAGCACTGGGAAACGGCGCACCATGTTGCATTTGATCTTTTATCAACCAAGTCATTCTGCCTCTCTCCATGTGAGGTTTGGGTTTTTTTTCCAGTCAAAAAACCTGAACCTCTCTCAGAAAGAGAAGGAGCCTCAGAGGGGGTGTGGAATATTTCTTTTGTAGGAAATCTTAAATTGCTTAAAAGTCTTCAGAAAGATGTTCTTCAAGACAAGTGAAACTGGAGAACAGACACAGCGGAAATTCAGTGCAGCCTTTTTTCACATTGCCTAGTGCGAGACACTAAATATACTCTTAAAGAGAATACTTTTAATACTTTTTAAAGGTATGCACTCATATATCTTTTTTATATTTTTGTTTGCTGAAGGCACTACTTAAAGAGCCATTGGGAGCTCTGGGTGATGGTGGTGGCTACCTGGTTTGGGTATTTTCCCCTTCATATGCTGAAGAGAAGCCTATGCATGAATTTTTTCAAGTGACCAAAGGACCCTTTGGCTGTAGAACTTTGAGTTGTTTGTACTGAATGTGAACTGAGGATCTTTGATGCAAAAGGCTCCGGGCTCTCTTACTGTTTCCCTGAGCTGATCTGCCAGAAAGAGAAGCACCCTTTCTATATGCGCTAAGTGATACAGTTCTTGAGGTATAATAGACAGAAATCAAAATAAGACGGTTATCTTGTCAGCAACGACCACTTAGTGCAGACCAACCCTATGAAGTTAACATCATTCACGTGAATGCTTGCAAGCAACAAACTACCCTGGCTCTGTACTGCCTTAAAGGGTCACTTGCTGAAATCTTTCCTGTTGCAAAGGAAATACCTCTGCAGCCCCTGTAGCCCCCACAAGGACATTGGTGTGACTTGCCTTCCCATCCCCTGGAAGAGGCAAGTAGGGCAGAAATGAGGAAGGCCCCACTCATCTAGTTTCTGCCAGGTCCAGATGCTTTTCTGTTGAATTTCCAGCAGCCAGATGGACACTATCCAGGCAGATTAGAACAAGCAAGTGTAGGAATGCTTTGTCCAAGGGGAATGTTGTTTTTCTAAGTTGACAACCTGAGGAGCCAGGAAGGTGAATGTAAACCTTGCTGCGGCCTCTGCATTTAACAAGATCTGCCACACAGAGAAATATGCACCCCTTTCTCTCTGTAAAGAATTCTTTCTATCTAGCAAATCATGCCAGTATTACTCTTCCTTCTGTTACATGTGAAGTCTTCTTTCCTCTTTGATGCCAGGCATGCAAGCAACTCAGCAAACTAGTTTTGGTTGGTTTTTGGGGTATTTTTATAAAAAATAACCCAATAATAAATGCCACTTTTGTTTTCATTGTCTTCCTTTGGCCTTGATGTGTCTTGCCATTGGAATTCAGAAGGCAGCAACAGATCAAAGACCTGGTGACATTATTAAGGGATAAGGAGCAACCACAGAATTTTAAAATGCACATAATTTAGTTTCCAGGGCTGCAGGTGGGAGAGTCTTTTGTATTTCTATCGGATCTGTCTCCCCAGCTTTGCTTTTACTTGAATTCACTTTCTGTCAGCCCCTCCAAAGTTCTACTGAAGTCTGTGAGAAGCAAACTAGACTTAATGTCCCTTTTAGACTACGCTATGCTTTCTGTTCTTGTTACTCCAGAAGGTACTTGTAGGTTTCTGTCAGTACCCGCCATGCTGGTGAGGGAGAAATTGCAAGTCAGTATACCGACTTCAAATGAACACACATGAATATGAACAATTCTTTTTGCTGAAAAGCCAGAGTGAGCTGACTCCTTAATTTACTGTACACCAAGTTCAGAGAGACCGATTTAAGACGGAAAAACAAGTTTAGCAGTGCATGTACACTACTTGTCCTTGTTTTGCTCCAGACTATAAGATCTCTGCACCTCATTATGAGTCTTTCTTCTCCATCTCCTAAATGCCAGTGCTCTTCTGTGATCATGTACAATGCTGCCAGGATTGCTTGTGTTGGTATTTCTTCCCCAGCGTGCAAGCACACATCTAGCAGCATCAGAAACGAGCCGGGGGGGGGCGGGGGGGGGGGAGAATTTGACACATTTGAAGGTTGACTTTGAAGTCAGCTGATCCTGTTTCCATGGAGATCAAATGCTATGGAGCTGACAATGAGTTCTCTCATTGTGCCTTTCCTTCCAGGAAAAAAACCCACCTCTAAATAACTCCACCCTGCAGTGCAGCTGTGCTACTGATTTGAAAAACCTCTTTCTATATCCCACCCCCATTCTGTTATGGAGGTGTTAACTCTTAGGTCCCGACTTTTGGGGGCTAGGCCTGCCAGTACTGACCTAAAGAATCAGATAAATTCCCAAGGTATTGGAAAAAATGGAGAACAGTGTTCTGTGAGAAGAAGGACATAGCTCTGCTTTTGAATTTATGCTGTATGAGATGCAAAGATGGGTTTGAGGAGTTTTATAACCCAAAATTATAAAAGAGCATTCCAGTGGCCGGTGTGCAGTGACACACAGACACTTACTTGTATAGTGAAAGCAGGTGATCATTCATATTCCCAGAGAGTATCCTATTCCCATTAAAAAATGGGTGCCAGCATTAATAGATAAGATGCAAAATATGTTCTCAGTGCACCAGTAAGCACAGAGAAGTACTAGAAGCAGAGATGTAACACACTATCCTAGCTTTGCCTAAGATAAGCAGAATGTTTTGTGAGCCTTGTCATGCCATGAGCTGAGCAACTGCTTTCTAGCTTCAAATGCTAAACAGGCCACCTTGGCATCGTATTAAGTCCCCAAAAGATGGCAAGGGGGCTGTCTGTTTGCATGGATCTTTTCCCAAATGTTTATGTTGGGAGTGAAAATTGGAAATTTGATAATTTCCAAAAAGAAAGTGATACTAATTTCTAAAGGCTGATTACAAATGTTTGGTTGGTCAGGATGAAGAAGCACTCCCAGTCCAGTCCATATTTGCGAATCTGTCCAGTGGACCTATATCCATATCTGGACAAATATACATCAGTGACCAGGTTCGAAATACAGAAGAAAAGCCACTCTTTAAGCCCTGGAAAAATAGCCTGTAACAGGACCAAGGAACGTCATCTACAACTCTCTCTGTGAGGAATGCCACAAGCTATGCAGGAGAAAGCTGTTTGAAAAGAGGGACTGAAAATTCCTGAAAGTGATGGCAAAGGACATCTTTAAAAGCAGGCTAACTCTTATTACCTTCATACGCATGCTCTTGGCTTTGTTATATTACTGCCAATGGGCACTAAGGTACAAAGCCTGCATGGCTGGTCTGAGCTCTGGGTCTCATCACAGGTCCATAAAGACCTTCATCAGCTCCTTTCTTGCCTTCTGCAACACCCTTGTAATGTTTTTGAGGGTTTTAAACAGTCAAGAGCCTTAGAGAGGTTTAAACATTTAAAAGCTGTTACTGCTGTACATTAACTCAAGTTCATTCCAATTCGAGGCCTTAAATCACTTTACAGCATAATGCAAAATTTAACCAAAAGCACAAGTAGGAACAAAAGTGTACGTGTGGTGTGGGAGGCGCGGCAGAGGGGGGACTGACCCTGTCGCCCTGAGGCTTGTTTCAGACTTTCATAACCAATTTATGGCATCTCTTGATACAAACCAGCCTTTGTCTCCATCTGGAGGTCAATCCCCATAAATAAGTTCTTACAGTGGTCTGCAAGGAGTTTTGCTAAATTTTTCAGTTCCTCTCCAGTCATCACTAATTTAATATCTCCTGCAGGATTAAAACACGATTGGCATCTCATTTTTTCCAGTGATCCAACATTTTTTGAATTATAAATACTTTTCAAACTGGCAAAAGGCATTATGCCTTTGTGAAAACTGTATTTATGCCAAGCTTCATAGCTCAGATTACAGCCACTTATTGTAGACCTCTGTCCTTGTAAAGACTGCGTGCTGCTTCCTTAAGATCTGAATGCATGCAGTTGTGCATACGCATATGCATTTGCACTTCCCTGTCCATAGGTAAGAAAGATTTTATCTAAATTCTCTAATGCTATTCTTTTGGGAAAAGAAGTATAAGAAACTGGATTTTCAAAGACTCATGTTGTGGAAAAGAAAAAAATAAATATGACCATAGAAAATATGTACCATCTTCATACCATCTTCAGTGCTGTCATGGATTATGTCACCACAAGTGCATATTCTGAAGTGTGGGTAGAGACCTTGATTGTAGAAATCCTAGGTGCCTTGTGAGACCCACTGTATTTCCAGATGAATTCCAAACCATGTCTTTTACTTTCTCTTTTTGTTTATCTTTCTCTTTGCCTCTTCTTGGCAGCTGCTACGAAGGTACTTTGTAAGTGCCTAGGAGATGTCAATCACAGAGCTTTGCGTTACACTTGCTGTATTAAATTGCTCCATTTTTGATTCTTAAATTATTCAGCAGCAGAATGATTATTTTGAGATGGCAGGACCAAATTGTGTAGAATAAACACTCTTATTTTCTTCAGCTATGTGCTATTTTCAAAGTACAGTGAGTTAAATTTGGGACTCAAATGACTCAACAGCTGGTAACGATCCATGGTTGCAAATACACAGATGCCTCAGTTGTCATCTACTAACATATGCACAGCACAGGCAAAGGAAGCACAGCACGCAAGCTTGGGGATTTTGAAGACAAGACTCTCTGTGGAGGTGGGGAGTAAAAGAGGATACAGACATGCACAGCATGTCTGTACCAACAGCTGTGCTGCATGGGCTCCCAAGCCCTGTTTTGAAGTCCCACTTTCTGATAAGGTCTGCACCCTTTAGTATCATTCTGGCTATCAGCTCCTGGACACAGTGAGCAGTGGTCTGGCAGCTGCTGGGATATAGCAGGCACTGCCCAAAGCCCTAAGGGCATCTCTGTCCCCCCATCACCTTCCGACAGACCTCGGTCAAGCCTGACATGGGTGGAGCAAGAGAAACTCACCCAGTATAAACGGTCAGTTCATCCTCTGGCTCTGGGCTCATAAAGCAGTTTATTGCTTCATCCCTGGACAGAGGGAAGGCATATTTTGGAAATACTTCTGAGAAGGGAGGAGACTAGAAATGATTTATAAGAGGTTGTTTCTCCCTAGATTAGAATATAAATTCAGAATGAACTCATAACATTTGTAAGTGGGTTGCTCTTTATTTCTTTAACAAACATCCTTTCTTGCCTATCTGAACTAAAGCATTAAATTGTGCCAGCACACCTACATGACTTTCTTTTTTCTTCCCTCTCACACATCTTTCTTGTCTGTTTATCTCTGCCATAGCAGCCAGCACTGGAAAGAATAGGTGTTCACCTCTGCTCTGGGAAAACGCTTAAAGCTTTTGTAACCCTGACCTAAGTCCTGTGAGTATGGACGAGCTGCAAAGAGCAACGTCTCCAAAGCACTCTTAGGTAGATCAGACGAAACCCACATCAGCAGCAAAAGTGGAGCTGGCAAATGGTGCTCAAATCCCCTAGATTGGAAAATCATCATTGGAGAGGATTCAGGCAGAGAGGATGAAAGAAATTTCTGATGTTTCTGAAAGCAAATGCTAGGGCAGAAAATCAGAGAGCAACAACTCCATAGCACTGTTGTATGTGTACAGCAAGACTTTCAGGCATTTCAATGCCAGTAAAAACGGGAATTTCAGGCTCCCAAGCAAAGCCTCAAGCCCAGTATTTCATGCAAAAATGTCACTAGGCAAAGACAAGACATGAGCTGCTGTGTGACACTAGAAGTCCTTTTATTACAGATCTGCATGGCGAAGCTAAATCACACGAATAAGGGCATTTAACAGCTGGAATAATTTCCAGTAGACTAATTAGAGACTGAATTATTAATGGTAAAACTTATAATTGGCTCAAAGCAAGGTTACAGCAAGAAACACGCTTGACTTTGCAAAGAATAATGAATATTTGCAAGACTAGTAAAATTATATGCTTCTCTAAGGAAACTGTTAGGAAATGGGGAAAAAACCCTAAAGTGATCCTAAAGTGCATGTCACAAGACAAAACTGGCAGAGACCAGATAAGAGTGAAGAGAGCAGGTAAAACAGTAAACAAGTGCAGAGATGTTTATTGCATTTGTTTGCAGTAAATTTGGAACAAAATAAGACAATGCAGTATTCTCTCCCCAAAGGGCTGCCTTGTTAGGCATGCGGTAAACCCCCTATTTCACTGAAATGTGTTGTCAGTGCAAATTATAGACTTACAAAAGGAAATACATGAATGTGCAGCTGAAGGACAGAGCTCTAATAAGGGCCATTTTACAATGGCGTTCTTTGTTGGTCTTCTAATACATCTATCTACAAAAGCAAGTGATGGCCAGGGATGTAATCTGGCCAGGGATAATTTTTGTGCTGAAGCAAGATATTGGAAGTGCCACTTTATATTTCCAGCTGGGACAAGAGGCAGCAGTTCATCATGGAGGTGCACCAGCTAGGGAAGGGGAGAAGGCAACCACTGCCAAAGCACTGGAGGAAGCCACCATGGGGCGGCCCTTCCACCCCACTTTCCTTGTGGCAGGCACTGATCTGGAGGAAAGGAGTTTTGGAGCATTTAGGTACAAAGCCAGCCCAGCCCTCAAAACTAGAAATAAAGCAAGCCACATGATGTTTCAAAACAGCTGACTGAAATGAAATAAGAGCTGAACTGGGAAAAAAACAAACTATCAGAGTTTGCCTTTAAAAGCTAATTTTATAAAGCAAGTACAATAATAGAAGGTGTGGTAAGGTTCAATTTGCATGGCTGTGGAAAGAAAATTAACCTAGCAAAATCTGAGATGCTGAAGCAAGAAAAAACTATGAATGAATGTACTGAAGAGCTGCTGGAAAACCCAATGGTTTAGATGGATGTATAGCTTGACTGTTTATCATAGAATCATAGAATGGTTGGGGTTGGAAAGGACCTTACGATCATACAGAAAATATTCTTAAACACATTGATGAAGAACTGAAAGAAGGGATTCCTGAAGGTATAGGAATTTGCCTTGGTACAGTTGCCAGTGTGACAGTTCACAGCATCCCAGGTTTATGGAGATGGGAATAAAACTGAAATTTGACCTTGACCTGGCAATAGAAATAGGATTCTGACATTTGCAAGTAGTGTTACAGATGCTTCTAAGGTTCCAGAATTATTATAAAGTTGCAAAATTACTGGATGACATGCCCAGCATGGAGCTTTTACTGGTGCACAGATTTTCAATCATTTCATGCATTTGCATGTAGAGATAATGCAAGAAGCTGTTAGAGGATGCTTGGAGTAATGTATAATTTGAGTATGACCCACTTCTGTATTAGAATTAAATGGTCTCAAATAAGATGCATAAAATGAACTAGTCTTAGTGAAGAATAAGAATTCCAAATGGAGAAACTCTTGAGAAGAGAAACTCTCCCACCTTGCAGGATAAAGGGTACAGGAGGCTAGGCAATAGTCCCATCATGCAAAATGAGGTCAAACCCACTAAACATAATTTGCAGTACCCATCTGGCTCTGTAGAAGATAAGGGACTGAAAAAAATTCTTACTGTGGTCAGGCAAATGCTGTTGTTCAAGATAAGGAATCCAAGTACAAAATCTGCAGTAAATACAGAAAATTATGCAAACAAACTTTGGAAGCCATAAGAGACCTGTGATTGCTGTTGATACAGATACATTTGGACTAAACCGAAAAGATGAATTATTAATAGTTTTTAACTTGTTACAAAACATGCTGAATAGCAGTGTAAACCACACTAAATCACAGTTTACATGTCCTGGATTCCAGATGAGCTAATACCAGATAACGGCCTGCATTTTGCTAATGACTTATTTCAGTAATTTGCTTGAGAAATTGCATCAAGCACACTACAACAAGTACTTATTAGGCACTGCCACACGGGCTAGCAAGAATACAGTTCAGTAAATATAATAAGGAACCAGAGGTCCAAGGAAACCATGTCTGGTCTTGTTAGATTATCACAGCACATTTCTCAGTGCTCCACTGAGATTTCCTGTTCAAAGAATTATGGACAGTAAGGGACAAAACCCATAGATATGGTAAGCCAGCAGTGTTTAAGCATTACAGAAGAGCTATTTGTCTAGAAATTAAAATAGAGGAAATGCTACACACAGAGACAAGTGGTGTTGCAAATGGAAGGGAAAGTTAGATTTCAGGCTGATTATATAGTTACCAAGTTAACATAGTCTCATCTGCAATTAGGTTAATTGTCATAAGCCTGCTTCCCAAAGCATTTTTCCTATTACTGGACCAGAGACAAAGTTAGGCACAACTAAAAGGCACTCTGTGCATTCTGAGGACCAATAGGACAATACGATGACAGCATTTATGTCGTGACAGAAGTAACAGCTTTGTATTCAAGCACCATCCAGCTTGAAGATTCAAATTAAAAGGTTTGTTGGCTATGGAAGGATTGCCTGTGTAACATGACACAGCCTGCAAACAATGATAATTACTGACTTTTAGATTAGATGGCAGTAGTTGTGTATTATATTAACTGACTCTTTCAGTTTGTAGATGTAACTTTATGCACCTTTACTGTTAAAAGAAATGAGGAAAACTACAGAAGTTGCCACTGAGTTGTGCAAAAACAAGAAAGAGAGTAACCTTTTGTAAACGTGACCCATGTGTCTATGCTGAAGCAGAAAATGCGTTTGAGCTCCCCCCAACACATCTTTATTAAAAATATCACACATCTTGATGGAATTTGGTAGATAAAATAATCTGGTGCCTCTCATTACAATTACTTCCAGATTCCAACTTCTGTATCTTGTTATTATTTTGTCCATGCAAAGAACATGCTACTATCAGATGGCTTCTTGTATAGGTACTTCCACACTTCATTCAAGTCAGTTATAAACCTTCTGCTAAACAGTTTCAAGCAATGGGCCTTTTGTGGCATGGCGTGCTTCTCTTGGTTTTGAGACCCTGAATCATTCTTGTAGCTCTTCTGCAAACCTCTCCCTATCTTTCCACATCCTTCTTTAGCAGAAACACCAGATTAGGATGTCCAGAAATAGTTGTGCTTTGCCCAGAGGTAACCCCACCTCATGCTCTTATTGTATATTACCAGCAAAACTGGCACATTTAGCAGCTGTATTGTGCTGAGAGCTGCTGTGCAGCTGGATGATCCCAGCAACCATGATCCCAAAGACCTTTTCAGAGCTGCTGCTTTTTGAGAGGCAGCCTCTCATTCTGCAAGGATGACTGACACTTTTTGTTCCCAGTTGCATGACCTTGGATCTGTCTCCACTGAAATGTGTATTGCTTGAGCATACCAAGATGGCTTTGTAAGCTATGGGTGACCCATCCCATTATGCATGGTTACACTGGGTCTTGTTTCACCGGAAAACTTTTATCAGCTATCTTTCAAATTGCTGACAAACAAATAGCATTAAGCCAAAATGTAATCTCTGCAGCTGTACAAGAAACTCTGCCATATATAGTGATAGTTTACAGTTAATAAACAAGACTTAGCTAGTTTCTAATAAGTTTAAGTTTTCTGTATTTATTTAACATAATCCTAATGTTTTAATCTGAATGTTGTGCTGCAGTAACTTAAATACCACACAGGTATCTGAATATACTAAAGCAAAATAGCCCCCTGTGCAAACTAAGCTTTTAATTACATATGAAACACCAAGCTAATTTAGCAGACCCATTGCCCATAAAATACCAGCATCCACAACAAGATATCCACACATAGACCAGTGTGTGCTTGCACAAGATACTAGCAGATTTCAAATGTGTTCATGGTCATTGAGAGTGCTAATGTCTATGTCACCAGCAGCAACAGCACTGGGATGTAAACACTTGTTAGTCGAGTGCTTAAATCCTCTTCTGAGACTACAGAAGCTTTCCTGTATTTCACACGCATAGCTGTGTCACACCACAGTATAGATGAACAGGTAACAAAATGTGTTGAAGTGATGCTCTGCCTGAGGGGCAAAAGTCCAGCAAAACAAAAACCATCAGCAGAGGAAAGAGAAGTACGGCTGTTCTCTTTGTCAGCACTGCATTTGGGACTTAACTCTCACACCCTTCATTTCAAGTGTGCCATGAAACCTGCTGATGTCAGGAAGTTGCATGGCATCTGTAGTATGAAAGTCTGAACTATTACAGGGGAGATGTAGTTTGAGCTTGAGGGCTGGTGTAGTGGAAATAGGAAGAAGCTCAAAAATGCAGACTGCCAGGGCATGTGTCTGGGGAGCAATAAACAGAATCTCTGCTTGAAACTGGGAGATCATCAGCAGGAAGTAATAAAGAAAAAGAAAGGCCTGGATGTATTGTCCAGCTGAAGGATGACTGTGGATCTCGGGTGTGACACGGCATGAAGAAGGCAAATAAAACCCTAGAATACTTCAGGCAAGGGATTTCCAGCAGAGAAGAGGAGCCATCACATCACTCATACAAGGCATTGATCGGACCTTGTTTGGTAATGGTCCTTCTCATCCGTGTTTGAGAAGTGTAAGTACAAACAGGAACAGGTGGCAGAAAGGGCTACTGGATTGATACCGGGTCTTACAGAGAAAAGCCTACAAGAAATAGCATATGTAAAGTGTGAAAAGGACAACAGAGGATACCACCGCTTTTCACAGGTACACCCGAGAAAGGAGAAAGACACGTAAACTAAAGGTTACATTTGACTTACGAACAACTCGCAAGGAACACTTACAGGTTAAAACTTTGAGCACAATTTCTAGTTATCAGTGTGGCTCAGTATGAAATAGGATAATTGTGGGAATAACATCTGCATAATCTTCAGATTTTTAGTACTAAATTTATTAAGCCCATTAAGTTTAAGGGTGATAGTATTACTTGCAGCAAAAGAGCATTGGACTAAACAACTCAAAAGGCCCTTTTCAGCCCTATGTCTTATAAACACTGTTTTGTGATAAAAACAACATGTAATGACAGTTGGGTTATCCTTGATGTACACCAGAAGGAGTTTGGAATGAAACCAAATCCAGATTACCTAAAACAATTCTGAAAACGTTTTCAGTGACTTAGAAAATGAGGGGTATGTGGAAATAGAGAACATTAAAACAACAAGGAAAACATTTCTTCTTCAAACACTAACACACTTACCTCCCATGAGGAAGAGAAGCCCTGCCACATACTGCATAAGGCCTCGATCCCAACAGCACCCCAGCACCCCAATAATCCATCCAAAGAGGATGATGGCCACAGCCATGCCCATGAAGCCAGCTGTCATCCTGCGCAGATCTGCAGTGGGGAAGACAGAAAAACAACATGCATGTGAGCAGTGATAAATAGCCATCATCAGAGCTTCATAACAAACTTAATCCAAAATGCTATGCTCTGAAAGGTCTTCAGTATGTGTTGGCATGAGGTGATTTGAGTAAGGATAGCTCAGAAGGAGGACATTCCTTAAATTAAGATACTAACTTGGGCTAAAGAAAGAAAATAGGTGACCATTTCACCACACAGTGAAACTCAGTGCAGATGCACCCAAGGGACTTGTGGTAATTTGCTCAGGAATTAGAAGTTGTAAAATAGCCTCAGTGCAATGCTGTGCCTAATACCTCCAGTTTCTGGGTACTAGCACAATGTATAAATCCTGCCTTCTCATCTCCGTCCATTACTCCACTGCATCCAATAGATGTACCTGCTCAAACTGATATGCAAAGTGGTTTCTATGCTTTGCTCCAGTGCAAACATGGGGAATCACCTTAGTTCTGACCCATCGTATGATCTTTAGCAATTCACTGAGCACCTCTGGGCCACATTTTCCCGTGTGTAAATTGGGACATAGTGCCTCACTGTGTGTGTGAAACTTGGTACCTGCAGGATGGTGATGCATGCAGATACTCTGGTGTCAGAGAAAACTGCAGATACACAGCTAGGGCATAGGACACTTTATTGCCCTCTCTTGTATTAAGATGGTGATCTTGTCAGATGATTTCTGATGAGGATGTTCTTAAGTGCTCCAGGGAGCACTGGGAGGAGAAGAAGGGGAGAGGATTGGAGTGAAGAGTTTTGTGCTCTGAAAGCGGAGACAGAGTACTACATCTGGTATAGGTCCATGGGGCTTACCTGTATTTATTTTATAAATAAAGGAAAAACATCCCCAAGACCTAATGTAAGGAACTCTTAAATTCAGACCTGGCTGTATTGTGTATTTGCCTTCTGCAAAAAAGATGCATGTGGTGGAAAAAAAACCCCTCACAGCTGTGTTGGATGTGAAATCTGGGCAGGGAGACCACCTGGCAACTGAAATCACAAGGACTGTGAGAGCTAAAGAGCATCTTTACACCCTCAAATAATGGAACAGATGGGGCAACCTTCACTAGCATTCAATTATTCCCTATCCCCTCTCATGTACACATAGAAAGTTTAAGCACTGATCTGTCACAAGTGTATGTGCAGGGAAAATTCCAGCCAAGTCAGTTCAGCAAACATTTGTTTCCTTCTTGAACCTTTTTTTTTTTAATTGATTTCTTTTTTTTTTTTTCTTTCTTTCTTTTTTTTTTTTTTTTTTTGAGAAACAGAATGCTCATGACAGGGGAAGGAAGATTTGAAAACTGTGACTCATTCACCAGTCTCTGTAGAAGCTTTTCTCCTTTGGCTGTTTCTCAGTTTTGATACTTTTTACCTTTTTCCCACAGTGGACCAAAAGTACTATGAACACCAGCAGTGCAGCTTCAGTAAAATTTGTGAGCAGTGATAGGTTAGCAACATCAGAGATTTATAAAGCTCCTTGTCCAAAGCGCTAAGTGCCCACAGGGTCCATCAGTGTGTTGGGACAGAACGATTTGATACAGTGGAAGGTTTACTCAGGGCTGTGTTCATTACAGAAGTTGTTATGCAAGATCAAGTTGCAGAATGCAACCCATCCACTGAACCTATAACTGGTTCTGTAGATTGTCGCTGGTTTTTCCAAGGAGTCCCTCTGACAATGTAAAGGTTACCAGGACTTCAGCCCACCAGTGACCAGGGCCCATTAACAAGATACGCATCTTAAAATTCATATTTTTATCTTAGGTTTTGTGACTGTCCCACTGGAAAAAAAAACCAAAAACTCCCCACAAATTATCTGAATATGTTCAAGGAGGTCTAGTGCAGAAAAAAATGCATCATTTCCTGTGGAAACTTGTAATTCCCGTAGGCAACATCTTCCTTGGGAATTTCTGAGAGTGCTTTCTAAAACAAGCAGTAAATGTTAGAAAGCATCTTTGACAGCAGAGTGTCTTCTTACTTGTCTGTCCATGAAGTCCTGGGCTCAATTTGAAAGATATATAGAAATATAAACTGTTTACTGTTTCCTATGTCATCTTTAACAGTACAACACATCTCTCAGAAGCGCTGCACAGCTGTTTGTGTCAGCTCTGCAAAACCCTTGCATTTTAACTTGTGACTGCTGACTCTAGGTAACAGCACTTGCTCATCCTAATGGAAACATATCCTAATAGTCTGCTTTTAATGAGCTGGATTTAAATAGATTTATTCAGCTGCAAGATGTCAGTAACTCCTCAGACCTACCCCAGTGACTAGCTGATGGAGGTACTTTTCATAGGTCCCAGAGGGGATCGAAGCATCCCCGTGTTCTATACACCAAACTGAGGAAGAGGTTTTACCCCACTAAAATCAGTATGAGTTTTGGCATTGAACAGAAGAGTTGAAGTAGCAGGACCAAGATTTCTAGGCCAAATTCTAAGATTTGTTTCACTTGACGTCTCTTCCCGATGGAACCTGAAATTCCCTTTCTAACAACACAGCAAAATCCATCAGCATTGTAACTCTGGGCTTACATTATCTCTTGAAAAAACCAGAAAGCTAACCTCTGACAGGCACTTAATAGCACACCCAAAGAAATAATCAAAATGGCAATTCTTTATGAAATCTTGCTTTTCTCAAGGTCAGTTCATTACCCTCAGGGTATTTAGTGAGGAGAAGACCAGGGAACAGGAACCTATATAGTCTGGACACCAACCCCTATTAGTGGTACTTTCAATGACTACTGTTCTGTTGGTGTGGAGTTCCACATGGAAAGGACAGCAGAAAAGCAAATATTTGCATTACGTACATGAGGCAATTTATAAATTCCTTCTACTAATTTAGGAGGGACACCATATAAATAAAAAATAGCTCAGTACAGATTGATCAGTTTTGTCTGAGCTTGATTTGCCCTGATAGACCTTTCCTGAATACATTCTGCAAAGGCAAAAAGGGTCATACTTTGTCATGGAACACCACTTTATGACATTTCAACACATCCCGGATTTGGATTTCTTTTATTACTTTTATGAAAATGCTTTTATTTCTTTTTTGATTATGAAATGAATGTTTCTCTGCACTCTTTCTTTGAAATCCTCTCTGAGTAACTACAGCATCTCAAGATCATGGAATGACAATCCTAATCAACCGAAGGAGTGAAAAAATGCATTGTTGAATCTTATGCAGTCGCCTGGCAGCTGCAACAGCAAACATACCTTATCTTAGCTCACTCATGTGCACTGTTTGGTCGTTCTACAGCTGATCCCCTCCTGGACAGCCATCCCAAATCCTCACACTAGAAAAGCGCACAGATTGCAGGGTTACTATGAATCCCCTTTCTCTACTATCTAGTAGTCCAAACCTTTAGAAATGCACCTACATGGTGCAAGTAAGGAAGGTATTAACATTGCTTGCTCTGTAAGACCTACAAGACAGTTGATTTTCAATGCCTTGCCTGTATGACCACTAGTTTTAATGATTCACTACATGGATATACATACCACCATCACTTGTGGCTGAAAGTGAAATATTATCTTGCCACTCTTGTTTTAGAGACATCATCTTCATCCTGTTTTTATATGAACATATTAAAAGCTATGTGTGAATATCTTCCCCTTGGGACTACTTTCCATGCCTAGCACTGCTACAGGTGCTGCTGCATGTTGTAGGCAGGGAACTTTATCCTGACTCAAAACGAGTGTTGATCATCAGACAAGGAGTACAGACAGGCATCATGCACGTTTAAGCTGGAAACAACAAATTTCTTGATTGGTAACACTGGAGAAGGGACAGGGAGTGAAGTATGACTGAAACTGAAATGGTAAATTTAAAAGCCACGAGCTTTGTGAATTATGATGAAAAGAGAAATAGTAACATTTTAGAAAGCCTCCTTAAAACAGATTCTCATAAAACAACACGCATTTCCTAAAAGCATTTTAGTCTTCCACCAGAGAATATTGGCTCTAAAGGTTTTCTGAAGATAAAGAAAGGAAGAGCTGATTAACATCAGTTTATTTCCAAGCAGCATTTGGTGAAAGGTTCTCTCTGTCAGTTTGCAAATGCCCCTGCCCTTCCTTTCACCCTGATATCTGTCCATCTGTATTTGTTGTGAGCAATAAAGTAATTCATGCTGGTTGTCACATCATGGAAAAAGTTTCACACCCCAGCAGCTGCAAACATAACGTGTTCTGAATCAGTGCTGCATCTCGAAATTTTCGATATGCCTTTTTGACTTCTGATGTTCTGTCCTCTTCCTTGAAATTGCAAGTCATCTTTCTAAAGCAAGGGCTCGGTCTCCTTGTTGATATCTATCTTCCTTTCCACAGAGGAGTTTAATAATACTTCTGACATATTAGAGATTTCTTTGCTCACAACAACACATATAGGAAGGAAAATATGAGCCTTTCATGAAAGATGGGGAAACCAGGATGAGAATAGTCAACCTGCCCATGGCTACGTGGAAAATTTGTGCAAGAGCCTATAATTGAAGTTATACTATTGGGCTTTCTGGACAGCCCTTTAACCGCACAGCACTGCTTTTGCTTTCAGAACTGTTTGTTCTCAAGAGTTTGTTACCACATCACACTGCAGAGCTTGCTATCAGACTATCATAAAGTGCAATACTGCTGCAAATAATGTTTCAGACAGTCCATCCTACATATTCTCCTTTCTTCTCCCAATAGAGAAAGGTCCATAAGGCCTAAGGACCTTAAAGTCTGTATCCAGAATATCTAGAACAGTTTAGGAGACTTTCTGGATATAGTGCCATTCTTTCCTGAGATGTCCTGACAAAAGGGGAAACAAAAAACAAAACCACAAATGTATGTATGTGCTCCTCTAGAACCAAATGTCAGAATCTAGTATTACCACAAACAGAAATAGACTGGAATAGCATCATTCTTTAGCATAACCCTTCGTTGCAGGTCACTTTGATCTATACTCTCCTGTGCTAGGTTCATTCTCGTTTGTTCTTACCAGTGTGGGATTTAAAATATTTGTGCTTGAAAAGAATCTAAATCACTTGTTTCTTCATCTTTTTCCAAACAAATATATGCATTGGAAATTGTTCAAGAACTGCACACAGCCCAAGAGCACAGTTTGCCAGATTTCATTAAGCTTTGTTTAAATGACTTCTCTTACAAAGAATCAGCAGCACAGAGGCACCTTTCTCTGACATCATCTGTTCTCTTACCTCACCTCAAAACTACAAGGGGGGCAAGATGTAAAATTGGACAGATGTGTCTTACTGGATGCCAGTCCTGGCAGCTCGCAGCTACAATGGACAAGTGGGGATTAATGCAAGTGATTTTGAGTGGCATCTTCTGCCTCATGATTCTCTCCGCACAGCTTAAGACTACTTTGGATGAGGTTGGCAAATAGAGGGTGAGGCTTTAATCTTTTCTTTCTGCTTCGGGTATGGAGAGATAAGAAAAGAAATATGTATTAGTCTACCTGAGACTCAGTTAAATCTCAGTGCCTTTTACTGAATCATGTGGCAACTCGGTCTTCAGTGTAAAGATTATTCTTAATGCAATCACAATGAGTACAACCCACTCCAACAAAAGTAACAGTGGATTATATTTTTATGTAAGTACTCTGCACTAGACAGTGACTCAGAAATACGTCTGTCACAAACACACTAAACCACAACCCTCTCAAAGCTGAGAGAAAGAAGAGAAGGCCCTTCACAGAAAGAGAAACTATCACACTGGAGAGTTTAGATGAGCCTTAGTATCACAAGAGGTGCAATGGTGTTTAATAGATACATGCATAACTTCTTCTAGATCAGGAAATTCCATCAAATTCTCTTGACTAGATTTTGCTGGTGGTGTGACAAAGTGTTAAGTGTGCATGTATGAACTTACCTATATGGAAATGCTGATAGCAAGCTTCAAAAACTGTCTGTGGTCTGTGCTAGTCAACATATCCCTCAGGATGGGGTGTAGAATGAGCATAGTTAATTCTTGTCAGGACAGACCATGTATCTGGATTTCCTACATCACAATTCTTCAGTGTTCTTACGAAAACAGAAACAATTACAAAGGGAAGGTGCCACCTGTGCACTTCAGCCTGCCTTCCTCCATCAGAAATCCCACAACTTCAGAGCCAGGTGAGCAGTTCATCACAGGAGAAATGAAGTCCTGTCTTCTGCAAAGGCTGACACCTTCAGAGGTTCATGCTGACAAACAGCAAGCTCCACATGACACTGTAATTTACTGTCTCATAAAGCCCCGGGGGGGGGGGGGGGGGGGCCCTTCCCAGATCAGGACACGCACCGGTGCATTACTGTTTGAAAGCAATTACTTCAGTATTTGGGAAAATTACCAGGGCCTAAGAAATTCTCCATTTCTGCGGTGGCTGAAAGCACCATCAGGAGCTCAAGTATCAAGTCCTGATTTAAATCTTGCCTTTTGCTCATGTAGAGCAGAGAGGAGAAAAAAAAGAGAACCCATATATAATAAGGGAAAGATTTAAGGATGCAATAGAAGAGGAAGGAAACAAAACTTTAAATGTAGGGGGGAAAAAAGGATAGAAAAAGTGTCTCATGATGCTGAAAAGATGGATATGTCTTCAAGAGACTTTATGGTATGGATATTAGAGAGGTCAATGCATAAAGGAGACATTTGCACAGAAGAAATCTAACACAGCAGGTGCAGTTGTACTGTAGAAGGAAGAAAACTTATGTTAGATCTTGGGGAAAAAGTGCCTGTGAATACCCATAGAAGTGTTCAGGCTTTTGCTCCAATCCTACATGCCCTTCTGCTGAAAAAGAAACTTCAGCCAGAGAAGAAAAGGGTTTTTTTTTATTATCTGCTGTGTTGTTACTCTGCTCTGAGTGACAGCAGGCTAGGAAAGGAATCAAAACCTTGCAATCCCTGATGTAGTGGTCCACACGAGCTGAGCACATGCCAAAGCTTTATTCCACTCTGCTCTGCTCTGCTCTACACTAACCTAAGCCATTCCTGCCCCTTCTCTGATTCTGGAGTGATCTTTTTTTCTCAGAAAGTACCTGAAGTTGATAATTTCTACTTACTCAGTGATGCTCAAGAGCTGATCTTGAAGAGTCTTTCACTCTCCAGATTTACTGTTCAGGCTTTTAGTACTGCAATACGTGATCATCTAGGAACATTTCCAAGCTTCAGTCCCAGCAGAGTACACTTGTAATTTGCCCAATCAACCCTTTCATCTCTCCTTTCCCTCTCTTATTCTCTAGAAACAGGGAAGAAAGTCTAAGGCACCTGCATTTTTGGCCATCCTTCTTCATATTCAAAACTCTAACCCTTCCTGCTTCTGCTGGATGAGGCCACACAAAGGAAACATTTGCCAGTTGTAGCCATGCCAAGAGGCTTTTCGTTACACAGCTTTGGTGGATTACACAGGTGTTGGAATTTGAAGCACATATAATAAAATAGCTTCTGCTCAATTTCAGTGTGAACTTTGGGACTTTATCAGATCAGAGCTTGGGGTTTGTTTTTCCTTTCATTTTTCTCCTTTTCTGTTGCCTTGGAGAACTCAGGAAGCTCACATACTGGTCACCTCTTACTTTGGGTGACCTCTCCTCTGAGTCACCACACAAATACGATCTTGTTGGGCAGGAAGAACAACACAGTCCCTTAGCACCATGTTAGCCTGGCCAGAGTGATCATTCACAAAGCATGCGAGGCACCATCTCCCTGTTCCCTGGCAGCACTGGGAGAACCCAGGTGGAAAGTTCAGCTTTCTAAATGTGTCTCCAATGGTCTGGAAGAAAACTGCAATGGGCACAGGGTCTCAGAGCAAAGGTGACACCCTTTATTGTAAAGTGCTTTCAGTGCTGGTGAGAAGCACTGCTCTGACACCACTAAAGACTCAACTACTCTGGATATTCCTCCCCACTATGTAGAGTGCACAGGAGGAAAAGCAGAGTAGGGCATCAGGGCAAGCTTCACCATGCAGCCCTGCCAGGGTGTCGCAGGCACTCAGAGATGCCCTGAGAGCAGGTGATGTCTCCAGCACCCCTACCTGCAAGGGACTGAGCATCTAGAGGGAAGAGCCCAGTGAGCTCTGCTTTCCCTGAAATCAGTGGGAGAGTTGGGTGCTCCAAAGCTTTCCTCTGAAAAGCAGACATCGCCTTTTTCCCAGGGGTGCTGTGGAAGCCAGAGGAATTCAGCTATTAACATACAGAGTGCGGTAACAATTGTATGAAAATAATCTGGATACAGAAATCCCTATATCCTATTATATATAGTAATGGGTTTATTGTCTAGATTACAAAAGTCTCCTTTCACAGTGAGCAGTGCCCTGTTACACTCTGCTTTTGATATGCCACTCACCACTGCAGTATCTACATGTCCACATGGAAGTTTATCAGAATTTAATCTTCAGTTAGTATTTCTTGAACCACTTAATGGCCAGGACTCATTAGGGCCAGAAGGAAGGAGAAGAAAAAACCCAGAAATACTTTTATCCCTTCCCTTTTTTTTTCAGTGAGGAGAGGAGAGAGGACAAAACCAGATGGAGAATGGAAGAGAGTGATAAGGTAAAGAAAAGTCTGTATTAAAGATGTCAAATGGAGTGTGACAGGAAGCAAGAAACATAATTGCATGTAAAACCCCAGTATCAGGCAGGGTTAAGGATCTTTTTAAAACACAGGTTTACCTTAAGCTCCTCCTGAATATAAATGAAGTTGGAGGTATGTGGGAATGGACCACAGGAGGAGCAGAAGAGATAATACAGAAAGAGAGAGACTTTGTAATGCCTCATCTGTTTTATCTTCTTCCATCTGAATTTGACTTCCCATTCCATCCCAGCACCAAAGCCTTACTTGCATTCAGGAGCAACAAAAAACATTATCCTAAAGGTTTTTCTTCTCTTTCAACCACTGCTCCAACCACTGGTGCAATATTACGAAGCACAAGCCTGAGAATAATCCCATCATAAAGCATTTGGAGCAGCAGGTTTGATAAATGGCCAGCATGGAAAAGGCTGGAGGTAGAGGGATGGTATCTCTGCTTTATCAGTGCCCCAGCACTCTGCTCAAACATACTCATTCCACAGACCCCAGCATTAAGCATTTGAATTCTGGAACTCTGAAAGGCACATTCTTGTCTTTAAAAAAGACTGTTTAATGTAAGTGAGGTTGGACTGGGAACTGGAAAGAGAAGAAAGAGGATGAGGGAGAAGGAGGGAGGAATTACAGAAAGACATTTAAAGCTCTGAGAAAACACTCTCTCTTACGGAGAAATTTTGATTTTGAAGTTTACTCTTCTATTAACATTTAAATTGAAAGGCGTTTCTTCCAAGCTCCACATAGGAAACCAGAAAATCTGCATTTAAATAGACACCATTTAAATGTGGGGAAAAATATATATCAGCCTTGAATGCTTCTCCATTTGTCTGAAAAGAACTTCTCTTATAGATGATTATTAATTTTTTTCTTTTTTCTTTGTGCGTGCTAAAAAGAGAAATTGGAAGTACATTAAAATTCTGCTTGGCACGAGAGGGAGGCGGGGGAATGGCTGCTTAATTGCCCAAAACCTAAGTTTTTTGGTTGGATATTGTATGGGAGGGCCTCTGGAGCCTGCAGAAGGCAGTCCAGCCAGGGGCAGGACCAAGCGGGTCCTCTCCTGCCTGGTCCTGGTGCCATGGTCCCTATGCCCAAGGGGCTGCACACTCCCACCAAATGCCTGCCTCACTGGGGACATCACCAGGGGCCTCAGTCCCAGTGGAGAATCAGACTTTCTTCTGTTTTGTTAAACACTTCTGGGCCGTCAGGGCACCATCTATAAAACAGGGACATGCACCTCCCTGAAAGCCACCTTAGCACTGCTCTAATTTGCGGTATCATAGGAGGAGAGCTTACAACTGAGGAGTTAGTGAGGTTTTGGCTGGCTACACTCAAAGGGTTTGGAAATAAGTCCTGGGGCAAAAGGAAATGTCCACAGATTGATCCACATTTTACGCTGTGCTCTCATCATGTATGTTAGCACATGTCCATCACAGTCCCAGAAGCCTTGGATGAGATTTGGATCTGGTGTTTTGCACAGTTCTACGTCCTCTCCTGTAACAAAATCAGCAAGAATGAGAAACAGCAAGAGCAGCCTCCTGAGTGGGGAAGAGCTGAAATACCCAACACACACACGGAGAGGTGGAAAGATGGGAGTGAATAAAGGCAATCGCCACGCATGCCTTCCTGACCTTCCTCCCTCACCTGCCCATGCCTGCCTCCTCTCTAACTGCAGTAACCAACCTGAGGCTCAGCCTTGCTAAGTGCCAGGGCCCCACATTCCATGTGTTGGCCATCAGCTCACATACAGAGCAATGGTCAGGAGCGTGGGGAGGAGCAGGGAAGTCCCTGCCTCATGAGAGAGGGGCCTTTCACTGGCTGTGTCTGCTGCAGAATCCCTATTTCTTGGTTTTTGTCATGAGAGGTGAAATTAAATTTCACCTATCAGTAGCATTCAGGCAGCAACAAAGACCACAGCACATGGTGCTTGCTCTAATTCCAGAGCATAATGGACCTCGTTGCCACTGAAGAATCCCCAGCACAATCCAATTATTAATATTCATTCCTTTATTCTCTGCCTCATTTTCAAGCTCATTCCTACAGAAAAGGTCAAACATATACTACCCCCCAGCAGTACACTATCAGCCACCTTAAGGGCCTTTTCTGCCATGTCAGAAAGGGAATAATCAGGAGTGAAGGAGGGTTGGTGTCCCAGAGGCTAGGCTATGGACTCTGCTATCTTTCAACTTTAGATCCCTGGTCTGAATCTAAGCTAAGCTGGTGCTGGCTGTGAGCTATAGTTCAAAAGCTGGGCAATGGTTCTTGTGAAATTGCAGCTCCATACAAACTCAAAGGACAAGCACCTACACCATGCTTTGGCTATTTTTAGAGAGTAACAGCACTTCTCCTCCTGACTCCCTAATCTCTCCAGTGCTTCCAGCTGTTCACAGGGTGACTTTAAAAAAACAAGGTGGAAAAGCCGAAGGGAAAAATGATGCATTAGAAGAACGGCTCAGTGATCCAGGTACTAGCAGAGAGCCTTTAAAGATGGAGGTACTACTTTCTGCTGTCTCACAAAACTGCATGGCAAGAAAGTCAGGTTTTCTGTGCCCCAGTTCTGATAAACTGGGATAACCTCATCTCACCAGGTTGTTTTGAGGGTTGATACATTAAAGATTGTGAGCCAGGCTCTCTGCAATGATGGTACCAGAAGCCCTAAAAATGCCTTGGACAGATAAAAACTTTGCAGTAGGATATGAGATTATTGTTTGCTTGTTTTTTTTTGCAATGGTGATTTTGAATTAAATGTGATTAAATCTGAAAAAGCACAGAGACGTAAATAAGCAAAATGGTAGCTCTCATCTGTATACAGGCATGTGTCAACCTGGGGAGAACAACTGAGCATCATGACTATTTCTTGATCCAAGCTGATTTCATGGGACCAAGACCCAAAGTCTCCCATTTTGACACTGAGTCCCCATCAGACTTGATTTTTGCAGCATGATCCTGTCTCTAATCACTGGGTCAGTGAAGACGAACACCTCCTGTCACTCAACACTTGAATTAATTTGGCCAGCTTGCTCTCATTGCCCCTCCATTTCTTCCTGCCAGCTTGCTATGATCTCACAGGGAGCAGCCTTTCTCTTCCTTGGGTCTCTTGCTACCTTTTTTTCCCTATGCAGATGGCAACTACTTTCTGAAAATACGTATGTGACAAGAAGCAATGTTTAGTAGAAGAAGCAGGTGCCTGGAAAATGGGTTCCCATTTGTCCTTCCCTCCCCCTCTCTAACACCCAATAATTTCTCTGTTAATAAGCTCGCTGACTATAATGTGGCACTAACCTTTCACAATTGATGCCAGTGACATTTTGACAGTTCCACATATGGGCTTGCCGAAAGCAGAAGGAATTTAAATTTGCAATTTGGTAAAAAGCTGGGTGGGCAGCCAAAGCAGCTTGGGGGAAGGAGGAGGAAACTGCCAACCAGCCAAACAAAAGCCCACTGCACAGATGTTATGCACAGCAAAAAGGAAAAGCATATCCACAGCTGGAGTACCCCAGTAAAGAAGTGCTTGGAAAAAAAGCCTTAGGCACCAATTAAGGCCAGTCTAGTCTAAGAAGCCTCCCAACAGATTCTCCTCATGTGGCAAATTTAGATCCCTTTCCTAGCAGAAGGGAAATGGGACATAGCATTCAATTTGTGCAAACTATCTGGTTTAACATCAGACGTTATAGGACTCAGCAGTTGCTTTAACACGGAATCTTCAGTATCTCCGCCAATGTGATCAAGCCATAGGGGAACAAATGTTTTTGAACACTGCTTTGTAAAGTGTCTGAATTTACTTTTCAAGGTATCTTTACACGAAACATCACTGACAGTTCACTGATTGGCCCAGCTACTCAGCTCATGTATCACAGATCACACATCTTCCCCTAATTACATCTATATTGAACGCCGTAATATTTGCTAAAACTAACTTGCAGAAAGAGGTCCAATGGCCATGTTGCAGAATCTGGGCAGATCAGGCAGAGAGGCAGCACAAAGGTCTAGGTAAGCATACTGCGGATTGCAAGTGAGAGGTAAGGGGACATGCTCTTCCCATCTCTAGAAACACAGAGCCAAAAGTGGAGTCCAAAAGAACTGTAAGAACCAAAAATGGTCCCTAAGCAAGGGCAGTGGGAGCCACAGGTCAGCAGCTGCTGATGGAAGTGGGCTGACTTCAGAAAGCTGGGTCTCTACACATGCTGGGAAGGGTTAAGCCTGATGGAAAAGTCAGATTTACTGGTTTTGAGATATTTTCCCTGAAGTGTTTTTGTGCTGAAGAAATAATAGTAGGGTAGCTGCTGGATCACTGTATTAACCACGCTCATGTGGAGTGTGAAGCCCAAGACCTCTCTGAAGTAATGTCAGTTGATAGGCAGGAGACTATGGCCAAGGCTGGACCATGAGTGGGTGTTTCATGCAATTGCAGGATACAGATGACTGCTTCCAGCATGACATTTGTGAGGGGTTATGCTTAATGGGACTGGGAGGATGATGAGGGTCACAAGTGTAGGGTGTCCAGCAGTTCTGAACAGAGAGCATGCTGGATTTCACTGTGGTATGCTTGATATGAAGTCAGTCACTTGTCAGGCTTCAGGAAGTTACTTCCAAAGCCAGTATGCCATACTTAGCTCTGACTGCTTCTGGCAACACATTTCTTCATCTAAAATAACTGGTAGGATCCAACTTGGCATGTAAGAATACCTCATCCCATCAAATAAAAAAAGTGTGACTTAGTCATTGCTTGGCCACAGCTCTGCAAGCAGGCAGGGTTTCCACACACAGCGTGGAACAGAGCGAGCCCCCGCCTTATCCTAGCAATGCTGGTGGCACAGAATAGCCCATAGATGTTCACTGCTCTCCTCAAGTGAGCTCATTCCCAGTTTCGTAGAGGCCTCCCTGCCCCAACACCTAGTTCCCTCCTGCCATAAAGCCTCATTGGCTTCGCTGACTTCCCAAGCTGCTATGAGCAGTGCTGCTATTTGCTCTCTTTCAGGGAAGACCTATCCCTGCACAGGCTCCCCTGATGGCAGCCGCAGTGGAAACACCGGTTAGTGGCAGATCTTTCTACGGCACATGTTAGCACTCCTGCTGCTGATATCATTACAGAAGCGTACACCAGATCGGTGCAGCTGTGGGAGATGTTCTGAGAAACGACCACACGTTAGTGGAAGTTGGCCAGTTCAAACAGCCTCTGTGTGCTGACATGGTAGGGGGATGAAAAGTCATGCACCTGTATGTGGTTTCATGGGAGCTGTTACCTCTTCACAGAAAGCACCCCTTGATTTTTGCTAAGAAAAACAGTGAGTGTGGCTAATGCAGCAGAGTCCTGCAGGCAGCACTCTTCCTATAGCTCCAGCATCTGACAGAGTAGTGTGAGACTGTGAAATGTGGCTTGAGGTCTCTGAGGGGACTGAGGCTTGCATGGTAAACAGGATAGAATGGCCCTAATTCCTGAGGATACTACTGCAGGTTCTATAAGATTATCTAAAATCACCTAAAATTAACAAACAGCTCTCTTAACATCACCAACAGACCCTGGTGACGTTCCTTCCTACCATATAATTTTCAGTTGCCATCTCAAATGGCGGATTCTTGTCTCTGCCATATACCCACCAACTCAGAACATGAAGTCTCTGTGCGCAGACACTTTAAAGTAGGCAGGCACACAGCAACAAGAGGACAAAGGATGCTATCTGACTTTACCTAGCTCATCAATCAGCTAGGAGCAGTGCCGATTGTGTGTTTGGAGACATGCAGAAAGAGAGATGGGGAAAGAGGTGACAGTTATAAATGTTTTGCAACCTGAATGTGACATTAATATATATATGCAGTGTGTTCACAACACTAGGTCTTTGTGCGCAAGCCTAATAAATACCATGTTCGACAGCAGTTTCACAAAACCACTCAGTGGTATAGAAGAACCTGCCACGAAACAGACTTTAGTTTTACTGGGTAAAAAAGAAATATACCTGTACTTAGATCTTGACTTAGTGAAAATCTAGAACAATTCCAATGAGCTCCATATAAAGTTTAATTCCTCACAAGCATATTGAAATGACCAGGCATCTAAGTTATCAAAACCTGCTCCATAAAACATGTACTTCATTTCTGTGCCCCCAGAAGAGAGTTTTAGTAAGCTTCTGAGTCTAAAAATACCAATATAGGATGCATGGCGTTGTAACATCTCCACCCAAGGGACTCTTCCTTATGGAAGGCACAGCTATCCTGTTTCTTTCACTAGGTGACAGTCTGATGACTGCACTCGAAAGTCAGAAAGTTCACTGTACTACACAGCTTGCTTTATGCGTTCACCTTAAAGGCTGAGTCTGCGGTACTGATGCAGATCAGAGGTGTTTTTAACACAAGCTGGAAGCTGTCAAACTACCTTGACATTTTCTTCACACTGCCCAGCTGCTGTGGTGCTGCACGTGGAGACATGCACAAACATGCTGTAGGTGGTCCATTCCCCCTTGCACACTATCAGAGCAGCCTTGAGGCTGCTTTCCTTGATGCAGGGCCTAGCCATGACCCCAGGATGGTAGCATGCAAGTCAGGACTGTCTGAGGCCAAATTCTCCATTTGACCAGATGTACCATCTCCTGCCCCTCCTGCAAAAACTTCTTTAAGAACCAGGGGAACACAAGGTCCTATGTTAAATCTACATGATCAGCTCAGAGACAGTCTGGTTGATGGGCTGATGGCTGCCCTTGGGAGCTGTTTTCAGCCAGGGTGACAGCCCCTGCCCCATGAGTGCTATGGCCTTGCCACAGCACAGCCAGCCTAGGCCTGGCCACAAACACCCCAAAATCTCAGTTGAGACCCTGCCCCTGCTGGCCGTCAGACCTGCCTGGCTGCTCTCACCCTGCCTGGATGTTGGTCTCCCTGAGGGGCTGCCAGCACCTGCAGCTCTCTGGCAGCAGAGCACCCCAAAAGCAGTGCAATGTAGTGTCTGTGTAGTTACCTGCTCAATTCTGGTTTTCCGCTGGCTTTGAGATGTTACAAAATAAGGAAATTTAAGTGACACAAAAAATGTTGATATGCTCCATATAAAAACCTCAAAATATCTCATATGGGCATTTGTAATAACAAAACTTCTGAATTTTCATTTCAAACATGTGTTTTTAAAATTGTACCTACATTAAAAAGACAAAGAAGAAGGGATTTGTAAGGGGTTAAGACAACCAAAGCATCTCAATTCAGCCAAAATTCTCTTGACTGTTCCAAAATAAATTGTTGCTCATTTTGCTGAAAAACTTCTAAAAGCCACCTGCAGCCCTTACACCATGCTGCTTTATTCATTTTGCCTTTCCAGCCAGAAAGTCCTTTATTTCAACAGCTCTGTCCATCAGTGTGGCACCTAAGTAGTGGCAGAGGGCTAATAATATCGCTGGCAAGAATGAGAAGGCTAAACTTGGAAGCCAAGCTTTGACAGCAGAGTAAAAATGGCATCAGCCCTCAAATATTTTGTTTCTGAGATGACATATGGTTTCATTTTTGTGCCTACACACGAGTGATTCAAATGATTTAGGATGTGAAATCCTTGTAGCACATTTCCTCACTTTTAGGTAGCTTTTCAGTTCACCTGTATTGGCTGGATTGCTCACTTCCTAATGGGTCTCTCCAGATCTGATAGATCATTTGAAGCTCTGATGGGTACATATGCAAAGGAGAGGGAACAAATGGAGAGAAAAGCCCACTGTGCATAGCTAACGGTTGCACCATTCCAAAAAGCTGTGGTTAGGAGATTCTTAATTCAGTTAACCTCTTTGATCTCATCATGCAGTATGAAATACTGAAAGGTAATGAAAAGATTACAGGCAGGTCTGCTACATTTGCATACCAAAACACATGCCGCAGCACAGTACAGAGCAGGAAACAGACACAGTAAATATACTTGTTATAGATGGAGAATGCATCTTTTGACTGGGAAAGAAATGCTTTTCTCTGAGTTGTGTAGTGCTCATGTATGTGCAGTAAGAAAAATAATCCAGAGAACTTGCACTGCATCAGGAAGTGATGAACACTGGACTCACTTCTGCTGCACCAATGCTAGGCTACAGACGTGATTTATCTCTCTTCTCCACTTAGTTATTAGCAGTAGAGCAGAAGGCAGACAGCTATGCCTCAGACAACAATGATACGCCCCTTGAAAGAACCTATCCTGCCACAAACGTTTACTTGCCAAAAGATGGCCTGCATTTTAGCAGTGTCCAGGATCCCACTCTCCTCTCCTTTAACTGGGGCCTGTCTACCTAGAGAGCCAAGATGCATGTCCAATCATTGTAAATATCTGCATTTGAAGCAAACACACCTGCTTCCACTTACAGCTGCCCACCTGCCCCTCCAGCTATCTCCCTGCCTTTGCTCCTATCTATCCCTTTATTCCCATCTCTGGTGCAGATCCCCTCCTTTTCTCTATCTGCTTTTCTCTGCCTTGTAGTGCTCTGGTTTTTCATCATCTTTCACTCTTCCTTTCTTAATGCACACCTTCCCTTTCTAACGTTCCCCTATAATTTCCTCCTATTTCCTTTCTTTCTAAGTTGACACATTTTAACACCCTCCCAGTGACTTTTAAGACATCTGAAAAGCAGTAGTCAGGTATCAGATTCCTTATCAGGCTAAAAGAAAATATTAGGGAAGTCAGTGGCCAGATGCAATGACTGTGGTTCAGTGGGGACAACAGTGACATCAGTCTTTATGGTCCCAGATGAGATTAAACTGTTGTTAAAATGCAACATCAGTGATTTTCCATTTTTCCCTTTGTAGTATCTCTCTAGTTCTGAGGTAAGAGAGCTTGGGTACCTTATCTTGGCATTTCTTACCTTAATATAGTTGTTTTCTCTTATGCATAAAATCAGCTATGAATATCCTGGTTTTCTACTGGTTTATATTGTCCTCTACTATTTTTTCCCAGAAGTTACTGATACTCTTAACTGTAACAACACTTGATGTTTTGCTTAGCAATTTTCTTACTCTGCTTGTTTTAATTATATTTTTAAAAATCATGCATAATGAGCTGTATAGGCAAGCCAAAGAGAATTCTACCTTCTGATGTTTCAAATGGCTTAATGACCTGAGTACCAGCTTTACATTGCTCCTCCTAATGTGTCCTTTTTGAGGACATGCTCACTGTGTTGCTGTGCTGCCACACACCCAAAGCATGCTAGTGACTTTGGCTTTTTGCCTTTGATCAATGTTTTTGTCTAGGGGCTCTGCAGCTGAGCCTACCACTACAGTGAGGGGATGCAGAGGATACTCAGCTGAACAGCAGTTTCTCTGTGCTCGAGGCTCCATTCTCCCAGCAGCCGTGCCCTAGGCCCAGAGCTGCCATCCCCCAGCCACACTGGGTTTCTGGATCCCAATGTAGCCCTGCCAACCGAGACCTGTTCCTTAAGGACAGGGACATCCCCAGTGCCACCGAGTCCCTGCAGCCCATCACCCTGATGTGTTCAATAAACCACAGAGGAAACAGCAACTGGTTGGGCTCCTTTGCACCTCCAGTGACCTGAGTCTGGCACAGGCCCCAATAACTGTAGCATCTACACAGAGCAATCATTAACAACTTAGCTTAATTACACCTTAATGTCTTTATGTAGAGCCTATGAGCAAGACTTCAATTAACTTTAACTATATATAAGTTTAATGCATCTCTATCGTTCCATTAAGATGATTTGGGACAAGACAAAGATAAACATTGATGTTAACATTCTGTAAAGTATGAGATTTTAAATTAATTTTAACAAAAATTAATTACCAAGTTAATTATAAAGGCTCATAAAATTAATTTTCTATCCACAGAATATACTTTCTCTACATTTGGGATGGGTTTGTTGCCTTTCAAATGAAACAGAGATCCTGAACCCCTTTTGATGTAATCTGGTCTTACGATGGAGTCACAATCACTAATTCTCATTAAAAAAACCCTCTGAAATCCTCAAATCAAAACCCCATGTAAGTGCAAAGTCCTATTAGGTTTTTCAGTGAACATTTTTGCTAGCAAGTGAAACGCTAAATAAGGTTTAGCTCAGGCTGCAGCCTGCTTGACTGAACCAAAACTCTTCTTGCTGGGAGTAACAGCTGGAAATACACCAGACCCTTAAAATGAAGACCCTTTAACGTCACACTCGGCTATGGCTCATTACAGAGTCACCACATCCCCAAGACAGGGTTTAAAGCTTTGCTGGCACATAATTAAATAGGCATTTTTGAGTAAAGAATTCCGTATGATCACAGAATCCCAAGGGTTGGAAGGGACCTCAAGAGATCATCTGGTCCAACCCCCCTGCAAGAGCAGGGTAACCTAGAGTACATCACACAGGAACTTGTCCAGGAGGGCCTTGAATATCTCCAATGTGGGAGACTCCACAACCCCCCTGGCAACCTGTTCCAGTGCTCTGTCACTCTCACAGTAAAGAAGTTCTTCCTGATGTTAACGTGGAACCTTCTATGCTCCAGTTTACACCCATTGCCCCTTGTCCCATCACTGGATATCACTGAAAAAAAGCCTAGCTCCATCATCATGACACCCACCCGTTACATATATATATATATATATATATATATATATATATGATAAAGCTGAAGATGAATCAGTCGTAGAAGAGGATATGTCTTGAGTCAAGACTGTAGATTCACTTATTAAGCGGGCATCTTGGCTTCAGGAAAGGCCAGGTCAGGATTTGCTGGCCATTAAAGCTGCCCTGTTTGCTGGCTAGTTTTTAATTTTAAGCATGACTGCATAAGCAGCAACAGCCTCCCATGTGCCGCAGCACTACCTGCCTCTGCTCAGCCAGCGGCCAGGTTTCCTGGCTGCAGGGCTGCCACTTGGAGGGATGCTCAGAGCTTGGTATCTCTTGGGCCCCGCACAGGGATAGCCATTGCCCACACGTAGGGCAGAGTCTGAGTGTACCCACCTGCAACTGCATTTACACAGGCATTTTTCAAACTCCGGGCATGTTTGCCAGTGCGTGCAACCTCCCCACAGAAGGCTTTGAAAATGCCTAAAATATCTGCTCCAGAGGAGCCAGACCTCACTCTTTGGTGCATGGCAATGCACTCCTACCGCTAGGGATGGTGCACTGAGAAGCCCCATCCCTGAATCACCTTCACCTCCACAGACAGGCATCGTGATAAAGGGAACGGCCAGACTCTCAGGTCAGAGGCTTGGTGCTGCCTTGTGGCAGCCATGCTAGCAGCTATCCCTGTAATTAGTGCCGTTAGCGGGTTGCTATGGAAGTTTCCTCTCCCTGGAGAAGGTGTCAGGGCACCGCTCAGAGGAAATTAAGGAGGAGGAAGGGAAAATGCAGATGACTGAAGGAAAAAAACCCACTGCCCTGCCCATTGAAACTCCCCCCAGAGCATTATCTCCTTGGCAAGAGCAGACCACACACTTTAAAGTCAGGACTTATTGACTTTTTGTCTCCAGAGAAATGTTTGCCTTGGCATGACTAACACAACAAGCAAACCCAGCACAGCAGAAATGTCACCGAAGTCCCTCCCACACAGGACCTGTGATTACCATAAGTGAGCACTCTTAACCTGTTTCATCTTTAATTGATAGCTAAAGAAAGCTAGGAAGGAGGAGAAAACAGTGCTGAATTTCAGCATCGTCTTGAATCTCCATAAAAACATGGCTTCTGAAAAGAGAAAAAAATCACCATCCAAGTTCAATTCCCTTTGTACTACTGATTCCCAGTTTCCAAGCACTGGAAAGAAGCAGAGCAAATCCCTTGCACGACCATACCTCATGATTTGGAGGAGAGTGCAAACAAGACTGAGGGAGAGATTTAGTTCCCAGCCCACACCAACTGCTGCACTGGTGGGAAGAAGCAGCTGGGGGGAAGAAGCTGGAAAAGAAAAATCTTTAAATGGGTTTTGTTCCTCCAGAGTCGCAGGGGGTGAGAATCCATAGTCCAGGTAAATCTGGATGTAAAACGAGCAGGGACCCAGCTGGAACCAGTTTAGTGATATAAAGACACATAGTCTTAATTAAGGGAATTGTGATTTGCCAATGAAATCCCAGCAGGGTGTCTGTCTGCCTGATCAAAGACTCGACTTTCTGATGGAATGTTAAGTGCATAAGCCATGAAATTACTTTTTGAAAAGGGAACATGCAGCACAAAGAGGCAGAGCGAGAGGGGAGAAGGTGGAGGGGTGGGGGGAGGAAGGGACAGGGAGCAGAGCAGAGCTCCGAGTGATGCTACTGGGAGCCTCCATTCCCTCCCTCCAAGCAAAGCTAGAGTGGGGCAGGATGGAGACAAAATGATGCCAAACTGCCAGCAGTCACATCTAAAATCCTTACACAGCCTGCTGAACAAAGACACATTCCTAATTGGCTCTTCAAAATTATTTTTAAAGTGCTTAGCAGAATTTGGGTGAAAAAGGTTACTTTTCCCTCTAAGCGAGTTCCTTTTTCCCACCCCCTATGCCTATCCTCATTTGCCACTAGACAGGCACCTGGCATTTCTGCTCTGATTTCTAACAACCCCAGAGATCCAAAAAAGCAAGGTTTTCTCCAAACATTTCCTTTCCTTTTTTGCAGCAGCAGCAGCACGACAGATTTCCCTCCATTTTGTTGCAGAGGAATGAATCAATACGAAATGCTTCAACTATCTGCTTCAAACAATATCAAGCTTTTTCGTGTTCAGAGAAAGAGGTTTGGATCCAATCCCAAAGTAGGCAAATTCTGCATGATCTGGAATTATAATGCTGTGGGTCTCTAAAACACTGAAAGCTCTGTAAATCAAGACACAAAGTGGACAGAAAAGACACATCTACCAGCTTCATTTATCAAGTGTGTACTTCATGAGCATTCCCACAGCACTCAATAAACTTCTCAAACCCCATCTCATCATGTAGTAGACTCAGCACAAAGCTACACAGGATTAACCCAGGACAGCCTCAGCTGTTTCCGAAGGTCTGGTGAGGCATCCAGAGGACATCTTGTTTCCAAACATCTTACAGAGGTCTTGTTTCCCCTGGCATTTAAATGGGTGTTTTTTAAAAAGCTCTCTTGTTGCCAGGCTGAAACCCAATGTGGTATGGAAACTATTATATCAGAAAAAGACAATGTCACCTTACCATGCTGTCTTCTTCAAAAGTGACTAGAGCAAGTGCTTCAAAGGAAGAAGTAAAACACTCACATGCACCTGCTGTGCAGGGCAGGATTCCATTTAATGGATGAATAGTCCCAAGCAAGCACACTGGCCTGTTCTATTGGTCAGGCAACAGCATGGGCCTAATAAATCACAATTGGTGTACTGATACCATGCCAGAATCTAAAGTAGAAGATAAAAATGAGCAATCAAGCCCTATGAATTTCTTGCTGTGTTCAATATATCCGGAGGAAAGCAATGGATGTGGTAAACTAAAATAATGAAATGAAGATTAAACCAGTGTGGAAAAACACTTCATTTTCAAGCATTTCCAACAGTTTGTGTGTAGCAAAAAGCCCAAGGGTCTCTGACAAGTGGCTGAACAACACAGAGTGCAGAACTGATCCTAGCCAGTGGCTTAAGAAACATGGTGCCTCCACCACTCCCAAGTTTGCTTGGTTCTTACTAATGTTGATCTAAAAGGAAAACAAATCTCGGCATCATTCACTGAGTCAGCTTTAGAGCTCTGCTTCGGGACTGTGCAGCTCTTGAGAAAAGCTGCAGGTTGAACAAATAAATAAGCAGGTTAGAGAACTCAAATGTTTACCTAAATTCTCTCTTTTGACATGTGGGTGTCTCCCTTCATGCCCCACTCAGTAAGTGTCATTCACCCAGTTTATTTAGTAAGGAATGGTTAGCTACACAGCAGCTGCATACTGCCCAATTCCTGAGCCTAGTGGGGGATTCCACAAATCAAAAGTGGGCCTCCTGGGCACGGGTGCTTTGCTTGCAATGGTGGAAGAACTCCTGAAGCTTGCATTGGTGGAAGAAATATTTTCCTCACTGCTTCTTCCCCCACAACATCTGCTATCACCAGGCTGCAATCTGCACAGCTTCACCACCGTGGGATGAGAAAGCCTCCTTCACTGCAGCTGTGGCCACCAGCTCCCGTTCACTCAACCAGCTTCTCACTGCTCCATCTTTTCAAATCTCAGGGAAATGGGTTTACTTTCTTGCCTCTTTTCTCTCTCCCCTGCCCCTCTTGCTGTGTGCTGGCTGCTCTAAAATTTCAAAGATCAAATTTATATAAAAAACACAGCTCAAAGATAAAGGAGAGTGTTTTCCAGGAGACTATAACAAAGAAATATGGTGGTTTTAAGGAGGATTAACAGCCGTTTCACATACGCAGCTTCTTTGAAATACTTTCCTTCTCATTTACCAGACAGGCTTCGCAGTGAAGCAGCAATTCACAAGCTTGGGTTTTCCAAGCAGGTTCTGTGATGTGCTTGAGGGGCTAATTAGAAACACCAAAATACACTATTAATTTTTGTATCTTGAGTTATAAACTGCTGGCTCTGCTGTTTGCCCCTAAGCATGCTTAAGAGCTAGAGGGAAGTATCCCAGTGTAACAACTCCACCAAGTTCTCATCTCAGTTGCTCACACTTTATTTTCCAAGTCAAAAAGCAGCAGGTCAAGGGGAAAGCTGAGTTTCAGGCTGCCTTGACAGACAGAATTCTCTGTGCCTCAAACTTCGTATTTCTGGAACTGCAAGGTTTCTGACTCAGAAGCACGCAGTATTGGCTGTCGAGCCATCACACAAGGCAGAGAGCTGCATGTAGCTGCTTACTAACACCATGAGGGGTTAGACCCTGGTTCAGGGCAGATCAGCATGGTTCAGGGGAGCTAGAGTGCTTTACAGCAGTCAAGCATCAGATTCATGATGCAGCTAGATGTGTGTACATGTGTATGTGCATTCTATTAATGAGAAAAAATAATAATGAGACTGCAGACTATGCAGTCTTTCAGAAGCTTCTTTGAAATTCTTCCTTTGGGATACTCTTCTGTATTTCCGTGAAAAACCTAAATGGCCAGAGGCTTGTAATGCCGTGCCAAGCGCCCTTCATCACTATAGGACCAGGTCAGCAGAAGGATGGTTTTCTAGTTAAGGCAAGGAATGAATACTTGGGAGGAGTGAGTCATGCTCCTGGATTTTAGCAGTCCACTCAGGAAAGTGTACTTCCCTCCCTCCATCCCTTCTTCTCTCCTTCCCTTAATCCCACAGTAGGAAACCTGTCTCCTTTTTAGATGCTACAGTTACACCAGACTGAAGAAAACCCAGGAATTAGGCACTCCTGACCTTCACAGAGCATTTTTGCTGCTCTCCTGGCTATATATTTCTGAGTTCTTCTGCTTTCTCAGAAGAACTCTATCAGTTCAGACACCAATTTCTCCTCTAAAGAAAAGGGGCTGCTTGTAGAGATGTGATCAACAGCTGCTCCCTGCTCACAGCTTCTAGCTCTACCAGAGTTCATACCTGCTTTGCTCATCTGTGTGGACCTCCTCTACAACAGATTCCCCCTCCATTCTTTATATAATGAAAAAAGTCCTAACCCATTCCCTCCCCACAAACACGCTGCTTGAAATCAGTGCTCATTGCAGTTAGTCCCCAGTTCTCAAAGGGCATTAATTGCTTTGGGCTTCACCTCAGAGTTGTTGAATACTGATAATAACTGGTTTGCCTGGGCTTACTGCCTAAATAGCTGATAATTACAGCCCAAGAACAGCAAGGAGCATGCTGTCTTTCTGCAACAGCCGTCTGTCTATCTGGCTTGCTAGGCATCTGTCCACCTGTCTCTAGGCAGTTGTTCTATTTCTACTTGACTTTCTTCTCCTTCTCCACGTCTCTTTCCCTCTCTTTTTTTACATATTTTGCCTTTCAGTGTCTCTTTTTTGTCTTTTTCAGAGCTCTGACATCTTTGATATCTTGTTGACAGGGAACACAGCTACATAATCAGAGATCCAAACATTTTATCTCCCCATAGAAGCAGATCAGGATGTGACAGGTGAAATGTCAGAAACAATTACAGAAAGAGAGAGGCTTTCCAGCCCCATGGGGGAACCATCCGGTCTGCATTCTGTGATTCACCTCCTGAATCCTTGGGAATGGGACAGCTGAGCTGCTGCAGCACCCATCCAGAGAGACAAGTGGAAACAGATACAAACATGCAGGCAAGATATTGAAGGTTTGGGGAGTTAAAGCAGTCATGTCCTGTAAGGGAAACCAGTTGGACCCTCATCTAACTTCCTCTTCAGATGTGATAAGACACAGTTATCTCTGTGCATCCAAGACAAATGTGGCTTCATCAGAGGCAGTTTTCATATAACCTCATTGTTCTATTGTGACCATCTGCTCCCCTACGCTTGCCAGACTCCCATGGCACATAAGGATCACCATACACTGACCAGGCAGCCAGGCACTGAAACAGAAACACTTTACAAGCCAGAAGGGCAATGCAGGAATTCAGTCTTTGCTGTAGCCCACTGCACTGGAAACCCAGAAGGATAAAAAGAGCACAGAAGCCTATTGGAAAGTGAGCCAAAACCCAGGGCTGGCATATTGGTTTGCAGACCACTGTACGAGGCCCATGGAAGAACAGAGGTGTGTGTAGTGGAACATATCAACAGTACATGGCACTCTTATAACTCACAAGAACGGAGCTTAAGAAACAACCATGAGGATAAAGGTACATCTGTGGGGTACAGCTGAGAGAAGGGTTGCCTTAACGCAGCTCTGTCACAGTGTCTGAAGAATCACAGGACACCTGGGACTGTCAGAACTTGTTTTTCATACAACCCAGAGCTCCCATACTAGTACTGCCAGATGCTTTCTATCGAAAGAGCTTATGAACCTTTCTGTCTTCTCCTGGTTGCCTGAGCAGTGCAGATGAGCAACGGAAGGAGCCCTGAATACTGCTGCTGCCATTGGAGAACTGCAGTGTGTTCATGTACTGTGATACATTTAGGCATTTTCTGGATGGAGAGCAGCCTTGAGGAGAAAAACTTCGGGGGGGTGTTGTTTTATTCAATGTTTATACTGCCTATTATTTGCACTGAAGGTATGTATCATTCTGGCAGCACAGAAGGGATTTAGAGTCACTTCAGAATCATAGAATGGTTTGGGTTGGATGGGATTGGGTTCAGATCTATCCCAAGATGGCACACAGAATAGTTGCCTGCAGGGGTCATCTGAGCCTTGGGTGACATGGTATAGTGGAAGGCATTCCTGCCCATGGCAGGGTGCTTGGTACTAGATTATCTTTAAGGTCTCTTCCAACCCAAACCATGATTTTCATGAGGAGCTGGTGGATTTTGAGAAGCTCGGTGTGGAGATCTCTCTCTCTCCCATTACTAATTTGCTCTTTGCAGGCCAAGAGGCCAGAGCCTGTCCCTGAGAGACCCTGCTGTTCTGCGCTGCCTCATACTCCTCAAGAAAATCATTGCCTCCTCCGCTGCCCTCCTGGACACAGAGACCTCTGGCACTCAGGACAGTACTGCTTTTTGCTGAGGCAGTAGAAGGAAGATCCAGCACCTGCCTTTTCTAGTGGCTAGTGTTGAGCAGCTGCCTCAGCTCTGGGAGGAAAGGCAGAGACCCATACAATTCACTCTGCGCCAAATAGGACTGAGCTATGCCCCAAAGTGTGGCACAGAGCAGGGTGCAAGGTTAGCACTGACCACACAGCAAAGGTGTAGTTGTACTGATGTTTCATAATGGGGTACTATGGGATACCATCTACCTCTGGAAGCATGATGCCACTGCCATCTCATCCTATCAGTCTTCAATAGTGCAAACAGAAAGGCTCCAGGCTGGGAACCCACAGGCATGTCAGGGGAAGCGATATACCCACAGGGAGTCAGCCATCCCCATGTGTTGCATATGTACTAGTCACCAAAGATCAGGAAACACAAATGTTTGTTAAATAGGCAAATAATGAAAGGAAAAACTAGCCCAAATCTTCCCCAAACTCTAAAAATGTTATCATTTAAATTCTGCATGACAGTTCAGCTCCTAACTCCTCTCTTGCCTCAACCTCTACCTCTCACACACAGCTTCTAAGCAGACAGCTGCTGAGTTTTGGAAGGAGCAGCTCACCTCTGCCCTAAGAAATTATCTCACCCAGCTATTGCCCCTGCCAACTGTACAAAATGGTTTTCCCACACGCTCTTGTTCACCCTCTTTTCCTCCATAAAACTGATCCGGCAAATAACCCTTTGCTTCCTGACAAATAGCACTATTTGCCTCCCATGTGTGCACAGCCTGCCAAACAACTATCTGCACAAGGAAGCATTCTGGCTGTCTATGCATGGGAAACAAGCCAAAAGGAAAAGGAAAAACACTTTCCAATGATGGGCCTCCTGACACAGACTGATGAAAATCCAGGAGGATAGGTAGTTCAGCCTCTTTGCACTTGTTCCTCATTTAAGTTTTCCCTGCTCTATGATCTGTGGCAGTAGTGGACTGCCAGTTGACAGAGGCTTGAGGAGAAGCAAAGCTAAAGGTCCAAGCTCCTCTGGACACTGAACTAGTGCTAAAGCTCCATGTCTTTGCTGTTGTTTCTGAGCCCACAGCTGTTTTAGAAATGGATGAGGGAAAAAGAGAACCTTTCTCACCCCACCTAGATAGGCTTTCCCTGTAAGTCATGCACCAACGTCCAAGGTGAGATGGAGGCTGTGTTTGCCTGAATATTTGTTGTAATGTCATGGACAGCGCTTCCTAGTTCCTAACATCACTTGGGATATCTGGGACATGAAAGATGTATAATCACATTCTTGTCACAACACCGTGGTCCTTTGCTGCAGCTGTGATGACATGCATCATGTCTTCTATGTCTCCAGGTGAAAACAGCCCTAGCAGAGCCTGTATCTTCAACCAACCTGACTGTAAAGACTTTACCCCACATTCAGACCTGGATCTACAGCTTGCAGGAACAGGGATTTAAGCTGATGCTGTTCAGTATATATACAGCAACAACACTGGTCTGGCCTAAGGGTTGGCACCTCAGCGATACCCTCCCATGTCCTGATTTAACAACCTCCCAGTCAGCCTGCAGAAAATGTTCCATATTTGAAACCTTTCTTTAAAAGCAAAGTTATGGTCTATGTGTGTGTTCAGATATGACTTTTCCCCACTGTTACTGAAAGAAATTAAGTTTGAAAGTCTCCTTCAGTTCTCACAGCATCTAGGAGGACAAGGGTGGGTTGCTTTGGGAATGCAGATCTCTGTGTTCCTAGGCTGTCTGGAGAAGAAAATAGCCTGGCATCTTAAAAATCTGAATGAGTCAACCTTTAACAGCCGTGAATGCAAAACAAAACGAGCCTCATGCCATTTTCTCCAGTGATGTGCCATGGCTTATTAGGACGGGGTTATAAACTGCTTTCCAGTGAACTTGTTCTCAGAGAGATAAGCTGACTAGTGGGAAATCAATCACCATGAATTTTGATAGCAGTGCCTGCTGAAGTAATTATTTCAAACATCAATAATTCTACTCACCTGCCCGTGCAGTTTTCAGTCATGCTGAAGGTTAGATTAACACCATGGAGCTGCTGGGGACTTTGTTTTGTTTTTGTTTTCCCTACCCTTTTCCATCTACTTCCTTAAGTATCTTTTTTTTAAACATTGATGTAATTGAAATGTCATGTTGTCCGTTCCTCTATTTCTCTGTCTTTTCAAACAAGTCATCAACGTGACTTTGCTCTTATCAGTGAAACCGTCTCCACAATTCTCTATGTGCAGGAGCTGCTGCTGATCCTTCCTGTCAGACTTACCAAGCGTTGAATGCTCACGTCACATCTCTCCTCAGTTGTTCATGCCTGTGTTTAAGTTAATACGTATTTAGGCAGAAGGTCAAAACAACTTTGGTGCCAAATGCTTTTATAATCAAAGAATCGCTTCAGTTGGAAAAGACCTTTAAGATCATTGAGTCCAATCATTAACCCAGTACTGCCAAGTCCCCCACTAAACCATGCTCCCAAGTGCCACATCTACATGTCTTTTAAACACCTCCAGGGATGGTGACTCAACAACTTCCCTGGGCAGCCTGTTCCAGTGCTTGACAGCCCTTTGGTGGAGATTTTTTTCCTAATATCCAGTCTAAATCTCCCCTGGCACAACTCGAGGCCATTTCTTCTTGTCCTGTTGCCTGTTACTTGTGAGAAGAAACTGACACCCACCTCACTACAACCTCCTTTCCAGTAGGTGTAGAGAGCGATAAGGTCTCCCCTCAGCCTCCCTTTCTCCAGGTAAACACCCCCAGTTCCCTCAACTGGTCCTTGCAGGACTTGTGCTCCAGATCCTTCACCAGCTTCATTGCCCTTCTCTGGACCCACTCCTCAAAGTCTCTCTTGTAGTGAGGGGCTCAGAACTGAACACAGTAGTTGAGCTGCAGCCTCACCAGTGCCCACTACAGGGGGATGATCACTGCCCTGGCCCTGCTGGCCACACTATTGCTGATACAGGCCAGGATGCCATTCAGCTCCATCAATCAGCACCCCCAGGTCCATTTCTGCCTAGCAGCTTTCCAGCCACTCTTCCCCAGGCCTGTAACCTTGCATGGGGCTGTTATGGCCTAAGTTCAAGACCCAGCACTTCACCTTGTTGAGCCTTGTACCACTGTCCACAGCCCATCGATCCAGCCTGTCCAGATCCTCTGCAGAAACTTCCTAACCCCCAGCAGATCAACACTCCCACCCAACTTGGTGTTGTCTGTAAACTTACTGAGATATCCTTGTACAGATCACTGTTAAAGTTATTAAACAGAACAGGCACCAGTAATGAGCACTGGGGAACACCGCTTGTGACTGGCTACCAAGTGAATTTAACTTCATTCACCACCACTCTTTGGGCTCCTCCATCCAGACAGTTTTTTTACCCAGCAGAGAGTACACTTGTCCAAGCTGTGAGCAACCAGTTTCTCTAGGAGAACGCCATGGGAAACGGTGTCAAAGGCTTTACTAAAAACCAGTTACACAACATCCACAGCCTTTCACCCCCCCACTAATTGAACTGAAGTCCCTCAGAGAGGTGTCTGTACAGTGTGATTTCAGCTCCCAAGCATTAAGCAAGTTAGTTCAGGTTTTGCCACACAATACACAGGCTGCGTGCACAGACAATTCATGATTTAAAGCATATCTAAGAAAAATTTTCAGGTGATACATAACCTAAAACGTCCCTCACTCAAAATTAATTCTTATTGAAAGCAAGAAAGGAATGGTTGGTACAACATTTGTGTATATGCTTGCATGTTCAGCAGATAGCAAACTAAAGAGGGTAATACTCCATAGAGAGACCAAATATTTCATCCTCTTACTAAACACCATGATACAATTATAATGTTTTCCAAAATATGTATCATTTTCATTTTAAATATAATGCATGATCAGGGTTTTGGATTACCGTGCCTCACAGACTACAACTTCCTCTATTTGCCATATCTCCTAAGCTCCTGGATATTTGCTGCTGCCTTATGCTAAATATCCTCCAGGTCTCCCACTGCTGCCCCTTTTATAACCAAATTTCACGCAGTCTTAGTATTTCTGCTCTCTCTGCTGGAGCAGCAACATATTTATTACTATATGATTATTGTATTTCAGCTCCCAGCTATAGTAAATTTATCCTGCTGTAACCCCTACCTCCATCTACCATTAGACAGCCTGGGATTCCCACCGACTTGGCAAATTTGATAGATTTGTTTATCAGTTCATCAGAACTGATGCGTTCATGGACTTATTGCCTGACTGCAATTGAAAGCTGTCAGAGATGCACCGGGGGGGTACTTTTCTCACTTTCTTTTCCTTTCCTTTCCTCATCCTGTGTGAGGAACAAATAACACTGATTCTCCACAGTCTATTTATTTGTATGCAGGCTCCATTCTCATAAACAGCCCATTCCTCCAAAATCAAGGATTAAAAAAGTTTCTTTTAATGTCAGTTATACTGAGCTGTAAGGCCTACCTTATAGCGATGTCCTTTGTTTATAACAGCGATTGACTGAATACACGTCATGCCTTTCAGCAGAGAAAGCCCTCCACAGACCCAATTTCAGATCCAAAAAGTGTCCTGCTGACAATTGTGCACATAAATCCAAGCAAGGAAAGAATAAAGACTAAAAGCAAGTGCTTTCCAGTCTGAATGACAATTCACACTCCCAGCAAAGGATGGCATCCATCACTCTAGCACCACTTAGCTGATCACTGCAGTCATGGGGGGGGGCAGGGCAGTGAAGAGTGCTCAACACTATGGATAATCAGGTCTTTTTCATGCAGGTTCCTCATTTATCACTTAGCTGAAGGCAGCCACAAGTGAATATAAAATCTTCACCTTTAGCTAAATTCTACTCCCATTATCTTAACACAGCTTTGCTGAAGTCAGGTAACTGAGAGCTGAATTTGGTCCATATTGTCCATAACGACAAATCGATATTTGCTGCCCTCCTTTGAGAATGTCTGTTCAGTTTACTAACAGGAAAGTGCTCTTGGTTGATCTGACATTGTTTATCTCATTGTTATCAAAACTCCTCTGAAATGAACTGTTAGGACAAAGGAGGCCATCTCTCCAAAGAGAAAATTAAGTGAAGAAGAAGGAGGCTCTTAGTGGCTGAAGAGAAGTGGATTTCAGCACTACCCAGTCAGTGAACAGCAGGTCAGCAGAATGGTTCCTACCTTCAGATTTTAAAACAGAGTTTACACTGCTCCAAAATAAATTTTGGAATCTCACAGAATTTTCTTTCCTATCTTTGAAGTAGCAAGAACATTGCACAGCAAATGATCTGAGATTTGTGATATTTGTTTAGTACTTTATATAAACATGCTGAGTAGAGATCTATGAAAAGGAGTGAAGAGGGGGGTGATTAAATCTCCAACAATGCCATTTATTTCATTTAATCAAGAGTGAAGAAGATGACAAAAGACTTTAAGCTGAACCTGGCAAAGATATGAGAATGAACACAAAAAAGGAGAAATGAAACTCAGTGCTGAAAAATGTGAGCTACCAGAAGAAATCATTTGAACTCATTGCACACATTACTGGCTTCTAAATTATCCATGAACTCCGTGGACAGTCCAGTGTGCAACAAAGGCAATCTTTGGGACAAATTAAATATCAAGATGTATGAAGAGAGAGCAAAAAAGAACACTTGAAATACTGTAAGTTCATTAGAGCAATCCATGACATCCATGCATGGAGAAGAATTTAGTAAAAAAGAAAAGCATCACTGGAAGAAAAATATCAGGGGGGTCAGCACCAGAAAGAGTAATTGTTAGAAGACTGGAAACACTGAGGGGGGGGGGGGAAAGATTTTAAAGACTGAAAGAGTCTCTGTTCAGAAGAATAAAACAGCATGAAAACAAGAAATGGTGATGAAAAGTTAAGATATTATATTTACCTCCCTTCTTCCTATGAAAAGATAAATTTATCACTGGATTGAAAAATGACAGTTGCCTGGAAACCCACTATCATGACCAGATTACAATCAATAAAAGCAACAAAAGGTCAGCACCCACTAATAACACCTTCATGTACAGACCCACACACATACAAAATCCATAGATACATACAAATACTCCTAAGGCTTCAAGACAAGGTATTTGAAGAAAATTAGAGTGAAACAGAAAGAGTCCAAAAGTGAGACAGGTAATATGACTGGAAAGTGTAGGAACTTCATAAAAGAAGCATTAATTAAGGAGTCAAAATGCTAGTCTCACAGTCAAGAAAATGTACAGCCTTGGATAAGAAAACAATGCTGGGTTTGATGGCAAATAAAGCAGTAATTAGAAATAAAAGCAACATATGGCAAAATGTAAGGCAACAGTTACAGGTGGCAGCCAACATAAATGAAAGTTATGAGGCATAAGTAACGGATAAGGGAAGCTGAAGACATTAGGGGAAAGTGCCTGGCTCACAATGTTAAGAATGGCAAAAGATAGGTGTCTAAAAATATTCTGGGAACAAAAGAAATCTGAAGAAAAGAGAAAGTGCGATACTAGTTAAAAGTGGTAAAATTGTTAATGCCATGGTAGCAAAATGTCTTATAACCGTTACTATAGATATTTAACATACTTTACTGAGTTGGCAATGATTAATTCTATTAGCAAGTAACATATTGGGCACCAGGGACAGATTCTTCAGGCCAGACAGCCTACGTCCACAGTTCTTAAAAAGCTGTCTCACAGACATCCCAGGCCTCCTGATGTTAATTTTTAATATGTTGTAGAGTATCAAGGAACTTGTCATGACCAGGAGACTCCTAATGTTGAATTAATAGTCTAAAAGGGCAAGGGAAGAAGGAAGGATTCTCAGCCTGACATTACTCCCAGGGAAGATCACAGAAATACTGAGTCAGTATTAAATACTTAATTGGTATCAATAAAACTCATGCCAAGAAACACAGGGTTATGGAGACAACGTTTTTTAAAGCAATGTGGTTTCATACTCTAATTAAATGAAAAACCTGCTTCACAAAAGTAAATGAATACCTAGAAGAACTTTGGCTTTTGTAGTGCTTGCAACTTACTAACTCATACCATTGTGATTTAAATTGCTTTATACATTAACAATAAAGTACCTATTCAATGGATTGAGGACTGTCTGAGGAATCTCAAAAAGAAACAATGAACAGGCAATCATCATTCAGTAGGAGGATTTGGTGTAAGATTCTGCATAGATCCTCAGTAAACAGAACATGATTTTACATCTCATCACTGATGTGGAAATAAATGCAAAATACTTGAGGTGAAGTTTGCAGAGACTGGTAGCGGAGCAGACATAAAATAAAGTGAATCACTTCCAAATTATACCTGTTCAAACTGAATATATTTTAATTCAGCCAGAGAACTATATCAAGGACCAAGGAATGCAGACCACATCTACAAAGCAAGAGACTGCAAATGGGAAAGCAGGGACCTTGAAGAAGATAAAAGTTCACTGTGGATAAGCATAGCTATGGAAAAATGGGTGAAGCAAGACACTTTCAAACTAGAAATGAAGCACAGATTACACAGTGAGTGTTTTGCTACTGGAACAAACTACCAAGAGAAGCAGTAACTTCTCTATCTCTCATCAAGAGTTTATGCCTTTTTGGAAGATATGCTTTCACCAAACACAAATTATCAGCCTCCATACAAGTGGAAGTCAACAAAATCACATAGCCTGTGTTCTACAGAAGGTCCCTCCATACAATGTCTTGACTCTTCTCTCCTTGAGCTCTTTGTCTTTACAAAAGGAGACTTTTCAATGAACCAAAACGGTAGCAAATCAAAAATGTTAATAGGAGAGATTTTCAAATTGGAATGTGGGAACTTTTGTCCACGCACTGTTGGCTGACTATGCTGTAAGCTGCTGAGTTCTTGGTCTCAGCAAGGATGTTACCTGCAAACCCAGTGCTCCCCACAGTTCTGGCCTCCTTGTGGGCTTCCAGAAAAACTGCTGGCTCTGTGCCCTCTCAGGTATGAGGGCAAAGACGAGGTTAGTATGAAAAAGAGTGAGAGAGAGGGAGGAATGGGGCTGCAGTGAGTGCCTGAAGCTGGCATGGTTCATCATAAGAACTCACACTGCCCTGTCCTAATCTGCTAGATCCACTTAACTATCTTTATGTTATTGCCCTCATCAGCATGGGGCAGCTGGGTTTCAGGAGACCTATTTCATGATAGTGCTCAAGTAAACCAAGCCATTCCCAAGACTATCCTGCCAAGTCATGAGCAGTCTGTGGGCATGAAAGCAATGCCAGGGAAGCCAGAGAGTAAAACAATAATCAGAAGGGAATTCATTGATGAAAAGATAGGAAGGTAAGAGGACACCTTTCCCTCCTTGCCCATTGGTTATACTTCTGCATTACATCTCATGCCTTTCATTCTCTCTTGTACACTTCCTCCTGTTCTTACCAGTCCCTTACATATGTTTCTCTTTAGAAACATTAATCTGCACAGATTCTCTCACTGTGCCATGTCCTCTCTGCTTTCCTTCCACCCCAGCACACAAACACGACAAGAGGAAAAAACTCTCACCTCTACCTCTCCCCAGCATGAGTTTTTGTCAGCTTATGGATCACTGCCAGGTACACGACACAAAGACAGAATGCTTTACTTTCAAAGAGAAAGTCTCACTCTGACAAACCCAAAGTTTGTTTCCAGCAGAAGATGTCCCCCAGAGGGGTGGAATTTAGCAAATCATATGCAGTGTAATATTAAATTTTGTGTGTTATTTCAAGCTGACATGCTGTCTGTTAGATGACTGGTTTTTCCTAACAGGACTATTCCACTGGGAAGAATATTAACTCTTAATAAACATTTCTCTTGTGCTCTGTCAGGTTCTCATTTTCTCCTTTCTTTAGTTTCCCTCATATACTCCTTCCATCTGCCTTCCTCATACTCTTCCCTTATCTGGGTATACTGCTTCCATCTTTCTTATTCTATCTTCATTCTTTTTCTTCACTTATTCCTCCATCCTTTTCCTCTTTCCCCTCATTTTCCTATTCTATACTTTCTGTCTTTTACTTTTTTCTTATTTCTCTATTTTGCCATTTTTGACTGCTACCTCTCCTAGCCCGCTCAATGCATTCCCCACAACCTGTACCCAGAGAAGTGCATGAGAATAATTCAAGGTATTTCTATAGCTACAGTGCCATAAGGGGAGTCAGGCAGCCTATTTGGAAACCCAGCCAGCCAGCTTTATAGAGCCTTTAATGTGGCATGTTATTCTGCAGGCCTGTAATTTCAGCTTCCACAGCCATAAGGGAACACAGAATAAAACCTCTGGCACCAAGTGTTCAGCATCTTTGAGGACCTAATGCAAGAGTCTGGCTGGGGCTACACAGTCCTTCAGGCTTTAAAATGGATATGTAGGAATGAGACTGGGCAGGATTCATTGTCCTTAACTTCAGGTGACTTTAGGGTAGGTGTCTTGTCTAATTCTGCTGTATTTTTATGCTATAGGTAATGGGAAGAGAGTGGAAGCACTTCTGAAGACTGAATTATTCCATAATAAATAGTTGTCTCACATGGGGTGGCTGTCAAGATAGCCTCAAAGCCAGCTTAAATTAATAGCCTAACTTTCAGACAGTAAAAGCTAGGTAACGTGAAAAATATAAGATAGAGGAAAAAATAGAAAGGGAAGTCTGCCAGAGAGCAGAAAAATGGCAGAAGCTGGAGGAAAGAAAGGAATGTAGGAAGGCTACTTGGTTTACTAGTAGACAGACCAAATAAAATCTTTGCTAAATCAGTGGTACATCAAGGGCCAGAGTTTCAGACAAGCTGAAGCCCCACAGCCCTCATTGATTTTTCCCATTTTTTGGACTGTTCAGCATTTCTAGAAGTCATAACCCTAACACTTTTCCTGAGCTGGGGGCTAATCTAAGAGACTTGCTTTTCATGGCTAATGCTCTGCACGTGTCACCCCCAAAATGCTGACTTCATTACATTTTGCACCTAACTGCTACTGAGGAAAACTGGAGTGAAAGAAGAGAGAATTAACACTAACAGGTCTTGCAGAAAACTGGCCAATATCTGAGAAATCTGTCTCAGGCTATTTCCCTCACACCATTTTCCATGAGTATAATTTAATCTCCTGACAGCACAGACTGTCAAGTCCTGGAAGGGAGTGCATGTGCACACACACATGCTTGAGCGTCTGGCTGCTGAAGCATCAGCAATTTAGCTCTAGAGATGTATACAAGCAAATTACCTCTTGCCAGGACTGGGAAGCACAGCGTCCTTTTCTGGAGGGATCAGTGCTGCCTACTGCAGCTGGCGGGATTTGGCATCTCCATGTGTTTATCTACCGTGTACGAAGACACAGGATTTAAACCTTCAAACATGGAGTGAAGCTGAGTGCAGTGCTGCTTAGCCAGTGTTACAGTCTGCTCAGATTCGTATTCAAATGTTCTTTACCAGGAAAGGTACACCAGAAACACACAGGATGCCCAGTGAAGAGCAGGAGATGGAAATTTCAATGAAATTAGGGAAGGAGGAGGCAAACATAAACCTACAGTACAGGCTACCAATAGTTCATGAATAATCGAGGCCTTCCATGTGTTGTACATGCCAAGTCATTGCAAAATTGGTGGGGTTTTTAAATGGCTTCAACTGAAACTAGTGCATAGGAATGATTTTCACTTGGTTTCTAAAAGTGAGGGACCAAGGAAGAGTAACGTTGTGTTAAAAATGTCAACTCTGACTCAGAAACAGCATGCCTACATACTGACTGTATCAAGCCTTTTGGATATGCATAAAGTATTTGGGGCCTACAGCCTCCAAAACTCCAGATCCTGCCTTGAGGATGACTGGGAGGAGAGATCAACAGAGATTCCTTCTTCAGCTCTTTTGGTCTACAGAGTATTCCCCGCACAGTACCTGGCATGTTAAGAATCAAATCTCTTGTGAAGTACAAAATGTATCTACAGAAAAGACAACTTCCAGACTGAACATTTTCATTATGAGAACGGGATGTAAAATGCAAACCAGAATGTTTTTTGTGGCTTTTCTAGTTTGGTTGGTTGGTTTGGCTTGTCACTTTACTTGTGTAAAGCAGCTTCAGAGTAGCCTGTGGGCTAGTAAATCAGTGCAGCCCTTTGCCCAGAGGTGCTTTTGGTTTGGTTCCTGTGCCTAGCTTCTAAGCTATGCTGCCTTTTCACTGGTCTCTGACAAGTGAAAACAATAAGATTTTTCAGCTGATTTCTTTAGAACATCCCAGCAACAGACCCTCAACCCTGGAATTAATCTTTTTCCTTGTCCCTGCCCAGCTGGAATTTGATCAGCATTCATTTATATGATTTATGAGGAATTCTGGAAATCTGATTTTAGCATATGGAGAAAGTAATTATCTAATACTAGCTGGTGTTTATAACTGTGCTATTCTTACCACAGCCTTACCGATCAAAACCAAGTGACTTTTCTGTAATTGCATATTAATCCCTGCTTGTGACTGTATTATGTTCTCATGGTTTTTCGGCCATTAAGGAGATTGGATTGGAGATACTTTAGAATACAAAACAATAAATTATTTGATAGTCATAGATGCCTGTAACTACTCTGTGGCCACATGTAACCTATTAAGTTAACATAGAAACATTAACATGAGATTTTTGTATTTTAATTCAGTGTTAATAAGTTTGTATAGGAAATAGCATTGGTTAAGAAAAAAGAGTTCAAGGAAACGCAGTGGCTGAAAAATACATAAAAGAAAAGAAGGGTGGGACAGTAAACATTTGCCTCACAGGCAGTGGGCACGTGCAGAGGCACATGCGTGCACAAGCCCAGAAATGCACAGAATTGTTTAGGTTGAAAAAGACCTTTAAGATCATCAAGTCCAACCATTAACCCAGCACTGCGAAGTCCACCATTAAACCATGCCCCTAAGTGCCACATCTATATGTCTTTCAAATACCTCCAGGGATGGTGACTCCATCACTCCTCTGGGCAGCCTGTTCCAGTGCTTGACAACCCTTTGGTGGAGAAATTCCTCCGTATATCCAGTTTAGACTTCATCTGGCACAACTTGTGGCCATTTCCTCTTGTCTTGTTACTTGGGAGAAGAGACCAACACCCACCTCTCCACCCTCTTTTCAGGTAGTTGTAGAGAGCAATAAGATCCCCCCTTAGCCTCCTTTTCTCCAGATTAAACAGCCCCAGTTCCTTCAGCTGCTCTTCATAAGACTTGCAAGACCTCCATTCCAAGTCTAATTTGTATTTCGGAGCAAGTGGTGAATGCAAACAGTAGCAGTGATTTTTCTATTAAATGTGCCTTCCTGAAAAAAACTGGTACCAATGATGAACAAATGTAAGATGGAAAAGGAAAAAAGAGACATTGTTCAGGCTGGATCACCTTGGTGATTGAAAAGAGCCACACCAATGTATATGTGTAGATAATTTTGAGTTTTGCAGCAATTTTTTTCCCATTTTACCTTTTCCTTCTCAGTTTTAAGGCAAGGGGTAATGCATGTTCTAGCAGCTATGATAACAGCAAAAGGTGTTGTCAGCAGCCAGATGAGCACCCACACAGCCAGCAACTGCCTTTGCCCTGTGTCATCACCCCCACTCACCAGCCAGTTCCAATAGACAGGGGCAAATTACTTCTAACATGTCAGGGGTCACGTAAATTAATAATACATAATCTGTACCAATTTGCTGACTAAAACACACCTCCACTGCAACCTTTAAGAAAACATGACTCAACTCAGAACTTGCCAAGTCTTGTCTTCCAACTCATCCCAGTCACCTCCAAGTGAAGAGGAAACAGAGATCTACCATTCCAAGCAATGGGACCTTTTCCTAGATGTATAGCTTCAGAGAGGTGTTTTATAATTAGCACGATTTTAATTTCTTACTCACCCATGTTGTATATGTATGCCCTACTGTAAATACAGGCAATGGAGTAGGATTCTGACCCCTCAGTTTTCCCCACTTTGTACCCAATTATATTTTTCCTGGACCTAATGGTCCAGAACAAATAACCCAGAAGAGCAGGTGCTTTTTGAAGCCTGATGGAAAGTGAAAAAGTGGTGTCGGGGGGGAAAAGTAGGAGTGGAGCAATAGCAGATAGAAGGAAGCTGAGCAGGTGACCCTTAACAGGAAGGAAGCAAGAACAGAAGCAGGAGGAAAAGACTGAAAAGCAGGGTGGGGGAAGCGCTGTTAATGGAGACAAAACTGATGGAAAAGGGGGTGTCAATACAGAAAGCACACTTGCAGGTGGAATTCAGGGTAAATAGAGTGGAAGGCAGGCATGGATTCACCTGGAGAGGCTGAGGGGACTGAAGCTGAGGGGACTGAAACCTCTTTGACTTTACTTCCCTCTGTGCCTTTCCTTCCAATTAAAACTACTGGTTGTGGGCCAGTCTCTTGAGTCTCTTGTCACAGATGTACTGACATGGCTAAGCAAGGCCTATTCCCACCGCTCATTCAGATCAGGGGGAGGAATACGAGGAGACAGAAAGGGAAAAGGTGACACAGAAAATGTAACAAAGATGGGAAAGAAGCAAAGACAGAAAACAGGATGATAGAGTGACAAAGCTATTAGATATAGAGCACTTCACTCTCAGGAAAGTAGGTAATTTGGGGTTGTTCAATAGAATGATTATGGAAAGGTATGGACTATTAGCTAACCTAATTTATTTAACGGAGGAAAACTGCAAAAGATAAATAGGAGGGCTAAATAAGGAAACTAAAAAAGGCTTGTGCATATTCTCTGTACAGAAAGATCACAGAGGATGATAGTCAGGTACCTGGAGCCCATCATGTGATATCCTGGGACCCAGAACTCAAAATGCTCTACATACAAGGTGACCATCTAAAAAACACGTGGGGAGTGCAAAAGGCAAGCGATGGGTGCTGCAAGATAAGAGAATGTCCCCAGAAGGACACAAGTGGTTGCATACATATCTGTGTGCTTGTGGTGCTGTTTTTTTTTTACTGAGTGCAGTTAAGCAAATATTTAGAAACAATGAGATGAAAATGAGCATAATAAAAAACTGGAGTGATTTCCTTGGAAGCTGTTCTGACTCTGAAACCTGCCTCTGACCGAGGCAGAAGCTCCCTTGCTTCCATATTGACATTTAAACTAAAGACTGTATTTGAGGAAACAATAGTGAAACCTATATTACCCAGGGAAAGGACGCGCAGTGATCACCAGCTTTTAGAGAGAAACCTCCTAAATCTTGCTAGTCCAACGCTGATTGGCACCATCTCCCTCCCCTTTCACACACAGGCTCATGAATGATGTTGAGGCTATTAATCAGCACCAAGTCCCCAGAGCACGTTCTGCTCTGGAATGCCACTGATGAGCAGATGGGACTTTTGGCAATAAGTGACCTGGCATGAAAATGAACAGAGGAGGAGAGTACTAGCGGGGAAGGGAGGGGGAACTATTTCAAGCTCTCCACTTAAAAGAATGGAGGAAAAATATTTTTCTTCTCTGCTGATATCATATTCCTATCTAGTCATATAAGGAATTATCAGAAGCCACCTGTGCACATCAACACAAGCCAATTTTCTTCCTCAAATGCCTGGTATACCTACATTTGTGTAGACACAGCTAATTTGGGTAATGCTAGCACCTACCTACAGCAGCTCAATATGTGTTAACTAAAAAATGTTTACTCATCCTGTTAGGTAGGTTTTTGCAGCTCATGCTGATGACAGGCAGATGCCATGCTAGTAAGACCCTATCTAGCTATTTTAAGTTAGCGTGGCCACATCTACATGAACATGGCCTAGAAAAAAATGCCTGACTCAAGCAAAGTCTTTTGAAGCCTATTGCTCTTTGCCCAGACAGCATTCCCACTGACATCGCCAGAGTTCACATACAGGAGGTGTGGGCTCACAAATCCCTCAGCCATGCAATTGGAAAAGAGAAAAAACTCAAGAAGGGTTTCTGCTATAGGAATTACAGGAATTAATGTCACTGTGAGGGTGAAGAAGATTCAGTCCTTACAGGTCAGTGAACACTCAGCTTTAACTCTCTGAAGCTCACTGGTGGTATTGGAAGCTGTGAAGATACATTCCAGGTTACAATCTGCACTGTTAGAGTGCTACAATGCTGAAAATCAGTTACACATCTTGGATTCAAATGTGAATGCAATAGTTGAAACAACAACAAAGACTATTTATCTTAGTCATATTCCTTTTTCTTTTTTTTTTTTTGAGAAATCTTACATCTTGTTGCAGTTGCTAAATTAAATCACAAAAGCAGAATACAGAGTTAGTCTGGCAACAAAACAGTTTGTGTGCAGGGAGACTAGGAGATGAGCACCTGCTCAGGGATCATTAGTGAATGGAGATAGAAATACTTGACTGCCCCATGCTCTCACTTCACAGGCACTTTGAAGAGACATGTGATGCATCGTTTGGTGATGCACATGGCACAGTAATGCTTCTTTCTATAGTTCACGTCACACAAGGCTCTCAAGACAGTCTACAAATGCCAACAAATGAAGTCTTGTCTCTACAACATCAGCATTATCACCTCTTTTTATTTTATCCTGTCTTACAACTTCGCTTGTTCTCCTACTTTTTATGAGAAGCCCTAATTTTCAGAAACCAACTGATATGCAATATCTGTAGCTGTAGAATTGGTCAGGGGTTGGTGAAAATCAGGTCTTATGACTCAAAAATCCTAGGTTAATCGAAAACCAGTTTCCACTTAAGAAAAATAAGAACAACAAAACCCAACATTGCTTCTTAAGTCAGTTCTCTTGTTGCATGGCTGGCTTCTGATTTCTATAATTCCTGGGCTGGTAAATTGGAACATTTCTCCACTAATGGGCAAGTACTCTTATCCCTAGCTGGCAGATCAGAAAATTACAAGGCAGCACTAAACCTGGCTACAGTCTAGGTGAGTTTTCAACACAGCTGAATTCCTGTTACATACTGCAGGGTTGAACTGTGCCTGTAAAAAGGGCAAATGATGCATTTAAGAACAAAGCGTGGGCAAAGTCTGAAGTCAAATCCAACTGTCCTACTCTCAGCCCGGTGTGTCAACTGACAAACATGCTCTTGTCTAAAAAATTTCTATTTTTATACAAAAATCTGCAAGCCCACCTGCAGAGCTATTTGAGAAAAGAAAAACCTAGTAAAAAACATTGGAGCTTCTCACCTGGTAAGAGAGCTGAAGAGGAAAAGGAGTACATTTTTAGTGCTCTTTGAAGATACTGACTCCTATTTAGATGGCCATAAGCTAGTAAAGGCTTCGTAGCCCAAACAGTAACAAGAAGAGCAGAAACAGAGACCTTCATGCTGTGAGTCAGTTCAAAAGACAGAAGCACACAACAGCAGGAGTAGGGAGCTGCCGGGAGCTAAGGAGTTAAGTAGATTTAATTCCCATTCATCACACATCCTTAAAAAATCATTATAGATACATGTGCAGCATAGCTGGGACCCAGAGACCTTTTGTTTAGCTTGCAGAGTAGGACACGAGACGGAGCCCACACTGTGTTGTTTAGTGCCTGCTGAACAGGATGATATGAGCAGTGAGAAGGTTGTACATCATTCTACAGTGAGTAGATGGCTATTGGCTTTTCACAGACAATACCTTGCTGTACAAACAAAGCCAGAATTATACACTGTCCCCTGCCTTGTCTTTTTGTCCACCTCCATCCCTCTTCTCCCTGCATGGGACTGAAATCTGGAGATCTGGAGGAGCAGAGCAATTAGTTTACACCATCTGAACATGAAGGAAAAGAAACAGCAAAACTAAACTTAACCAAATGCAAAAAAATAAACAAGCCCTCCCTAAAAAAGCTTCACAAATAAAGAAGTCTTTGCGGGCAATTTAATTTCAACACCTATCTGAAGGGAGTAAGAGAACTAGATGGCGTTAAGGTCCATAAAGCAGATTATAAACAGTTACACAAGAGCAACACCATATATCGTAACATGCAATTTTATAGAAGCCTTCAAATGAAAATAAAACACTGGGTAGTTGGGGCTCTCTTACATGCCTGCAAAAAGTCAGGGAAGAATCAGGAATTCATCAAGTGCAGAGGAGAGAGAAGGCACAAGAGAAAAAGAGCTAGAAAATGTTTTATTTGAAAACACCATTTTATTTGTTTCAAAACTAATTTGGTGGGTGACTTCAATTTATTTCCTGGCTTAACAAACAAGCCAGGCTTCTATGAGCTCTCTTCAAGGCATAGCTGTTAAATAACAGAAAACACCCCCTTGAGTAATATGCAATCAAAGCAGGAAATAGGGAAGGATTTTAAAAACAAAATACCCTACACAAATTAGTTACTAGCCATCTCTCAGATGTCTTCTTTTATCTTTTTAACCCTGGGGAAGAGGAGGGGTGAAAGAGATAAAGAAAATAAGAACAAAATTAAAGAGAACAACATTTTGCCCTTTCTTGTATCCATCAGCAGAAGAGTTAAAAGTTTTTCTTGGAGGGTGAAGGTCAGGGGAGACAGCCATGACATATGGGTCTGCAAACCCAGGAAACCAGAGGTCCTCAGACTTCCCATGATGGAGGATCTTAACCTCACATACCCTGCATTGATCTGCTGGCTTTCCCACACACACAAAATGATCAGACTGAAACTAGGAAAGCTCACCCAGGGGACTCTGCCATTAAGCCACTTCTGTTTGCTCCCAGATCAGCAGACAAGGTAAGCCAACTTGTCAGAACAACAACAGGGACACTATGGCTGGACTCACTGCACATGCTTCTTACGCTTGCTCCTGTAGTGGGGAAGTTCACAAATCCCACCTCCTCACGAACTGAAGCTGAGCCCATGAGAAGGACCACTGAGTTTATGCCAGATAAGGAGGACTTTTACAGGCGGTGAAATACCCTGTGTGAGTATGGAGTACCTGTCCCAAAGAACCTATAGCTTCCTGAGATGTCACCATTATCACCAACACTACACATATCATCCACACAAAACTGCAAAGTCACTTGAGGACAGAGCCTGGGCTTTTCTGATCCCAGAAGCATAACCCCTCACAAACTGAGCCAAAGAAGCTTTTTCTGAGACCTACAGAACCACAGATAAGCAGTTTAGCCTCTCTACAGTAGTTAGTAGCACCTACTGGCACATCATTACAAATGCATTACTGGCTGTAAAATGGTGAGAGGCTGACACAAGCACACTGCTTTATTACCCTGGACTGTGTGACCTCTCCATCACCAGAAGCATTGGAGGGAATAGCAATGGGAGAGCCAAAAGTTCCTGAGGACATAAGAGGACGGAGAGGACTCTTACAACAAACAGTGCTGTCCCTCATTCCTTCTTGGACTTTTCCTTGGTCCCATTTACTCAGGGATGCTCATAATGATGTGTCACCAGGAGGGGCTCCATCCCCACAGCACTCCACCATGTGCACTATTTTGCCTGGTGGCTTTGTCTCCTCTGTGCAATCCCCAGTCTGCACACTCCTCAGAGCGGGGGCCTTTCCTGGTACCTCTGATGAAGGTATGTCTATAGTACAGTACCAGCATCATGGTGGCACACTGACACTGGATGACTGACGAAAGACCAGAACCATGCAGGCACTTTGACACCTGTTTGTCCTGGTGCTTTCTCTCTGATGCAGTTTCATTAGCTGCAAATCCCAGTACTGATGAGCTCTCCTCTGTCATGGGAGCACTCTGCAAACCTGCCTTTCAGGGTCCTTTGAAGAGACAAGGAGCAGATGTAGGAAAAGGACGTTATTTCCTAGAGGAAATGTTAACCCTGAGCTGCCTCTGAATGCAGTGAAGGAATTGAAATACAGGGCACTGACTATGGCCATCTGGAATATGTGGACTGGGTTAATGAGAGGACAGAAACCATCCATGCATGTAAGGAATAAAATCTGTCCTGAAACTGAACAGCTTCACAAACTGAGCCCCTTTTAAAGAAAATGCATTTATCATTCTCCCTTGCTACAATGGGAAACAATAGTCTTTATCCTTTTCCTTTCAGCTTCTCTTTCTCTCCTTCCCCGGGGGTTGTTTTGTGCCTGTGTGGACCACGTTCCTAGCTACTGTAAAATCCACTGACTGCAAAAGAGAATGTTGAGCAGAAATACAACTGACACTGAGTGCTAACTCCCTCATTTCCTCCACTGTTTCTTTCTCTCCCTGAGTCAAGCTCTTGCTCCCTGCTTCCACACATGCACACAACATGGCACAGCAGTTTTACATAAAAGAAACATTTTGTTAAAGCAGCCTCAATTGTAAGAGATTTCCTACTCCAGCTTTTACCCTAATGCTACTCTCTTTGTACCTTTCATGCAGCTTTCCTCCAGGTAGTTCCAAAATAACACCACTTCCTAACTCTACCATACGGCTGACAAGGGACAGCCAGCCACAGGTCACGCTCAAACAAATTCCAGCAAAGGCTTAATCTCTTCAAAAAAACATCTGAGAACCTTTTATTATTACTGCTTCCATTAAGCTATATTTTCCTCAAATAGCAGGAAATATTTGCCAAGGAGGCAAAAGACAAGACCAGCAGCCTAGCTGAGGTCTAAATCCCCACTGCTTTATGCTGGGCTGTGGTTTTGAAGCCTTCATGTAGTTTTTTCGACTAACTCCCTTTATATACCTAGTAACTATGATTAATTTACTTTATTTCAAACCACTCAGCTCAGTATTCCCAAATGCACTTATAGAATCATAGAATAGTTAGGGTTGGAAAAGACTTTAAGATCATCTAGTTCCAAGCCCCCTGCCATGGGCAGGGACACCTTGCTCTAAACCATATCACCCAAGGCTCTGTCCAACTGGGCCTTGAACACCACCAGAGATGGAGCATTCACAGCTTCCCTGGGCAACCCATTCCAGTGCCTCACCACCCTCACAGAATTTCTTCCTTATATCCAATCTAAAATTCCCCTGTTTAAGGTTTAACCCATTACCCCTTGTCCTATCACTACAGTCTCTGATGAAGAGTCCATTCCCAGCATCCCTATAGGCCCCCTTCAGATACTGGAAGGCTGCTATGAGGTCTCCACGCAGCCTTCTCTTCTCCAGGCTGAACAGCCCCAATTTTCTCAGCCTATCTTCATATGGGAAGATGTAACTATGCAATGACAAATCTGTCCTTTTGTTGTTCGCGTCATTTCATCTTCCACAGATGCCAGTCCTCAACATCATATGGAAGATAAATCATTAATCTCCCCGGAGTCCATAAAACGGAGCCAAGAAGCTTATTCACTCAAGACTTTGTTTATCTCCAGTTCTGATGATTAACACAGCGAGCAATGCACAGCAAGAAAGGACTGATGCAATCTGGGTTAAAACCAATATTCATTAGGTGACAGTCATGATCCTCACTCCTTCAACAGATGTGTACAGATGCTGTGGGTCAGTATTGCTTTATTCATGTCTTTGATTTCAAATGAGATAATGCTGGTGAAAAGCACTGTGCTGACAGCCTTAGAGACAGAAGCCCACCATCTGCATCTCACAGGTAACACAGGAAAGCAACAGCAGTGCTAAAACATCTGGAAAACATGACCACAGGGATCAGACTTTGAAGGGAATTCAGAGTATTTAGTCTCCAGGAAGCTGAAAGGAGATACAGCTGCTTTCAAGCAAGTGAGAGGTGACTGCACAATGGCAGGCTATAAGCAGTTCTTGTTCACAGAAGGACAAGACACAAGTCTGAATCAATTTTAGTAAGCAAGATGTGGATTTGACCTTAGGAAACTGTCTCCAGTGGGGGCTAACATGGGAACAGGGTGTCTAAGCTGACTGTAGAGCTTCCAGGGAAGAAAAAACCATGCAGACATCTGGCAGAATGGGTGTTGAGTGTGGCTGGTCCTGCCTCTGTGTAAGGTGATGGCCTGCCTTGCCAGTGGAGATCTGATCCAGGCTTTTTCCGTGTGACTCTCAGATGCCATCATTATGACCTTTGTCTTGCCAATGTGCTTGTACCCTTGACTGAAGAGGCCAACACTGAAGTTGTCCATACAATTCAGTCTGTGGTTATACAGCTCAAAGTGCCAGAAGAGTTGCTAGCCAATGCAATTTGCACTTTAGTGGTGTTGGCATCTGCCTATTTGTGAAAGAACTGAGATCAACTAATGCACAATATGGCAAGTGATCATTACAAAAAGCCTGAAACAAACAGAAAGGCAAAGAAATCACTTCCTCAAAAATGGATCATGATGCAACAAGGGAGTGTTAAGGCACACCTGTACTCCAGGGGCATTCAATCCGCACTTTGACCCAACAAAAATGCTGTGTGCAGCTGAGAGAAAGACTTGCCAAGAACTTCTCTGAACCTGTCTATAGCCTTATCTTAATCCTGGCAACTCCAGATAGCTCTGAACTGCGCTTGGTGACTATGAAACATAGTCGTTCCTTTTTGGTTATGCTCCTTGTGCCTAAAATATGAGGTGTAAGTACAGTACCTACAAGCCAGAAACTCAACTAGTTGCTTGGTTACAGAGACTTGCTGGCTCCTTGCCTCTACTGAAGTAGTTAGAGAGACTTTAGTGATCACTTGCAGCTGGAGGAACAGTGGTTGGCAGTGGAAAAACTGGGTACACCTGCCCATGTGTTGTAGAGTGTGTAATGGAAAAAGAACTGATGAGAACATCAAAAAAAACCAATTTGTTGAGGCTCCCATTTGATTTCAGAAATGTTGCCATCAGCCTCAACAGAGTAAAAAATTGCCTTTATTTTCACCAGTGCCACCATCATCCCTGATGTGATTGGCACTGGGACTCAGTGCTCCTGGAAGCAGAGTGGTAGGATCTCTGGCCAAAAGTCCTCTGGCTCCCAGGCACCATGCTCTGCCTTCTGACCACAATGTGCTGGGAGAAACAGGAGGAAAATAGAAATATGTTGGTGTCAGTGACAATGGTCTCTTTGCCGAGAATGATGAAAAATAGGGATGGCACTGACACATCATGACTGTGGTGATGATTATATTGCCTGGAGTTAAACAGAGAAGGGAATAAATCAGTCTTCTGTCACTGACAGGCATGACAACAGCAGTCTGCAAAGCACATATAAGTAGCACTCAATTTTCCATTTTGACTATTTCTCCTCTTTTGAATTCCCCCACCTCTGAAGTTGTCTGTGAGTGCAAAGAGAAGTGGTTCTCTCCACTCAAGGATAAGCTGACAAAGCTAATTTGCTTTACTTGCTCCCAAATCCCTGATTCATCAACTGCATCTTAAAAGGCAGTTACTAAGCCACTGGTCTAACTAAGACATTATTGTTATTAAAGCAGAGTCTTTGGCATTGTGGTGCAAATTAGCATAATGGCATCACACCCTGTGGGGGCATTAAAACAACTGCTTTTATCGTTCCAGTTTAGGTCTTCAGAGTTGGAAGTCTCTGATCATGAAACTGCTCTCAAAAGTCTCATTGATGTTATCCTGCTGTGTCCTATTAGGATGAACCAAACTCCAAAGACCAAATTTGTGATAATACTGAAAAGATCCAGCATGTCTTAGCTCTCTTAAAACATTAACTTGTTTTTCAGTTCTGTAAATACATTCTATCACAAAATGATGATCTGGTTAGTTATGGTGACTTGCAGCAGGCAAGAAGTGAATGCATAAGTGGTTGGTCTCGCACTTTGTAAACTGCCTAAAATGCAAACTCAAATTATTCTTGTACACAACTGAAGAGAGTAAGTTCCAAATCAGCAATTATTCAACTACTAAATAGCTACACATTACGTGCACACATGCCATCATGTGTGGTTTTTTGCAAAGATTAAAAATTCCCTCCTCAGTGCATGAATGTGAGAATCCCTGCTACACAGTGAGACTGAGAGTTCCCCAATTACAGAAGAGACCAAGCCTATGGAAATACCCTAACTAGACCATTCAATGAGGGAAGTTCCAGCTGCAGTTCTTTCTAGTAAAAAGGTCATTAGAAAGGCATGGTCTACTTTAATTACCTGCAAGTAGACTTCTTGGTTTGTGAACATATTGAGCATGACATGACATGACACAACAGCTCATGACATGAGTGGGCTCTGTCTAGCTCTATATAGATCCAATCAACTTACCAGCATTGGTAACCATCATGCAACAACTGTCGTACTTCCAAGCCAAGGCTGAATCTGTGTGCATGCTCAGCACCCATTTGCTATGTACAAAGCTCAAAACAACATTTTCTCTGCCCTGTCACTTGGTGTAGAGGATCCTTTCTTATTGTGCAGAGCATGCTTCTGCTGGTGGAGCAACCAATAAACTTTTAACCACAGGAGTTCACCCTGCAGGATGAGGCCAGTCCTAACTGCCTTCCCAAAACTCACTATGCTCTTTTTAGGCAACTCTTCTATCCCACCTGCTCTGGGAAGTCCTGCCCAAGGATGGGATATCCACCAATAAGATACCTGTTTCATTGGATCTGTGCATTAATAAACACTGACTTGTCCCTGGGTAGTAGGTACTGAGCAGGACAAACCAACAAGCTTGGTCAAAGACACCCAAGGTGTTTCTGGAGCTGTTTTGCTGTTAAGTGGAAACTGTAATACGGTCTGTGGTTTTCCATACATGGGATTCACATTAAACAAGTTTTCAGTATACAGTTAGCATTGATACATTGGTGCAATTAGTAAAGTAAGCTTTCAGTACTGTTCTCAGACTATTTTAGCTGTATCCATTTCAAAACAGACAGTTCTTTTTCAAGCCACACCAGTATGAAAGAGAATCAGGCCCTTCAATGCAGGGATTTCTCTTGAAGACTGGCCCTTGGACCTTGCTGAGTTTAAGTGGTTAAGAATAGCAGCTGTAGCATTTCTAACTCTGGCCTGGGGACTCCCTTTATACCACAGTGCTTCACTTCTCAGTGCTAAGAGTGAATATCACTTCTATTCCTGGCCTTTGAGTGAGTCCCCCAAAAACCACTGAATTCCAGCTGTGACTCTGCTGTACAGGATAGCAAAATCCAGCACATGGGTTCCCCAGGGACATGCCACAAACCCTGCATGTCTTGCTGGGCACAAGTTCTTTGTTTGCCAAGAGCTGTCTGTTCACAGAGTGCCCACCTAAAAATACATCGCATGCCCTTTACAAATTACATTTTTCCTCAGTAGGCAATTGCTGCTGCTGTCACAAGGAAATAATGCATTCTTCGGAGATTGGGGGAGCTTGTGCAGGATGGCAAATTTGAAGGAGTACACAAGCCACATTCTTTCCATTAAAATATGGTATAAATCCTACCTGCATTTTTATAGCTGAAATACAGGTTTTCACCTTTTGACTTCGCCAAAGAAACCATAAGCAGCTCCAGTTTGCATGGGCATCTTGCAGCCCTAAAAATTCACTCCCAAAAAAGAGCAAAGAAGAAGCAGTATGTCCTGCTCCTTTCTTCAGCTCTCCTGGAGACAGACTAAGTATACCTAAAAAGCTTCCTTAAGAAACTACATCTCACAAGCTAGCAGCAGATCTGCCACCCGATACTCCTAATGTACCCCTGTAATCTAAAATCCATGATCAAAACAACAAATACCAGCCCATGGTGTCAGCTATCCAGCTACTCTCCAGCCACCACACACAGCATTGATATGAAGGTAGAATAAAATATGAAGTGGGAAGTTGAGAATATCAAAAGGAAACATGAGAGGATGTTATGCAAGGCAAGGCTCTTTGAAAATATGCTGAAGGACTGAGTGTGAAATAAGAAAGGTTTTCAGCTTTCCACTATGAAACTTGTCTCTCTTGCCCTGAGAAGGGAGCTCAGTAGGGACTGACCCAAGCTGGATAATTGCCATCCTCTTTCCTGCACAGCTCTCTCCTAGAGTCTGGCAAATGATCTTTATGATAGCCTTACAAAAATAATGACGAATGATAAACAACTGCAACCTAGGCGAAGGACCTAAATGTTGAATTCCTGCAAAGTGTGGCAGGCAGCACTAGCTGGGAAAAGGGCTTCACAAAAGGAAGCCAAATAGAGAAGACCGCACGCAGAGAGCTGAATGGGCAGGTGAGTTGGGTGGAAAGAGTTAAGGAAGGCACATAGCATGTGAAAATGGAGCAAAAAGAGCTGGGTAGGAGGCAGGAGAACAAGGGCAGGGCTGAGACAGCCACACAGCCCAATTCATTTAAATGGTAGCTACAGTGGCATAAACCTGAGCAGTAACGGAGTAGTGAGTCAGTGCCTTGTAATTAGCCTTAATTGGCAACAAAGCTAAAGGAGGAAGGGGGTAGAAATAGGAGAGCAAATTCCATCCTATTTGCACTGATGTAAATCTGAAATGTATAGTTTTAAAATTCATTTTGTCAGTCTCTTGTTCAGAAACACTAAATGAACCCTATACTGTATAGGCATGAGGTTTTTCTACCCACATGGAGAGTCCTATAGGCTTGCCATTTTCTTTTTACAGTATGGCCATTTTCAGATCTTCAGGATTAATATAATGGGAGTTTTCATATTTCTAGTAGCACTGCAGAAGACATCCCAACTAGAAAGGAAGCATGGTGCAACACAAGCACTAAAACCCAGTACCAAACTATTTTCCATTCAGTACAACATATTTACTTGACAAGTTAAATGTTTCAATACAAGTTGAGAACTATATTATTTGAAAACAGATAGATTTCAGTAGGGAATTTTCATCAACAGCTATGTTACGAGAAAGAGATGGCCCTGTAAGTCAGGACACTGGCCTCTGGGAACCTTAATTCACACATTAACTGAGCACAATGGGTTTGATAATTTCATTCTGAGCCCAGAACAACATCAGTACACCTCACAAACACACATTCTTACCCAATGTGAACAGCAACTTCTCCTGAAGAGGTATAAGTAAGGCACAAAAGCAGCTACTGAAAATGAAATTGCCTGGCCAATTTATTATGCTTCCAATGGTGTCTTTCATCTGTCCACCACATGGTAGCATTATCAGTGATACCACCTCTGTTCCCTAGCTAATGTAATGAAAACTAAATACAGTCATGTTGTACTTGCCAAAGAAAAGACACCTTTCATCTCTAACTGGTGATGAGGCCATTCAACCTTTATGATCCCTCATGGAAAATGAACTTCAATCAGTGCTCTGCTATCAGGAGGAATAGGTGAGAAATTGGGTTATCTGAGATAACACAAGATTAGTCTTGCTAAATCAGTCAGGAATGTGATACAGAAACATCCTAGGTTCCCTGTATGGAGCCAGCTTAAGTCCAAATAGATTTATTAACTCCAGTTGAATATTATCCTTCCTGGACTAGATTACTTGCCACACAGCCTCTGAAGCGGGGTGTACCTCCACCATGCTCTGTAGTGTTCCTGGTGCCAGGAATCCTTGTAACAGGCAGAGGATGGAGCCCTTTCATGCTTTCAGTATCTTTTGCATGTGGAGCCCAGCTGAGTCTGGAGAGGCTGGAGCTTCTAAAATCAGTTGGATTCACAAGTGTTCCATGCAGAGTTACTCTCCTGCCACCATTCCCTTCTTACCCACTAACTCCAAGTCCAAGAGCACCCCAGACACATCAAGCAATTGCACTCTTGGTGGATATGATATGGCCCTGGATGTAATACACCTTCATGCACACAGTACTGTACCTCACTTAATAACCTTTCCCAGTTCAGGCTCTCTCTGCATCCAAACCATGGACAACCAGCAAGACAGGAAAAACACTCCTACATGTTCACCCTGCATTTTGCAGCAATAGAGGTAAGCTGGGCTCTCCCAGCCACTGAACTCACAAGGGTAAACAGGAGCCTTCCCAAACCACCCCATCCATGCTGACAGACTCCCAAACAACACCTGCCAACATGCAAAGATGAGCCCAAAATCCTCTCAAAAGTGGAGAGAGAAGCAGAAAAGATGCAGATATAAAGGTGGAATTTATCTCCTAGAAAGAGGAAAAATCAGCACAGCGCGTTCCTTGCTGTCAAGCTCATCAGCACGGGGAAGGTATCTGTTCCAGAGATGCTACCCAAAGGCATTTATCTCACAGTTACGAGTACAAGCCAGTAGCCTATCTTTGGATGACAGTTTCTTACAAAAAACCCACCCCATCCTAGTAGAAGGTCAGAGCAGAGATGTGAAGGGAAGGAAAGGAATGGAAGATACAGAGCAAGGAAGGCAAGTGAAGGGTCAAGGACATGGAACAGGGACTCATTGTTTCACTCCCACACTTCCCATTTGGAAGGACAGAAAAGTGGGAACTTTTTTTTTTTAATTCTTCTCTTGTTTATTCTTTCTGACTTAAAGCCTTCAAAAATTCAATGGGCTCAATGGTGCAGGCCACCTGCTGAGCCAGAGAATGTCATACCAAAATGACCTCCAAATGGACAGATTATTTACAAACTAATGGAAGCAGCAAGCAATTCCACTGCTGCAAGGGCTTTTTCCAGCAAGAGGCAGATCAGAAGATATCACAGGCTGATTTAATAGATTATTGAAGGCCAGTGATTGAATTATCATGTCAGACATCAATCTCACTCCTCAGTCAGTCCTTATTAGAGAAGAACAGTTATAGAAGGAACTCTGTGGAGATGACTGAGAAGGACCTGCATTTCAAAGCAGTGGGTGAGTCAAGGTGGAGAATTTATACCTGTGATTCACCAGAAAACAAAACTCCTTGGGAGGAATCACTGACTAACAGAGACACAAGGGGAGGCAGAAGAGTGGGTTAGTGAGGGAAGCAATGTTAAACTGGTCTTTGGATTTCTATCAGTAAGTAAATGATTTCCTTCTCCTTTACTAAAGACAAAATAATGTCTTTAGAAGGACTTATAATGGGGTCTTTAGCTGGAGAAAAGGGAAACTTCATTCCATCTGAAACCCATCCTCTTTTCTAATTTTCCTCATTAAAACAAGAACAGATGTCAATATCAAATGCATCTCTGTCTCCTAAAAATACTTATTTCCTGCTTGGGCCCAAAGCCTGGGAGATAACAAATGTTCTTAACTGCTACTGGACAGTGAAGCTCAGGGGAAGGCCTTGGGGAGGATTAGACACCAAATGTCACCCATCCTAATTATCTCCTCACCACCAGCTGGTGCAGAGAGCTGCAAAGAAAAGGCTGGGATTGGGATTCCTGGGGGTTGGTAGGAAAAGGCAGACTAGGGAATGCAAAGAAAAAGATCTCAGACAGATTAAGGAGGTCTTTCTTCAACTCAAATATGATGTTTTGATGGGGCCAGAGCTAATCCCATCAGAACTTATGAAAGAGGAAAATTAGAGCCATTTGAGGGCCTGGAAAAACAGGGTAAAACTTTGAAGGCTTTTGTTTCTGACCTTCCTTATTTATCCTTCCTGTACAGCAATTTTCATGTCTCCTTAGTCTTTTACAGCCAGTGCCTGCAGGGTGATTAAAATAACGCGTATTAATGCAGCATTTACTCTGTACGCTGCCAGTCAGCTACTAGAAATACCCACTTAGATGTGTAGGGATGGGGATCGAAACAGGAGAAGTAGGGTTTGGAGGAGTGCATTTGGCTGGGAAGTTTTTGCAACTCCAAGTTCCTCCTAACCCTGACAGCACAAGACAAGCAAAACAAATTGAACATCAAGAGCTTCTCTGAATAACTGGAAATCTAAGGTAAAGTGAGGAAGAGATAAAAGATAAACACAACCTTTTCTGCCTCCCTTCCTCCGCTTCCCCCAAACACACCTGACAGGGAAAGGCAGGTAACAGACTTTTTCAGCTCCTGATCCTCACACTCGGTTTTGATGGCAGAGAGAGAAATCAGAAATTCAGCTCTCACCCACCTCCACCCACCCACTAGAGTTGAAAGAAATAGTTCATATTAAAATCATGATACTTCCTTTTAGTCTCTGGGAGGGGGTGGAGAGTTTTAGGGGTGGGAAGAGCAATTTCACACAGTCTTTTATTCTTTCTTTTTCTTTTGGACCAAGTGTGAGACAAAAAAAAAAAAAAAAGCTGTATTTGTTTTGCTGTGTTGTGAAAGGTGTGGAAATAATCATTCCATGAGATAAGTAAAGAGCTGCCTCCCCCTTTCCATCAAAGCTACTACACCCACAGCCCACAAAGAGCAGAGACCAGTGGGAATTGGGTTATGGGAGTGCGAAGGGTGGGAATACCCTGTTTTTAATTCTGAAGTCCTTGTCTCCGGCAGTCTTTTGCCTCTCTTGTCTCTGCTGGTCTCCATGGCAACAGCAGCCCGGCAGAAGCATCCTTCTTTCCTCGGCTCCAACACAGACAAATTCAACCAGGGGTCAAAAGCAGTCCTTTGCTTTCAGGAAAGCAAGAAAACATGCTGTCTTCCTTCCTCCTGCTTCCCACTGCTGTCCTCTTTTCTGTTTTTCTATTTTCTCTTCGGTGCATTGGGGCAGAAGCTAACCTATTACACTTGGTTTCCTTCACAAAACATCAGAGAGAAATGTGGTTTATTTGCAGGTGCTGCCTCTCCAGACAGCCATATTACCTGCAAGTTGGAATGTTTCTGAGACACACACATCAAGAGAAGACCCAGGCCGGGACAGCGGGCTCCAGCCTGATTGCCAGGACACATGTGCCATGCAACACACTGGATTTATGAATAAAAGCGGGAGGGGCTCTGATGAGCCATTAATAAGTGCTGCAATTGTTATTTGTTGCCTTATTATTCAAAGATCTCATTTTAAAATCCAGGAAGCTCAATTAACATTGTCCAAATTGACAACAGAAATGTATTATTCTCTATTATCCTTCTGGATTTCTTCTACTGAAAATGTTTCAGGCATCTGGTCAAAAAGCAAAAGCACTACTGGAAAACCTACTCCAGGGATGAGTCCGTTGTGCAGCAGATAGCAGCAATATTCATTGAGCAAAAACTCCCACGCTACTTGGACAATACTCAGAAAGAATGTATTAGCCATATCCATAATCAGAATCAGTCTGCAAACACAAATGAGCCATATCCACTGAATATTTTACCTGGAGCTAAAAATTCTTCCACATCTGTTTCTGATTTCTTTAGGTTTGACAATAAGCTTTGTGTAAGACTGCAGAGACATAAAGATAAATGGCTAAATGGTTCAGTGTTTTCTGAACACCTCTGTCACCACAGGGCACTCATGAATATAAATACAAGAGAACAACACTAGTCCTACATCCAAAACACATCACTCTGTGCTGTATGCTGCTCAACAACTTGCTCTATCTGAAAGATCCCTGGAACAGACAAGGGCGGTTAAATTGTTCCCTTGTTCCTCTGTGCCTTCCCTCTCATTTCCACTTTGCCTATCGTAAACTCACCAGCCCTCTTAATCCCTTCCAAAGCCTCATGCCAATTTTGAGTTGATGCTACGGAGAAGACTGGAGTCGGAAGATATGTCTAAGTCTGCCCTGGCTCCAAGGCTGAGCTGTTTTCTTTCCCAACCCTAGATTCTTGCTTCCAGTGCAGGGGTGGGTAGGAGAATCTGGGAGCTGGGAGGGCCTCAGGCCAACTAACTGTCACCAGTCCACATGATGGGGAACCACCCCCGGGCAGCAGGAGACTAAAAACTGAAACAAATATTTTTAATGCTGTCACCACACATGCTGGGAGACTCTCTTGCCAAGAAGCGTGGTACCTGACGGCATCCCGGTGTCTGGTTCCTTGCTGGTGAGCAAAGTGTTTAAATGCTTCTGAAATGTCTCCTGCCCTCTCCCTTTTCTCAGCTGCAGGATGCTGCCAGCTGCCTCTCCTCATCCTCTCAATAGCTCCCCATGTGCTCCAGAGCACATGCTCTGGATACTGCTCTGGGTACTGCTCTCCCATATCAAAAAAAGTGGAAAGCCTTTGGAAATATGAACGTGGCCTTTAAGCAGCTGTGGGCCCTACCCACACTTGCTCCATTCCCACTCATTCCACCCTCTTCAAAACTTGTTTTCACATGTCAAAACCACTCCTACTCCACTTCCACAGGTCCCATGTAGCCTTAGCTTCCACCTGCCTCCCCCTTACTTCCTCTCTGTCTCCACTCACTCGACCCACTCCTGTTCTACTTCTGTGCATCATCCCACTTCTAGTGTGGGGAAGGGTTGACAACCTTAATGCTGAGCTATCACAGACTCTCTGTGCCTTGTTTCTTTCCAACCTTGCACCTGTTTATATTGATGATATACTTTAATCTCCCCTTAAGTACTGTCTTGATGGCCTGTTTCTCTAACAAGCATGCATAACTGCTGATTTTGATTACCCGTCTGGTCTTTGCTTCATGAGCAACCATCACTGCAGAGACTGCGAGAGCATTTTGGAAAAGCTTTAAAAGAGCCAGTATTTCCTTAGCCCAGAAGGCACTGCATGAAACCTCAGGGGTACCTTTACAGACAAGACCACCCCAAAGCTAGCATGGGTTTTCAGGTTTTGGGGAAAAGCAGTGATGCTGTTAAAGAAAGTAAAACATAGCTTTGTTTCCCCAAGATAACCAATATCAAATAAAACCAAGGTGGGATGAAAAGGGACACAAAGGATAAGGACTGTGATGAGCTGACAGGACCTTATTCCATCCTTATGCAGCTATGTTTGTGCATGCTACACTGAGGTACATATTTCATGTGTGTGGGCTTTGACTGACATCTAGCATACCAGTTAATAACCTCAAGAACAGGAAAGCCTTGGATGTTTGGCCAGTAAAGCTTTCACTCACAGGCATCCTCAAACTGCAGTGAAAACAGATGTCAATTTATCTCAAAAAGTCTTATTGTGAGAGATGCTTGAGATATCCTGAGAGGGTGTACTGAAAGACAGGAACACACACAAACACACACACGGTGTCACCTTTTGATTTTAAACAATCACAGTGGTAGGGTGGAGGATTTAAATCGTCCTGCTGTTGAAGGAAGAGGTGAGCTGACTGGAATGAGCTTGACCCAGGAGATGAATTTAGAATTAGAAGCCAAGAAAAATATGTCTGTTCTCCTGATTTCCAAAGTAGAAAACAAGGTGGAGAATGCAGAAAGAGGGAGGCTGGAAGAGAAGTGGAGTATATAATTGCCTAATTAACAGGATTTTCTCCACTGATTATAATCACTTTCAAATTAAAGAGGGTTTAACTGCATCATAACCAAAATTTTTCTTCTGCTTTTTTTTTTGCACCAGAGAAGTGCCAGCAGTGTCAATAGGACTGCTGCAAGGTTGGCGCTCCAGTGACCGAGCTCTCATTAGTGACCTAGGGACAAATTTTCACAGTGGCCTAACCTGGAAGGACTCCAGTGAAGTCAGCAGATTAAATATGACCTCAAGTCTCATTTGCCTACTGTGCTGTGCAAGAGGGAGAGTGGAAACGCAAATCTTATCTGCGTTGTCTGGCAGCCTCCAAGAACATTCAATCAAACTGCAAAAAGTATTTCAGCAAGTATTTTGGGGAAAGATCTTGGTAAACCTTACTGAGTTATTATGCTGTGAGATGGAAGAAAGGGACATGCTTTTCAAGGCCAAAGCTCAAATTTCATGAGATGAAAATTTCATGTTACACTCCAAATTCCAGCATTTCCATGCATGTTCCTTTGCTGCCTCAAAGTGCTATTTTGGCTGCCAAACTTTGGGTTAATTGCATATTCACCCACCATTGATTTTTGCAAGTGCTCCAACTTTGCATGCATTACCTTTCAAGCCTGGTCTGATGTTGCTTATTTTTCCAACTGTACAAAGGTAATGTTGACAAATCTCTTCAAAGTTGCGTCTTTGTGAAACTCACCTTAGTTTTGGAAAAATGACGAAGTGTTCTGAAAACAGGATGACATTTCTTTGCACCAATCTCTGGCCACTTCAAAGTGCAGAAGAGCTCCCTTGGATACACATGATACCCATGAAAGTGTCAGTATAGAAGCCACTTTGCTTGCCCTGGGTCATTGTTTTTCTTATGATAGCCACAGAAAAATCCAGTGATAGCTCTTTTCCTGCTGAGGAGAGGCACTGGGCACTTTAAATTAAAATCTTTATGGGGGAAATGGCCTTTCATCATTTAGACATGAAATGACCTTACGCTGCGAAATGAAGAGACGTCTTTAAATAACAAACTGATGGCTCCCTGTGGAGAACATAATGCCATACACCGGATCTTTCTCTTCCTTTGAGAAACTATCACAAACATTATTAACTTCCCAGCAGAAAAGAAAATTACCTCAGGAAAATATACTCATATGTCTCTATACTTTACTATAAAAATGCACCTGTATGCATAACATTTTTTACACCACCACAATGTATAGCAGGTTGTCTGCCTAAGCACTTACCTTAGAAAAATATAAGAACACATAAATGCACACGTGTATGAAACACAGCTTAGATATGGATATCATACATGCAAAAGTTTTACCTAAAACTCTGACACCCACAAGCATGGACTTGAACATATCTATAGGTGCATAAGTAACATACATTCTCATTTCTGAAATATATACCTTACCCCAACAACCAGCAAATATAAGGATAAAATTCTACATGCTTATACAATAATATATTTGCGCTCCTCCCTACACACACCTCTGTAGTACACCATGTTCTGATCGCACAGCTGTAAGGTAAGTTAGCATCATTATGCTGCACGCACCATGACCACAGGCAGACATATGTAGCATTACATTCCTATAATGCCATGCAAGGATTCTGTGCCCTTTGCTAACATATGCAGATGCAAACAATCCCCAAGGAGTAAAAGAAAGGTACTACAAATCTCTTCAAGGTACCTAACCTATTCTCTGCTACTGCAGAGTGATTTCTTCTAGACTACTTTGACCAGCCCTGACAGAAGGTGATATACAGAAGTACACCACCTGTGTCTCACATATAGCATTTCCCTTGGGAATAGAGATATGATGAACGCCTGACCCCAATCTCTCTGGGGAGCCGAAATGACGTCTCTAGCTGCCTGTTTATCACCTCCAGTCCTTGACAGCATTGGCAAGGCCATCCATATTGCTGACATTTTTCTCCGCCCTCCCCTCACTCTCACCCTTGCTTGCTATGGCCGGGTAGTCCTGCTAATGTTGCCATTTACAAGAGCAGCTGTGACAGCAGTGCTGATCAGGCACTTCCACACCGTCATTATTGATTCAACAGGCATACAAAAAAGCCAAGGGGTGCCCACAGTTTTTCTGTGCACTTGCAAAAAGGAGGGAGATTTTCAGAGCACAGAGAAGCCTCCCCCTGTGCCAATCCGCCCAGCTTGCTGTTCCCCCCGAACACACACCATACCCAGGCTCGCCCTGGATGCTGAACACGTCTGCCAACCCCATCAGCAGCTTGGCCTTTTGCCATTAATCAATAAGTTCTCTTTAGAATTCCACCTTCCAAAAATATTTACTGTACATAATTTAATATAATACTCTCCTGGATAAAGAGCTGACATGTTTAATTACCTGGCTCAAGTGCTTTCCTTCTACAGAATACTGTACACCCAGCCAGGAACGCAGACAAACACACAGATCTTTTAATCTGTTGGAATCGTAAGGTGGGAGAAATTTCAGTCTAGAGAATCTCCTCTGACAGTGCCCTCCTACTGCAGGTGGGTTTGGGTTTGACTCTAGGAGGAAGCAGCATCCTGCCCACACAGCTTGAAAAGGCTCTTTTTTTTTTTTTTTTTGCCTTGACAATACCTGAAGATTTTTTGGGAAAAGAAGAGGTGCTGAAAAGAAAGTCTATGTCTTAATTAGCTCAGCTGTTGCCATTGATTTGATGGTAGAACTATTTGCACTGGAGGGACTTCTTGACCCAACAGCACTGCAGAGTTGCATCACTCACGGCTGCTTTGTAGATATTAGACTGGATAATAGGAAACACTTCTTCACCAGAAGGGTGCTCAGGCATTGGAACAGGCTGCCCAGGGAAGTGGTGGAGTCACTGTCCTTGGAAGTGTTCAAAAAAACATGTAGATGAGGCCTTTAGTGACATGGTTTAGTGGTGGACTTGAAAGTCCTGGGGTAATGGTTGGACTTGATGATCTTAAAGGTCTTTTCCAACCTAGTTGATTCTATATGAATGTCCAGGAGCTCTGTTCATAAGGCAACCTAACTGCACAGAAGCAATCCACAATTTTTTCCTTACAATTTTAGAACATAATTGTGTTTGTAAAGAATTTTTTTTTTCTATTTATCTAAACCCCTATTTGCCATTTGTTTTATCTTCCATCTCAGCATGTATGTACTGCCATTTGTCAAATGTGGCATCCTTAAATGCAATACATCCCTCTCCTGTGCTTAGGATGCCATCCTGGAGAACACCACCACTAACTGCGACTTTCATTCAGCCTTTCTGCAGTCTCCTTATGAATATACAACCCAAATGGAGAATTTTCATTTCAAGGTCAAGTTCTTTGATCGCTTATTCCATGCTGCCTGCTGCGAATTGCATAATCTCAGTGAAAGATGTGCTGGGAATCAGGTATGGACCACTGAATACAGGCACATGAAGTAAAGGTAGCATGTGAATGTGAGGACACTCCTAGGAGTCTCAGCAAGCACAGTTCACACAACTTTGTGCAACTTGACTTCAACTTTTGAATATCCAAAATGTCCAAAACTTTGGAAAACTCATTAGTGCACATTACACTAAGTCACATTCAGATTTTTGGGAATGAAAATATCCCATTTTGCATGTGCTGCTGAGAAGTTCTGAGCAACTTCTGCAAACTCCCTTTGATGACCAGACAAAATGGCAGCTCTGCACAAAAAAAGCCAGAACCAAAATCAACTGAAGCTTAGTCTACATATGTTGCAAGAAGTCATCCTTTTTTCCCTCCATGATACAAGACAGCAAATTTTTCCTGAGAAATACGTAGATCCAGGTCTACTAGGTTTGTTTTCATGAAGAGGTCCCAACGATCAAGGAACATCACTGCCCTAGTTTAATTTACACCAGCTGAAATGTTTGGGGCTTTTTAAATGACAAAATATTTCTCCAAGGCTTATTGCTATACTGAGTAAAATTTTCTCTACAGTTGCCAGCAATGAGCAATCCAAGGGTACAAGTGTTTGAAGTGAAAAGTTGAGTGTAGATATTATCAGACCTGCTCTTTTTTATGTTAATGAAGCTTGTTCAGCAATTCAGAATGGCAAAATATCCTGGATTGGTTTGGGATTTTTTGAAAATACAGTCAACTCATTCCTTCAGCTAACCTGGTGCACATCTATTTGAAGCAGGATCTAAACTTCATCTAGTTCTCATAAGAACCCTTTTACATAACCCTCAGTGACTTCTGATCTCACTCAGTTAAAGCTTGATGATCGCTTCCAAGTGCAAGTCAAAACCTAATTCTAAAGAGGTGGACATGTATTTTGAGCAGAAAGGTATAAATTTAGACCCCACATGTTTTCACAGTAAGGATTTTGTAATGTTTGCAGACCTGGGAAATTTACCCCCTCTCTTGGTAATTAAGGTAGGTTCTTAATATTTATGGGGGTTTTGTTTGGTTGCTTGCTTTAGGGTTTGTTGCAAGGCAGCTCTTGGTTGATCAGGTTGGTCTCTAGCTTGAATACAGCCTAAATCAAACCACTAGTGACAGTATCCCTACCTCCTGTATCTCTGAGGAAAGCAGTGTGTCTCACACAGTACTGTGATGGACCTGACATCTCGTGTGCAGCCCTGCTGTGGAGCTGCACTGGGTTCACGTGTGACATCCCATGGTGATGACAACATGCATGCCCACAGCTCAAAGCTGTGAACAGGAGTCAGTATGGAGCTCTTGAAATGCAAGAAATGTGGAAGAATTTGGAACCCCTTCTACTAAAAGCAGAAATCTGAAACCTTCAGAATGACATATCTCCGAAACGGATACAGAACCTTATGTTACATGCTCTATTCAGTCATGCACAGTGCAATTTTTCTACACGTAATAATAGATCACTGTCAATGTGCCTCAATCTTCATCTGCAGTGTTTTCTGCTATTCTTGTCCCAGACTGTCTTATGCAGAGGCTGCCTATCACACCAAATTTTCTCCTAGTGAAAAACATCTCACATGTAAAAATAGCCCTGAGCCAAATATCCTTTTCTGGCCAGTTCCACAGGAATCAGAGAATACAAATCAAGAACAAACATTTCGATTTTGCAGCTAAGCACTTCAGATCTATTGTGTCCAGATATTCTCTGATGACCAGGTCTACAGAAAAAAAACACAGATTTGTTTTGCTTGTGACCTAACAGGAGTCTCTGAAAGCAAAGAGTGGTTTTCTGCTGTCTTCAGAGGTCTGAATCAGGCACTGTATCAGATTATAAAACAGATCTAAGATGTAGCCAGTATATTCACCACTCTTGAATCACGTATCTTTGTTGCTGGTTTCACTCTACGAGAAGTGAGCTTTGCTCTTCCATGACACGCTGCATACCAGCTCCCTGCTTTTCACACAGGCTAACTCCTACTCTCCCCAGGAATAGCTTATCAGAGTCTCCGGCATTGTTTAGCTGGCTATAAACCAGCAAGCAACTTCTGTCTCCATGGTGAATGATTCTTTGTCATCTTTTTCTCAAAGCTTTCTAATTAGACATCCTGTAATTTGCAGCTTTTCTATAACGTATTTGCAGTGGGGTGTGTGTGTGCACGCGTGGAGAATAAAAATTGAAGTGTGGCAGTGAATCAGCAGCCTGTAAATAATTGTAATAAATAAACAAACAATTATTTTTTATAAATGAGACATGGACTGGATCTTCCTTTCAGGCAAGCAGCTGGTCATTTTATTGCTTCATCCTTAAATCCCCACAGCCAATCTGCTGTAACAAAGAACAACATCAGTTTCCACCTATTTTCAACACTCGGGGGTGACACGTCTGATTTTGGTGATCTGTCCCACTGTCTGTGGGTGAAGAAAAGAATGGATGCAGAAAAGTGAGAGCACAATAAAATAACACACCATTTAAGGGAACATTTACCTCCAGTTCAGCATTGCTTCTTTAGTCAAGAGCTGTTCAAAATCTGTTAGCATTTACTAGACATCTAGCATCCTTTGTAAAATGAGCTGCTGATTTCATCTGGTTTGTGCTGGACAGGTATTCACCTCACAAAGGCAAACTTTACAGCATGTGTTACCTACCAGGCCATGATACAAGCCATAATGAAAAAGGAGCTAAAAAATACTCGGGGGGAGGGGTAAGGTTAGTGGGACAAAGGAGAAAAGGGAAAAGCAGAACTAGTGATTCACATGACTGCTTTTCCCACTAAGGATCCACATATCTAAGCTGTTTATGACTGTGTTCCCATTCTCCCCATGACTAAACAGCCAAAACATGTAGACCTGAACACTGACAAAATCTTCTCTGAGAGAGCTCCTGGGCTCCACTAAGGCAGCGAAGTGCACTGCCTGACATGCCTCTTTAGGAGTCTCCAAGCATGTAGCTGCTTCAAAACTTAGACCTTCCCCATGGCATATGCACTCCTGGCAGAGGAATACTTTCTACTATCCAAATGAAAGATTGAGGTTTAGTCATTCTTTATTCAAAGCAATGAATAAGCTCTCTACTACTACCTTCTGGTCATATCAAAATTAATGTTTTTCTAGACATTCCATAGGCTCGTACATATATCATATATGTTCTCTTAAACTTACTTGATGTTGCTAGAAATACTGCAAAGAAAAAACTGAAATTTCATCGGTGCCTTGCTCATTCCCTGGCTGAAGTTGCAAACCCCTGCTTCTAATAATGCAATCAACTCCACAGACATATACTGCATTGTTGCTTACAATTTCAATTTGGGAATAATTAGATGGAACAGATGTGAATGTCAAGAGTATCCATGCCTGCAAATTCCTCCAATAATGCATCTGATGACCACAAAATGTTTCATGAGGTTCAAGCCTTATCCACAGCTAATGGCTCCCGGTTAATAGAACCAGTCAAAGGGCACAGAAAGGAAAGGGGGGTGTCATGAATATTTATGAAGCAAAACAAGCAGCAGACATATTCCCTTTTAACAGGCTTCATTACTACCTATTGCACTCTCCCGATGAAGTAACTGCCTTAAAATCCAGGCATCTGAGTTGCTCTCAGCTGCCGCTCACAATCAGACTTAAAAAATCATTTCAACATATATATATTTATATCTACAAGCGGAGTCAGGAAGACTCAGATACATTCTATTGTTTTTAAACAATTCTGTTGCTTGTGGACAGGACCAGACAGCCCTTTTCTGTGTCTAATTCTGCAAGCTGCTGAGTGCCTTCTGAAAACACTTGAGCTATGAATGGAAGATGAGGGTGCTGAGCCTCTCTTCATAGATGTTCAGCAGTTTCAAACATTGCTCTCTTCATCCTCAAACCAGAGGTATCTGGTAAGGCTTTACCAACATGGCTTGTGTCCATGCCCTTGGTCAGCATGGCTAGCTTCTAATAGAAGGGTAATTCCTCATCAGCCCTAGTTGCTCCTTACCAGTTCTGGTGAGAGAACTGGTGGAGATGGACCTAAATGTCTGAAGGCATGTAAAAACCTAGTAATATTAGGGCCCACCAACCCTTGTTACATCTGCGTATCCATAGCAATGACTTACTACACTCAGCATGTAGGAGCTGCCTCTAACCATACCAAAATACTTGGTTTCAGAGTAGGATAACACCCGGAAGCATGTCTATAGTTAGATTTTCTACACTTGCTATGGTCCCTGAATATCACTGGAGGACTTCCTTTACCCAGGGAGAATGCCAGGCAGCCATTAGCATGTTGGAATGTGGAAAGTAATGAGCATAGGAGTGAACAGGCACATTGTGTGATGGGATTTTTGCACAGCTCCATCACAGTTCATCACAGACTGCTGGCAGACACTGGAAATGCATCAAATCAGGCATGAAGCTGAGTTCCTTCCAGGTCTGCAAGACTCACACTGCATCTCTTGCAGGCATGTCACAAAGTGTCAGACAAGTATACATGCAGAAAACATATTACATGCACCCCTACATGACATAGAAATGTACCTAAATTTGAACCACAGCACACAGATATGTCATGACTGTACGGTCATGCACACTGCATGTGCACCTTGTCCTCCCTACTGGTCTCGACTGCATGCTCAACAGGGCAATGTCTCAGCAAAGCCAAATTTTTGCAGAAACTCTAAGGATAATATTCATAACCAATAATCAGAACAATCTAACTGATACAGAGAACATTCCCTTGGCTGAAGCTCAACCCCAAGACCCTGAGAAATGAAGCCTGGTTTTCCAACCAGCCCTTCTCTGCCTCCCAAGCAGTTCCTCTTACAGTCTTGATCCTGAAAACCTGTGGAAGGAAGAAGGTAACATGAGCTCCATATACTCAGCTACATCCTTGCAGACCCTAAGGACCAAACACAGGACTTTCAGAACCAACAGCCTCTGTACCTTGGCCTTTGAAAATAATTCTTAGTTGGGTCTGATTCCAGACTTGTGGATGAGCTGAGACTAAGTTGGAAGATCTCCAACTAAGCCTCTTGATGATGAGATGGTTGTAGCAACCATATAAAATCCCCATATCCTGACCTGGCACTGGTATTTAGTCCTGTCAATTCTGTTCTATGAAGAAAAGGGAGACAGAAAAGAAGACAAAGACCATAGCATCTTATTTCTTGGTTATAAGAGTGTTTTGGTTACCATGCTGAAATCTAGGTGGAAATCAACACATTTACACTCATTTCCTCAGAGAGCGCTGCCTAGAGTGTCAGCACTGCAGAAAGTTTGAAATGGCATCCTGAGAAGATGATGATCTTTTCATAGCTCAATGGCATATCCACACACAGGCTACTGACCCAGCCTGGCAGTTCCCTCCTTTAAAAGCTCCCAAAACCATAGTGTCTCATGGACACATGGTACAGATCAAGGCAAAGCTCACCGAGTTCTTTAGCCTCCAAGCTTTACAACATTGCCGGAGGCTGAAGTATGATCTGCTTGGGTTGTTTCCTATGGATACTTCTAATAAAAATATAAAAAAAAACCCAGCAGAAACTGCTACACTACTAATGAAAACTTTCATGAGAAAATAAAACTTAAAAAACAACCCTGTTTTGGATTAAGTGCTTGTCCAGATGTTTTTGGATTTTGCTAATGATTTCTAAACATAGATATATTCTTGTAAGGAAGTATTTATTCTCTAGAAACAAAGATGTAGTTTAGGCCAAAATCAAATTTGACATCAAAGCAAGCCCTGGATAGATGGTGGGTTTTTACCCACTCTACCTAAGTTTTATGCAACAGATAAGCATTTTGGGACCTCTTCCACATGGGGATAAACTGGTACATCCTTCTAGCACTTTCCCAGAGCAGCTTCTCGAGCAGATTTCAGCATTCATGGCCTTGTACCTGACTCTTCACACCTTCTGTTTGTAAATCTTACAGCCTTGATTCCTCTTAAATTATAACACTTATACTTTTTCACAAATGTACCCAGTCCTTTAAACAGCTTCTTGACCTCTAGTCTTTACCTGCACATGTAAAAAAGCTTTATTTCTGGAGATTTTTAGCAAAGAGTAGACAGTTAATGGGCAGTTTTAAACTGAACACAGATTAGTGAGTTTATGTCATTTTAGCCCCTGCCATTAAATTTGAAATGCTTCAGAAGGATGTATACCCTCAAAAATCCCACAGGTTCACACATGGTAGAACCAAAATTGTCCTCCTTGCAGTAGGAAAATGGTCATTCTTTCTTTAAAACTCCCTTTAGTGCACTATATTTGCTAAATGTAACCTTTTTTTGTTCAAAACAATGGCTTTCATCTTTGTCTTGCATTATGATAATAAGCGTGAGACTCCCATGATTTCCATGCAGCTATTTTTAATCTATTTCAATAGAAAACAAAAGGCAACTAGATTTTCATCCTGCACTTATTTCCATACACAAGAGATATTTTTTCCACATATTCATCACTCCAAAAAGCCAGTTCAATCCTGATAATCAGATTACATCACTCATTTGTCTAATATGGACCTTTTTGCCAAGATGACAGGAATAAGCAACAACCTTTGCTTCAGTATATATTGGGACAGATTTGGCGCTAGCAGTACCCATCTGTTACACTACACTCAATACTACAGTATTGCAAAATGTATGTAAGTCACTAATGAATTCTGAAATACATACAGACATGGTCTAAGCTAGAGTTCGTACATAAGGTTTGGTTTCCAATGGCTAGAAATATTTGGGGTCAAGTGAAGGTGAAGGTTCTTAGTCACTTCTAAGCTCTCAAACTGAAGAGCTAATTCTAGTCTGTTCCCAGTGATGCCTAGCTGCAAGCAGTGGTGGCTTCTCAAGTATTTGTGCAATTGCCTGTATTGACCTGAAAACTGCCCAGAGCCTTTTTAATGAATTTAATACAAGTAAAATGATGTGTTAAGAAAATTCAAATGAATGCTTTGTAAATTCTCAATGTACAAAGAAACCTCAAGATTTCCTTCTGACTTGCAGTGGCACAACTGTTGGGTTTTATCTACTGGCTGTCCTAAAGCTTATTAGGAAAAAAATGATTTCCCAATTTAATCAAATACTGGAACTCACACTTCTACAATTTCATTTCTAAATGACTTTTAAAATGCTCAAGCCCAACAGAATTGTTTCCATGGGGTTATATGTTAATTAAAAAAAAATAAACATAACAGTAGATGCATTATATATTTAAACCAACAATTTGCTCTGGTGATTGCATCTCTGTGATGTTGCATAAAGACTAAAATTGAAACTGAGTAGAAAATGCCTATATAGGCAAAAATGAAAATTACTAACACCTTAGTAATGGAGGAAACTGCATTGTGGTCAAACAACATGAATACTGACAGAGGAAAATTATCTTAATCTTCACTTTTGATCTTCTAAGGTTAAGTAAAAAAGAAAGTACATTTGTTTTATTATTACTTTTAAATACAGAGACAAATTATTTGCTGGAACAGCTCTGTAGTGTACCAGAGGCCCATGATTTTTACTCTCACCAGGCCCTTTTAACTTCCTTGTCTGTGGGGAAATTTTGCCCTCAGTTTGACAGCACCCAGCCCCTCTTTAGCCTGAAATTGCATGGGGGTTTGTGGGATTCAGTACAGGACAGTGTTGAAGAAATCAAATATTTAGAGATCCAAAAACTGACAGAGAGAGAATTAAGGTCAAAAGTTTTTATCAGAGCTTGCTAGATGTTGTATCAAAGACACTTTGCAAATAGATGTCTGAATTTCCTTTGAGAACTTCTTTACTTTATCAGAACTGTTCCTATTAGCTCCTTTAGAAGTCTGTGACATCTAGACAAAAGTGCAGGAGAAACATTTCCTTAGTTAACCTTTTATTCATAAACCCTTTTATAAACCTGGGCTGCCACCTTTCAGCTCAAGAAGCTGGAAGTACTATTGCAGTGATGTCATACTTCATGAAAAGGGTCACAGCATGCAGAACGGCTTTGTGGACTAGTCTGGAGGAGTGCCTAACCATGGTCACTGTCAGTGACTTCTCCTCCTAGCAGTATGGGAATGGAGAATGTATTAGAGGTCTGTCCCAACAGACTTGATGGATACCTAGTTTAGCAACTGGAGAATCCCAATTAACCATTAAGCAACTGGGTAATACAGAAACCATATTTGACACTAGCACCTTCTCAAGCCACCAGCCTTCCTTCTCAAAACAAGTTGGGTGAGAACCTGCTACAAATCCAGACTTGTGTCAGGGCACTGGATGCTGTTTTGTCACCTTTGGATCAATGCATAGCCCGAAGACAGGACAGGCAGCACTGTGGGATGGAGGCAGGCAAAGCACATCTCTGTTCTTCTGCGCTATGTCATCCCGTGAGAGGCTGCAGGAGTGTACAGGGCCATTCTTGAAGCAAGGTTTACAGAGAGAGTAACCTTTAATAGAACAACTGGTATAACTTGAAGAAACAAAAAACTTTCAGCCAGAAAAACCTGTTTGTTGGTTTGTTGTTGTTTGTGGGGTTTTTTTCCCAGGTCTACCAGTTGATCTAATAAAAGATTTTTCCCCCTTTAAAACTTGCTTACTTATGTACTTCAGACAATCATGACCACAGAAATCTTACTACTGCTTATTTTAACCACTCCAAAATAACCCAGGTCCTTTCTCTCATAACAAAGACAGATTGTCACTATGGTTATTATTTTTGCCCACCTCCATGGCCCTTTTGTGTTCATTCCTCCTACTCAAGCTGCTGGTATTAGTGATAAAACCATGCAGCATGAAATGCACATGACTCTAAGGTGCATTATCTTCCTTATAAGCAAAATCAACAGCATTATTCACAGCTTTTTCAACACAGGCTTACAGAAGGAAGGAACCACATCAAAGACCTTTCTTCCACTAATATTGCAAGTCTTCTCCCAACATGTTAAATCCACATGACCTCACAGTCTACCTCAACAACAGGCAGCCCTGCCTTTCCATCCCTCAGCCATTCATCCCTTTCACTGTCCTCTGCCTGCTGGCAGGAGACAAGACTGAGAAGCAATCTGGATTTAAAAACATGCATTTTCTATATCCTGAGGTCACTGGATACCAAAATAACCAAGTCAGGAAAAATGTAAACTATACCCTTTTGCTGCCATAAGGATTATATCCCACCTCATCAGACATATCTGTCCATAATGGCTTGGGTATCCATGACGTCAATATTTGACTGTGACAACTCGTGCTTAGTTATCCATCCATATAAGGAGAAGAAACTTCAGGTCATGTAAAATGAACCTGCTTGCTTATTACTAGCTATATCAGGTCTCTGTACACATCAAAGACTCCTCACTAAGATTCAGGCCATTTCAATTTTTCTGTCCTCTGCTCAAGTTCTGTGGGCTTTTTTTCATGATCCTGACAGTGACTACTCAGGAGACCTCACTGCAGCCTCCAAGATAACTGCACTGTACCTAAGCAATTACACCACTGGCTAGCAGTGGAAGGCTTCCAGGATACAATCTATCACAGGATATATTACATGCTATAAGCATCGTTCACATATCTGTTAAATTTGCACTTGTTAAAAGTGCAGGTCTAGCCACATTCAGAGCTGAACAAAAAACAAATCTCTGTAACTGCCTTTTTCTCAATGGAATTGCAAGTTATGCCTTCATCTGTTGCAATATACTCGTATACATGTGCATGTACATGAACAGTCTGTGGAATGGTAAAAAAATTAATAATATTATTTCCCTTTTAATACCCTAGCAGAAGCTCACACACTTTATTTACAAGGTCATATAAGTATTCATGTGATATCTTGATCAGTCAATGGATCAATAGCTCAACTTACCACCTTTCACCTTTAATTCTTTCAGGATTATATCTCTTAAGACAAAAGAAAGATGCATCTTCCAAATACCTTACAAAAAAGCAGGTGTATCAGTTGTTTCTCTGCACTAAATTAGTATTAACAATCACAGGATCCTTATAAGCCTCTACTTGTCATGTACATATTTGTCATTTCTAACAGCACATTCAGCTGCTGTGTGGAAATAGATGCATTCACATTGTTCACTACAAATACCAAGGATTTGAATGAAGCTGCACTTATGATCTGTGAAAGATTCTCAACCTATGTATCATCATTTTTTATTGGAGTTCACATGCTAAACAGAGTTCTTTAGCTGGGTTACTTGATCAGAAAGCAATCATCAAACATTTGATGCTTCCTAAACTACCTCATATCTCCAACCATGAGCCAGCTTGGCAATTACAGGAACAGAGTCAGAATTCTCAAGTCCTCCTCTTCTTTCTGCAGTTGATTGCCATACATCTTTGAAAAAGCCCATCCATCCGTACTCTGTTCCAGTTATTCATTCTGCAGAATGGATGTGTTAAAGCACACTATGCACCGCAGGTATTGCTAACCAGCACCAATGAAATGCAGGATGCAGCAACTTGCATGTGAAAACCTCATGCCTGGTTTACAGAAGAAACTGAACAAGGGTGTTGCAAGCACTGAATGCATTAATCCTTCTGATTTCAGGAAGATAAGAGGCTTCTTATACTGCTATCTCACTAGAAATAGGCACAGAGAGAGGATGCATCCTGTACATGTTTCCCATGGTCACCCTGGCACAGAAAAACCAAAGCCCCTACAGTCTTCTGCAGTTACAAAAGGTCCTGGCCCCAGAGAATAACATAGTGATGCAGAAGCAAAAGCACAATTTCAAGACACCTTTCCAAAGGCAGGTAATGCTCTGGGGAAACTAACAGATTCAGGAAACAGAAGAGTCTGCATAGAGCAGGGGTGCAGAGCAGCCAGAGCTGTTAACACAACCAGTGATAAGAGATTCTTAATTCACAGTGAAAGAAGAGCAGTCAGGACAGAGTCTGGCACTTCTCCAATGCCAGAAGAAAACTAAAACATGGAGCAGTGATGGCAAGTTCATCCACCATCTTCAGATTTCTAACCACCACATTCAGAGTGGAGGGCCCATGGTGAAAAAGGCTCACCACATTCCAAGTCAAAACACTCAATGACAGTGTTCCTTACAAACAGAAACTGCTGTTTTTTTTCAGCTGGGATCACATCTTGACATGAAGATGACTGGGGTGGGGCACCACAGGAAGGAGTTAAACTAATATACTTCTAGGGAAGTTGTATAATGAACAGAGAGTAATAAGGATTCCAAGGAAATCCTCTCCAATAAAACTTTCCAACTCTTGCCAAAACAGCTATAGGTTGTGGTTTTCAGGAATTCATTTAGACTGAAGAAACTTAATGTAGAATTGGCCACATGCTCTGGCTGGCAAAAGTTGCTGCAGGTTCCCTGAATTCTGGGTAACCAAAGCTCTGCACAAGAGGACACTCAAAGTGGCAGACATTCATCATTACTAATGTAACACATCACTGCTCACTGAAATAAAGGCTTTAGTGCTGCTTCAAGTCCCACTCAACTACAGTACATTTATCTTTCCTGCTGTTCCGTTGTTTTCTGCCTCCTTGAAATTAATGTGCAGATTTGTTAAACTATTGTTGTAGTAATATACTTTACTTTCACTTACTTCTGGAAAAAGTTACTTTTTTCATTTATCTCGCAACACACAGAGTCACTCAGAGTGTGTACAATCAGTGTGACCTAGCTGGCTGAAAGGTGTTCTATAAGCATCATAAATCGTTCCTTATCTGCCTTGCCTCTTTTTATAAATAGCACATCTTGGATTTGTATGTCTTAAATGCTTTGGACCATTTCTTTTGTTTAGGGGGAAAAAACAGCAATAAGAATTTGTTTATTAAAAGGGAGAGAAAGACAGGTATTAATATTTTTGTGCTGTTGCACAGTCCCAACAGGGCCTGAATTTCCAATCTTTTGTATAAAAGCCATCAACAACCTTTTTCGCTAGGCTACACAGGATGTTGTTTAAAGCTCAACACAAGCAAGAAATTTCATGTAAATTAGCCACCTGAGGGTACCAACATGGACCCATGATTGTAATACAAACATATTGACATTGGCATAAAAAAAGCTAATTAACTGCTTCCTTTCTGCCAGTTGCACACTAGATGCATGCTGCTGCTCAGCATCTCCTCCTGGGCTGCTGCAGACACACCGGCAAATACTCTCATTCCATGGAGCTTGGCACAACAGCTGCTTAAAAGGTCTGCACAGAAGAATAGGGGAACAGCAATAGGAGGGGATGAGTGCTCCTCAAGCAAAGCAGTAGCGAGTTCAAAGTGCAAACCCTTCCTTCAGATGGAGCAAAGCTCCCTTCATGCATGCAGCATTTCTGGAAAATCAGACTTGAGTTCATAGGTTTTATTTCCTCAGTACAAAAAGCCATTGAAATGCTGTAGTCCTATGCAGCATGGTTTGGGCTGATAAGAATAACAGTGTGTAGGAAATTTAGTCCTTCACTTCACACTGAGGAAAACAGGCTTTGTGGCATATTCTGACTGAAAGACAGCCCTGGAGAAGGGTGTGAACTCACAGCTTCTAGAATTTAAAATCAGACAATTCATCCAGCCAGCTGCACACGCTGATTAGAGGATCTTAAGGTGTAAAGTAAAAATCTGTACACTTTCATGAACACAACTGAAATAAACTGTGAATTACTGAAGCCATTCTGAAGCAGTACAGGGCCTGATTGCCTTGTATAGTGATTTTCACCCACACATTGTGAGTATCAAGCAGGTGTAAAATGCCTGCAGTGAAGGAATAGGGAATGCTGATTTAAGAGCATATTATGCACACATTGCCCTGAACTTAATAGGTATGAAAGTGTCCTACAAGGTAAAGTGGAAAAAATTAAGTCCCCAGAACTCAAAATACATGCCTTTTGTGGCTATGCAGCCCTTTATGTTTGCAGATGTCCTGATATTAATGCTTATTCTTTTAAGGCACTAGACAGAAGTCCGTGCCAAACCCCTGTTGTAAGTCCCACAAGGACCTGCAATACCTGAAGTTCATTGCCTGGCTTTCCTCTTCATCTCCACTTTTTTTGCTTTATAACCTTTCAATTCTTTTGACTTGCTTTTTCCCCCTGTCGTACACAGCAGAAGATGAGCTCACCCTCAATGTTTTCTCTGTAAATGTTCTGCATCCCGGCATCACAACACACAAAGAAAATCTTTATCTAACCACAAAGATGATGTAAGAATAAGTGATTGCACAGATCGGGTGAGTGGTAATGGGACAATAAGCCTTTCCACTGAGGTCACCAGAAAGAACCCAAATCGTCTTCACACAAAACGAAAGAAAAATGAAAGTTGTTCCACTTTAATGATTTTTTTTTGGACATCTGTGAGAAAGGAATTAAGAGTTTCAGAAAAGACTGAGCTCCATGTCACAGAAAATAAACAAGTAAAATACATCAATAGAAAACTGTGCAGTCATCTGAAGCCAATGCTACCACCCAATAATGAAATCAGGTCTGAAAAACAAACTATCTTCTCACCTTTTATCTTCTTGTTAAGGACGGAAGCGCTTTGGTGAGAGGCAGAAACATGCATTTCTGTTGCCTGTGCTGTCCTCATTCTGAAGAAAAGCACAGTGTCTGGGGACATAAAGCCCACAGTAAAGCCACTACAAAACAGAGAAAGAGATGAAGAGAATGTAGAGTAACAGAAAGAGAGATTCACTGTGCACTCCTCACACAGTTGCAACCCAAAGAGCAGCAAAGAACACTTTCCCATAATATCAGCTACTGCATATGTAGTATTGTCTCACTACCAGATGATGGGCATGAACACTTTTGGGGCAAAGCTCTTTGCATGTCAGAGAGCACCAGAAGCAAAACATCATTTATAAGCAGCCAGCACCCTTACAAAGCTAGCTTATTTCACATTTTTTACATTCTCCAAATTCACCTTAGAGATAGTGCTATCCCCTCTAGCTAGAAATTAAAATATCTCTTCTTTTTTTTTTTTTTTCTCCCTTTTATTTCACTGGCTTCAAAAAAAGCATTGGAGGAAGACGGATGCTGTGGCAAATGCACACTGGAAACATTAAGAGTTAACAAAAACACTGGCTAGGAATAGGAGATAATGTTAAGGGCAACAACCTTCTTTTAGTCCTGAAAATGTAGAACAAAGGTTGGCTGTTCTACTAACCCTGCTAGCAGTTATTTTTTGACTCCTCATGGTCCAAAGGAGGCCTTGGAGCAAAAATGTTGCCTCGGATTTCACGGCCTGTTTGAGGTGTGTATTCTCTGAGATCCTCTTCCTTTCATCAGATACAAAGCAGTCAACGAATGAAGCCAGCTATCCCTGCAGAAATGAGAGCACAGGGGCACGCACCGGGTTTGGGGTGCTTGCAGCACTCTGTGGCTTGCAGCCATCAGTAACAAGTAGGCAATTTATTTCTCCTGTTACATCTCTTCACATTAACCACTGTATGACCAGTTGGACTGCTGCAGAGAAAAGGGCCAGTGCTTAATTCCATTAGGCATCACTGACTATAACCCCAATAAAACAGGACAGGAGAATAATGCTAGAAGGCATACTGATATGTCACTATCCTAAAAAAAAATTCTCTGTAGTTGACTGTAAAATAGAAAAGGAAGAAAATCTCTTGCATGCCACCTCCCCTAGGCCTCCAGACTCCTTCAGACTGGTATGGCCTCTCTGAATTGTTTACTTATTTTCTTAACAGCAGCATTGATGATCTGCTTCCTCTGTCTCAGAGATCTGCTTAATATTGGAGAGTTGCTTTCAAACTGCAAACAGCTTTTGTGTGAGCAGCTTGCTTGCCTCTTTTCTTCTTAGATCTCTGTCTTTAAATGAAATTGTAAGGCTGGCAGGACTGGACTGAAAAAAAAACATGAAGGCTTGATAATTTTCAGCTAGAATAAATACTTTGAGCCAAAATGACAGATCAGGAAAAAACATCCACTTTGATACGCTGGTAATTAAACAGTAAGCAAGTTGGTGAGGCAACATGATCAGTCAACCATGCTGGCCAAGATGTTACTGTCAAGTGGGACAGCAAGTTTTAAAGGCAAATTTTGTTCATCACCTACTTAAAAGAAAGGCAGAATATGCCATAGATACTCCACTGCAGAGAAGAGGTCATGTACAGAAAAACAGGAAGGATCCTGGTCTTACAAGAGAATCCAAAACACAAGGAACATGCCAAAGGAATGAGAAAACTGAAGCAGAAATTTTTTTTTAGGATCTTATTGATTTTGTCACGTCTTGTGATGTGTGAGCTGAAGGGTAACTGACTTGGAATCCCTTAGACAGTATTAAGTATTTCAAATGACCCAGGGAAATAAGCCATCAAATGGAGCAATCATAAAACGAAGATTTGGGGAAAAATGGGTTTACATGGTATATTTTGTGAGGACCAGAACTGGCCCTGGAGGCCTAGGAGAGTTGGCAGTGGTATGTGCTAGAAGAGTCAAATAAAAGCACAGTACAGACTTCTATGCAGAAGAAAGGGTTTAAAAACACATCAGCTCAGCCTGCAGAAACTGACCAAAGGCAGGTACAAGAGTCCTTTTAAGATTCAGGCCTCTAAAAACAACCAACTTGCATTAATTTAGCTGTAAGCTTTGCAGAGCTCTCCCACCCCACTGTTTCCTAAGCTGCTTCTACCTGTTCCTGACACAAACAACAAAGCACATCTGGGGACCCTTAACTTTAGTGCTGAACCCTCTGCCCTGGAAGTGGTGGTCTGCTGGCCACTGCACACCCCCATACGTCTGTCAGTGCGGAGTATGGGGTCAAGAAATGTTGTAGTGGCGTTGTTCTGGAACACCACACGATCAGCTACAGAAGAGGCCACCGCAAAGCCCCAGTGGTACAATTAAGAATACTGAAATCCAACCTTTTTTCGTTTTTTCCCTCACTTTCTGAGGGAAATGTCCAGTCCTTCCCTGCCCAACAAAGACTTGGCATGCAAGTCAGCTATCAGCATGCATGCCAAAGTTTCCCCATTCCTGGCAGGTCTTAGTGAAAACAAGATGTGTGGTAATCACAACCCCCATGACGTTACAAGTTTAGCATGTGGCTACGCAGATACCTCAGTTATCACCTATCAGACAGATGGAGAGATTAGAACCTCTAGCAAAAAAATAAGGCTTTTTTATGACACAAGCTAAAAATGCATAATTCTATTCCTGGTAAGAGTACAAAGTCTATGTATGCAACAAAGACCACCACAACTGATCTATTCCTTACTTAACACAAGCTGCAGGTAGTCCAGAACAGGTTTTTCAGAAAGCCCAAATGATGGAAAAACAGAAGAAAACCCCACTGAATCACTGACAGCATTAAGCAATGACCTCTGACATCACTAGAAATTTGTACTACCTCCAGTGGATGTGGGATTAGACTCTTGTAGAGTTATGTGAATTACTGAAAGTAAATAATTTATTTGGAGGCTGATACTCTGTGATGTTTTATTATTTTGCTGTGAACAAACTAACTCCTAAAAATGCATTTCTACTGATGAGCAAAGATTTAGTGCGACCAAATCTGACCTATGAAGTGCTTATTAAAAGCCTTTCCTGGACAACTGTTACAATTACAGAATTACAGAATGGTTTGAGTTGGAAGGGAGCTTAAAGCTCACCCAATTCAAACCCCTTGCCATGGGCAGGGACACCTTCCACTAGACCAGGTTGCTCAAAACCCCATCCAACCTGGCCTTGAACACTGCCAGGGATGGGGCAGCTCCAACTTCTCTGGGCAACCTGCACCAATGCTGCACCACCTTCATAGTGAAGAATTCTTCCCTAATGTCTCCCCTAAATCTACCCTCTTTCACCCTAAAGCCATTTCACCTTCTCCCATCAATACATGCCCTTGTAAAAAGTCCCTCTCTAGATTTCTTTTAGGCCCCCTTTATGTACTGGAAGTCTGCTATAAGATCAATCATACAATTGATCATTTGATTCCCACAGAGCTGCCTCAGTTCTCTGAACAAGATGAATGTAAATGCTAAGAAGAAACAAAAGTGTTTTAAAAACAGAGACTGAAGAGAGTGGGAAGTCTTCCATTCCAGAAGTCTGTCTACTGACAGATTGCATTGCATTTCAATATAAAAAAAACCTTCATAAACAGGTACCAAAATCATACTTACAAGGAAAGAAAAAAATTGTGTAAAACATGGAAAAGGAAGAAATATGACCCAAAATAAAATTTGCCAAATTGTTTCTGAATACTTTTTACTACCACTCAACAACTTCTCCTTATAAACTAGTAGCAGTACAATTCCAAGATCAATTAAAAAAAGAAGAACAAAGTATTTTAAAGAGCATCCTTAAAAGGCACCATAGTCATATGCAGTATGTATTTAGGGAAAGAGCATTTTAGTCTTTGCATATTAACATAGCATGGTTTTGTTCCTGTCACTGAAGGTTTTCACAATAGCAGGGCACTTAACAGCATCCTCCCAGGTGTAGCAGTGTTTCAACTAGTGTTCAAGACTGTAGAGAGAATGTCAGACTGGAGACAGCATCTGAAAAGTACTGGCAGAAGTAGGGACAATCAGGAAAATGAAGACCAAATAAAACCCAGCTGTCACTGTTCTCAGTTATTAGCACAGGAATTAATGACATTCAGTTCTTCCTCTTATGATTTTCCATCTCTGGTCAGGTCACCGGTTCTTTGAGCCTTGACCCCCACTGCTGACTGACCATCAGAAGGTAATAGTGTACATGGCCAATCAAATAATAGGATGAGGTGTGGAATGGGGGTAAAAGGACATCCATGCTGGCTTCTGCACATGACCTAGGTTAACTTGTTGAATGAACTTGTCTCAGAACCTTCTAACATGCTTAGGTGAGATTCACATATTGAAAAAAGATCTCAGTGGGGAATGAGGATGGACCTATACACCTGTTCCCATAATCAGCATCAGTGCTCCTTTACCTTTAATTCACACACACACAATCACTGGTATATTTTGCTATAATACTTCAACAGGGGTGTAATAATAGTAATTCTGACCAAGCACTGGAGCTAGCCAGTACCACTCTCCATTGCCTTCAATAAATTCTGTTTTCCCAATGCAGCTACACAGTGGGAAAAGGGTTTTCTGATCTCCCTCAAGTCAAGTGCTTTTCCAGTGCTCTTCCCAAACCTGTGGTAGTCCAGGCTGTTATTCTGACTTACACCTAATATAAAGCACATCACAGAGCTGCTGCAGAACCCTAGGAAAGAAAAAGGAATACGGACAGATCATGGGATGAAGGCAGGAGGATGGGGGTCTTTACAAATGTGTAAAGTTTCAAAGCTGCAAGTGTCAGACCAAGTTTCAGACTCTTCCAACTGCACACAGATTTGCATCTGTAAAACACAGTTTCAAATTCATAATCTAAACTTCACAAAAAAACTCCAAGGATTTTGAGATTTAAGGTTGTATTCAGGCATACGGACGTCAAAACTGGTGGAAATCTTGTTATTGCACTGAATAGTCTGAAATATTAACAACCAATAACATTTTCATTACCACTACTACAGTTTCTCCCAGAACAGGGAGTAGTTCCTCACTTCCCTCTCTTAGATAAGCAGCAGATCTTCTTGAATGTTGTCTGTTAAACACTAGATTATTATCCTGTAGGCTTCTCCCTTCCTTTTATGTATGCTCACTGTGTATCTGCACAGAAGATAGGATGTATATTTTGCAGCATGGTGTTTTAGTACACGGCTCAGCATGCAGAACGCATGCTCTCTAGTCTGAAACAGAGTTCCCAGCATCAGCACACAGCTAAGTATCTCTCAGGGTAGGGCTTATTAGGCTCCACTGAATAGCTAAGAGGAGCAATAGATTTCATAAGTGAAAGCACCAGGTGGAAAATACTCACCACTGGTTTTGAGCAAGGGCACATATTGCTCTTAAAACACTTCCTAGTAGCTATAAAAAAGAAGGTGGAAAGCCACATCTGAGTTAGTTCTCTCTGGCTTCATCTTCACTGCAAGGAAGGTGCATTCTGCAGTGCACTCCAAAGCCCTGGGGTCCACCTAAGTGGGGAAACCACTGCAGCCCTGTCATTGTCATCTTCCAAGGTTTATGCCCCAAGGAAAGAGGAATGCGTTGGGAAATGGCATCTGCTCAGGCCCTACCATGACAGATGGTTTTAACACCAACAAAGCACCCACTGCAAGTAGCTATGTAGGGTTCCCACTGATTATATATATATGGGACCAAATCTTATTTTCTATTGAGCTTTTTTAGCTGCACTCTAGAGGCCTGAAAGTGGCTAGTGGCCATTCCAAGTCACCACCTGCACATCTTGACTCCTAAGATGCACAACCTGAATCCACTGAGGAAAGCATAGCTAGAAAACAAAGGTGAGGACCAGACATTAGGATACCCTGTGGCTGTACAACTGAGAGCTGTTTCCTGATGTAGGCATTTCAATGTCTTTATTCATTAAGAGGAATCTCCTGGTACACTAAACTTAAGACTCCTTCATCCCCTACTAAGTATATTTGCACAATATAGGACTAACTTATTTAAGGCAGAGTAGTCCTATACATGTTTTGTCTTGGGGTGTTTTATTTGTTGTTATTTTAAGCTTTCTCATGACTGCTTTATCATGAAAACACACAATGTTCTAGACCATGAGGCCATTGAACTGAACTCCCATTTATTGCAGATGTGAGCACCCGGACAAACACAAACAGGAAACAGGTGGAAAGCTATAAGGATCTTCTCACGGCCTTTACGTCTAGATTTAGAGGGACCTTCTGCAAAAACAAGTTCTCAGGCCAGTGTATGTTTTGAAGAGTTAGAGGCTAGGAAGTTGAAGTGCCTGCCAGCAGAACCTGCAGCTGAAACAGCAGGGACATGGAGGCTTGAGGAATTTGCCTTCAGAAAGAGTTTGACCCAAATGGAGCCAGAGCAGAGAGATGGCTCCTGACAGTGAGGGATAAATAACAGCTTGGAGGCAGTCTGAAGGAACCGCTGAGAGTGTTAGGTCAAGAAATTAAATCTGTGACAAAACCCGCTGTGCCTGAGGCCATGTCATCAGCAGCTTCCGCTGCACCCCTACAGAGGAGGTACCACTGGTACCTGGGCAGAGATGGCACCCTATGTCCACAGGGAGAGGGGTGGAGAGAGAGGGAGCCACCTCTTCCTGGCGTTCCTTGTTGATGTAGCTGGCACTGGGGCTATAACCAGCACTCTGACACCAGAGCTCAGCACAGCACTGCATGACCAGAGGAGCCTTTGCCCTGCTGCTGCCAGTACAGAGACAAACCCACAACATATTTACCGAGACAGAGAACAGCATTTTTTATGCTGTCACTGCCCCTACTTTGGCCTTTTTATCTTTTTACTGCTGATGCCTGCCCTTGCTGAGACTAGAAGTTTGATGATCATACAACAGTGGTTTCATTTCAGAATTTATTAAGCATGTTTAAATGTTAAATGGACAATAAATGCCAAATCAAGACAAATATTCAATTAAAATGTAAAAAAAAGAAGCAAAAGCCACTGAGGGGAGCACAGGGGCCTGATAGCACCAGACCAGCTGTCCCATCCTAGAAACATTGTTTCAGCTTCTCTTGGCAGTTTGGGATTTCTTAATGTTTTTGTTTCAACTGCAATGCCAAGTTTACCTTCTTTTGGGGGGAAAAAACATAGCAGTAGCAGAATCACACAGGTGCAAAATGCATTTCATCCCCCCCCAGGTCATGAAGGAATTTAGAAATAGCACACAAGTCATGACAAACCAAAACCTTTGGATGACTAGTGTTTCATGGATGCACGGGATGTGGCAGGGCAGCACTGAAAAGGCCACGTTTTGCCCTGTCATTACCAGCTCCAGGCATGACTGCAGCGTGGCAAGGGTTCAGGCTTCACAGTCCGCCTGCAGGCTGTGCTCAGCCTCTGCCACCTCACAACGGATGCAGTCAATACCAGGCATCACTGAGAACAGCACAGCTGACGTGAAAAGGTTGCTATGCACAACATTCACTGCTGGAAGAAAAATCAACACTTTCCATGTTGATGCCTGCAGTGTTTGAGGTGCCGTGGTGCCTATTCTTCACTGTTGCATTCTTTATTGATATGGCAAAGCTACAAGATCCTTTAAACGGCAACCATGATTATTCACGCCATACCTTATGCCACTTGGCTGCAGTTAGGTTTCCTTAAGTAGGGAAGGCCTAAAAGGAAAGACTGTATAGAAAAGTGTCATGTCAGAGAAAAGCCCTTCAGTAAAGGCAGTTTTCTTGGCAGAGGAATATGGTTTACAGATAGCCTGAACAAATCACTGGAGATCTGTGGTGAAACTCCAGTCACAGCTGCAGCTAGAACCCAGCATTGGGGTAAGAAGAGGCAAACGCACATGCAGAGTCTGACTGAAACCCAGAGGACTGATTTCAGACAATGTGGGCTCAGGTTCTTGCTTTAAAAACCCTCCCAGGGTTGATTTCCACACCAGCCAGGTCTACATGATTTTGCATTGTTATGTAGCACAACATATGAGTCAGAATGCATGCAGAAGCTTCCTAGAGGTTTTCTCTTAGGTGCCTGTAAAGCACCACATATTTAAACTGCATTTCCTAAATCATAAACAAATACATACATAAGACTTCCTGATTTATGTTCAAAGACTTTTTTTGTTTTAATGTGAAGGTCACCTTGAAAGCTGCAGTGTAAAGAGCTAACTCATCTCCAGCATCACAGTCCTGCCTCTGCCTACGGTAGGAAAAGATTCTCATCACATGAAAAACTCATTTACGACTCTTGCGCAAAATTGACCTGTTACAGCTTTTGAATATGCAGCCATGATCAAGGAGCACCTGTCTGGCCATGTCAAAGAGCTTGCTGGCTAGAAAAGTGCAGTATCCCTTGGCACTTCACATACTTCTGAAGTAACTTTGGAGAGACAATATGGTTTTGGAGATATGGTGGTGGCCCTGGCATTCAGGAGACCTGTATTCTGCTTCTTGCTCTGCCACTGACCCGCGGAATGACTCAAGACAAATGACTTCAACACATCTGCCAAGTTTCACACAGCGAGCACGAGACTCACACTCTCCCATTGCTCCTCAAGCTGTCTTTTCGTAGCACCTCTATTCAGCACATTTGCAGAGTCATGGTCTCTCTTTTGCCTCTTGATCCCTTATACAAGCTACAGCTTACCAGTCCCCTCCTGACATGTCAACCTGCTGTGCCTGTGATACATGGTCCCAAAGCAGGAGGAATTATTCAGTGTTACAAGAAGTATTTGTCAAAAGCACCTACCTCAGCTCTCTCACCATTTCTCAAGGCCTAATATGTCCACAAAGGCTTCTTCCATGGGACATAACTCATGGACCGTCACCAGATGTGCACACTCAGTGTTCACCTGCATATGTCTCACAGAAACATGGGAAGTCAAGAAACCCACTTCCATTTGCAGACCTCTATGTTTCCTTCTACCACTTCCACTGACGTGAAATATTGCTTGGCACAAGGATACCATTTCCTGGGCTCTGCAGAGCAGAAAGAGGCTTCAGATCTCCTGAGGACCCCAAACTGTTCCTGCGCCTTCATGACTACAGATTCATTTTCCACCCAGTAGACCCTTCCTCCACAAAACCACCTCTGTAACGACAGAAGTACATCACTAGTGATCCCATTTCCCAAGGTTGGCATTGATTATTTTCTGGAGAACTTCCGAGAAATATTTTACTGTATCTTAAAAATGCAAATACATTAGTGAGAAGCAAGTGTTATAATCTTTAACTGAAAAAAACTGCATATGAATCAGCCATTGCTATCAATATTATTAAATATTATGATTATTTCATTCTTTACTCTGACAGAGGAAAATATGTACTATGAATAGGAGTCACTAAGGGAGTCTCTGCCCAGCCTCTTCTCTGTAAGCGTGGACTACCTGTTATGTTGATTTTTGTTTGCCTTTCACATGGAGAGGTAAAACTACACACCAGTTTCTTGATTTTTCCACAACACCAAGGAAACATAATTACCTGTACAATTTAAACTAGGCTTCCTTGCATAAATTCATTAATGTTGCTCTGCATTTGGTATCACTTGGAATCAGCAGAATTCTTAGTGGGAGAGAGGGAATGGAGATTCTCTCTCATTTTGAGGGGAGAAAGAGCCCACAGTAAGCAGCAGAATGATCAGCCCTTTCTGAATGGTGATTTAGCCACTGCTTGTGTGACATAGTAACAAGAGCGATATGTATGCTTCTTAAAAGCATACTTCGGTTTAAGTTACTTTATGCAGACTATCTCCCCACAGCTCCTGGGTAGTAACAAAACAGAGCAAAAGGTGTTGCAAAAGGACATCAGCACTATAAATAGCAAATAACAAGGGAAGTCAGGGCATAAAAGAGCACATCTTGGCAGGGGAGAAAATTTTTAAGAGAACCACAACCGTCAGTGAAGAAACCATCCCAAACTTCTCCCGGCAGTACTTCAGTTCTACCTGTAGTAACTGAAATGACAGCAAAGGAAGGGTATCACAGAATGAGCACCATACTTACACAGGGGGAGTGAGGAGGGAGCCTGAAAAGTCTGAAAACTACATGATGAAGAGACAGAAAAGGGAAACAATAGGAAGGAGCCATCTGGCAGGCTTAAAACTGAGTCCAGAGTTAACACATTCAACATCACAGAAGAAGCCTGTTTCTGTGGAGAGTTTGAGATCCAGGACCCTGGACAGTACCCTGACATAGGAAACATAGGTTGCCTCCAGGGTCTTTCAGCAGGGAGGAAGAAGTGGGGAACTGTGACAGGCTGAGGAAACAGTTCACTTGGCTCCGTCCAAGAATGTCTGCATTCTGTTTATAAAGAAAGTGAGAACTTTCTTGCCTTTTAATGAAGGACATAACTTCAAGCAAGGGCTCAAAGGCAAATACCTCAACCAGAAAGAGCCAATCCTACAGTTGAGAGGTTGGATCAACCACTCACAGAGGCTTCTCTTAAATCCTTGTTGTGTGATTCTTATATCTGAGAGGTGATACTTTTTTTAAAATATAGCTTCTTACCACTGTTTTTACCAACCTAAATAATCTTTAGTGTTTGAAAACTGTGAGACATGTAGTTTCTCTGCCCTTGTTTTAAAATAGGGTGCATGAGAGTATTGAATAGAAACCATTCCTCTCACTGATCTTCATTCACAGGTAAGCTAATGGCAAGCAAACACTCATTCCAGCACAAGTCTTCTTCCTCAAGCTTGCATCTACATTTCTTTGGGTGGACTGCTCAAGCCATGCTCATGCCAGCCCAAGGAGCCATGAGTTCTTGCAGTGTGATCTTGAGGTCGCCCCTCAAGCTTACTTTGCACAGGAAGATTTTGTGCTTCTGTCTGCAAAGCATGCGTCAGCAAGGATCCATCAGCATTTCTCAGCAAGCTCCAACCCCTTACCAACACAGCAGAACAACAGGAAAATCCCAATTCCCTGCTTCCTTACCCTAGTCCAACAACTCAAAGCTGAATACCAGCACATTGGTATTCCCCAAAGCATTCATTTAGGCATGTGTTTAACACATTAATATGTGTTCAACTACTCCCTATTTCATTATCTTCTACTTCTGTAATGCTGCCAATCCATCCACCCTCACTGCCGACTGTCCTCAGTGGACTAGGAGATTTATCTGCAGAAGCGTCTGGTTGCTCAGTACATGAGTCGTAAACTCTGACGTTGGGAAGGCAAAGAATTGAAGTGTTAACTCTGTTAATATTTCAGATCACTAAAATAACAAAGGATCGGGTCTTCCTCTAGAGAGCACAGCCATGAAGCGCTGATCAAAGGCCCCTATGGCTTGGTTATTTTGGAGGATCAGGATAGGGTTTGTCAAACTGTCTACAGATAAAGACCTGTAACCAGGTTAATCATGCATATCTATGAGAAGAGGTAGGAGCAGACTCCAAGGGCAGCTGAGAAGCAAGAGCACTGTGGGTCTTACCTGGGCAAGACCTTGTTTCCCTTCAACAAGCTCAAAGCTTCAGATTCCTTACTCAAAGGCCAGTAAAACAAGCACTGAAGAGGTTGGTATGACAGGAGAATGGAGGACTACCTAGCTCTAGCAAAGCCACAAGGAACTGATCTGCTTGAAACGTGAAATGAAGAATTCACAACAAAAAAAAATGTGCTGTGGATATAGGGTCCTGTTGTCAGCCCCTTCACTGCTACCTATTGATTTTACAGTATTTCTAAGATTTATTCCCTTTTATTTTCACCAGGGGAAATTAGACTGTCAGGATCTATTAACCAGAAACAACCCATTATCCCTCTCATGATTATTGCCTTCCAGGGCTGGCTGCAAAGTGCCCCCAGGCTCCATCTGCCAGGGTAGAAAGCTGCTGGCTTTTACATGCCTCTCACAGCTATCCTGCCTGTCACACTCAGGGTGCAGGTGGATCTAGATGACTAACCTTCAGAGGACAAAGCCAGCAACGTGTGCCTGAAGCAACACACAACCCCCTTCCCCACTACCACCCAATGCTCAGTGACAGCAAATCAAACAGGTCATGCAATCCCACTGACAAGTGTCTCGCCCTCTATGTCCTGGTAACAAACCAGGATGTCCCTGGGGCAATGCATGCCCAGTGCCAAGTGGCAGCACTTGAACCAGAGGCATGAGTGTGTGCATGACTCAAGACAATATACAGATTTAAACTCAAATGCAATACATGTTTCTCCATTTACTTTCTTAGGGTATTTATAACTGCTCATGAAAGAAGCAGAATATCGAAAGAGATAATCTTAAATCTGCAGGAATATAGAGCTCCCAAAATACATAAACTAATCTGCTAAACACCAGAACTGTGCTATCTCTCACCCCTTTTTGTTTGAAAAGTGTGTGCAGGCTCATTACTTCTGAGAAGATAGGAGACTTCAGTCTCTTCCTAACCTGAGTCAAGGCACTTCTGTGGAGCGCAGCCATCCTCAGGGGCTGTGTTAATGTGCCTACTAAAGCCTCTGCTCTACACATTCAGTGTGGGATTTTCAAAACCCTTTAAACTGGTCAAATAAAAATCAGTTGCTGTTGGATCAGGGCCATAACGCTGTTCCCCAGTGCCAACTATTTCCATAATGAACCTCAGCTCTCAAATTCCAGCCAGCTTGGCACCAGCCAGACACAGTAAGGAGGAGTTGTGAAGCACAGAAAATTGTGAAGCACAGACCTGGAAATAGGATTCATGCCCTCTTGACTTCTAGAGCTGAGTGCATTTCCCCAGGCAACCGAGGCTATTTGACTGGTGGAACAGCAGGCGCTATGGGACATGCTTTTCTTACCCTAAGTTTTCAAGCCACGTGAAAGACAGCCAGTGCTTTTAAATCCCTTTTGAGGCCTGCTTAGTTGACTGCAGAGTGAAGTTATTCACTCACATACAGTGCCTTGTTCCCAAGATGTACACTTAAGCCCAGGAAAAACACTCCACAGTTCAGGCTCAGTATGTGATTTTTGGTGCTAATAGTGTGGTAAAATCAAACCCAATTTCCTCTGGAAAAATAGGAAACACTCTTCAGTGAGGAACAATTCTACCTTAAATCACAGCTTTCAAACATCTGGCATAACTGCTGAAAAACAGCTTCGGAAAACCACCACCACAACGTAAAGGAAACTTCCTATCGTCCCCTTTTCTTTTTCTCAGGAATAACTAAATTAACTTTGCTCTTACTTGAAAATGGGACTGGAAAGAAAAAGGAAGGAAAAAAAAAAAAGGTTTGGGGGGGAGAGAAAATAAGATGAAGGAGGAAAGCTTTATTTCAGATCAGAAACCAAGTATGACAAATCTTTGACAACTGCAGAATGCCTCCCAGGTTCAATCTAAAAAACAGGACTTTAAAATTTAAAGCACCTTGATAATCTTAAGTGCAAGTCTAACTGCACAAGCCCCTACTAAAAGCATTCGTTCTCTAGCATTTCTATCATTTAAAACTCCTGATGATTATGGGAAGAAGGAATGCAGGAAGTAAATCAAGGCATACGCATGTTTGCCACTGCCCTGCTAAGCTACAAACAACCAGCTTCCTCCTTACAGCTGGTTACCAGATCTGGTGCTGTAGGTGAGAGCAGATCCAACTGGGGACCCAACCACCACAGCCAGGCCATAACTCCTTGGGAAAGGCTGAGCTGCACCATCTGGGAACAGCTTACATCTTGCCGTGTGGCCATATGCATTCCCCTGATGTTCAGCCTTGCTCTGCAGAGGCACATGCAAGAAGCTAAAATAGAGAGTGCACATCCCATGTATGTGGTTGGGATTTTCCCTCCTAACAGCAAACAGGGATCAATCCTGTAAGTTCCGTATGGAGACAGGTATTGCCAAGCAAGCCACCAAGATAGTATTTCCATGCATGCGACAGTGAGCAGTACGGGGACTAGATTAACAATAAAATTAGTAGAACAAGCTCTCATGATGCATTTAAGGCTCTGCAAGCTGTGAAAATGATAGCTATGCTCATGATCAGAATTAGACTGCTTCTGCAAAGAAAATAGTGTCCTGAAGTCACTTGTAATGAGGTACTCCCAGTGAAGCCCTGATGGTAGGTGGAGTGTGTCAAAGCCCAGCTGGGAACCTCAAGGGTAGCCATCACCCCAAAGCCACTTTGTCTAGGGGATGTTTGGGCTGGGCCTAATGTGTTGTGGAGCTTGTATTACTGAAGTGCTCTGGGGAGAAGGAAACAAACGCTCTCTGATGTACCGTTCCTCATTTAATTCCCTCTGGAGCAGAATGGTGCCAGAGCTGGCCAGAGTAATTAAGCACACCATCTGGGTCTCAGTGTCTCATGTAGCTCAGAATAAGCCTGCATCTTGTTAACCCTTCTGCACCCATAATCACTCACCAAGATAGGTTATGCACTAGGATGAACAAAAATTTGGAGTAGGTGTGAGAGATGAAGCTGCAGAGCCTTACGCAGACACACTCAATACTGTTGGGTTGAATTAGACACTCTACAGTTCAACAATGGGAAAGAACAAATGATCAGAGTGTGCAACAGGGGCAATCTGAAAATGATCAGCCACAATGCTAAGAACAATGGTCTTGATCTTTCAGGCTCATCAGCAGAGGTAGATAAGCCATTTCATAGAATAAAATTAAACCAAACAACAGCAGAAGGGACTGCATCAGCAAGAGCAGGACACTGGCCAGATCACAGCTGTCTCTACTGAAGGATTTCCTGCATTCAGATGTTGCAAGTCAGGGGATGAGCCAGTGTCCAGATGGTGTACTGGAGGTAGAAAGCAGCAGAAGCCCTCAAACCCTGAGTGAAGTCAGAGTATGGGCCTCCTTGGGCACAGGGATTATCAGAAGGAAGAACTTGGGCAGCTTTGATGAATAAGCTTTGAAAACCCCCACTGTAATTTGGTTCACTCAGAGAAACAGAATTTGGTTTAATTATCCTAAATAGAAATTATGTTGTACCAAGACTGCTCTTAAATTATTCTGCTGAACTCCCACCCTTTGGCCCTAAAGGGCCAAACTTCAGGTAGCCACAGAAGGAGCTGGATGCCATCACACAGATAATGCAGGTCACCTCCAGGAAATCTTATGCTAAAGAGACCAGAGGTGCTGAAAGATTTGCTCATTAAAACATATGCATTTGATCACACAGAAATGTTTGAGAGATTTTCAGAATGACTGAAGATTCAAGAGATTGAATCAAGATTCAATCAAATTCAATGGAGATTCAAGACAGTGGAGAAGGTAGACAGAAATATGTTGTGTTTACCAGATTATGCAGAGAGATTCAGGACTGAGGATCTGACATAGGTCATGTTAAGACACTATGGAAAGTTTAAATAATACATAACTAACATTCATGATTGAAAAGATCACATTCTGGCAGAAAACCCTACAGAGTCCACTTTGTGAACTGTCCTTAAATGTGCAAATACCACAGTTCTTTAAAGCAGTAACAGGCCACTCATGACAGTCTCAGATACAAAAAATACCTCTTAAGCCCTGCCTGAGTCAGAACAGTGTTAAGGCTTACTTTACCCTTAAAAATGCTTCACTGAAATGTATGCAGAAGTATCTTGGCACTGCCCAAAAAAAAACACAAAACAAACCCAAGTATCCCTGCAGAAAATAAGACAGCACCAGATATGCACACAGAGTTCTCGGCCAGGTGAGAAACCCTGTGCTCCTTTCCATCTACCTTCTAACATACAGCAATGGACAGCCAGAGAAAAGGTACCAGACCAGTTTGTGAGTGTACCCATGGCATCTACAGCCACATCGTACAACTTTCTGGCTAGTCAAATGCTCTTCAGTGATTCTGGAAGAGGAGTTATCATAAAATACTTGGTTTATATTCTGTTATCATAGACTGTGTCTGAGAGCTTCAGAAGTCAGGTAGTAGCTTCCTACAAGGGTCTCCAGAAACACAGCCTACACAAGCAAAGGAAGGAAAGCACTATCTTATTTACTACTTCTACTGTCAGAGCACACATTAAATGAATTCCTTTATTTTAATAAGCCAAGCATCTTATTCCTTTACAGTCTTGTTCCTCAATATGTGCTGTGGTCTTTGACATGCTTGGGTGCCTTGACAAAAGGCGCTTTGAGCAAGAAAACCAATAAATGATGTGCAGGGGCAGACACTGCTGAGGTTGCAAGGAAAATGTACAGCCTAGTGGATAAAGCAAACAAGGTCAGAAGCATGCATTCTTCTTAGCTTTGCTACTGGCTTATGATGCGGTTATGGAGCATCCCACCTTCTTCACCTATTAAAGGCAAACAGTAATGCTAACCTACCACAGGGCAGCATAAATATGAATGACTGGTCTTTGGAGAGTGCTTTGAGATCTTGAAATGTAAGTTATTATGAAACACAACGTCATTGTTTTCCATAGAGGATCACACAGATAAATTTTAATGGGGACAGGTATGTATATTGTCTTCCTGTGGTACATCCATAGCGTGCCAGGATATGTTTAATCTATATTTTATTCCAGTAACATGAGAAGGAAAATTTAACAGAGGTAGCACAAAGGAACAAAGGAAATCCCAGGACCTTTCTTCATCACCACATCTTCCTCTGAAATTTCTATTTATTGCATTTTCCCTTCAGCAACAAAATCACAGCAGCAGTAGCTATTACTGTTCCTACATATAAACCATATTAGACAGCATTTACAATATTAGCTGTCAAATAATATCCTTCCCCCTACCACCCACTCCTTAATATACACCCACTGATGCGAGAAAAATGAAGATTTGGGTATTGGGAAGGGGGGCATCTCCTCAGGCAGGGATACTGTCTGCAGGGCGTGTGGGGAAGAAATGCAGAATTGAAAAGGAAAGATAAAAGGGCAAAACCTGAAGGATTTTCTGCAGAGATAACTATGCTTGAATTTTCTAAAGTATTTTGCTGTCACACTGCTACAAACTGCCTCTTTCAAATGATGTGAAAAGCTGTGATCTTTATTTGTATTCCTGCAACAAAAGATTGCTCAAACAATGCAAAATTAAAAATTTTGTGTTTGTTTTGCAAGAAAACATCATATATTTTATGTTTACATAATAGCCTTTAGTCTGGGATCTCAAAACCATTTGCAAATTTTAAGAAGAATTTAGCCTCTAAGTACCAGAACAATATAGCAAGAAAAAAGCTGTGGTCCCTTTTTATCAAGAGGACAACTGAGGCACAAAGATGATGTGCAACTGGGTTACAGTCGCAGAGGATGGTGGCAAGATTAGGAGTGAAAATCCAAGCCCCTCAACTCCCAGAGTTGTGAACAAGCAGGACCACATCCCTCATCTTCCACGTGTTTAGCCTTGATCAATCACATCCCCCTGTCCTGTCTAGTGCCATCAACAGGCCAACTCCAGCACAAGCACAAGTTGCCTGGGACACTCACATGCCTTGAAACACACCTGCAGATCCCCATATGCCCTCATGTGCTGTGCTTCCCTTGTGTACCATCACTTGCCAAGAGCTTCCCTACAAGTGAATGCACAAAACAGCTACAGCATCTTCTGTAGCAATGAGAGGGAGGAAAGGACCATCTCTGGCTTCTCAGACCACACAAAGAAGTCCTGTACCACTGCCAAGACCATGTGGCAAAAGGGAGACACCAAGCTGAATTGATGGCTGCAGCCCTCAGTGGCTCTTACTATTTTGAAGGGAGGGAGTGAAAGCGCCAGCTCTCATCTGCACCAGCTCTGTAGGCTGCAGAGCAGTGCTTACCTCTGGAGCTATCTCCTAACTCTATTTTTCATGTCTGATTTCTCATGGAGTCTTGTGGAGCTCTTTCTTGTATAACAAAATGCTAAAGCAGTTTGTTTAAAAGAAAATCAGAATGTCTCCAGCACTGTGTGGAGCCAATCTCCTGGGCATGCAGCACGCCACCAGATTAAAATGGTGGCACTTTGAAGTCCCTTTTGCAGTGATGCAGAGGACTACATGTGGCACAAGGCAGCAAGGGATCAGAATATATCTCCTAGCCTTTTCCCCTGAAGAAGATAAATCTGCTGTCAGTCACTGAGAAACCTCTCACATCTAGAACTACAAAACCAGGAAGTCTGGCCAGCAACTGGTAGGCACTCTCCTGCAGTCCGGTACGTGCCCATCCTTTCACATACTCCAGAACGTATGGACATGTGCAGTCAGGAAAAAGCTGATACCTTCAAAAGACAAAGCTTCTGCATGTGAACACACAGAGAGAAAGACACCTCTAGCTGTGGTGACAGCTTTTACACTCTCCCAAATTGCTTCTGCAAATGCAATTGTTCATCTTCTGTCAAAACACAAGGAAATAAGTTTGCTCTGGTGGCAGTTTTTTAATGGGGAAGAAGGATTAGCATCAGCCTTTAATACAAAATGAGGGTCCACTTCATCATCACAGTCAGTTTCACCCAGGACTGTGGGACCTAAGCAGCCACCTGCCCTCAGTCCATTGATCCAGTTCCTACATCTTAATGAAAAACTGGATTGAGGAGGAGGGGGAAAAAGGAGGGAAAGCAAGGGCATAAGGTCAGAAACTATGTCAAGCAGACATTATTTCAGGGAACTCTTTCACAGTACTGGAATTGTTTTTATTTATTCCTTTTTCTTAACTATTTTGCTGCTGGTATTTCTACAGCATGCAGTGCTACTGTTCTACAGCGGTAATAAAATAGGACAGTGTGAACTAAATAGGACAATCTAATATTTAGGCTCTTAACCACCCATCGAGATAACATCAGTGTCATCATAAGTTTCCATTTCAGGCATCACAGAAGCATACAATAGTTAGGGTTGGAAAGGACTTTAAGATCACCTAGTTCCAACTCCCCTGCCGTGGGCAGGGACACCTCACACTAACCCATGTCACCCAAGGCTCTGTCCAACCTGGTCTTGAACACTGCCAGGGATGGAGCATTCACAACCTCCCTGGGCAACACATTCCAGTGCCTCACCACCCTAACAGTAAAAAATTTCTTCCTTATATCCAATCTAAACTTTCCCTGTTTAAGTTTGAATCCATTGCCCCTTGTCCTATCACTACAGTCCCTAATGAAGAGTCCATCCCCAGCATCCCTATATGCCCCCTTCAGATACTGAAAGGCTGCTATGAGGTCTCCACGCAGCCTTCTCTTCTCCAGGCTGAACAGCCCCAACTTTCTCAGCCGATCTTCATACAGGAGGTGCTCCAGCCCTCTGATTATCCTTGTGGCCCTCCTCTGGACTTGTTCCAACAGTTCCATGTCTTTTTTTATGTTGAGGACACCGGAATTGTACACAATACTCCAAGTGTGGTCTCATGAGAGCAATATTAAACTGGAGAGAACTTCGAGCACTACATTCATCTCCATGAAGGGTAAATATGTGACACCCCCTGTGCTTCAAAGCTGCAAAAGTACACAGAAATCAGTATTCTTGTTAAAACTAGATGAAGTTAACATTTTAATTTTAGCAGTAAGTGTAACATCAAAGTTTGAAATCACTACAAAAATAAACTTAAAGAAGTTCTAAAATTAACATTTCCTTTGGAAATGAAGCTTTCTTCAAAATTTATTGGGGGTGAAAGTAAATTACCTTTCAATTTATAAGGTAATGCTTGCAGGATCTTCCACCCATATATGATGGTATTGAGCTTGTTTATTTTTCTCACAAGGGCATCTTTTTATGGAAGTTACTTTGTTATTGTATTGTTATTTGTTTTCCAAAAAAAAAGGCTGACAATCAAATGACCATGACAAGACTGCAGGACTCTCTGGCATAGGCAGAAGAAGCAGTTTTGGTGGCCGGGAAGCCTGTGCCTGCCCGTAAAGCCTTTGCATGAGCTAAGCAGAGGTGAATACCTTGCTTTGGGTTGAAAAGCTGAAGCTGTGCCTCGGGCTGCTGACCCCATGTTCCAATCCTGGTGTGGGCTGCAGACCTTCCACTCACTACTGCGTGTCTCAACAAAAACCATGCTTCAGCTCTCTTTTTTTTTTTTTAGTTTCCTATAGCTAAATGGCTCTGACAAGAACGAATTAAAAACACGGTCCATGAGCTACAAAGATGGCTGGAGTTTTATTATGCCTAGGCTAAAGCATAGCTCTGCACCATGTCCCAGCACTGGGACTTCACCTCAGTGAAGGGGCCACATGGGAAAATGACCAGCACTAAGCACTGCCCATCCATTCCTCAGAAAATCCTCTCATTTCAGCAGAAGGTACACTTCAGCTTGTCAAAAAAGAAAATACTAAAGCCTTCAAACTTGCAAAGAACCATACTCCAAGCTGGGGTGACTGACAGCCATAGTCTGCAGACAGCCTGGTGGGCATCACCTGGGAGGTGTGTGGCTACCACTGCTCTCACCTTCAAGGATCACATGGACAGCACCCTGGAAGTGTACAGGAGGAGGAAGGTGGCACAGCCTGGGCCACCCAGGCAATTACTCCCTAAAGCAATAAAATAACCCCTTTTGCTCCATGTTGCAGATGATACCAATACTTCCTTCACTTGAAGGAGAAGTGTCAGAGTGGGGAAGAGCATTGTGCTCACCTCTGCAAAACTGGTGGGGATACCTGTCAGGGACACCTGAAGTGGGGGCACAGGGAATTAAGACGTGAAGGTATAGCTATGAGTCACAGCACATATGTAGTTATGGCCCTAGATTGCTCAGTTTTAAGTAGTTGTATCCTACAAAGAATATTTTTTGATTAACTGTGTCCATTCCCCATCCCATTTGTATGCTACACTTTATGTTGTAACATGCCCAGCATAACAAGTCACTCCAACTTCTCCAAGATAGCTTCCTTGCCATTTTTTATGTGCGTACAGTCCCTGAATATCAGTGATAAGCACTTTATAAAGGGCAATAAATAGAATCCATGGATTTTGACACTTGCTAGTGTAACAGGCACTTTTCAAAGATGAGGAACAGCAAAACATTCTGCAAATTGCCAGTATCTGAAAACCTAACATAATTCTCTAAAACAGAACCTGATGGAAGAAAGACAAGGCATATATTTTTGAGAGCCATTATCGCTCACAAATCCTTTCTTTTGGCCAAAAGATACTCTGCTAATAGATCTTCTATAAAATACATTTTCACTAGCAGATTTTTTTCTGGTGACAATTTCAAAGCTATTACAAGTGTATCAAAGTCACTTCCAGAAATTACTAGTTTAGACTAGAAGACTCGATTCTTAAACTGAATTGCTATTTCATGAATTTTAAAGCACGACTGTCCCTTTCTGTACCAACAAAAAAAGAAATTAAATACTTTATGCAATATGTAAAGTCTTGGAAAGATCATACAACAAAGACATTTTGACTTAACCAACAGTTAATGTAGCTAAATGACAACGAAGTGTTTGTTTATCCACAAAACATGGCTATCAAGAACTGAACTTGGGATAAGCAAACAGCAATATTTTCTAAAGCATCACTCACAAAGTACAATACTATTCTAACTTGCATCAGCTACAAAGTCTGCAGCTCTTAAATCTACTTTCATACATGTTCTGTCAGGCATCTCTTGGGAGAGTTTCAGAGATGGGACTAAAATTAAGAAACATTTAAAACTGGGTGTTTTTCCTGGGTATAGGAAAATTATTCCCTGGGATGCCAGGTGATCCTGATACACCAGTCGAAATAAGCAACTTCCACTCATTGAAGAGGGAAAAGAACAATAACAAAAAAGCATCAATTTGTAATACGTTCATCCATTTACCGTACCACACACTGATTAGCAGTGCAGCAATCTGTGATGTTACCACTGAAATCATAAGTAACCAGGCACCAGGCTTGCATGCTACCAAGACAGCTCCTGACACATCCACAAGCTACGGTTTCAGGCTGCCTGCAGACTCAGGTGAAGGCTGCTGACTCACTTTCATATTTTTTTTCACAGATAGGAACATCAGTGACTTCCTTTATGAAAACAAGGGTGTGGAACTGGAGAACAAATATGACCCAGCTCAATTCAAGCCCCAGAGACAAATAGCCAAGGAACCCATAAACTCCATTCTGCCCACAAAATAAATGCATTATTCTCATCAAGTGGGAAGAAATACCTTCCATCACAGCTCAGCAACCCTGAAGGTGACCAGTAAAGGGACAACCAGCTTTGTTTTGAGCTCTTTTCTTATTGCTGCTCTTATTCCTGCTGGTATGTTATATGTGAAGTTTCAGTATTTTCTGGAAGATGCTTTATGACTTGAGAAACTGTGAAGTAATATTTATCAGAAGTCTAAAGCCAGTGAAATTGTAAGAGTGATTAGTGGAAAGGATTACTTAGAAGCTTGGGGATTCAGCTGTTTGTGATTTCGATATTTGGGTTCAGATGTGCGAAGAATATTGCTTGGTTATGAACATAATTTCTAAAATAAGTTTTAGAGCATTTGAAGGAAAGCAAGCCATTTTTAAAGAATCTGCATCCTTTGCCATTCAGTTATATAGAACAGCTGGCCCACTGGATCATGTACTTGGTCCTGATACAGGCTGAACTCTGGACATGCACCAGTGCCTTTAGAGAAGATCAGAACTGAGATTTCTCATGTTTTCACAACTGCCCCAGGCTATCACAGATAAGCTTGAACACCCTTCTAAATTACATGAATTGCCAGTGGTTCCAAAAGGATAGTAGGACAGTCAAAAAGCAGCACTGCACAAGAAAGAGATGTTAACATCCATTGAACATTTAAGTCAACACTCCCGGCATCAGCAGACATCAGAGAGAGGGAAGCCAAAAAGCTAGTGTCACCTAAGACAGCAGATACTACATTTTCTGCTGCAAAACTTGACCGGCTCTCAACAACCAGCATCTATGCTAAAGCATGGGATTTAGGCTATTACTACTTTTCAAATTCATAATATTTGTTTCCTTCTGAATGCCTGCATTTTGTCTGCAGTGCAGGAAAATCACTTTATCAGACCTTAACCCCCAGAAAGAAGCTTTTCAGTTTCAATGTTTTGCATACCCAGCATTACAACCTTAGGCACTTGCAAGGCAGAGGTTTAAATAAACTTTATATTTTCTAAACAGCAGTTTGCTAATGACTTTGCTTTACCCATCAGAGACTTTACACACGGCTCAGAAGTTAGAAGAGGATGCAAGTCCATGAGTACTATGCAGCTCTGGTACAACACATGGACACAGAACACAGAATGCAAAGAATGATGCTTGAATATATGCCAGGCCAAAGCTTGTTCAAAGGTTCTTGGAGTTTTTTTGGTAAAAATTAAATTTTAAGCAGCAGCAGAGCAGGTTCAGGGAGTAAGAAGCAGTGGACACCTGAGGGGTGAAGAGGGCTGGGAGTGAGCTGAAGGCTTTCAGGAGATAATGGATCTAGGCAGGAGCCAAGAGAGAATAAAGGAGCTTTAGGGAACCTTTTTATTTGTACAGTCTCCTCTTCCTCCTTGGCCTTCTCCTCCTATTTCTGTATTCTGGGATACAGCACTTCCCTTAGTCTAATCTGAGATCCCTAAACTGTCACTTCCAATCCACTTCCACAATATTCTCCTTCTCCAACCCCACAAACCACTTTTTACTCTCCCCTACTTCCCTGGCTGCTACAAGGGGCTTAAAAAGAGGAAAGTGCAGGGCTGGCCATCAGCTCCACTCTCACATGATACAGGGCAGAGAAAGAGCAAGGTCCCCACAGGGCAGGGATTTCTGCTCCCCTTGTGCCAGGAGTGAGCCAGGAGCAGAATCAGGGCCTGTGATTTTTTGCAATTAGGAGATGTGACATCCACACCAGTTGCTGTCCCCTCCAATCTCCCCCTGTCCCTTCCCTGGCAGCTCAAACTGCCTGGGCTCTGCTTGGGGTGACAGAAGGGCTGCTGTGCTTTGGGGCTGAGGGAGCAGACTGCTAGGAAGGGGACTGGCCTGGTGACGGAGAGGGCAAGAGCTGTCACTGGAATAAAGTATGGCAAAGCAGGGGCTGGATGCGCAGAGCCAGGAGAAGCTCCTAAAAGGCATTGCAAAGCAGAGGCAGGGGCAGGATGGAAGAGCTCCTCTCCATTTCTCCAGGAAACCAGGCCAACTGTATTCTCAGCCAGCTGCCTACTTGTCCTCTGCGCTGGTTCAGCTCTGGACAGTCTGGTTCAATATGGATTTCATAACATTCTGGCTTTGAGGGAATTGTGGCTTCTGCAAAGCATCCCATGGTGCCAGGTGGGACAAATCATCATGTAAACTCCAACCACTAGGCTCAAGAAGTAAAAGAGCATGAAAGAGAGCCAAACAGGAGGCATTTCCACAATGGGGGCTGCACAGGGCAGGAGATAAATGGGTAACATATTAAAGCAGAATAAACCCAATAAACTGCAACTGGACTACAAGGAACCTATTAAAAAACAACTATTAGCTGTTCTGAGTCTGGCCAAATGGTGCTGTAAAGCGATCTGTCCTTGAGAAACAGTTATATAGGCAGACACAGCTTGTTGTGAGAAGTGGAAAGAAAGTGTAGCAAGAAGATAGACAACTTTTCCAGAAGCTCCTCCAAGTTTTTTGTGGGGCAAGAGAGAAAATAGCAAGTGCCATATTCCAAAGCTGGGACTTAGGGTTCAGCTATCACGTTGTCATGATCACAGAGGAGCTGGCACTGGGCATGCAGTCACATTAGATTTTAACTGCTGCTTCTTCTAGCTCTACAACTGATCTGTTTTATAATGCTCTGCAAAATGTCTGTGTGTGACTCTGTTCTGTTTCCCTAGCTCCAAAATACACATTTTTGCTTCTCTTCCTCATTGACTTTTCAGCTGTTGTTTGCAAACTGTCTTGGCAACATAAGTGCTAACTAGGGGTATTCTCTGCAAACATACCCAAGAGAAAAACATTCCCAGTGATGGTGAAATTACAACTAAGGACTCAGGCAAGAAGAACCATGTAACATGTTCATCACAATTTTTTCTTCTCTGTTTGGCAGGCTATTCTTCCCCTAGCTAAAGACACTAGCCTTAGGAAGGTCAGACTGTCTTTCTGTCCAGCACAGGGAGCTGTTAAAAGGGCTTCTTCGTTACGCATCATTTTGCTGAGAGATACAGAAGCCAACTTGAGGGTGCAAAGGTACAGTAGTTGAAAAGTCCAAGAGGAAGGTTACAAGGTCAGTTACACTGTGCACTACTTTGCAGAATTCACAGTCCCCAGTGTTTGTAAAAAAAAAAGAAAAAGCCTGGAAAACAAATACAAAATGCCCAGTTTCATTCTAGGAATTCATATGAACTGGGAGCAGTTCCTGCCTTCCCCTGACTTTATTTGAAATGAAGAAGTTAGAAGGGGAGTGCAATGGGTTTGGAAGGCTCTCATTAGGTCTGGAAGGTGCATGCTTGGAAGGGCCCACAACCCATTTCTAAGTCAGTAAAACCCCTTCCCAGTCCCTTTCCCCTTCGTTCATCTGCTTGTTTCCTGCAGTTGAACTCATTAAAGAGGAGAAAGGGCTCCTATGGCCTTTAAATTTCAGGTCACAGAGTGCAACAGAAGCACTCTGTTGGTCCCCAAAGGAAATCAGAATGCAGTGGCTTAAAAAACACAATACAGAAAGGAAAAGCGCAGGCTGGGGGTAGAGGCAGCATAGTGACTATTAACAATGTACCAGCTCAGCTACCTGGAGCCAGCTCTACCAAAGGTGGGTGGGAAGACAGATGCTAAATGAAGTAGAGATTTAACACTCTTCCTTCCTTGCCTCTCTCAGAGCAAAAGATCAGTGGTGCCTGCCCTTTCACTGCAGCCTGTTCCCCAGCTTCCCTCTGGTGCATATACATGGCAGTTTGAGCCCTGTCTGCTACCCACTGATAGAGGTTTGGACTTCTGTCCATGCTGCTATTCCCAAAATGGGAAAAGAGGGTAGGAAAATGAAAGTGCTGATGCTTGCAAAGTGAGCTAGTCTGGTCGATGCTTCATGGCCCAAGTGTGACCATCTCCAAGAAGGAAGAAAAAAAGTAGTGGAAGAAGAAAAGGAAACCAAAGAAGAGGGCAGAAGAATTAAGACAGGTGCGGAAAGACCACGGAATCATAAAGAGGTTGAGAGATGAAACACAGAAGAGGAAGAGGGACAAGGGAAAGAAGAGGCAACAGAGAAGGGGAGTTACCTACCAAACAGAATTATTAGCGTGGCAGTCCTACTCCCTGTACCAGAGCATTTACCAGCAGACATCTATGGAGCATGTGCGGGTCATTTTTTAATATGGGTGGTATACCCCTTAACAAGATACATCTGTTAAAGGACTGAACACAAGACCAAAAAGGATTCACAGTTTCAGTACTAGTTCTCTGGATGTCCCTAAGCAAATCATCCAAGTTTTGTACCTCAACCTTTGCATCCTTTGCAGGAAATGGAGAAAATCCCATTAAGGGTTTTTCTAAGGGAGTAGTGAGCTTAAATTCAACTTTTTGTTCCCTGGGAACCTGGAGGTCAGTTCTTAGCTTTAAGCTTGTTTGAGAACAGCAAAAATGAGTTGACCTGTACTAAAAATCAAGGGACCTACATTTCTCAGAACAAATACGCCAATACCATTAGACAGCCTGAAAATTTAACAGATTAGCCCTGGGTAATGCTAACAGATGGCATAGCAGGGCACACACATGGCAAGGCAGGCAGGCACCACTTGGTCATCTCCCTGCTCTGCTGTTAACTTGTGGTGCTGCAAAGTTGTGCTCAGCAATTGCAATTGTCCCCAGTTTGTTCCACTGGCAAAATCAGCTTTGCCTGGGAATAGGGTAAAGACTGAAATCTTGTGCTGTCAAAAACCAAAAAGAATATGGCTCAAAAGCCACTCTGGGACTCCTTGTTATAGTTCCTGCTAAGGAGATTGTAAAGTGAAATTAATTAATACCAGAAGCAGCAAAGAAACTGGAAGAGTGAGGGAACAATTAAAGATGCCAGTAGCGAAGAGGCAGAAACAGAGGGAACAGCCCAGCTCATCATTAGAGCCTCATAAGCCCATAAAGAAAAGAGCATAAAACCCCTTCAAAAAAGGACTGCAGATAATTTTCTAAGACAAAACATCTGTTGAGAAGACACTATCTGCACATTCATGGGGCAGCCTTAGCAGCAGCAGTGCCAGGGAAAGGGAACACCTTCTCTCTAGCCAGCAAAGTGTGGTGGCCTGACAGTGCAAGGAACCAATATACAAAGCAGCCTCTGCCACCTCTCAAATTTCCCTCCGCAAACCTTCCTCTCCTCTCCACCTGTAACCCTAGCACAACAACCCCTTCTAGAGAGCAGATTCATCACCAGCTTCCGAGGAAGCAAGAAAATGGTCTTTGACTTGTCTCTAAAGCAGTTAATACCGTGGGCATGGGGTCGGAAGGTCTATCAGCAGCACTACCTTAATACTTTTCCCTTCAGTGTGTTGTTGCCTGCAGCAGAGCTAGTGCAGTGCCATCTCGTGGTACTTTTGAATCACTCATGCTAGGTAAAAAGCCAGCCTAAAAGCTTAACAAACAGATGTCAAAATGGAGCACACCATACCTCATTTGTGCAGGGGCCTAAGCAGTAACACCAAGGACTCTGAGCAAAATGCTAGTGTGGGTTAACAGTAAAACAACCCCTGCCATTGCCATGAGCAGTGGTACAAGGCTGTGGAGATGGCCTGTTTCAGAAAGATCTCATCTCCCTGGTTTAGATAGCTCACCAGACATGCGCCAAGGAAATGTAGCACTTCCATTTCACACAGAGATCCCACATGCAGCAAGACCAATGACACGAACTCAGGCAGCAACATGAGGTGGAAATATCTGACAGCATAGGGCAAGCTTTATTTCTCCCAGATGGTAAGTGATGCTCTGATAACTGCACACCTAACATGAAATGCACTCTAGTGTGGCACTGCATTAAAGCCATCTCTAATCATTCCCAATTAAAGCCCAGGATCTCATGCAAAAATTCAAAGCCCTAAAACTATACCCATACAGTGGAAAACCTTTTAATTTTTTATTATTTTTTCTTAAGACCAACACCTTCCTTATCTGAGATTCTGAAGTTAATATAAACCAACAGCAAATAAAGAACAAAGACCTTACATTCATCTCCTCAATACATAGAAAGACAGCTATGAAAAAGCATACGGAAGCAGCCTTGTACATCTTATTAAATTTCATTCAGAAAAAAAAAAAAAGCATTTATAGGATACAGTGGTAATCCCAAAGATTTCCTAGAACTACTTTTTCTCTTCAAGATCTATGCTTGGATGAATGGATGTAAAAGAAACAGGCTTGCACATATGCTTCAGTTATGCTCTGTTGTTTTAAGATACTGGAATAGTACTAAATCCCAAGTTAACACAGCCCTAGAGCCTTTATTTCACCCTCATGCAGAAACCCAAATTCAGAGTCTGACAACTAGCAAATGGAGCACATTGCTGCACCTAAAATGAGAGTGTCACAGACCTTTATTGCCTGCATGATGTCTGTGAAAACACAGCGGCCTGCTCAGCACTAACCCTTTTTTAGCCTCAGCCCTTTGTGGGTGAGCAGACCTCCCTGTGGAGGGAATCATAGAATGGTCTGGGTTGGAAAGGACCTTAAGAACATGTAACTCCAATCCTCCCACCATGGGCAGGGACACCGCCCACTAGATCATATCAGCCAAGGCCATGTCCAACCTGGCCTTGATAGGTAACCATAACTGAAATTGTGTCATCAGTGAAGGTAGAAGGTAAAGCCTGAAAAGCAGGAAAAAAAAAAGTTTTCTTCAGTTGTCTGGACCAGGCTATTAATTCTCCAGAAAACAACAAAGAACATGAGCTATGTTCCCACATTTCCTCCTCTTCCTGCATATACCTACATTACCTTTGCTAGGCAGATGCTACTTTTGTTTTGTCCATGCTCAGCATGAACATGGCTCCAAGCAAGCTTGGAGGGATGGGAAGAGCAAGCCCACTTGACCCTATAAATGCTGTACAGACAAGGCACTGCTTGTCTCTTCACCCACTCACACACAAGCCTCACTCAACTCTCTTGTTGATATATTCATATACCTGTTGTTCCAATGTGTCCTAAAAATACATGTGCTAGTAAAAAAAATGATCAGTCAAGATTTATGCAATTCAAATATGAAAAAGCTTGGAAAGATGTGCTGGGAAAAGATGCAAAGTCTTTTTGAAAGCAATCAGCAACAGGTTAGGAAAAAAAGAAAAACATCCACACAGCTTCCGAGCCTCATCAGATTTGCAGCCAAAGGAGGAAAACAAAGTTGTAACGACTTTCACTACAGTTATTCTCTTCCATATTGAAGGCTTTAAAAATGTCACTAAAGGGAGGATGAGGATGGTGGCAAAGACTGCCAAAATTTACAGCCTAAATCAGGCTGAGGGCTCTTTCAGCTCTCAGCAATAGCTTAAAAAAAATAATAATAAAAAAAAATTAAAACCAACCTGTAGAGTGTAACAGTAAATAAAACCCTTTTCTGGATGTACAGCACAATCGGATCTTTCATTATACATTGTTCCTCCATTTATATTAGCATACATGTATGCTGTATTAATATGGGTGTATACACACCTATATACACATGTATATATGTGAGAAATTATTTCAAAGCTTTACAGTGAGAAACACTGTGAACAGTGAGAACACTATGAAATGAAGCTTTTTCCAGTGTCTCACCAGAGAAAAACAGTTCAGACAATTCCCTTCAGAAAACAGGCAGTATGGAATATCTATAGGTTTTGTCAGAAGTTTGTCCCAAGCACAGCTTGGATTTACAGACCCACAAGACACAGCTCAGCCACCAACAACCTTGACACGTGTGAAACCTACAGGATGGTGCTCCTCTTCTGCAACCTTAATCAGCCTTTCACTCCTGTCACAGAGAAAGGACATATTGCTGGACTGAGGGCAGTGCCTTGCCCTAGGAGGCTTTGTGGTTTTTCCCCCTGTGAAGGTTGAAGGATACGGACTGGAAAACACCTGAAGTAAATATGTCCCTTCATAGGGGACACAAAGGAAAGCATGGAACAGGCATAGCTTCAAGGAGAAGGTTAAATTAATTTATTGTCTGCCTGGCAGGGGGTACACGAAAGTCTGAACTGATACTTTTTATGTGTCCTATTGACCCATACAGATGAAAGTAAATGTGCTGGTTAATGGGGAATAAGTGGCTGGTAATCCATTACTGAAAATGGTTATGTTACATGGGCTCAAAATTTCATTTAATTTAAAAGCTGCCACGTTCTGGTATCAGTCTTTATAGCTTCTCACCTGTTCATCTTATTATGTATCCCAGTGAAAAAACAGTGTGCACATTTGGCAGAAGAATACTGATGCAGAGGCCAGAGTATATGAGCAGCCCTGCACTGGATGCAGTGCCACTTCCCCCTGCTTTCACACCACTACACCGCTGCCCCATCAGGCATCTCATGGGCTGTGGGCCTCTAATAGTCTGCACTGGGAAACTGATTCAGAAAAAAAAATAAGCCTTTTCCCTCCTTTCTGGGTCCTTATGAAGGGAGGATCAGCTCCCTCATGTAGTTCACTGTACAGACACCTAAGGCTTTGCACTGTCTCCAAGGAGATGGCACAGAGGTAGGAATAAGTGGACGAGAAACATTACTGAGAAACATGCACATCACAGGACCACTTAAGTGGCAAAACCATGAACTGCACAGGTTATCTCTTCTGTATTCAACTAGACTTTATAGCCTACTTCCAAAACTTTATATTATTATATATTCTCTATACACTACATGTTTTAAAAAAGGCCTTTTTGGGACAATACAAAGAGCTTTTTAAAGCACTGCTAGGACTGTATTACTCATTTCTCCAGCTTAAGCACCAGGTACCTTAGCTACAACCCCAACCACAGGCGGCTCAGAGGAAGCCATTAAAACCGGGGGTGGGGAGAGTTTAGACAAGCCTTAAAAATAACTTCCCTCTATCTAAAAATATCTTAACTCTTACCTCAGACCTTCTGAAAGCTGTAGGAGAGAGTTGGACCTACTGGGAAAAGAGAGTGACTTCCCTTCTTAGTTGCACGAAACTCTTAACTTGCAGCCATGCAGAGCTTGAGACATCTGACTCACACCATGTCATACCATTATGTCCAAAGGTTTAAAGACAAACAGTGACAATATTAGGCCATGTTAGTAACCCTGAAGGAAAACAAACTGTAAACACATGCTAGGAGAGGAGACACTGCTCTGCCAAACCTGATTATTTTTTTAGTGTCAGATTTATATATTTTTTTAAAGATGCTGGAATACAGTCAGAAAAATAAGTTACTGAAAAGAAGCCAGTTGACATATGTGTTTAATTGGTATCACATGACTTCTCAGTTTAATATCACCTCTACATCTGCAAGGGGACATCCGTGTGTATCTAACCCACAACTGCTGCCAAGAAATGTTGAAAGAGTAATTTTCTCTGTTTATGTAGGTCCTACCTTGTGTTATCTTTTCCAGCTTCAAAACAAGCAGAGGGAGCATCTGTCAACTGAAAAAAAAACATGAACTCCCAAGGCAGAGAAGATGTTATCCAACATTGTGCAGGTGTTTCAATAATGCACTAAAGCCAGGTTAATTTTACACCTACTAGGAACAGAGGGCTATGGAAAAGACTTTAAATGACACTCATATAATGTGTCTCTATCTCACATATACCTCATGGCATAATGGAGGAGGATCCCTTGAGAAAATTCACAAATATGAGAAAATTTAAAACCCCCAAAATAAAAAGCAAAGTTAAATCCTTATTTTCTTGCCAAAAACCTGACTCCATTTCATATTAGCTTTTTTGCAGTTAGCTACACAGGTGTTTCTAAGCTCCCTTTACATTCAAGAGCCAGAATTTCACTAATGCCTATAAAGACACTATTCAGAGCTTTTCTCTCTGGCTGCCCAGCCATAATCCAAAATTCAACCTGAATTGCTGAATTTTTACCTTCACTGTGTATTATAATAATGAGGGAAAGAAATCAACTGAAGAATGTGAGCAATTTACCACTGGAATTAAACTGACTCTCATTTTTTCAAGTTTGTGTTGCTTGCAGGGGAAAAAAGCAGTGCTCCTGCCTCTGCTGGTATTTTTTCCTTTAACTACTTGGCAAACAGCTCTAATTCCCTGTCCCTCCAAAGCCTTACATGCCAATGTAATTCTAGTTTGGTTTCTGCTGTGTCCATACATAAGCATTACTGATCTGACTAGCTGATCCTTAGACTTTCTGAAGCACTTGTGTCAGCAAAAGAGCAAAAAACATGTTAATGTAAAAGGCAGTTCTTTTTGTTACAGCAGCTGACAGAAGTGCCAATATCCCTCCATCAAAAGGAAGACATTACCTCTTTCTATAAGACAATGCAATTGTATGCTGAAACCATTATACCTAAAGTAAGATTATCTAGAGTATTTGGGTGCTGTTCATAGGTTACACTCAGATCATATTCACACATAGGCATGGCACTGCCTATAGTTAAGCACATGCTTCTGCCTTTATACTCTCAGCTAGACTTTTTTCCAGCTTCCTTTTAGGGACATTTTCAACGAAGTGGCAAGTCCTGTGGTGAAACATGAAAGCAGCAAAATTTGATGTACCACTGGAAACGTTCACAGAGGATGCCTCCTACTGTCACGATTCATGTACTGCATCTACGTGATTGTCCATCTCTCACAAGTCTATAACCAGGCTCTATCTACTGCAAAGCATAGAAAACCTGCAGCTTTTTTGCCAAGTCCCAGCAGGCTTTGAGATCATAAAGCTCACCCTTCAACACAGGACAAGGTTCATCGCACCACCCATTCACTTCATAAGCAGATCCATAGCTTCAGCTTGAAATTGGTGCAGTCCTGGAAACTATGGAGAATGTTAAGTTCTTCAGTCTCTAAGTTCATCCAGCAGAAATGCGCACATCACCACTGAACACTGCTTCTATTGAGCAAAAAAACCCCAACCAACCAACCAAACAACAAAAAAAAACTTTCAATTTTTTTTTTTAAGTCTGCCACTATAAAAAAAATACTGAGTAGCAAATTTAGCTCTGTAGCTCCAATTCTCACCAACATCCCAGAGAGCTGTGCTTATCTACCTGACAGCAGAATTTTGTCCCTATAATGTACAAGCAGGCCTAGATCAAAATACGGGGTCTGAACCTAACGCATGCTCTCGGAAACATACTTCTTAAATAATAACTCAGAAAATTAGACTGAACCAACTAGATAAATATTTAAAATTATTTAGTGCTAAAGATTTATATCTAACCAATTAGCTCTACTTGGAAAATAAGTACAGTTTATGGACCCCCCCATATATATTCACTCAGCAGACTGGAAATCTGCCTCAGGTTGAACTTTTCATTCTACTCATCTTCACTCAGTTACTCTCATCTACACATCTGCATTATTTACAGGACCTTCATTTACATAGTATTAAGTACTTTATAATTTATCACATCAATCAAGGAAGCAATATATATCCCAATCATAGAGAAAACAGCTGGGGTGCTGCCGTTACATAGCTTGCACACAGCCACATCAGCAGGCATCAGTGATGAAACCTGGAACTCTAGACCCAAATCAAGCCTGCACACTGCCTCTCCTTACAGCTCATTTCTATGAAATTATGCTCCTGGTTGACTACCTCCTAACCTGATAGTCAGCAAGGTATGTTATCAGCATGGTTTAAAATGCAGTGGATCAGACAGTAACAATACGCATCCAGAGTATCAAGTGGTAGTGATTGCCACCCATTACCTCTGAGGTGGATGGAAGCTAAAGACATAGAGATGAAAGTTCTTCCTTGAAAATTAAATAAAAAGATGGAATCAGCAGTTCCCCTATGTTTTTACTACACCACCATCTCCATTCATCAAAGGTCAAAACCTCTTCTACAAAAAAAATGAGGAACAGGGGCCCTCTTCCAGAATGCCCAGACTGCTGTACTGGTTTGCTGGAGCCACAGAAGACAAAGGAGCCAAAGGCTGATCCCGCAGCACCAGATCAGTGGGCTTGCAGAGGAACCAACCCTTCCTATTCCCATGGAAGGAGTATGCCAGGGACACGTGGAGTTGCAGTGGAAGTGGCTGAAAGAGATCCAGTAATTCCAGAACAGCTTCTAGAGCTACCATAATTCCTATCAGGCTACAAAGACATTTCTCCACTTTTTCCTGGTTGAAGCCTGAATATCGAGCCCTTCCAATTCACAAGCAGCTTTGGTAGGAGTAGAGCTGGTCCCTGGGATTGCATTGCCTACTTACAGCAGCAGCAAACACAAGAAACACAGATGACTGCAGTACCTACAGCAGGGACATGGAAGTGCATGTTACCTCTTGCAGAGAGTGTTAATGAATGTGACAGGGAGTGGGACTGCAGCAGAGCAGGGGAGTAAAATGAGATTTTGTTCAGAGAAATCCCCCAAGCCTCCACGGGTATCAGTGGTGAAGGAAGTCACTTAGAGGTATGAACCCAACCTTTATGCCTCCCAGATGTTGTGTAAACAGAGATGTGATGTGCAGCATGTAAGTTTTCAGGGTTTGCCAATGCACAAAACCAATTAATCAAGTAACTTGGTCCCTAGTGCTTCCTAGGAGTGTTTCCAGTGCTTGCTACGTTGCCCCTTTTGGCATGGATGAGACCCCCTCTAGGCACTGCATAATATTAGCATCTAGATGATGGGCATGCTAGCAGCTTAGCTGGGAAAGTGGAGAACCAGCAGAAAAGTATGAACTCCCACAGCACACGAGAGATGGCAGAACACAGCTGTCTCTCTTTGATCAGAAGTCATATATATTTCCTCACCACTTTTTAAGCAGAGGCTTGCATGGATCAGGGTAATTGCTGTCTCTTCATCAATACTGTCAGATAAAAGAGACAACTAATTTTCTCCCTCTCGTCTTTATTCCCTGACTCACTCTCCCTTGCCGTCTCTTGCACTTTGACATTCCATGCTTTGCAAACAACTTTCATTCCTTTCACTGATTATTTTTAGCTTGTGCTGCTGAATCTGTCTTTCCTCTCTTTTTTTGTGTTCTCCTTTCCCCTCTCTCTCACTCCATATACTCACTGGCTTTTTCTCTGTCCTTTGCCATCCTTCCCTCCTTTTATCTCTGCTCACCCCTATACTGACACGGCGAGACAAACCTTTTCCTCTCTCACACTTCCACTGACTCTTCTAGGAGGAACTATTAAAAGCGAAGGATATAAATAATTACCTGAGCAAAACCTTGACATGTTAAATTAAGAAAATAACCTGGGAAGCTTTTGGCAGGTGCATCTCATAGGCAGGAGTCATCTTCTCCCATTCACTAATGTGCTGAACAGTGCAGAGTGACCCATGTATAGGAAACACTTCAAGGCCTGCCACTCTCTATTTCATGTATCTATGTAATGCCATAAGACACCAGCTAATCCACCTGACTGGAAAACAAGGTCTTTACTGTGTTCTGGTAAATCTCTCCTTTGAAGCAAAAAGCAGGAATTTTGTTTCTATTTCAGAACATTTCTTGCTTTGCATTATTAATAACATTTGGCACGCTATAGCCCTTAGGAAACTAATCCTTACAACCACTTCTCGCCTCCAGCCTGTCAGGTAGACGAGTGTTACCATTTCAATTTTAACATTACAGACACTCAGTCAGAGATAGCAACTGAGTTGGTAAGAGCCACTGGAAGTGCAGTGTCAGCACTGAGGGAAAAGCTGAGTCCCTGTTTCCCAAAACCATTATTCCATCTAACTCTCTGGTAAAGAAGGTGACACTAAGAACATCTTATTAGCATGAGTGTAGGAAAGCTCAGTGGGAGTTAAGGCTTGCTATACTCCCATCGGGAAAGGTAAAGGTGACCTAGAAGAGGGATCTAAGGGCTCTGACAGGTCTGACAGATGGCAATGTAGAAGCAGCATAAATGTAAGAAGACTTAGGGGTAAACACACCCCAGGGATGGAAACACCCAAGCTGAGTTTCAATATGAAACTCTGAAACAGAAATGCTGAGATGTCAAAGGCACCAGAACATGGGTTAGCTCAGGTCTGGGTGATAGCAATCTCTTTAGCACAGGAACAGTGCCATGGGGAGCCAGGTCTCCTGTCCCCAGGTGCAAGGTGATGCATCCCCTGGGTTTATCACTGCACTCTACCACATGACATAAACAGTATCAGTATAACTTGGGTGGAAGACTGCACCATTCCACATCATACAATGTACACATGATCTTGGATTTGGGCTGGATTTGACCACCTTAAAACCAAATCCCAGGAAAAGGTAAAAAAAAAGAAAGTCCTAAATAAAATGTGTGCAGCCCATGCTAGCTCTTCAGAGCATCTGGTTGCTTATACATGCCATTACAGCTTGCTGTAAAGTACTGTCAAAAAAAATTATTATGTTTTAAAATGGGAGCCTTTTAACTCAACATTACTCAGATTGTCAAAAATCTTCTGTTGAAACATCTTCTTAAATAGATAATTAGATTTCTGACAAAAAGTAATGTGGAAAGCATTCGCTTGCCTTGAAAAAAAAGGGGGTTTGTTGGAAAAATAAATGCTAGAGACTTTTCAGCATTTGTCTGAAGTTTGGAAGCTTTAGTAGTTTGTAGTTACAAAATATCAAGACCCAAAAAGATTTTGCCTGAACACTATAAAGAATTACTGGGAAATATCAACCTTCTCCTCTAAAAACAAGTGCTTTTTTTCATCAGGACTTCTGGTGAAGAAACGTTCTCCAATCGCTCCTATTAATCATACTTGGAGCAGTTAGAACTTGATTCATTTAAACAAGCAGCTTCAGTTCATGTTTTCTCTTGTACTTGATGTTATACTACCCACTTGTTTTATTCATGCAAACAGGCTTTGTTCTACTGGGCTAACCCAGAAATGAATAAACTGAACTGTATTCTGCCTTGCACATCACAGTAACTATTAGCTAACCTCTTTCTGGTAACTTATCTTCATGTCTTTCTGCAAAAAAGCAAAATGACCCACCTTGTATTTCAGAACAAACGTAGGTTTTCAACATTTTTGCAACTACAGTTTATCTTAAATAAATTTAATAAGGAAACCAAAGCAGGTAGGGGACATTGGTACTCTTTCCACAGCTACTTTTCTGTCTACAGGTTTCTCCTTTACACCTCTTTCATCCCCTATCATTGCCAACAGCATGTGTGGAACTCAGGAAGAAAAACCTTTTATCAGATCTTTAGGGTTGTTTTTTTAAACAAACCCTTATTATTCATAATCGTGGAGGTGCGTTTCACACAAAATCAGCTTACATATGCAATTCTGAATGCTATGGAAGAATTTTTCTATTCAAGTGTATTTACTAATAATTTTCTTTCTCCTTGTTACTGTAGTGCTACTGAAAGTTGCCAGATTGAAAGCTCTAGAGGCAGAAGTCCTATTTATTCACAGAATAGGTCAAAAATAGTCATTGAAGCAAACACTTGCCTACACACACATCTCAGCCAAGAAGGCACTGTGTTTGTGCAGATTCAGTGATGCCAATTTTCTGTACTCAGCTGCTAGCAAAGATATTTGCTCTGTTTAACCGTGCTATGGGCATCTCACTCCTATGAACTGTATTCACATGTCACATCTTTAAAGAAGTATTACATTGTAAAAGCCTTTCAGTAATTTATGACCTGATGATATACCTTGAGGCTCAACCTCCCCGAGGCAATGTACTAATCACATTAATTCCAAGCCTGGATGCAGTTTGTGAGTTGTTGGGAGGTTTCTGCAGAACAGGTGTACATACAAAACAAGATGATATCCTACTGCTCTTTCTCATGTATAAGCAGAAGAAACAGTATGGTCATCCAGCGCTAGTAGCATTCTAAAATGGTTTTAGTTGGAACAGAACTTAAAGATCACCTAGTTCCAACCCCCATGCCACAGACAAGGGCACCTTTCACTAGACCAGGTTGCTCAAAGCCCCATCCAACCTGGTCCACAGTTGATGATGGAGACAAGCCTTCATTAGAAGACATTCACTTCCACTGGCCCATGAAACACATTTGAGTAAATATAAAAATACCACCCTGCTCAGCTAGCATTTCCAGACTCCCCTTTCTTTCTCTGTGTATTTTTTGTAAGTACATACTGACATTCAGCAACTGTAAACGAGGTTTGGCAATGAAATCGCAGCAGGAAGCATTAAAGTCACAGTGGGAAATAACTCAGCCCTGTGTTTAAAAAGCTTATCTGACAAAAAAAAGGCAAGTAAAAATCTACTGGCAATAAAGAAATTGAAAGAGAAGTGGTAGCATCCCAGAAACCGGTATCCTCCATCAAAGAGTGTGTCAAAAATACGGGCATCTTCTCTACAAAGATCACATCAGTAGCAACCATCCTCATTTGTACAATGTCAGAAATGCAAGGCAACTTTCTGCGTCCCATGAGATAACCTGGGCCTCAGCAAGCTTCCAGGGAGTGAGTTAAGGATTACAGAGCAGCATGAGACAGCACTGTGCTGCTTTTCTCCTCCCCATGTCTGCTGAGCTTTTCAGGTTATCTCATGCTATTATAAAGGCCCAGAGACAGTCTAGAATAAATAGGCTTGAATGACGCATATTAGTAAAAAAAAGGAAAAAGAATAATTCCTCATGCATGTCTTTAACAGCACTAACTGGAATGGCTCCCAAAAACTTTCAGACAGATGAGATGCTTTCTAGTTGCAAAAAATGAAAAGATGGATGATGCCTTCATGCCATGACACTTTTTTTCTTAGGTAGTTCCTTCAATCCTGCTGACTCCTCTTAATTTAAGAGTCTCAAAAAATGCAGCCGTTCCAAGATCCCGAGTACAAGTACTCATGAGCCAAATCCAATATGTGTGGCACAGATATGCCCAAGCCTGTTTCCACCAAAGGGTATTTTAATAGGATTAAAAATAAAAAATACAAATGGAGGGGGGGAGGAACCGCTTTCCACAAGACATCTTTCATACATCCATATACAGGAGATGCCTCATATATGCCACTCGGGTGGCACAGTTTTATTGCCAGTTCTATTCCTCAGCTTGCTCAGAAGCACTATGTAAATTCCCTCCGGCAATCTTCTAAGGGGAAGGGAGGAAAAACCTCAAAATTAAATCCAAGTTCAGCTGAAGCCTGCTCTCTGCATTTCAGGAGAAGGCCCAGGAGCCCTCTTCAGAGCCCAGTTTCTGGGGTTCATCTCAAGCAAAGTTACTGCAAGCCCAGTCCCTCTTGCTCCTTATCTTAGAAGTATCTTCCTTCTGTGAGCCAACAGAATGAAGATAATTTCTCTCAGCAGCATAAATACCTGCAAAAAGTACAGGATGATGCCAAAGGACATTGTCAAGTACCTGCTGTTTGTGTAGTGTGAGTGAAAATTTGCTGTACTGAAGTCCCCAGTTTATTCACACAGCAGAAACAGCTCACTGAGTGGCAGCTTGCAAAAGCACACTTAAAAAGCACAAAAACTCAGCTGTGACCAGGAGGGAGCTCACCTGCTAGACTGAGACCACTGCAGTCCCTTGATTGATTCAGCTCTTGGCCTCTCTTCTGAGACTGCTACAAAGTGCCAACCGCAGAGGTAGTTGTGTGAAATGTTTGGGAAGCTCATGGAAAGAGAAGGCAGAGCACCTGCCTTTCCACACTGAGGCCCTTGCTCTTTCTGTCTAAGCACAGAGTAACTCAGGGATGTTGTATTCTCACTGACAGCATTTGTATATCAATGTTAAGACACTCATTTAAGGGCACTAAACCTTGAGAATGCATAGAGAAAATGTGCAAGATGTCAGCATACATGTGACAAGCTCTCAGACTATCCAGTTCCATTGACTTCCACAGATCCTTACTACAGACAACAACATCCATAGTCAGCATTAGTAGCTGCATAACAACTAAATGTTGACTTATATTCATCTCTTGGACACATAGACATGTCTAGGCAACATGAGTTTGCCCTCAGTCCCATACATACATACACACACATGTACGGATGTGCTATGGGTACAAGGCAGACAGTAAGCAAAGGTAACTGGAAAAAGACATATTCTACCAGGAATGAAAACTGAATATTACAGTCTGTGGGGAGGGCAATTTATTAGCTACACTTCAAATTAGGGAAGCACATCACATGGAAGGAAAAATTGAAGTTCTTGCTTGAAACAACAGAATACCAGCAACACAGTCCTGCAATGAGCAGAGCACTGCGGACGAAACAGCAAGAATCCTCTTGGTATGACTGCATTCCCTCAAACTGGAGGATATTTAGGACTCAGAAGGGCCTGGTACAGCAGAAGTGGAGGAGGAAAAGCAGCCTCATTGTTCATGGACTAGTTTAGGTAAGTTCAGTGGGAAGGACAATCCCCTCCTCTGGAAATGAAATGGGACATGAACTGTGAGGATTAAACCCAAGTAAATATCCTTAGATGTCAGTATGGTTCTGCTTTCACTACCCTCTGAAAAATTATATTCAAATACTCATAGGATGAAAAAGGAGAATTGAACAGAAGAGAGGGAAGCTCTCCTTTAGAGTATTTATTGCACAAGGAAAGCCGGACAATTGAAACATAAGGAAATCATTGGAAAGCGAAGAGCTCATTCAGACACTAAGGCTCCTGCCACTGGAAAGTGGGCAATATCAGTCTGTGCCCAGAACCACTGAGACTGTAGCTAAAAATTTCTGCCCGAATAGACTAGAAATGCCTCAGCCAGACTGTTTTTAAGAACACCCAACCCACACACACACTTCTGAACTTGAACTGATGCCTGTGGATAAGGAGCTATACTCTAAATTTATCTCCAGCCACTTAACTAATTCCAAATAAAACACCTTTGATATTTTGTGTAAGCAGCCTGTTTAAATCAAGTGTCCTGAAGAAACCCCTGACTGCAGATTAACCCCTTGGGCACTCCCTGGCTACAAGTTGTTGTTTCTTATGATCCTGCATTTCTTGTGGATTTTTAATGTAAAACAAGATCTGCCTTCACTTTTCAAACGGTTAACGAAAAGTCCAATAACTAAACTAGCAGCAATCTGCTAAGGAGCCCCCCAGTACAAAGTCTAGTGCAATCTAGTCTATCAGCCCTTTTCACCTCCAGGATACCAGACCAGCCAAGCAAACTTCCAACAGTCCCCTGCAGGACTGTAGCTAAGAGGCTACATGTGTACATGTACTGCCCGATCTCTCTCCCGCCAGCCACAGGATGCTCCCTATGGCAAAAATGACATAGAAAATGAGCCAACTCACTTCTGTTTTCTTTGCTTTCTCAAAGGCTGAATCTAGTCTAATACAACAACTGTAACAAGCGATTAGAAAGTGAGACTTAGCAACATGCTTCAAAAAAATACAAGATACATACTGCTCCCAGAAAATTAAAGCTTGCATGTGAGCTCAGCAAAGCACTGCGAACAGCTCTCAAAATCCTCCCAGCTCCCCCATATATGCTTTATTTTCACCATCCCCTACAAGTAATAGGAACAGTCTCTCTCAAACAATCGATGTTCTTTCTGAGCAGAGAGCATCTCTCCCTTCTGCAGACATTAAAAACCCAGTTAAGACTATCAAGTAGACAACAATCACCACAAGATTGTATCAGCCACAGAAACTTCTTACACCCTGTGGATGACACACGATGTGCCTTGTTCCAATTCCCCTAGAAGGAGGCCCCTAAGTTGGGAAATGGAGTTTTCAAGAGAGTCACATCCATGCTGGGGAGGCATCCATGACAACAGCCCAATGCAGCACTCACTGAGCACCACCACCAAGATGTTCTTGAACAATGGTTAAGAGAATCATTGAAGCCACTAGCTGGGAAAAGACATCTAAGATCACCAAGTCCAACCGTCACCCCAGGGCTGCCAAAACCACCACTAAACCATGTCACAAGGGCATTGTCTACACATTTTTGAGCACTTCCAGGGACAGTGACTCCACCACTGCCCTGGGAAGCCTGTTCCGATGCCTAATGACCCTGCTGGTGAAGAAATGTTTCTTAACACCCAGTCTAAACCTCACCTGGTGCAGCTCAAGGCCATTACCTTTTGTCCTATCACTTGTTACTTGGAAAAATAGATCAGCCACCTCCTCACTCCATCTTCCTTTCAAGTAGTAGTAGCCCCCCTTGAACCTTCTCTTCTCCAGACTGCACAATCCCAGTTCCCTCAGCTGCTCCTCCTAAGACTTGTGCTCCAGACCCTGTAAGGGTTTCCATTGCTGTTTTCTGAACCTGCTCCAGCACCCCAGTATCTCTTTTGTGGTGAGGGGCCCAGAACTGAACACAGTATTTGAGGTGCAGCCTCACCAGTGCTGAGTGTAGGGGGATGATCACTGAGCTGGCCCTGATGGCTACACTATTTCTGATCATGCTGGATCCTGTGCAACTGCAGTGCCAGTCAAACATATGAGACTATTTAGGACAGAGCAGGATGCAATCCCAGTGGAGGGGGCCAGCTGCTGCTTTCCCCAGAGAGGAAAACACATGGGGCTTTTTTCCAGTCAGAGATCTGTCAGCTCACTGCTGCAGAGGGCTTCCCAAAGACATACTGCATCAGCACGTTCTCCCATCGCTTTGGTTCTGCTACTACCCAAAATAGTCTTGTTTATTTGTGAGCAGCCACAGCTGGAACCAGGGGTATTTGTGTAACTTGTGCCATTATGTCTTAATCCTGGCAGTGAATAAAATCCACAGCAATTACGAAAATAATTTATTCTTGTGATGTAAATTTATAAAGTGCAGTGCATTCTATTTGTTTTGCACTATGTTACTGAAAATATGAAGGTGAAAAAATATTTGTTGATTTCAGCATTTACAGTGGATTTAAATTTTACATCAAATGTTTACTACAGCAGTTTTGAGATTTACAAGAATTAACAGCAATAATCAATACTAGCTGAGAACATCCACCTTGCCACATACTTACAGGATATTAAGAAAGTGAAGCCTTAAATTTGTCCCTAAGGGAGTGTGAGGTGACACACAGCACACAGTAACAGCAAACTAACTCAATCTTAATCATCAATATTTTTCATGTAAACTGAAAAACCCAAGCATTTTTCAATATTAGCTACATCAAAACAGAAGTGCAAGCACATAAAGAGTGAATTATCTGTGCATTACTGCTAATAAATAAATTCTGTGCACCGTTAATAAATATGCTAATAACACTCTGTTCATAATGCTGATATTCCTCAGATACTAGAACTGCGTGACAGCTGTGTCTGAATTTTATTCTGTGATTCAACTAGAATAATAACCAGTTATTTTCTTCTCTTTTGTAAGTAGGGTGTAAAAAAAAAAGATATCCCTGTGATAAAACTAGCACAAGGTTAAGGAAATGACATCAGAAGTTTACAAAAAGTAATTCCATCATGCAGATAGCCTCCTTGCTGTTAGACTCTGCAGCAAGCAGGCGTCCAAAGCTCTCTCTACAGTTAATGCTTCTCTAAAACTGAGGTACACAAACTCAGACAAATTTTCCTACCCAAGAAATAATTTGCAAGAAATTCAAATTCAAATCACAGCTTGCTGTACCACCCGCTCTGTAGGATGTGGCACTGCGGTAACTGGACTTTCTGCAACTCTAAAGATAGAGCTGTGCAGTCAGGGTCTGAGAACTGCCAAAGCAGCTTGTGAAGGACCTGAGCAGCCCTGGGCAGGAGCACATGCAGAGAAACTGCTGCCTGCAGGATCCTGAGGCTGAAAGCATGGGGACAGGATGCTGACAGTAAGTTGTGTGTAACATGAAATCTTGCTCATAAACTTCTCTCATAATCAAACTGTTGAAAAGCAGACTTTTTATACATGTGCTCTGGAGCTTGGCTAGTAAGAAAGCAGAAGCCCAAGTCACCTCTTAGCTTGGGCACAGGCAAGCTCCTGCCTGCCTAGGCACAGCCACCACCACATAGCTCCTGCTGCCCCCTGAGACATCAGGGGCTCACTAGGCCAATGCATTGGCAGTATCTCCTGGAAGATGCCCCAGCATATATGCTGCACATCTTATTAGCAAGGTGCAAGTCTGCCCTTCTACAGATAAATAGACATGGAGAGAGAATACAGGGAAACAGAGCAAAGACAAAGTGTACAAACAAGTTTCAACCATAAGTTCACAAAAAACTGCCCTATTACATGCTTTCTAGTAGCAAATTGCTGTCTCCCTTAGAGAAACATGTTCAATAAAAAATACCCATATCTGATAAATATGTGATAGCAGAACATCAGAGAGATGAAGAAGCCAAGGAAAGCACAAGAACAGGGTTGGCAGGAAGCACTATGAGAATTTAATAACCATATTGAGTATTTCAGGAAGGATTCACAATGACTTTTTAAAGGAAGGATTTTAGAGTCTGGCTGCTGTGACTTGTGCGTGGCAACTTCTAAATCCTATTAGGGAGTTACAGAAGAATTTGTTTCTTTAATTGCTATGGATTAGAAATTAATAATAGAAAAAACTAAGCTCTGAGCAGTAGTTCATGCTACAGTTTGGGTAAAGGACGACTAATGAATATGGTTTCTTTTTAAACATATAAATTTGAAAATTCAACTCACTGCTATGTTATGTAATTACAGGCCTCAATCTTCTTCTGAAAGGCAAGTTGGTTTTCCTGTGCTTGGTCTACAGGGAATTCTGAAAATAAGCAGTCATGTTTTTCTAAAAGTTCTGGTCTATTCCAGATTTCTTGTATGTGTTGCCAGAAATAAAACTTGATAACTAAATTTTTCTACAATAATGATAGATGGTGATGACATTGCCAAACATCTTGCTAGGTTACATTCTTGCTCTTGTTGTGACCTCAACAAGACAGTAAAGCCTACGTTGCCTGAGCAATGGAAACTTTGCCTGCAATATAATCATGCCCCATTTGGAGTTAAACCAGAGTACTGCATGACTCCAACTCCAAATTCAAAGCAGGTTTTGCTGGTAATCATGGTACTCCAAAAGCTTGTTAAAGGATTGAAAACGGGGAAAGGGGACAAAAGATTATTGTACAGCTCAATAGGAAATATTAAAGTCTGTTAGTCCTTCTACACTGACTAAAAATTGACACCAAGCAGACTGCTACCTGGAATAGCAGCTGCATGCTCCAGCAGCAACTGCTGCCACCAAATGCTGCTCCCAAGCCCTCTGCCAGCCCCACTATGGCCAGCACCATATTCCAGGTTATCCCCCATATCCCTCAGAGGTATGCTAGCAAGCAAAGAAGGGATGATGTGCTTTTAGTTAAGTGTTGCTGCCCTAAGCTCTAACTGGTATTTTAAATGGTTCATAGTGAGAATTATCTAGAACTCTTCACCAGCTTACCCTGCCAGGAAGTTATCTGGCCACCACTCACCTCTCTCGGATCAAAGGAAACTCTATCACTTCTCTACCCTTTGACTGTTACCACAGGCAATGGCGAGCAGAGAAACAAACCCAGGTATTAGAGGTACCATTATTCAAATAACTAAAAATTCTCTTAACAAGAGGTACCTGGTACCAGCCTCATTGCTATAAATAAATAAAATCAAAGGGAGAAATCAGCTGAGAAATGATCCCATAGTTACATACAGAAACATCAGGGATATGCATATGGATACTAGATAATTTAAAATGAGAAAGAATATAAAATTGATGGATTTGGGAAAGAAAGAAGGAAGGAAAAAGCAGGTAAGGTAAAGAAACAATCTGAAATATTTACTAGAAGGTGGGAAGGAAAGGGAATTCTACCTAATGAACGACCTGCTCCCCCAAACTGATACTTAAGCTTGTGCCATGAGATCATTATTCAAACAGCATTTCTGAAGGAATCTCAAGGGTGGCGGTGCAAACAACAGGTATAGCTGCAATTATGACTACTCAAAAGTATTCAGGAGGTCCTCTGACTTGAGCTGCTAGTGGCCGTGTCTCCCAAAGCCAATTGCCATCAGGTTTTGTGGTAGTTCATTTACTCTAGGAATAAAAATAGATTATTTTCAGGGTCATTTGGGATCCCAAGTAGCCCAATTGCTTTTAGAAATCAACACAGCGTGATAATTCACCCGAGAATTATACTTCTGTTTTTGGAACACCAACATCTACTGTATGTGTGGAGAAAGCTTTTCACACATAGCAAAAAATATCCAGTACTATAGTGCAATTTTGTACACAGCCTTTTCCATGAGTTTGGTTCCTCGCCAAAGTTCTCCTCTCTAGTGAGAAAGCAGCATGTTCACTGGAAATCTCAGGTCTAACTAACTCAGAAATAACAAATACAGCCAAATCTGCCAAAGGGACACTTTTGCTGGGCAACTGCTTATACTGGGAGGTATTGATGCACATAAGCACAGCCAGCTGCTGGCAACCTTACTCAGGCTGCTGAGGTATGAGCCCTGGTCATCAGGCCCTTTCAAACATGCTTCATGTCAGCCATCTCAAAATCAAGTACATCAAATCATCTCCCCTTTGAAAAAGCACATGCTTTTATAAATAAATCTCTCGTTGATATCAAAATCATGCTCCAGATACAGGACTGCTTTCTATTAAAGTCCACAGGGCAGCTTTCCTCATTTACTTTTTGAGGCTGATTAAAGGTCACATTTTTCTCTCCAGCCACTAGCTCTGCATGTACAACAGAGGATCTTAGGAGGTTTCTGTATCTCCTTCGTAAACATAGCCTGGAATTCTATATGCAACTGCTCTTGGCAGCAGAGTTCAATGACATGGAAAAAGACCATCTTGCCTTCCCATTTGAAGCCCCAGGGCTCACCAAAATGTCATGCCTTTGAAACTAATGGAAAGCAATGTCAGCACCATAGACAAAAGGATTTATAAAAGAATTAATAAAGAATATCACTTCTCTTGCCTCAGGACTTCTCTGGGTAAATTATTATTTTTTAAAGCAGTGCACTGTGAGTAAGCTGCCTGACTCCCATTAACATTAGTAGCAGTGGCATAGCATAAGCTTTATGTGCCAGTTCTGAGGATTAATCGCAGAGTCGTATCTGTAGGGCACTCGCTTTGAACTCAGCAAATCTTCAAGTGAACAACTCTTCTGTCAGACTCTTCTTTGAAGAAAAATCACAAGGAAGTGGGTGGGCTGCAGGGTAAGCCTCTTGTTAGCCCACCAGCACTCCCCCCCATAACTCTAAGAATACTAAAGCAACAAGTGAAAGCACTGAATAGCTCTCTTGCTGCATCTCCAGTAACATTAGCCAAGGTAGGGTAATATTACCCAAGAAAGGGTAATATTTTTTGGAGCAGGAAGAAGGAAGAATAGAAGAAATCACACAAAAATAATGCAATAAATGTGCTATGAAGAAGAGATTGGAGTGTTGTTTTGGTGTTTGTCTGGTGGGGTTTTTTTTAAATACAGGATGAAAGCGGGAATACTTGAGAATAATTTCTATGTATGGACTTGGAAATCTAAAAATAACACTACATTTAATACCACCCCCCCCCCAAAAAAAAGACAAAAAGATAACTGACTCTAGAATAGATGGTGATGAATACATTGAATATCAAATTTTCTCTATTCTCTCTTCCCTTCTGTGCTTGCTGGCACATTTCCCCCAGCCCACCCCTTGTCATTTCCCTAAAGAGGGAGGAGAAGCAATCATTTCTGAGCAGCCTCAGAGCAGCTTTGGCAGAGCAGGACAGCCACAGCAGCTAAAGCTTTGCAGGAGAGCAGCCCTGTCAACTTGGGGCTTGTTTGCCTGAGGTGCTGGGATTTTGTCTCAATGCTACAGCGAAAAATTTCCATGTGCTGTGCTTTCCATGTGATGGTGCTTCATAAGCTTTTAGACCTCCTTTTTAGCAACTGTTTTGTTATTCTCTATTCAGCAGCAATACATCTTCTTGGCACATGCTTCTGGTCCCCAGAAGGGCCCATATAGGGACACCACCAGGAAAAACATGGGAGTCCAGGGATGCATGCAGCTCTTGAACCTCAGCCTTCCCTTCCCAAGGGCTGAAGGGAGGCTCATGACCCCTTTGCACCACTGCAGCAGCACCTTCAGCCCCTTCCTTGAGCAGCTCTCATCTTCAGCTTACAGAAAGCCAAAATCACTGACTACACACTCTGCTGCTTCTCCTTCACAATTCTAACACCTTTGGAGCTCCCTCCATAGGGCTTTTGCTCTCCAATGAAACTTTCTGGTGCAACAAGTTCTTGGGGCTATGTCTGTCAGGTTCAGTTACAACACACTTGCATCAGGGGCCAGAATGCTTCTAGATAGCTATATGATGAGAAGTGTATAAATGCATCATACAGATACTCTCTGCCCCAAAACTAAGGGCTAGATAAGGTCAAGGAGCTGAAGATCAGGGCCACAAGTTGAACCCATGGCCTATAAACAGATGCCAGTCTACGGGATGTGACTTCCTCTAGGAGAGCATGACACTGAAGCAAGACGTGTTGTGGCATGAGTGGCAGACCTGGGAACATTGCTGCATGGCTGCAACTGTGATAGCACTACATCTTGGGGGAAGCATGGCAATGGTGCAAGGGAAGACACAGCAGCAAAGCTGTCTGAAGACAAGAGAGTGCACCACACCAACAAGGAATCAACTCTTGCTGGAACAACAGGTTGTACGTGATGATTAAGCACACGGATGTGGCTGTAACTGGGAAAAGTGCCCAGTACTTCCCTGCAGCATGCCTGGTTTTAGCTGGTGCTGTCAATTCTCATGCTTTCACAACCAATACATTATTGCAGCCTTCCCACATACACATACGCCCAAATAAGAGAACTCATTGTGGGAGCCAATGTTCTGTTCATACCGACTTCATTCACACCAGAGGCCCACCAGAACAGTCATATCCAACAGTGTCTCATTTACTTTTTTTTGACAATGCCAGCATTGTCACAAGAGAAACAAAACACCACATGGAATTCAGGACAGCTGAAAAATCAGTTTTCCACTCCTTTGTACAAGAGACAGAGTCAAGCACCAACTACTGATATATCCTAGAGTAATATTCCACTTACACTGCTTACTCTCTCCTGCCACCTGTTGTACATCCATCCCAGATATTCATGTACCAAGCAGACAGTGGATCCAACCAGGACAAATGGTTTTTTTGTCAATACTGTGTACTAACAGACCTTTTAAAGCTACTTCACCAAAACCTGTGTTTGGATATTTGAATGCAACAGTGAGCAAGCTTTTTGTTACAGACCGCTCTGTCAGGAGAGTCCAGTGAACCTCATACACTATCTAGTCAGGAGGCCTTTAAGCTATACCTCTAAGGTTTGTTGGAGCTCAGTGTGCTGGCAAGGCCATGCCACAAAGAGTTGATTGAATGATCTAATGACACCTAAATGAACTTACCCCACTCCTAAACTTTTCTGTAAGTCAGTGCACCAGATGTGCCATATTACTGGACAGGTGCACACGATTTGAAGCCAATCTACATTACAGATGTTGACCAACACCAAACTATAGTCTCATCTTCCTGTCACCTGCATGGTGACACCTCTGCCCTGGCTTCTGTGTGGCATCCATACATGCACCCAAAAGCTGCATGGTACTGCAGCCAGTGTCATGAACCACAGGTAAATAGCAATAACAAACCTAGCCTTAGTCAAAAACTTCGGCCAGGATCCTCCATGCACATGCCTCAAGGAATATCAACCTGTTGTGTTAGTCTGTACTAACATCATCCCTCTGAAGAGGTCAGTATAAATAATGTGCAGGCAAGAATTCTATGTGTCCCTTGGTTTTGGGAGCTGCCTGCTAGCTATCGAAATCAAACATAGTTTTAATTGCTGGTTTTGTTTTGTCATTCAGTCAAAATGAAGAGATTGATCTCTCTCAATCTGTGGAAAAGCTAACTTTGTTTGCTCAACCTTATTGTTGCTTATCAGAGCTGTGCCAAGAGCTCAACACACACAGACTGAGAAGTAAATTTCAGAAAGTAATGAGTGAATGATGGCAAACTCATGCCAGTCTCATTCACTATCAGATTTTGCTGCAAAAGGAAATGGCTTCTGGTTGTTGGTTCAGCAGTACCAGTAACGTCAGAAATTTATTTGATTTTCACATGAATCTAATGCATCCACATTGATGCATAATAAACACAGAAGAGGTTCTCTCTATATACAGAAGAGCACCTAGACATCGCATTTTTATTTCCCCCAGTAGTTTTTCCATTAATCTCTACTTTCTCTTTCCACTTCTCCCCAGGTGTTTACATACATTATCTTGGCTTCCTTATTCATATTCTTAAAGGCATCACTAAAAGTTTATCCAATTGCATCCTCAGAACAAAAACCCAACCAACCCCCAAAAAAAACCAAACACCTGTGTTCCAGTCATACAAAGAGTTTCTCTCTTCACTTACCACTCTCCAAAGCTCCAACAGTCCTGCTTCTGCACTTGGGAATGTTTTATCTACTCATGCCTATAAAACAGCTTTTTTTGGCAGCTGTCAAAGCAGGTGTCTTTCTATCGCAAGCTAGTTCCTCCCAGCCCCACCAAGATGAGATTGCTGGATGGGTCAGTCCTCTGCAGATAACCTGGGGCCACATCAGTATCCTACTTATACCCTCTGACTGAAGCTCCTTCTGCCAACTTCAGAGCCAAATTTTCAGTTCTTACAGGCCAATCACTACCTGGGGATTAGCTCTCACCAGTCTCCCACTCAGGTGGAGCCCTTTCAACTCATTCATCACTTCTGAGGACTACACCAACACATTTAGGGGACCTCCTAAATCTTACTACAGGGTCTTAGCCCCTACAACAGTATCTACTATGCCTTCTATAAGCAATAATTTTGTATATTAGCATATCAACTTTTCTGGTCTGTGAGAAAAGGGCAGCAAAACACTCATCATGAATCCATAAGCTGGTGACAAACGGCCTCTTTTTCTGCTAGCAAAATACTGAGTCTACCCCAGTAGTGATAAAGAGAATATTAAATTGCACTTGGTGCCATTCAACTGCCATAAAATGGGAATTTATTTACCTCTGGAACTCTGCATTCTTACTTGCAGGGGAGATGCCTTCCAGTGGGAGGCCAAGGCCAGAGAATCCTACAAACTAGCAGCCGAAAAAACACATCAATTGATCTAATCCACCTGTGCATCTCACAGATTTTCACACTGCTCCTGCCTGTGCTACCCTTTGTCCATCAAAAAAAAACCTTCATCCACCAGAGCTGTCAATTCAGCTCTTCAGAGAACCACTGATTCCTCCTGGAAATCTTCAGGGGGATCACTCTGAAAAGCTAATCCTATTGCCATATCAAGTTGGTTTTGCATTTCTCTGCCCTGTTCCTTGTTAGAAAAGACTTTTGCATGAATTGTCAGCTTCTTAAAAGAAAATTCTTAACTCCTTCCACATTAAGAAGGATTTTTCATTCCTCATTCATCATTCCATATTCCTCCCTGGAGGTGATGTCACCACAGACTTTTTTTTCTACTTTATTGACTGAAGTCAGTACAGAAGGCTAGTTCTTCAGTGAAGGGTCAAGTGTTAGAGCCAAGGCTTACTTACTGAATAAAATTCCTGCTTTCATTCAAAGATCTAAACAGCAACAAAATACATCAGAAATAATGAACATGTAGGTCCTGATAAGCCAAGTTCCATGAGGATGAAGATATTCTAGAAATGAGCCAAATACCAGTTCAACCTAGATTTATGCTAGAATAAATCATAGGTAGCTCTAACATACCCTGACAGCGGATGCTTCAGAGCTAGCAAACGCAGCACAGGACTATACCCATTAATGAATCAGTTCCTCACCCATGCCATGTTGGGGTACATGAGGTACAGAGGTGGCTGTGATCACTGTGCTGGCCAACAAGAATTCACTCTACAGAATATGTTCTTCCCACGTCATATGAGGAAGACCATTTTGACATTGTTATTGATTCCAGTTGCTCACCCTCAGATACATGAGAGAACTTGGTTTTCAGCAGGTGCTGCAGAATACCCACTTTGTATACCTTTATTCACTGCCAGTCTTTGAAGGCTCTTTTGCCATTATTTCTAAGAGAAAATAACTACTAATGAATGTAATAGATTCTGGATTTGGCCAGTAACCTTTCACTTAAAAACTTAGGAGCTTTTTGCTTTGGGGTGGGTTGTTTGGTTTGTGGGGATTTTTTTTGTGTTGTTTGTTTGTTTGTTTCTGGTTTTGGTTTTTTATCTTTAATAAAAACCATGATCCTTGATATAGGGTTTTGCAGTGGTCTTTACTAGGAGATATGCTGCATAATTGGCACTACAGGAGGCAGCATTGTCTAGCACTCACAGCAGTGGGTGTCCAAAGACCCGAGTTCTGTTTCTGGCTCTCCCACTCTCTCTGCATTATATTTATCAGGTAAATGAACTTCTCTAACTTTCTCTGTGCAACAGTTGTACTTGGACTGTAGTCCTCCTTCAGCACCCTGTTAAAGTCAGGAGGATACTGAGTGAAAACCACTGCCCAAGCATTTCTAGATGTTGGCTTGGAAGGCACACTGTCAGCAGCAGCAGTAGCACTAACAGAAAAGTGCAATTGTAGAATCTGTTAATCTTCACTGAAATATCAGAAAGTCTAAAATCTCTTTTCTTTTTTTGCAATCTATTGAATATTTTTTGCAACCAGATGTTGATTTCACATTATTTTTATTTCAGAATATCTATTCTTGTTTCAGTAGAATTATTATTCTTGTATAAATAGAACCAAACTCTTAGTCTCTAGCCTATTGCTCTCTTCTGATTAGGATTGTTGCTTACATGGATTCATGCCACTGTTGACTTCCTCCCAATACAGGAAAAAAAGATTAAGCCTTGCCTTGGCAATTTAACACTTTTCTTCCCACAGCAACACAATCAGGCATAACAATGACTTTGAAAGAATGGCATTACGTCATGCTCAAATATGTGATTATAACACATTGCAGAACGGATTCTGTAAGGAAGACTTATGCCTATGATGATGAGCGAACAGAAGCTAGTACCAAGCTAATGCATTGCCAAAGATCATATCAGACAAAACCAGTAATTCAGCCACCTCTGCATCCCCTCCCATAAAATTTTAATAAACCCAGCCTTATGGGAGGAAAGAAAAGACAGGAACCTTACTGAATTATTTACAGCCTTAGTTGTGTATGGCAAAGAAGCCCCTCTTAGGTCAGCAAGTGATACTCTTCCATTGATTTACTCCTCAGAATAACTAGGTGAGAATCAAGGGGGATTTTTGGGTGTAAAAAAATGCAAAAGAAACAGGGATGCAAAGGGCAAGAGAGAGAAGACAAAGCTGATGGAGGCCAAGATGATAGTTTGTATGTATGAAAGATATTGATCAACTGCACATGCCAGCCACAGAGAGATTCAAATGAGCTGTCATAATTCCAGTGATGCAGAGGGACATGCAGGCTCAAGCTCCATCAAATATAACTTAAAGCCAGAGCAGCCAGATGAGATTTGTGAGACCATACTCTGAAAGTCCCACAGGAAATACCTGCAGTTGATTTATATTCCTGACTTCCTATTCCCTCACCAACTGTGCAATCAGATTCTGGAGGTGGGCAGGAAATAATTGAACAGCTAAACTGTGATTCACCCAGCCAATTAAGGAGTCTTGGGATGGTCCCTAAGACTAACCCTTCAGCTTCATCCAGTCTTCCTAGGCCAAAACCACATTCAGCTCTGACAACATGGGCAAAATCATTATGGCCCAGTTAATATAAGAATCCGTGGATGTAAAACTGCATTTTAGACCTTTCCAAAGTAGCAAGAAGGAGAATGTCCTGGTTGTTAATGAGGATCACATTTATTCTGCAATTCAACACACAAAAAGCATCACTGCAAACCAGTAATTAAGATAGCAACCACTGCCTAGCAGCTATCAACATGTAAAAATCACCTACACGTTTCAGCCTGCAGCTTCTGTCAGGGTCAAAGCCAGTTTGTTTGATTCAAGGTTTGTTGGCATCTATCTCATGCTGGCTGCTGTGATGTTCACTTGTGGATAGTGGCTGGCTTTGTGAGCAAATCGCAATAATCTCGTTTCCAAAATGTTCTACTTAAGTCTTTCTTCTTGCACTAAAGCAAGGAAGTGCTTCTCATTACTAACTCTGTGTGTGGCATGTAATCACCTTGAAATATTTAACTAGCTGGCTTTCATCTCACTAAAGCATGAGGTGGGGGACCAGACTGGGGTATAAAAAAACCTCAGATATCAATCATAAACCAGGCATTAAACTGGTATGTGAATCAAAAATAAGAGTCAGAGGGAAAAGACCCATTAGATCATCCTGTTTGTTTTTTCCAGTGTTCTCACCCTAAGAATGAACAAAGCATAGAATCATAGAATAGTTAGGGTTGGAAAGGACCTTAAGATCATCAAGTTCCAACCCCCCTGCCATGGGCAGGGACACCTCGCTCTAAACCATATTACCCAAGGCCTCGTCCAACCTGGCCTTGAACACTGCCAGGGATGGAGCATTCACAACCACCCTGGACAACCTATTTCAGTGCCTCACCACCCTAACAGGAAAGAATTTCCTCCTTATATCCAATCTAAACTTCCCCTGTTTAAGTTTTAACCCATTACCCCTTGTCCTACCACTACAGTCCCTAATGAAGAGTCCATTCCCAGCATCCCTATAGGCCCCAAAGCATCATTCTTGATTAGCCAAGAGACATGGAAAACCACCCATTTCTCCCCCTCTGTGTCTCTCAAGAGGGAGAGAAGGGAAACAGAGCTCTGTATACATATTAATAAAGCTATATTTTGACTGGCTGAATGACTCGAAATTATTCGAGATGGTATGTTTTACCTGTCAACATCTTCACACTGCAACAGGCAAAATCTCTAATACTTCTTTGCAAAAAATGTTATGCTGGAACGGGTTTGCTCTCAATTTTCCTCCACTTAGAAGAGCTCTGTAAATACCTTGAGACTCTTTTCACCAAGGAAATGTGCTTTCTTTTTTCTAACATAACAGTTGCAGACAACAGAAAACATCACCTAAGCCAAGGTGAATCCAATTGCCTATTCTTAAGAATACAACAAAAAAAACAAAAGCAAAAGTACCAAAACATTATGAAAGTTGCTTACTCAAGCATGCCAAGCTTAAGAAATACAAGAACGTGACCCTTCAAAAGGATCGGTTTGAAAGGTGAGAACACATGCAACCCCTCCAGCAAAGAGCAGTCAAAGCTGAGATCAGTCAGCTGACATAGAGCACCTCCTTCCTCTCACGCAAAAACTCCTTTCTACACTTACCATCACCAAAGACTTTTGGAGTAAGTCAATCATCCAACAATCTGTTTAGAAGTGGTCCCTAGACATATTTTCCTCATTTACTTGACTCAGCATGAGTTGGGTGACCACTTGAAGTCTGATTTATAGGGTGCAGACCACTGATAGGTGCTCTGAAAGTCAACGGGAGGCATGCTTTGAACATAAGAAAAGGATATTTAATGATAAGTACTGCAAAACCCAAGTCTTCATTATCTCCAACCGGACATCCAAAAAAACCCCCCACCAGTTAACTCTGATTCCCAGACCTAACCTGGAAGTTATAGCCCATCTTAAAAAGTTATTAGAAATTAATATTTTTATCTTTACATGCCATGCTTCAGTACAATCATTAAAAATGTGACAAAGCTCACGAAGTGGTTAGCTCTGTCTCTGGATCAGAAGTTGTTTATTCTGCAAGAAAGACCAGCAACAATACATTAAGCAGTGAAAAAGAAAAGTATTGAAGCCATTGAATGGAAATAACATATCCCCAACGTATGGAACAAGGCAGGGGTCCTGCGGAAAACAGAGTATGTGATTACAATAATTAAAGACTTGATAATGAATATGCTGAGAGGAGATAAATTAAGGTCAGGTATGCAGCCTGAGCAGTGTTGTCTCCTAACTTTACATGCTTGTGTTTGCAACTTGAAAAATGCCCATCCAAGTTTTTAACTTTAATCATCAAAAGGCAAAAGGAGGAATTCTAGTGTGTGGTCTCTTACTGATTCAGAAAAGTGGCAAGTGGTTCATCAGCAGAACAAGACATCCAATTCACCTCTGAGCCCCATTACAAAAGCTGGGGGAAGCACCTGCTGGCTGATGGAGCAGAGTGAGCCCTCCCCTCTGCCAGTATTCCACAGGTGTCTTAGGAGTAGATGTACAAGACAACTCCTGACTTGCGCACTTTGAAAAGGGCTTTGGAGAAGACCCTTTCCTGTTCATTCCCCACTCCACTCCAACACACACAGAGACCTTCCCCATTTCTGCACCTTACCTCCCAAACCCACTCCAACCCTTATCCCAACCTCAGTGTTTGGTACTCCATTGTCTTACCTCTCTCAACTCATTAGTAAAAATTTCACCCATTTCCAAGTCTTCATTTCCTCCCTTCCTTAATTTTGCCCATATTTGCTACTCAGCACCTCTGTCAACTCAGGACTGTGAGATCTACAGACTTCTTACTCCTTCCCCGCTCTTCTGTCCCTAAGAAGCAAAGGTAGTATAGGAAATACAAAGTAGTGCACAGCTGGGAAAGCTATTCAGTAGTGTAGGTATTAAGGTCACAGCCATATTAGCAGATCCCAAGATGAAGCCTAGCAGAAGGCAACAAAATCCCTTACAGATTTCAAAATAGGTCTTCATTTTGATGCCAAAAAACCCCAACAAACTAACCCCCCCCCAAAAAAAAACAACTCCCTCCCCAAAAAAAAGCACCCAACCATTTTTATGCCTTAGCTTGAAATAGCAGGATATGTAGAAAACCTTACAGCAGGGGGGAGGGGTGAGGATGAGAAGGTCTGTCACTACCACCTGGTCATTAGCTATGGGAACAACGAATACAATGGCAATCCACCACTAAACCTCCTCCAGGCATGAGCACCTGACGCCTGACTAATCTCCGGGCTGGCTGCCCCATCTGCCTTAACAACCAGGGCATTAAGGAATGACATCATATTGTCAGCCAAATGGCTCTGACCAGCAGGACAGTGTCATACTTCAGGGTGTACCTCCATCTATGGGTCAAGGCAGTTGATTAAAAATGAAACAGCACTTCCTTGTAGAGTATGATAGGAATGGAAAGACACCCAAGGGAGTGTGGGGGAAAGAGTGGAAGAAAGAAGCAAGAAAAGTGGGATGCTGCCTATTTGTTTCAAACACTACTTTCAGCAGTACCCAGAAAAAAAAAGGGGGGAGGGGAGGCAAAAAATCTCTTGGGTCAGCACTTAATACAAGATACAACAATGAAATATTTATTGTTGCTTATAAAAGCAGACAGGGTCAAGCCCATGAGCCTACTGGTGTTACTAATGCATTGCCAAGCTATCATCTGAGCTTCTGTGAAAATCTCAACATTGTGGTCCATGGAGTGAGAAGGTTTGGGAAGCCTGTAGAAAGTATATAGTCTTTTCCAGAGTTGCTAACTGTTGCCACTACCTTCAGTGGCTACAAAAAGAGGTTTTCCAGTCTCCCCCCACAGTAGTTTTACTAGTTTTTAAGAAGGTACCCGAGTGCTTTGTAGACCTAAATGAGGAAGCCTTAATCCCCTGAAAAGTTTGGACCATTAAGGCTGATAAAATACATTCAGCTTTCAACATATATATGCTATATGAATTAAAATATTACCACTCTCTAACATCCTGTAGAAATCCTTCATTTCCTCCAATACTTGCTCCTCTCAGAATGTGTCAGGCTATTACTTTTGACTTTACAATTCATTTTTCATGTAAATGGCTTTCAGACCACCACAAATACAGGATTACCGCAGTTCTCAACAGCACATACACGTTATCGTTCCAATTAACACAAGGCGTTACAGTTCCTCTTCTGACAATGCAGTTCCCCATGCCAATGTTCTAAATTCAGAGCCCATACCCTGTGATCCTGCAGTAGAAGTGGGGGAAGTAGGAGACAGGCAAAGGAGATCTCAGAATGCCAGACAAGGAGCACTTCCCAGACAACACCCCAAGAAATTGTAAACATTTCACAGGAAGTATCAGCTACCTATTTGTGAACTGGTTCTCTCTAAAGCAGTCTGGTGACACAGTTTCTAAGCTGTGCAGGAAGAGATCAGTTTCCATAGCAATTCCAGCCACTTTCTGCCCAGATGCAGCACTCTCCACCCTCCATGTTCCTGGACACAAAACACAGCTACTGTGGAAGACAGGCCCAGGTGGCAATGAAAAACTGGAGAAGAGCAGACAAGCAGAAATCCCTTCTTTTGTGGCCACATTTGATCCAAAATACAAATTCAGGCTTGTGATATATACAGAGGAAATTAAAATAAAAAGCTTAAAGACCCAGCTATCTACCACACACAATAGGCTCTGTGAGTCAGCAAAATAAAAGCTTTTGGACAGAAGGAAGAATTTTTCCATCTCATTTTTCACTTTAAAGCCACAATTCTTTCATCACCTGCCTTGGAGAAAATGTGGCCATGATAAAGCCCCCTTTTACCCTTTCCTTGCCAAGATAACAACAAGGAAGGCAGCAGTGACCCAAAAGCATTAGCCCTGCCAGTCTCTAGGCAGGTCTGATCCCACAGCAGGCTAACCCACAATCCTGTAATAAAAAACAAAGCTTTTCTTATTTAAATTGTTCAAGGAATAAGTACACAAATAAGTCCTATGGCAAATATGAGTATGTTCAAAGGTAAAAATGAGCAAGGAAGCATAATGTTTGAATAAAAGAAGCTAGAGACAAAAATAAAACAGCATCATGCTAGACTGGCTCTAAAAGTATGAAGACGATCCCCCTCCTCTTATCTGCATCTTAATCCCTTTTCTGCACTACTTGGCTGCCTCAAAAAAATTCTAATCTTAGCTCTCCCAGAAAGACAACAAGATGCAGACAGCTTGCTTAAGCATACTTAGAAATCCCTATCTTCAATGCATCTACAATGCTGTGGTTACCCTTTTTCACTAGAAAGTGGTTTCTTAAAGACTGCAGAATTGAAATTTAGAGCCTGGGTTGTCTACAGCCTATCGGAGAGGGAGAGGTTAGGGACTACAACAACAAAAAAAATAACCAAAAGTGACAAACGGGAATTGCTTTCTATAGTCTTCCTGATGGTATAAAGCAGCCTCAGCCCAACAGGTGTCTGCTTTGCTCCAAGAAGCAAACAAGCCAGTAGACTAAATAATCCCTGGGCTTTGAGTGCCTTACCCCTCACAGTGGCTTTAGGGAGCAGCACTCTTGGTTCCTTGAAGAAGCCAAACTGAATATAGCTCATCCAGTCATAGCCTTGGTGCTACTACAGTTTTCAAAGCAAATGCAACCTTTTACCTTCTTTGCTATAATATACCAGATAATGGCTTCCTGAAGGTTTTGGGTACAAGGATAAATAAATAAATAAATGAATAAATAAGCATCCCCATAGCTTCCTTTTTATGGTCAGCTTTCTTAAACTACAATGTACATGCAGTTAAAGAGCTTATGCCATCACCTGGAAAAGCTTCTCACCCCTCCAAACCACTGTACCATATTTTACAGCACAAACCCCTGCCATAGTCACTTTCACCATGTTTTGTGAACACAAATGTGTGGTCTACTGAAAGTGAAACTACAAGAACAGCATAAACCAGATGGAACTGAATATGTGAATAAATATAGAACTGTTCAGATTTTCTTGGATTTCTACTCAAATAATATATACCATCTCTAAAAAGCATCAGTGATGCTGCTGGATTTTTTCAGAAGCCAGAACTATGGATCAAGTTTCTGTGCACAACGCTGGGGCCAAAATGTCACAGGGTGAATGCCTAATAGTAACTCAGTCACATTATTACACTAGCATCTTCCATAGACAGTTACTCACGCTCAGAGCTGTCCGATGTAGCTTTCCTTCCCTTCTCCCTTCCCTCCCATCTCATTTAGACGCTCATTTTGTCTCATCAGAACAACTTTTATGTGCTTGTGACAGGCAAGAGCTGGCAATACCACAATCATCCTTCCCTTCATCTCTGCTTAACTGGAGATAGTTAAAAGGAAGTGATTGCTGGGAAGTGAAGTTGTATTTCCACATCTATTGCTGTCATAAGCAATGAATTTGGAGCAAAAGTTCCATCTTGAAAATGTCAAACAACGAAAAAAGATAAAATCAAAAACTATCAAGTCAGCTCCATCATTCCAAGATAAAAAGGAGAAAAGCTTTAAGGCCAGCCAATGCATCCCAAGGCAATTCCAGCCCTGTCAGCTCTTGTTGCTTCAGCAAATGTTGCAAGTTGGTGACCACTGCCTACAATTATCACTGAAGACTAAGCTCTTTCCCTGTGCCTTAAAAAATGCAGCATTTCTCTTTCTAGGTCCTCAACGGAGAGTGATGCAACACCCAGGAGCTGCTGGCAGCAGGACATACTCTACAATAAAAAGCCAGCAATAATTTCTCCTGGAAGCTGGAAACTCACCAGCAGCATGAACTGCATGAGAATACACTCACGTACAGAGTATTCTACTGAATTAAAAAATAGGGCATTGATTTTATTATTTATTTTTTTATTTAACTCAATATTAAATCACTGCATACAAATGCCTCTTCTCCACCACCACTTTCTCATGCCTCAGCAGAATTTCTAGCCAGCAGCAGAAACAGAGATGTAGGTCCTAAGAGCAAATCGATCAGTCTGCTACAAAGACAAACTGCATGTGAGAAGAGGGCTCTGAGTGGGTTGTCAGTCAAAGCCTCTGTTCTCATCTATCAGTGAGTGCCTCCGTTAGTCCGTACATGAAGAGAATGGAGAAGAAAGCCAGCACCACTTACGCAAGGCATGCCACTCATCTTGGCGGATTGTCTTGGTGATGTTGTAGGTAAGGTTCTTGGGAATGGTCGCTGAGGAGTAGTGGTACTTGATGTATGTGCACCGCTCAATTGCTCCTGTAAGGGCAAAATGCAGAAGAGAAAGCACTGTTAAATTAATGCAACATGTCCTCAGAACGGTAGACAAACAGCAAAGGCTAAGCACAAAGCAATCCCTACAATCAGTCCACTGTGACATCCAACACTATCTTTGGCCCATGACAAGCACAAGCTACCTATACGGTAAGCTCACATCCAAATGCATGATACACCAAAGTCCCTGCAGTAGCTGCCAGAGTGTCTGCTTTCACCATCAGATAGATAGATATATGGCAAATTACTCCCTCATTTTATTTCTTTTCTTTGAACCATAAGCTAGCAGCAGCCATACCAGCATTTACTGTGCAGAAAGTGTTAATGCATATCTTAGCTTATTGTGCAGTAATGTGTCTCAGTGCCCATGCTCCAGGAGGTACATAAAGCAAACATCTTTGATCTTTCCTTCGGTAACCAAAAACAGCAGAGGAAAAATAATACATATAAATAGTGAGCAAATTTCCTGATTCCCCTCCACGCACAGCCAAACAGCAAGACAAGAGAAGGATATGTGACAGACTATGGTCTCTTGAAAGTACCCAGATACTTCCATTGCAGGCTCAAAACCAGAATTTATTGGCATCCCTGAATAATGAGCCTCAGATGACATCATGAATAGCTGAAATGGACAATTCCCACACACAACACACACATACCCAGTAGGCACGATTTCATCCACATTTGATGGAAAAAAAGCACCACATGCTGCTTCTGTTTGTCTTCTGGTCACATTATTACATTATCTTTTTACAATCACTTTCCTTCTACAACAAGCACAGCTCCAGGCCCCAATCTCCTGGCACCTCTGTGTAGTTAGTATCCTTAGAGGATGGGTCTGGCATAGCCTGATGCTTTCCATGAATTGCAGCCCAGCCAGTTTTCACATGTGACCAGAAATGTGATAATGCAACCATTCTTGCATTGATGAAAACCAGCAATGTTTCCTACATCTCTTTTCCCAGCATCCTCAATTAACATTGGTTTTATTAGACCTCTCACTAAGAACTCACATTCAAAGCTAATGAAAGTGTTTTTTCCATTAATATGATGGTATTTTTGGATCAGGCCTCCAATAACTAAATAAGCATTCCTTAATGTGGTTGACCACACTCTTTGCTACTAGCTACCACTGGTCAGAGAAGCAGCTATGCTGGAAAAGCTTTTATGTATTAAAAATACATTGACAGGCACTCAATAGAATAATTAAATGAAGCAATAAATTATATGACTAAGAAAGAGTGCCATACACCAAAAGGCAGGTAGAGAACACTTACTGCCAGCCTGAACTGAAATGGCAGAGCCATCAACAGCTCCAAGGGGTTAAATATGCATTTATACCACTAGAAATACAGATTTATATCTCAGTTTGTAAAGCAGTACTTCGGATGAACTTAGATCATACACCATAAATTCACAGCAAGAGAAAGAAGAAAATCCAGGAAACAAAATTATTAGTTACATGGCAGTCTACTAGCATCTTCCAAAGTTAGTGCAATACAAACATTTGAGGTCCTCATTGTTTGTTCCTCTTAAGTATTCTTCACATTCTGCCTTTGACAGCAATTAAATTAGACAAAGCCAAATATTATAGGGGAAAAAGGCAAAATATTTACATATGTATCCGCCTGCCCTGACAGCGTGATGGGCTTCTGTGTGAGTCTGCACCATCTGGGCACCAAATGTACGCCCAGAATTAAAGTTTCAAACCAAGAATAGTATTTAAAAAAAGACAGCTAGTGTGCAAAGAGCTTTAAAGAAAAAAAAAAAAAACCCAGATCATAACCTTGCCTTCTTAAGGGTTTTCATATTCCTTTTTGTTGAGCTGCCTTCATGGATCAGAAGCATTGGCAAGAAAATGGAAAATGCTTATTTGTCAGAAAATAATCTTTAAGTTATCAGATACCTGCCCAGACAAGAGATTTATATAGATAGCAGACAAGGACACAGAGCCAAGATTCAAAATAAAGGCACAGAAGGAAGCAAGAAAAAAAAAAAATCCTGTTCCATTTGCTAGCATCTCTTAAAGTAATCAGCAGAAAACACCTCCTCTGGAACCAAAGAGGCTAATTTCTAGCAAGGTCCAACAAGCTTTATATTCTTACTGGAGATACCCTTAGTAGTAATGCATTGACAAATGCATTGCCAATACATCACCAAAACCTAAAGCAGAATGAGGGGTTGTGGTCTGAATTCAGATTCTCTCTCCATCATATATATAATTTTGGGCTTATAGTTACATCCCTATGGCTTTAATAAGATTGAAGTGCACATATGAAAGAAGCTCTCAGTAAGTGCTGCTGACCAGGGTAGGCAACCATGGCATAGTTCACCAGCAAGGGCAGTTTGGGCAGAAGGGTATGTATACTGTAAGGGCACTGAAGCCCTGCCAGCTCAACCAGGGAGCAATGGTATCCACCCAGCAGAAAGCCATAGCCTCGCTAAGCTCTGTACACACCATGGCTGATGTAGCTTCCCAGGCAGAGCTCTGGTGGGACCATTGTATCACCCAGGCATTAGGCTGTGCCCTGCTCTTCAGCCAGTACAGAACAGCAGCAGAGAGCACACCTACATGACATGAATCTAGGTAGAGGAGCTCCTCTGCTTAGTGCCAGAGGTCTGGGAGGGAGTGAGTAGGTTAAAGGAATATCAGGGAGGGAGAGACTGACTTACTGGCATTCCACCCTACCATCCTTAACACAGGCACAGCAGGCAGATAGGACTCATGATATGGAGGATTCCCTACCATTTCTCCATCTGCCTGAATATAGTAACTTAAGGGATGGGAGCAATGGTGACAAGTTCCTGCCCAGCAAAGCAGAGATGTCTCCTCTGTGACTGCCTCACTTGCCCAAGAGTCATCACATAAAAGGGAGGTTCCTGCTACGGACTCTGCAAGTGGAAGCAAACAGTAACAATGACCATGGCTCATCCAGCATGGAAGTGTCACCGAGGTTAAGTAACCCTAGCCTAAAATGGGGTGTGTTAGTGAGGTCCTTTGGTCTGCTGTCTCAGTGACGGTAGGGGATGGAGGTCCAGGCAGCAGCAAAGACAAAAGGGTTATTGATATGTTAGAAACCATAGAAGCACCTGACAATGGTCATGTAGGAACTAAGGCTTTCCCCCAGAAAGATGACAGGATCAATAGCCCTGCTGAAGTGCACCTGCACCAACACACCAGCATAGGCAACAAACAGGAGGAGCTGGAAGTCATTACACAGCAGGAAACTATGACATAGTTGCTATCACAAAAACATGGTGGGAAGACTTGCACAGCTAGAGTGCTGCAATGGTTAGTCAAGCAGGACCTGCCTTGCATAAACCCATGCTGACCAGGGCCCATTACCTGGTTGTTCTATACGGGGCACAAGTGGCCAAGAAGGCCAACAGCATCCTGGACTTTATCAGAAATAGCGTGACCAGCAGAACCAGGGAAGTGATCATCTCCCTGTACTCAGCATTGGTGAGACCACCTTGAATACTGCATTCAGTTCTGGGCCCCTCGCTAGAAAAAGGATATTGAGGTGCTGGGCCAAGTCCACAGGAGGTGGTGAAGGGTATGGAGAATAATTCCCATGAGGAGCTGCTGAGGGAGGTAGGGGTGTTAGCCTGAAGCAAAGGAGACTGAGGGGAGACCTTATCACTCTCTGGAACTACCTGAAAGGAGGTTGTAGTGAGGTGACTGTCAGTCTCTTCTCCCAAGTAACAAGTGAAAGGGCAAGAGGCAATGGCCTCAAGCCAAACCAAAGGAGGTTTAGATGGAATATTAGGAAAAATTTCTACACTGAAAGAGTGGTCAAGCATTGCAACAGGTTGCCAGGGAAGCGGTAGAGTCACCATCCCTGCAAGTATTTAAAAGACATGTAGATATGGTGCTTAGGGACATGGTGGACTTAGCAGTTTGCTAGGTTAATGGCTGTACTCAATCTTAAAGGTCTTTTCCAACCTCAGTGGTTCTATGTTTAAAGATTGTATTGTTAACAGAATTAAGAATACCACTAGCAATGGTTCAATGACAGCTAAAGTAGAGGTAAATTTTTAGTGGTAAATTCCATGATGATCTCCTTTCTAGCCACGTAACATATTTCAATGCTGTTCCCACCTCTAATTAGCGTGTTATTAACCAAGAAACATCATTACTTCAATCAGGAGCCTGTAGGTACCAGAATTTAAAGTGAACTTCAGCATACATGGCGAGATACATTCTGTTTTATCTCCTGTTCATCTCTGAACTACCAGTGCTGGCCACTGTGTGTATTCAACAGTGCTGAGTAGAGCACAAAGAATTCACTTATACTTAGGAATTATCTCTACTACTTGTCTTACACAGGGAAATAGACCACCAGGTTAGACAGACAAGATGCTGCTCCTGGATTTTCACCCTTCTGTGAAGCATTAATCATAGGCTGACTGCTAGAATGGCTAAGCCAAATTAGTTTTTTTTGTTACAGGTCTCAAAATACTTCAGTCTAATCCAAGTTACTGGGCTCAATAAAGGGGTAAACAGGTGAAATGTAATGATCTATGACATACTAGAGGTCAGCCCACAGGAGCTAATGGGTCCTTTTGGCTTTAGGCTATTAAACTCTCCTGTGAACAGAGTTTAATACACTCACAAGAATGTAGTTCAGAGTGTTTCAGAGCTGTCTCCTATTAGCTTCCAGCACTTTAATTACTTCAGACTCTGGAACAGCAGCATCGCTAGAAAAAGCATGTGGCCATCTTAGTCTGCATGGCCCCTGCGGGCAGGAGAGGCATGCAGGATCTTACTGGGAACCTGAAGCTTTGCATGGCCCAGACTGACAACATTTGTGATTGCCTGGGATTTAAACATAAGCCATTTATTAAACTTGCTCTCACAGGTCTTGAGGAGAGACCCTGCTGAGTTAATGCAACTGCATGAGCACATATCTAGCTAAAGATGAGAATTACCTTTTAGAAACTCGGAGAAAGGCTTGTCATTTGCCTGGACCTGCCAGCAAAACTTAGGAAAAGGGGGAGATTATAGCAGTGACATGTCATAGCTCGTGATGTTTCCCTACTTGTTCCACACAGCAGAGAAATGGGTTCAAGACCCCCCGGACATCCAGCTCCTGGAGGCCCTGAGGAGAGCAGAGGCTGTGGCTGCAGCAAGGAGCAGTATTACTTCTCTCCTGGAAAATCCTCATAAAAACCGTAAGAAAACCTGAATTAATAGCTATATTCACTCTAGTCTTTGGGGTGGGAGGAAAAAGCAAGAATACAAAAAAAAAAGTATACAGTCCTTTCCCTTTCGTATCCTCCATAGGGTAACTTCAATTTATGGAGCATCTGCAGCTTTCAGCACTAACTTAGAAAGATGAGATCCAACTGCAGCTGAGCTCTGCACTTCGCTCGTATAACTAGGAACCGTATTTCTAAAGCAAACCAGTGAACAGGGTTTTCACTTATGCAGCTGCCATAGCAAGTGTTACAGCTGGCCACAACAAACATGAAACAGCCACAAAGCTGCTCCACTGACAGATGTAGTATATTCCATGTTTCTCTGATCAACAGGAAATGTTTGCTGATAATCTTAAAGAATAGTGGCTGACATCTTCAAATAGAGTGCTAGGAAAAGGATCAGAAGGAAGATGCAGCTAGAACTGTGCAAAACTATGCCTTATCCCCACATAAGTACAGATGCTCAGAGGGTATTCAGCAGCTGTAACTCTGTAGCTGGCAAATCCCTGTTCTAGCAAAGTTCAGATGCCACGTTAAATTGAGATAAAGAAACTAGAGAGCTTTATCCAGAGCAGCTAAGTATTCGCAGCACCAAACACACCATTCCTCTTACTGATGCACTTAGCTGCTCAGTTCTCCTACCATATCCATTGAGCATTGCTCTAAAACCTTATTGTTACATAATATTTCCTCTTCACTCCACTAGAAGAAAAAACCTTAACTTGTGCTATAACAGGAATATCACCTGAAAACATTGCGCAACTTTTTTCAGTTCAATTTTCAAAACTCTCCCAATACCCTGATGTTAGATGAGCAGCTAATGAAACTCAGCTCCCACTGCACTACTAGGGCAGTCAACACTATCCCAATAGATGCCCCACATTGCCAGTAATGCAAGGAATAACTGAACCATCCTCCACTCCATGCTGAACAAGGTTGAGATCAATTACAAGGAAGGTCATAGTGCTGCTGGTATCCATATTTTATTTGTTTGGTGGGTAAACAGACAACTTTTTTCTGAACTTTGGGCCTAGTGTCTTTCTTTCTTTCTTCACCAAGTGCCTCCCCTCCATGAAATATAATATTTCAAACTCTTAAATTGCTCCAAGAAACAGTCTTTGCCCATGGTTAATTTAAGAAATAGAATGAAAATTTTAAATTCCACTAGATTATTGGTCACATCAGTCCTAAAATGTACATCACAGAAGTGCCCAGAGGCAGCTGACCCATGAGGTCAGCTTGACTTTTGCAAAGGTGCTTGTCAAGTTTCAGGAATTTACACTGTCACTGGGACCATATACTTTAGTCTTCTCCATAATAAAGACCAACTGATCTGAGAGCTGGCAACAAAAAAATAGTCCTTCAGATGATTTTTCATTAAACCGGCAAACTATGGGAGCAGTTCGGTGTCAGTAATGTCACGTCAGATCAGTCCCAAGATGGCACACGGAACAGTTGCCTGCATGGATTATCTGAGCCCTGGGGAACATGGCCCAGTGTGAGGCATGCCTGCCTATGGCAAGGGGTCTGAACTAGATGATTTTTAAGGTCCTTTCCAACTCTAAGCATTCTATGATTCTATGACTATATTCCCCTCCTGCCAATGAAGGCGACAAGATTTCGCATTTTTTCCCCGAAAGCTTTCAGGGCTGCAATTCATGGAACCATCCATAAGGTTTGGGTACAGATTAGCCCTATGCCTGTGAACAAGTTCTCTGGTAGTTGGAAGGCTCACAGCAACACACAGAATTTCTCACTGTAAAACTTTTCACAGCACTCCTTATGTAAAAGCTGTCAGGAATCTCAGACAAATGCATGGAACCAACAGCTCGCTTGCTCTGGATGAACAATGGCATTGACATTCCAGACTTCACAAAATCCAGCACTGACAGTCACCTTGCTTCCCCTAACATGCAGGGATCTGAAACTAAATAGCACTCATTCTTTTGCTGTATGTATGTTAATCTCTACAATGGATCCAGCTGTACAGCTACCTTTTGTTTTATTATGTTGCCTGCCAAAGCTTTTGATATGATGAGCTTCCCTGAAAAGACTAACATGGATGTTCTGAGCCTTTGCTACCTCCAGGCAGCTTTTCCTTCTTCTGTGTTGTAGATACCTCTGGATAAACTGTTTGTAGCAAGCAATTTATTCCACGAAATTCACCCTTTGTGCTAGCTTTAATTTTTACAAATCTGTTTGAGAATTACTGCACAAACATTTCTTAGTAAGAGGAATCCTCGCCTCTGGCTTGCAAACTGCACTCACTACGTGTATATGCTATCCATTATGAGAAACTGCTTTCTGTATGAGAGACTGCTTTAATCCCATGGTTCAGTTACTGTTTATTGGGTAACTATATCCATACCATGCAGCAAGAAGACATAGATTGGTCATTTAACCTCTAATTGTTTCACATTATCTTCAGAAAATATTAAGAATAGAAAATCTATAGGGTTTTTGTCTTAGCATTTCAGTGGAGTTTCCAAGGGCTATAATTATAATTAGGGCTAGGATCAACCAGTCAACTCCCTTGGAAAAGCCAATTGTTAAATTGTGCTAGCATATTATGCAGCCTCCAAGCCAGCCTTGGCCATTCAGGCTGGTACAACTTCAGAACTATCACCCTCAGTTGTATGCGTTGCCCTTGGTTTCTTAAATCATTTCATACGAATCACCAGAATTCATCTGAAGTTGCCTTAATACATTCAAGGTTGTTGCTGCAGTTTCAGCACACATTAACTTGCCAAACTAAACCCTGGAGGATGGTAGGAGGAGAAATCAAGCCCTTCCTTGACCAGCTGCTATGACAGAATTGCAATCAGATATGCTGACTAGTTAATGAACTCATGATGAGTAACTATGTTCTTAATGAGAGCAGAGACTTCATTATAAAGTACTGCAACACACTTAACAGAATTATTTCATTACTTCTGGAGTAATACTAACCATGAAAGTACTGGTTACATATTTGTTCCCATCTATAAACATATTAATGACAAAAATGTGGGAACATTACTCTTATGCATTAATTGCAACATTTTTTTGTGTTAGAAGGGTTTTCTAGAACTGGCCAACCAGCCCAATTCCCTACTCAAAGGAAGGACAACTTCAACATTTAAATCAAATTCAAAGGTAGTTCATATTGCTCAGGGCCCTGTGCAGTCAAGTTTTAAATACCTCTAAGAGTAGAGATGCACATCATCTCTGAGCACCTGCTCCAACATCTGACCATCTTCATTATGATTTTTTTTTCCCCTGGTACCTAATCAGAATTTCCCTTGGTGCCACATGAATATCTTGTATACTAGAATACCTAAGGGTAAAGGTCTAAAAATCTATGAAGAATATGCAAATATCATCACCTTAATCAACATGTCTGATGAATATTCATTAACTTATATGCATAAATAGAAGCCAATGTTCTAATTAATGGAGCTCAAGATAGATTTTTAGAACAGAAGATCATATTTGTTTCTGTCTTGTTCTGGCGTTATCCTGAATTGAGGCTCAGCTTGGTCTACCAGTAAGACTTGCTGCTGCTTGTCCTAAAGTGAAACAACTTCTAGTACTGGTTCTTGCTTGTTGTGGGCTGCAAGGAAATTGGACTGATGCCTCACTTCAGTTGATGGGTTGGGTTTTTGCCTTTTGGGTTTAAGGCCAAGTTGCTGGTCCCTAGCTAGCAAGAGGGTAGATGTGCACTATCAGGTTCTACTCACCATTTATAGGTTCATGTAAAAGACTGATGTGATACAGTCCCCTTCCCCACTCACAGACAGACCCAAAGGTCACATATTGCGAAAGGCAACAAATATGTCTATAGTAACACTTTGCAAGCATCAAGAGTGCACTCTTTTTGGAAATGATCATCTCTAGTTATCGTGCTTCAGTTCATAACACTATGTGGTGCAAGACCATGCTAACTAGCTTCTTCACAAATGAAGCTAAACTGGAAGATGAGCTAATGGTGCAGGAGCAGAGCCAGCCTGAACACACACAAAGTGCACATTAGGTCCCTAAGTGCCAACTGTTTCTTACAAATCAATCTTCCACACTATTTACACTAGTAAATAGTACCACACTATTTACAAAGTTAGACCTAGCCTGTGCTGTGTCTCTGCAGCTGGAATCATCCTAGTAAGGGCAGACAAAGGTAATTCAGCAAGTCACCATAGCTCTAGGAGAGCCACCTGGAACGACACATTACCTACCTAGATGGTTGATCTCCAAGACTGGAAAAGTATATTGAGCAGCCACCATGACATGTACAGTACCACAGCAAGAAGCACAGGTCTGCCGTCAAGTTCTGTAGAGCTGCAGTCATCACTGATATACTCACACCAGCCACACTCAAATTCTGGTGGGCAAGTAATCTGTGTTTAGGGTTCAAAGGCAAATTGAAAAGTTGGGGGGCAGGATAAGGGAGGGGAAACTGGCACAACGAGGAATAAAAATAAACCAGCATCTCAGATCAACTGAAAAGTTTTATACAGCCACAAAACTGTATTTGCCTATAACTTATTTCAACTCCTTTAAAGGTCCTTTACAAGCACTTCACTTTCAAGACAATTTTCTGCATCAAATAAATAAGTTTGCTAGCTGTACTTACTAGAAGTGTACTTACAAACACACTAGACACCTACATCTTCCCTGCTGGGTAAAATACAGAAAGGCTACCAGAGGCATAAGGATATTTCAATACCTAGTACTCTACAGTATCACCTAAACTTACTTTTTATATGTAGATGTCTTTACTAACCACCAGGAAAAATAACAAACACAGAACTTCAGCAAAACACATTCAGAAGATAGAAGCACCCTCTACCTAAAGGAAAAGCTTGCTTCTATTCACCAAGCTGGCAGCCACTGAAAGGATGAGACATTCATAAGATAAATATCACTTCATCCTCGAAATGGCACATACCCAGCAAATACATTAACAGAATGTTCAGTTTAAAGATTTTCATTAGGAAAGTGAGCAATGTTTTTTTCAGGGTGACAAGCAGAACATTCCTGCTCTTTTTTTCCTCCCATTTTTCTTTTACACTTCATCTTGCTCGATATCCAAATAAGGTTCTCTCAAAGCCTCTAGCTTCGTAAAACTTGTTAGAAAATGCTCAGCTGGTGAAGTCTTGCAAAAACCCACTGAAAACACAGCAGGGGGGATGGGTGAAAGGCTCCATCATGTTGTACTATCCATACAGAAATGGGATTATAGAGGACAGCATGCCAATTCCATTATTCCCAGGTCATCTGGGAGGAAAACCCACCAGGTTACTTTCAGTACTGATCCATTAGATCTCTAGAGGTATGGAAAGAATCACATACAAAGTGCATGTGAAATAGAAGCAATCCATGAAGTTTATGGATCTCCATATGCACACAACAGCTTTTTCCACTGTGGGCTCTATGGAGACCAGGTTCCACACAGGGAGCTCCAAATACTTCAGACTAAAATACCTACATCTCTATTTCAGCTTCTGTTTCTAGAGGGAAATATCTACATTTCCTTTTCAGCCACCTGGTGAGTACAGATAGAGGGGCAGACCTGCTTGCACCGAGCAGACAGCAACATTTCCAGAGCAGATTAAAACCAAAGTACTTGAACAGCTTTTGCCAGGCCTGCTCCCCACATGCTCTCTGGATATTCCAGAACATAGCAGCTTGCTTAAAGCAACCAGCTGGCAGAAGATAAATATTCCACCCATGATAAGAAAGGAATCCAACTATGAGACCAAAAGCTGAATTTGCATTGGAAAGTGATGAGCTCACACTTTCACTCCAGGGACCAAGGAAAGGGGGCTGGCAAGGAAGCTGGAGCAAGAGGATGGTTACAAAACACTTTTTTACTGCAGCTATTAATAACAGTCTCCAAGCCACAGGGCACTTGAGAAGAGGAAGGCATCTCCTTGCTTCTATTAATCTTTTTGTCCACCTATTTGCATTGGGCTGGCCACAGGGGAGAGGGAAGCAGAGCACAAATGAAAAGTTAAGGAGGTTAAAAGGGCTGAAAAATATTTGCTCCTACTTGTTTGGAGGCAGAAATTAAATAATCAATAAAATGTCACTGAGACAGCAATTACCAGTAAAAATTTACTGATGACCCAATAGCTGATAGAACAAAGCATTATCTCAGCCCTGCTGTCAAGCCAAAGAAAAAGCATGGCAAAGGCTATGCCATGGGCAGGTTTCTTTTATATTAATCTACATCTTCGGATTCTCATAGGAAGATACTCCCATGAAGATTGGTATTTATTGAGCCAGCTTTAAAACCTCTTTCGAAGAGATGTCTGGGGAGCAGAGTGCCAAACTGTCAAGAAAATAAGGGTGAGTCCACAGATATCACCAACTCTGCTGAGGATCTGTGATCACATGCAGTGAAATCTAAGGACACTTATGTCTACAATGGAAAGCTATCTTATATGCTTCGTTACAAGGCAGACACGCCTTACTGTACCCATTTACTCCTTTTTACTTATTAAAAAGATAGGAACATAAGCCTTTCTGTGTCTCCATGCTGTTAGTTTACAGCTGGCTCCACAAATTGCTGAGCTGGAGAAAGCTGTTAGCTTTCTTTCAGCATTTTAAGTTCTTATAGCCCTTCAACTTCGTGTTTAAACAACAAACCACAACACAACAGAGAACTGTTCAGATGCTTTGCATCCCACGTTAGGGAACTTAAGATGAGACCTAACACGGACTAATCTTCCTGAATATTCCAATTGCAGGCTCAGTCTCATCCAGCACCTACAGCAGTTTCTGAAGAGCATCATTTAAATTAAAAGACTTGAGTTATGCAACATATCTACATGACATTATTTTGATTATATCCCACAACTGGGGTGGGGGGGAGGGAGTGGTTCATAGGTTTCACTTGAACATGAATTGTGGTGAGGAAAAAGAAGAATAAAGTTCTTGGCAGAGGTCATGTATCAGGCATTCACAGGAATCAAACTGATATGACCAAGTTTTAGAAGACTAATTATAATTTCACCTATCTTCAGGCTATTTTCAGGCTCACAGCCTAAAAGTGTTTGGCTTATATGCTTAAGATAAGATGCAGTTTTCTAACTCACATGGTTATATGCAAGAGGTGAACTGGCTTGCCTTAAATTTTAGGAAGTACATCACAGATCCTGTTTTGCACATTTTAAACAAAAGGTAGTGAGAAAACACAGGATTTGAAAGGATAACAGGTCCCTGTCCCACCCCCCAAATAAAAAAAACTATCAGCAGGCAACTAGCTTATCAAAGAAATAAGTGAGGAAGAATCCAGCATCAGCTTTTCAGCGAGTCTGGGGTTTATCCCCATGAGAAGTCTATAGCATAGACAGACCAGAAAGGGTGCACTGTGCTATGCCCATAAACTGTTCTCTTGATCTACTGTACACTGGGCTTGCAACTTCCTTAGCTGATAAGACACACTAACATCATCCATTAAGGACCTTATTAAGACTTAAAACTATGCAAACAGAAGACTTCAGAAATTGTCTTTGGTGGAAAGATTCCTCTCTTAATAAGTATAACCTCATCTTCTGGATTCCTTAAGATTCACAAGGTTTTTTATGCTATGTCCATTCTAGTTATTTCAATTGAGTGTTAGGGTGGTGTGGTTGGAAGAAAGGCATTTTCAAGATATCACTTCATACACAAAAAAGCATTTCCCAAGCAAAGGTACCCTACAGTTATTAAATGTACATGCAATGTAAAGCTAAGAGACAAGGTCATCCCTAAGTGAGCAGAGTTTCCCCTGCAATTTCATGTTTCTTGCCCCATAAACCCTACCAAGAGAATATCTACTCAGATCACGCAGCCTGCTAGACAATGGCTACTGAAAGCACTGGAACAAATGCCCAGGGGGGTTGTGGAGTCGCCTACGTTGGAGATATTCAAGGCCCACCTGGACAGGTTCCTGTGTGAGGTACTCTAGGTTACCTTGCTCTTGCAGGGGGTTGGACCAGATGATCTTTTGAGGTCCCTTGCAACCCTTGGGATTCTGTGAAACCACCTTGAAATAAACCTTGGGACTGTTTACTAGCAAGTAGCGACCATTAAATTATAAAGATAGTATGTATAATGGCTCTCAAAAGTAAGGAGTAATTTCACTTTTGACCATGCTCTTTCCCACTAAAGTCATTTCCTGGGTGGACCTTCTTCAAATTATTCACTAACTGGTGAGTTGCCATTACTACAAGGATGCTCCATCCTCCTTTATAAAGGAGCATGCATTCAGAGAGACAAAAGATTTCACAGCTGACTGCCCAGGCTGCTTGCTGCATTACTGTAACTAGACTATCATACATGAGGGCTTGTATCAGATAAGGGCTTTGAGAAATTAAATGTTGTGTAGATATTTAAAAAGGAGTCCTTGAATAGTTAAACAAACTGAAAGACACAAATAGAGGGAAAGGAAGAAGATAAAGACAGTGGTAAGAAAATCAGACAACTGTACTGTGAAACCCTGTATGAGCTAGAGCACCATTTGGTCATTCTAAAACCTATGAACCACAGATATTATTAATCTCTCTGCAGCTATCTGAAACCGTAAGTGGTTTCTCCCTTACAGAAGGAAATGATTCTTGAAGTATTTGAAATAGAAAAGGTTGGTGGATGTGATCAAAAAATATTTTTACAACTGACTGGACTTTGCCCTTACTTATCCAGTGATGAGTTTTGCAATACCATCATATGCTTTTGTGTTCAAAAGGTTTAGATATTGAATGCTTCTTCACAAATGCTACAATAATTCATTTTTGGTGCTAGCACTGCACTCAGATGTACTTAAGTCAACAACCTATGGCTAGAATCTTGACATCACTGCAGACACTGCATCAAATGAGCAGCACAAAGTGGCTGAAAATATTCAAAGGATAAATGCCCTTGTATGGCAGTAGAGGGGGCAGAAACTGAAAAGGGACCAGCTCATCTCCAGACTCAAACCTTCCTTTTGCTTATTTCCAATACAAATCTGCGAGTACCAGTTTGATCGCTGGTCATCAGCAGGAAACCTAGTAGTGAGAAGACCTACTCCCAGCATGGTCTTCAGCTGGGAATTAAGTTGCTCTAGTCAAATCCCAAAGGCATCCAGTCACCCAGGGCATTAGCTAAAACTCATGGCATTTCTTAAACATACCCAAGATGTGCCATTTAATGCAGAAATAAGAAATGGCAGAAGCCAGCCCAGCAAGATAAAGTAGAGAAAGCCCAAGTAGCTTTAATACCATCTATTACTTTACCTGACAAAGAGTTACAGGCTGCTGTGAAATCATATGACCCTAGCTTAGGCCCAGAGTTAGTGTACATTTAAATATAGAAAAATTACTGTGGGATGAGAATTTCTCACCCAATAGGTACATGTATATCTACTGCTGGACCAGCGCAGACTGAGGAATAGACTGCTGCTGATATTGGGTTTGGGGTTTGTTGGTTTTGTTTCAGAGGGTTTTTTGCAAGGACACATAGATGTTGCTTTGCTTTGGGAAGGTGTTGTGGCATAATGTTCTATTGCCAATAACACCCTCTTGTCATTTGAGAAAAGTAATCTACCACTTCATGCATTTCCTGTCTGAAATATCAAATCAAATCACAGGGTCACCATATGAAAATGTCCCACTCGCTGCAATGTAAGATGTCCTGGCCAGGGCAAGTTGGACTAAATATTTCTGCTGCTTGTCAGGAAGGATTCATAGCATGAAAGACATGATTCAAAATGTACAGAGTTCCCTTAGTTAACATAACTATTGATGGCAGCAACAAGTATTATTTAAAAGGTAAGCATCACACCTCTACAGATCTTTGCCACTAGCCATCTCATCCCACCACCTCTATGCCTGAGAGGCTAACAGAACCCCACCAGGGCTTTGAGCCCTAAGTGTTACCCAGATGTTTACAACTCAAGAACATGCTTTATGATCCTCATTCTGGCAAAGGAGGGATCAATTATAACCCTAAAGAACCATCACCATACATGGGATCAGAGAAGAAAGTACTTCCTTCCTACCACCACTTGCAAGGTACATAACAGCCCTTTAATTCCACATTGGAATTTCAGCAGTTTTGATCATTGCTTCACATTTGGAAGGAAAGGACTATGGAAATAGGCATTTATGCAAACACTGTCAGCTCAGGATTTCCTTTTTTTTTTTTTTTAACCTTTGCTCCTAGTCTGAGCTGTAGTAAACCCCTGTGTCTCAGTAGCATCTGAAGACACCCAACAAAAAAAGGTGCTCTTGAGGCAACATGCTGTACAAATACAGTTAACAGAATTTTTGCCTTGGGAGACTTTTGCTATTCCTCCATTTCATACTTTTTCTGCCCATCTAGTTGCTCATTTTGTTTAATATGTAAAGATAAGTCTTGAACTTTAATGTTTTATTGTAGAATTTATTGATTCAGCATCCTCTGTTCTTCTGGACTCGTATTTTTATCTGCACAATTAAGTCTAAATCCAAGTGCTACTACAAACTGTTGAATTCTATTAATGCTTTAATTGCCACTAACAATACCTTGCACAGTATATTTCTTAATATCATCTCAAAGCATTTAACAGTATAAAGAGAGTATTGCTGCCCAGCATGGAATTACATACTATCCCCCAAAAAATAATCAGGCCTTTCATTACCTACCTCCATACACTAACTTGTGGACACTGATTTGTGGGCAGTACAATCAATCCCTTTGCAATAGGTCTAATTCAGACTTTAATCCATCATTCTGTTTAGTATAAATTAGGTTATTTAAGAGGCAGCAGATCTCTATTTGCCCCTCCAAACATTCCAATTAAAAATGAAGGCAATAAAACAATGGACAGTAAGTAATCACTGCTTGTCCCAAGTTAGGCACCAACATCTTCTTGCAACATAAAGATCTTCCTACTCTAAATTACCACACAGCTTAAGAAGAGGATTGGGAAGACACTAACATACCCCCCTAATCTTCTTTCCTCTTATTTTGTCATGGGCTGTGTTCAGCCTTTCAGACTCCAAAAGCATAAAGCTTCAGTTCACTGACTGCACTATCAGGTGAAGGAGATCCAGGATGATTCTTAACATGTCTCCACTGAGCCATCAGCTATTCTGACAAAGGATACGAAGAGAGCATGTTAACTTAATGAAAAACACATTCTTTAGAAAACATCTAAACCTTTAAGAAAACTTGCCATTAGATTTATTCTTATCCCCTAGGGTTCTGCAATATCAGTTTTAATTACAACAACTGTGACAAAAATCACAGTAAAGAGATATAGCTGCAAGCTGATCTTGCCCCGAGATTCCACCCACCAGAGTAAGAGCCAAATGCAGAACTAGGAAGAGACTGTGGTACAAGCTCAGAAAGCAAACTACATTCAAATCACTTTCAGCAGAAATATTTCTAAGTACAACCTAACTCTAAGGGAACTAGCGATTAAGGTGGCAGGTACATGGCTGGGATTCAGGGAAGCACTCCCAGGACAAAGAGGCTTAGGAAGGAGAAATAAAAAGCTAGTCTCATACTGCAGTAGAAATGCAGTGAGGGTAGACAAGTGCTAGGCTTTCTGTCAGAGCAGTCAATGCCCCAAACTGTCATGCTATTTTCATTGCTGGAATCGGCTAAGGAAACAAACACTAACATGGCCTCCTCCCTTAACTGATTAGCACAATCATGCCTAGAAAAAAGAGCACCCAGGGTTGCATGGCTAACAGGAAGGGTTACAGCACTAGGCTTATAGCTACACAACTGTGCAACATACAAGGAGAAAGGAGCTAGCAGCACAAAGCTCTAAAAGAAAAGGGGAGATAAATAAAAACCAGAAGCCTAATTTCTGGAATTGATAACATCATCCTATATCGCTAAAACTGATTTGCAGATGTGGGGGATTTTACACCTTAAGGATTAAACATCTTTTTCTAAAGATATCCACAGCAGCTGCAGGATAGAGGGATAACCATTCTCATTAGAGGAACACAGTTTTGGTAAAATAGTCTGATCTTCAGACACCAGAAAGTGAACATCTGGAGCTTGCATCAACATGACCTCATCCACACAAGAGAAGTCTTTGCCAGGAGCTTGCCTAGGGGTGAGGCTGGATGTCAGCTCTTCATAATAGATTGAGAGCTCGGCAATATAGAATCCCAGAGGTTTAATAAATATCTTTCCAAAATTAGAAAGCAAATAGCCCAGAAGTGGAGACCCCTCCATAGGTTGAAAAGCAGAAATCTCTAAGTAGTATTTCCCACATTCCAGCAAACATTTGTCCGACAGGAAGTTACCTTTAGGAGTAAAAACCAATAGTGTTCTTCCATTGCTCCACAGCCTTTCAGCTATGAAGGAAAGATCTGGCTATGAAATTGCAATACAAGTTACTTTAAAGCAAAATATGCAGCACTACATGTCATTTAGACTATAATATTTAAGAATGTTTAGGTTGGGATCATAAGGAGGGAGCAGGAGAAAATACCCCTGCTCTTTTTAGATCTCCTACAGACTTGGTGACGCTTGGTCAAAGAAAGTGATTCTCTCCATCTATTCTGCTCTTGTCAGACTTGGAGTACTGTGTGCACTTCTGGTGTCCCCAGCATAAAGAGGACATGGAGCCAGAGGAGGTCCACCAGGATGATAAGGGGGCTGGAGCACATCCCATATGAACAGGCCGAGAAAGTTGGGGCTGTTCAGCCTCGAGAAGAGAAGGCTGTGTGGAGACCTCATAGCAAGGCTGGAAGTATCTGTATTCTGATATCTGAAGGGGGCCTACAAGAATGCTGAAAAGGGACTTTTCAATCAGGGACTGTAGCAATAAGACAAGGAGTAATAGGTTTAAACTTAAAGAGGGGAGACTTAGGTTGGACTTAAGGAAGATATGTGCTGGAACAGCATTCACAACTGGAAGTGAATGCTCCATCCCTGGCAGTGTTCAAGGCCAGGCTGGACAGGTCCTTGAGCAACCTGGTCTACTATGACCCACTATGGTAGGTGGGTTGGAACTAGATGACCTTTAAGGTTCCTTCCCACCCAAAACATTCTGTGATTTACTGTATCTCAGCAATGCTGTGGCAATGTCTAGCAGCCTCAGTCTTGGACCAGGTTACCATGAGGCCAAACACTATACAATTGTGAAACTAAAACTGTCCCGGACACAATTCCTTTACCATTTTATAAGAAAATCTACTGCTTCCACATGTTCCAATACCCAACTTTAAAAGATGGTTTTTGTAAAGGAGCGGGGAGATGTACTTAAAAAAACCCACACACAGTGAAAGAAAACAGCTGTGTTACTAATATTCAACGTCCAAGAAAAGACACAACTAGGTCAAACAGTCTCATTATGCTCAACCATACACCTCACCTACCCCCAAGAATTAAGTACAAGCCTGTAATTTTATTATTCATATTATAACAGTGCAGAACATAGTTTGAAATAGTCCTGATTATTCAGAAGACTCATCATCCTGTTCCCAAAGAGGAAGTAGGAATATGTAGAATTTTGAGGTCCCATGGGGAAGTATTATAGGGTCATGTAAGCTACAGATTTCCTTTGCAGCCTTGTTTGATGCTCTGATTTAATCAGATGTCTTTGATTAGGATAAATTAAGTCTAAGGTTTTGATCATGCCCTAGCCTTGATTCCATGCCACAAAGTACAAAATCATCAAGGGGGTTTACTACCAATGATTGCACATGATCTGTGGCAATCACATAACATTTGAGGCATTTCAGCACTAGACAGCTCTGGCTTCTCACCACTGACACTGCAGAACCAGACAAGCAAATATCCTTCCTGGGCACCAAGCTGAGCATGATCTCCCCACAGCTATCACTCCTAGTCCAATAAAATGAGTTTGAGTAATACCATGTGCTCTGTGTGCACAGTAATTGAAGGATGCCAGTCTCACTTCTTACAGGAGAAGAGCAGACACCACAGATACCTTTAATCAATTTTTAGGAGAATTTTTCCTTTAAGCTATGCTAGATGTTGTCTCTTAATTATCTCTGTCTGGGGAATGTTGGTGCCTGCTGGATCCTCAGCCTACTGTTAGAAAGAACAGGGACAATCACTACAGTGCCTTGTCAAAAATGGATACCTTCATACTTGCAGTAATGTATGTACTTGCAACTATACTGCTTCAGGGGATCCAAGTTGTAAGTCTTCACACAGTCCAAGGTAGGGAGGCAAGATATTCGCACATTAACTGCACTGCTCTGCCACATCATGTAAAAGCATGATGGAAGATTCTGAAGTATCTTTCATTAAGGTTAGGGCTATGCTACTCCCATCAGCCAAAAGGAAAGCAATAGGAAAAGTCTGGGTACTGTCTTGACAGAGACTCCAAAGCCTGTCTTGGCAGACAGACCCAGCCTGTGTCATGAATTACCTGATCAGAGGAAGTGCAGCTTGTTGCAAGATGAAAAACAAATATCCCTTTCATTGGTTTAACCTTTGGTTCCTTAGCCATGCAGTTCACCTCTGAACTACAAACAAGAATCACAAGACATGAGTATTCAGGAGAGGACAACAGCTTCTTCCTACTTCAGAAAAAGAAGTTCCGTGTGAACTGCACTTATTAGCACAAACCCACAGCAGATGATTATGAAATGAATTAGCAATAAAAATTTATTTCATGAGTAAAAACCTTTTAAAAGATAAATAAGCCAGGCTCCAAATTAGCATGAAAATTAACTTCCATCGATAATCTGCCAGTGCTGCTGAACTAATGTTCTTTGCAGAAACCAAGTGTATTGTTTGACGATTAAGTGGTATCACTCAACATGAACTATTGTGCTAGTTCTGGAAATCAAAGGGAGTTGGTTCTAAGGAGAGCTGAAAAATGCAGCACCTCTAAGGGTTCCCCCTTCTGCATCTCTCCAGTACACATTCCCGGGTATAACTACCATTCTTTCCCAGGCAGAACTCTACATTTAAGTAACCACCAACAATAAAGGCAAAACAAAAATCCCATCCTGAGAATTAAAGCTCTGAACGGAACAGCTCACAGATCACAGGCAACTGAAGTGTTCTATTACAAAGCTATCGCGCAACTAACTGTGGCTGAGATGCTCAGGTGAGTGGACACAGCTTGTGCTGGTTTCTTTCCCTGGGGCTCCCTGGCAAGATGACGAATCTTTTTTCAGGGTGGCAGCCTGTTTCTTTCATACATTTACAAGCAGCACTATTGGGTCGTTTCCAGCCGTCTCCCTTGTCAAGTACCAATTTGAAATAGTATGATGCTTATATTTTCCTCAACTGCTGAATATTTTGATCCATGCCAGTGAGCTGCAGCTGGAGGCAGTTAAGCAGCGAGGTAGTTGTGAAAATGGTGAAGGATAATCAAGAAGGGGAAAAATTACATGTGAGGGAATTCTGACTGCCCCAGCAACTCACACACAAGTTCTCAGGTCACTCAAAGCACTTCTGTCAGTGGTTGAAACTGAAGCAAGTGTCCAGGTAAACAGTTGAGAAACAATTCCAGCCTTTGTAATTTTTGCCCAGGTGTCATATAAGCATTTTGCCTTTGACTTACACAGGTTAGGACAGGTACACAGGCTCCATATCTCAAGGCTCAGCATCACCAGAGTTTCTCTGTACTGACTGCAAGTCCCATGGTAGTAACCAATCTCAAGTACTTTGATTACAAAGTAGTCAAAGTCACTACACCACAATCCAAATGCGGGATGTTAGTAAACACACCTACTACCAGCACAGGATACAGGTTCATGAGATTTGTTAATATTAACATCTTTATCACAAGAGCTCTGCCTGAAAGAACTGGACCACTTAATACCTAAGGTGCATCCATTGCTTGTCTTTGCTCTTTAAGGGCAAGGAAAGATCTAGTCAAGCAGCTGTAGCTAAGCACATCATCTGGCTATAGCATACTCCCCATGCTAAAATCTCAAAATACACTGTAAAAGCAAATAAGTAATGCATGTATGGAAAGGTGTTCAGAAACAAGGGGTACATCCTTTTCTGCATTTTGAGAGGAGGTGGCAGAAAAATCTCATTCTTGTGGCAAGAGCTACAAAGAAGAAGACTCAAATCAATGGGACAAGATTATCAACTATGAAAAGACAGAAGGCTAAGAATGAGGTTGAACTTAAAAAAATAAAGAAAGAAAAAAACTAAAAAAAACAAAAACAAACAAACAAACAAAAAAAAAAAAAACACAAACCACCCACAAAACAAAAAAGGTGCAGCCTTACATTTTGGTGGGAGGCAAGAAGGGCAAAAGCTCTACTTTTTCATATGTATCTTAAGACATTTATGGCTGGGATTATACAGAGCAGTTGTTCGCAATAGCAGAAGACTACACTAATTCAGCACAGTGATAAGCCAGGAGAAGACAGCAAGAATGATCTGAATTTTTGGAAGTGAAGAGAGAGGAAAATACACATGAGTAACTAAACAATTTTCATTCTTCCCTGTATATTCTGCCACTATGATCACAGTGCACTATTTGAAGAACACTCTACTCAGCTAACATTTTTAAGAAGAATCACTCGCCTCTAGACTCCTTTCCACTACACCCACTCATCTCCATCCACAAGACTAGATTGGTACAGCTATTCAAAGCCCTCTGTATAGCACCAGAGCCCCGCTGCCTTATACAAAAGAGCAGCAGAGAATACTTTAATTAGTATTTTCTCCTGAAAGGTAAAAACTGATTCTCAAATTACTTTACCTGTAATGAACTGCACCTTCTTTCACTCTACTGTAGATCTGGAATAGTGATTCCTGCTTCATGTATTCCCCTTAGTTTAATTTTGTTGCTTTGTTTCACAGATCTGTTTCTATCTTGATGAAAGCTTGACAAAATACTACAAAAGCAAGGTAGAAAGGAATGCCAGTATTAAGGGAAATTGAGCTTTCTCTTACCTTGCTAAAACATTAGTCAAGATGGGTATGAGCAATCTCAGTGGAAACAGAAAACCTGCAAACTATTCTACTTTGGGAGGAACCGCGTTAATTGGTATTACTAGGAAGTACCAGGGTAAAAAGCCCCAAATATTTCACTAGTTGAATGCTCTCTTCTCCCTTATATTTAACATAGGTGCTTCTAGTATGGCAGCACTGGAGTGAAGACTGACTTCTGGAGTGGAAATGGTTGTGTTTAAAATTATTTTGTGTTTGGTAGGTTGATAGTGCATGTGAAATCTGAGCAACACTGTAGACCTTACTTGGACTATGTCCTCTCCATGCCCAGCTCACCCCAGGTAACAGTAGAGACCAGAGTTCCAGGCTTATCTGCTGTATATCCCCGACAAGCAACAGTGTTTGGCAGGATGAGAGCTGCTCAGGTTTACATTCTCAGCCTGAGTGACTCCATAACACCTTAGGATGCAGGACTCGTACACCTTGACCATTACAGCGAGCCTCTTTCTTCTTTTTCCCATACTCATTTCTCCCATGTAGTCCTTTCTCAATATTTCTTCATTCACCAGGTGACTCGGTTCATTGGCTCTGAACTCAGGATGAATCAGAGGCCACTTCCACCTTTCAAAGTAGGTATGGCTCAGACACACATGCCAACACCAGAAATTTTTATACGGGTCATGTTCTGAAGACATTCTCCTGCCAGGCTTGGTAGCCATCCACCAGCCATCTCAGCAGTTATAAGCTTAAGGCTCTGTGTGGTGCACATACAGCTCACATTCCTGAAAAGATGCCCAGTAATTAGAGAAACAATTAAATACATCTTCTCCTGCTAGGCAGTGAAATGCATTTTAATAAGTATACAGGAGTGTTATTGAATGTTTCGCCCTGGAAGATGCCCAGAATGATAAACATTCATTAATCACCACAAAGTACCTGTAAGGTACCAAACTACTTGAAAACTACATCAAGCAGGTGATCAGAGACAAAGCTAGAGGCCATATTCTATTAGGACAACCTCATACTGTTCTGCTGACATACAGCCAACTTGCTGTGAGCCATTCCAGCCCCACAGGAGTTACTTTTCTTTTAAGAAAACATACTTGGGCCAACAGCACCCCTCTGTCTGTCAATCATCCCAAAAGCTTCAGCCAAGAAAACAGAGGAGAGATCCAAGCATCCATGAACTGATAATCCTCAACTAACCCAGCAGCTGAGCCAGACCACAGGCTGTCAGCACAAATGACCTTCAGCCGTCTCTAATGAGTTCTCATGGGCCAGAATGAAGAAAAACAGGGTGGAAGGGAAGAAAAACAGAGCCAGACCCCACATTTTCCCACAGGATCATGAATTCCAGCTTAGCTAGACAAGTCAGCCATATTAAAGGAAAAGAGGACAGAGACACTTGCTATTTTGGGAGGTGGCTACCACTACTCACACCTGACACAAACTCTTCTCAGCAAAAAGTTTCACTGGAATTAACAGAATGCCCTAGAACATGGACTCAAGGGTCAGTCTGTATTTAAATAAGGTTATCACATCAATATTGCAAAAATGTCAAGACTTCTGAAAAAATCATATTAGCAGAAGATCCAGCACACTGAGTTAGAGGCAAACCACCCAGTACAAATCTAGTTTATTCTGGTTGCAGAACTAGAATGAGTTGTTCTGTTGGATAATTTGGAAGTTAACTAAGAAAATTCAGATACCAACTTTTATTTATTTACCAACACAACTGCTAACACATTAAAAGGCCATTTGAAACACTTTACCAATGTGGAGAAATTACTTTAAACAAAGTTTACAGAGAATTTGCACTGCAGAGTACTACTGCCTCTGATGCTCAATTAGAATAACATAGAAGCTTTGGTACTTTCATTTGTATACACAAGTATGTGTGCATATATGTGTTTTAACTAAGCCTTATCAATGTACTTGCTCCTTTTTCTCATTATAATTATACAGTTATGCAGAAAAACATATTAAAGTCTGGATGACTCAGGAGTTTGACAACAAGATATGAACTGCCAAATTTAGTCCAAAGTACAAACCCAGCTACCCAGTTTAAGCCAGTAATCTGGAGCAGACTGAATCATTTAAATGCAATTTTGACAAGATTTTTCCTTTCTTTTGCTTGTTAATTGTCTGCTAACAGGCTGCAAAATATCTGAAATCTGTTCATTATTCAAAATGATTCATAAAGGCCTTCACTGACTAACTCTTGGTCTACAAATATCTTAAACTATGACTGACACAACTAAGTAAACAATTTGCAATTCATGGTGTAACTTATGTAAGGGGAAGACATTCATTACATAATCAGCTTGAACAGTTTTAACAGCTGACAAGCACAGCATACATTTTTAATTGCACACTCCCAGTTAACAGTTTGGTGGTTACAGGAATCACCCTCCCAGGAAACAAACAATGCCACATGACTTAGGTTGCAAATACCAAATCTTTCACTTGAAGATGTGCTTTGAAACTTGTTTTGCCCACACCCAATGAAGTATGCAAGCCTTCAAGCTACAAAGGATTTTTCCACATATCCTTATGCTCTAGTAGTAAGATTTCAAACTTCCAGTTTAAGCATGATATTCTGAAATTCAGAAAAATGTCAATTTATTCCATCTTTTCTATAGTACTTCAAGATTTGGAAAATGCACATTTACCAGGACACTGGTGCGCTCTTCCAGTATCACAACGTGTGCGTAACAAACTCTGCATCTGTCCCTGCTCATTGCAGGGGGCTGGACTAGGTGACCTTTGAAGGTCCCTTCCAACTCAAACTAATCTACAGTTCTATGACTGGGGTTACACTCTGCTCCCTTCCTAACATCGGCCACGTACTCCTCTGCTCCCTTCCTGAATCTCAACTCTATTTCAGGAGTTTAAGATAAACACAGGAAACTACATTACAGAAGATAACCTCAAGCAGTGTCTCAAACAAATTAAGAGCTTCAGGCAACAAGGGTTTGCCATTTATCTCAGAATCTAATTCCATAGCTAAACACCAAAGTCAATCCTATCTTGTATAGAACTAAACCTTTAAATTCTGGTTCATCATTAATCATTTCCTCTACATGTTTCTCTAAACTTTCCTCTTACTAGAACCATGGAGAGCTTGATGACTTCCTGTCTTTCCCCCCATTTTTTGTACCAAGATACAAGCTGGATTTTGATACCATTGATCTAGCTCTCAGAAACAACCCCTTTAGTTGTGCATAAAGTCAAGAGGAGGGAGGAGACTTTAATGGAGCTACTACTGAACATGAATAGAATGTTCTGAAATCTGGCCCTACTGATTTAGCTTTGAAAAAAACATAACTCTTAAGCCAATCACCCCAGTGTCCCAGTTTTTCACTGTTGCTTGATTCCCCCTTCTCCTCCCCAGCATTATTCTGGTAGCAGAGTGAACTATTTCCGTGCAGCCAGACAATAGCTATTAACAGTTCTGCGGTACTCTGATGCTTTACCCTCTTCTACACTCATAATACATTTTAAAATCCTGACAGTTTAATATTTTTCCTCGCGTAGTTCATATTTTTCACTAAAAAGAACTATTCCTGTTTCTGCCCACCAGCAATAAGAGCTTTACAAAGCTCAGGTTTGAATCAGCAAGGACCCCCATAAGGGCACTGGCAGGATGCTTGTGAAGCACCTCTTGACAAAACTTGTAGGGCAGTGGTGAATCAGATCCTGGGATCATTGCCTTCAAGAGGAAACACCTTTTGTCACCAAATTATGCAAGTCTTTTTTCTTTTTTTTTTTAATTTCTGCTTCCCATGCTACTTCCTATGACTATACACTTTCATGGAAATATTACTGAAAAATTCATTTTAGCAATCAGAAAATAAGGATTTCATTATAAGAACTTTAGAGGTTATATGATGATGTCACTGAAATTTAATGGAGGAAAGACAAAATAACATAAGCCTCTCTTGAGCTACCTGAACACAACTGAACCTACCTTTCAAAAACCGTCTTCTCATTTTTCAGACAGTCCTCACCCGTGGGACTCTCTCTGTGCTCAAGACTTTCCTTTACCAGTGGTAACATGTTCCTGATTATTTTTCCCCGAATGTACAAGCAGTCATATGCACTCCCCCCAACAAGACACGCACTCTTGTTGCTTCCTGTCCATGTTCCACTGTGCTATTCTAGTACCTTTCTTATTCTGTCTAGACAAATTCTACAACTATTAATATTACCACATTTTCCTAATAAAAATACCCCCATCCAATCTGCCATAACAGTGCCTATAGGCCATTTAAGATAAATTTAACACCTAAAATAAAGCTGAAAATGCACATGGGTCTCATATTTTTTGGATATGCAAGATTCACACAAATATTAAATTCAAAAGCAGGTTATTCCAGTTCTTCAGAGTAGGCTTGATTAGATTCTTATGTGAAGAAAGCTCCCACAGTATAGATGATGGTCCCACCAACAGTATATCTCAGGCAAAATGATCTTTTCTGACAAGACTATAGTACTTAGAAAGAGTAACATCAAATTCTGTATTATGCGCCAACTGCAGAGCAGTAGCCAACCTTTTATATTTTACCACTACTTCCCACAATATTTTTACTTTTAAAGTCTGAGCTCCAAGAACCTAGCAGTTATACTCATGAAGGACAGCTGAAAACATACTCTGAGTATCTAATTATTGATCAATAACCAGAAGAAAATAAGAATTAAAACAATATTTTTCAGCTGTGTATTGTTTTTAAGTCTCATTCAGCTAGATTGACCTTTTCTGCACTTTGGAAGTGAATGCTGTCAAGTAATGCACAGAATAAAATTCAGATATGAACAGAAGTATTAAAAACTAGACCTTGGACATAAATCCTGCATGAAAGAGACTGCCTTTCTTTCTCCTTTTATAATATTGCTCTCAGCAATACTGGGCACAAAGTAGCAGTTATCCACGCAGATCTCACACACAATGTGATACCTATTATAATAGGGTTCATTTAATATTTTAACTTATAATACATAAAATGTCAATTCAATTAGGCTGCTAGCATTATGTCTTCCTGGTGATAGTTTGCTCTACAGATGTGTGACCTAGTGCTCTTGTTATTTGTTACTCAGGGGGAAAAAAGTGTTGCATTGCATTACATGAGGAACGATAGAAAGGCAAGAAAGCTGTGAGAGCCATGGCTTTCAACCTATTTCAACTCATGGACATATAAAACATCTCAGACAGTGGTATGGATCCCTGGATAATGAATTTAAGCCTAATGACAATAGCTTCATTTTTCTCATATTTCACCAACCCCTAGAAATAGTCCCTGGACCATTGGTCAAAGACCATTACTTTAAGGCAGCGAAGAATTACATGCTGACACATGCAGTAGTGCTGACCAAGTTATAAGCTGTATAATTACACACATGGCAGCAAAGAAGAAACTCCCATGACTGACCAGTCCTCAGCTCTGTGCTGGCAGACATGTACCTGTGGGAGCAACTGCCCCATAGGCAGTGTCAGTACAATAAAGGAAACAACACTAAGGTGTTAAATTACACACAGAAGTATTTGCTGGGTAAAGGAAGGATGCAAAATGAGAACCTTTTAACTCCCACCATGCCCTTTTCAGCAAATCACCAGCCCCACATCCCCACATTCAAAGTCATCAAACTGAACACAATCAGTCCTGTTAATTAATCTGAACCCATATTTCCTGACCTATTTGACTCCTAAACTAAGAACCTTCTTGGGAGAGTGTTGATAAATTCCTTGCTTGTTTAGATCTATTTCCACTTATTCATAAGTAACTTAGACCAGACATAGACAAAGCACTTTCTCCTTACTGCTCATCCAGCAGCATCACTGGCCCAGTCACGCTCGGAGAAGCTCGGAGCAGTCATGGCCTGCAGTGCTGGGACAGCTTCAATGGAAGCTCTCGGGCATATGAACACCCCATGCTATAGACTCCCCAGACTGAGCCAGCCTGCATGAGTACAACCCTGTGCCACCCCTGCAGAGCCTCAGGCACCCATGGTGTTGGTGGCATCAGTGCAGTGCCTTCCCCCACAGGCAGCCAGTTTCATTGCCAGAATCACATGCTGCTGCTTTACAAACCAAGCCTCTGCTAGTGCATCACCCAGCCCAAGCACCAGAAGCCCTCAGGTGGACATCACATTAAGTGGCTTATGCAGAAAACCCCCACAGCTCCTCACAAGATGTGATGATGCCACAAACAGCAAAATCTCCCTAGGCCAATGTAAGATCTAGGAAAGAAAAAGACAAGATACCATTTCACCCCCAAGCTAAGCTGGTGTTTCAATTTCTCCAGCTGCACAAGCTATGGGGACATGGGGGAGGCCCATACAGCAGTAGCAGATGCCAAGCCACCTCCCAGACCAGAGAAGCTCCCCCCCTGAGGGAGATGCTGCATTTATATCCATGGAGCCACACTCTTGTGCACGCAATCTCTCCTGCTCCTGCCTCACTCACCTTCACCACAGTGGGGTCCCAGCCATCTGCTGCTTCCTGCCACACAACCTCCCAGCAAGGAGAGCTATGCCCAGTCCAGGACACCACTGAAGGCTGTACTGCTGTCCCCAGCACCACCTGAAGGCCCTCAGGGACACCTCAGTACCAGCTCCCACCAGCAGATAAACCAGGTCCTACAGGTGCCACAGTGCCTAGACACACACATATTTTGCTCTAAATGGCAGGTAAAGCCTCCTCAGGGGTGCAGCCCCACAAAACTGAGCATGGAGGGCTGGTAACAGTGTCCAGCAAGCACAGCAAAGAGCAAGTCAGAAGCATGGCACACCCCACAGATAAAACTGGAGACCACTACCTCACAGCAGAGCTCAGGAAAAAGATAATAGCCCCAGGCTGAGGTAAAATGGCCCAGGGTGTGGATGGACGGAGGCCACAGGTGGAGTCAAGTTAAGGCCATTAAGGCCTGCTAGTGGTCAGGCCAGCACTGCATCAGTTGAGGGGAATCTGTACCTGTCATCAACCCCAGGTGGTGTGTGGGGCTTGTTGGAGGGGCCATACCTGAAGCTGTGCTCCCTACTGCTGCCTCAGTGTTTGCTTACAGTTGCGCTCACTGGGCTGAGATGTCAGCAACAGCAAGTGGTAATGCTGGTATCTGGCCCTTCAATGGCAGGGTAGAGTGAAACGTGGTGTTTCCTTTTCCCTCAAGAAAACTTCAAACTCATAAAAGGCAAACAAACCTCCCCCTAAATTTTCTCAGGATTATTCACTTGTCAGAAGCAATTAACACCAAGGGGGCTTCTGTATCTCCCCCTCCAACAGTAATCAGCCACTGAAATAAATGAATTGTCAAGCAAAGAGCAAGACAGAAGCACCCAGAACTTCCACCCCTGCAGCAGCACTCAGATGAGTGCTTCTGCCTCTTGCTTGCCTTGCTCATACAGAAACTGGGGGCACCCACAGCCAGCTGAGGCATCCTCCCGCTCATCTCCTTGTCTTGTCCTCACCCCTAGCCTTGCAGCGGCACACAGGCACATTTCACACCTGATGAAAATACCCTCCAGAGATATTTCGCAAGCAAGGGCCAAAGGTCTGATGTAAACAGTCTGTTGTGCTACAGGTGAACAAAATGAAAGCAAAGTTTACTTGGGGAAGAAAACAAAATTAAAAGGAATGTAGATCTCACCCCCAAGATGGGTGCTCCTGCTGGAGGCTATGCTGCAGGTAGATAGAGAGCAGCTGGGTCTCCAGCAAGGAAAAGATCTGTGAAGTGCTGCAAGGGAAGAGTTCCATCTTTAAGGAAGAAAACCGCCTTTGTTCTTCTTGAGTGGCAAGGTACATGATGGGTTAACTCACCGAGTTTTAATATATTTAGACTCGATATTTATATTTTCAAGATTGAGCTATGTTAATAAGATTCCTGAAACAAGTACACTCACTGGGAACATAATATGGAAGTCATAACCATGTAGCAATAAATTAATATGCAAATAAGATATGTTGTGTTAGAAGAGCACAGGTTGAAAGAACAATGCATTCACAAAGATATTTTTAATATTTCTTGATCATCCTGTTCTGTCAGGTCAGAAGTCCACATGTATGAATGGGATAACAAGCCCTACAAAGTCTGTGGCATTAGAGGACTTCTTTGGTGGTACTAATGAAGCAGATGACTGTTCCCTCCACCAATTGCTACCATATTAATTTTCATTAAAGTGACTAGGTTGATCAGTTTCTATAATCATATCTGACAGTCAACTTTTTACTTTAGTCTGATTTTGTTTGGCAGAATATACAGAAAAGAAACTGATCACATGGAACAAAATGTGTGGTAGGTGGAAGTTGTGTGAAGGGGTAATCTTCAGTTTACCTCCCTTCTGGTGCAGGCTAACTCCAAAGTTTTGCCTCCAGAGCCTGTTACCTGCCTCTGCTGATACCTTCACTGACAACAAAACATGAAGAGAAAGTTAGTGCTAAGTATTTTGACAACAGAAAGCTCTTTGCAGTTTTCAGACTAACTTGTCATTTCCTTGTGTGTCATTTCTCATGACATATCCCTTTGAATCACATAAATTAATTCTTCTCCTCTTAGCATTAACACCCGCCAAATATTTGCAGTCTCATAGTGCTTCCCCACTTTCGTCATCTCTTACCCATATTTAGCACTTATGATCTTCCCACCTAAACTAATCCTCGAGTTATCCTGATAATTTTTGTTGCTTTTCTCTGAACTCCCTTCAGTTTGCCAAGACTTTCAGTTTGCTAGTAAAGTTTTGAGCAAGGCTGGATGTGATGGGTTTAGGTGTGAATGCCTCAGAACTGTAGAGTAAATCTATTACCACCTTGAGCTGCAATACAATGCTTCCATGTATGCAGCTTAAAAATATATTGTCACTTTTCTGCTGCTTTTATAAAGTAACATGTGATGTCCTATTCCAAGTCTCAGAGTTGATCTCTCGGTATTCGCTTCTTTCTGAGTGGCATGGGTTCCAGATTATTTTCATACATTGCATTTTGCATTAGTAGACAGATACAGAGATCATGGGCTCAGAAAATCTCAATAGGAGGAGCATTGGAATAAGCTATAATCATCAGAAAATAAGGCTTCAACATATTTTCCAAAGTCTCCATGGCATTTTGCCCTCAAAAGGCAGTCTTAGCTAAATCCTTGTTTAGTTTCTGTATGCATAGAGATTACTCCAGGGACAGCAAAGGACCAGCAAATCCCACAGTTACATGGTCCTGAGACCATTGTGGAGCAGCATCCATACCATATGCAACCTGCATAGCCTTGGATTGAATATAGCTGCATTCCCACAGTGAATGAAGTTGCTGAGCCTCCAATCACAGGATGTGTGGTACAAAATCTTGCCAGTGGGGGGACAGGAGATTCAGAAGACACTGAGGAAATAGTACTGGAGCGGGGGATTTAAAATCAGCCAACTCACACGCAGCACAAAACAAAGAGACAAAACAAAAGGACAGAGGAGCATCACCCCAGACCTCTTTAAAAGCCTCCAAACCTTGCCCTGTTGGCAAGTTGTAAGTCTCCTCTCTTACCCTGGACTGACTGCAGCCCACCTGCTACCCTGAGGCTCTCTGAGAAACCAGTTACCTGCATGCTCCTGCTGTGGGAGGCCAGGACTGCTATGTACTGGCCATCTTGGTTCTTCAAAGACAGGGAACGTTATGAGTTACACTGCACAATTTGCATGGGAAGACACAAGATCAATGGAAAATGGGCGATGAAGGTTGTGTTAAATAACAGGCCAATTTAAAAGGACAATATTAATAACAAAATAAGACTAGGGAAAGGGAGAGAAAGGAAGGGAGCAGAGAAAAGCAGGATCAAAGGAGCAGGATAGCAGATATGAGGCAGATAGCAGACATGAGCAGATAGCAGAATGGAGGCAAGGAAGAAGGCTGCTTAGCCCCAGATTGTCACACCACAGGGCAACAGACTGTGTCAGGCCGTAAGCACAATCTCATGTCACTCACTAATGCAATCCAAAAGAAGCCCTGGCGGCTTCCAAAGAGACACCCTCTACATTTCAAACACTATTGATGCAACATGGAGGAGCCCCAGACTGAGCTGCTAGTAGGTAAGTGTTTGAAAGCAACAGTCAAGTTTCTACTGAGATAAAACCTGGCCACATGTCTGTTCCAGAAGCCAACAAAATCTCATGTTTCTCCAGATGGAAACTGAGTACCTCTAATAGAACTCTGACAATAATACTCCTTCCTTTACCAGTGAATTTCAAAGCACCCTACAAAAGAGGTGTCTCCATCACCAATAACAGGTAAGGAGGCTGAGGCTCAGGTGGCTGAAGTTGCTTCATAAGGGGGTCTAGCAGCAGAGCAAGGAATACAGACTGGTTACCACTGTCCTGCTCTAGTGCACTAGTTGCTAAGCAATGTTTCCTATAAGCGTGATCTGCTTCCCTCTCTACTTAACAGAGATCATGTCAAACTGAAGAATATGCTTCCTTCAGGTTCTTACAGTTACCCTGGTGGCAGGATAAAATCCAGTGTTCCCTTTAACATTCATCATCAGAAGTGAGGAAGGTAAATGTGGTTACGGAGAAGGACCAGAGCCCTCTCAGAGAGATACCCCATTTACCCTGCACTAGCCTAGCTCCCTACTTGCCTGATTGCTCAGCATGCTAAGCACATGGCAGGTGTATTAAAATAACATTTAAGACAAGACTTATCACTCATTAAAAGAGGCGAGATCTCAAAGCAAGAGCTCAAATTGCATCCTCACCTCACGCTGAAGAGATGGAAGATGGCAGCTTGCCACGCAGATTGCTGCCAGTTTCTGTCACAGCCCATGTCAGGCTGCCACACACATACATTAAATACACAAACGCAGATGTCAAGGAGCTCGCAATGGTGTTCAGCGTCGTGTGCCAAACCCCACAGATTACCATGCTCAACAAGAAGAGCTCTGGGACTGGGAACTTCCAAATCTGACCATTTTTTCCAGTGGCCAGCTGACCATTTTGTAGAACAGAGCCCTATATATTCCTCTCTCGCCTTCCCCTCCCCTCAGCTTCTGATCCCAGGGACCCATTTTGCCTTGGAAGCTAATTGATGGGCACAAAGGTAGGGAGAAGGAAGTCAAAAGGGATTTTCCCAGGCTTAGTATCACAGTAACCCACCAGTGGGTTTGTCTAGGAAATGTTTTGCTAAAATGAAATGCATTTGGGGTGAGGGAAAGCACTATATAAAGACAACTCCATCTTAGGAGATCTGCTCTTCAGATCATCCTGTTCCGGCCTGCTTTACAGACAGCATGCATTTAACCAATTAATGATGAAGAGTCAGCCTAGCTGCGGATGAATAGCTTGGATTAATCTTTTTTGTCTTGTGTATGATAAACACCAACTTGTCAGCTAAATCCAGTCTGTAGGAACTTTATTAAGGATGATTATGCATGAGTCAGTAAGGACACAGCTTGACTTTCAGATCCCAATTTGAGTTTAAGTGCTGGCTGGTTAGGAACATCCCCTTGAAAAATAAATAGATTTGATGCTGGATGCTACTGAAGAGAATAAATACAGAACCTGGTGTTGCCATATTTCTCTAAAGTCACTTTTCTGTCTGCAGCAGGACTTAACCTTTATTTGAATGAAGACCTTTCTTTTGACTTTTCTTGTCTTTGTACTTTTAAAATTATGTAAGAAGAAAAAGAAAGCAAAAGAAAAAAAGATATTTGTCAGTTTTGTGCAATGACATTCTTAGCTGTGACACTACATACAGCTGCAGAGGACAGAAACTGATAAAAGTGATTTATAGGATTTTTAAGTTGAATAGATGGAGGTCAAGATGTTTACTTGACCCATTGCTACAGTCAAAGGGCGGGAGGATGTTTTAAAGGGACCAAAGCGGGATAAAATATTTACAGACCCATAATAAAATTACACATTATGAATATTTAATGTATTTAATTTTCAAATTACTTCTGCCTTTTTTCACATTCAGAAGTATAAACTAGAAACTGTCAAACAAAAAGATATTTAATGTCCAATCAAATGTACAAGATCAAGCTAGCAAAAGTAAAGATGCTGATGTAAAGAACGATCCATCAGATACAGCTGGCTAAATGGAAAACTCAGGAAAAATTAAATTTGAATCAAGATGAATAAAATGTTTAAAGCTTTCAGTGAAATGTTAAGACAAAAAATTTCATTTTAGATCAATCCAAAATGTCTTGGTCAAACCATAATGAAATGTTCTGATTCTTAGTGTTGTTGACTGGATCAATTTTTTCCTTGAGAAATATTGCCTAAAAAAATGAAAGTCTATTTTAAGAATACTAAAAATTAATTTCACCAATGCTATTTTTCATGATTAAAAAAAAAAAATTCACCCCTTTTTCCCTCGACCCTTCCTTACCTTCTAACACTGTGTCCGTTTTGTCACTATACTTGATAAAAATTCACAAAAGCCTTTGATTCTGCTCCAAATTGATAAGCTTACCTTTTATGAAAAAAATATTTGACCACCTCTACAATGCCAGTAATTTAACCATGTCATAGGGATGTCATCCTTCTTTTTTCCATATGTCTGATTACATTGACCCAAGGCTTTATTCAGGTTTATAAGACTGGAGACAAGAGGCTACATTTCTCTTCATTCCCTGGCTAGACCATTACTTGATCTATTTAGGAAGGGAAGATGCCTTTATAGCTAAGGCGTAAGACTAGCAGTCAAGATATTTGGACACATTTCCAGCTCTGGCTCAGACTTTTGTGTTATTGAGGACAAGGCATCCTGAGCTTCTTGGCAAAATAAAAAGAACCAGAATTTCTCAATAATTCTTTGAGGCACTCTTTTTCCTCACATTAGTCAACCCCAAATTAGATGAACAGTCCTTAACTGAGGACTAAGCCTTCTGCTGGGCCCCTTGGCAGAAATCTCATGCTGAATCTCAATTTTAATACTTTTGAGGTGGATTTGTTTTATTTTCAGTTCCACTTTTTGGAAGGCAAAAGCTGCATGTTTTTTCCAATCCTCAGAGCTTACCAAAAGCTGGCAGCACCATCCCCAGCAACCTGTGCTTCTCCTGCCTGGTGATGCCCTTCTCATTTATTGAAACCACCATTTCCTTCAGCTCACCTAAGACACAGCTGCCTGAATGAGCTTCACCTCGAGGGTTCCCACCTGGCGCCATGTGCCAGTGCCAGCAAGCCACATACTGTGTCAGCAGATGCCAATGGAGAGATGTTGCTCCTTGCAGGCTCCCCTGGTATGTTGGTATACCTATTCCAGGGTGCAGAGCCACTGAGGTATGCCAGGATACTCCTCCCCACGTTTTCTGTTCCTTTTGGAGAATCCGTTGCAGTAAGACTCATTGCCACCATACCATCTCCTTTGCTGTGCTCCCATAGCACTGATGGTCGGCGGACACAGATAGCTCTGTGCAACCCATGTTCAGCTACAGAAAAGATGGTCTCACTCTGAAAATCCAGTTAGCATGAGCAGCAAAGCCCCATTGGCTTCTGTTCAGCACTGTTGCACAGAGAGCCACATGAGGCATTTTGCACTCCAAATCACCCCAGTGAAGAGCATTTAGGGCACTGGGCAGGGGAATTTCTACAGGGGTGACCAGCCAGCAGGATCCAATTTTTACCCACAACTATAGGACTACACACAGATGCAAAGCAGCTGGAGTAGAGGCACGAAGCAAAGCTTTCCCCCACTGTAAGGACAGCTATAAAGATATGATTGTGTATGGCAAAGGGTATGCTCCCAAGAAGGCACTTTCCTGTGCTGTTTTCCTATAGCTGTGCACAGAGACATATCAGGCATGGTACAACCGTCAGGGCTCAGGGAGAAAAAAGTGTTGGAAAAAGGAAGGCTTAAGGGATTTAGCAGCAGGCAGTAGACAATAACTGCTTACCAAGATAAATGAATAAATAAAGCAAAATCAAAATGAAATATCTCAGTTACTAAAACTGGGTCTTTCAGCTGATTCAAGCTGAATGTCTACTTTGGTGTTTTGGTTCTGGGACAAATGAGCTGTTTTGACTTTCCAGATCAGTTCTTGTAAGCCTTCCCCAGCTTGGAAATCTGCTGCCTGTAGCTTCAAGCAAAACAGCCCAACTGCTCTTCTTCCTCCCGGGCCATGGCTCTGGCTCTGCTCCTCAGCCCATCTGTACCCCAGTGAAGCCAAGTAGCTCTGGGTAGTCATAGCACATCTGATGGTGCTCTATGACTCGGAAAGACCTGGCAGACAACATCCCTATTTGCCCACTGTATGACACCCTGTGTAGACCAAGGCTGAGCATGTTGTGGAATCAGCATGCTATGTAAAAAATGATGTGCTGGCCACAGCCTGGGCTGCGGGTCTCTGCCCTGCCTCAGCAGAGATGAGGGCAGAGACTGCCAGAAAGGTTTTGTTCTGAAGATGGAGGCTGCCTGGGGAGTGGGACTGTCCCATGAGTAAGTCAGAGCAGCCCCAGAGACTGCTCTAATTTATGCAGGCCTAAAATAGTTTTTACAGCTCTGTGTTATTTTCATTCTCTTGGAAGTGAATAAGCACAAAACTTGAAACCTGTTCTCCTTGCACTTTTGCTGAGGTTTCAGACCAGCCGTACTGACCCTGACTCTGCTTAAGACTTCCCAAAAAAAGCACCATTTGTGATGGTGGTTTGGTAATGCAGACAACTGTCTCCTAATAATTGACTGAGACCAACATATTTCACGCAAGCCATTTATGGGAATAACTTTTGGTCATTAGTGATGTGAGCAAGGTCAAATTAAAACCCTTGGGTGAGAGACTTCATAGTCTGTTCTGAGTCCCTTAGGACATCCATTCCTCAGTGGTGGTAACTAAAGTAGCATGGTGGCTTGCCGAGAAAACTTAATTTACAAGCAAGGAAATATCTTGGAGATTGCACAGGGCTGTCAGCAATGTGACTCTGCTGGGCTGGAAATATCCTCAGCGAATACGATAAAGTGAAGTTGGCCAGCACCAAGGCCTCAGCACCATGTCACTCCCAGAGCTCTATATCAAGTGTTTAAGAGAAATTTAAGGAGCAGAGGTAAAGTAGAAAGTAAGCAGAAGTAAGTAGAAAAGTTAACATCTCCCCAGAGACAGAAACTGCCTATCCAAAAATCAAACAAACACCGGGTAATTTTAACTTCTTTTTCCCTTTAACGTGCTTCCCCTCCTTTTATCTGATTACATATTTTGCTCGCTCTTCCAAATGAAACAAGGTCTGAACCACACAACCCATAATGTCAGTACAGTAGGAAATAAAAACCTGAATTATAACTGAATGACCCTAATCATAAAGCAAAAGAGTTCAGCTCATCTATGTTTGAGAGATACTTCCCTCCTTTTCACTTCTTGCAAAGCACAACCACAGCACTATCTTCTCCAGAAGCCACTGGCTTCTCATGTAACAGCCCAGAACCTGCTTCTGCAAAAGAGGTCCAAAGGACAGGACCTGTAGGAGCTCAGAAAATAAACATGGACCCCAAAAGGTCTTGTTACATTACATGGGTTACTTGAGAGGGGCTGAGCAGTCAACACTTCAGAAGTTTTGGCTAGGAAGTGCTGATTCCCTGCAAATTGCATCCTGTGACTGTCTGCAGACTAGTAAAAACATAAATGAAGTTCTTGCTTTTTAATTGAAATACAGCAAATCCGTGGTTTTTAATAGTCTGCTTTCCCATATGGTATAACATCTACATAGGAATTTTTAAGTCGTATGATGCAGCATGTCTGTGTTTAAAATAATAATAATAATAATAACAATCTTATCTCAAGTCCACAGCATGCCGAGGGGTTCAATGTTGGGTGAAATGTCACCCTTGCAGAGGATAGGCTGAGGAATCTGTGTGCAGCAGGCACTGGTGATGTGAGCAAAGGGGTTTAAAAGAGGGCTGCATTTCATGACCTACAAAAGAGGAAAAACTGAGATTTACATTCCAAATGTGCTGAGCAGCCCTTTCCCTTTAGTTATGAGAGGCATTCAGCATATAATTCATAATCGCCTAATGGCAGGGTGGGGGGAGGAGGTGTGCTATTGCCGTTCAACATCAAAATCCCTCCAGGAACAGCAGTAATGGGGTTCTGCTCTTATTTATATCGTGACACTAAATGGCTGGGAAGAAGATACCAGCCAATATCAGAATAAATAATTCAGTAATTGCAGTGGAAGGTCACGAAGGCGAACAAACATGTTTATGTTTCCTCTCCTTTTCTTGTGTCTTTTATTTACATGTTCCTTCTCTTCCAGTCTCACCCTCAGAAATCTTCCTTGCTTGTGCAATACTTCTCCCCCATTTTTTTTCTTATTTACACAAAAATATGGCTCAAAATGCAGCTTTCCCATTTTTCTGCTTTCTAGCCTCCATCACGCTCTTGATGGTTTCCCCCATCTGTTCCTCCTCACTATCTTTCCCTTACATTCTTCCCCTCTTTCATTGCCTGCTCCTGTCAACACTCACCACATCCCTTCTTGCGGGACAACTGGCAGTGCTGACTTGCCAGGGTAAACTCAGCTCTGAGTTTTGCTACAGCAAATTGTTGCTGAAGTTTATAAAATCCTCTTGGCTTGATCTTGGAGCAGAAGCAGAATATGGCCCTGCATTAAGAGTGTTGAATTGCTACACCACTAGATCTACCCAGTTACCCAAAGTGTGTCAAGGATGTATGCTTTGAAGTGGATATGTTTATAGCTTTGCATACTTACACACATAAAATACTCAAAGTTTTGATCTATGTTCAGGAAAACCAGAAAACCCATTGGCTGACACATAAAATCTGAACTCTTGGTGTCAAGCACTCATTTTCCAGTGCAGCAACTTCCCTCTAATGTTAAATCATAAATTACAAGCCCAGAGGAAAGCTCTGTGATCTCTGGCAGCAATCAGATATCCAGTACAGGCCATGGGACTGTCTTGAATCTGGTTTTGTTTGTAAGATACAATCTAAGTTTCAAAGTATTTCCAATGGAGAATTTGCCACCCCTGAGAGTGAGCTGTCCCTGGGGTTAATGCCTTCCCTGGTTAGTGGAGAAGGCATTAACCATTGTTAATGCCTTATACCTCATTTGAATTTAGCTCTCCGCTGTTATAACCCTTCCTGAGTGCGTGAGTGCAAAAATGGAAAAGCCACAACACCTATGTCATTAAATATTACCAGCCTCATGAAGCCTCTGTAGCATGAAGAGATGATATCTGGGCCAACTGTACCCTGAGACATAGCATCTAAGACATAGCTGAAGACAGACACTAGGATAGATCAACTATTTCTATATGCCATCTCACTGTCCCTAACATATGTACCTAAAGTACACACTGTTTCTGCCCACTTTACAAAGAGATCTAAACCATTTCCACAGTTTTACCTGGTTTTAATTATTATTTATCACTCCCCAAACTATTATCAGTAGACTTTATGGATCACTTCATTACGGGTTTTAATTTTTCTAGTTCTCTATTAAATGTAACTAAAGCCTAACGCAAAAAGCTGTTACCTGTAACACCCTGTGAAATCCGTTTCATGTCTATAGAAAATTTCATTTTAAACTCTATAATCTAGCCAGCTTTTAAATCCATTTAATGTGCATCATGTTGATTTCTGTAGCTTATTATTCAGAATGTCATCTGGTACCGAGTCAAGTGCCTAAAAGAAGAGAAGGAATATTTAATCAACACTAGCTCCTTTATCAACAAAAATTAGTTTAATGAGATCTATTGTTATATATCCATGTTGATTAGCATTAGTTAGCATATCTGCATTTAATTCTTTGTTAATTTATTAATTAATTACATTAGCTGCTACATTACTTTTCCTAGTATTGCTATATTTACACTTTTCAAGAGTTTGAATAATATCAGCCCTCTCCTGGGTCTTTGATATTTCACCAGTACCCTGACAAATTCTAAAAATCATTATTTATATGAATTAAGTCTGGAAATCTCCTTAGCCAGCTCTTTTAAAATGCTTGGTATCAAATTACTCAGATCTATTAAATTAAAATGACTGACTTTATTAACTGTGCTCTGCCAGTCTAAATTACTGCTGGAGAAGAAAGGATTGTGTTGCCATCATATGGAAGAATAACTCATCTAGCTTTTTTTCCAAAAGAAGAATATAAATAATTATTAAACATATCCTTAATTTCCATTTTTTATTTGAATCATTTCCATTTGGCAAACGACAAATACTATTGTTAGCATTTCTATCCTTACTATGCTTTGCTATTACAGAGTATATAATAATAATTTACTTGAAGTGTCTGGGTTTTAATAGCTTTTGAAGCTTTGCACATAGCTTTTCCCTTCTTGCACTTCTTTTCCTATCTAGCTTTTACCATTCCTACCTTCAAATTTCCAGATATTTAAGTATGTTGCCCTTTGTTCTTCTTGTACGTGAGAACAGGCATATTCACAGTTGTAATTTCCTGCTACTTTTACTTCCCTTCGTAGCCAAGTTACGTAGTTTTTAACAACATGGTCTTCTTTCTCATATGTAGTGCCATTGCTTTTGCAGACGTAGTAAAATGTTGTACATTCCTAATTACCTGTTAGGATTGTTGATATTTTATCTCCAAATTAATTTAGTCCTTCATTATTTCAGCTTTGTGAAATGTTACACATTTCTTTCCCCTTTTGCCTTCAACCTTCAGGGCTTTGTTTTCCTTGGTACACTGGCACAGTTTGATGGGATCCGTTTCTCCACAGGCAAATATCTACAACTATTTGGTATTTGCCTGTCTCTGTATACACAGTTGCAGACATGCAGGGCACGGAGATGCTTACGCAGAAGGGATAAAAAACATACTGGATCCACTCTTCTAATGCCAGACCAGCAGGAAAAGACTTCAGAGGCCTGAACATGCTGTCCTGTCACCATACGGTCTGACATTCCCCCATGTCGTTAGCGCCAGGCTGATCCCAACAGTCATCAGCCTGGCTTTAGCTTAAATCCCCCATACACAACCACAGAGTCATCAAAGTGTACCAAAAGCTGTGAATCTGTGCTGAAAGGAACGATTTTAGTGAGTTACACATAATGATTTAAGTCACCCCTAGCTATGCAGTGCTCTGCCACCCATGGGTAAAGCCGGCAAGTTTTGTAAGCAAATCCTTTCCCAGCACATGGGCTTAGTCATCAGTGAAAGCTGCTGGCTCGTTCCCATTCCAACTGTGGTTCAGCTACTGCTCTGAGGTCAGCTCTGCAGGCACTTGATAAAGCTTCAATTAAGTGCTCTTCTTGCAGCACTCGCTGATTTACACATCTGCCCGCATCGGCCATTTTGCTGAATAAGCCCACATCAGGCAAGGACCGCACACAGAGAAGTGCCCAACTTCCCCTGCCTACAGCTGGAATTAAGCTCCGCAAGCCTGGGCGTCACCAGGCAGCCTAAAATAAATACTGACATCCAAATGACGCTTTAAAAAGGGTGGAGAGCTGCAGAGGGCACAGCACAAGTATTACTACAGATACTTCAACTGGGTAATTAATAATTCATGGTATATCTATTCCAGACAGTTTCTGAGCTGTATTTCCTAGTGGAGATGTGCATGTCTGTGTTTAGATGCTACTGTGATGGGATGGTATCAACATTTCAGTGACAGAACATCATGGCATGGTTCTTGTGTAAGAGTCTGACAGATCAAGCCCCCCAATGAGCTTGTGATCAAAAGGCCTGACCTTGCTCATTAACAGGGGTCGCACTTAACTGCAGAGAGCAGCTCTTACCGAAGCCTTACGCTCCTGTTCAATTGCTTAGGCTACAAGTCAAAACGGAAAGTGACTCGTAATGATTGCAAATCCCTCTGGAACAATGAAAAAGTAACAAGCATAAGACAATGGAAGTTATTTGGTCAACACAATGCATCAAGGAAGATCTGCGTTATTTATTTGTGAGTGACACTGAAAGAGAAAGTTTACATTTGAAGCTTGCACAGGAAAAATGAGTTCTGCAAAGACAGTGATGTTAGAGGCATATAGGGAAGACCTAACATTTTCATTTGTAAAGGTAGTGACATGAATTTCTACAAAGTCTCCGATTATTTTCCTTGGACTTTTTTGGGCAGTGGTTCAGAATAACAACCTTAAAAACTCACCTGAAAATTTATCAGCCCTGGCACAAAAACATCTTCCTTGCCAGGAGCACAGTAAAGAAACAAATGAATTTCATTTTGCTCCCTCCTCAGGAAAAAATACATATCCCAGCCAAACAGACAAGTGGAATTCGGCAAGACTAGGTTGTTGACGTGCTTTTATTATACCAACAAATTAAATGTTAACTGTAAGTGTCCCATGGTACTTGCCTTGCATGTAGGTCATTTTCTCTAGGCAAACCTCCTGCTCAACTCAAGGGAATGTTTCAGGGGACATACACAGCAGTGAACCTGTGCAAGAAGGTGGGATTAGCAGGCCCCTGGCAGGTTGGGTCTAGAAAGCTTTTCTCCATCTTTTACCTCAAGTTTTTTCACTAGCAAAAAATAATGCTGGGCATAATGTGTGTCCCACTGACGTCAAAGACATGTTCGCTTCTCACTCCAGCAAGACTGACTTTGCTCCCCTAGATTTAAAAGCAGTTTTGCTTGAGCAAGAACAGAGTAAAAGCTATGTGTGATCCTCAGCACATTGCCCTGGGCTAACTCCAGGGAACACAATTCTCCCAAAGCCCAGCTGCAGCCATGAGGGCTTACTTAAAACTACTTTAAAATGCAAATTACACCAGCATGCTCATCGATGCTCCTATGGATCAACTAACATGGAAATACGCACAGTCCAGAAGTATCCATGACCTGAGGAGACTTATCAGAGCCAGGACCCTGAGAGCGAAGAGTGAAAATCCCAGATAAGGGTCCATCCTGAACTTAACGCAACAAAGAACAGACTATCAGCTTGGATTTGTTTTGAGTTTTTCATGCTTTCCTTGATTTAAATCAGAACCCCTAACCTCATTTAATATGGATTTTCTATAGGCTCACCAACAGAACAGCTGACATACAGCCATGAATGGCAAGGATATAAATACATCAGAGGGCTGTGGTGGTCAGAGCTGATACAGTAAATGATTACTCTGACAGATTATTTCTCAGCAATGCATTCTGTAGAAGCAATCTGATCACCAGGTAGCAAGGAAAGAAAAAGGCACCGTGATTACACTCAGTTATTGATTTTGGCAACCTGAGCCTATCCTGCTGTGTGCCACTCACAGGGCCAGACCCGTGGTGACGTTCCAGTGCTTACACACAGGGCAGAGTTACACAGATCTATGGAAACAGCCATCAGCAAAGCAGGAGCAGTTCTCCCATGGGCAGCAAGAGCCTGCACAGGTGTAGCTTCACAGCAGGTCACAGTCTGCACAAGGAGGGGGTGTGCAGCTGGTTCCCTCCCCTGCCACAGAGAACAAGAGGTACAGGGCAGTGCAAAGCGGAGCCTTCAAGCCAGTCTTCCTTCATAAATTACCCCACAACGACATCTGTGGAAGACCTGCATTGTCAAATATGAGCCCCACAGGCAAGTCCAGCAAGGGTACTTCAGCAGGTACTGCTGTCTGGAAGCTGACCCGTCTGTATTGCTGGCCCTGCCTCCCCTACCCCTTTCCTTGCTTCTTGGTGCAAGACAAAGCCCCAGAGACAACAGTCTCCTGGAGGTCTTCACCCTGGCCTAATCTCCTTTGAAGGGGTTGATTCCAACCCCTCTTGGCTCTTGGATCCTCTCATGTACTCCTCTGTACACACACCCCATGTTATTCACAACCTCCTAGCAAAGCTGCATACTTTGATACAGGCTACACTCTGCCCATGATGGCAGGAGGGACGTGTTCAGTTATCTGTCCTTTCCCATGATGGAAACAAGCTGATCCCTGCTGTATTTTCACAAGAGCTGTGTCCCATCTAATTTTAAATGTCACTTATAATAGCCATTTTTTTCTTCCCCAAATAACTTTTGCAGCCCTGCAGCTGAAGTCATCTAAAACCACAAGACTGGAGTTTGAATGGTCCTTGATATTATCACTCAGCCAAGCCATAGCTCTACTCCTCAGCCACCATTTTCCCTTTCCACTGTTCACTGAGATAAATGTGCAAATCCAAAGGAACCAGTCAGTCAGATGCAGTGAAGCTATCAAACATACTGCTCCTCTTCCTCAGCAGAAGAAGCTTCACTAAAGCTGGGGGGATATCTAGGCAGCTGTAGCCAGTAGCGGAATTTTAGGGCCTCCACAATGCATGATGAAGCTGTCACCAAAGCAGTAGAGCAGTACAGAGAACTTGAAAAATGCAAAGATAGTAAACAATGAGGAGGACTTGTTTTATTATGAATTATTCCCAGCATACCACAGTATGCTCTTGAGCCTCCTGGATTCACTGCCATCTGCAATGCTCGTATCCCCTTGCAAGAATTGCTGCATTATCCAAAAGCTCAATTGCGCAAACTTATTCAGGGTCCCTTATGCTGTTTGGGCTATAAGGCTTGTGATGTATATTGATTTGTCTTCTCCTCCTCCCTGCCCGCCTCAGGGCCTCCTATCCCATTTCATGTAAGTTGGCTTCCTGGATTGCAGAAGGAGTTGTCTCAAGGTCATATCAAGATGCTTCAGTATGGCTCAGCTACGAAAAATGTACATAGCCCAAAATGTTGTTTAAAAGCAATAGAGTGAAAATAATGCCTGTGGATGGAAGGAGCCCTGATTTATTTAAAATACAGGGGTACATATGCACACTTTTATAAACTGCATGTTCTTCACCAGTTAAAACAATGAGAACAAATGAGGCTGTGACCTGTCAAATGATCCTTTGTCCCTCCCAGCACAGGTCCATAATCCTTCGGCTGTGATTATGCAAAGGAATATTACATTGATCCTGTAAAATATCTCTGATTGGATCAATGTTATTTTCTCTCGCATTGACAAGGTCTTACCAGAGAATGACTGTAATTCCACTGCTAACACTGTCTTAGTGAAATCCCCCAATAAATCCTCCAAGCAGCACTGTTAGTAATACCTTTATTAGACTAACTAAACAAGATATTTATATGCAGGGCTTTCCAAAGGACTGTGGATCCTGCTTCAGTTTCTGGAGGAAAACTTGATCAAAAGTGCTCTACTGGAAGACTTGCCCCCAAGGAGGCTCTGCACAGACGTAAGTAGCAGGTAAAATTACCCCTTCAAGATTCACAAGTTTGGTCACAGATTTGCCCATGTCCTGCCCATCCTGCAGCAAGGATCCAAATGCACCTCACGGTGAGTCTGGTTCACAGGCAGGATTGGAGTTCCGGGTCTCCCCACACCTTCCACAAACATGCTAGCACTATGGCAGTTTGCTAAGAAAGGGGAAGCATGGTCTTAATGTACTTGCTATCATTTCAATACTTGTTCAAGGCCAAATCCTGGCCTCCATACTCAATAGAAGACCTGACCTCCTAGCCACTGCTGTATCTCCTCACTACTGCTTCCATTCTCCTCCTCTCTTTCCCTTGTCCCTCTTTGTTAGTCTCCTTTAATTTTGTCTCCATTTTCTTTTTCCACGTCTCCAAGCTTTCAGTCGCAGTAGTTTCATTCCTACACTGACCTCCCCTTCAGCACTGAGGTTGAATTGTCACCTTCTGGCTGGAAACACAATGCTCCAGTGAGATGAACACCAGACTCCAATGATCACCTTGCCAAGTCATTTTTTCAGGCTGCCTGAGTGCCCCGGCACTGACTGCATCTCCGCTTTCCCTTGCTTCACTTCAATAAAGTTATCACTAATGCCATAGGAGCTACAAACATACCTCTGTCTTACCTTCCTAAACTTTTAAATAGAATCATAAGAATCTTTAATAAACAAAGTACAGTATCTAACATAAAACTCAAGCACAGCTGAAAGACCAGTAAATACAGCCATACATCAAATACCAGATGAAAAAGCTACCAAGACAGTATATCAACAGCAAAAATGCAAACAAACAGCATAACAGACAACATGCCTTCTTAAATCCTTTGAAACCAGGCTAGCATCTGTGATGGGTAAACTCTGGTTTTTATATGTTTCATGAGAAACCTTTCTCCATATTCTTTACAGCAATATACTGAAATGTCAGAGAAGTCACTTCTCAGCTCCCAGACCCTTAGAAACAAAGGAAAAATAATTGATATTAGCCTTGAAAAGGAACAGTCTGACAGTAAAAGAAATTGTTAATGACTATAGAAAGGACTCCTGACCACTTCCCTCCGCTCACATCCAGTTTTTTACATCTTGCCTCTACCTTATGGTTCAAATATCTGCATACCAGATGCCTAAACTGTGATGTCAACTTTGAAGGTCACTGCCATAGGTGTGATGGAGAGCAAAACTTTCTCACATGAAATCTTCAACTCAGGATCACTGACCTGCCTAAAGGGGTAGATTCTGTGACAAATGCTACGGCTGTGGAATCGCACTATATAAGCAGCCCAGTCTGCCAATCCTGATGGCCTTGGTTAACACATTGTCACATCAATGGGGTCCAAGATACATAAGACAAGCTTAAAGACTCCCATCTGTTAACCAACCAGGCTTCAGCAAATCTACCAGAAAGTTTCTGTGGCCTCTTCCAACACCACACAGAATGATACTCTCCTGCTTTGGAGGAGGGGTGCAAGTGAAACATCATTTTGGCACAGACCAAAACCCTGGAAAGAAAGTGTTGAAATAAGTGGAGAAGTGCTTGTGTCTGATCCCGAAGTTAGGACCAAGTCCTACCTGCCCTGGTATAAACTCCCCAAATGACACGAACTACATTCAAAGGGAGGAGAATCTTTAAAGAAGACATGTTCTTCCACTCATCCCTATGACACCAACCAAAACCCACACCTTGGCTGACGTGTGGTAACACTACCAAATGGGCACTACAACCCCTTGGCTGGCAGCAAGTGAAGCAGAGCTTGGACCCAAAGGCTCGCCCATGCCTCAGCACTATGGGCAAATTTCTGCTAAGAGAAATCCTGTTTCTTCCCCCTTTCTCTCTCTTTGTACTTGTATTCTCAGAGACATTCACAGGAAAAGAAGCACACAAACTCTTCAGTGCTGAAGAGTTCATCTGCTCCTGCTGTTCATTCTTCATTTGAAGACATTGGTAATGCAATTAGTTGCTGTTTCACAGGCAGGATGCTGACAGTAACTGATGAACAAGAGGGCACAAGAGCTGCCACCAGTTCTGGTGTGGCACAGAGTGCAGGGGAAATCAGTAAGGCCAGGACAGGGTTCCTAACAGCAGGGGTAAGATGGAAAGCTGCTTCACAGTCACACAGCTCAGCGGCACAGGCAGAGGACCTCACATGCAGCTGCTCCTATGTACATGACATGCCCACAGAGGCAACACCAGCAACCTCCAGACTCCCTCCCTTCGCCTCTGCCACCACCCATTCCAGTTCACCTGGAGCAGAATGGGGCTGCTCTTCATAAGGCTGTGGTCACACCTCAATAAAAGTAGGAAACAAAAAATCCTTCTCTGATCCACCCTAAATACAACCCTCCAGGTACATGGGCACAGAGCTGGGTAGCAGTTTCTTCCAGTAACATAGAATGAAGCTTTGCTGCTTAGTCTGAGGCAAGGTTCCATGAACACCCAGACAGGCAGAGCATCCCAGCTTGCTTTGTTCCATGCTGATTGATGAAGCCCTACTTTCACCTTTTCTAGGAGCTGAACTATGCCCCAGAAGGCTACCCCAGATGGTGCTTTCCTACCTTTAGTGCTGTGGAGATTTTCTGTTCCCTTAACACCTTTCTCCAAACCTTTTGTCAGAGTTAATGGTCTGCTGCTGCACACACAAGTGAATAAAGCTCAGGAGTGGATGCTTTTAGTCCTCATAAGCTGGTGGAACCTGTGGCAAAATCCCTCCCACTATAAGGAAACTCACCCAGCATCACCAGCCAAATGGCTGAACATTTTGTGAACTGAAATACACATGGTAATTTAAATATGTACAAATACTAGTTTAATTCCTCTGCTGCCAGCCACCCCAAACATTTAAATATAGCACAGAAATTCTCTTGTGCTTTATACAAACTATTTTAATGAAGAAGTTGCAGGCTCTGCATTCTCCCGTCTTACGAACACAAATGGTTGAGAACCTAAGAGGCCTTTGCTGTCATTAAGCTAAGGCAATATGAAATGAAAGCAGATGAGGGAGGCAGGAAACCCTATTAACTGCATTATCTAAAGGCAAGCTATGTAAAATGTTCATAAAGTGCACACAGTCCTCATCCCCAATCCTTCCTGGATGTGGGGGGTGTCACAGGAAGAAAACAAAGTGCAGCTCGTATCTCCATGAAGGAGACAAAGCAGCTAGGATAGAGCAGCTGGACTTGTCTTGGGTCCCTTTCCTCTCACCAGACACCTGTGGCTGGCATTAGACAGCTCGGTGACAAACAGTTTTTCCATGAGGTCCTGCTTGATACAGGGGTGAATATGCTCTTCTTTGGGGGGAAAAAAAGAGGAATTAGTAGTAATAATAAATTAACCTTTCACAGTCGTATGACATGTTTCAGAAGGACGCAGCACTAGAAAGGACCATGTTCATTTTTCTTGTACAGCAGGCATATATATCATAGGATCATAGAACAATTTAGGTTGAAAAAAAAAGTTAAGATCATTGAGTTCAACCTCCAGCACTGCCAAGACCACCACTAAACCATGTCCCTAAGCACCACATCTACAGGTCTTTTAAATGCCTCCAGGGACGGTGACTCCACCACTTCCCCAGGCAGCCTGTTCCAGTGTTGACAACCCTTTTGGTGACACTTTTTCCTAATATCCCATCTAAACCTCCCCTGGTGCAACATGAGGCTATTTTGTCTTGTTGCTTGGGAGAAGAGACCACCACCCACCTCACTACAACCTCCTTTCAGGCAGTTGTAGACCCATACGGTCTCCCCTGAGCCTCCTTTTCCCAGGCTAAGTAACTTCACTTCTCTCAATCCACTCTTCATAAGCTTTGCAAGACATCCATTCATGACCTTCCACACACTTTTCCCTGCTAATGTTGTTCTTATTTTAAGCACATCTTCCACCTCTCCTGTGCTTAGCCCCACTTCTTCTGGATAACAACTGCATTTGTAGGATTTTCCCTTCTCCTCACACTGGCAACACTGCTCTGGACCTTCTTTGATTTTATCTTTCTCAGAGGTGGCTGACAAGAATAGCAAAGATTGTAACACAGAAGGCTTAATTAACGCCTTGCCCGTGACTTTAACGTTTTCCTGCATCAAATAACTGGCTAGCTCTGTTCTTCTACCACATCTGCCTTTCTCCTGGTCATGGCTCCACCACTCTGCACTTCAAGATAGGTGCACCTTAAAAAACCTCCTGTCATCACTGAGATGTGCTCTGTGGTCACATATCAACTGCACATTGGCTAAGATTCAGGTATGCACTTTTCCATCTTGAAATGAAACCCTCTGCAGTGCCTGGGCAAGCCAAGCTATCTGAGCCCCAAGATCATCATGATGACGGTGGGATGACGGAGAATTTTGAACGCCCCCAGCCTGGATGTCTGCAGGGTGGAAATCCAGTGAGGAATTCCACACAGAGGGTATTTGCCCAACAATATAAAAACATCCTCCAGTACCAGAAGTTCACATTGAAAGAAACTTCACATCTTTTCTATTACCCAGTCCTCAACATTAGCTAGTTCTTTATATAATATTCCAGGTCTTCGTTTTCTTGGCAATGTCTCATTCTTGTAGCAGCAAAAAATGTCTTAAGTTCATTCTTTTGTGCCCAGCCCAATGGGAGCTATTACCTATCCTTACAGACCATACTCCAATTTCATTAATGACATTATTAAACAAGGTCGGTCCCCTAGTTCAGGAACTTTACTGTTGCCCTTCATCTTGATACTCCCTCTCTCAGCGCTTGTTGATTTCCTTTGGTCAGTTCGTTAAACATAGGTAAATTGTGTACTAATTACCTTAACATTGTATCAAACCCTTTCTTTAGGGGCAGAATACAAAACCCTTTACCAAAACCTCAATAACTTAGGTCTAACGCATTTCCTTGTCTCAAAACCTAGTTATCTTCCTAGCAAAATACATCAGGGTAGTTTGGAAAACTTCAAATAGAAAAACATATTTTGCATGTTTATTTCATTTCCCTTGTGCATTGAATTAATATTTCCTTTAGAACTTACTTTAAACACTGCTTGGTATTATTATGACCAAACTAAAAGGTCCACTGTGGCCCAGACAACTTTTCCTCCTTTCTTTAAATATAGATTTGCTACTTTTCATTCCTAATGTACCATCCTAATTAGACAGATATGTTGAAAATCCTTTTTACTGGACTTGCAATGTCACATACCATGTCTTTCAGAAGTCTGAGATAGAAATTATCCAACTTCCCAATTTGAGCCCATTAAGCTATTTGAGTTTTTCCATTTCCCCTGTTCCTGTTAGCTGATTCCTTTGTCTCCCTGATCAGTGCAAAATTCCTGTCACTTTAACCATTATGGGATATCATACGAGCAGAACTGGGTAATCTTGAGGCCTGGTGAATAGAAAAGGGATGAAATCTAACACAAAACACCAGCTCATGCAGTTAGGTACTAACGAGAAATTTCTTTCCAATGTGAACTTTTGTCCTGCGGATATTTGCATTGTTGGACAACTGGTCTCTGTGTAAAACAGGGATAATTCACTCCTCAGAAGTCCTCTATGGTTAAGAGGTACAAGAAGTACAGTATCCAGATACTCTTTTTGAAGTACCCAAGACAAAGCGATGCAATTGGTTCATCAGCTGCCATAAATCAGCATCACCCCTTCAAAGCCAGTGTCATGACCTTAATTTACACTTTTAAGATCTAACTGCAAAATGGTGTTGTTTGTTTGTTTCTGTTATAATATTTATGTCATTAAATGACCATTCAGCACGAAGCAAAAGTATCTACATTATAAAGGCTCTTTTGCATACAGAGATTAATGGAGACACAGAGGCAAGCATCATACATTCATATTTAAGCAGAAAGATCTTTTCAAATAGCTTCTGCTACCCATCAAAATTAGCATAATTGTTTCATCTTATTAGAAAGTCTAGAAATACATTTATGAAGCTTTTCTTGAAATATCTGCTTTTGAAACTCAAAACCAACAAAAGGTCTCAGAATTAAATCAGGGCTGTGAGATTTTCAATGACTCTCACTCAATCTGATGGGATATCTTAATGGGACCCACTTTGCTGTGTACACATGACAAAATGGAACCTCAGTTTACGGTGTTTCATTTTGCACAGACACTTATTTACACTGAGCAGAGGTGGCACAGTGGGATGAAAAGGTTTCAGAGCCTGAGCACATTCCCTGTCAGGACATGTATTTTCCTTCTCAGCCTTGTGCAGAGTTCCCTCAGGAACGATCAAAGAAGGGCTGCTGGAAAAAGCAGGGGGGGATACTGGAAGAACCTCTCAGCTCTGCGTTAAGGAGGTTTGAATGCCATTTTTCTGGCTTCTCTGACACCCCCAAAACTCATCAGGCTACTGCAGGTTGTTCAAGGTTATATCTTTGCCTTCCTATGGAACTTGCTCTAGGTAGTTCTTCCTTGGCAAGGGGATTGGACTGGATGAACTCCAGAGGTCTCTTTCAGCCCTAATGATTCTGTGATCATCACTGGAATCAGACGCAGAAGTGGGCACGGACAATAGCAGGCCACTCAGTAAGGAGAAATCTGACCATGAGCCCAGCAGAGCAGTACCTGGCAGATGCCAGATTGCCACATGGTCTGAGCAGTTCCTTCTGACCTAAGACTCCCTTGCTGGCTTGACATTTATTTGAGAGACTGCAGCACTTTAAGTGCAGTGAATTGGCATGGGTGTACAACAGGCTAAAAGACCTCTCCCGTAAAAGCCCCTCAGCTCTGTAAATACCATTCTCCATTCCCCCACTTTGTAGAAAATATTCTGATTTTGTGGTTAATTTATGTGCACTGGAAGTTCAAGCTACCAAAAAGATCGGGCTTCATACTGGGCCCTGTGCTCTCCCTGCTTCCTCCTGCTCCACTTCTTGGACCATCCCCTGGACTCTTTCTGCAAGGAACATCTGCTGCCACCTTCACACTAAGCTTGTTTGGCCTTTCAGTCACCTCAGATCATCAGTATTAAGGACTTTATGACTCCTGACAGTCTTTTACCACCCTCTTTATCATTTACTTCCACATGCTGATGTCATCTGTGCTGCACCCTTTCATTCACAGTCCTTTTTCCCCTGCGATCCCCTATCTACTCCTGCTATCCCAAATCCCAACTGATCCATACAAGTTGGTCTCTGCAATGTCTCACACAACAGAGTATCTCCAATAGAAACCCTGCTGCCTAGCTAACTTTCTCCACTATATATAGTATTGTTCCACCATTCAGTTCTGCCAATTTCCTAGACTTACTACTCCAGCTCCACTCAGTTAAATCTCAGACTGTCAGCCATAGTCACCTCTTTGTCACATTTGGCTCATTCCTTAGACCCTCCCACTTCCCCCAGCCCCTGCTTCAGCTGTTAACACAGCATTTCATCCAGTTCTTCCATGAGAAAAAAGACAAGCTATGATCTGCCTCTTCTAATACCTTTGCCTTCTGTTTCACTTCCCCTTGTACAACTCCATCCTCATTCTTCTTCCCTCCCATAGATGAAAAACTTCCTATGCAGCTCTCTTCCTTCATTTCTTTCTTTTTGTCATAGACCCAGTCTTATCCTAGCTCCTGGCTTTCCTTAAGGCCGTTCTTGTCGCCTTGTTCTCTCTTCTTGGCCTCTCACACCCCTCTGTCTCTTAGCTGTCCTAACACAAGTATCATCCAATCTTTTTCCTCTTAAAATATTCTCATTATAAAACATTCTTTCATCTTAAAACATTTATTTTCCTCTCCAAATACCGTGTCTTTTTCTGTCCTCCCTTTCATCACCCACCTCTCTGAATACACCAGGATCAAACACTGCCTTGACTCTCCCCAACGCCAGTTCAGTGCAGCTTTCTCTCCCCTGCAACTGCTGCTGCCAAAGTCTCTGCCTAACATACTAGGCAAATTTCAGCATAGTCTGAATACTCTGTTCTCATCTGCTGCAGCATGATGGCTACCTTCAGGAGTCTCCTGTGCTGTTTTAACCTGAAATGTTCATTCTTCAGCTACCATGACATTACTCACTTCTTTTGCACCACCTTTGAATCTGCTTCTTTTGCCATGTTCTCCAGAAGACACTTTTCTTCTTCTAGCTCTCCTGGAAGTTCACAGGGCTTTTCTCTCCCTTTACTTTCCACCTCTGTAATTCCTATCACAAACATAGATCACACTACCATCTGCACGCAGCAGTTTTCAGATCACTCCTTTAACACAAACTTGTCTCCCTGGATCCATACCCACAGTCTCTCTAATATTCCCTCATAGGCATACAGATATTAAACTGAGCTTATCATAGCTAAAACAGGGTTCCTAATGTTCTTCTCCCTTCTTTACTATAATCTTATTCTAGTAATTCCTCTCTCTTGACTGTCACAGCAACAGTTATTACTTTCCTTGTTATTCTGGTAAATAACTGGAACAACATCTTCGTATCATGTCTCTCACTACATCCATAGATCCAAGGGTTGTCTAAGGTTTGCATATTCTTTCTCCATCCAGGCTCTCATTATCTCATGCCTTTATTACTACAATATTTCTTTTTCTGACCTTTACGAACACGATCTTGCCCTCCATGTATTCATTCAGGATGCTGCTAGAAATATCACTTTCCTAACACATCACACTGACCACGTCATTTCTTTTAGCAGCTGTAGATTGCTGTACCAATATCTATCTCATTAGTGTAATCTACTTGTCTTCATTAAGAATATGTCATCTGCTTCCTAGAGTCAACCAAAGAGGTCAATCCCCATCACCTACTTATTAATTTTTCAAGCAGATGTGACCCATGATTTTCCCGGTGCCGTCCTTCAATCTGTGAAAGACCGTTTAGTAAACATCTGCACCTCTTCTTATTCATTATCCTTTACAACTCTTCTAGGAATCCTGCATTTCATGGTGCTTACAGAAATGTGGTCAGCCTGCTGGTGTTTTAAAACCACTGCCAGTCACACTGAACATAGTTACCTTGTCATCCCCTTGTACTCTCTCCCAAGGCTGCATTACTCACCAATATTTAAAGCGCAGCAACATGTCAGAAGGATGGGGACATTTCTCTGATGCATGATTTCTGATCCATGATTAAGGCTCATAAATCCTACGGTAGAATGCTAACAGATATTAATAATAATGAACAAAATCCCTTTTATACTGCTACTGAGCTAAGTTACAAGAGATTAAGTGACTTGCCTCAGGTCATGAAGAAAGACATGGCAGAGCTCAGACTGAATTCTGTCCGTGTAAGCCCTGCCCTAACTGCAGTAGTACCTTTCTTCCATCTATTTTGGTTGTTATCTACAAAAGATTGTTATTTCAGCAGGCTCAGCTGGGCAATCCTGAATATTTATTTGTGGAAGAATTATGCTTTATGAGAAAGAAAATGGGGAAATTACCATTTTATAGTCTGATTTCTTTTAAGTCGATTCTGTTCTGAATGGTCTGTTAAGGGCACTTGCATTCCAGAATCCACATTATTTATTTATTCCTTAAAAATTAAAAAACACCGTCTCGTTTCTTTCTTTTGCTCTTAAGGAGCTGAGTATGTACTCAACGGTTCCAGCAACACTTTGCTAGCAATGAAGCATTAAGTAACTTACATTATAAATGATTGTCATTATTTTTGCAGAACCTACAAAACATAAAGTCTTCTCCCTCATTTACTGGATCTGCAATAGTTAATGAACTCATTCCACTCCTGAAGTTACTCTGAGTGCACAGAAAGACTTTTTCAATGAGCAAAAGCAATATTAATTTAAGCATTTATGGCTGGAGACAACAAAATAGTTTAGATCATTTCATCTCTGAGTAAAATAATTTTCCTATTTTTACTTTTGCAGTAAACAGAACATATCTGCACTCAGATTAAATCTTTCCTCCACACTTCTTCAGAAGTTTTTAAGTATTAGGCAAGGAGGATAAAAATGCTGAGATTTCTAAAAAGGATTTGGATGCTCAATTAAATGAACAGGAATTAAGCATGCAGTCCTGAAGGCAGCTCTGCAAATACCAGTTTCTCCTGAGAAGGGATTGATCCCATCATTTTTACCCTGGCAAAATTTCCATTTGTCTTCACCAGCAATTTTGCTTGAAAACCAACAGCTTGACTGATATTTGCCCTATAAAACAGCATGATTAAAGCCAGTTGCAGCTCTGTTAAATTACATGTATGTTCTTGGTATTTTTAGCAGATATATATTATCAAACCAATTATCTCAGATGTGTCAGAGGAACATGTCAAGTTCTCATTACTTGTGGTAAAGTTACTTTTTAATTAATTGCTATTTAAGTTTGATGCAATTAAAATATTAAAATTGCTTATTTAAAATATGAGGGGCCAAATCATCCTGGTACTCACATGCATGAAACACCGGTGATTTCATCCGCTAAATGATTTTAGAAAGTCTCTGAACAAGAGCATGTCTTTGCTGTATCTTAGAAACATGCAGTTGTTTGATTTCCAGTCTACATCAATAGACTAAGAAAAATCACGGCATCAAACATGGTGAAGGCTAAACACCTGGGTAGCCTAAAACTGAACTCAAAGGCTGTCTACTCCTTTAATTTCACTGGATCCCTCCAGCAGAACTCCACTTTGATGGAAGGGAGCACAGACCTTGATTGGCCTTTCTATCCAGGGGCAATTTTAAGCTCAGAGGAAACACCGAAGGCCTGAACTTGCTGCGTCACCACGTTCAATAAAACATTTACTATTTACTTTACTAGAATCAGAATAAAGACTTCAATAAAGTCCCTTTTACAATGAGTCCATTTGGAAAATAGTTTGGATTTCAAGCACACATTTTAAACAAAGCATTTGGACCCTTTAATGCATGAAGAATACATGAAGAAATGGCTGTCCCGTTTTATTTGGCAAAACCATTGCATTTTAAAAGTCAGATCTACAGCATTGTAAGCTATTGAAATAGTTTTATGAAAATAAATCTTTTTACTCCTAGAGTAGTAGCCTCTCTTCAGGCTTTTCCAATTGCGTAGAAATAATCCCTAGTGACGGCAGTAGTGTTCCCGCTAAGCCCTTCTTCCTCAGTTGTGCTGTGCATCTGACTAAACAAAACACAGAATGCTTTCATTCCAGAAATCCTGCGTATTATTTGGGGTGGAGGTATGTTGCACAGGAATTACTTGCCTTTTATTTTTTTCCCCAGTGGTGGCATGGGCTGGGTATACTCACAATAAAATGCTTTAAAAATAGGATTTACTATGATTTCTGTGGATGCTGGGGGAAGAAGGAAGGTAAAAGAGGGATTGAAATAATAAGGTCACTGTAATTCTTTTTTATTATTTAATAAGATTGGATTCCAGTGGCAGGCAGCAGAGCCCCATCCAAACCCAGACAGGTTTAACTGGCAGCCCTCCAAAAGCAAGATGAAAGGTCCTCTGAGTAGTAATTGTCTAAATGGAAGAGACTTTGGTTATTGTGAAACTTCTTCATCTATTTTATTGTAACTTTATAATTAAATGATGTAAATCCTTTTCTTCCATTCTTGTTTTCCCCTCACCAGCGCAGGAAAGCATCTGAGCAACTTTGCCATAAGATGCAGACAGACTCTGTGGCTTCCAGGTTTTTTTCTGGCTCACTGTAAATCGTATACAAGGCGTTGTGGTTGTCAAAGCAGGACATAAACTCTGCCTTCTCCCAGCCACGAATGGACACTTACCTGCATGTCAGCTCTCTGCTTGCTTCATGGTGGAGGTGGTTGGTTCAGTGGGATTTTTTTGGTGCTGTGAGGGAATGCCACTTTTTCAAGAAACTTAGTGGTAAACAGGCAAACAAGGGATCTAATAGGATATAGGGAACACTATATTCCAAGGGGTCTTAAGCAGCAGGGCTATTTTAATTCATGGAGGAGACTCAACAGGCACCTGAGAGTTGGAAGAAGCTCCGAGTATTGTGCTGAGCAAATCCAGAGCTAGCATTTCCTGACTCTGCAAGGCCTGAGGGATCAGGAGTCAAACTCCGGTCCTGAGATGCTAAAAGACTTAATCAGATGTGAAAGCAGAATCAAAGGATCAGCTTTGTAAGCTCTTTCTTTTTGATTTGGTGCTTTTCCTCAGTCCAAGTAGCCTATTTACAGGAATAAAGATTATTCAGGTGAGTAAAAGTCAGCAAGACAGGGCCCTGGGATTGAATGTTCAACTCCAGCAATTTCTTTAATGACTGTAATTTCTGTTGTTTCTGGTTTGATTTTCTTTTCATTCACAATAACAAAGAGAAGAGATTAACTGCCTAATTTTGGTGCACCTTTAGAATATTCTTCAGGCCTTTGGTCTCACGCCTGCCTGCCTCTCTCCGAGTACGCTTACTTGTGACAATCGGTTTTAATTCATTGCCTATTTATCTAATTGCATTATTTTAAAATATACACCTGGGTTCTATGGAAATATTAAAAAAAGGATAGAAGAAATATAAATAGGACCATTTTATATATGCATTCATGACTATGATATCCATCCAAGAAATCTGAAGTGACACATCTCCCATTTTTCTAGCAAAATCCAACAAAAAGGCTTTCATTTATTTGCTGGAACGTAAAAACTAATAAACACAAAACAAAATTGAAGAAGTGACCCAGCCTATCCAGAAAAAAGAATTGCTTTTTAAACCACAGGCATCAGAATACTGCTGAGTACCATGGGGCCTGATCCTGCCACAAGCCATTGCCTACAGCTTGTATTAATTTCAGCAGAGTTCATAAGCAGAATAACTGCAGGGTGTTTGCAAAGCTATTTAGGCTCTTAATGACCATTTTTTGTTATCCTTTGATAGACGAGCTTACCATTCCCAATACTGGAAGTTTTGCCTTGGGAAAAATGTAGGATCTGTCTCAGAATAAATGGATCACTTAGATCCTGTCCAGCTTAAAAAATAAATAAATAAATCTTAATAGCATTTACATTCAATTACATATGGCATTACACACAATATTTGGGGCCAGAACCTGCATTAGCTTGTCCAATTCCGGAAGAGGTGTGCTAGATTAAATTAACAGTTGGCAGAAGAAGGACAGTAAAAGGCCTATGTATCAGTAACAACCTCTTTATACAGTATTTGCCCTGGAGCTCCTACAGAGAGAGATTTCATCTGTGCAGGAATACGTACCACAGTCAGGGTATTTGATTACTACAGGTAGAGAACATCTGCAGGTCTTCACACCTGCCCAACGTGTGCTCTGCCCTGCAACCTCTCAACTCCAGATGAGCTTCTGGCATGGAAGAAAAATACTGAAAATGAAGGTGGTGCTGTTGGGGTGAACCTGGAATACCTCCCTCATTCTGATCTCACAGCTGTTCTCAACATCGGGCACTGAGTGGCAAATGTACTTATTCCACTTCGTTATACAGCTGAGGCTCATACAGAAACAGTGTAGTAGCATACATAGGTGGGAACAGGGACGCTAGTTAACTACCCGGTAAAGATGCTGCTTCTAATTCAATTATTCCAACTTACAAGGACTTTTAACAGAAAAGTATTTTGCATTACTTTTTAGTAAGGGGAGAGTAAAATCCATTCGTTCCTTTTGAGCTAACAAAATGTAAAGTGGACAAGCAATCCTGTATCTCCAGTTTTATTTCTGAGCAAGTCAAACAGTCCATTTTTATCAAATTGCCATTATAGTTGCTTTCTGTGTTTTAATCTGGAGATGCCAATGGAAAACACTTCTATTAGTGTTATTGTGTGTGACTCTTCATCATGGTTGAGAGTTATAGTATAGATAGATCCTCACTCCAAAAAGACAAACAAACTACAATGTTGTTATTCAGTGTTGCAAATCTCCCTCCATACAATGTACAATGAAGTTTGTTAAATGTGTATCAAAACCCCTTTAAAGAAGGCAAGGAATAACACACACACACATATTTTGCACATACGTCCCCCACGTGCACAATCTGCATTTCTGATCTTGGGGCAGCTACTCCATGAAGTGGCTACCTGTCCATCTGCAGACATACATGTCCAGGAATACGTGTGCAGAAAGGCACACTGTACCTGAGCCTGGGAATCCCTTCCTACCAGCTAGATGCTGTATATTTAGAGTTAATTCAATACATACACACACACATACCCATTCACACACACAATATGAGCATACACAGAAGGCCCTGTCTTAGCAGGGGGATCGGACTAGATATCCAGAGGTCCATTCCAACCCTAAAAATACTGCGATTCTGTGATTACAGCAGTATCTTTCGAAGACTCTCTATCTCCTGCGTTTAACCACCTCAGCCTGAGTTGCCACATTTTCTCTACGGTTAACACTTATCAGAGCTGCCGTTGCATGTAACACAGTGCCAGGCAATTTCAGCAGTTTCTGGCAGGAGAAGTGGACATTCCTGAACCCAGGATAAGACAGGCGGTGAAAGAGGAACGAGTCTCGCTTATTTCAAGATGCAAAACCTCTCTAACAACTGAAACTCCACTTGCAAAGGTGAGCTCTGGTGACACGTTCACCCACCGTCAAGGTTGAAGTTGTTTATGCCCCAAGCACAGCGAGCACACGTGGCAGAGCAATCCAGCCCTCCCTCTGCAGCTAGCCCAGCACGTCCGCACCCTCACCTACACAGGGAATAGGAATCCCTCCCTCTGCATTGAAATCAGCAGCAGGGTACCAGGATGCTGCCAGGCTTTGGACATGTTTGCTTGTCGATTACAAATGGGACCAAAGCCACCAATTCTCTCCATAGATGTCATTACATAGCAACTAGACATTAAGGGTGACTTAGAAACACAGTCAGGATCCCAACTAGAGATTTAAGTTCCCTGGTACACCACCTGTTTGTACTGTTTCAGCACAAGTCTATACCATGCTATTTGCCTCTGCTGCTCACTTTTAAAACATGTGGAACAAAACATATACATTGGTTAACACGTGAAAGTTACATCCCTCTTGAATAAATAGCTTTGAGCAATAGCTCTGCTTGCAGTGTCTGAAGAGGGAATTAACACAAGCTATCAGGGGAGTTTGGGGAAGAGAACACACTTAGAAAACGAGCATTTTTTAATATTGCATAGTGCAAGAAGCACTGATTTCATTGCAATGGAAATAAACTGCTGGGGAATCATCTGAATGCAACAGAACCATGGGAGGGAAATATTATGTTGTTGTATGGAGTAACCATGCTGTGGATAGCAAAGATGCTATCATCCTCCACTGAAACCCTCAGCATCCCACAGAAACATACATCTTTCATCATCAGGATGTTTAGGCTGGGTTTTACGCATACCTCCCCTTCCCATACTTGGGTTTAAAGAAACACTGAGGCAAACTGACCATCACCTTCAACTGGTACCTTGGGGGAAAAGATAAGGAGGGCCAAAAGACAGGAAAAAACAGCACAAAAATGCTAAAGGCAAACAGATGCATCTCCACCCCAAGAGAAATTTATTCCTTTCTAACACTCCTAATAAATTCATGTAATGTTTTGTAGACATTGAAAATATTCCAAAACATAGCTCAGTGTAAACAGCAAGCTGGGTTTCCTCCTGCTCTTTAGCATTTCTCTTTGTTTACTCTCCATTTGAGGATAGAAAAAGCCTACATGTGAGCACTGCAAATGGTGTATTTTGGGACTGATGGAGTATTCAGTCAGGGAAGGATGAAATATAGACATATGTAGCCTCCAATAAAATAATACATATTTTGCCTGAGTCACCAGGTTCAAAGAATATTTAAAAAAATAATAAACCAATGCCTGCTTTTTAATACTTGTTATTTGTATGGGGAAAATAATCTGGTACCATGGTGATGGGCAGATTGTATTAAGCTTAGAGAGACAGAGACATGAGACAGACATTCTGGGGTGTGTCTGCTCTTACCCCCACTGCCTTCTTGCTCCCAAACCCCACACCTCAGCAGTAGGGTACCCATGGGAATTTGCCTTGGCAATGCTTCAGGAAGCGATGCCCAGCCGGGCCAGTTCACCCACCACAATGAGAGGTACTTGGCTAGAGATGCCAACTCCCATCTGTGAGCCCAAATGGCTCTGCTCAGCCTCTGTTCAGCTCGGGGGGGGTGACACATTCATTTGGTAAAAAAACAGCCCTTACCTTTGGCAATCAGCTCCTCCAGCTCTTGGTCAAATCCTTGTCGGTGGCATTTCCTCCAGAGCCCCATGTTGGTTGAGTTGTACTGTCTGTTGCACTCATCGACTGCGCTCATAGCGAAGATCTGCCTCCTGTTTCTTGCCAAGAGGAGTTTCCCTTCCCAGCGGTCTAACCTAGACCTGCTGGCCCTGAGAGGCAGGTTGTTATTGGAGTTATAAATGAAGCCAGGATCATTTCTCTTGGTGGTGATGCTCTTGCATCTCTCTCTGTGCTTCCTGGCATCAGTTTCATACCAATGGTCAGAGCAGATCGCCACAGCCAGCATGCCCAGGGCACACAGAGCTAAAGAGAGGCCAGCATACAGCAGTAACCTTCCAGCAGCCATACCTCAGCTTCACAGAAACACCATGGACATCTTCACAACAGGCAAAGCCCTTGAGAGAGAGACCACGCAAAAGCCTCTGGAGCAGCTGCTGGGTGTCACTTGGCAGAAGCTGCCTCAAACATCCCCAACTCCCGTGGCTCACATCCACGATGCAGAGGGATGCTGAGACCACTACAAAGTTCTGCCCTGGAGGCAGTCCTGGAGTCTCATCTGTTTCTTCTGCTCTGCAGAGGAGAAACACAGCCTTCCACCTCGAAGGGGAGCGTGCCAGTGACCCACCCTCACAAAGATGTCCTGCTCCCCTCACCACAAGCACCAGAGTGACAGGGGCTGAAGGGATGTATCCCCTGGGAGAGAGCTGACAGCTACGGCTGATCACTCCATTAATCTCTTTCAGTCTGGCCAGCTCAGGATCCAAAAGAGACGGCTTTCTTTCAGATCAGCAGGCTCACCACGGCATCATCACAGGACAGAAAGTTCAACAGCTAGAGATCTCCCGCTTGCAGGCGGCCAGTTATCCCGGTTTCAGGAATGGGTGACTTGCCTTTCCTTTGTCAGCGGCTCAGCGTGAGCATCGTCATCTTCATGCTCTGGACGGTCCGTCACTTGCTTGGGTTTAAAGCGGGGTCGAAGGGGAGGGAGCGCGAGGGAGGGGGGGAGCAATCTGTTGTTGCTGCTGCTGCTGCTGCTGCTGCTGCTGCTGCTGTTTTAAATCGTGGCCAGAACGGATCCTCCCCGGCTGTCTGTGGGAGCGCAGGCACGCGCAGGTCTCTCCCTGCCTTAGCAGACTTCGCTGACAGTCACTGACATCTTGGCTCGCCTTCCCTCCGCCAGCCTCGCCTTGCCATTCACTCGCCTGCTTTTCTCGTCTGCGCTGTCATCCAGGCGGCGGAACGCCGAGATCCCTTCCCGGGGCCGGGCCGGGGAGGACCGGAGAGGACCGGGCCGAGGGCTGGGGGGCGGCGGGGGCAGCCGCAGCCCCGTCGGGACCGGCCGCCGACCGCGCACCTCCCGCTAGGCAGCACCGGCAGCAGTCCTCGGGCCCGGCATCTCGGTTCCTTCCCCCCCGAGCGCACACACGAACTCACCCAGCACTCCGCTTCCCTTCAGCCGGTATCTGAAGAGCTTGCTCCCTCCCCGGCGCTGGGCTGTGGTGGTGTTGAGCACAGTTTTCCTAACACGGCGGCACGTTAGCCATCTGCAAGATGAAGGCGGGCAGGCAGGGCTAGGGCTGGCTGCGAGGATGCTGAGGAGCGGGGAGGGGAGGGAGGTAGGGGGGAATCAAACCAAAACAAACCAGGGAAAGGGGGGGGATAAAGCAAGCTACACACCTTACAGCGGGCAGAGGAGGAAAGCAGCCACTAACTGTTGTCAACAGCTTTCGGGCTGCACCATTTCTCTGCCATATGGCCCGATCTCCACGTTGGAGCTGAGATTTTTAGCTCAGCAGCTTCATACGCATCGTATCCCCAGCATCAGCAGTTATATATTCAGACATGTTTGGGTTTCGGGTTTTTTTTCTCCTTAAATTTCCACTCCCTTTCTCTCTAATGGGAATAACTCACCCATCTTGTAGAGATCAAGTGCCACAGAAGGCGAGCTGAAGTCCCCAAGCTTTAGAAATCTCATTTCACCGTTTTTTTTTAACCCAGATAAGAGCGAATCCAATCTTCTGTACACCTGGGAATCTTTCCTTGTTCAAACACCGAGCCCTGCAGCCTTGGCTAAAGCCGACAGACCGAGCATACAGAGCGCTGAGCCAAAAGCCAGTGATGTCACCCATGCAACGTGAGGCTCATTTCTTATTTCTCTAGCCTCCTTAAAGATAAACTGCACCACTTCCCAGGCAGGAAATGTCGAAGCCTTACTTTCTTAGGAGGGGAAAATGTAAAACCTGGATTTAACTGGATCCTGCTTATTCTTGGTCACAAACCCTTACATTGTGTCAACCAAATCCGAGATGACTGGAGATGTTTCTTACTGCACCAAAAAATCCCAACCTACTACATAACACAGAGTGTGAGCCTGAAAAAAAAACTGGATTCAAGACCTTCTCCGATCCAGGCACCTGAAGCCTCCAGACTCCAAACTGTACTGTTAAAAAGGAAGCAAGCCCAGTCATTGCCCTTGCCCTGGCACATCCTGACCTATGAGTACCACAACACCCTGGAGTTGGCAGAGGAGCCTAGTTGGCCCAATCTCCCACACCAATGACTCCACAGCAGGAATAGGACAGAACATGGTCACTCCTACTGCACCAAAAAGTCCACAGCAAGATGCCTCTCCATGGATGAGTGATGTAAAAATCTACATCTACGCTGGACCCTACCAGATTTTGGCTCCTGAAGCCCAAGTTGTGTCATCTGCATAGAAGATAAGCACAGAACTCCACTGGAGCCCCTGGACTGGTGACAGCCCTTGGCTCCAAGAGGCGACTACTGGGATTTTGCTTGCTTTTAACCCTAGCCACTCAAATTGTACTTGCTCCAGTGGGGAAAGCAGAGGTGGGACATAGTAGCTCTTTGTGTATCAAAACACAAAAAAATGGAAGGGCATCTCTACCACTAAACCTTTTTTGATTTGAAACATACTGTGTTGTCTCGCAAAAGCAAGTCAGTCATCCACACCATATACACTGCAGTCATCTGCATCACCAACAGCTCTGTTGCAAACTTTCAGCGTTAGATTATGAATATTAACTGTACCTAGGCAGCTCTAGATGAAGCTGATTGTTTTGTTGAAAGAAGGCACTGGTTTATTTTTCTTTTTAGCAGTAACTTCCCTTTGTTGTTCACAATAAAGGCAAACATTTAAGGATTTAAGGTTTTTTAAAAATAGTTAAGCACAGATGGATCCACTTCTATAACTGGATTTCTCGAGCAGCTACATGTCAGTCCATAAAAAGAATCTCATTTTATAGTGGGCTCGGAGCAGCCATGCTTCTTGTCTGTTTGGAGATAAAATGTAGAGGTTTGTGGTCAAAAAAGCTGCTAGCTCCAAGATGAAGATGGCAAACAGGTTTCCTGCATTGCACCCACACAGTGATGAGAGTGCACCTGGATTTCTCTGTCATTTTTAGCATCAAGTCCCCAGCTGAAGGATGAGAACAGGGAACAAGCATAATTTTACCAAATGTGGGTTTTGGCTGATAGGATTGTTGGATTTTTGATTTAAGCACAAAAGTCTGCTACATTTATCCTCTATTTAGACTGAACTGGAAGACAGAACTGTTTGCTGTCTAAACTGCCAATTTAGGCAGAACTGGAAGACTAGGGGTAAGAGCAAAATGGAGGATCCAGCTACTAGAGCTGTATTTCTCATGATATTGGCCAAAGGTACTTTTAGAGGACAGGGAAATTGCATAATGTAATCATACCTACATCTATTTTCTAGTTAAACATTAGGATTATAGTGCAATGATCCAAGATTTGATTGGACCCAAGTAGGTCCAGGTGCCAGGTTTTTCCATCACGCTCCAAGGCAGCAAGAGAGTTTGGGACAGGGGGACTTTTTCTCTACCTGGAGAAGCCAGACTTGTTCCTCTTTTCATTCTTAAACATGGGTTTGAAAGCCAAACACTGGCATGCAGTTCCAGGTTTTACCTTTTTCTCTGAAAAGGCATTTCAGTGGCAGTTTCTATGCATTTTTACTTTTTGCTTGCATGTGTAGCTTTATCAGATGGCAATCTATACCCTCCTGCAAGTCACCTTAAACACATAAATGTAGGAGGAAGTGCTGGATTTCAGATGAGCTTCACTTAACTCTTAGAATTAAACATTTCTCTCCCTCATTATCATCATCATTATCCCCTTCTTTCAGGAGGAGCAGAATATTGCCTGCTGCAGGCATTAGGAACCTTCCCTCTCTCTCTTCCCAGGATTATTACAGACAGCCCCTTCCCAGCACAAACAGATCGTTATTAAATTCTCTTCCCCCCATCATACCCCCGCCTCACCACAGGGTGAAAAAAACAATCCTTGTGGATCCTCAGATAAGCGTAAGCTGGGAAAAAGGCATAAAGAAACCCCCACACCTCCACACACACTTGGGCACATTCCCTACGGTGAATTCAGTGCATCTTGACAAAGGGAGGTAATTCACGAGGCTTAAGTGAATCGGGGAGTGAAAATGCAGTTTAAGTAAACAACTGAAAGGCTATCCTTTCTGCAGGTTATAATTTCAGTGATCCAGAGGGAATGCTAAAGTACACGGGTGCACAGGGAAGAGTCTGAAGGCATGGGACAGAGCAGCGGAGCCCAGCGAGTCTGTGCTGAGCAAATTCCTTGTGACAAGCTGAACGCTGCCTGCTAGCCCTCACCACGGATGTTATCTTACAGGTAGTGCCAGTCTCCTCTCCATTCCCTCCCAGGATCGTTTCGGCTTTCCTTAGCTCCCACCACCTTCCACGAAAGCTTCGGACACAAAAGCAAAGAGAGCGCCGCTACCAAGGTACACACACAGGCGGGGTGGCTAATGAAGGGGGGAAGGGCAGAGTTAATGGACAACCAATTGCAATTTGCTTTTCTTCGGCTGTGGGGTTTTTTACACCAAAATGACCTCCACCATATTTTTCTTCTTCCTCTATTTTTTTTCCTTTAAAGAAAAAGAGTTCAGTGCCATCTAGTGGGGGAGGGGATTGAGCCAGTCAATGTGCTGCCCGTTTCTAGGGCTCTGTACCAGTAGCTCAGTTACCCAGCAGGGAGAGATGATCCTCGGTATTTTGTTTCTTTGTGACCTTCACTTCCCAACAGGTGATGTTTAATTTACGTGGGCCCCAGCCTTCATTCTTTGAGATGAATCCCCTACTGAAGCCAAAGGAAGTCGTACTGGTGGTGTATTGGAGTAGCACTGGCTCAGGAGGCAGCTCACGGCTCTAATTAAAGGATTTCAAACACAAGACAGTAATCAAACCAAACACAGATACAACAAATTATATCTACTAATATTTTTTATCTTCCCAATGCACCTTGGAGACTGGTGTGGGTGAATCCTCAGCATGCCAGCCCTACTACAAACAGAGACGTAAAAGACGCTGCCTATCCCATAAAGTATCTCACAGTAACTCCCACAAATACTTGACCCATCAGTCAAGCAGATTTTGGGTGTTCTGGTGACTCAGAACCAAGCAGTGGCTCTATTAAGGAAGATTTTGGACAACAAAACACCACGTAAAAGCCTGGCATCTAAAACCCAGGCAAGCAAACCAGTTGTTCATGCTCCTTCTGTTATTTTCTTTTCTTTCTAATAGAGAAAGGCATTTTCAGAGGGAATCATCAACCAGCTGCATAAACACGAACTAACCTTACACACACACACTGAGACGTGGACACGCACACACACAGATTAGGCAGGCAGCTCTGTATACACTGGTGTTTAGGTGTGCACACACTAGCATCTAGCTCCACACTTCTGCCCTCCCCCTACTACCAACTCCAAAAGGGATTTGTTTTGCTCTAAAAAAACCCAAACAATTTGGATTGCAAAGTTAAATTAGTGAATGCCAGATTTAAGATCACCCATGCAACATTAATCCGCCCCTTATGCAAACACATTACGATACAATCTTTAATTACATGTTTTTTGTTTCCATGGGTCTCCCACTTTTTCCAGCACACAGGATGGATGTTTCTCACTTAATGAATGCTATTCAAATTTTCTCCTCTCTTTATCATCCAGTGTGTGGTGCATGTACTATTTACTGCAGAGCATCCAGATCTTGCATTGAATACAGAATGATTAATTTCCTCATGGGGTTTTCTATAGTGATGTTCTCATTGTAGTGTTTGAGGGTTGTTTGTTTGGGGTTTTTTAACAAACATCAATGAATTTATCTCCACAGCTCTCTGCTGAGGAACAAAGATAAAAGCCAATATTTTCAAACATGCCAGTGTATTTTGGGCGCTCAATTAAAGAAGCTTAGAACCAAAACTTTCAGAGTGCTTAGCACTTTCCTTCTTCAAAGAACAGCTCCCAGTGACCTTGGCTCTAGACACAGTGACCAGTATTTCCACAAATTAGACTGAACTGGACACACAGAAAATGGGGACCACACGGATAGTAGTTAGGAAGAATATCATTACTTGAGTCACCTCTCTTCATAATAGCAACTTTCACAAAGAGTGAAATAAAATCCAATTTTCAATTCAATTGCCTTAACCCTGTGACCATTTTTCCTACCTGTATTCATCTGTTGGGCTTACTACATAGTCTTCAAACTCTTTACCAAACAGCCCTCCTGTCAGGATTCCAGAGTTCTAGTTCATCCATCATCTACTATGGATGGAAACAGAGTCTGTGTAGAAAGCAGGATCAGATCATGTATCTTATTTCATGAACACAAGACACAAGTGAATGGCAATCCATGGACAATTTTTATTCTGGTGTTTTCTTAGAGTCTTGATTTAGTGTCCCAAAGCTGTGACAAACAGGAGAAGCCTGCATGAGCTGAGACAGAATTAATCAGGGGTTCAGCAGCTGAATGGAGTGGAGCATCAAAAAAACAGGTTTGTTTTGGGAAGAAGGAAAATGAATTGCTGGGCAGAAAGCGGGAAGACATGTAGGTGAGCAGTCCTATATCATCTTCAGTACAGCTGAGGGAATGGCCAGCACTAAATGGCCTCACACAGAGGTGGGTGAAAGGCAGTACCCAACTAAAAAAAAACCCCACAGAATAATGCTGTTTTTTTCCAAAGCTTTCCACCACTAAAATTGCTTCCTGCTGTGAAAACTTACTCTTTGTTATTTAGCTGTCAACTGTCAAAGCCACATCACTGTTAACAACCGAAGGCTACGCTGCAGACACAGCTAACTATGCATGATAACTACTGCTTCTCATCAGGGCATCTCCAAGAATATCTTTGAGCTCAGGTAAAACAAGGATGAACTCTTTTAATGTAAATGATAACCTTTACCCCAAGCTGCCCAGTGCAGACATCATGCTGGGAAAATGTCAGCCCAAGCAGTTCAATTTTAGTAAAGCTATAAGCTACTGCACACATTAAGTCAACTGAAGACGTTATCCCTGCACCCCTGCACCACTTCCACAGTCTGGGTTTTCATGGGCACCCTGGTAAGCTCCAGAATAACTTGGAAGCTATTGCTCTACCTTTAAAGGTGTTGCCACGAGTTTTAGCTTTCCAGTCAGGTGGTAGGCTCTAAATGTAGATCATGGTACATTTAACATGTACCGTGCACACAGCTGAGCACTAAAGTGACTCAGGAAAGCCAGCCTTGTCCATTTGTCTTTTGAATCTGGAGTAAACACTGGAGTGCTTCCAATGCCAGAGGAGCATCACAAAAAGATTTAAGAAAATACCTAAGTTGTAAATGTGTAAGTGTTGAGAAGACAGAGTTCTGCTGGGCTAAGAGACAACTCAACCAAAGCACACAGGCAAGCTTCAGCCCTCAGGCCTCTTTCAAATTCATCTCCCTACAACAGAAAACACATCTTAGTCCTTGATTTCACAAGTAGAGATTCAGCTTCAATCTGGTGCGCTTTGTGAACACAGCAGCCCCTCTGTTATGCATCCTGCTTATTGTCTTGCCAACTTGGTAGTCAACATCTTCATATTCTACAGCTTCTGCTTCTCTTAGTTGGACTAGGTTTTGCGCACTAACTCTCTCCCACAGACCTGCCTCCCCAGATGCCTTGCTGAAAGGACTTCTGTTTCATACAAGCCCCTCTGTGCTTCCCCCAGTTCACCTTATGGATACATCAAGCTCAGCCTCCTACCCTAGATCCTGCTGCATGAAAAGCCCATCACCTGCTGCAGTGATGAAGGTGACATTGCTCTGATTGCAGGAGCTGTATAGCAAGGTTACTTGCTGCCTGAAGCCAGCTACAGAAGGAAGATGGGTCTCCGACATCACCATGATTGGGCTCAGCTGAAAGCAGGAGATATTACTTGTCATTAAAATTCATGGATCTTGCCACTTTTATAGAAATAGCAAGAGGAATCCAGGATGGCAGAGATGAGATATTAGGGCCAAAGAGTACTGACTCAGAGCAAAAACTCAGACTTCTAGCTGACGATAATAAGCATATTTGGTAAGAAGTGACTTTTATTCTTAAAATTACACCTACACATTGATCTTCAATATATTAAAGCCTGAATAATTCTGATTCTGCTGTAGTGCACCAGTATTCAGTTCATATGGACAGTCTAATATGAAGGTGCATCTGAAGGACTGTGAGTTTGCTTGATGTAGCAAGTCACGCTGCACATCCTTCCCTAAGCTTCTGACAGATTTCAGAAGCCATTGTTCAGTCCCAGAGAGATTTCTGGACATGGGTTTTATCAGCAGTGTTTTGTGAACTAATCCACTGAAAGACAGAGCCACAGTCTTTGTACACTGATGCCACAGTCTTTGTACATTGATAACTGTCTTTGGTAATGAGTGAATCACATCTGTGATTGGCTCTCAGCTGCCAATTCAATTTGTTGCTTCTTGTAGTCGCAAAAGAACAAGAGTTAGTTAAAAAATCAGAATTCACAGATCATAAGAAATCATCACAGAAGACATTGGGAAAAAAACCCCAACAAACCAGCAAGCAAAACCAAAAATAGCACCTGCTTAGAAAATCTATATTCTCTAAAAGCACTACTCAATTTTGGAACATGACTCAGAAGTAAGACCTCAATCTTCATGCATTTCGTTTGGCTGTGAAATCCTAGCAGAGTAGATTCATTTAAAAACAACAAAGAAAATAATGTGTATAAATCTTTACATATATATTGTGTCTCTGTAAAAGCAGCTGACTGACATCTAGGATGATAAACTCTCTATTTAGACATAAGTATGCGGCTATCCTCAACAGTGCATTTACTTCTCATTTATTATCACCAAGAGTATTTGCATGAAAATAAAGTATTTAGTTCTTCAGAGGTCATCTATTTGCACAGTTCATTTCCACCTGAAATAGAAAACACTGTGATATTGCAATTGGTTGCTGAGGAATTGATTACATCACAAAGAGAAGATTAGAGTTCCAGGTGGGAAACACACAGCAGGAAGAGACTAATGCCTAAGCAAGACCTAGTTTCCATGCAATTGCCATTGGTTTGTTAGTCTTAACAAAGAATGAAGGAAAGAGGAGGAAAGAATATCTATACATTTCAGCGGAATTGCTACCAGTGCTCATTTTCTAAGAGATGGCAGCAGCTCCTTAAGGACTATTCTGCTTCTGTCAACACAGAGTTGAAATCACAACAGCAGTTAGTTTCACATGCCATCGTAATTTTTCATTCAAAACTGCAATCCAATATATTATACAGCTAAATCCAACAAACAAACCAAAAGCATTTACAGAAACCTACAGCTTGATGTCTCTCTTCTAGAGCACATTTCAGGAGCTGGGTATCTCCGAGTGCCTTAGAGCAACAGTGGAGATGCTTACAGTGCAGTGAATGGATGCAAACTGTGTAGGTACAAAGTGTTTGAGGGAAACGGCTGTTTAGACTGCCCAGCGAGGACAGTGAGCCACTTTCTTCCCCACACATCTGACTTAGGGTCAGAGTAATCTCCGCAGTCCTGTCTTCATAAGGTTCTATGATTGGAAACTTTCATGCTGGCAGAAGGAACTGTGGTTGTGAAGACCTCATGGAAAGCTCAGTTCTGCAGGCAAGCCCCTTGTTGCCGTATTTTTTTCAATCCTCTTCAGAGCAGAACTGACCCATTACTAGGGCAGACTGGGTCCATTCCAGCCAGGCTGGACACACTTGGCCTTTCAACTCAGTACTAGTTAGCTGCTTATCTGCTTAACTGATGGAAGAACAACACTCCAAGACTTCTTCGGCACTTCCAGTAATCCTAGTTTAATAACATCTCAATAGGAGGACATTTCTAAGATCATAGCAGCAAATTTAGCCCTGCTTTGAATACTGTTAGTACTAAATACAACAAGGCCATTCACAGAGCAGGATTGAGCCTCAACCACTTAGCAAGTTGAAAGGGGCAGACAACAAAAGGTCTTAACACCTCCAGAGAGTAGTTTGTGCAGACTACCCACCACAACAGGGGAAAATGAGTAGTCTAATTGCTTTTGACAATTACTTGGGGTATTCAGTCATCTACCACATAGTCATTACTGCTCCTACTCTGAAGTTGTTCCAATAAAAACTGCTGTGCCAAGAAAGACATACATTTATTTACCTGCTGTAAAGGCCTCTACTAAGTACTCACCAAACAAGAGACAATGGGGAGTACTAAGCTTTAATGACTGTGCTCTGATTGCCGAACAGGTATGTTAAAGAGACTGGCCTGCAGGAAGCTAATTCTCTTGATTGCTTTCAGAGAAATGGACTAAGGAACATTTCCCAAGGACAAAAATGGGTGGAAAGGGGAAGAAAAAAAAAAAAAAAAGAAGAGTTTTCGGACTCAAAGCCATAAAGTCTGAAGAAGGAACTTTTCATCAGGAAAAAGGGAACAGATATCCAGAGAGCATGTGTAGGATCAGGGTTTGTTCAGACTGGGTAACATTGGCTGAATGAAAAAAACCTCTGCAGCTCAAAGACAAGCTGCAAGAAGAAAGATCCTGAAAACTCTCCAAAACCTTGCTGCCAGACAGAATACTCATGCAGGCTGAAGAAACTGAGGTTAGGAAATGCATGCAAGATTGATTATGTTTCTCTAGGCAAGCAATTCTGAAGGAAAGAGCAATGCTGGTCGCAAGTGCTGTACAAGGTCGCTGCATGTACCCTTGGGATACCCTGACATAATAAACAACAGCTTTAAGTCACGCACTGGGACTGCAATGATGAACTCCAGATTAAAACAAAAAAAAATTATTTGTTTATGTGGTTCTCCTTCCAAAAGACTGTGGAAGAAGGAAAAGCTGATCAATGATGTTTAGGTCTACAAAGAGTGCTACTGAGATGACTGGGTACCTGGGAGTCCAGCCAGATCTGCAAAAAATAAAGCTGACTTGCAAAAAATAGAGGCAGTCAGAGAGTGGGTATCTAGAGTGCTCCCAAAGACCTAACAACATATCCTGTGCTCAGCATTGGTCGAGAAACCCTAAGACAAGAAGGGACATTTTAAGCTCAACATGACTTGGTGGTGTGTGCTCACAGCCCAGAAAGCCAGCCATGTGCTGGAATGCATCAAAAAGAGCATGACCAGCAGGTCAAGAAGGTGATTCTCTTCCTCTACTCCACTCTCTTGAGACCCCACCTGCAGTCCTGCGTTCAGCTCTGGGGCCCCCAATGCAAGACGGACATGGAGCTGCTTGAGTGAGTCCAGAGGAGGCCATGAAGATATTCAGGGGACTGGAGCACCCTCCTATGGAGACAGGCTGAGAAAGATGAGCTTGTTCAGTCCGGAGAAGAGAAGGCTCAGAGGAGACCCTAAAACAGCTTCTAATACCTAAAGGGGGCCTACAAGAAATTTGGAGAGGGACTTTTTACAAGGGCAAGTACTTCTAGGACAAGGACAACTGGGTCGATTTAGATTAGATATTAGGAGGAAGTTCTTCACTGTGAGGGTGGTGAGCCACTGGAAAAGGTTGCCCAGAGAAGCTGTGGCTGCCCCATGCCCGGCAGTGTTCAAGGCCAGGCTGGATGTGGCTTGGAGAAACCTGGTCTAGTGGAAGGTGTTCCTGCCCATGGCAGGGTGTTGGAACTAGATGATCGTTAAGATCCCTTCCAACCCAAATCATTATATGATTTTATGATTCTATGATGTGAACCAGGAAAACACAGAGAGAAATTTCCATTGGAATACACCACTGACGTCAACAGGGATACGCAATACCAAAGTCTGCTGAAACTTACAGGAGGCAATAGCTCACAAACCCAAGAGGTCTAGATCCAATACAGGTTCTTGACAAGTTCAGCATGCAGAAACAGAAATGTGAAGTCAAACAGACTCAACCACTCTCCTTGGATTTTCTGCTTAAGAGATGGATGTCTTCTTGAAAGTATTATTGCTGGAGCATTTTTATTCGCTATTCATTTTTACACTTGGTCAAACAGAGCTAGAGATGGACAGCTCCTCTGACCCTTTTTGAAAACCTTAGTGGATGTCCTTTCAGATGAGCTCTGCAAGGAATGATGGAAGAGAAACTATAAAGAGCTTTTATCAGCAGTAAGCTAGATGTCTCCATTATTTCTTCTCTTTTCAGCTGATTCCATCATTTTCATAATTTTCCTTTTTTTCCCTCCCCCTTGCAATACTTTGTTCCAGCCAAGAAAGATGTGTCTGTTAGTGTTGCCTTTAAAAGTTTTATGTTCATGTTGTTGGTAAAATAGCAAGAATGCTTTACTTCTGCAGCATGTTTTCACGAGAGGAAGCTGAAGCATTTTCTAAGAATCAGTTGTTCTTCACAACCCATATCTGAAGCAGACATTAATATCCCCAGTTTACAGAGGGATGAAATGGCAGATAGGTTAATTAAGTTGCTCAAGGTCATCCAGTGAGTTAGGAATGGAGCTACAAAACCCCAAGATTCAACTACTCTCATTCCCAGTCTCTTGATCTAACCACTGAGAAATATTTCTTCTCTTCAGTCCTAAGTACTTCATTTACACCTATCACTGGTCATTTATTCTGACATATTGTTGAACTACAAATTAGTCAGTCTAAATGACAATGTAAATGTGTGGAGATCTACAGCATCCTCCCCTCACTTGCCTGTTCAGCTTCATGCCAAACAGCTCGTCTTCCATTAAAAATGGACATGCTACAGTTCTTCTGGAGAACTGTCAATATCATATCATCTTGACAGAGAGGAAGAGCACTTGCTCTCTTTCCTCAGGAGGCAAGAAGGCTGACTCAACAGCCTGGCTGACTGGGAAAGCAATAAACTCCACATGCCAACTGGCTTTGAAAAATAATTCCTATTTTTCTCCTGTGCTGCATCTCCCTCCCAAGTGTTTCCAGTGTTACATAGCCGGAGCAGCAGTATATAAGCAGAATTCACTCTGTGACATTGGTTTGAAGAGTTATTTTAAAGTCAAAATAGCCTTCGAATGTCCACCTAGAGTCTATCAATGCCTTAAAACAAGACATGCTCTCCAGAGCAATTTGCATTGCTGGACATCTCCATGGCTTAGCATGAAACGCTGCGCAAAAAAATACAATTGAAGTTCACCAATTAATCATGATCACATAAAAGAAGAACAACAAATGTATTCTAAACACATATGTAGCCAATGTAGTTTTCCCAAATGCTCAGAGGTCTTTCTACTTGACTCAGATAATGATTTCATTCCCTCACGTCAATATTTGTAACAAGAAAATGTTAGAGATTGTCTTACAGCATGATAGTTGTAAGAAACTCACAGAGGCTCAAGTGTTGCACTTTGTCAAGAAGCTACCCTAAGGCTATTCAACATTCACTTATAACTAAAATACATACTCAAGAGGAATTAACCAGATAAGTAATTCCAGATCACTATTGATCAAATAAAGAATTCCAGAACAAATTACTGCCAACTGTTTGTAAAAAGGACTTCCTTGTGCTTTATCATGAGCTCTCTTCCTCTTTTTTGCTACTCTGATGTGCTCCATGCATGTCTCTCCACCCCCTTGATTTTTCCTTCACAACAGTCCCTATGCAGAGAATGCTCATGTTCTCTCCCAGCCCCATGTCAACTCACTCTCATGTTAACTCCTTTCTAAGGTTACACCTTTTTACTCACCTGTTTGCACTGATTTTCCTCTAAATAATTGCTGACAAGTCCAAACGCCTTGCTCTACTTAAAACGAAAAAGCTCAGGAAGGTCTAACAACACATCCACAGAATTCAGCTCACCACAATCCCGCTCCTGCGGTTTGCTTCTGCTGCTTCCTTCTATTCCCTGTTATCAGCATAACAGGTCAGCCTTTAGCATGTCAAATGTAATGAGGACTGTGAAAACCTCAGAGTGGGGTCGTTCATTTTATGTGTTTGAAAGACTCCACACACACTTACTACCCTACATAAATAGTAGTACATTGGTCTGATTAGACAGGTGGCTTTGCATAGCAGTCTAGATACAACCAGCTTCAGGAACTGGAGGTGTAGCTCTCATGCACCCCACCTCCATACTCACCCCACCATTCTGCAATATCATAGAATCATAGAATAGTTAGGGTTAGAAAGGACCTTAAGATCATCTAGTTCCAACCGTCTTGCCATGGGCAGGGACACCTTGCACTAAACTGTATCACCCAAGGCCTCATCCAACCTAGCCTTGAACACTGCCAGGGATGGAGCATTCACAACCTCCCTGGACAACCCATTCCAGTGCCTCACCACCCTAACAGGAAAGAATTTCCTCCTTATATCCAATCTAAAGTTCCCCTGTTTAAGTTTTAACCCATTACCCCTTGTCCTATCACTACAGTCCCTAATGAAGAGTCCCTCCCCAGCATCGCTATAGGCCCCCTTAAGATACTGGAAGGCTGCTATGAGGTCTCCATGCAGCCTTCTCTTCTCCAGGCTGAACAGCCCCAACTTTCTCAGCCTATTTTCATATGGGAGGTGCTCCAGCCCCCTGATCATCCTTGTGGCCCTCCTCTGGACTTGTCCCAACAGTTCCATGTCCTTTTTATATTGAGGACACCCGAACTGCACACAATACTCCAAGTGAGGTCTCATGAGAGCACAGTAAAGGGGCAGGATCACCTCCTTCGACCTGCTGATCACTCCTTTTGATGCAGCCCAGGATACAGTTGGCTTTCTGGGCTGCAAGCACACACTGAAGCCGGCTCATGTTCATTTTCTCATTGACCAGCACCCCCAAGTCCTTCTCCGCAGGGCTGCTCTGAATCTCTTCTCTGCCCAGCCTGTAGCTGTGTCTGGGATTGCTCCAACCCAGGTGTAGGACCTTGCACTTGGCATGGTTAAACTTCATGAGGTTGGCATCAGCCCACCTCACAAGCGTGTCAAGGTCCCTCTGGATGGCATTCCTTCCCTCCAGCGTATCAACCGAACCACACAGCTTGGTGTCATCGGCAAACTTGCTGAGGGCGCACTCAATCCCACTGTCCATGTCAGCGATGAAGATGTTGAACAAGATCTGTCCCAACATCGATCCCTGAGGGACACCACTCATTACTGGTCTCCAGCTGGACATTGAGCCATTGACCACAACTCTTTGTGTGTGGCCATCCAGCCAGTTCCTTATCCACTGAGTGGTCCACCTATCAAATTGGTGCCTCTCCAATTTAGAGATAAGGATGTCGTGTGGGACAGTGTCGAACACTTTACACAAGTCCAGGTAGATGACATCAACTGCTCTACCCCTGTCCATCAGTTCTGTAGCCCCATCACAGAAGGCCACCAAATTGGTCAGGCAGGATTTCCCCTTAGTGAAGCCATGCTGGCTGTCACCAAGCACCTTGTTTTTCATGTGCCTTAGCATGCCTTCCAGGAGAATCTGCTCCAAGATTTTGTCAGGCACAGAGGTGAGACTGACTGGTCTGTAATTCCCTGGGTCATCCATTTTCCCCTTCCTGAAAATGGGGGTTATATTTCCCTTTTTCCAGTCGTCGGGAACTTCACCTGACAAATATGATGGCCAGCGGCTTAGCAACTTCATTCGCCAGCTCCTTCAGGACCCACGGATGGATTTCATCAGGACCCATGGACTTGTGCACGTTCAGATTAGCTTCACAGGGATGAAGTAGTGGAATATAAATGTGGTCCACTCCTGTTAATTTCCCCATGGTGATAACTAAAAAATTCGTCAAAGCAGTACCTTCTGCGACTGGAAGCACATAAATAAAGAGCTTGGACAGCAGTTCAGCTGTCATCCTGAAGATAGCTAGCAACTAAAACAGGAGGGCAGCCACCAGTTTCCTGCTGGTGTTAATTACTCCCAGGGATGCACTCTAGGCAGCCAGGCTGGCCTATCTAACCTGTTCTCACAATGCCCATCATGTCAGGAAAAGTGACTTGGACAGTGTCCTCCATGGATGAAGGACATTCCCCAGTGAGCTTCAACACCCTGGCAGAATCTAGGGATACAGTCAGATGGAGTGCATAAGGCCATTTATGGCTGCATGGATTGCAGAACAGACCATGCTCTGCCTCTGCAAATCTGCAGATGTGTTGTCACTTTGTTGACTGTTGTGACCTTGATATTCTTTCCTGAGTGTCTGTACACTGCCTTACTCCCTAGCACACTCACCCTGGCTGGGTGCTTTGTACCTCATAACCACAGTAACAGTGATATAATAACAAAAATAATGCTCCTGTGAGTGTACATTTTTATTTCATTGTTGTTAATAATATTTGCATGTTATTGCATGAGAAACAACTAACTTTAGAGGGAAAAAAGGCCATAAGAAATTCACTAATTGTTCATATATGTATTTGCTTCCATCATGCCAAAAGAGCCATGCTGGAGCCTACAAAGCCAATAATGCTGGTTTCCAAAGAGAAAATCTTTGTATTATGACTCTTTCCTAGTGATCCAGACCTGTGATGTGTAACTATGAATGAGAAAGTCAGTTTGCTACTGCCCTGATCAGGAAGAGCCATAGTTCTCACCTCAGCCTAACCCACTAAATGTCTCTGACCTGAAGCTCAGGAGAATAACTTCAGACAATCAGACCCCAGGGTGATAAAGTTGCAGAAAACCAGAAACAGAACCAGAACCATGCTACTGGGTCCATTTTTAGGTAAATCAATACTTTGAGGAAAACAAGATGTTTTTCAGTGGTCAAGATTCTAAGTGTGGGCAACCTGCAAGAAGAATTGGATATTTTAATTGATGATGAGAAATGAGGTCAAACTGAGGTAATTACTGAAACAGACAGGATGATTTACCCAATTAGAATATAGAAAATATTTTCCCATAATCCTTTTAAACAAAGAAAATTGGAGATGTAAGAAGGTAACAGTACGTAATAAACCACCACCATTATTTCAGAAATGCAGAGGCAGTAACTTGACCCAGTTAATCCCACTGAGGAAGGGTGGAATGGAGTAGAGATGGCTACGGAGTCAGATTGCTTATTCTTCCAGTACACAAAAAGTATCCTCAGTTTGGAGCTGTATGAGGAAAACACCCTAAATATCCAGCAGCTGTGGCTCTTAGATTTTCTAAAACTTATTTTCTATGAGAGAAGTTATTCCAGTCCATATGGAAAAAATATTTTGGAACTCATAATGTTTAAAATTTTAATCATGGGACAAACCTGCAGTGGTTGCTTAAGAGCCAGTGATCACAGTTTGATTATAATGAGTGAAAAAGGACAATCCCAGCTGGGGAAATATTCTCCTACACACACAGAGTTGCTTCAGAAAGACTATCTCCATCAAGATAAGAGGAATTGTGAGAAAACTATGATTCAAAAATAGAGATAGAAATGTAACTTTGAATTCTTACGATCTTACTCCATAGTCTAAAAGTCATGGTGATTGCTTAATTAACAAAATGGCCAATTTTGGCTGAAGGACAATTTTGGGTCAGCAGCAGGGTGACAGAAACACTAAGAAGTTAAAAGCCTGGCACAGAGCAATGTGGAAAGGCAAAACCATAGGAAAAAAAATGTTCTGGAGTATACAAAAAATTCAGGCTACAGAAAATGCATGAGTGATGAACTACAGATGGTAACATGGGGAGTAGAGTAATGCTGAGGTGTACGACTAGACAGACATAGTAAAATAGAGCAAAACTGGCAAAAGTGGTAAAAACTTTCTTTTGTCCTTAGAAAGATTACGAAAGAGGCACTTTATTATCTAGTTAAAAAAAAAAAAAAAAGTAGCACTTTTTAGTACATTAGTGAGTAACGGAGATGATAAACAAAGCCTACTCGAACAAGTATTAAGTTCAATAAGATGGCAAAGCTCAGTGTAACGCAACGGTGTGCTCTTGCAGCCCACAAAACCAACCTGGGCTGTGCCAACAGGAGTGTGACCAGCAGGTTGAGGGAGGTGATCCTGCCCCTCTACTCTGTTCTCATGAAATACCACCTGCAGTCCTGTGTCCATCTCAGGGGCACCCAGCACAGTAAGTACGTAGACCTGCTGGAGTGAGTTCAGAGAAGGCCACAAAGATGCTCAGAGGGCTGAAGCACCTCTGCTATGGAGACAGCCTGAGAGAGCTGGGCTTGTGGAGCCTGAAGAAGAGAAGGTTCCGGGGAGATCTCAGAGCAGCTTCCAGTACTTAAAGGGGCCAACAAGAAATCTGGAGAGGGACTTCGTTAACAAAGATGTGCAATGACAGGACAAGGGGTAACGGGTTTAAACTGAAAGAGGGGAGATGCAGATTACACCTTAGGAAGTTCTTCCCTGTGAGCACGGTAAGGCACTGGCATAGGATACCCAGAGAAGCTGTGGCTGCTCCATCCCTGGCAGTGTTCAAGGGCAGGTTAGACACAGGGGCTTGGAGCAACCTGGTCTAGTGGAGGTGTCCCCTGCCCATGGCAGTGAGGTGGAACTGGATGAACTCTGAGGTTTTTTCCAACCCAAACCATTCTGTGATTGTGTGATACAGAACATTTTAAAATTAGGCTATCTAGAGAACCTTTGTGTAGCAATCTTTGGAGAACTGGCTAAAGATAACACAGGATGTTAATTTTTATTAAATCTTGGACTGAGAGAAATGACAGATCATCCTTATTTCAAAAAAGGCAAAGAGAAGTGAGGACAGTGCCTAGGCCACTAGGCTGATCCAAAGCAAACATGGAAAAGGTAAGGGAAAATCACGTAAAGACTAGGAAATGTTATTTAATGCCAATCAGCTCTTCTAGAAAGACACCCAGCCTGCCAAACCCAATTCTCATTCTTTGATGACATTACACATTTGGCTTACAACCATAACACCGTAACTCCCGTTCACTCAGGCGCCTGCAGAGCCTGGCGAGCCGGGTTAACGGCCACCCCCAACGACCGCCCCGCCTCACGGAGCCCGACGTCACCCGCCGCGACGCCTCAGCGGGGAGGCCATTGCGCGTGCACCTCGGCGGAGGCCCTCACCGCGGCTCTGCGGACCGGCCGCGTTGTGCAGTCCCGTGCCGTGCTGCCCGCGGGTTAGCGCGGGGGCTGCCGGGGAGGGCGGAGGGTTGTGAAGTGCTGTCTGGGGGCACAAGCGGAGAGATGGGCTCCGCGCTAGATCCTGGGGGGTTCGGCCCAGCCTGCGCCGTGTTCTGGACACTGGGGCTGGCGGGCGGGGATCGCAGGCCTCTTGTCACCCGGGAGCCGCTGCCGGCGGTTACCCTGAAGTGCGGTTGCAGATCGCGGGTGGGTTTCCACGCTTGTCCTCCCGGAGGGGAGCCAGGCCGTGGAGCTGAATGCGGCGGGGTTCGCTGGAGGGCGGTGTGGGACCCTGCCTGGCCTGGTACACCCCCCTGGCCGGGCGGTGTAATGGGGCTGCCTGCGTTTCCCGGTGTGGTCTGGGAAAATCAGAAGTCGTTCTGGAAACGGAGCTTTCTGCGATAAGTGAGAAGGAAGCAGTCTGAGGCAAGCCAGCAAGTTGGGAAGTAAAAACCCAGCCTAGGATGGAAAGGCAAGACTTTGGATAGCAATAGGGAGAGGGAGGCAGGTGAAGAAGCAGCACTGTGTGCATTACCAGTAGGTGATCCTGAAAATATCGTTGCTGTAAATGATGAGAACAGGAATGTGCTGGTATATTCTCACAGAACCAAAGGCTGTCGCAGAAGAGGCTTTGGATAGCTCTGGCACTTAGGAGCTCGTAGCCTTCACCTTTTTTCTCTTTCAAACGTTCTTAGGGTGGCAAGGGTTAAAGGAGTTATCCAGCCTCGGCTTGGGCTGTATATATTCATTTAGCGATTCTGAAGTGAAAAGCAGAACCCTCAGCCCACTGGTTTGCATCATTTAGGAGCTACAGGCAATTTGACTTTAAGGCTGCACTTGGAAGAGATTAAGCAAGCTTTGTCTTGAGTCTGGTGGTACTTTCAGAGTGATGATGTGATGACGAGTTTTGGGGACAATTTGGCATTTTACCTCTGAGTGTAGGAACTGGGACTGGTGGGTCTGAAAGGGATGGTTTAGCAAGACTTACTGATAGTCCTCCCATGGAATAGGTGATCAAGTTGAAGTGCTGCCCTGCGGTCGTTTAAGAGCTTCTGTCTTCTCTCGCTATTCCTGCTGCATTAACTTGAGGTCTAACACTTCGATTTCCATTTTGTTATTCTTCCCATTATTCTCTTTGTCTCAGATTACTTGTATTATTTTCATACTTGGGTTTTGTTTTTTCCTGTTTTATTTCTACTCCTTTGCTAACAGGAGTAAATCAAAAGTAGGCAATTGTACATCCAGTGGGCAGATGTATGTAAGTGGGGTTATGAATACTTCTGATTTGTGGTGTTAAACAACAGGCCCCTTGTGATCATGCTAAAATGGATTTAGCCCTGTTGAGTAGTCTTGTCTGCGCTCTTTTACTTCTTTTTTTTACGCTAATCTTCTGGAATCAGCTGTGCAATAGTGCTTAAAACAAGAATTTTAAACTTTTAGCATGTAGTGTGCTTGGAATAAAGCACATTTGATTTGTCTGGAGACTTAACGTTTATCATTTATTCAAAACGGCACAGTACAGGCAACATACAACTTCAAATACAGGATTAGGGGACTCTTGTCTTCACTGCATCCTGTTCTGCAAAGAAAGAGTAAAGATAGAAGTGAAAAAATGGGGAGAGGTAGGAAAGCTGAGAGAAAAGCCTTCTCTGCACTCCTTTAAGAGGAAGCAGGTGTTTCTGGTGGCCTAATATCAATGGGTTTATACTCAGAGTATTGTTGTTGAGAGGTGTCTTTAAGTTGGAGATGGCTGAAAGAGAATGGGAAGCTGCTGATGGGGGATTTTCTTGGCAAAAGAATAGCATAGGGAAATGATTTCTTTCATCTCTTCAGAAGATTAAATATCAGGAGAGATAGAAAAGAGAATGGAGACAAAGCTGATGGAAGTTACCAAGGGGAGGGAATGGAGATGGGAAAGATCTGTGCTATTCATACAGCAAAACATCATTTATTTCATTTTTATAGTTAATAGGCCATTTTTGCTAAACGGACTGTTAACAATGCTCATGCAATGTTTTAAATAGGGTGACACATTTTCATGAGGAAAAACTTTCAGGTTGCTCCCTCAATATGTTTGAGCTGTCTCTTACCTTGTGCCTGTGTAGAAGTCAGAGGCATCACAGTGGGCACCATGTTTGGCAGAGTACATGCTGAAATTGTTCCTGTGACTGGAGTTTAAAGGTAGCCTTAAACGAGCTGAGTGGGATCTCCTAATAAACCAGCCATGGTGTAGGTACTTTATAGTCCATATTACTGGTTGTGGTGTCCTAGCTAGTCTGGTAGTTGTACCTGAATTAGTGTGGACATTATTTATATGCAGGTTATGTAGTCAGAATTAAGACTGATTTCATGCAAGGAATGTAGACTTCAGACACGTGATCTGTGTATGATGAGTAATTTTGTTTGTCTCAATTCTGGAATAGCCTGCAATACTCAGCCATCTTAAGAGTTAAACATCTTTTCTGTTTCTTTTTGCAGGAAGGTTCTCCTGCCTATGTGTGCCTGTTTCACCTTGGGAGATGTCCAATGTTTCCAGTTACGCCCTTCGAATGGCCCGGCTGAGTGCTCAGATATTTGGAGAAGTTGTCAGGCCTACTGACTCAAAATCTATGAAAGTAGTAAAGTTATTCAGTGAGCAGCCTCTGGCCAAGAGGGAGGAGGTCTATGACTGGTATCCTCCTCATAACACCTATTATGCCCTCATGAAGAAACTCCGTTACTTTGGCCTCTACAGGTAATCTCTGTGCTTACAAGGATGGGAGCAGGACTGGAGATGGGAAAGGGGTGGGAGTGAGTTCTGTTACAGTTTTGTGCCTTTTTTTTTCTTCAAGGAAAAGATAAACCTTAGAAAAAAGTTTAATTCAAAATATGTATGGAAATATGCACCTGATTGTTGCACTGAGGGGAAGGAGAGTTAAATAAGTGACTATTGCCTAGGTAACTTTTACCATAAGTAGAACTGTTGGTGAGAAAGACTGTAGGTGTAGTTATGAGCAACTAGTGATAAGAAATAGTTGTTGTTTTGGCTTTGTGGGGAATAGAGCTTTCTCATAGACAAGAAACGGGTCTGTAGTTCCAAATATAGCACATGAATTTGCTGCAAAGAGGTGGCGTTACCTTAATGCAAAAATTGCACTAAGACAGTCTTGCCATATATTCCTCAATCATTCAACAGCTAATGAGTGAAATTTTAAGAGAAGGGAAGTCAGTTGGGCTGGAGGGTCTTTTTTAGCCTTTAAAATAAGTTAAATGAAACTCAAATGTGTTTTAAATAGCCTTGTTAATTCCAGCTTCATCTAAGCCAGCTGTCTAATTTCTAAATGAATTTCCACAGTCTCAAGTAGGAAAAACTGCACTGCTAAGAAACATCAGCAGGAGTCAAATGCAGTTGACTTCAGTCAGGTAGCCTTAAAGAAATCCCTTAGAAGTGAGGCTGCTTACCTTGTGAAGTCAAAACAGATTAATTCCTATTGCTGGTGTCATAATAGTAACCATCAGGGATTGCGTCCAGGATGCTCTTGATTTAGGTAGGCATGCGAACAGTTTCTAGAGTAGCTGTCTGTTGACACAGAAAACCTCAGGGACATGCTTTTTTTTTCCTCTTTCCTCTCCTAATGTCAAGTTTCTTCTCTAGCTGCTCTGTATACAGAGAGCTTGTAGAGATCTGGTTTGCTGGTCAGAAGTATGTAATGAAGAATTATAGACTAGCAGGGCCTGATGATAACTCTCAAGCCTTTTGTCTCCTTTTTAGAAGAGTTGTGTTGAAAATATCAGCACAGCAGTCTTAGGCTATTAAGATGCAGTTGTGACTTGTGAAAAATATGTTCCCACTGAAAAATACAGGGACAGAGATTAAATAGTTTATTAGAACATTATTGAGGATTCATTATCTCTTCCAGCCCCTTCATCCTCCTTCATGTTTTATTCTCTTATTAAGATTGTATCAGTAGCTGATGCTTTCTTCATAACTCATTCTTGAAGTCACCTGAGAGCAGTGTTATGTATTGTAATTACTGCTCAGCATGCCCATTTTCTTAGAAGCTAATGACCCAAACGTAGTATCTAGCACAGAAACACAATGTGCTATTACTAGACTTCTGAGCTAGATAAAAAGTGGAAAATTCTTTTTCTTGGCTTTTGCTGATTTTATATTTACTGCTCATTTAAAAGGCAGTGGATCAACAAATGCAATGGAAATAATATATGTATGCACACACCATTTGTTACTAAAAAAGGGCAACCTTGTTAGTTGTGAAAGTACCAGAAGACATCTTTTATGTTATTCAGTGTAAAATTACTGCTAGCAGTTAACTTTGAACATATTGCAGTGAGTTTCAGTATGGACTTCACTGTTCAACAAAGCTTTGAGTTTTTGTTTTTCACTACCATACAGTTCAAAGAACCTTTCACATCTGGGCATGTCAAGGAATAAACTTCTTTTGCTTTCCTTCCCCATCTAGGGATGAGCATCAGGACTTTAAGGAGGAGATGAGGCGATTGAAAAAGCTCCGTGGGAAGGAAAAACCAAAGAAGGGAGAAGGAAAGAGAGCTCTCAAGAAAAAATAGTGCCACTTGGATAATATAATGAATTACTCTGTAAATGATGGAGAACAAAGTGCTTGGCGTATGAGCTGTGTGTGGGGCACGAGAAACACACTGTGAATACTGGAGTCCACCTCAGGAGTGCACTTGGGTCTTTGGTTTTACTGGCTTTGAACTTCTGTAGTTTAAATATACTGCATAGGTAAGATGTTGGTTTGTCAGAGCCCTCTCGTACCCAAGTATTAAAAACAACAGTAAAAAAAAAAAAGTGCTCCATGTTTTTCTTGCCAACACCTGTAGCTCCTTCAGTTTTTCTGGATCTGGAAAACTTCCTTTTCATTGTCTGTTTTACTTTCTTGGATTAATATCAGCACTGTTTTGCATGTGGCAACAAAATAAGTAAGGTTTCCTGCTTCTATTTCTTCTCATCATCTTGGTTTTTACAAGGAGTTTCACTTCAGGCTGCCTTAGTGTTCATTGTTTTGGAGTCTTTTTCCAAGTTGCTGGTGGTCTTAGGGGAAAAGCTGCTGCCGGAGCCTTTATACACCATTAAAGACACCACCTGAGAATTAAAACTGCTAGGCCTGGAGTCCATTTCAGTGAGCTGATGGCTGCTGCCCCTTTTGACCCTTAGCTCACACACACTCTCCGGTGTACTTCCTCTCCTTCACACTGGGCCTGAGGTTTCCTGCAGCAGAGTCTCAGACATTTGATTCTTGGAAAAAATCAGTGGTACAGCAATGGGGACAGCTTGAGCTGGGTGCTTCTGGAGAGGGACCCCGACAAAGAAATCCTTGGGTAATTATACCCTTATGACTTAGATACCTGCCCTTACAGGCTCTTTGCATGCCTTTTTAGTCCGATGGTGATTTTTGGTCTGGGGTCTTCTAACCACTTACTGGATGTTTTTCTCTGTCTCCACACAGGCAGGCCCTTTTTATCTTTTTGAGTTGCAGCTTCTGGTCATGGATGCAGTGCTTCTTGTGCTCATTGGCAGAGCGCAGGACACTAAAAATGCCCGAGACCTCAGATAAATGTTTCTTAGCTACAACTAAGCCATTACTGTGTTGTCAACATTCTTCCCATACTAAAGACAAGACACAGCACTGTACCAGCTACTAGAAAAATTACTAACAAAATTCCAGCCAAAACAGTACCTAGGTGAAAGCCTATGGCTTACAGCCTAAGGCTTCAGCAAATCTAGCTACTCAGGCTGGGCAAGTAAAGATAAGCGAACAGCATGCTAAACCATGCAGTGTTATGACTCTTAAATGACTAATTCTATTTGAAACTTACTTAAGCTAAATGATTAATACCTGTCAACAGTTAGAATCTCTTGTTCTGTGTTTTGTACTGGGCAATACTTCATGATCCATTGCCTGCGCAAAGCACTCTTCATGGTATCCTGAATATTTAGATGCTGAAACTGAAGAGGCTGAAATACAAGGGCTCAACCTGTTTTCCAGTTTGAAAGCCCCCTACTAATTGTAATATGATATTTTCTGCAATAAAAGGATTTTGAATTTATTTTGCTTGGAGGATGCATATGAAATACTTCATAAGGTGATGAACAGTTTTACTGGTATTCAGTACATGGGTTTATCACTAGGGTGGCTATCACTTCAGTGTGGCTATTATTAATGACTGCATGCATCTACCTCTCTTAACCCTCAGTCCCTGTCAGGGAATAGAAAATAGAGAATGCATCTGTGTTGCTCTGTCTGGCCACATGTGCATCTTGCTGTGTGTACTGTGAAACAGCATCCTTTAATTTCCAGAACATGTAAGCTTTGAGGAACATCCTTGAGGTAGTAAAGAACACCTATTAAAAACGTGACTGCAGCAGACAGTATTTGCACAGTTAGCTTGGGGTATGCTTGATTTTGCATAGAGAGGCGTTCTGAAGTAGGGAGCAGTACTAACCTGGTATTTCTAAATGAAGATTGTTTAAATGTATTTGAAGGGATCTGTCTAATCATTGAAATCAGCGGATCTACATAAATTTGTAACATCTCAACCGCTGTATGTCACTGAGATTATTAACTGAAGAGGTGTTGACTGTATTAAAGGTGATTCTGGTGAGCTTTGTAGTTCCTCATCAGTACTGTTACTAAGTGTTACCTGGTTTTCTAACCTCAAAGAGAAGCTGAATGTAGGGTATGTGCAGTGTTGTGGGTGAAGCACCTGTATTTTTCATCAACAGAACACCATGGAAGTTAGTAAAATATGAATCTATACTGTAGCAGTAAGTTTCTTACTTAAAACCCTTTTAGTAACTTACAACATTTGCTCAACTTTGATGTGCCTGTGGCATTTTAGTTTTCTATGAGTTGTCTATGGGCTGTGCCCTGTCTGGTACTGAAGTGGACAGATCCTATGATGGGCCCTCTGAGAAGTACTTGTTTCCTGGGACACATGTGCAGCTATGGGGATGCAGCCTGGTTCCCCTGAGTTCCTCTTCAGAAAGAAGAACAACATGAAGCCATGTACTCCCATGTAGATGAGAGAGAGAACTTCCAGAGTAGAAAGGTTACTGCTGCCAGACACTGTGCTTCTGCCTATGGCTGTGAGGGGTGAAGTTGTGCAGCTGCTTGCTTTGGTGAAGAAAAAAGACAAGGTCTGAACCTCTTCAGCAGAATTACTGCAGCAGCTTTGGACAGCTGGTGATTGTACTTACGACAGCTATGTCTAAGATCAATGAAGATGTCTTCCCTGCAAGTGAAGAAGAAAAATCAACAGCATCTTTCTTTCTGTTGTTCCTGTGAAACACTTAAAGCCTTGATAGTATAAACATGCAAGAGAGAGAAAGTGTGCATGCATCAGAAAGTGAATTATGCTCTAGTAAATTAAGTATACATGGCCTTAAACTTTGTGTATGTGTGAAGACCTGGTTATGAGTACACATATAATGATAAATGAAATACTTACACAGCATGATGGGCCACGCTTATGCTTCTGAATCCACATTGAGCCTACTTAAGGATAGAACATCTATAGAGCCTATGGAGGGATGTAGCAATGAATGCTACAGGTAGTCTGTATCTTAGTGTGAACCTTGCTAGACACAGATATGGACTCAGGAGTGTAATATTAGATAATTAGGTTTGGAGACTGAATCTGTTCTTCCTTGTCCACTCCAAGCCACCTATCTATTTATGGATTTTGAGAAGTTCCTGTCATGAACAGGAAAGCAAAAGGCTTGTTTGGCTCATCCTCTAGAATGATCCCCTTTACAACCTGACAGAGCAAATCTGCTCTAGAATCAAAGCACAATGCTGGGTACATACTTTGGGAAGATACTTACAACAGTCTATTCAAAAAGGGAGAGAACCAATGGAAGTGCCTGTGAAGTAAACACATGTGAGACAACTGGAGCGAATTGCTGATTTTTATCTTTGCAGCGTTTACGAAAGCCAAGTGAATGGAGTGAAAAAGTATGACGCAGTATAAGAAAAGTTCTGCTGCTGATTTTTTTTCATGTTCTTCTGTGGTACTCATTTACTAGAACTAGATTTTCTCAAGAACGATGTTTTCCCCTCCCTGAGGCTCCACCGTAAAATAACGATGATTCAGCCTTTAGTGGAGTATATCCTAATATCAGCATAATCCACTGCTTGCTGTGAGTGTTAGCATAATTATTTTGTTGCAGAAAATACAGCCTTCTCCTCTTCATAGCTGCAACAGAAATAGGCACTTTCCTGTCTCACTTCTAACCTATGCTCTGTCATTTAGGAACAGACATTGCCTGAAGAAGACCATGTTTGTTAGGGTCTAGACAAATTGGAACTCAACCCTGAAGCATCATGCCAGGTATTAATGTAGTATGTGTATTTAGGAGGGGAAGGAGTGTTTCAGCTCTATTCTGAGGGGTAAGGAGGGAAATGCTTATGCTTTATACAGCTATTGGTACAGTGGCATATCCATTTTATGTACAAATAGTCAAGTTCAATTAGATCTTTATTTCTGGCTTTCCCCTTACTATGATTCTTTTCACCATTCAAATTCTGCTGTGTTTTGTTATGAAAGTCACTCTTTTCCTGAGTGCATGAGCTGACTGTCCTCAGCAGATGTTTAGATGGCTATTTCAGTTCTTCATTGGAATAAACCTAGTTAGCTGATCTCCAAGGAGAGTTTGACCCTAATTTCTTCCCAATCCTGAACAGCTTTATTAAGAGCTACTGCTTCCTTATTTTACAATGCTTAAACTATTCTATGATTCTATGTCTGTCTTTAATTGTACTTTGGTATAATACAGTCATAGCTGCTGAGTACTGCCTTGATAATCACGAGTTATTTGTAAACAGGCTGCCCCAGTTGCTGTATGTATCCTATAGGGAGTGAAACTATTGCAAGAACCTCTTACTATTGAAAGTCCTGCAGACAGACAGAAATCCACTTGTATATGACCAGACTGTAATGGAGAAAGGGAAGAAACCCCACAAAACCAGTCTTGCTTTCTGGCAAAGGTACCAGCGTGTTAAAATATGTGCTCTGCTTAGGAAAGTATTAACTTGAAAGTAGTTTTTCCTCATGTAGAAAGAGTTAATTCTACTTATTAAAGCAATGTGCTGAGTTTATGCAGGTCAGCGAAATGCAACTGAGTGACTCTATGGTTTTAGACAAACGTTTTGTCTTACTTGCGTGTGTTTCCTCAAGAATAAAATTAGAATAATGGTCATTTGGTGAATAGCATCATGAGGGTAAGCTGCTTCTCGGATGAGAATTTACCCCAGGAGAACCTTGTGTAAAGAGCAGCTTAGTCTGGTTATGGTAGGACTTGTACCTCTGTGTATTTCAGGGCTTTATTTCAGAGAGATGATTGTACACAACAGTTGATGATATTTTTAACACATAAAATAAGCTGGGGTAAGTTACTCTGTTCCCTGTTCTGCATTAGATGTTAGAGACTTCAACTGCTGAAAACATCTTTGGTCAGAAAGCAAAAATAATGTAAAATATCACACATACTTTTAAACTGTGATTTTTTTTTTTTTTTTTTTGAGAATTTAAAGTATCTGTGTACATATTCCTCTACCACTTTGAGCTTGGAGGCCATTATAGGATCATTTTATAAAAACATCAATCAACGAAGTCCATATGATTTGGAAAAGCTTCATAACCTGAAAGGCTGCTTTGATAAGGGAATGTCTGTGTTTTGTGTGCTTTCTTTTCTTTCATTTAAAGCACAAAGGATAACGAATGCAAATGCAAAGCAAACAAATGCTGTGGGGATCTCCAATTCCTTTAGACTCAGTTCTTCTCTGTAACTGATTGTGACACTTTTGATACAGTCCTTTGGGTGTACATCCTGGAAACAAAATCCTTCAATGGGACATTCTCTGTTAGTCATCTTGATATTAAGATGTGTGAGGGCAGAAACTCCCCCTGTTTAACGTCTTCTAAGGGCAGCATCACTTTTCTAAACTGACCACAACGGAAACCTCAAAGAGTCTTTTTTTTTTTTTTTAATAATCTATTAGGTATATAAAAGGAAGCAGATACTAAAACAAAACCCATATCATAAATCCTAGAGGTAAAACTTAGTGATTTGTGTGGGCCAGATATTTAGAAAAGATTTTTCTGTACTTGCAGAGCTAGGGTAGCATGAAGAAAGGCATTTTCATCTTTTCACTTCCTTCTCCTCCTCACTTTTCCTTGTCCTTTTCCTGAGGTGTAATAATATGTCTTAAGTACAGAAAGAAAGGAACAGACACGAAAACATCTGAAAGAATTGCTTGTGAAGGCTCAGTCACAGCAGAGCACAACTATAGCATGTCCCAATGGTGAGGAGCATGACTGTAGACAGATGGTAGAGGGACATCACCACCACACTGGCTGAAGAATTACTTAGGGCTGTCCAAGGGGATAAATATGAAATGAACAGGATAACAACCATGACATTAAAGTGTCTCTATACATACTGTATTGAATTGTTCTGAGTAGAATACTGGGGGAAATTCCCCAAAGTGAAATATTTAGAAAAACTGAGAAGGTTCCCAAGAAGTGTGTTTGGCTTCTGTTGTCTGAGTCAGACAGAGCTAGGCTGAGCCAAGTGCTATAAAACATAGTACTGGGACCACTTCTCTGCTGGAAGAGGAGGAGGCAGACTGGATGACTTCATATCATAGCTAGGTCTGTGAAAACAAATCTCACCAAGAGCTAAAAAGGGATTTTTATATCCATTAGGTTTTCTGTCTATGCTTGAAAGTACTTTACTTCATCCCAGGGCTCCTAAAGCTGTTTGTAAATATTTTATGGAGTTCAGAGGGTCTCTCCCACTTCAGTTGTTGTTTCTGTGGGTCTGATGTTTGCTTTATGGGCTGTTTCAGTAAATAGGCTTTTAATGGTATTAGGAGCAAAAACCACCTGAGGTCCAGAAAGTCTAAAATCCATTCTGCTGCCACACACAATAGTGTGTCGATGCAAATACGTAATTGCAAATGCATCACATTCCTTAGTTTCCATTGCAGTCTTGCCTGGATGAAATTGAATGGGGTCCCTTGGCTCCCAGCTTTCAAACGTGGATGTCTAAAATGTGATTCCAGATTCAAGCACACACAGAAGTGGTCTAACTTTAGAAGCTGTGTGAATATTGAGCATCTCCAATTGGTATCAATGGGACTTACCTCCACATAACAGCTAGGTAAATCCTGTGCCAAGCATACAGGGTTGTAGCCCCTTTAGCCTTTGACTAATGATGATCTCTTCAGTACAGGACTGATGAAACATTTCTCTAGAGACTATCATATGTATGCGTGCAATAGCTGCTTCCCCAGTGATATTCAGTGTTGATCAGAATCGTATTAGGCTGTCTGGGTACCACGAGTTGGTTTCTGCAGAGAGCTTAAGGAAGGCCTCACCTACGGAGAGATTGGAGTGGTACAGTCGAGGTGTGCTGTGCATCTGGGTGATGCCGACTTATTTACAACCAGCAACTATTTTGGACAAGGTACCACATTTTTAATTTCTGTATGTGCATGGGAAGGAGTCTATGTGTGACAGGCAGCACCCAGCTGCTGCTCAGAGGGATCAGCAGGCAATAACAGAGATGATATGAAAGGTGCGAGAGTATTGCATTCAGTAGCAATCTGGCTACTTAACAGAGAAGCTTTTTACATGTATTTTTTTTTTACTAAGAAACTTATTTCTAAGATGCCAGAGCTTATGCTGGCATTTTACTTATGTAGGAGAGATATGACTGATGATTCTTAGCATTATGCTCAGTCTGTAGGTTCAGTTTGTAGGCATAGGAGCACTTACATGAAGACTTCAACCTAAAGCAGTATTTAGCTGGTTTGTCCAAACTGACACATTTATATCAGAGAGGAGCCCATGAATGAGGCAGTGCAGATGCCACCTAGAAAGATGATATTTCTTGTGTGAGTAGATGGGAGGTGACTGATAGGCAGGCTGCATTGTGAGGCAGCATGTGTTATTTCTTGGCTGTCTGTCTTGGGTCTGTTTGGTGCAACTGATGTGCAAGTAAGCGTTGTTCACAAGCTCTAAACTTCACAAACGCTTTCTGAATGAACAACATAAAACAAAAAGTACTAATGAGGCTAGGGAATGCCAGAGTTGTTACTAACAACCAGAAACTAACACCGCAGCCTCTTTATTTTTCTGCTTTTGCACTCAGTCATTCTGCTTACATGCTGTGTATTTTGTTTGCCAAAATACTGCCCTGTTGCCTGATACCAATTGCAGCCAACAATGTGATGGGTCTCTGTATTTTCAAACTCAAGTTGTTTGATAGCATCATCAAGTTTATTAATAAACATTAATGCCCTCTGAGGACAGATAGTAGGGTATTGACTAGCCATGCTAACCACTTAAAATAAGATAAACCAAAGATCTAAGTTGGAGCTTTGAAGAATTCCCCTAGAGGGGGGTAACAGAAATTGTGTTTATTTACCAAAACAAATGTGTCTTCTGGAGAGAGAAGTCATATTATATTAAAATGGAGTAACCACATCCGAGGGCCTTTAGCATAACTGCAAGCTTCAAGCAATCCACAGCATCAAGAGGTCACTGACCACTGCACCAGAAATTTTGCCTTTGGCCAAGTGTATACTCACAGGAGCAATGAGAATATAGCAGCATGGTTATGAGACTGTCCCATTTCCCACACAGTTAGCAGGCAGCTTGCCTTGATGGGAGAGGCTAAATGCTGTGAGGCTTATGTTCTTCTGGTGGTAGCGAGGATTAAAAGACAAGGATGGATTATGAACTGTGATACTGACTCTGTCAGCAAAAGACACTTATGTTTAAATACATGAAATGTGTATTTTACAATATAAGCGTTTATTTAAAAAGGTCACCCATCCTGTTTGACCTATCACCGAGGAAGAAGAACTCTTGAAACTCCAGCAACATGGAGTTTTGCTCTGAGTAACTGTGATCAGTCACCATGTTCTCTCTGGTCCATGTCAAAACTGCAGTTTCTGGTTTTGATTCATGTGATTTAGCCTTTCTGGACTCTCAATTTCCTTACTCCAGGCCAATACCACCCCTAAAGGACTTTTCCTGCTCAGTGAAGAGGCTAGAAACTGAAAGGTGCAGTTCCTGTCAAAACTGTTGTTAGATCAGAGGTGTAGAGAGTTACCAACCTGTCTGTAAAGTGCTGGAGAATCAAATTACAGCAGCTATTCAGGTCAGGAGAAACTCAGCTAGCATGGATATTATGAAGAAAAAATCCTAAGATCCTTCAACATAAATGAACAGTCATTTTCTGAACAGCAAAATAATTTGTTTGAGGTGGTATCCTTTCCTTTCTTGGAATTCACTCAATCTCATTAGCAGTTTTTTGTGCCTAAATGGGATGGGTTTGAGTTATGAAATATGACTGTTCACACTGGACTAATAATGTGAGAAACTTAAAACTATACAGTCTTTAAAGCTGATCAGCTTATCACTATCCAACACAAACGACTCAGAAATCAGATATCCAAACAAGCTGAATATGCTTCATCCCTGGCAGTGTTCAAGGCTAGGTTGGACGAGGCCTTGGGTAATATGGTTTAGAGCAAGGTGTCCCTGCCCATGGCAGGGGGGTTGGAACTTGATGATCTTAAGGTCCTTTCCAACCCTAACTATTCTATGATTCTATGTTAAAGAAACAACAAGGGATGCTAAGGTATCTTGTCTTGACTAATCTTCTCAAACATTAAGATTTGGTCCTGGTTTCAGCGAAGTACGTCATGCAGGAAAATTAGTGCTCCTTACTCTGTTGTTTCCCTATTTTCATCTGCTTCTCATTTCCTAGGAGAGCCACATCTTATTCTCCAGTGCCTAGTTCCACTGTGATCTCTCTCCACCTAATTTTTTTCCCTCCTTTTCTACTGGTTCCCCTCCTTTTCTACTGGCTGCTACTTCTGTTCCCTCAATAGTGGTTTCAGGGCTCATGCTCTCTCTCAGTGGTCCCTTATATGCCATATCTGTCAGTATTTATACTATTTTATTTTCAATGAAATGTGTGATTTCTTTAGCTTCTCATGCTAGCACATGAGGGAAGGCAGAAAGCCAGCAGAGAGAGAGGCAGAGCACTGCAGTGCAGCACATACATTGCTGGACCCTAAAATCAGTGCTCAGGTAAGGAAGGAAGCAGGTTTGAATTTTGTTCTTGCAAGGCCAAACATGCAGTTTACGAAGGGTCCTATATGCAAAGTCGCTCCCTGTCCCATCACCCTGCTCCCTGACTCCCACACGTTGTCTCCAAAGGAAAATGTTTTGGGTTTACTTTCTGAAGGTTTGGGCTGTGGTATATAAACTGTAAGAAATTATAGTTTTATAAATAATTACTTTAAAATAAATTATACTGGAATCAAATGAAAACTATGTAAATACTTACAATATCATTACAAGAAGATCCAGAATACATTATTATTTGTATAGAAAAGAAAGCTGTTAGATCAGCATTGCTTTTAATGGTAGAATGAAAACTGAGTAAAGAATCTGGGGGATTCGCATTTTCTCCTTTTTCCCTACTTCTTTTTTTTCTCCTAGTCTCCACCCATTCTCATCACTTCTGCTTGTGTATTTCACTTAAAAGCAAAGGGCAATGAAGTCCCCATCAACTGAATAAAATACGGCTGAGGCTGTTCAGCTGCAAAGCTCAAATCAGCACCTGAATATTACCTAATTTCTCAGCGAAGGTATGAATGCTTGAAGTTCAGCAGCATCACAGAATGATAAATCTTGTGTCCTAGAAGTTCTCAGGAAGCTACCAAAGATAAAAATACAAGAGCTCTGTGCAGGAGTAGTTTAAAGAGAAGAGAAAAAAAAAAAAGCAGAAAAAAAATAAAGCAGCTTTGTTCACTCTATTGCTTCACACTGGAGCAGACACCTATCCATAGAGATATGATAAGATGTATAGTATGTATCAAAGTGAGGGGGATAATAAACCGATATAGGTGATAAAGGGAAGTGGAAAAAAAAATCAGGTGTTATTTTTTCTCAACAAATGTCTTTAACATTCTTTTCCTAGAAAGCAAAGTAATTTTCTTAAGTATGCATTATTCTGACTAGTAATCAAAAATGACAGAACTCTGGACAACTGCGTAAGTTTTGTTCTGCTTCACATTTTCTGGCCAAGAGAACAGTGAACATGACTGTTGTCATTAGTATCTGCGTTCCATCAACATCTGTCTTTCCATTTTGAACATTCATGTTTTGGAGCATTTCATTAATATTTTTCTTGGTTGGGTGAAAAGACAAAGACATGTTCAAATGCTCATAATGAGGCAGATGCTGTTAGGTAGACATATAATTTTTCTTACTCATTAAAACATTTTTCTCTGGAAGTTCAGGTATTGGTTAAATCAGATGAATGTGCTGGTAGTGGGCAATCTATCTGAAGAGGGTTTGTCTTTTAACAGCTGGATTTGTTTTCTGATCTGAATTCGAGTTAAGAAAATTCAGAGGTGGATCTAACCCCAGTGCATAACTAAGAGTTTGATGGGAGGTGGCAGGATTTGTATTTACAAGTATGCATTACCTGCTGCTATACCAGATAAACTGGCTGTACTGCATTGTAGGAATTAACCGAGTGGCTTATGGGTTTGATAGCAGAAAACAGCCTTTCACATCTAGGTTGTGATTTTGATTTTGATTTATATTGATAATGAAAGCTTATATTGATAATGAAAATCTGTGAAAGTTGATGATACCAATTATCAGTAGACAGGATTTCATATCACCAAGAAATAGTTACAGTTATTAATGATTTATCTTCCGTCATGATGGATTAAGCAGACAGACCAAAGATACCATCATGTGAGGCATCATAAATAAACTCCATTTATCACTAGGTGTGGATTTCCCCAAACTAAAGTATAGCATAAATAGTAAATTTATTTCTCTTTCCTACACAACTTTCTTTTCAAGTAGTATTCTATTCCTTATTTTTGGTATAACGCTGGGGGTTTTTATCTCATGTATTTCAAGCAGTAACTGCTGTGTTCCCAGTTCTGGTCACCAGTTTCAATACTAGGGTTTAGAACTGTAAGTTTTCAGGTGGTACATCAAATATAGTAAGAAAGCTTGGCAAATATAACTTAATGTGAATGCGAATCTTCTGAGAAAAAATATCAGAAGCTCAGAGACAAAGTCACACAAGATTACTAAAATCATTCAGAAACGTATTGCAAGTCGAAGATTGATAGTAGTCTACTAATTCCACAGCTAGAATTATGGCCATGACACAAACTGCTTGGGGAATAAAACAAGGGCTATGACTACATTCTGTACATTGAGACTACATTATCCCTTGTTAGTAAATGTCATTGAAATGAATGCACTTAGTCTGTTAGTTAAGGCTATATTACTCTGCTGGCTGTTCCACAATGGGCTGTGTGCTGGAAGAGCCATCTCCTATTGCCTCCACCACCTCTTCCTTTACAGATAAGATAAATTTGTCCCAGCATTTAGTCCTCAGCATATGTGTTATTCTCCAGAGTCTGTGTGCATTTTCCACTACCATTACACATTCCCATCGCATAGGAGGAATTGCTTATCATTATCCTCTTCATTAATGTGGCTATTAGAGAGAAATTTCTAAACTTGGCAAGCTGCTTAGTTTGTGCATTTGGTTCTCACATTTGTGCAGCCTTTTTTTTGAGTGCAGGCCACCAGTTGGAGGAGAACCTATCTCAGGAAAGCATAGCCCGTCAGGTAATTAATTAAAATCCATTGAAATATTAACTAGATTATTTGGCTTATTTCTGCATTCAGGAGACGTTTAATACTGTGTGTAGCTCTCTGCAAGAAAGACCCTCCGATAAATTCATGCCTGAAGCTCCTTCCCTCCATTCCACAGGGTCTTATATTCCTGACTCCATCATGGTTTTGCTGTGCCCATACAGTAAATTAATGTTGCATTTATTTACCAGCTACAGCACCACTGGTATCAGACTGAATTTAAAATGTTTTTACACATTGATGGCCCCCAGTGTGAAAGGTGAAATATAAACCTCAAATCTGTCATCAGGATTGTTACATTAAGAGGTTGTATGGTTACATATTCATAACTGAAATGAAACAAAGATAAGGATGTTTGCACTTGCATGTTTCAACTTGTTATTTTAATTGACTGCTATAAAATACATCAGGTTGTGATAGGACAGCCTTTACCTTCTCTGAAATCCTGCTGCTGTGCTGATACATCAGCTTTTCTTTGCAGTGTATTAAAATACTGTTACCAATTTGGTATTTATCATAAACAGCTTTTCAGCAAGAAAGCAACTTAAAACACTGATTTAGTGAATGCTTTATGTGTGGAAGCAGCATTTCAGTGCTTGAGCATACAGAGGTAAGACACCAGTCAATTTTTTACTTCAAATGGAAGCATTCTGCCTTTTTGGGGGGAAGGTGGCCACAGGCACTGGGGATACAGAGGGAGCAAGCTTTGGGGGACAGCAGTAGCTGCCGGCTCCAGGTCGTCCTTTCTGAGCTGGAAGGAGCGGCATTCCCCCAACACACACTGCCAACCAGCTTGGTTCCTCTGTCCTTCTGAACAGCGGACCGAAGTCTATGGCAGGTCCGCTGTGTGATCCCACCCTTTTTCCCCCTGGTAAGTCAGACTGCTGGGCAGGCAGTGTGTGTCCCATCCTGCAGACAAGGTGCAGACAGGATGGAAACTCATGTTCAGAAACTGAGATCTGCTCCCAGACCTCCAGTTTGGACAAAGCTGGCCAGAGGGTAAAACAGAGGTGTTACCGAGGAGAAGTAAGGGGTCCTAGTTTCTTCTCAGCTCAAGACCAGCCCCTTCCCTCACTCCAGACACTCCATGTAAATAAAGCACCAGCTTGTGGCAGCTGGAGGCCTTAACGCCTCAAAGTTAAAAATGTTTTATCAATTCTAGCAATTATTTTACTTATAACTACAGCAGGCACGACGTTTTCAGATGGAGATGTGGGGTTTGGAAGTATCGCTGTTACTGTCACACGGTACGTGTTTACAAAGGTTTACCTAAAAGCCGCAACACTAGCCTGTCAAACGACGTCAGACAGGTGCAGGGGCCGGCGGCCCCGGGAACAGCCCTTCCCGGTGGGCTATTCACCCTTCTACTCGCACTCTTGTTGCAGCACACGCTCAGCTCACACCGCACGTACGACCCTATTTCTTTCTCATTTCAATCCTGCCGGCACACGAGTCCTGGTTTTATTCCCCTCACCGTTGCGGAGCTCCCCGCCCGGTCACGGAGGCCGCTGCTGGCAGGACCTGCTGGCAGGTGCAACTGTGGCACCCCACCACAGCCTCCCCCTCCGCTCTGCAGCCGGGCCTCAGAGGGGCTCCTCCCGCCTTCCAGCCGCCTCTCCCGGGTCCCGGAGCCCAGGGAGGATCCAGCGGGAGGGGGGGGGGGTGCAGCGCCGTCGACAGCGCTACGGTGCCGCAAGGGGGCGCTGAGACGCGGGGGCGTGGCCGCGGCTCGGAGGCGTGGCCCGAACCCACGTTAGAGTTCCCAGGGCGACGGGTGGTCGCGCCGTGACGTCAAGGTGTTTCCCGGTGACGTCAGGCAGCTCATGCGCAGTGGGCGAGGCGGCGATTCTGGGTGACGTCACGGGGCCGGGCGTGACGTGCCGGTGGCACGGGCCGCTGGGAGCTGGCCGGGACCTGCGCTCGCCCCCCTCCCCCCTCCCACTACGGGTCGCGGCTGGGGGCGTCCCGGCGGCGGGGACGCGGCTGCCCCCTCCCCCTCCCTCGCCACAGCGCTTCGGTCCAAGATGGCGGCGCTGAGCAGCGGCAGCAGCGCGGAGGGGGCCTCGCTCTTCAACGGGGACATGGAACCAGAGCCGCCGCCGCCCGCGCTCGGCGCCTGCTACGCGGCGGGCAGCGGCGATCCAGCCATCCCGGAGGAGGTGAGCCCACATCGGCGGCTGCGGCGGACACCCGTCGCCCATCGCGCACCCGCCCCCTGCGGCTGGCCCGCACCCGGGGGCAGCCAGCGGGCCCGCACCGGGCGCTGGAGGCGGCAGAGGCGGCGGCGGGGGGCTCCCTGGGGCGCTGCGGGGCAGGGCGCGGCGTGGGGACGACGGCGGGGATCCCCGCTCTCGGGGAGTACCCGGCCTCTTCCCCCCTCCGGCGGCGGGGGCGCCACTCTCGCCGCCGCCGGGGATGCGGTGCAGGGGCGGGGAAGCTCCCTCCGCGCCTCGCCGCGGCCTCTCACCCCCCGGCACCCGCTCTGTCCCGGGGGCGGTGCGGTTGGACCCGCGGGGCCGGGGTTTCCCCGCCGTGTCGCGCTGCGCTCAGTCCGGGAGGGCGTCGGTCACGGTCTGGTTTCAGCGGAGCGCACTCCCGCTGTCATGCTTGCTTCTACCTGGTGGCTGTGGCCGGGAGAGGTCTTGCGTGGGGATTTTGTAATCGGTTTCCCCTCGTGGTTTTGAAACACTCGAAGTGTATTTTAAAAGTAGGGTCGGGGACGGTTCCGTCTGTGGATGTTAGCCTGGCCTGCCACTGCTTAACGAGGAGTCTGAGGAAATGTTAACGGACAGGACACTGTGCAGGCGTTGAGGATGTCAGGCCTCTGGTCTGTGTCTCTCTTACATACTTCCTGTGTTTTGGGGCATATTACTTAACTTCCCAATCCCATGGAGAGTGAGCGGTACTACCTGTTTTACTAGGGTTAAAGTGTAAGTTGCTGAGGCCTCTGAAACTGAAAATGCTCTGTAACAGCACAAGGTTTTTTGCAGATTTGAAGTCTGTAGGCACTGGAGTCAGATTGAATTGCCAAATGTCATGCATCAAGTCCATTCTGGAGGTAAATAGAGATGCCAGAAGCTTTGCCTTCTTCTTTCAAACCTTAGTTGCTGAAGATTACTTAATCTCAGCTTTCCCAACCGTGTTTCTGTCGTCAGTACAGGACTTCTCATCTGCAGACAGGGTCTTGTGGCCCGGTGAGGTGCATAGCTACCAGGTAATGTCTCCTTACTGTGCCATAGGGAGAGCCTGAAGCAGGAAAAATGAGGCTTCTATCATCAGGTCACAGGGGGGTGCAGTTTGAATCCCAGCTCACCAGGAAAAAAAAATTGTCTTTTTTTATCCATTTTATTTATTAATAGCATAGTGGAATTAGTGAGTTGAGAAGTGTGACAAATAGTAGAGCTCATACTGAGTAGAGAGCAAGAAAGGAGAAACAGGGAAGGAGTCAGCCTCTGTTGATGCTAGTGAGAGGTGAGATTGATCCCCTGGCCTTAAGGAGCTGCTGGCTTGTTGAAGGCAGGCAACCTCAGCAGTATACCTGTGTTTTAAACTAACCGGCAGTGTTATTAAATGCTTTGAGTAATGCAAGTCCAGCCTTAACTTTCCTGAGTAAGGAGAAACTATCAACTGGTTGAGAAACCTAAATACCTGGAGAGTGGGTTATAACAAATGCTTGCTTCCAGTAGAAAAATGAGGGTAAAAAGCTTCTTGCTGACTTCTGTTGCCCAGATTGTGCTAGTGCAGTTGTGCGTGGAACTGACTTTCTCTGTTACTTCTGTCAGAAAAAATGGCAGATCTCTGTGGAGTTATTTCAATACCTGGGTTACATTGTGGCCTTAGAAACAGTGATACCAGTACAGCTAAGCCATAGCTGCAGCAGTGCAAGAGAGAGGGGAAAGCAGTGGCAGGAGGCAGGACTTTTTAGGAATACATTTTCACGCTGGGGGGATGTGTTTGTGAGACGGATGTAAATCACTTGAACTTCAGAAATGTCTTTTAGCCTGTGTCAGTCATTAGACTTGACTCCAAATGCTCAGTCATACTGTGTAGCTGCTTCTCCCCATATCTTACATCTCTGGGAGAGAGAGCATCAAGCTGATATCTGGAACACCTGCCAACCAAAGAGATGGGTACATTGCAAGTATGGGTGCGTATAGTCAAGGTTAGGAAGTGTACGTGGGCATTCTTGTATTGTTTAAAAGCCAACTTCTTACATGTTGGAAATAGTGAAACACACAGGTCTAAGAGCTGGCACTAGAATTTTAATTTTCTGATGTGGTTTTGTTCTTTAGTTAGCTAGCCCTTCCTCAAGTCATCAGTAATTGAATCTTTTTCACTGTAGAAGTACACCTATTAATTAATTTAAACCTGTACTTGTAATAAAGTTCAAGATTGAAAAACTGCTTGTACAGTTAAAATGGAAACTGTCCTTAACACTAAAACAAGCAAACCTGAAGTGTAATGCAAATTCAAAGTAACATAAGTGAGGAAAAGTGCTTCTAACTGACTCATGGCTCTAATGCAAGTACATGTTCCAGTGTTTCCTTCAAGACAAGGTAAATCTAAGCTTAGAAAGTAACCTTGTTGTGGAAGCCCATCGAGGAGCATAACGTCACTTATTTTGAAGAGACACCTGGGAAGTTTTATTTCCCTGTAATTTTTCAGGAAATGCACTCCTGCTTTCCAGGAGGAAAACCTTCAGTTCTGTACTCTTGTTTCTAATTTTAAAAGCGAGGTGAACAACAAGAATTTAGGACAGACCTTGAAGTAGTCTTACATAGACTTTTAAGTTGGAGCCTTCTGGTAAAGCAGACATTCCATATCAAGATCCTAACTGAGTGCTCTGTGTTGGTTACAACTACATCAGTGTTGCTGATGAATTCAAGGGTCAGGGTTTTGAAAAACAAGTTTAAGCCATATTATTCAACTCATGGACAGTTTTTAGTCAAATACGAACTTAGTGCTTTAGAAGTTGCTTCAGTAGCTTAACTGCTGATACTAAAAATGTTCTAATAACAAAGTCATTACATAAAAGCTGTAGCAATTGTTATACTCTTTTTTTTTTTTTCTACATTACAGTTCAAGAGCTTTTGCCCATGCACCCATAAAGTGCATTTAGGAAGTAGGTACTTCTTGGAGGCGTAAGGATTTGAAGTGTTAGGGGCAAGTGACTTTAGCAGAGATTTTCCTCTTCTACTCACCCTTCAGTTGTGTTGGGAGGCCCAGGATGAGTGCTGTTGTCTGAAGGCACGTAGGTTGGCTTCTTCCCCATGATGAATCCCCAGGACAAGGGATTGTTTGGATGGAAGGTTTTCAGAGTATTACAGGGTTGTTGATGTAGTAAGGAGTGTGACAGCTGAGGGGTTCTTGTAGCTAGAGATTATTTACACTAATATTAAATAATTCAAATGGGATTTTCTGTACTCAGAGCTTTGTGCCCTGAACTGCTCTTTGGAAGATGAAAATTACTTTGAAGGTTGCGAAGCAAGGGCTTGAGTTGTTGGATGGTCGATCCTTTTCTTGGCAACAATGCTGTAATTTATCCTGCACGAATATTAGTTATATATTTAGAAACCTTAATCTTGTAAAACAGATTTAAGAAGAATAAAGCTAAGAATGAATGGAAAGATAAATAAAAGGAAGATAGGATGAAAAGGTGCTTCAAATCTTATAGTATGAACGGAGTGGTGAATCCTTGTAAAGTAACACAGGTACACCAAGAAAAACTGGGGTTATTTTTGTTGTGATAACATTTAGGGAACCTGTCATGCAGGGTGTTAAGATAACTTAGGTTTCTGTTTCTCTGAAGAGCTCACAATTAAATGCGCTACTTAATTGGAAAGTTGAAACAATACAAACTTTTTTTGCTTCATTGCTTTTGTAGTTTTGGGAATACATTTTATGTTGAATCTCAATTATGTTTCATTGCATTTGTGTTTAGTGATTAAGCTAACATTATAGTCTGTGAATGACATCCTGTTTAATTGTGAGGAGAAGTTAAACTTTAGCTACAAGATGCTTCATATCCAGCTCTGTTCTGCAGGAGTGTATCTCAAAAGATAAGTCAAGTAATTCTTTTGTTTCACAGAGCACAGGAAAGGCCTTAGCTGAATACTGTGTCTTACTTTGGGTTACAGCTTCAAGGAATACATGGTCTAGCTGTGGAGAATCTAGGGAAGAACAGTGACATTGGTCTGAAGTCTAGAAGTCAGAGCTTTGAGGGAAGTCTGAAAATAAGCTGCGGTTGTTCAAGAAAGAAATGGAAATTGTCAAATGTGATGCAACAAAGCATGCAAATAACTTGTTCTCCAGGCTTGTGGCAATTACTGCCAGAAGTAGCGAGCTTAAATGATAGCAGAGGAGATGATTTCATGTTACTATTAGATGTTTTTCATCATGGCTAGGTATAGTGAAACATGAAAATAGGCTTTCTTAACTTACTCATAAAATGTTCATTAATAGATTCTGTCACCCGCACAGGCAAACATATATCAAGAGCAATGGGGGAAAGTTGATCCAGGTATAGGAAAAGCAATGGCCTTGATAACCTTTTGTCTTTTTTGCCCTTAGGCTTTTTGAGTTGTTTGTTGCAAGGTAGATCGAACATTAGAACATAACCTTGAAATACCTTAGTTTGGTGGAGATATTAAAGAGATTCCTGCTCATGGTGTTTTTCCCAAAAGGCAATAGTATTAACATCTCTGTCCTGTGGTAGTTTGCTGGATTGCACAAAACTTACTTAATAGGGTAATATCTTCTCCTAGAAATGGTTGATATCTTAGAAGGCGTGTTTCTTGTCTCTGTGGATATCCACAAACTGGTTGGGTACAATGCATTTGGTACTGAAGTTTTTGTTTATTTATGTTGTTACTTAAGCCACTAATGCTATTCCCATTTGTATTTTTTTGTAGTTGTTTAAGACCTGTCTTATTTTTAAAGCTGTTCTAATAATATCCTCAATGCTTGTTTAGCTGGGAAAGGCAGTTCTTTTGTTGCACACAGTTATAAATACTGTAGAACTAATGAGATTTATTTTTTCTGTGGAGATACCTTTTGATGGTAGCTATTTTTTAAAACAAACTGAGGAAAAAAAATAAGATTTCCTTAAAGCACCAATACTCCATTTTTGTTTGTTATTTTGTAACAAATCTGTAGTTCAGTTTTATTAATCGTTATGTCTAGAAAATTTGACTGCATGAAACATTTTGGAGGGAATTTCAAATAGAAGGAAATACAGTTTTATTTGTACTTCCAAGGGAAGCAAAACGTTTCTAAAGATTGTGAAAATGTTAATTTTCCTTCAGTCCAGCCTTATACAGAAGCTGCTTTCAGGTCTGAGTGTTTTGAAGACACTTTCTGGCCAAGTGCAAGTTTTATTTTCAGTTTGAACCACTCCCTTTTGAAGGGTGGTATAATGTACTATGTAGTATAAGTGCTCTGTCACCAACCAATGGTTGATGTTGCTCCTTACCATTGCAGTGTCACTGAAGTAAATCAGATGGTTCTCTAGCACTTGGAGGGGAAGGTTTTGCTGTTTATTCTGCCTGCATCGGGCCATTCAGCCAGGGAAGTATACTCCCTTGTACCAGCTTAGTACCATGTTGATACTCATGAAAGTGCATTGGCCTTTATTTTTTTTATTTATATTTGAATGAGAAGTCTTGTTCAGCTGAGGCTTCCTTAGCTGGAATTGTCAGGTTTAGATCCTGACACATTAGATCTTTATGGTCTTGAGCTTCCCATGCTAGGTTGCAACTTCACTTGATCTCTCTGTACTGCTTCTAAGTGTATCTTTCAGAGAAATATGATTACATGCCATAGTTTTGCCAGCGTGCCAGGGACGTGAAGGTCCTTTGTGAGCTGCTTTTATAGTAAGCATGCTTTCCAACACTTTTGACCACGTGAGAGTTCTAGGTACAGTATTTAGGTTTTTGAGGTTTGACACGGTTTTCATAATTTTCATCTGTTCACACATCTGTGTGAGCACAGCTGCTTTCTCACAGCTAGTGCAAGGTTCACAAGTCAGTATGCAATGCATGTGTTTCTTTGCTTTCTTCCCCCCCCCAGTTGCTCTTGAGCTTTTTGGGTGTACAATGGAATCTTCCGAAAATGATGAAATACGTATTTATGCAACTGATTTCCTCTTCTGTGGCCAGTGCTAAAGTTAAACAAGGCTTCTTGGTGCAGAAATACGTGGCTTGTCTTTTTTTCCTGTTGAAACCCCTTGCTGTGTTTGGCTTGTTACTCCACCTTTTTAGCATTTGTGTGATGTGAAGGAGTGGCAACAGTGCCTTTATTTTGTTTCTGATGACAGTTTATGAATGCACCCTAGCAAAAAAGGGTGAAACAGGCAAAGGTCTGATTTTTAACCGTTCCCTTTGCCCAAACATGATGTCAATTCAGGCAAGAGTTTTCAGGGAACAGTGCTGCCAGCTGTCATCCCACCATGACACTCCCTGGCTAGCATGACCATTAGAGATCAGAAAACAGAACCTGTGCTCCTTTCAAAATGGAGCTTATTGTGCAGTGCTTGGTATCAAGTGGATTCTCCACACACTGAGTTCAAGAGATCATAGGAGTGTGTTTTGGCATTGAAGAAAGCTTTCGTTTTACTAAGGTTCTGATCAAGTGAAATATTATTGTGGGTTCTCCCAGTATGCCTGCACAAAATTTAGCATGAAGATGCAATTCAAATTCTGTGTGAAGGGTACCAACTTTCTTTAAAATCTTTGTTTGAAATCTTCTAGGAGGCAAGCAAGTAAGGTTGTCAGTGAGCAAAATGTACTTACTGGTTAAAAATGTGGTGTCTGAGTGCTAGGATTTTTTTTTTTAACTGCAGGAAGGGGGATACCAGCTCTAGTATCTTCATCTGTTATGTAGTTACATAGAAGCCCCTTAAACAGTGTTGTCATTAATGAAGCTGTTGTTTAATGCACTGATAAGCAGTAAGTACTTTTCAGATGCACTCACATTGTGTTCAGTTGACATTTTCTGACACTTGGAGCGCAAACTTCGTAACTTTTAATTGTTTGGTTTTGGTTTTTTTTCTTTATCTCAGATAAAAGTATTAATTTGAGGGGAGGTGTCCCTGAAGTCTGAGTGTCTAGCTTTTAATCTCTTTAGTACAAGTCATTCACTAATGGTTTTTGAAAAACAGTGAAATTAACATGAAACAAAATGCAGCATTATGACTAAGAAGTTGGTAGTAGCCAGGTTTTTGGAGCTGCATGTTTGTATGTTGGTGCGTCAACCTTCGAACTGGTTTTGTAAATTTGTTCATTAAATCTTAATAGGTTGAACATTCTCTCTAATTAGTTGTAAGCAATGGAGATTTAAATGTGAGTCTTTAGCATCATCTGAAGTAGCTTTCAGAGAGGATTTCTTTAAGCATTCTCATTATTTTTCTAGAAGGCAGTTTGTAAGTGTTAATGAAGTGTCTTGTGACACTTTTAAGTTATGCACAGTGCTGAAAATTGATGTAAATTTTTCCAGTCTCTGAGTTGAGTACTTACAGGTTATAAGTCTTGCAGCAGCTTTTATGAACTAAATAGTTCTTCAGTTTATCAGCTAAGGTTTGACTGAGGCAAATGACAATACCTTCTTCAGCCTTTTTAATGTTGTTTTTTCTTTCAGTTTTCTAAATTAGATGGTTCTTTCACCGTGCTGCTGTGATAGCTGTTGTATCTTGGTTTGAATTTTTTTGTCATTTTAAATTCTATAATGAGTAGCGGGAGCCAGTTCTGCTGTTTGAAGTGTTTCATTTCTCGTGTTGATATGAGAGCTACTAAGGCAGCATGGTCTGCTGAGTAGAACACAGTATAGGAGAATGTGATGTCTGTGGCAGTTTCTATTTGTGATTGTGGTCTGTGATTGGGAGCAAATTACTTTTATTTTCAAAATAAAAAATGAAATCAAGTGCAAGTACACTTGCTCTGTTTCAGGACTTGAGACCTGTTTGTGATAAAGACGGGATACCTCAGTTACTTTATTGAATCACAGATATTTCAAAACAAACTGCATATATTTATACTTGACTAACAGTTCCAGCTGTCTTACATTTTCTAACCAGTTGGTGGGAAACACATGCACAGTGTAGTAACAGTTTAGTGGTGGAATATTGCAAAGCGTGTAACAAGTTATTTTATGGCTTGATAACATGAACTTTTAAATAGGTGCTGATCATCTTTTTCTAGGTAGTCTTAATTAATTGTGTGCTCTGGCTTGGAGAGAGCAGAGTAAGTCCTGTAGTTCAGCTGAGACTGAGTTTATTTGTTTTGTCATTTTAATTAATGTGACCCAAGCTGTGTAAGAGCTCTGCTTGACTAGCATTTGCTTCTTCTAGGCAATTATTGTAATTAGCTGCTTGGCTGCTTTCTTTCCGTCACAAATATGATTTGTCTTCAGCTTAAGGTGTGCAGAGAAATAGTCTGGTATTAGCACGATAGTCATCTTTTAAATTCCACTGCTGTCTGGGTTTAACATTTGTTGAGAGTTTGCGGTAGTTATCTCTCTAAAGGAAAAATGCATTCTCAAATGAGTTAGGAAGTCTAGATAGGTTTTTTTTTCCCTCCTTTTATTTATTTTAAAATAAGTTATTCATTTATTATTTAATTATTCATTTTCCTCCTTTTATTTATTTTACTTTTCTTTTAAACCTGTGACAGTCTAGGGAGAATGTCTGAAATTTGTAAATGTAAACAGAATGAATTGTACCAGAACTTGCTCTGTGCATGATCCTCATGACTACTGAATTAATACCAAAGTGAATAAAACGGACTAGTAGTAGTGGAACACAAAAACCTCAAGGAACATGGAATGGAAGATTTAGTTAGATCAAAGCAAGCCATGCAATTGGTGGTTAATGATTTAAATGAAGGTTACAGATATTTCTTATTTTTCACACTGTGCTGTTCTATTGTGGTAGAAAATGTGTGCTAACTTTCCTTTTTATCGTGCTTGGAGGCAAATTTTACTTAGCAGCAAGCAGCAAAGGTGGCAGGTGATGGAAAAAGTGGGGGAATTAAAGAGAATTGAAACTTAAACAGGATGGCTACTGTTTTATGGTAGCTTGAATTCATCTAACTTATTGAGAGGGAAGATAACTTTTTGCACCAGCTCAGGTAGTGCTGTGTCCTTTGCCAAGCTGTTCCAGCATACTAGACTGGTGGAGAACTATCTTTGACAAAAAGAACAATTTTATGCTTGTTTAGCATATCTCAAAGGTTTAAGTTCTGAAGAAAGACTAAGGAAGGGAGCAGGGGTAAATAGTCAAGGACAATACAATAATTACACCCACCTTCTAGGTCGGTGTAAGCTGCAAAGCAGCCACTGCTTAAGGTTCTTGATGACTTTGTTCTGATAAAAAACTACTTGGTTATGTTACAAAGGATGCCTTTATTGAGCTTTATCCTTTAAAATTTGTCATTGTATTTAAAAAAATATTCTTAAACACTTATAAGAAATAAACATTTCAAGTCTCCTCTTTGTTAAAGAAGAGACAACCGAAGAGGCAAGTCTTGACTAACTGAAAGGCTGTTTATTCTGCTTTAAGAGTAGAGCTGAATGATGAGCAATTTAATCTGTTTATAATTAAACAAAGGAAAAGACATAGATTAGCCTCAGTTGCAATTGATGGTTTGCAAATAAGTGAGATTTAAGAATATTGAGTAAAAAACTAAGTGTTAGTAATACCAGTATCTTCTGTGGTGAAAGTCCCCTGGTAAAGACAGCAGGTTTTAATTGCATGTTCTTGTCTTACAATTGCAGTTAGTTTTCAACTAAATTCTTTTCAATAAAGTCTCTGCTGCTAAATCCTCAAAGATGACAATCTGAGCATTAACTTGCTCAGATGCGTCTAGGTTTTGGGAGCAGAGAGGGAGTTGTTGGGTGTTTGGTTTTGGTGGTGTGTTTTTGTTCAACAGGAACAAGTATCACTGCATATACAGCTGAAAACTTGCACTGCTGGTTACAGGGCATTAAGAATTGGCCTCTCCTTCCTAAAAAATATAATCTGTTAAATGGAAAGTAGTTCTTATGTTGAAGCATTTTTAATATTTTACTAACTGATGTGTTTACAGCATATGCCTGCTGCTGATCACATTACTGTATTAGCAGACCTAGTTATAATCCTAGTCATTGGACAGGGTGGTACAAAAAATATTGTACCACTTCTTGAGGTTTTTCCTTCTTGAATATACCGTTACACATCTTCACCAAGACCATTCTTAATCACTCTAGAAAGATAAGTTCATGAGATACCAGATTGTTTTTCTCTTAGCTACAGTAACTTTTGTAGATATTGTTACCTGTAACTTACTACTCTGCGATTCTAAATTTTAACAGACTTATTCTGAACTGTCTAGCTAGCCAACACTGAAAATACAGTCGAAGTCTTTATCTTGGACATTTTAAAGGAGCTGTGATAAAAAAGATTCACCAACATTAATAAAAAGTTAGAGAGGATAAACTAGGAAAGGCAGTGACATTTGTGTCACTTGTGCAAACTCTTACGTGAAACCCTTTGCAGGCTGGTTTTCATTTCAGTAAAGCTTTTCAGCTATTAGTAATTTTTATACTTGTTTAATAAAAAGTTTAACTACACTGTTGAAAATATGCTAAGCATGAAGAGTAGGAGAAACACAGAAATGAACACAGTTGATGTGCAAGTTGAGAGAAGCTCCTGTTGAGAGATGGAGAAGAGCTAGAGCCTCAAGTGTAGGAAGAAGGAAGGGACTATACTTCTCACTGTATGTGCATGTTCCAACAGATGTCTGCAGAAAATGGAAAGCAAACTCTGTAAGAGCCAAGAGGTTGATGAGTTGGAAAACTATCCAAGAAAATATATAAAAAATGTGAGGAAGAAGTAACAGTGATTTTTCAGCAAAGAAACTAGAAAATGCAGGCTTTTTCTTGACACGTAAATGCTGAAGTGTGGTGCTGAGGTATTACTGCATTCATATGTCCTCTTCCCTCTTTTTCACTCTAACACTTCGCTTTAAGTTAGTTAAGACATCAGTCCAGCTAAGAATGATCTCGTACATGACAGCTTTCTAGAGCGTTTTCTAACAAAGTGAATCCTAGCTCAGTGGACCAAACAATAGAATTGTCTAAGAAGCAAGCCTGAAGGGACTGATTAAAATAGTATTGGATGGGTATTGGTGATTTTGGCCTCCTTATAAAAGTTTCCAAAGCAAATGCTTGCTTTTTTCTTTTTTTATTTTTTAATTGTTATTATTACTTTGTTGGTTCTGTGAAAGTATTCTCCATCATCACAAGTATTGTAATTAAGTGCAGGATATACTGTGCCTGGACAAATCATGGCTTCTTTAATTTACAGAATAGATTTGAACTCTGAGGTGTCTTCTGCCAAAGGTGAATCACACAGGTGATTGTGCCAGGTGCAAAATGTATAAAAAAGATAGTTTGCTTTGTGCTGTCTCAGGTACTGCATATTTTGACAAGCATCAAAGGATGAAAAAATGACTCTGTGGCTTATAGCCTCACATTTGGGGAGCCATAGTCTTCCCTGAATAGAATGGATTTAGGTTTCTACTTTGGCTGACTTGCCTCTGGCTTGAAATAGGTTGTCTTTATTACTTTGCAAGGGAGTGCTTATTTGCAAAATTAATGCACAGTTATCCATAATAGGCAGATACAAGTTGATATATTCCAGTATATCTGGAATATTTCCAGTCTTCTGGCTGCCTGTGTCCATGTTAGCTTGCGTCAGCTTCCTTGTGTCAGCAGCACTAAAAGGAGAATCAAATTTAATCTCCTGTGATAGAGAATAACCTTAGCTTAATGCTACCAGATAGGACAGAAAAATTTGAGGCATTTTTGGAAAAAAGGATGAGATTATCCAAGCTGTAAAGGATTCATTACTTTTTCGTGGAACTAGAATTAAACAGTGTATCTCAAATAATCATGCTTCTTCCTGTGGGAAGGGATGGGACTTAGATGTAGACTGTACTAGGTGCATTGCAGATTTAATTCATATTAAGATTTCTAGCAGCTGTCTCTTAGGCTGGCATCGATTTTTGTATTTCTGCAAGCTACTTGGCAGTTGTGGTTTTATGGGTTCCTACAGGTGCAGAGTGTAAGTGTAGTGTAGTACTCATAAGAGTAACAAAAAATAGGTCTATTCTTTCTTGATGACCAGTAGGCTTCTTCAGTTTTCTGTCTAGAGAAACTGTGAATCCAGTGTGGATAAAGGGATTACAGTGAGATCCCAAGGGAGGAATGGTGTTGGTGTATACACATTTTACTTGGAAAAACTTGGGTTTATTCTGTTGTCTAGGAACAAGCTCTTTGGTGTACAATGGATTGATGAAAGGATTCTTTATTTCATGGTTTTGCTGTCTCTGTTATTGGGTGGTTCTTTGCTGCTGCCCTGGAATGTGCATGCTTATGGGGAGTGAGATGTGAAAATCCAAAGCCATTTTTGTACATTTAGGATTTATTCAGACAGTTCAAAGAAGCCCCTGTATGTTGTTCAGTGCTGCTGAACTCAAGAGATTTAATTCTTAGTAACCTAGTGCTTCAGGTTTTTTCCACAGAAATGATGGGGATATAGTTTGGCTGAAAGTGTGTAAGGCTGGGGTGGTGCACATGGTGCAAACTTAGCCAGGTTACCTGAACAAGTAGGTCTGCAAGGGCAAAAGACGGGCAGAAGGTGCTGGCTCTGCTGGCTGTGTAAGTGTAACAGGCATGGTGTATGTTTTGTGTGGCGTAAGCTGTGGGTACTGTGATGTGCAGAAGCAGACATTTTTGAGTCACATGAGGTTGCCTGCATAGAGTACCAGTTCCAAATGCTAGTTAGAAAAAGGCTGGAGTTCCTTCAGTTGAACTCAAGTAGTCAGAAACTATGCATAGTAGAATGCAGAGTATTTGGAAGGGGGTTGATTCTCAAGGAGCTGGCTAGTTAAGGGCTGCTTTGGACCACAAAAACCCCTGTGTATAAGCATATTCTCTGATATGCCATGCCAGAAGGTAATTTTTCTATAAGAAAAAATAAGTAGAAGTTGCTACTTAAGGGTAAATTGTGAAGTTTGGTAATTTGCCATGGCATATGTGTTCTTGTGCATGCTTGATTAGCAATAGAATATGCTAGTCAATACTGGATTTGTGAAACTTTCATCTTGTCTGAAGACTTTTGATGAATATGGGACACGAAATAGGTTTTACATTTCTGTGAGCAGCAAGTAATGATTCGTTGCTGTAGTTGACTTTGATAAATTTCCCTCTGCCTTCAGCATACTTTTAACTGTGTGAATAGCCTTTTGAAGATGGTAGAAATCCATATTAAGTTTGCCTGTGAGATTCACTTGCTGGAAGGCTCTTGGCTTAGTGCACAGATGTACAGCAGGTAATTCAGGGCACCATTTTCAGCTCCTCTGAGCAATGTTGTCTTCCATTCGACTTCAATGTCAGCTTCTCAGGTGAAGGCATTTTTACCATAGCCTGGCAGCAAGTTAATTTTTTGTTCCTAAGTTTGTTTTCTTCATTAGTCACTCAGGTTTTGCTCTTGCACAATAATAACTTAGCAGGAAGATTTCTGCCCTTGTTAGAGGCTGTTTGATTCTCTTGCCAACAACTAAATAATATGCTTCTGTGCATATTGCTGGTGCTCAGTTATATTTGTTATCCTGTATCTTTACTGTCAGAGGAGCAGCAAAGTTGTGGTTATAGATACAGGAAAGAAAATAACATATAAGCAAGGAAATTACATGTTAACAATATTCAGGAAAAGTATTTGGAAACTCCTCTGACTGGTATTCATTCTACTCAGTCCTGATGAGGCATCACCTGGAGCGCTATGTCCAGTTCTGGGCTCCCCAACACAAGAGAGATACAGAGCTAATGGAGGCAGTCCAGTGAAGGGCCATACAGATGGTAAGGGTTGATGAAAGGAAAGGTGTAGCCAGGCTTTTTTCAGCGGTGCCCAGTGACAGCATCAGTGGCAGTGAGCACAGGATGAAGCACAGTATGTTCCCTCTGTACATCAGGAAACACTTTTACTTTGAGGGTGACTAAGTGCTGGTACATGTTGCCAAGAAAAGCTGTGGAGGATCCATCCTTGGAGATAGTCAGAAGACATCTGGACACGGTCCTGGACCACCTGTTTGTGGAGGGGGTTGAACCAGATGACCTCCAGAGGTCCCTTCTAGCCTCAACCTTTCTCTGATTCTGGGTTACTTTGTCAGTGTAGCACCTTCCCTCCCCACCTAACCCATTGCCAGGCATTTATGTAAATTGCTGATACTGGTTGTAGTCCAGTATATGTTCAGGAAGACTTCTGGTGGGTAAAATTGCCAGAATGACCAATTAATAGAAGTTGCATTGAGCACCAGTGAAACCTCTTTCTGAAGCTAATCCTGAGATGATTTTTTATTTTGCTGGGAATTTTCTGTATATTACACACCCACATTAACAGCATGTTACCAGTTACACAATAACTAAACATCCTAAACTTTTACACTGAACAGGTTAATGGAAATAGTGTTGATTCAAGCTTGTTCTTTTCACCAAGCATACAAATAGCCCTTGCCATCTTGAGAAGAACTAGCAAAATACAGGAGTCCTTTTCTTTGCTGCTGTTTGGCAGTCCAGACTTCAGTGACATAAATTGATTGCCAGTTGAGAATCAGGCTGACCTCTGTAGTTGCCTCAAGGGAATTTACATACAGAGTACTGAAGAGCACACTCCTTATTTGATGTCACTCTACTCTCCTGACTCTTTGTAGTTTGGGTTGCTTGTTCCTAAGCAAAATATTTATGCTTGACTGTAGCTTCTTGATGAAATCTTAGGTCTGGTATCTGTTCTAAAACTTGGGCTGGAAGTGAATCAGTTATTCATAGAATCATAGAATGGTTTTCTGTGTGCACTAGACGTAAATGTATTTTTCATACTGTGTCCAAGGTCTGTAAGAAAACCTGAAGGGTACACAGAGTATAAAAGTCAGGGTATAGAAGGTGCTGTTTAAGATCAAGACATTATATTCTGATGCAAATAGAACACTAGGTCTAGGTTTTGTGAATGTTGTTTACAGAAATTACTTAAGGTTTGAGAGAATAACTCCTTCACCAAGCTTTGTAGTACTGTAGAAATTGGGTTTCAAAGTCTTGCAAAGAAAATACATAATATGATTTAGACAAACATGAAAATAAACTGTTCTTAAGTTGTTTATTTGATGGTTCCTGAATTTTAAAACCAAATGTTATTTTCCCCTGTTTATCTCGTATCACTGACAGTGGGTGAATAGGGTAGCTTTGGGCACTCTTTTAGTGATAATTAAAGTACTTTTGTTATGGACTTCTGCTATTAAGTGTCAAGAAAATGGGAGGGTTTTTGCTTAAGGGTAAATTCTGTAGGCTCTTTTGATTTTAAAAATACTTTTTTCTCTTAGGTGTGGAATATCAAACAGATGATTAAATTAACACAAGAACATATAGAAGCACTGCTAGACAAATTTGGAGGAGAGCATAACCCACCATCGATATATTTAGAGGTAAGTTTACACTGAAATGAATGTGGTTAGATTAATGGTGTGTTATCTTAATGTTATATGAAGCATCTTCTCTTAAAATGGAGACTACCTGTAGTTGAAGGGAATATTCTCCTTGTGTATTAGAAACTTAACTCTTTGCCTGGAGATAAGGAGGAACTGTATGGGATTCCTGATAAACATCAGTAAGGGAAGATCGGTGGCATAATCTGATAGCTATGTTGGTGCAGTTGAAATGTCAAGTATCCTTTTTAGGTGTTGGAGGGAGGAAGATTATATGTAATAGAAATTGTCTCTTTGAAAAGTAATCATGTGGAATAAAAAAAATTAAAGGAATAAATTAAGTTGTAGGGTGGAGTAATATCTTTAAGCTGAGTTTAATTTGTAAACTAACTACAAATTAAATCTCTATATTTTCATCATTCCAGATTAATGAAGTTTCATTGACATAAGATCATTAAGTGCTTAAAAAAGGACTGCATACATAAGTTTGATCTATTGGGAACTGAATGGTATCACTTGCTTCAAACCTTGCCCTTTTCTTGGTTCTGTCAAGTACTGAAATAACTGGAGGTCAACCAGGTTTCTTTTGTAGTCTTTTCAATTGTGATTGCTGCCTAAAGGCACTGGGTAATTAAAAATAAAGATCTCATTATTTGAGGTACTTCTGGCTTTTATCTTAATATATCAGAGCAGGGCACTAGCTTGATTGTACAAATGTTGACATAATGTCCTTAACAGTTAAGGTCAAATGAGGCCCTCTAGTTGCTTTACTTATTGCTAATGTGAAATGGGAATACTGAATGAGTAATAATCACTATTTAAACCACTCAATGATATATTAACACACCTCTGGTTTTATATAAACCGGTTTGTTCCATAGGTGTTCCTAATATTGCCACATGTATGTTGGTTTCATTAGATTGTGTATCAAACTTCAGTAATAACAAGGTTAATCTGTACTAAGTCTGGATTTTGGGTAGTGAAATATTAGCTCATTACAGCCACTTGTCACTTGTGTCTAAACTAAAACTGAGAGCACCACACTGAAAACTTTTTGATTATTCTATAGTTCATTGATAGGGAAGCGGGCATTTACAGTCATAAATGCATACCAGAAAGTGATTACAATCGTGTAAAGAGTGTATTAAGTCTGAAATAGTCAGTGACCTCAAATTATAAAGCTTAAAGTAGATTTTCAAGTTCAATGATTCTGTATGCTACTGAGATGAAACTGCCTCATCAACATGGTAGGGAGCCCCTGCAAGGTGGAGCAGGGTGTTCCTCTGCTGCATGAGTTCTGGTGGATCGTGAAGGTCTTGTGAGAAGTAGTGCTGGTGCTGACTAGGGAGCAGTAACTCATTGGGAAGATGGAAGTGACTTGGATTCTGCTTTTTCAGTTGGATTATCCCTTGAGACAATGAAGTCCTGTGAAAAGAGCCCACCATCACTGAAATGAAAAGCCAGTGGATTAGTTTGCTGTCCTGTCTGTAGCTTGGAACTTGGTCATGATGAAGTCCGGTGAGCCCCAAAGATGTGGTTAAGCGTAGGGAAAGGTAGGAAGGAGCAAGAGCTTGCAGCTGTGTGCCAAGAACCTAGGAAAGGAGGTGAGAGAAGAGAGGAAATTTCTATTTGGTCATTAGCTTAGATTAGATTATTCTCAAATGTCCTGACTGAAGAGAATAGGTATAGATGCTGCAAACCTGACATTGTTTATGTGTAGATTTCATGTGGTAGAACTCAATTGTGAAGGAAAAAAAAATGGTCTTACAAAGTAAATGAGACAGTAAGAAGCAAGATTACTGTTTACCCATGGCTTCATTTCAACCCAGTGAAGTTACCTAGTGTGTCTTGTGCTTTTTTGTACTTCTTTTATTTGCTGCATTTGGCTTGGTGGAGAAGAGGGGTTGCTCTCTATTGTCGGAATTTACTTTGCAGCAGTTTACCTGAATCTCATCTGTCACTGCTAGAGCTAGTGTTTTGGTTTTCTGTAGTATTCTACCTGTCAGTAAAAGGTGCAGAGCAACCCTGGCAGCAACATGGAAGGACAAAGCTGTATCTAAAAAGCTATGAAAGTAGTGTGATATGAAGTGTGGAAGAACACATTTGCTTCTAGGAAATGCAGAACTAAGAAAATATAGGAGTTTTGATATGAACAGAAATAACAGAAGAGCATATAGATTACATGTGAGTAGCTTAAGTGGTTCAATAGATGACTTGTCTGACATCTGTTAGAAAAAGCTAACTCTTTATGTACAGAGCCACTGTGCAATGTTGGGCCTGTTTCTCAAGTTTCATGCCTAGGCATCATTGATTTCTGTGCATGACCTCTTTTTCTCTCCAGGCTTTTCACATGTAGGCTATGTGTAGGTCTTGAAGCTATGGTCTGTGTACTATCTCCAAAGTGCTTGAACAGGAAAGTAATGTACTGATGCTCTGTCCATTCTCTTCTGACTTTTCTAGTTTTACTGTTTTGCTGAAGTCTCGATTCTGGCTGTGAGTGTAATGTTGCTCTGCATTTACCCAGAATCTGTATGAGTAACCTTGCTAGTGTACTACTTGGAGTGCATCATCTTTCCCTTTGTTTCCTTTGAATCATAGAATAGTTTGGGTTGGAAGGGGCTTTTTGATGGTCCTTTCTGCAGTAAGCATCTTCAACTAGGATGAATTGCTCAAAGCACTGTACAGCCTGACCTTGAAAGTTTCCAGGGTTGTGGCATCTGCCATCTCTCTGGGCAACCTGTTCTCGTGTTGCACCACCCTTACAATAAAACATTTCTTCCTTATATCTAGTCTGAATCTACCCTCTTTCAGTTTAAAACCATTATCTCTTGTCCTGTTGCAACAGCGCTGCTATAAAGTGTGTACCATATTTCTCAAAAGTCCCCTCTAGGGTACTGGAAGGTTGCTATAAGATCTTCCCAGAGCTGTCTCTTCTCCAGGCTGAACAAGCCCAACTTTCTCAGCCCTTCCTTATATAGAAAAGGTGCTCCATCCCTCTGATCATTTTTGTGACCTTCCTCTGAACCCAGTCAAGGAGTCCGTATCTTTCCTGTGCTGAGAACTCCAGAGCTGGACGCAGTACTCCAGGTGAGGTCTTGGGAGAGCCGAAGAGGGAAAATCACCTCCCTTTACCTGCTGGTCGTGTTTCTTTTGATCCAGCCAAGGATACAGTTGGCTTCCTGGGCTGCACCTTGCTGGCTCAAGTCCAGCTTTTCATCCACCAGTACCCCAAGTGCTTTTCCCCAAGGGTGCTCTCAATCCCTGCATCCCCCAGGCTTGTTTTGATGCTGGTTTTAAAATCATTCCACTGCACTGATCTCTTTGCATCTTCCTTAAAATGTGAGGGACACTTAAGGACTTCTGTAGATTGTGCCTACTGATCACCTCTTGGGTGCTATCAGCAAGCATGTTGTCTTAGCAAAAGTAGAAATTAACCAAAACTAATTCCTAAGTTAAGTACTTGAATATGAACACTTTTGCTTTCACCCACGTTGCCTTACACTGTTGTAAACATCTAGTTTCATTGTAATGCTTTCTGGCTTTTTGTTACACTCTGAAAAGCTTGACAGCTATCCATCTATCTTTCAGTACAATAGAATTTGTTCAGTTCTTTTGTACTCTGCATAGCTTTTATAGCTTTCATTTCTTATGCATCTTTCCTACCACTCATGTTCACAGCACTTGGTGTGTCCAGTATGCTGTCTCCTGGTCTGTGTTGGGGCTGCCTGTGTAGACCATCCAGTATCAATGTAATTGAATCTGGCAACAAAATTGACTTTCACTTAAAAATGGAAAGGAAGGGTTGGGGGAGCAGAAGCAGGTGTGGGAAAGACGAATAATTGAACAGGAAAATTAATTCTGAAAATTGAACATTAGAAGGATATAGTAAAATTATTTGTGCATTGAATATAAAACATACACCTCATTTAAAGATAAAAAGGAATTTATGCCTTAGTTACCATTACTTAAGAAAACAGAAGCTTTTGTTTCTGTGCTTGTCTGAGAGTGCAAAGACAAAAATTGTGGTATTTTGCAGATATTTTTTTTTCTTTTAGTTCTGGTGAGGGTTTCAATGTGTTTTACATCAAAAGAGCTTTAAATTGACAGCTGTTGTTGCAGCCATCATTTCAGGTTTCATCAATTGACTGTAGAAGAGGAATGGATCTCTTGATTGACATGTGCTGTGTTGAGTTCAGCATATATTTCGTTATTTGTGCAAGAGGGGGTACTGGGATTCAGGGGTATATCCATTAGTCCTCAGTGATGGCCTTATAAAGGTGACTGTAGAGCATGGGGAGCAGGGCCTGCAAGCCTGAGTGGGCTAGGAGTGGAAACCAAAGGTGCAGAGAGATTTCTGAGTGTTCTGTATATAAGGTTTAGGGGTAGGAAACAAAATAAACAGAAGAAAGAAAAGAAAAGAACATTTGTCATTAATAACTCAGTTTTCTTCTAATTGTTATAATTAGTAATAGCTACGGGAATCTTATCAATGTTCTGTAATTTGATTACAAGAAAAAGTTTTCTGTTTGTTCCAGATGGAAGAAATAATGAATTTAGTAAGCAATGGCTGTATTAAAATCTAAAAATGGCTTGTAGCTAAAATTCTTTAGGCAATCCTAGTTCCTAACTTCTTCCATCCCCCGCGTGTGAGTGTGTATCTCAGATCTAACAGACCCCTGGAAATCACTGTCAAATGTTTGAAATAGCTGCTTGACTCAGTAGATGTAGAAATATCATTAATAGCATTTTTCTTTTCTTCTGGAAAAGAGGCTGCAGAAGCTCCTAAATATGTTTTACCACTCTTTTTGGAAGCACTCTGTATCACAGCAGCTGAAAACATCAATGGTTTTTGTCTTCCCACATAATTTCTTAGTGCGTTATATCTGTCCTTGAAGTGCTGTTTCCCAAAATACACAGTTTATGATTCACTGTGGAAAAACCCTTTTCTTAAGGGTTTGTCTAAGCATTGTAAATATTGGAAATCTTTACTGCAGAGAAGTCTAATATTGTGATATGGGGAAAACCTGGGGTTATGGTTAAAATATGCAGTTACATATTATTCTAAAATGGATATAAAAAATAATTTTTTTGGTCTCTGCGACCAAAGTACTGATGAAAAGTATAACTTGAGTTTAGGAGAGGAAAATAAAGATCTGTGCATTTCAACTTAGCGTTGTCAAAAAATGCTGTTAACAAACTAAAATGGGTTGTGCAGATCCAGATAGGCCAAAATCAGTTAGCTCAAACTTGGAATGGAGGGATCTTGCTTAAATGACTTAATCAGATTTGTTAGCCTTTGTAAAGATTTTGTTCAGGGAGGCCTTACCTATTTAAGCTTCCAAAATGCATTGTGTGTCCTTCTTGCCTCATAGTCATGTGTACAGTATTACCCACTAACATTTCATCTGCGAGAACTTATCTGAACAGTATTAGCCCATTTGCGTATAAATAGTTCTTCATGTGGTGTAAGGCTGCATCCTGACTTGTAGGTTACTTCATTTAACAGTAAGAAATAAGCTGCCTGGGTTTTTTTATTTCATTTTTTTATTCAAACTCCACACAAACCTAAGCAGTATACACATGCATAAGTAGAATGATAGTGGTTTCAAAGTACATTTTAAAACAAGTCGGCTTTCTAGTGCTGTGTTGAAGGGTTCATCTCTTTTCTGCTTCTGGAACCAATTTAAAATGAGACTCGTGGTGGTAGAGGTGTGTTTGACCCTAGCTACTGTAATGATTTTTTTTTTCCTCATAGCTTTTTTGTTTCCTGTATTATTAAATGTATCTTATTCAGTGGCCTTGCTGTTGCCATGTTTGAGAGTTTGGCTGTTGAATTTTAGGAGGGTATTTAATTCTTTATTCCTGTATATCTGAAGAATCCATGCAGGAGGTTAAATTAATTAAAGAAGATTACCTCTTTGCTGGTCTAAAGTATGCCTATTGCAACAGCAGGCAGATATAGTCTGAAATGAGTCTTAGCGCTGAATCTCAGGTTGTTTCAGACTGTTCATGGGATTCCAGGAAAATACCAAGTCTGGGTGCAGGCACTGGGAAGTGTGGCAGTCCTCTGGGGGAATTCAGATTAATTTTTACCCGGCTCCTAACAGATGCTGATCAAGTGTGTTGGACCAAAACTGGAGTGTCTAAAGTTAGAACAGATTTAGCAGTCTTACTAAATGAAGAAATCCTGACGTACGTTACTGTCTATCTTCAGCTCCCATTTAACTTAGTGGGATTTACATTTGATCAACAGCCTAAAAGGTCAGACATCTTTTAAATAGAAACAGAATCTCAGTTTCAAAGAAGGCCAGGAAACTATAGTTTAGGCTTTTAAGAGCCTTGTAATGTGTGGGTAATATCTAAAATTAATGAAGGGAGAAAAAATGGTAAACCCACTTTATCGATTTGAGTTTAGACTGAGTTTCTAACCAGATGTGGTAGAGGGACAGGGAGAAGGAGAAGCCATATTTTGCTACTTGGTTTTGTACCAGCTTAATTAAAAAAACCCCACAAATATTTGACTTGTTGTTTTTTGTTTCCATAGATGGTATTACTAGAATGTGTAGCTTGGTTGTGGCTCAAGAAAGCAACTTTCAAATATAATATAAAGAATATGTGGTTGGGTTTGTTTTTTTTTTTGTTTTTGTTTTTTTAATGCATATGTTGGAGAAAATCTCTTTAACATCTTGTCGACAGAACTCTGGCACGTCTGTAAACATCATGTAAACTCTCTTGACTTCTGAGGTCAGTTTTTATCTTGGCAATAGGTTGCAGCCTTTAAGGAGTAACTAACTCTGTGTCTCCTGAGTGAGCAGCAGTTGCATTATGGCATGTATGTAAGTATGCCAACTTTTAATGCTTTAGATGGACTTGGCAGCTTACCAGGCCTTTATACGTTTTGCTCATTTGAAGCCTCAGGAGTATTCTTCCATGTGTGAGACTATTTTATATGATACGCATATATGCTTATATGCAATATAATTAAAAATAACTTTTTGTTCTATTTTAGATGTATCGATTTTAATATTCATCTTTTCATATATATGTTAAACTTTAAAATTCATACTAAATTGGTAGCCCTTTAGCAATCAGTAAAAATATTGGCTGAGGATAATGTATGTTGTTAAAGACAGTCCCTTTTTGGCAACTAATAAACATTGGAGGAGTTGAAGAAGAGAAGCCTCATGACAAGAAGCAGCACAACAATCAAGACGAATGCAGTATGTTGCACCTGGGACAAGGTCCATCAGTGCTGGAAGGTGGCACGAAGAGGGACCTGTCTACTCTGCTTGTGTGACTGACTGCACTGATGTGCTGTTTAGCATGGAGAAGAGGCAGGACAGAGTAGTGACAGGACAAGGGATAACGGGTTAAAACTGAAGCAGGGGAAGTTTAGATTGGATATAAGGAGGAAATTCTTTCCTGTTAGGGTGGTGAAGCACTGGAATGGGTTGCCCAGGGAGGTTGTGATTGCTCCATCCCTGGCAGTGTTCAAGGCCAGGTTGGACGAAACCATGGGTGATACGGTTTAGTGTGAGGTGTCCCTGCCCATGTCAGGGGGTTGGTACTTGATGATCTTAAGGTCCTTTCCAACCCTAACTATTCTGTGATTCTATGATTCTAAGAGAAGGCTAAGGAGGAACCTGCCAGGCTTTTGCAATCTAAAGAGAGGGCCAGGCTTTTTTCAGACATGCACAGCAAAAGGGAAGAGGCAATGCCACAGAGAGCATCAAGTGAATTTCACAAGAGAAAACTCTTCACTATGAGAGTGGGTTTTGAGCCCTGGAACAGGTTGCCCAGAGATTGTGGAGTGTCCATCCTTCAATACTCTAAGAACTTGCTTTGACAAGACCCTGAGCAACCTGACTGAACTTAGAAATTACCTCTGTGTTAAAAAAGTGTTTGCAGTAGATAACTTCCATGGATACCTTCCAATGTTATTTTTCTTCTTTCTTTTTTTTTTTTTCCTTCTGTGATTCTGTGTCAAGCTGAAAGCAAGATCTAAGTTTTCTTGTAGAACATTACTCAGTTCTTAATGGAGTGTGTAACTGAATGGATTTCATTCTAGATTTCATACATTTTCCTTCCCAAATGCCTTTAAAATCCTTAGTTTAGTGAATTGCTTGAATATTCAGCTTCATGGTGTGAATCTTGCATAAACTTAAAAATAAGGAGCTTTTGGGGTTTTTTTGAAAAACAAGCTTAGAAAATTTGCCTTACAGTTGACCTGGAGGACCTTGACTGACTTGAAGCTTTGTGTAGATCTTGATGCCTGTCTGCTGATACGGCTGTGTTGCTGCAGGCTCTATTGTAGATAAACCAACTCTGCAGCATAATCTTTATTTTAGCTAGGAATACTTGGTATTACAACTTGCTGTTGTAGTACTCTTTCAATTTAATTCTGTGGGACTGTTCTATGATTTGGCTTGGTGGTGTTGGCTGTGTAGGGTATGTGGGTGCTAGTCGTCAGCTGAAGCCCGTGTCTCGCCAAAGTAGTTAATCTTTGAAAATGGGATTTTATTGTTTCTGCTCTTGCTCCTTCTGTATAATTTTTTTTTTTTTAAGATAAAAATGTATTTAAAGCCTACTGATGCATTTCTGGTTCCATTATATTTTATTGCAGGGTCATCTTGTAAGATGTTGAGTAACAGTATAATACTTGGGAGCTTTTGTCTCCATAAAGAAGAGAGCTTTTCATGCTGAATTTAATGGTATACAACCAAAAGCCAGCAGCAGCTCCCAGCTTTGCATGCTCATTGTTTATTCTCTAAAGATAAATCACTTGACTTGGAGTTTGCATTAATGGCAGATTAAGCTGCCAGTGTAAACATTGTAGGATTGAGTATTTTGAAAGATGTGTGTAATTTTGTGAAGGAACTAAGCCCACAAGTATCCGGAAGCAATGTAATGTTGCATGTGTTCAAATAATATTTTGCAATGTTCATGAGAAAAGGAAGTAAGTATTTAGAAAAGCATTGGTGAAATGGTAACAGTTTATGATTCTTAATTTTTGTTTACTGAAAATAATTCTTGACACATGGGGCTTTTTACTGGAATTTGCATGAGAAGTTGATCCTGAAAGTAGGAGAGAGACACTTATGTTACTGTACAGCCCCAAAATGTCGTTATTTATAATTGGGTAACCTTTTAATTTACTTTTGACAGTAGAATTGGGCTACAGTGAATATGGTTTGGTTTAAAGCCTCCAAATTTGGAGTCTGTTCTTGAAACGCTAGACATCCTCAGTTTAAAAAGAAACACTTAAGTAGTTCTCAGTTTCCTGCAACTAATCTCCATACATTAAAAATGGACCCTTAACATTTAAGAATTTGAAATTGTTATGTTCACCACAATTGTTTGAAATGCTCTTTCTTAGTCCTCACTGTCAAATTACTAGTCTCTTTATTAACACTGTGGGGATGATGACACAGCTTTTGAACATAGGCTCATCCTGGGGGATGCTAAACCTTCATAAAAAGGCAGGGGCCAACCACTGTTTACTCAACAAAATCAGCCTGGGTTAGGTAAACTTGCATGTACAACCGGAGAAATAAATCCATAGTAGAAAGTAGTATTTGTGGCAGCATTATTGATTGCTAGTTACTTTTTCCCACTTAACTTATATATATATATATACATATTAAAAAAATATATATGTATATAATATATATATATTTTTTTTTTTCACTTGTAGACCCTTTAGACTTTTTGGTCAGTTCAGGTTGCCGATAACTTTAACAACATGTTATGCACAGAAAACTTGAGGAAAGCGAATGAAAATACATATTGTGTTTATCATAAATATCCTTTGTGGCATTGAAAATAGGCGAAGCAGCTTGGCATAGATCTTGGTTGTGCTGCAGAGCTAAGTAGAAAATCCTGTTCCCTACTGCTTAGATACTGGGTTTGCAAGGTCTTTGTTTCCTCGTGTCTGTAAAGGTCTAACGTGTCCTTGGTTAACACTGACATAGTTATGTAGCATGAAACACACATTCCTTAACTGACTCAGACTTTTTAAGATACTCTGTACTGACTTTCATGCTGAAGCAATAATTGTGATAGTTACATACAGATAAAAACTTTCTTGTTTATAAGGACAAAGTTGGTGGAAACAACATTTAAACAAAAATACATACCAATTAAATATTTGCAGTGTAGAGCTTGGCAATAGAGTTTAACTTGGTGACATTTAATAAAAGCTTAGTGGGTGAATTTAATATTACTGGATATTTGTTTATTTAACAAATTTGGTCAGTGTGCAGTCAAGTTATTTTTTTTAAACCTTGGTGGAAAATCAAATTTATCTCATACAGGTGTTACATTCTTTCAAAGAATCACTGTTACATGTTTATGGATGACTTTGTAACAGGGCAAACGTACATTAAGAGCAAACTTAGCTGTGTTGTAAGGAAAAGCAAGTCTTTTGTACTATCTGGTATGAAAGGGAGAGTGCCAGAGGTGAATAATGGTGAACAGTGAACTAGGTGAGCTCAGATACAGATAGTAAAAAGCAGATTTCAGCTTTCACTTAATTACTACATTAGATGTATTAGCTGTCATTCCAACAGAATGATAAATTTAGCTATAGCACAGTAGTTTGGCAATGCAGCTGGCAACATTTGTAAAAGGCTGCTGTGGTCCTTAAAATGGCTTTGGATTAGACTGTTTAGTGCAGGTGCTTTGAAACTGTGACTTATGGTGGCTTTTATCCAGTTACCTGTTATTTCTATTAAATAATGCTTTGATGGTTCAGCAGGTTAAATATAAAGAGTTCAAAGCCATTTCTTCTTTGTATCCTACTGAAAAATTTCACCAGAGAATTTTGTTCATATTGCTGAGAACTTTGAATTAGTTTAGAATGTGTTTTGTTGCATATTCATTCTGAATTTCCATTTCTGGTTTTGTCTGAGGCTACTACATCATTAAAACAGCTGCTCTTCTTTCACAGGCCTATGAAGAGTACACCAGCAAACTAGATGCTTTACAGCAGAGAGAACAGCAGTTACTGGAATCGATGGGGAACGGAACTGATTTCTCTGTCTCCAGTTCAGCTTCAACAGACACAGTTGCATCATCTTCCTCCTCTAGCCTCTCTGTAGCACCTTCATCCCTTTCAGTTTATCAAAACCCTGCTGATATGTCACGGAATAACCCCAAGTCTCCACAGAAGCCTATTGTTAGAGTCTTCCTGCCCAATAAGCAAAGGACGGTGGTGAGTCAGATTCTGTTCACGTACTGTAACCGCAGTATTTCCTGTATCTCTCTCCCTCTGTATGCAAAAGTTAATTTAGGAGCTGAAAAAATACCTGTGCGGAGGTTAAAGAGGTGATACAGTCAGTATTTGCACTCTGACATGTTCAGTTGTTTCGATCTTTTGAATGTTTTCTAGAGGGTTAACACAGATGAGTTAGCAAAGATGTGTGTTACACCAGCAATACAGAATACAAGACTTTTAGAAGTTATACAACAATTAAGATACCTCAAAATTTAGAATTTTAGTAGTATTGTTTGTATGTAAATTGGAAGCATATACTCTGGTCTGGTCAGCAGATAATACAAATCAATGGTTCAGCTTCAGCTCAGGGGGTGAGCTGACTTCTTTTTACTTCAGTTTTATACACAACTTAGATCCAGTTGCATTACTAAGTTGAACTTTTTTACAGTCTTAGTAAATTATCTCTGGTTTAGAGCTGGGAAATTATGCTTATAGGAACTCTTGAATGTTGGGATTAGTGGCCTTGGAGCTGAAGTTCGTTTCTCTGGAAACTAGAAGCAGTTCTCATCTTATTGAGAAGGCTGGGAATTTCTTGTACAGTGACTCTTAATATACTTACTCTGTTTTCAGTATTTATTGATCCTACATGTAGTGTATTGAAAACTAATAAAGTTTCAGAAGCAACCGCAGTTCAGAATTACAGCTTACAGTGCAGATTTGGCTGCCAGTAGTCAGATAATAGGCTACTAGCCTAAAAAGGACCCAGCAGTTTTCAGTGAACACTGACATTACTTGCTATGATAGACTTACTTTGTAGCCTCAATGGATAGAGAAGTGCTGCACACTGCATGCATCTTAGTCTTCCTTCATAACCTTTGGCTTTAAAACCATACCTGTCGTGTCTTACTTGTACCATTAAATGTGCTGCTTGCTTATGTAGCCATGATGGTAGTTTAGGGTTTCCAAATATACAGGATAGTTTCTGATGTGATGGGTTGAAGCAGGAAGGAGACTGCTTGTGAAAATACAGGCGAACTGCTATTAGGGTTTCACCTCCCATCCAATTCACCATTCCATATGGCTGTTAAAGTATGGATAAAATGTGTCCTTACAACCAGGTATGTAGCTGGGGGAAGAGAGATGCTGTGAAAGTTGCAGTGTTGCAACAAGCTTCCCCCACCCCAACCTGCTTTCAATTAATATCTGCTTCTGAAAGAAATCTTACTTAATATCACAATAATATTTTCAGTCTCTACTTCCAACCACAGACCCACTTCAGGATGGGGGAAATCTTGTTGTATGTTAGGGAGTCTATTTTTATCTGGGAATGCAGTGACAGTTCTTATACTGACTTAATTTAAAGTGACTGAAATTAAGTTGGTAACAGAGAACCAGCCTCCTTATTTGTCTTTGAAGCAGTCCCAAGTGCTACAGCAGCCTTCTGCTATTTGTTTAGAACTGTAAAAATGCAGGAAATGGGGAGGAGGGGGAATGCCTACATTTTTGACTAGCAGCTGCCTTGTTGCTTGAGAGCTGTCTACGTTTTTTGTTTATTAGTAGTATTGTTTGTGTGTAGGATCAAGCAAATGCATCTGTTTGAATTGGCTTCAGTTAGAAATGTAATGTAAGAAAACTGATAGAGTGCTGTCATGGTTTAAGCCCAGCTGGCAACTCAGAACCACGCAGCCGCTTGCCCCCTCCCCCCTTCCTCTCCCCGATCCCAGAGGGATGGGGAGGAGAATCGAAAGAATGTAACTCCCATGGGTTGAAATAAGAGCAGTCCAATAACTAAGGTACAACACAAACCACTGCTGCTACCACCAGTAATAATAATGATAAGGGAAATAACAAGGCAAGAGAATACAACCGTTCAGCACCCACCGACCGATACCCAACCTGACATCAGCAGTGATCTCACCCTTCTGGGTAACTGCACCCAGTTCTACATCCTGGGCATGACGTGCTGTGGTATGGAATACCTCTTTGGTCAGTTTGGGTCAGGTGTCCTGTCTTTGCTTCCTCCCTGCTTCCCCTCCTCCCTGGCAGAGCATGAGACTCAGAAAGTCCTTGGCCAGAGTAAACATTACTGGGCAACAGCTGATAACTGGGTGTTATCAGCGTTGTTCCCAGGCTGAAAGTCAAAACCACAGCACTGCACCAGCTAAGGAGGAGAAAAATGACTGCTGCTGCTGAACCCAGGACAAGTACAAAGAAATGAGACTATATTGATCAGTGTAAGTCATTTTGGGGCATATTTAGGGTAACTGATGTCAAGTTTTTTTGTATGTGTCATGGTAAAGCACAGTGTTGAGCAAAGCTTTTCCTAATGTAGGAAAGGTGAGTAGGTGCTTCCTTGGAAGCCTAGCCAGTATGTGGTAGACCCTGCTGCTGCTGACCAGTTAGCAGTTGGAAGTCAGCACCTTGATTGAGCCAGTGACAGAGCAGGATTAGAACATAACTTCTTTTGAAAGCAGAACCAAGTAGCTAGCTTGGTTAGTTGGATTGGAATTGATGAATATGTAGCATCAGAAACTGAAGATTTTTTTCCCTCTCTCATCAGCCTGGGAAGGGATGAAGAGATATTTCCTTCACTGAACAATCTCTTAAAAAAGCTATTGTTTGCTGTTCTCTGCTGGGGAAAAATGTTTATCCCCTATAATACAGAGAGATAAATGTCTGAAATACTTAGACTTCCTCTTTCCTCAGTGGCTTTGTTCAACTGGCAAGCTAAGCGTCCTTTGGAAGAAGCATTCTGTATAGATGTGCCCAGGATAAGTCTGTGCGGGTGTGTTTGTTTTGCTGTGTTCTAGGCCAGAGAGAAGGATGTTGAACTAATAAAAATGCAAGATGGTTAAATTCAACCTGAGGCCATCAGTTGTTTTGCAGAACAAAATGATGAGACTTATCCAAACTGTGGGTGGGAAAATTTAGGGAAAAATTAGTTTAGATCTTGTTTGGGTTAGGAATCTAAATGGATGTGGGGTGGATAGCAACAAACCTGGTAATTAAGGGAGAGCTGCTGGATGGGAGAGGGATGTAAGGACTGACCTTGAGTTGGCTGTTAGAAGTCCCAGAGATTTAGATGCTGTGACTTGGGTTTGGTGGGAGGGAGATAGTCCAGAATGGGAAGCGGATGATAGTGTGTCAGCATCAAAGCAAAGTTGACATTTACTGGTGAGATTTCTGAGAGTGCATGGAGCCAGAAGAAAATGCAGCCTTGTGGAATCCTTAGATAATTGTGTTGGGGACTAGGGCATTTGGTTTTTTTTTTCATATGACGTGGTTATATGTTGGAAGGTGCCAGCAGAGAGAGAAAAGAGACAGAAGATGACACTCATACAAATGAACAGGAGGAGACACATTGGTGGTTGTTGGGAAGGGGTAGTAATTCAGGGAGAATGAGGATTAGCAATTGATTAGAGGTATGTGAAGATGCCATTAAAGATCAAAACAGGGGAACTTCAATTTAATGTAAGAGGCAGAAAACTGGGAAAAGTTGAAAATGAACTGAAGGAGCTCCAGGCAATGAGCATAAACAGCTCATTTCATTTATTTATCCATATCATCTCAGATTACTGGAATACGGTATTTGTATATGGGACAAGATTTAAGCCTTTTTGGGTGCTGTCCCACTCTGGGCGGGATGGGGAAGAGAATTGAAAGAATGTAAACCCCATGGGTTTAGATAAGAACAGTCCAGTAATTAAGGTATAATACAAAACTACTAATAATAATAGTAAGGAAAATAACAAGGGGAGAGAATATAGACCCTAAACAAATAAACACAAGTGATGCACAGTACAATTGCTCACCACCTGCCGACCGATACCCAACCCAACCTGAGCAGTGATCTGGGCCTTCTGGGTAACTCCTCCCAGTTTATGTACTGGGCATCATGTGCTGTGATACGGAATACCCCTTTGGCTAGTTTGGGTCAGGTGTCCTGTCTCTGCTTCCTCCTGGCTTTCTGTGCCCATCCTCACTGGCAGAGTAAGAGACCGGAAAGCCCTTGATCAGAGTAAGTGCTACTTAGCAACAACTAAACACTGATGTGTTATCAGCGTTGTTCTCAGGCTAAAGCCAAAACACAGCAGTGCACCAGCTACTGAGAAGAAAAGTACTCCAGCTGAAACCAGGACATGAAGTCTAGTAGAAAAGAAGAGAATATGACAGGGATGCTTCTAATTCAAGTTCTTTATGAACAAGATCATGTATATATTTTGTTTGGTATTAACAGCCTTAAAGGATTTTGATTACCCAAGAAGTCTCTTCCCCCAAGTACTTACAGTGTGGGAAGAAACAGTCTGAAAGCAAATTAGCTGTCCTGAATGATGGATTATGAGAAGTTCGAAGTCACTCTTGATCTGTACATAGCCTGGTGCTGCCTGCCACACACTACTAGCTTCTAGAGGAAATGTTTGCTTTGCGTTTTCTGGCCTTCTTGGTGGAGTGGCTGTAAGTGTGGGAAGGAGGCTGCTGCTCTGCTCGGGAAGCTTATAGTGGGACCTCTTGCAGCTCCAGTGCTTGGTGTCTTTTTGTGAGCATGAACATGGAGTGGATGTGGCCATTTTGGATTTCATTTCTTTTCAGTGGTGGTCTGAATAGTCAGTGGAGGAGGGGAAGAAGAGTAGCTGGTGCTGTGCCTACTTTGGGAAAGCTTGGTGGCCTCCAAGTACTTCAGGTTGTCCACACAGTCGCAATAGAATCAGATCATTGTGTGCATTTTTACTCACCATGAGGTCTAAAAACTTCCTACAGCAGCTTCTAAACCAAAAGGAATGTGTCATTTGTTTGGGTGTTGGTTTTTTGTTTTTGTTTTTGTTTGTTTATTTGTTTTAATTTCCATTCTGTATTCAACTGTAGATTGTGTGGGGTTTTTGCATTCTTTGTTTTTTCTGTAAGAGTAATTAGAAGCAAGCTGTGTAAAAAACAGCATGAATTTGGGCCAGTGAAGCTCTTCTCCACTTTCAGCATTGGTATGCTTCATGTAAGTGCCATAGTTACATATGTATTAGAAAGTTAATGAAAGTTCTCAAACAGCAAATGTGAGACATGGGGGTTTTTCTAAAGGGAGAATTTCTCTTTTTAAGGCTTACAGAAACTAACCGGGATTGTGAATTGCTGTGCGTGAGGACAACACCTATTTCAGGTTTCTCACCCTTGTCACACCTTGGTTAATTAGTACATCTGCCTTTTAATTAGACAACCAATCATGTGGTCTTCTCTGCAGTCATGCAGACTGGAGGAATAGGGTATTTTTACCCTACCTAAATTCTTAGCACATATTAATTCATCATGCATGCCCAACTGGGATTCTTCAAATGTTCTGGGTTTAAGTCTGGTACTCAATGCATTTCTTGTGACTTAAGATTTGCATTTTGCTTTCTGTAGTTTATGCTGGGAGTTTGTGCCTCAAGCTTCCTGAGTAGTAAGCATTGGATTTCTGTAGGCATTCAAGCTGCCCTACCAGTTTCTCCTGTCAATATAAGGAAAATCAAGAGAAGGAATGTTCAGGCAGGTGAATAAACTAGTTTGTTGCTTTTAATTACACACCTGGTTTAACATGATCAGTTTTTTCTAATCAAACAATTAAAAATTCCTATGTCATATCCAACATGCAGCAGAAACTGAGTTTACTTGTAGCCTGTGCCAATGGATGCTTGCTGAATGTATCCACATGCTTTGGAATTTTATGCATCGTAGGAACAGACAGGTAATATGCAGCATGTACTTTTAAGTGAAACTCACTTGATACCTTGGGGTTTTTTTTAAGTACTTGGATCATCTGGGAGAGTTACTGGCCTACCTAGCCTATTGCTGAAAGGCAAAATCAAATTAGAGACAAGTTATCAGTTTTCATTGAGAAGAAATTTAACTATGGAAGCCCTCCTTTAGGCTGTCAATAAGCAAACGAAATTGTATTACATCACAGAAGCTGTACAATGAAATAGGCTTTACAAGCTACTATGAGTAGTCCCTTTATGTTTAGGTGTCGTGGTTTAAGCCCAGCTGGTAACTCAGAACCATGCAGCCTCTAGCTCGCTCCTCCCCTTTTTCCTCCCCCCACTCCCAGAGGGGTGGAGAGGAGAATCAATATAAGTCCCACGGGCTGAGGTAAGAGCAGTCCAGTAACTAAGGTATAACACAAAACCGCTGCTGCTACCACCAATAATAATGGTAAGGGAGGAGAATACAGCCACTCACCACCCACCGACTGATACCCAGCCTGACCTGAGCAGCAGTCTAGCCCTTCCGGATAATTTCCCCCAGTTTATATAGTGGACATGATGTGCTGTGGTATGGAACGCCCCTTTGGTTAGTTTGGGTCAGGTGTCCTGTCTCTGCTTCCTCCCGGCTTTCCCTCCTCCCTGGCAGAGCATGAGACTCAGAAAGTCCCTGGTCAGAGTGAACATTACTGAGCAACAACTTAAAAACATCCAGGTTATCAGCGTTGTTCCCAGGCTGAAAGTCAAAACCACAGCACTGCACCAGCTACTAAGGAGGAGAAAAATGACTGCTACTGCTGAACCCAGGACATGAGGAAAGCCTGAAGAATGTGTCTTTGAGAGAAGTTTAGTGAAGCAAGTTGAGCAGTAGTGCTGCAGCAGACTATACTGGGGTCTGGCTTGAGTGGAGTTAATTTTCTTCACAGCAGCTCCTACAGTTCTGCTTTAGACTGGTGACCAAGACAGTGCTGATTTTTGAGCAGTGTTTGCCCAGGTTCAGGGCCTTCCCCATTTCCCACTGCCCTTTGAGCAAGCAGGCTGAGGAGGGGACACAGCGGGGACAACTGATTGCAACTGACCAAAGGCGTATTTCATTGTGTGTAACATCATCTTCTGTAATAAAACAGAGGGGAGGGTTTTTTTTCCATGATTGCTATTGCTTAGAGGCTGGCTGGGCACCAGTCTGCTGGTGGTGAGTGATTGCTTCTGCATCACTAGGAATTTATTCTTCACCCCCCCCCCCCTTCTTTTTTTTCCCCTTCACTTACTAAATTGTCTTTATCTCAACCCAGGAGTTTTCTTGCTTTCATCCTTCCAGTTATCTTCCCCCAGCGCACTGAGTGAGGAAGCAGCTGGGTGGTGCTTAGCTGCTTGCCAGGGTTAACCCACCACACAGGCTAAACTTGATGTTGGATACATTCAAAGTAGTATGTGTTGAAGGGAAAGTAATTTAATCTACTTCAATTTTATTGACACACAGTCGTAGATGGCAAAGTCAAGTAATATTGAAAGCTTGCTATTATAAAATGGCTTGTCATCTGGAATGCCTCGTGCAACATTGATTTCTGCTTTTTAAGAGTGTTCCTGAAGTAAGGAGTTAGTGATTTCCTAAGAGATGGAAAGTCTGTCTGTAGGAAGTAATGAATGATAGAAGAAAATACTCTTTGTCATGTTTCCTTTACCTTATGATATGCTAGGCAGGCGCTCAGTGAAATAGAATGCAAGTCACAAATCTGAAAAGAATCAGAAGAAATGTTTTAAGTTCACGTCTGGTAAGTCATGCTTAAATTCATGGCTTCTTGTGTTGTTTAAGCAAACTGACCAGCCAAAGCTTTAATATTTGTACAGAACATGTATACTACCTGGAGATGAAAGTATCTGTTTTTAGGATCAGTTGCAACAGTTTAGAGATGGATGTAAATCTTAGCCCTTCTGCAGTACAGTTTCTTGCTTCCCTGCCTTTATTTAAACTATTTTGTAACTTAAATTTCTAATGTGTGTGGGGTTTGGAGAGCAGCCAGCTGACAGTTTTGTCACTTGAACAGAAAACTTAAAGGTCCTGGGCTTTAATTCCCATATAGTGGCTACAGATATTTTTCTAGATGAGCATTTCTCTCAAGTCTTAATTAGTGGGTCTACTGTCACCTTAACAATGATCAGTGCTCTTCTGAATGCAGTTTGGGAGCTGTCCCTCAAAAGGCTGAAAAATGATAGTTTGTGGAGGCTGCTGTTGACTAGGCACAGCAGGTTTGATCCAATGTGGTTTAGTGATGATATACTCTTGACGTAAATGGGTCCATTGTGTTCTACAAATGAGTACCCCTTGACTGTGCTGGAGGTGCGAGTGGGTGCTGGTAACTGATGTCTTTGCAAGTTAAATGGGATGTATTTGATGGAATGGCAACAGCTTTATAAAATGGGTAAATTCTGTTTAGCTTCCCTTGGAAACAAGATTTAATGCAGTGGAATTGTCTCCCATTTGTCTTACTAATGTGCTCCATTAAGAATGTATATTCTTAAATGCCGCTTTCTCCTGGAAAGTGGCTGATTTGGTTAAACATTCGTCTTTCATACCTAAGATGGAAAAAGTAAATGTGGAGCTCGTGTGTATATTTCTTACCATAAAACCTAACATGTTGGAGGGCAAAACTAGTTACTTGGCAAGAAGACAGCTTAGCTTATTTCTGTCCCAAAACACTGAATTCTGTGAGCACATTGCTGGCATTTTTAGTCTTGTATAGGTACTGGGATAGTGGAAGGTGTGATCTTTCAAGGTGTATGTGTTGAAGTAAGTAAATCAGTACCCTGAAGTGATAATTCAAAGTATGTACTACTTGGAATATTCTCAGTATTGTGCCTAATACTCTGTTTAACTGTCTAGATTTTTTCTGAAGCTCTAAATTATATTACTCATACCATGCATGCGTGCACACATACCACTTGGCTAAAGTGAGCTGAACTGCAGTGCTAAGATGAGGAAAAAATTGAACCAGCTGACTGTGAGGAGTATAACACTAGATACTCAGAGCTGTTCAGCCTCTCCACTTTCAGAGAACACCTTTGTGTTGATTTTTGAAGTGCTTCTCAGACTTTTCAGTCTCTTTATTGCTGTGAGATACTAGAAACTGCACTGATGTAATGAAGTGTGTTTAACTTACTGAGACTATGCCAGTTTCTGGTCTGATGGTAAAAAAGTGATGTAAGAGTTATTTAGGGATGTAGCCCTGAATTTCTTACTGAATTGGGAATGACCTGATTTACAGACATAAATGATACATTATGCATTGCTTAAATGTGTGTGGCTGCAGTGCTAAATATCAGCAGTTTGTTATGAATACTTATTGTCCATATAAATAGTTCACGTGATTAAAAGAAATGAGAAAAATGCTATAGTTATGTTTGATCTGTTTACGTAGTAAGACAGCTTAGAGAATTTTTGAAATCTGTAATAATTTTTGTTTCCTTGGGACTTCACATTTGTAAAACTGAGCATGTGGTTTGGTGTTTTCCTGAATAACTACTTACCTGATGCAAGATGCACAAATAAATTACTACCTCTGGCATATTATTAAGCTACATACCGAACACGTCTTACAGTCTGTATTGGCAGCTTATCTACTCTTCCTTAGGATTGTATAAAGAAAATCGTTAGCAATCACAGTTTAGGAGCAGATCCCGCCAATTCAGTAGCACAAATTTCTAGGTGATCATTGTTATGAAACATATTTAGATTCTTAGTTATAAACCAGAAGGATCAAAAGGTGCATGGATGTGGGCAAAATGGGTTTGAAATAATACTAAGTATTCTTTGTTTCAGTAAAATGCAAATTTTGTTCAACTTACCATCACAAGGGTGCATTTTTTCATAGGATCATCTAATGGTTTGGGTTGGAAGGGACCTTAAAGCTCATCCAGTTCCAGCCCCCTGCCACAAACAGGGACATCTCCCACTAAACCAGGTTGCTCCAATCCGTGTCCAGCCTGGCCTTGAACACTGCCAGGGATGGGGCAGCCACAACTTCTCTGGGCAACCTGTGTCAGGGCTTTACCACTCTCATAGTGAAGAACTTCTTCCTAATATCCAATTTGAATCTCCCCTCTTCCAGTTTAAAGCCATTTCCCCTTGTCCTGTCACTACATGTCCTTGTAGAAAGTCCCTTTCCAAATTTCTTGTAGGCCCCTTTTAGGTACTGGAAGCTGCTCTAAGTTCTCCACTGAGCCTTCTCTTCTCCAGGCTGAGCAAACCCAACTCTCTCAGCCTGTCTCCATAGCAGAGGTGTTCCAGTCCTCTGAACATCTTCATGGACTTCTCTAGACTTGCTTGAGCAGGTCCATGTCCTTGTTATGTTGGGATCCCTAGGGCTGAACACAGGACTGCTGCTGGGATCTTGAGAGGAACTGATTTATGTCAGAAATGCTGATGTGTTCTGGTTAAAATGTACTGAGGGAATCCTGTCAATGCTTTGGATGGAATTGATAAACCCAGTTTGGTGCTCGCCTGCCCGCTGTGCGGGAGCTGTTGGCTCCTGGCAGGCACCCAGGGACTCAGCAGGATGGGGGACTGTGCTGTGCTGGGGTTCCTGCTCCCCGTGCTGCCATGCTGCAGGTCCCTCCCTCCAGCTGGGGTGAGTAGGAGGCTGTCCTGAAAATCCTGCTTCAGGGAGCCTGTCTGCTAGCAGGGAAAAAAAAGAACTTGTTCTTTGTTTTGTTTTCTTTCTTGAGTCACTTTCCAAATGAGTTTGCCAGAGCAGGATTTTTCGTTAGCTTTGCCATGATTTGGGTGTGAGAAGAGGATGAGTTGGGGGAAAAAAGAGGTTTTTAGAGAGAATGCTTTGCAGGGTGGGATTTCTGCTTTGTAGCAGGTGCTGATAGGGTCTGAAGGAGGGTGCTGGAGGGGCTGCATGCACAGATGGTGATAGACCGTACTGTACCAGTCTGAGAAAATGATTAATCAGTACTACAGGGATTTATTCTAGTATTTAGTTCTTTTAATTTAGCTTTATGTTTCTCTGCTCAGGAGTTCTGTAAGAGAACGTTCTAAATGTGATGCTGATTCAGGGTCCTGGTGATTTTTGAAAGTAATCAAAAGTTCCCTAACTGTTTTTTGGGGGTTGTTTTTTTTTTTTTTTTGGGGGGGGGAGGTGTGTCTTGTTTCAAATGGCAATGAAGAGAACAAATGTTCCATGTTTCTCTTGCAAGTTGTATAAATATAGCTCAGACTTTAATTAAGGGGACTTGGAGAAGTAATACTGAGAAATGGCAAATTATAAATGAGCAAGATGCTTAATGCATGTTTTTCATAGCCCTATTGCACTTGCATTGCTGTAGGCAACCTTCACTGATACTTTCCAAGTTTTGAGAGCTGATTTTATTAATCTCGTAAATGGAAGCCCGTAAGTTCACAAATCTTTTTTCGTTTTCAGCAAAATTAAAAGAAAAATGTCAGCTGAAGAGGCATTATTTAAACCAGTGTAATTCATTAGTAAAACTGGAACTTCTAGGCTCCTGATGCAGATCTTTGCTTTGTGAGGTACTGGAGGGTGTTGTCGCTCTTTGTTGAGGAGCAGTGCTGGAGGAAGAAAATACCTTCCAGTGAGCACAAGGCTCCTTCTCTTTTTCTCTTCATCTCTTGTTTAATGTTAGTCATTGTTCACTGCTTGGCTTTTCCTCCTTGTCCTGTTCTGTTCCCTCACCCGGGTCTAGATTTTAATACCCTGGTTTCTTTTAGTCCTTACTGTCTTGAAGTTTTCTCTCCCCTCTGTGCTCAGTTCTAGCACTTGTCATAGGCACGCCCTTCCCTATGGGGCTTCTTATCCAAAAAGAGCAATTTTTTCTCCTAATCACAGCATGAAAACTTCATATTCAGAATGTGATTGCCTCCCCAGCTCCCCCTACATGATAGGGAGTCATTGTATTGTTGTTTCCTGCCCTCTGCCTCATTTTGCTCTTCAGTCTGTATTCCCTCTGTCCTGCTTGCTTGTTTCCCACCAACTTGCTGATGGTGATGCCCTCTTCCAATACACACATGCATCCCCGGTCAGTACTTAAGTTTGTCCTGCTTCTTTCCTCCTGTTTCTCCATCATGCTCAGATGTTTTCCTGGCTCTCACATTCGCCTGCCCCTCCACTGTCTGTTATCCTCCCAGTATCTGAATTTCTTTTTTGTGGATATCAGTGGTGAAAACTTGAGGTTGCTGGAAAGGTAGACCTGAAATGTCTGTGAGGGCTCCTGCCTCAATCCAGCAGGAGCTGAACTTGAAGGAAAAATAGCCTTGAGCCAAAGAACACTTGTTTGCTCCACTGAAATCTCTCATTGGACCTGATGTGTGTGGGAGGTTGGAGCACACCTCTCAAATCCTCAGAGATTTTACTAAAATTCTTAATTTTTTTCTCCATTTGTAAATATGTATGTTGGAGGCAGGGAGAACTTGTCACATGACACAGAGGGGACGCCAGGTTCTCTTGGGGATCCTTGGCAGAACGATGATGGCACTAAGTTGTAGTTACAATTAAAGCTTTATTTTCTTAACAGGATATTGTGATTAGTATAGCACAGAACTTCTGCCAATCAGAATCGATGTTATACAATTTATAAGCGGAGTAATACAGAATTTATATTATAATTTCTAATCAGCTGGACCATCTGCAGATCAAGCCAAACCTTTACTACATGATTTGCTCTATCAATATAACAGTCATAATCTGGACTCATATAATGAGGCATTCCCTTAATCCCCAGAGGAAGCAGAGGAAGATGGAGGCATCCCTGGCACTGCCTGGCCCTGAGTCTCACTGTCCAGGAGCAGGTTCGGTCCAAATTCCTGTCTTACGACTGATACCTGCTCAGTTTTATAGACAGTGCTCTTGGTGCTGTTAAGCTTCCCTGTTCCCTGGCAGGGCCACCACTACCACCTGGTGGCCCTGGGTTCCTGGAACTTTCAAGGCCAGCAAGGGATGGAATAGTCAGCCTGGCATCCAGGAACCTTGAGGCTAAAGGAGAGAAAGAAGAAATCTGTTTGGTATGTCTGTTTGGTTCACAAGACTTTTAGGGTCTGATGATGAGGGGAAGGAGAATAAATACATGACCCACTTGGTCACAGAGAGTGGCTGCTTGCCTCATAAAGTGATGCTGGTTATGCTAACCGCATTGCTAGGGGTTGGGAGCAGCAGGTACCAGTCACAGAAAGACCCTATGAACAGTTGTTTTCAGTGTGAACCAACCTAGTTTGGTAGAGACTTAACAGAGTACTGAGTTTTACACTGGAAAGTTGTTGATGACACTGAAAACAATAGATTCACCCAGCCTCCCTCTTAATACTAGTGACAGATATTAGTAGCAATTAAGGATGTCTTATGCTGGAGGAATGACCTACAAGTGAGTGAAAGCCACAGCGTTAACTTCTAGGATGGGAAGAAGTTACTTATATCAATGAAAAAATGCACTAAGAAGTAATGGGATGAGTAAAACAAAGTCACTTAAGGCTCAATATCTAGACTGTAGAGCAGTATGCTATAGGAAGTTTAGAATTAGTAGAAATTCTCTTTTTTAGATGTTTATGTGTTGACCAGATGAAATGCACAAATATCCTGTAAGAAGTGTTTTCATATTAATAGGAGCAATATTGTGAAGCAAGATAATCCTTTAATTTGTCTCTTCTCAGAAGAGCATACATTGGAGTTCTAGAAATGCAATATATAGCGTAACCTCAAGTGGTGTTCACAAAGCTGCTTGAAATAGACTGCTACTTCTCACTGTCACCCTTAAGTAGGACATAGGGCCCCTAAATACCCATGGAAAATGAAGTGCAAGGAGCAAAAACTAGGCTCCAATCCAAAGCCAGTTGAAGCTGATTAAGAGACTGCTTTTGGCTACCAAGGGCTCTAGTTTAGGCCACTAGCAAGCTAGAATTAAGTCTCAGATGTTCAGACAGACTTTTTTGGTTAGTTAAGTCTGTGGGTTTTTCTTTTGATTCATGTTTGAGTGCTGTCCATGATTACAGCAGATGTCCCAGTGTGTATATCACCTAAAGCATTACGTATTTTCACTCTTGGGTTCTAGAAATAGTAAGTGGGTAATACTCAACACCTTAACTACACTTAATCACCAGATTATGTATTGTTCTGGTTTTATGGCTTGACACTATACAGTGTTAAGTCACAGGTATACCTAGAGATGATACATTTATTCTTATAAGATATGCCTACAGGTAGAATAGAGGCAAGGAAAATACTTTTCAAAGTCTGCAGTTCTTTGGCTACTTTTAGTGTGCTTCTCCATTCTTCCCATGCTGCTAGATGTTTAAACTTTTCAAACAATGAAACAGAAGAAAGGAATATGTTTTCCCAGCAGGAAGTGTCTGTGGAGTTGCAAATATAAGTTAAAGTGAGAGGTGATGGTCTGCCTGACTCAGATGATGGTTTTACTTGTTTGCATGCTTATTTTCTCTTTTAGAAATAGAAAATAAAATGTTTACATTTTATCCTAATGTTTTTTTGAGTGCAGTCCAAGTTAGTTCTTTCATTTTAATTCCTTGGCATGTTTCCTCACTTAATTTTACAGCTTGGACTGAACTTTTTACAGAAGTATGTAGTTATTAGCTATCTGCATGCTGTGTCTCCACCTTCTTCAAGTTGAGAAGAGTTGGAAAGTCACTTTTGGAGTTGGATCAAGATTTCATGCTAGATGTTAGTAGAAATGTAGAGCTTGTTTTCTTTCTAGTTGAGCTAAATTGCTTAAAATTCGCCAATAAAACTGTCTAGAGTAGAAAAAGATTTTGAAAAACTCTTACCTAGCCTTCTGTAAAGAATCACAAAAAGTGGGGTTTAGCATTTGGAGGTCAAAATGTTTGTGTCTGTATGGGGGAATAAATTGGAACTTGTTTTAATTAATTTCTTTTCTCTTTGACCTCTAGGTTCCAGCAAGATGTGGAGTGACAGTCCGAGACAGCCTAAAGAAAGCTCTGATGATGAGAGGTCTTATTCCAGAGTGCTGTGCTGTTTACAGAATACAAGATGGGTATGGTTTGTGTGTGATGGTTTTTGCTCATAGAATCTCTTTTGGAGTTACCCAGTATGTCTGATTTTTATCCAACACCATAGAAGTTGTTTTCAGGGTTCAGAATAATAGGCTACTTTGCACTAAAACAACTTGTGCCTTGAAGATATGTCTAAAAAGAATGGCAGACTCCTAGAAAAAGATTTAATGATTTCACAAATGGGCATTTTATAGAATAATATGAGCTTATAGACTGCTGGCTGATTCATTAATCAAACTCATTCTAACCAAACAAGCATTAAATGTTTTTTCTTAACTTTTTAAATTTGTTTGACTTGGTTATAGTGCATTCTTAGCTAAAGATAGAGTTCCTGTGAGGAAAAAAATTTAGTTTCCAGCCCTAAAAAGCTTGTAGATTATCTTAATGCTCAAAGCTAGCCATCTCTTTGAAACTCTTGCAGAACAGGTATTTTCACAAGCACTTTATTTGATAAGAATGTTACCTGTCACCTCGGAATCAAGGCATCAGCCACTACTGGAGCTGATTGGAAAAAGTGCATTTCTTTCATGCAGTTTGTCCAGGGAAGGTGTGCTTTCTTCAGTGTATGCTGAGCTTAATGTCCTGCTCTTAAAGTTTCCTGCCATTAGAGACAACTTTCTACCCTTTTACCAAATTCATATAATGAGCCATTGCAGGCCTCCTGCACTGGTGCTAACAAAAAAGGCATTATTATTATTAATATTAATATTATTATGATTATTATACATAAAAGGCTTATTTACATTTTAGAGAGAAGAAGCCAATTGGCTGGGACACTGACATTTCCTGGCTCACAGGGGAGGAGTTGCATGTGGAAGTTTTGGAGAATGTGCCACTCACAACACACAATTTTGTATGTACTGGTTTTTTAGATGTTGAGTAGGGTTAAATCAACTTTGTACTTTCAAATTCGAATTAACAGCTTTGAATAATATTTCATGTCTGTGGAATATGGTAGGAGTTGCAAAAGAAGTTTTGAATCACGGTAGCTTAAGTGAATGAGATAAAATTGTAACTGAAGTAAGTGATGTTAGAGTACTTCATCACCCTTAAAACTTTCACATTTGGATGGAATACACCCTTTAAAATCTATAAATGTAGGGGGTTTAAATCAGCACTGCATTGCAGAGCTGTAATAATAATCTACTATTTTTGTATTGCTGTATCTATAAAATGTATTCTGGGCCTCCCTGCTGGCTCTGCAGCAGCAATTAACTAATGAACTAACTATTCCCAGAGCAGTGCTGACATCATCAGTGATGCTAGTGCACAAATATGTTTTGACCTGATAAGGCACCAAGTAAATGGAAGCTGCTAAACAGAATCCATCTGAACTGTTACAGCGACATACAAAATCCTGGAAATAATGTTTGTCACGTTGACAAGAAAGACCTTTTATTCAAGTTAAAACCTGAGATTGTGTTTGCAAGCTGCTTAAACTGTTTTACTCAAAGCTAGTTTGGCTATAGCTAGTTAGATGAACGTGTAGTATGCTTAACATTTTTTTTATATCCTTCTGAAATTTTCTTTACTACATGTAGTAGTACAACTAGAATGTGGCTTTATACCAAGTATTGCTAAATTTGAAAGTTAAATTAAATCAATTCCCCCCCTATAATATGGAGATAATGTATGTTCACCCTTTTGTGATTTTAAATGTTTTAAGTTTCAGTAATCAAAATTACAACTATATATGTAACCATATATATAAGTCATGTATATTTCCAGTCCTGTGAGTATTGGATAGAAATGTCATTTGGCTCCTGGAAAAATTAGAAGATGAGATAATATTTCAGCAGCTCTTGTTTTTATAGGTTGTATCCAGTTAAATTCTGAATGTTAGTCTCTAGCATGGTAACAGTGCAGTGTTCTGTTTCAGATTTGTTGCTGATTTTCTCACTGATAATAAAGTGAAGCATTAGGTCTAATAAATAGTTGAAAGAAAAATTGAATGCATGAAGACTATTTGAAAAAGAGGCAAACCTTTTATGAAATCTGATACATTAGACTGTAGCTCCAGGGTGAAGAGGCTTGTAAGTGTATTAGAGGGAGGTAAGAGAGAATAGCGTATGCTAGGCTTAAAAAGGACTCTAATTATGATTATTTTTGACAATACAGGTACGAAAAACATTCTTCACGTTAGCATTCTGCGACTTTTGTCGAAAGCTGCTTTTCCAGGGATTCCGATGCCAGACATGTGGCTACAAATTTCACCAGCGCTGTAGTACAGAAGTGCCACTGATGTGTGTTAATTATGACCAACTTGAGTAAGTAATCACAATTGATTTTAAAAGTTGAGTCTTTTATTAAGCTTGCAGCTGTCAGTGTTTTAGATCTGTCATTCAGGAAGTCAGAGGAGGTGCCTCAAAAAAATACAGGAGTTGAACTGTTCTTGTGAGGCTGCATAATTCATGTTCTTTCTTTGCAAACTCAGGCAACCAGTTCATATTTTTTTGCTGGACTATGAAATGCTTTCTTTGAAGCATGAATGGATTGGCTGAGCGTTTGACTATATCAGACAGACTTCTCATTGTTCGCAGTTGTTGTTAATGAAAACTGGTTCTTTATTATGTGATGGCTGGAGCCCTGTTTAAATGTTTAGATGTGGGTTTAGATGCAGGTTTACTCCCTTCACAGGAAAAAAATGTGAAGAAACACTAGTTTAATATGGTAAATTACAGTTAGTTTTACAGTGATTTAAAATAATCCATTAGTGAGTTTGATGCCTAGGTGGGAAACATAGAAAGTCCCAAACAATCAGGTGTTCTTGAATTTAATTATTGATAATTTGATGTAGGTTAAGGATCTGGTGTAAACTGGCTTGGTGCTCTATTTGATTGGTTTCAGCAGAGACTATCAAGTCTTTTAACTAGACTTTCATATAAGGAATCATTTCAAATCCTAGGTTTTCCCCCAAAAGTAAATTTAAAGTCTGCCTACACAGGTATTTATACCTGTTTTCTTGGCATCTCTAGAATTTGTGCTCAGAGCTTGTGGATAAGGTAGTTCTATCCATTTGACCTCTGTTTTTTGGCATTGCAACAGTGCAAACGTAAGTTCATGTACTCCAAAAACAGTTACAAGTTGTGCATCCTTGAGGAACCAGATGTTTGCAATTTTGACTAAAAGATTAAAAAATTACTTTCCACGAAGGTATGTTTAAGGCAAGATCATTTGATCCTTTGTCAAATAATATTTTTATTGGCAAATCTTGTAGATCCATGTGTTAGCATAGTCTGCATTTCAAAATACAGAATTTGATCAGTGATGGGGTTTGTTTTAATCTTTGAGTGTATTGTGAAACTTCTGGGTTTTGCACAAGGTTAGGTTGTTTTTGTTTTGTTCTTGCCTCACAGTTTGCTGTTTGTCTCCAAGTTCTTTGAACATCACCCCATACCACAGGAGGAGGCCTCCTTAGGAGAGACCACCCCAGCATCTGGATCATACCCTTCAGCACCCCCCTCAGATTCTGTTGGGTATGACCTTATTCCTGCTGTTTAATGGTGTAACATTTCAGTACTGTATGCTTAGAAACACTCAAAATACTTCTTTGCAACTCTCTATTTTTGTAATCTGGCTTGTCATGTATACCCTGTGCTTACCTTCAGAAAAGTGAATAATTTCATTTATAAGAATGATACGAATTAGTAATGAACCAAAGTTAAACATGTGCGTAAGTGTCTGTAAAATTGGGGTCTTACCTGTTACACTGATTTCCTGGTCTAAACTGGAAAGATTTTTATACCTAAAATTAATACTAACTGAACCTGTATCCTCACAAACTTTCAGTTTGTGTTATCAAACTGCAGTTTATATGCCTTCAAGTGACATACCTCTGTTTCAGAATAAGCCACTCCATTATAAGATCGGTGTAAATAGATGCCAATTCCAGGTTCATGATACTGCTTTAGTTGCTTTTGTATGTGCACACTGCTTTACTGGTCCTTCAGACCAGCTTTCTTCCTCTTATTTAGATGTTGGGATATACCAATAGCATCTGCAGATCCAGGTTTTGTAAAACAAGTTTTCTAAATCTAACCACAGCCCCCATCCTCTGTATTGCCAACAAAGATTCTGGACCCTCTCTGTGAAAAGATAAGTGATCATATTCAGATTATGTTCCCAGTAGTTAAGAGATCACTGTAACCACCCAGCACTACTAGATAGTTGAACAAATCTTCAGCAACTGGTAACTCAAGGATGTGCATCAAAGTCAAAAAAACTGACGCAGATTTATTAAGAACACCAAATACAAAAGCCTTCAGAGGAATGTTTCTGTGACATGTGTGCTGCATGGAGATGAACTGAACTTGGCAGAGGCTCTCTTGGAGTAGTGAGCATTGTGCCCAGACTAAAGCAGAAACACAGCTGGAAGCTACACAGGCACCTATGGACTCTAACTGGAAGAGAAATTCCCTGGACAGCCAAGGCTATTTTGTGAAAGATAAATACAGTACCTCCCAGGAAAACAGATTGACAGTCCTGCAGAGGGAACCTCATTTGGTAAGTACAAAGAAAGATGCTTTTCTTATTTGTACTATTTTGTGCAGGTGCAAGTAAATTTTAAAGTGCCTTTTCCAGGTAGTGGATGTTGCCTCTATATCCCGTGGATTTTGCTACAGCAGTTTGTGGACAAGGCGGCTGCTGTTCTCTAAGCTAAGCAGGCTCTGCCTTTCTCATGGTAAAGCTGAAACTGCAACCACGCTACAACTATTCTGTGAAGAAGCTTGTTCGTACCAGCTGTGTTAAACACGTGTGGATGCCAAAGGCACTATATAGCCCTGTCCTGATGCTGGGATATGCTAAATTTTCCAACTTTTTAGTTGCTCCTGTGTCACATTTATGTTTTCTTAACAGTTTATGAGGATGCAACAGGATAGATAATCTTAATTGATACATGCACTATGAGAAGGCTTTTCACTCTTTTGTGAAGTAAAAAGGGAAAGGAGAAACTGAGACCAAAGCCTGGTTTATGCCTTAAGGTTTTTAACTTCATGTATATAAAAATATTTGAACATACTTACCAGTTGAAGTTAAGGAGTTTTTCTTAAGTGTAGATGTTTGTGGTAGCAGGAGCTGTAAAAGGTTTTCAGCTTTCTCATTTTTGCTTTTTTTGCCTTGCTGTGCACTTCATTGTTAAACAGTAACAACAGAAAGGCATACATTGTGTCTTCAAAATTTGGTTTATTTTGAAAATGGTTTATGATTATCAGCTGGTGTTCATAAGTAGTATGCATGTTAGTCATGCAGTTTTCCCCAGGCATCTGTGTTTGTAGCATTTCTTTCCCAGAAGCAGCTATTGTATGAGCATATAGCACTGTCTGTACCTTTCTACAGTTATCATTTTGCCTTTCTTTAATAATACTTCTATGCTTTTTAAATACGTAATTGTGGAAATACTAATTTCCCCGATTTTTTTTAGAGTTTAAAAATATGCTGGCCTTTTCTAGAAAAATATACTTGAGCGTGGTTTTGTTAAAGGGTATTGCTACAATATGGAACAAGAGCCCAATATGGAGTAAAGTCTGATGTTTGAGCTTATTTTGTAATTTAAGAGATTATCTTGTAATTTAAGAGAGTGTAAAGGATTGAAATTTGGCAGCTGGGCAATGGGATTGAAAATATGAGTAACCTAGTGCTTTATTAACACTTACTAATTTAATAATTATTCCTTTGATTTCTCTGTTCTCCTAGCACCTTGCATGGCACAGCCCGCAGAGGAAGGGATGTTACTAATCGTTTGGTAAACCTGAGGAAAGAGAAGGCAAACATCCTTCTTCATCTTTAGCCTTGTGAAGGGATTCCAGCGGCAGGCAAAGTGCACAAAGAAAGGAAGAGTTTGTGTTGCAAGACAAGCTCAAGAGCAAAGGCCTGTGAGATATGCTGAGAAATTGTGAAGGGATCAAATGGAGAAGTTGGAAAGAGAAAGGGACATAAAGGAAAAGACCACTGGACATGATGCAAAAGCTGCTAAGCATGGAGAACTTTGTTTCACTTTGCTCATGTGTAGCATCATAAAGCAATCCAGTCCTGTAGCCTTTAATTCTTCTGTCAGCTGTAGGCAGTCCCTGCAGATGTTACACTCCAAGAGAAGGGAGTACATATGGTCCCCCTTGCACAGTTCTGAACTCCTTAGAAAAATGTTTCCAGCCTCCACATTAGGTCTTTTGTCCCATTTTAGTTTTTCCAGTTTGCACTATCCTGTTGTGCCAAAGCAGTCAAATACAATCTGCCCTTAACTGAAAAGAACTACTGAAAGTGTAGGTCTCCCTAACAGCCATTTGTAATAAAATTGAAGTGCGCAAACTGCATATAATACATTGTATTCATTTCATTCATTGCACTGTCATGAAGTTTCTTCTACATTTTTGCTCGTAAAATATGAGCACAGAATTTCTGTGAACCCAGTTCCGTGGATCTTACAGATACATGAAAAGGTAAAAGATTAGCTATCCAAAACTTTCTAGAGCTGTCGTTTTCAACTAATGTCTATTCGCTCAGGTGTTCTGATATTGGGCAAAACTCAGCAAACTCATGAGGCAGATATTATGGCAGGGTATGTAACTTGTGGAGTGGGTGGTAAGGGGGTGCATTGTCAGACTTTGGGTAGCACAGAGGCAGGTTGAACTTAATAGGAGCTGAAAGCATCTGCTTTGCTTGAGGCCAAGCACTGCTGGTAAGCAGGTTGGCGACATCTTGGCTCTTTGAAAAACAACATTTCTCAACATGCTTAATCTTCTAAATGTGAGGAAAAAAGGGGGACTGTCTGGTGCACCATTCTTGGAAGCTTGCCAGTCCCTGCCTTGGAGCAGGCTTCAGCCTGTGATTAAACACCTCTGCTTTCCTTTCTGTCTTCCAAATGTTCGCTGATCGTTCTGCATGGGCTGAAGACATTTAAATGTCTTGAAAAGCTTCTGAAAAGCCAAGGAAACAAAGACACAGTCTTAAAATATTATACTGAGTACTACATTGCCATTTAGATCCACATGTGTTAAGGTGAACAAAAGCTTTGTGGTTTCATGCATAAAACAATGATGAGCTTTTCACCTAAAAATTTTGTTACCCAATTTGATATGCATTCCTAATGAGCAGAAGAGGCCTGGTATTAGAATCTTGTAGAAAAATCATCTTTCATCAGGTGGGCAATACCTCATGTTCCCCATAATCTTATTTATAAAAACACACTAGTGAACCGAAACCTGATTTGGAGAGCTAACGACAGCTCCGGAGGTTCTTTTCCTAGCCCCTTAGCATTGCTAAGCTTTGGTCTGGGCCCAAAGGCCAGTATAAATGCCCACCACTGTGATAATCTTGGCCGTTGTTTTTCACCTACAGGCCAACATGGATGAAAACAAGTTATCATGGTATAAAAAAAGTACTATTCCATATGAAGTTATGACTGTTTCAGATCCGTGCCATGATGCTTGTAGACAGATTTCACAGGATGTTTCACGGGATCTTCTCTAGCCTGTAGTTACAAACTTGTACTGCTATGATTTTCTCCAAATCAACAGTTGATTTAGGGTCAATGAATGTAGAGGTGGGGAAAGATAAAAAATTACTTCATTTTCTGGCAATATCCATGGAGTACCACAGTAATTAAATTAGAAAGTGTTTGGCCTCCAAAATTTGCAGTTTACTGGCTTGCTAGTGTAGCTGAAATACTAAGATACCTTAGGAGTCCTTAGAAACTGCTTGACAATGGAGGTGTGCTGTGTTGTGCATCAACAGCAGCAACAAAAAAGAAAGCAAACAATACTCTGGTGTAAACCAAAAAAAAACCAAAGCCACTTGGTATGCATTTTGGCTTGCAGTAGGTTTGACTTGGGTAAGAGTAATCAGTCTACGAGGTGAATAGTATGTACTGCACTGAGCCCTGTGTCTGAACTGAGATGTACTTGTTCAGATCAGGAGGGCCTGGACAGACAGTAGTAGAGATGCTGTCATTTTAACAGAGAAGTGGCACACACCTTGTAACTGAAACTGGGGGAATGTGCATGTTCAGTGTATTTGCCTAACTACAGCAAAATAAAAATTCAAGCAAATGTCCTGAAGCCAAAACAAACCTATTTTAAGAAAAATCTTTCCTGAGTAGACCAGCTCTGAAGTATACAAAACATCACATCACACTGGTCAGTTAAAGGAAACTGAGGGAAGTCTATATTAAAATCTTCTTCCGTATTTGTAAAGTGAACTAACTTTTATCATTGCAAATTCTGAGATCCGGTGGAGTTACTGTATATGATTATATAAAATTGTTTATATATAATGTAGCATGTTTGGACACTTTCCTGAATTACCTTCCTTTTCCCGTGGACCCAGTTTCATGGAATAGTAAATCTGTGGGCACCTTGGCAATTGCTGTGATTGACAAAGACAATTGCCAAAATTGACAGACTCTGTGTCTGTCTGCAATGACTCTTGTCTCCTGACAAAACCTTTCTGTTTTGATAAAAAGGGAGGGAACAATGTGCTTATCCCAAGTCCGTGGTCCAAAGCATGTTCTGTCATACTGCCAGGAAAGGTTATAACACGTTAAATTGAAATTTGATAGCTCTTATCAGCTTGTTGTGTTGGAAGCTGAGAATTGTTTGTTAAAGGAATTCCCACATCTAAGAGGCTGAAAGTAAGTGTGCAGGATGAGGTGGAATAACCTCTGTAATATGTCTGTGTATTGACCTTTATACAAGGTCTCCTCCAGCTAGCATTTGGCTGTTAACTGCTCACAAGGGCCACAGGAGCACCAGAAACTTGGATCCTGGTATTTAAACTGCTGCTGCTTTAAGCCCCAGCCTGTTACAACTGTAAGCAGTTCTTTGCAGGAGTTATGTTCTAGTCCTCTTGATTTTTTTAGTTTTTCTTTCTGGCAGAGGCTGGTGGTAATTGCTCCTCAGCTTATGATCTCAGTAGGTCATCTTGGCCAGCAAACTGATTTTGTGTTTCCCTTCACTAGTTACCTTTTTCAAGCAAAATTCCCACTTAGCAAAAATAGATTACCTTTTTTAAGTGCCCCAAGGACACCCATTAATGAAACTCTGATTGTATATAGCTGGAGCACACGGCTAACTGTTTATGAGGTTCCCATCTTTGGATTCTTTGGTGTCTAAAGCCCAGAGATACTCCAGAAGGGGTATTTGTCAGCCTGTAATCGTTTCTGAAAGATCTGCACTTCCTGCAGTTAGAATTTAATGAGTAGAAAAAGATATCCAAATTGGTTTTAGACATGGTATGACATAGCATGCTGTCTGCTAGCAACGTGATGGGCATGGTGACCTGTAAGCAGAAATACAGAACTATTTGTAGATTCCCTTAGCAGATGACCATTTACGACTCAAAGGAGGATGTAATTGAAACAGTAGTTCTGCAATTTGGTTTTCTCTCCCTTGGCTTACTCATAATCACAGAAAATCTGATTGCTTCTATTCTCATAGTGTAGCAGAGCTCAAATGCTGTATTGCAGTCACTCCTAGTGCAATGGTCTGATGTCTGTGGTTACATATTGCCCTTAATTTCTTTCTTACTGAGAATTCTCAGGAAGTTTGGGCAGGAGTTAGCTATCACAATGAGTACTGGCCTGGCTAAGACATTTTTAGGCTTTAAATCTTTCTGTGCAGCACCTGACATGCCTGCCTTTGCATGTAAATGCAGTGCATTAGAACATAACCAAGTGCTGCACTTGTATCTGTGCAGTGTCCCATCTCCTTACATGGGTTCTAGTTGCATGTTTTCCCACAAAAATGTCCAGGAGTTCAAAACTTCCTCATCTACAATAGAAAATTACCCGAAGATGCCTGTTATCAGTGGATGAAAGCTTATGTATATGTACATCAGCTGCATTTAAAAACATCTCTGAAATTCTGAGCATCTTCTGAAATGCTGGACTGTTCAAGGCCTTTTCTCAGAGATGTGTCTGTTGGCAGTTTTAGTTCATTGCTTCCCCGTATCTTCCCAATATTTACATTGTCATGTAACAATAGGTAATATTTTTTTTTCTTAAGTTTAGCAGGGATAACCCCCCTTCTGTGCCCCACTTCCCAAACATAATTCAAGTATTTTATCATGAGAGTTACTGTATTGTTACTTGAATTTGCAAGTGCTCTGTTTTGCTGTTCTCAATTGTGAGACTGTTGGCCAGGAAGGAAAAGATGACAGGCACTTAGGATACAGATAGCACCGAGTTCTGGGACCAGTGCCAAATTGTAAACTCCTCAATGGAAGGTAGGGTAATAGTCTTTAAGGCAGACCTGTTTCTGAGAAAATATAAAGAGAGCCTGTTGAAAATGTTAGGTGCCCTCTTCAGAGGGGCCAAGAAGCATTCATTTACAGGAGGCAGCACCAGGACCTGTTGCTACTGTCTGCTGCTCTGTGGCTTATTTCTGAAGCTTCTCCCTGTGGGCATAGCCTTTGTGTGCATGGTAACTAACCCATGAGTAATTAAGTACCTGGAGGATGCTGCTCCTCTCTCGGGAGTTGTGTTTTCTGTCAGTTCTAAAAACCTTGTCAAGTATCATGTATGTTTTAACATAAAATTTTCACTGCCAATGGTGGCAAATGTTTCTGATTGACGTTTTGCCTTAAATCTGTTAAATTAGACTTACTAGTGGCTGCCCTTGACTTGAGTAAGAGCTAAATGCTGATATATTGTACTTCGACAAAATAAGTGGATAACCAAAGAAATTATATTCATACAAATGAAAAAGCAAGAGTTAAGATGTTTGTCTTTTAAATACGTAATTCATTATACCATAAATTAAAGACTTTATGTACATTTATGACCAGCAGCATTTACGTTTCTTCAGAAAGCTTGTCTGTATAGTCTGAATGCTTATTTTTCAAGGCAAAACTATTCTGTTGCCTAACTGTAGCACTAAATGACATTTGAAGTTGAGGTTAAGGGGTGACTGTTTATTTTTAATATCAGTAATTTGTGTTACTTTGGCCATAATATTAATCAGTTATTTTCAGTAACCAGTATGTAATTCTCAGTCATTCTTCATTGAACAGTAATCTCATCCATGCAATTTGTGACATCTTCTGACAGTAATACTGATGTGAGATGTTAAGTGCTTTTAGTTCTCAGTAGGTTGCTATTAAAGAGTTAACTGCATTAAGTCTCAAGTGAGGAACTGCAGAGTATCTTGCTTTTTGCAGTGCATGTTGGGCTACATGTATTTTTCAGATCAGGATTTATTATTACTCATTTGGTATGGTATGGTAGAGGGTTTTCATTTTGTTTTAACATAGCTGCCTAATTAGGCAGTTTTTTTAGAGAGTTGTTGCAATTGATCATAAGGGAGTAAAGATCATTCATTATAAATTGTTTTATGTAGGTCTTTAGATCAGAGGTTTTTTTAATGTATGTATTATTATAGTTGAAAAGGACTTACCACACCCACTATGCAGTATTTGAAGCCATTTGTAGACCTAAATCCTCTTTTTCCTTGACTTTGTTTCTCAGACCACCAATTCTCCCTAGTCCTTCTCCTTCAAAATCCATTCCAATCCCACAGCCCCTCCGACCAGCAGATGAAGACCATCGGAATCAATTTGGGCAACGTGACCGATCCTCTTCAGCTCCCAATGTTCACATCAATACAATCGAGCCAGTCAATATTGATGTAAGTATTGATAATGGTTGAATAGGAACAGTAGATTTGATGTTTCCCTTATGACTGTCAGTGTGTGAAATTTACCATGTGTGCCTTAAGCTAATCCTTAGTGGTCTGTCAGAATCTGATAGATCCCATGTAAGATATTTTTGCGATTGAGAGCTGTAAGAACCCAAATAACTCATCCTCCAGGAGCAGAAACTGTCTTCTGACAGTCCTGTCCTTTCATTCAAGGAAACATTCTGCCACTACCCGCTGCTAATTTTTGTCATTAGTCCCAAGGCTCATACTGCTACCTATACCCTAGTGTTAAGAATATGAAAGCCAGTAACCGCTCTCGCAAACCATTCTGTATCTTAAGCATATTTCTTTATAGTCAGAATAAGGATTTTTATTATTTGTAATTCAGTAATATTTCTGGCATTGAAGAATATTGAATTATTGCAGCAGGCTGAGTTCAAATTTACAGAATGTTCCTTAGTATTTCAAAAGCCCAGTATATATTGTTCTGAGAGTTCTTTCAGAGTGTTCAGAAGCTGTTACAATTAATTTATTTTCCACATTTTTGAAATTTCTGGACAATGAATCATAAATTATACTAATGGTTGATACTAGGTGTAAGGCCAGCTAAGACCTTTCAAAATGTTGGTCACAACAACCTCTTTTTAATTTTGCCACTGTATATATAGCTTATATGGGCCTTAAGCCTACTCTCTAGAAATCAGTCATTTGTCAGGTGAGCAGTCTTGAAGTCTGCCTGGACACTGGGTCCCAAAATGTTTTGCATGTGAGCTGAGTGATAAGTGAAATGCTAGTTGAGTGTTAAGAATGTGGTCATGTAGACATTTGCATATGGTATATGTTAGCAGTGCATCTGAGAGGCAGGACCAGTGCTTTCAGCAGCAGTGCAGGTGTATAAGGGAATAAAATAATTGTGTAACAAAAAAAAGAAAAAGAAAAAAGCTTGCTGATGAAATTGAAATAAGGAGGGAAACTGCTAGTATTGTCTCCTTTTTCTTCTCTTTATAAAATCTGTAGTGTAGTTTGCTTGCTCTCAGTTCACTGGATTGCAAGTGAAGGAAACCTTTTGCAGTTAGTTATATCCAAGAACAGTGTGCGCCTGCCTATGCAAATGAGGTGATTTGTTATAAGAAAAAAATGAAGCAGAACAAATTTGACTGATGCACCTTGGTACAGGAAATTGGTGTCCCAGCTCCTGATATGACAGTTCAAATAGTTTGTGCCACAAACACTAACAAGAACGCTTGGTTCAATATTTCTTTATGTGTTTTGGCCAGCTGTTTAAATCAATAGCTTCTTGTCAGTGTCTATTTTGGGTGCTGTACATTTCACTTTACTACTGAGAGATGCTGTTTTAAAACAACTAATTTTGAAACCTATAGTAGTTGCTATAAATAGTTCTTTGGAGTTGCTGCTGTTAGTAAGCCATGGTGGGAAATAACTTATTTCATATGCAACATACAAGGTTGTAGATTCTCAATTTGATCAGTTTCAATTGATTCTGGAATGTAAATGAAAAAGTAATACCTAAATTAAACACATTTTTTATTATTATTTATAGGACTTGATTAGAGACCAGGGTTTACGAGGAGAGGGAGGTAAGTAGTGTTTAAACTAGCTGCTGTGCTATATTTAATTACACAACCGCTCCATCCCTTCCTTTTGTTCTACTTCCTTCAACAAAACACAGGCACAAGGGAAAATATGATTAGGACAAAAAATGAATTTGCATTTGCTTGTCCATGAACTTAATATATGTCTGACAAAGGTTCGAGTCATTTGCCGGTCATTCTGGGAGTGGGGGAGACGGAAGGAGAAAAAGTTTTGAAGTGGTATCTAGTCTTTTAGTTTTAAAATTACCTCGCACCATCACTTTTTTGCTCTCTCACACACACACTCGTTCACTCACATGGCTGCACACAGATATGCTGCAACTTCCCAACTCTCAAAGACGTTTTTATGCCTGTTGTTACCTTTCCACCCATGGAAACAACAGAGGTTTTCATAGAAAACCATCAACATGGTAGATGGACCTTCCATACGAACTGCTGCATCCTAAAGCAGCGTGAAATAACTCCAGTTCTTCTCCCCCTCTACCCCTGCTGAAGATGCTGCTTTGCTGTACTGCATGCCTGTGCTACTCTTGGAACCAGGTTGTTAGGACCTTGCACTAAAGCCAGGTCTTTTTATGTTTTCTTCAGTAACACACAACCCTGATTCACAGTAAAGTCAGAACTACTGCCAGAAGATTTCTTTTTCTTCATGTGTTATGCACAGGCCTGTTAAGTCACTTCTCTCGCTGGCTGTTAAGGTCCTCTTGTGTGTGGTGTTTATTCCTATGAATGTAATAATAATGTAGCAATAAAAAAATAGTCGGGCTGGCATATGACAGTTTTTTCAACTCCAAATCATTAACACAGTCAACTCATAACTTGCTTCAGCCATGAGTAAAGTCTGAATTATGTTAGTGCACTCTATTGTGATCATTAAGGTTTTGTACTGTGGGCTATCACTGACTTCATGTCTCCCATTCAAATCTGATAGTTGGTAGGACAGCACCTGCCTACTGTGTTGTGTTTGATGGAGCTATTTTTTCTTATGCCAGCAATAGAATGCTCTTTAAAAAGAAATTTCTTTTATTCCTGCAAGTCTACTAATTTAAAGTTGCCAGATTTAGCTATTTTTGTATGTGTCAGTAGGTGTGGCACTCCACAGTTTTGCCCATTTTGTCCAGCATTTAAATGTTGTGCTATCATGTTGATTTTAACTTCTGATCATAAACTGTCTGCTTGGCATCTGAGAACAATTGGCTCTTCCCAGTCCTGTAACAGTGTTATTAGTAATTGACTTTTTTTTCCTCCCTTCAAAGTACAGAAGCAATCTATGCATAGGAGTCAAAGCATCCTAGTTATTTCCCATGACTTCTTTCATTTCTTCTATGTGTCTGTCTTTCTGTCTCTGCCTGCCCGTCTCTTTCTCTCTAACAGCCCCTTTGAACCAGCTGATGCGCTGTCTTCGGAAATACCAATCCCGGACTCCCAGTCCCCTCCTTCATTCTGTCCCCAGTGAAATAGTGTTTGATTTTGAGCCTGGCCCAGTGTTCAGAGGTAGTTGGGCTCTTCTTTCTTGTTTTCACCCAAACAAAATAAGTAAAACCACAGATGCTGTTTGTGCCTCACCCTCACACCGTGTGTATGTAAGTGTGTGAGTTTATCGAAACACCTCTGTTTTTTTTGCTTGGCCTGGCTGGATTGCTTTGAATGTGCTTTTCACACATACCCACTTTCACCTTTACACGCTTGAAAATGACTGTAAATGAAGTCTGACTTAAATCTTCAAAGGCAAGGAATTTCACAGTTGAGGTTTTTATGTGGACCTCAGCATGACTTTACTAAACAGAGGTCCTTAGATTGCATTGCAGTGATTTTAAAGACAAAGTGATGTCCTTAACTTAGAATTTCCTTGACTGTTCAGTTTAAGTCAGTTCAGTGCTTTAACAGTTTTTTATATTTAATATTATTTGTCTTGAAAAGCAATCTAGGAAATCAGATGTGAATGACAAACATTTCCATTGATACCTTGTTAGGTCTCAAGCTTTTCAAATAATGTGCATGTCAGCTTTCAACAAATACTTCACTTTGCGAATGTGCTCTTGATACCACATTGGGGCCCTAGATGGTTTAGACCATGCACTTTTTATTTAGTTGTAAATTTCCAGTGAAACAGTATTTGTTTTGCGTCCACGTAAAATAAGACTCTTCCATTTTCCTGTCATTGACTCTGGAGGTAATTCAGGCCTAAAGCTGTCAATGGATCTGTTGTATTGCACAAAATCCCCTAAAACTCTGTGGGATTGCATATGCTGGAGAAACCACCTGTTGAGTAATAGCATGAACTGTAAATGTGTGTGTCTATACGTATACATGTAGGAATGGATAGTTCAGTGCATGTAGTATCATTTTCAAATGCTACCATCTTGGCTGTTTCAAAGACTTTTGTTTCAGAATATATCAAGAGCAGTTCACCTTATGAACTTGTAGAGTTCTTCCAGAAGTCTTTGTAAGAAGACAGGTGTTCCCAACAAGCAAACTGGCTACAGAATGGAATACGTTACGTACAGCTTCAGAGTCCGAGCTAATGACTTGAGTCTAATAGTATCTGAAGTATTCTACTCTAATAACTTGGAAAACAGGCCATCTGGTATTATTATGAACAGATTAACTGTAATGTTCTACCATGTGCTATAAGCATTTTTGGTGAAGGGTGAATATTGTGCTAGTGGTATTAGTGAAATAGGAGAAGTTAGTTAACTCTAAAGAAAACTCATTCTAGTAGAGCTTTGCTATTGCAGAGAAAGTGTAACCCAGTAAACTTTTGGAAAATAGGTCATGTTCTGGGAGCATTTAATTCTATATATATATATATGTGATTTCAGACAATATAATAAATATATGACAGTATAATGATAATAACATGAATAGGAAGAGAAGTGCACCCTTCAGGTGACTGGCTTCTAGCTCCTTGTATATGTAGTTAGGATGCCCACTATGCATCGTTATTGTTGCTTCAGCATATGGGACAAGGTTTACGGATGCTGCGTCCCCTTTTTGATGTGTCAGTATGTCATTATTTTGTGCTTCCACTTCTAAATGTATAGATTTTAGGTCTGAGGACAGGCAGTGATGGATACATATAATCTGATAAATTAGCACGCACAAGTGACTGAACTTGACCAGTCATAAAATCAGATTTTGAGCCCAAGGCATTAGGAGACACTTCTTTGGTAAAAAGGGAGCTGCTGAAGGCATTTGAGGAGTACTGTGTTCTACCACTTCCCAGAACACTGATGTGAGAGAAAGCATTGGTATGTTGGAGGTCTGGTAGAGTGACATAAATTGTTTTGCAGAGCAGCATGAATTTAATTAACAGTTGACCCTGTTTTATGTCCTTCACATTGGGAGGGTCACCATAACCTTGTTATGAATAATTAGAGTGTATTTTAAAAAGCAGTGTCTAGTTGAAGTGCTCTATTTGTAAAGAGCCACTGGGGCTCTGAAACACAGCTCTGCTGGTGACATTTTCCTGAATAGATTTGTTTAGATAACATGTTGGCTACAGATGTACTGTTCTTTTTTGTATTTAATTGAATATGCTACAAATAGCTAACTAAAGTACTTGTTCTTTTTTAATCCTTTCTATGATTTACTTTTTTAAAAGAGAACTCTGCTAACAGATAGCTTTAAAACAGCCAAATGGTTTTTCAGGTTGCACTTGGAGACTCAGCTAGAAAACATCTAATTTTTATTTTTATTTTTTTTTTGCATTTAGTCTATTTTGATTCCAAAGTACAGCATTTCAGCTATTTATTGGGTCCCTAAAAGGTTAGCTCCAAGAAATCTGAGAGGTAGCTGCTGCTACCTAAATTGCTACACAAATTCACAAAGAAAACTGGTGGAATTAAAAAAATATATATTTTTGAGGGGTTGTTTTATTTTTTTCCTCCTTTATTTAAAGAGACATTGTCCTTCTGGTAGTTCATGAACAAGAGACTGGGGGCTATCTGGTAAACAGGGATATCTGATACAGACTTTTCCTGAATTCTAAGACTTGATCACTAATCTAATAATAGGAGAATATTTCTAGTATGTGTTTGTTTCCTTGTAACATTTACATTGATGTTTGGAGACACTGCATCTTAAACACAGTTCTTACACCTAGTGTCAATAAGCTGGCTTCTTAAAGATAAAATTATCCTGTTTCTGAAATTTAGGTTCAGCTGCAGGTTTGTCTGCAACACCTCCTGCCTCTTTGCCTGGGTCACTCACCAATGTGAAAGCATTACAGAAATCACCAGGACCCCAGCGGGAAAGGAAATCATCCTCATCCTCAGAAGACAGAAACAGAATGGTAAGGGAGAGATGAGCTGTCTTCATTTGTAGTATATTCATTCTGTAGAAATACTACACAACCATGTTCCTCTCACTCTTTGGTCAAAGCCTTCTGAATTATTTGGAAGATGAGTATGGTAATGATCAAGGGCTTTAAACTGATATATAATGGAACATTGAAATTGTGAGACTGATATATAAAATAACTGGCTATACTCACTGTTACTCCATTGCACCCAAATGTCTTGGTGTGTTTTGTATTATAATGCCAGTTTGTCTTCAAGTAACAGCTTAACTTCTCCCACCATGATTCATGAACTTTAGAAGTTCTCTGATAATTTTCAAATCTAACAACACATTAAAATGTCTGCATTTTTTTTCTTAATTCACAATTTAGCATTGTAATTGAGGCTTTCTTTTTTAGTTTGAGTTTCTTAACATTTACTGGTTTTAACACAGCCAGAAACCTATGACAAATATTTCATGCCAGGTAATAATTTAGTATACCTGCATGCTGAGGTTTTGTGTATGTTTGGCTTGAAAAGCCAAATGCAGTATCTGAAAAAAGAGAGTTCTTTTTAAGACTTTAGAGATACAAAATGCTTATACTAAGTCTTTAACAAAGGAGCCGTTTTCACAGACAATGCCCTTGCTTTCTTCCTTATCTTTTATGTCTATCTAAAAGAAAACTCTTGGTCGACGGGATTCAAGTGATGATTGGGAGATACCAGATGGACAGATTACAGTTGGGCAAAGGATAGGATCTGGATCATTTGGAACAGTCTACAAAGGAAAATGGCATGGTATGTGGCCATCATGGCAAACAGTTTTTAAGCAAGTAACAGTGCCTGCTGGAAGGCAGCTTCACAGAAAAGCACCTGGGGATTCTGGTGGCCATCAAGTTAAACATGGTCCAGCAGCGTGCCCATGCCACAAAGAAGGCTGATGATATCCTGGGCTGCATTAGCAAAGCGTTGCCAGCAGGTCGAGGGAGTTGATCCTTCCTCTCAGTACTGGTGAGGTGACATCTGGAGTGCTGGGCCCAGTTCTCGGCTCCTCAGTAAGAGAGACATGGACATACTGGAGAGAGTTCATTGAAGAGCCATAAAGTTGACTTTGAAATTAGTAAGTGCTGCAGTGTGTAGGTAATGTTAGAACGTCAGACTGTTTAGAAGCTCAACACTTGCATGTTCTCCTGAATTAATGATTAGGGTCAGGATGAAACACAGTTACTAGAAAGACTAAAGTATCCATCTTGATGAATAATGATTTTAAATGTGTATTTACAAAGCTTTGACTTGGTGAGAATTTCTCAGAGTAAACTAGGAATAGTGTTTATACATTTTACAGCATATGTACTTTAATATTGTAGTGGTTTATTTCACAAAAACTAGAAAATAGGATATCTCAGTATTATTGATGCTCTCTATATATAAATCTATATATATATATCTATATAAATCTGTAGATTTTCTCAATAGAGCAATATTTATCAATGATACTTACTAAAACTTGCTATCTTAAAGGTGATGTGGCAGTGAAAATGTTGAATGTTACGGCACCCACACCTCAACAGTTACAGGCTTTCAAAAATGAAGTAGGAGTGCTCAGGTAAGAATATTTTTAATGGCATAAAATAATGTGTGTAGATTTAGACTTCATTAATTACTGAATTTTTGGTCTCCATTAAAATACATTGGTCTTTTCCCTCCATGAGAATACTTCGGGCAAAAACTGTAGCGTGCCATTTAAAAATATTTCTCTGTATCTACCGCTAGTTCTTCTTTCCCCTGCATGTGTTTGTCTGTACACCTATGTTGTGAATATGTGCATGCCCAAACACTCAAGAAAGGACTGGTTATAGCTATTGTACTATCCCAGGGCACAGTCAAGTCTTAGTGTGAATTGTAAGCCTTCCTTTCCTCTCATCCATATTTTGAGACTGAAGGAGAGCATGACTAATTGTTTCGAGCTAACTGCTGCCCTGTTATTCATTGTTTAATAGTTTCTGTTCAGTAGCATTGACTTCTCTTTTGAGTTTTGGGATTTTTTTTTAAATGTATTTCTCAAAATCACTTTGTGATATCCTTTTCTCCTGTCTACTACTTGTACTTTCTCAGAGGAAGTCTTTATCTGGGGTTCATTTCTTAAAAGGATCCATCAGTATGATACAATAGAATATTTATTGGGGATGACCATCAGTATCCAAGTACAGTCTTGGGCAGTCTCAAGCATAAATCAGTTCAAGAAATAAAATAGAAAGGAGGTTGAGCCAGGCACATGTGCTGGAGGACATGGCGAACAGGAGATGGTCAGTTTTTTTCCCCCAGTTAATGTTATTTCTGAAACAAATTGGAAGTAGAGGCTTTCTGGGGTGTGTTGATAAAAGGGTTATCCTTCCTGGAAGCCTCTGAGACTAGAATTCCATTTTGGATGTCCTCCTAATGGGAAGCAACATCTCCTAGCTGGACTGGAGTTACACAAAAGCAGACCTGTCTGCAAACTGTTGCTGTCCCATGGGGACCTAGTGGTAACAGCATCTTTTGAGCAGTCTTGTGCTGGGTTGCTTGCAGAAGCAGCGCTTACCCTGGAATAGTTTTTCTGTGTCATTGTCAGAAAGGTTGACTGCTGGAGTAATTCATTAAACTGAATCTAGCAACAAGTTACCCTATTATCTTAGTAAAGATTGACCCAAAGATTTCTGTTTGGAAATACATATTTAGATGTTGATAGATCTGCCTGACTTTGTCCTTATTACCTGATCCTTCTGATTTCCGCTTGACCTTTTTTTTCCCCTATTTCAACAGGAAAACACGACACGTGAATATCCTGCTTTTCATGGGTTATTCAACAAAACCCCAGTTGGCTATAGTTACACAATGGTGTGAGGGGTCCAGCTTATATCACCATCTACACATCATTGAGACCAAATTTGAAATGATCAAACTAATTGATATTGCACGACAGACTGCACAAGGCATGGAGTAAGTATTGTATTACTTGTTTGCAAATAAGCGTTGGGGCAGTGTTTACTTATTCCCTTCACACTGACTGACGTTGGCAAATAAGGCCAACTAACTACTCACTTAGCCAAGTCCAGGGTCCTGCCTTGATGATCAAAGTGTTTGGTGAAGTGCTTATTATTTTTATTTACTTATTATTTTTTATTTATTTATTATTTTTATTTAAATAGACTGTGTTCTGGTTTCTTTGAACGTAGGGAATTACAAATCATGAAGGAAATACAGTCTTAAATAGGAGAATAAAGATAATTTTAGTTCAGTTAACCTTTTAAGCTTTGGAGCAAATATTCATGGTCCAAGCTTTATGATTGATCTTGACAGTGCAGATAGTCTTATGGTAGAAGGTAAAACATAGTTTAAAAAGAAACACCCTGTGAACAATAGAATGTAATCCTGTAAGATAGCACAGAAAGCAGACAGCCCTGATAGCAAAAAGAATCATTTTTTTCTTTTCTCCTGTTAAGTATTGTAACTCTGTAGAGAATAGATTTCAGCATTTGAAAAAAACATATATATTTTGTTTTAAGCACTTTAAGTAATCCTTATTCTCATAAGAGGGCAAATGAGTTCAGTTAGAATGTACAAAACTAGCCCAGTATTATGTGCCAAAATCAGAAAATGATATAAGACCAGAGAAATTGTCCTCCATCTGGAAAACCACTATGATCATTGCAGTTCATCAGGCCATTTTTTCTACTAAGTATTCTATTACATTTTTAATCAAGAGATGGGGAGGTGTTTGCAGCAGCCAGCCTCAGTCTTCTGCTAGTCTGCTCGTCTTCCCAGGCTCCCTCTGTAGGTAGTGGAAATGCAGAAGCTGGTTTGTGAGTGTAATTCAAAGCAGAGACATAAACTGGAGCTTTTCCAACAAGTTTGTGCCAATCTCATTAACTAAACGAAGAGTCATGGGAGGCTAGTTGCCTAATTGAGGCTGTATCTATGCTGTGGGGCAAGTACTCTTCTCTGTGTTTGCTGCAGTTTATTTATCCAGTCTGCAATCAAGGGATCTTTTTTCCCAGTCCCATGCTAGAAGGCAGAGAGCATACTTTGAGTACACACTGGGACTGGGAAGCACATTTAGTTCCTGCAATTTAGAAACACCTTACATAAAGCTGTGTCACTCTTGACTGTAACTATTAGGGCCTGGGGGCAGAACCTGCAGCACAGAATGACATGTCAAAAACTACTGAAGTTCTTTTGTTCTGAGTATTGAATTGGAACTGAAAAGCAGAAGTTGGTAGCATCAGGTTTGAGCTGGAAACGTAAGCTTTAGTTTATAGACTTTTACTGCGGTTTTACCTTAATAAATACGTGCATTTTGACTATCTACAGAATTCTTGTTTCAGTAATACAGTGGAGTTTGAGTTTTTGATTAGTGAAATATCATTTAACCCACCTAATCTATGATGTTCCGTTTCAGTTATTTGCATGCCAAGTCAATCATCCACAGAGACCTCAAGAGTAATAGTATCCTTTCCCAGAGATGTGATTGTAGAACATGACAGCATTCCTGTTTTGGTTTTTGTTTGGGTTTGGGTTTTTTTTGGGGGGTGGGGGTGGTTGTTTTGCTTTGCTTTGCTTTTTTCTGTCAGAAATTACCTTACTGATGTAAAACGCTGCTCGTGAGTATTTCCCGAGTTGAAATTACATTGAGAAGGGGTAATACCACTAGTAGCAAAGTAAGGAATACTCACTGTGTCTATTGATGCGATTGCCATAATGTAGGAAGTTTTGTTGAGGTATCGGGAACGTTTTTGTACCGTTTGGTTTCCGCATGCAATGGAAGATTACACCAGTTTGATCATGGGATATTTTTGGCTTTTCTTGTGTATGGCATTTCAAGGAAGCCGCCTGGACCATGGTCCTTTCAGCAGTGGCCCAGTTGTTACTTCTGTAACCCTTAAGTAGCATAATTCACCATGCTGACTGGATAGAACTTGTATTATATGAAAACCTTCTTTAATGATGGTGAATAGTTAAAACTGTTATGTCTAATGTTGCACACGTGTAGCTGCTTGTTGTTCTTATAGAACAGGACCAGTACCACTTGTTTGTTTTCCCTTAACATTTACCCCTTAGATATATTTCTTCATGAAGACCTCACAGTAAAAATAGGTGACTTTGGTCTAGCTACAGTGAAATCACGATGGAGTGGATCCCATCAGTTTGAACAGTTGTCTGGATCTATTCTATGGATGGTAAGCAAGGGGAAGTAGTGAGTTTGTTTCAACAAATTTAGTTGCCTTTGTCAAAAGTTTCTAAGACTACCCTTCCAGCGCACTGACATGTCTTAAGCTGCAAAAGACGAGCAGTAATATGAATTACTAAATGAATACTTTTTAGTTCTTCTTTAAGCACATGTTTTCCAGCAGTCAGCAAAAAAACTTTAGTGTCTTCATCCTTTATTTTGAGATTTAAACTGAAAATAAAATGATGGCTGAGGAAAAAGGGTATGATTAATCCAGGGTTGAGAAGGTGAGAAAAGCCATGGAGAATGTCCCACAGAGGAGCAGAGCCAAGAGGAAGGTGCTCTTTAAGTTTGAAGCATTCAAGTGTAGTTATTCTCAAGAGACTGTACAACTTGCTTAAGTCTTAAGAAGTGTAGTTGCACCCTCCTATGCAGCTGTGCTTTTTTTCTCCCCCAAAAAACCCTGAAGAGTCTGTTATTGGACATTATTTTCATTGTTATAATCTAGTTTCATAGTAGGTTCTTGGCCCAAACAAGGTAATTCTGTATAAATAAAAGGATCACCAAGCTAAAACGAACCAGTGGACTTTGAGGTTCATAGTAACATCCACTCTCTATTAGGACCCAGTAACATCTGGAGGCAAGAGTGGCATTTGCACTGTTATGTTTTGGACAAGTCCATGTTTTGTTCCTGGTGTGTGAGGTGCAGCCTGACATGGTGAAATAAAAACTAATTCTTTCCTTTTCTGGTACAGGCACCAGAAGTTATTAGGATGCAAGATAAAAACCCATATAGCTTTCAGTCGGACGTGTATGCGTTTGGGATTGTTCTTTATGAATTGATGACTGGACAGTTACCATACTCAAACATCAACAACAGGGACCAGGTAAGGGAGTGACTTCAGTAAGCTGTGGCCTGAAACAGAGGTAGATTCAGCCTTGTGAAGTGCACGTTCTGATGGTTTGTGTGTTTGTGTTTCTGATGTTTTGTGTGTTTGATTTGTGTTTCTGATGTTATGAGATGACATTTCTAAATTTTCTAGATCTGCCTCAGCCATGTAGCATCAATTCACTAGAGGTTTTGGTTTTTTTTTTCTACTTCAAGTATAGATTTTCTGCTTCTGAGCTGGTTGCCAGGATACTTATTAGGGAGAAAGCAGGTTACTTAATAGTAATCTGGTTTAGAGTAGTTCTGCAAAGGCAAAATGATCCTCCATATGTTGAGTTATTCCTTTCTTCTCCCTCCCTTGCGAATCCTATTCAGCAATAGGATTGACAAAATGGGACAGCAGTCGTCTTTCTGGGGTTTTTACATTCATTTTGATCGTGAGGAACGCATGCACCAATCTAACTGAATTTCAGGCTACCAGCATTTCTCAAATCTTGCTTGTTGGAGTTTGCAGAGTGTGTGAATTCTGTAAGAAGATTACTTAATTATGAACAAATATTCCTTAAGTCTGACGATACCACACGCCTGTAATATATGTCCACAGGATAGGCACGTTTGTGAAGCCACATCTGATTCATTATTTTTCTGTCTAATCTGAAAATAGTATCTGTGCATCAAGATCTTTGGTGTAAACTATTCAGTGTCTGGGTGGTGTTATATTTATGTTGTTTCTGTGTCCACATCTCTTGTTTTTTCACTGTCAGTACTTGAGAATTGCAACCATAGCAACGTTCATCTGTGAATGCCATTTTATAAGGCTGCTTCCATATCTGTCAGAACACTTCCAATTCATCAAATTTGGAGTGACTTGTTTTTTTTTTTAATTATTTGTATTTTTAATTGGGTTTGCTGTTTGGAAGATGGGAAATGTCCAGATTCATGGCCAGAAGGATATTATCCTCTAAAAACAGTATTAAGGCATTGTTTTGGTTTTACCTTTTGTGATTTGAAAGATGAATCCAGTGATGTGGGTGCTAACAATTGAGTGTTGAAGCAAGTTCTAAACTGCAAGAGAAGCCAACATATAAAATGTAATCCAATGCCTTGAGTTTTGTCACACCCAGTTGATTGTCTGAGAAGATGGAAGTACTGCTCGCTCTCTGTTGGTGCCTCTGCATCAGCTACTATGGCACAACTGGGATTCTTTGTGAGCAAAGCATCCTTGTTTCTCTCACCTTAACAGATTTTTCTGGGCAGACTAGGACTGTTCTTTTAGTGATACTGTCTTTTCTCCAGTTAGAATAAGAGTTTAATCCCTGTATTATTGGTAAAGAGAGTGTTGGGAACATAGATAATAACGAATTTTTAATCATTTCAACTTCAGTAGTGTAACTATTTAGAGAAAAGTAATTTTTAGATGATAACTCTCATTGCGGCAGTGGTAAGGGATGGGGTAGACAAGTCTTTACTATGAAATGCTGCTCTGGCACATGGAGATGTCTAAAGAAACCATATGGGAGTTTTAATCTCCTTGATGCCAGCACAGATGCAACTGAATCAGAAAGTTGAAAAGGCACCAGGATTGTGTTAGTACAAATAAAATCTATAGCTTGCATGAGGTGTGCGGGTTTTCTGTTATTTTTGCCAGTGTCCAGATACAAAATAGTTACACTTCATTAAATACAAAGTATGATATACCTGCTGGGTCTGTCTGAGTATTCAGAAAAGGTAGTGATTATCTGCGTCAGCATGAATGGAGCTTTGATTAGCTAGTTTGAAAGGGGTTTTTAGTGTCAGCACAACTGCAGTACTCACCACACTGCATTTGACATTGGCTTGGCATGATGATGTTTGATGGCATATTTTTATATATCCAGGAGAACAGTAACCATATTTAATGCTTTGCTTTCCTGTTTTCTATTAGTTTACTTTGTTCTATGCTTAACCATCCTTACATGAAATATAAGCCTTCCATGTTAAAGGAATTACTGTAAAAATACAAAGCCTGTCTGTCTCCTCTTCTACAGAGGACACAGTTTGTCTTTTTCTTTTGTGGTTTTCGGGGCGTGGGGGGATGGGGAAGGTGGTCAGAGGCAAGAATAATCTTTTGTGGTAGAAAAGTAGATGATGAAATCTATTCTGAAAAGGTAAGGGTTCTTAATGTTTGAAGCCTGGGTGTTTCTAAAATACCTTCCATGAGAACTTGCTGTTGGCTTATAAAACAGAATATTTATTTTTAGGCATTCTGTTCCTGCCACAGTGTTGTTTATTCTTGTTTTTGTAACAGTTTTTGACACTGAAGGACCGCTCCTTAGATGGTTATTGCTATAAATGGTAACCATCTACTAGTGTTCAAGTTCCACCGAAATCTCTTCTTGGAGGAGGAGGAGGAAGAAATCTAATTCTTTTTCTCTATACTGAATAGGTTTAGCAAGCTTAACTCCAAGAAATTTGGCAATTTCAGCACCAGACAGTGTTTCCTGGGAGCAGAAAACTTGCTGCTGGGATCAAATGTTAATTTTTTGTAACTGTTGTTTTATGGATTCATCTTCTTCCCCTTTCATCTCTTCTTTCCTTCAATAAAGATAATTTTTATGGTGGGACGAGGATACCTATCTCCAGACCTCAGCAAAGTACGGAGCAACTGTCCAAAAGCTATGAAAAGACTAATGGCAGAATGCTTAAAAAAGAAAAGAGATGAGAGACCCCTTTTTCCACAGGTGAGAAGTGTGCCTCTTTAGTTCTCAGTAGACTTTACAACTCAAATATTAAAACTAAAGATTGGTTATGAAATCACTGGCCAATTCAAAATGTCATTGATCAGTGCTGTAGCATAACTTCATGAAAGTGCTGGTTCAGTACCTGGTTAGTACTGTTTAATTAGTAGTGTTTCTTTTGAATTCAAAAAGCAGGTATTAAAGTGACCTGTATGGTTGGAAAAGCGTTTGTGTTGGAGAAAGTTTCAACAGGGAGACAGTCAAATTAATAACCACAATTAGACACACAAATTGCAACTAGGTGTATGTTCTCAGAACATACATCTCAAGAGCATCTCTTACACCACCCTCCTTGCTCTACCCTAAGCTTTATGAAGGCAAGCTGGTAGTTTTGTCACAAAACTTGGCTTATCGTGCCCGCTGGGGAAGGTTTGGGCTCTACAAGCTTGAGGGGGACCTTGGATTTTATTCTTAATGTAACCAAAGCTTTTTCAAAAACTAAGGAGCTCCACCTGCTGGCGTTATGGTGAACGGTGTTAAGCGAACTGCTGCCAAAGCGGTGTTTATTTGCAGCGATGGGAGGTATAGGTACTAGTGCATGAACAAGGAGGCAAAATAAGAGGTGACTATGCTTACAGAGGGAAAGCAGTATGCCCTTTAAATGGGTAAAATGAGGCATTTTTTTCTCCCAAAATGTCCTTTTTAGCCTTTTTGGGGATCAAACATCAGAGCGCAATGCAGTGATCTAGTTTTTAACGTTTCAGTTTAAATGTCTCTATAAATATTTTCCTGTAGTTAATTTATGTTCTGCCTTTGGTTTTAAGAGAGTGTTACAGCTTTGGACAACGGATTTGATTGCTTGTTTTCTGCATGTTTTAGATTCTTGCCTCCATTGAGCTTCTGGCCCGGTCGTTGCCAAAAATTCACCGCAGTGCATCTGAGCCCTCATTAAACCGGGCTGGCTTCCAGACAGAGGATTTTAGTCTATATGCTTGTGCTTCTCCAAAAACGCCCATCCAAGCAGGGGGATACGGTGGGTTTCCAGTGCACTGAAAAGAAATGTGAAAGCATGTGCCTGTGTGTCTGTGTGCTGGTGTGTTCCTGTGAGTGCAACACGTGTACGTTCTCGGTTCCTACCAGCTATGTTTTTAAGGTTTACTGAGGGAATGAAGACTTTCTTCCTGAAAGTGGGCATTGAATGTCCTGAGCACAAAGTCCATGTTGGTAACAACTGCCCTGGGAGCAGCTGGCACAAGAAGAATTATAAGAGAAATGGGAAAAGGCACTTCAGAACAAGCAAAAATCCTCTTAAGGTCATTGGGTGTCGTTTTTGCTTGCCTGTGTTGGTTTTGCCCAGTTTGTTGATTGGAATTAGAGTGTATTTGATTTTAATCTACTCAAGCTCTGATGGTTTGGGGTTTTCTTACTTCAGTTGATGTCATTATGTTTGAGCAATAGGCTTTAGATTCCTCCGTTAGTAATGCTACTCATGTGTGGGAAGCAACTGGGAAAATAAACTTACATTCCAGCCTAAGCACAGTTGAAACTTCTTGTGGTCAGGGGAGGTGATCAGGTACAGCACACAATCCAGAGAAAGACCTTAGTGAAATGTGACTCTTACTTTGGAAGTTGAAGTTTAAAATAGTGCAGGTTAGAGAACATGTATTCCTGCAGAGGAGTGGTGGTGTGGGGTCTCCTAACATTTAATTTTGCCTGAATACCCTGACCTGTTGTGCTTTAGACCATCCCAAAATGTTCTATTACAATGCAACATAGAATAAATTCTGAACCTGCTTTTGCTGGACTGCAAGAACAGTGCTGGTGCTGGTGCCTCTGTCCTGCAATTAGCACGGATTTCAAAATTTAGAAAGAACACAAATACTTTAAATCTTGGGCATAGCCAAATACTTTAAGAGAAAAAGGCTGCTAACACCCGTAATGGGAAAAGAGGATTTGAAAAAGCAGTTGCTTTCATGGAAGTCAGTATTATACCATGAATTCTGTTAAGATGAAAGGATTTAATTACTATTGTTAAGAATACCATTGAACATGCTTCTGTTTAGTGATGAATTGTTTTTTTCACTTCCATGTAAAAGTTCCCAGTTTGACTGGAAGTGAATCAGTTAGACCAGATACCTAACCGAGAAAGCTAGACACCTTACCAAGGTCCTGTCAGCTCACTTTACAGATTGTATTCTTCCCTGGAGCATTCCTCTGGAACAGGTGAATCAAAGTAGTGGTTCAGGTTGTATTAGTCTTGGATGGCAGATATGAAAACAGTAATGTTACTGACTGCATTCTTGCTTATTTTGAAGTCAGTTACGTGGGTTTGTTTGTGTTAAACTGCTAAGCTATTAATTTTCACAGATTCTTCTGCATCAGAAACAAGCTCTTGCTGCTGTTGTTAGAACTTCAAAGGCCAGGAGTGTTCTTAATGGCTTCTCATTTACATACTTGCAGAGGATTTTGCATGTTGCTAGCCATAGGTTTTTGAAATAGATCAGGAATTCAAAACAGGGTTGGTTTTCTGCTGTGTGGCAACTGAGCCTTTTAAAACAGGGAGCAGAATTAGAGCTTGAAGATATATGTAGGTAATTTCTACGTTTTCTGGCCAGATTCGAATGATCTTGGCTTCTGCTGTTGGAACACTTTGGGGAAACTAACTTGTCTTCTCATCTTGTTAGTTGAGAAAATGCAGATGTTGACATCTGCAGAAATAGTGATGGAAGATGAAGGTTGTTATTGTTTTAGGAAATCTGTTTCCCATCTTTCTGGCAGCTTCACCTCATTTTGGCAGGCTTTTCTTAACATGAAAACAGAATTTAAGTGGGGACTTTTCCCCCCTTATTCACTCATTACTTTAATTCTAGACAGTGAGGAGCAATGTTTCCTAAGCTTTGAAGTATGATATTCAGTACAGGCTACAGTGCCCATCCCAGTAAAAGCAAGAGGGTGCCGTTGGGTCTCCTGCAGAATCTAGAAATGGTGGCATCCCACCCAGGAAAGGCTTAACCACAGGGGGAGTTACACAGAGTGCAGAATCATCATCACTGCCCTGGCCAGGCCTACTCTTTTTCAGGTCTGCCAGATGAGTTCAGACCAGTTATTCCTTGGAGTAGTGTTATCCTCTTTGTTAAGATTGCTTTTCTCTACTACTGGAACTGCAGTTACAGGGGAAAAAATGCTGCCATCCTTAGAAACACTTGAACCCATTTCCTGCTGTATGGTCAGTGTATTAGATTTACTCCTGTGTCACCTACTCTTACATGCTGAGCATGGTTTGGAATCCAGGGAATCCATGACCATAATGTGATCTTAGCTTCTCACTGAACACTTCATGAAGCCTAAAAGGAGGCTGGATTTTGTGGATCATTAACTTTATCTGACATAAAGGCATTTAGGGTTTTAACTTCTGTAATTTGTAATTGCTGCTTCAGTGAGATTTGGGAACGTACGTAGGATGAAAATGCCTAAATACACCTGTGGATTTGGGTCAGTGCTCTCAAAGATGCTACTTAGCTATATTATTTAGAGACACATACCAATTGGTCCTGAAAACAGGTCTGTAGGATCCCTGGCTTTCCTGAAGGGGTAGTTTATACTTTATGAGACTCCTTTTTTCGTTACTTCCCTGAATCTAAGTATAGAAACAAAATCTGTCTTGGTACCTTCTAGAAGGACCAGATCCTCATAAGCCCTGCTGTATAGTCTTCTGAGGATACTAATTACCCACATCTGAGTATGTTCCAAATTATTATTTAGCCAGTGAATGGCATCCATACTAGAAGGTCAGCATGAGATCCAACGGAAAATTCCCTCTTTGACATACTTTCTGTGAATGTAATCCAAGCAAGGTGCTGGAATTTGGTGTTTCCCTTTTATAAGTCTATCCAAGTCTCTCCTTGGATAGACAAGGCTGGCACAGGCCTGGGAGGGAAGCATTCTTCTCCTTACCATTCTGAGAAACATGGCATGTACCCAGGATGAGGAGATAAGGAGTACAGTTAAGATGTCATGCATATACCTAGTAACCTCATGAGTCCAGATAACTTCTGAATTTGTCGTAGTAGAGATTGGTAACTGCATCTTAAATCTCTCAAGGAATTAGGGGCAGCAGGTTCACTCAGGTCATGCCCTTAGAGTGTACTGTTTGGAAGCAATGTGAAATAACTTTTATCATCTTTTTAGTACAGGTTTTATTGAAAGTGCATTTAGAACAGATTCCACTCACTTTGCATGTGAGAAGTGTGAAGATTGTAGCAACTAACTTGAAAGGGCTCTGTAAGTGTAGATTTTCAACTGCTATTCATCCTTTGGAAAGGAATTTCTTTGTTACTAGTCCAAGCAAGTATCCGAAGACCTGCTTGGTAAAAAGCACATCAGCTGCCTGGCTCACAATGACTGAAAATGTATGGGGTTTTTTTACATCACAAATCATGAAGTATGTGGTTTTGTAGCTTCATGGTTAAGCTGATCTCATTTGGAACAGCTGCGGCCCAGCTCCTTACCCTTGCACTGGCAAATTCCACTAGTCCATTCCACGCAGTTGAGTGGGTTCCCCCCACCGTCAACAAAGCAGCTATCCAAAAACTGGTTACAAAACTCTTCTTTCCCACCAACCTGAGCTATCATTTGCTAGATCAGCCCCTTGAGCCATCTTGCCTCAGAGCCAGTGAGGCACGGTGCTCAGTGTGGCACAACGGGCAGGAGGGAGAGTGGGACTGCAATAATCCCAGTGTAGATTAACACTGGCTGTCAGAGAACCATGCCAAAAGATTTAGCAGGGCAGAATCAGGATGATCCTGCAGGACGGGGCATAGTGGGTTGTGTTCCTAAAGCTGTCTTCATTTCATCCATTCATTTGCCCTGGGCATGACCTTCCTCTCCTGATAGATTCACAGTTTAGGTTGCTTCATTTATATGTGTGCATCTAATTCTCAGGAAGAGGCTGCCTGTGTTCTGTCTCCCTCTCCTACAGGTGAAGTTTCTTTCAGAAGATAAAAGAACCAACTTACAAATATTTTACATATTCAGAATAGAAAAGGTGACACGAAGCATTTTAGCTGCTCCTCAGAAAGTCCTGTCAACACCCAAGATGGAGGATTCCTGTTTGTGGATGGATGTAGCCATCTTATCTACATTCTTCATCTAGGGAAAGCCATTACTGCCTGTGTATTTCATAGGTGTTAAATCAACGTAATCCCATCATTAGATATTTTGGTCTCCTCCTGATTGGACGTCAGAGTAGCACCTTAATTTTGAAAGCAGATCTTTAGCATTAACTTGTCAAAGAAAATGTCTTTGCTAAGGTTTTATTTAAATGGCAGAAAAGTCTGAAAATCACCTTTTTATAGTTAGCGTTTTATCTGAGATGCTTCTTGATTTCTGATCCCATTTTTCCATTGCCCTTTCCCAACTAATGGTTCATCTTTTATCTTCTGAAATCCCTGTATAACTATTAAAAGCTGAATTATTACCAGAAATGGGCAGAAGGACAAGATGAGTAATGAGGGAGCGATCTCTTGTTTATAAATTGGTCTTTAATCAGCAGTTTAGGAAGGCAGACTGAAAAATAAATTAAGTAGAGCATGTTTTGAAAGCGTAGCTAAGCCTGAATGCCATTCTTAAAAATTGGCCTCACAGGCAAATACTTGATGACTTTTTCGTCCTTACCTTAAAAGTACCAAAAATGAGTTGTTTCTAGAAGATCCTGTGAAGAGAGTTGGGAAATAGGTGAAATGTGTCAGAGAAGCAAGAAAAATGTAACAAATACTTTATTTTAGAGCAAAGGTTTCATCTGTTGGTAGAACTGGTAAAACGGGCAGTTAGACCCATCATAAAGTTTTTATTCTTTTGTTGTTAAACCTACCACTACAGTCTGTCAAGACTTGAGGTCTATCACAGTTGCCTGTGCCAGCCACCATTACATTAGACTGTGAGCATACTCCATTCTCATTTCCTACAACAGACAGAGCTCTCTCCTTGCTTTCTTAAAGCTCCCTTAGATCAGCTGGATCAGCTTTTCCTGCCAGGCCCTGTGTAGATGGCATTTCTTCCCCCTTCTTATGCAGTCTCCCGATCACTCTTGGCTCTCTTCTTTAGAGAACAAGACATTCACAGAATTAATGCTATTAGCCAAAAATCCTGTTTGCAGGGATGTGTATGGTTTGTCTCCAATAATCAGAATAAGAGTCTTAAGAAAAAACAAAGCAACAAAGCCAACAAAACACTCGCTCTGGAAAGGATGGAAAGACAGCATGGTAGGGTTAGGGTTAGGGTTAAGCAGTTGTTTGGATGTAAGGGCATTCAACATGCCTCTGTTGAAGAGAACAAAGGGTCTCTGATGTCTGCTTATCACTCCATTATTAGCAGAGCTCTGAGGAGTGCTGTCAAGAAAGGGACATAAACTAACCCAAACCTCATGTGAAACCCAGCATGGGGAAGTTAGATGTGTGTTTCTTCTTCTCATGCTCCTGAGTCCTTTTGGTTAAGCATACTGGAACACCCCTCCCTAAAAATCTGATGAAATGCAGTTTCTTTGTGGGTGGCAGGGGAGTTTTTTGGCTGAAGTTTAAGATGATGAGGATGATTATCTTAGGTTCAGCTTCTGTTCGGTGTGCTGGCAGACTTCTGAAGGCTTTGGGTAGCAGTTTTACTCTGTGCCATTGTTTCTTCTCTGAAACGGGACTACCAGTCTATCTTATGGCATGCTGACACTAAATAAACTGTAGCATTTCAGGAGATCATTGCATGTGAAAGCACTGCATACAATATTATCTAGTCAGTAGCTGTGAAGGAAGCAAGGGTTTGCTTTAATTTGTTGTGCTCCCTATTAGCAAGGCCTAGTTTCTGGTCTGGGATTGAGTAGACAATCTCACCATTCTTTTTCTCACAGTAGGTTGCTGTGTTGGTGTCTAAACCAGATCCCAGCATTCTTTAATACTGGTTTAATCAGGCACTTTACAGTACTTAGTCTTTAAAGGTTAACGGGTGTGTCAGGTAGCTCTTTGTTATTAAGTCAGTTTTACACCAGACTGGAAATGAGTTTGCAGCCTGGCGCATTTATTGCAGTTGATGCTTTTCAGGAGGATATATGTGCAATAAGGAGTTTAAACTGAAATTAACCTGACACATTTTCAAATGCAGAGTGAATTAGGCTTTGCTTGAACTTTCAAACCTGTATCTTGGGAAGGATGGGTACAGCTTGCTTTCCAGAAATCCTTTTTTCAGTAAAATACGCTGGGTCTGTATTCAATGTTCTCTCACTGTGTATTCTCTTGTGCTCGGATTTTAACAGTTTGCATTTTTTAACATCTTTTATATTCAACCTAATGTTCAACTAGTCTAGAGAAAATCTCTGACCACCTGGTCACTGATACCGCCTTTTTAAACCAAGCTCTTGTCCTCCCTCTACAGGAGAATTTGCAGCGTTCAAGTAGCCACAGCACCATGGCAGCACCCACTCTGTTATTTAAGTCTTGTGTTCCGACAGTTTCTTAACATCCAAACTCTATTCTGCTCCGCAAAACCTAAAGTAATTTAGAAAAGATATCCATAAGCTTAAAAGTGGAGCAGAATGGAACTGCCAGTCCAACACAATGGGAAAAAGTACCTTTTTGGGAACCAGAATCCTCTGCTGCCAGTGTTTCTCCTTCAACACAAACCACCACGTGCATTCGGAGACCCGCAGTGGCTGCCTGTGCCGTTGGCATCATTCCCAGGAGAGAGGAGAGGGCGCTCGTGGTTTGACTGTGGTGCTCGGGCATGAGGGGATGGAACTGCTGCTGCAACTTAGGAGACTTGCTTTGGATGGTCTGCCGGTCAGCTTTCTCCCTCTAACAACGTACCATCAGAGGCCGAAAATCTGATGAGTGCTAATTTACAAGAATCATCCTCTGTTCTGATCTTTTTTTTCCCGGTGTACTCACTGATTTATGGACAATGCAGTATCCCCTTTTCACTGTATTACACCATCAAACACCTAAATCTGTCTGTATTATGGGGGTTTATTCCGATAAAGTTAAAAGCGGGGGGTGATGGGAGCTGGAGAAGATGTGACTCTAAGGCAATGAGGTTAACCTGAAGGAAAAGGGGATGCTGCTGCACCTTTTTTCAGATTTACTTTATCACTTCTTCAAAAAACATACAACCACCACCAACCTTAACCTGTTTCCTTTTTCAGTGTTTTCTCGGTGTATGCATATACAACATCTTTGAGAAGGATCACGTAGATCCTTCTTTTTGATCCAGCAACAAACTGAAGTTTAAAAAGCAAAACAAAAAATGTAGCGAGATTGTCCTCTCTTACTCTTTTTCTTTTGTATCATATGATACAATGTATTTATCAAAGATGCTACCACAGCATCTGAAGTCTGTAGAATTCCCAATACAGACTGTGAATGGTGTATGTACCTACTTTAAAAGTTTTATTTTAAAAGAGGGTGCAGGTTAATGCCAGGTACCTTACCGAGATGTAATGTTTTCATAAACGGGGAAAAAAGTTCTCAGGTTGAATTGAATACAAATCCAAAACCCCCTAGAATTAGACATTCCGAAAAATTATGTTTTGGTACTTTCAAGAGCTTTTTTTAAAGGATTTTTATCCTGTTAACTAAACGTCCTCTGATAAGTGTGTGTGTAAATGTGGAGCATCTTGTCCTAATGGCAAGTTGTTAGATCAAAACAAAACGGTACTTGCTGGATCCACACTGACTACTTCTCCTCTCACAGCTTTCTGCCCTGTCATCTCTTCCCTTCCGTTTGTCTTTCCCTTATGTATGCTTTGCAAACTAGGATGAAGGTGGCGGTGTTTCCACTAGAGTGCTTTGTTTTCCTGTCCTCCAGTCCTGGTTTTCGGATGGTTGATAGCTTTTTCACAAATTACCCAGTCAGGGAAGAAGAAAAAACCCAACTCATCAAGTTCTGCACATTGTTTACCTCTCATAGAGTATGTTGTGATGTGATCTGTTTGCAGAGTTCTCTGGTATGTGGTATTACATGTAAATTATCTGTACAGAGGCAAGTCAGACCACATGAGAAAGAAATCCAAGCTCAGACAGAAGTTTTCAGAGTTTGATTCGCATCTGCCCTGTACCACTCTGAGTGAGGCAGGAGAACCGACCCCCACCTCCAGCAGGGAGGTACTTGCTGGGAAGGAGAGGGGTGTTAATCATGACAAATAAATGAAGGAGTTAAATGTGTGTGAATGTGTTGTCCGTGCTAAACATGGGTTTATTGGGTGAGGACAGTGTCCTTCCCTCCCTAGGAGAGCTGGACTGTTTCTGTCTATAGAAGGTTGCTCCCAGGTGAAGGGAGAAACGCACATCGGTAGTGGGACATAGTGTTAAACCCCTGGAGTTCTGCAGTGTTGCTGGTAGTTTGTTATGTTTGTCAGTAAATATTTACTGGGGTTACAGGGACGGGACTAATCTGAAGTGGGAATTATAACTGAAATACTGTGTATTCATATTAATTCCACAAACATTAGCAAGACAGCAATAGTGAATGACTTGATAGTCACTACAAGAATGAAGTGATTCATGTTGGTACATGAATAGATTTGATTTTGTGTACAGATGCATTTAAAAAAAATACAAAAAAAACAAGCAAAAAAAAAAAAAGCACAATTTTTTCTTGTCTGCTGTGGGTCTTCAGATGCTGTAAGGTTTTTCCTTATCGAGATTGGCAGGAATTTAAACAGTAGCAATAGCCACTTCCCAGTGTGGAGAAGCTGATGAGCAAACTGGCGTACATACGGTGAAACCATAGTGCTCCCTGGTGATCATCTGAGGCCAGTACCTAAGAGGTGGAAGGGGCCAGGGCCACTGTGGTCAGCAGGCAGGTGGGAGCATTCACAGCCAGACTCCCAGAGGATGAAGTAGTCGCTGCTCGTTCTCCTTCTGTGGCCCCATGTGTAGGTGTCGGACATACTGGAAATGAATGTTCTCTCGAAAGCAGCTTATTGGAGCAAGGTGGTTCAACAGTCATTTGTTTCACGGAGCTTCTTAAAAGCCCTGGTTTCCTTCCACAAGGTCATGCGGGGGGAAGACTGTCTGCTAAAATATAACTGTTAGGAATTGCATTCACCTTTGCTTAAAGTTAACTTATTTTTGGTGAAGATTCATTACCCATTAGTCTACAATATGCTTCTTGAGCCCATAGGAAAAGCACAAGGAAAATTGCTATCCTTGTCCATGCAAAGCACTTTATAAGTAACACATTATCTCTTGTTTTGTTTTAGGATTTGGGGGTTTGTTTGGTTTCAGTTTTGTTCTGTTGTTTGTTGGGGTTTTTTTATGGGGTTTGTTTGTAGTTTTGTTTTTCTGGGGTTTTGGGAGGGGAGTTGGGAGTTTGTTTTTTTTCTTTTTCCCTGAGGAATGTGCAAGTTGTTTGGCTGCTGTTTAGAGAAGTCTTTTCAAGATGCATTTCTACTGGTTTTTGCATTTGTTTGTTGCCCTCCAGATAGCTGTAGTAGTGTGTGTTTGTCTGTAAAAGGTCCCATGTAATACTCATGCAAAACTTTGGAAGAAATTTGGTTTGTAAATAATTGGGATTTTAATCTTTTTTTAATCTTTTCCTTTGGGAATTTTTCTGGATGTCTTGCATGCCATCAGAACCAGTCTTAAAGGTGCCCTGTAGATGTTTAGTGAATGGGGAGGTAAGAGTAAACGAGAACTGAGTGCCCTGTATAGCAGTGGGATGAAGGAGATAAACTGAAATGACCAATGTGTTCATGTCCATTACACCAAATGTCTCAAGTTTCTCTGCGCTGTCCTAACCACAAGCACATGCCATATTATGGATATGTTAGTTCCCTGGCAGTGTTCAAGGCCAGGCTGGGTAGGGCTTGGAGCAACGTGGTCTAGTGAAAGGTGTTCCTGCCTATGGCAGGTGGTTGGAACTGGATGAGCTTTAAGGTCCCTTCCAGCCCAAACCAGTCTGTCATTCTGTGATGATTCTATGATTTTTGAGTGTGTGTGTTGGGACAGACATCCAGACAGTCATGCTGCTTTTAGCTCTACAGTGTCTAGTACCTAATCATTTGGAAAACTACTAGTATCCAGTCCCAGCTATTCATGTCTTTATTAACCACACATATACCTTCCCCTCTGCCTTTCCTTTTCCATACAATTAGAAGAGGCCTGTTATCTGTTACATATTCCGTGTCAGTACAAGATCATTTTCGGTGGCATATTTGCCAGAACTGAAACATAATAATGGAGCTTAAGCCAAATGGTATGAGCATAGGAGCCTGGTTATTTTGAAAGTCATTTCTGCTTGAATTAAGCCCTACATAGCCCCAGATATGATTAGCCCAGTCATTTCTTTCTGCTAAACTCATGCAGGCCATTAAATGAAGCCACTTCTGGTTTTCACACCCAAAATCATCTTTCTTTGCACCTGAATGCTCTAGCAGCTGCTGCTGATGCAGAATGTTGAGGCCAAATACTGCCATCTTCTGGTGGCCTGTCAATATTACTTGGATTAGTACTTGCTCAGTAGAGGTAGAATTTGGCCTTCATGCCATAAAATGAGTGAAATGCTGACTGTTAATTACCATGTCTTTCCACAAAAGCCCAAATCAGGGGAAGAAAATACACTGAAGATCACACATAAATAGGCTTGCTTCTGTGTTTGCCTGTTGATGTCAATGCATCCAGCATTTAACAGACTATGTAGGGAAGCAAGATTGCCAGACACCTCACAAACAAGTGTAAGCTCACGTTTTGATAGGTGGAGAGGCTGAATTTAGGGAAGAAGCATGTAAACATTTCACACTTTGCAGCCTATAGATTTCATTGCCTTCTTGACTGTGAGTGTAGCATGTGTAGCACAAACTGTTCGTAGTACTGTAGATGATGTGTCTTCTGTCTGTTGAAAAAAGTCTCACCAGTAGCACAATGTGACAGGCAAAGCTTCTAGGTACAATCAAGTTCAGTCAAAAAGCAGTTGCATGAGAGGACTGTTAGGGCATCACTTTGAAGGTGCTGGGTGTTCCAGTTTTCTGTTATGCATCTTAAATAGAAGTTTGTGGAATCAATGTTCCATTGACTGCATCCCTGTTAATATGCGTTTGCACTTCACATTTGTTTTGGCATGCATTTTAAATGTCTGTCTATCTTCAGTGCTTCATTACTTCTTGCTTAGTAAATGGAATCATCAGAAGAACAGAGAAAAGTTGTTAAAACTTTTTCCCTGCTTTTAAGTTTCAAGGATGCTAACACAGAAGCTACTGAGTCAGCACCGTGACAGCAGTAACTAACTACGAAACTGTGGAAGGACAAAACATGAAGAACTGCAGATGAAAACTAGCCTCTCTCTTCTTTAGAACAGAGAGCTACCAAGACTGTCTCTCTGTTACTTGGTTTGTGTAGGGATCCCCCCAAGTCTTTGCAGTTTGCCAAATGATCATGTGCCTTCACAACCTTAAGAAGTCCAACAGAATGTAAACCAGGTGCTTTGTAACTAGAGCAGTGGCTTTGGTTTACTTCTGCTGCAGTAGTTTTGTACATAGCTGTTACTTATAGGTAGGTAGTTTAGAGCTGGTAAACTTCTGTAAAGTAGCAAGGAGGGCAGACAGCATTCTCCAAAACACCTATTACTATTTCAGAGCTAGAACTGAAGGATTCCTAATTCAGTTACAGGAAACCTGCTGCTTGAAATCTGCTCTATCCAAAGTTAAATGAGGTTCATTTAATTCAGAATAAGCCCTCCTCCCACTCCAAAGACACAAAGATCTTGTTAAAGGAAGGTAATGGAAAGCCCTGAAAAGGCCCAAAGTTACAAAATGACATTGTTATAGCTTCTTGGAATGTGATTGCAGATGAAAAATGAGAGCTGAATGAGGAGAAATTGATGGCTAGTACTTGTGTAATCCAGGTATGCATATATCAGACTGTACACTCGATTACCTGGCCCAGAAAGTGCAATTAATTGCTTTCTGGAATATCAGCAGGTTTCCTTAGCTATTTTTTGGCCTCTTACAGTGATGCATACTGTTACTGCACATTAACTGTTGGGAGATGGTAGGTGTCTTGTCAACTGAGGGGACCCACCAGTGTGTTTGAATTTGATTTGTTCAAGTTTCAAACCTCTTACGTAGACTTACGGCAGTACTTAACATACCAGTGTCATATTTACCTACCTGTCCATAAAGGACGAAATATAATGGGCTTTGGTATTAGTGCTTTTTCAGATTTTTTTCTTCTCTGGGGCAAGACTTTAGGCATAATTGTAAATTAGTGTTATGTCTAAATGCACAGTTCATACAAAATCTCAGAACAGTTTTAATTCGGCTTTGTTCCTTTTAGGCAGCAAAGTGTAAAAACATTTTACACGTTTCAGGATCTATCTGGAATCCTTCTGCCTACTCCAAACTCTGCACTAAAAGTACATGTTAGGACATGGATGAACTATTACACCAAGAGAAGGGAGCTGATGGGAGAGTTCAGAATCTTCTAAACTACCTAGGCATTTGCTTCACAGTATCACAGCAGCAGTGTCCTCAGCTCATCCAGCCTCCTTAAGAGCCAGCAGTGGCCTGTGCGGTCATTTGGTCTAGTTTGTCCCGTTTGCAGCAGCTGTACTGTAGAATAAGCCTTGTGTGACATGTACTTTTGAGCGAGTAAACCACAAAAAATAAGTTTGCTTTTTTGTTTGGGTTTGGAAAATGGCTGGGTTTTGTTTTGCTAGATGTTGTTATTCTGTGTTGCATTGGTGTATTCACCAGGGTTGTAGAAAAGATCTGGCTCTCTGGTTGGGAGTTCAGTGGAACATTAGGAGAAGAAATGCAGCCCAACAGCTGGGCATGGCCGTTGGGTTCTAGGGGGCAAAATGGAACAAACTTGGGTTATTTTGGGATGGTGGGAGGGGTTCCGAGGGCATAATTTAAGTTAACTCTGTCTAAAATAAAATGTAAGTGCAATAAATGTGCTTTTTTTTATTCAAAGCTGTGAACCTTTAGGAAAAAAAAGACACAAAAAAAATCAAAAAAAAAAAAAAAGCACATCATTCCTTCATGAGCCTTGTGTCCTACCTGCCTTCCCTTCCTCCCCCTCTCCACACTTCTCAACTGACAGAAACCCAGCAGTGCCCAACCTGCACGTGTTGGCAACCCCCATTAACGTTGCTTTTCTTTTGACCTCATTTGTTGGGATTGGGGAAAGCCCTGCCCCCCTACTCCCTGCCCCCCTGGATGTCCCGTTGGGATCTGGCTCTGACCTGTGCTGCTGGAGCAAGGTCTGCTGCTGCTGGGGAGGCAGGAGCCAGTGCTATGACAGCAGTGCAGTGCTCCTCCTGCCCCTTCATCCTCCCCTTGTGTCAGGGGTAGTTGTGGTCTCCCAGGGCTGCACATGTGTTTTCCTTCAGCACTCGTAAACATAGGTGGTCATTGGGTGCCCAATGGATTCCTTTTCCCCTCTACCCAGACACACGTGCAGGCTGGCCACTGCTGGCTTCTGTGACTCTGCCTTGTTTTGAAGGAGCAGGTATAGGTGTTTGTAATCCATTGTGCATTACTTGCACTGTCTCTCTCTCTCTTACTTGAGCGCAGGCTGCTTTTCCTAGATTAGGGAAGGTGCACTGGCCTCCTGGGGGTTTCATGAGAGGCACAATGTGTTTCATTAGAGTGATGGAAGGTGTAGCACTCCATAGTTGGACCCCATGGGGGAGTAAGAGAGGACTGGCTTGTTTAAAGTTTATAGATACACAGATCTATAACCTTTAAACTTTATTATTTTTATATATAGTCAAGACAATGGCATTACCTCATAATACAGAGGCTTGTTTATGAGAGGCAAAGTATCTAGTAAGGAGAGGAAAGGGAAATTTATATACAGAGTTGATTTCTTTTTGTCTGTTTGTTTGTTCCTTAGTGCAATGAAATGTCCCACTGATTTGAACTCTGTGCTAACACATTCCTTTCAGCTGTATTTTTTGGTTTTTGACCACCAGAGGTTTGCAAGGGGCTTGTAACTGCAAAGTAGAAGGTCCAGTATGGTTACTTAAAGACAACCAACCAACCCAATTGTGTTAGTAGATTTCCATAGCTGCTTTTTAAAACCTACAATGGAGTAATTGTTTTGAAACTTGTATTTATTTTTTACTTCATTACAAAATGTTTATTTTTGGTTTCCTATTATGTAGGTCATGGCAACCCCCCCTTTTCTCCTTCTCGAGTTTCCCCTGTAATTGCCAATACAACTTCTTTTTTCTTGTTTGTTCCTTCCCCCTTTACTTTTGTTGTCCCTTCATTTGTACTTTGGAGTTTTTCTCATGTAAATTTGTACAATGGGAAATATTGTCCAGTTTGGTTAGAGAGCATGGAGACTTAAAACATATTAAAATTTGATAGCTGAATTCAGATTGAAGAAAACTATTTCTGTGTAAAGTTATTTAAAGAACTCTGTATTATATAAAAGGCAAAAAGTTCTATGTACTTGATGTGAATATGAGAATACTGCTATAATAAAGATTGACTGCATGGAAAAGTCTGAAGGAGCTTGTTTATCGTACAGTTCCAACTCCTCCTTCCCCAGAGGTACGACTGCGGTGGTTAAGGGGAGTGAAAACATTGCTTCGATGCTGCTTTAGAATGTAACTGTGGGAGGAAAAAGACAAAAAAGAGGGGAGAAATAAACTAACTAACCCCACCACCACCTTCCACAGGGCTAAGCACAGTAAGCCAGCATAAGGGATTTTTACCTTTGCTGTGGGTTTTGCTTCACCAGGGATTATTCTGGGCTCTGGTAACATCCAAGGGCCCCACTCCCCTTCACCCTGGAGAAAGCTTGGCCTGGGTTCTCTTCAGAATAACTTCCCCTGCTTCTAAGGCAACTGTTAGGAGATGACAAGATGCCAGTAGAATGTGTTTTAAGTTAGCTTCTCTGCATGCTAACATGGACAAGTTTATTTCCAACCCCCCCTTTCAGAAGTTACTTGACAGAGCTTTAATGGTAAGATTATTACCTACAGTGCATTTATGAAGTTTTAAATCACTCCCTGGACATGACTCTATCACCTTATTTGAGGCACCAAGAACTGAGCATTTGAGGCACCAAGTAGTGAGCAAACACTAGAGAAGTTCATGTAGACTTCAAAGCTGGAGTTCTTTCTCCAGCAATTCTACAGCACTCAAAAACAAAGTACAAAGTTAACCTAGTGTTTGTTTAGTTACTTTTATTGAAATAAGGACCTGAGGAGCCAAAGCTTTGGTTCCAGGGGCCTCTTTAGTTCCAGGGACCTGCAAGTAATAGAGAAGAGAATCCTGAGAACCTTTTCCCAGCACTGAGAGCAGGTGAAGGACCCCCCCTGATAGAACCCACACTGCTTTCTGCATTAGTTGAAGCTGCTGGGTTTAGAGCCATGCTATAACACAGCAGCTTCAGAGAGAGAGAGCAATTGAAGGGACAAGTGCACAGGTCTCTCTCTAGAAACAGAAGATAGGTCATGCTGGGTTTACAGGACATCATGAAGAAAATAATCTTTAATGGGCAGCAGTTAACCTACAACTCAGTTGCTACACTGCGGGCTTACACTGCCACAACTAGACTATCGGCACTGGAGCATTCAGGTACCCAAGACAAGTGTGTGTGAAGGCAGTAAACACTGCCAACAGCTACCTGCAATCTGTACAACAGAGACTTGGCACATTTACCTTCGGAAGTGCACAAGTAAGTGCTGCGAGTACTTGTAGCAGTGCCAAGAGAAGGCGCCCAGCAAGCACCGCCTGGCGCGATGCCCTGGCACCGAGAACTGTGAAGGAAAGGTGATGCACAATCCGGGCTGCGGCTGGCCTGGTGACCGCGCTCATCGCTCCTTACAGCGAATGCCAGCCCAGCCACAGCGCCCGGGGGCCTGTGCGAGAGGAGCCGTACCAGTGTGCTGCGGGGAGCGAGAGCACCCCGACTGGAGGCGCCTAATCCACGTCGTCCGGAGGGATCCCCAGCTCCTCGTTCGTCCAGGCCGAAGAATCGGGATAGGGGAAGTGGCCCTAGGAGAGAGGCGGGCTCAGAGCCCGGCCACAGCCACGGGCCGCCGCCACCCGGCCCCCGCCGCCGCGCCGGCCTCACCAGCACCATCTCCGAGCTGTGCCAGAAGTGCCACAGGATCCAGAACCACATGAAGCCGCTCAGGAGCTCGCTGCGGATCACTTGCGCCCGCGTCAGCTCCGGGAACTGCCGGTACCGCGGCTGGATGTGCACCCCGCCGCCAGCGCTGCAACAACCGCACCGCTGCCGTCTCATTCCCGGCCCCTCCGGCACCCGGCCCGCCCCCTGCCCCGGCCCGCCCCACTCACTGCCGCCGCCCGACCGCGCCGCTCCCGGCCCGCAGCAGCCGCCCCGCCGAGCGGCCCAGCGACGCCAGCGCCATGGTAGCTCCACCGCCCCCCAATGTCACCCTGCACTGGCCAACAACAGCCGCCGCGATTGGCCCTCCGCGCCTACGGGCGCATACCAACTCCGGGCGCGGAGGGATGAACGAGCATGGGTAGGAGGGAGACGAAGCCCCCCGCACCAGGCTGCGGCTTAGCACGGAGACACGGGGGCACCGAGATACCTTCGCGGAGATTCCTCCGCCACGCTGTGCCGCTCCCACCCCACCTCTGTGCCTGCGAGGGCTGCCCTGCCTCTCCGCCTCCCCCAGCGCTTGGAAGCGGCAGGACGGCACCAACACACCGGCGGGGGGAGACAGGGAGTCCATCGGGAGTCAAAAAAGTTGTTGTCGCTCACGGAGAGCGCAGAGGAGGCAGCGCGGCGAGTGCGCGTTTCGGAGCGGGAGAAGACGATGCCGGGTTTTTGTCTTTAAGGAAAGGGCTAAAGATATAACCTGCTCCTCTTCTCCCCCCTAGGAGGACTGGGTGGCCCAGCTCACAGCGTCCAGTTGCGTAGCAACGGGGCTTTAGCGCGGCATCGATGGAAGCCGTGCGCTGACGGAGCGCCTGGTGCGGAGCATTGCCTGCTGGCCGGCGCCCTCGCCAAGGGGGTGGCGTTCCCCGGAGAGGACAGGAGGGGAGAGGCGAGGCGGGGGTCACCGGTGGCGGGAGGGCGGCAGCCGCAGGGGGCAAGACGAGGATAGCGGGGAAGCAGGGGTGAGCTGTGGGGTGCCTGAGCACAGCAGCACCCAGTGAAGAACTGCACACCTGTCCCACGTTAGCAAAGACCTGCACGTGTGAAGGGCGCTCCTGTTCGTCCTCTTTGCTTTATATCCTCCTCCCTTTATTTTTCCCTTGTTTTCCCAGACTCAGTCTCCACTTCTTTCATTCTTCCTTGATTTCAGATCCTCTCGTTGACCTCGCAGCTCTTACTTGCTTGGGGAGCTTGGACAGCTAAGGAGCAGGGTACAAGAAGCAGCAATCCACACATGACACTGGCTGCCCATAACCTGTTTGAGATCCAGGGGTGGATGGAGTGGGAGGAAGCCAGCAAGTTTGATATACCTGCATCACTGCTGAGCACAGAGAGGCAGCACCAGCAACCTGCTGCCTGTCTCCAAGCTATGCCTGGTCCTGAGAAACTGGTGTATTTTCTAGGTTCAAAGCTCTTTATTAAAATCACTTAACTGAAAGGAGTAAGAATTAGTAAGACAATAAAACTATTCTGATTCAGGAATCACATGTCTAGTGCCTCCTTCATGGCAGAGTAAAATGATGACAGGATCTAAGATGGGCCAAAAGGATATCTACTATAGCTTTGTGTATACCTGAAATGACACTTCATCCTTTGAGCAATATACCTCATCGTGGTTGAAGAAAGGGTGATACAGCTGCTACATACCTAACAGCCGAATAGAAAGCTGGTGAACCACAAGGGTTCTTCCATAATATAGTTCTTGTCTCCTTTCCAAGCTTGCCTGCTTAAGACCCTAACAATCTGTGATGAGCCTACAGATAAATAGTGTAGTATCCCGAGGTTTGATGGAAGAATTAAAGAGGGAAGTAATACACTGGGAAGGAAATTTCAGTTTTATAAATAATATTCCTGTTTAAGGATTTAAGTGTTAAAATATGCTCATCTTCTGCTTCCATCTCCTCCCACCCTCCAGGTAAGCTCCATGTCCGTCTCACATGTCCGGTGCTGTCACACAGCTCATAAAGATCCCTGTGGCCCTCTGCTGCCAACATGTCCAGCAACACAGTGAGTTCAGAATCTGTAGATGGGACACTGGAAAGGCAGAGAAGAAAAAGCCAGGAAACAAGGGCAGTTACTGTAGGGTGGGAAGGGTCCTCCATGGGCACTTCACTTGTTTTCATTATAGCAAGTTGCAGGAATTCTGTTGCCAAAGTCTACATTAGTTGTATTTCTGTTTTCCACAGCTTTCCCGTCTGTGCATGGAACCCAGATTCCCTTTGTAGGTCCTCGATATCCTCAGCAAAAAGGAATTTCATTGATTCATCCCCAGAGGCTTCCAGTTTTCTGAGGGGGGCTCGTGTGTTGGCCAGGAGAGAAGCTGACGGCTATTATTACCTAGGGCACATTGCCCAGGAGGTGAAGGTAGCTATTTATTGGGAACTCTGCTGCTCTGTGTGTCTTCCCTGTTTTTCCCATGCCTCACCAGTCCCATGCCCTTGCTGTGGAGTGGCTCCCCTTTCATACAGTGCACTTAATAACCAGTAGAGTCTCCCCACATCCTACTTTCATGTTTCCTGGTGGTGACTGGCTCTTTACTGTGAGGAGTCCTGCAAGCAAAAGCAGCCTAGAAATCAGTCCATTTAGTAGTTATAATGACCTGGTTTCCAGAGACAATCAAACAAACCAGGTCCCCTATCTCTGTTACTTGCTTCCACCCAGGCTAGCAGCAAAGTCAGTGAGCTAAACAGCATATCAATAACCCAAAATGTCCTCCTCCAGGGACCATGCCCTCTCCTCCTTACTGAGCAAGAATCTTTCCTCATTCTCTTCCAGCTATGTTCCTGGGATTGGTGAGATGAGTTTGGGTTCCAGGCAGAACATCCCCCTTGCAGGCTTTCTTTAAAAATCCAGTTTGTTCTGGAGTTCGCAGGGTAGTTAAATAAAGAGTGATGCTACTATAGGTCAGGATGGCTGCAAGCTCCAGCATGGGGTGGAAGAGATAGGGACAACTAAAGGCACAAGTGACATTAGCTGGAGTCTAATGCATTAGAACTGCTGATGGGATTATATGTGTAAGTGCACTCACAGAACTGCAGAGGAGGCTGAAACTTCACTAACAGACCTTCCCCTCACCCATTGCTGAAGGCTTAAAGTAAAGCACTTAGATTTATGATAGTTATGATATTTTACTGGTTTGTTATCCTTTTGATTACTGCAGAACAAACTGCACCCTACACAGCAGTTTCTTTTGGCTATTCTTTCTGATGGGAGGTTTTCCTGGTAAAGTCCTGCCTTAGCATGCTAATTGTGTTCTTACTAAAATCCAAGTCCAAAATGAAAGGAAGAGAAAGGCTGCCAGCCTCTTGAGCCCCAGCCTCGTAATTGCTTTTAAAGTCCAACATGGACACGGTACAGTGAAAAACCTGGTAGGAAAGGAAATTTATATTCCCAGATTACATTCCTCTTCCTGGGATTTCTGCCACTTCCCTCTTAGCACTTATGTTTGGCCGTTAATTGGCCCCAGATGTGTGTCTCACAAACAGCATGTTTTACTCTTGTAGGGCTCCAGGGAGCGCTTTTTAATTGAGTTTGACAGGAGTGGCACTCTGAAAGGCAAGGCACAGCTTCGAACACAGGAAACCCCTCTCTACGACATTCTCCACTATGAAGATGACAGGCGACAGCCTCTTGCTCCAGGAGACAGGGTCTTGGCACCGTGGGAGGCTAGAGCTGAACGTTTTGGCCCAGGCACTGTGCTAAAGGTTCTGGAGAACAAGGAAGCACGTTTAGGTATGGGGGAATTGGCTTTCTTAACAGTGCTACACCCGCCACAGTTGCTGGTTACTATACAGAAAAGAGAAGTCTTAATCATTGAGATTTCACCACCTGCTGCTTGGGTTCTCTTCAGCATCTCTGTTATTTTTGTTGCTGTTGTTGGCAGTAAGCAGCCTGTTCTTCTTTGGTGCCAGAATTAATGCAGCTCCCAGAATTAATCTTTGCTTTGTTCTGTGAGTGGAAACTTCCTAAAAACCTGGGAGAGAGGCACATCACATCCTCCTAACACAAGGAGGAAAATGTTCCTGGCCCCCATGAATATTCACCTGGTGATCTGTCAGTTTCCAGCTTTTGCAGAGCAAAATCCTGGCTCGCTGTGATGAGCAGGAGTTTTGCTATCTGCTCTCTCTTCATAGGAAGTTCAAAACAAGGACAAAGAAAAAAACATCACGGAAGTTGTCACAAGCTTGTGTGAAACACAAGCTGCTGCTTTTATCCCCTGCCTTCTAAGAGATAAAGCACACAGGTTGACATACGTTCTATGCCTTTATTTTCTTTCTCAATATGCACAGCACACAACAGAAGGGGAGTGCTTGTGAATTTCTGGAATGGGCAGACTAAGGAGGTGTCTTCTGACCAAGCTGCGCGGATTCCTCTGCCCTTAAGTGAACGCATCATTCTGGAACTGCAGATGCCTTTAGCAGCCAGGCAGATGGTGGTAGAGTCAAGCTTGGATTATCCATACATCGTGGCACCGGGTTATAGAGCCTCAGGCCATTACAGGCAGGATCCCTCAGACCTGTGCTACTGGCCAAGGGGTTTGTATTCAACTCAGCCATGTGTTAAGTGTAGTTGCAGGTGTACCTTGCTTCCCCATTGCAGCCTTGAAGCCTGGGAATCTATGCAGCCTACAGGGTGCAAAGGGCAGCAAGAGGATGCCTTCATCCCAGGAACAAGCTTCACTAAAGAAGAGCTCAGCAATAAAATAGAAGAGCAAATGTCTGAATTGAGTATTTCATGCTCAGAAAGTGTTTTCAGAGAAGAGGAAATGGAAGATAAGGGATTGAAGACAGAAAATCTTCCAAATGAAGTTCAGCCTTGTTTGGAAGAGGACAATGAGGTTATAGAACCCGAGAAGGTAAAAAACATTTCATCCTGACTCTTCTGTTAACACGTGGTTTGCTATTTGTATAATGTCTGCTTTGTTACCTCAAGTTTTCTGCTCTTGGTACCAAAAAATTGCTAGAGGTTTTAGGCCTGGTCCTTATGTATGTGTTCTGCACCGTCTTCCTGATCCTTCAGCTGCAGAAAGAGCTAGCTGTTATTATCACTGCCTGGAACAGACTCCTAAAACATCTTCCATGGATGCAGAATATGAAGGGGTGTCACATAGTGTAGTTTCTTTACATCCTGCCTCTTCATGAGAGAAGCAAAGGCAAGAAAAAGTCTGACAGAAGACTTTACACTGGATAAGGATTACTGTAAGGACTGCTCCATACCAAGGCAGTCCCTGCATAATTCTGTTCAGATATTTCTCCACTCTGTTAGAGGCATCACCTCTCCCAGTGAAAGAGCACAAGAGACTTCTGTGATCCTTGGTAGCTGATTTGATGCTTGTGGACAGGGCACTTGGTAAAGATCAGTGTGGAGGAGGCACCAGATAGTGCTAAGCTTTTGCCCACGGTTATGTAAGGGTTAGAATCCTCATTTCTGGCACCATAAATGTGACTGGCTTCATCCTCTGGCCTGATCTCTTTTCTACCAGGTTGGACCTTTCCAGGGGAAGTACTGCCATTTTTCGGTCACTTGAACATGCAGAGAGGGACACAAAGGGATCACAACTTACTCTACTATGGAGTTGTTTCTTTAGTAAAGAACTTGCCCAGAATTTCTTTTTACTTCCTTAAACTCTAGTTGCAATGTAAGATCTCTAAGTTCATGAAACTAACTTGTTCTTTTGCACATTAGGTCTGGATTATGATTGTATTTCTTGTTATTTCTAGAGTCCTCAGATGGAGGTGGCTCATGCTATGGTTGATACTGCCGTCAACACGGACAGCTGGTTAATGGAGACAGCCCACAAGGAAGAAGCAGACAGCAGACTGCAGGATGCTGGAACTGAGGCTCCTTTTAAACACAAACACGGTATTGAAACTGTAGCTCTTTTATCCAAACATAAGACTTGCCACACAGTGTCAGTCCTGCAGGCCATCGTGTCTAAGATCTGTTGCCACGTTCTTGGGTTTCAAAAGAGAATGCCATAATGCCATGCTGTGAATACAGCCACCATAACGTAGTATCATTCTATGGAGGTATTAATGGTGGTACGGCTTGAGAACTTGTTCATCTTCCCTAGGTGAAAGGTTTATCAGGTGGAAGTTGGGGTTTTTGGCTTCTACACTTATTGAAGTAGCAGCTTTTGAGTTTTCTTAACCTTTATCATAATGCTCACTATAAATACAATTTATTACAAAATTTCCTTACTTTAAAAATCAATCTGTAAGGTTAACTATGACTGCCTATAGCAGAAAGACCTCACCAGGACTGTTCTGCAGAACACTCCTCCTCTGTCCTGAAAATGACAACTTTGTAATGCCTTCAGTAAACTTTTGTTCTCTTTCATGCAAAAGGGGCTGGATCCTGATTTTAAACATATTGTTACTGTTCTTATTTAAGCCAGTTTTGTGACAACTGAAGGCATCTAAGTGAGGATTCTGAAAGCCTAAAGCTTTCTCTGTTGCCACATTGTTTTGTGTCACTGCTGGTAGAGGAAGAAAGAAAAGTCAAGCAGGAGTGCACATTTTCTCCCAGCTGATGTCCCACTATCATTCCATGCAACAGCTGTCACGCTGGTACATAATGTCTTTAGCAGAAAGGTGCAACCAAATGTTGTTCTTGTTCTCAGTTATCCAAAAGCTGTGTTAGCACAGTGCTGTGCCCAAGCTAATTTCTCCTGTCTCTCAGCAGGATGGATAGGTCAGGCTTTGCCCTGGCAAGGAATGTGTAGTTTTTTCATGTCTCAGAGCCCTGGCAGGAGCAGCTCATGTGTGTCTGTGAAATACCATGGAAACAATCCTGAAGCCTGAGGAGCTGGAAATGCAGTCAGTGATCTTGTGTTACCAGGCAAAACTCATGCTTGATTACAACGACAAGCTTGGTTTTTGAAAGCTAGGACCTGTTTTGTGGACACTAAAAAAAATATCCCACCTCCTCAGAGGAAAATGTTGGTGCTAAGTTACTCCTTAACTCCATCCCAGCCAAAATTGGGACATAAGTTATCCAAGTCTTGATGGAATATATTTTATATGAGAATACTTTCTTTTTATAAGCTGCCTATAACCTCATATGTCCCTGCCCTAATTTATTTGAAAGGTCCTTTTGAGTCCAGAGTGGCAGAAGCTCCAATCCAGCATTCCCAAGGAAACCCTTCCATGGGAACCAGTGCTTTGGTTCCTTTCAGGTGCCAAAGCTTCTTTGACCGAGTGAATCACTCGCTACAGAAAGACAGCCTGACCATCAGATCAGCTCTGCGTACACAGAGGCCACACAGCACCTCCAGTGTGCGGCTTAGGAGATCCACAACTCTCAGTCTTCTAAAAGACAAAAGCATTACAGTAAGTATTTGGTCCAAACTAGATTCAGCTATTAGGGCCAAGTGATTTGTTTATGTCATGGGAGAATATTGTAGAATCACATAGCCCAGGGAGTGCGTGCATTTGAGAGAGGAAAATGTTTTGTGGAAACTCTGTTCCAGACCCAAACAGCTCTAGCTTTGTAATGGAAGCATGTCTGTTTTCATGATGTTCCCTTGCTCCTTCCCTCATAGAGGGCACTGTAGGAGTACAAAAGAAATAAATGGCTGTGAAAAGAAGCCTTGTAGGTGCTCCTTCATCTCTTTACACAGCACAGTGCATTTTAAAATGCAAGTTAGGAACGCTGCCCAGCGTTAAAATGCAGCTACTACTGGAATAAACACAGACTCCTTGACCCTGGGTAGAAATCTCAGGCAGGAAGTGAAGAGTTAGTACACCCGCTGAGAACTCCTGGAAGATTTTGTGCTTGGCCAGAGGGAGGCAGATGTTTCTAACAAATCTAATTAGGAATCTGATTTGTGGTCAGAACCTGTAGTTTCCATCCAATCCAGGAGCTGACACAAAGATTGGGCAGTTTGAGCATTGGCTCAACACTGGAACAACCAGAACAGCACAACCTACTGACCTTAAAAGAACTCTTAAAACTGCATTTTCAGACACCCCTTTGCTGGTTAAGCTTATTCTTTTGTACAGGCTTTAGCATCATACTCAGCGTTTTCATGGGTGGGAAGTGACACAACAGTATTCATGAGCCAATATTCATGGAACAGTTTTTGTGGAAGCCAGTGTGGCTTCCAGAGCTCAGGAGTGACATTAGAAGACTAAGCTGCTCTGATTCTGTAGGTTTACAGTTTGCATTAGGTAACTATACTAATGAAATTAAGGGGTTTGGTTTGATTTTTTTCCTCTTAGAAATCAGTCCTTAATGGTGTGTCTCAGGAGAGACGGAAGGAGATGGACTTCAACAGAGCCAAGATTGAGCACAAAAGATGGCAAGAGGAACAGAGGCAGCTGAAGAGGGAACAGCAGCAAAACGCAGATGGCATCCGACGCCAGCTGCGCAGGGACAGTCAGAGGTGATACCTATGAGCTAAATGGTTTTATAGTAAATATGAAAGGTTGGTGATGTCTACTCCCTGGTGCTGTCATTCAGTCTCTGAACATCACACACTGTGCCTCGTACATCTCTGCAGAGGGGTCATGGTACTTTACTAACAGGAATAAAATTGCTGCTGGAGATATAGCTGAATGGGTACACATGGCCTTCGCACTTACTTTCAAGGGCAGATTCTCTTCAACCTCATACTCACTCAAAGTCCTTTTGCCTCCCAAATCCCCGTTCTCTGCCCCGGTCCACTTAAGCTCAGCAGATCTTCACCCCCATGTCCCACCTCCTTCCATCTCTTCTGTTTGCCACTGTAGCTCTATCACCAAGGCACATAGCCACCCAGTTGCCTGGATTAGTCCTACAGCCCTGTCTGCACAATCCATTTTCATGGCTCCTGGTCTTCAGGGCCAGGAACACCCAGCCACACCAGGTTAGGAAAGTCAGGTGAGCAGGTGACAGCACCAGCCCATTTGGGGGTTTTGCCATCCCTGCTCAGGACACCGGTTTAACCCTCATAACTTGACGAAGAGTCCTGCAATGTTAACAGAGCACAGATTGCCAGAATATCTGCCTTGTGCCTCATGCACTGTCTTGTTCTTTTATTGCTCTTTCTTGTTGAGAAATTTGATTTTGTTCTGGAAACAGACAGCGGTTGCATCAGAGAATATTGCAAGAGCTGGAGAAACGGCTGGAGCAAGAAGACAGAGCTTTGAAGCACATGGCACTGCTCCAGGCTGCTAGGGCAGAAAGGAGCAGGAAGGAATCCTTCTTGCCAGAGGAGGAGAAGAGGAAGGCAAGTCAGAGGTTACAGTTCTTAAAGACACAGCATGTGCAGAGAGAGGAGCTGCAGGCAAAACGCAATGAAAGGAGCTTTGAACAAGAGAAGAAAAGGCTGGTAAGGGCAAGTGCAAAATGTTTTTCCTGTACTACCATGTTTCCAGCAGTGGCACCATCCAGAGTATTTCTCTTTCACCTGTTTCATATGCAATATATCCAGTATAATTTAGAGGTAAAGAAATGAAGGGTAACAGGTTTTTCTGACACACGTATGAAGATGAAAGATGGGAAGTAAATTTCTGCCACAGAAAGAGTCCTTCTACATGCAAGGAATGAATTTCCATAAATTATACCCATTTCTGGCTTCTGCTGGTGATAAATGTGGATGAAATTCAGCATGAAAGCTGGCTGTGCAATTGTAAATGTCTTTATTTTTATGTAGGATTTTCTCAGGAGCAGAACGCAGTCACGGCAGGAAATGTTGGAACAAGAATCACGGGAGCAGGACAGGCAACAAAAAAAGCAGCAGGCTGCCAAAGGGAGAGTGTTCCAGAGCAGAGACCGTTCACGCCAGAAGGTGGAGAAAGAAGGCCAGCAACTCAATGACCTCCAGCAGTACCTCAGAGAACAGAATCTTTTGATGCTCCGGGCATCACTACTAGCATAAGGAAGCTGGCAGAGTGGGTAAGCAGGCCCTTGAGGCATTCACAGACCTGATCTGTATCTTGTAGCTAGCTGTGTGTCAGTGTACTGGAGCCTGGGTTCGCAAATGCAGTTGTGACAAGTAGAATTGTGGTTTCTGGGGAGGTCTTTCGTCTCCTTTTTGTTGCACTTTGGTAGAATCATAGACTAGTTTGGGTTAGAAGGGACCTTCACACCTTTCTGTCTGGAGTTACTGTTCTAGCTCACCTCTGTCAAGCTGTTCTTTTGTCTCAAGTGGCCCTGCTGACAGACCCAACTCTGCAACCAAAAGCTACCTTGGTATTTAATGAGACACATCCATACTGCCGAGTTTCTGCCCCAAAGGCATCTTGAGGTGCCCAGCCCTTTCCACAGGGCTTCAAGGAGCTGGTGCCTGTAATGTGAAGTTGTAGTCAGAGCTGGTGAAAAGTGTCATGAGGCAATTCAGAGTGGAGCAGCAGGGAACCTGGGAATTATAAAAGTGATTCAAAGGGCACAGGACCTAGAGCCCTCTGGCAGCATCAGATTGTAACTGCTTTCAAGATGCAAATGACAGAGAAAGGAGGAATTAATTAAGTGAAGGCATGGTCAATAGATACAGTAGGAGGTGAAGAGCAAGAAAGAAGATCAGGAGAAACACCGTGGTGGTGGAAGCACAGGCACATGAACACATGAAGTGGTGGAAGCACAGGCACAGGTTAAGTCCTGCTAACACAAGCCTGTGGGGAAATTAAATAAAGGCCTGAAGAGTTCCCCATTCCGCTACTGCATTCTGTGAACTTTCTGCCCTGCTCTGTTTCCTCCAGACCAATGCCAGAAGAGCACATTTATTTCTTTAAGGCCAAGGACCACGTAAAATAGGAAGTGTGGTTAAGTGATGCTGTCATATGACTTGCCTTGCTATGTTAAAGTTGTATGAAAAATGGGGAAGGAGAGCTGGACACCAGCTGGATGCAAAACCAAAACCAACCCTGTAGCAATGGAAATGGACCTGCTAAAATACAGTGTAAATTATCCACTGCAGTTTCCATTATTAACAACTGACTCTTACAAGTGCCCCATTGCACGTGAATTGTAGGCACTTATAGAGAAGTCCCCATACCTATGATAAACTTCACAGAATCACAGAATGGTTTGGGTTGGGAGGGACCTTAAAGCTCATCCTGTTCCAACCCCCTGCCATGGGCAGGGATACCTTCCACTAGACCAGGCGGCTTAAGGCCCCATCCAACCTGGCTTTAGGGTTGTGCTACTTCCTGCCAAAACTGCTGTAGGGGACAGGGCAAGGATTCAGGGACAGGTGAGGTGCTACAGAAAACCTGGTAAGACAACTTGGAACTCTCCAGCTTGGGTTCCAGGTAAGTGTAGATCTTCTACTGTCAGGGTTACGTACTGCTTGGAATACGAAGCCACTCCACTAGAGGAAGAATGACTTACAGAAGCCCAAAATGCAAAAAGGAAAGTGTTTTTTCAGTGACAAGCCACCCTTTCCAGGCATTATGATGTGAAAAATGTCTGTTCTCTGCCATATCTGTCTCGAGAATCACTAAGCCCTGCGCTGGGCTTGGCGGTCTGTTTTGCCTACAATCTTGTGTTCAGGCTGGCAGTCTCCACCAGCAGGTAATCTTATACCAGGATACTCAGGTATCTTTGCAGATAGGGCACCTGGTCAGAATAAACAGACTTTTTGTTCACCATGAATAAATGAGAATGTTACAGACAATGAATTGGTAAACTGACAGTTAACAAATCATGCAAGAATCCATGGTAGCCAGTAGGGCTATAGGAGGAGTCCCCCATTCTAGCTAGAGGGTAAAACACAATTACCACTTGGAGTGCACAATGCTACTTGCTCATGACTCCCCTCCCTGATTTTCTAAGCACCCTTACTGACTTCCTTAGTGAAGCATGTGCTGTCAGCAGGAGAGGAGAGTTTTTAACATGCTGTACTCTCGCAAGTGGAGGTGCCTTCTTTCACAGAGGGGAGGAGGAGGTTACCCTTGTCACATCCTTAAGCGCTGTCCTTCCTCATATCATCAGAGGTACAAAATACAGCGGCTGCATCACAGAATGCTGTTGTCAGCCTTGGGTAGCCAGAAAGGTAACCGATTTATTCACATGGATATTTAGGAAAGGAGAATGGACATGGCACAATTTGTTTGCTGGAACACTCAGAGCTCTATTGAAGAATGTTAATTTATACAAAATTATGCTGAAATATAGCTAATATTTCCAATATCTTGTTTTAAGTAATACCTGGAACAGAACTAGATACAAAATGTAGATGTTGTTGCCTGACATTCTCCGTACACTTAGAAACACGTTCCGCATTTTCTGGCACATCACTCAGCAAAAACCGTGTTATGAAAATTCACCCCTTTTCCAGGACCACAGCATCAGCCATAACAGCAATTTCTGAAAGAAAAAATTAAACTTGCAGAAGGGAGCCCCTCTGTAATTCTGCCAAACCTTTTGTATGGCCAGCAGCTTCTCAGGCTGCATTCCTTAAGAGATAGCTGAGCGGCTATGCCTTCAACTTTCCCCAAAAAGGCAGTTAACGTTAAGTCTTGGCCAGATGTTTACAAACTATTCTAAGACCTTAATAGCTGAAAAGGATATTTTTAAACTTTAGGATCTATAATATGCATGATCTATCCTGAGATTTTTATCAAAAAAGAAAGGGGGGGAAAAGGAAAAATGAACCAAAATATAAGGTGAAGGCTTAGGCATTTAGTTAAGGTCTGAGAAAAACATCATTTGCCGCATACATGGAAACTATATGTGAGGCAGAGTTTTGCATTTCACATTGAATTCTGTCATTTGATTTGAGCTCTGTTCAGTCTCTGGAAATGCTGGCTGAAATTTCCTCAGGAAGCAGATGGGTGGCTGTGCCCCCCACCTGCACAGCTCATGGACTCAGCCCCTCAAGCTAAGTGAGTGTGGCAGAGGGAAAGCGGGTCCTGGCAGCATATGGAGGTTTTCTCTAATGTAAAGTTTGGGGGTCTCTCACTTTTCTTCTTTCAGGGGAGATTTAGATTAGATATTGGGAAAAAGTTCTTCACTATGAGGGTGGTGAGGCACTGGCACAGGGCGCCTGAAGAAGCTGTGGCTGCCCCATCCCTGGCAGTGTTCAAGGCCAGGTTGGATGGGGCTTGGAGCAACCTGGTCTAGTGGAAGGTGTCCCTGCCTGTGGCAGGAGGTTGGAACTGGATGAGGTTTAAGGTTCCTTCCAACCCAAACCATTCTGTGATTCTTCGTTTCTCCTTTACACAAAATCATGTGGTAGTTAACAGTGTACCTTGTTATGAGTTTAAGTCTATTAGATTTAAAGAAACAAACCTAAAACTGACTTAGTCTCAAACTCTATTGTTGCTTTTATCCTTAAGCGTTAGAAGTAGAACATGTAATGATTAAAGGAAAATACATTAAACATATTAAGCAGAATTTAAACTTACTTTTCAGACTTCATGTATTAATCATTATTTTATAACCACCATAAAAGAACAGATTTCTGCTTAAGGTCCTTTTCTTGATTGCCTAACCATCTGAATACAAACCACTGCAGAAAACCTGTGCTGCTACAATTTCACATGCAATATATCTGGGAGTGTATTTAGTATTATGGTATCTCAAATCATTTGTAGCTTGTATTTCTCACTATTAAAATGCAGCCATAAAATAATCTTAACGCAATTAAAATGACTGTAAAAGCCACATTTTTGCTGGCTGTAATTAATTTAAACATTCACAATGCATTTTCCACCCATGCTTGGACTCGTTTTGCAAACTACTGGAAACAAAAGGCAAGAATTTGCATAGTAGTTAAAGCTTTGAGTTGATTGGGGTGAGACTAGGGGAGCATTGGAAGAGTGATAGGAAGGAAGCACACAGAGAAATAAGAAAGGCTTTTCTTCAAGCTTAAAGAAAAACCCAAATACAAAAGACTAAGAGCAGTACAAATATTCCCAAAAGTTGTTTTTATTATGGAATTAGGTCTCCTGCCTGGGCAAGTAGTTTCTTTTGCTGTTTGTTTGTATTGTGCTAGAGTGGTGGGGAGGGGGTGTCCATTTGCCTGGTCTATCTTTATCATCCCAAATGCTTAAGAACACACCACTCCCTGCAGGATCTCAGGACACTTCTACAATAAAAGTAGAAGCAGAAAGTGCAGAAGACAAAAATGTTATTGGCTTTTTTTCAATCTGAATGAGTTGCTTAGGTGGTGTTGGCACACCATGTCTCATACCACGGTGACAGGTGAGTCAGTATAACAACTTTACATATTTAACCTGATACATTTCAAAGCAGACTGCTCTGAACATCTTTTTACAGACTTCTAGACAAGTCAGACTGCTTTTCTTGTCAGACTGCAGCGATCATGTGCACCTAAACCACATGATATGCCAATTTAAAAATGATCAGAGCCCATTAGCTCTTAGGACTATGCGGTGAGTCAGAAGTCTCTAACTGTGCAAAGTCTTCCTGGTTTCTGGAATTCTGATCATCTCAGCCTAGTGCTTGGCTGAAACAACTGAAAGCAACATTAATGGAGAGTAACCTCTGCATGGTATGTCCCCAAGATAAACATGACTTCTCATCATCAGCTTCTTTCTCAGCTCACTGACGGCACAGGCATAACCCTGCACAGAGGGGGGCAGCGGCCACAGGAGTCTATCTGAGGACAGAAGCTGCAGTTTTGATGAGCAGTGGTTTAGCTGCTTCTAGAATGTCCAGTTCAGGATCCAGGGAACGACCAAGTCCTTCCAGAACCATGATGGCAAAGATGATGGAAGCAAAATTGCTTTCAAGCTTCACCTAGAATGACAAGAGACTAAATGGAGTTGGCAGACCTCACTTTCTCCTGAGCCAGTTCTACAGAATGGGCTAAGAGCTCCACAGAATTCTCTGGCTAAGCTGAGAGGGAAGAGGCTGGGAAGAGCTTATGCACACGTGAAGCTATACTGCAACTCCATCACTTGGGAGTTTCAGAACTCACTGAAATCCAGCAGCAGGCCCAAAAATAAGGTGACAGTTTCAGGTTAAATGCCCTAAGGGAACCTAGAAGTTTGTTTTTCAGCTCCAGAAGGGGACTGGGATTTTTTTTTTTTCTTCCATACTGATATAGCAGGACCTTAGGAGTCCTCACCATTGCTAGTGTAGTTATAAGCTGCAGTATCCAATGTACTTGAACACAGGCACATGCATAAAGGGGATCTTACCTCCTGAATGGCTACAAATGAGCCCCCCAGATCACAGAGGAAAGCTCTGCTCTGCATGTGACCAAACTATTCCCCAGTTCTCAGCCAGGTACTGGGACTGTTTCAAGGCATACCGGGGCATTAAGAATTCATCGAGTTGAGAGGATTTGCTTTGTAAGGGCCTAAATTACATTTTATTTTATTAGAAACCAGCTTAATGAGGCTTAATGACAGAAACCTCTAACTAAGGAATGTTTAGAGGGACCCTTTACAGGCTGGGCAGCTATGTAGCTGACAGCTATCTCATCTCCTGTAGTTCAGGCCACCATAGCTTTATCGATTTCCAAAGTTGTCTGAAACTCTGGAAACATGTTCTCCAAATACTATCATCTGTAAGATGGAACCTCTGTTCTGTTAACAACTTCTCACTTTGAAGGTTTCTAACAAACCTGTAAAATGGCCTACTGCAGTTCCATAACCCCACATCAAGGAAGAGGTCTAGGGGAGAAAGTGTGTAGTGGTACAACGAAGGGAACATACATTAGATTTCATTTTCTCCTTGTAAGTGATTATAAAAAAATAGGAAAAATGTATCACAGAAATATTCCTTTTAGTTAAATGTGGTATTAAGGCAGACCCAAGAAACTGGTCGTGGCAGGGTGTGTATCAAGACCTGAGAAACAAATATGCCTGCAATACTGAATAATGAATTCCTGCAGCTTGTTTCAGAATCCACAGTCATGTCCCCCCTTGTTAGCCCTTCATGTTCATTTGAGTATTTCTCCCTCCCAAAATGAACTGCCAGCTACTGAAGGCAGACAACAGGACCTCACCTTATGGGTCATCAACAGTTTGAAGACATTTGAGAGCAGATTTGCCACCTGAAGCTGAAATACAAAAGGAGAAGTTAACAACTGAAAAAAAAACCTGTAGTCAAGAAGACTGGGTAACAACAGGCTGGATTCTTCTAAGTGTTAGCATTTAGTTCTGGTGGTGGGACAAAATTATTGGGCTGCCAACAGCCACCATCAAGATATGATTTCCCCCCCACCCTGGCCAGGATAAGGAGTTCAGCTATGACCTGTGGTTCTGCTTACTTGTTAGCCCAGGAAGGCTGAGAACATCTGACCTCACAGCAGTACACAACATGCATTAATTTGTTCAATGCCACCACACTACATACTCTGAAGCACCCAGGCTGGCCTTAGCTAACAGGATGCAAGCTGTAACATTTGGCTTAGCAGCTCCTCGCAGGGAACCGCAAATGTTGTTGGTAAGTGCTGACGCGATAAGAGCTGGCCTTTCCACATGACTCATTCTGAAAGCCAAGTTGCAATGCACTACTGATAAGCAAGGGTGGGACATAGTGCACTCACCTTTCCCAGGGCAATGGTGTTCCCCCGGACCTTGGTCACTAGTTCCGCCATCTCAGCTTTGAATCGCTCGATATCCTGGCACTGGTTAGCACGGGCATGATGAAGGATCAGTTCTGCCACTCTCTCCCCCTGTGAAACAAGTTGAACAGGATCACTGGTGCCCACAGGGAGCTGGAAGGCCCCTGCTGAAAAGGTCCCTGGAGGAAGCACACTGCAGGGAGAACTCCCAAGCCCAGTCTTTCCCATTCCAGCAACAGAGACCCTATGAATCAATAGAAACAGGTGCAAGAGCAGCAGAACTGGTCCAAAAGTCTTAGCTCATATCTATCAAAATCCTGTTCATTTTTCTTTCGGGATAGAACACCACAAAGGTATTTCTCAGGCAGTCAGAAGTTTTAGGGGAGGGAAATAAAACCCACATGATGAATGTTTTCTTCTTAGCAGAGGGGATAATAGTGTAAAGAAGGGCATATATTAACTTCCCTTATGGGCTAGGTCCAACCCTTAACCTGCAAACTACAGAGGAGTGAACTTATTCTACACCAAGAGATGTTTGGTGAGAAAGGGAGCCATACCCAGGCTTCACCTGTGAGAGGCTTTGTAGCTCTTGGAAGACATGTCTGACAGTGATGTACAGAGCCACAGCCCAAGATTCAGCAATGATATGGTGTAGCAGTTTTTCTACCTGTAGATCATGAATTAGATCACTGCCTGAGCCATGAAGGACTTGCAATCAATCAAATGTTTGCAGTCTTACTCAGTGCCTGAGAAGTAAGTCTGGCAGCACATGAGGGCCCCAATACACAGTTTAGCACTTACTCCTCAGTATACTTCAGCAGGTTAAACTGAGCAAGTTAATGTGTCCCTCTTTGAGATACGCTGCTGAGCCATCCAACCCACAGCTGAGAACCAACAATGTGCAAGTAGGAACACAGATGCTTGCTCTCAGAATGAACAGGAGACATTGGCACTGGATTCTCTAGTCAATCTGAGACTGTATTTTAAGTAAGTGGGAAGGAGAATAAAGTAGTTCCCCTTATACAAAGGGACCTGGCAGAGTCCAGACCCTGCACCCCCACTGTTTTGCTTCCTCTTCTCTACCATGCTGACACAACAACAAAATGTGTATGGAAGACCAAGATGTTGACCTGTTCCCTCCTCTTCTCTAACTTGGCAGATTCCTGCAACAATCTCAAACACAAGTGGCTTCCAGGCAATCCTAACTTGCATCAGAAGCACTCGACCTTGGAAGTAGGAACCAGTGCTTCCTGTTTCCTGGGCCACTAAAATCACTCCACTCTGGCAGCCTCCTTGCTGAGGCTGAACATCTTACCCTGTGTGCAGTATAGCTTCCAAGCTACCATTTCTCCTGTCCCCTCTTAAGGATTGTGGAAACAAGAGAGGAAAACATCACTTTGGCCATCAGACTCTACTGCTGTCTCCCTTCCCCAGCCTCAGCTACCCAGCCCCGTGACAGAGGCCTCACCTGGCCTTGGACCACAGCTGTGAAAACTGCCCTGAAGTTCCGCATGTCAGCACTCTGCAGCTCAGCCACGATCCCTGCATCCAGCAGCACCAGGCAGAGCTGCCTGAGGGGTGGCTGCACTTCCACCACAAGCGTGTCACACAGGTCCACGATGGCTGCCTGCTCTTTGCCGCTGGTGCTGACGTGAGCCGTGCCTTGAACCAGGATGTTCCCAGGGTGCAAGTCAGCATGGACAAAGTTGTCAACAAAGACCTAGAGGATGGGAAAGTCTTAGAGCCGCTCATTCCAACCAAACCTACCCGCATCAAAACCTGCAGGCCAACAGTAAAGGTTTGTTTCTGGTCTGTTCACCATCATTACTAATGTACATCATCCTAGACTACTACTCAGCACTGAAGACCAGCTGTGCTGAAATGGCATGAGTGCCACACTGATGGAGTCAGCAGAGCTGTGTGAAGCCATCCTGTGTGTTTGTTAGAGATCAGGTAGGACACGCAGAATTCCCAGCAGGGAACAGTAGTGCTCTTTGGTAACTAACCCTGAACTTGGGGCACACTGGTGGCCCTTGGCAAAAAGCAATGGAATAAGAACAGGCCATTTACCATTCAGTATCATGGGTTATAGTGAAGGGTTAAGTTTGTCTAGTCCACGACAACAACCCACATTACAACTGTATCGAAAAGTAAGGAAAACAAGGTAAGAGAAACCAAACATATGTAGCACTTCTCTGCTCTCCTAGCAGTTAGCACCTGAAAGGACTAGCAAGAGGGCAAGTACAAGACTACTTCTCCACTAACCCCCACGGCCACCTGGGACTGCAGGACTTCCTGCCTCAAGTAGGTTATCTTTGTATTTCGTGGATTTCTCCTGTGAGTTTGCCCAGTTGCCACATACATAATTAGAACTAGGGCAGGTTTTAGGCATCGTCTGAAAAAGTTACCTCTAATATTAAATTTTTGTCCTCCTTATTGTTCTGTTTTGAGAAGGCATAATCAATAGATCCATATTCACTCTTGTACACTCATGAGTGCATACACCTCTGTCAGAAGCTACTCATTTCTCTGCTTTCCAGAGTTAAGAGTCCAAATAATTTCACTAGCTCGGTATGGAAGCCATTCCACACCAACCTTCCTCTACTCTTCTTCTAGCCCTACCACAGCCCTTAAAATGGAGGGTCCTGGACAGACTAGAACTGAGTATTCAAGAAACAGGTATTTGTTTTACTTACAACCATAATGTTGTTTCTTTGCTCTTTAATTCTTTTCTACTCCTAAAATAGGGGAAGGTGTTGTTTTGTTCCTAACTGTTGAATATAATGTTAGCATAAAACTATTCTAGTTCCACCACAGCTTTTATTACTCATAAAAGCAATTTCAGAGTCTACTGCACTACATGGAGTCAGAACTGCAGGCCTCGCCACTGCCCTAGCATGTTGCTGCAGTTAGCAACTGAATTTCATCTGACACTTAATGGCCACACACTCAGCAGTGTGAGGTTCTTTTGGAATTCTTCCCTGCTAGATCTCATGGCCCTTCACAAGACACTTGTGTCACCTTCTCAACACTCCCTTCCAGGTCATTTGGAATTATTTCAACCACAGAACAACTAGACAGCCAGAAGCTGAATCAGAAGTTGAATCTGGCCAGGTTTGTCTTCTTAACTCTGTATTTAGTTCTTCCTTAAAAAAGGCAGTTTTGGAGGAGGAGTCAATAAATAAAGAAGCTACCTAGCAATTTTCCCTGTGAGCTGCATCCATAGGTCTCTGCAGAGAGCATACTTGCCAATTACATTGTACTTGGGCAATATATGAACATCCATTTAATAATGAATTTGTGGGTTTCCTCAGCAATACACTGATCAAGTTGCATAGGATGACCCTACTGTGTGCAAGCAGATTACCCTTTTTCAGTGGAAGAAGCTTGTGTAGACTACAGTATTGGTGTACCTTGCCCAGGCTCTACTCAGCCCTTGCATTGATATTCCACATGAAGTATAGACCCTCCCTCTGCCAGTTCAGGAGCTGCAAGTGTCCCAAGTCCTGAGTTACTGCGAGATACCTGCCATCCACAGGCTGGCTCTAAAAGGCACAGCTCTGGTCTGAGCCCATGGGGAGATGGGTAAGAGATGTGAGAACAGGTTCTCTTTTTAGTCCTATTGTCTCATTACCCCAACTGAATAGCTTCTGCAGGAAAACAACCTTCACTCCTAGACTCAGCCAAGTACCTACCATCTTTAGCAGCATGTCCATGCCCATCTTTGCAAGCCTCTGTCTCAGCTCTGTGGCAATCTCTGCGTGGAGGTAGTGTGAAATAGGCTCACTCTCCTGAAATAAAGACAAGAGCTGGAGTCAAACACACCCTGCATCCCACCTTCAAGCACACCTTTACCTAGGTGCCCACACTTAGGGGAGGGCCTAGAAAGGACCTGCTCAACAGAGGCTGTACTGAATGCGATACAGAACACAGGTTTGCTCTTTGGAAAGAAGGTCTGATACCGCCTGGGGCAGAAATACTCTTGCAAGGATCACACACAGGAAAAATAAGGGTGAGAGTAGCTTTGGTTTGAGTCAAACATGCACGAGGAAAGTGAGGTAAGCATCAAAAAGCTTCAGATTGCTGAGCTCCTTGCTTTGACCCATCACAGAGGAGAGCTGAAGCATGGTGTTGGTTTGCAAAGCACAGGCAAGCACGTGGTGGCTGGACACACTGCTGGTCTGCTTGGTTTCAGGCCAAGTGTCCACTTCTATATGGAGTTCTCTGCCACCTGTCTTCCAGGATACACTGCTCACAAACAGCGTGGAAAGGACACTGAGGAAGGACACCAATTTCTTTAAGCAAGCAAGAGAAAAGCATCCTTCTGCCTCTGATCACTACTTCTCAAGAAATATCTTCCTGGCATGTCACCCCTTAAGGGCCTTATCCCTGCTACCACCACTCCCAGACCCTGGGACTCTTACCTCAAATGTTTCCACTAGAACATCTGCTGTGACCAAAGGCCAAAGGGGAGTTGGAAACTTCACAAAATCGACATCTAGGAAATTTTGTCGGAAGCGCTCCAGATTTCTGGCTTCATAGCGTAAGTCAATCTCAAGGGAGAAAAAGAAAAAGCAGGCTGCAAATTATATTCAATTAGAATTAGCTCTTCAGGACTCTGTATGATGCAGTATTCATCTGTATGATGCAATATTCACAACTGTATGATGAAATATTCAATACCAACAAAAGTAGTCAGAAAGCCAGAATGATAACAAAATAGTGGTGCTTCTTACAGCTTTCCTGATGGAAGAGTCGGAGTAAAAGACTGGGTAATGGACAGACACAACCCAGCACCTTTAAAATATGGATGACTTATATAGGCCTGATGTCTCAGAAAAGAGGACTGCATTATTTTCAACAGTAAGACAGAACCTGAATCAAAGCTCACTGTCCAGCTAGCAAGTCAAACAGACAAGGCAGAAGAACTGCAGCCCTAATTTCGCCTTACAGATAGGCAGCCACAGCAGGAAAAATTTAATGTAACATGTACAAAATAATCCACTGTGCAAAGTCCTGCCCTAGTTCTTCAGTGATCTTGACACAAGGCATCTCTCCTGCCCACTACTGCTGCTCAAGGAGGTAGGATAATCTTGCCTCACCTCCCTCATCTGGCAAAGGGAAATATCCGAGGAACACTTCTTGGACTTCTAAAGTGAAAGGAAAAGGAGTTACAAGTGTATCAGATGCTCTCCTAATCCTCAGCCTTCAGTACATCCACCAAAAGCTTTGCTAGATTAAACTGGTACTAGTGACTTGAACCACATCTGAACACAGTCCACAGTTTATACAGCATGGATTTACTGTGTAGGTCCTTTTGCAACAGGGGAAAAGAATTAAGGCTTTCAAAAGCTTGTACAGATTGCAGATTGCAATCTAGACATAAAAATGGCATTAGCAGATAATTGTTCATTTTAACAGAAACATCACCCTAATTGAGCCTGTAGTGAAATCTTTGTAAGTTTGGTAGTAAGGATGTGTCAAGACTGTCTTTAGAAGACATTAGTGAATCCCTTTCAAGTCTATTCGCAAAGCTTAACTTTATCAATATTGAGTCTGATGACAACACAATATAGAATGTGTTGTTAACCTATGAGAAAGCATATTAGTTATGCCAATACATATCTCAGTGCTAACAAACATGACCAGTGAGCACAAACTGCAAACATCTGTGTGGGATTAGAGACAAAAAACACATCTGAGAAATTATTTTCCTAAGGAGAGGCCTTTACCAGCATTCATGTTTCAGAAAGCTGCAAAAAGGCCTGTGACCATGGCTAGCTGCCTGTTCAGGCTGTTCACTAGAAAACATACTCAAAAGTCTAAAAAAAGATTTTAAAATCTGATAAAGACTTATTGTTTTCACTGCTTTGTTTTACTCTGTGAGCACGTAAGCTTCCCTACAGTAACATTATGTGACTGATTAGAATAAAGAACATAACTAAAGAACAAGCAAGTCTTCACCTAATCCTTGAAAACAGGGTAGTATGAACAGAGTCAGAGCCAGCAACAAGATCAAAGGCAGTTTTGTTTCAGTACGTGGGGACCATGGCATTGCACCCACCTGCTGAATCATAAGCTTCTCAAACTCCTCCACAATCTCTGTCAAACTGAGCCACTTGAATCCAGGGAGAAGTCCAATGATGTGGCTACCTAGCTTCATGAGAAAAAGATCCATCTGGACTTGGTGGACCAGCCCAGGGTGCAGGACCTGCATAAGAACCAACAGTGGCAAGATCAACTTCCTAGACACTCCACGTCAATCAACTCAAGCGACACACTCCAGATAGCTAGAACCCAGCCTGTTGGACTGGGTGTTTCCCCAGCTAGTCCTCAGAACTCAGATCTTGCCATGGCTTAAGTTGTAAAAAAACATTTTGTAACTGTCAAATGGAATATATCTGTGTTATAGTCTCACCCTATGCCATTTTCCACTGCTTTCACACTCCCACTTGTTCCCTGCTATGCAGTACTGACTAGTATTTGGAGCAGCTCAAACGTAAGGTTTCTTTAAATAAACTTTGCTGGAAAGAACTTCTCTGTTCCAGATTTCTTCATGTAAGCAGAGGAGGGGGTTTCCTTGTCTGGAATGTGAAACCAAACTTAATATTCATCCTTTTAATGTAAACTGCGCCCTTGTAAGCATTTATGGCATCCACATGCCACATCAAATGGTGCCATAGGCAGTTATGTGTCCTCAAGCTCTCCAGGCTTGAAAGAGCTGGAGCTACTGCAAGTCTGGATTGCAACTGGCTGGAATGAAAACACTGAGAAAAGACACTGAGGGAGATGAGCATCACTTCTCACTTCACCTGGCCTCAGCCAGCTGCTCATCTCCATGGAAATTAAAACCTGATAAGCGTCATCCAGCACCCTCCATTTTCACACACTACCAGTCATGTGTATGACTTACTTTAATGGCTACAGGTGTGAGATGTCTGGCTGATGAAGGATGTACATTCACGAGTGGTTTGGCCATTTGCCCCATAAAGGACATCCCATTCTCAGGACTTCTCCAGGAGCAGTCTGCTGCACTGAGCTCCTCCCTGCTCCTGTCATCCCGTATCTGCTCACTCTTCCTCCTCCTCAGCCACCTGAGGAGGCCTCTAAAGCCTGACGCTTCCCATGCTTCAAAAGCAGTCCTGAACTCCAAGTGTTGCACTAGCTCCTTGGCCTGGGAGCCACCGATAGCCGTGAGGTCGGCATAGGCTTTATACACCTGGGCAACACAGCCCGAGCCGACCGGCTCCTGGCTCTGGAACTTGAGGATGCTCATCCAGTCCTCACCAAAGGCCTTCCTTAGGAGCTCATCCGTGTGGCCCCACGGGTGTGGGCTCACCTCGATGTGCAGCTTAGAAAACTCATCGCAGAAGGCCTCTGAAAAGAGGTCCCTCCGCGTGCTGGCCCACTGGCCCAGCTTCACACAAGTAGGGCCGGCGGCCTCGGCCGCCCTCCGCAGCAGCCGCAGCCACAGGGCGGCCAGGCCGGGCCACAGGCGGCTCAGCGGGTAGAGCAGCAGCAGGGGGCCGAAGCGGAGCAGCAACGCGCAGGCCCGCAGACCCATCCGGAGTACCAGACCCAAACGTCGCAGCAGCACCCGGGGGGGCGGCTCAGGGCAGCGCTCCCCGACCCACACCGGTCCCCGCTGCCCCGGCCTCTCCTTCCAGCCGGTCCCCGCGGGCACCGCCAAGGCCACCGCAACCCAGCGCCGGGTCCGCAGCCCGCCGCGCCCTACGGCCGCCCAGCCGGGCAGCCCTCCCCTGGCCCCAGCGGCCCGTCCGAGGAGGGGGCGCGGGAGCGGCAACAGCCGCACAGCACTACCCGCCACCATCACCTTTCACCGCCGGTAACGGCCACGGGACGGGGGGGAAACGGGGACACACGACTGGGCGGACGGACCGAGCAGTCAGCCAATCAGCGCTGGCAGGCGGTGGCGGCCCGCCCCTTAAAGGGACAGGAGGGAAGAGCACTGAGGGAAGAGCATTCTTCCCGCTTCGGATATGGCCATGGAGTCCTGTGAGGGGAAGAGCTTGACTGAGCCATAGCCTTCTGAGTGGGAGCGTCCCCTCAGTCATTACTAGGGGAAGAGGGGTTGCCCCTTCCCTTTTGTCACCCGGTGACATACTTGAGGCAGAGCCTTCATCTCTCCACCCGTTTTGACAGTTGGGGTGGGCTCTTGCCGTGTGGTGGATCAAGCTATGCAGGCGGCTGACACCTATTAATGAAAGTCAGTGCTGCGGTAATGGCAGTACCTGAGGGGCCACGACGGCACATCACTACTAATAAAAGAAATTAAAGCAAAAGCCTGCTGGTTGCTCAGTTGAGGTAATGAGGATGCAGCTGGTGGTCATCTGTCTCTTCCTTTTGGAAGCTTTAGTGTGTAACCACAACCCAACAGAAAGTGTGTTTTAGGGGGCAGCCACCGCAAAGGTGATGCTGCCACTCATGGTTATTCGGGAAAGTTGCTGTCTTGTGCAGCAAGGCTTTGAGCTGGGAGCCGTGTCCTTTCCCACTGGGAGTTCGGCTGGTTTCCAGCTTTGGGTGTATGTCCCTAACTGCCTGCTTCTACAGAGGGGAAATAAAAATATATCCCCTTTCTTATATTTTAATGTACCATGGGAACCAACAGCCTGTAGGAAGAATTAATCCACTTTCCAATCCAGATCATTCCCTCGCTTTAACATCAGGTAGCTCGAATCTGACCAAGCCAATCTGTGCCAACAGGCAGCTGGATTACGACCCTGCGCAGGCAAACTGGATCAACGGATGGAAATCATTTAACAGGCTTGAGGCTTCCCGTGAGCTGGCAGATTCTGTGACTAATACAGCAGGGGAAAGCTTTGGAGTAACGAGTGTTGCTTTGGTGCCGTGTAGCGACTGCCATAGAATCACAGAATGGTCAGGGTTGGAGGGGACCTCAGGATCCCTCGGATGTTTCTATCTGCAACCAGAAAGGCACCTTCTCCACCTCATCACTTTTGCCCGCCGCCCCGGTACGCGGGACTGCCCCGAGAAGAGGGGCCGGGCGCCGTTGCCATGGCGGCGGGTGGGGCGGTGCTCCTGCCGGAGGGCGGCCCGGGCCGGGGCCGGGGCCGGGGCCGGTGGCGGCGGGGGGCGGCGGCGGCGGCGTAGCGGCGCTGCATGGCGCAGCGGGCGGGGAGCCCCCAGCCGCGCGTCCGCAGGCCGCCAGCCCGGCGCCGGGCGCCGCCGCCATGCAGGAGTACGGCCCCTCACGCCCGCCGCCGCTGAGAAAGGTAGGGGGGCGCAGAGGGACCCGTGGTGGGGTTGGGGCAGCGGCGGGCGTTACCGGCAGAGAGTGGGCAGAAGGTACCGGGAGGCAGCCCGCCGCCGCCGGCTAGACCGCTCTTCCGTGGTGGCGGCCGGGGCGCGGGGGATCGGTGCCGCTCCAACAGATCTTTTAATTCCTTTTCCCCTTCAGCCACCAAACTGTCTTTTTTCCCCCCTTCTCCGGTTGTGTGTTCGGTTGCAATAGAGGGAAACCGGGGGCCGTGAGCCAGTCCCCCACCGTCCCGGCCGCTGAGGGTACCGCCGCTCGGCCCCGCCGCTTTCCCGCCGGCTCTGCTGCTGCTCCTGCTGTCCCCGCCGGGCGCGGGTGCGCTGGGTCGGCTGCTGGAGCGGCTCTCGGCCGCAGGCGGGTGGGAGAAGGGCGGAGGGAACGCGGGGAGCTGCTGAAACGCGACCCAAGTGGTTCGGAGCGATGGGGGAGCAGAGGCAGCCCAGCCACGCAGCACGGGGCCCCTGGGTGAAGTCAGCCCTGCCTTGCTCTCCGGCAGGAGAAAAAGCTGAGGAAACGCTAAGCAGATTCTTTGGGGGAAACAGCAGCCTTCTCCTCAGTTTCAGCAAAGCCCTGAACCTCTCCATCCATGATTGTACCTCTGTATTTCTCTCTGCTCTGGATAGCCTGTTTTTCTCTTACTTTGCCTTTGGCAGGAGCATTTCTGACTCCTACTTTGGATCTATGAGAATATTCACCTGGGGATGTCCTGGGGAGAGAAACTCCTTGCTTGCCTTCCCGCTGTGATACCCAGGATAGTGGGTGCTAATCGGTTAGGCACGGAGCTGGTGGAGAGGAACGGTGGTTGGGAAGGGAATTTACAGCTGTCTGCTGCCGTGATCCCCGGGTGTCAAATACAAACTGGAGGGTAAAGCATGCAGGTGTACTTGGGACGCTTTCAGAGGTTTTGGTTTTATGAGTCTCCAAGGAGCCTGGCTCTTAATGCTCAGTGCTGGAAAATGAATGGTCAGGAGGGGACTGAGGCTTTCAGACTGCTTGGGGCTGCACTAGAGCCGTGCAGGAGCAGGCAGTAAGTGCTAAGCAGGGACACTTAATCCTCCCCTTCTTCCAAGGAACACAGTTTGTTTCCTGGACAGATCAGCAAGTTGTATGGGAGCTGTTCCTGACCCTGAGGTGTTCCTGGCCACTTCTGCTCTTGCAGTTTATGCAGGGTTGTTGTCTTTGGAGAGGACTGTCTGTGGCCTGGAGCTCAGCTGGGAGGATAAAGAGAGGGGCAGAGGGATTTCCATGGTGCTTTCATTTGCTACTGGGAGGTGAACTGCTGGTGTTGCTGGTGGCTTAAAAAGCTGTTTTCTGTGTTGGCTGCCACCTTGCTAACCACTCATTCTTGGTGTGTGGTTGCGAAGTCCAATGAAGTGTACTGGCTCTGTTTCTGAACCACCAGAAAGGGTGGTTACTGTATCCTGCCAGAGGAGAGGAATGTGCTTCCTTGACCCTTGTGTTGTATTCTGAATCGTCATTGGGATAGTGTTTGTGGGATTTGGTGGTTGGTGTTTTGGGCTTGTTTGGTTGTGGGTTGTTTTTTTTCAAGTAATCCAGTGTTTCAGTATGTGAGAATGGGTATCTACCACACTGGGACAGGCTTGGAAACATCTGAAAATGCTAAGTATGGAAATGAGAGGAAAGCCACAGGATTTCCCAGGGTAATAGAGCGCCTCTTTGAGAAACGGAAGAGAAAGCATTGAAAACAAAGGGCTCTGGAGCAACCCAGGATGTAGAAAACAGGCTGAAGATTTATGGCTCAACTGGGACCACTCTCTGCCTGCGGGTGAGAAGGTTGTGTGCTGAAGCCTGTGTTGGCCTTTGGCACGTCCCTGTTCTGACAGTCCATGCAGAATTTACTTCTTCTTCATCAGCTCAGATCCCCAGGCACAATATTCCTTGTAGACCACAAGTGTGTGTGGAGTGTCCCAGGGTGCTTCTTTCAGTGGTGTCCTCAGCTTGCTGCCCTGGGAAATCTTTTTAGGACATTTTGTCTGCAGAGACAACCACGTGATACTTTCTGTTCTCCAAAAACAAGAAGGGCATTTAGATCCCTTGTCAAGTGCTTACAATATGCTTGTCTTTCTCCCATGCCTGGCATATTTACATGCCAGAAATGTTCATTTTAACAGGGACATCATAAATAAAGACCATGTAATCTGAAAGTCTGTGGTTTTCAGAGGGGATCAAAAGGAGCTTTTCCACCAAGTTGTTCTGAATATCGGCCATAATAACTAATTCATATGGACAGGAATTAAAACCTCTGTTTTGCTGGATGCTCTGGGGGCAGAGAGGCAAATGCAGTCCTTGCCCCAGGTTTAAGAAGTTTGCCAAGGAGATCTTCACATGACAAAGCCAGACTTTTGAACATGGAGAGATGCTGGGCATTTCAGAAATGTCCCGGTAAGTGTTACATACTTCTGGATCCCCCGAATGCATCGTGCAAGGTAGCTGGTTCTCTCTTATTTTTGCAGCACCTGACATTTATTTCCTGACTGGAACTGTGCTAAAGCTGCTCCTTCTTAAGTGGAGGCCAGACCAAGGGGAGAAATGGCTCTGTAGAGCACCATTAAGCCCATGAGAGTGGAGGAGCAGCTTCTCTGCAGCTCTTGTTGAGGCTGGTTAATTGTGGTGATCAGCTGTGTCAGGCATCCAGAACTGGGGTATAAGCCCTTTAGGGAAGCATTTTTTAGCGGAAGGATTTAAGTACTAGTGGCCGATATGTCTGTTGGAAGGATCCCAAGAGCTGGCTGGAAGAGGCCTCTGCTATGAAGGAAATGCTGAAATGGGACTTTTAATGAACTTGCATAGCAGTTCCTTAAGGATTGAGAAGACTCTCCACAGGGAAGAAGGGAGTGGGTTGTAGCTAGAAAGAAATTCCTTTGTTGTTTTAAAGTTCTGACAATAAATGAGTGAGCTTGGGTTTGCCTAGATAAGCTCAAATAACATCACATCTGAGGGGTACTGATCTGTAAGCATGTTTTACCCAGACAAGGCTGAAGAAGAGACATTTTCTTGACTGTAGCTCTGAAGTGTAAGGGAAAGGACAATAGCACATTTATCTTGCTTATGGGTTTATTATGGTATCCCTTCTCTGCTTTTCAACTCTTAAGTGGATTTACCAACTACTGGAAATGAAAGCAAAGGCAGAAATGCATGAAATGCATATACTGTTTAGTGGTGGTTTCAGCCCAGATTTTTATAGAATCATAGAATAGTTAGGTTTGGAAAGGACCTTAAGATGATCAAGTTCCAGCCCCCCTGCCATGGGCAGGGACACCTCGCTCTAAACCATATCACCCAAGGCCTCGTCCAACCTGGCCTTGAACACTGCCAGGGATGGAGCATTCACAGCCTCCCTGGGCAACCTATTCCAGTGCCTCACCACCCTAACAGGAAAGAATTTCCTCCTTATATCCAATCTAAACTTCCCCTGTTTAAGTTTTAACCCATTACCCCTTGTCCTATCACTACAGTCCCTAATGAAGAGTCCATCCCCAGCATCCCTGCAGGCCTCCTTCAGATACTGAAAGGCTGCTATGAGGTCTCCACGCAGCCTTCTCTTCTCCAGGCTGAACAGCCCCAACTTTCTCCGCCTATCTTCATATGGGAGGTACTCCAGTCCCCTGATCATCCTCGTTGCCCTCCTCTGGACTTGTTCCAACAGATCCATGTCCTTCTGATGTTGAGGACACCAGAACTGCACACAATACTCCCAAGTGAGGTCTCACGAGAGCAGAGTAAAGGGGCAGGATCACCTCCTTCGACCTTAGTGAAGACTACTTACATTCTCAGTGTCCATGGTCAGCCTTGTGTATACCATATGACTGAATGAACTCCAGGCTACTGTGCTTTTGAAATGAGTGCTTCCACAGAAGCCTTAGGTGTTCTTGAATTTAGGTGCCTAAAGCAAAGAAGCTAAAGTCCCTGGAGCCACTGCCCCTCTGCAACCTGGGTTTTCAGCTGAGGGCTGTGTCCTTGGGTGAAAGCCTGGCTCAGAGCAGGCAGAGGAGCAGTTCAAGGTCTCTGTTATATAGCACTAAAAAGTGGCATCACTATGTTACATGAGTAAATACGTGAGGTCCTGTAGGCCAATCCTATTCAAGTTCTGTTGCAGCCTTTAAGGGGTTCACGCTCAAGGTACTCTGTGTCTGTAGACACAGGACTGATGAGGTGTTAAGTTCCCAGTCTGGTTCCTGATCGGAGCAATGGATACTTGCCTGCTGTCTGTGTGGGTCTTCACCAGTTCATGTCTTTTAGTGAGCCAGGAGCTCAGTGGGAACTCAGGGGATAGAGCCCGCCATCATGATGGGCCTTTCCTTTCTCTGCCGAGATGGCTCTGTGTAGCTGTGAACCGTATCTTGGGGTTCCAGCCCATCATGTGCAGTTGCAAACAGAGGTTGTGCTTTTGGGATAATCCTGGTGTGATGGTCAGGGTAATCTGTGCCAAAACCCTGTGGGTGTATGCTGCTCTGAGATAAATATGTTGCCTAAACATTTGCTGGTCAAATGTGAGGTGCTGTGTGTGTGACAGACCCTAAAAGTGGGCTCATGATGAATCTTGCTTGCAAGAATTTTGAAACACAAGGACTCTTTTTTTTTAGTGCAAATAACATGTATTGAGACCCTTATTTCTGTCTTTCCTGCAATTAGTACTGTCCCATGGTAAAACTGGGGGGAAGTCAAGCATAGTTGGAAAGATGGAAGCTCAAAAGTGCGATGTCCTGCTGGAATAAACACTGTGAGTGCTGGTATAATCTTCATCCCTTGTTTCAATGCTTTGTCCCTCTCCAGGTTAGAGAAACCACCTGCAGCTGGCATACTATTAGTTCCAGGATTTAGCAGGTCAGAGTCAATAGTTAGAGTGGTGATTATAGGTTAGGTTTTACTAATTAAATTTGTTAGGATTTAATACATCTCTGAGGCCTTCTTGTACATTTTGGGTGAGGTTATCATCCCACCACTGGGATGCGGCCAGCTAGCTATGCTTGAGGTCTTTTGGTTTTCATTTTTTAATCACTCATGCAAACGACACTTTGCCCTGCATATTACCTGTTATCTTCATGTGTGTTACACGTGCCCTTTGCTGAACATGAGGTATGTCTGTGTTGGCCGTCTGATAAGTAACTGGTGGGCCACTGGCATAGAGCCTCAGGTTGCTCCTGAAGAGCAGGAAGGCCAGGAGAGGACTGTGCAGCCTGAGTGGGAGTCACTGCTACTCAATTCCCCAGCACTGGAGCCAAAACTCTTCCTCAGCCTTGTGCTCCAGGGCTGGGAACCAGCAGTGTTTATGTGATGAGAGGGAGCAGAAGATGGTTTTTCCTGAGCACTGCCTTTGCCCATACATGTGCTGGCACAGAGCCAGGATGGAAACTATGTCCTCATGAGCAGAGAGAGAGAGAGGGGCCCAGAAGCACAGATTGTTACAAGTAAAAACACCAACGCATCCAGAGAAAGCCTCAAACAGATAGGCCTGGCCATACCCTCGGTTGTTCGGACAGTTGACTTCATGTGTAGTGCGAGTATCTAGGAGTGTGGGTGTGGGGCATGGATCATTTTGAGATGTTTGGTGGAAGACCAGAGTAAAAGGCAAAAGGAAAGAAGCTAGGCAGGTAAGTTACCTGCTGTTTGGCTCTACTGGGATGCCTGATTGGGTGTTTGAATTGCCACTGTTGCTATGCCATTAATCAGGTTGGTGCTGCTGTGTGAACTGTTGGGTCATTACTCTGTTTTCAGATGTGGCATCCTATAGCTGTGGCAAGTATCACCTCTTATGTGAAATAGTATTGCTCATGCTGATAGAGGTTTGTTTCACTGGTCTTGCTCCTTCTAGCCCATGTTCAGCAGAGAGCTATTGATCTGGATTGAGACTAGTGTAAAGATAGGTTCTGCAAGTAGATGCTGACAGCTCTATTTTCCTATGCCCAGCTCGTCACTAGGCATCATGGTACGTAACCACATTTGCTGGACAGTTCATTATATGGGGTGCCAACCTTGCTTGGAAGGGCCTTGCCTTGACTGGGTATCTGTACAGGAGGCTGTGCCTCACAGAAAACTTGGTCTCAGAGAAGCAGTCAGAAAAGATTGGCTCTGAGCTCATTTGAAAATCTGTCACAGACACTTACAATGTTGAGCACTGATGATGTTAAAGGGCAGCTTGAGCAGGGAAAGGTGCCACTTCACTTGGAAGTGGAGAAAAGAGTTCTGAGGGGGACCCTGCCAGGCACTAAGACTCCTGATCCTGCAGATACTTGAGAGCAGATGGACCCTGACCAAGTTCAGGCTTGCAGGTTGTGTTTCCAGAAACTTACTGGGGACTCTGGCAATTCACCAGAGAGACTGGTTCATGGAGCGAAGACTTACTGCTCTTTGTAACCAGAGTAATTTTAAATAGCTAGGTGTTCTGTGTTTTAATTAAATTTCCTTTTGGGAATAAAACTGGTGAAGCATTTCTGTGATCCTGCTACACTTAAATATATTCTACAGTATATATTTATGCCCCCAGTTTGGCAAATCATTTAAGCAGACGTTTAGGTCTAAGGACATGCTCAAATCCATCCAGCAGAGCACTCTTGTTTCCCAGTGCAGTACATCATTCCTTCTCAGGGAAGTTCAGACTGGACTTCATGCAATCTTATTGAAGATAGCAGACTTCGAGCATAGGCTTAAAATTAAACACTTGCTGAGGTGTTTTCCTCATCACAAGAGATCTCTCACACACCCAGCTGTATTCTGTAGAATCATTTTATATTAGCAATGTCCTTGAACACTGCTTTCCTCTTAATATCCTGTGAGACTTCTTGCCAAGTGCTTGCTGACAAGCTGTGTTAACTGTGAGCAGTTCAGGTGAGATGCTGTCACAGCCCTGGTATTTTGCTAGCATTGTGAATAGGCATGCATATGTGAATGATTAAATCAACCAACCCATCAGGGTGTCATCTGGAAAGGAACAAATGCTGAGCTTGCTTTGCAGGCGGGGGGAGGATGAGATCCCCCTCTGTATTTTCTGCTGAAAGCTTTTCCCTTCTCCAGATGTGCAGATGATGTAGTTCTTTGCCAAAAGCCAGCCGTGACTTCAAGAGCTGGGGAACGTGCACACATCTGTTTGCAGAGGAGAGCAGCAAAGGGCCTCGGGTCTCCTGTCTTAGGGGATTATGATCTTGTGATAGATAGCACTGGCTGTCATGGAGGGAAATGGCAAATTTCACAGGGCACCGTGAGGGCACTTCATAAATATAAGTTAGCTTGCCAGTGTCAGCCAAACACCACCTTGCTCAGTTAGAAAGGAAAGAGCTCCCAGAGACTTTTCAGGCTATTGGAATTTTTTCTTTAAAAACATTAAGCTGCCCCAGAAGATGTGAGTATTTTTCACACACAAAAATATAATGTGTTTCAGCTGCAAAGCATGCTGTGAGTGCAGGCTTCACGTTTTCTTTTAGGTAACAGTTGAGTCTTGGTTTACACAGAGCTCAGGGTGGCATAGAAGCAAAGGGAGATAAGTGCCTCTTAGTAAAATTGAGAAGGGTGCCTGCTCCAGTGCACGTAGCGCTTCAGAAATCAACATCTGGCCAAAAAAAGACCCTGAGGCATCCTCTACAGTTCAGTAAAGTCCATGGGAGCTTTTCCATGACTTCAAGGAGTTTGGAATCAGGCTGTTAGTTGAGATTCTGTTTTTCCCTGTCTTGACATGCTAGGCTGTATGTGCGGCAATCTGTAGTCAAATTCTGCAGGAGGATTTCTTGCAGATGTGTGCGCTCTTGAGCTTTTTCCAGATGATGTAAGAAGCCCTGATCTCGCTGGCTGCCATTTTTCTGCTTTGTCAAACTCTGAGAGAGGCCTGAGAGGTTTTCTGCTGGGAAACTTAACATGTGATGACTGGTTTTTGCATCAGATTTCTGTCTCCTGAGATTACTATGAATGGCTGCAAGTTGAGGTTTTGCCATGGTGTCACCTCTCGCATACAACAGTCCCGTACTTGTGTTGGTGAAGGATACCGACAGCTTTTGCTGCTTAGTCTGTGCTAAAGCTTGCCCCATTGGTATCCTCTTATATGCACAGTAGGAAACTTTCCTTGTAGGATGATTTAGCATACACAAAGTCAGTGGCAAACTGAAGTTTTCCCCTGCTAAATTCCTAAATTCCTCCACTAGTCAGAGAAAGACACTCTTGGGTGTGTTTCAAGGAAAAACAGGCTCGCCTCTAAAAGGCACAAATTTCATGAAATGTTGTCAGGTTTTGATGAGGCTGGATTGGGTTTTATTTTGAACTAACTTCTTCTGACATCTAAGATATTGCTTCATGTCCCACTGGCTTAATGTTTGCTTGCATGGGGTAAATAATTTTTCTGATCCAAAGGAATCTGGAAGTATATCAGAAACAGAGACTTGCCCTCTCAGAGAAGTGAAAGACTTCATTCTGACCATCAATAACTGCAGGAATAAAACCCCTAGTTTTCCTGTTCTTTAAACCAAACTATTCACATACACCAGTCCCACTGCCTCTGCTCATACTCCAGGTAGCCTTCCATTAGCTTTTTATTATTAATGTCAGTAGAATAGAATAGACTATTTCTGTTCCCTTCCCACTCTTGTTGTGATAAGGGACCTAAACCGATCGTCTACTCCAACTGCCTGACCTCTTGAGGGCTAATCAGAAGTTAAAGCATATTGAGAGTATTGTCCAGATGCCTCTTAAATACTGACAGACTTGGGGCATCAGCCTCCTTTTAGGAAGCTTGTTGCAGGGTTTGACCACACTCTTCGTAAAGAAATGCTTCCTAATGTCCAGTGTGAACCCCCCTGATGTAGCTTTGAACTATTCCTATGTGTCCTGTCACTGGGTACCAGGGAGAAGAGCTCAGCACCTCCCTCTCTGCTTCCCCTCCACAGGAAGCTGTAGAAAGCAATGGGGTTGCCCCTCAGCCTCCTTTTCTCCAGACTAGGCAAGCCCAAAGTCCTCAGCTGCTCCTGATAGGGCATGCCCTCCAGCCCTTTCACCAGCTTTGTTGCCTTCCTCTGGACCCATTTTTATTTCAAGTTCCTGTAAACTCCCACTTTTTGACAAAATCAAGCCTGACCATGGATTACATGTATTTTTCTTTCTTTTTTAAAGTAAAAAGCCTGGAAACAGGCAATTGCCAGCCCATTCTTTTTTCCTGCAGGACTTAAGAAGTTCAAGTGTCTCACTGTCTCTGTCACACGTGTAACTTTTTTCTTTTCTTTTTAAACTTGTGAACAGTATTTTGCAATAGAGGAGAGCTTGTTGTGACTTGCCATGAAACCCTTGAATGCAGAATTAAGCAGAAGCTTGTATAATGCAACTTTCCTTCAGCATTTTCTTTTTTTTCACAGTCAGCATAACTTGGTGGTACACTGATGGAGCACAGTGGGATGTGTGTGGATGAGATCACCAAAGTGCTGTCAGCTGTCACTGCTCCTCTTACTTTAGCTGAGCAGTGACCTGGAAGTGAGGTTTTGGGCTTCTGGGGGCTTTGGAGGAAATTTTGTGGCATTTCTTTTTCAGTTTGTGGTTAAATAAACAAAAAACCCAGACACCCCATAAATAACTATTTGGAGAAAGGTAACAGGGCAGCCCCATCTCTTCCCTCCTTTTTTCCCTTCCAAAAAAAATACAGTGGGAAGGAAGGGAAGCTTAACAAAGTATTTGAGATCCTTGTGAAGTGAAGATTTAGCAGACACTCACACCCCCCTAATCTAGCTAAACTGTGGTAGGTAATGTCATTTCACAACAGGGAACCTGACTATTTTGGCATACTGAACTTAGGTCAGACTTGACAAAAATTGTTCCTGTTGATCAGAAACCGTACGTAATTCACTCATCCAGCAACACTCAAACCTGTTTGTGATCTATGCAAATTGAATTGCTGAAGCCATGCAGGTGTGTTTCAGGTATGTGAGTGCACGGTGCCCAGGTAAGTTAGCTTCTGGACCCTTTTCTAATCACGTAAGAGAAGCAGGTACTTTTACAATATGGGTCAGAGTTTATGAGATGCCTACCTCTGGAAGAGAGAGTACTTCAGAGCAAAAATTACCTCTTGAAAGTGTTAAAAGAGGCTAAAAAGAGCAGCTCACATGTGAACAGCTAGAGTTAGCTGAGATAGACTGGCCCATTGTTCCAGTTTATTTCCTGTGTAGAAATTTACGCTAATGTGCAGTATCTGGAAGTATATTTGCCATATAAACTGCTTCCTCTTATCTCAGTGTACAGAAAAGTCAGTCTTGCCAAACAAATGATGCAAAGTAGGACTGATTCAGCATCATTTCTGCCTGTCATCAAAAGTCAGATGTTTGTGAAGATAGTCTAAAGAAAAGTGACTTCTTAGTTTTGTGTGGTAATTGTATTTACAAGCTATGCATCTCTTATATTCTTTTTGCTTGGCATATAAGCAAAGATAGATTCTTGCTAACCTACTTCTAGTGCCAAAATTTTCTGTCTTACTTTTCAATATGAATGTAGTGAACACACTTAGAGACGTGGATGACAGATTTTTATTAAGCAGATGCCATCCAGCCTGAATGTTTGAATTATTACATGTGGAAAAGATGGGAAGAAGAATGCCCACTTGAATGCCAAGCATTTTTCTTAAGAAGTACATCAAGTAGAGCATTATAGAAGCTTTTTCTATGCCTCTTCTAATTGAAGCAAATGGGGCAACTTCCCCTAAAAGTTTGCATTTATGTTTAGTTTGCCAGTAATGTCTGTAGACATTGAGTTTCAATTAAGAAAATCTAGTTGCTATCAAAAGACCCATTGTGTTCAGCCATAGACAACTGAAGCAACATAGTGCAGCTTCTGCCTTTGCATGAAGGTGATTCTGGTGAGGAATATCTAACTGGCCAGTTTGTAGGGTATCTAATGTAAAGAACATCTGCATTTGGTAAAACCACTATCTTCTGCAGGGTGAAAAACATTTATTGGACAGCCTCTTTCCTGGGCCAGACCTTTAGAACTGAGTATGTAATGCTGGTATTTTGGGAGCAGAAGGGGATCACACTTCACAGAGGAACCTGCATGTTCCCAACTGTGTTGTACTAGGTAGGTTACCTGTCTCTTAGTACTGGTCATCTACTGTGGGAGTCCTTGTCCCTCACCCTGTAGGAAACCTTTGCATTCTTTAATCATCGCGTGAGGACCTGTAAGACTTGTCTGCTCCAGAGAGGTTTCATGGGCTTGAGCTGAGGGCTCTGCTTGGGTTTTGTAGGTAGACTTGTGTTGGTGAGGATCAGAAATGAGGTAACGGTTTGGTGAATGACATGAAAGCCACACTATAATCACTGGAGTCAAATCAGTTGCTTCAGTACAGCTAGGATTTTGCCTCGCATTGGACTGGAAGCGAGATGTTTATATGCATCTAAGATGAAAGAGGATGATGTTTATTCAATAGTTCAGGGACATGGGCTTCCGCAGAAGGTTTGACTCCAGAAGACTCCTACTTCGATAGCTTGTTCTGGGCCCTGTAAAATGTGCCCTTGTGAAATGCATTCAGTGCTGGCTCCTTTGTAGTAATGAGTTTTTCCTGTGCACAATAAACAGTATCGGGGCCCAGTCCAGAACAACATTCAGACATCTTGGGTGGAGTATGCCCTTGTGGTTACCCTGGAATACAAAACTTGGATGCACGTTCTCCAGGTTGGAAGCTTCTGTAAGAATAGCTCTGCTTTGCTTGTGAGCTAAAGGCTCGATAAAGGAAACTGTACATGGGTACTTTGCATCTGTGCTGTTACCAAACAGTGGGATGTATGTGAGAGAAAGTAAACAATGGAAATTAAAGACCCCTGGAGTATGCATCGCTGTTAGCACATCCCTTGGAAGACAGTAGTGAACAGCATGTGCTTGTTTGATAACACTCCAATTCCTAGGTTTTCTGCTGTGAAAAACCCAAAGAAATCCTTCAGCAAAGAAAAAAAAAATCTCCCAAATTATTTCTATTTCTCTTTAAATTTCATTACAAAATTACTTTAAGCTTTTCAAAAAATTGTACCCTCTGAAAAGGTATCTCTTTGAAAGAGGAATGAATTTGGGAAGAAAGTATTTTCTTTTTCTGATAGTGAGAACTTACAGCACTCATCAGTATTTGCCAGGGCTGCCTTACTGGTGGGTTCATGGCCTCCCTGAAGTTTCTTAGGCACTACAGAGTTACTAGGGACAAAAGACCCTGGAAACGTGCTAGGGGTTGCATAATTGTATGTCTCGGTTTAGTAGCCATTTTTCACTCCTTGCTTGCTGTTCAGTTGGAGAAAGGAAAAAAATATCTGTTGGGGAGGAAAAGGCATCTAGTAATAGTATTTTGAAAGGGATTTGGTTGTTTTGTTTGGGGTTTTTTGTTGTTATTTTTGTTTGGTTTTGGTGTGGGTTTTTTTAAATTTATTTTTTTTTTGAGGGGTGGGGTGTTCAGGTTTTTGTGTTGTTTTCCACAGCAAAAATGAGAGTGAATGCTCTCTTTTACAGCAATTAATGACAGGTTATCATTGGATAATCCAGGTTGGAAGGGTCTCTATTCCAGCCTCCTGCTCGGAGGTTCAGGTCTGAGCTCAGGTCAGGTTGCTCAGGGCATTGCGTGGTTGGGTCTTGAAAACCTCCAGCAATGGAGAGGTTAGCTTCAATGCAGATGTCTGTTCCAGAGCTGTTATCCTCAGGGTGAAAAAATAATTCCCTTATACAAAATCTCTATGTTGTTTCCACTTGTTCCTGTTGTTTCTCATCCAGCCAAGAGAGAAGCAGCCAAAGAATTTGCTTCAGGTCACACACAGTGCTACACCAATGGGTTTGTTTCTATGAGAAGTAAAATGTTTAAAAAGCCACAACAGAATGTGGAAATCTGAGTCTCGTTTCTGAAAGGGACGGGAACACATGGGTGGCAGTCCACATTTGACTTGGACATGCATAGATAGGTGCAGAGCATCACTGTGTCAGTCTGTCCGTCTTCTAAGCTTCCGGGATGTGAGGAAGCTCTTTAGACCATATCTGGATGAATCACTTCTTCTGTAAGTGCCTTTTTCAGGACTGGGACTGTTACCTCGAACATCTGCTATGTTAGCAATTTCTGCTGGCTCTGTGGAGCTGGACTTAGCACCTGGTAAGTGCCAGAGTGTGCAATGTATGGCAGTGTGTTCATGTATGCACATGAAGCTGCAGACAGATGTTCTCTCAGTCTTCCCAGCAACACCTAGGCATCTCCTGTTGGAATCAGTGAAAAGCGAATGTGTTCTTACAATTCTTTGAAAGTGTTAGCTGCCTTTACAGTGTTTGTTTAAAAAAATCTGATCCTCAGTTGGTTTTGTAAACGGGTCTTAAACCTCAAAGTCATGGAGTCACTGCTGAAAATTTTACCTTTCTTTATTTCCCTGGTGCTTTTCTGCCACAAAGGTGGCAGTGCCACCAAGCCATCATGGTGTCTTGACAGCATTTTTGCTTGACACAGTACCCAGAGAAGATCAGATCCTTTTTTTTCCTTCCTGTCACATAGTTTTCTAGTCAGAAGCTGTACCAAAGCCCATAGGGAGAATGTCTAAATGGTTGTATGCAATAGACTTGCTTCTTATGCTTTACCTTTGTTTGGTGGTTTGGGAAGCCAAAGAGCAAAGGGTCCTTCCTCAACCTGTATTGTGCTTGGCTTGCTAAATGCTGGCTGCTGGGAGGGCGGGGTGGATGAGCAACATGGTGATGTGAGTTGATTTTCATGTTTCTTTCTTGTCCAGAAGCGCCAGTGTCAGCATGGGGAGAAACCCGTGTTTCCCTAGGCCCTCTTGCCACCCTCCTCTACTGAGCCCCTTAGCAGTTCCTGTGCTTGGAATCACCCTGGGAGGGAGAGAGTATCGAACCTACATGTGAGAGTGAAAGGGCGGAGGAGGAAAACCGATTTTCCGTATGATTGGGAGGGTTTGGTTAGGGTTTTTTCCCCACTTCTGTTGGCTGTGAGTGCAGTGACCGCTGTAACCACAGGGCCCGGGCTGGCTCCCTCCCCCACGCTTCCTCTCCCAGGCAGAGCGCAGAGCACGGGCTCTCAGATTTCCTCCAGCGCAGGCGGATGGCGGCTCTTCGATACATTCCTCTTAGCACAAAAGAAGAGGAAAAACTGCTCTGCACACGGGCAGATGGCCGACTGTTTCCTGGCAGCACCCCTCCAATATCCTTTTTCCTATTGTCCTGACAAACACACGCACACACACACCCAGAGAGCAGCTTTCCTCCTGAACAAATAAATAAATGCAAGGCCTCTCTGCAGAGGTTTTTCTTCTCAGGAGATGTACAGGTTTCCTCCTCGTGATGGGTAAATCTTCAGTGGTTCATGTGCTGCCTGGCCCTGCTCTCTGCTGAGGAAGGTTGAACGAGGGAATGGAGTGCTGCACTCTGGTTGGAAGCTTTCGATAAGGAGTAAGACCTGCAATGAGCAAGCTCACATCTGTGATAGCCAAGATATGTGGGAGAGTGAGGGTGGGAGGAAAGAGGAGGTTGAGCAAGGCAGGAGAAAGCAGGGTCTCTGGAACCCAAAAAACAATCTACAGGTGACTTTTTGCTTTAGCTGAGAAGGTGATGCTTAATTGAGACACACTGTAGCAGCAGGACTCAGAGCTGGTGCTCTGGAGCATGCAGCTGTGCAGATGGTGCCCCAAGGTTTTGCCAATGCACACTTCAGGAAGCTGTGTGCCAAATCATCATCAGGAGGTGCAAGAGTCAGCATCCTGCAGGGTGAAGGCCACTGAAGGAAAGATCTGCTGAGGCTCCATTTGTCTTCCCCAATGATAACTTGTTTTGGAAGCAGTTGAAGTTCTTCATTTTAATGCTCTTGTTTCCTTTCTGAATGTGAGACAGTTTGTCTTCCTGCCAGGAAACTCTTTGCAGACTTGCTCCTCGAAGGGACCTTTTTGGGTCCCATTTATGCTAGAATAGCAGAGGTTATCTCACCACATCAAAAATGAATTCCAGTGTTTCCTGAGCTAAACACTGTATTTTAGTGGCAGGTTGCTTCCTATGCTGTCAAATATTTGCATTTCTTATAAGTATAATAATGACCCTGATTTCTTTCCAATTCTTTTTACACTAGAAGTGATTTACTGCTGTAGTAGGACTTGTATATTTGTAGCACAGCATTTCTAACAAGGAAGAGAAAGTATCTATGCCAGTATTTCTATCAGTATCTACACTGGAAGAAATGCATATTTGATAGCGTAGTTTCATCTTTTTGGGCACTGAAGCCAGTTCCACTGCATCTGCTAGAAATCCTGCCTCTCCATGTGGCTGATAGACTCTTCTGCTGGAAAACACGTGCTCGTGTAAATCTGGTCCATGTTTCTTTTGTTTTACTCCATATTGACTGCAGTCATCTTGTATGTGGGTAGGAACCCTTTATTTCCTGGTATCAGTTTCAAAGCCAAAAAAAACAGGTACGAAACACGGGCTCCACTGATGTCATCAGCTAGCTCGTGATCGCTTCAGTAACACAGGATTCACTGCTGATGCCTTCTTCAGCCTTCACTTGAAGTATCTGAATTTTCATTTATTAGGCTGCAAAGCGTGATTAAATATTATCCCACTTCGAAAGGGGCTGATCAGCCCCACTGTGTGCACACAAGCGCTAAGGCCAGATCTAAATCACAGGGAGATGATCCAGTGTTGCCAGGAACCGTCACACAAGAGCTGTTCTCTGTTTCTCCTTTCACTTCCCAGGCTCTTGGTTTCTCCATCTGGAAATCGATTTTCTTTATATCTTTTTGTTCATGACTTCTATGTAGAAAGCCTAGCCTGAAATATGTCGTTCCACTAAACATTGCAATTACAGTTCATTCTAGCAGTCAGATTGGGGAATACCAAAGCTTTCTCTTCCTTCCCACATGAACTTTTTCTTAGTATTTGTTAACTTACCTGCAGGAGTGAAGACTCATCGTGTTTCTAAGCATTAATAGAAAACCAAACCCACCACCACAAAGAATAACAGTCTTTACCTTCTGTAGGTGCAGGACTTAATGTGTGAGCAGTGAATTAGAAAGAAGAGCATTGCTGGTTTGTTTGAGATGAACATGTAACATCCCACCACTGACCCTGGAAAATGCTGTGTTTTCTAGCTGAGGGTGTGGTTGCCTGAAGGAAACTGGAGGGATGTCGAATACCCTTTGAGTTGTTGAGCTTTTTTTCTGTTTGTTATATGTTTAGAGGGAGGAACAAAGAAAATCAGACAATGGGAAATGTGGGACAAGCCTAATAATAGTGGGTGCAATGAGCCCCACCTTCAACAGAAGACAATTCACATTGTGAGACCTTGGGTTTGAATTCTGTCTTCAGGTCAACTTATTTTTTGTTTCAGCCTGCAGCTTTCCATGCTGAGCATAGCCTCTGGCTGAATTACTTCTGAAAGCCTTCAGCCAAAATGTTTCAGCTGTTTCAAAGACTGAGGCTAGGGGAGAAAAATGTATTGCTTCACCTGTGTTAGAAAGTACATCAGGCTTTTCTTTAGATAGCACTAATCTTATGCTTTGAAACAGAAATGTTATGTTATTTGGAGCAGGAATTTATCCTTTGCCACTCCTGTGTCATCTCTACCTTAACTTTTCCAAGGCTGTGTGGGCAGAAGATTTCAGCTGGCACATGGTCAGCAGAGGTTTTAATTATTTTTTGGAAGCTGAAATCTTCAGTAGTTACCTTATTCCTGAATGTGCTGTCCTTTTAGCTCCCCATGACAGGCAAATAATGTTGCTACCACTGCAGAGCTTGACCTACAGCCTTCAGCAAATGGGTGGTGGAGGGAAGTAATGGACAGGAGGTGAGAGTAGTTTCTGAAGGGTCCAGCTGCTTTACTACAGAACAGGGGTGGCCTGCAATTGAGAAGCAATTGAGGCACAGGGTGGCCACCAGTATTGCCCACAGCACATCCTGCTGGCTCCCCTCTTCTCGTTGCTGAAGGTTAGCTGCTTTCCAAGCAAAGCCTTGTTGCAAACCCAGTCCTAACACGCTTCTGTAATAAAGCCCCAACCTGAGAGTCATATATGGATGGATATACAGCCTCTGCAGTTCAGAGCCAAAGGCTGGTCACCTAATAGGTGGTACAGAATACATTTATGGAATTTAGTAGGACCTCCTTGTAAACCTCTGACCAGGAACAGTGGACTAGACTACCAGGATTTTGTTTCTGCTGTGCCATTGATTATCCCTCTGGGACCATAGCAGAAAAGAGGTGGAAATGGCTTTATTTACTAATACCCAGAAGAGACAAAACCTGGACTAGGAAGGAAGGAAAAGGTTCTTGGTTTTACTCAAGGTCAATGATTTGGACATAAAGATGCAGTCATTCTACTTCTGAAGAAATACTTGCTCCACTGTGTACACATGGGTATGCAATTAGGGAGAGGCATGGGATCCGCTCAGGATACTGACAGTGGAAATGTGTGTATGGAGTCCAATGTCTTCAACAGGTAGGTGCAGACTGTGCAGGGCAAGTGTTGTCTCAGGTAAGCGCTGTGGACCTGCAGAAGCTATATCCAGGAGTTTGGGATGTTTGGTAGCCAGGAGAGAGCTGTAGTGGATCTAAAACCTGGGGAAATGCATAAGCTCCTTAAGTTCTGCTCCTCAATTTCTCCCTCAAGTTCTGCACCAGGCAGTCTGGTGTCAGGTAGCTTTGTTCTGGTGACACTATGCCTGGGGGCAGGTAAAAAGAGAAAACCGTGGAAGCTGTAGGGAAGCAGCTTCTAAGGTAGTAGATTGAGTGGAAGGGGCTTTCTGAGGCTGTAGGTGTGGAGGGAAGGCTGTTTCTGGTGGAGCAGGGAGGTAGGATACGGGTGGGTGAGAAAAACTGACGGAGGGCTGAGGGCCCATAAGGGATAGGGGATAAGGGATATTAGTTTGGGCAGGGGGGGAGTAAGCAAAGGGAGAAGGAGCCTGTAGCTAGGAGCCATCGTAGGAAGTCCTTGGGGTGGAAGGAAGATATTTGGACAAGCTATGCTGGCTAAGCACTGATTTGACAACACAGATCTGGAAAGAGGGGGATGCAGGGAAGTGGTGGTGGGGAGGATGGGGAGGGACAGAGAAGGCCTGGCTGGAATAGCTGACAGTGTGAGATTAGCAGTGAATGAGGAAACTAGGACTTGAATAATGAACCCAGAGAGTTAAACCCAGGCTGTTTGAACAAGGGGAGACCTTGGAAGCATGGACTGGCATTGAGTACTTGAAGAAGAATGCATGTAACAAGGATCTAGCATGCAAGAGGGGGGGACAGATCAGAAAAGTTTTTTGCAAGATGGGGTCAAACTTAACCTGTCAGGCTTGACTGGGCAGGCAGTGCAGACACAGTTTGGTATGTCTGTGATCTCCATCAGTGCAACAGAGGGGCCCTGCTCTGGAGGTGAATCTGGGTAACGCAGCAAGTGAATTGGGTGTCTGTAGGGGTTCCTTGCTTAATTTGGCGGGTACTGAAGGAGAAATGGATGGGAATCTTCTCATCTGCCCTTCCAAGAGCTTACCATCATGTTGGACAAATCCTGAAAGCAAGATTTTTTCCAGCTGTTTGTTCCTGGCCTGGGTGTCAGATGTGGGGCTGCGGGCCTGGCTTCCCAGTTGCTTGTGAAGCCAGTGGGGCTCGCACTTGTAATGGTTTCAAAAATCAAGTCTTGCTTGTCCCTGTACTAAGAGCGAATTGTAGTTTTGCCCAGAGTCTGCACAACCCAGTTTGCCATTTATATGGTGAGCAACGAATTGCCTTGAGGGGAAGCAGTGAGGAGAAAGCAAAATATTCAGTGAATCTGTCCCTGCAATATAATTTCATCCCTTGCCTTCCATGTGCCTCAGCGCTTATCAGGTTTTCCATGACAGGTGACTGATGTCACTATCTGAGCAGAAAACTTCCTGCTTTCCCCCACCCCCTTTTTTTCTTGGCTGGTTTAGTGAGTTGAACAAGGTAGTTTGATGGCCCTTGCTAGCTCAGAAAGGGCTTTACAAGCACTGGAACTGATACAAAGGTAGCAGGAGCAAGAAGGGAGGAAAACGTAGGCATACACTTAGTCAAGGACAACTGTTAGATCTGATCAGGCATGTTCTTAACTAGGAGACCACATTGCTGGCACCCAAGGGAGGAGCATGGCAGTCCCTTTAACCATAGTAATCCTTTAAATTAGGTTAGTGACACACAAGCAGGCAGTTTGTTCTGTGGGCTTAGGGAGGGAGAAGGTCAGTAGGATGAATTATATCATAAAAATAAAGACATATCATAACATACAACACAGCTTTTCTGCACGCAGGCTGAACGCCAACGCTGTGAGTTTCTACATTCCTCGCATTGCAGTGCTGTTCTTTTGCCATGGGCTGCATGCACGAAGGGAGAGGTTGTGGTACATCAATTCCACTTGGGGTTTTTGAAAATACAGTTTGTTTTGACACATGGGGTTCTCTTGACCCCCTTGTAAGCCCTGTGCTGGAAGATACGATAGATCAAAGGGAAAAGTTAGGAAAGAATGGGGCAAGGGGGATAGGAGGCTGTGTGGGATCTGGCTCTAAAAGATACTGTAGGAATATGTTGCTTCCCAGTCATTGGTCCTTCATGGTTATGTTTATATAAGTTTATCCTGCTTTTTTTTCTTTAATAAATGACATGGGCCTGACTGGCTACAGTTAGGATCCCATTATGAGTGTGGGGAACTGAACAATCCTGCCGCTGGTGTCTTCAGACTCCGTGGCCAGGACAGGCAGTGCCTGCAAAGAGGTGACAGCTCCCCTTGCCCTGAACTAACCCTGCCCAGCACAGAATGGCAGAGCGAAGGCACCTCTGGTGGTGGCCAGGTCCAGGCCACTGCTCAGAGTGGGATCACGTAGAGGAGCTCACTCAGGACATCATCCAGTCAGGTTTCAAGCATCTCCAAAGATAAGGCCTCCACAACCTCTCTGGTGCTCAGTCGCCTGTCATTAAGAAGTTTTTTCTCATGTGTAAGCTGAATTGTCCTCTTCCCTGGATGCTGCTGATAAGCTCTGCTGTTGCAGAGGTGGCCTGGCCTCCCAGACCTTGGGGTAAATGCACCTGCAGGGCTGACTGGCGCACGGAAGAAGTGGACTTCACGGATGTCTTCTGAGGAGAAACTTGTTGCTGTCTGCTAGGAAGGACCCAAGGCACATGTAGTGAAGCTTTGGGTCAAATACCCTGAGCGCAACTCTTAGAAAACCTTTGCCTTGCTATTACGTTGGTGTTGTGCACCTCGAGTCAGTGACTCCTCCTCTGCAAGCACACTGTTCTGCCAGGGAAGCCTGCTTTGGGGGCCTGTTGCCTTGTCTCCACATGGCTGGTGTCCTCTCTGCCCTGCAGGGGCTCATCCCCTGAGGTCAGCTGCTGGGGATCTGGAAAAGGCAACATGCCTATACCCCAGCTCAGGGATGCTGCTTGGTGCTGGGACTGTGTGCAGGGACCCACGCAGTAGTCTGTGTGTATGTGCACAAGCATGCATCCTCATGCCTGCTTCTTCCCCCAGAGGGAAACAGCTCCAAACAGAGCAAGGGCTGGGGGAGGGAGCCTTGAAGGCTTTAACTGTTAACTTCCCCTTACTCATGATTTTCCTGTTAGTGTTTTGTCTTCTTGGCATCCTTCCTGTTCCAGATATATGTATGTTATATATTGTTGTCTCAATTGCTCTATGTTGCACCCTTTGTTCTGTAAAGCTCTGAAGTGAGGAGGTTACTTGCAGGCTTTGTGTAGCTGCTCAAAGTTCCTCATGAAAGTAACTGGAGAGACAGTTTCCGTGAGCACTAAGAAGAAATGCAGCATGTCTTTTTATTTCTTGGAGGAGAGTTTGGTGCTGTGAAGCCTTGCTGTTTGTATTTGCAAGCAGTGTGGCTAGTGTCCACTGATGGACTCGGATCTGATTTTTGTGCGAGATACAGAATAAACAGAGCAAAGAAAATCTTGAGTTGTGCCCTCCAGCATGCAGCAATGGTAATATCTATCCCCAAACCACAGACCTTTGAGGTATGCTTGGTTTATTCCCCACAGACAAACTAGCGAAGCAGGGAGGCCTGGGAGGCTTGCTGCCATCACCACCTGACCTTATCACAGGCAAGACTCCACATGTGTGACCACGAATGCTGGCCACGTACGTTTCTGATAATGTAGACTGCAGGTCATTTGATGCTCTGCAGGTTTGGTGGCTATACCAAATGCAGCGGGCAAAGCTGGTTTCTTCCTCTCCCTGAAGGAGCTCAGCCTGTGTTCCTTTGGAAGGCTTCTGTGTCTTTTGGGGGTGGGAGCGTGCCTACTGTCAGCGCCTCTCTTTTATTTGCTGGTTGCTTTGGAAGCATGGTGTGGTATCTGGTGCCCTGAACCAGATGTGCGTACTCCAAAAGCATTTGGATCGGAAGTGGGGAAGAGGGCAACGGGGAAGGGGGGACGGGAGGAAAACTTAAATTAGAAGAAAGCCAAACAGCTATTGCTGGAGACAGATGATTACAGCTCATTTCAAGGCTGTTTCCTGCATGCCAATGATAGATCAGTAAACAAACGCCTCTTTGCGAACACAAAGCAGGCAGGAACTCTGTTTGGAAGAGAGAGGTCGGGATAGGTCTCGCTTCACTTGGTAGCAGGAAGCCCCTATCACATGGCCCTGGGAATTGTGAGGCCTCGTGCGTGTGGGAGATACGTGGAGAGGCTTCTGCTGGGAGACTTCACATCCTTCCCAGGGTCTGGCCAACAGGTTTGAGAGCTCCCTCCCCTCCCTCTTTCCTCCCACCTCCTCCCCTGTCCTTCCTTTCCCAGTTTAATTTTGAAACTGTATCAAATGACTGCTTTGTTCCTCCAAACAATGGCAGGGATTACTGAATAAATCGAAGCAGTGAGGCTTTCCAAATGCAGTTCAGCATCTTCTTGCCCTTTCTGTGGCTTTTATATCTTGCTCCAGGATGTACGTGCCAGGAGTGGTGGCCCTGGGCTTGGGTTGCTGTGGGGCTGTGCTTCCCCCATGTCTTCCAGTGTTTGCATAAATATTTACTCTTTCGGGCAGGACCAGCTAATGTGCTACAATAGTCCCCTAGGTGATGCTGATGCCGGCCTGTGTGCAGCGGTGTATACTCCCCTGCTCTAGGGTGAAGGCACAGCAATCCGTGTATCTCCCAGGGATGACTTTGCTCCCCTGAGTGGCATGTGTTGTCAGTGGCTGTGTCGGTAGGTACCTGGTTGTTGTCACTTTGAAGCATCTGCTGCGTTGCTGCATTGGAAGCTCCTTGTCCACTTGTTAATCTGCCTGGTGTCGGTGTGTTGCTTTAGTTACTCCTGCCACATGTGGTGGCTGTGGGGAACAAATGTCCCACTGGCCTTGGTTCCAAGTTGTGCTGCTCTGATGATTGCAGCAGTGCTCCTTTCACAGGAGGCTCTTTTGCAGCACCCAGCAACTGCTTTGTGCCTCACTTCTGCTCAGCAAGAGTGATGGGGCAGTCCCGTCATGAGTGCTCTTACTTTGTATTACCTGCTTTTTGGCCTCTCCTGTGGGAAGTATACCAGGTACGTGACTGTTCTGAGCAGCAGCACGTATCTGCTCATAGCCAGATGTTTGTTTTCAAGGCAGTGTTTGTTAAGGGGCTGTTGGAAAAGGCTGAGAGATTGAGTTTCCTGATGGCGAAATTGTGTGATCTTCTCAAGACAGAGTTGCTCATCACAAGCAAACACTGGTGTGGCAGCACAGCCACAGGGGCTGTGTGTATGCCAACTCCCATTGTTGTTATGTTTCTTACTGCTAAAGGCAGTGATGAGGAGTTCTGGCCACTCACCCTGCTGTGCAAGGCACTGCACAAGTGGTGAGTGAGGAGACCATCCCTGCGGTAGGGATGCTGTAAGCCAAATGCTGAGCAGGCTGTGTTGCAGCTTTGCAGGAACCTGCTTTGATGCCCGTGTGAGTCACTCTTTGGCCATGGACCCGCATGAGCATTCAGTTTGCATTATTCTCAATCCATAACAGTTAATGGGTGGATGAATAGATTTTGTTCCTCGGGCTGGTAAATTTTCTTGACAGTGTTGTGAGGCTGGTCTCTGTCTAGGAGTGAAGTGGGTGTTTGTTCCAGTTACTAATGAGGAAGAGAAGCCAAGGGGGTTTATTGTCTGAGGAGAGAGAGTCTGCTAAATGGTTAGCAATGAACTGCCTCGAGTGTGTACACACTGAGTTGACCCGGAGTTCACTCCTTGCCTCAGGAGCGTTGCCAGTGTGGGTTAAAGGGAGGGAGAGAAAACTGAACAAACAAGACTGATCTTTTTTCTTCTTTCTTCTTTCTTTTTTCCTCTCGTTGCTCAAAATGCATGAACAGTGGAAGCAAGAGATCCTTTTGTTCTTTACCATTTGTGTTGTGGTGGGGTTTATTCTTTCAATGACAAGACCTACTAAATTTCCTGAGGTTCTCAGTCTTGTTGCCAATTGCTAGACATGGTGGGGCAGCATCTGCAGATGAGCCAAGTGCACAGATTTGAGAGCCTTCATATCTTCCAAATATTACCTACAAGATCATAGAATCACAGAATGGTTTGGGTTGGAAGGGACCTTAAAGATCATCTGGTTCCGACTCCCTGCCGTGAGAAGTGACACGTTCAACTAGACCAGGCAGACCACTGTGTTAGGTGAGAAGAGATGATGCTGCAGGGTAACAGTGAGAGTATTGTGGGGCAATAAAAAGAGGACAGAGTCTCTCTGAACTACACTGACCAGCAGGTCTCAGAGGGACAGTCACTCTGTAAATGCTAGAAATCATAGGGCAAACAGAATGACTCATTTTTGTGGTTGATTTATCTCATCCCCATGTGGAGTTGTCCTCTGAAATCAGAGCAGTAGCAGCCAAACATGGCCCAGCAAAGAGAAGGAAAGCAGTGGCTGCAGTGCAGTATCTTTAGAGCTTAAAACGTTTTCTGTCCCAAGCTGGTGACACTGTCACACTATTGGAGAGGAGCCACTTCGGTCATGTGGCCTTAACACAGGTTGTTTCAAAATTGCTTTTGGTTTAGTCTTCTGTAAGAGAAAAAACCCAAAGTCCACTGAGATTTTGGCAACAATAAAACCTGCATGAAATGAGCTCCATAGTCAAGTCCTGATACAGCTGCTGATGACAAGTCAAAGATAAGTTTTGCCCTCAAAACCTGTTGACTCCTTGCTGGGCTTCTGAGGGGTAATGGTGTCACCCCTCTTCACATTTCATGGAGAGGAAACCGAGGTTGTCCCCAGAAAGCTGTCATGTCTTGCTACTGCTCTTCTGAATTTCAAGGATAAATGCGTGTGTGTAGAAGGAAGAGAGGTGGATGCTGAGCACAGAATAATGCCTCTTCCTTGTGTCTGTCTGCAGGTGACCTGCTGCCCTGCTGCGTGCTGACATGATGACAGCTAGCAAGGTGGCCGATGTGAGCAGCCAGACTGAAAGCAGTGACTGCAAGTCCTTTCAGAGGTGAGAGCTGGCCATGCTTCAGTGACAGTGTTTATTATCCCCAACAGAAAGAAACCAAAGGAAGGAAACATTCTTTCTGCTCCACACTGTCCCTCTCTCTTCACACGTTAAAACACACCCCTGTAGGTCTCAGGTGGTTTCATTGCCATCTCAGGACTGTGGCACTGTGCATTTTAGCATCCAGCCAGACTGATAGTGCTCTGGACTCACAGTGCTGAAGAGGTCTGCTTGATGATCCCTGTCAATGTTTGCGCCACCTGCAGTTGAAGTCTTTAATGATGGAGGCTCTGCAGACTTCTCAGACAAGCCCTGCTGTCCTCACCCATTGCAAGTTTTCCCCAGTGTCCAACCTTGGTTTCTAGTGGGCAGTAGCACTGCAATGCCCTACTCCTTGGGAAAGGCCAGTGTTCTCAATGCTACCTCTTAACTGAAGCATGATGTCACTGCGACAACCAGGAGTTAAAATATCTGTGAAGCTAGAGAAGAGCAGTATCTGGCTTGGGTCCCGTTTCTGCTTAGAAACCCATCCCATACTCAAATTTCACTACAACTGAGGCTGCAATGGCTGCCAGAATTGCTTAACTCCAGGACAAAGCTCAAGGCCTGCCAGCACACAGGGTAACCACATGGATCCTCTTACAAGAGCGCTAAGTTCTGGAAGAGGCACACTTGATACATTCAAGTTAATGGAGCAGTTTTCCAAGTTAAATCTCAGTGTTTGGATCATGGTTAAGTGGGACTAAAGACACAGGTTTGCATCTCAGTAACTACATTGTGTTGTCCGGATACTCTTTCCCAAGCCCAGAGACATGGCTAAGTGCTTTGGTTCAGAAATACTTTGTGTTTGGAATAACAGTCCTGTTTGGAATAACGGACCTGTTCAGGTGGGACATTGTGATAAAATATCACAATATTGTGATATCACACACTTAGAAATCTCTAGAGTAAATGTATTAGGGTTTTTTTTCAGTTTGGACTCAAGCAGCAAAGATGTTTAATCCTTTGCCTGGGTGCATGGGAGCCCAAGCCCATGTACGGCCTGGGATGATAGGGCCATAGAAATGTAATGATAAAAGTACATTCTTTGTGCATTAATAGGCACTTGGGGAACATTTTTATGGACAAAGAGAGATCCTCTGAGGAGGCACTAGAGGAACGGCAGCTGTACGGTATCTTTTCTCCTCTGTTTAACAGCAGCAATTTTGCTGCTGTTGGTCCATTTCACATTTATTTGCATTAGACCTCCTTGGTGCCCTGATGGTGTCCAAATACATCTGAACATGCACACAGAAAAGTGCTGGTGAACCTCTCTCGCTGGTATCAGCATGTCTGATGTACAAAAATTACCTCTCTCACCTGCCACCTACTTCTGGCACAGAGAAAGACTTCATATCAGACTGTGTCTTAGTTGTAACAAGAGGACAGCATTGTGTTCTGGCTAGCGCACAGAGCACCTTTCCCTGAACACCCTCTCCCATAAGCCTGTCTCCGAAGTGCTTCATTTTGAGCATCCTCTACTGTTACCAGCTTTACAAGTAGAGCTTCTGGAATTAATGGACTAACCCAAGGGTGAGCAGTGATGGTGAATGTTTCTTCTCTTTTTGTCTTTGGTGTGTAGGATCAAGCTTGCAGATAAAACTGATACAGCAGCTGTGAAGGAATTAGAAAGACCTTCGTGTGGATTTTTGAGTGAGAGGTATTCTGAAGGTGCCTCTGTCACCCTGGGTTTAACACCTGAAGCGGAACCAGTTTCGTCTGTGGTGAAGAACCCACTGGGAGCCTTGGAGAACTTGATGCTGGATCCAAAGCTAGACTGCTTTCAGCAGAACATGCTTAGTCCCAAAATGATCATCAGTGACCCATCTGTGGATCTGAATGTTAAAGAAAACAGTAAAATCAAGAGACAGATAGGAGGCACTCAGAATATACAGTCACCTGGAAAAATTGGCTTGAGGAATAAGTCCTTCAGCATCAAGGACAAAATTTCAGAATGGGAAGGGAAAAAGGAAACACCGTCTGCTCCTCGCAGAGAGGAGGAACAGGGAGTTAGAGAGGAGCACAGGGTGCCCTTTGTAACTGAGAAGACGAGTGGGGAAGCCCTGGTGACTCGAAAGGTGGAGACCAAGAGATATAAGAACTGGGAACTGGAGAGCAAAGGAGTGGGCAAAGAGAATGAGCAGAAAGCAGGAACTCAGAAAGGCACAGGGCATGCAGCAGAGCGAAAGGGGGAAGCACAAAAGGACAAGGAAGTGGAGTCGAACCCTGGAAAATGCAAGGAGGTGAAAGGTGGGAAGCGGGAGATCCAGAAGGAGAATCTTTCAGTGCTTAGTCAGGTCAAGAAGCTAGAGAAGGCTTTGAAAGATGGCTCAGCAGAGCTGCAGCCACAGTTGCCTGGTACTTATTATTCCCCCCAGTGCTTGCAGGAGAAGGCAGCACAAGGACACACTGCTCCTGAGAGCCACGAGAGCATATGTGGGGCTGAGCTCAACAAAAGGCTTCTTGGGTTGGACTCTGAAATCAGTGAGCCAATTTTTGGGACTCTAGAAGAAGTAAGAACTTCTCATGCAAAATCCAAGGGCTGCGTGATGGAGAATGTGTACACGGAGCCAGGGGTGCCAGAGAAGAAACCCTTCATCAACCCTCTGCCAAAGCCCCGACGGACTTTCAAACATGAAGGGGAAGAGGACTGGGTGCCAGCAGCTAGGAATAAAAGAAACTTACCTCCTCTGCCATCCATTCCTCCCCCACCTCTGCCCTCTTCTCCTCCCCCATCAGCTGTCAGCAGGAGGCTCTGGAGCGGGAAGCACAAGAACAATGCTGACCACAGGTATTTGAGCTCTGTTTCACAAAGGTGTTGGTCTTAATGGTGGAGTCCCACTTTCCCATATCTCTCTGGAAGAGATGGATCTTCCCTGGTCACTCATAATCCCCGGAGAGCATTACTGGCCATGACCAACACTCAGTCATCTCTCTGAAAATGTGTGAGTGGCCAGCACAAACAGCCTCACAGGACAATTGTGAAGGAATAAGTCATGGCAGATTTGGGCTTTAAAGTCACTGTATTATGTGGCTTAACCTTCAAGCCCAAGACCAAAGGGTTTGGGGTTTTGTTTTGTTTATTTAGCAGAAAATCCATTTAATTACAAAATTACTACAGCTGGTCTGGAATGGTGTCTGGAATGATAATGTTTAGTCTCTACCACAGCATTTTCACTGTTCTTAGTAAACCTATGCCTCTAACTGAATCTGATGCGTATATATTCTTCTGAAGTGCTTTCTTGCCTTCCCTCCCCTCCCCTCCCACATGATTGTCACACATTTTGGGGTGGGGAGTGTAAAATGCACAGCTGTTTCTAATACCCTCTGCATAAACTGGCACTTAAAACTTCCTGGCTTAGTTGCAGGAAGGAAATTTAAACTTCACAGGTTTGTTAGGGGAGGACACTTGATTGAGCAATGCAAGAAATCAGTACTCGCATGCAGGATGGTAGAATGGGTAAAAACAAAGAGCTGGTTTTGGACCCCCTATTCCTGCCAAGGGTGGGATCTGTGTTGTAAATGGGACCTCTCATGGCCTCAAGTTCTTTGCAGGGTTGCAGAATCGCTACTTAACACTTGTATCTTCACAGTGTGCTGTTGGCACGACAACCCAGATTATCTGTGGTGTCCCCAAAATGCCTTTATTTGTGTGACTGATAAAAATAACTGATCCCAGTGTTACTTTTTCATGCTTTATATGGGATGAGGCAGTGAAATGTTCTCCATAATTCATTTTGCCAACTGTGTGGCGTGTTGGAGCAGTGAATTAGCTGTTACTTGGTTATAAATGCTGGTTAACTGTATTGCTCTCGTCTTTGCTCCTTCTTCCCTCCCGTCAATGGTGCAGGAAGTCATACGAGTTTGAAGACTTGCTGCAGTCGTCGTCTGAGACCGGGCGGGTGGATTGGTACGCGCAGACCAAGCTGGCCCTCACACGCACTTTATCTGAGGAGAACGTCTATGAAGACATCCTGGGTAGGAGTTTTGGATAGGGAAGGGATTTGTCCGCTGATCACAGAATCACAGAATCCCAAGGGTTGGAAGGGACCTCAAGAGATCATCTGGTCCAACCCCCCTGCAAGAGCAGGGTAACCTAGAGTACATCACACAGGAACTTGTCCAGGCGGGCCTTGAATATCTCCGATGTGATGCTGAGTAACTGAGAAGATGGTTAACAGGCACGCACCGGAGGTGCTGATTAAACTATGTTTATTATCCAAATGCAAACCAAGACATATTTCACACAGATTATTGGCAAGTAATCAGAAAAATAAACAGAATATTTCAAAACTCATCAGCTTCAAAGATGAACCTGAGGGATGTGGGAACAAGCTTTTATTTTTTGCTGGCATCTCTCCTGTCTTTCTTTTCTCCTGTGGACTAGTTCTCACAGCTCTGGTCTGTCCATTGTGGTGAGATTGTCACTGCTGAGATAGTCTGGAAACAGCCTTAAGATCAGTTCCACGGTTCGGAAATAGGACTGTGTGTGGGTCTAGGTACCACTGAAATGAAGAGACTAGGTCCCACAATCTTTGAAATTGAGTTTAATTTCATCCTCTAACTTTGATGGCAGATCAGTGACATTTCAAAGATTATTGTAACACTCTCGATTTCTGAAATGTGTTTAAAAACTGTGAGTTAGATGGTCTTTTATGGAACATAGAAGCATTGAAAAAGCCTTAAGTTTTAGCAGCTATGGGCTGGTGCTGTGTAAAGCACTTGCCTGAGTTTAGCAGAATAGGAAGGTAAAGCTGCATTGCTCTCACCATGCAGCTGTAATCCTACAAAGGTGGTCTGTGTTCCTTGGCATGGGAAGAGGTGTGCTTTCTCAGGAGCATGAGAAAGATCTCTCAAAAGAATTGTGTTCCTTTGGGACTGATGGCAGACAAAGTGATGCCAGTCTGTCCTTTTTGACATATCTGAAGCTGTCGGCCTCATGTTTGCTTTTTTCTTCTTTTTACTTGGGGGGCAAAAGGACAGGGAGTGCCTGAGCAGCTGCTGGTTGTTTTGTGTGGTGGGAGGTCTCAGGAACCTGTCAGCTGGAATAACATGGATAGCATTACAGAGTGGCTGTATGGGCAAATCTATCCATTTAAACACAAGAACACCCCTGTGCCCCAAGCTCGCAGGGAACTCAAATCCCAGGCTGCAATTCTTTTCTCCTTTGGCTCTTAGCTGCAGATATTGGAAGAAAACAAAGTTATGGGTAATTGTCAGGTAATGGGGCATGTTTGTTTTCTTGCTGCACATTTAGGCTTTGCCTGAAGTCAGTGATGTTTAATTGGTTCCTGCAGTCCTGGTGGTGTTACCATGGGAGCTTGGGAAAAGGGACGCGCAGGGATAACTGAAAAAAACTACAGTGTTGTTTTTCACAAGACCACAGGCACATATAATCCACGAAACAAACATGATGTGAGAACCATATCAGTGGAGGGGAAACCAAGACTTCAGCCACAGGACACTACTGCTGACTAGCAGATAGTCATATGTGTCCATCAGGGCGTGCAAACACAAGCATACACCCCATGTCCATATGTGTGACTTGTGGGGGCTCAGCTGCTGCTGGAAGAACCATTCCCTTTCCCAGCAAATTATAGAGGTTCCCTTCATGTACCATATTTTTACCTGTTCACCAGTACTTACCTGCAATATTGAAAATTGTATTGGGCAGATCATTACAAGGTTTATTTGTCAAAAGAAGGGAAACTGTCCTTTCTTTTAAACTGAGGCTAATCGGACGTGCTGCTGAGCAGTTTGAGGATGGGTGAGGCAACAGAACCCAAGCTTGTTCTTTTTTGCTCCAGTCTACTCAGTATGTAAGAGCTGTAAAAAACTGTATTTTTACTACTGAAATTTGCCACTGAAATTAGAAAGTAGAGCCACTTTAAGGAACAGGAGCATGTTTGCTGACAAAGTGGCCGTGCAGCCTTGCTTTGCTGGTGTTTACCTACTCCTCCTTGGTGAATTGAGATTCACCACTGTAGTGCTGCATGTCACCAAGCCAGTGTAGAAGACAGTGTTGGAAAAAACCTTGGGTTTCTCTCCTTGTATGAAGACTTCAGCTGCACTTCTGCCCCGCAGGGCAGGCAGGTAGGAGCGAGGCAGTTATATCCTATAGCCGTTACTGGTCCCTGTTCCAGAGCCCTGCAGCATCACTGACCTCCAGTCTTTGTTCTTAGCCAAGCATTAGGTGACAGTAAGAGAAAGGCAGTTGCTTCAACTCCCAGCTGCAATGGCATTAAAAGATGGCAGTGGAGAGCGAATACTACTTCAGCACTGCTGAAGAGTGAGATGTAAGAAGTTCATTATATGTAATTTTGGGTGTTAAGGACTGGAATGAGTTGTGTGCTTCGTCTCCAGAATCAGTGGAAAGAAGGGGACACTTCTGTGTGGTCATTCAAGTCTTGTGTTTTTGAGGGGATCCTAGGTAAGAATGAGCTGAACGTTACTTCAGAAGGTGTCCCTCCCCAAGCGTCTTCCAGAGAGGACATCCTGACTTTGGATGGCCTAGGTTAAGTGAAGCGAGTTCCTCCCTCTTTCTAAAGTGGAGCCTGTGAGGTTGAGGCATACATGATTGGTAGATGGGTTTGAAAGTCTGTGCTGTGTGATAGACATCAGTGTTCAGAGTGGATTAAATCTTCCTGCAGTCAGCCCAGGAGCAGTGCATCGCTTCAGCCCCCATTAAATGATGGCCAAAGGTCCCTCTAAAGATGGGCTTAAAACAGAAGAGAGAGGGCCTTTATGCTTGCCCTTCAGCCCTCAGTTTCATTTGGACAGTTTTAAGCAGAAGACTGGAAGGAAGGAAGTACAATTTTGGACTGATGTGCCTGAGAACCTCACAGCTCCTCTGAAGGCAGGGAAATGAACTCAAGGACTCTCTGGGTCTGTTCCATTTGTAGTATCTGTGATACGTTTCTATGGCTGCATGTGTCAGTGTCAGGGTTTGGACAGTGTCCAGTGAGCAGCTGGACTTGACTAGGGCTGTGGAGAGAATGAAGCAATTGCAGGAATGCTTGAGAACAGGTCTTTATGTCTGATGTGGGAGGTGGGAGAAGGCCAGCAGATCCCCAAACAGATTTTTATGGCAAACCTCAAAGATTTTCTGCACTTACAACCTCTTGCTATGGCTTTTTGCTGCAGATCCACCATCAAAAGAAAACCCTTATGAAGACATTGAGACCAACAGCCGCTGTCTGGGGAAGAAATGTGTCTTGACCTTCCCAGCATCCCCCACCTCTTCTGTACCTGGGACTCCCACTAAGGTACTTCGATTCAAATGACCATTTCTTCTACTTTGGAAGGTTTTTGGGTGAAATCCAGGTCTTGTATGGAAAAAGTAGGGATTTGCCAATGACTTTCATTGTGTCAGGGTCTTTCCCTTTTTGTCTTTTACCACAGAGTACTGGCGATAAGAGGGGATTTACTGCCCTTTAGCAAGGTAAAAAAAACCAGCATTCCCTTATACAAATGGTTTGTTTCACTTTTTTTCCTACCAGGGCTACCTTTCCCTGGTAGGGAGAAGACCTTCTGCTAACATTGTGCAAGAAAGGTCTTCCTCCCCTCAAAGAGGATATTTAAGTGCTTGGATAATCAAGCCCTGCAGTGGTCTTGGTGCAGGGTCAGTGTGCAGTACACAGTCTGCCCGATGCCAAGGTGAATCTGCAGCCCCTCTTTTGCTCTCTCCTTGATGGGACTGGTTGCTGGTAAGTAATGCAATGCCAGTCCCCTGGTTAGGGGGCCAGTACTAAAAAGGTGCCTTCACCAACAGCACAGCTCACAGCCTGGTGCAGTTTTGCTCCTTGGTAGTGAAACCAAAAGAAGAGGTAAAACACTGACCTGCACTTCTTGCTCAGAGCTCAGGGCTTACCAAGGCCTGCACTGCTGTCATCCTCCTGAGCTGTTTGGTTGGTTCCTGTTGTCTGTTTAGATAGTTCAAGCCTGAAACAGCAGGGACAGTGTGACAGCAGAAGACATCTTGGTAACAACTGGGTTCAGAGTGAATAGCAGGGATCTAAACAGTTTTCTGACCAGAGGGTTTTCCCAGGCTCTCCAAGTTACAGCTATTATTAGAGCTGTTACCCAACATTTTCAGAAATATGAGGTGCAGCATTTCTTGATGTGTTGCTGTTTTGCAACCACCTTAATCAGCAGCTGAGGATTCTTAGGGCAATTGAACATTTAGAAGTTAAAGTTGTTCTGTGGTTCTCAATCCATTCTCCTTGTTGCTAGTTAGTTCTAGAGCATCAAGGGTCTATGTATGAGTGTTGGAATGAAGCTGATTTGCTTCAGAGAGCTTTGCAATCACCTATGCACCCTGATTTCCCACCTCTGCTATCAAAAAGGGGCTGGAGTGTTACACAGGAATAACTTTCAGCATAGATACTGTTCTCAGCAGGAGACACTTGGTAAAGAGCTGGATGGGAGTAATTATATTACACTACAGTGCTTTGATGTCTAAAAGCTGTGACCTGCATCAGTCAGAAAAGAAGTGCTGCAGCTCTCTTGGGTTTGCAACTGCAGTGTGAATCAGAGCCTGGCCAGGCTAGAGACCGATGGGGAATGGGTCTAGACAGACTTTCAGTAGTAGCTTGTAGAGCTAGTGCACTTCACTCAATGAAGTGAGATTCTTCACTGCAAAGGCTCTTCCCAGTCTCATTATAATGTGTGACTTCTCTGTGGGTGGTAGGCATTTTTGTGAGTTGAGCATCTTCTGCCAAACCATGCAGAGACACCTGAGCTGATCTGATTGAGTGAATTGGTCTGGCTAGTTACTCAGCTGAGTGTCTGCTGATGGAGGCAGACCGTTATGCTGCCTCAGCTACAGTGTTGCTGTGACTTACTCAGAATTATCTTGCATACCTCTCCCGCACACTGCTTAATGCCAGGGAGATACATTCTCTATGAGTGCAGGTACAGGGCTCACAGGTGGTGAGACTTCATCTTGTCGTAACTGCTGGGCAATTCTGTAGGAGAAGACAAAAAGAGCTCTTACTGAGCGTATTTCTGGTGAGAAGTGGTTTGCCCTTCTTTATCTAGAGCTGAGCTTTCTGTTTCTCCAATGTTGATTTTGCTTAGGTACTTTAAGAACTTTATTCTGGTACTTAAAGATCTACTGTTGTTCTCTCACTGAATTTACTGATGAGCTAAGGAGGAAACCAGACTCTATAATTGCCTCTTGTGACATTTCTTGTACCCTTATCTGAAATAGTTAATTCTGGCTTCTGTCAAAGACAGCCATACTGACAGTGCATTCTGTCTGGTCTCACTCCTTCTCTGTGCCTCCAGGCTAGCTGCTCCTTATCCTGAATGCTTGTGGTTGGCTGGTTGGTTAGTCTTGTCCTGTTTACAGTCCCAGCATCTGGATTACTCAAAGTCCTGGGAGACTTTTTTTCACACTGGAGCAAGGCTTCCTGGCCAACCACCAAGACTGTATTCTAGTCTGAAATGAATTTGGGATGGTTAAGTTGCTGGTCAAGCTAGTCCTGGTCTAGCATGGTAGCTGGGTGAGTTCCTTGTGTGTGCAGAAATCCACGAGTGTTCTCAGGGCTAGTTTGCCAGCTGGGTGCTGCAGCTGCACCACTGTGACAGTGTTAACAATGAAGCAAAGGCATGTGGGCCACTTCATTCATTCCTTCCTTCTCCTCCATTTCCAGTTGCTTTCCAAGCCCATTTTTTTCCGACAAAACTCAGAACGGAGGAGTTTCAAGCTGCCAGACATACGGAAACTGAGCCGTGATGGGACTGGGTCACCATCCAGAATCAGCCCTCCCTCGACCCCCAGCAGTCCAGATGACACTGTCTTCTCCTTGGGAGACCCTCAGAATGGCAAGAGGAGAAGGAAGATTCCCAAGGTAAATCTAGGTCTTTCTCTCTTGGCTTCTTCCAGGCAGGAATTCAATTATGAGAAGTTTTCCTTAGTTTCCAGTGTGGCATCCCTGCAACATAGCTGTTGTCCTGGCAACTGACTTGACTTGTGTTTAACCCCTTTCCTGCCTGAAGGAGAAGGCTCACTAGCATTTCTACAAGTTCTGAAGAAGTTATTTTTCAGTCTGAGATATCTTGATTGTCAGGAGAGAGAAAATAATAGCAAGAAAAAAGCATTTTAATTTTTGGATGAAAGTTGAAGTTTGTCGGGGGGGAACCAATTAATACTCTTGCAAAAGATGTACCCCATCATATTTCTTTCTTTGCTTGATGGATATGAGGGTCAGAAGTTGTCTGTGTGCTGTGTTGTTGTTCTCTCCTGGCAATCTCTTCTTTGCTAGGTCTGATTCATGCATTGACTGTTCCTAAATCAAGAGAGGGTGTGATGTTGGAAGGGAATAATGAAAATACTGATATTTGAGTAACAAAAAGAGTTCTGTGTAATTAGGAGGGCTCTTTGGAGCAACGTTTCCTACTTTGTATTTGGATACAGCATGACTCCGTTTCAGTTATATTTTCTTTCAGATCTAGCAGGAAGTGTATTCAGTCCAAATGAGGTTCGGCACTAGTCTGTCTACTGAATGTTTCAAAAACACAGTTGCTTGTCCCAGTCTTTGCAGGACAAGCAGAGGCTTCCAGGGACTGTCTGTGGTGATTTTTTCTCAACCCACAGTTTTCAACAGGGGGCAAAGGGATGTGTTTGTGTATTGTCTTTGTTTCACGGTTGCCAGATCTGCGCTCGTGTTTGCATATCTGATTATTGAATGCCCTCTCTCTGTTCCTCCCTTCAGGAATGAGCCAAACACTACAAACATCTAGGGTTTTCTTTCCCAGTGTGCTTACACATCTGTGCATGTGCTTGAGCTCTGTCAGTGTGTTCACACATGCTTCTATGTCAGCTGAAGGGAAGATTACAAGTATATACATTTATCAGACATTGTCACTGAGCAGTATTGCAGAGCAAGTTCAGAACTGAGATTTACTGCGTCAGTGGCAAGATTAGCTTGAGACTTGAGCTGAGTGGCTGGGTGGAGGCTGTACTTTCACAGCAGAGCATCCTGCCTCGCTTAAATATTGGGATTCAGAGTTCCCTGACCAAGTATGTGGTGGGCCTGTCTTGCTTGGAGCTGTCAGAACATGTGTGCAGGGATTCCAGACTTTCTGGAATAGATCTGAACGCTGTGGCCATGTTCTGCTGCTCCTGCCTGGAACCTTGACAAGGAGGCTCAAAGAGGCTTGGGGAAGCCTGGTATGGTCCTCCTGCAATTCCGCTCCCTTTTAGGGATGGATAAGGAGACCAGAGGCATTGAATGAACCACTAAGCCCAGCTATGCTCAACACTGAGATATTCTCTCTCTTGGTCAGCTGGGAGGCCAGGGATTAAAGGATTTGCAAAGAAAAACACTACTATAAAGTACTTCAGCTTTATTCGCTCCCACCCATTTCAGTTTCTTCATCATTCTTTGTACGATGTGTTTCCCCCATGCTTGGTATGAAGGCTTTTCCAGCATAGCCCACAGCAGGTGTTAAAGGCATAAAGACATTAAAGTTTGCTGTCATCCTCCAGCCAGTTCTGCTTTTAAACTTGTGGACCAGGGCATGTTCTCAAATGAAGACTTCCAATAAGGCCAGGGTTGGGAAACAGAGCACTTTGCATGAAGTTCTAACTTTCTTGCCTGGGGAGAAAACTAACCTTGTTTGTTTATGTGTTTGCTGAGCAGCTCGTCTTGAAAATCAATGCCATTTATGAGGCACGAAGGGGAAAGAAACGCGTCAAGAGACTATCACAATCTACAGAGAGCAATTCAGGGAAAGGTAAAAGAACTTTGAATTATCATACATCTAAGACTTTTTGAGGACTTACAGTTTAGGCTGGCTTAGTGATCATGTGATGTTTTTTAGGAGTCCAGAGCGAGATTGAATTGGGGCTTCCACCCTTTCTTTTGGGAACATAAAGGCTATTCCTCTCCCCAAAAGGTTTTCATAAAAGTGGAACTTTCTGTTTTTCTTGCTTAATTTTCATTCCATGGGTTTACATGATAACCTTACAAGTCACATCAGAAATGTCCCCCCGTTTTTGATGTCTATTTCTGGAATAGGCTGGAAGCTTCGAAAAGTTTTCTGTCCAAAAAGTCTGATTTGTTGAGATCAAAATATGTTGCAGGAATGTGTCACTTTAGCAAATGGTCCAATGGAAGATGGTAAATTTTGAAACAGTCTTGGCTCCCTCAGCTTTCCAATAAACAAAGAGCCTCCATTGGAAATAGGGTTTCCAGATTTGACTCTAGGACCATCTCCATCATAGCAAGACTAAGATTTTCAGCCTCCCGCTGTCAGTTAACAGCTTGCTGGAAGTGTTCAGGTACTTCAGAACAATTACTTTTAAGCATCTTATCTCTTTAAAACTTTAAATTACATCTTCCCAACATGGTGCTTTTCCCAAAACACTCTTGATTTCCAGTGAAAGCTGTCCACAGTTGTTTCCCACAATTGCTTGATACTGTTTATCCTATTTTATATAAGACACACACCCACAGGCTGGATGGAGGTGTTTATATGAACCTTCAGGGTTCTCAGACTTCTCTCTACCTCATTTTTATACCCTTCTCTGAAGCATCTACAGCATCATTGACAGAAACAGGCTACTGGACCATATAGACTTGGAGCCTGATTTGGTCTGGCAATTGTTTTTTTGTTTGTCTGCTTGTTTTTATCCCTTGTCCTGCAAATTACTGCCTGTTAATCAGTATTTTGCCTTGGTGGTGTGCTTATTTAGACTTGGATAAAATACTGCTCTGGCATTTTATTCTTTATGCAACTCTTCTGGCTGTCTAAAATTGATTTGGGAGGGGGGCTGGGGGTGGTGGTTCTTTTCAAAATTGCTTAGATTGGGGTTGTTGTTGTTTTGTTATTATTAGTGTTATTACTATTATTTATTTTAATTATTATTATTGTTGTTGTTATTATTATTCCCTAAGTGAGTGGGAACATACCAAGCTTGGTAAGCTAAGTGCCTGTGGTTATCTGCACCCATGAAAAGAGCAAGGCTCTTGGAATCTATACTGTTTTCCCTCTGAAGTTGCCAGGACTGGTTTTCTCATGCCAGTGATAAGAAATGTACAGGTATAAATAGACTTTGCCTAATTCATCTTCCGCTTTTTCTTTTCCTAGTTACAGATGAAAACAGTGAATCGGACAGTGATACTGAAGAGAAGCTGAAAGGTAAGCACATGTGTGAAGAGAGCAAATGGCTCAGATTCTGTGTTCTGCCTTTGGAGAAGGGCCTTCCACTCAAACACAGTGAGAAAACAAAGATCTCAATACTGCAGAAGAAAATCCATGGGCAGACTATAGGGCTCCAGACCAAACATCGGTTTCAATTCCCATCAAAGCTCTTTGCACTGACTTGCCTAGGAGACAGCTTGGACACTGTGAAAATACAAGCGAGGATTTTCTAAGTACACAGTCAAAAATGTGTGACCAGGCTGACAGAAGCAGTACTGCATGGGACAGGGTGCTCAGAAACCCAGGTACACATTTTCTAAGGGAGATAACCCACCAGCCAGACCAGCTAGCTGGGAAAACAGAATTGCAATGTATGCTTTATTGCTAGTTAAACTCCTCTGCACTGGCTGAGTTGGGATAAAGTGCTGCATTGCTTACTTCACTTCAGTAGAGCTATATGGTCTGCTTGTCTCCATAATAACACTCTTCTAAAGCTTTCTTGTGCTGGTAATCAGCCCTGTAGCTGTCATTGCAATCTTCACAGAAGTTATGTGGCAAACTCAAAGTCCTGGCAGAATTAGAGTGCAAGATGGAAAGTTGCTCAGATTCCAAAGCTTCCTGACCCACGTGCACAGCTGAGCTGGGTAGTAGGCCAGTGCTCAAGCTGAAAAGACAGGCATAAGCAGCAGTTGGACTCTGTGTCAATTACAGTGTGTTGTGCTTAGAAGTGCTCATCTTCACCCTCTTTCAGGTTTTTACAACAGAAACCTCAGACTGTGTTCCCTCTTCCACACAAGAACTACTGTATGCTCTTGCTTTCCTCCGCTTTGGGTAACCTTTTACATTTACTGCTGTGTCAGCAAGATCAAGCTGAAAATTGCTGCCAGTGCCTATGTTTTGACAGGTTTTCCAGGTAGCCTGGAGTTTGAGCAGAGATTACATTCACAACTGTCTTGAAACTCGATGTGAAATATAGTCTGTGTTCAGGTCTAGCTGAGAAAGACAGTGCAAGTGTGTCCAGGAAGACTCAAACTCTTGTCTGTTACTGGTTGCCATAGTGAGTCATGTATGTATGTTTCTCTGTAACATCTGTATAACTGCAGCTAGGAAGTGCCTGTAGAGTGGAACCGATGATGACCGTGTGAACTCACCTCAAATCCAACAGCACATGACTGAACAATAGCCAGATCTATCTGAGTGACTGTGTGAGTCTGCATAAGTGTGAGCAGGAGCTCTGGCACTTGCTGCTTGCTCTAGCTGCACCTGTATTTTGCTTTATGCCTTGTTGAACTGTTGACTTCCCAATTTTTAAATAAGAAAGTGAGATGATTGAACAAGTCTCTTTTATCTGGGACTTTCGGGTTTGTATGTTTTACTTAACAGACTAAACATACCAGCCAGTTACGTCTGCTTAGCAAGTCACTGTACATCATCTGAGACACAGTAAATCATCAAACAGCAATCATCAGACTGCATGTCAGAGCCAGCCATAAGTGCTGACCCTTGGAAGGAAAAATGTTCAAAGACAAACTCTGCCATGATGACAGCAGTAAAATCCCGGTATCTTTAGTGGGTTGCACAGAATATAAACAATGCAGAGCTTGAATGAGCTTTTCAGAAGCACTCAGCATTGCTATGACATTGCTCCTTTTGAAGTTTCTGGTAAAACAGAAACCATTTCCGAAAACCTTTGAATTACATCCTTACAGCGAATAGGTGATGAGAGAAAGGAGTCTAAGCTATTTTTCCAGGGCTTTAACTATCCAGGGATTGTTACACTTTCTAAGAGGCATCTCAAGATTGCTGTAAATTACATTGTCTGCAATAGTCCACGAGTGGCACAACTTTACTAGCCAAAAGGTCAAGTGTCCATCCTAAAGTATATACTGTCTTTCAGGAAGCCCAGGCTCCCAAGCAGACATCTTAAGCATTTGGAGTTCCTGCAGTATCCTGGTGGTTGTTGTTTCTGTCAAAAAGTTGCACTGCCACCCGCGTTCACGGGAAGCACAGATGTGAGAATGTGCTGTAGCCTCTGCTTGTAGTTAATTCTTTCTTTTGTAGTAGGGGTAAGGGAGGCATCATGGAGATTTAATTTGGGATGCGACTGTAAAATAAAGCAGGGGGGTGGTCTTACGGAATCTCATCTGGTCTCTTCTCAGCAGGCAGCTTTTCATTACTTTCCGTGCTGGAATGTTTATTGTCCCACAGCTCGTATGTGTTGCAGTTACAGCTTGCTTGGCAGATTTTCTTGTTTTCCTATTGTCTTGGGTGAACTTGTAGAAACATGGTCCTGAGAGATAAAGTTTAGGCACAGGAAGGACTGGCACAAGCCAGCTTTTCTGATTTGCACCTCTTTTCATGTTTCTTTGTTGTTGGCCTACAGCCCAGCCTGTGTTAGTGGAGCTGGGAGTCCCCAGCATTGTTTAGCCAGTGGAACTGTAGCCTGACCCAAATGCTGGTCTTGTAAAACTGTGGGAATTGCTACTCGCAGCCTCCTCTGAACAAAGGTGATCAATCACCTAACTGTGCTGGCTTTGAAAGATACATGTACGAATGCTAGGATGAATGCCCAGACATTATCTGTAACATCATGTCCCGTATGGATCTCAGTTTGGGTTGTCTTCAGCTCTAAAAGCTACCCATGAAATCTTGTCTGCTGCCAAAACTCTTCAGGACTATGACACTCACCAGATAATGTCCCATCTCTGTCGATATTTATAGTGCAGCTTCTAAATGGTTCCCGCCTCTTACTCAGCCACTAATAAAGTAAATACAGTGAGGTGGTGTCAAGGTTACCTGTAAGTCTCTGTAAAGCATTGTGGTGCTCTGTGCAAAGAGCTAGACAGCCTCACAATCTCTAATCTTTTTCTTGATAGCTCACAGCCAGCGCCTGGTGCATGTGAAATCTCGCCTGAAGCAAACCCCGCGGTACCAAACCTTGGAACGGGACTTGATTGAGTATCAAGAGAGGCAGCTGTTTGAATACTTCGTGGTGGTGTCACTGCACAAGAAGCAGGCTGGGGCTGCCTATGTCCCTGAGGTTACCCAGCAGTTCCCACTGAAGGTGCGGTGCCTGTCAGGAAGGTCTGGCTGATACGTCTCAGATTGTGTGGTGCACTTGCACAGCTGGAGAAGCCACAGGTTCTCTGTGCTACCTGTAACCCCTCTGCTGTTGCAGTGTTCAGTGGGACTGAAGACAGAGGGTCTGCAGTCACCCCCTGAGAATTGTCATGACATTCCTCAGTGTTGAAGGAGCAGCTGATTTAGATCTTTTGCTGCCCTTGGCTGTAACTTTATGTAGCTATTCCCTTTTTCCCCCTTTTCTCCATAAAGAAGACTGACACTTGGGAGAAGACACGTGTTCTTAAAGGGAAGGCGCAGCTTTCACCAATAGTCTAGTTCAAAACAGGGAACGAGGAATGGGAGAAACACAGAGCCAGTGTGACAGCGTGTTTGTAAATGGGTTGTAACCAGAGCTCCCCTCAGACTGAGTTCTCTCACAGCTTGCTGGAAGATGTGTCCCAGATTATGGGCGCAATACAGCAGGGGCATGTGCTACAGATACAGGACTTGGTGGAACTGGAGGCACAGAGTTACTTTAAGATATCTAATGATTAGGTGAGCCAGAATCACAGAAACTTTAATATCTTCCAGGCAGAAGCTTAGCCTCTGTCATCACCTCTTCATTTGTCACAGGAAAAATATTTGAAGTCATTCCATCTCCACATGACTAATTGGAAACATTCCTTCTCTCTGTTCTGTTAGCTTGAGCGCTCGTTCAAATTCATGCGCGAGGCAGAAGATCAGTTGAAAGCTATTCCCCAGTTTTGCTTCCCTGATGCAAAGGACTGGGCCCCCATCCATCAGTTTGCCAGGTAAGTACTGTACTTTGTATCCTGATTTGTAACAAATGGATTTATATATCAAGCTAATTAAATGTGAGAGCTGTTATGGCACAAAATTGGGCAGAGGCCTGACAGGGGTGTATTGGAAATGCAAAAATGTTGTGGGCTTGTTTGGATTCTGTGTCAGAGACTGTTTCTCTTTTTGCAGTGAGACATTCTCATTTGTCCTGACGGGGGAAGATGGAAGCAGGCGATTTGGATACTGTAGGAGGCTGCTGGTAATTATCCCTGGGTTCTTTTTTCTTTTCCTAGATATGCAGCCTTCTGTGGGGTTGGTGTTACTGGCACCCATTCTGGAAAGTGGAAAGCTGCTGCTCTTTCAGTGTAGAAAGAAAGAGCGGCAGCAGAACAGCTTTGCTCTCTTCTGCTTTGCTCAGTGCCAGAGTCCCTCTTCACGTACAGTCCTCCACCCCACACATAGCTCTTTTACTTTTTACTTACACCAGTGCTTAATGTTTTGAGCATGGACTGTTTCATTGCTAACCTGTCTCTCTTAGGTTTAGATAGCTACTAGTTGTCTAAATCTGTGCTGGTCCTGTAGGCTCAGTGTCTGTAGCGCAGTGTGCCCTACCTTAGTCATTTGACATAGGAAGGTTGTATTATATCGTAAATGTGCCCATTTCTCCCCACTGTTTCTAGCATACCAGGGTTTGAGCCAGACTTAAGGTATTGTCAGCAGCAGCATGCTGTGAAATGTCTGCGAGTTTCTGAGCCAGCCACTGAGCTGCAGAACTGGGACCAGTCGCTCTATCTTGCAGTAACTGACATTTTCTTGGTATTTTGTATGTGTGTGTTTGCATTTGTCTTGAAAGCCCAGTGGGAAAGGGAAGCGTTTACCAGAAGTTTACTGCATTGTGAGCCGTCTTGGATGCTTCAATCTCTTCTCTAAGGTGAGGGGGGTGAGAGAGGGGATTGTGGTGTAGGCTAAGGGGGATCTGAAAGTTAATCAAAACCAAAAGAGTGGGGATCAGGGAAGCTGATGCTGAAGAAAGGGCCTGAAGTGGTGTAGGCAAGGCAACCACATAATTGCAGAACCTAGTTCTGGACAGTTCTAGTCCAAAACAGTTAAAAGAAAAACCAGATTGTCAGCTGTTGCCTTCTTCCTTCAGCAGAACCACCAGGACACCAGCACTGAGAGATTAAAAGGTAGAGTCCTGACTCTGAGTGTGGTGGGGAGTTTGCAAATTGTAAGTGACCCCACTGAAGCTGGGTTTCTCTTGCTGAAGGAAATTAAGGGTCTTCAATTGCATCTTTTACCTTCTTCCTTATGACTCAAGGCTCCATGTCAATGCTGGGTTAAGGAGAGACCATAGATGCTAGTGCACTTCATTCATGCTGTTATCTCCTTCCTCCCAGTTTACATGTTTTTGTCTTCATGCCTTTATTTCAGATCTTGGATGAGGTTGAGAAGAGACGGGGCATTTCCCCAGCTTTGGTGCAGCCTCTCATGAGGAGTGTTATGGAGGCACCTTTTCCAGCCTTGGGGCGGACAATTACAGTCAAGAACTTCTTGCCAGGCTCAGGAACAGAGGTAATGACACAACCCTAGAAGGAGACTTAGGCCAATAAATGGTGCAGGACTGGTGACTAGAAGTTGTGACTGTGACATAGCACTGGGATCTTCAAGGACAGATTGTCTGGTAACTGTGGGGAAGCTAGGGAGAAAAATAGGGGACTGGAGGGGGTGGCATGGACACTTCAGTGACCTCAGAATCAAAAGGGAAATCATACGTTAAAAATGAATGTAAGGGCACAGCAATGCTGGCAAAATGAAACAGGGCATTGGCCCTCAGGCCAAGTGGTACAGACTGGCAGGCCCCATGCTGCCCAGTATATGGACCTGCTCAATGCCCCCCCATACTTCCTGAAGACAGGGTTCCTAACATATGTCCCAGTGTTCTTAGTGCAGAGCCACTGTTTTTGTGTGACAGGGCACAGCTTTCTGGTCAAAAAGTAACTGAAACCACACAAGGGCAACGTTGCAGCCTCTCAAAATGGCATTTTCATAGCAGGGAGGTGAGGTTATGTGTCGCATCTCACACAGTGAGGGTTGTAAGAGTGCAGAGCTTTTGGGTGTAGCATTGAAGGACTTTGGGAGGGAGAAGGAAGCTAAATTGAACATAGTCTTGCCCATACTTCCTGTTGAGCATGCCTTGAATGTGAGAAGAGGGAAGTGAGTGAATTGATAGAGAGGTTGTGAGGGCTTTCAGCATAACACTGCATGATGGTGTTCTTCTCAACTGAACCAAAACCAGTCCAGGCTAAATTAAACTACTCTAGAGCACATGCATTGTTGGTTAAAAATCTGTAAAATCCCAGTGCTGTACCATGAGGCTGTGAGAATGTTTTGGCTGTTTTGTTTCTAGGATCATTAATGTTCATTAATTATCTTGGTTGAATGCATAAACCCCACGTTTACACAATGGGCAGATGACAGCATTGAGATGGGTTGCAGGTACTTTGGAAAGTAAGGGATTACACTTCAAAGTGACCTTGCTAAATTGAAGGTTTGAACTGAAACTCAATATGGACAAGAGCTGGGAGGAAGAAATGAGCAGTCTAATACAACGTGGAAGTAACTGAGTGAGCAGCAGTACTTCAGAAAAGGAGCTGGTATAGTGGGCTATAAAGTGAGCAGAGGTAACAGTATGGTATTGTTTAGACAAAGTCCTGCATTGTTAAAGAAAGTGAAGGAATGAATAATAAATAAGAGTTTTTCTGCTTTCCAGCACTGGTGCAAATTTATTTGCAACATCATTTTCCAAAAAATGCAAACAGTAGGAGAACACCCCAGAAAAGTAGTTCCACTTACTAGGTGGTTTACAAAATGCAGGCAAAGCTTGAGAAAATTGCTTGCTTAATACAGACAACAAAGAACAAAAGAGGACACATGATAACCTTTGAATATGCAAGAAGTTTCCTACAGAGAAGAAGGTGACCGGTTGTTCTGAGGGTATGCTGTTGTAAGATAACAAGTAGTTGAATTAATTTGCCCTTGACAAGTTTCAGCTGCAGGCTTGGTGTTGGTGAGGATAGTTCAGAACTGGAGTAAGGTTCTTGTGGAATTTATGAAATGTGTGGTGTTGGAGGCTTTCAAGAACAATTTAGATGAGCAGCTGTCTAGGATAAGGAGTATGAAGCGAGAAGATGCTGTGACAGGAATTGGTGGATATGAACAGCGAAAAAAGCTCACAGACTGCTTTTCACTGTGACTGATATAAAAATGTATAGTCAGTAGGTTAGACATCCAGATTCTGGCATTAAAATGAAAAACTAAGTTGTAACTGTAAAAACAAGAGTGCAGATTTGGAAGGCTTCATGCCATTCTGCTGCTTGAATGCCAGAAAGGCTGGAAACCACTTATAGCTAGGCACAAACTAGTTTTCCTCCTTGTGAAGAGCTCCCTGTTCTCAGTCCATTGGGAAGAACTTGTGGTTGGTCTCATGCTGTGCCCATTGGAGTGGACTCTGGATTGTCTTTGTCTGGAAGAAGGATTTGTGGGAGGTCTTTGGAAAGACTCTGTTTGAGGGCTTAATGCTATTTGGTGCTTGCCAGCACTGTCACTAAGGCTTGTTAGTGGTGAAAATACTTGTTGTGTCTTTGTTTGCCACAGTATGGGTGGGCAGCAAGAGCAGACCTATGGTCTTTTTCTCTCCAACAGATCATTGAGCTGCGGCGGCCTCTTGACTCCAGGCTTGAGCATGTGGATTTCGAGTCCTTGTTCACATCCCTCAGCGTGCGGCACCTGAGCAGAGTCTTTGCCTCCCTGCTTCTGGAGAGGAGGGTGATCTTTATTGCAGACAAGCTCAGGTACCCTCTTGCATTTCCTTAAACAAAATGCTGCTTTGTTCTTTTTAACTTCTCTGCTCTTTGCTAGCTTTGATCCAAGTAGTGCTTAAGTTCCCTCCAGAAGTGGGGAACTCAGGTCATGCACCATCATTTTGTTTAGCAGCTTGCAAGAAGTGTGCTGCTTCTTGTCCCCAAGGAGAACCAAATTCCCTTTCCTCCAAACCGTTTCAGAGCAGATTACCAGTGCTAAGGAAGCAAAACCCCTTCTTTTTGTCCACGATGCAGCAGTGTTCCCCACTGAGCTATGCTGGAGTTTGCAGGGATCAAGCTTTGGGCAGAGAACACTGTCACTTACAGGTTCTTCTCCGGTGTCACAGAATCTCTTAAATCTTCAGCTTCTATTTTAATATTGTTTTCTGACTACTTTTTTCTTGTGTGGGATGCAAGTAAAGGATGCAGTGAGGGGGAATGAAACAGAGGACTTACCCCTTCTATTTTGTATCTTTCAATTTGCTTCTTTTCCCTTCTTCTTTTTTTTATTTGCTCTCGTAAGTTACGAAAATGGGCTCAGGTTTCTTTAAGATCTTTTGCAGCTGGTGGCTGGCAGCTCTCCAACCCTTGAAGTACTTGAGGATTCAGTGGGGAGAGTTCGCCAAGGCTGGGAAAGCTGCCTGGATGAGTAATGACACTTCGGAGCATGCTCAAGTTTCAGGAGTGTACAATGCCCCTAAGCTGTCTGTTTTCACAACTTCCAGGCAGCAGGCTGCAGCTCTGGGACTGAGCGCTGGGGCAAAGAATGGGGAGGCCCCTTCTACAGGAAAGTGAAGGGAAAAGTTCATGCTGCAGGGATCCGGGGCTCTCTGCAGGCAGAGCTCAGGCACTCTCATCACAGGAGTAGGAAGGCTGGAAAGAGGGGAGCTGTAGCATCCAGGCAGCACCACTTGCATTTTTTGGCAACTGCCTTGGATCATAGAGAGGAAGATTTGCCTCTTTATAATCACTGATACATTATATGCATAGATACTTAGTATTGTGGATACTTAAGCCACACGTTTCATGCAGAGCATTCAAACTTGCACTGAAAATTAGAGAATTCATCCAAATGCTGTCTTTCTACTTAGTATATATGATTTATATGATAATTTAGGATGACAGGCTTTGCCAGTATAGGCAGGGTCCTTAGAGATGAGTCCAGCTGCCCAGATCTGTAAAAGGGAGTGGGAAAGAGCTATAGAATCATAGCTTCTAGATTCTTTAAATATACCATAAACAGCCCTCTTCTGTGAAAAGAAGAATTGTCACGTTTTAAAGATCCAGGGTCTGTCTGGCCACAGGGCTCAGAGTCAAATATTTACTGTAGATTTGCCAGCTCTCTACAAGACTTTTAATATTTGATGTTTCTGAGAAGACCTTGCTCTCAGCAATTTCAGGAGAGTCTTCTTCTTTTCCTGTTACAAAATATGAACTTTCTCTGACTCATTTTTGTGGAGAAAACGCTTGAAAATGACCCCAAAGGACTGTGAAGGCCTGAAAAACAGAAAACTAAGGAAATAACCAAAAATAAGTATTTTAGTCCAGTCCAGTGACCTGAGTGCACTGGTTTGGTGAGCCTTTCATAAGGTCAATAGTCTCTTCTCCTCATTGGAAATTCCATGTTTTGCAAGCTGATAGTATTGAACTTACACGATCATCTGTCCAAATGATACTTTTCCTGAGACAGGAACACACTGAACTCAAGGAATATTAAATGGTATTTAGCAGTGAAAATTCCAATTTCAGAGGAAAGAAAAGAAACATTTTTTGGCAATAACTTACGAGAAGAAAGACGAAAAAAACCTGATAAAAGCAGCTGTTGGAAACTGCTCAGAGGTTAGGAATGCCTGAAACAACCCAGCTGAGATGGATTAAAGGGGAGAGTGCAGGTGGCATGGTGAAAGATGCATAATGAATTGCTTTTATCATTCATTTTTGCAGTTCTCCATGTGGACCCTGTCCATAACTACCTGTATGTGTGTGTAAAGGTATGTCTGGTGTGAGTGTCAGAGTTAATGCTGTGTGCAATTTATTTACATCTTTTAATTGCTATAAAATCAGTCTGTGGGAAAAGAAAGCCGAAAGGTCTCTTGCCAAATACTGTGTGAACTGTGAAATGTTTTCAAGCTGAGCCAAAAAATGTATCTAACAAGTGTACAGCAAGTGAAATACTTTGTCTTTTCCATCTTTAGAATGAACATAGAGTGTTTTTTAAAGAGCTGTCAATCTGGAGCTTGGCAGCGGAAAAGGAAAGAATTTGGTTTATTAGTTTTTGGGTGGGTTCTTTTTCCCTCTGTTGCTGTGGAAACTGGAGTATACATTGCCTCGCAACCCAGGGAACGGACTTCGTTAAAACTATGTTTGTCTGTGTAGTCTTCCCTAGCTTTTATTTGCTCCTGCACCATAAACTTTAGTGCTGGGGCAGTGGAGGCCATGGCGAAGGTTAGGCACTGCAACAGGAGAGTTGCTTTTGTTTCCAAGTGATGCTGCCTGGCATGCAGTTTGAGACACTGTAGACCAACGTTTCAGAAGGAATCTTCCAGTAAAAGTGGCCTCATTTCACAGGGTACCTAGGGCTGGGCAGTTTTCACTGGTCCAAGGGAGAGATGGGTCAGATTCAGAAGGTTTTTTATATCAGGAGAACTTACACAGGCTTAAAATCAAGGCATAGTTTTTACAGATCTCCTCAAAAGCCTATTGTGGATCTGACCAACTCAAGCAACTGCCTTTGTCCCTGCCAGAAACCACAGCTGTGTCAACAGCACAAAGTGGTCATTGTTATCAAAGGCAGATCTGAAAGAATTTGAGTAGACACTTTAAATGTGGTCATCCCCTGTAAAAGGTAATTAATCATCAAAAAGAAGCCTTTTCCGTGCTCTACAGAAACAAATCTGGGACTGTGAATCCCAGCCTTCCAGGTTCTTCCTTTTTGTATTGTGGTTAGGGAGAAGAAGAAATCCAAGCATGCAGTTCTGATCTCAGATAATGGTGTCGTTTCTTCAGAGCATCTTTAACTCTCGCTTCTTCACCTGCAGTAACCTGCCATGTCGGTGGGAGGCATTGATGGTCCCCACTGCCGGTGGAGCTTGGCATCCTCCTGTCAGGGTTTGCAGCAGGGCTGTGCAAAGTAACGGGGCAATGTTTGGAAGCTCCTGCGCCTGTTAAATGTTGTAAAGCAGATCTGCAATCCATCATAAGTAAATCCAGATGTAACACAGTGTCAGAAATCCAAAGGTGTTTGTAAAATGAATCCTATTGTAGCAGAGCTTACAAAAAAAGACAAGAAAAACCCCACGTATCAAACCGTCTTCAGTTGCCAATGCCAGCATATTTTGAACAGTTTAGTTAGTGCAGAGAGCAAAGAGCATTGAACCCCAAAAGGAGGGATTGATTCAATAATGTTTTTCAGAAATCGTGAAATATCCTCAAAGAGGGATCCAGCTTGGTGAGCTTTTTAGCATAGCTGCTGGCCTTGGGAGCAGAAAGCTGTAAAGTCTGTAGTCAGTTTAAAGTTTGGGAGGAAAACAACCAAACTGAGCAGCCAGTATCCTTCTTTAGAAGCTGCAGGAAGTTGACAAGGTGTCTTTGAGCCTGTCAAGCTAGCTTTCCCAGGAAAGGAAAAAGAGTTTCTATGTAGTTGCAGCTATTGTGTTCAGATTCTGTATTGGCCACCCCTGTTTGAGGTGGCTACGAAGAAGCAGCAGCTTCATAGGGTGCTGTGTAGTAGGATTTTGCATAGGATGCTGTGTGGCAGGAACGCCTGTTGTTTGAGCAAGAAAATGTCACAAATTGCTGCAGTATCATGGTTCTGACCAAGAGTGTGTGCAGCCAGAGGGATCTGTGTGTCAGTCTGTATCCAAATCAGCCCTTTAGGGAGGGATCTGACACAGTTCTTTATGTATTTTTTAGCCTCTATATTAGCAGTATCTCAGTCTCTCCTGCAAGCTCCTGTGCAAGTTACATTAGACATGGTCTGCACTAGGTAGTGGTGGCATCTGGAGTGCACCAAGCAAAACACATCATCCTGTGTCAGTATTAGTCCAATAGCAGCAGTTGTCATTGTGGTTAATGGTGCATGCCTCCTGGGATGTCCGGGTTTCAGTAGGGACATGGGGTGTGGCTATTCAGAGGCATTGGCTGCCTGTTTGGTATATACTTACTGTTTTGAGAATGCATTAAACTGTTCTGGTGGTGGTGTGCATATCAACTGTGGTTGATTCTGTGCACATCTCATAGAAAGAGGCATACAGAAGTTCAGTGGCCATATTCACCTTCTACACAGACAGGTACCTGCTGTGTTACGACTGTGATATAGTTTGGGAGTCTGCCCCATTGCTGCAGGCTGAAGAGCATACAGTCACACAGATGGCATAAAAGGGAATTCATCCTGTTGGATTTTTTGCAAGGCTCTGTAGCCATGGTGTGAATCACCAGTCCCTCAGTGCTTGTTGCAGTGCTGTACGCAAGAGGAAGGAGTTTCAGCTTGAGTCATTCCGAAGGACTGGAGCTCTGCTGGGCTCCTGGCAAGCTGCAGCTCCCTGAGACTTATCTGCAGAACAAGTCTGACTGAATCAGGTGTGGAAGAAACACCTCAATGTTACCTCCTCCGTGTCCATCTCTGAACTGCTGTGCCTTCAAAGGAGTCTTGCAGACCTCAACCCTATCAGTATTGTTCTCTGAAAATGTCCTCACTGAGATATGTTTCAGAGCAGCAGTCACTAGGATTCATCCTGGAGGCGATGAGGCATTCACAGATGGAAGGGTGGAAGGGGAAGCTATCTTTACTTCCCACCGCATGATGCATCCAATTTCAGGCTTGTGTAAGCTTTGTCTGTGACTTCCACTAACTGGACCTCAGCCATCTTTCCTCCCACTCAATCTCTCACGTACCATGTGTACTCACTGGGACTTGAGAATAGGGTTGAGGGAAGAGCAAGCCACCATAAATATAGCAGGAGACAGCATGCCATCATATCTTACCGTGTCATAAATAACCTTGCACTTCAGCTGCTCACTGTTTCTCTGTGGAGCTATCTGGAAACACAGAGATCTTTTTCACTGGTTTTCAGGTCCTGTCTATAAAGTCCCATCTTTAGGCAGGAAAGCCGAGGATTTGTGACAGAGGTGAAACTTCCAACACTTCCACATTCAACCTCTCCTCAAAGAAGAGGAAGTCCAGGGGTGGTGGTCTAGAAGAGTAATGCCACAGTGCTGCAAAGAAGTGATGAAAGGAGTCCTTTCAGCTTTCACTGTGATGCTCCTGCTGTTATGCTGTTATCAGTCAGAAATTGTGGAGTAGAAAGCACACCCTGCAGTAATGGAGGGGAAGAGAAACCCCTGCTTTTGAATCTGCTAATGTTGCCTGAAATGTGCACGTGTGCAAGTAGCTCAGGCTCAAAGGAGGCAGTTTTTAAAGTATCTCATTAACTTGGAGTGCACTTGAAGGGTGGCACATTCACTTTGTTGCAGCTCCTTTCAAGATCAGCTTGTATGAAAGGTACAAGAAAAGCCATCTACTCTGGTATTGTTCCCATGCTTTTTCTGTGTGGGTTTTCTTGTGTTTGAGGGTTTTTTTTAATGTTCCTGTTTGTTACTATCTCTGTGTCTTCTCATTATTTTCATTTTGTTTCTCTCTGAATCTACCTTGCATGTATGGTAGGCACAGCAAGACATGGGCTTGCTGAGGAGGGCAGGCTCTGCTTGAGAACAGTGACAGAGGGGCAGGAAGGAATGTGGAGAAGGAAGGGGGTGCTCTATGACCTTTCTAAACAAGCCTGTGGAACTGAGGGGGCTTTCCCCATTTAAAGGCTTAAAGCTACCAGTCTGTTGACACAGCCTTTGTAGTGTCCTCCTTTGCAGTATCTCCTTAAGAGACAAGCCTCTGGGAGTGGAGGAAGGGGAAACTGTCCCCATCTTGAGAGACTTTCTCAGCACACAAGTCCCAGGTGTTCCTCCCAAGGGCCTGTTCCCTGCCTGTTGCAGCCCTAGATAATATTTACTCATCCCTAAAAAACATCATGTGTTTAATGATGTTTGCTGCCCGATTACTTCATATGGTCACACTGACATCCCAGCAACCACAGTTGTGTTCTGCTAACTGAACTTACCTGAAGAAAGCCAGCCAGCTGCAGCCCAGCCAGACCACTCTGCTCAGCGTGTGTTAAGTGTTGCAGCACAGGGATTCCAATCTACCAGGCTTAGCTGGGGTGAGGGGGGAGGAAAAGCAGGCTCCACTTTCCAGAGTGAGCTCAAGCCCACACCCATCAAACCACTTCCCTCTCCAGTCAGCAATAAACTGCCAGATCCGGGTTGCTGAGTGTAAATTCCCCCATGGAGTTCCACAGGAGCCAGCTGGGCATCCGGCTGCACCAGCTTCTTCCCCTCCTCCAGCCTTCAGAGACCTGGATGCTAGTAAAACAAAATGATGTTATATACAGGGTTTATAGTGGTGAGCCTTCCCCCCTCCCTTGACACATACAAATGTTTCCAGACCCAGAACAGATGAGTAACTGGTGCCCTGCAGCAGGCTCTGCCGTCTCTGACTGCAGACCCTGCCTGCCTCCTGCTAGAGAGCTGATGGGGTTTCTGGACAGACCCCCTTGGAATTTGTCAGCGAAAGCACTTTTGGCTGAGCTGCTGGTGGCGTTTGAAGGGGAAGAAGGAAGTTCCTATGAGCTGTGGGGCATCTTCCTCCAGGAGCTAGCCGTGTGCTCCCCTCCTGCACTTTCACTCTCCCGTGGTTCTGAAGAGTCTTGGCAGTCTCCTAAAGCTGTGGGGTGTCTGGCTAGCTTCAGCTAGAGACCGCTCCTTCCTCCTTCCCCCGAGCTCTGGCTTGACTGCTAGGAGCTATCATATGATTCGGACTAATAGAAATTCATGCCATTGGCATGTAATTACTCCTGCTAAGGGCTGCCCAGAAGCAAAGCCTGTATGCTGCACAGGTAGAAAGCCAAGGGGCAGGGCTGGACCATAACTGGAACAATCCAGGGGACCTTGCAGCTGTAGATTGTGCCAAGGGCTTTGCCAGAGCATCCAGGCAAGCTGTCAAGCTGTGCTGACAAGAGTGTGGCCAAGCAGGTATGTGGGCCACAGTGCAGCCCAGTAGGTAGCTGTTGTAGTGGTGGGGCTGTCTTCTGTATGCCCATGGCTGTGTGATGTCTCTGCTGGACAGTATAGCCCCTGTACATTCAGACCTGTGGCTTTCCCATGGAACCTGAAATGCTGTGGGAGAATAAAGTAATTTCTCTAATGAAAGCCAGTGCTGTGGATGACCCCACATCCATCTAGTCTTTCCCATCAGGGTACTGGAACAGCTGATGCTGGATTCAGTGGGACCTATTTTGTTGTCCAAAAAGCAGGCTCATGCCTGGCATGCAGTAAACCAACTCCACACGCTCAAGAGAGATACTGTGTGTGTTCAGGCCTGGCTGTTTGGTGGAGTGTTCACAGATCAAGCACAACAATGCCGGTTCCTTCATTGCATTTATACACAAAAGATACAAATGTAATGCACTCCCAGTTACATATAATTAGAGCAATCTACATCTAATCTACATATGATATTTGCTCATTCCTTCTAATCGCTATGCATGCTCAGAGGAGGGGTCTTCACCTTGGCTGGGCACTCTCTGACTTGTGGGTGTGATTTTTAGTATTACAATGAAGGCAACTGACTTCAGGACACCTAAAGTTTCTTTCATTACCAAGCTGGTTAATCAAATGGTCACTTTGCCAAGCTGTCACATAACTTATTCTTGGTATAATCAATCCTGGATGTTCTCCTTGGATCTTTTAAACAGAAACGAGTCTTGGTTTTACTCACAAATTCCTTATTGTTACTGATGGTCATCTTGACCCATGTGCAAAAATACCTATGACTACCATCAACACTTGTACAATATATTGTATCAGTCTCTTGTCACATGCATGTGGGCTAGGTTAGGAAAGCTAAAGCCCTGACAGAATTGAATCCAGCCAAGGATATTAAGGTCAATGGGAAAAACTTCTATAGGTAAATTGGGCATGAAAGGAAGACAAGGGAAAATATGGGACCCTTCTGGAAGGAAATGGGAGACCTGGTCACCTGGGACATGGAGAAGGATGAGATACTCAATGAATTTTTTGCCTTGGTCTTCACCAGCAACAGCTCCAGCCACACCACTCAAGCCACAGGAGGCAAAGGCAGGGACTGGGAGAATGCAGAACTGCCTGCTGTAAGAGAACATCAGGTTCAAGAGCATCTTAGGAACTTGAAGGTGCACGAGTCCGTGGGACCTGACAAGATGTATCCATGGCAAGGCATTTGACACTGTCCTGCATGACATCCTTGTCTCTAAACTGGGGAGGCATGGATTTGACAGATTCACCACTCGATAGATAAGAAATTGGCTAGATGGTTGCATGGCTCCGTATCCAAATGGAAACCGGTGATGAGTGATGTTCCTCAGGGGTAGGCACTGGGACCGGTGCTGTTCAGCATCTTTGTTGGCAATATGAACAGTGGGATTGATGCACCCTCAGCAAGTTTGCTGATGACAGAAGTTGCGTGGTTCAGTTGACACACTGGAGGGAAGGGATGGGATCCAGAGGGATCTGGACGCACTTGAGAGGTGGCCAGTGCCAACCTTATGAAGTTCAACCAAGCCAAGTGCAAGGTCCTACACCTGGGTCAGGGCAATCCCAGGCATGGCTACAGATTGGGCAGAGAAGAGATTCAGAGCAGCCCTGTGGAGAAGGGCTTGGGGGTGTTGGTCAATGAGAAAATGAACATGAGCCAACAGTATCCTGGGCTGCATCAGAAGGAGCGTCACCAGCAGGTCAAAGGAGGTGATCCTGCCCCTTTGCTCTGCTCTCGTGAGTACTGTGTTTAGCTCTGGGGTCCCAATACAAGATTGATGTGGAGCTGCTCAAGCAAGTCCAGAGGAGGCCACAAAGATGATCAGAGGGCTGGAGCACCTCTCCTGTGGAGACAGGCTGAGAGAGTCGGGCTTGTTCAGCCTGGAGAAGAAGAGGCTGTTAGGAGACCTTAGAGCTGCTTCCAGTACCTAAAGCAGCCTGCAAGAAATCTGGAGAGGGACTTTTGACAAGGGCCTGTAGGGACAGGACAAGGAGGAATGGCTTTAAACTGACAGAGAGGGGGATTTAGATTAGCTATTAAGAAGAAAAGGACATGGAACTGTTGGAACAAGTCCAAAGGAGGGCCACAAGGATGATCAGGGGGCTGGAGCACCTCCTGTATGAAGATAGGCTGAGATGTTGGGGCTGTTCAGCCTGGAGAAGAGAAGGCTGCGTGGAGACCTCATAGCAGCCTTCCAGTATCTGAAGGAGGCCTATAGGGATGCTGGGGATGGACTCTTCATTAGGGACTGTAGTGACAGGACAAGGGGTAATGGGTTAAAACTTAAACAGGGGAAGTTTAGATTGGATATAAGGAGGAAATTCTTTACTGTGAGGGTGGTGAGGCACTGGAATAGGTTGCCCAGGGAGGTTGTGAATGCTCCATCCCTGGCAGTGTTCAAGGCCAGATTGGACGAAGCCTTGGGTGATACGGTTCAGTGTGGGGTGTCCCTGCCCGTGGCAGGGGATTGGAACTAGATGATCTTAAGGTCCTTTCCAACCCTAACTGTTCTATGATTCTATGAAATTCTTCCTTGTGAGGGTGCTGAGGCCCCAGCACAGGTTGCTCAGAGAAGCTGTGGCTGCCCCATCCTGGCAGTGTTCAAGGCCAGGTTGGACAGGGCTTTGATCAATGTGGTCTAGTGGAAGCTGTCCCTGTCCACAGCAGGGGAGTGGAACTGGATGCTCTTTAAAATCCCTTCTAACCCAAACCATTCTATGATCTTTCCTAACCTGGGCTCCTATGTCAAGTCATTGCGCCTGAAGCTGGTGTCAGAAATCTGTGAAAGCCCTCAGTAATTGCAGAGATAATCAGGGAACAAGTGAAAGATCCCTGACTTCTAGGATGTCACTTATCTCCTGACTGATCAGCCATTGCGCTTGGTTGTGTTTCATCTTCCAGCACTCTTTCCAAGTGTTGCCATGCCACAGTGGCACTACTGTACCCCTTCACCTGGCAACACACGTACATCCCTGTGCTGCCACCTTCCATGATCGACATCGTGTGTTCGCCCACCCCCTTTCTCATCGGCCTGCTCTCCAGCTCTCTGCCCCGCCTGAAGGAGCTCCCAGTGGAGGAGGTGAGCCTTGCTTTTGGTTGCTTCCAGTGGACTGAGTTGTTTTCTCTCCCAGAAAGGCTGCTTTTGAGAGTCTGCCTTGCAGCATGAAGAAGCTCAGCTCTCATTCTCCATCTCCTGTGAGCATAGGGTGAGGGAGGAGGTGGATGGCCCGTGGGGAGGTGGGGGGCTGCACCCTCCTTGTCCACAGTTTGGGAAGCGGGAGGCTGGATCTCCCGCCAAGGGGCTGCTGTAGGGAGGAGATGATTTGATTACAGTTTCTGTTGTTTCTGCAAAGTCCTGTCTAGGGGATGAGCACAAAGTCTGCCAGGCTTGAAGTATGATTGCTACAAATTGGCCAGGGTAGCTGCCCCTCTCATTAACACAGGTGCCTAATGAACCAGTAAGTAATTAAGAACCAGATTCATGGTGCACTAGGTGGTGCACTCAGAAAGGCTGAATGTAGTCAAGGAGGCTTTTCCCTCCCAGCCCACGCAGGGGACAGCGGGGAAGCGCATGAGGACAAAAGATGGAGCTCAGACCCCAGTGTGGGGTGAGGAGCATTGGCCTGGCTTGAAGGATAGCCTCTTGCCGTCCAAGCTGTGCTGCAGTGTGTGGCAGCATTGCTGGAAAGCTACAGCAAGGGCTGCTTTCTTAAGCTGACTGCTCCTTCAGCTGTGGTGGTGGGGAGGAGGAGCAGGACAGGGCTGAAGCATTTCCTCCAGGGCACTTACAAAGTAAGATAAACTCTGATGATGGAAATAATGACTTTCTTTTTTTTATTCTTGCTCTTCCATTCTTAGGTCCTTGTTGTTGACCTTGTAAATAACCGGTTTCTGAGACAGGTGAGCAGAGCTACATCGTATCCTTCATTTTCTCTCCCCTTTTTCCACCACACTTCACCTCCATCTGTGTTGGCTGGCCTGCAAGGATGGATGGATTGCTTACTCCCCTCACAAACTGATGCAGCGTTTGTGGTGGGCAGCATTACAGGGGTTGCTATGTGATGTCAGCATCCCAAACTACAGCTGTTGAGGGCCAAATCATTGTGCATTCTCTCTCTGTTTTAAGAGGGGAAACAGTGGCACTTGAGCACTGTGGGTCCTTAAGTGGCATATTGTAAGGCTGAGGGCAGAGCTGGAAAGCCTCAACTCAGCACTGTCTGCTAGGAAGAAGCACAGGCTCTTCCAGCCTGTGTCTGTCAGTCCATCTCCTGTCGCATCCCCAGCCCTGAGGGGGGAATAGAGCCATGATGATTTCTTCAAATCCTTCCTGCCCAAGGAGTCTGTGGTTCCTCCCTCCAGTCCTTGAACTAGGTAGGTCATAAGAAGGAAGCTGGTACATGAGAGCCTGTATTTTGCTCTGCAGATGAGATTGACTCCTGATTTTTACTTCCCTTTGTTGTGGAGAGGAGTAGGATATTGAAGGGAAGAGACAGATGAGTGAACATAATCCTGGCCTGGGAAGCTATTTTTGCCTCAGAGCTCTTTGGCAGATTGCTGAGCAGTGCTGGCTGCAATGAATCACAGAATCATAGAATCAGCTGCGTTGGAAAAGACCTTTAAGATCATCAAGTCCAACCTTTATCCCAGGACTGCCAAGACCGCTACTAAACCATGTCACTGGGGGGCTCATCTACACAGTTTTTGAACAGTTCCAGGGATAGTGAATCCACCACTGCCCTGGGCAGCCTGTGCCAATGCCTGATCACCCTTTCGGTGAAGACATTTTTCCTAATATCCAGTCTAAATCTCCTCTGGCACAGCTGGAGGTTGTTTCTTCTCGTCCTCTTGGTCTCTGCTGTGCCTCACATCCCGTGAGTAGGATGGGATGAGTGCACCTCCTGCTGCAGCAAGTAGGATGTAGTGCAGGCCACTCCTTTGGTGCAGTTCTCACTTGCCAGCTGCCTTAGCTGCAGGGATATGCTTTACCTCACACCTCGCTTTTGGAGGTTTAAGGTAAACCAGGCTGTCTCAGCCAGGGCTGTCAGGAGCTGGCACACAGTCACAGACAGTTCCTTGGCCCTGTTGCTCTATGGGAACTCGCCTCAGTACCAGGATCAACACAGAGCAGAGCTGAGCAGGGGGTTGTGCTCACCTGGCTGCACGCCAGCATTGTTCAGATACGTCCTCTTTGTGGTGGTGCAAGTGCTCACAAGCGGATGGTGAGGCCATGGGAGAACCCTGCCTGGTAGCCTCTTGGGTTGGACATCTGAAATTCCTTCAGAATATAGGAATATTTGGGAAAAGACACCCCTTTCTTTTGTGCTTCTTGATGGCCCTGCACTGGGATGTGCTGGGAATGTGCCAAGCATACTATACCACACCTTCTCCCTCTCCTTCTTCCTTTCCTCAGAGTTTGTTTTTAGTGCTCCCCCTGCCGTGCTGGGGACAGGATAGGAGCTGGGGAGGAGAAGGGCAGGGGCCAGCTGTGTCCCGGCCCCAGGCCCTAAGGAGGTGGCTCTGTCTTACAGATGGAAGATGAGGACTCCATCCTGCCCCGCAAGCTGCAGGCTGCCCTAGAACACATTTTGGAGCAGAGGAACGAGCTGGCGAGCGACAAGGAGGAAGGCCCTGTCAATGGCAAGCAGGGTAAAGCACAGTGCCTCTCAGCTTTGAACCACGTCTTTTCCTTCTCCTTTTTCTCCTGTCGCTTCTTAGGGGAGAACTAGGCTTGTACTGATTTTCACACCACAGAAATTGGAGGTAGGTCAGGAGTTTGGTTGAAGCTGTATTCAATCTTCCATTGCACCGGGGACCATTCTGTTTGTGTGAGGAGAAGCAGTACTTGCCCCTTCCCAGCTCTGTGCAACTTCCCTGTACTCCTGTGTGTGAGGTGGGGAGGGTGGTGGTCCCACAGGACACTCTCTGCTGCTGACCCTATGAGTGATGCAGGCTTCCTGGGGGAACAGTCCACCTGCAGAGCTGCAGGTGACGTACCAAAGGGACTTCCTATGCCATGTAGCATTATGCTCAGCATTTAAAGCTGGGGGAAGAAGGAAGGGGGGACGTTCGCAGTGGTGGCGCTTGTCTTCCCAAGTAACTGTTATGTGTGACAGAGCTCTGCTTTCCTGGGGGTGGCTAAATACCTTCCTGCCCATGGGAAGTGATGAATGAATTCCTTGCCTGCTTTGCTTGTGTGCGCAGCTTTTGCTTTACCTGTTAAACTGTCTCTATCTCAACCCACAAATTTTCTCACTTGTCTCATTCTCTCCCCATCCCACTGGAGAGATTGAGAACCAAGGGAAAACTTGGTGGTTTTCAAAGCAGCAGCAGCCGTTCGTCTTTGTAGGATGCTGTCTCTCTTGAGCAGCTTTTTCTGCTCAGGTTGGATCTGAAAAAAGTGATGGAGTTTGTACCCAGAGCTATTCTTAGCACGTCCTTACAGCAGTGTCCTCACCACTGCCTCTTTGTTTTCTCCTTAGAGACAAGCCCTTTGAATGAGGTGGTGTCCGAGGCCTTTGTCCGTTTCTTTGTGGAGATTGTGGGCCACTACTCCCTCTTCCTGACCCCTTCCGAAAGAGAAGAGCGGACCCTGCAGCGTGAGGCTTTCCGCAAGTCCGTCTCCTCCAAGAGCCTTCGACGCTTCCTGGAGGTCTTCATGGAGACACAGATGTTTGGGGGCTTCATTCAGGAGCGGGAGCTGCGGAAGCAGGGGGTCAGAGGTGAGGGGCTCTGCCTGGGCTCTGCTGTTGTGGAAACTCTGCTGTTGCTCCTGTGAGAGCTGGCAGATGCTCACCAGCTGCCAGCTCCATCTCCAGCAGCATGGCTGTAGGCTGCAGTGTCTGTGCAGGGACACCGGAAGGGAGGTGGTAGGGAAACGCTTGTGCAGGCTGATGGTTCACTCTGACACCCCAGTGTGGCCTTTGAGAAGTCACTTGGGGATTTTTTTGTCTCTATTTCCTTATCTTCCCAAAAGGGAGCATCACCCCAAAGGTGAGATATAGTGTTTGCACAGTGCATGTGAACCAGCTGTTGGAGAACAGGATTTTTTTGTGTGTCATCCGATAGTTTCTTCTTGGGGTTACAGGCACAATTCACCACTGAAGTAAGGGACATAAGCAGTATCCTCCATATGTGTGCCTCTTCCGTTCAACACTGAATTCCCACCAGGACCATCACAGAAGGGTTACACTGTTGGAATGACATTTATTTTTGCGGTCACTTATGTCCCCTTCACATGTCTAGAGGAAGAATGGGTTGGATTGGTTATGATGTCTTGGATAGTAGAAAAGGTGGATGCTTCTGTCCTTCAAAGAGCTGCTTCTGTTTTTTAACTCCTGGTATACCACACTCCCAAGGACTCTACTGGCAGCTCATCCTAGTGTCTCATCCCTGCTGCTGCTTGGTGATGGCTTAGCAGTTTCCATCCAAGCACTGATAAGCAGTGGACACTTGAATAGGTGGCTGAGTAAAAGAGGTTTTGCAGCATGGTAAATCCTATGTGACGATTCCCCAGACGACCTCACTCTCTGGACTTAGCTGTGTCTGTACCAGAATGAACAGAGTTTTAATATAAGGTACAAAATGAGCAGGTGGACCAAAGCTCCTGTCCCAGATCTGGGCTCAGCTGGTGGAGGAGGTGGGGTGAGTCATTCCCTTTCGTATTTGTTAGAAAGAGAAGGCCACACACAAAAATGCTCAGAGGCCTGGAGCACTCTCCTATGAAGACAGGCTGAGAGCTGGGCTTGTTCAGCCTGGAGAAGAAGAGGCTCAAGGGAGACCTTAGAGCAGCTTCCAGTACCTAAAGGGGCCACAAGGAACCTGAAGAGGAATTTTTTACAAGGGCATGTAGTGATAGGAGAAGGGGAAATGGCTTTAAACTAGAAGAGGGTAGATTTAGATTAGATATAAGGAAGAAATTCTTCACTGTGAGGTTGCCCAGAGAAGCTGTGGCTGCCCCATCCCTGGCAGTGTTCAAGGCCAGGTTAGATGGGGCTTTGAGCATTCTGGTCTAGTGGAAGGTGTCCTTGCCCATGGCAGGGTGGTTGGAACTAAATGATCTTTAAGATCCCTTCCAACCCAAACCATTCTGTGATTCTGTGCGCAATATTTTATTGGTAAGCTGGGACAGTGTTCTTTCAGCTGAGCATTCTTGCTTTTATTTATAATGAAGCAAAATAGATGTTGACTTCTTCTTTCCGCAGGTCTGTTTGAGGTACGGGCTCAGGAGTACCTGGAAACACTTCCCAGTGGGGAGCAGAGTGGAGTCAATAAGTTCCTGAAAGGCCTAGGTGAGGAACCAGCAAAACCCTTCACTTCTCAGGAGTCTTGGGCTTCTTGATGTATCAGATTTAGCAGCAGAGATGCTGTCAAAGGGTGGCAGGGCTCTGCTAGTGACTGTGTGTGGCTTCCTGCAGAGCAGCAGTGCTCTGAGCCTTGAGTGATCTGGGAGGCTATTGGCTCTGCCCCCTGAACTGCTGCTTGTCTGGAAGCTGGTGGAGAGCCAAAGATTGGGCCAGGAGCTACATCTGTGTCTTTCAAAGGACATAGGTGGATCTGAGGAGGCAATAGATCAGCCAGTGACTTGGGGATGGCGGCTGCAGGCCAGATGGTGATGGTTGGGAATGACGCTTGTTTTGCCTGTCTCTGATGGGAGTCCATTTTCCTTTGTTAATCTCTCCAGGTAGCAAAATGAAATTCCTCCACAAAAAATAAGAAGCACATCCTCGTTCCACAGAAGAGAATGGCTTTACCATTTAACAGCAATACATCAGACTATTATCAAGAGTTCCCATTCAGCCTGCTCCCAGGAACCAACAGCCTTGGGCGAGCTGACTGCAGCTGGGTTGTGCTCACACAGACATGTGGTGCCACAGGAAGGTTTGATGGCTGCGGGGCTTCCGGGACAGGTTTCTGGATATCTACAGTACCATGCACTGGACCAAGTACTCTCTCTGAACTCTGCACTAGCACGTTGCAGGCATCCCAACGGATTGGCTCTCTTAGCTAGTCAATTCTTTGTTTTATTGTATTTTTCTATTTATATTGGGGCTAGAACAACTATTAACCGATGACTCTTGTCCTGCCTCCTCTCTGCTTGGTGCTGCAGGAGGCCAAAGCAGGACTCCCATGGGACTGAGCAGGCAAAGCTCAAGCACCGAGGAGGGGAGAAACAGATGTATGGAAATAGGTCTCTGCAAAGTGACGGCTGCAGGGATGATGTGGACTGACCAACAGGAGCTTCCAAGCAAGAGAGAAGGGTGGGAGAGAACCACTAAACCTACTGAGGACATGATGAGCCAGCCAGCTCCCTGGAGACCTGTGCCAGGGGGTTCTGGCATGAGGAGAGGCCTTTCCTTATGCAGTGTAATTAAAAGCGAGTGGTGTAAAAGGTGTGTGGACCCTTGGGTGCCTTGGGGAGGGGTTGAGCTGTGTCTGCCCACCAGCCCACCCACCCAGTGCTGAGCATGAGCTGGAAAGGATATCTAGCAGCTGATTCTTTGGTTTGGCCAAGCCCTCTGTTTGACCATGGGCCTCATTTCCTTGCCTGGCCTCTTGCAGGGAGAGCCCAAAGTGGAACTCACCCAGAGGTGAGTTCCTGAAGGTCAGATGGGCTCTCCTTTCCCAACTGAGGTGTTGCTGTCAGGGAGCATGGTAAGAAGCATGCAATGGGGGAGTGCCTGCTGCTGCCTTCTGTGCTTCTGGTTGGGCAGGAGGTCGGACCTCCTGCTCACCTCTCCTCTCACCTCTCCTCTGTCTTTTTCAGTCAGAAGTGTTAGGGGAAGCATGTGGAGGTCAAGGTGGGGTGAGGGCTCTTTTCTAACTGGTACAAAAGCTGTTTCTCTTGCACTGCTTGTGAGGGCAGTCAAGAGCAGCTGGAGCATCCTTTGGTCTCCTCTGCTCTTCGGAGAGGAAGGCAGAGGGTAAGTCTGCTATGGCCTGAAGGGAAATCTCTTCCCCAGTTATGTGTGCAGGTACCTTGGCTGTGGGCACCTGTGAGGTGCCCAAGGGGCCGCCAGAGGGCTTGGAAATGGTCCATGTGCCACTGGGGGCAGTGGGCTTTCCCAGGCAAGAGGGCTGTGTTGCCCAGCAATGGGGTTCAGGGGAGCTTACCTCCACTCAGTAATGGAGTGAAGCTGTGGCTCCAGGCCTGCTCTGTGCATCCTTTGAAGCCTGCATTTCCAGTTTTCTACAGCACCAGCCTCTTTGTGCTGTGTTTTAAGATGGAGGAAACAGGTAGTGATGGGTGGTGGCAAGAGCAGGAAACTGGGTGCATGGAGGGGTGAGCACTTGGTCAGACAGCAATTGGTTGCCTTGCAGCGTAATGGGGCTTGTTATGTCTGTGATATGTGCCACTATCTGGGGACCAGATAAGTTAGGCAAGTGGCTCTGGGTGGCCTGCTTAAACAGGGAATTGGCCCTGATGAGCCCCAGAGGTCCCTTCCCACCTCAACCTCTCTGTAGTTCTGTGGGGAGCACCATAAATGCCGCTCAGCTGCAGTGCCATAGGTGGGCAGCACCTATGTGCTCCCCAGCCCATGTGCAGGAAGCTGAAGCAACAACAGAGGGAGTCAGAGAAGGCAGCAGCATTTATCCCCCCTTTCTCCCAGTGTGGTAACCAGGTGGAGGATGCAGGAGGCCTCCTCTCAGTTGTGCTGGGCGAAACTGGCACTACTTAAAGTCTAGCTTGTCACAGGAGGCCATGGTGGCCCACCAGAGGAAGCTGCAGTGAAGTCCAGGCTGAATCAAATGCTGTGGTTTGGTTGTCTTTTAAAAAGTGGTTTTAATTGTAGCAGAATGAGGTTTTGCAAAGCTGAGATGCACCCACACATGCAAAGGCGGTTAGGATACCTGCGAAGCTTTGTGGGTGCTAAATGGAGCTGATCCTGGGGCTCACCTGAGGCCTCCAGAAGCAGGTCTCCTATGTGGTACCCTGCTGCTGAGCCTGTTCCTGGGGGATCCACATTCCTCTTCTCAAAGTGACATTTTCAACAGCGTGGCACTTCACCTTCCTTGGCAGGAGCCATGGTAGAGAGCTGGGATGCCTGATGCTCACAGGCTCCTAGGCTCAGCTTGGACCTCTGTGAGCATGCTGAGATACATGCTGAGATGCTTTTGCTGCAATACCTTAACAGCTCAAGTTAAAAAGGGTTGTGAAATAGTCCCATTTGTCTCATGGGGGGGCTCTGCCAGCACTGAGCCCTGTGGTTGCTTGGTGCTTTCATTGGCAGCTCTCAGGATAGTAGGAATTATGCTTACATAGTGTACAAAATCCAAAGAAGTGTCTTAAAGAGCAGCAGCATGAGAAGTGCAACAAAAGAAACATTTAGGGCTGTGTTATTAAGGATTTAAAATGAAACTCTAGCAGAAAGCATTGGTCTCCAGCTGCAGGACAGCCTCTCCAGCTTTATGTTGAGCTGTGTTGTGCTGGGATGAGCAGGACCCTGCGTCCCTCAGGGCTCTGGATGCTTTGGAGGAACCCACCTGTAAAGACAAGCTGTTAAGTCCGGCTGTGCTGGGTCCCACCAGGGGTGCGTGTGCCCTCCTGTGGAGGCTGCCAGCAGCCTCCACGCCATCTGCCAGCAGATGGCCAGAGAAGGCTCCAAACTGAGGATGTATGCTGGGTGTGCCCTATATACTCTATAGGTGGACACACCATGTATACAGAGTACATACCCAAAGCTTGCCTACTCTACATCTCACAACGAGGGGTTTTCTTCACCTGGGCTGGTGTATGTGTGTTTAGTCACCTTGGATAAGGTTCTCTACCATAACAGTGTGCACATGGGAGGATTACAGAGCTTCAGCGGAAGGGATGGAAAGTGGAAACATCTTCCAGGCTAGATTCATTCCCATTGCTGTCATCTGTAAATGTACCTGGTGGGGAACTGGTGAGTGTAGTTCACGCAGAGCAATGGCAGAGCCCTGTTGTCTTCTGCTTGCATAGAAGCTCTGGCACCCTTCACACGATACACAAGGGTAGTGCTGGGTTTTGGGAGTGGGTCTGCAGTGCTCCGGGATCTTTAACTCTCAGTGTTATTTGGACATAAAACACTTCAGTGATGTGAAGACGTGCTGCTCTGGCTGTCCTTCAGCAACTAGACTGCATTTTGCTTAGCACCCAATGGTCCCCCTGCAGTGTCAGTGTTAACTGACATGTTCTTTTTCTGGGCTACACTTTTCTTGCAGTGTGCAAGGTAATCGTGAGGGGGGCGCAGGGGGAGCCATGAGGGGAGAGCAGGGGCAGCCATGAGAGGACATCATGAGGGAAACGAAGGGGCAGCCATGATGAGAGATTGTTAGGGAAAAGGAGGGGCGGCCATAAGGGGAGACCATGAGGGGAGAACAGGGGCAGCCATGAGAGGAGATCATGAGGGAAATGAAGGGGTGGCCATGAGGGGAGATTATGAGCAGAGAGCAGGGGCAGCCATTGAGAGGAGATCATGATGGGAGAGCAGGGGCAGCCATGAGGGAAGATTGTGAGGGAAAAGGAAGGGTGGCCATGAGGGGAGATCATAAGGGGAGAACAGGGGCAGCCATGAGGGGAGATTGTGAGGGAAAAGGAGGGGCAGCCATGATGGGAGATCATGTGGGGTGAACAGTGGCAGCCATAAGGCGAGATTGCTGGGGATGCTGGGGATGGACTCTTCATTAGGGACTGTAGTGATAGGACAAGGGGTAACGGGTTAAAACTCAAACAAGGGAAGTTTAGATTGGATATAAGGAGGAAGTTCTTTACTGTTAGGGTAGTGAGGGACTGGAATAGGTTGCCCAGGGAGGCTGTGAATGCTTCATCCCTGGTGGTGGTCAAGGCCAGGTTGGACAGAGCCTTGGGTGATGTGGTTTAGTGTGAGGTGTCCCTGCCCACAGCAGAGGGGTGGGAAGTTGGTGATCTTAAGGTCCTTTCCAACCCTAACTATTCTATGATTCTATGATTATGAGGGGAGAGCAGGGGCAGCCATGAGGGGAAATTATGAGGGAAAAGGAAGGGCAGCCATGAGAGGAGACCATGAGGGGAGATTGTGAGGGGAGAACAGGGGCAGCCATGAAGGGAGATTGTGAGGGAAAAGGAAGGGTGGCCATTAGGGGAGATTGTGAGGGAAGAACAGGGGCAGCCATGAGGGGAAATTATGAGGGGAGAGCAGGAGCATCCACGAGGGGAATCGTGAGGGGAGAACAGTGGCAGCCATGTGGGGAGATTGTGAGGCAAAAGGAAGGATGGCTGTGAGGGGAGATCATGAGGGGAGAACAGGGGCATCCATGAGGGGCGATTGTGAGGGGAGAGCAGGGGCAGCCATGAGGGGAGATCATGAGGGGAGAACAGGGGTAGCCATGAGGGGCGATTGTGAGGGGAGAACAGGGGCAGCCATGAGGGGAGATCATGAGGGGAGAACAGGGGCAGCCATGAGGGGTGATCGTGAGGGAAAAGGAGGGGCAGCTGTGAGGGGTGATCGTGAGGGAAAAGGAAGGACAGCCATGAGGGGAGACCACAAGGGGAGAACAGGGGCAGCCATGAGGGGAGATTGTAGGGAAAAGGAAGGGCGGCCATGAGGTGAAATCATGAGGGGAGAACAGAGGCATCCATGATGGGAGATAGTGAGGGAAATGGGGTGGCGGCCATGAGGTGAAATCATGAGGTGGGAGGTGGGGCGGTTGTGAGGGCAGATCATGTTGTGAGAGCAGGGGAAGGCAGGGGGCATGAGGGGCAGCCATGGGCTCTTAGGGGTGGATGTGAGGAGACATTTTGAAGGGAGATAAGAGGTGGCCATGAGGGGTAGGGGCAGCAGCTACATAGTGTGGGGCACTAGGATGGGCCAGATGTGGGGTGGTTGTGACTGGAGATCCTGAGGGAAGACCAGTTTGCCCTCAGTGACATGGTTTAGCGGTGAGCTTGACAGTCCTAGGCTGGCGGTTGGCCTCAATGATCTTACAGGTCTTTTCTAACCTAGTTGATTCAACGATTCTAAGTGTGCTAAGGCAAGAGGCCAGTCCGGGGGCAGCATGGATTTATCGACTGGTACTGAAGAACCAAGACACTTGTCTGAGAGGTTAAACATTAAAAGTCACAATCTCTGCTCCCTCAGTTAAGCAACTTGCACAGGCTGATGTGAGCAGCTCTGTAGGGCCTTTGATGCCCCAGAGAGCTGCACTAGCTGCCTCCCAAGCCCCTGGCTGAACCCCTAGCCCCATACCCCTCCTTGCCTCCCACAGTCTCTGTCCTGTGAGAGCTCAGGGCACTGAGCAAATCCTAGCTCTTACAGAAGCTTACATCCACCTTTGGCGACTCCACCATAAGAAGGATGTGGACCTGCTTGAGCGAGGCCGTGAAGATGGTGGAGCACCTCTCCTATGGAGACAGGCTAAAGGAGTTGAGCTTGTTCAGGTGTCTCTGCCCATGGCAGGGAGTTGGAACCAGATGGTCTTTAAGGTCCTTTCAAGCCCAAACCATTCTAAGATTCTATGAATGTCCTGTTCACCGTACAGTTATTCATTCATCACTAGTGTTGGCTAGTGCAGGCAGGACAGAGAGTGAGCCCTGTGCAGTCAACAGCCGAGCCCCTGCCCTGCACAGGGTAGGTCTGATTTAGGTTTGCACAGGTGTAGCTGAAGGGCAGTGTTTGCAGTTGGCTGTTGGGGGGGGTCTTCAGTGCCAGTGGCTGGGGGTCTCACAACCTACCTCTCTGCCTGGAGACACCTTTCAGGTCACAGGTGCCAGAGGGCAGCTTGCACGTGTAGAGCCCCAGGCAGCCGCTGCAGTCAGAGGGCTTCTGGCAGGGCCGGGACTGGATGCTGTGGCAGGAGTACTGCAGAGGGAGGGAGAGCTATTTCCCAGCTCCTGGACCAGGTCCACCTCCCCCAGTCACATCACTCTGTGCTCACACTGTTGAGAACCCCATCCCCAAGGAGCCTGCGCCAGGCACAGGCTTGGGCTGCCTGAGAGCAGCATCTTGTAGGCTTCCTTTCAGGGAGTGCATGCCCCACAGCTGATTAGTCAGTCATTTTCGGGCAACATGAACTGCTCAGCTGCAGGACAGCATCATGCTACACATGCTCAAGCTAACACCAGTGTGATGCCTGGTGGTGACATGAGCTCAAAACAGCCTCAATAGACTCAGATGAGCTCAAAAGACTGGCAGGGTGGAGAAGCTACCAGTTGGAAAGCAAAGCCAACTTGCAGAAGATAGAAGTTATGGGACAGGCATTTGCTGCTGGATGTTTGGTTTCCATTTAAAACAGTAAAATGATGCAGGGAAACACAGTACTGGGACAAGATGCTCACCAGGCTGTAGAGCAGCAGCTTCATGCAAGGAGTGGGAGAAGTTTGGGCCCAAGGAGGCAATTTTGAGGCAGTTCATTAAGCTTTGGGCAGAAAGCACACTAAGCAGCTGGTCCCCACAGCCACTGCCTCTGCCCTCTTGCTGCAGTACCATCCACCCTGGCAGAGCATCACCCAGCACAGCACCATCCAGCACATCTTGGTTAAGACAAGTGCAGCCAGACTGACACTCGCCTCCTGACCTTCTATTGGCTGCGGCCACCGCTCTGCCTTAAGCCTTCCCGGGTGCCAGTGGTGTTTTAGAGTTGTCACTGCCCATCTCCTCTGTCTGCACCACAAGCCACAAGTGCTGAGGCCATGTTCTGGCCAGCGCTTTCACACTTGGCTTGTGAGGAGCAGCCCAAGAGCAGCTTTTCTAGCTGGTATTTGCAGGGTTGTGGCATGCTGGGCACCTGCTCCTGCTGCTCACAGGTCTGCCTGACTTTCATGCCCCATGCTGCTGAAGGGCCTGGGGGACAGTAAGTCTCTGTGCAGGGTGCTGGGGCTCGGGGGTGCACAGGGGACCTGGTTTGGAAGCTGCAGGGCTGGCTGAGCTGCTCAGGCAGATACCAGCATGAGGGTGCATGGTGGCAGTACATGGGTTACAGTGTGGGTGCAGCAACGCTCTGCCTGGAGAAGAGGTGCCACCCCAGCTCTGCTCTGCCAAAATCCCAGCCTTGTACATGGCTAAACAATTGCAAGCATTTGAGTGGTACAACTGAGGAGCCCAGGGCACAGGCTGTGCCTCGAAGATGCTCTCTTCTCCCTGCATTTTGGGGCTGTCCCACCTGGTTTTAGCCTCTCTGTGATGCTCAGACCTGCCAGAGTTTCTGGCTCCATTATAACAAGGGCCAGCAACATCCCACACAGAGGTTCATGCAGGAACCTGTGGAGCTGTAAAGCAGAAGGAAGGGCCTGTTTCTATGGCCACATTCTCTTCATGTGGTGCTCTTAACGTCACATGCACAACCCCATTCCTGCCCTGCAGACAGATCAGCCAAAAGGGCTCAGTGAGCTGCCTGACCCTGCTCTTGCCTTCCCTCACTCCTGGTTCCTCTGCAACCCCCCCGAACAAACATTCATCCGTGCTGGCCAAGGATGCGTTGTGCTTACCGTGTCCCTGTTGAACTTCCCATGGCCTTTCAGGTGATGGCTCAGCCTCCTGCTGCGGGAGGGCTGTGGTGAGTACCTCCGGGGCTTGCTGCGGGGATCTTGCTCACCACTGCTCAGTGGGGGCCTGGCCATGGCCTTGCTGGGGGTCCTGGCTCCCATCACTTCCGATGCACTAGCCGCAGGACGGCTCCTGTTCAACCCCTGCCCAGGCAGGTCGACCCCTCCATCTCCAGGTAACCAAGGGTCTTCTCCAGGGCCCCCTACTCCTGAATGCTTCCTCAGGGTGCCAGCCCAGCTCCTCAGTGCCTCAGATGGAGCTGGGGCTGAGCAGAGCAACACCCAGAGGAGTGCAGTGACCATCAGCACCTTGACATTCATTCTCAGAGCCTGGATATGCTTGGGATCTTCCTGCCCAGGCAAGGCTGCTGGAGGCAGGAGCAGAGGTAAAGAGGTGAAAGAAAACTTCACTGCTGCTGGACCCAGCCAAAGCCATTTTTATACACAGGTACATAACCCGGGGGCACAGCCCTTTTCCTCCGCCCCTGCTGTCTCCCACCTCCCGCTTGCAAGCAAACCCAGCTGTTTGGGCCCCGTCCCCCTCCCTTGCATTCCCAAGCAGCACCCTCCCACCCTGTCCCTGCTTGGTGATGGGCGTGTGGTATCTCCCACTTGTGAGCACAGGATCTTTCAGCTAAACCACACTCACGAGCCAGGTCTTAGTAAAGGGGGATTGCTGCTGGTTACGTGTTTGTGCTTGGCAGGGAGAAGGGGGATGTGCAAGAGCAGAATGGGTCCCTTCAATCTCTGACAAGGCAGATGTTACGTTTTCACTTTGGCTACCTAAGGAGGTAGTGTTGATGTGATGCATCTTGGTCAGTTCTCCAGCCCATCACTCATGCCTTCTCAGCTCTTCACCCAGTTTTGCCCAAATCTGATGGCAGGTTTAGAGGTAGGGAGCTGCTATGAGCCTGGTGGAAGTGGTCTAGGTAGAGACACCCAGAGAGCATCTCCATCCATTGCAGTGGGAGCTCACTGCATATTAAACAGCAGAGCCCACCAGGAGAATTGTGTTAGAGCTGCTTTGACCAAGCTCTGGTTGGCTCTTGTGACATGTCAGATCCCAGTGATCTGCTCCTCAGGCAAGAGTCCTCACCAATGGGCGGCCTCTGTATGGAATGGACAGTGAGCCTACTCCAGGCTTACTATGGATCAGGTTCAATAAACAGCCACAGCACTGAGACTCAGCTCCCCTGGAAGTTAGTTTTAATGAGTTTCTGTGTTCACCTAACTGTTGGCACCTGCAGTTGTCTCCTGTGTATGTTATGTGCTGGAAGGGAGGAAGTGACTTTTCCTCACTGTTTCCACAGGAGATGCCCTTGTTCCCCAGTACTTACCAGTATTTGGCATCTCTCTTGGATGGTGTTTGTAATCACACAGTGGGCGTTCCCCTGTGGACCAGGGATGAATTCACGTGGTCACTGGCCTTATCTCTGATGTGATAATGCAGCCTTGAGCCAGCAAGCATCCCTGTGAGATCTACAGAGGTCTCCTGCCACTCACCCACTGCCATCCCCTGTCACTCCCCTGTCAGCCACCAATGGTCCAGCAACACCAAAAAAAAAAACACAGGCACCAACACAAGCTGGTGTCTTCCCACCCTCAAGTTTAGTTGCTCAGGGAATAGAAGATAACTTGCAGAAGTGCCTCTGGGAGGTAAGTTACACAACAGGGGAGTACACAACAGGAGGAAATCAGAGAAGCTGATTTCCGTTGCCAAGCTGGCTACATTAGGTGATTTTCAAAGGCTGTGGACCAGACTTAGCTTGTATGAAATTGATCTAAGTGTAGATGTCTTTGTCAATAAAGAGGCTGGAGGGGGTTAGGCAGAGGAATAACTGTGCAGCTCCAGCCTGATCAGAGTCAATGAAGCTTTGTCTTTGCTATGGACTCACTGTGAACTTGGCAGTCATTTGAGCTACACAGCTTGCATGTTCACCTGCAGGCAAGGGCTGTGCTTCCCTCCTCCCTGGAAACAGTATCTTTAGCCAGAGCTTCTGTGATGATACCAGGAGACTTCTTGTTCTGAACAGAAGGGAAGGTGTAACTGAATGTTTTGATTCCAGCATGCAGTGGTCTAGCACCACATGCCTCTGGAGAGCCAGGCATGGGGAGGCTCCTCTGAAGTTGCCAGTGGTTTGCCAAGTGGTCAGGAATGGAGGTGTGGTGAGAGGGGCTTGCTCTCTTACTTTAAACTTCACTCTCTGGGCTGATGAGGCTGGAAGTCCCAAGTTCCGAGGAAGATGTGGAACAAGGGCAGTCATACTTCAAAGGCCACCAGCTGGCCCCTGTTTACCCCTCTTTGATTTATCTTGCCTGCTTCCTCCAGGGGCATTGGAATTCAGAGCAAGAAAGTGTGGCATTTGCTGGCTGTCTTGGGAAGACTGATGAGGCTGTCCCACAGTGTCATGTGCCTGCAAGCTGCTCCTTGTTGCAGGTTGTGGTCCATGGGACTTCTGGGATAGAAACCAAGAGTAAGCAGGAAGAAAGGATGCTGCTGCTTGGCCCATCTGAAGAGACATGGTCCTGAAGATCTGGGAGTTAGTGAGAAAGGAGCTGCTGTGATAATGGACAACAGTGACACAGGTGGAGGAAGGGAAAATTCCCTCTGTGGAAACTCTACCACTGGAGATTCAGGGAAGCACGAGGTCTAAAAGACCAGACACCAGCTTTTGTTTACAAAGAAGTTCCTTGGGTTAGGGCCTCCTTCCTCAAGGCCGAAACAGATGAGCGTTCTCATTAGGTGGGGGTTGAGATACAGTATTGACAGGCAGTAGAAGAACCAAGCTGTGATTGCTGCAACCCACCAAATAAAAACAAAAAAGAGAGAGAAAAGAAAACAGGAAAGAACAACAAATTGCAGACAAACATAAATGTGAACAGTGTAATACAGGTTGTCACCAAATGCGTTCTGCTGACACTTCACCTCCTGTAGTAGCATGTACTGAAAGTCTAAGTCCTTTGGTCAGCAGCTAGCTTTTGAGCTCAAAGCTCAGAACACAGCCCAGTTCCTGGAAATAGCAGTGTTGGGAGTGAAAGGAGTTGATAGGTCATAGAGCAATGGTGCTCTGGTCCATCTTCCATACCTTTGCCTCTGGCCAGCTCCTGCTCATGACTTGCTCCTGGCTGACGCTGGAAGTGCTGATTTCTGGGGAAACAGGCTCATAGGAACGGAGGGACAAGCTTGCAGCAAGTAGACCCATCCGGACACAGGTATCTGTGTCATGTTTAGCAAGGATCCCTGCAAGAATCCCTGCCATTAAGCTGTGGAGAGAAAGAAGGGTGGTTTTGAACACAGGGGGAACAGCTTTGATTTTGGGAACATAGGCATTCATTTGTAAGAGCATTCATGTGGACTCAAACCAACACTTACAGAATATGTAACACAGCACAATATGTCACATAGGAGGGGTGAGTTTATAATGTAAAGGTTTTTCTTTTTTATAGTTATTTTTCAATTTGGAGTAACAAATAGTGCTATTTATTCCCATTTTATTTGTTTCTCGTCTGAGAAGTTGAGGTACTTTCCCATTCCACCACATTTTCTATTATTTCCCCCAGTTTTCCAGATGAGGCAGGAGAAAAGAGTCAATGAAAGGAAAAATCTAATCTTCCTTTGCTCTCTAATTACTTTGTCACTTCTCTGCTCTTTGTTGGTGCCATATTACATTCCCTCCTGTCCCCAACAGGGTGGTTTGGAAGGGCAGTAAAGTTCCCATATCACTGTGAGATGGACAAGAGACACAGCTGGAAAAAGAAATCCAAAGCTGAAATGTGGTTGTAGATTCACATGTTTGTAAACTTTCACTGTGGTTTTCTATTCCCATTAAAAATTATGTGAGTGCTTGGAACAAAAGCAGTCATCCACAGGCCCTCACAAGGCACAGTGGAGGCCATCAAGAGGAGGGGATGACTTTGCCATCTGCCTGGCTGAAGGGAAAGGCTCTGTTGAGGCATGGATACATGCAGGGCAGTGTTTGTCATCGACTGGGAGCAACTACTCTTTATTCATAGCTAAATACAGTAATGATGCTTGGAAACTAGGAAAAGACAAAGGAGACGTGAATGAGAAGGGAGAAGATAATGACATTTGAGAGAAAAAAGCAAGGACAGGAAAATATGACGGCATGGAGGAGAAAATCTATGGGGAAGGGAAAAAGATCACTCTTTTTTGTGCTCTGACTAATTACCTCAACATCTTTTTATCCATAACAAAGGCACAGAAAATTATGACTTCCATAAGTCATTCAATCTCTCAACAGCCCCAGAAGCTGAGAGTAAATATTTGGGGGAGCATCCCCTAGCAATGCCATGTGCAGGCATGTGGTGTTATGTTGTCACGGCAGCCAGGAGCAAGGAGCAAACAGCCGCTGGTGCCTGTACACACACATGGATCCTTGGGCAGCATCTCTGGAGCTGTTAGAGAGCCACAAGTTAGAAGTGAAGCATGGGGTGTCCTGGATCACTACTTCTGGGTGTGCAGTGTCCCCCGACTTCAGAAGTCCGAGGGTTCATGGGGGCTGAGCTGTGAATGTGTTACAGCCCTGGGTTATGCCCTGCTGGTAAGCCGTTTGAAGTGCTAACAGGCTGTGCTTGGGGGACTTCACCACTTACATATGTCAGTGTGGTGTCCTGGCATTTCCAGCCAGGATTACCAGGAAGGAAAACCCTGGACAAATGAGAGGACTACAAACATTTCTACGTAAACCTGGGGACTCTGAGGAATGTGATTTGCAGACCAATATTACTTCAGGAATGGGAGCAGTAATGGGCCCCTAGCTTCCAGATAGCTTTGGAAGGAAAACCAAAGTTAAGGACATTCAAGATGTGATTCTGGGCAATCTGATCTAGTTGAAGGTGTCCCTGCTTATTGCAGGGATGTTGGCCAGATGATCTTCTAAGGCCCTTTCCAACCCAAACTAGTCTGTGATTCTATGACACTCCAGTGTAACTCAGTGGAGGTGTCTGGCAGTGATGCACCTTATCTCATCTTCGGCCTTTCCTTAAGTTAAGCCTTTAAAAGGAAAGGAAACCCTAAAGAAGATGTTTAGCTTACATTAGCCTCCAGAAAAGATTGACTGTGGTCAGGGGTAGTTGTGGACCAAGCAGATGATGCAAAGAGGAGGGTGTGTCCCTGGAGAGGCTGACAGAGGTTGGGCACATCTCCTACAAGTAGTGAGGAAAGCTGAGCCATCCTTAGGACAGGCTCAGGGACCCGTGAGGTTCCTCCCAGCCCCCATTCCTCTGCCATTACACTTACTGCTCCAAACAACACTTAGGTCTTCTTTGGAGAAGACCAGCTTGCAGTTGCAGTCAACTCAGAGGTGATCTGGGGCACGAGGAGTGTGTCCTGGTGTTACCTAGCTTGGCAAGAAGGTACTAATTGAGCCTAACTCAAATATTGAGGATGCTGTAAGTTTAAAAGAAAAAAGACATTTCATGCTGCCCACTCACAAAAGACAAAAAGAACTGTTGCTATGCTGAGATAGTGGTTGGTAAGAGTAGAAAAATGAAATATCTGTCACATACAGCCTTTTGGTCTAGCCCAAGGCAATGGGAGGGTAGAATAAATTATTGTAGTGTACAAGGCAAGAAGAAAAAACTGACTACTACATATAGTTTGACAAGTTAACAAGGAGCATAATAAATTATTACTCTGACAGATTGAGAACTGATTAGTGGGGCTAAGAATAATACCTGTCATTTCCTACTCCTATGTACAGTGTTGTGTGAACAGCTAGGCATATTACGCAGCAGACTCTCTTGAAGCATGAGCTATTGCCAGAGGCAAGTGCAGAACCTGATGAAATGCTCTTATAGTGTGATTTTAGCTACTGAGTGGCAGTATCACTTCCATTGGAGAAGTGTGGAAGTAAAGTAGTTAGTTAGAAAGACAGCTTTGATGTAAGGTGGTTTACTTTGCTTTCAGCAGCTCAGCCCAGGCTAACTCGGGACTACTAGATTGCCATGAAAAGCTTGGATCTTAAAGAAAAACAAAGCTAAGAATGGCAAGACTGGCTTCCAAGATGCTCAGGGAGACATTTTTAGCCAGCTTTGCAAGTAATCATGGTAACCAGCACTTTTCTTGTGTCCTTAGCGTCTGCTTCTCAAGCAGCAGAATATCGTTCACCTTTGCAGTAGAATGTCAAAGAAATCCAATTATGGCCCTCCTACATTTAGCTGGAGAAGACAAAATAGTGAGCAATATACCTGTCACCGGCTCCTGAGACATTGACTATCTCCTCCCTGCTGATGTGGACGGCTGGGAAGTGGGTGGCACAGAGGCTGGCAGCAGCAGCCTGTGCCCGGAGAGAAGGGAGAGAAGGGAAGTTAGTGGGAATTGCCCAAGTTGGTGTGTCCTCATGTGGTTTATGCCATCCAGACCTGCTCAGATGCCAAAAAGAAAAAGAGAGAAGAAAAAGGCAATAATGTTTTTTCACACTTTGAAAGCTATCAGCAATTTAAATAGAGCTTCCTGAAAGTGAAGCCTCACTCATGAATATTCATGCAAGCACATTTGAAGCTAGCTGACTAGAAACACTGCTGCTAGGAGCCAGCAGTTTATGGACAGACAACTTGATTTACTTTCAGAGCTGTGTATTCCACCTACCAAACACATACGTTTCCCAGGACTGCTGCCACGCCACCAGAAATAGCAATGCTTTATGGTCTGAGAAAGAAGCAACTGAGATCTCAGAGTTAGTTTCCCATGCCTTTACCTGTTCATGAGGTCCTGGACGAAGTGATATGCTTCCTCCCAGGCTCTTGCCACACAGGAGGATGCCGAGAGCGCCGAGGGTTACCACCACACAGTGCAGATGCGACAGCAAAGGGCAGGCCAAGGCCACTGCGGTCTGGACAACATCCTCCAACCTGGATGGCAGCTCTTGATAGAGTGGGGAGAAAAGGCTGTGCTATAACTGTAAAGGTCCTCAACTGGCCTTTTATGGGCTGGCAGCCTATTTCTGAGGACCACTGCTACTATTTATGAGCACTTCTGATATGTGGGTTTTTTTTTTCTTTAAATCATATGAAACATGGAATTCTCCAACATTAGACTTCCATACCTCTATCGAACGCTGAGGAAACTACCCCGTATGGGACTAAATATGTGTCTGTAGAGATCAAAAATCTGTTCTGAAGTATGACTTCATTGCCTTAATGCTGTTGGATTTACACCTGCATGTGGTGGGGCATTTCATTTCTGCAAGGGTGATACTGAGAGATTGCTCCAGTTCGGCTGATGAAGTGAGGCAAACAGGATCTCTGGTTTCGGACAAGAAGCCATCCCAGGCCTACTGTGCTCTCTGACAGATCATCAGTCTGGCCTGGGCCATACAACCCATGCAGAGATGACTTTAAGGTGGAAGACGGCAAGAGTGTTTAAGAATCCCCACTGTGTTATAACCCAGCTTGCTTGAAACAGGGACTGGAGCAGCAAATGTTCTTCTCCAGGATGTAGGTTATCTAGAAGTGTGTGACTGGCTCTTCTGAGTATTCAATACCTGCTGGCAGAGGGTTCCCGAGGGTCCGATTTATTGCTCTTAGCTCTTGCAGGTTGGGGGAAATGTATGTAAGCGCTTTCCAGCTGTCTGAGAGGAATGGCTTAGAGGCCTTGTTCTCATCTGTTGGTTCATAGCACACTTCAAAACAACATTGCAATGGGTTAGTTCATGAATTAGTCATTCATCTCCATGTCAGAGCAGGATGCAGTGTATAAGGCTTAGCATGACCTGCACAATGTGAGGTATGCATGTAATCTGTTAGAAACTTAAATACTATCTCTCCCATGTTTGGGATAAGGTCTCCCAAGGCTTCCATTCCAGTGCTCAGCAATGAGACAGTTGCTTCTGGCTCTGGAATGATACAATCAGACTTCAGTTTTGTTTCTCCTTTTAGCTGGTTTTGGAGCCTCTGCCAGGTTTTAAGAACACTGTCTCCTTTGGGATTTGCTTTTGAAAATGAAGGCATGACTCCAAAGGTTTAGGAAGCTTTGTGAAAGGTCCCCAGCATACTGGGGGTGGTGATGGTGTGCATTTCATGGGAAGTGGGAGAGAAATCCTGTCAAAAGATGCTTTAGCACTTACGAAAAGCAAACTATATTGCTGCTCGAACTGGCAGAAGCACATACATTTGCACTTCCCTTGAGGTTGAAGGCAAAGAAAGCAGCTTTCTGTGGCTTTCTGGCAGTGCCCACAGGCTATAGCACCTACACCACAGGGAATGTGATTTAGCTGCAGAATGAGGAAAAGGTCAAAGAACACAGAAATATTCCATCCATTTGAAAAAGAGTAGCAGAGTACAGAAAGGAGTGCTGAATGACACAGCATGTCAGACAGTAACTGGGTATCTCCAGCAAGCAGCAGTGGAGAGCACTCAGGGTGTGCAGAGTGTCTTGGCACAAGGTTAGGAGCTACAGGGCCAGGGCTGGGTAAGTTCTCCTTACCTGCTATCTGATGCTCTCTAGCTAGTTGGCAGACATACTGAATAGTGGAAAGAGGCACATTTCCATCGATGCACACTAGCGGGGCCTGGCACAGGTTCTCCTTGAACTGAGATACCTAGGAAAAATCCAGGACATAGAGCAGAGACAGCTTGAGTCATTGCAGAGGGACAAATGATTGCTAGTCAGACTCAGGATGTAGGATTTTCACTCGTATTGCAGCCCTTAGGTGCAGGCAAACCTAAAAGAGTGACTCCTTAAGGAAAATGGAGTCTTCAGTTTGCCTCATCTCCCTCCTTTCTTCTCCGTCCCCTGCTCCCTGCCATCAAGAGCTGGACTCAACTGGCCCAGCCCTTCTAGTAGGGAAAGGTAGTAGACCACTTTGGTATCCGTGGGTTAGTCAGAGACCTACAGGGAAAGGGAATGCTGCTCTTTAATACCCTGTGCTTTGCCTGGCTTGCCTTTGCTTGCTGCCTGAATGCAACCAGTGCTACAGAAGGGCTGCCAGAATGCGCTTTGCAGCAGAAGATTGGCTCAGAGTTTCCACTGGCCACAACTGTTTCTTAAAGCTCAGGAGAGATAATCTGTCATGTAATGGTTTTCCTTGCCAAGACTTGGGAGAGGCAGGGTGCGGATGGAAGTGGGAGCAATGACCGTATTTTTCTCTAGGAAGTCTCCACCTCATGGGGATGACACTGGTAAGTAAATTGCACTTAACTTCCATGTCGCTGTCAGTCATGAAGCACAGGCTTTTGTTCTGTTAGTAAAAGAATGAGCAAGGAAGGAGGGTGCACTGATGGGGCTTTGCTGAATCAGTGCTTAATCACTGCTTTCATTAGTCCCGACAATTTGAAGGTTTGGATGTGCTGAGAGCAGTGCCTGTTGATACAACTCAGCATGCAGAAACAACAGGGATAGCAGAGAGGGGGTGGAACAGAAAAACTTGCTTTAACTGGTGTTCTGTCCACTTTGTTTTGGTTTTCCCTAAAGGGAGAAGTACCATCTCTGCAGGTGGGCTGGATTTATTGCTGGCTTTAAGGTCCCCAAAATTACAGGTTAGCTGGGACTAATTAATGAAGAGGATTCTGACCTACATGTCATGGATGATAGCAGTGGTGATACTGTATGGAGCAAAACCAGAAGCTCCAACTGGCTCAGCAACAACAGAGGCCTCTGGTAGCTTGCCGTGCTGCTATTTCAGTGTCCAAAGCCTGGGGTTAACATCAGGATTTCCCACGTCCCCTCTGCACACCCCCTCCCTCCTGGCACAGCTTCCCCAGTTGCTTTTCATCACAGGTCCACACTCCTTTTCCCAATAAAAAGTTTACAAATCTGATGGTATGCATACATATTGCTCTGTTATCTGTTGGTGGATGTCCATGTCTCCCAAGCCGACACTGAGCTCCCCAGCACTGGTGATCACAGCACAGTAAGTGGCTGTGTTCTTCCCCTCCAGCTGAAGGACGGCACTCATGTCCTAAAACAGGGAGGACAGTTACACAAGGAGCGTGTTTCTCTCAGCTACCACACTTGGCACATCCTTTCTCTGTGCCCACCCGATCAGTAGCCCAGCTTGCTGTTCTGCATTCAACCTCCCTTCTCCCTTGAAATAAGTAACATTACAAAGGAATCCTGCTCTAGACTATGCTGGCAGATGCCTATTTTTTAATATTTACAGTACAACAAATGCCCCTGATTCAAGAAATCATTTAGTAAATGAGAGTGACAGGTCTCTCTTGTGCAGTTCTGTAGGCTGTGTCTCTGTCATGGTCTGCAGCCCTGCCTGCTCCAGCCACCCATTCCCATAGCTTGTGTGACACTTCAATGGCCTGACAACATGCTGGCATGTCTTGGTGGCACACTCCAGCTAGCAGTTATGTCAGCCACCTCCCAGACTGCACAGCCCAATGTTGAGAGCAGCCTTGGAGCCATTTTTACAGCAGTGTCACAGACATACCTATGAGGTGTGGGGGTCTTGTGAATCATCTGCTTAGAGAACTCAGGACATTTCTTGGAATATACATGTGGACAGAGCAATGCATCTGCCACAGCAGCTCACAGGGAATTTGGAGGTTTTAAGGAGAAGCACTGGTAGTAATATGCTTTGTTACAGACAAGGATTGCTTGGCTGCTGCCCAGCAAGTCCATCTTCTGTTGGCAGACCTCTCACTTTGATGACACAAACCATTCTGGGTAGATGGGGGATTATAGACCTGCTGCTATGAAGCCTTTATAAACAAAGAGTTTGTGTTCTTACTATTTCATTTACCCAACTGCTCAGGTAGCCAGAACTAAGGACCCCTGTGCTCTATTTGGATATTAGAGACCTGAGTGCGTTAATTTGCCTTAATGGCCCTGATCAGCTTCACCTGAGGGCTCTACCTACATCCAAATCTGACTCTACATCAGGGAGGTGTGGGATGATTTGAGTTAGGGTTGTTCTTCTGGCTTTCCCCGCTCTGCCTTGCTGCCCCCTCCATAAGCTCCTGCTGCTCCTGGGTCCCTAATCTCAGTGGACAAGTTGCTGCTTAAGTCAGGTCTTCCTCTGGTGCACAGTGAGGGGTGTAGGCAGCTATGTAGGGGACCGTACTCTTCGAAAGCTTTAAGGTGTCCAGCTGAATTCCCAGTTCCAGTTATTCTCTGTCATATACTTTATTCAACCAAGGCCAATTTTGGCATTGCTTTGTCTGTCTTCAGGGTCAGGGCTTACATGGTTCTAGTTGTGCTTATGCCTTACTAGAGTTTTTCATGGTTCCTCCTGATTTACCTCACTTTCTCCTTCAAGCATCACTCCTTAGAGCTGAATTCAGTCCCCATGGTTCAGATTCCAAATGGTATATACACTTGGCCTGTGTTTTGGGGGTTGGCTCCATGCCTTCTAGCTTTCTGTAACTAAAGGAGCATTGAATTATTTCTACTCTTAGCCTGGTGGGAAATGGCTTTTATGTTTGCCAGGGTTGAGAAGACTTTTTCCTCTATGCAACTTCATCACCTCCATGCTCCTGATGTGCTGCTACTGTGCAACATACCATATGGTGACAGTAGTGCAGGACAGATTCTGAATGCTCGTCCTTCCCCACAGCTGATAAAAAGAGAGGAGTCTGTCCAAGACGGCTTAAGCAGTCTAAAAGGCAAGTAGAAACAGGAGACATTAGTAAATCCATCAGAGTATTATGCACACAGTGACAGCCTGTGCAGGTTAAGAAAGCCCTCTCTGGAAAACTTTATGCCCACCAATCCCTGTCTAAAGGACATTCAAGATGAAACTCAGCCACAGCTGCTGTAAATGGTTGGATGGGGTTGAGTGGAGTGATCTGTGTCTGCCTGTTGCACCAGCACTCTGAATCCTCTGGATATTTTGGAACATGTAGGAGGAAAAAACAAGAAGGTGTGCATTGATGGTCATCTCTGAATAAGCTTATTCCTCTGAAATTCTTGCTCAAAACCTGCTCTTATTACAACTATAATCTGGCATTAATTCAACGCCAAGGGCCAGACTGTTCACCGGAGATCATTGATGCTTACTTAACTTTAATTTGGGGTCACTGTGCTACATGCTACTTAACTTCATATTTGTGGACCTTTCTTTTCCTGATCCTAACTCCCTTCCCTCTTACTTCTTGGAATGGCCCCTGCCATTTCCAGGCAGTCTGCCTGCTGGTATATTGCCTAACATGTCCCAGATCTTAACAGCATTCAAGAGCTCCTGCTGCTGAAGGAATACCAAAGGACAAATCACAGCTGGCATGCACCCACAAGCAAACCCAAGCATGAGGCACCTGCCAAGTTTCTTCCAACGCCGCCAAAGGTTCGTCTCACTCTTCCAGCATTTGTTTGCCCACCACCCTGGAAGAACAAATTGTTAATTGGCAAAACTGGAGGGCTGCTTGGCATGGATGCTGTGTCTCCTTCAACATATGAAGTCAAGTTGATGTTACTGAAACGTAGGTCAGCAATTAAAGGGAGAAGAAGGCATCTAGATACCAGATTGAGGGCAATATAAACATCTACAGCTATCTAGACTTCAACCTTGATGTCAAAGGCCTGCTTCCTAGGAGGGGAGATCAAGCAGCTCTCCCCATGCATTGCTATTTCAGTCTATTTCAGTCCAGAGCTGCTGACCCACACCTGAGTGGCTCTGCCGCTGCCTTCAGGCCATTTAGCTGCCTGCTTAAGCAATTTGGGGGTTGATTTCTTATTTATTTTTCTCTTTGGGAAATGATAGAGGGTAGATTTAGATTAGACATAAGGAAGAAATTCTTCACTATGAGTGTGGTGAGGCCCTGGCACAGGTTGCCCAGACAAGCTGTGGCTGCCCCATCCCTGGCAGTGTTCAAGGCCAGGTTGGATAGGGCTTGGAGCAACCTGGTCTAGCAGAAGGTGTCTCTGTCCATGGCAAGGGGTTGGAACTGGATGAGCTTTAAGGTTGCTTCCGACCCAAACCATACTATGAAAATCAGATTTGTTACCTTCACTTGTACTGTCTCTGTACTTTACTCATGGAAGGACCTGTTTCGGTGTCTGAATACTTTTTAACTCACCCGTCTCCTCCCAAATAACCTCCCTTATGAAAAGTGCTCTTCTCTACCTGTGTGGTTATGAAGTTGTCTTTTCACTTGCCTCTGCCTTCCACTCCCCAGCCCATCTGTCAGACTGTCACATCCAAGTTGTCAGAATCCCTCTCCCATCTCCCCCTTCTTCTAAATGTTCTGCCATTAGAATTACATCAGTAGGTGCTCAAATCAACTTGGGCTTTATTTGGATTATCAAATGGCTTAAAAGCTTTTGTTTCATCAAATCCTGAAACATGCTTTCCATTTCTGAAGACAGGTTGCCACTGGTGGTCATAATGATTTTCACAGTTCTGCGTAACTCGGAGCTCTCAAGTGTATGCTGAGCATCTGGGTGGCAAGCACTGAAGTGTGTGCATGCCCATACACAGCAGCTCCTGGCCCAGACTTTCACCACCCCTTATTACCCCAGGTGCACCAAAATAGCCCTGCACATACACACTGTTCTTACTTGTAAACACCACTTAACAGCAAACACAAAACAAGTAAATGTATTGCCATCTCAATGTAAGAAGTATTCTGCCTCCAACCTGTTGCTATTCTTGGGCCTTCTCAAAACCCAGACTGAAGCTCTCCAAGGACCCTTCTTCCCCAGTGTGAAGCTGCACATTTGTCCTTTGCACAGAATGCTTTTTTCTGCATCCAGCCCTACGACTGTAAGAGGCTGCTCTCCAATCTAAATATTCTCTTTTATCACTCCCTTCTGACCTCCAGGCTGCTTTTGCTTGCCTTGACTCTCCCCAGTTCTGTAGCCTGCAAGACTTGGTGTTAATTCTTTGATGCCTTTGTTTCTCTGTCTGGCAGTTCTCCAAGCCCTGACCTGCTCAGACCACCTGAGCAGAACTGGCTGTATATAAGCAACCTATGGCTTCTGTCCATCTTTCCACTACTTGTCACTCCTTGTTAAGCCAAATGAGCCTCTGTTACCTTTGCTCATGCTCCCTGAGAATTGCCACTGGTACTGCCAGGAATGAAGCTATATCCATCTGCAACTGTCTTCCGTTGAGTGCTGCAGATTTTGAAAGCATTGAGCTTGGCTATTATAACTCTGAAGCAGCCAAGAGCAAAATAAAAGAAACCCACTCCAAAGTAAAAAGCAAGGATGCTTGTTTAGGCAAGTCAAACAACATGGCTTTGATCACTGGCCCCTATTTCAATATTAAAAGAGGGTACTAACCACCATCATTAATGAGCACAAACTCTATTTTATGTGGTTCCACTATCTGTTTTTCAAAACTGATTCCTGCAGGAATGTTGAAAACACTCACGAGCTGCTTTTGTTGTCTGGCTGCTGAGCTTCTCAGTTAGTCCCCTGCACAACCCAGAGGCAGAGTTTCAGATTTTTACACCAAGGCTTGCCCTAACAGCATGGGTGACCTCTGCTGCTATAAAATCCCACAGGGCCTGAAAAACATGAAGATGCTAGATCTCACTTTAAAGCAGCAGATGGGTGCAATGGGACAGAAACTAGCAGCCTGCTTTTGAAATAAAAATGGCTGGCTCTCATTGTACCTCACCAGCTCAGCCAGTAACTTCAAGTCTGAGCTCAGGTATCTGTTCTATGTAGTCTTCAGGTGGGGCTGGCTGGGGTGAAAGATGCAAATGGCATTGCTGTGGTGATTTGCAGTAAGACTGGGCTGACACTTTCTGGAAGTGTTTCAGACTTTAGTCTCTGGGATCTTCTTCCATGTCCTAAAAGGTTTGAATTCCTAATGCAAAAATGAGACTCTGCTCAACTTCTGGGTATCCCGAGGGAGTTATAATCATTATGCTGCTTCTAGCACCTCTTCTCAGCAAAACCACACATCAGTCTCTGCAGGTCAGATAGTTACTTATAAAGCACTTTGCATCTGGATATCCTTGAAAGCCATGTGGGAATTACAACCAGGACATAATATAGCAGCTTTCCTGCGGAGACAGCACGAGGTGTGAGTGGTACTCCAGTGATCTGCAACAAATCCAGAACACATAAGGGTGGGAGCTGCTGCGTGCTAAGCCCTTTGGAAAAGATCTGTCTTTTGAAACCAAAACAAAGCAATGCTGTTGAGAGTGCCTTTTCCTCTGTGCCTAACCACAGCAGCTGTCAGCAGCAGTGTTACAGTTGTCAATTCCCAAATCCTCCTGTAGTTTGGCATTTGAGCAGTTGCCACAATGGCACAACTTTAAGGCTTGCTGTTATACAGAAGGGCAGCTAATGCCTCATTTTTTCACGCACCATTAATATCTCCTTCTTCCTTTCCCTCCATCAGCTGTTCCCAGCAGTGCCTATAGCTGCCCTTGGCTCCTCACTGTGCCATGGGTGGTCCAGAGATCTGCACTCCCGTTTGACACACCAGGGAGTAGCTGCCCTCCCTGGGACACAGCTTATCTGACAGCTGAGTGTGGGATATGGATGTTATCGGTTAGATCACCACTGAAGCAGTTGAACTTTCAGTTTTGCAAGCCTTCATAGCTGATACCACAGCAATTGTCACCCTTGACCATTATATTACTGTTTGGTCTCTGCCTCTGTATCACTGAATAGCCAACTTCTGTAAGGACAGCTTCTCCAGCACAACTTTCCCTATCTGACTGTGGGGTCTTTGCAGGCTGCCCCATCTGACAGCAGGAGTTTCCTGTCCTTGAATAGGAAGGACAGCATGGAGTAATTTGAGACACAAAACAACTGTTGAGCAAGCTTCAACACCTCCATCTATAGTACTTCATATAGCTCAACAAAAATTGTATAGGCCATGCAAATAGCTGTCATTTGCATGGGGAAGTCCCAGGTCTGTTCCACTTCAGATTCTTGGTTGTTTTGTGGTCAAACCAAACTGAAAGGGGGAGGGTCTGGTAATATTTAAAATGTTCTCTCTTTGTTTTGCATTTTTTTTCTCTGTGTGTGACTTAAACCCTTTATGACTGAGGAAGTTGGTTTTCTGGTTTGCTGTAACCGTGTCAGTACTACTTCTCTGAGAGGTTTCTTACCACTGTGCACATTCTGCATGGAGATTCTTGCTTCCTATTCGTGCTGCCTTTCCACAGCAAAGACAGTTCCAGGCAGCCAGAGCTGGCTCTTACTTTGAGATTTCCCCTCTATTGTGTGACAGCTCTTGAATTAGAGCTGTCACAACACAGTGAAGGCCTTCACCTGCTGCTTCTATCTCTTTGCATATGTGCTTCTAGAATGTCCATGGCAGCTCTTCTGCTAAAAGAGCTCTTTGGGCTTTTGGAATCAGGGAATATTCCCAGGGCACCTTAACCTAGTCTGTAGAGGCCAGAGTCATATGTGGAGATTATCAGGGTGACCCATTGCTCCCTCCTTGTCTGGAGTGGTAGAGATAATGACTTTTAGCATGGGAACAGAATAGGTCAGTATGTGTCATTCCATTGCTCACCTAAACAACACATTAAATATGCAGCACTACACCTCCCCGGTTTGTGCATGTGTATGGATAAAGACATGTGGGTACGATAAAGATATTGTGGGTGGATGCTGCCTTCCTCCCCACCCCAACTTCCCCACCCCAACTTTGGCTTGGCTCTCCTGTAAAAATAGCTGGAAATGGCAGTGGTGCTAAGGAAACTGCTACAGATACAGTACCAGGATGACAGGGTTCTGTGCCTTGGCTATAAAGTCGACGTTGATACCTCCAATCACCACCTTCAGGAGAGAAAAAAGGTAAAAAGTGGTCAGATGGACTTGAAGAGAAAGCTTCCAAGTCTTCTTTGCTTTTCCTAGTCACTTTTCCCACCCTCTTGAGAGCTGGTTAATTTTCAGTGTGCTTATTTTGGATGGCTAGACACAAGTCTGTACAAATTAGGAAGAATGGAAATCTCTTCTATATGTTACTTTCTGACTTATTCCTGCTCATAGCAAGCCTCAGCATGGCAGGTGGGATGTTACTGTGTACATGTATGGGTGCTGGCACTTTCTCTGTGTGGTGATAAAGTAATGTAAGGCATTGCATGGGTCTGGTCACGTCAATGCCCTTGAAGCCATTTCTCTTGGGACAATTTCTGACATACAAAACCTCGGAAACATTCAAGCATTGTTGTGTAAGAAAGACAAGAAAATGGGGAAAAAGTCACAGAAAAATGCAGTCATTTCTTGCAAGCTCCCAGGAGAAATTTCCACACCCAGTGACACTTTATGGAGCACTCTCTCAGTGTCCTACAAAGCCAGAAAAAGCAATACAGCTCCACAAAGAGGAAGTTTCCAGGTTCTTTTGGGACATACAGGGTTTTTTTATCATTCCATCAGATGCTGGGTTATTGTCTCTGGAGTCACTGCCCTCTTTTATGTCGACAAATTTTACTGCAAATGGGGTTCAGAAAATTTTCCATCACTCTGAAGACTACCTAAAATAGATTTCCCATAAATTATGTGGCACACAAAAAATCCAGGAGAGTGAATAGAGTATTGGGATTATAATGGATCTTGTTCAGGATATGCTGTACCTTTGTAATTTTTGCAGTTATGAGCAGGAGGCCAACAAAAAGGAGATATTTATAAAACACGTATGGCTCAACAGCTCAAAATATCTCCCTCTACCCTATTCCAGGTCTACTCCTGTAGTCTCGGGTTCCCTGGCATAGAGCAATACAGCTGAAGTTGTACATAAGGGCACAGTAAAAGGTGATTAAAGTTTTAATGGATTTGATGGTCTAAGACTTAATGGGATTAGGCCACTGTCAGTGTTCATTCCCTGTAAATATGGATGGGGGGTGGGGGAGAAGAAAGGATATTTATCTAAGACAAATAAGAAATACTAGATTATGATACATCTCTTAAGATTGGCTTTTGTAAACCGATATAAATGTGTCCTGTGCTGACAGCAGAGGCATTATACGAAAGGCAGACAACTCACTGGCCGGGGTGGGGTTGTGTCCTCTCGCCGAGGCAGGTTCCCCTTCCTCCTGGCTTTCTGCAGTTTGCTCAGAGCCACCGCAATGCCACTGCCCACTCTGGCATTGTTCTGGATCAAGGCAAGGTCTGTTTGGCATTTCTTTGAGGAAAAGCAAAAATACCAGGAAGACTGACCTGTTAGAAGCCTATGTAGGAACTGTTTAGAGGAGAATGCAGAAAATATGTGCTGTGAGACTTGATAGATTTGAACCCCCTACAACCCCCTACACCCTTTGGGGGGGCAAATACTAGGTTACCATACTGCATGAACACCCTGAATTTTAACACCCATAGGTGTTTCCCTTACAAGTTTCTCTTACTTCTGGGTCTCTATAGTTTGGAGAAGAGGAGATTGAGGGGTGACCTTATTAGTGCATATAAATATATAAAGGGGGAGTGTCACGAGGATGGAGCCAGGCTCTTCTCAGTGGCAAACAATGATAGGACAAGGGGCAATGGGTGCAAACTGGAACACAAGAGGTTCCACTTAAACTTGAGAAGAAACTTCTTCTTAGTGAGGGTGACGGAACACTGGAACAGGCTGCCCAGGGAGGTTGTGGAGTCTCCTTCTCTGGAGGCATTCAAAACCCACCTGGACACGTTCCTGTGTAACCTTATCTAGGTGTTCCTGCTCCGGCAGGGGGATCGGACTAGATGATCTTTTGAGGTCCCTTCCAATCTCTAACATACTGTGATACTGTGATACTGTGTGCCTGCATGATGAGCTGGATAAGGCAGCGGGATGTACAGTGCAGTGCTCTGGGAAGCCCAGGTACCTTCCACTGTGCAACCCCACCACGGACAACAGTGTCCTGAGACTCCATCACAGGACAGGCAAGCTCAGGAATCAGATGTGAGGGATCAATTTGGACTCTGGACCACCTGCTGTCTGTGCTGCCCTCCAATTTTTAATGCAAAAGTGGATGAGGACAGTAATGGTGCTCCTGAAAAAGGAAGATGCAATCACTAAGCTTTCATCTGCTTGCAGATACTGAAGTGTTTTATCCTTGCTAGACTGCCAATAAAGTGATAGCATTTTCACCAAGCATTGTCAGAAGAGACAGTACACTGGAGTACTTCCCCCCTCCCATTCACTAAAAGGATACTGGAGTCCAGTGATTTCCCATCAGTTAAATCACTGACCCTCCGTAACATAAAAGGGGTCAGTTCTTTGCCTGTGATCCCTTTGGACCTGCAGATGTAAAGAAAATGCCTACAGATGAGAAGGACTGAGCTGAAACAACATCCAAGGAAAAGCACTGCTTCTAGCAGATAATTTATCTCCATAACCACATACTGTAAAAAGTCCTGCAAATGTGCTTCAGGTTAGATAAAATTACAGTTGAAAGCATGCTGTGGGCTCACCCGTGCCCAAGGTTAGACTGTGCTACAGCCCCTGTAGCAGTGTCCCTGAAGTTGTCTACTTCCCCAGGACCCAGGTGAGCAAAGGCTAGGGCTTAGGTGGGTTCTCACCTGGCTTCGCTGAGAGCTTGTTGGATGGCTTCTTCGATGACTTGGCCTGAGGCAGCTCGCTCCTTGGGACAGGGCACTGCTATCAGCACCCCGCTGCTCATGCCCAGCCCCAGAGCACTGGCTGGGAGAGGACAGGCACATCATTAGTGGTTCTCCTTGAGTAAACCAAATGCTGAAGGAAAATGACAAAGAGTGGGTGCAGAGTGAAGGAACCCATAGAGCTGAAGCTCCTATTCTTAGCTGATCCAAAGACAGGGTCTGGTCTTTTCCAGCTACCAAACAGTTAACATCTGCCTATTTCTTTTGAGTCTGTACAATAAAGGGGCAAATAATTTGTTTTTCTAAAGAAAACTGACTCCACTTCTGAAGGCTCAGAAACTGTTTTTGTAAACACATGAATATATATGTTCCCTTTACCTCACCAGTGTGAACAAAACATGTCTCAGCATGCCAAGGTGGCTGCAGGTAGGTAAGAAACTTGCTGTAAAAACTGAATTTCACTGCTGCTTTACAAAGCACTAAAGCAGGAATGGGGGAGGTGGGATGGCTTGGTTTTTGGGACAAACTCTTCTCCAAAAAAAAAAGCTCTTGTCTTAAAAAAGTGCCTCATCCAAATGTGGTTTTTGTGTCCTGCTCTTCCAGGGCCCCACATGGGCCTTTTCTTTCTGAAACACACCAATGAGTTGAGCTGCCTCCTCTTCATCCCGGACCTGATATGGTGCCTGGAAGCCACTCTGGCGTGAGAAGAAGGCTGGGAACTCCCTTGACTCTCCAAAGGCAGCCACACAAACTCCCTGTGTCTCCTGCAGCAGTGGAGGCAAGACCATCAGGTAATAAGCAGAGGGAGAGAGGGTCCACCAAAAGAAGGGGGCTTTTTCCTAGAAACTGTCTTTCTTTAGTACAGGGTTTGGTTATTTTATGCATCCCACTCTAATCAGTTATATCACCAACACTTTTTGAAGTAAAGAGCCAGACATGGTAACTGGTTAGACAGAATTTGGCTTCCACAGGAGATGTGCATGTCCTGTGCTTGTGCTCAGAGCTGATCAAAAGCCATGCAGCTGTCATTAGGGCAACACCGAGTTTAAGGTAACAACTTGTGATCTGAAGGTATATTGTGAGCTGACAGGAATATAAACGAGTTTTGTTTGTGATTAAGAAATATTGACCTTGGCGGTCACCTGAAGCACTGGCCCTGGTGGTTCCCAAACCTTAAAAAGGGACTCTACTGAAAATCATTTGATTCCCATTTTAATTCTATTTTAGCATTTGATGGATATAGCTTGCCTGATGCACCAATTCTGGAGTATTGTCCCAGAAAATCAAGTCCAAAGCCAGAGAAAGACAGCATGGCTAGCACTGGTTTTGGCGTCAATTGGAACAGGTGCTGGAACAGCCCCTTGGACATGGTTAAATTTACGTTAGGGAGCAGCCCAGAGCTTGTATAGCCCCAGAACTAGAGAACAGTAAATATGGCTTCACATCCTCTCAGTAGTCATTTCTAGAAATCTTACGTTTAATACCCCAGCACCACTGGGCATTCTGGACACAAAGCGCATTCCCTGCTTTCAGGCTCAGCAGCCCATGCTACCTACCAGATATTCCAGTGTCCTGCCAATATCAAGGATAGATTTGACTCCTGCAGATACAACAGCAACCGGAGTTCGTCCTAACTCTGTCAAGTCAGCACTCACATCCAGACCTGTCAAGGGACAAGCAGACATTGTGTCGGTGACTGTGTTGTATTCCAAGTAGATGTGATCTACCCTCTTAAAAAGCTGTCTCTGCCTGGGATGCCACTTCCTGCTTTTGTAACCACTTAGATCCAGAAACAAATATTACAGGTTTAGATCATGCCTTTAAGTGTTGAGATAGAAAGAGATATTGACCAAAAAAAATCACATAGCTTAGGGCAGAGGTACAGCCATGTACTGTATCTCTCTGCTCTTTGATCACATCGATAAACAGCATGTAAAAATTTTGTAGAAAAGAAAGAAAAAGGTGTTATACAGCAAGGGCAAAGTTCAGGGAGATGGAATATAATTTAAGTAGATTTTGATTTTGGTTTTGACATCAGTGGCAAAAAAAAAAAAAAAGCCACAGGAGCTTTGCTGACCTCAGGAAATTCCCTGGTCTGGAATTTACATCTGAAAGGGATGGCATCCAGCAGAGCAATGCAGTTATGCTGTGCTAGGAATATATACAGCTAAGAAGACAGAACGTACTTAAAGGTCACAAGCTACACTGCCAAGGCTCGGCCATTTTCCAGAGAGGAACATGCACAGACACAGGGCCTAAGCCTCTTCTGTGTATACACTCTCTGCCTCCTCAGCTGAGAGGGAGTCGGTAACAACACTGTCCTCCAAGCCCCTATCAGGTTATCCAGCCATCACAAAGTGGGAAAGGTACAGCCAGCTCCTGTTGCACCAGCAAACAATATCCATATAACCCCATGTAAGCAAAAGATAAACTCACAGCCTCTTAACAACTGGCCAGTGCTCAAGAGGAGTATTTTGAAGCTTCTGGAAAGGAGACACCAGGGAAAAAAAACACCATAGTATAGTCAAGGAGAATGATAACTTTACTCTTCTGCGGGACAAACTGGGAAAATGGAAAAAGATGGAATGAAATAAAGAAGAGAAAAGTACAATGTATTGATTTTCTTACTGTTCTCTCCTCCCCGATGGACACCTCCTATGCCACCCGTCACAAACACAGAGATTCCTGCTTTGTGTGCGGCAATCATTGTTCCAGACACAGTAGTGCCACCGGATAAGCCCTGTCAGGGGACAAAGTCACAGTCAGCATGCAGGGTGACATCGAGAATGCCACATGTGGGCAGCTGTGGTTGTGGTCTGACACACAGCAATGTCACAACAGCCTGCTGTCACCAGCTGACAAGTGAAATACTGATACAAATATTCTGTTAGGCAAAACCACAGAAAAATCATGGTCCCTGCTACATAAGCTGCTCTTGCAAAGGCCTTTGGTCACCAGGGATTTCCAGGGCTTTCCAACCAGAAGGCTTCATAGGCAGCTAGTCACCTTAAGATGTCACTTTAAGCTTGTGATGGCCTGCATGTCACATAGCTTGTATGTAACGTGATGATGCCTTATCATGCCAATAATATTCTTAGCCCAGTGCTCATGGCTTGCCAGCCAATCCAGAATGACTTTTCACTAACCCTGTGGCTGCAATTCCCATACTTTGTTGTATTTTTATTCTAGATAGGACCACATTTGAGCTTGCCAGTAAAATACCACTTTACATGATCTTTTCAGGAAGTTTAAGAGCCACCTGGCTTGAAGCTGAGGAGCATTACACTATAGCTGTAGAGAAAACACTACAACAGAAAGTCTGCAAACCATACCTGGCTGAGGACAAAAGGAAGATCTCTCCGAGACGCTTTAGTTACGTTTTTACTGCTTGCCAAGAACTCAAGTTCCTCATCTGTGAGTCCTACATGGATTTGACCTCTTAAGATACCTACAGTGGCTGGCACTGCTCCATTTTTTGTTACAATTTCTTCCACATCTCTGGCCATGCTAGAATAAGATAAACAAGACAACAGTCACAAAATTCATGAAGCAAACAATCAGACAAGAAAACTGCCATGTTTGGTGGCCATTATTCCCAGCTTCAAGTTTTATACAGTCCTTGTGATTTCAGCAAAGTCCAGTTCCTCTTCTGTATCTTCCTAGTGGCAAAAGTCTTTGCATTTGAATTTGCAGAAGTGCAGAGGTCCCATTTTCAGGACACAAATGTCCAACTTTATGCTTCGTCTTTGAGAAAACATTGCTTGGTGTACAGGCAAATCTAGTTGTACAATAGACTACTGAAAAACAGGGATTGCCTCAAAATAGGATCTTTCTGTATCTATTACCTATTATTTCTCTGAGATCATAAACCTTCACAGAAACCTCGGGTAATTGAAGCCCTGCTCAGAAGATCAGAATATATTTTTCACAATACAGGCAGTTAGATACAGAGTGCCTGAGGATACTACAGGGCTACAGTCTAGGTCTTTCTAAGCTTCACAGGTTTTATATTTCATCAATCATACGCTATCCTTTTTAAGAGCAGCTTCTTCTTTTCTGAGCCATCTGCACATACATTAGGCAATCTGTAACTACTGAAACTACCTCCTTCCCAAAACCAGGTTTTTAGGGTTTCATTCTAAGAATGTCAGGAATAACAACAGCCAGGTAAAAATCAAGAGTGAAAATCAATACCAAAAAATTCCTGTGCTTTCTGGAAGCAAGGATGGAGAGTGCAATGATTTCTGGCACTGTAACCCAATGAAACACAAGTCTACTGAGCATCAGTAAATAAAGGGTAGAGGTTGGAGGGGTTCCATGCAGGGTACAGAAAGCAGCAAGAGGGACCAGTAGCTCTCACAGTAGCTGCTCTGAGTGGCAGCAAGGAACAGATTTCACTATTGTATTCCAGTCCTTTTTGCATTATGAAAGATATACCAAAAGAAACCTCAATGTGTTTTCAATGTCTGTACAAACTATGCAACTTCTCTCAGAGCAAGTGATGACATTATCTGCTGCCACATTTTAAAGGAAGCCAGAAAGGTATGGTGTTGGATAAGAAGATAAATAGGTACCCCGTATGTGTCCTTAAAAGGCCAAATACAACTGTTTTACACCAGAGCTCATATTCTGCATGCCTGACAATTTCCATTTGCTCTTACAGGGGTTTTGCCTTGACCAAGAAAACCAGTCCTGATGCACCAGTTATATGCCTGTTCTTACAACTTTGTTGAACAAGGAACATCAAAATGGACCACCTCAAATTCTGAGGATAGGCCATGCCATGTGTAATGATGGTGCTTTCCAAGGCTACGACTGGTCTCCCCTCCATCAGGGCTTCCTGTACGGAAGGCTGAATCCTGATGTAAGCACCTGGGAATAAACACAGAAAAGTGAATTATTTGTGTGGACATCTGAAGTTACTACTGAGCTGTTTTATAAAAGGCAAATTGTCATCATCACAATAAATTTATCCCCCTCTTAGTTGTTCTTTGGGGTGAATTCAGAAATAACTTCACAAAGCTTCACTTATGTAAGTGAAATATTTGCAAAATATCTCTGTTGTTGGTATGAACAATAATCCTCATCATCATCACTGAGTGTTCCTCTGCCACCAGTTTTGCAGCTGCATTGTCATTGGCTCCAGTAACATTACTTTAAATTAACATTACTGTGAACAGAGCCCTGAAACCATGCCCAAAGAATAGGTTCTCAAAGAGTGGAGAGACCAAGGATACCATAGTAACTCAATATATTGTAAGACTATTGTGCATCAAGACTATTGTTGCTCTTTGTTTTGCTCCCAGAACACTGTCAGCAAGGTCCCTGCTGCATTCAAATGAGGAAAATGCTTTTCACCCAGGAACTCTCAGAATACACTACTTACCATGCAGAAATCTTCTCACATGGGTGGTCCCACATGCCACAGTAGACACATGTTTTCCCAGGCTCCAGGCTATCTTCCCAATCATCTTTGCACTCGGTGCTGAGATAACAAAAGTCAGGTAAAAACAAATGAGGTAATTTAGCAGTAATGCGACCATGTGAAGCTAAACATACCATCTATTGCCTTGATCTCGGCAGGTAAACAACCCTTGCCCAGGAGACTGCCTGGAGACTCCTGGTGCTTCAAGCATGAGCCAGGCTGTCAAAGCAAAATGTTATGCTGCAGAAATGGAGTTGGAAGGGTTCACCTGACCCGTTGTTAACATTGGGCTGAAATCGTGGGGAAGCAGAGTAACTAATGAGGAGTAACAAACTAGAGAGAGGTTGGAAGTAGACAACTTTAATTTCCAAAGCTACTTGCTCATGACAGATTGCAGGCTCAGCCACTGCCACCTCCAGCCTGAAAGATCACGAAGAGCAATGTACAAGGTGGACTCAGGCAGAGGAATGCTATAAAGATATGAACCCAGTTTTTGCTGGTGTCTAGGAGAAAACAGCCGTTCAATAAAACAAAGAAAGGAGCTGGGAACTGTTAAACCAGGCTGTAAGTACAAGGAGGAAAGAGCAGCTTTCCCTAGAGCCCGGAGAGGTTTATGTAGGCTCACGTTACATCATCCTTCTTAGCGCAAAGCCGTGGAAGCAGAGCCGCAGTTCAGCCCCTTCAACAAACTCCAGAACTCCTCTGGTCTCTTAGCAACTCCTATTCACTTTAATTACATTCATTTCCAAACAGAAAAAGAGGGAGAGAGAGCTGTAAAGGTTAAGAGACTGGTCTGGTCTGGGCCTCGGGGCAGTTTCACTCAATGCCTGGCTGCTTATTTTCCCTGGGCGTTTTGCCTTTCTATTCTTCACGCCTTCACCAGAAGATTCCACTCTTCAGTCCTTTGCACCTATTGTTAATTTAGATGGCAAATCAATTAAAATAAGTTCTGTGCTCATGTTACATTCAGCAGAAACACGGCTCTGAGCCCAGTGTGTGGCACTAGAGCTATACCAAAACATCTTTTACCCAGGAAGAGTATTTTTGCCCAGATCCGAAAACTTCAGTTATACAGGACAGCTGGGCTGTGTAAGTCAAGAAAAGAGGGCCTAGTTCAGCTAGACACAATACACACCTGTCTGAAACAATAAGATTTTCCACTTTCCAAATCCTTTTTAAGGATAAAAATCTTAATCAAGTTTATGGAATCATATTATGACAGCAAAGCGGCAAAAGCTCTTACTTCATGCTTACAACCTCTGCCTGTGCAGTGCTAAGCTCAGCAGCCTGAGTAGTTCATGCAAATGTTTTGTATTGCTCTGTGTGTGTGTATACACCCCTTGCTCTCCAGGGCAAAGTCAGCTTTGGAATAAATTCATTAAGCCAACAAGGTTACGCCAGGGATCAGTTTAGCTGCTTGGGTTGTGCTCTGAATGTTAACAACCCCCAAATGCTGGAGCACAACAGCCAGGAGTGCCCAAGCTGTGCCGGCTGGTGGATAAAACCCAGCTGGTCAGCACCTGAAAGTCAATACAACTTAGCTGATGTTCCCTGGAAACTCAGCCAACGCTTGGCCTGAGCTTCCTGAAAGGGTTTTTAAGCTTGGCAAGTCTTACAGCAAGACCCACCCGACCTCTTGCCTTGTAACAAAACTTTGCAGACTCCTCTAGCACAGACAGGCTTTCCTCCCTCCTCCAAACCTTCCCTGCTCGCCTCTCCTCATGATCGATCCGGTTTATCCAACCTCATGGAGCAATGTCTCTTACCTCTGGGCGTTCGCCTCATGCAGGGAGGCTGGGCGGGTGCTGGAGCAGTGCCTGGGCAGCCCTAGAGAAGACGGGGGGGGGGGCCCAGAGCAGCACATGAGGGTGTGCAGCCTGGCGCTCCTGGCAAAGAGAGCCCATTTATTATTAACCACAGGCAGCTGACCTCTGGAACTGCTCGCTGCCTGGGGTGCAGGGGGCCATTTCACAACGGGGCAAGGAAAGCTGCTGTGATTATTTTTGTTCCCATGGTGCCAGATTCCCCCCTCGCTCTTTAAAAGACTTCTCTCATTTTTCAGATTCCTTTGCTGTTTGATATATTTTTTTAATGTGTGAATTCATTGCTCACTGAAACAATGCCTCTGCAGACTGAGACCCTTTGTACTTATTCCTAAAAAGCAGAGGAATTGCATTCATGCCTCCCTCTCAACTTTGCCAAATACAGCTGTTAAGCTCTTTCTTCTCTGGGTAAGAGCTCTACCCAGCTCTGGTCTCCCAAGTGAGGAAAGCTGTAGGTCTAAAGATGGTGATACTCCATGATGCAGACACCTGGCTACACCAACACAAGCTGGGTTCGCAGGGGACAACTATTGTAGTCTCCTACCATAAAGACAATCTAATCTAGCAGTTCCAGGGTGGCTTTGAAAGAGGACTTTGAAACAAATAAATCTTTTTCCCCTCATAAAAAGCAATAATACTTTGAGATATAATGCACTGATTATTACAAATGTTTTGATTTTATATTGTGCAGAAAGTATGAGAGTTCAGGGTTAAATTGCTACCCATGAAGGCATTGATTTATGGGATAAAGGACGAACATAATTGTATGCAGCTTCCACACATAACATAAAACCAGCTGAAGTAATTGCTAATGTACTGGTAAAGTAATCAGTGTCATGGAACTGATTTGACTGCAATCCATTAATCAGGAAATTGTAAAACATAGGTTGTTAAAGAAGTATTTGCACTTTACACTTACCCTTTCAAAAGAAGTTTCTTGCAATTTTTGTTTAACTCAGCAGTAATGAAAGTCACCTTATTTTCTACATCCTTCCAATCTCTTCAACTAAACACATTCAAGAAACTTCAAACACAGCTTGCTGAGTTACAAAGACAATCTGCCTCTGGCTTTTGCTATGCATCTGGAGGGAATTTAATTGCAGAAATGATAAATTGCATCCTCAGATATCATAAATGGATCCTGAAGATCCTGTGAATGGTATCTTCTTCTTGGGGGGATGGGTAGTCAGATGTATGGAAAAGAAAATGTGTAGGTAAAGTAGCATTTTTAAAAAATAAACACAAATTAAAATGATATAATTTTATTTTCAATTAAATCTACTTGGAAAGACTGCAGTAGTGTAGGAGCCATCTGGGCTATCACATTTTTGGTATGCTACCAGGCAAGATGATTTAGTAATCAAGCTGGTCACTCAGCTTCCAACTCTCAACATCAAGAAGATCTCAAGATGATCTTATGCAGGGGGCATCCAGTTCAGTCTGCCAGATAGGTCAGGAGTAAAAGTGTGTTGCTTGATCTGCCATTTTTCTCCTCAAACCAAGTGGAAAATCAGCCAGTTGGATTTCTAGCTCAGCTTTCCAATATGATGTGTAGGTCTCCAAGACAAAACAGGGCCACTCAAGCAGCTCTGAGGGCATTCCTGCAGTCTTGTATACATCCCAGGTTTTGATTTGGTTTTGTGTGTTATTATGCAATGAAAATAAGATCTTACATGAGCAATTTTTCAAGGGCTAACCCCAACTTTTGCTGTACTATAAAAGCTACTGAGGCTTGCTGAGCCAGGAAAAGAGTGGGCCAGTTTGATACCTGCCAGCCCTTGAGAGACAGGCTGGTCATGCTATTCCCAGCCTGTTTCTGAAATGTGATGTATGGCTGATGATGGTATAAGGGCTGGGGTGGCAGTCAGAACTACAGTGAGTAAGTGGTTGGCAGAAGAGAAAGCCCTAAAGAACAGCTGGAGACAGTTTGTGTAGCAAACCTGGGGGTAACTGCGGATAACTCCCTCCTCTGCTTGCTGCAGTGTTGGCTGACTTTCCAGGCCTGTCTGCCTGCAGTGACCCTGAGACCTTGCTGCTGGTACTTCCCACTCCGGGCCTCAGATGTAGAAGTTAATATTAAACACGTTGCCAGGTAAAATGGGAGCGGCTGGGAACACTGGTCACCATGGTAAATTCCTACAGCCTGCTGGGAGCTGCGCCCTGGGGCTACCCTTGCATTTTCATCTGTGACTGATTCCTGCCCCAGCTACCATCTCCCCTGAAACCCCTTCTATCTCAGGGGCATCACTACCGAAGGTGTTAGGGAAATGAGAAGCTCCACATTAGTTTTTGTCACGTCTCCCTTGAGGCAGTATTTTCCTTTTCCTGCTTTTCCTGCGTACCTGATTTCAAAGAGCCTATTAATCTGCAGCAGTTCTGTGGGCTGGGATTTGCTTATTGGTGTTTCTCAATCGTGAAGCTTGTTTCTAGGCCACCAGCATCCAGGAGATGTATTAGGGACATGCAGTCATACAGAACACTTATTTAACCATCTGTTTTACCTTTGTGTGAACTAGGTGCTTGGAACTCCCTGTCATGCCAGGGCTGCTACATAAGGCAACAATCTAACCAACACGAAGGCCTGACAAAGTCACCCTTCAGTGATTTAATGTTTCTTTTAAGGCTTACATACTTGCACTTTCATCAGCAGATTTTTGCAATCATTCTAATGGTTCCAAAACAACTTACCAGATGATCTTAACGGCATTATGAGAAAGTATTTGATTAATTTATTTATTTCCTAATATGAAGGGGTTTTGTTGTTGTTGTTTTTCCATCTGTTTCTGATAGAATGTAAGACTAACCTGCTGTACAAACCTGGTGTGGGTTTTGAACTTTGGTTTCAACGTTGAGCACTGTATGAAGAAAGCTCTGTGATGGACACAGATGCAGAAACTAAGTTTCCTGTTTTAGCATGAACTGTCAAAAAGGGCCTTCCTGATCCTCGTGGCTCCGTTTTCCATTGAACATCCTGGCTTTCTCATAACAAGGATTTGTGGAACTGGATTTGAAACTATATGGCACTGACCACTGGGCTGCTAACCTCAGCTGCTGCTTCCCACTGTCAGCGCTGCACAGAGAACCTGAATCAAGGTCTCTGTCTGATGCCAGCTCCTTATCTTGGGTGAAGGTTGGTCTTATACAACAAACCATGTAAATTCCCAAGAACAAAACATCTCTGTGCCCAGACCTTTGTCCACTGAATCCTGTGAAGACCAGCTTTTTGCAGTCTTTTGTTCTGATGCAAACATTTACCTTGAAGTCTGTTAAAACCAAAGAATGGTTTGAGTAGGAAGGGACCTCAAGATCATTCAGTTCCAACCCCCTGCCACAGGCAGGGACACCTTCCACTAGACCAGGGTGCTCTAAGGCCTGTACAGCCTGGCCTTGAACACTGCCAGGGATGGGGCAGGCACAGCTTCTATGGGCAACCTGTGCCAGGGCCTCACCACTCTCACAGGGAAGAATTTCTTCTTTATATCTAATGTAACCCCTCTTCCCCCTTCATCTTAATGCTGCTCCCCCTTGTCCTATCAAAATCTGTATGTTTACTTCATCTCCTTTTGGGTCCTGTTTGCCCAGGTCCCAGCTCTGCACATTCCAGAAAACGCCAGCAAGGGCATTCCTCAGGTCATCAGATTACCTGATTCCTCAGGTCATTTTAGGAATGTTTCAAGGCAACCTGCACAGATTTGTCCCTTCTGACCGCTCTAGTGCAATTCCTAATGTCCTGGACATTTCAGGATGGTGTCCTTTAGAACAAAGGCTAAATTTCAGTGTTTTTCTGAAGTGACTGACAGCTTATGTATGTTTGATTTTTTAATATATTTCCAAATAGGTATGCAAAATATCAGTAACACTGCAGTGACCGACTTCTCTCTTTGCCTTGCCCTGGCACCCCTGCTTGTCACTCTGCCTTTTCAGGCCGTCTTTAGTACTTGGCTGAAGACTATTGGCAGTAAGATGACAAGGACACGATGCACATCAGGCAAACAGTAGTTTCTCAACCAGGATTTATTATGGCAGAAAGACATGATGCTTCTCACCCCGAATTAGCAGCACTGAACTCTCTGCTGGCCTAGCGCCAACATTCAGACTGGGTTCCTGAAGCGTCACTGGCCCCTTTTCCCTCCTCCCACCAGCCCAGCCGGCGCCACGTCTCCGTTACGCGTTATTCCGAGGGGGGCACGACCCCTTTCCGGCGCGCACTAAGCCAACCCCACCACCACAGGCCCGCCCGGCTGCCATTTAAGGGCCCACCCCGTCAGGCGTCTGAGGCTGCGCCTGGGCCCAGTACACGGCAGTGCCCTTCCCCAAGGCCGCGACCGAACGTTCTAAGCACGCCCGTTACGTTACGGAGGCCGCGCGGGGACAGCGACACCAACGCCCCCCGTCCGTCACCGGGCGCGTTCCCGCCTGGGCGCTCCCCTCCGCCAATCGGAGCTGCCATTGGGCCGGGGGGCGGTGCCTCCCCAGCGGCCGCTGCGGCTGCCCGCCCCCCGCCCCGCCCCGCCGGGGGACTGCGCCCCGTTCTCCCGGCCGGAAGGATGTGCTCCCGGAAGTTCCGGTGCTGCCGCTGTGTGGGATAAACAGTAATGGCCGAGGCGGTGGCTCTGGGAACAACGGCCGACGCCGCGGCGGCTGAGGCACCGGGGACACTCGCCGCAGCGGACGTGGGAGCGACGGCCGCGACCTTCGACTTCGCGGCCGTGCCACCGCCCATCGTGGGGCTGGAAGGAGGCGGCTGGACCAAGCAGGTCACTTGCAGGTACGCGCTGCCCGCGGGGGGGGAAGGGGGTGGCGGTCACGGCGCCCGTCCTTCCTTCCCTCATACCCTTCCCCCCCACCACGCGGTCGCCTTTCCACCCGCCGAGCGGTGGCCGTTACCGCAGGGCTGCTTCGCTCCCCTCCCCCAACGGTCACGTACGCGCCGCGCGTGGCCGCAGCGCCCCCTGCCCCGCCCCGCCGGGCGCCCTCGGGGAGGCCCACGGCGAACTGCGCAGCCGGACGGGCCGCGCCGCGCCCTGCCCTGCTCTGCCCAGCCCAGCCCAACCCTGCACAGCCCTGCCTTGCGGCGGCGCCGGGGCCTGTGGGGGGTGTAGTACTGAAAGTACCGGCCGGCGCCCGGCCCGCTCCGGGCCTAGTTTTTGAGAGCCGGCCCCGCGGGCTGCGGCCTTTCTTTCGCCCCTGCCTCACGGGAGGGTGTTCCCTGCGCCTTCGCCGTCCCCATCGGTGTGGCTGCCGTCCCCTTGCCGCTCTGGTGGGAAGCGTTGTTGGTTGCATATGAGGTGCCGTGGGCCGGTATTTATTGTGTGAAAGTGTGCCCGCAGTGGCCGGCGTGAAGGACACGGTAGAATGAAAGCCCTGTAACCGTGTTCTAGGAAACGCGGTAAAGCAGGAAGTGCAGAACTGTTCCAAGTTCTTGGACCGCTTGAATCAGAATTCAGAAATGAAAGTAAACCTGTGAATGATCCAGCAAAAGCTGTTTGTTAAAGCAGGGGACGGGGAGAAGTCATGACGAGGCACAAAAAAGCGAGGAGTGCTGCCGCTTGTGTTACGTTAAGGTTCTATATGCCGCGTCATTTTCTATCTGTAGCTTCCATTAAACTGTATTCCTGATAAATCTTTTATATGGGATTATGCAAATCATGCTGCATGTTGTAAAGCTTGCCAGATGGGCTATTTTTAAACTTACACTGCTGGTCTGTTTGCAGGCTGAAATATGAAAGTTTCTGTGAATATAGAAATATGAGTCAGTTTATATGAAAGCAAGTAGCAATCCAAGATTAGAATCTGATTTTTTTTTTTTTTAGTTTTTAATTTTTTATTTTTTAATCTAATTATGGTTGTAAATTGCATTTAATCTAAATTTTGTAAGCAAATACGTTTAAAGTCACTAGGAAGCAAAAAAGGAACATCCCTTAGGCAGACAGGAGAAGGCTCTGGGGTTTGATGCGAGCCCTGTATCTCTCTGCATACTTTTCCGGTTTTGCCCATTGCAGATTGAAATAGTTTTGATAGCCGTTGCTTGGCCTTTTCCAGGGAGCTTGCTGGCCCCGTTTCTCTTTTGTGCTTAAGCACTTTGTGCTTAAGTGTGCCCCTCAGTATGTAAAGCGGCCCAGTTAACCGTTGATCACTGTTTATTTTGGTTAATGCACTGTTAACGGGTCCATTTGAGAAGAGCTGTTCCTCAGCTCTTTCTGAGTACTTCAGCACACAAAGAATTTTGCCTACGAATAACCGAGTTAATATTTAATGCACGGCAGTTAAACGCAGGCCTGCAATGAGGAAACGACCGGGAATAATGCTTAGCTCAGCTTTTCAGTGAGCTGCAAGGGTATAGGAGAGTGCTCCCTCTGTATCGATTGCCTCATAATTTCTGAAGATGGAAAAGCTCAGGAGAAATGGATTGGTTAGATATAGATAGATATATGTGTTCTCAGGTAACAGACACAATGAATCAATTCATTGAAGACAGTGCCTGCCCTAGTACAGAAGCAGTCACATTAATTAGGGTCTGGGGGTACAGTGAGCCTGTATAATGAATATATTTCTTTACAAACACACGGGACTAGTGGGAAGTTGAAGCTACTGGTTTGTAATGGTTAATGTGAGCTTAAGCAACAATTAGATCTCAGCTTGGATCCGATGAATGTCTCTGTTCTTTTGTTCTTTTAGACTGACCCTCCTCCTTATCCCACTGCTTGGTTGCTTCTTGTTTCTTTTTATTGGGCCGTTCAAATTGTAGGTGGAATAGCTTTCCTCAGACTAAACTGAAAATAACAATTCTGACTTGAGTTTCTGGGAATGTGTGATAAGAATTTTGTGGGGTTTTTTTTTTTCTAAGTTTGGTTTCAGTAAGATATATTAATATTCAGGAAAATACCTTTCTTACTGTTAAATCTTGTTACACTTGATGTAACAAGAGCTTGAGGATTTAAATGAGATGAAGGGGTTGAATTTCAAAATGTAGGTTTCTAATGAAGCAGAGCAGTTTGCTTTGAGTAACACTGCATAATTTTTGTTTATAGGCTTTATTTACTTAAAATAATCATATGGGTGACAGAAAATGCTGCTTGATAAACTTTTGGGAGATAGTAGTCCCTTCAGCATAAGGACTTACCACTTCATGGTGGTGGTGAAGGAATACTTCTATCAGCACTGGAAGTTTTAGAATGGGTAGAATTAAGTTCTTCCTGCTCCTTTGAATACCTGATAGGATAATTGGATTGGCTAAAGAGTTTTATCATGCTAGTGTGGTATCCTTGGAATACATTAGAAGACAATATCCTTGGCTTTTATGATGTGTAATAACCTGTAATACTTTAATCTGGGATAAACGATAGGGGAATAAAACTAATTTAGAACTACTTTTTATTGATACTGTTTTACTATGTTATTGGTATGAAATTATTGAAACAAGAAAAAGAATGGTAGGCCTAATCAAGTTTGTCTGTCCTTCCAGTTTCAGATGGTTACATAGTTTTATTGAGCAGTGGTATAGCCAACATTTTCTTTTTCCAAACACGACACTGTTAGAGGTCCAGGTGCTTCTGTTTTCCAGGTGTCATGCAGTAATAGTTAAGGTCATCAAGTTGACATAAAGAAATTACATTTCACTTGTTAGTTTAATAACTGAACATAATTAAACCCCTTAGCAAAGAATCAGTATATTTTGAGAGTTGTCTTCCTATTTCTGTCTTTGGTGTTCTTTCTGGAAAGTTAGATCAGGTATTTATCTGTCTTTTAATATGAAGAATCTGAATCAGTAAAGTATGTCTCCCTAATTTGGTGCACCATTAGTGATAAGGTGTGGAATGCAAACCAGTTAACAGCTTGCTTGGATTGCCCCTTAGCTGCTCTGTTCTGGATCCCCCAATAGCTTCTTGCTGAAAGGAGGTCATGGAGAAGAAGGGACAAGGAGATAAATGCTATTAAGACCTACTTGTTTGGTTTTTTTTTTCTTCTCCTTTTTGTTAAGGTTACTAACTCGGGTAGAATTTCATCAGCTACTCACGTGGCTGCATTCCCGCGTGCTGTGTTAGAACTGAGTGCCTGGCCTCTTCCCTGCTGCCATCTTCCCTGGGAGTTCTCAGTCTCTGTATGACACCTGAAGAAGCTAATGGCTGCAGTTGGCTGTTATTCTGCCCAGTCATGGCAGTGTCTCAATTTTTGAAGGAGATCTGTTGCCAGGTGTAATGCTCTAATTCAGCAAAACCAGTAGTTTAATAATAAACAAAATGGGGCTACACATTAAGTGGACGTGCAGTAAAGTTACATCTGAATAAGTAAACCCATTTCAAGCTTCCAAAGGAGTATTACATACAAATTTCACTGATAAGGTCACAGGGATAATGACTCTATATGGAATGAAGCATCTGAAATAAGCTGGTACACATGCATTTTAGACTGCAGTTACACGAGTTTAACAGTGCATTGTCTTTGTAAAGGCATCACAGATTCTTTTCTCTGGCTTATGGCAAGTGATAGAAGTAATATTGTTCTAGCAGTGGGTTAAAAAAAAAAAAACAAAAACAACAAACCAGCAAATCTTCATGAGTTTATTATACTTTAAAACATCATGGAAATCAAGGTCGTTGAAACCTGGGTAAACTTGAGAGTTTTAAGCACTCTAGTAAATTGTAGAGCTTGTAACATGTGACCTCTCTCTGCAGTGGTTGCAGTTCCAGGGAGTTTATGATTGGCTTTATGGCTTTGGACAAGTGTTTTCTCAATATATTTCCAAAAAAAAAGTCCCGCCAGATATTGTCTACAACTTCAGTCTACTGGATGTGCAAAGCCTGAGTTCTGTGACCTTTTCAAAGTACACCATGACAAGCAGGACATGCTGTTCTGATCAAGGCATCCATAACTTGACATGAGTTGAAAAGTTCTTATGTGATAAAATGCCAGTGGGGACAATTATTACTTCTGAGTGGTTGTTCCCTGTGTTGGTATCACTTGTATTTTGTACATTCATGCAGTGCACTGAACTGGGGGAGATCTGGGTTTGGACCATGATGAGTTCTCTGGTATGGTTCTCTATGCAGCCTTACCAAGTGGTGATATTGCAGTTGAATAGGAGAGACAAGGAGCACTACAGTCAGACAGCATCACAGACACTCAGAGGAAATCTGGTTATATACTTGTTTTGATTTAGTTTTACTGTTTCAAATAAAATTATATGTATTTTCTGAGTACTTGACAGAATGCAAGTTTCAAATGTACATGTCTCGGAGTGAGGCAAGTAACTTTTTCTCAGATTTAGGGATTCTTTTTTCTTGTAGTCAAAAACCAGAGGCAGCTGGTATTGCTGTTGTGTAAAGATACAGTTAAACTGAGCACTCTTGTGTGTGTGAAGGTGCTCTTCAGCAGAATTTTTGTTACCTTTCACCAAAAATAATGCACTGTTTATTTTTTGACATGACCAAAGCAAGTTTTCGCCAAACACTGTAATTTCATCTGTAAAACATTAAATGCTTTGTGGCTTTAAAATAAAAGATCTTATCTCGAGGAAGGGGGAGTTGGTATAATCCTTACAGAAATACATTTCTGCTCTCCTCCCACCCCAGCCTTCTTGTTCAAATGATGCTGAGCTTGCTGTGTGGGATTGCAGGCCTTTAAAAGTGATGTTTGAATTAAATTGAGCTTGTGTTTCAGGTTTGGTTAAATTTTGGGGGTTTTCCTTATTACAGCCTACTGTATTTATTGTGACAGCTTTCAGAATTACACAGAATTTGTATTTCCAGAGGATTTTGTAACATAAACAGGGGAAGAAGGAAAGGAACTCCATGTCCACTAGCAGGCAGCAGGAGAGACTAATTTTGAGGCTTGTGTGTTTAGGTTATGTTGCCCAAAAAGTCCTCACTTGAAGCTGGTTCCTTTCTTAGTCACTTCAGCCATAGCGGTGCCCCAGCACTTGATTGGCTTGAAGAGCAGTGTGGCTGTCCTGTGAGGCTGAGCAGTGATCTGAAGTAGATTAAAAATAAGCATGGGGGCAGCAAAAGGAATGTCAGGTTATATGTGAAGCCATTTCCCGATCTGAGTAAGCAGGTGGCTATGAAATTGCATGCCCCAACACACGGGGGAAGCAGTGCTGTGTGGAAATAAGCAAAGGGTGGAGATAACAGTTGTTAAAGAGCAAACATTTAACAACATACTCTGTACCCTAGTGGTTTGACTCCCATTTCTTACAAGCAAGCCAGAAATTCCAGTTACGTTCTGGTTCCACAAGTTCATGGGTTGGTATTTTTTGACTTTGAAGTGGGTTGGTTTGTGGGTGGGTTCTGGTGTTGTGTTAGGTGTGTGAGTGGTGGACTTTTTTGGGGGCTCCCCGGCCCTTTCCCCCCTCCCCCCTGGCATTCATAGAGGAGAGTACTGGTTATGGGGATGGGGTGTTTGTTTTGTTTCAGGAACACCCTATTCCTGGTGTGTGCTGACTTGGCTGTTTGTGCAGCTACCTGTTAATTCTGACCAGGGTAGTCCTCTCTCTGGGGAGAATATCCTGAAAGAGCTTCATCTTGGTCTTAGTACCACTTACCACAGAACCTAGGACCAATTTCTTACCTGGTTACTATGTGGCTACAGTGTACAAACAGGGATTGTTTTCAGTGTGACTTGCAGCCTGATGGCAAAGTGTCAGCTGGTGGTTTATAAAACCACTTCAGATATTATTTTTTTTTTTGTTCATAGTACCTGGAATATACCACTGGTTTTGTGCTTGGAGGGTTATCAGCCCTCTTAAGACCCACCTCAGGTTTTAATATTTCAGTGGCACTGGATCATGTCATTTTGGTGAATTGGTCACTTTGATTTATCTGACTTCTTAAAAAAGTGGTAGACCAAGAACATGTAGAATTTAACGCAATTTGACAGCTTGACACCTTTGAAGTTTAGGAGTATTAACTTGAATGTGCTGGTTTGTGAAGAGCTATCATAATCTTAGTTTGGGCTGCTGAAAGATGGTTCTTCTGTCTTATGTGCTGGCTGTACTGCTGCTGGGTTGTGCAGTCTGCAGGCTGGAGGACCTGGTTCAGCTGCCTGCTGAGATGTGGCAACACCACCACTGAGCAGTGGAAGTGTACCACAGGAGGAGGGCAGGACTGCTGCTGTCAGTAGCAAGATGGGCTTAGAAGGTTCTAATCTGCTTCTTAGTCTTCCCTCAAGCTGTGTTTTGTATAAGACCTGAACCCTGACAGATTTTCTTACTTACCAGGTATCTGGGGCCTATGCTTCTCTTTCTTAACATAAGTGTTGGTAAACATTTTGGTTGCTAGGTTTGGAGTTTTCTTCTTTTTTTTTTTTTCAATCCTTTTTTTTTTTCCTTAGCTAAGACTTCTTTGTAGAGTGGGAAAGATGTATTTAAACCTGTATTTTCAGTTGTGGTTTTGATGTAAACATACTGAGTCTGAATAGTTAGAATGCCTTGAATTTAAAGAAGCTCCTGTCTTCTAGGTTAATTTAAAACAAATTGAAAATGACTGCTCAGTTTTCTTGCCTAGCTAAATTTGAGGATGCTCAATTAAACTTGCATAACGATGTGAAAATTTAGTAAACTGTCCTCAAAAGCCTTGAAATGGTACACGTCTTTCAAGACAAGCAGCAGGGTATTTCTACTGATTATTTGGTGCCTATGGCAAAAACTAATGTTTCTGGTTTTGGCAGATGTAATTATCCATCACAAACATGTTTTAAATTCCTAGGGAGGAAATTCTGATTGAATTATTTACAAATACAAAATAGTTCGAAGCCCTCAAGAAACTTGGTTAAGTATGGCTAATCCTGGTTCTTTGATTCAGTGGTGGGCTTCTCTAAGGCTTTTGTTGGTGTTGGAACACAGGAGCTACAAGTAAAACACTTTGTCCCCATCTACTTTGTCTAAGACTTTTTCCTCTTTGTGTCATAGCCCAGGATAAGGTTTTCAGGCTTTCATAAGCCTAAGTCCCTAAAGGTACCATGCAGTTCAATGGAATAGCTATGGCTTGATCTTTTTCACAGGTGTTCTTGTTTGTATGTTTATACTGGAATGTGGTCCCATGCATCATTAGTGGTGATCTTAATTCAGCGGATCTTGAATTATAAAATAACTAATCCTCCAAATAGTTTTACAGCTTCAGTGTTTCTCCTTAATTCACAATGATCTTCTGTTTTACAGATATTTCATGCATGGAGTCTGCAAGGAAGGAGACAACTGCCGCTACTCCCATGACCTCTCCACTGGTCAGTCTGCAATGGTGTGCAGGTATTATCAGCGAGGATGCTGTGCTTACGGAGATCTCTGCAGGTAAAGAAATATTGTTGACTGTCGCATAGGGGAGTAATTTCCCTCCTCCCCCAGCAGAGCTCACACAAAGGTAGTAGATCATAACAGCAGTTTCATAGTTCATTGCAACTTCAGAAATTTATAGAAAGAGCTTCTTGTCACAAACTGCCTCCTCTTGCTGCATACCACAGCGTTTGCATTGCTGTGCAAACAAAAAAAAGCAAAGGCAAGGCAAGAACTGTTTTTATTAAAAGTGCTAGTTTTCAGGATGTTTGTTAATAACATCAGTAGATGAATTAATTGAAATCTGAGACTACATTCAGACTAGCTGAACTGATGGAACTAAGTTACATTTGGTAAGTGATCATAAAAGCCTGAACAGGTAAGAATTTGTTTCTTTTATAATTACGTGTGGTGTCTTCAGGGATTGCTACCCTGGCACTTGAACTGCCTTTTTGGAAAAATAACTGGAGTGTCATGATGGTAGGTTGTAAAATGACGCCTGTACAAAATGGCATTACATTATGAAAACATAGTATTATTTAACTTATACCCCTGACATTATTAAAAACTTAAAAAAGTGTGAAGAAAGGAACCAGGTGCTTTACGAAGGCTTTGGGCTGTTTACATCATCTTAAGTTTACTATTAAAATTTGTCATGAGTTTTGACATTCTGTCTTGTTGCAGCTTTAATGCATGATTAAATATTTGCATCATGACTCTATACGGTAGTTCATAGTTAGCTTTCCTTTCATGTTTAATACATGGTTGCTGTGTATAAGAAAGGTAACAAAAATAAGCATCTCTGGCTTTTATCTGCCAGTATTGCCTTCTTGATCATGTAGATCAATGATCTTCAAACTTTTCAACACACACCCCATCAGTGAAAACTTCTGAGCACACCCCCAATATATATATGTTTATTTATACTTTGCTGTACTAATATGTTATGTACATTATAAAACATACACAAAAATCAGAATTTAAAAAAGGATGTAATAAAGATGAAATAAACAATATTTTATGCATAGAACGATTAGAGTTGGAAGGGACCTTCAAGATCATCTAGTTTTCCAAACCATTTTTGCCCTTACTAAAAGCCTTATTAGTAATAATAGGTTTTTTACTAACAGTAATGTTGATAGAATATGCTTTGGGTGGTTTTTTGAGGTTTGTTGTTTGGTTTGGTTTTTTTTTTTGTTGGTTTTTTTGGTTGTTTTTTTTTTTTTATCTTAGTTTAACATTTTTTAACACAGTGATTTGAAAGTCTTGTTCTAAATTCAGTTTATTTCAGTGCTTAGTTTTAATGGCTGTCATAGGTGAAAAAGATCTTTCACAAAGAGATGTAGATCCAAAAGGAAGACTTGTGTTTTTGGCTGCACTTCCTAATGCATGATAATAAGTTTTCCATCCTGTGTACCAGTCATGCAAAGTTTTCTGTTAAAATTTGGCTAATAAATGTTCATGTCAGTCAGCTCTTCTTACCTTCCAGTTGTAAGGTGTGGCATTTTTATGTTCTTAAGAAATGGGTCTAAAACCTTTGTTTGGAAGGCTCTTAAAACAGGTTAGGGAAATCTGTTTCCAGGTCTAAGTGTACAAGGTAGAGGGTTTTTTTTTATAGTTGACATACTGGCATTGGTTTTGGCAACCAAGTCATATAATGGTGAAAGTGTTTCAGAGCAGCTGTTTTCAAAATGTTACCTCCATGCCACAAGTTTCCTTTAAAAAGCAGTTGCTTGTTCTTAAAGTGCTTTACCTGAAAGGGAAAGATTGCATGTGTGGGGGTTTTTGAAAACACCTGCTAGGCAGTGTACTGGTGATAGCTTCTTTTAGTCATGGAAGTGGTCAGCAAATTTAGAGCACTCATCTTTTTGTGACAGAAAAATGCATAACTCATATTTGACAACTGTTAAGCTATTTGCTACAAGATAGCCAGCAAACCTCTGTGTGGTACAGATTTTATGGTGGTTCTTTGTCTCGTAACAAAGTGTTGTAAAGATTCAGCTATTGAAAGGTCTTGTTGTTACAAAATTAACCATGTTAATGACATTCTGTAGCACTTGTCGTGCTTCTGGCTTCATCTTTGCTACAATATCTTGCCTATGAATGATGCAGTGAATGAATTCCTGGTATGGGCTGTCTCTGTAGCCTTACCCTGGAATCCTCTTTTTTTCAGTCTAGTCGAGGCAGGGACTCCTTCAGGGCACAGTTTTTCCATAAAACATTGTTTTTATTAAAGAAGCCATTTACTGTTGAGAAGGTACCTTCTCCAGTCCATCTTTCTGTCTTTATTAAAGAAGTAATTTATTGAGAGTATTTCTCTTCTGGTCCGTCTTTTTTTAGTGAATCACAAGAAATAGTCATTTTTGTGTTTCATTATTGAAACAGAATCTAGCAGTGATTGTAAGCTGAGACATGTTAGAAACATCTTTACTTTCATCCAGCTGTACAGCAATCTGCCCACACTGTGAAATTTGTTCTAATGCTTGTTTCTTTGAGTCTTCAGCAGTGTTTTCAGTGTATTTCCCAGCAGTACTTGCTGACAAAGGAATGTTTTTTACTTTGTTGCCATTGTTTTTCCATGCTTTATTTCAGTCATTTTTACCACAGCAGGAAGAACAAGTGGTCTAATGGTATGTGTAGCCTTTTGTTTTATTGCACAAGAAGTCTGTACAGAACTTCACAATAGATGTCTAGAAGCCTCCTTTAAGTACTGGGTTGAATATCATGTGACTTAAAATAGCTGAAAAAATTGTTTGTCTTCGTGTTCTGATTGTTTAGATTGTAAATTTCTTGATAATTGTGAGGACACTGCTGTCAATCGGGATGTTAAACGTTAGTAAAACTTAATTTCTTACTTTTTAGGGGGTAGGGGAGGGGGAAGACAGGAAGTTCTAGTGTTTTATTCCTGCACCCAAGTGGGTTGTCCTGCTAACCTCATTTTGGAGGCCACTGATGGTAGAGGTATGAAGGCTTGAAGTCTGTGCTTCGTAGCTTCCTTAGGATTTCAAAGCTGACATTTGGTTGGAGGCATCTCTAATAAGCAAGAACTGTGACACTTAGTTGTTTTCAATCTGACACAAAATAAATGAATCACAGTTGCTTAAAAGTTCTGTGTGATCCTAAGAAATTCCCTCCCTTTGTACTTGGAATTAGTTAACAAATCATAGATTCATAGAATGGTTAGGGTCAGAAGGGACCTTAAAGATCATCCTGCCTCTTTGACATGTGGGGGTACACCTGTATTTTATTTTCCCATGTAATGTGGTAGATGCTGGAAGACAGATTTTTGAGTGAAATTGTGCTTTCCTGTTTGTGGGTGGTAGGGATCAAAGTGAGCATCCTTTTTCACAGTGAATTCAAAGAGGCATTAGAAATAACTACTAAAATCCATTGCAAAATCTGAATGAGGCAAGATGCTTAAATACAGAAAAAGAATAATGTAGGCTTGTGGGGGATCTCTGGAGTTGTGCTGAAGGCAAAGCCATTTTAGGTCAGGGTGCCCAAGGCATTGTTCAGTCCTGTTTGGATTATGTGTGAAGATTAGGATCTTGCAGCTTCTCTGGGCACCCATTCTAGTGTTTACTCTCGCCATGATTGCTTTTTCCTAACACCTAAATGAAACTTCCCATTTTGGGCTTCCGTCTACTGACTGTCATCCTGTCACTGCACCTCTGAGAAGATTCTGGCTGCATCTTTCCTGTGGCTTCCCACGAGGTAGTCTGAGACAGCAGGGTCTGCCCATAGTGTTCTGTGGTTTTTAAGGCTGAATGAGCTAACTTATTCAGGTAAATTATTTATACTACACATGCATAATAGCTATGTGAGTGGTTTTGGAGTTCTTATAGAAGTTCAGTCTGTGAGTTAAGTAAGAATTGTGCATGCTATACCATTTCCTCCAAAATGATGACAGTACCTGCTGTTTCCTTAAGCAGTGCTGCCAGATTACACAGGTGGAAGCATGTCTCTATAAAGGGTCATCAATGGCTTTTTCCTCCAAGTCTAGGCTCTCCTTCCAAATAGTGTGTTTATATCTAATCAGTCAGTTTCTTTCACATACCTTGGGCTGTTTTATGGAGGTTTTCTGGGGTTTTGGGGTGGGTTTTGTGGTTTGTTTGTTTGTTTGTTTGTTATTTTTTTTTTTTTGTAGAGTTGATATGATGTGCTTCAACATTTCAGATATGAACATACCAAGCCACTGAAAGAGGAGGAAGAAGAAGAGACTGATGTGGATCCAGATGAAAAAATTTATCCCTCGGTATCCTCAGACTATGCATCACTCCCTGAAACAGTTGAAGAAATACTTGCTGAGATAGAAGATGAAAGTGCTGATCTGGCAGCTGCAGGAGTAGGTGCTGAAGACTGGGTGAATGCTGTAGAATTTGTCCCTGGGCAGCCATACTGTGGACGTGGTAAGCTGAGCAAGGGATAACTGTAAATTTCTGTCATGGGTCAACAGTTTGTATGTAGTACATTTTAGAGCTTTTGAGTACAGCTATTCATATTTATTCATCACTTCAAGGAATAAGTCCTTCACATATGCTTGAATTTTTTTTATGTCCATAGTTGGATGGATCTCTTCTTTGGAGTTTAATTGTGTATATATAATGGGAGAAAAAAAAATACTGGTGCTGCTATTACTATCACTACTTTGGAAAGATAATTTGCTGCTTTTGTTTTTTGGGAGGTTGGTTTGTTTTGGGGTTGGGTTTTGCTTGGGGATTTTTTTTTTCAGTCTTTTAAACAGTTTCCAGTGGAGATGCAGATTCCTGTAGAATGAATTGAAGCCTGATGCTTGCTTTCATGAATCTGATGGCAGTTCAGACCACACAGAGGCTGAACATTGTTTATTCTAGTTACCTGAGACATGCCTGCCTAATACTGTGACAGGTTGTCTTTGGAATGAGATCGAAGCAGCTCATCATATGAGACCAGACTGTTCAAGTAGCATGCTTATCTGCATTCCCTGCATAAATAAATCACAAAGACCTAAAATCTAAGTGAAAAGCAGACTGAAGATGTTTGCTTTGGCATAATTGCTAGTGTCTGGTTCTCTAAAACTGAAGGCTTATGGCCATGAGTACTGAAATAATTGTTTGAATGCAGAATACATCTTGTGTCCAGAAGAGTTTGAAGTTGTCGTGCAGTGCTCAGATTATACTTGCCTCCACTGCACTCCTCACATTCTCAGATCAGAAAAGAGAATTACCTTATCAGTGTTAGAGTGCTGGTGGACCCTGTTCTCATCCGATTTGTGGAAGAGGAAAGGAACAGTTGAGCAACATTGTCATTTTTATAGTGCTGTTGAGAAGTTTAATTGTGGAATTTATTTGGTGTATCTGTGACTTGGGTATAGTCCAAAGGGATGAAAACATGTCTGCTACCTGTTAATGCGTCACATTACTGCCATAAAAGATACACCTTCTGTGTTCATTGAGGCAAAGCACATCCTTTTTTTTTTGTAATCATTCAATCAGAATAGAATAATTCAGGTTGGAAGGGACCTCTGGATTCCATATAATTAATTTTTCTGATCAGAGCAGGGTCAACTATGTCAGGTTGGCAGGGGCTTTGTTTGGTTGAATCTCTATCCTCAGAGATGTTCAAAATGCAATAATCTCTGGGCAACCTTTGCAGTGTTTGACTTCTTTCACAAGGAAGAACTCTTTCTTAGTATGTAATTGGATTTTTCCCTGCCTCAGCTTGCCTTCTGTCTCTTGACCTGTGCGCATCTGAGAAGAATCTGGCCCTGTGGGATTTTGGTGGTATGTTTGGTTTTTTTTTCTTTTTTGTTCCTCCCTTTCCCTTTCCATTAAGTAGCTGAAGATAGCAATAAGATCACTTGTTAAAGATGAACAAGTCCAGTTTCCTCAGTCTCTTTTCATGGGTTTCACCCCCTTAATGGCTAGGTGGCCCTCCACTGGAGTTAATTCAATGCTAATTTAAGCAGCTGGAGATCTGTTAAATACACCTACTACTTACAGGAGGGCTGGTGCTTTCTCTTAACTCCCTGAAGCGTAAGTGCTGTTTCATTATACCTTTAACTCAGTTTTACTGAAGCAATTCCTTTTTTCTAGGGCATCAGGCTTATTTTTCATGTGGCTGCCACAGATTGTTAGATAGCATTCTCTTCTCTGAATCTTGTTCATAATTGTGTTTTGTATCCTTTGAAATTTGTTGTGTTTTAAGGTACAGACGTACTCGGCCATTTCTGTTCAGATCTGTGCTAGATAATGCTAATTTTTTTTAGGGACTTCTTAAAAGCTGCATTTAAAAAATTTTACTTTTCTGAAGCCACTGTCTTTATTAAGCTATAAAGATAAAACACCTTACTGTAGTGATCAGGAGGATGTGTGCAGTGTCTTCTACAGTGAGTACTTTAAAGCCTTACAGATTCTTGTCAAATGCCTGGGGAAATGTACAGGTACTTGGAAGCCTTAAAATGAAACCTATTTCTCAAGGTAAGTTAGAAGCCTGTGTGTTTTAAGTTGTCTTATGAATGCTGAAGATTTGGGGTTGCCGGTTTAATTGTGTGATGCTTGGGCCATAATGCTTATCTTTTACTATGAGAGAAGACATTCTGCTAACGCAGGTGATTCTCTGATCTGGGACTAAACTTGGTATCTTGAATATTACCTCGAGGCCTAGCAAAGAAAACAGAAATGATTCATAAGATACTTGTTTGATGTACAGATAACGCCACATTTCCATATTTGTTCTGCTGCTACTGCTGATTTTCTGGAATAGTTGAGGGAGAGTAGATGGGCAGAAATGCAAGAAACACCTTGAATTGGATGGCTGTTTCCTGGTGCTGCAAGATGTATGTATTTGATGCTGCAAAGTATGTCCTAGAGTGAAAACAGGTGGTGCATGAATTGAAGCTTATGAACTAGGGTTTTTTTTCACTAGCAGGAATTTAACCCTGTTAACTCTGAAATCGGCAGTGAGAAGATGGGGATTGGGTCCACCTACTGGAGAGTAGTGGTTTTGGAAACAGCAGGCAGAATTTTAGAGCAAGTGTTGTAAATGAGGGATGTTGGATGCAGAACTACTGAGCCAGTGGAGTCTTGTGAGTTTCTCTAATTTGCTTTCGAAGAGGAAGCAAAACTAGCAGATACATTGCAGTAGGTCCACAAAATATGCACGCAGGGCTTTAGGTTGTGGAAGCTGAGATACTCAAAAGTGGAAATATTAATTTAAATTTTATTTTATAGAACTACAGCTCTCACTGAGGGGAAGTGCTGGGACAGCACAGAAGGCTGGGACTGGAAAACTAATGTTACTTTAAGCATGCGTTTTCCTTTCCCATCCTTGTACTGTGGAAGTACCCAGAGCCGTTGTTGAAGACTGATATTCGTACATCTGTATCATGTTGTTTGGGTCACTAAGAACTGGTTTCTCTTTTTTTGTGCAAGGATGGTGTTGTGGACTGGGCTGGAATTTAGTAGCTGTACTGTGTAATGTGCTTGTTGACTTCAGTAGTTGTTGGTTGGTTTGTTTCGAGTAACAACACTATACTTTTGTGCCAAGATATGAAACTCTGCTCTGTTTCTGTGGACCAGCATAGTAAATAAATGGGTTTCTAAGTCAGTCTCTGGAGGCGTAAGACTTCAAAGCCTTTATTCTCGAAGACCCTCAGGTAGTAAGTGGGGTTTCGTTTTGGTTTTAATGAATGAAATCCTTACTGAATAAAGTTTTTACAAAAGATATCTTTGAGAGGGATGCAGGTGATTGGAAAGTTTTTTTTCTTTTAAGTGATGCTTCACATGTGACTCTTCAAAGTATGCATTTTCCAGGGGAATACGGGATTGCCTTAAGCAAAGATAATCTTGCCAGCCCTGTTTAAAGTACTGTATCACTCAATTCCTTTGAAATTTGGGTGCATTTGTCTGTCTAATGGGTTTCTGCTCATCCATACTATGCTCTGCTAGACTCTTCTTCCTCTGTAACAGTCAAACTAGATGTCAGGAGTCGTGGGAAGCAATTAAGTAAGAAAAATCTCTAACATCAACTAGAAAAAACACTAGCAAAAGTGACAGTTGAGGGAATAGAAACTGACTGGTCATTGTGAGTTTTTTTGTTACTTTTGGAAGTGGATTTCAAACTGGGAGGGGGGTGGGCAGGATTTCAGTTAATAAGCACAAATTTTCGTACTATGTTCAGCTGTTACAGGAGAGTGGGTAGAGTCTAGTGTATGGCTACTTGTTACTTTCCTTGGTGCCAGTTCACTAGAACTTGGGGAAGGAAAGATAATGAAGAACTCTTTGTTGGGAATCTCATACTGAAAAATGAGCAGGTTGACAGTTGACCTGTTACTCTGTCACTCACTTGCTTTGTTCTAGCAAACAGACTGGATCCAAGATCAGTGCAAGCGACCTTTAAGGTCAGAGATAGTTCAAGAAGCAGACTTGTGCTTACTTTGGGAGCTAATATTTTCCTACACTACAGCATCTACTTATGCTCTGAAAGTGTGAGCTCTCGGGGACCTGCTTTTTCTATGTCCAAAAGCAAACGGGCTGATACATACTTATTGTATCTCCCTGCTCTATGGGGATGAAAACTGTGCAAGTGTGTGGCCTCTGATCCTTTTTGAGATCAGAATCCTTTACTTTTCCTGGTCTAACTGCCTTTAGTAGTTTTTGCTTTTCTCCAAATCTAGTACTCAAATGGATTATAACTTATGGATTAAAAACTTAAATGAGTTGTAACTTAGAGAAGTTACAATCTCTTATAGATTTTTAAAATTCTTCTAACAGCTACTGGTTATGTAAATGAAGCCTAGCTGCTGCTCTTTCTGGTGTTTATCCTGCATATAGCAATGCTTTGTTACTCTCCTGTGTTTATTATATCTTCAGTTTCAAACTCGTTGCTTTTGTCTTGTAACTTATGTAATGATCTAAAAATGCTGTTTGGCTTCTGGTGACATAGACAGCTGTATGTTCTGGAAGTATGGGGAGAAGTATTAAGCAGCAGCTGTCTAAATGAGGAAGAGAAACAATACAGATTTCAGTTCAATTTAAAACATAGTAAGGGAATTTACTTAGTATTTTGCAAAACTGATGGCTAGCTTAGAATGCCCTGAAAATACCCTGATGCATTTCAGTTTCTTAAAGCTACATTTGCATGTTTAACTGGTAGACTGGTTATCTGCTTAGCTTTTTGGCAAACACCTAGACTAGTTACCTTGAGAGGTGTGGACACAGCTTTCATATTGCTCTCAGAGATCCATGGGAGTCTAGAAGAGTGACAGCCTTGTGGTTCAGGCTGAACAAGTGATAATTCACCTGTACATAAGGAAGTGCTAGTGTGGTGTTTCTGTATCAGTGTACACCAGCTGGATACATGTTCGTTGCTTCAGCTGTGTCATTTCTGGGGAAAAGCCCCTTTAATTTTAGCAGATATGAAATTGATTCTCAAAGCAGTGAAAGATTTGTAACCTTATTTAATTGTTGCTGAATTGGAGTTTGTATTAAAAGTGTTTTTAAACTGCTGAGGATTAGTGAGATTTTTGTTCTGCTGCGTTAGCCTGTAAATGGATCTGAATCTGACCACTGAAATGTTGTTAGCTTTAGTCTTGTTTAGGTCAAAGGAGGAAGCAAATGGTAGTGCTTTCTAGAGTGGGAAATGACCATTGGTTCAGGTTGAGGGTGTGTGAGACTAGGGCTGAAACGAACCTTGGTTCTGTTATTCTCTCTGGATAACTTGAGCAGGGTTACCCAAAGATTACGTTGCACTAAAACAATGTATACTCATTCCACGTGCTCTTAATCTGAAGGTATTGCTTACTGTCCTTCACTTTGTTCCTAGCCACTCCTTCCTGTGCTGAAGCACCCTTGCAGGAATTGGTTATTGAGGAGGAGTATGAAAAACAGCATGAAGACGTGGAGATAAAGAAGGGGCTGTGCCCCTACGCTGCAGTAGGAGAATGTCGCTATGGAGAAAACTGCGTGTATATCCATGGGGATGTGTGTGATATGTGTGGCCTGCAGGTCCTGCATCCAGTTGATGCTGCGCAGAGATCCGAGCACATAAAGGTAAGCAAGCAACTGTCCGGTGTTAAACAGCTTTGTGTTATTGCTTCCTAGCTTCCCACGATCACTTGTTACTACTTCTCTTTCATTTGGAAGTTTGGGCAGGTCAGGCAATGAATAAATTCTTGTTGTAAACTGGACTGTTTCCTGTCAGAGCCATACTCCAAAGCAGCTGGGTTTCCTTGTCTGTGCTGGGAGAGCAGTCTGCTTAAAGATACTAAAGCTTTATTCCTTGCCTAGTAAAACTGGATGGTCTCTTGGATTGCCTTTTTCAGGTTTAAAAGCAATGGCTGAAGAAAGGAATTTGGACTCTGAATTTATTTCCCCTATCTGAGCAGGTTTTTTAGGATCAAGATTTTACAGTTTAATCCTACTCCATTCATTATGCAGGACAGGAGAGTAAACCTTAGCTTTAAAACCTGCTTAGAATTCACTAGGTGACCAGTTGTCTTTGTTGTTTCCTTTGTGTCTCCTTTTCAGTCTTGCATTGAAGCTCATGAGAAGGACATGGAGCTTTCCTTTGCCGTCCAGCGTAGTAAAGACATGGTGTGCGGGATATGCATGGAGGTGGTGTATGAGAAAGCTAATCCCAGTGAGCGCCGCTTTGGGATCCTCTCCAACTGCAGCCACGCTTACTGTCTGAAATGCATCCGCAAGTGGAGGAGTGCTAAGCAATTTGAGAGCAAGATTATAAAGTGAGGCACTTTACCATTTCCATTGTGCTTTGTTACTGTGGAAGAATTTAGTAACTCCTGTCAACTTGCAGCAGACTTCCAGGTGCAGACTGCACAGAGACTGCATTTAATGCATACTAGCTTTCGCTTGGAAGCTAAGTAATTGTTAGGGATAACATTCGCACTCTGATTTGGTTAATTTGGATTAAGTTGGCAACACTCACTTAATAGTAGACAACTTGCACTTACTTAGTAGCATATTATTCAGTGGTTACTGTTTACATCTTGGACACCTGGCCAGGAATCTGAAAACAGATTAGGCAGTTCAGAATGTATGCTTCTTAATTAATTACTGCCCTAGTTCATTAATCAATTGACCAAACATTTCTCCCCTTAAAGGCTGTTCTAAAAAAGCAAAGTTCCAACCAAATACAAAAATCAAGGCAAAATAAATGTATTCTAAAGAAAAAGGAGTCTGTGTGAAGTGCTTTTTCAAGCTTTTCTGAGGCAAGCTGACCAGCTGCTATGGCCAGAACTCTTGAGAGTTTAGTTAATCTTCATGTGTAAGAGAATCTAGATTAAAAAGCTCATACAGGAAGTGTGTGGGTACAGTACATCTTTAGAGATGGAAATATGCCATGACTTGTTACGTAGGGGAGAATGCCCTGTCATGTGGAATTTTGTAGCACAGTCTGTTCATTCCCCAGGTCCTGCCCAGAATGTCGGATCACATCTAACTTTGTCATTCCAAGTGAGTACTGGGTGGAAGAGAAGGAAGAGAAGCAGAAACTCATTCAGAAATACAAGGAGGCAATGAGGTATGAGCGCTGCAGCCTTCTGTCAAGTTGAGACTGCAGAGATAAAGGCACGCCTAAAAAAGAAGGGTACTGATGTAAAGCCCTCTCACCACACCTCCTTCCCACCACCATGCGTGAGTGCGTCCTTGCCTGTCAGCCCACAGGTGCATGCAACCACACAATTGCAAAGCTGTTCTGTGGTCTTTGACCTCAGTCTTTCCCATCTATATGCAAAACACTGGTGGTGTAGCCGTATGGTAGCATGAGCCTGTGCACTGCGAGCCATCAGTGCCGTATACATGCACCAACCCACACGCATTGTGCAATGCATCACTTCTGCATAGAGGTGTTAGACTAATAAAATACCTTCAGCTCCAAAGGGTATCTGAAATTCTTTTAGACTACAGGTAAATGCAGTTCTGAAGTCTGGCTGGGGGTCTGCTGTGAGTAAGGGTTGTGATTTTTTCCTTTCCAGCAACAAGCCATGCAGGTATTTTGATGAAGGCCGTGGGAGCTGTCCTTTTGGAGGGAACTGTTTTTACAAGCATGCGTACCCTGATGGCCGTCGAGAGGAGCCACAGAGACCCAAAGTGGGAACGTCAAGTAGATTCCGGGTCAGTGCTGCTGGTTTTTCTTCTTTCTAGACAGTGCGCAAAAGGGGTGAGCGATAAATTGGCTGCTTTGACAAGAGGACAGAGAAATGTTGACTTTTGGGTTTGGGTTTTGGATTTGATGGGGTTTTTGTTATTCTTCTGATAGACATCTGTGATGGTGAATTTAAAGGAGGTGGTCTAAAGAATGTGAATGCTGGAGGCTAAGATAGAAAGCATAGGTTTTAACAACATTCCTAGTACACCAACATACTGAAGTAGAAATGTTGGGTGGCATTAATATGGGTATCTAAGGGTTAAATTCTGCTGAAGGCCAGTGTCTCCCTGAAAGAGTAACGTGGCTTCTTGTATGTCAGAGTATGCCAGGGGCTGAACCATGTCAGCCTCTGGGAAGATTCCTTTCTTGTGCTACTTGGTCATCCGGGGAAATCCTTGTGTTCCACTTGCAGGCTCAGCGAAGGAATCGGTTCTGGGAGTTCATTGAGGAGCGAGAGAATGGTGATCCGTTCGAGACCGATGAGGATGAGGTGGTGACCTTTGAGCTTGGTGAGATGTTGCTTATGCTGTTGGCAGCAGGAGGTGATGATGAGCTAACAGATTCCGAGGACGAGTGGGACTTGTTTCATGATGAGCTGGAAGATTATTACGATTTGGATCTATAGCACCTGTCAGTGGAGTGTGGACTGGTGTCTTGGCTTCAGGCAGTAGCTATTACCTGTGGTGTTGTGGCAGTGCCTGTGTTTCTCCTAGGCAGGCCGATCAATTCCAGGTGCTGTTGTAATAACTTTTACCCAGGGTCTGTCTCTTCCCATCCCCTCCCACCCCAGGAGTGTTGTTTTTCCTCTGTTTAAACAAATAATAAGAAATAAATCTTTAAAATGTTAGTTTTTGTAAAAATGAATTTAACTGTCAAACAGTTAGCTTAGGTTTGTTGCTTCATATGTGTACCCAACAGAGTTCACCCAGTTCCAGGGTTAAAGTGTTTACAGGACTTCCACACTCATTTTGAAGAGCCCAGATACAAAAATGAGCAGTGGCCATGCAGTGGGGATGTAAATTGGCTGATGGCCGTTTTTCTGTCTCTGTACCGATATTTCTGACTTGAGGCCAGACAAAAATTCTCTCTCTATGGCATCAGTGCCATTCCGGCCCCCTCATGTACACGTCTTCATTTGTGATTTTGGTCTCTTGTTTACTTGCACATTACTATTACTACTGTGTAACCAGAACCAGGTGTGAACGTTCTGGGTTTTTACTGTGTTTAGCATGAAAGGAAAATGTTGTTGTGAAAGGAGAACTCTCTATGTGTATATACAGATAACTGTAGAGTTGGACCTCAAGGATGGGGAGACTCTGTGTAAGTTAAAAGTAACAAAACCATCTTTCATCCCTTCTTGGTGCATGAAGTCTAGCCTCCAGTTGGACATGAAACTGGTTTAGTGGTCTCAGCCCAGAATGCGGCAGTGATCTTAACTATCACTTAACTTAATGGATGGCACTCCCTAATACACCAGCTCCCTTTCATGTGTATGATTAGGGTTGTCCAGGAGCAGAAATCCGGTTAGCCAAGGTGGGCTCAAAGGAACACCAGAGAGGCCCCTTTAGCTCTGTTGCTCTGTAAGTTTTAGAACCTGATGTAACCACCTAAGCCCTGAGCTTCGCTAGGAAATCGCTGTGCCTCTCGCATCTGAGTTGGGCAGGTTGCCTGGGAAAGCTCTTCAGTTTATGTGAGTTGCTGCTTACAAAGGCAGTCATGCAGTTTCTGGCTGTAATTTGCATTAAGAAATTACTTTGCCACCAAAGCCCCGGCACAGGAATTTTAACCTTGCATTACATTATCTCTGTTTTTTATTGACTTGTGGATGCCCCGTGATCTGTTTTCCTGCTGCTCTTGTCCCCTAGACTGCCTCTCCTTTCACTTTTAAATGGAATGAGAAATTGTTCTGAGGTCTATAACGTATTGTTTTGCAGCTGCCTTTTGTAAGAAGCACTTTTCCCAAATAAAAAAAAAAAAAAAGGAAAAATGTTAAACAAGAAGTCTGCCTGTTCTTTTAAGTTTGAAGCTTCTGTGCTTCAGCTGGATAGATCAGTTTTGGGTGTTTGTGTAAATATAAAGGCATTTGTTACTTATTCCTAATTCCTACACAATCACGTCACACTAACACAGAACTTTAACTTGGTTACAGCCTTTCCAGAAAGAGCCTGTAATGTAAGGGACACATTTGAAGAGAACAGAGCTTTTGGAGTTCGGTTTAGAGGCAAGTAGCAAAGGCAGAAAAGGATTTGAATGTAATATGCACAGATGTTTACAGCTGATATAGGGAAAAAACAAAAAATGAAAGGGTTTGAAGTCAAAATAGCCTTTCATCCCCTACATAATGAACATAAGTTAGCGTCCTATCGGAAGGCTGCATTCATAAGATCATAGAACGCTTTGGGTTGGAAAGGACCTTAAAGATCATCCAGTTCCAACCCCTGCCATGGGCAAGGACACCTTCCACTAGGCCAGGTTGCTCAAAGCCCCATTCAACACTGCCAGGGATGGGGCAGCCACAGCTTTTCTGGGCAACCTGTTCTAGTATCTCACCACCCTCATAGTAGAGAATTTCTTCTGAATATCTAATCTAGAACTATCCCTGTTCAGTTTTCTTGCAGGCCCCTTTAGGTACTGGAAGGCTGCTCTAAGGTCTCCCCAGAGCCTTCTCTTCTCCAGGCTGAACAAGCCCGACTCTCTCAGCCCTGTCTCCATAGCAGAGGTGCTCCAGCTCTCCAAACATTGTGGCCTCCTCTGGACTTGCTCAAGCAAGTCCATGTCCTTGTGTTGGGGGCTCCAGAGCTGAATGGAGGGCTGCAGGTGGGGTCTCACAAGAGCAGAGGGGCAGAATCACATTTAACCTTCTGGCCACACTGTTGATGCAGCCCGGTGCATGGGTGGTTTCTGGGTTGTGAGTACACATTGCAGCTGGCTCATGTTGGGCTTCTTGTCAACCAACATCCCCAAGTCTTTCTTGTCGGTGCTGCTCCCAATCCATTCTCTGCCCAACCTGTATTTGTGCCTAGGAGTGCTCTGACCCAGGTGCAGGACCTTGCACTTGGTCTTGTTGAACTTCATGAGGTTGGCATTGTCCACCTCTCAAGTTGTGTTGAGCACCCTCTGGATGGCATCCCGTTCTCCAGCGTGTTGGTCACACCACAAAGCTTGTGTCATTGGCAGTCTTGCTGGGGGTGCATAAAGCCCACAGTCCATGTTGCTGCAAAGATGTTGAACAGAATCAGTCCCAGTGCCTACCCCTGAGGGACAGAAAAACATTACTTGTCACTGATCTGCACTTGGACAGCATGCTGTTTACCACAACTCTTTGAGTGCAGTCATCCAGCCAATTCCTTATCCATCGAGGGGTCCGTCGTCCAATCCATGTCTCTCCAACTTGAAGACAGGGATGTTGTGTGGGACCATCAAATGCTTTGCACAAATACAGGTCAGTTGTTCTTTCTTTATCCAACAATTCACGATCCCACCATAGGAGGCCACCAAGTTTGTCAGGTATGGTTTCCCTTTGGTGAAGCCATGTTGGCTGTCACCAATCGCCCCCTTACTCTCCGTATGCCGTAGCATAGTTTCCAGGAGGATCTGCACCATGACCTTGGCTGGTACTGAGGTGAGACTGACGGGCTTAGAGTTTCAACACAAGTTTAACAAAGTTGTGTTCTACTAAGACAGAAAAAGGTAATGAACTTCTCACACAGGTCATCTTTCCTTCCTGAGGTGTCGTAAAGGGCATGCTTTGCTTCCTGTATGGGTGTACATGTGGCATCGTGGTGAGTGCTGCTCTTCTCAGCCTTGCTTCTGTACAAGTTACAGGGGAGTCTGAGGACACGCAGACAAGTGATTTGCTTTGGCAGTGGCTGTTCTGTCTAGCTGCAAGGCAACTGCTGTAGTCATGTGCATCATAATAAGTAGTTTGTTGCTTTGAAGCGAGCTGTGGTTCTCATTCTGTAAGCTAAAGAACTGCATGCACTTGTCATGCAGCACTCCTGCTGTGTGTCACTTCCAGTTTGAATCTTGCTGGTGGTAGGCCTGCTGCCAAGCTTGCTGTTGCATTAAGGCTTCCACTCCCATCCCCTCATATGGGAATGACTGAAGAGTATGGCCTTTGAAAAGAGTAATGTGTAGGCTGCTGTGGTTTTCCTCCGCAAGGGCAGGAATGAATTCAGTCACATTAAGGCCAACTTCTAGTGTAAAAAATACAGAGGGTGATGACTTAGGCTGTGCTGCATGTTATTTCAGCGAATACCTAAGGTACAGAAATTGAAGAGGCCAACAAGGGTAGTGTCAAGATGAAAAAGGAATTCAGATTCCATAAACTCCCACCAGAAAAATCTTAATTTAAAACCAGAAACGGTTAGATACAAACTCTTCCTTTATGTGCCTTGACCTTGCTCCTGATGCAAGAATATACATGCATGGTTTGATACAAAATCTTGCAGCTTGCAGTAAGTGCAAAGTAAGGGTTTGCTGCCCATTCTCATTGATCTGAATGTGATCACAGAAGCAAAGCGTGCTTCTTGCCACCTCTGCTACTTTAGTTCTGATGGTGATAGCGCAGCTTGCTCTTCATTTGTAGCCCAAGGTGTTTGTGGTCTTCCTGAGGGGAGCCTGGTTCATTTAGTGAGATACAAAATGACTCCTGATACAGCAGATACAAAATAGATTTCTGCTTGGAGGATACCCTGAGGTATGAGGTGTCTCGTGGAGAACAAAAGTTGGATAGATGGAGTTATTAATGCTGCAGCAGGTGAAGACAAAAGGGAATTCACATGTAGTCCCTTAGGATTGAGAAATAACAATCACTTTGCTACAAAGTCAGTTTTCCTCTGATGCCAGCACTGGAGAGGCATTGAGGTGTAGTTGTAGGAAGCCTTGCTTCACATAAGCAGAACTAGACAGACTTGGCAGTGAAAACTGCAGTAAGAAGTGATGTTAATGGACACAGAAGTCATAAGGAAATGTGTGGTTGCCAGTATGCTAGACTGCCCCAATTTGCTGCTGTTGCTGTTACCCATGGGTATGATGTAACTTGCAATCAAGCCAGAGTCAACATCTGTTTGGCAACAGCTTGTGATTGCACAGGCAGTGCCTGTGCCAGCAGCTGAGTTAAGGTTGGGTTTGGAATAGCAGCACTAGAGAAAGCCCTGTAAGAGATTTTAAAGCCCTACCTCTCTCAAACCAAGTTCCTACTGAAATTTGCAGTACTCTTAAGTAGCGGGGGCTCTTGGCCTGCCCAAAACTGCTGTCAGAGGATTCCAGTATCCCTCCTTTGCCTGCTGTAGTTGTAGTCCGTAACGCACTTGCTTGAAAATGGCTTCAAGAGTCAGTATACCGAACAGCGAGTATTGAAGTCCTGCTGCCTTGCAGCCAGGTGTGGTCTTCTGGGAAGTGAGATACCTGAAAATGTGCCGTCTGGCAGCCCACAGGTGGGAAAGGGGCACTTTTAAACAGGGCTGTAGTTGGAACACTCACCGGGCAGAGGTAAGCTTCCCTTTCCGTTCCATATCCAAAAGCTTAGGTATGTATCTCCTTCATGAAAGGAGGCTCTAGACAGAGCTCATTCTCTCTGTTCAGGGCCTGAAAATTGTTTGTCTCCTTTCCAAATGTACTTAAATATTAACTAGAATGATTAGATAAGAACCTCAGCTTTTGTTACAAAGAGCCTGATACACGTATGAAGGAAAGCTTGACCAAGTTGGCAGTGCCGTGTGCCTTCCACCCCCCTTGTTGCAGCTATGTTTTTAAGCCAGTCAGCATCTGGGAGGTGTCAGTATACTCCCATTTTAATGTACTTGTAGGTTCCTTTTGTTACCTTGTTACGCAGATAGTGCTGCTGCTTCAGTCTTATCTGTCATGGCTGCAATATCCATGCAAGTGATTTGTCACACATGGAAGTAAAATACTTCTAAGTAGATAAAAACTTAACAAATAAGCTCATCTTCAAGCTGGATGTGCAGCTTTTAAAACTGGGGGGGCAGTAATGGTTTTTAGGATAATACTGTGAACAACAGGTTGAGTCCAGAGGAGGGCCACCAAGATGCTCAGAGGGCTGGATCAGCTCTCCTATGGAGACAGGCTGAGAGATAGGGTTGTTCAGCCAGGAGAGAATGCTCAGGGGAGACCTTAGAGCAGCTTCCAATACTTAAAGGGGGCCTACAAGAAATCTGGAGAAGGACTTTTAACAAGGGCATGTAGTGACAGGACAAGGGGTGGTGGCTTTAGGCTGAAAAGAGGGGAGATGTAGATCCAATACTGGGCTGGGAAGTGGTTCTTTCCTGTGAGGGTGGTGAGGCACTGGCACAGGTTGCCCAGAGAAGCTGAGGCTGCCCCATCCCTGGCAGTGTTCAAGGCCAGGTGGGTGGGCCTTGGAGCAAGCTGGTCTAGTGGAAGGTGTCCCTTGCCCACAGCAGGGGTTTGGAACTGGATGAGCTTTAAGGTCCCTTCCAACCCAAACCTTTTTGTGATTCTAAGTTACACTTGGTACAAGTGAATTTGCATATGATGCTGGGAGAACAAAATGTTAATACAAAGTTATGGAGCAGTTAATGCTACTTGCATTGTCATGGCTGCATGCTTCCAGCTGCTCTGCAGTGGGGGAAGGCACAAGTGCAGCATTTACACTGTGCTTGTTATCTTACAGTCTAGAATAACATGCTGTAATTAAGGGATTAAAAAAAAGTTTATCACTTCATGTGTTACACTATGAATAATACTGTCTACTAACATACACTCTAAAGAACCTTCTTGTTAGCAACTTCTGCAGCTCGCTCTTCAGTGACTCGATGAGAAAATGAACATGAGCCGGCTTCAGTGTGCACTCGCAGCCCAGAAAGCCAACCGTATCCTGGGCTGCATCAAAAGGAGCGTGACCAGCAGGTCGAAGGAGGTGATCCTGCCCCTCTACTCTGCTCTCGTGAGACCTCACTTGGAGTATTGTGTGCAGTTCTGGTGTCCTCAACATAAAAAGGACATGGATCTGTTGGAACAAGTCCAGAGGAGGGCCACGAGGATGATCAGGGGACTGGAGCACCTCCTGTATGAAGACAGGCTGAGAAAGCTGGGGCTGTTCAGCCTGGAGAAGAGAAGGCTGCGTGGAGACCTCATAGCAGCCTTCCAGTATCTGAAGGGGGCCTATAGGGATGCTGGAGATAGACTCTTCATTAGGGACTGTAGTGACAGGACAAGGGGTAATGGATTAAAACTTAAACAGGGAAAGTTTAGATTGGATATAAGGAGGAAGTTCTTTACTGTGAGGGTGGTGAGGCACTGGAATGGGTTGTCCAGGGAAGCTGTGACTGCTCCATCCCTGGCAGTGTTCAAGGCCAGGTTGGACAGAGCCTTGGCTGACATGGTTTAGTGTGAGGTGTCCCTGCCCATGGCAGGGGGGTTGGAACTTTACAATCTTAAGGTCCTTTCCAACCCTAACTGTTCTATGATTCTATGACTCCAGGGCAGCTCAAAAACTGACCCTATGGAAACCATTCACTGTACTGTATACAGGGCTTGTGAAAGATGTCAGAGCTAGCCCAGAGAGGTCACACTCCTGTTCTAGTTGCACAACAGGTAGGTTTTCAAGTCTAGTTTCTTGAAAGAACAGTGAGCAGCCTATTGCACCTGCTAAAGGGAAAGGAGCAGTGCAGCTCAGGGTGCAGTCACAAGGCTGTTCTCCCTGATCCCATGTTGCAGAGCTGTGTGCCAAGGAAAAACTGAGTTGCAAGTAGCTCCCTGTCACTTGGCAGTGTTGGGCAGTTAAGGAAGCATTAGCCTGCAGAAGTCTCCATACTGAGGGTAAGCAGCATAACTTCATACAGTAGTCTCCCAGGCAATAAACCTGATTAATACTCTGGTGACAAGATCCTCTAATTTGTGGCTAATGAAAGGTGACTGGAGATGAACACAATGCTTTTCTATTAAGCTCTCCTAGAAGATTAGTATTTGCTGGTATATCTGAAATACAACAAAGTTTGCTAGCAGTGTAAGTGTGGATACTAAAAAAAGTAAAAATAGTACATTACAAACTACTACCAGCACTAGTTTGGATTTTAAACACAAAATAATATTAAATTTGCATTCAGCCATCTTCCTAGTGCAAAAGGAGTCAAAACTGGTTGCATGGAAGCTGTATTGCTACTCCTTCAGCTATTTTGAAACATTACGGTGTTAAATGTTAAATATGTGAACTGAAACACAACTATTAGTACCAAATCAAGATCAAATGAAGATTTTGAACATCAGAAGGAAGATGCTGAAGATGCTTTTGCCACACCAGGCTATAGCAAAAAGCTTAAAGGCTAACACTGAAGACCACCTGGTTGGTTTACACATAGCTACATTAACCCCTGCTCTTCGCATGTGATAGCAAAGAACCTGGCCAGAGCAAGCATTAATACTAGATTATAAATCAGTGATTCATTTCTGCTTTATTTTTTGTGCTTCTCAGACAAGATTTTCCAGAAATACTTTCTACATGTTTTTCCCCCATTTCTCAAGAACTTGTGAAACATGGGTAGGCTGCCATCTGGTAAGCCAGCAGCATACCAGCCCTCCCAGGGCTTCTTTGCCTGTAACCCAGGCTGTTTTATCATTACAGAGTTTGAGTTCCACTTCATAACTTAACAGTAACTAAGTGATGCATTTTGGTACATGTGGACTGCAGTCAAAAAACCCTGCATATATTTCTTCCCTCCCTTTCTTTGTTTCCATTTTTGGGGAAAAATAAAACAAACCACTCCCAAACAAAAACCAAACTACAACCAGAAACCCTTCCTTCAGTTCTGGTACACAGAAATTAGCCTCCAATAGCAGAGCTCGCATCTGGGAGAAGCAATACAAACTTCTATTGCTACCAGGGTATTGTGTCTCCATAGCAGTAGCCTACGCACTTGCCTAGAGGTAACCTTCTGGTATACCCCATACCATTCCCTTACTGCTGAGGTGAGATTCTATAATGAAACCATCTTACACCTCTTGCTGAGTTTTACAGGAGCTTGAATCCTTTCTTCAGACTGCCTTGAAAATCTACAGGTATACTCTCAAGCTGCCATTGGCCCACCATGCAAACTACAGAAGGCTTTTGATTAATATCAGCACATCAAGAGCAAGACAGGGTGTGCATGGGGGGGAATTCCTTTCACCCCAGCATTGATTTAGGCCATTACCGGTGCCTTGGAAGCTTCACTACTCCTAGCAAGTCTATGTAGCAGGTCAGAAATCATTACTGGAATCAGTTCTTACAGAGCAATACAAAAAACAGCTCTTCTCATCCCAGGAAGAGGGTTGGGACCCTCTTCTATTACACTCTGCCTGCTGTGAAACCCCAGGGACGTCTCCAGGTTTGTCTGGTGACGAAGTCAGCACAGATGTAACTCAGTTCCTGGGGATGGGTGGCTACATGCCTGACATCAGAACTGCGCCTAAATGAAAGTTTAAGCAGTAGTGGGTTAGAGCTGTCCAAGCACGTCAGGCTTTTTAAAGCTACCAGCAAAAAGTAAAGTGCTTGCACTGGAACAAACAACATAGCTTAAAAGGGTCAAATCAACACAGAGCTCTGATGCAAACTTATCTTCTGACACAGCCAGAAACATCGCTTAAGGAGATAACAGAAGGCAGTAATTTCTACAGTTCTCTTTGGTTAAGGCAAGGGCTGACAGCTCCCCGAGTCCTCCCAGCTCAGAAGATCGTGTTAAAGTATCAGCTGCCATGTTCAAAGCAGCCTGTGCTACCAACAGAAAATCTCTGAAGATGCTTACAAGCCAAATTGCAAAGTAGAGATATCAAGAGAGATGGCTCAAGGCCACATAGCACACTCTCATCACTTGACTAAAGTGAAATCAAACAGCATCAGAAGAATGATGACTTTCAAGTTCTTTCTGAAATCTCTCTTCAACAGAGGCACTGGCTCTTCTCCACACTCGGACTGGCAATCACTGGCCTAGAATCAAGATAGATGCCGTTTGGAGGGTTCTCTCCATGAAGCTGTAAGGTATTACGGGCTATTAGCTCCTTGGCCATTAGCATGAACACCTCTTCTATGTTTTGAGCTTCTTTAGCTGATGTCTCCAGCACAGCTAAGAGCCCATGCTTCTCCGCCAGCGTGCAGGCATCTTCAAACAGAACTTGGCGCTTATCCAGTGAATCTGATTTGTTCCCTTGAAAGAAGGAAAATACATAATTCAATAACTTAGGTTTCTCAACAAATTAATCTTTAAATGCAATAAATTAATTCAGTTTTGTTAAGCAATAGATTTACGTTAAGAATGAGAGTTACTGCAAAAAAAACCCCAACAGAACAACCAACAACCAAGATGTAAGCCACAAACAGAATGTGGATCAAAACTGCAGCTAGCAAATGAGTTAAAATCCAAACAAAACCTAAACCCCTGTGTTTATCTACTTACTTGCTGTAGGCAGTGATGCCAGAGCAACTTTTGGTCCCTATCCCCTAGTGTTCTTAAACATTAAGGAGCTTTTAACTTGGATACTAAAATAATATAGAAATCTTGTAGCCATGATGATTGTACACAGCAAACCAAAGCAATTTTGCAAGGTTTATTCCTCGCTCAACCTTCAGTGGAAGCCACATGTGTTATGCTATTGTCAAGCTACCCTAATTCATCTCAAGGTGGGTGCTCAGCTCTGAAGATCTGCAATGTTTTTAGCCTAAAGCAGATCTCCTCCCCCCAGAAAGCACCATTAAACCCCAGGAAGAGCCTGGCTAACTTAATCAGATTTTAACATGACCTGTTTATACACATTAGCCATGGATTATGTCAAAAAAGACAAGCATTCACACCAGCCACCTTAATGCTTAAAATATATACTTACTAAGTTTCCACATGTCTAAATTTAACTTTCACTTGAAGCAGTTCAAATCTGTCAGAGGTCATGAAACACCTCAGATAAAATACCTTTGTCTATTTAAGCAGCTGCAGCACATGTGAAATTATCATCAGTTCTGGTACATGCAGTACTTGGCTGAAGTCTACATTCATAGTTTCAAGACAACCCTTCATCAAATTCAGATCTTGAATTTGAATATAAGCCAACTCCCTTCCCATTTAAAAGGAAAAGAAACCAAAACATCAACCCACCCCCAAAAACACACCTTGCTTGAGGGTTATTTGCCTTCTTAAAAAGATTCTCAACCCCCTTTCCTCCTTCAGTTCCAGATGAGAAAGTTGGACTTTACGTTAACCTCATGCTAGAAGGGTGTACAACATGACTATGTGTAATGAAACATACAAAGACTTCCTGCCACAGTAAGTAAAGCACCAGCTTTGAAAGAAAGCACCAAGCTGGATCCTTGTTAAAAAGCTTCATTTTCACCAACTTCAGACCTTCTTTCTTAAAGAAAAATAACAGATCCTACCACCATCAGTCCTCACAATACACACAGGTAGGTCTTACTCTTCAGCTTAATGAGAAGAGTTAGAAAAGCCCTACCAAAGTTAAGTGATTTATTCCCCCACCAACACCTCTTGAGTCATTCCAAGCACTGTGGTTACATGCAGGTCAGGGTTTGTTGTTTGTTTCTGCAGGTGAAGAACAGGAAGAACTACCACAGCACAGTAATCTGCAAGGAGCACAAGCAGATGCTTAGGACCCATGCTGGCTGCGCTGCAGGGCTCAGCTGCCTGTCTCCAAAGCTGGTTTGGGCTGCTGTGGCTGCGCGTGTTGCTTTCGGCACAGTGCCACAGCAGAACAGGCAGAAGCAGGGGAATGTAAATAAAGGTTCTGTCATTTTACTATACTGGTTCTCTCACTTGCAGCTTCTTCCATGGGGGAGGGAAGAGCAATAACAACTTGAAACACAAAGGGAAAGAACCACACTGCTTCCTACAAGCTCCATTCTCAGCAACTCCTACCCATTCCTTTCCTGAAGGGGCAGAGCTTCCTGAATATAGTGGAGGAAACAAGGAGGAGGAATGCAAGCAGCCTACTTCATGCTCTGCAAAAGCCATGTCCCCAGTCTACTGTCTTACCTGATCAGAGTCCCATTACACAGCAATGCGCATGCTTATCAAAAGAACAGAGAGGAAAGATGAGAACCGGGAGTTGTGTTGCTCTGTGCGTTCCCCTTCTTCTTGAATTATTGAGCTGCTAAATTCCTGCACATCAGGAGCATAGGGTAAAGCTCACTGCAATTCTAACCTGAATTCAACCTAATTCAACCTCAGAGTTGTCCTTGCTTGCTAGGTAAGCAAGCTTGTTGTATTATTCCAGCAAGAAAGAAACAAGGAAAAGGGTTTCACTGTCTGCTATGAGCTTGGTCCTGCTGTGACTTTCCTCATTTTCTTTAAGCTCAGGCCAAACTGATACACTTTCTGATCTCTTTTAATCAAAACTGCATTCTTCTTTAATGCGTATTTTATAGAGGCTTCAAGTAGTGGAGGAAAAGTGAGGGGGATTTTACATACATATTAAAACTACATAATGTAATATCTAAAATTAGATTCCTACCAATTAACATCATGACCAAGTTTGCAGCACCATATTTTTCAATTTCATGAATCCAGTGAGGAATGGATTCGAATGTGGACCTCCTAGTAAGGTCATAGGCAAGGATGGCCCCATGGGCACTCCTGTAATAGGACTGGGTTATTGTCCGGAAGCGTTCTTGACCAGCTGTGTCCCACACTTGGATCTGTAAGAGAAAGAGTGATAGTTGTAAAGACCAGCGAACGCTGCTTCCTTGGTGTCTGCCATCACTAGCTATGCTTTGGAAACCCCTTGTCTAGAAGGCAGCTAGACCTGTCCCAGCTCACACCATTACACCATAGTAGTGGCTTTACACTCTCTCTACACCTCCACAATGAAGAGACATTTACATTCTTGTAAGGACGATCGAACCAGACCAAAGGGAAAGCTGCAAGAGTAAACCCAACTTTGTAAAAAGAGCAAGAAACCCAGTTTCAACAACTACTAAAAGATACAGAGTGTTACAGCATTTTAACAGCCAAGGAAGAAAAGCTAAGAAGCCCTGATGCAGGGCTGGGCAGAGCAAAGCCATATAAAGGACAGGCATCTGAATTCTCATCCGCACATAGAGGCAAGTTGTAGATAACAAATTCTTCTGGTATTTGTCTTACAAGTCTTCATCTTCCCTCAAAGCAAGCACACTCCAAAGCAGAGCCTTGCACACTAGAGGGTTTTCCCTCCTCAGTGTCCCAGTCCATAGGAGGGCCACTGAAGGTGCTCAGAGTGTAGGAGCACCTCTCCCATGAAGACAGGCTGAGAGGAGCTGTGGCTGCCCTTGAAAGTGCTCAAAGCCAGGTTGGACAGGGCTTGGAGCAGCCTGGTCTAGTGGAAGGTGTCCTTGCCCATGGCAGGGGGTTGGAACTTTAAGGTCCTTTCCAACCCAAACCAATCTATGATTTCTGAGTGAGGGAAGAGACACCCCCTTCAAACCAGAGCTGGCTTTCAAAAAACTATCTCCATAGAGACAAAGCATGAGCCCTCTCTCCCCAGAGCCATCCAGAGAAGCCACAAGAGTGCGTATGTACCAAATCAGAGTGACTGCCTCCCCCAGGGGATCCTCCCACGGGAAAAGATCCCCCCGGAAGCACCCCTGGCCAGCAAGAAACCCAGTTCTTGTTACTGCCTTCAGTGGGGCCGGGCGGGAAGCGCTGCAGTCCCCCCGCTTCCCTTGGGTCCCCCCAGCCCCTCACCTTCACTTTCTTGCCGTCGATGTCCATGGAGCGCACGGTGAAGTCCACGCCGATGGTGTTCTGCTGCTTCTCGTTGAACTGCCCCGTCTTGAAGCGGTGCACCACGCACGTCTTCCCCACGTTAGAGTCCCCGATCAGGATGATCTTGAAGAGGTAGTCGAAGGCATCGTCCGCGCTGGAGCTGGGGAAAGGCATCGCGGCTGCCGGGCGGGCCGAGGTGCGGCAATGAGAAGGACCGCAGCTCCGAGGGCCGCAGAAGGAGCCCCGTCCGGCCGGCTCCCCGCTCACCTGTTGGCGCTGCCCTGCCAGCACAGGTACCGCCCGCTTTGTACCGCCCCGGCCCTCTCGGGGCCGGCGGGAGATGTAGTTTTCCTCTTCCTCCGCCCGCCCTGCCCCGCAGGCTCCGCCGGGCACCGGTGCGGCCGCGGCTCGCTCCCCGCGATGCCAGGCGGGGCAGCAGGCGAGGGGCCCGGCGCGCCCGGGTCACAGCCGCAGGGCCAGGGGGGCGGCAGCGGCGAGGGGCCGCACTACAGCTCCCGCCATGCCCCTGGGCCCGCCCGCCGGAAGAGCCGCCTCCCTCCTCCGGCTTCCTGCGGGCTGTGCCGGCCGCTGCGCTCGGTAAGCGGCGAAGGGGGGGTGCTGCCCCGGGGCAGGAGGGGTGCGCTGCGCTGCATGGGGGGCGGATGGCTGTGATGGGCTGGCGGTCTCGGTGGAGCCGCGGCGTACCCTGCTGCTGCCGGCTTGGCTCGGCGGGGCTCCGCTGCCTACCCCACCCCGCCCCGCTGAGGACGTGGCCGCCGGGCCACCCGCGGGGGTTCGCTGAGGGGAAGAACCCGCGTCCTCATCGTCTGCCTCGGTGCTTCAGCGGGGAAACCGGCCCGGCCGCGCCCCGCCCCGCCCTGCCCCGCCGCCGGCCCCAGGTGAGCCGTGCCCGCCGGCAGGAGCGCGGCCTGCGCCCGGGGCTGGGCCGCTTGTCCCGGGTCTCTTGCGCTGGAGCTGCCCGTGCCGCAGTGCTCGGATCGACTCGGTGCTTGGAGCAGCCGCACGGCCTCCCAAGCGGCTACAGCTGGGGCTTTGGGGTGATTTCCTAGGGGAACCCTAGGAATGCGAATTCTGGTCTTCCCTGGCGGCTCTGGGGGACGGCAGAGTGGTATTAAGGAGGTTTGTTTTGGACTTAAGGTGTCTTATTTTGACCTGAAGTGAAGGGATAAGGGAGAATTTGGAAAGCTTAACAAAAGCTTATACAAAGTATCAGTTAGCTGGAGGTAAATAGTGCTAAGCAAGCAGATGAGCTGTATAAACACCCGAAAAGCAGCTCTCTTCCTTTTTTAGAGGCTTTGTGGTTCTCTGCCTTGAGTTCTATGGTTTATCCTTCCTCCTGGTTTTTGTTCATCCTCCTCCACTACAAATTTAATGTGGTATTCTCAGTGTAATTAGAAGGCTAATTTGTAAGGATAAACCCCTAGTTGCACACTGCTCTAGCCTAGGGAGAGTGCCGGTTTTGAATGTGAAAAGGACAAAATGAAGAAAGAAAAAAGAAATCTTTCTTAGTTATTTTTACACTGCCCATAAGTGGGAAGTGTCATCCTGTGCCTGAAGGTCTTCTAGAAAGCAAGCAGAGATTGAAAAGCTCTGAGGAGCAGGTAATTTCAATGCTAAATGCTATTAAAGAAAAAAAAAAGGAAAGGTGACTTTAAGGGCAAACCTGGGTCTTAGCTTTAAAGAGACTCAGTATCTTGGACAAATAAGATCTATGTTTGCATATGTTGACATAAAGCGGGTGGTAAATCTTGTGCTCCAGGCTGTGGCCTGGTTACCCATGGAAGGAACTTTTCCCGCAGCGTTGCACAACGGGCTGTGTTGTGCTTTCCTCAGAAGAGCTGTGTTACCTGCTGTTGCCTGGTGAGAGGCAAGGGAAGAGAATGAGTTCTTGTGTTTGATGAAACCGTGTGGTCTGCAGGCCTGCAAGGACTGTGGTGCTGGGCAATTGGAGTGCCTGGGGTTCTTCTCTCTTCTTCATGCTGCTCGTGTGGGGGATGGCCCCAAGCAGTTTTATTGCTGCCATGTGATACTTGTGGGGGTGCTGAGTTTTCATTCGCTGGTGTTGAGAAATGGTCCGGGACCTTAGATGGAGGTCGTTTCCAGGCTACTTAAAAAGTTGCCTTTTCCAGGGCTAGCCTTGGCTTCCCGTGGTTCCAGACGTAGGTGCTTTTTTCTTTCCCTCTCTGTGAACCCATGCAGCCTAGAAGCATGTCCTTTTGTGCTGGCACACCTACTTGGTCTGTGCTCGCTGGAGCGATGAGAGCATGGCTGAAATGCACTCGGGCTGTGTGGATGCAGGTGGTTTCAGATCTTGTACAGACTTGCTGCGTTTGCCCTGGGTGAGAATGATGTGTTCAAGTCTAGCATGGGATAAATGGGCCTCCGGTGTCTCAAAGGTGTAATGGCTGAATCCATATTAATAGGAGGATTTCCATGTCATACTCTGTTTTGGAGGTCAGATCATAGAATCATAGAATTGTTTGGGTTGGAAGGGACCTCAATGATCATCCACTTCCAACCCCCTGCCATGGGCAGGGACACTTCCACTAAACCAGGTTGCTCAAAGCCTCATCCATTCTGATGTTCAACACTTCCAGGGGTGGGGCAGCCACAACTTCTCCAGTGGTGGCTAATATATCCAGTTGTACTTGGTATCTGTCTGTTGGTCACACGTGCATCGTCATTGATGGAACAAGAAAGGAAGACTTCTTGCAGTGTAAGTTGTCTTGATGAAACCTTTAGGAGTTATAAGAAGGGAGAGCAGAAAGTCCCTGTGACATACAGGGTTTCCAGCAGCAGAAATTTGGATAAGAGAAAGTCTGGGCAATGACTTCGAATTTCTGCAAGTGAGGTTTTGAAGCTGAACTTCAAAAGTCTTGTGCAGATTCACCAATCATTACAAGCAGTGCCTGTGGATACAAAAGAACACAAAGGCATTATGTTCCATCTTATTTCAGCTCTAATTCTTTGGGGGAACACAGGTGGTGCACCATTTTAGTGCTCAGCATTCAGAATGTGTGGGGTGTCTGAATGTCTTCTGAAAATGCAGTTCCCACCAGCTGACTTGTGGAGCTGTTTTAAGCCAGGTTGCATTAACAAAATTGGGTTCTGCCTTCAGCAGTGATGCTATTATAGAGCATATCTTTCTCTGCACTGTTCTCTGTTGCGCGGACACAAGTGGTTTTGTAGTTGCTTTGTGAACCGTGGCAGGGAAATCTGGCTGAAAAGATCCCTGCCAAGAAAACAAAAGGGAGGCATGAAATGATCCCTCAGCTGTGCCAGCACAGCTGAGAGAGCGGAGTAGTGTGGGGTGAGCCAGCACTAAGAAGCTCTGTGCCTGTATCGTAGCTTTTCCTCAGTACTGATAATTCCTGATGTATAGCAGCTTTGGCAGATGTCACCCATGCCCTACAGGTAGTATGACTTGCCACATGCTGAACTTACTGAATTGGTGGCAGATGGAGCTTTAATGTAGGGCTTGAGAATGAACAGGCAGGGAGGCTAGCTGTTGGATTTCAGCACTGTCCTCACAGTTGCCTTCCTCTCTTCAGCTGTGCAAGTCCACTCTTGAGTATATTTTTTCAATGACATCTTAAAGAGGCAGCTAGATCCAAAACTATTCTCTACCAGTAACCAAATGCTCTTCTCTTGACTTCATCACCAGGCCATAGCTAGCCAGGCAATGATGGGAGGTTCCCTTATTTAAGACTACTCCACAGTGTACTGCAGATGTAAATGGTGTGGAATGGTCTTTAACATGAGAGCACTAGAAATGGATAGATCTTGGGGGAGCTCCTTGGTGATGGGCACTGAAGAGGCATCTGCTAGTTGGGGAACAAAAAAGAAATGGGTTGAAAGATAGCCATGAGGGTACTGTGAGAGTGGGAATAAAACCACATTTCTGGGCACAGAATGTGTCGAGGAATGTATAGGTGATGAGATGAGCAGTGATGTGCAACAAATCAGGAAGGAATGGCATAGAGTTGTTCCTGCTGAGTTCCAGCTCTTTGGGGAACACAGGTGTATTTTTATACATGAGTGTTAATTCAAATATGTTTTCTCTTCCTTTCCCATCTTCTTCTGTTTAAGCGAGAAGAAAAATGACCTAAGCATCATCCAGCCTTTGTGGCCGGGGCTGCCAGGAGCATGGCATTGCCTGGAAGTTTACGGAGGCAGCCTGCAGACAGAGGCCTTGCGTCCCATTGCACCCACCATCATATTGTTGTGTTCCTGCTGACCTTCTTCAGGTAGGTTCTGTGTATCTCTGCTCAGGGAAGTGTTCATCTCACTGAATTTTGGGATGGGAGGGCAGGGCATGTCTGAAGGTGGAGAATGAAGATAGGAAAATAGTCTCAACCTTTGGCTGTGAGCCTTGAAAGCAAGCTTAAAAGCTAGTAGTACCAACTGGTCTGGTTGTCATGTAGTTGTGAAGTGTACTATGCCCCTGGGGAATCCAGACACAAACAGGGGTTGCAGCAAAGGTGAGGTTGACTGTGCCAAGCCAGTAGCACTCTGTTGCAGAAGGGTGAATGCAGGTGGGTGGGGGGAGGAATTAGCCAAAACAAGGAAGGAAGCAAATGCTGATGCTCAGAACACGTTTAATACCTGTTCTGACTGATGGAATATGCTGTAATTGCTTCTGGGGTCCTCTTCTCTCCTGAAAGTACTATTTGCTGAGGGTGGACAAGCCTCTAGAGCAGAGAAGTCACTGCTTCCTACCTGAAGGTTTGCTAGATTTGTTTGTTGAAAGCTTGTCTATTTCACCAGCTGACAACAGCTCGGATACCATACTACCTCTCCTTACAAATGTTGCCTCACTGATATCCTTTGATCTTCACAACAGTACTGCCAGTGGTACCTAATCGGTCTCTGGAAGAGAGCTTGTAGTGCTGGTTAGCCAGATGAGTGCATCTTCTTTTGTTCCCCAGTCACCTCCTTTTTTTGAAAATAGAAGAGGAGATCCTTTCTGGTCAAGACCCTATTTCACAACTCCCCAGAAAAATCAGTGTGCCTGCCCATAATTTGAGGGTTCCTGCTGCTGACTATATCTCCAGAATTGACAGTCCTCTGCTATGCTGTCTGCTTAGAGAGCATGTATCTGTATTTTGAGTTCTGTCCTTTCCCACTTGACCTCGAGATCATTGGCCAGCCTGTACTTGTGTGTTTTCTGGCAGCTACTCCTTGCTCCATGCTTCCAGAAAGACGTTCAGTAATGTCAAAGTCAGCATTTCCAGCCAGTGGACTCCCTCCTGCCTGAACACCACAGCCCCTGAGCTCCGGCCATATGAGGTGAGAACACAAGGGATAGGCAAGTACAAAGCAAGGTGGGTAACTTCCAGTATGCTGAGCTTGTGGTGCTGAGGAGGCCCCTTTAAGCATCCATCAGGGACACTGCTTGGAATGTGAGCAGGAATTTCAGGTGTCTGAACTGTAGTTTTCTGGATCATCAGGTGATGGCAAAATCCTTCCCAATGATCTCCAGAGAGAAACTTCGTGAGAAGCTTAAGTGTTCCAGTGGAAATGGGGACCCCAGCAGAGTCTCTACAGTAGCCATCAACATGGAGAAGGGAGAGGAGAGGGAAGGAGGGACCTTGCCTCTGAAGTGTTGGAGGCAATAAATGAGCAGTTAATGGGCTTACAGAGATCTTTGTAAAATGCTGGCTGTGCCTTTCTCTGTGGTGATGCTGCTGCTGCCACCATGTTAAAAGGATAGCCAGAGTAGGAGAGAAGAGAACTGTCTGAAAGTGCTAGCTGCTTATCCTAAATTAACACTGAAGAATGCATCTAAAATTTCTGATTTCCAAAACGCTGAACACCCAGCATGCCTTGTCTGGAAAATCTTGGCTTCAGTGAAAGCAGTGGGAGTTTTGGCACTGTTTGCTTACAGGAAAGGAAGTTGTATACTGCTTATATCTCACAATGGGAATGCAAGAACTACTGCCTGGCTCCTGCCCACAGCCCTTTTAGGGACATGCTTGTTTTTTAGCAGTGGCTTGTCCCAGTGCTTTTGGGAAGTAGAAGAACTCTTACATTAACAGCTTGGTCACAGCCCTGTTAGAGCAGGGAGTTCCAGGTCAGCTGCCTGGGTGTCATCTGCATTAGAAATCATTGGTTATTTGAACGTTTGACTGAGGGATGGGAAATGCTGACTTTCTGTGGGAAGTGAAAACAGTAAATTGGATCTGCAGTGTGTTCAGGATTTTCTAGTATGGCAAAAAGGAATGAACATCTTAGGGATGCAAAAAGTGAGATACAGGGTGTTTATCTTCAGTTCCTTAACTCACATTCAAACTACTAGGGTATTTTGGAAGATTTTTTTCTAATATAGATAATTTAGTGTTTGCTGGATGTTGAGGTGCATGTATCTGGTCAAGAAAAATGATCGAAGTGGTCCTTTTGGTATGAGTTTAGATTATATCAATTGACAGTAAAGCACGTTTTAGGAAATGGATAAATCAGATTAAGGATACGAAGAGAGAAGTTGCATGCTATCAGTTTTGAACTTTGGTATATCTTTTAAACTACAGTTGTTCTTTGTACTTAAAAATATTTTTTAAGTATAACAGAATGTTTTGCAGTAGTTTTGTGAGCAAGCCATAGTACGATTTTGTTAGAAGGACAACTAGGATCTGTGCTCATCAGCCTTTAAAGGTTTGTTTATTTTCTAACGGGGGTGTGGTATTGGGGTAAGTAAACTTTGTCCTGATTGATTCATTTCAACCTCAGAGCTTGCTATTTTCAGCTGATGTTGCTAATCTTTCCTCATCATATTGAAAGTAAAATGAAACTCAGGGTGAGCACCAAAAGCCCCTCTAAACTACTGACTGTAGCTCATTGTAAATAGTTTCCATCCAGTCTTTTTCTGCCACTTGTTCCTTTTGTGTTCTTGCTTTTCTGTTCATGGCCTGTCATTTCTTATTATGGTTGGGACCACAAGGACTTTAAGGGAATTATTAATTTAGTGAAGACAGCAAGATAAGCACAGAAGAGACACTTCACAGAAAACACAATATGCCTTTATTGTATTATTCATGAAGATGCTCATCAGTGTTTCTGTGTAAGAAGCTGTCTAACAGTTGCGTGCCTCTTAGGAGTAAGGTTTGTTTTGCCAGCCGTTTGTCTTGATCCAGGTGGAACAAGCATTTCTCAATTCTGGTTGGCTAGTTTTCCTTTTAGGAGTGAAATGAAGTGACAGTGGACTTTTTTTCAGTAGATAATGACGTAATTGTTCTTCATTTGATAATTAAAGTGTTGAAAGAATGGGAGGCTGCTGGGGCCAGATGCTGTGCTGGTGTGCTGGTATGGAGTTAGGGTTTCTGTTGAAGAAGAGTAAAATGAGCTATGCCTCTCAGTGTTTACCTGTTAAAATTTTCTCTCTGTAGCTCTGGAGCAGCAACCATTTATTTCCAAATGCAGAAGAAGCAACTCTCTTCTTGGGGACGTTGGACACTATCTTTTTGTTTTCCTATGCTGTGGTGAGTAAAAGTAACCCAAAACTGCTAAGCTTTGGTTGAATCTTACGGGGATGATTGCACCCAGATGTGGAGGGGATGAACAGGATCATCTTCCTGGACTTGCCAGCACTAATACAGTTAAAAAGCTTAGTTCAGAGCTCGTTAGTTCTGCCTGCGCCTGTCACCCGTGTGAAGATGCTTGTTAACAAATGCAAGAGAAATACTGTTGCTTCATAACTTCTAACCGCCCTGTCACCAGTGGATGGGAGGGTTCTGTCCCTCCAAGAGCTCTCAGCTGAATTTTTTAAAACCAAGAAATTTTAATGAACAGCCATGAGCAGGATTTCTGTGGTGGCAGAAGTGGTTAGAATCAAACAAAGTTGATATAACAACAGCGTTTGGATCAGCTTGACCCTTCTACACCATTTTAACTCTTGCAGATAACAGATGCAGATCTTGTGGCTTTATTTAATGCTGTGTTTTGTTCTTAGGGTCTCTTTGTCAGTGGCATAGTTGGTGATCGCCTGAATTTACGCTGGGTTTTGTCTTTTGGCATGTGTTCTTCTGCTCTTGTGGTAAGTCGAAACATACTAGCGTGATTTAGAAATCTCTCTTAGGGTTTCTGGGTAGGATTTTACTTCAGGGGAGAAGAGGCTCTGTTTCTGTGCAGGTCTGCCTAAGCTGTAGCTGTACCTCAGTGGTTTCAAAGTCTGTATGTAAAGCTTTGTCCTGGGCGTGCTTACTGCATTGTCTAAAGCACAGAGCTACACTAGATGACTCACCTCTTCCTGAAATATCTGTTTATGGATACTGTGTCAGAAGGAAATTCCAAAGCTTGAGACACTGTCTAGAGACTTGATGAACAGCTTTTGTACAAGAATAGTGTGTTTGGACGTTCTGGGACTGTTTTGTATTATAACTGTTCTCCCAGCCCACACATATTGTCATCAAGGTTTTTGCTTCCAAACACAATCTTTGCTGTCTTTCTTAAGGGACATACTAACAATAGTAAGCATTCATTTACTTATTTTGTAATTGCTGGGAGGGCATGTGTCAAAAAAGAATGTACACTTAAAACAAGAGGTTTCTTGAGGTCCAAGCCACTGCAGATAAGTGTGAATCAGTTTTATCTCATTGTGGTTTTCTGGTTATTAAAGTAGTGGTAAAACGTCGGAGTGCTTTTGATTTACCCCACAATGGCATATTGCGTTCTGCAAACACATGACCACAAACATGCATCAAGTGCAGTGTGCCACAAAGTGTGTTTATTTTGGCTAGTTTAGGTCAGGGCTCTTAGTCATTTGAGACCTAGCTGTAGTATTTCTGTCAAATTTTGCTAAGATAAATGGCCACTGAGGGTTTTGTGTTTGCATAGAGGCTCGTGAATGTGGATGTCAGTACAATAGCAGATCAGATCAAGAGGCTACTCTGTTTTTAGTGTTGTTACTGGAAGTATTTGTCTCTTTCTTCACCACTCCTGTTAAAACTGTGCTGTTGACAAAGATAAAAGGCTTCTGGAGTGGAAGTGCCATGACAGCACATTTGTCTCTGGAGGTGTTCGGGCTCTGGAGTAAGTGCTGTGGTGGCTCACCAGAGGGTGCTATTACCCCTGAGCTGATTCTTACACAATGCCAGGCTCCCTCTGGGCTGGCGGGCCACTGCGGGGCACCTTCTCTTTGAAATGTTACTTCTTTTAGGACCCCACTCCTGCCTGGCTTTCAGCAGTAGCCTCGGGGTCTTCTCCGTTGGTTTTTAATTTGGTTTGGTTTTGGGTTTTTTTCCCCCTCCTCTCTAGGTGTTCTTCTTCGGCACACTTACAGAATGGTTGCATTTCTACAACAAGTGGTTCTACTGCTGTCTCTGGGTTGTGAATGGTTTACTGCAGTCCACTGGTTGGCCCTGCGTGGTTGCGGTCATGGGCAATTGGTTTGGAAAAGCTGGGTGAGTGGAGTTTTCTTCAGTGACTCACTTGTCTGACCCACTGAGTAGCAGATTGAGCTGACTCAAACCAAAAAGGCCAACTGTTAGGTCAGAATTAAAATTATGTGGGATGAATCATCATCATTGAATAGTTTGGGTTGGAAGGGACCTCAAAAGATCGTCCAGTTCCACCCCCCTGCCACAGACAGGGACAGCTTTCACTAGACCAGGTTGCTGAAAGCCCTGTCCAGCCTGGCCTTGAAAAGTACCAGGGATGGGGCAAGCCACAGCTTCTCTGGGCAGCCTGTGCCAGTGTCCCACCATGATCAAAGGGGGTAATTTCTTCTAATATCTAATCTAAATCTCCCCTTTTTCAGTTCAAATCCCTCCCCACCTTCTCCTATTGCTAAATGCCTTTGTAAAAAGTCCCTCTCCAGGTTTCCTGTAGGCCCTTTTTAGGTACTGGAAGGTTGCTAGAAGCTCTCCCTGGAGATTATGCTTTTCTTGTTACTATTATCTCTCTTCCCTGGAGCCACAGAACAGCTTGGTGTGGAAAACACAATTATGTGTTAAAGGCACAGGTTCAGTGTTCAAAAGTATCATTACAGAGTGTCTGAATTTGAATTTTCATGACACTGGGAAACCTCTTTCTGTTTATGTACTACTGACGAGGCTGAATTGAAATTGACTCCTTGTAGGTTCAACTGTGTCGCTTTGGGGTACTGCAGATATGCTCTAGCTATAGCTTGTAACTCAGTTGTTGGCAGCTCATCTCTGCTGTAATGCAAGTGTTTCAGGATAGAACATTCCTCCCTTATCTATTTGGAACCTCCAAGTTATTCTGTGTTTTGTTTTAAGTGACCTTTGAGTCTTCTTCGAGTGGACTGGGAGAATGCTGTAACTTTATTCTTTAGTTAAAGTTTATTCAAATGTTTTATCTTCATCTTGCTCCTAATGTCACCTCTCCCTGCGTTGCCTTTTCAAATTTCTTTCCCTTCTGCAGAAGAGGTTTTGTGTTTGGACTTTGGAGTGCCTGTGCATCTGTGGGAAATATCCTTGGGGCATTCCTTGCCTCCTGTGTTCTCAAATACGGCTATGAGGTAGGTATTGCTGTCTGGCTTCTAGATGGGACTGCATGTCTGATTGGGTTGTGAGAGACTAGTTGCTTATGCTGTCTCTGAGAGATAAGAGGCTCAGAGTGCCCAGTTTCATCATCCTGCATTCTGTGGTAGCAAGCAGTAGGCAGAATACAAACAATATTCCTTTCCTGACCCTTCCAGGTTGGGAAAAGGGTCTGATATTTCTTTGTAAACGAGACTGATGTTATTGAAAAGCCCTAGTATCATAGTAGACCTTCTTCTAATTTGGGTAGCTTAAAGTGCTCTTCAGAGTCATCCATCACAGGTTCTCACTTAACTGATGTCACTGCTGCTGAATAGTGGTGAGGTTCTGACCCGTATGGAGGCATAGCTTCTGTAACGGAGAAGAGGCTAGCACTAAATTGCTGTAATGCAGTGGGCAGGCAATTGAATGCAGGGAATGTAAGTGAACCAACACATCTTGAAGCCTGTAACCTGTGAGGACAGGCTAACAGAGCTGAGCTTGTCAGTCTGGAGATGAGGAGGCTTAGGGAACCAAATAGCCTGTGAGAAGATTGCTGAGAAATCAGCGCCAGGCTCTTTCCTGGGTTGCACGGTGAGAGAGCTTAAAAAGCATTGGTTATAAAGTGAAGCAGGGATGATTCCAACTGGATGCTTGGAAAACTATTTCGCTATGAAGTTAATTCAACATGGGAACAAGGGGTGGGGGCCAGAGCCTGGAGGATCTGTCTTTGGAAGATTTCAAGACCTTATTGAGCAAAGCTGTAAGCCACCTAGTCTGAATTTGGTGGGTGTTTGACCCTTCTTTGAGCAGTCCCTTCCAGTGTGCTGGTTTGTTGGGTGAGCTCCTTCCTCACTGCTGTCACTTCAGTGCACTAAACCAACTGTTTTAATGTGGTCTTTCAGCCTAGATAGAACCAGGTCTGTTCAGGAGATGCAGAGACCACTTGTTTCCAAGTTTTGTGGATGTAGTCTGGGTTGTTGTAGCTGCATTTACTCTCTGACAAGGCTGGAATATAAAGAAACCCTCATAATCATTGAAGCCTTTGTGATTGAAAGTGTTTTAAAAAATGCTTTTTTGTTTATTTGTCTTCAGTATGCTTTCTTGGTGACAGCCTCAGTACAGTTTGCTGGAGGAGTCATTGTGTTCTTTGGGCTGCTGACATCACCAAAGGAAGTGGGTAAGTAAAAGAGAGCCGTAGCATTACAGTCTCTTCATGGAAAGCAGATCTGCAGCTTTCCACATAGTACTGGAATTACAGAATTCTAGAATGCCAGGTTGGAAGGGACCTCAAGGATCATCTGGTCTAACCTTTAGGAGTACTAAATTATTGCTTGTGCTGACAGCACTTATCCTCAGGGCTCTTACAAAACGGTGTTGCTCTTTAGTGTATTTAATGGAGCAAATGCTTTACTCACCAAGATCACACAAAATGCCACCCTGCATCATGTGTATAGGGTCTGCGTATTTTAAAGAGCAAAATAAAACAGCCTGGCTGTTAGGATGTGCCTAATTATCAGGCTTTCTTCACCTGGAAAACCAGTATTTTTTAAAGAAATAGCAGGCAAACTGATAGCTGGCTATTGTAGGAGGAAACTATAGCACGCCGTAACTGTGCAGTGGGAAGGGAAAGTACCTTTGGTCTGTAGGTCTCCCACAGCCAGTTAAATAGCTCTGAGATTGGATACGGACCTTCTCTGAGAACACTGTAGGCAAACTAAAGCGTAACAGGAAAACAAAAGAACTTTTGGGCTTTGACAGGGCCGTGGAGGAGGTTTCCCAGGTGCCTGCAAGGGCTATAAAGTTGGTAGCTCTAAAGCTACCATAAAGAGTGCTCGTAAGAGTGCTCAGCAGCCCAGACAGCACAGTGCAGTTCTAGTACTTCCGTTCAGCGGAGGCGATAACAGGCAGCAGCTGTCTGAGTAGTTGCTGGCACACTTAGCCCCTATGCTCAAGGGAAGTGGTACCCAGGAGCCAGGCCCCAGGATCCCAACCACTAAATAAGGAGGGAAATGCACTAATTTGTTGTCTTCCAACTAATGGCCAGACACTCAGAACAGACAATGCCGACGCCAGGATCAGACAGAATACTTTCAAGAGCACTAGAAGACAAAGGGTAGAAACTGGCGACACTGCAGAACACCATCTAGAAGAGTTTCTAAGCGCAAAGGAGGATGGAGGTATGGGAGAGCAAGGGAATTGCTAGAAGGGAGAATTGCTTAAAAGAAGCGAGCATAGCTTTAGAGCGGGGAGAAGGTGAACAGGCTGTGGTTTGTTTTTCCTGTTGCATATCCCTTGTAAAACTTAGGCCTCCCTGAGCTTGGAGCAGACGAAGATGGCAGTGTGGAGGAAGATGCCAACAGACCTTTAATGAGCAATGATGATGCTGATGACGATGACCGGAATTACTCTATTCAAGCAACTGACACTGACAACCATCCAAAGGCCATTGGCTTTTTCCAGGCTTGCTGCCTTCCGGGTGTAGTACTGGTGAGGACAGAGATTCTTGACTGAGATCTGACTTTTTGTGTTGTCAGCATTTGTTGACGTCATTGTTAATATGTTGGCCATGTGTTGCAGTTGTAGATACCTGATTTCTTATGCTCTTAAAATCTTGGGTTGGGATTGTTACTCTTGTGCACATGGATTACGATACTGTTGGGGTATGTGGTTGTGTGTTTCTCTTGCTGTCAGACCCCTGCTTCATTTAGTGCATGTAACGAGTGAGCAACGGGCGGCAGAGATCCTTCTCTTTTTGCTGCTGAATTTAGAAGGGAGGCCATGAGCAAAGGTGGATGTAGGATGCTCTGTTGCTAAGGTAGCTGTGCTGCTCTGGGGAATGGGATTCTCTCTGCTAGCTGAGCATCACACAGAACTCTCTGGCACTGATGTTGGGGTTTTTTGTTGTTGCCTTAAAGCAGCAAGCTGGCCTGAAAAGCCTTAATCAGCATGATGTAACATGTGGCAAAGTAGGCGTTTGGGGGGGTTTTAATAAATAACTGGAAACAAAGCCTAGTGATGCAGTTTCCACATATCCTCATCCTGTCTTGTGGAGAGCTTGTACTTTTGCGTCAGCAGGATTGCCCAATTCATGGATTTGGTTCAGCTGAAAAATTAACCTCTCAGTAAAAAAACAATGTTAACTTTGTATGTCAGTGGGCTCTGTGCCCCTGAATCAGTACAAGGGGCAGGGTGGCTGGCTTGGTAGTAAGGTGTGAGCTGTCTTGATCATGAAGCAGAACTCCTGAATGGAGAGTGTTGTCAGATACCCTTAATAAGCAATGCATTTGGTGGTTGTGATTAAGGCAGCACAAGATCTAGAAGGGATGGGTGAATTGTCAGTGTTTAGAGTGCTGGACTACCACGGTTTTGCTGTTAAGACCTTAGTTGAGAGGTGGCAAAAGAAAGCATACCCATCTTGAGCTCTTTCCTAATACAGCTAAATGCTGTATAAACTATAGTTTGGTTTTGGGGGTGCTAAAAACGGGCTGAGGTAGAAAGAACCTTTAGGCAAAATTTCTTGGTGGCGGAGGCAGCCTCAGCTGCTGTGTGACTTTTTTTCATTGGCCAGAACCTAGGGGGTATTATACAACTGGTGTTGCTGTTTCTGTACTTGGGGTTTTGAGGCCATGTTCTCTGCATTAACTCAGCAATGTGAACACCTCTGAGTCTGTGAGTCCTATCTGATGGCAGACCAGTGCCCCGCCAAGCCAGGACACTGCCAGATCGGTGAGAGACCAAATACCAAGAGCACTTCAAAAATCTTGTCAAGATTCTGTAAAGACTGTATTTGACATATGTTTTCTGTAGTTCCTCTCTCCTCCCGCTGAGTGATGTGCTGGGAGGGTTTTAATACAGACAGCTGCCCCTTGAGCCTCTAGAAATTAAATGTTTAATTTCTCTGACAATCTGGTAGGCAGTTTCTAAGCACATTGTAATAAATGCTGCTTTGTACAGTACAGTGCACTTTTCACATGTATGGTGGAGATTAGTTTGTGTCCTGTCAGAGTGAAAAAGCATTAATAAGCTAAAAAGGGTTTATTTATTAAAATGATATGAATTCAGAAGGTGTGATTTTGAGCAGTTGAAGATATAAAAAAGGTCTGCTTTTTGACATTCAAAGTGCATACATACATATTTTCATGCAGGCCCAAAAGCTGTGATTTTAACAGGTTGGGTTTCCTGCCCTTATTCTTGTTTTCCTCTTTAAGTATGGGTTCCTTGAATTGCCATGTCTGTGTTTATCAGGAGGCCTCACTGAAACAGTGTGCCTCCTCCCTCTGCATGCTGGGCTGGCAATCCCAGAGAACAAATCTTTGCCACGCACATGAAAGCTATAAAGAAGGAGATCTCCTGCTAGCTAAGGACAACTTGAGCCCAGCTGCCAAAAGCAGGAGGTTGTCTCAGCTGCTGGGTTTGGAAGCATGTGCTTAGATTTGGCCAAACCTTTCTTCTTGTGTCCTGAAATACCTGCCTGGGGATTATGAACAAAGCCTTCTCTTCTGGTGCTGTAAGCAGATGAGTCTTCTGAGCAGCAAAAGATAGCACGGAGGAACTACTTCACATAACTTTTCTCAGCATGATGCACAGATGACTAAATCTCAAGCTTATTTCATGTCACATGTTGGCTTCCTTCTCTTCAGAAGGTGAATTAAATTTCCTTCATTTTTTGAAGCCTGGTGTTGCTTCCTCTCAAGATTACACTGAAGGTATTTTAACCCCTTGCATTCAGTGAAAAGAAAATAGCCTTCTTTTATATGTATTCCTGGGTTCCCTTTGATGTTCAGCGTTAAGCTTCCATAATGCTGCCTTCTTAGGGGAAATACAAAAACACTTTCCCTAAAAGCTTTAGCTGGATACTGAGCTTTATGGGAGGAAGCAGAAACGCTTTTTGCATTTCCCAAATGCTAACTGCCTGCTGGCCCTCTCTTTGTTCCAGTACTCTTTGGCTTATGCTTGCTTGAAACTGGTGAATTACTCCTTCTTCTTCTGGCTGCCCTTCTACCTCAGCAACAATTTTGGATGGAAAGAAGCAGAAGCTGACCAGCTCTCAATCTGGTATGATGTGGGAGGAATCATAGGTGAGTGAGCAAGTGAATGGCATCTTCCTGCAGTTGCCCTGCTAGTGTTTGAAAAGTGATAGGCATCGCATGCAGCTCGGAGCAGTCAGGTTCGGTGGGATCTAGCTCTTATATAAAGTCTAGTTATTTATGTGGCTGCTTGGCTGTTTTGTTTGGGTTTCCTCCCCTGCCCTTTTTTTCCCCCTGTAAAACACAGAGTACATGAGCCCCCTAAAGAGTTTACGTATCATTTAAAGGGCACTATGATATTCTTGGACACTACCCCCAGCAGGCATTTTTCTTTGGTCACTGGGACCTCTTGAAAAGTGCCATGTACAAAATGGTATCGCTGCTTCTTGCTACTTTCTGACAAGTACCCCTGGGGGAGAGCTTAGATTTGGAATTAACTGGGTTCTGTATTGTCCCTTCTGTCCTGTATTTTTAAGAAACAACTCAACACAGATCTTGGCAAAGCCAGCACAACTGTGTTGTGTTCAGAAATAAAATGTAATTGCACTTGTTCCTGCTGGCTGCAAGATCTGACCCTGTTCCACCAGAATAAAGAACATATTGTCTGTGTTTAGACTTCCACTCTCCTGTGCTCAGTTTCATGCTTTATTACCTTGTCCAGTTAGCTTTCCTAGAATAGATATCCTTGTTTTGGTCTGTTCAGGGTCAGGTTTTTTACCTCTGTGGATGTTTTGCCTCTGTGGATGTTAGGCTTTTTCAACATTCCTAGTTTTTACCAACAAAGCAGTTCCTACAGAGGTATCAGTGATATATAAGGTGATTTTAATCTCCTACTGGCGTTTGTTGCAATTAGCTGAACCTACCCTAAGTAGATGAGACAGCAGGGAATGAGAGATCTGGGTGCTAAAGCTTTCCCTGTGAAAAAGAGTTGCCTTTTCCTGCTCTTTCCAGCCACAATATTAAGCTTGCTTACATCCAGAGTTGTGGTGATCCTAGAGCTGTGATGGTCCTATAGGGGAAGGAAAGGAAAAGTGGAACACTGGCTAGTTGTGTGCCAGAAAAAAAGAAGTAATAAATTCCTGGGAAAGCAGTGTGAGTAGTTTTCCCTGCTCTACCTGTGCCACATAAGTTTACTGTTGTCTCTGTGTCTGGGGCAGTAAGGGCAGGAGACTTAGTTTTCAGGATTTTAGAGAGAATGTGTATTGATGAGAAGGCAGGAGGCCACTACATTCAGTGAAAAGAGTTCTGTTCAAGGTATCAGCATCCTGAGCCTGACAATGGTTTCTTTTTTTGCAGGTGGGACTATCCAGGGCTTGATTTCTGATGTGCTGCAGAAGAGAGCCCCAGTACTAGCAATTAGCCTGCTCTTTGCTGTCGGCTCGCTTTTTGGTTACAGCCGTGAGTATGCTTTTATGGTGTAGTGAAAGGAGGTTTCTTTGGTACGTCGTAGAGGAAACCAGAGCACAGCCTGTTCTAATTGTTCTCTGGATTGAAACTGCTTCTGGATAGGGATGGTGCAGTTTAGGTCCTTTTTGCCTGAAGTGTGGTACTGCACAGGAAGTTAATGTCCAGTCAAAAAAGAATTAGTGGTTGATGAGTGGTTGGATTTTCCTGTAGTGGTGAGTTCCAGTACTGAACTTCTCCAGTGTCAGTGAGATTTTTGGTGTTGTCATTGTAGCAACACCACACCTGGCAGTGCAGGAAATCCCAGGTGCATCTTTGTTGTAAGACAAAAGAGAATCTGGGGACAGGTCTGTGCTGGAGGATATATATACAGAGGCAGAAGCTCTTAACCAGTTATACTTCCGTAAGTGGTGAAACCGAAGTTTCTTCCTTTTTCATAATAGATATGGTTTTTGGTGATTGGTTATTGAAAGGAAAACTAAGAAGGAGGAGAGAGGCAGATCTCATTTTTATGAAACATCTGTGATGATCTTTTAAGGGTTAACAGTTTTGTCTTCAGACATGATGTTCTGTGGTACCGGAGTGCTTTAACTCACTGGGATGTCATTTCACTTTTCTGTGTCTTCCTCCAAAATGAGGTGGTGATATAGGCAGGCTTTTGTAGAGCATTTTGAGATCTGTGGACAGAAATCACTGCCAGAGCTGGACATGAAATTAAAGTGTGACTTTCATAAGCTTACTCAGGTAGTCTCAAGGTTAGGTCAACAAGGTATAATCATTAAACAGCAAGGACTGGTTTTGGTGGAGTTTTGTAGGCTCTTGTCCTAACTCATTACTTTCAAAAAGGTATTGGAAGCAGCAGACTTTCAAGGGGAGTAAAATGTAAGCCCTGTGTCACAGAAAGAGGCATAATACAGGCTGGAACCCAGAGCCAGGCCAACTGGGTATCGCAAACTTTTAATGGCTAAGGTGACTTTTTACTGTAAAATGCTGTTGGGTAACTTCTGCATTTCTATTCTCTAAATGCCTTTGCAATAAGACTAATCTCTATAGAAGTCTCTAATCAAATACAGGTCATTGTCACTGTGTAGCTAACTGAACAGACAGTTCAAACTGGATGTTTGCGTGCTTCTTTCTGATCCCAGATAAGTGGTTTTCTCAAGTTCATTTCTTTTATTTACACCCATCTGGTCTTTCTCTTGCAGGTTCTCCAAACAGCAAACCTATCAATGCTGTGATCATGGCAATTACAGGTATCTTGTCAAACACCACTGTTACATTTACTGCTAGTACACATATATATACATTGCAGAAAAATCAGTAACACCAGCCTCAGGTGGTGTTAATGCACTTGTGTCTGCTGCCATTTCTGATGGTTTTGCAGTAAGGGTAAAATCTGGAGCCCAATTTCTGTTACTTTTGAAATACAGCTGCAAGAACACTGCCTTAGAGAGGTATGGAATGTAGACTATAGAGTAATGGCTTGGAACTGAGTGGGTCTGCCTTGGCCCAGTATGATGGAAACGTATTTATGCCAAAATACCTAGCAGTAATCTGAGTGGTATCTGAGGAAGTTCATGTGTGGCAAAGTTCTGAGCTGCAGCTCAAATTTGAGGGTGTGTGTCAGAACCCCAAATGCCCTGTGTACCGTGAGAGGTCACAAGCTTTGTGTGCTACCAGGCATACTGTGCTGTGTTATGGAATCAAGATTAGCCTGCATGAATAGAGCCTTTCTTTTTGAACACCTCTACTTCAGAACTCTGTCCTGTTGTGGGGTTTTTTGACCTTCCATCTCCTCCATGAACCCCTGGCAACTGAGGCTGTAGAATGGAGGTATATATATATATATCCAGAGCACAAACATGTCTAAATCTGCTTCATGTGGAAGGCTTGTATATGCATGCTGTTCAAAAAATAGCTTTCTGCATGTGCTTTGGTGTGTCCTGACTTCTTGCAGAGTGTACCACAGCTAATAACCTCGTTTTTGCTGTTGGATGGAAATGTGCTTGTTGGCAACCTCTGTGTGTACTCCAGGTCCGCAAGGTGTTCCCTGACCACATGCTTCAGCTGTGAGGGTTCACGTCTACCTACAGTTAGTCTGAAATCACTGTCCCTAGGCTTAATCCTTTTCCTGAGCTTTGGATGGTAGGAAGTCTGTGCTTCGAAGATGTTCTGTTGAGACTTTATCCGCACACTTGTTCTGTACCAAGGCTCTTTTCTTGGCACTTTCAGGATTTTTCATCGGAGGCCCTTCCAACATGATCAGTTCTGCAATTTCTGCTGACCTGGGGCGCCAGGATCTGGTGAAAGGCAGCAGCGAGGCTCTGGCAACAGTCACGGGAATTGTGGATGGAACGGGCAGTATTGGTGCTGCAGTGGGCCAGGTGAGGCTACCAAAGGACAATAGAGTCTGGGAAAGGAGGCAAAGAGTCTGTTGTAGTTAGAGACGTTAGCATGGAGAGAGAGAAAGACAGGGTTGGTTTAAAAAAACAGAATTATTTAAGAAACAACCAAGGGAACATGCCTGTTCCAAGCTTGCATGAAAACCACTTTTAATTGAGAACTAAACTAAGTGTTTATAGTGCTAATGTTATGGCACTTTCATAATTCAGATGAGTTTTAGAGACTTCCATATCCTGAACTCCAGAAAGCAAGTAAAGGTCAGCTTCACAAAGAGTGACAATAAAATATTTTGGAGTTTGTTTGGGATTTTCAGACAAACAGGCCAGGTTGGACAGAGCCTTGGATGTCATGGTCTAGTGTGAGGTGTCCTTGCCCGTGGCAGGGGGGTTTGGAATTACATGATCTTAAGGTTCTGTGATTTATTTTTTTTCTTTTTTTGGTCAAAGGAAACAGCAGAACCTTTGCTTATAGAAAAGTTTACCTGCATAACCGAGTAAAATGCGAATACCTGTTATGAATGTTACAGTGTTTATGACAGAATTTAAAATCTGCTCTTATTTGTGGTTCCCTTTTTTTATCTATGGATGTCTTTTACACGTTGTAAATCCAGCACCACTTGCTTCGATAGTCCTTACAGTATGCTGCCGGAGGTCTGAAGACTAGACTGTTGCAGAAGAGAAAGCTGACAGTGTGCCCACTGGGGACATTCCTTCTTCTCAAATACAAGTGTTAACTATGTGGAAGAACACAGTGGTGCTTTGGGGAGGGGAGGATTTTGTAGAAAGATTGGAGCCAGTTCTATTCCAGGCATCCTTTAGTGCTGGTAAAACACCAAGGGTGCACTTGAGGCATACAAGTTTCTTTTCTGGAAAGGGATTTGGGTTTATAGGTGCCACTGATTGCCTGGTAAATACAATCATTCAGTCTTATTTCACAGGAAAGATGCTGAGCTCCATTAAATGTGGAAAATTACAGTGCTTTGTGGACATCTTAAAGTGCACTGTTACCCTCGTTGTTCTTCTTACATTGTCTGCAGTGTTTCTGTCTTCCCCCACACATACCATTCAAACTCACGTCATCGTAAAAATTGGGTCTTTAGTTCTGAAAAATTCCACCTTCCTCCCATTCTAGCATTGCATTTATTTCACCAGAGACAACCACGATATCATTCTGGGGGTGTGTGAATAACAGCAAATCCACAGTGAACATGTTAGAAATTCAGATCCTGTTCTGTGCTAATACACCCAGTAGTGAAGAAGGGTGGCCCTTGTACAGCATCTGAATATACATCTGCTAATAGGAAATACATTTTCTTTTGTAGCCTGTGTAGTCCTATTGAAGTAGAATGAAGTTCAGAACAGACTGTAGTCTCAAGTGTCTTCCTTACGATGAAGGGTTAACTAGGCAGTGGTTGCACAGCACTTGAAAATGTGTCCTGTGTAATTTATAAGCCATTCTACAGCTTTTAGTTCTGAGAGTACTTACATCCACTTATGTCCCAGTGTTCCGTGCAAAAACCTGGTATTCAGTGGAGTCAATTTGTCACCCTTTGAAACTGTAGTTCACTTCTGTCTTTACGATGCTATGAGTTACTGTATAGCTTCGGGATGATATCCCTGCTTTGCTGAGACTGTGGGTTTTGTACAAGAAGGGCTGCTGTCCTGAGTCATCTCTTCTGACAGGAAAAGATCAGCTGGAAGGTTTTGTGATGAGCCCCGTGTGGAGTGTTAACAGCCCACAGATTCTAGAAAATGAAAGAGCAATGCCTGAAAGTCATCCTTCCCAGTTTGAATAATTCTTTTTTCCTTTTCCCATTTAGTACCTAGTGTCTTTGATCCAGGAGAACCTGGGATGGATGTGGGTTTTCTATTTCTTTATTCTAATGGTAAGAGATCACCTTTTTTAACATTTCTTTGTCAAAGTTCAATTTGCAACAGAAAGTTTGTGTGAGAACCTGAAAATCATGACTTTGGCATTCAGTCTGTTTCTGCAGCACCTGCAAGCTGATGCCATTCTCAAAGTGGTCTACAGTGTGCCATTGCCTCAGGGTGTCTAAATTAACTGGGTTCATGTTGCCCATCAGGAATCGAGATTGTGGCAGAGACACAAAAGATACTTGCCTAAAAATACTTGTATGCACTTCCTAAAGCTCACACAACCTGACTGCCTTCCAAGGAAGGACTTGCCTCCTTCATCTCCCTCATATGTAGTTCCTAGTTTTTTCAGAGAGCTGAAGTTGAGGTGCTTGCTAGCCCTGGAACATTAGTGGAAGGAGTGATGAGGATCTTGAAACTGAAATGAAAATGCCTTGCTGTGGTATGCCACTGGGGCAGAAGACCCTTCAGGCCCTTATCTCCTCAGCATTGCCACAGTGGTGAATGCTCTCTAATTCACCTGTTCTTCCCTGCTGGAAGTGCCAGGGATTCCTGCATGTGTGCTGACAAGGGTAAAGGCTACTTTGGTAACCAGCAGAGGTGGCCAGGAGGAAGAAGACCACTGAGGCAGGGAAGAGCTCATCTTCTTTATGAAAAGAAGATCATGACAGCTGAAATCATATGAGCTTTCCTGCAAACTCAGTCCTCCCATCCAGTGGGCCACTTTGTCATAGCTTCTCTTAGCCTGTATCTTTCTGGGGAGGCCTGGAATGCACATTGGAGGGCAGGATGGCTGAAGCTATGGCTGCTCTGTGCTAAATGTCCTGGATATACTTCTTTTCACAGACGAGTTCAACAATCCTGTTCATTTCACCGTTAATAGTGAGGGAGATGAGATTGCTCCTGCACGAGCGGCACCTGCGAGTGCTGGCCGAGTGACTTCTGCTCACCTCCAGAAGGACTGCTGTATGGACCTGACAGCTGGAACACTAATCAGAACCCTGGGAGACTTGTTTATTACATCCTCCAGGTTTGGACGAACTCGGAACTGTTCTGCAAGACTCGATGGACCTGCCTTTGGCAAGCTCAGTAGTGGAGTACCAAATACCCGTCCTGAGACCACACACATGGAGCTGCTGGCCTGGCAGACTGTCCAGGACTGTCAGGACTGGTGGATTGTCCCAGCCTGCCAGACTCTGCCATGTCAGCAGTCACACCAGGGTCTTCTTTTGGGTGGTCTCACTGCTCTACACTTATTTATTTCTGGATGTCCTGACCAAAGGTCAGCTCTTTAAGACTGACAGTGGAGAGGTGGTCTTGCAATGAATTTTGATGCTCTGTTGTGCTGGTGAAATCATACAGTGCATTTCACGTGTAGTCTAAATTTATGATCACTTTAGCTTTTAGAAAGGTCAAAAATAATGATCTGCAATCGGCGCTGTCCAGCTGTATAAAATGTGCTGTTGCTAAATCTCTGCACAGACAGACCTCTGCTATCCCTAGCTCCTAACTGTCACATGTTCCAGTAGATTGACATGGAAAAGTTAACCTCCATGTTGGTTTTTAGCATTTTTTAACAATAGTAGTGATATTACTGATCTCCGGGAAATGAGATTTCAGTTTTTAACTATTTAAGCAGACAAATAGTGTGCAATACTTTACCATGATCTCTGACAAAAAGCCTTAATAGATCCTTTGTGTCTAAAGGATCCTTGAATGGCTTTGGGGATCAGTAATGGGACACAAATACTTTCACTACTGCTTTGTTATTTGAACTGACCAAAATGGGACCCTCTGAAGGAAGCTGGTGTCACTGATTTGATACTTGATGGGCAGTTGCTCATCTGCAGCAAAGGAGAACCAGAAGGGAATTAAAGGAATTTAATGGACCTGGCTGCTCTCAGACAAGGGCTTCCAGATAGGGACTGAGGATAGTAATAGTGAGCAAGTGCTGCTGTCTTTCCCCCATGGTCCTCTGCCTAGGGTTTTAAAGCTTGAGTTGTATCTTGAAGAGAAAGGTTTTGATGCAAGTCAGCACTAAAACCGTCTGACTGCAGTCAGTATGGTGGTATCTGAGTATTATGCAGTACTGAAGTAAGCGGGTGACCACCAGCACCTCTGACATTTGCTGGTGATGTTAATGGGAGCATTGAGCAACCTCTCAACAGATTGTTTTCTGCTTCTGCCTTGGGATGTTTCATTGGAATAGGCACGTGTTACCCAGCAGAACATCTGATCAAACACTCAATGCAACTAGTCAACAATGCCTGGATGGAGCAGAGGGCAGGAAAATTCTTGGAGCTGAAACTTTTTAAATGGGAAAAGATGCCTTTTCAAAATGTACAGTGATTTTATTTTATTGTTTTTTAAAGTCATGAATGTCAACCTTTAATCACGTGTTGATTGTAACAAGTGGAACATGATTAGTGCCTTAAGGTTTTAATGTATTGAACGGTTGCTTAGTGACCTCTGCTTCTGCAGTGAGGGCTCTGTGCACAGCTTTGCTTACTGTGAAACTCAGTTGCCCCATTTTATACTTTTATTTTGAGAGTCTCTTTCTTTCTTTCTTGGTGGAGGTGATTCCTGCATTTTTTTGCTAGCCCTCCAAAAAAATCAGTGCTTGGGAAAACGATGCCATTAAGCTGATGAGGGACCTGAATCCTGTTCTTGTCTCTTCTCATTCCCATTCCAATTTTTGCCTGTATAATTAGAGTAGGAGACTGAGAATCTATCATCCTGTTCTCAGAATTATGCCCTGGGGTTAGCGTTCACATCCCAAGCTACTCATTAGCCCCTGTACAAATAGAATCAGAACTCCCTGAAACTTAGTTCTAAAATTGATGGCGGCACCGTTTGCCCCAGCCCCAGCGTCTGAGAATCCGTGGTTTCGAATTCCAACCTGGATGAGCTCTTTGCCTGCCGTCTGGGCATGAGATAAGCTTCTGATGAAAGGTGGTGTGGGAAAGGGATGTTGCTGGGGCTGGGGGGAGGAGAGGTTGGCCCCTGTAACAAATGGTTTCCTGTAAACAGTTCTGTCCCCTCTTGAGAAGTGTCAGATGTGTTGTGAGTGCTGCAAGCACAGGCTGCCCAGCAGCTCGTGGTGGTGCTTTGAGGCCACCCTCAATTACTGAGGCATGCCTGAGACTGCAGGATTTTGTTGTTGTTGCTGCTGTTGTCCTGGGTTTTGGGTTCTGTGTATTTCCTCAAGGTGCTTGGATGAGAAGGGTTTTCAATCTGACCATGTCCAAACTGATCTCGTATGAATAAACTTACTCTGACTTGAGCTGGGCTAATTCTCCCGTGTGCTTTATTCCACTCTTCTCAATGTGTTTTTCCTGAGCGTGCTGCTCTCCTCCTCATTATAGGCCTAGCTCTGACAGCTGCTTCTCGCTCAGCTGCTGTGAAGACCTGAGCCGTGACTCACGCTGAAACCAAGCCCTCATCGCAACCTAAAAGCGTTCCCGCACAAGGCGGTTTGGTTCTCATCCCGAGAAGCTTTGTGAAGAGTCCCCTAACAGAGTTGCCCATAATGGTGTAATTAGCAGTCTTAAATAGAAAAGGCAGAGCATATACTTGGGTTTATTTATTTGTCAATGTGCATGTAGCAGTCAGGTGTTCTTCCCTTGGAATGAAACGTGCCATGTGGCTGCTGGCCCTGCTGTGCCTTCTCTCCTGTGGGTTGTTTCTTTAAATGTAAATCCACACCTACGCTTAGCTGTGTTTGAATGGGCACAGTGGGGAACTTTGTAATTGTGTTTGTGTTTTATAGGTTGCTGTAAATTCAGAGCTGAGCACAATGCCGGGTTGCTGGAGAAGGCCCCATGCCTGCGTGTTCTGGTCCCTCAATTCCAAGTAGTTTGGTGGTGCTATGATGCTGTTTCTCAAGAAAAGCAAGGGCATGTAGTGACGGGACAAGGGGGAAGGGTTTTAAACTGAAAAAGGGTAAATTTAGATTAAACATTACCTAGAAGTTATTCCCTGAGAGGTTGGTGAGGCCCTGGCACAGGTTGCCCATAGAAGCTGTGGCTGCCCCATCCCTGGCAGTGTTCAAGGCCAGGTTGGACACAGGGGCTTGGAGCAACCTGGTCTAGTGGAAGGTGTCCCTGTCCACGGCAGGGGTGGGGTGGAACTGGCTGAGCTTTAAGGTCCCTTCCAACCCAAACCATTCTATGACATTTTTACATGTTTTCTGCTGCTTCCTCTCTACTCATGAAGAACTTTCCAGCCTGCTCTGGAAGTACCCTAAGGAGCAGAGCTTTCCTTGAGTACCTGTTTGAAAATGCTGATAGTAGCAGCCCTCATCACCACTGCTGTGACTGTGACCTCCAGAGCTCAGTGCAGGCAGGTGGAAGTGCAGGAATTACTCAACTTCAGGGTGCAAAGGAAGTGTTCAAGAACTGATCTCTGGGTGTTTGCCTCTTGCCCAGGATGTGACTGACAAATTGTCTGACCAAATTGGTTTTGCAAGCAAAGGTGTGCCCTACAATGCTTTTCTGTTGAGGAAAGTCCTTGCAATAGATGCCCTTCAAGCAATGCTACTGTGTCCTGGTTTTCTCGGATGTCTGTAATGCAATGATACGGAAGTCTGCCTGGTGGCAGTGTCTCGGTACTCTCAAAAGGGGAAGAATTGGGCTGCTGCTCCAAGTGCTGTCCTGAGGCAAAAGGAGAAGGTATCTATTTTAAGATAGTCCCACAGATCTCACCAGTAAAAGCACTATCTGCTCAGGGGTGTCTCAGACACACTGCTGTTTGGTCACTGTCATTGTAATCTTGTCCCCCCTCCATCTGTGGCCAGTGTGCTTTGCCAAACCTGTTTGCAGTTGCTCCCCCCTTCTTCTTAAAGTTCTTTTTTAACTGAAAGTGCCTACAGGGATGTTTTGGGTTCTTGTATTGCAAGAGTTTCCTAAGGTACAGCATGCCCACCTTACTCCATCTTTGTCAAGCCTTATCTAATCTTTTAGTAAACAGCCTACTGTTCTCCAAAGGCTGTAAATACAAGCTTTTAGACCATTTTGTGTGGCTGGATTGGGGGGGGGGTGTGTTTTGTACAGGCCCATGAAGACATCTTGGTTCTGTTAAAGCCTTTCCTGAATGAGAGTCATTTAGATGAATATGCATGGTAACGCAAAGAAGAATTCAGGTGATTGCTGTGGATGTTCCTTTTGTTTCTCCTGTGCTTTTGATGGTGTCTGCATGTGTCTTGATCCCAGAAGGTTCTCCTGGAATGTCTCCTTTGACCACCTCTGCAACAGTCTGCAGGGGTCTGCGGAAACAAATGCAGTGGGCAAATCAGAACGTACTTCTGGAGAACTGGAGCAGGTAGCAAGCTTTGTGGCGCTCTTGTTAGATTTAAGGTAACTGATAGGAGAAGGAAGACTTCTGCTGAGATCACAGAAGCCCAGGTGAACTATTTGAGGACAATCTATCATCTTGTTTCGGAATAGCTGTTAAAGCAGCGGATGGCAGTCAATGGACCATTAGGTGAATTGCTGAGGTCTTTGTCCACTGGTGTTCCTGCTCAGTTGTGAAGGACAAGAAATCCCTCCTCCTCCATCTCTCGTCCTCGTGGGCCACATAAGTAACGACGTAATCCAGAGGGTGCCAGCGGAATGACATCAGATAAGGATGAGATTACCTAGACGTGCTATTTAAATCTTCTGTCCTTGTAGCTTGGTAAGTGAAGTATTGGGGATTCAGGATGGGTTGATTTCTCTGGGCTCCTGGATTCCGACACCAGCTCAGAGAACCTGGAGACCGACATCCTCGCTCTTCTTCCCATCTGTCAAGTTGGGACCAGTTTCTCGAAACTCACTCCTCTGCTGTGGAGCGTGTGGCAGAGAAAATCATTGTTGGGCTGACAAAAGCTGGCACTTGCCTGCAGTGAGTGCCAAAGATGACGAAGCAATTGGATAATAGCTGACTGTGCTATTCAGCCGGAAGGGTGGGAGTATCCGAGAGGCAGTTTCACTGGGACTGGCTCAGCTACCCATTCACCTCTTCCTCAGCATCCTTGCCCTCTGCTGTAACTCTTGCATCCTTCTGGGAATATTAATGTTCCATTTCTTCCAGTCAGACGCAGGTTCATCCCAGGACTGTTTATCAAGGCATGGCAACAAGTAGGACAAATGGCAAAAGGCGGCTGCTGTGCCTGCTGTTGAATGCAGAGGAGCTGTTACATGAGGAGAGACGCAGAATGGGAGCCCTGTTGCAATAGCAGGCATGCCTCGGCCTTGTGCCAGCACAAGTGACTTCTGACTTAGTGCACACCTCTGAAACACCAGGTGAGCACGTGTGCAGGGGTTGTAGAGTCTCTGCTGGCGGTGGCTTTTTGCTGCTTAGCTTCATTTCTGTGCACATCTGCAGTGCTGTTTGGAGCTACTGGAGCTCCCAGGCCTGTTCTAAGGACTCTCTTGGCCCTGTGTGCTCAGGCAGTGGCAGGGCTGGTTTGCCTGAGAGAGTCATAGAATGGTTTGGGTTGGAAGAGGCATCAAACACCACCTAGTTCCACCCCCCCACCAAGGCAGGGCCACTCAGAGCAGGTTACACAGGAACGCATCCAGGTGGGTTTTGAATGTCTCCAGAGAAGGAGACTCCACAGCCTCCTGGGCAGCCTGTTCCAGTGCTCTGCCACGCTCAATGTAAAGGATTCCTTCCTCATGTTGAAGTGAAACTTCTTGTGTTTTAGTTTATGGCCGTTGCTCCTTGTCCTGTCACTGGGCACCACTGAAAATAGTCTGGCATCACCCTTCTGGCATCCGCCTTTGAGATACTGATATTCATTAATGAGATCCCCTCTCAGTCTCCTCTTCTCTAGACTAAACAGGCCCAGCTCCTTCAGTCTCTCCTGATAAGAGAAATGCTCCAGAGCCCTGATCATCCCTGTGGCCTTCAGTGGACACTCTCCAGTAGCTCCGTGTCTTTCCTCTACTGAGGAGCCCAGAACTGGACACAGTACCCCAGGCATGGCCTCACCAGGGCCGAATAGAAGAGGAAGATAACCTCCCTTGACCTGCTGGCCACGCTCCTCACTCTTCTGTCCCCAGTCCGTTTTGTTTACTGCAGCCTTTGTGGCAGCTTGTCTCCAGGACTAGAAAAGGAGCCAGTATTTTCTGTGCTGACAAAGTGAGCATTGTAATGCAGTTGCAGAGTGGGTGGGTATGATTGCCGACAGACGTACTCCTTCTGCTAGGGTGTGGATTTAAAGCTCAAGGTGACTTTGTTCCTGCATAAATTCACTTACTTTCCCCAGGGAACTGAAGGGGCAGGGTTGGCAGGGGAGAAGTATGATAAATGGAAGTGTCGGAAGGAAACGCATTCACATAGCACGCACTACCAAAGCACAAACGTGTGCTCTGTTGAGGAGCTTCCAGTGTAGCGTAAGGTAGCATTCCATGGAGTAAAAACACCCTGGGTGATGTTTAGCTGAGAAGTTGAGCGTGGCTCTCTGCGGGCTGCTCTCCCAGTGTAATTGCCTGGGTAAGTGGATTAGTGAGCAGCAGCGTGACTTGTTCAGGGCTAGGCAGGCTCGGGGGGGAGCGAGGAGCGCACTGTTCCTCCCAGGAGGACGAGGTGCAGGCAGCGTTTGCTATGGGAAACAGCGTTGCTCTCTACCAGTCAGACCTGTTTGACACCAAAAGCTGTGGCTGACGGTTGGGCTGTCATCGTGTGGGCTCGCTGGGAAGGGTCCCATGGAAACAGTTCCTTTCAGAGCTATTGCTTGTCCGTATCTGACGTGAGGTAGGTATGGTGACAGCAAATCACATCTTGGGACACTTCTTCGCTGCCTTTGTTGCCATGGGAATCGGTGTCTTCTGCAGCTTTGTCTTCTGTGAAAAGAGAGAAGTATTGTTACCTCCCCTGGCTCACCCACCAAAATGGGACAAGGGAGGGGGGGGCTGTGGTCAGCCTGGAGCCAACCTTTGTCTGTGTCACAGACAGGGCCACGAGGTTGCTTGTCTTAAAATCTCGTCTGGCCACGATGTCCCTCTGTGGTGGTTACAGCATCCAGGTTACAACGCAGAGCGCAGAGCAGTGAGGCACACTGGCCTTGGTAGCCCTGCTCCCCTCACGCTGAGTGCCAGGCACAGAGCTGTCTCACCTTGCTGGAGTAACAGTGCATGGACCTGCCCTTGCACCCGCTTCACAGCCAGGCAGAAGAACCTGGGTCATGCAGACATCTGACATGTCTAAACATGTCGTTGTTTCAAAAGGCTGGCATGGCCCCAGGGTTCAACTGCCCATCCAGAGGGGCTCAGGCAGGGTCCCCTGCCCTTGGTGGGCTGCAGAAAAGCAGAGGTGCACCAGATTCCTGGGGGGACATGCCTTGCTTCATCTTCTCCCCAGGTGACTGAGCAGCCCCTGTCAGGGATGTAGGAGCTGGTCCTTCCCGGCCTGGAGGCACAGGCACTGTGGAGCCTCGGAAGGGAGCCCAGCTGGAATCCTGACCCAGGATCTGCATCCCTCCTGTGCTTCAGCTCATGGCAAACCCTTCTGAACGTAGTAAGGAAAGAAGGGAAACTGTGTTGAAAAAGAGAGCTGTGACTCTTAGGGGAAACAGGACAGTGCCTGCATTTTCTGTGCTGTACAAGGAGCCAGAGCTTTCGCTCTGAATGTATCCTGAGGTGATACGAGAAATCAGCTCACTTCGGAGAGCTCCCCACGTTTGTACCTAACTCGTGTTTGTTCCTTCCTCCCAGCCCTCAATTGTCTCATTTCCTCTGATCGTAACTGATCTCTCTTTTAGTTACGCTTCTCAAGTGGATTCCGATACCGAATGCAAAGATACCTATCTGCCCAAACCTCCTACGGAATAAAGAAGTGGTGTTATTTCCACGGTACCAACGAGGAACTGAGTCAGAGGGAGGCAAAATTACACATCCGAGGTTACTCAAGAGGGCCGGGCGCTGCTGGGAACCAAATGTGGCAGTTCCTCTTCCCACTGCCAGAGCCCTTCCCCTCCACTGCACGGGATGTGGGGCATTGCCCTGCTCTGCCCCAGCCTTTCACCTCGGCATGGGCCCTTGGACTCTGAAATAAGTGATAAACGCAGTCAGCCTTTTTCAATGGGAAGGAATGATTCATCTGAGCCTTAAACTTCTGGCACTGGAATTGAAAGTAGAATTTGAACCACTCTGTGTAAATAACCCGCACTTAACAATCCAGCGCTTTTGCTTGGACTGTGGTGTTTGTGGTGCCACCTTCTCCTGGGGCAGGGATGCCTCCAATTGACTAAAGGTTTATATTTGTACCAAAGTTGACGAAGCTTTTGTAGCTAAAAATGCACCATGCTTTCAAACTGTGCTGCTTCATGCCATAGAAAGAGTCCTGTTGACGTTCAGCCATTCAAACTAGATGTGGTTAAATGTAGCAATATGAGAAACATGGAAGTCCAGAGCAGCAGGAAAACATGTGCCATAGCAGTCTAACCTAGGATAGAAATAAAACATACCGTTCTCTGTTAAAAATGTGGGCAAGTGCTGTATTTCTAAGTACATATATATATAAAGTAGTAAGTTGTTTTAGATGAGTCATTAAAAACTGCAGGGAGTTTCACTTTCTCATCTAAGATGTGTGTTTCTGTGTTTACCCTTTTGCATATGTATGAGAGTATACACATGTATAAATACATGGAATGCTCATATTGTTGTAGCTCAGGCAGTTTTTCCATATTCTCCTTTTTCAAGTGGTGGTGTTGAGTCTTCAAGGAGATTCATCACAAAATCCCCTTTAACTCATGCACTGCTCATTTAACAGGAAGGGGCTTCAGTGACAGCTTGAAGCTGTTCTCATTGACCTTTGTCTGTGAAAGGGCCGCCTTGGAAATTGTCAGGAATGCTGAAATAAAATGATGGGATAAAACCAATGAATAACAGAGGGTGGGCAAGTAATAATGAGTCACCACGAAATGCCATCAGTGGGATACGCTGAGCTCCGGCTCGGCTCGGTCTGCCTGCCTATGCATCATTGCTGAGTCCTTCGAAATGTGGCACTGCAACCGGGTGCTGCAGTCAGCTAGCCACAGGGAAATGGTACAGCTTCAAAGCTCTGGGAATAACAAAAGTCCTGTCTGCCACTGTCTGCTTACTCACCCTCGGCACAAGCCGGTACGAAAGCAGCAGAGAGCGATTTAGGCTCGCAAACAAAATGACTCGCAGGCTGTGATGTGTTAGAAATTAGTCATGTTTCAGTCTGGGCTTCTGATTTTGCTCAGCAGCCGCCTGCTGCGCCTTGGCTTCTGCCTGCTGCCCTGGAAGCTTGGTGGGACGGGAGAAGCGGGGAGTCATGGGGGTACAAATGCTCCTCCAGAAAGGAAAACAGAGCTCTCCGAGCTGGCACACCACACACAGGGAGCACATGGTCCAGTGCTGGCAGGGAGCCCTCCGTACCAGCATGGCCATGCCATAGCCTCTGGTCTATGCAGGGATTTGCATGGTGACCTGCTGCTGAGGGCTAAGATTCTCCAGCAGGCAGGAGGATGGAGGGTGGGAAGCCCACCAGACACACATGGTGTTTGAAGGCACAAAGGGATGCTTTATTGGCCTGAGGGGGGGTTCTCATTCAGTGGCTTCCCCAGCACGGACACCTCCGCAGGGTCTTCTGTCCTTTGCCAGAAGAAAGAAGCAAAAAGTAGCCCCATTGTTCTCTGACTTCAAACCAGCTTCCCCTCCCCAAAACTGTGGGGCCGGTGGGGGCCTGCCCCGGTGGTGTGTTTCTTTCATGAGTCTGGGGTGGGTTAGCCTGGTTTTCAAACACCTTCCTCCAGCCTTTGCCTTATTGTACAGCCATATACTTCAGCTGGCAGCAGTAAAGCAGCAGTTAAAACCCAATCCCTTTCTGGCAGGCTCTGTGAGCCCCCTGTCCTCCTCTTCATTGCTGTGGGGCTCAGCCCTGCCACGCTGCTTTTGGGAATGTGCGTACATATGTATGTGCTTTTGGGAATGTGTGTACATATGTGCATCCACAACAGCAGCAGGGGTTGCTGGAGGTGGGAGCTTGCTGGGTGCCATGCCTGGAGCCCTGCCCCATGCAGCTTCCTTACCCCAGTGAGCTGCAGACACCATGGGCTAAGGCCAGGTCCCCTCTTCTGCTTGTTCTGTCCTGGGGGCCCACAGGGGTTGCTGACATTTCCACTTGCTGTCCATGAGAGGGGAGCCCCCAAGACAGTGGCACGGCAGAGCCCAGAGGGTGCCCACCTGCTTTCTGCTGCTGTGGGAGGAAAACCCATGTTGGCTCCTGCCTTACAAATAAGAGGTGATGCTGATAAGAGAAGTCATGTCCAGAGAAGCTGTGGCTACCCCATCCCTGCAGTGTTCAAGGTCAGGTTGGATGGGGCTTTGAGCAACATGATCTAGTGGAAGGTGTTCCTGCCTGTGGCAGGAGGTTGGAACTGGATGAGCTTTAAGATCCCTTCCAACCCAAACCATTCTGTGAATGTATGATAAAGCTGAGCAGACGGGCAATCATGGTGCAATGGCTGCTTTTAATCCATGAGAGGACGTCTAAAAGGTAGGGCCAGGTCACCGCTATGGGGGCCTGCACAGGGACCCATTCTAAGGGGGTTGCTCATGCTGCTGGCACTGCCCCAGAGCCCTGAGTCGAGTTTGGACTGCTTTAATGTTTAACAGGGGCAGGTGCACAGGCAGGAGTCAAAAGAGAAGGGGTTTTACAGCACGTGCTGCAGGCACTTTTTGAAATGTTAATATCACATCATCTTGCTCCCAGTTTTGTGAAGCAGCAAAGCCCACTGGAGCAGAACTCTTCCATTGGAGCTACTGAGAGTGGTACATATCAGTCTTTTCAGCAGCTAGGAATTAATGCAGAATAGTTTATCCTTTTAAAACGCTGGGCAAACATTAACTAATCCTCTCAACACCCTTCTGGGGTAGGTAAATATTACTCTAGCCCAGGTGCAGCAACTAAAGAGGAAAAGTTATGTGATTTGCTTAAAGCCACAGAGGGAATCAGGTGGGGGTAGAGTTGATGGGGATGGGGGGGGGGTGTGGAAGATTTTTATAGCTTATGCCTGTGCTTGGGCTCACTGCAGGTGCTGCTTGTCAGCCAACGTTGGTTTATGAACTCAGTCCTGGTGGTGGGGGAACGTGCTGATATCTCCTTAGTGCTATAAGGAGCAGAGCACGGCTGCTGCTTTACAAACCAGTGATGCTCTGGGGGCTGTCCAGAGCATGGACAAAAGCGAGAGGTTTTGGGGACAGGGTTTTCAGGGAACACATGGCCCTGCAAAAGCCCTCTTGCTTTGAAGTCAGTAAAGTCTGGGCTGGTCAGCTTCAAGGCAGGACTTAATGCCATGAAAAGATTGCTGCTTCCGGGCTAAGCTTGCTGAGGGTGGGGGGTGCCTCTCAGGGGGCTTAGCCCCAAGCCGCCTGCCTTTAAAGCGGGTGATAAATGTCGTCTGCAGAGCTGGACTTGTTTATCTTTGGGATTTACATTGCAGATACAGTGGCAGGACAGCCCTGTGTTTGCAGACCTGGAGGGAAAGCTGACCTCCTGCCAGCCCAGACTGAGGAGGGGGCTGCTGCTACCTAGGCTCAGCCTTGCCCCTTGACCTCCTTTGGGTGGCTCTTGGGAAGCCAGCACCTCTTGTCCTCAGGTTGGACAGGCTCTGAGCAACCTGGTCTAGTGGAAGGTGTCCCTGCGCATGGCAGGGGGCTGGAACTGGATGAGTTTAAGGTCCCTTCCAACCAAAACCAGCCTGTGATTCTTCTTCATGGGTGTGATTTGCACCACACTAACCTTTCCCTGCTCCCATTCCCATAGAGCGCTGGCTCATCTCCTTGCTTGTTTTCTCATCTCTGGCCAGGCCAGGGCTTCAGTTCACAAGCAATTGGATAAAATTCAATGGAAGTGCTCTCACCTGCAAAGATAAAGGTCACTCACTTATGTACCTCCAAGGTAGTGCTGGGGTTTACCAAGTGTTCACCCAGAAGCTTGTGTCTGTCGCCACTTCAGGGCAGTTGCCATCCGTTGGAAAGCTCTTGTTTGCTGTCCCCTGATCCTGTTTTGGATCAGGTCCAAGGTAGGGCCATGTAGTTGGGGGCTTTTCCCACATAATGGGCTGCTGGGGAAGACTCCTGTCTCTGCTGTGTCGTGCCTGGGCTCTTTTAATTAGAGACACATGGTTTATTATTTAGAAGAATATGCTTTCCCAGTCATTTGTTAGGGTCTGGTGTATGAGAGTGCTGCAGCTTGTGAGCCTTAAATTAAGCTGTAGGAAGGACATCGAGCACCCTGTGAAGGGGGTGCTGCAGTACCCAAGCCTATTGTTCTCACCCTGAATTGTGGGGAAGCTCTTTCCCCACGCCAGCTCTTTTACTTGTTAGCCAACTAATACACATGGCAGTTTGTTTCTGTCTCCATCTGTTCCAACTTCAGTTTATTCACGGCTCTGTAGGTATTGTACACTCTGCTGCCTGGGTTTTGTTGTTTTGGTCCTTTTTTGATGAGAGAGCCTCCCCTTTTCATGGTTCACTTATTCATTTTGTAGGTCTCCAGCTTCCTAGTCAAGTTTTCTCTTTTGTTGTATTAATTGGCCTTAAGTCTATAGTCAGGTGCTGCACGTGTGCTTCCCGTGTACACCTTAACCATCTGCTGTGTTTCATCTCCATGGCACCCAGGCCAAATTCCGGCTCTGGTAATGACATCCTGCCTCCCTGCATTTTCCTTGTGCTTTTAATTGCCTTCAGTTCACTTTCCCCCACCCCATCCTAATGTGCCCCTCCACTCAGTGGCAGGGAGAGGTGGTTTTGGGTGGTGAGGGCTCCAAGACGTCCAGCAGCAAGCAGCTCTCCTGCTGTGAGGAGCAGCCACAGCCCAGCCTGATAACTGGAGAGCGAAACAGGGAAAACTTTGCACTGGAAACAAGAAGCACGTTTTCAGCACTGAAAGCAGTTGCATGGCCTCAGGAGGCATGCAGTGAATTTTGCATTTCCCTGAAGCCTTTTGCAGGAGAGAGTAGGTGGCTTTCTGAAATGGTGTCATCGTTTCTTGCCTGTCCTTCTGCCTGAGCAGATCAGCTGTAGCTCCTGGAGGGGGGCAAAGAACTCCTGATAACCTTTGCCTCTGGCCTTAACACTCCTTGGTACCTTCAGAGCAACACCTGATGTGTCCAAGTGATCCCAGAGTGTATTGAGGCTCCAGGAGTCTCTCTGGCACTTTCGCCTGGCTTATGTGACACTTCAATAGTGCAGGAGTTGTTAGCTTTACAACCGGGTTTTGGGAGGATGAGACTGGTGTCTGTGTTTGGGAATTGCCCTCTGCAGCACGCATTTTCCTGGGGGGGGAGACAGTGGGTTCTTACCTCTCTTTCCTTTTTCTATCTTTTGATTTTAAATAATGGGTTATTATTATTGTTGAAGAGATCCTCTCATGCACAAAACTCACTTAAAAGCATGACCTGAACTTCTTACACACTTCGTCTGGTCCTTGCCAGCCTGGAAGCTTACTCTTTTCTCTGCTAATCCTGTTACTTCCACTGACAGCCCCAGCCATGGGGGTGAGCCCCTCCAGTTGTCGCGCCGAGTCCTGTACCAATGATTATGGATGGATGGATGGATGGAAGGAAGGATGGATGAACTGACGAAAAGATGGATGGATAGATGGATGGATGGATGGATGGATGGATGTCCTCCTGCTGTTACTGCTTGCTGCTTATTATCTAATTTCAGTTTTATTGGAACAACTTGTGCAGTTTAATGTCAACAGTCAGGCTTCTGCTACCTCAGTGTGGTTAGCTGCTTGTTTATATTGGTTTATGTGGGGCAACCTGTTGGGGAGTTTCCCCCACTGGCTATCACCAGGGTGGGAGTTCAAGGCAGGGACCTGGCCCAGGGGCCCCATTGCTGCTTGTGGAGGGGTCTAGGCACTGGGCTTCCCAAAGGCATCTGCATGTCCTGCTTTCAAACATTGCCAAACAACAGAAAAGGAGACCTTGTCCTTCCCGAAGATACTGGCCTAGAGCCCCAGGAAGGAGCTGTGCTCTTTGTGATCCCCTCTGAGCCTGCCTCCCCTTCTTCCCTTTCTTAGTTGCTCTGCTTGTAACTGTGAGAACTGTTGGAAGCAACTGAAATCATTGTTGTCCCCACCCTCCCCATGTCCAGCATGCTGTTCATGTGGATTAGAGGTTCCCAGGCATTTTCTGAGGCCATCCACTTTGGATGGCATTCCCCTCCATTTGCTCAGGATCAAGTGGAAGCCAGACTGTTTCCCCCACTGCAGGGTGGGATTAAACTGGACAGCAGGATCAGGTGTTCAATAGCAGGCTGGGGCACAAGCCTCAGACTCTGGCCAAGGCCACCACCAGACTCTGGCCAGCTCTGTTATTAGGTGAATTTATCCATGCTCAATTTACTTCTTTTACCTTTCAAACACTCCTGTGTGCAGATTACAGGATGCTCTGGGACTCTTGTTTATTTAAATGTTGGTAAAACATGTATAAAATGGAGTGTCCCCCCCCTTCCTTTGCACTTGCTGGCATTGGCTTCCTGACCAGTAGCACTCTTACAGCTTCCACATCAGTCTGGGTGCACAGCCCAGAGCTGTCAGTACCCACTGGGAAGGTGGGTGACTGCTGAGGATGGCAACACCACCTGCCTTTTAATAAGCCTTTTGTTGCAGGTAAAATCTTGCTGGTTGAGTGCAGGACCAGCGGTGGAGGCTGGGCTGTAGGCAGCTGCTCAAAAGTAGGGCAATGGCTGGCATCCCTTTTTGCCTCAATAGGTGTCTGCAGGGCATCAAATCCCTTGTGGTGGTTTCAAGTGCTTTGGAAATGCCAAATGAAGGATTGGGATTATGGGGATATTCAAGGGAGGGTTGCCACATGGAGTTATGTCACCTTCTGGACTTAAATGAACCAGTGGAAGGCACGTCAGGTCTTGTCCTTGAAGAAATCCTCTCACCCTGTTCTGCACAGACCTTCCATTGAAGCGGTAGTTAGTTGCCTGTGCTCCTGTCATCCTAGCAGTGGAGGATAAAGTACTTGTGCCAGTGTCTCTCCTAGCAAATCAGCCTTGAACACATAGGGAGAAAGACCAGTTCTTATCACTGAGCAGCTAGCAATAAAACCACCATCAGTGAATAACCCTGCAAGCCTCAATCCAACTAAGTCCTTGCAATATTATATACTATATGTCTTTTGAGCTTTAAGAGCTTTGTGAAGATGGTGGCCTGCTTGGCAAGGTGTTAAGCATGCACATATGTGCATGTAGGAAAGCATCTGCCCTGAAGTAGAGTCCAAATGCACAAGATAAGCGGCAAGGGGCAGGCAAGACGAATCCCATTTCCCTGACAGGGAGCAAGCTCACTACAGGATAGGGGTTTTTTTTAGTAGTATTTGGAAGCATGGAGATGTGGAGAAGAGGTTTCCCTAACAAGTTGCCAGCTGGGATGCTTCATAGCATAGCCTTCAGTGTATCTTAGAGTGATTCAGATTCAGAAGCTTGGTTCTGAATTCCCAAGTTTTGGAAATCAAAGACTAAATGTTCAAGGATATTTAATCACATGGTTTAACCATGGCAGTATCCTTCATTTGATACAAGGCAAGACTTCTAGACCAGTAATGTGTTGGGTTGGATTTGACTGTTTTAAATGCGTGGTTTGGTTTACCGGTGTAGTGGGTCAGTACTTTGCTTGTGTCTATCCCCCCTGTAACTGATTTCTGTACTGATGGAGCAGTTTGTGAGTGTTAATGGATTTACTACTGCTCTCGCTCCTGTGAGAAGTGGTTTTTCACATTATGCAAGTAGATGGTTTGGCATCAAAAAGGTAAGTTTTTAACTCAGAGTCAGAGAGGAAAGTGTTGGCATAGCCTTAGCATTGCCTGGGGTGGGCAGCATCCTGCCTCCCCCTTGGGGATGCTTACAGCAGGGAGCAGAGGTCCCCTGGTTAACGACTTGGTGCTCCCTTCTCTTGCCTCTTTCCTCATTCCCACAGATCAGATCAGCCCCCTGTGCCACAGCCTGTCATCTGATTTATGGGAGCCATAAACTGCAAAGCAGAAAGAAATAAAAATACTAAACACTTAGTTTTTTTAAAGGCCAACAACTCATTGAAGTCTCGGTGATAATTTGCTCATAAAGAAATATTATGCTTCAGATCATAATCCCAGGCTGCAGATGGAGGCTGAGATCTGGCCTGAGTCTGTCCCACTTAAGCTGTAAAAGGAAGGGAATGGGATAAAAAAACCTCAATGCCTAGCATGTCGGGATTAGGCTTGGCTGTTTTGCTGCCCATCCCCTCCGGTGCCTGGGAGGTCTTGTGGAGAATTGCTGATCTTCTGAAAAAACCCTTGTTCTCTGCTGAAAGGACAGTGGGTTCAGGGAGGGATGGGAGGCAAGAAGAGAGGGAAGGATAAAAATCCACGAGCAGCAGTCACAAATGAGATTTATAGGCTGTGTGGAAGTGCCCAAATTGTTGATTTGAGGGCTGCTCCTCCTGGACTAAGCAGGGGTTCTTGCCCACTTTAACTGTATTAATTAAAACATTGTTGGTCTGGCCAGGCAAACACTTGTTGGTGCTGCTTTTGCAGCAGCTGCCTTAAAGAACTGTTGCTGAACACTGCTTTTTTGGTCAATGCGGATGGGTGTCTCTGTTTCCACCAGTGAAAACCAGCCCCCAGCTATCACAGCACCTGTAAGAGCAATGAAGGAGTAGGTACGCGACCAGGTTAGACTTTAAGTGGTGTTGGTGTTCAATTGCTACAGAGGTCTCCTGGCTGCCCCAGGCAGGTGCCTGCTCTAGGAGGATAAAATTCCCTTCTGGTTAAGCTTCCTGCTGCAAACACTGCCTGGGCCTATTTACCTCCTGGGCTTGCACTGCTGACTGGCACCTGGCAGCTAAAAGCAATGCATTTCTCCAGAAAAGATCAAGGATTTCATAGCTAGTTCCATGCAGCCATATATTCTCCTATCTGATCTTCTCCACCTTACCCTGTCAAAACCGTATGTTAGTCCACTGCCACCTCAAATGAATCTTGATATGACACTCTACGGTTGCAGAAGGGCAGGAAGGTTGTCAGCGATTTGATTTTATTTCCCTTCCCTTACGTTCGCTGGCAGTGAGGCTGACAGCAGCTCTGCCTTGTGCTCTGAACAGCACAGAGCTTGGCTCCCTTTTTCAAGTCTCCTTCCTACAAGAAACTTCTCTTTCAAAAAGCACCTTACTTTCTCAGATGCACATCCTGAATGTGGTGATGTAGGCTCATTTATAAAGGCATGGGAACTGGAGGGAAACGGTCATTTCTGTGGTTTTTTCCTTCTTTATTTTTTTCCCTCTCCCACGATAATTGAAATGACCAGATTTTACAGGAAACCCTAACTTTGCTCTGGGACTCTTAATATTCATGAAGTCCACCATTCCAGCTCTGTTCTAGGTGCAGCCTTAGCAGTGTTATTTCCTGCCCTTGGCCTGCTGGTCCCACTGCCCCTGATGTTGCCCACTACGCAGCTCATGGTGTTTGCAATGAGAGTGTGCCACTAACTCATACACAGCTTGGCATGCCTGTAACTCCCAGGCCCTTTTCAGCCAGGCAACTACTCAGACAGTTTGTGCCCAGCCTGTACTGATGGCTGGTATTATTTCTCCCCAGGGCAGGCTTTATACTTCCCTCCCTGTGTGTCAGGAGCTTGCTGTTGGCCCAAAACTTGAATTTCTCAGGGTTGTTTTGGATCCTCAGTTCCTCAGTTTGCTGAAAGTATGATCTTTTTCCCATGCTACATTTAAAGGGGTGTCATTGCTCCTTGAGAACTACTGAGTTCATCCCATCTTGAAGGCTTGCTGTCGAACTCAGCAGACACACGTTAATGGCAACTGAAGGGGCAGGGTACTGCATTTCAACAAGGACTTTCTTAATTAAAATAAGAAGGCTTTAACAAAAACAGATCTAAAGCTTAAGTAGCCTGGTTGAAGAGAGAATCTGAAGTATTTAATTTCTCCCACAAAGACACCACTTGGGCAATTCGCCAGTTGTTGGGGTGGTCCTGGGCATGGCAACTCCTGTGCTTCTGGGCAGGAGATGCTCCTGCCCTCCTCATGCAAGGAGAAAAGTTTCAAATGCTTTTCCTCAGTCTAGCTTAATTCTTCCTGGGGAAAAAAAAATAACTTTTACCTTGTAAATTAATCCAGCCAAGAGCGTTCCCTCCTCTACAGCCCTTTAAAGTAGGCTTTAAAGTAGAAACCTCTTTGGGAGAGAGGGCTTGTGGACTATTTCTCCTCTGGTTAGAACAGGCAGTTCATTATCTTGGAGAAATCAAAACTTTCAAAGCTTCTGGCTGCCCCCAACTTTCCTTAATGTTTCCTGAAATGTTTAACAGCATCCTCTCTGCCTGTTTCCCAGAGACTGGGTTCCTCTTTGCGGTCAAGGTTTCTCTTTCCCTCCTCCTCAGTCACTGAGAAGCAAAGACCTTGTTAGAGTGTCTTTTCAGGGAAAACAAATGGTTGTGATGGCCAAAATGCATCATTCTTCTGATAGTGGCTGCAAGGGTGGAACTTTTTTCCTTTCTACAATTTTATTTGCTTCTGCAAACATGAGGAAGAAGGGATGCTTTCTCCCACCACTATGTGGTGAATTTTTAGTGATGCCTTTTACAGAAAGAACAGAAAGAAATTATCTCTGAACTTCATTCCCTGCAGACCAGACCTTTGATTAAAAGGCTGCAGGTGATGTGTCCTTGCAAGTCTGGCAATAGACACTAGTACCATTTGAATAGCAATGAACGTCTCGCTTCTAATAGGGCAAAAATAGTGGCCCTGTGTGGGTCAGAGTAAGCTGTAGTTGCAACTGGTGCCAGAAGTGGCTGATAAATCACTGATCACTCCAATAAAATGCTCAAAAATAAGGAGCTCTTCCAGTAACTTTATTTGGAAGTAACTTTACTCTCCTGACCTTCAGGGAGTACAGACTTAGAAAGAATGACACACAGATACTGTTCATTATAAAGTATGTAAATAAAAACACTTTAAATAGCGGAACTGTATGTTCTCTGGACATCAACAGGCAAGCGAGCAGGCAGGCTTGTGCATTGTCCTTTAAGCCAGTGAGGCTTGTCTCCTAGGTATCAGGTCCAAGGCTGTCACCTACGCTGGTTTGGGCAGTAGTGGCAAAGTGAATGAAACTCATTTGGCTCTTTTGCTTGTGAGCCTGCAGGGAAGCTGTGTGCAGCAGGGGATGCTTGGATGGTCTGCCGGTAGAGAGGCAGTTATAATTGCTGTGTAACCCCTTCTCACTGGGTAACTTGATCACTGCAGCAGGCGTATGGCCTGCGTTTGGCACTGATTGTAGCACTGATCCCAGGCCAGCCAGGATTCAAAGCATGCCACCTGCTCAGGGACTCCTTTGCTTTGATTTTCTTTCTGCTGTTGTCCTACCCAGTGATACCTTTGAAAGACTGCATTCACAGCTTCATCCATCAGAGCTGCACTGCCAGGTTTGATCAGTAATGGCTCTCGCGTTCCTCTCTGCTTTAGTTCTTAAGAACCTCCATTCCTCTGTGCCTTTCTTGCAGCTCCTCTGTGTGTACCCTTGCTGCCTCCAGTGGGATAGGTTTTCTGCCCACCAGTGGGGTAACCATGCTCCAGGTCGGCCAGGGCCGCTCTCTCTGCCTCTGAAGGAACAGCTCCTGGGGAGCAGCACTAAGGACAGCAGTCAGTGGACAGAGTCATCCCTGGGATCTCTAGGTTTCTTTTGCAGGTGATCTGGCTTATGTGAACTTAGTGGCCTCACAAAGACCTGCTGGAGGCAATGGAGCAGTCCCCTTGCACACAGCTCCTGCTCCTGGGAGAAGCAGCCCTGCTGCTTCAGTCTGACACAGAGGTGTGATGCTGACTCCATTACCCATTCCCACTTGTCCAGTGGTGAACTTAGTCTATTGAACACTTCTTTAAATTAGGGCACTGGAGGCATAATTTAGATTAGGAGTAAGATCCAGCTGCAGGGGAGACACTTAAAACATACATCATGAGTGCTGACGGACCCATTCATCTCCCCAGAAAGTGAATAAATCTGTCTCCTTAGTGGAGAATTTCCTCATAAACCCAGGGACCCTTTCAGGCTTCACTGGGGTGCAAAGCCGTTTTGTTGTGAGAGGATGAGGGAGCCATGGCCTGATGGAGATGAGTGCAGTGGCTGAGCAGAGTTGGCTCCTCAGGTACCGGCTAGTGAGTGAACACCATCTCACAACTCAAATGCGCAGCAGTGCAGTGGAGGTCTGTGGGCAGATGGGGTAGGGGATGCTTTCTCTAGATGTCTCTTTTATTCCTAGGAAACCTGCAATATGTGCTTTTCAAGCCCGCCGTTCCAGAAGAGCAACTGAAAGTGCTGAACTTTGATCGCGGGAGTGTTGGTGTTAATAAGTTACAAACTGACCCCAGCGCTCTGCTGGAGCTGAAGGCAGCCTGGGGGAAGTTCCCTGCTTTGCAGTAAGAGGCACCCTGTTACACCCTATCGCCTTCTCATCAGCTTCATTAACTCAGGCAGTCTCTCCAGCTTGGATGCCAAAAGGGCTAACATAAATGAACTAATGTAGTCACGTTAGTTCTGCTCTAGGCTGATGCAGCTTGCCTTCCACCTGCTGAAATCTGGCTGTGCAGGAGCACTGGCTCAGTGCAGGAGGAGGAGAGCTGCCATGTCCCCATTTGCCTAGGAGTTGTCAGGGAAGGGGCATGAAGGAGAGAGGCCAGGAGCTCTGCCACCAACCTGATGCCCAGCCCCAGTCCTGCCTTGCTTCTGCAGTTGAGGTGCCACTGGGAATCTCCTATCCACTGAGCTCAGTATGATTCCTGCTTATAAAGCATGAGTGTAATTTGCAAGAGCTGAAGCTTCACTGTGAAGTGCAAAACTCGAAGAAAATGATGCTGTCTAGATATTGTGGCTGCTACTTCTCCCCCTTTTTTTAAGTAGGAATTTTACAGTTTTCCTCAGCAAAAGTTTATTTCTGAACAAAGCTTGTTTGGAGACCTCCTTGTTGATGGCTGTAAGAGGGTTTTTTTCAGCAACTATGTAGAATTTATTTTAAATACACCCAATATAATAAGAAATAAGAAGAGAAACTGAAGTTAGGATAGAGCATGCCTCTTCAATGTAACAGAAAGTGTCAGAAACTCTTTTCCCAGCACAAAATGGAGAAATAGGCTCTTTAGTTTAGGGTATACAGCTGTCTCCTTACTGTCCCTGTCCTTTATAATAGACCCCCTTCAGGCTCCATCAGCAACCTCTGTACAGTAAGTCTCCTGGTGCTCATTCCCAAACCCTGTTGTTCTCTGCACCTGGCAGTGGAGCAGGCACATGCTGGTGTGCCTTTGTGATTCTAGATGCCACCCCTCGAGAGCAAGCTTTTCCCTTGGGTTTGGACCTTATATGTCTTTGCTTAAGTGCTGTTGGCTATATTGTCCGAATGTGACCCATGCTGCAGTTGTTTCTGTATGTGACTAAGACTGCTTGTGGGAGCAGTGCCAGTGGGGAGGTGCCAGGCAGCAGACAGCTGAGGGTGGCCGGGGCAGAGACTGCATGAGTCCATGTGCTGTGTCCTGAGACAAGGGGGCACAAAATCACAAAATGGAATCAGTCCAGATGAATGGTACCTCTCTGTATTTTGCTCGGCAGAGCTTGCCCACATGCTCCGTCCACTGTGGGAAGTGACACCAGTCCCTTGAGTTCCCTGTAGTCCCTTGAGCAGTGGCACAAGCACTGTGGGGTCACCCTGCCTCCTGCAGTGGCAGGACGTGGCTTTCCCCTTCTTCTCTGCATTCTGGTCCCTGCAATGCCAGTGTGCCATGGCAGTAGTGACAGTGGGAGGAGAGCTGAGCAGTGTGCTGCAGCTGGGGACTGACCCCTTGGGAGGGCTTGGCAATTATGGCTCTGCCCTGAGACAAGGGAATCTGGGTCCTGCCACCAGCTCTGCAGGATTTGGGGGGTTATAATGCTGCAGCTGCAGATGTGGCTCACACAAGGGGGGACACGGCGGCCACTTGACAAAGCAGCAGAGGTTTGGTAGAGGCGTCTGTGCTTCTCTTGGGGCTGGGAGGGATGCAGGGGCATGGTGGGTGCTCAGTGTACACCAAAGCCCATGCTGCCAGGTCTGCTTCCTAATGCAGCTTAGCAGGGCTTGCTGACCCTGCATCAGCAGTGTGGGGAGGGGACAGCCCTCCTGCTCCCTTCCAGAGCTCTTCCCAGACCATTCCCACCTCCCAAAGGTGTTGCAGGGCCAAATCCCTGGAGGGAGTAGGAGGTGTGCAGAAAAATAGCCCCCCTGGGTCCATCCATTTGCGTTGCTCTGAAAGCCCCCTGGTCCCTACCTGCCCTGTGGGGCAGAAGGAGCATGGGCCTGTGTGCCAGACGGGCACGTACGGCAGGGTGAGGGTAGGAGGCTTTCTGCAGGCGAAGGCTTCCTTCAACAAAGCCGTTTCTGTCCTGCTCCCAGTATTTCTGCCTGTGCGGTTGGGGATCCGGGGGGGTGGTGGAGCACAAAGGACCCCAGACAATAGGGCGAGTGGGAGCATTCCTCACACCCATGGCGGCCAGCGAATGAGCTTTGTCTCCAGTCGCTGCCTCCCTCCGTTTCGGGGGCAGTCGCTGCCGTCCATCCTCCCCTGCTCCTTTGTTCCCGCACTGCCTGCCAGGGGTGAGACAGGCAGGTGAGCGGCGCTCGAGGCAGGGGGCTGGCGACGTGCTGCGGCGGGTGCATATTAATAGATTTCTCCAGCCTGTCGCTGGGTGTTTGACTTGATTCATGAGAATCCTCCGTCTTGGGGACATGGATGCGGACGGGAGGGAGAGCAGGGAGAGAGCTATTGTCTGCCAGGCCCGGGGCCTTGCCGGTGGCTGCGCCGGCGGCTGCCACCGCCTCCCCGAGCCACAAAAGCACTTTGCACCTTTGCCCCGACGTCCTTCCTATCTGTCTATCCAGGGCGATGCGAGGTGGGACCGGCTGATATCCGTGATCTGTGCATGTCCCTGTGGCATGAAGCTGCACAGGGGTGAAGGCAGGCAGGCAGCTTCCCAAACAACTGCCTTGAAGAGCAATTGCGCTCCAGTTGCAACGGGCTGCGTGCAAGCAGGGCTGTTCGTGCAAGTGAAAAGACTTCCATTCAATGCCTTAGTGACACCAGAAATCAAACATGGGAAAGCTTTCCGATGCCTTTTTTTTTTTTTTTCCTAATGGCATCTGTAGATTTTTCACTAGGTTTTATGATGGGCTATAAATCTGAATAGAATAAAATAAAATACACAGCTGATGGACTGATACTAGCCAGGCAGCAGTGAGCTTCTGTCTGGAAAAGGCCAATTCAGGTACAGCACTTGATAATATTCATATAGAAAGGGTGTGTATGGTAATACCAGGAAAGGAAAACAAACAGGATGGAGCATACTCCATCATGCTGACAAAGACTCGGATCATACGTGCTGGGGTGCAAATAGGATTGTTTGCATATTCAGCCGACTCTATCTTCCCTTTTCCCTGTCCCCAAGCATCAGTGGTGGCTGAGCTCCTTGGGGAGCTGTTTGAGTCAGGGGGACAAATGTGTATGGGGGAGGGGGGCAAAGGAGCACGTGGAGGAGGGATGATTGCAGGGAGGGTGCTGCTGTCAGGGGCTACAATAGAAAGGAGCTAGCTGGTGGGATAAAGCTCCAGGGTAGGGTTTATCAGACTGAATGTAGGAAGCTACAGATGAGCTTGTCTGACAGCTTTCCTTTTATATGCCTGACATGCAGCTCATCCTGTCCTGAACTAGCCATTGAACAACACATCTAAATCATGCTCCAGAGCAAAGGTCCCAGGTTTTATGTTATTTTTTTCTTTCTTCTCTCAGCTGTCAATGAATAAAGCTAAACTGAGGGGAAAGGAGCATTTATTCCCAGTGGGTAAAGAGAGGAAAGCTGAAATGAAGGATTTTCCTCAGCAATAGCACTCCCCAGGTAGCAAACCCCACTTTGGAGTTTCCAGTGAACCTACTGGGACTACAAACCAAACAAATCAAGAAATGTCAAGGTGTATTAACCTGCTGCCCTGCACTGGCACATGTCAGTGGCATACAAGGATGAACCTTGATGCTGTGTCCTGGTGTCCTGGGATGGAGCATAGCTGCGAGCCTGGCTGGGGTGAGGTGACTGACCTGGCTCCCAGCTCCTGCTCTCTGTTTCAGTGTGGAAAGAGGCTGCTGCAGGGAAACCTGGGTTGGTTACAGCAGTGGTTGGGGGCTGTGCCAGCCCTTTGCAATGTCTGCTCTCAGTGAGGCAGAAAATTGGCTGTAAAGAGGAACTGGCACACACCTGTTTGCAGCTGAAGCCAGAGCAGCTTATGTTAGAGGTTACCTGGACTCTACTGCTATCAAGTATCGGCTGCAAGAGAGACGTATTCCCTCACTGCCTTCTTTTATGTGGTGGCACATTCAGAAGCTCTGGGAAGAGCTTCTTCAAATACGCTTGTCTGCAAGCTTTTTGCAGGTCTTTCTTTCTTTCTTCCTTCCTTCCTTCCTTCCTTCCTTCCTTCCTTCCTTCCTTCCTTCCTTCCTTCCTTCCTTCCTTCCTTCCTTCCTTTCCTTCCTTCCTTCCTTCCTTCCTTCCTTCCTTCCTTCCTTCCTTCCTTCCTTCCTTCCTTCCTTCCTTCCTTCCTTCCTTCCTTCCTTCCTTCCTTCCTTCCTTCCTTCCTTCCTTCTTTCCTTCTTTCCTTCCTTCCTTCCTTCCTTCCTTCCTTCCTTCCTTCCTTCCTTCCTTCTTTCCTTCTTTCCTTCTTTCCTTCTTTCCTTCTTTCCTTCCTTCTTTCCTTCTTTCCTTCTTTCCTTCTTTCCTTCCTTCTTTCCTTCTTTCCTTCTTTCCTTCTTTCCTTCTTTCCTTCCTTCCTTCCTTCCTTCCTTCCTTCCTTCCTTCCTTCCTTCTTTCCTTCTTTCCTTCTTTCCTTCTTTCCTTCTTTCCTTCTTTCCTTCCTTCTTTCCTTCTTTCCTTCTTTCCTTTCCTTCCTTCTTTCCTTCTTTCCTTCTTTCCTTCTTTCCTTCTTTCCTTCTTTCCTTCCTTCCTTTCTTTCTTTCTTTCTTTCTTTCTTTCTTTCTTTCTTTCTTTCTTTCTTTCTTTCTTTCTTTCTTTCTTTCTTTCTTTCTTTCTTTCTTTCTTTCTTTCTTTCTTTTTCTTTCCTTCTTTCCTTCTTTCTTTCTTTCCTTCTTTCTTTCTTTCCTTCTTTCTTTCTTTCCTTCTTTCTTTCTTTCCTTCTTTCCTTCTTTCCTTCTTTCTTTCCTTCTTTCCTTCTTTCCTTCTTTCCTTCTTTCCTTCTTTCCTTTTCTTTCCTTTTCTTTCTTTCTTTCTTTCTTTCTTTCTTTCTTTCTTTCTTTCTTTCTTTCTTTCTTTCTTTCTTTCTTTCTTTCTTTCTTTCTTTCTTTCTTTCTTTCTTTCTTTCTTTCTTTCTTTCTTTCTTTCTTTCTTTCTTTCTTTCTTTCTTTCTTTCTTTCTTTCTTTCTTTCTTTCTTTCTTTCCTTCTTTCCTTCTTTCCTTCTTTCCTTCTTTCCTTCTTTCCTTCTTTCCTTCTTTCCTTCTTTCCTTCTTTCCTTCTTTCTTTCTTTCTTTCTTTCTTTCTTTCTTTCTTTCTTTCTTTCTTTCTTTCTTTCTTTCTTTCTTTCTTTCTTTCTTTCTTTCTTTCTTTCTTTCTTTCTTTCTTTCTTTCTTTCTTTCTTTCTTTCTTTCTTTCTTTCTTTCTTTCTTTCTTTCTTTCTTTCTTTCTTTCCTTCTTTCTTTTTCTTTCTTTCCTTCTTTTCTTCTTTCCTTCTTTTTCTTTCTTTCTTTCTTTCTTTCTTTCTTTCTTTCTTTCTTTCTTTCTTTCTTTCTTTCTTTCTTTCTTTCTTTCTTTCTTTCTTTTTAATCTTCTTCCTTCTTATAGATAGAATTGGTCAATCACAGCATTTTGATGAAGTTGCTCTTAGCCTCTTCATAGCACATAGACTTCCTGAAGAATCGAGGAAATGATAATAAATTGGGTGCAGAAGACTTGCCTGCTGTTCATTTCCCCATCTAATTTTCCTCCCTGCACTGTCTCCAGAGCGCGTCCTGCCCCTAGTTGCTCTGTTAACTTGTCTGTACTTATAACATTCTGTACATAAAACACAACTGGGCTCTTTTTGCCCTGATTGAAGTCATGCTGTGTAAAAGAAAATACAAATTAGCTCTGGCCTTTGGGCTCCTGACAAGTTTCCAGCACTGCTTTCAGCACCACAGAGGTTGTGTAACTCCACATCTCTGTGCAGTGACGTCTCCCGCTCTGTCATGAGCTGGACTGGCTGCTGCACATCCAGGTTCAGCTCTTAAGAAGCTTTCAGCACTGAAGGAGGAAGAGAGGTTGCCAGCAGCTGCGTGAAATGTGGGAACGTGCTTCTTCCCGGGTAAATCCCCAAATCTTGATGTTTGTGCAAATAGCTCCCAGTCTAATGTGTGCTGAGTAACTGGGGAGCCCAGCATGGGGAGAGCTAATGTTTCAGTACAGGATTAACCCTCGAAGGAAGAATACAGTAGCAATTTATACAAACTATGGCTCAAGTTTGCCAGTTCTTTTACGCAATGAAGCACAGGCACTTTCCTGCCTCCTCCAGGGATTCAAGCCGTGTACACTGTTACACCATTTCAGCATTGCAAACAGAAGGGCTGAAGCTGCAGTTACCACATTTTCAGCAGAAAACTTTAAGTCTCAGTGACTTCCTCCAAGGATGCTGAGCCAAACACCATCTCCAGACCGGCGAGTGAATGAGTTGCAAATGATGTCACTGGTTTGAAACAGAGCGTGGGCATGACGTGGGTGAATGTTCCTGGTGCTGGGTGTTTTCTAAAGGTTTCTGAAGCATGAGGCATGACTGAATGACTTGTGTTTTCTTTAAAAGTTGAGTGGGTGAATCTTGAATCGTTGGGCTGCTTTATTTTTGTTAGATGTGTGTGGGCTGAGGACATGACTCAGTATTTTCTCTGCAGATGCGAAGATCATATTGCCAATTCTGGGTATACTTCGGGCTGTTTCATGCAGAGAAACTGGGCTGCTTTTTCAGCCCTGAACTTTGCTTTTTGGCAGCCTTAAGCCTTTTGATGTGAAAATAAATAATTAATTTTTAAAATCAGTGTTTTCCCAAAATGTACAAAAATACACTGAAGAAATGGCTGAACATGGAGAAATTACCTCTACCCCTGTTTTCCCAATAATTTATCTGAGTATTTTCATGTTATTCTGGAGATGTCCATTAATATCTGATTTTTCTTCCTGATTCTCCCTAGTCCAGATTGCTGCTGGGCCTTCACTTTACCTACTGAGTATCATCTCCGGTATTTAACCAGCCATGCCCTGCTGGGTGAGAGCCACTGTCCTCTGACTGATGGCTGTGAGTTCTCCCTCTCCACTCAAGAGACAAGTAGGCATATTTGTGGGTATATGTATGTAGTTCAGGCAGTACCCAGAAGCAACACAGAAGTTCCAGAAAATTTTCCTTTTTCCCTTTGACAACCTCCCTGTCCTACTCCCCCTTCTTTATCCTCCTTTTATGCCTGGTACAAGGTATGGCATGTGCTCTGGGAGATGCACAAGGCCAGGCATGTGCTGTGGATGCTTGTATTGTGCAATGATGAGTGCTCTCTTTTCCCATCCCCTTCTGTGCTGCTGAGCAGAGTGCTGGTAGTCATGTCCTTGATAAGAATGGGCTGCTTGCTAAGACTCATAGCCCAGTGTCCTGAAACCACTGATAAAACTTTTTTTTCCCTGCTGATACCAACCTTCAGCCTTGGTAGGCTTGCTGAAGATCTGGGAAGCACTAGACAATAACACTTGTGAGTGAAGGGTGTTGTAGCGGAAAGGCAGTCTTTTGGGTGATCAGAAGATGATGTGTCTATAGGTGTATCCTGTAGGGTGTGTAGGGTGAAATGAACTCCATACACCCTGCTTTTTTGATTTCTAACAGAGTCTAACCACAGAAAAATTCACACTGTCAACCCCTAACAATGGCCTTAGCTAATGTGACCTGTACTTAGCACCATGACCCAAACACTACTACTTTCCTGACTCTATACTGGACCATAAAACAATGAGAACACCAATATAGCTTATTATAAGGTATATGCTCAAGCATGTATTGTATTGCTGAGGTTGTATCATCTTCCAATCATTCTAGTTCCTCAGTCCTAAGCTCTACTCCCTATTCTTGACATTTTTTCTAGCCTCCATTGCCCACCCATGGCAATAATTCACTCCAAACTTAGGGCTGAGTATATCAGTCATCCCTCCAGACTTCAGAGGAAGCCACTTGATTTGGTTAGCTCAAGTGTCTTTGCAGGCCTGTCCCAAAATGACATGGACTGGGTACCAAATCTTATCGTATCATCTCTCAATCCTCACATTATTCAGGAATAATCCTACACTTTCAACCTTTTTTACCCCAAAGCCACATTCCAGCCTTAACCATAAAGTACCAGGGAATACTCCTCTAAACATAAACTGAAAGCCTCCTGCATTGCTATCAGCACTCAGGATTGCCCTAAGGATCAAAGAAGGAGAGGGTGCCCTTTAGTCCTTGATATCCCTACCCCTAACCCTGACTTCAGTTTCTACCGACTCAATGCTCTTTACGTACAGGCCCATACCTCCAAGTGCCCAAGCTGTTCATCCCTGCCAGCCACAGTCCCCATGTCTGTGTTTCTAATAATGTCTTTGCTGGAGCACGGGCATGGGGCTGGAGCAGCCAATGGTGCTTGCTGGGTATAGAGTCTGGAAGCTGTGCTTGTTTTGAAGCGTAGCATGGGAAGATTTTGTTTGGGCATGGCTTGAAGGATCAACTGTTTTGCTCTGGCTGCTGAGAGGATGGCAGGCTGGATGCAGCCTAAAGCGTGGGGCAACAGGGAGTATGACAGTGTCTGTACATCAGTGAGAAAGCAGGGAGGCACACAATCACAGTGAAGCAGTGGGTCAGGGGTAATTAGAAAGGCCTGAGAATGCCTGATGTGTTCCACTGACTCCTCTCCTTTACTGAAACAAGCCTCATTGCTCCTGCCTGCTTACTTCCACAGTTTCTTCATGACTGCCCCCACCCCTTGTCCTTCTGCCTCTGGATCTCTAGAACTACTTGCTCCTCTAGAGCTAGTTCTTCAGCCCTCCCCAGTCCTGTGGCACTGCTGCCTTACCTGCTTTTGGCAGTCAGAGCTCATCCAGGGGCCAAGCATATGAACCTTATTACAAGGTACTCTAACCATATTTCATGTTAGCCTGTCTTGCTGGTTGGGAGCCAAGGACAGAGAGTGCTATGGCTGCAGGTCTCTTCAGGTGACAGGGTGTTGCTGTGAATAGTCAGCTTGCTTCTGAAGTTTTGGGGGGGGATTGAGCTTTACACTTTCTTCCTTTAGTTATTTACATTCAAGGTTGGCATTATATTTTTGATTTATAAACTGCATTTAATAAGAGATTGTCACATAAAAGTTCTCCAGGTTTCTGGGAAGAATACTTATTATAAAGGGTTTTGTAATTCTTACAGTGTGTGGTCTTTGGCTTTTCTGAACTTCTGTTGTATTACTTTCAAGTATAGTTTAGCATAGTTGGAAAGCAAGCTTGGAAAGTGAAAAGCTGACAGAGAGCAGATCAGACTGAGAGGCAGATGGTTAATGTTTGAGTTTGGTTTTGTTTTCAACAGAGGAAGCTAGTATTTCCCACCTGCCTAAGGAGTGCCCACAGCAGACTGAATCACTTCAGACCTTGTTCTGAAATAAATCACAACAGCAAAAGGATGTTGTCTGTGGCAGTAGACAAAGTGCTTATTAAAAGGTGAGCTTTGCTGTGCATGCTTAAGGTCACAACTTCTTTGTTTTCCAGAAAACCCAAGTTTGTTGCAGTAATCAAGGCTGGTGAAGGGAAGGTCCACACAGAGTGCTGAAACCAGCCTGCTTCCTCATTCTTCGCACACTCATTGTTGGGCAACTTTCTCCAATGTCAAGTGAAAACTTCCTTCTCCAGTCCAGTAACACTGTACCCACCTTGCGCAGAACAAGGTGTCCTCCCCACGTAACACACGTTAGATTCCTTGCGGGAATGCGCAGCAGTGTGCTTTACTGAGGTGATTAAGGGTTTTGCTGTTTGCTGACACCTCCTGAAATACAGCATGTGTGTACTTTTATGGCCACTTTGGATAAAGTTACCACTGCAGCTGGTAACTGCAACGTGGAGATAAAACTCGCCACGTGACAACCTAAGGAACAGCAAGCTAAGGAGCAAGGAATTGCTCACTTTCAGACTCCAGTGTGGCTACATAAGCTGCTGCTTAGTTGCACAAACACAGAATGACAACTTTGTCTCTCAGTAGTTGCTGTATTACCTGTAATTGTTTCTGCAAGAGCTTGCAGGCCCTACCTAGCTGTGCTTCTGAATCAGGTTAACAAAGAGAAACTTTGTTTCATGAGAAAGCCTCTTGATACACATTATTTCCAGAAACCCTGAAATCACCATTTGTTACCTTACTGGTGTTTTTTACCCCTATTAAGCTTAACATCAGGTTTTTTTTAGAGGACTGATGTGTCTGTGGCTGTATTCTGAGCTGCTGAAATAGCAGGATGCGTTCGAAAACTGAAGAGGACCAAAACCTCCACTTACAACATCCTGCAGGTCAGAATCGTGTGCACTTTCTAAACAGGTCAGGATTTGGTCTGAAAAGCTGGGATTTCTTGAAGAGATCCTTCACATTTGCTGTTTTCTCCATTTCATTCTCCATTCAGTCACCCAGCCTGCATGCTGGATTTATTTGTTTTACATTTCTTTGCTGTCCAATTTGCTGCCAAATCACCGTCTCGTGTTGCTGTCTTATATAAATGTTAACATTAGCATTAGCTAGGTTCACAGTAACAGCCTTGAAAAGAAACATCTATTTCTGAGCTTCCCCCTGCCAAACAAACCTACAGCATATGTTTTTTTTTGGGTGGCTACTGGTAATTAAGGACACTGGATGTAAAATTATAATGCAGCATGAACTGTTAGTCTGTAACAGTTATGATCATTGTAACACCCCCTTTGACATGTTTATTGTTTCACTTTTAAGTTGGAACATTGAGCATGGAGGACATGACTCCCTGTTCCCTTAGACAACATGATCTCCATCTAGAGACCCTGCCTGCCAGCAGGAAGGCAGGTAAAAATCCCCGTTTAAACTCTACTTTTTTAACCTTGATGACACATAACAAATGCATCAGTGTTACTTTTGTGTCCTGAAAGATGGCATGGAATGGAACAGGGATGCAAATGTATGCAGAGAACTGGCCAACAAATAAACCAGCCGCAAACCCCAAATGAAACCCCGGCCTGTCTAGATGTTGTAAAACCCAATGTACCTCGGCCACAAGGTCTGTTCCTACAGGGAAAAAGCAGCACCATATGCCCGTTGTACTGTTCAATGTATGGAGTTCAGTTCGCACACTGATGCGCTGAGGAAAAACATTCCTCACGCAACGCACTGAATGAATGTCATGTGGTTGATTTCTGTGTGATCGTTGTTTGGGTCTTCAGCTACTTTTACTGGAATCACGAGCTCAGTTAAGACCGAAAGCGGACACCTTCTCGAGCAGGCTCGCCTCAAGTTGGAGCAGCCAGCGCCGGGGTTCGACGGCACCTGCTCCGGTTTGCCTGCGGTGCCAACAGCGGACGGATCCCTGGCAGACACCGGTGTGGGTCTCCCGCCCGCCGGCCCCTCGCCAGGGCTGGTGCCGCCTGCAGCAGGTCCTTGCTCAGGAGGGGCCTCATGGTGAAGAGACCGGGTCGGGCACCTGTCCCATAGGCGGCCCTGACACAGCGCTGGGCGGGGGCAGCGGGAACCGGCCATGAGGGACAGCCGTGGCCTGACGACGGGCGCCCGGCGGCACAGACTCCCTCACCCTCCTTCGAGCACCTCCGTCGCCGCTCGGGCCGCTTCCGCCACCGTGATTACATAAGGAGCGGGTGGCGAGCGCGCGCGCGCGCCGCGGCCCGCCCCCTCCTCGCCCGTGTCCTCGCGGCACCCTGCCCCTCCCCCTGCCCCGCGTGACCACCACCCGAGAAAGGAGGGAGGGAGGGGCAGGGTCAGCGCGTGCCTCCCCGCGCCCCGCCCCCTCCTGAGGGGGGCGGCACGTGCGCCCCCACCTCCCCGCACCCCAATGGAAGCCCGAGTCCCCCCCTCCCGCCCCTAGAATATCCCCCCCCGCAGCACCCCCCGCGCACGCTCACTGACACCGGTGGGGCGCGTGGCGCAGGCGCGGCGGGGACGAGCACCGTGCGGAGGGAGGGAAGGAGGGAGGGGGTGGGGCGGTCTCGTTCCTCCCTCCCCCCCTCTCCTCCCAATCCCTTTCCTCCTCCTCCTCCTCCCGCCTCCGCGGGGGCCGGGTGACGCACGTGCGCGCGCCCCCGCGCGCTGTTGTCCGCTCGCGCCCGCCGGTGCGTGCGTGCGTGCGTGCGTGCCTTGCCGGCGGCGGCGGCGGGGCGCGCGCGGCGTGTGGGGCTGGCACGCGCGCTGTTGTTATTGGTGCCGCCGGCCGCGGCGCAGGGAGGAGGAGGGGGAGCGGGCGGGCGCCTCAGTCAGTGAGTTCTTTAAAGATGGCCGGAGCGGCGGCGGCCGCCGCGACCCCCGTGTACTGCGTGTGCAGGGAGCCCTACGACGTGAGCCGCTTCATGATCGAGTGCGACATCTGCAAGGACTGGTTCCACGGCAGGTAGGCGCCGGGAGCCGGGTGGCGCGGGGTGGGGGGGGACGAGCGAGCCGCTGAGTCGGCCACCGGGCACAGGCGGTGGCAGTGTCCCGTTCCCCCGCCGGTAACGGTCGGGGGGACAATGGCAGCGCGGCGGCAGCACGGAGGGACCGGGTTGCTGTCCGCTCCGGCTCCCCCCCGCGGCGGTGGCAGCGGCCGGTGCCGGCGAGGACTGTCGTCCCTTGGCACACGCGTCCTCGCTTGCGAGGGGGCGGCCGGGACGAGCGAGGCGGTCGAGGGGGAGGCGGTTATGAAAGAGCAACAGATGCGGGGCCCGGCGCCACCCTGAAGTTGAGCCGGCTTTGGGGAGGCGCCGTGTTCCCCCCTCGCCCCGCTCCCACAGGGTGTCTCTCGGGACAGGGCGGTCTCTTGACTGAGAAGCGTGGAGGGGGCACCGCGAGGGGTGCCGGGGCTGTCCCCCAGCTGGGCTGGATCTCCCGGTTTACCGGGCGTTTCGTCTGGGGCGGGAGATGAAAGGGGGTCTCCACGCACTTCTCGCCGCTTTGACGTTTCCAGCCCTGTCCCGAGCGGCCGCCGCCGACTCGCGTGTGTTTTGCGAGACGAGCGTGTGAATAATACAGGCCCGGCGGCAGCCTCCCGGCTTGCGAGCAGGGGGAACCGGCAGGGATTCACGGGCAGTTAAACAAAGGAGCAAGTTGGGGGCCCCGCGACTCGGCCGGGCCGGGGCTGCGGGGCTCCGAGCTGCCGCCCCCATTATGTGAGACAGCCCCGGCGTGCTGGCCGGAGAGCTGGCGGCCGTGTAGGAAGTGCCTCGTGATTGACAGCAGGACATTTAAATACCCCCCGTGTAACAAAAACAGGCTCCCGGCGAGACAGCCGACTCGCCCTCTGCCGGCGCGGGGCGGCACGACCCGGCCGACTCTAGCCGGGCCGAGCGGAGCCTGCTGCTGCCCGAGTGCCCTGTCCGGCGGCCCCCCCCGTGCCCCAACGTTGCCCGTAAAGTCGGGACCGCACCGGGGGTTTGCGGCCGCGGAACAAAGCGGTGAGCCGGAGAGGGCTCCCCGTTGGGAAAAGGTGCCGGTCCGACCGCGTTTGCCTTTCATCTCTTGCCCTCAGCGCTTGCAGCAGAGAAACGATGGCTGGGGGGTGTGTGTGTAGTGTTTGTTGTTTTTCCTTTCTTCCCTCTTACTGGCAAAGGAAAAACGCTGTCTAAAAGTAAGTTGAGAATCTAGGTGTTACTTAACAGTGATTATTACACATGAGTGTTTTCTTGCCACGTTTTCGGATGAAAGGAAGGCTTTCAGTGTTTCAGATGTTGACTTGTACATGGGTTGAGATGATTTGTTCTGTGTACGTGGGTTTCCCTTGACTCAAACCGCAATATAATAGAACCTATGAAAAGGGCTTTGTAAACTCTAAAAACTGCTAAAGCACAATAGTTGTCCCTTTAAAAAACAATCCTTCATAAATATTTTTAACTAGACTATTATTCCCCTTGCTAGTACCCTTGTTTGTAACTAGACACACAACTGCTGCTTTGGATTATAGTAGCTTAATACAAGTTTGTCAAAACTTGGTCACTGCCTGTAATAAAGGTGCAGATGTTGTCTGAAAGTCTTTGTACAGTTACAGGTTCTCTCTCTTGCAAGTAGTTTTTTGCATCTGTGTGTTGCTCTTCCAGTCTGCCTAGGCAATTGAAGGCTTACATTCAGGCTTATCTTAAATGCCAGTCTTATGTCCTAATATTATCAGGGTACAAATGAACTAATTTCTGCAATTGTGACGAGGAGGAAGGTGTTGACTGACTGATACAAAGGTGATGAGGACCTCTGTAGCTTTCGTGAATCTGGATCCCCATTGAGGTCCACAGTGGCTCCTGTGCCCTGTTGTGCAGTTGCTAGAAAAACTGTACTAACACTGACCTGCTTTGATAGTCTGAAGCCCTAAGTGTGGGAAGTAAGAAAGCCCGCCAGCAGAAGCTGGCAACAGCCACATTGCTTTGGGATTTAGTTGCACCCTCACCCAGTTTCGTGACCAAGGGACAAGCTTGTGTGAGACCTGTTGTCCTCTCCCAGCTGTGGTCTGCTCTGGGAGTGCCTTTCCCCTTGCTCTGTGAGTATCTGAAGACAGTTACATAGCTTGTGAATGAAAACATTTGCTCTCAAATCTTGAGGGTTTTTTTTTTTGTGAACTTCGTGTTTTCATGCTCTCGATTATTATTTTTTTAAAATTTAATTTTATTTTTTTCCAGCCTGTAGAATGGGACTGGTGTGACTTCATATTAAGAAACGTGTAAACCCATGCTTACTTTTCAGACTGTGGTACACTAGCATGATACCTAGCACGTATTATTGGATTACAGACTCTTGGCTGCCTTCCTGTGTGTAGTCCGGAGAGTGCTTTAGCAGTGTGCTGGAGGCAGCACGAAGTCTGGTCTGTCACATTGGTACTAGTCCCTTTAAATTTTATGTGGTGTGTCCCCCCCCCCCCCCCCGTATGTTCTTGCACTCTGTGTCTTTAAATGACTGTGTTTTGGTTTACTGTTATCAGTACTTTAATATTACCAAATATGTATTTTATTGCTTCTGCAAATATTTGTGTAAAAACAAATATTTCAATGTGCCTTACAAGGTTGTAAGCTTACATTCTGGGTTTTAGTTAGTCTACAAGTGGGTCTAACATCCAGCTACAATCTTGTGTAATTAGCTCTTGCTGAACAAAAGAGAATAATGTCTGTGTGGTGTTGTAGGCTTCATCACTTTCTTGACTTGCTTGCAGGAGTGGAGAGACTGGAGAGACTGCAGAGACTTAGGTCTGACAAACTGTCAGATCTTTCAGATGGGCAAATCCATTTATATTTTAGGCAGTGTTTGTGTTTTCCTGGTCTTTTTATCTTCTTTAAATGAGAATGTCACATTAAGCTGCTTCCCCCTTTGTGGCTTGTCTAGGATATACCCCAGCTAGAACACTCCTTCATGCTGCTCTAAGTGTTCAACTTTTTCTTGAATCTGTTCAGTAACTCCTGACACCCATTTAAATTCTTGGCTTTATCTTCAAATGACATGTATCGCAGCATGATAATTCTCATTCTGTCTCTGTCTCCCTTTTGTTTTTTGATGCTCTAACTCAGTTTCTAGGTTAACTACATACTGTCGTCTTTCCTCCCTAGTGTTTTTCACTGTGATATATGTAACCACAGAGTGTCTTTTTTTAAACTGATCTTGCAGTCAGCTCTGTTCTTGGAGTATGTTTGTGGAGTCAGCTTTGAAATTTTTGTCCTTTTTTTTTTATTCTGTCCATGATACCTGTACTGTACTAGGCTAATGGGCATTGCATAGATGTCACTTGTTCTTGTAGACTGGATTTCAAAACAGGTCTGAACAAACTTTTAAGCATATAATTCAGCTTTTGTCAGCACAACATAAAGTTGCCTGTAATGCTTCAGGAGTAAATGCTTGTAGAGTTAGCTTTTTAAGGCTGTTTGCTTTGTAAAGCTGCACTGGTGCTGTGCTGGCTGGAAAGGACCATGGAGCAGTCAGTCAGGCAAGCTAAGAATTAAAAATGAAGGTGCCTTTAAGAAGTTTTCTGTGTAGTACTTTTGCAAGGGATGTTTTTTTTGTCAGTGAACTTACAGTGAATTTCTAGCACGTCCCACAGACAAAGAGGTAAGAAGTTATCAAATGGGTGAATGTCAATTACAGTAATGGTCTTTGCCTTTTAAAATGCCCGTAACTTTTTAAATGTATTTTTTAACATTAAAAAAAAAGGTTTTTTTTAAACAAAGGACATGCTTTATTCATCAAAGCCACATAAGTTGGTAATAGAAGAGGAAACATCCTATTTTGTTCAAAATTAGTAATTTTTCCTGAAATTTCATGACGGTGTCAGCTTTGGTGTCTCCCCCTCAGGAAGAAGGAAGACAGTCCATCCAGCTTTGCTCAGTTTTCATCTTTGATGTGTTGTGTAAACAAAACTTGAAGCCATAAATCCCTTTTCTTTTATATGCTTTGATGTTTATAGAAATCAGCATTTCATTTGAGCAGGTTAGAGGGCAATAAAGGAAATAGAGCACGAATCTGTATGTAGTGGATGTATTTATGTACTTACGTTGCAAAGCAAAATCAAATTGATTGAATTTATACAGAATTATTTTTAAATCGATAGTTCTTGCTCTTAGGATTAATTCTGCATTCTGAGTAGGTTTCTTAAAAGAATTTGCTTTTTTTCTCCCCCCCTTTCCTAGGGCAGTTCATTGATGGTATGTAGAACTTTGCCATAAAGTGTTTGATGCTTTGTACAGCTTTGTCATTATTAAAAACCATTTAGTAACATCATTTGAAAAGAAAGGCGTTTTGTGTACCTTTTGAAGATGATTATTTAAATTGCAGATGCCTCAAGGCTTTTTTTTTTTTTTTTTCCCAAATGAAAAAAAAACCCAAACCCCAAACAGCGCCAGAATCACATCTGAGCTAAGTTCATGTAGAACATATTTTTTCCTGATATTGTATAGATCTGAGCATGTCTTCATTTGGTCTCTGAAGAAACATGAAGTTTCTCAACCGCTCCTTAATCTCATCACAGTTTCATAATCAAGGTTCCCTCTTGTACCTCAGTTAGGTTACACAGCACAGGTCCTCTTAACGCACTGGTTTGTACTCTGAAGTCAGGCTTTCTCCTTGAGAAATTAAGAAAATGCACATGCTATAGTGACTGCTTTGCCTGAATTGGTTCTTTGTTTTATGGTTTTATACATGAGGCTCTGCACGATGGGTTCGCCTGCTATTTGCTGCTGAGAACTGTCCCTTTCCTGGCTGCATGCTGCTATAATTTCTCTTTTGCTGTTCCAGTGCTTCTGTTCAGTAAATCAGCTTTGCTCAGGAAATGAACAGAACCCATTCTTTGCTGGGTTAGGGTTTTGTTAGGTTACTGAGCTAACAGGCTCAGCAAGGGCTAGAGTGAGTCCCAGACTGTTGTAAAACACTGGTGAGGACTGTGTAGCTGGAGGAGATGATCGTGGGAAAAGACAGAGGAGTGGCCTGGGTCTTCTTCCTCGCTGGCTTTTTCTGGGATCAGTGGCTCACCCAGTTTTGTGGAACTTTGCTTTTTGCGTCTGAGTCGCCATATGCGATTCTGCTTTGAATCTAATGGCCTTGTCCCAAACCTATCTACTCATCTGGTGGGGTCCATAGCAAGCAAGGCATTTCCAGTGCAGGTGCCGTATTGCAACCGCAGAGCATCACCTGTTTGCAGAGACGGGCGAAGCACCTGTGTCTGCTTAAAGGGACTTAGAGGACAAGATATGGTGATGCTCATGTCAAGAAACATGGAGACTGCCAAGAGAGACTCTTGGGAATACCTGCTCGTGCAGACCTGTTTACAGAAAATTAAGGCCTTGTAATTGTAAATGTTCAGGGGCCTGAACTGGATCAACAAATCCTTGTCTGGTCACTAGAGCTTTTGGTCTGGCATCAGAGGTCTTGAGCTGACTTTCTGGCTTTTATAATGTATAAGCCTTAAATTCTTTCTGTAGCAACTGGGTGTATGTTAGTGAAGTGGTTTAGACCTCAAGGGAAAGTTAATATGTTTGTTAACCTTACTTTTCTTTGGTTTATATTTGTTTCCTCAGAGGTAAGATGGAAGCCTCAGTTTATAATCCAGTGAGCTATGTGTCCTCTGCCAAAGAATTGAGTGACTTCAGCTCTTCTAACAATACAAAAGCTGAAACTGTTTTGGTTAAACTGAGAAGCAACTAATAATAATAAGGATGCCAGACTAGCACTTGTGTAATTGGATGTCTGTTTCCAATCCTCTATATTCTTCATTTGAGCACACCATTTTTTCCCCTCTTGGTTCCCATCTGTGAAGTGGGAAGACTTATTAATATATATTAAAGTAGATGCATTCTGCCATAATAAGTGCTGTAGAGTATTCAAATTTCTTCAGTGTTTGAAACTCTGTAATAATGTGTAGAATTATGTGTACATTTTTTTTTTTCTTTACCGGTTTCTTGAAAAACTGGCTTTGAAGTATGTGTACTTTGAAAGCTAACACTTGCTTCCCTTAGATCTGTACTTTAGTAATTTTTTTCTTTCATTTGATGTTTTGGAATAAAACACAGTAGATGTTTTAAAATATGCATGCTGACATACTAACTAAGGCAAGGAAAAAAATACTGTCCAGCAAAGACCTGTAAGAGAACTGAAGGGTACATAATTTAGGTTTTAAAATCAGAATTGCAACAAGATTCTGGTGAGTTTTGAAACAACTGTTAAATACTAATAGTTCTAACTTCTAAAGTACAAATCAGTTACTGCCTGTTCAGTGTTAGTTAAAAGACACAAAAGTGCAGCATTAGTTACGTAAACACCACCTTTAATTTTTTTGTAGTGTTATAGTTTATCTCGATCAATATTTTTGATGTTTTTTTTTTGTTGGCAGTTCTTGACCATGCAGCCAAAGGCACTGTGTTTGTGTAATTTAAAGAGTTAATAGTGGATTTTCTTTTTATTAGCTAGTTAATTTATGGTTATTTTATAGTCCAAAATGTCATTTGTTAATGCTTACATAGCATTAAAATGTTTTCAAAAGTCCCGGATTTGTGACTTCTGTATCTACAAAGTACAGAAGTAACAGATGTCAGGGTGGGGCGCTGCTGCTTGGTACACCTAGTTTCTGTACATATCTACAAGGTGCTACAGTGCAGAGTGTGAAATATATTCCTTTTATTTTAAACTTATCTTGATTGCTTTATAATGCGTTCTCTTATGGCAACACAATGACAATAAAATGGATTAATAAAATAGATTAAGCCTTACAGTGGAGTATCACTCTGTTAATTGCCAGTGGATTAAATCACATTAAATTTCATTCTTCATTTGTGGTTTCTCACTTTTTTGTGTATGTATGTGTACTGTCCACATACTCATTATGAGATTTCTTACACTCAGTGCAGTTTTGTGTGCACTTTGTGTATCATCTTTAGAAACATTGTCCTATACAGTGTCTCTATTCTGTTTGCATGGCAGTTTTCACAAGTTGAAGATGAACATTCTTCATATAGATGTGTTTACTTCCTCTGAAGCATTCGAAAATAAAATACTGTTGTCTCAAAGCAACTCTTGAGTAATCAGTAAAGACTTCCTTCATAGGTACGATGTGCATGCTTAAAACCAGAAATGTGCTCGGGTTTTACACTTGTCTCACTACTGAAGTATAAGAATTCAATTAACAACTTGGCTGTTGCTTTATTAGCAATGTAGAAGAGACTTTTTAGTGAAATATACAGCTTTTAAAATAGCTAAGTTATTTTTCATTTGTCAGTCCTTTCTAATGCATTGTAGCATTAGCTCATGAATACACAGAACGAACAATCTGTGGAGTATGAATAGTCTTGAGATGTCTGCTGTATGGTGGTAATGTGGATTTATGTGGCTAGTTACATCTCCTCAGGTCAATTCTGCTTTTGAATGGAATTAATATTTAATACTGTTTTCTCCATTACTTCAGCATTAACTAAAGTAGACTTTAAAACTGGTCTTTCTTTTTGAAAATATTGAGTTCATTGTTGCTCAGGCAAGCATAAATGCTGATGTTTGCCTAAAAAGCAAGAAAGCTTTAAAATCCCTCCCACATCATTCTGTCTTAAGAGCCAACTGGATGAGGATGACTGTTCTAGTTTTTTAATATATTGGGGTATGAAGTCTATTTATTTTCATTTGAGACTGTGAGCTGACATTGCAGCTAGCCTGGGAAACTAATTTCATAAATTTAATTGTGTTTATTCCATTTACATTAATGCTTTATTCACTTAAAAGCTCTTAAAGCAGTAGTTCATGAAAGTGAGTGCAAGCAAAGGTGACTTTCTGAGAAATGAAATCTTCGATATTGAGTGTATAGGATTGATCTGATCTGTCATTCTTACCACTTATCAGGCAGTATTTTTTGAACAGACTGATGTGCTCCTTTTGGGATATTGATGTTTGAGGGCCAGTAAACAAAGGCCAAATTGGGTAAATGAAGAGCAATCCAAGATACTGCAGTGTCTTATTACCCAATAGTACCTGTAAAACTTGTGGTTGGCTTGCCTGAGGTACACCTTTTTAGTTTTGTTTCAATAACAAAAATATTTGGATCTTTTCACTACAGGATTACATTATGCTGTTATGCTGACTTACGAAATTCAGTGTCAGGAATCAGTGGAAGTGAAATGAGGCACTGTGACTCAACAAACGGCCCTCGGCCTTCACGGGTATGAATGGGCAGATCAGTGAGCTGCGAAGTGCTGTTACCGACCAATCTAGGAACAGTTCCAAAAAGCAAGATAGCTTTGCTAATGTGATGTTGTGCCCAGGCAAATATTGCCTGTCTGCCTCTCAGGATACTGTTTTCCCTTTTTATTTCATTATCGTGTGCTGTATGGACACACCACATCCTCAATCCCAAACCGTGCTGTCCTGGGGATTTCTTATGTAAGAGAAGACCAAAAGCATGTTAACAAAAATGGTGTAAACCTGTATTCTCTTAAATCTCAAGTTCTGACTGCAGTATTTGTCTGCTCAGAGGACACATCAGTGTCATGAAAAGATGAGCAGCAACTTGATGCCTCTGCTATACCCTCCTGTATGAATTGCTGGGACCTTTGGGGGCATCAGTTGGATTCTCTTAACGCTGCAGTAAAATGTGCTGCTCTGATATAAATGAATATAGGAAAAGTAGTTTAGAATGCTGTTCTTGCTCTTGTTGACAGTGAATGGGATAGCTAAAGTACTGAGTGGTTAGACTAGCATCCTTGCTGAAAAGTGTTGTCTTTAACTGAGTGAAAGCAAATGCCTTGGCTGTAGCTTGTGCTTGAAGCATCATGAAACTCCATTCAGAAACTTTAAGTATGGTTGGATAATCAGTGAAATAATTTTGAGCAAACACCTTGTTTGTCTGGACTATACTTACATGAAACAGGTACTGGTACATCTACATTATGTAATTAAGAGTGAATTGCAATGTGTTACTTGCTGTTCTTGGTGCATGTGTGGTGAATATGGAAGTGAATGCATTTCTGCTGTATACGATGTCGGTTCTCTATGCAGATTACATGGAAAATCCCGAAGAGCTGCTTGTGCATTGTATCTCAGCTGGAAGCAGGAAACTCTCTGTGCAGTTTTTCATAGTGTTCCAAGGCAAAACTATTAAAATATAATATGCTTTTTATAACACATTAGTAAATGTTCTGAATAGTCTATTTTTCTGTTTTGAGGTAGCAGGTAAATGTGCTTTGTGTGCTGGATTCTTGGTTAACACAGTGTAGTAAAATTCTTTCTTACGATGCCAATCTGAGGAAGCTGTACAGTTCTCTTTCCACTGTGAATGTCTGTATTTCTCTGAGCTATTTGAGTAATTAATCAGCTTTCTATGAAGTTTATGCACCATGATACTATGGAACAAGGTTTTTGTTTGTTAGGAAATGTTCTCTATCCCTTAATAAGCTTGCCAGTGCCCTCTGGACCCTCATATGTGTTTGAAAGAAAACCTGTGAATCTCTGAATGATCATTGTTGGAAACTTATTGACTGTATTGGAAACTTCCTGACGATATGCTAATACACTGGGAGCAGAGCAGATACTCTCTTTTTAAAACTCTGTACCAGACACAAAATGACTTAATGGGTCTTCTGGTTTTCAGGTGTCTGAAAAATCAGGACTTAGGTTAGGACAGTTTTCTGTTCTTAGGAGGTGTCTACAAAGGGGAGTAAGCAACATAATAAGGAGGAGACTGTTTTCTTGCATTTGCTGAAGGTAAATACACAGTTTGAGGTTGTCTTATGTAGCTCTATGGTTTGAATTGATAAAAGTAAAAACTGTCTAAAAAAGAAAGCTGACACTGGGTGTATTTAAATTGATGTACTACAAGTTATATTGTAAGGTTGGGGAATTCTCGCTCTTCAAGTATATTGATTTTTTTTCTCAGTGTTGTTTTAATTAGTTTCACAGCCAGTGCTGTGTAATACAAACAAAAAAATAAACTTTTCTACTGTAATTGTATGGTAAATGAATAGATTAATACTTCACATTCAGTGAATTACAGAACTCATTAAAGGCTCTTTAGAGACCATTGGCCTTTAAATTGTTATCTAGGAAACACTTGTGGTGAAGGATTGTTCTTATGTGAAGTATTTGCTACTTTTTTGGATAATTATTAAAGAAAAATCTTTTTGGAGCTTTCAAATTATGTTGGTAGAAGTTGTAAAGGAAAGCAAAACGTTGGTATCCCTTTTTAAACCAGAAAAGCAGCAACCGCTAATTGTCACTTGTACTCGGAGAAGTCTGGCAGGTATGAATCAAGTTTTAGGCAGATTTAAAGCTCTCACTAGTTCCTGAAATTACTGTGGAGTAATGGACAGTTCTGCTTTAATCTAAATAAAAACAGGTGCATTCGTAGTCAGAGGATAGCATGTTATGTTCCTGAAGAAAACACTTTTAAATCAGAAGACTACGAAAAAGTATGTATTAAGACCTGCAGAAGGTTGTGAATCTTCACCATATGTATTTGTTCACTAATGTCAAGAGCAGAGACCAGGACTCAGGATAATCTTGTCAATATCTGAGTGCCCTAACCAGAAGATTATGTTTGGGTCATGTTACATTCTGTTCTGGGTCCATGATTCTTGGGTTTTTTCTGCAGAGTAAGAGGCTGTTAAGTGGGGGAGATAAAAGGGTATCCTTACATAAAAAGTAACCTGGAGGTGAACATTCCCTTGAGATGTGTGGGCTTGAACTCCCACCATCTGAATAAGCAGTGCTGCCGCCATATCACTTGGAAAAACAAAATCACTTCTTCCTCCATAACTATTTTTGTAGTGCCTGATGTTTTGAAAGCATGGCATCTGTGCTTGCCTTCTGGCTTAGATGCCGGGGAACAGGGTGCATGCTGGCTGGGTTTGCAGGGTGAGCAGAATAGATGGTGCTCTTGGAATTTTCAGGTCAAGTGGTGAGGTGCTAGCTGAGTGTAGGTACCTTGGTGGTTGGCTGTCTTCTGAATTTAGGTAGGCTTTAGAGGCCAGCATCCTTATTTGGATATTGCCCTAATGTCCTTATGTAGATGTACTTCCACACCACACCCCCTCCTTTCTTGCAAATTCTTCTTCATTCTTATTTACTCAGGATTTGAAAGTAAGTATTCCTTACAACTGTTAATTCCAAGGCTGCATCCTAGTGTTCTTAGTATCAGCTGATGTGGAATAGAGGACCTCTGGTAGTCTTAGTTTTGGTTTAAACTAGATACATAGCAGTGTAGTGATAAACCCAAAATAACCTAGAAAACTTCGATTTAGTAAATAACTTTCACAGACTCACAGAACTGCTGAGGTTGGAAGGGATCTCTTAAGATCATCTAGTTCACCCTCCCAACCCTGCTCAAGCTGGATCAGGTAGGGCAGGCTGCTCAGGGCCGTGTCCATTTGGATTCTGAAAGTCTCCACAAATGAAGACTCTGCAGTCTCTCTGGGCAACTTCGTCCAATGTTTGCCCACAGTAGCAGCTAATGAATAAATATATTTTCCACATTGATATAATTATCCTGCACTTCATAGAATCATAGAATAGTTAGGGTTGGAAAGGACATTAAGATCATCAAGTTCCAACCCCCCTGCCATGGGCAGGGACACCTCACACTAAACCATATTACCCAAGGCCTCGTCCAACCTGGCCTTGAACACTGCCAGGGATGGAGCATTCACAACCTCCCTGGGCAACCTATTCCAGTGCCTCACCACCCTAACAGGAAAGAATTTCTTCCTTATATCCAATCTAAACTTCCCCTTGTCCTACCACTACAGTCCCTAATGAAGAGTCCATCCCCAGTATCCCTATATGCCCCCTTCAGATACTGGAAGGCTGCTCTGAGGTGTCCACGCAGCCTTTTCTTCTCCACGCTGAACAGCCCCAACTTTCTCAGCCGATCTTCATATGGGAGGTGCTCCAGTCCCCTGATCATCCTCGTGGCCCTCCTCTGGACTTGTTCCAACAGATCCATGTCCTTTTTATGTTGAGGACACCAGAACTGCACACAATACTCCAAGTGAGGTCTCACGAGAGCAGAATAAAGGGGCAGGATCACCTCCTTCAACCTGCTGGTCACGCTCCTTTTGATGCAGCCCAGTATACGGTTGGCTTTCTGGGCTGCAAGCGCACACTGCAGCTGGCTCATGTTCATTTTCTCATTGACCAACACCCCCAAGTCCTCCGCAGGGCTGCTCTGAATCTCTTCTTTGCCCAGCCTGTAGCTGTGCCTGGGATTGCTCCTACCCAGGTGTAGGACCTTGCACTTGGCATAGTTAAACTTCATGAGGTTGGCATCAGCCCACCTCACAAGTGTGTCAAGGTCCCTCTGGATGGCATTCCTTCCCTCCAGCGTATCAACCGAACCACACAGCTTGATGTCATCGGCAAACTTGCTGAGGGTGTACTCAATCCCACTGTCCATGTCAGCAACAAAGATGTTAAACAAGACCGGTCCCAACACAGATCCCTGAGGGACACCACTCGTTACTGGTCTCCAGCTGGACATTGAGCCATTGACCACAACTCTTTGTGTGCGGCCATCCAGCCAGTTCTTTATCCACCGAGTGGTCCATCTGTCAAACTGATGTCTCTCCAATTTAGAGACAAGGATGTTGTGTGGGACAGTGTTGAACGCTTTACACAAGTCCAGGTAGATGACATCAACTGCTCTACCGCTGTCCATCAGTTCTGTAGCCCCGTTGTAGAAGGCCACCAAATTGGTCAGGCAGGATTTCCCCTTGGTGAAGCCATGCTGGCTGTCACCAAGCACCTTGTTGTTTTTCATGTGCCTTAGCATGCCTTCCAGGAGGATCTGCTCCAAGATTTTGCCAGGCACAGAGGTGAGACTGACTGGTCTGTAATTCCCTGGGTCATCCATTTTCCCCTTCTTGAAAATGGGGGTTATATTGCCCTTTTTCCAGTCGTTGGGAACTTCACCTGACTGCCATGATTTTTCAAATATGATGGCCAGCGGCATCCCTTCTCCAAGCTGAACAGTTGCAGTGCTTTCAGCCTCTCCTCATTTGAAGGAGGTTTTAGTCCCTAAATCATCTTCATGGCACTTAGCTGGACTTGTTCTAGTATGTCCATCTGTTTTACTGGGGATCCCAGAGCTGGACTCAGCACTCAAGGTGTAGCCTCAGTAGTGCTGAGTAGAGGGGAAAGATCACCTCCATCCACCTTTTGGCAGCACTTTTCCTGAGGCAGCCCAGGAGGTGTTTGGCTGCCTTTGCCATGAGGTTGCATTGTTGGGTAATGATCAGCTTGTTGTCCACCAGGACTACAAGGACCTTCTCTTGCAGAGCTGCATTCCAGCCAGTTGGCCTCCAGTTCGTGATGATGCAGGTTACACTTGCAGGCATAGCCCAAGACCTGCAATAATGTGTACTTTCACTCTTGAATTGCAAAGACATAATTTACTTAGCTTATATCAAAACATTTTCATATAATCACTTCCTGTAATGTTGACACCCAAAATAAAACACTTGGATGTGCTGCTCTTTGCAGACTTACTGTCTTCTCTGATAGAAACAATTAAGCAGAGTTTGAGTCAGAAAATTTTCACGAAGGATTAATTTTGTGTTTTTCACGGTAGGTGAACTGTAATGTCTCTGTTTTACCATTCTCTACAGGAGTGGTAAATGTCTGTACTCATTTCCAGGGGACCTTTTGCAGTAGGTCCTCTGCTTCCAGCTTCGTACTTTTCTTGTGCATTTCTTTGGGTATTTTTGTTTGAACGTGATTAGTATTCTACCACTGTGAAGAAGGTAGCATTGTCAGAACTATCTCTGCGTACACTGGAGTGATATACAGGCAGTATCTTTTTTCCCTGGTCTGAAAGCTGCAGAGCTGAGTAGCACAGACTGAAGTAAAGTTTACCTCTAAAAGTGTTTATGTGTGAAATCTAGAATAAAAGATGAGGATTTGTGCTTTTGCAAAATTTCAGCTTATAATAAAGCAAAACTGGCTTTTTAAACCTTGGATGAGTGTAGAGTTTTAGATTAAAATCAGTATGTCCGATTGTGTCCAGTGTAAAAATATGAGCAGCTGACAATCCAATAAAGATATCTAAATTATGGGCAGAATCTGTTTCATTGAAGGAGCTTATTCTGCTTACTGCTCTGCCAGCCAGCCAATGTAACATCTGATATTTAAACTCATTATCTGTGTATCTGAAACAGTTTGCTTGTATCATAGCTTAAATAGGAGTTAATGTAATCAGCTACTCCATCTGCGTTTGAAATGAGGATAGTGAGCTAGAGAGGATTGAGCCAGTTTGCTCTCAGATTTCTTCAAAAATGAAGCATCTGTCTCTACTTGCTATTGACTGCAAGTCTATTTGCCTTATAAAAGTAAGGTATGTCAAAGCTGTAGGAGCCATCATGTTTTATTTTATGTCATGGCTAGAAGATGCAGAAATTACTCAGCTTGCTTAAAAGTTCTTAGCAATGTCTGAAGAATGTTGTAGGCTGGAAGAGGAATTGCACAGTTGAGAAACAAATGAGTTTATTTTTTCCCTTAGAGATATTTAGTGAGTTGATTTTGAAGGCAATAGAAGGCTTAATTCAGGTACAGCTGCAGAAACTCTGAATGCTACTGTGAGTGTTAAGGCTACTTAGTCGAAGGCTCCAGGAGGTCTTTAAACCCAGTCTGGTTCAGAAATTTTTAAACCAGTTAGGTGATAAACCGTATTTGGTGTAAGGAGCCAATTAAAAGGTGTGTAAAGCAGGCTGAAGCCAAGTTTGCCATTGCTGCAGTCTGTAAAAGCAGCAAATCAGCTATACAGTAAACCAGGAGTAAGGGATATGCAGCAATGGAGTCTTAAGGTTGTGCTAATATTGATTGCTGGTACTAGGTAGGATGTGGGAGACAGAAAAGGGTATTGCCTAATGTTGTTAGCAGAAAGTCATATTTTTCAAATCATGCCTGACATAATTTTCCAATGAAGGGGCACAGTTTAAAAACAATCATTAGCTTTCTAAGCAGTCCCCTCAAGCTAAGAATCCATCCTGGGTTTGTTACTGTTCACCTTCAAACCTTTTTTTATCACTGTGCTTGAGAAGAAGACAGATCTGATGGTGCCTACTGACAGTATTACTCAGGATGTAGAAAGCTTTACAGACTACGTTGCATAAAATAACACAGTACTGATAGTACTTGTCATACTTCATGATCTTTTCAAACAGCTCATCTTTATTAGGCAACCTGATCTTTTTAAAGAGCTCATCTTTATTAGGCAACCGGATTAACCAGCTAGTACTCTCTCTGTAGGAGGGAGGCTGCAGTCCATGCCCTTTGTTGATGAGGAACAGTCAACACTTCAAGCTGTTGAGAAGGAAATGGAACTGCTGAAGACATACCAAAAAATTTCTAAATGAATTAAAAACTGCTTTTAATACACAGTGCAGATGGCCTAAAGGAGGTGGTTGGCCTAATATCTAATAAAGGAGATGCATGTTATATAAGACTAGTATAATAAATAATTCTTTTGTGAGACTTTGGTGTAGGTAATTCTTGAGTTCAGAAACTGCAACAAGCACCAGTGGGTTTTTTCTATTCAATCTCAACCTCCCCAAAATCCCACAAACATTAAGTCTCCTTGTTTCCCTAAAAGTTGGCAAAAAAGTGGTATTTCTTTTGTTAAGAGTGGGTAGGTATTTTCACCTTTCAGTATGGTCATCATGTTTCTCTTAAACTAGGAGGTGGCACTCTAGCTGAAAATTTGTCCTGATCTTGTCCTGCTTTATGGAAAGCTGTTTGATGTGGTTTAGAAATTTAGGTTTCAAACTGTTTGGGTTACTTGTTTGGTTTTCTGATCTGTTGTGGTTACTAATGTACTTCAGTGGATTACTGGAAAGAGTGTTTTGTAGTCAAATAGCATTGGTAGTGGCATAGTCATGCATTTGTCTAGTACTTTCTTCAGCTACTTTTGTAGCTGGAGCTACAGATAACTGCTGTTAAGGTCTCAAGATAAACTAAACACTATATCAAAGAAGAATTGGGATATCAAAAGGCAGCCAGATTAAGACCATCTTAAATACTGTGGTATCTGAAAAACCATGGATCACTTACAACATCTAGTGCCAGTATGTGCATCTCTTGGACTTAGTAATGTCTTCTTCACTGTTGTGCAGAGTGTATGATTGAATTCTAGGAAATTTTTCAGATGCAGGGAGGGATGTTCCCTGCAATCTAATTGGTAAACTACTTGGAATTACCTATTAGATTGGAGCAGTACTGAGTATTGGTGAATAATGTAGGTGAAATTCAACATGATGCCTGGCTGGGTGTACTGACTTCCATTGCCAAAAGTGCAGTCCTGCTTCTCATGTGCCTCTCTCCACGTTACGCAGTCCCACTCCCTCTCATGGGCTGGCTCTGACAGCTGTCCAACTGTGCTGTAAGCTAACTTGGTAAAGGGGAGAAAAACTAGCTAGGTTAGTTTCTGTCATGTGTTTGAAAACTGGTTGTTTTGTAACCAGACAAGTACCAGGGCTGATGCAGGGAAGGGAAATGGGAGTGCTTGCTTGGAAGGAATGAGTAACCTACTTCTTCCAGTGGCTGCAAGCTGGTAGATCAATGCAAGCTGTATCATGTCACTGCTTCCTAAGATGTGTTTGTCATTTTGGGTTTCTTTTTATAGGCTGTTTGTGTGTTTGTGATTCAGTTATTTCTTTTTTCTTCCCTTCCCTTCCCGTACCTCCTCTCTTAGAAATAGGTAACTAGTATGTCTGTTCTGTGTACAAAAGGCCCTTGCTACCTAACAGGAAATTCTGCACTGGAACTGGAACAGAAGTTCATGTTGATTGTGGTCAAAGGACTTGATGTGACAGTAATTCCTAAACCACATCGTACACAATGCTTCATTAAGATGTCTGGGGACAGAGTGATAATTATCAGGAGTCTGTGTGCAAGATGGCACTGAGAAAGATTAAGACAATAAACTAAGAATGTAAGAGTTGAAGCAAGCAAATGTGTGTAGACAATACATATATCTAAAAGCTTATTCAAGGTTTATTTTTTAATATTTTCAGTCAGGAAAAGAGGTGGCCTTCATTTGCTGTATTACAGTTGTCATAGTTGCTTTATTCCTGAATGATGGAAGGTTTAATTAACTTGTATACTGACTTCCTTTTCCCATCTTCTTGTTACCTCTGCAGTAGAGCTCAGCCTCTTTCTTCCTATTTTTCTGATGGAGAAATAATGGCAGCAATTTTGGATGGTAGTTTGTTCTCAGAATACAACCATACACAGTAACTCAGCTAAGGTGTCTCCTTCAGGATAGCTGTGGTAGTTCTTTTAAGTGGGTTGAAGATTTTGTAGTGGTGGTTTCATAGAATCAGGACAGTGTGTGAGTTCTGCCTTTAAAACCTTACTGGTTTGAAGGTACTGTTTCTAAGTACCTTTTTTTTTTTGGTTGGTTGTAAGGTAGGGTTTTCTGTTAGTTTATTCCTTAGTTGTAAGCACAATTATAACATAATAACCTTGGCTCCTAATTGAAATAAGGCAAATTATGTAAATAAGATGCCGTTATTTGTTTAGAGGCTGGTTCTGGAGTATCTTAGGAGAAGAGGTAAGCTTCCATTGGTTTGGAGTCTTGAGGAGGAGGTAAAAATACATCATGGAAAAATTTTGTCATCAGTGTCTAGGAAGACAGTTAATTTCTGTTATTTCTTCCCTATCCAGTGCCCTCTCTCTTTGAACCAAATAACTAATATGTGTATTCTTCTGTGCATGTAAGGCCCATGCTACCTAATAGAAAGACAAAGGTATTATGTGCATGATGACTGGATCTAAAATTTGTTGCCTGTGGTCAGCTAAACTGTGACTCTAGTATCCCTAGAATTACTTGAAATCCAATGTTAATACTTTTTCCTGCTTTACTCGTGGGAAGGGCAGGATATTCTCATTTATTTCAGCATGCATGTAGCAGTTACAACTCCTTTAATACATAGTGCCTGAAGTAAGATTGGGCTATTGTTTCTCCTTTTCTTTGCTGTGTCAGTTTGGCAACCCTGGGAAAATGAATGGAGAAAGATGGGAGTCTGAACCACTACAGAGAATCTTTCTGAATTCCTGAGTAGAATCCGTTACTTCATCTGTGAAGGGTTACACTGGTGCTGGTTTTAAAGGGCTAAAAGAAATTTTTTCAGTTCAGGTACTTTCTTTCCTATAAATCTTATATTTTGATTCTCTTGCTGGTATGGTACTAGTTTCTCATTAGTTTCACACTGAAATAAAGCCATCAACAGACACTGCAGCTTTTAAACACTCCTTTTTTTCTTTGCTCTCACTGACATTCTGTTTAGTTTTGAGGTCTGCTGTACTTTTCTTATTTTTTTTTTTTTTCCTGAACTTGAGCTGCTTATTTCACTAAAATCTACACCAAAAGATCCAGGCTCTTTCAGACCTTCATTTCTGTAAAACAATGATTTTAAAAGGATAGGGACAAAAGTTATTTGTAAATACTCTTTTAAAGCAGCTTGATGCAATTAGTCTGGTTGGAAAGACTAAACAGAAATCTCAGTTGGCATAGGAAGAGGGGAGAAACTTGGTACTGCTTAATAGATGATACTAAACAGAAAGAATACCTCAGGAGTACTTTGGTAGTGTTAAATTGGCCTTGCCATGAAATTGTCATTAGGAAAAGTACTTCTCATAAAACTGCTACATGTAATCCATGATGGCCAATGCTATTATGAATCAAGCTGTCTCTTCCTAACAGTCTTGCACTGTAATGAGAATGTTGGCTTCATTGTGTTTTTTTGCATGTAAAGTTCTTTGGATTTCCTGAGCATGTACTTCTTTTGACTGTAGTGTGAACAGTCATTTTACTTTTATTTGCTTAAATTTGATTTTGCTTACATGAAATCATTGCATAGAAAATCAGCTCTCCACACAGTCTTTTCATCGGTGTAGATGATTAAAAATAAAATTATGCTGATTATACCAAATACTCAGTTGTCAAAGTATTTTGTAAAAGTAATTGCCCTTTTCTCTCAGCTTCATTCTGGCAATTTCACTAAAGTGAAATAATTGTACTTAAAAATCCAGATTCTGGAAAAAAGCATGAGTTCAGTTTCAAAACCGTATCAACTCATTTTCAGACTGCATTGGAATCACAGAATGGAAGAATCAGTGTACAAATAATGTATGTCACTGTTGTTTCCCTGAGATTTTAGATACCATGGTGATTATGTTGATTGAATACATGGCTACGTCCCTAAATGTAGGTAGAAGGCTTTGTTGTATCTGTAACTGAACCTATATATTATGTAGCTTGATAGTTTCGTTCCATTGATTGTAATTTTCCTATTAGGTTTCTGCTTTTCAAAATCCAGTATGTGGAGTTGAGCTTTCTTTGACAAGACGTCATGTACTGATTATTTTAGCCTCTGTGCTTTGAGGGAGTGAAAAGTACTGTTACTTGAGAGGAATTATGTATGCTGATTTTCCTTTTCAATAGAAGAATGTGCATGAGTATTGCCATTGAAAGTGTCTTCTGAAAGAACAGTGCTGGTAGAGCTACTGGAGGTCCAGGAAGCCTGAGCCTTTGGAAGTCAAAATAGATCTTATACCTATCTGCATGTTTGTTTTACTGCAATACATAATTTCAAATAAATATTACATGATTTAGAAGCAATAGGGTTCAATTACATTAGGGAAGTCTAAATCTATGTAATGAACATTTGCATTTTTAGTGTGCAGTGTGATGGCTAATCTGAAGTAGACTAAGATCTCTTAGGACTTTGGGAAGTGTCAGAACAGATGCCTCTAAGTAATCAAAGGTCAGAGTTTTATGTGTGTTCATTGCTATGCCGGGGGTTCTAATGTGTGTTGTAGGATGATGCAATATTGAATAAGTTAGTGTATTTTGAAGTATTTTGAAAGTTGGTCTTGCATGTAATTTTTATGTCCTTTTTCTGTGTGTATGTATTAAAACCATGTATGCTTTGGGCCAATGTGCATATGTTCTATACAAATGAGGTTTTTTTTTTTAATTATTTTTTCCTGGGGAAAATCTGTAGCTCTGAGAGGGCAGATTTTCTGAGGGCAGATTAATCTGATTTTCTATTTTTCAAATTGGTTTTAAAAAGTATATTTATGTGTGCTACTGAAGTTGTGTTTATACCAGTCGGTATTTTGTTTTGGAAAGCGAATATGGCAAAACCAAAAGCTCTAATACTTTCATGTTGGGTAATTTATTTTAAGGCAGTATGGATCTATATCAGGTGTACAGAATTTTGTCACTTCTTAAAAATTATTTAATTGCCAAAGTAAATCCTTGTAAACTTAAAATTTCTAGCATTGTCTTTCCAGAATCGTTACCATGCTTACCACAGCAAGGCTTATGAGATAGCTGGCAGCTCCATGCACTTTCCCAAGTTTACTGTGTGTTTTTTTGATCAGTTTTATTATTTTGGTGTAACTGCATGCATTATGAAGAGAGGGGAGGAAAAAAATTATCTAGTTGGCACTAGAGGGTCAGGATTTTAAAGCTCACTAGATTAATTTTTAGACTCTCCCTCAAATGCGGTTCTTTTTTTTTTTTTCTTTTTTCTTTTTTTTTTTTTTTTTTAGCTGGTTTAATGCTGTGGGGTGGTATGTAGTCTGTCCAACAGTATTGTCACACTATGACTTTGTCTTTCTTTTCCTAATGAAGTACTTTAATATTGTCCCCGAATGAGTGGCAGATGTGGCTATGTGCTTGTGGCAGTGACATCTTTAGTACTTCCATTGTCCTAACCTGTAAATGTTGCCTACTTGTCATCCTTTTCCCACTTGGAAACAACAGGCTTGAATTAAATGACTAACCAGAATTCCTTAAAATTTGCCAAACACACTTCCTACCCCATGCTTTGCCTGCCATTTTTGAGATGGAGTAGGGAGAAGTTCTTTGTATAACTTGCAAGCTTGCTAATTTTTTTTATCTTATTTTATTTTTTTTACAATAAAGGCAGTATTATTTTGGGTTTTGTTACGCTCAAACAGATTAGGACTGAAAGTAGCAACTGTAGACCTTGTTAAAGGTAAACTGGAAAGTTTGCTATGATACTTGCCCGCTACTTACAGTTACTTGCTGAGTTTATCAATAGAAGTATCTGGCATCCATGATGATGTGAACTTCAGTAATAAGGCTGACACTAAAAAGGCAAGTATCAGTCTCTTTTTTTGAATGGTATATTGCCAGCATAAGATTGCTGAACAGACATCTCTTTCCCATGGTTCAGTAGTCATTGTTAGAAAGACAAAATAGTGTAGAGATGAAATAATAGAATATTATCAAATAACAATGTCGTTTTCAAGACATGACATCTACTTGGTAAATAGCAGCACATAACTGTAACAAATATCATTTTATTTGTTTTTCATTTATAGGAATCTTATTGTCAGGGCTTCTAAAGACTTGTCTGAAGAAGTGAGTTGAGTAGTGGCTAATTTTTTGCTTTGGATCAACTTGTAGAACTGATTTGGCATGTAACTCCCTGCTGGTTTAGATCTGGTGAGAGAAACAATAGATGCCCATGGTAAGGCAGCTGGAGGGAGGAGGGTGGCACCTCTTTTCACCACCAACAGCTACACTCAGCTTAATATTAAATGAAACTGTACCTGTTATAGCCGCTTCAGTGTTTGGACAACTGAGGCTGTTCTGTTACTAATGGATCTTTGCTGCCTCTAGAACTGATTTATTCCTTTCCTTATCCCTGTTGACACACAGTGGGGACTCACCGTCTATATATCTTCTCAGCTGTTCTGTGAATAATTGGAAATTGAAAAAGCCTTTTGGGGATCTGCTCTGTCAGAGAATAGGAAACATCTCTATACCACCAGTAATTGTCTATAGCCCTGTGTTCCTAGTAACATGCTCTAGCTCAGTGCTCCTGGTATTTTTCCACTGTTCCAGGCTTTTTGTTGATTTCTTTTTTTCTTCCCTACTGGATGTTAAGATATGCTTTTTTCTTCTTTTACGGGTGAAGCCTGCACAGTGCTCTCTGAAGCATAGCAAGAAAGGTTGTGGGGGCTGGTGCAAGGGTGGACTTGAAGAAGAGGACGTGCCGTGTTCTTGTTCAGAAATAGGATCATAAAGAAAGGAGATTACCCATAATGTTTCTTCATGGAGAATATGGGGGAAAGGAACAGAAGATGGAATACAAGACAATGGTAACCTGTGTACAACCTAGCTTCCTGACAAATTAACTCATTTTTCCACGTTGAGGATGATCCATTTATTTCGGCAGTCTTTCTATTAGATCATCGAGAATCACTTACCTCTCTCTTTTCCAAGATTTATGTTTTCAGTATACCTTCTGTACAGGAAATTTCAAAAATTTCCTAGCAGAAATATCCTGCTGGCAGTTGATAATCTGTCCTGCTAGTCTTGTCAACCGTGACAGTTGGGAAAATGGGCATCCAAACTTTACTCATATCTTGACTTCTGTAGTGCAATTGTGTGTAATCATACTTGGAATTTTATACAGTGGTACTTAGACTGCTTGTTTTAATAAGATAAAATAGCTTTCTAAGTAGCTATGTCCTTTTAAGGACACTTATAATAGAGCCTTGAATCATGAGTGCTTTGGATTTTTTTTCTTAAACCAGGATTCCTTCAGTCATACCAACAGACACAGTTAAGCAGTCTCTAAAATGTTGTGGTGGTGCTTTGTAACATCAGAAGTAGGGAGGAGAAAAGCCAGACTGGATCAAGAGCAAGCAGGCATTAAATTTGGAAGGTGCAGCAGCAGCCTGTGTGGTGACTGGCATGGATCCAGTACTTGTTCACAAAGTCATGCTGTTGTAGGAGAGGGGTTAGGTGCCTTGGGCGGTTTACTATGTAGACCTGTGCAGTCTTCAGGATAATGCTTCCTGTAAATGTTTTGGACTTCTGCTTCTCGTACAGGCATTCCAGCATAATTGTGAAAAAGCTGTTTAGCCTGTTGTACTGAATTATGTGGATTTGTCTCTTAAGCCATACATTAATAGTACTGCTGCAGCAGAGAACAGCCTCTGAAGGATACCCTCTCCCAGACCCCCCAAAAGAAACCTGATTCCCCCTTTAAAGAAAAGTAGAGGTCCATTGGTCTGTCAGATGTTACTCCCTTTCTGATTGTTTTTTATTTACGCTTGTTCCTTTTATGAAAGTAACTTGTTCCTTTTACATAGCTACAAAACCAATAATCAAATGGCAAGTTGAGACTAAATCAAAAACATTCACCTTCTAGTGAGACTTAAGTCTGGAGAATTGGTTCCTTGAACTTCGAGTAGCAAGGGCTTTCTTCGCTTGTCAGGGATGGGCGTATTCTTGTATGTGAAAAACTGGAGCACTTCCCTGATTCTTCTAGTACCTCTTGCTGATCTTGCCTTGATACTGGATACCTTGGGGAAGTTATGAAAGTCTGACTCTTATTTTTAACTACTTTTTTCTACCTTGGTACTGCTTCTAGAAGCATTTCAAGTAAAACTGGGCCTGTTCAGCCTTCCATCTTCACAGAGTTAGATGTATTTTTGCACAGGCTCCTTCAGTGTTCGGAGTGTTTGTTTGGTTTTTTTAATTCCTTTTATGGTTTTTTGTTTGTTTGTGTTGTTGTGGGTTTTTTTTTTTTTTTTGTAATACTGTAAACTTTTCACCGTTCCTGACGATTAGTCTACAGCCTCCCTGCAGGAGATGAGCAATTCAGAAACTAGGTAATATATAATGAAGACATTTCAACCCAAATGGATGGTGAGGTGAAGGTTAATAATGATATTTCATTCAGGAAAACAGGAGTGGATTGGGAGTGTTACTGTGTTTGAGTGTGTTAATGCTTTCCAGGCTCTCTACTCCCTCTTGGTGACCTTGCTTTGATGCTTGAGGTCTGAAGTTGCACTTACCACGGTAACTGATTGCTTGCTAGTAGCCAGAATGATTAATGTCAGGTTCATCTGTGTATGTTGGAGAATGGGACTTGAAAAATGACTTGTAATGTGCCGAATGTGATTGATGTGCTCTGTGACATCCTTGGTAATGCTTGTTCTTACAGATGCTGCTGGTACCTCATTTGCCCTATGCGGTCAATTGTCTGCTACTAGATTCACTTCCGGCACCTCCCAGTTAGTAGTTTGCCTTCCCAGTTAATTCTGAGTTTGGAGCATAATTAGTAGGCTGAAAATGTTTGCTTTCTCTACAGAATGGCTATTCCAGCTGTTCTAATACCATTCCAGTGTCACCTGCTGTCTGTGTCCACAAAACCCCAGGTGCTTTCATGAAAGGTTATGGAATTAATCAAGTCAGGAAAAGCTTTTAGTTCTTGATAGAATTTCTGGTTTATTTTCAGCAGATTCTGTACCATTCTATAAGAGACAATAAAAATAACGTTCTTAAACAGAATGCGACCAACAGTTGTCAAAGAATTTTTACTGGACTTTGATGCAAAGTTCTTAATGTTAGTCAGCAAGATAATCTGATAAAGGTGATAATGAATGTATCAGATAGATAGACACCAAGAAGAAGGAAAGAGAGTAAGTGAAATTTTCCAACTGTTTCATTAAATAATTACACAAACTTGATCATGATACAGTCCAACATAAATATCTTTAGCTGTTCAGAAATCCAGCTATAATATTGGGATTCTGAAGGATGTATAAACTGAGCCTTCTCATGTGGTGCTTCTAGAGTGTACATTTTAAAATGCTTTTACAATGCATAGGATTGAGTTACTCATCCATTCTATAAAAAGAGAGGGAACACAAGCAGAAGGAAATGGGACATGCATTTTTGAAGACTGTTTCTGCCTTTCTCTTTGTTTATATGTCAAATGAATTTTCATGAAATAACAATTCCTGTAGTTGTGGTCTTAAAACAGATACTAAATATTGCAAGAATTGTGATGAACTGTGACAGCTGAGTTTTGCATTTAGATTTTAAAATAGCTTGTATATAAAGAAGCTGTATAATTTTGAAATTTGATGTGCTGTGTAGCGAATGGAAAAGTAGAAGAACCAGCTGTTGACAGGGAATTCAGAATGGTGAACTTCTCATTGGTAGTTACATGGGAGATGCTCTTCAGTTTCAGATTTGAATTGCTCCTTAGTGTTCTTTGAATGCTAGACTGTTTAGTGTATTGTTTTGGCAGCATGTCCTGACACTTAACTGGAGCATGTCAGCAGTTTTGGCACTAGACTGCTAGGGAAAAGACTTCATGTAGCTGGATCATTTCAAAGCTTTAGTGTTTAAGCAGTCATTACACTTTTGATATGAAACGGGTTGCATGAATAGAGTACTGTTCAAGTTTTCAAGTTCCTGGAATGCACTGAATAAAATACCTAATTTTGGTGTAAATATTGAGTGTTGTATTCTTGCCTTCTGTATTGTAAAGTCATCAATTTCTTAGTGTCAGTGAACTTTTGAGAGAAAGAAGTCTGCCAGAATTCAGATCCTACCAGCCAAGTAGGGATTACTATTTTTTTTCCCTTGAGAACTTTGTGCAAAAGCACATCTTACCCAATTAACCTCTAGTGTTTTCACTTCTAAGAAAATGGACTTCATTTTAACTTCAAATTTGTGTTGTTTAGATAATACAGCTGTGTCGATGCTTTGTCATGACTGTTAGAAAGGTTTTCAACTTCAATCCCACTTTGATTGTTTTATCTAGGAAAAAATGTGCACCGGGAAAACACTACATCTCTCAAGTGCTCTTTGAAATACTTGTTGCTGTTTAAAACAAAAACGCGTCTATAGAGTGATTTGTGTGGTCACTTTTGTAGCTTATATAGCTAGTACAAGTAGTATAAAGAATTCAGGAATAACATGAAAGTATTCTTCATTGATTTGGGGTTAGGAGTTATGTGCCTTTTTTTTTTTGTGTGTGTGTGGAGGGGGGAAGAAGCAAAAACAAGGAAAAAAAAAAAAGATCCATGGTCACTTCTATGAATTGACAGCACAGACTTCAGATTTTTTTTGAAATCATACCTTTTGTAAGGAAAATTGCCCAAATGATTTTGCATAAACTGTTTCCTGTAATTAGGATCAAAGCTTTCAGGTTGAGAGTAATGGTATATATTGTGTACTCATTTTTAAGGAAATCTGATTCTTGTCTTTTTTTTTTTTTTTTATGGCATTCATTATTCAGCAATAAGTTATTACTCAAAATTTATGTGGCAACTCAAAAGTTGAGGTAATTTGGTATCATTATGATTTTATAGACTAAATGTATTCTGATAAGAACTTTAGTGTTTTTCAAGATATATATATATATATTAAAAAAACCTCTAGCATGTATAGTCATTAACATTCTAAAAATGTTATTCCAGCTGTGTTGGGGTAGAGGAGCACCATGCTGTTGACATTGATCTATACCATTGTCCCAACTGTGCAATTCTCCATGGACCTTCTCTAAGTAAGTATGGGTTATTCAGATCTTACTGTACACTTTCAGTCTGTTCTTTATCCATGTAAAATTGAAAAAAGACTGTTCAAAACAACGATCAAGATGGGTTTGATTATTTAGAAGTTACTTGTTATACATGACTAACTCTGAGCTGATAAAAAAGCCCTCCACAAAACAGACAAACCATCCTGAAAGGTTCCTTGATCTGGAGATGCAGATAGAATAAAATACAAACCACAGATATAGATTAGAGAAAGCAAAGTGCACAGAGCTAGAAGAAAACAATCTGCACTTTGCAGAGGAAAAAGAATGAAAATTAGGGTACCATTGTTTAAAGAAAGTGTTGTTTTGTTTTCCCTTGAAGGCCATGTGATAATTTATAGTCAGCAATGACTTAAGATCTAGTATCTTTTCAAAGCTGAATGTACCATTTAGAAATGAGTTTAAAACCATTGTACCCTCAGTGGTAGTCTTGTGGAGTATGAACAAAGTGATAAAGTATCACTTATTGATGGAATTGATGTATGTTGTGCAATACGTATCTTACACAGTATGTGACTTCAGGATTAGGTACTTTCAGGCTAGGGGCTAAAAAGTAAGTTAATCATTTTACGTGCTTGTAGTGCTTAGTATTCCGGTGTCATTTTCAGTTAAAAATCTTGTCTCTCCTGTAAATCAGAATAACAACTGTTTCTTTCCCCACCTTTCTGCCTGTTCCCTATGGAATAGAGGGACTGGGAGGAGTAGAAGGGGGATCATACCAGACTTGCAAACTAATAAACTAGTAAATGTAAAACTGTTTCTGTTCATTTGGGACAACTATTATTTTTCACTGTGATGCCTGTGAATAACCTTTCTTACAGTGCAGAGGCTACTAGCTCTAAGCTGTGTCTCACCTGCAGCAATTTGACACTGAGATAAGAGTGATTTTTTGTGTTGGAAGTCTTTTTAAAAAGACAAGAATCTGTGGTAAAAATTATCCTTATTACTTCATATTGCCTTAGGTAAGTAGATCATCTAGATTTAGGCAATGGTTCAGACATGTCACTTACAACCCAAGCATCAGATGATACATTGAAATATGTCTTCACCTGGAATTTTATTAACTGTTCTTAGCTAAGCTGTCAGAATCAAATTATGAGAGTTTGTGGTTTGGGCTCTGCTTGCTCTAGTGTTTGGAGGGACTGATAATGTCTCATGACTTCAGCTGTTGAAGCAACACTCTACAATGCTCAAATCATGTGAAACTATGTATGTAAGTAAAAAAAAAAAAACAACAAAACCCAAGGCCAAACATTTTTATTTGCAGCTTCTAAAATCCCTTTTCTAAAGGAGTTTCGAAAGCGAAAAAAATCATCTGTTTGATTTAGGAGGGCAAGTATACCTATGATTTCAGCAGATGCTGTGCTATATAATCCCATCTAATCAAACAACATAGTGCAAAAAAGATTACTATTACTAAAAATATGCAAGAAACACATGCTTCATACTATCAAGTGTATGGTTACTTTCAGTATTCTACAAAATTAATGATGTAAAAGTTCCAATAATGAAAAGAACGCTACTGCATAGTTAGGTGTGAAGGTCAAATTAACCAATCAATTTTTTTTCTTGTATTTCAAACAAAAAGAAATCTTCATCTTGATTCGGAAGAACAGCAGTTTTACAAGAACTTTAGTAAGCAGTTACGTGTATAAAATGCTAAGCAATTAATCCTAAAATCCTGAATTATAAGAGCAATTTCAAAAAATAATCCACTGTGGAATTTTCTTACCTTATTTAGAGTGTTCATGTTCTATTTTGGTGTCAGGTCTGTCACCGGACTCTAGAATCCAGAGCTTTAAGGGAGCGCAAGGTGCAGTAAATGTTAAATCGACTGTGATTGCCAGGACATTACGACTATTGGACCAGTGTTTGGTCTGAGGTGACAATACGAGATGATGTACCAGGCCTTAGAAGTGGTATTCTGTGATTTACTTTATGCAAATGCATTGCCAAGTACTAAGTAAAGGAATAACTTTAATGTATGATTTTTAAGTGTTAGAAAGGTAGATTTTATAAGTTGGAACTGTGCTATAAAATCTCCTAAGCAGCTGTATCATTTTACAGTTTTAATGAGCTGTTACAATGGCAGTGAATTTATGAGAAACTACTTTGTTGCAAGCTAGTGTTAGCCACTAATTTCTTGTATCATTATTTATGAGTGAGAAAATAGCTTTGAAAACTTAATAAACCTGGCTTCATTATTTATGATGTTTTACTGTATTTGAGTAGTTAGCTCATTAAGCAGGCTCTTCAGCACTGGTTTGCAGGTTAGCAAATAACTATGAATGTCAATTTATTCTCTTAAGTGTCTTCTAAAGGATACATTTTGTCATGTCTGTAGGAAACAGCTTATCAATAGGAACAATTACCTCTTCTGTTTAATGTCTATGTCAGTTATTCCTATATATTCAACTGGGTTTTTTTTTTTTGTTTTTTTGTTTGTTTGTTTTTTTGTTGTTTGTTTGCTTGGTTTTTTTTTTTTTTCTGGAGAAGCAGCATTTTATTTTTGTTTTTAGAAACTACCTTTTCTCCCTGAAGTCCTTAGCTTCCTGTTACTGTTAGCTGTGTTTTCAGTATTGTTGGTAGTTTTTTAGATTTTGGGTGCATCGTGACTTTGGTAAACTTAAGAATAAGCACTTCTGTAAAGTTACAATTCCTGTTAGTGCAGTTTCTTTAGCTAGGTATTGTATTTACACTGCGGACTGTATATGCCTGTAGAACACCATTTGCACTGACAAGGAACAGTAGCTTTTCCTTCTCCTGTTGAATTTTTGTTCAATATTAGTGGTTAAGTTACAGATCCGGTCTCAGTAAATGTTCTTGGGGCAGTCTTCCAGTAGCAACTATCTAAAGCACTGTTTGGCTTTTTTAGGAAAAATTGAAACACGACCTAGAACTTCTTAACGAGGCCTGTAGTGACAGGACAAGGGGGAATGCCTTTTAAACTGAGAGGATAAATTTAGGTTAGCTATTAGAAGCTCTTCACTATGAGGGTGTTGAGGCACTGGAACAGGTTGCCCAGAGAGGCTGTGGCTGCCTCATCCCTGCAGTGTTCTATGATTCTATGTGCAATATTATTTTTCTTCATTTTCATATCTGTCATTTCTCATGGGGAAATCAACACAACAACTTTTATGAGAATGTCTAGGGGTCTTTTTTAATTTTTTTTTTTTTTTTTAATTTTCCTCAGCCCTTTAAGTATAAGGAACTGTTAAAAATGCAGTTTAGTTGCTATTGAACTATCAGTTTAGACTCCCAAAATTATAATAGAACATTAATTGATTTTTCTTTATTAATATGCTGTAACACTGCATTAAAACTTCAGACCACTTAGATGTCAATTGCTTTGGGTTGCAGTGCTTGTGTTATATATATTGTGCTTGCATAGGGGAGATCACACCTGCCCCAAACGCTTTACACCCAAAACTCTTAAGGAGACACAAGCAGTGGATAGGAGGAAGGTGGTTTACATACAACAGTATATGGTACTGAGTAGTAGTAACACTATCAGACTGAACATGGATATGCTCATATGGTAAGATAGATCGGTGGGGTTAAGTGCTGTTAATTCTGTGGTAATACATAAAATGAAGTCTATGAATCTTGAAGAGACAAAAAAGTCTGAGGTTTAGAAATAGAGCTTTAATTTCCTAGTTTTCTTGCTGACCTTTTAGATTTGGACAGCTTTCAGGCTGCTGCTGTTTACTTGTGCTGCACTGGATATGGAGTCTTAAATTGTGTATAATACGCACTGAGGTTCTGACATAGAAGTATGTATATATATGTGTGTATATATATATAAATATAAGTATAAAGGAATTCTATAGATATAAGTATAAAGGATTACTTGCTCTCAGGTGTCCTGAAGACTTAATGTGTTGCAGGTAGGAAGACTGTCCCTTGCATAAAGCGTAAGGTTTGTTAAAATCATAGTAATATGATTGAGGCATGTCATGTTCACTGATGGGATGACTGCAAAGCTGAGCCATCTGATTTAACTCATTAAAAATTTAATCCTTCCAAAATTTGTAGTGAAGAAGAGGAGGAACTGGCACAGACATGACTACACAGAATTGGATGATGGTTCCAAGCCTGTGCAGGCTGGAACGCGGACCTTCGTTAAACAGCTGCGGGCTCGCTCTTTCCCAAGGTACCAGAGCTTGCTTACATATTTCAGTAAAAAGAGAGATGTGTTGTTGCTGAGTGTGCCTTAGAGGAGACAGCTGACAATTTCTCTGCTTCAGAAAAGGAAGGTTGAGGATGACTTCTTCCTCCTCCTCTAGAATGTAACACCACCTCGCCCCGCCCCCATCGCTGTTTCAGGTGGATACTGGGATATGTTGTCTGTTGGCACTGCTGTGTGGTGGTTTGAGAGGACTGGAGATTTGGGGGTTTTGATTTTTATTTTTTTTTTGTGGGGGAGTGAGTGTTGTAGCATGAGTGGTTGCTTTTCTTTTTTGTGCCTGAGCTGTCAGAATATTTTCTGTCTATTCCTCAACTTCTGTTCCAAAAAACATAGAACATTTATGTGAGCTGGTAGTCTACCTGTTCTCACTTGCTTTGGAGGAAAGTGGAGGAACACGGATGTATTTTCATCCTGAGCTGTGCTTGGCTATCTCACTGAAACACAATGACTTACAGTTCTTTAAAAAAGGTGGTGGTTGTTGTTACCAAAATATACTATAATGCCTTCTCTGAGAATTCCTTTTTCTTGTCCTCTTAAACAACTTATCGATCATATAGAAAGACCATGAGTTCCTGCGCTGTGTGTGACAGTAGACATTTCCTTGCTAGTTTACATACTTTTCTTTGTCTTTCAGTTATATGCTTAATATAACAGGACCACTTCTCTTGGATTCAAATGTAGACATTCCATTTGTTCTCCCCCCAATTATGATATAAATTCTTTTTCTTTCATTAGTGCTTGGAGTATGCTTTTTTGCTAATGTTCCATTATTTTTTTCCACCAGTGCTGATGAAGTAATTTTGAAAATGCATGGGAGCCAGCTGACACAAAGATACTTGGAGAAACATGGGTTTGATGTTCCCATTATGGTTCCTAAATTAGATGGTCTGGGGCTCAGGCTTCCTCCGCCAACTTTCTCCGTTTTAGATGTGGAACGCTATGTAGGTAAGAGTCACTCTGGAGTATATACAGATGATTCTGTCTGTAAATTTAAAATAAATATTTGCATGATTATAAGAGCTTATTATAAGGTTGCCAAATATATAAGTTGAAGACTATCAGAGACTAAAATTAAAGACATGTGAGTTAATTTTGCTTTTTTTTATTTGTTTTCTTTTTTCTTGTGTGGTAGATATGTGATGAGAGTACAGTTTTCTCAGCTGTCAACCATGTTAATTTTCATGCAAGCTAAACATGGGTTTCTTCTCTGCTTCATGTTGTAAAGTATAGTGACTTTTAAGATTGTTCTCTTTGTGGGAATTGAATGAACCACTCTTGTGATAATCAATAAAGTTCAGTCATTTGTTAGGATCTTGCAAAACTTAATGTTTTGTGCTCAGTAAATCGACATTTCTGAATTAAATCTACCTTCCTGGAAAATTTCCTACCTTGGCTTCACTTAGCAGGAGAGCTGGAGCTTCCCAAGGACTATTTCTTCCTTATCAGCTCTCTTGACAGTCTCTTAATTGTTTCAACCTCATGTAAGTGTGCAGTACAGAGAAACAGAGACTGAGCCAACTGCAGGGTGACAGTAATTTCCTGTAACATATAGTACAGTGGAGAAGTTTGTATATGGCCTTGTCTGTGTTCTTGTGATAATCTAAATTTGTGAGTTGAAAGTATGTTTTCATGTCTATCAACATTTTACAGTGGCACCAGAACACAGAAAATACATAGTATAAGGAAAGTTATGTTTATGATGCTTATAAACAGTAATATGTTCTGCTTTAAAATGTTACTGTAGCTTTGATACTTTGGAATACTGCCTCTTCAGATTTAGATGAACAATAGTTTCATTCTCATATGTACATTTTGACCTGCCAGGTTCTCCAGTTTAGAGAAAAAAAAAATGCAATGCCACAGGTTAACCTTTCTATTAAAGAAATAAAAAATAAGAAAACTGAATAAATGTTATTCCCACTGGAATTTAGTGAGTCAGTATCACCTTGCACTTTTGAAGTTAATATATTAATAATATACATCTAGATGCATTCCAACATTCCAAAAGTAATTGTAAAATTGACTGTTGTATAGCTAAATGGACGTAAACAATTGCTGTAATGATGTTGTTGGCTTTCTCTTGACTAAAGTGGCTTCTTGCTTGTCTAGCTCTACAGATGTATCACTTCAAAATACATGGCACTTATACCAGTCCTTGTTTTCAGAAATGAAGCACAGTCATGGCAATTACTTAGCGAAATTATTGTGTGCTTAAAAGTTATGCGTCAGTATAAGGATGGTGGGGGTGTGTTGTAGGATGTTTGCAAAGGAGTACCTGCATGGTTTTTAACATTAATAACATTAATCATGGCGCAAGTTTAGTTCAGTTTGCTAAGAATTACAAACCGTGAACAGAAGGATTTATTATTGTAAATAATTCTCAATAGTCCTTGCACTAAATATTCAAGTGCTGTGGGGATGATTAATAGGAAGAGTGAGTGAGGGACAGCTCTGCCTTGGTAACTTTATCTACACGAGTCTTTCCAATGCAGCCACAAACCCAAGTTTTTAAGCCAGTTGCAGTCATTCTGTACTGCTCTTTCTTTTTGATTAGCCACTGGAAAGAGGACTTATTTTTAGTGTTTTTGGTTCTGTCCTTAGCTATAGCAATTAAAGTTAGACCTGGTAAGGAGTTGGTTTATACTGATATGCCTGTTCCAAAAGAATACTGGTAGTGGAGGTTTTGTGCAGGAATGTTTTGAAGAAGGCTGGAAAAAAGTTGAATTTCTCTTAAACACCTGAATTGGCTGTATTTATCTGTGATAGGTTTAAGAAGGTCATTCTGTTTTCCACAGGTGGTGACAAAGTGATAGATGTAATAGATGTAGCAAGACAAGCAGACAGTAAAATGAAGCTCCATAATTATATTAAGTATTTCACAAATCCTGACCGGCCAAAAGTATTGAATGTGATCAGCCTGGAATTCTCGGACACAAAGTGAGTATCGACTTCAATTCCTTGAACACAGGAAGTGGTTTTCACTAAGCTGAAGAGTATGTGTAGTAATATAATGTCTGTAGTGGGAAAGATAGGAGGCTGCATGTTTTATGTAGATACCTATTGTGATGTAATGTGAGAATAAAACACTTATAAGTAATAATTTTGTAGGAAACAAATTTAAAGCTGTAATTTTAAAAGAGATGTGATTATTCTTGGTTATGTTCATGGTTCTTTTTTGCTTTGTTTTGTTCTCTTTCAAAGGATGTCTGAATTAGTGGAAGTACCAGATATTGCCAGAAAGCTTTCATGGGTGGAAAATTACTGGCCAGATGATTCTGTCTTCCCTAAGCCTTTTGTTCAGAAGTATTGCTTGATGGGTGTCCAGGACAGCTATACTGATTTTCATATCGATTTTGGAGGAACATCAGTTTGGTACCATGTTCTCTGGGTATGAAGGCTTCTTGATTTATTACTATGTGAAACAGTATTCTTTAAGTGTGGAGCTTTCTGCCATGGCATTATCTACTGTATGAAATTTTGTGCTAAAATCCCAGGGGAGGAGCTTTAAAGTGAATTACTGATTGTTGCATTTTTATGCTGCTGGTGACTTCTAGACTGTTAACTGTTTGACTTGATCATTTTAGTAGGCTGATAGGTGAATAGTGGAGCTTTGGTAGGAAGAAATTAATTGAATAAGAACTCTTGCCATATGCAGCTGCTTATTCTTATCACAAACTTTCACCCCACCATCATAGAAGAGACATAGTGGTTTCATCTTACATTTTGTCATTTGGCATATGTGTGCAGAGCCATAAATTGTTTATAAAAGCTGGAATCTTTCATATGCCAATGAAAAGCTTTGGGTGTTTTGTTTGCTGGTTTTACATGGTAAGATACCAGCTGGGGGTAGTGTTTTATTGACTCAGCTTTTGGTGGGTTACAGTTCTGAAACACTGAGGCTTTGAAAACCCTGACATTCTGTGGTGGAAACATGGCTTACTAATCATTTAGGTCAGTCTGTTACTTAATTAGGAAATACACAGAGGTTGTAGTTATGCCTCCAGGAGGACATGCATGCATTTATTTGGCATTTCTGTTAATAGGGTGAGAAGATATTCTATTTGATCAAGCCCACTGATGAAAATTTGGCTCTGTATGAGTCTTGGAGTTCATCTGTCACCCAGAGTGAAGTATATTTTGGGGACAAGGTTGACAAATGTTACAAATGTGTTGTGAAGCAAGGACACACTTTATTTGTTCCAACAGGTAAGATGTTACCCTTATTTCTAGGACTTTGCATGTTTGATCACCAGGAATTGAGGGTATCCTGAAATGATTGCATTGTCAACATTCGGTTTCTTCTAAAATTTTGGATAAGAAAATAATAAAAAATTCAGGAATTCGGATTTTCAAAGCAAGTAATTAGCTTTTTAGGTTGCCTGACAGTAGTAACAGTTGTCAGGAAATGAAAAGATGCTTATTACCCAATTATAAGACAACAAACGAAAGCTGAAGTTTGATATCATGAAAACAATTCCAGTTCCTAGGACACACGTTGTTCACCATTTGATAGGTATCCAGACTGAAATCTTAATTTTATATTACAGTTTTATTTTTACAGCTTTTGAATACTCTGAGAGCTACTAGGTGAAATTATTACTAAAACATCACATAAACTACTTATGCTGTAGGCTAGAGAATTAAAAATAAAAGACGAGTGGGTTTTTTGGGTGGGGTTTTCTGTCAGCAGGAAGTCTGAACTGTGGTGGAGCCTGTGAAGACTGAATCAAAATGGAAGCGTCTCTAAATAAAACTGAAAAAATATATAATTGGATTCATGTGTTAATTCTTTTTATTGAAAAGGGTATTATAGTTTTCAAAACTGTAGTGTTCATAAATTCATTTCAGCAGCTTTCTTTAAAAATGAGGCAGAGGTATGATCTTCTCGGATTTCATTTACCAGTTCTTATAGCCATCACCTAATAGTATCTAGTAAATTAGAGGACATATTTAAGAAAAAAGAAATACCAAAACAGTGTAACTTTTTTATTTGCAAAATCCCCACAGAACAATCCTCCAAACAAAACACACCACTTCCACCCCACCCAAACTCCCAAATACCATGAATTTAGAAGTCTAGTAAATCAGACCATATTTTGCTAACAAACCACGTGCCAGCTAACTTTTTTTATTTTCATGTATCCAGTCCATCCATATAAATACCTTTTAATTATTTTATTATTTAAGCTTTGTACTGGGTATTACCATGCTTTTTGAGGCAAGGAAGCTTTAAATATATGGAGAAGGAAAATGATGCATGTTTCTACTTCTGTAATAAGCCTTGCAGATTATGTTCAGTACCTTATTCTGTCATGGACTTCATAGACAAACATTTTTCTCATAGCTCAGCTCTCTACCTGTGAGGTTTAGTGTTCACTGTTCTAGCTCATGGCTTCTGAAGAATAAATACTACATGGTGAGAAGCTATATATGCACTCCACATTCCTGAACACCAGACCTTTTTTTAAAACCATACGTTTTTTGGCAAGAGATTACATTGATTTTCCATTCATCTAAGTGTAAAGTCATACATCTGTGAACAAAGCATGCAAAATTACAGAATGAAGAACTTCACTGTGGTGTGTAGATCTTTGAAAATAGTTCCTGCTTCCCAAGTAATCAGCTGAATCTGAGCTCTCACTATAATGTGGCCAAAAAGGAAAGTATCACAAAATGATAATTTGTAATGTATACTTGAATTTGTGTGTGTATACACATAAAATGGTACTTTTAAATGTAAATGTGCGTAGACTCATGTGTATGTGTATACACACATACACATTCATATGATATAGTATAAGAACCAATTACTTCTTCTAGGTTTCAAGGTTAGGTGTTTAAAAGTGGGATATTCTGTAAGAGTGATGAAAGGCTTTAAAAAAACCCACCCTGATCTTTACTGAAAAATCACTTTTACTGTTCTTGCTTGCACTGATGCTAGTGGATGTCATAATTATTTTATGATCACTGAAATATGTTTGGAGCAGTCTTCTGACAGTCTTGCATGTAGATGCATAGCACCTACTGTGAGGCTCTTGAGAGTTATTTAAATATTACTCAGGATACTCTGTGGTCTACACCAAATTTTCTTGCATTGTTACATGGAATTTGATCAAACTGCAGCATAAAGTAGCAAGTAGGAATCATTTGGTTGATACAGACATGCCATAAAAATCCTTGGTGTTAATGTAACAGTGATGAGGCTTTGTTATCAGTTTTATCAGCGTCTGGAGGGATGTGTGCTTAAAGGATTGCAACACAAATATTCCCTTGGAGAACTGGAGATATTAATCTACTGCAGTGATGATGATAAGAGTGAAAAACTGAAACCATATTAACAAATGCAAAATGCAGCTGGTAATTCAAGGCAGTCTTCACTGCACTACATTTCTCAAAGAACAGAAGTAAAAATGACCAATGTATAATAGTTTTGTTTTTTTTTTTTTATAAAAAGCCCTCAGGTTGCATCCATCATTGTGTTCTACATTCTCTCGTATTCCATTCTGTAATGTACTTCCTTCCCAGGCTTCATAGTAAGCATGTTGCTTAATCAGCATAGTTGCTAGGTTTCAGGTCTTTTTACGTATGGTGCCCCAACAATTGGAACTAGTTGTTCATAACTGAATTGGGGCATGGATTTAATGGTACCTTGCAATATATAGTTGCTTGTGATTTGTGCTGATACTGACTCAAGTTGAGGAGCTTCCTGTGTTTGTACATCTTGGCTATGCTCAATCAGACCATTAAGTAGTCTGCAACTGTATGACCAACTCATCTTTTGTCAAAAGATCATATGTATGCATGCGAAATCAGAAAAAATCTTAAAAGAAGGAACTCTAGTTTATTTACATTAAAGCTGCACAGTATAAATTTTTAAAATAAAGGTTTTTAACCAGGAAGCTAATATTATATGTTCTCTTGTGTACTTAAAATTACCCAGTAGTAATCAGCTAGATGGGTAGCATAATGTTTGCCATACTTTGCCATGTTCAATTGTAGAGTTCATAGGGACAGTATTTCAACTACATGACGAATTTATATAGTCAGAATGCTTAGACTGGGGTTTAAACTGGTCATAGTATCACTGGAATTAGGATTACTGTATTTAGAATAATTTATGAGCCACATCTGAATTCCTATTTGAGAAGCTTCAGTATTGCTGGATTACTTGATGTTTAGCAAACGGCTCAGTTGCTGTAAGCAATGTGTAAATATTTAAAGGAATATAATTTTGTGAGTGTATCTTTTGTTCAGTATAACCTAACTCTCCTGACTTGCTTATTTTTGTTGATTGGAGGGGAAAAGGGGAGGGGTATTTACTTTAAAAAAATCACTGTCAGCCTTGCATTCCAGTGAAAAATGCCTTAATCTTAACAGTTTCTGAAAACCACAGTTACACTAGATTCTGAAACTTGGTATTTAAATTCTATTAAAATTTACTTACAGCATGGAATACAAGTTTTGCCTTTTTTTTTGTTGTTCCCAGGTACAGTGTTTTTTACTTACATATGTATTTAAAGACAGTCTTACAATAATTCATATGCATGCATTAAGTTTCAGAATCTCTCATTACAGGCTGGATTCATGCTGTGCTCACGTCTCAGGATTGTATGGCTTTTGGAGGAAACTTTTTGCACAACCTCAACATTGGCATGCAGCTCAGGTTAGTCTCAGCTCTTCCTGTACCTTTTTCTCAGTAAGCAAGGTACTCTTTTAATAGATATTCATGCTTTTAACCAGGATGAGGTCGGTGCAGGCTCTCAAGCAGACAATAGTGGCATTTTCAGTTAGAATGTATCAAGTACATTCTCTTCCTTCACTTTTGCAAAGTTTGTTTCAAAATCAAAATGAAGGGTATGCAAGAATGTGAGCAAATAAAAGAATAAGGTAAAAAACTCTGCTCTGGCAATTAGTGTGAGTAAAACAAAACTGAGCAAGCCCAGGTGTGTGGCATTGAAGTTGAAATGAGTCTACTCAAGTCAGCATTGCTCTGGGGGCAGCTGTATATTTAGATTTTTGTCCAAGATGCGGAGCTGTCTTCTAAACATATTTCTATTTATTACAGTGGAATCCTGATAAAATTCCATCTGTTAAAAGATCACACATTGGGTTTGTATCCTAGCTTTATATAAAGTCCAACTGTATTCTTAGAAGTGCCGCAGTCAAACTTTGTAAGGTCAGAGCCTGGATGAGACCAGAGTTCAATCTTGTCTGTAGTCTTGTTGAGATTTAACTATATGGTACTTGACTTCTTTCATTTATCACAACCATGGTTATTTTATTTTAGACATTGAGTCATTTTGAATTATTATGTAGTTGAATAATGAATTTGATAACTAGAAGATGTTCATGTTTTGTACTATTTCTACTTACTCAGGTGTTATGAAATGGAGAAGAGGCTAAAAACCCCTGATCTTTTCAAATTTCCTTTCTTTGAAGCCATCTGTTGGTTTGTGGCCAAAAACTTACTGGAAACATTGAAAGGTAAGCTAATCCTTGTTTTATTTCAAAAGATGCACATGTATCTGCTTTGATTTTTTTCTTTTTTTTTTCTCTTCACTGATAACGGAGAAGATCATACTGCTGCCATGTGAACAGAGCAAACTTTGAAACTTTCTAAGCTAGAAAACCAGACTTGATTATTTTTTTATTAATTTTTTTTAAAAGCCACATTATTTTAGATGCAGCGGTTCTTGGTTCTAGCTAATGATCTTTCTAAAAACTACTTTGGTGATCAAAAGCTTTCTAGGCTAACTTACACTGTGCAGAAGTCCTAGTGCGCCTGGCGATGCATGTAACTAACACTTTGTAGCACACTGCCCCAAGCTTTGAACTATTTTATTAGTGTTTGCCATCCAATGCTGATGACATATCTGGTCAGTGAAAATATTCTAGGTTATCAAGGCTGAGTATCCGAGATCCTGCTGTAGTACAGTTATGCTACCAGCCAAACAGGATTAGTTTGCCATTATTTGGATGACCTCATTAAAGAAGATAAACTCCAATGACATTAGTTTTTCACTCAGGATGCTTCTGTAATAATTTAAGATTTTTGAGTCCCCTTTGATAGCTTCCTTCTTTCAGCAGAGAACTCTCTAAATCATCCCACTAATTTATATTTGTGAGTTTCTTCTTGGTGGCTTTGCAGCTGAATGAAGAGGTTTTCTCGCACTTCTACAATTTCTTTGACCTTTTCAGTCAAACTACCTGTGGTCTTGTCCTTTGTAGTGAAGAGAAAGGTGTCTGAGGGCTTTTGTAGGAAAGATGCATCAGTTCTTATGAGCTGTGTTAAATCATTGGTATGAGTGTTTATCAGTAGATGTCTCAACAACCTCTTGTTCTTGACAGTTGCTGGTCCCTTCCAGACTTCATCTTCTAGTCCTGTAATTCCTGTATCTGTACCTGTGTATAATTCAGCTTGAGAGAGTGTCTGTCTGATTTCACCTTCTTTTTGTCAAATATCTTGCCCTCTGCCTGCTGTATTTAATCTTAATAAACATCATACTCCAAATTATGTAATTCAAAGGAGATAAATCAGTTCAGCGAGGAGCCTGCTAAATTCAGCTTCTGCTTTGGAAGAGAGCAGAATCTCATGTGATATTATTTTTTTTTAATATGATAATAGTCACAGTTACTGAAAATTATTTATTCTCCTTTCAGCAGATGAAGGCATTGACCAACTCTTGTTTCCTAAATGAGCATTTGAAGTTTCTGGATGAGCCTAAAGCAACTTAGAAATCTTACCAAATAGAACAAACTTGCAGAAAATTCTTGCTTAAAAAGAATAAAAAAAAAAAAGGAATATTCTTTTGCTTTGGTTGGTCTCACTCCTATATATTTAAAATTTGCAAACTCTTCAGAAGACATAGGAGCCGTATTCCTGCTGGAAAAGCAGTGGGATAGATGTTTCTGTATCATCCAGCTAGTTATGAGTCATGTCCTGTGTCCATCCCTACTTCTTCCACCTCCTCTTTTTATCCCGTGAGTCCTTGAGTACATAGACTGGGAGCCTTTTGTAACTTGTGTTTTAGGAATGAAGTTTATTCTTATGTTATTTTTAATCTATGGCTTAGAAGGTATTTTGTTGCAGAACAATGCTGTGATCTATAAAACTACCATAAAGAACAATAATAGAGGTTTCCATGGCTAGAGTGAAGATTATGTTGGGTTTGGCATCAAGACTCATGTGAATTAAGTGTTTGCTGGTCAGAATCCATAGTTTTCTTAAAAAGGGATGATACATGTTTGGTTGTGAAAGGTAGTGGTGGTGACCAACTTGTAAAATGTTGAGTGCATGGGTGTTAGCAGTACCTTATGTGAAATTCAGGTCAGTAAGCAAGATCAGCACAATGTATCTTTCTGATTCTTTTTATAAAATGGTAACAGGGTCATAAACATCGTGATTTTTGTCTTTCATTGGCAAGAAGTGTTTTATATTTTACGTGTGGTAGCTTTTGCCTAAACTATTTTTCTTCATAGTTCTTGGGGCTTCAGAATAGGTAACTTCATCCATCTGATACTCAGTAATTTTCTTTACTCTTAAGTTGTGCAGTCTTTTCTATGGCAGCTAAAAAATTCCAGCCTGTGATGCTGCATTATATTTTCAAAACTGTCAACTGAATAAGCTAGTGGGCAGGAAGATTTCTACTGCAACTCAATGCCTGACACTCTTTCTCCAGTTGGAGGCATCTCTGAGGGAAGAACAGCCATTCAGTAACAGAACTTCCCTTTTTTTCTGCCAGCAGACCAATACAGTATCCATTGGAATAGTGTTTTATTAGTGTGTTCTTTTAAGGTAATAAAATGAGCCCAGTAGTTCTAATGTTAGTCTACTTGCTGTTGACTAGTGGAAATACTTGCTAGGAACATGGAGAGAGGTTGCAATCTCCTTTTGGCTGTTCATGGAGGATTGTTTTTTTTCCCTTCTTCCCCCCACCTGAAGGAAAAGAGAAAATTGAGAAGAAATTGTAATTACTTGGGAGCACCAGCTTTCTTAAGAGCAGCTTCTGTAGCAGGGTGGTTTCCACCCCACCATAGCCCTCCCACTTGGATTTTGGAAGGAAAAATGATGTAAACTGTGTGAGGGAGAACTGTGATAATTGCAAGGGTGACAAAAAAATGAGGAGTGGAAGTGTGCTAGTGTGAACCATTTGCTCTACGTATGGGAATAAGCAATAGGAATTCTAATTTGGAGATACATCCCACATCCTTCTGGTCCCGTTTGACTAAAATATTTCTGAATGAAATAGAAGTGGTTTCTTCAAATATGTTTTCTCTTGTTCTGTATTTCAGATCTGTTTTGTTCTATTTGACCATTAGTATGTTGTAGACTATCCTTAATTTTCATGAAAAATTAAAAGGAAGATTTTTATGTAGAATCACTTTAGGGTTGGATGTCTTGTTGCTGTTGCTACAATATGCACACAAATACAGGATGTGATGCTTTGCTTGCATATTTCCTTTTTTGTATGCTGTTGTATGATGGGAACTTCATTGGCTGAAGGGTAGGTATCATTCTATTGTTTTCGCTGTTAGTGTGTTTCTAAATAGGTATCTGTATCCTTTCTAGAACTGAGGGAAGATGGTTTCCAGCCTCCAAGCTATTTAGTGCAAGGAGTGAAGGCTTTACTTACCGCTTTAAAATTATGGATGAAGAAAGAAGTAAGTATAAGTGATTTTGTTTGCTAATGTGGTGAGCTCTCTTTTGATTTACAAGTAAGTGAAGGTCTGTGCCCTTTTAAAGTTGAGGATTGTTTTTATCTGTTACTGAGTAATGAAGGACTCTATGGAGAGTATGTACTGCTGCTCTGGGGAAGAATCATCATGATAACTGTATTCTGTGATGCTAACGAAGTAATTTTTAGGCCAGTTAATAAGCTTTTGTGTTGTAGCTGATAGAAAGTTGCTTCACCTCAGGATGGAATAAGAATGCTAGATGATAAGCTGATACAGTGTGGTTTTTTTCTTTAACAAATCTGTTTATGTACTTGATTCATCCTAGTCAGAAGCAATGAATGCCCTGATATTTAGCATTTGCCTTTCATGTCAGTGTTTTGGAGAGCACACTTCAGGTACACCTCTTTTGCTGAAGAGTCAGTTTAGATTCAGACGAGTTTGACTTCAGTTGAATACTATCGCTGGTGAACATTGG